>NC_079198.1:85303889-90103889 GCF_029499605.1 Hyla sarda
GCGCTCCACTTATTTAGCAGTGTCTATCCACGCGCGTGTAAATCTGTACTATTGTTTATGTGTAGATTTTTATAATAAACATAAACGTTGATGGGACTGCTTGCCGTTTGTACACAGCCCTGGGCCAGAGTCTGGCCCTCGGCCGGCACCCCCAGCCTTTTCCCAGAGTGATGTCATGGGCGCACTGGCAGGTCTCGATGTTCTGCCAGCATTCCACAGCGTTTATGATCACTCGCAGATGTGAATCCAAGAACACACTGTACCCAGAGACGAAATTAATGCAGGCTTGAGTGCTGTCCAACCCCGATACAGAGGAGGGACTCGCTCGGGGAGGAGGAGGGGGGGGGGGTGACAGCGCAAACTATTTAATGCTGTTTATAAATTATACACCGCCTGATGAAAAATACATCCCCCCCCCCCTCCCTTCCTCCTCCCCGCCTTTATTTTATCCGTACCCTGACAGCCGGAGAGAGGCTCAGTGTGGTTTGAGCTCCTGTTTTGGCAGGTCTCATAGAAGACATATTTCATAAACTAATACACGGGGTGATGATTTAACCTGCCATAAGGTGGAGAAGTTGGACTAGGGTCTCGCTTTTCCATGACTTCCTGAAATTACGATTATGTCTCCGAGACTATTACATTGACTTTTTGTTCTTTTCTTTTTTTTGCCCTAAACCTCCTATTCTCCATTATTTTCTATGCTACAGGAGCAAGCTGGTAGCTTATGGACATTCAAGATATTTAACATTAGAGCACCGTTTTCCAACCAGGGTGCCTCCAGCTGTTGTAAAACTACAACTCCCAGCATGCCCGGACAGCCGAAGGCTGTCCGGGCATGCTGAGCGTTGTAGATTTGCAACAGCTGGAGGCACCCTGGTTTGAAAACTGTGGGTTAAGAGATGATATCTTGATGCTACAATTGACTACTAGTTTTATTTCTATCAACCCAATATATATAGATGCTGAACTGCAACTCCCAGATCTTACTTTTGAATCCTTTTTTGTCCTCTAATATTGGACTTTATTGCCACTTTAACTATTTGAGCGCAGTACAAAAGTTTTTGCTCCCCAGGATGAGTAATAATTTATTTTTTCTTTATAATAAGCTTAGAGGCATGCATTAAATAAAATTAAAATTAAAAAATAAATAAAATAATTAAATACACTAATAACATTTTATTTATGGCTACTCTTACCTGGCGGTTGCATGGTTATGGTTGTGCGGAGATATTTTTGCACCAATACACCCTGTTGCACATATTGTTTTGCTTGGGCAGATCCTAATCTTTGGGAAGTCTCGAAGGTATTTCTTAAAAAAAAAAAAAATAAAAAAAAAAAAAAAAAAAAAAAATATATATATATATATATATATATATATATATATATTAATATTGGGCATTCTATATTCTTATCGTGATGCAAAATACAACTTTTATTTTATGGGTCATTATTTATAAAAAAAAAAATATATATATTCATTCTGATTATCACTGTCATGTGCAGACATTCCAAGCTATTATTGAATTTGTAGGATATACAAAGACCTCCTATTTTTTTTGTGGAGCAGATAATGGCACAAGGAGGGTTAACCCACCCAAAGTCCTAGGTATGGCAAAAGCATCTCTGCTACTAATGTTTATCGCATGCCCAACAGGCAGCTTGGTTTAAAGCTCTGCGTTGTTGCTAAGTAGCAGCTCTTCTCCCCCCTTCTCCTCCCTCCCGTACTGTAATGGGCTTATTTTGTATTCCATACAGCTCTGGGTCTTATTTTTGTATGCAAGACAAAGTGTTTTGATGGCGGATGGAAGCAGCCTGTGTCTAGAGGCTGTTTGGAGTTTTTATGCTATGTACAGTACACACTGTGCTTTTTGAGTAGAACACAGGCTGTTCAATCCTGCATTGTTTCTTCTTGCTTTGAGAACATCCAGCGGTTAGGACTGGTCTGTCCTGAAATAGTAGTGTTACTACTGGGTTTAATTCTTTTTAACTTAGATTCACATACATCCCTCTGCCTATATGACATGATCTGATCACAATATAAAGATTGGATGAGGTGGTGATACAGTGAGTAATGGAAAACTGGTGACATTACCAATGAATAAGTCATACAAAAACAACAACAACAAAACAAACAAAAACAGTATTTTCAAAAAATTACATACAAATGTAGCCTTTTTTTTTCTCCTTGTTCCAGATCCTTGATACAAGTAGGAATGGTTCTATTAGCATTCATCGTTAAAGCTAAAAACTGAGATCTTTATACAAAAAAAGATTTAAAATGACCAAACATGATCATAACAAATGTCTCCAGGAGTGTTATTGACGCCAATGCATTTTACACCTCTAACTTGGGTTCTTATTCATGGCCGTGAATAAGAACCCAACGTTAGAGGTTTGAAACATGTTGGCTTTAACACTTTTGGATATATATTAGTTTTGAAATATATCCAGAAGTGTTAAAGCCAACACATTTCAAACCTCTAACGTTGGGATCTTATTCATGGCCACGAATAAGAACTCAAGAGGTCTGAAATGTGTTGGCATCAAGACGTTTACTAGCTTGTTTTGCATTTTCTTTAATTCTTTGCATAAGGACCTCAGTATTTAACTGTGAAGAAGGGGGCTATATACAACCATTCTTTCTCTGCAAGCCATCGCCTTGACCACCAGGGCTACTTTCCGCTGCACTGTCCAAGCCAGGTGGTGCAAAGCGCTTTTTTGTTTTGTTTTCCTTTTCTAATGGATGTCTGTCCTGCCATGGTAAGACTATAGAATGGATGTTGGACAATTAAACCTTTCTTTTGGATGACACACATCACTAGGTATGCACTTGTACATGGAAATCCTAGGGGTTCATCAGGTGGCAGCTACTTTTTCTTTTGCTGCCACAAGTACAGTTTCCAAATATTATTCAATAGAGCAATGGTGAAGTACATAAAAATTGTAATAAAAAAAAAAGCTAATCTCTTGCCAAAACACCTGTCCTCGGGTTGTATGTGGTATTACAACTTTGCTCCATTCACTTTTTTAATCCTGGATAACCCCTTTAAAGGGGTTACTCTGGTAGAAAAAAAAAATTCATATCAACTGGCTCCAGAAAGTTTAACAGATTTGTAAATTACTGTACTTCTAAAAAAAAAAAAAAATTCTTTAGCCTGCCAGTACTTATCAGCTGCTGTGTACTACAGAGGAAGTTGAGTTGTTCTATTCTATCTGACCACAGTGCTCTCTGCTGTCACCTTTGGTCCATGTCAGGACCTGTCCAGAGTTGGAGCAAATGCTTATAGCAAACCTCTCCTGCTCTGGACAGATCCTGGCACGGACTGAGGTGTCAGCAGAGATCACTTTGGTCAGATAGAAATGAACAACCTCTGTAGTATACATCAGCTGATAAGTACTGAAAGGATTAAGAATTTTTAATAGAAGTATAAATAGGATTTACAAATCGGTTTAACTTATTGGCACCAGTTGATTTGAAGAAAATAGTTTTTTCCACCCCATTAAAACATCCAGTAAAACTTTTCCAAAAATGCTATTTTCTTATACATTATGTGTGGAGGGATGTTTTAAATTTGATACAGGCTTTTGAGATCACATGACTCTCGAAGTATACAGATCATATGCACTTCAGATTTTGGCTCCCAATGTTTATTTAAAATTTCCTGTTATAGACCTAGCTTTCACTATCTTTGTAAGCATGTTTTTTACAATCCAACCCATCGGCTGATCATTGTAGGCCTTGCTTATGAAGCCTATTTACGGTAGGTCAAGGGTCTTGCGTTGCATGCTGTCCAGTTTTAGCGATTGTCTCCTTGGTTAATAGGGGGAAAGGGGGGTGTCCTGAGCAGAGGTGCCTATACCCAATAATATGGTCTATGGTTTTTGAGACAAACTCTTTTATGCAACAATTGTGCATAGGTTTTATATAAACTTATTGTATTTGTGGAAGGTAATTGCTGCAATGGTTGGAAAGATGCAGACTTCTACCAAAACTGTAGTAACTATTCAGACATTTTAGTTTGTGTCTCAATTGTTCTAGAGATTTTTTTATGGCTGCTATTAGAGATGTCCCGATACCATTTTTAGACCCTGTAGACAGCACGCCCCCCCCCCTTGTATAGAGCATGCCCCTCTTGTAGACAGTGCCCCCCTCTTGTAGACAGCGCCCCCTCTTGTCCCCTTTGTAGACAGCACCCCCCATAGACAGCAGTACCCCACCTTGTACACAACAGGCCCCTCCTTGTAGACAGCGCTTACCTGCGGCTGTTCTCAGGTGTTGCCGCTCCGCTGCCTCTTTTTCCCATCCACATCATGGCGTCCTATGAAGGAGCATGTGACACACACGTCACTCTGCTTCCTCCATAGCAATATGCTGGGCGCAGGGGAGGAGGTGGAGTTGTGTGTGTCACATGCTCCTCCATGGGACGCCATGATGCTGATGGGAAAACAAGGCAGCGGAGTCGGGCCGCACTGCAGCAGGTATCGGACATGGTATCTGGGACATTAAACGAGTCCCCGAAACCATGCAAATGCCGGGTATCGGCCCTGATACCAATACTAGTATCGGTATTGGGACATCCCTAGCTGCTATGATTCTACAGGCTTTTTGTGACATTTCAGACTAAAGTAGCCTAGTGCTCAGATGAGTTATTTGAAGAATAATTTAAATATAGAAATTCTATAATTAACGTGAAATTCCAAATTTTGGGCATGGTATACCAAAATATTTAGTAATGTAGCCCAATAAGAACAGCTGCCAGTAAATATTGGCAGTCAGGGCACTGGCTTACCAATCTTCAACGGCTGTACAAACTTTCCAGCAATCGTTCATGCCTGTGGAGCCCCAGCCACACAATCATTTCACTGTGAAGAGCTTATTTAATGGCCATTGATTGGTGCTTATAATGGGCATGGACCAGTCTATCTAAGGGGGTCCTGCTTCTTGCTTTACTGCTTTACATATAGAGATAATCTGATCATTGTATTATAGTTACCTTTTTCTTGGTGGGCAGTTTAATAATTAAACCTAAATCATGGTAAGATTTTCTTTAATGGTTAAATACCATAGCCACTAATGCTACTCTCCATATATAAAATCTAGACTTCAATTTTTAAGTAGTTTCTAGCTCATATGTATTTAGTGAACTATTTTACGTAAAATGCCTCTTCTAGATGACCATGTTATGGTTCCATACAGCTTTGAAGTTATACAGAACCATAGCAGAGGAAATCTTAAAGAAACTTAAAAGGTATAGTAGGCTTCTATTTCATATAAAGGCATAACTTTTGACTTGTGCCACTCGATGGAGTACGATGAAGATATTGTCACCTAGAAACATTGCTTCTAGGGGAGAATATATCGACACACGTTGGCACATGGAATCCATACAGTATGTTGCCGCCCTACAACCTTTTAAGGTGCTTATACACCTTAGACTATAGTCGGCCGAACCTCCTGCCTTTGGTAGCTTTAGCTTTGGTGTATGGTGGCCTCCTGACTCTTCAGGTGATGTAAGAATCAAGCATGGTTATCCCGCCCAGCTCATTTCTGGGAGGGATAACCAATGCCAGATCTGTCTGTCAGAGCCTTCCATATGGAGAATATATAAACGTTCACCTGTGCTTAAATTTCATGCATGGGGAGGTTTGGAAAGATAACAATTAGCTGAGAGTTATTGAGAATTTGTTGCCTGCTTTAGCCTCTGCCACATTCAGTAGATGTTCTAGAGCTTCTATCAGTGCACTTTATACATGGGGTACTAATGTGGTGCTTAAATAAAGAAAAAATCAAGTTTTATTGTGATTTTAATACAAAAAACATGCCATTGTTACTTTCTATGAAATGACTATAAACTGAAAACTATGCCGAAGATTAAACCTAATACAGCTCACCATTTATTAGAATATCTAACCATTGTAGCTTTCGGAAAAGCAATTACATCAACGATGACCTGAAAGTCTTATTAATAAAATACCTCTTATTTTGTAAATCATTTAAATGAGACCTCCCAATAAAGAGCTCCTATTGTAATAGTGGAAGAATGGGAGGCCTTGTAAAAGTCACTGTAATAGGGATGTATTTCCTCTCCGAGCAAGAACCGCACAGCAATGGGTTATCGTATTAATATAGCCACACACTTTATTACCACCATTAATGGATTTGTTTTCACACCCTGCAAGCTACTAAATGAGATCATTGCTCCCATGCTGGCCCCAAAGGGTTAAAAACCACATGCACCCCTAAAAGTGCATGCTACACATGGACACGTTTGGGTTCGGGTGGGCAGCAAAGATTTAGGGAGGGGCGGGCAAGCTCTGTCTGAAACCCCAAAGAACAAGATAAATTTAAAATTGTAATTGGCTGACTTCCACAGGCTTGCGGCTCTTTTAATGAGTCATAATAACTTCATTTAAAGCCAGCTGAGCAGAAAATAGATTGGAAAGAAGCCGGGGGCCATTATGGATTTCTCTATGTGTGTGTGTTTGACAGCTTCTGTTGTAGACAGTCGTGCAAGGGAGACATATTTATTAAAGCTCGTGGACTTGAATATAGGTGTGATTTAGTAATCATGGATTCCAAAACTATGTCTAGACTAGCTGACTATCGATCCTGCTGCGCTTCTCCTTCTTTTCTTCAAAGGATACTTAAGATATGAAAGAGTGTGGGGGTTAATAGGCAGACTCCATCATGTATAGTGGCTACAGTATAGAACTCTGCTCTGTATATTTGTTAAATATTTAGGTAAAGTACAATGTTGTCAATATATATATATATACTGTTCTTTAGATTTTTATTTATATATTTATCTTTAACCTTTTTAGACTTTGCGATACACTTAATAAAGTGTCAGTGGTCTACTCTGTATCATTGAATGCTTTATGCCATGCAAATTTACATTTTAAAGATGTCCCTTTTACAGGACTTCTCAGAAGTGAGAAGCTCTGGCAGGCGACTAGTATTACATGTCAGTTCAGTCATTATTGCATGTCATGCCAAGTCTATCATACATACCAGATATCTGGTGGTCAGAAGTAATTTTTTTTTCTGTCCCTCCCAATCCACTTCCACCCAAATACATATGCATGCTCAGTCAGGCTGTGCATGCATATTTTGTAAATTGGAACAGTGGGATAAACTGCTGCCAGACACTTATGGCAGCAGCTTTTCTCCCTCGAGGACAAAGGCATTGAGCATGGTACGGGCCTGCTGCACAAGTTTCTTTGTGCCTCCCCCCAATACCATCCTCAAGCCCCCTTCTCCACACACACCTGCTGTCTGGGGAGAATTGGAAGGCCCCATACACATTAGATGATTGTGGCAGTAATCTTTTATTGTCACAATTGCAATGTATTTGCAACTGACTCAGCCCATCAAAAGTCCTCGAACAAGCATTGGGAGGCTAAGGCAGTGGTTTCCGAGACATTGTTTAATACTAGAGGAGACTTGAAGGCCTGTACAGGAGGTGTGCCCATAGCACAATATACTGTAACAAGGGGAGTATGGTTTTACACCCCACACACACCTTCTAATCATTAACCATCTAACATACCCATTAAATATTCCATACACATTAGAAGGTCAACATGTCCACCAAATTTTGCAGGAGGTTTAAATATTGAGGATCTGAAAGGTGTGTGTGTGTGTGTGTGTGTGTGTGTGTGTGTTTTGTAGTTTTTTAGTTTTTTTCCCCTAAACTTCCCTTCCCAGCAGAAGAATAACTAATGACTCATTGCTGTATATCTGATCTATTTGCACAATTTAATGGGATAGTTGAGGAAAGGTTTCTGGATGTTTGATGTCGCCCAATAATGGGTTTGTCAGTGACTGATGTCACTCTACCTAATACTATGTTTAAACGCCCCCAACAACAAAGCCATCTTTTTGTGTGCGTTTTTCCCCAAGAAAATGCCAAAATGGCTCGATGTTAGCTGTAAATCAATGAGAAATCGCAAAATAATTTTTCCGCTTTGTGTTTTTCAGTTTGGCATTTTTTAATCCTTTTTGGCATTTTTTTCCCCCCTGAAATTATGGTGTTTTTTTTTCTCCCATAGAAGTCTATGGGAGTAAAAAAATGTTCAGAAAAACGACAATTTAGCTGTAGTGACCAGTGTCGTGCAGCTGCTGCCAAGGCAAATAAAATCATGGGGTGCATCAATAGGGGCATAGATGCCCACGACAAGGAAATAATTCTACCACTGTACAAATCACTAGTCAGACCACACATAGAATACTGTGTACAGTAATGGGCACCAGTGTACAAGAAAGATATAGTGGAGCTGGAGAGGGTTCAAAGACGGGCAACCAGAGTAATACGGGGAATGGGAGGTCTACAGTACCCAGAAAGATTATCAGAATTAGGGTTATTTAGTTTAGAAAAAAGAAGGCTTAGGAGCGACCTAATAACTATGTATAAATATATCAGGGGACAGTACAGAGATCTCTCCCATGATCTATTTATACCCAGGACTGTATCCATAACAAGGGGGCATCCTCTACGTCTAGCGGAAAGAAGGTTTCTACACCAGCACAGATGGGGGTTCTTTACTGTAAGAGCAGTGAGACAGTGGAATTATCTGCCAGAGGAGGTGGTCATGGTGAACTCTGTAATAGAGTTCAAAACGGGGCTGGATGCATTTTTGGAGAGTAATAACATCGCTTGTTATGTATACTAGATTTATAGGGACAGAAGGTTGATCCAGGGATTTATTCTGATGCCATATTTGGAGTCAGGAAGGAATTTTTACCTCTAGTATGAGGGTTTTTTGCCTTCCTCTGGATCAAGTTAACTCAATAGGGACTTATTAGGGTTATAGGTTGAATGGACTCTGGTCTTTTTTCAACCTTATGAACTATGTTACTATGTATGTGGGTTCTAACTTTGGCGTTTTTGCTGGTGGTTGTTATTCTTTTTTTGTCTTTAGCGATCCAATAAAGTGATGGAGATACCTTTTTTTAATAAAATTTCGTAGGGTACCATTAAAAAACATTAGTGATGGAAAAAATAGTATTTAACGAAATTTTTCTTTTTTATAACGAAATTTTAATTATTAAACAGGGATCAATTTATATGGGCGGGCAGGGCACTAAAAATGTAGCCAACAATAATACAAATGTAGTGTGTTTTTCACTTTTTCTGACACCTGTTGCGATCCTCCTGTATAATGAAGAGCCGGCCGCTCTTCTATGGTCCCCTGCACTGCCGTATATATACACCTATTCATATTTCCCACAGAGAGCTGTGATTGGCCAGATGGTTCCAGCCAATCACAACTCTCTGTGGGAAATAGGAATAGGTGTATATATACATCAGTGCAGGGGACCATAAAAGAGCGGCCAGCCTCCCGCATCTATACATTATACAGGAGGATCACTGCGGGTGTCAGGAGTGACATCTGCTGTGATCTGTCATTAACCACAGGTACTACTGCTCCCAACATGGAGCACACTCTGCTCCATGTTGGGAGCAGTAGTACCTGCAGTTAAGGACATATCACAGTAGGTGTCTATCCTGACACCCACTGCGATCATCCTTCATCCTTGAGATGCGGAGTGGCTTTCTCCTGCGCTTGTATCTCTGCTCTGTACTCCGGCTGGACACTCACTCATATTTCCCGTTGAGAGCTGTGATTGGCTGCCACCATCCGGCCAATCCCCACTCTGGGCGGAAAATATGAATGAGGGAATTTCTATTCACATTACTGTCCAGCCCGGAGTACAGTGCAGAGATGTGAGTGCTGTATAGAGCCGCTCCGCATCTCTGCTATATTGTGGACGATCATGTCCGTAGTGACACCTGGGGTGATCTGTCAGGGTCAAAAATGCAATTTCCACACAAAGGCAAAAAACGCAAGAAAAAAACGCCAAACACAAGGAAATGCTGTGGTGTTTTTTCTGGCATTTTTTTCAAAGCTTTTTCTTTCTGTATGTTGGCAGTCAGTATACAATATGGTTTTGGTTTTTGTTTTATTTTAGAATGACCTACTTGAATGTAATTTTTTTTGCAGGACAAGTTTGTACTTTTTGGTACCATATTCAGAGCATACATGTTATTAATTTTCATTAGTTTATTCTGACAGAAGTGCAAAAAAACTTTTTTTCTTCATTCCTTTTAAATGAAGATGTTTAAAAAAATGTAATACATCTACAGAATAGTTTTTATTGACATACCAAATATGTACATAATATTGCTGCTTTGTAAATTGTTATAGAGGAAGCATAACATGCAATTATTTGGTGCTTGCTTACCTTAATACTGGATGCTCAAAGAACAGGAATCCTGAGCAGACAGTCCTAGGGTCCTTGATCAGAACCTGGGTTCCCTGAATATAGGTATAGAATGCACCAATTTTTATCCCTGTAACTAGACCAAAGTTAATCCCCTCCATTGTTTTCCCTTTGTTTGCTGGGATCTGCTTTGGTTATGGTGTATAAGGTATTAAATGGTGGAGATCAGTGGTTTCTATGATCTCTGTTGTTAAAGGGGCACTCCGATGGAAAACAATGTGTTGTTTTTTTTTGTTTTGTTTTTAAATCAACTGGTGCCAGAAATTTTGAACAGACTTGTAAATTATTCTATTTAAAAATCTTAATTCAGTACTTATCAGATGCTGTATACTACAGAGCAAGTTCTTTTCCTGTTGAATTTCTTTTCTGTCTGACCACAGTGCTCTCTGCTGCCACCATTGTCCATGTCAGGAACGTTTGCTATGGGGATTGGCTTTTACTCTGGACAGTTCCTGACAATGACAGAGGTGTCAGCAGAGAGCACTGTGGTCAGACATGAAAGAAATTCAACAGGAAAATAACTTCCTCTGGAGTATAGAGCAGCTGATAAGTACTGGAAGGGTTAAGATTTTTAAATGGAAGTAATTTACAAATATTTTTAACGTTCTGGCACCAGTTGAATTGAAAAAAATTGTTTTCCACCGGAGTACCCCTTTTAAGCAGGACCAGGGCTATGTTTATTGGTACGGGCAGTATGATCAGTGCTCTGTAATATTACTGCCTTTTGATTTATTATGATGTTAGCCCTTAAGGGTTAAAATGAACCCTCAATCATGTGGCCCAGTGTATCCTCTCTGACCTCCCCCAGTGTGTGAGTGGCTGGCATAGTGTGACTGTTGGGGACAGTTTGTACCAGGTCACTGGCTCATGTCCCAGCAATAAATCTACCTGTTAATATATTTAGAATTTCAAGTGACACAGTGCATCGTAAGGCTCACTCGTAAATAGCCAATACTTGGCAGGACTAGAGTTCACCCTGCAATGTGCTGAATGCAGCCAACATTCAACTACTTCACAGCTTGATGTGCTGATCTATAATGTAATAAAAGCTTCAGGTTTAAAAAAATTATTAAATAAAAAGTATATATTTATGTGTGTGCATATATAATATTATACAGTGATCCCACAACTTACAATGGCCTCAACATACAATAGTTTCAACATACAATGGTCTTTTCTGGACCATTGTAACTTGAAACCAGAATCAATATACAATGCTACAGACAGTCCAGATCTGTAAAACGTGTCAATGGCCAGAAGAACCGACCAATCATAATGGACATTTTACTGGTAAAAAACCTGTATTACTGAAGTGCATGCACTGAATTCCTGTCTGGTAGTGCCCCCTACAGTACAGGGAGGTATTACATGTTCTGTACTACTCTTTACCTGTGCCAGGAATAGCTGCTCCTTTGGACACCAGGTAAAGGTGGCTCCATTTTACTTTTTAGGACATTGGGGGATATTTATCAAAACCTGTCCAGAGTAAATGTTGCTGAGTTGCCCATAGCAACCAATCAGATCGCTTCTTTCATTTTGCAGAGACCTTGTTAAAAAAGAAAGAAGCGATCTGATTGGTTGCTATGGGCAACTTTTCTTCTGGACAGGTTTTGATAAATCTCCCCCATTGTGTGTACTGTACAGAACCCTGAAAAAGCTCCTGTCCTCTACATAGACAGTGATTACAGCTCCCAGCAGATCTTTCTTACTTTTATGTAATGTAAGGACTTGCTTTATCTGTATTAGATATCTACTTAGTTTTGTTTAATCCTCCCTTTTTTCCCATTTTTGCATGACATTTAGGGGCTTCAGTTCTGGTCTCAACATACGATAGTTTCAACATACAATGGTCGTCTTGGAACCAATTAATATTGTAACTTGAGGGACTACTGTGTATATATATTTATATCTTTTAAAAAAATGTTTTAAAGGATCATGTTGACATTTACTATGTGTAAAAATGGAAAAACTAATTAAAGGGAAACTGTCAGCTAGTTTACCTGCCCTAAACCCAATGCACAGTTACCCGGGTCAGTGACGCTATTCCGGAGATACACCCAGTATTAGCGTCCATTGCTAATATGTACTCCATGGTTATAGACTATAAATAAACCCATATAGTATATAGTCTGATCTTGCAGTCTAAGATCAGGATTGTGAATTAAATAAATCAAAGATCACGCATGATATAAATCCTTCAATAGGAATAAAAATGGGACCCTTTTGTATTAGCTGGAGCAGGGGGCAGGTGACTAGTGCCTAGTGCTTTGAAGGGCCCTGCAATTCCATGTATTACACAGCTTAGTGATTTCATTGAGAACAGTAATTCTTAGTTCCTCTTGTGGTGGTGCTACATGATACTTTTGGACCCTTACTCTTGATTGCTAGGGGGTCCAGCAGGGACTTATAGATTGAACACCATTTCAACAATAAAACATTGTCCTAAGTGGGTAACCCCTTTAACTTTACACGATCTACAAAATTGATTTGTAGAAGAAACCTGCATATGTGCAATTCTTCCTCCAATGTCCTAAATTACTGGTGATACCAGTTCTTCGTGACCCCGTTGGCTGATTTTAAGGCATTTTGGCAATACAATGACTTCCTAAACTGTGAAAAGCTGAGTGGCATTTTTGAGTAAACCTGGCCCTAAATGTTTGCAGGTTTACTGTGTTAATCCTTTGGCGATGACAGAAGTTTCCTTTCTTTTTAATGTTTGCCGAAAGCAAGTTAAGACTGGATTCAGTTGTCTGTCGTCTGTCTGAATGTAAGCTGACTGGCTTCCGAAAAATTTTAACTGGGTAAATTTTAAGTAAAATGTAAAAGCAAAATGTTTGCTAAAAAACAAATATGTTGCTTCTGTGTCAATATTATTGACTATGTCACACAGATACGGAGTGTTGTGTTATCTCTAACCCATTCATGATACTGAGTGTTGTGTTATCTCTGACCTATTCATATTGCACAATTGGTGCAACCAAAAACCTTGTTCTACTTTTAAGAATGCCCTGGTGCCCTTTTTTCTCATTTTTCATCCTGCTCCCAAGGGCCAAGAGTTATTACCAATTGAGACATTTATGGCACATGGCCATAAATATCAACTAGCAGCGCCACATCTGGGATCCTCACCTATTTGGAGACCAATGCTCTTTAGTATGCCAACTCTGGAGGTCAACAGTTGGGAGAATATGGCTAAGATAAAACTCTCAGCATGCCTGGACAACCGTTGGCGAGTTGTACATTTGCAATAGCTAGAGGTCCAAGGTTAGGAGATTACTACTAGGGATGAGCGAATCGAATCTGAATTCGTTAAGAATTTCAGAAAAAATTTGATTTGCAACGAGTGCGAATATCTCCACGAATCGCTTCATTAAACTCCAGGCTCCAGAGCATCTAAAATTTCGGATCCGCATGTGAGGACATGGGGCAAAGAATCCTGGGAAGGTGGTTAGGTGGGATGACCTTTAATCGCATGCAGCCTATCAGCAGCCAACCACATCTGTGATGTCACAGCCCTATATAATCGGCAGCCATCTTGCGGACAGCCTTTTATTGCAGAGAGAGAGGGAGAGGGACAGACAGCCCTGTGTGTTGCGTAGAAAAGCATTTTTACAGCAGTGATTCACCTCCCAGTCACATCAGTGTTCTGTTGCAGAGAGGGACAGAGTGCAATTTTGGGTGTAGCACACAGCGAATGTTTGCTGCAGCACTGATGTGTACAACAACTGAAAAGATAATAGTAGCCAGCCAGTTAGGTTGAGCAAAGCACTAAAAGCATATTGTCCTCTATTAAGTGAAACCTGTGCGTACATCTAAGTGGTGAACCATTTTGTTCCTGTTAAAGTCTTAACGGCCTAGATACTGTGAAAGGCCAGCAAAAAGTACACACCTGCTGGTGTAGATAAATACTTTTTTAAGGGTAGTGGAGCGTATTGCACCCCCCTCATATACGTATACGTATACATATAAGTATGTCAGGCAGAGAAGTGCCAGGACATGCACAGAGGACTGGCAGAGGCCTAAATTCATCAGGAAAAGGTCACAGCAGACTAGGGGCGAGTGGCAGCAGGAGTCGCAGCGAGAGGCCTGAACTCCCGGTATCAGCTAGCGGTCATGTTCCAACCACCAACCCATCTGCCATCATCGATTGGTTAGCACGGTCATCCACTTCAGAAGTGACATCTGACACCCCCATTCAACAGTTGGTGGGTTCCATAGACACAATCCTCAGTTGGCATGGCCCGGGAGCAGTGCCTGTCCTCCCATTGCCTCTGTCCTATGATGTTCCCTCCCCCACAGAAGTATCTTATGCTGTGGGTTCAGCTCACTATTCACTGAGGATGATCTAATAGAAGACAGTCAGCAGCTACTGCCCAGCCAAGAAGTGGAGGAGACATCCGCCGCTTCCTTCACTAGGTGGGCAAGTAGTGATGAGGAGAGTGGCGTGGGAGGTGGTGTTGCGAGCATTCAGGCTTCTGAAGCAGACACTTATGAGGAACTGGAGGAGGACATCAGTGATGTGCAGACACAACTCGATGATGAAGTCGATCGCACTTGGGAGCCGGGTGCAGAAGGGCTTCTTCATCATCAGGAGAAGAGGGTTGCAGGTTGCCCATGAGACAGCAGCTGAGCCAGCAAGGTGGTAGCATGGTTGGAAGTCAGCATGGTGGCAGAAGGGGAAATTCTGGAGCCAAACGTACCCAGGTAGTAGCAGTCAATCAGTGCGGACTGTTGGTGGGAAAATCAGCTACTCGGAGGATGTTAACCTGGCCACATGCAAGATGTGTCGGCACAAGGTGAAACGTGGCCAGGGTCCCAATGTTGCCACCACGGCATACAGATCACGGCATCTGCGGCAGTGCGCATGTTAAAATAATGATCGGATCGCCCATAGCGAAAAATCCCCTCCCCAAATAAAAAAGAAAAATTTTCATTTTTTTCCCATTTTACCCCCAAAAAGCGTAATTTTTTTTTTTTTATAAACATATTTGTTATCGCACCGTGGGTAAATGTCCGACCTATCAAAATATAATGTTAATGATCCCATACAGTGAACGGTGTAAACGTAAAAGATAAAAGTCCAAAAATGCTGCTTTTTTTTTTGTCACCTTTTTTTATTCCCCAAAATAATAAAAAATGCTCTAAAAGTTTTATATATGCAAACGTGGTATCGATAAAAAGTACAGATGATGACGCAAAAAATGAGCCCTCATACTGCCCTATATACAGAAAAATGAAAAGGTTATAGGTGGTCATAATAGGGCGATTTTAGATTACTGATTTTTGTACAAAAAGTTTTAGAATTTATTTTAAGCAGTACAAAAATATAAAAGTATCTAGCCATGGATATCATTTTAATCATATTGACCCACATAATAAAGAGCGCCTTTCATTTTTACCGTAAAGTGTACAGTGTGAAAACGAAACCCTCCAAAATGTGCAAAATTGTGGTTTTCATTTAACTTTCCTCCCTAAAAACGCCGAACATTTTATGGTAAAATGAGAGGTTTCATTACAAAGTACAATTGGTCATGCAAAAAACAAGCCCTTATATGGGTCTGTAGATGGAAATCTAAAAAAAAATTATAGAATTTAGAAGGCGAAGAGGAAAAAACGAAAACACTAAAATAAAATTGGCCTGATTCCTTAAGGGGTTAACTATTTATATACATTACTGTATTTTTCTTTAATCAAACTGGTAATGCTCAGTTTTTAACCTCCCCTCCCAATAGTTTAAAAAAAATATATATATCTCAATAATCCTAATAATAGTTTTCATATTTGTCATTAAAATTCCAAAGAATTTCAGAAATAAACACACTGGCAATTTGCTAACAAGATGTGCATGTTCGGTCTGACTAGGAAGAACATTGTGTTCCAAAACAGTCTTCCGAAAAAAAAAAAAAAAAAATACATACACACCAGCCAGTGAAGAGAGAACAATGAGTACAGACAGAGCTTGCTTTATGGCAGGCTCTTTGTACAGTCTTATTTACAGTACTCCTTATCAGTACAGGAACAGCCCATGCCTGCCAAATTCAAATAGCTAGTACGGAGTGTTCCCTGAGCTTTTTTTTTTTTTTTTTCCCTTTTTATTTTTTTTATTTTAATGTTATATCATTGTCAACAAAACAAGGAGGGAGAAGGTACTACAGCAGAGAATGAGTGAATACAAGAATAGTTTCAAGGTTAATTTATTTTTTTTTTTTCGTTTCACAATCAAAAGTGACGGGCCAGGACTACATGCTCACGTTTTTTTAACTGGGTCATAGGTTTCATTTATGAATTGTGCTACTTGCTTACAAACATATGGAATGAGACATTTGGACACACAAATAATTCTGTCGTAGACCAAAATGGATTTAGGAAGTTGGAAAAATATTGCGACCAAGTGAAACCTCTTTGTGAAGACCACTATAGGGGTAGTCTTCTCAAAGGAAATTGCCACTATGCATAATGGGGGGCAAATAAAAATAAATCATTACATTTTAACTAGGTTGTTCTCAAAGTTGTCTTCTCAAAGAAGTGGTCTTTTTTTAAAAATATTTCACTGAACTTGTTCTAAAGGACTAAGGGGTAAAAGATCAAGGAAAATCTAGTCTGGGCTTTTGCCATGCCCTACCCCCTCAGACCCTGTACTAGGCATCACTAGTGCATCAGAGTTCTGTTTTAAAAGGAATTATCTGGAAGAATAATTACCTTTCCACACTCCATCACATGTGGGTAACATCATGCCCACTTGGAGTGACCAACAGCAGCACATGTTGCAGCAATATTGTATGACCATTGGCTGCCACATGCTGGCATAGTTTTACCTGTATGAGATGACTGTGATGGAGTACCTGCCCCCCTTTGTCCGAGATGAGACAGAGGTGGAAGTGGATGGGGGAAATGTCCCAATCCTGAATAACCCCTTTTAAAGAGAGCTATTCCTATATAAGACATCCTTCTTATGATGCGTGGAGGTTTTCGTATTTGAGAGTTGCAAAATGCCCAGATGTTTATGTAGCTCCCCTAAACCAAAGTTAAGATGCACAAATGTTTGATACGCAGGTCTTGGCCCTTTTATCTGGCTTGAGGGGCGCACTGAGACATTGGGGTGGTACTATTTTTCAATTGCCACATGTGGGTAAAGGCACACCCATATGTAGAATGATACAGCAATGTCATTTGTATACAAAGCTCAAAGAGAGTCACTGATGAGTATAACCTTTTACTTTCCCATATGTACCCTTTTAAGAAATAAAACTATAGTGGACAGTGAATGGTTTCCAATAGAGTAGTCCTATGTTTTTCCATTGGGCGTCAATTATTTATTTATCTATTGTATTTTCCTTAGTTTCCTCATTTTACTCACTTGAAATCATTGAGCATTCGCTGAAATAGGAAAATGGTTTTGTTGCCATAGTCAGTAGGGAAGAGGGTATATTTAGGTGCACCCATAATATTTGTATTTTGTGTGTCTTTGGATCAGACTGTCGTACTTAAGACTATTGACAGCTGTGCCCTTTAGACGTAAGGAGTTGCCAATGTTTTATAAATGACAGATGCCGGTGAGTGATGAGGATACATGGTGATACTCAGCAGTGTCCTAGGAATACAGATAGAAGCCTCGTGTGTTAATAAATATGCATTTCTCCTCACTGCGTCATGTGAGGTCAGAGCACTGGCGATTCTTATCCTGGTTATCAATGTGTTGGTAATAGTATGTTACTGTTCAATAAACAGCAATGACCTGATAGAAAAGTAAAGATGATGAAGGTAATTTGATGTAAGCTTGGCTGAAAGAGAAAATTGTCTTTATATGTATTTTTTTTTCCCCCGACAGCTGGAGCCAAAGCCTTTGTATGTGAGCAATGTGGAGCACAATTCTCTAAGGAAGATGCATATGAAGCTCACCGGAGGACGCACAATGGTTAGTAGTGGACATACAATTGACTCTTTAGTCCAGCTCCAGTACCTTAAACAAATAAAGCTTATAGACCTCTAAATAGAGGCTAAGTAATCCCTTATTCAGGAGCCTATTTCACTCCTGAATTTCTCAAAAAATGTATTTGTACAAATTTTTGTCTAAATTGCAGTGTACATGCGAATGCCCAACCCAGTGAATAAGTGCCAACAAGGGTTAACTTGGCTATCTACCAACCAAAGCAATGTTAGGCACGTAGAAGGCAGGCTGAGGAAGTAGTTTCCAGTACAATTTTTGCCTTTAGCTGGCTAAAATTGTGTTTAAATTTAGTTTAGGTCAACCCCTCTATCTCATAAAAGCCCTGCCGGCTTACAATGAATGATGGCAGAAACACCCAGGATTGTTTGCCTCACTGCTCAATACCTACTGGAATAGGAACGTCTGTCTTTATGCCAGTGTTTCCCAACTAGTGTGCCTCCATTTGTGGCAAAATTCCAACTCCCTGAATAGCCGGACAGCCTTGCTTGGGAATTGTAGTTGTAGTTTTACGACAGCTAGAGGCACACTGCTTATGAAACACTGCTTTACAACGGTAGCATAGGGCACCATGCACCCTACGTTTCAGGGAAAAAGAGTCCCCTCTGCTGTACAATAAAGCTGGGATCAGTGTGTAATTGCGGTACTACATTAGCATCCTGTCCAAAAAGAAATGCCAGCATTAAACACTATACACTGCAGCAGGCCTCATTCACTGTAATGGCTTGAACGTAGTCAGGTAGTGACTACGTTCAGACCACTTCTCCCATACACACACACACAGAGCAAGTGGCCATGCATTCAGTCAGCAATATTGTATGCAGTACAACTTACACTCACTTTGCCCAGCACATTTTAAAAAGGCATCCAGTGTATGCTTCTACTCAATGTACAGGAGTCCCTCACTTACACATCCAAATTAGCTGTTGAATTCGAATTTAATTTGACTGCTGGTTCATGACTCTGCTGACGGGTTCCTTTTAAGCACACTTGAATTATAAATGGGCAGTTCATAGGTGAAATGGTATATCCTAATTGTACAATAACAAAGTAATATTGGATAAATGTTGTTTTATCAGCCAATGGGTGATGACGTTTTCTTACAGAGGTACATCTGGAATTAAAATGCAGACCCTTTACATAGATTTTAATGTATACTAGCTCTGACTGGCAGGAGTGGGCACTGGTCATAGACCTGAGGGCACTGACTGCTAAAAGCAAGTAGCATGTTGTGTCCTACAAAAATTGCTACTCAACCGAAAATGTAGAATTAATGTGCTATCTGTATTGTATCAATCATTGTGTAGATGTTGGCACATTATAGCAAACTTTATTCTCGGGTCCAGTAAATCTCCTGTAGTCGTCTTAACTCTTGAGTGATCGAACTCATGACTTTCTGTATCAGATCCTACTGGTTTAAGCTGTATAGTTCACATTATTTGAATTCTAAAAAAAAATCCTAGCTGTAATGCGCCTGAGTAAGTGTGTGTGCCTGGCACATGTTCTTACATAAATAACATGATCGCAATTGGCTGGCCGCACTGCATTCATATACACAGGAGTCATTCTTGTCAGACACTAGGTGGCAGTATTGATAACAGCCTGAATCGTGCAGAACACTATGCCAATTCCAAAGTAGTGGAATAGATTAGAGAATCACTACACTGTATCTAGGAGCATATTGAAGTGTGAGAAATGAAAGGGAGCAACATTTTTCTTTACAAACATTCATAGGGACCGTATTTGCAAGAAATGTAAATTTCATTTCACTGCAAGTCATGACTTTAAGTTAAACAATTATATATATATATATATATATATATATATATATATATATATATATATATATAATAATATAAAACTCAATGTGTGCATGTTCCAGCATCACGTCCAAACTGCTAAAGATATTAACATGAAACTTGGCACACATGTTACTTATATGTCAACAACAAACATAGGATAGGTGATTTAAACCCTTTTGTTTAAAGTCCCATACAAGTCTATGGGAAATATGTTACTGCATAACTTCCAAATGGCTGGAGATATTTAGATACTTGGTCACACGTTACTTATATGTCCACTTAAAATATAGGATAGTTAATTTAACCCTTAACTACCCCCATTTGTGAGGGTCGGAGTTTTTGTTTAAAGTCCCATGCAAATCAATGGGGAATGTATGTTCCCACATAACTTCCGTACGGCTGGAGATATTTCAACACCTGGTACACATATTATGGGTCTGGGTAGTAGGTTGGGGTAGGAAGATGGGATAGGAGGTTGGCGTATGATGATGGGATAAGAGGTCGGGGTATGAGGACGGGATATGACAACAATATAGGGGGTCTGGGATAGGGGGTCAGGATATGGGGTCGGGATATGACAACAATATATGAGGATGGGATATGAAGTCAAAAGCTTCATCTTTTGATTTTCCTCCACAACAAGGATTAGGAAGGAAAAACCGGACAACGCCGGGTACTCCGCTAGTTAATTTAATAAAACATCTGTTTTTATAAAAATAAAAAAATCCTGGTACTAGTATAGTGAGCTAGCAGCCATCCTCCTCCCTTAAATATGTTATCTGCAAGTGCTTTTGGTCATATATACATGGCCTTCACTCTTTTGCAGTATTGTGAGTATCTATTGATCTACATAAGATCATAGAGCAGTGTTTCCCAACCGGGGTGCCTCCAGCTGTTGCAAAACTACAACTCTCAGCATGCCCAGACAGCCTTCGGCTGTCTGGGCATACTGGGAGTTGTAGTTTTGCAACAGCTGGAGGCACTCTGGTTGGGAAACGCTGCCATAGAGACTGATGAAAAGCCAGTCCAGTTATCATTTGAAATGTGGGGACCTGTATTAGTGTAGAGCTGTGGTCTTCAACCTGTGGCTCTCTAAGCGGTCGAAAAGGTTGGAAACAACTAGTGTATAATGGGGGAGATTCATCAAAACTTGTGCGGAGGAAAAGTTGGCCAGTTTCCCATGGGAACCAATCAGATCGCTTCTTTTATTTTTGAAAAGGCCTCTGAAAAATAAAAAGCAACCTGATTGGTTGCTATGGGCATCTGGTCACCTTTTTCTTAGCACAGGTTTTGATGAATCTCCCCCATTGGATAGATATGTCTAATATGATGCTCTATGCTCACTTTGAAACCTAGACACATGGGGGGAGATTTATCAAAACCTGTGCAGAGGAAAAGTTGCCCATAGCAACCAATCCGATGGCTTCTTTCATTTTTCACAGGCCTTCCTAAAAATGAAAGAAGTGATCCGATTGGTTGCTATGGGCAACTGGGCAAGTTTTGATAAATCTCCCCCCTTAATCGTTGTATCTGAATAAATGGAGAGGTTCTAAATAAATCACTTTTGAGGCTCATTTACGTTAAGGCCCAAGGAAGCACCAATGTCCTGTAACTAATAGACTCCCAGCAGCCATTACTTTCATTGGTCTGACTCAGAATATTGATTTATTCTGATGTATGGCCCCTATAACGCATCAGAATTTGCCTAGATTTCACTAGTCTATTGTTAACCAGAATAATGTTATTTTAGGGTCTATTCACACGTACAGTATTCTGTGCAGATTTGATGTGCTGTGTTCAGTCAATCAGTTTACATTGAAATCTGCAGCAGAAAATATTGCGCAGAATGCTGTACATGTGAATAGACCATTTAAACTGGAATTGCTGGTAAATTTTGCTTTACCAAACAGTCCACATAGAAAAATATTGTGGAGGTGAGATACTCTGAGAGACCTAGAATTTATTGATATAGTCTATTAAGGTCTCCATTGGTTTCCTTATAAGCAAAGACATCTGACGTATGAATGATGTCCATATTGTCTGCCCAACCTATACAAATTTTCCCGCAGGATACACTTCATAAAGTGTTTTCCTAATTGCAGTGGTTAATCTAGCTTCTCTGAAATCCCACATTCAACTCTGCAGTTCCCTACCTATGACCTTGATGTGCTGGTGTCTGGCTGCAGCAGCTTGTGGTTTTATGAGGAGCCACCAGGTTTCTATACAGTATCACATCAGCATCCCAAAATAGGTGAGAACCAAGTCCACGCTAAAGGATCCATGAAAAAGCAGCTTCCTCTGTCAATGTTATGTTACTATTATTTATTTATTTTAAAGCTACATTTATTCCAGGGCGTTAAGGTATAAAAAGGGTAAGTAGTATATAAGGGATTAAGTACAGAATAACGCAAACATGTACAATAAATATGGAAGTGACCGGTGCAGGGTCCTTGCCCACAAGTGCTTTCAATGTACTAGGGAAGAGGGAAGGAGACCGGTAAAGGTACATGCTGGTTATGAGTGTTGATGATAATTGTAGGCTTTTCTAAAAAAAAAAAAAAAAAAAAATGGGTTTATATGTTGCTTTTGAAGATGTTGATGGTGGACAAGAGTTAGATGTATTAGGGTAGCAACTTACAGTGTGAGGATGTAAAACAAATTAAAAAAAAAATCTGAGATTGCATTTAATGCTGTCCTAACCAAGAGTCATTGGGGTGGGCCTTGACAGCTTCTTCCTGCCACACCAGCCTTTTGGATAGACCTTGTTTGGTTATGATAGTTCTACCAATCAAGGCCCCACTCCCCCGGCCTTGATTGGTAGATCTCCTTCCATTACCAAACAAGGTCTATCCAAAAGGCTGGTGGGGCAGGGAGAAGCTGTCAAGGACCACCCCAATGACTCGTGGTTAGGACAGCATTAAAAGTGATGACAAGTTTCCTTTTAGCTCAAATTCCCTTAATCCAGTATGGTATGTAGAAGACAATAAAGGGGTTGGTTGGTATAGAAAACTCTACCTGGTTACATCTTAAAAGCATTTTAGAATTCTGCTGATCTGCTTTAGAAAAGTTGTTTTTGTTGCTGTTCATGCTTTACCTTTTCTTTTGGTATTTTGTTTATGTGCTGAATCTCCCTTTGCACAACCCTATCATTGTCAGCTTAATGAAGAAAATAGAACAGTATACAACCACAATAAGTCTGGTCACATCTATGGTAAAGGGATACATTGCATAAACATCTCATTCCTTTTAAAATGGGCAACTCTGTTCTGTTGTAAATAATACCAGGTTCACAGTACTTATTGACACTCACCGAGATTGAAGTGGCTTTTCAGCATTGATCTACTTCTATATGTAATTTTGTCTTTAGCTTTTACAGTGCCCCCCTCCTCCATTTGTAATCCCCACCACAAACCCCCACATATTTTCCCATGACAATGCCATTGGTTAGGGATTAGCAGTTTGGCAGATTTGACCTTTCCCCCCCTAGTCCACAAAAGCAACATGATTATGGCATGAGAACAGGTTTTCCCTGTACTTTGTGCCATTGTGCTATTTTAGATTAACCCCTTCTGTAGTCTCATATTGACCAACGTGTAGACCTTTTCATCCTGGCTTGTTTTATTTTTATAATTTATTACATATTCCTACAACGTCTTTGACTCCAGTTAACTTTTTCTCATTGAAGAAGGCTGGAATTGTTTAGGGATTCTTGGGTGACTGTAATTTATTGTGTAGTGAATGTCTTACTACCTATACTCTGCCCTCCTTTTGTCTGATCACATGTCATTCAAGCTGTTCACGTTTATTCAGAATGGTGTGTTTTTTGGTCACAGAATAGTGTGATACATAAAATAACAGAACTATTGATATTTCCATAGCAACACTCTTTTTCACACTGAGTTCCAGAATAGTTCCTTTTAAGGCTTTAGGATTGATTATAAGCTTTGTCCAGTCACAGGGTCATCTTGTGCGTTGACCTAAAAGCCCTGCTTCTTTGTATATAGAGGGTCTGATCAGTATGCAGATACAAAGCTCCCCCTCCCCTTCTCTTTATCCCACACTTATTTTTCTTCAGGAAACAAGGGAAATGAGAGGGAACAGAAGGGGATATTCCCTTTTCCCTCCTTTTTAAAGCTCTGGGGGGGGGGGGGGGGGATCTTATTTACACTCCTCATCTACAACTGTATTTGCTTGGAGCAGCAAGAAGATACATCAGAGTTATAACCACATGATATGGCGGTTGTATTTATGGTCACTGACTAGTTTTATATTGGCCTCTCTTGAATGTTATTAGAAATAAAAATAAAGTCAAGAAAGGCAAACAAAAGTACTGAATGAATAAAGGGATTTGATAAATGAGTTGGGAGGACACAACCTTTCGTACTTCCGTATTTGGCCTTTTTATTAAAGGGGTTATCCAGTCTAAGGTGATTTTAGTACATACCTGGCAGACAGTAATGGACATGCTTAGGAAGGATCTGCGCTTGTCTTTGGCTAAATGGCTATGTTGTGAGATTACCATAACACTGTGGCTAGCTTTTTGTGAACTTGTATTTCCTGTTTTCAGTTTTCTTGTTTGCCTACAAATCCCATGATTCCATTTTCCTCCTTCCCACACATCAGCCACCCCACCCATTGAAACATAAATGAGCTGCAGACCTGTGGTTTTCAATCGGAGTGCCTCCAGCTGTTGCATTAGTTGCAGATTGCTCTCTCCACCCATTGAAGCAGACAGGCTCCCTATCATCAGCTGACTAGTGAGTCAGGTCTCGACCGCATTGCAAGCTGGGAAAAATCCGAGACAGCAGTCCTTTTGTATGCTGGTAAAAATAAATATTGGGGTGAAAATCACATAAGAATTGTGAGAAAATCATCACACACAGGTAAAGACATTATATTATGAACTACACTAACTTTACAGCCCCTTTTATAGTCAAATAAAAAAATTCCTGGAATACCCCATTAAAATAAAGTTACCAAAATTGTCAGTTTACAACACCAAATGGGATAGAGCTCTTATCTGAATAGCACATACTGTATCTGCCATAAGAAGTCCATTAAATAGAGAACAACACTAATTTTGCTTCCATGTTAAATGTCCTGAACCTTACGAATGTCGATTTTTCAAAGATTTGTCCACAACAGGATGAGCAGTCTTAGGGGCATATGTGAAAGTAATTTGTATTGACTAATAACCTTCTGCAAAAACGACAAAACTGGCTGGTGTTTGTCACAAATTTGTGATGCACAAGCAGTAAATGTCACAACGGATGTAACAAATGTATTGCACATTGGATTTGGCCCTAATTTCACGAAAACAATAGACTGGCCATCCAAATTTTTTGCAATTTTGTTTTGGACGATCCGCTCATACAGAAGACTGGACTGGTATGTAGGGATGTTGTATGCATTTTAGTCTACGCTTACCTCATTCAACCCTGGGAGTGTATACCACCACTGTACAGGTGAAGAGACTCCTTGCTTGACAGGAGTTCCTGCTCCTGTACATTTGCATAGGATTCAAAGACCGAATCAGGATCCACATCCCAAAGAAATCTGGTATTTATGTTTACCAAATCAGACCTGAAACTAATCCCTGGAGAATGTTCCATTTCATTTTAAAACCCATAGTTTTTGGTACCCTTTATTGGAACAATTGTTTAATTGATATCTCTGTGTCTGTTTTATAGTATATTGGACATCCACGTGTGTACATCCATGTAATCTTTGGGCATACTTTATTGACTGAAGTGATACATGCATTCATGCAGTCGGTATTTGGACCCCTTGCTTATACGCATTATCTCCACTACATTTGGGCAATCACCAAAAATTCACTTAAACATTTTTAGTACTGTCTGTGCTATCTCAATGCCTTCATATATACATACATACAGTATTTTGTAAACAAACCTCTATAGTCCAACATGGAATAGATGTGTAAAAAAAAGAGGAAAACCTGCTAATCTCTTTTGACGTGGAACAATTGTTTCCTTGTTTGTTTGGGACAGCATCTGAAAACCATTGACAATTTCCTGGCTTGCAGAGAGATGTCATTCTTGGATAGACTGGCACAACTGGAGTAAGAACCAATTAGGGGTATGAGCGCAGGTGGCATGTGTTATTCAGCTTGGTGTACATGGCAGCTGTTTCCCTACATTTAAGAAAAAAATAAAAAATAAAATAATCATTCAGGTGCAATTTTAGAGCCTACTATACACCTTTTTTATGGTTCTAGAGAGTAAAATACATTTAATGCTAAGCTATAATAAATAAGTATAGTGATCTTCAGAAATAGCACAAGCTTTACCTTGAGTGTCCTTTACTTGTAGACTTAGGGGATGTTTTAGTCGGTAACATGGCGGATTACTGGGGACTATATACCCTCTAATAGGTAGTCACCGTAGTATGTGTTGCCCCTCTTAACCTTTCAGAAGTCATGAAGGTTAAATATGTTTGTTACAGTAGGATGGCAGCCTCTCCGGTGTCAAAGGCTTTAACGTCTCTGTCACTGGCTTCATTCAGTTGTCCATGGGGATGTCCCTAGCACGATTGTTAGTGGCGGCCCCTCTCTTTGGAACCCATTGGGGACTCAGACAATGGACAGAGGAAAAAGAATGAACCTTGGCTTGTCCCTGTTTGAAAAGACTAGGGACAGTGAGGTCAGGGTGAAGGGGGTGTGACAAATATGGCCTCTCATTCACAAGGGACAGGTCTTTGTGCTCACGCTGGCCAGATGGCCTCAGGAATAAATTAAATCCCGTCTAGAACAGGGATACCTCCTCAGAAAATGTGTTATTGCTGCATTTTAAGGTCCTAAGAGACTACTCGTTTGGATCCTATCTTGTTGTTATCATCATTATGTCCCTCATCACAGTCACATATTTAGATCTGGTTCTAAAGCAGAAGCTTGGCTTACAATTGATTTTTCGTAAGAACCCTTTTTTTTTTTTTTTTTTTCCCCAAGAAGAAGATGACAAAATCAATATGAAAATCAATATACAGTCTGTCTGATATGTCTGTTTGGGAATTACACATTACACACAATACACTAAAGATTATATACTGTAGATCAAGCTACATAACATACAAACTCCTACAAATCTGTTACAAGCTGCTTAAGAGGAAGTGTGCCTCTTTAACAGTTTTGCTATGTGTCCAATACTGCGTTCAGGATGACTCCCAGGTTAGGACCAAAAATAGGCCTAAAAGACAGTGGTGTTTTAGAGCCAGGGCAATGTCCTGGTACCTTTTTCGGCAGGCTTTGTACTCTTAAACTTTGGCACTGGAGTCCTGAACTTTTTATCATAAACACAACTGTTTTGTTGGTGCCCATGGGCATCCTCTAGATAGGAACTTCTGAGTACACTAACAAGCCAGTATTCATGGTGATTATCTGACTTATATGACCTAAGCTGGTCAAGTGTTATTGGTGGTCATTTGTCTCCAACATTGCGGTCATCTAAAAGGAAGATGAGTAGGACTGAGTTTGGACTGTAGTTATTAGCAGGAAGCAGGTGGCATTGTGCTTGGTTTCATGGCAGAATGTTTGATCCATACATTTCTCTGCATAGACTTGGTTGGCAAAACTAGCCTTAAAATTATAATTCCTTAATATATACTAGCTAAATCTTTTCAGTAGTTTCCCACATAATCAATCATCCCTTATTGACCCAAAATGTCTTATAGTTCTTACAACCTGTAGTTCAGCTTTAGCTTTCTGGTGGTACATGTTCAGTTGCAACACTGTAAAACAGCAGATCGCAGGAATTAGGAACTAATGTGCAAGGATCAGCAGTGAGGGGGCACAATATGAAGTGCGCAAGAGTGTGGAGACTTTCTCTTTTGCAATCAGGGAAATACATGTATAGGAGGACAATCTGGAGTAGATGTCAGCAATAAATGATCACAATTGAAGTCTGCCACTCATGTGGGCTGCTGATGAAGCCATGTCCAGTCTTGCTGTGCTGCGAAGGTGCACATGGGGAGGGGGCGATCCTACTTCTGGGACAGCACACGCTCCTCTTAGAGAGCGAGAGCCCATTCAGAATATCATGGGGAGTCCCAGCAGTCGAACCCCCCCCCCCACGGTCA
Organism: Hyla sarda; assembly: GCF_029499605.1. NCBI lineage: Eukaryota > Metazoa > Chordata > Amphibia > Anura > Hylidae > Hyla > Hyla sarda. Next base: position 85,332,016 of record NC_079198.1, read on the forward strand.
CACACACACATTCCTTAACCTGTGGTAGGGGATAAGTTATTTTTCACTGCACAACCCCTTTAAGTACGGTATATGCCTCATTGATAACAAGCAAAACTGGTCTGTAAAACATATTGAAAACCTCTCTTCACAGTCTTTTTGCATAAAAACAACCTTAAGCAAATCCACAAATGAAGTTTAATGTATAGCTCTGCCTGCCCTATCCTTAGACCCTACAGCCCTAGCGACTTCTCTATTTTCAGAATACTTTTTTATAGTCACACTAAGTAAATTTCTCACACTTTCGTCAGCCCTGTTTGCCAGTAAACTTGCGTTGCAAGGGATGCAAAAGTATGAAGCTCTCCAAAGTTCAGCCAAACAATTTTATTCAAGGACCCCATCTTCTTGGTTGTCCTGTCTAATTTCTGTATGTACTTGAGAATAGGTAACTCTACCTGGCAAGTTTGAACTACAGTACTAAACTATAAAATTTGCAGGAAAGTGGAGTGGGTTCTACTGTAGTTTTCTAACATTTCTAGCAGTAACATGATCCTGGGTTTTTCGTGACCCTACACTAGAGAATTATCATTGAACTTGGCAGCAGGAATGATTTTGCAGACTTGATAGAACTGTCAGGCTCATTTTCATTTATGACTAAACATATCTATAGTATGATGTACAACATCTTTATGATCATAATTTTCTGGGCGGACACCAAAGGACTATTCTCAACAAAGCTGGTCATCATCTGCTGTCCTATTAATATCCACCCAATGATTTAATTCTGAATTGTTGGCCTGAAATTAAGATTCTTATAGGAAATCCTAGAAGACTTTTAGAAGATGTTAAAATGATAGCCTATACAGTATCACCCCTATAATTCCGGTTTGTGTACAAACCCCCACATTTATTGAAATCCGATTCATCATCATAGTTCTAATGGTGTGATAAGAATTCTTACTTTTTCCTGATAGAAGTGCTGTATAACAAGAACGTTCTAGAAGAAGTGTGATCAAATGTACAAAACTGTAAATCACTAGAACAAGTCCTCCCATCATAAAAGCTCATGACATAAATATAAATCTCAAAGGGAATGTAAAACAATGTTTTTATTTGTCTATTATTCATTCTCTGTACTGTACTTTTTTACAGTAGGGATTTGCAGACAGCACAACAAGTTCTCTCTCTTCGTAAGTATGTATTTCATCTCCTTCAGTCACAGGATATTGTCCCACTTAACAAGATATGTTCTAGGGCCCTGATATCGGTGATCTCTATACTTCTATGTATAAATCATAATGGCTGAGCTCTTGGAGCAATATATATATATATATATATATATATATATATATATATATATATATATATATATATATATATATTATATATACACACACACATTAAGCAACCTAATTTTGCCTATGGATGAGAGCAAGCGTCTCCATGGAATGGTGTGGACCTAAGGATCATTCTACTGCTCTTCAGTGCACCTGTCCCCCATGATCATTCCATGATCATATAGTAACACTATTTAAATCAGTGCTGTCCAGGGTTTAGCAGTCTTAGCATCTCATTGTTTTACACTTATGTCACAACTTGACAGGGCGTCCAGGGCTGAAACGTAGCTATGAAATCTAGCAGTCCATTAAGATGGCCTCTACTTGGAGAAATCAGATTCTTTATGGAAGATCTACAGTTAAAAGGGTTCTCTGGGATTAGAAAAACAGAGCTGATTTCTTCCAAAGACAGCACAATACCTGTCCTCAGGTTATGTGTGGCTCTGCAGCACAGTTCCACTGAAGTGAATGGAGCCAAGTTGTAATACTACATACAACCTGAGGACACATGTGGTGCTGTTTTTGGAAGGAATTAGCTCTGATTTTCTTTCTCTCACTTTTTAAGGTTTTCTATGTACACTGTGCTGGAGGGCTTTGGAGTAATTGCTCTTCAACAAATTGCTACACTATCTCTAGCACATCAATTGCATATATATTTTTTTCTTGCCCCGTAAACACAGCCAGAAAAGGGAGGGAGGATATGGAGTGAAAGGGATAGAAAAAAAAGGTACTCTACAGAAGTCAGGCTGCCCCCCTTAACACTTCCACCCGTCCCCTCTCCCTTCCTCGGTATGAATCTGCTGTATCTCATTCCAAACACTAATTCCAGTTTAATTGCCACTGGCCCCGAAGCCTCTTCAATAGGAGCTAACAAATGGTTTGCAGCCCGCAAAGCTCCGTCAGGCTGCATTTTAAACGAGGCTCCCTCCGTCCGGCTCGCATGCCAATGAGCTAGCAGAGAAACGCCATGTTTACTAATTACCCACTCCGACTTCACGCCACAGACTGCTAGCTGGCTAGAACGTCTCAACTATATCGCTTTGGTGTGACAAAAGAAATTGTAGCCATGAATAAACTGAAGTACTTTTCCTCATAACCCTTGAGATACCTACTGAAGCTGAATAACGCCACAAATTGTATTGTGTATGGATCCCAAAGTATGAAATATTCAGATATCTCCTGTATGACGTTATGCATTCATCAGCCTCCTCATGTATTATGACTCTTATATGAGAGGTATACAGCTGATCAGTACAGGGTTATAATCTGATTTCATCTTTTCCTGCAATATGTATATTTACTTTAATATACAATGCCCATGCATGTTAAATTATCCAACTATGTGGTGTCAGTGAATTTACCTTCTTTCTCAAAGGTAAATCTTTAGCACTGCATAGATGGAAAATGTTCCACTTCCAGAAATTGACACACATCCCTTAACAATTTTTGTTAAAGGAAATATTGCTGCACATTTTTCATACGTTGGCCAACATGAACAGACGTGGTCTCATAATATGGTATCGCATCACCATCTAAGCCTATCCCCTTAAAGCTAGGTATTAAGGCAATTGGCTCGGACAAGACAGATTTGGAAGTGAATGGTCAGGAAGCGAGGAAAGGTTATAACTTTTTTGCTCCCCGATAACGCCTTTTTAAAGGTTTTTTTTAGTTAAGCAACAATATTATAATGTACTCTATTATGAGTTAATGTGGGTAGTCCACTGATTAAAATCCTCATCTGTAGACCACAGTGGAGAACTGGAGACTGGTGGTTATGGTCTTTCTTAAATTATGGAAACGGAGGGCTGCTGGATCATTTGTATGTCCCTCCTTGCATGATGGGTTAGTCCTTGTACTTGGCTCTTTACACAAGCGCCAATCTATGAGATCTGCACTAGTCTGCAGCTTACTCTTGTGTAATTAATAGGGCCTTAAGACAAAGTACTCAACTAATAAGGACTTGCCAAAGCATAAAATCTCTCTAAGTTGTGCATGGTCAACCTTAGATTATAATTCATAGTATATAGGGCACAATTGAAGGTCTACAGAACTGCACAATATACTCAACAACATACTTTTCCTATGATTGTATATAAAGATCTGCCAACATAGCTTGGTCCCACAGAAGGCATATCTCCCTTCTTTTTGGATAGTCAAAGAAGGACACTGGAGGATCCGTTTTTTCAGGCATATCAATGAACTTGAATAATTTTTCATTCAAATATAAAAAAAAATAATAAAAATAATTCTCTGGGTAATTTTCTGCTAAGTTAGGGATCTTATAGATTGCTTCAGGTCCAATATAGTAAGTGTATTCATGCAAATCTATTTTTTTAGGTGTATAGACTGCCATTTAAATAGTAAAGAGGGACCTGTGTCAAATATAGGCCCTTCCAAATGATGGGAGATATGCAGAAGGTATTTCCCACATGATTTGAATCCACCTTGAGGTGACCTAATCCTTTCAGACCAACTGCTGTGGAGCGGTATGCACAGGTAATGCATAGGTCTAGCAAGTGTGTGGGCACCTTCAGTATCTTGGAGGCCAGATAGAATCTTCCACCCACCAAACGTGTAGGGTCAGAGCTGAGTCAAAACAAAGAAAATTGATGTCTTCTAAATCTTTGAGACCCAGACTTCATCCATTATTTAGTTTTTTAGCAGCTGCCATTTCTTTTTAACCAGAGATAAATGTGTATAGTTTGTCAGATTGCAGTAGACGCCCTAACAACAAAATGTCTTCGTTTCTTCATATTCTTCCTTGACTTTATGTTCTGAGCTTTTTTAGATTCTAATTAAAAAGAAAAGTTAATTTCCTGCTAAATGAATGGTATACATTACTCTCTCCTCAGTGTTCTGTCCTTGCGGCCGTGTGGCCTATTGTTCTCCGTACAGTATAGGCCTCTTGCACAGACGCTTTTTTTGGTTACCGTGGAAATGAATAGCAAGCCTATTCCAAGCCTCTCTTTGCATCCTGTATAAAATGTCTTTAAAAGCTGCTTAATTTGTAATCTTCTTCTAAAAGAGAGAAAAAGCCATTAAGACGTCAGTTCCCTGAATAAGCCTTGTGTCTGTGTGTTTATTTTAATTTATTGAATACAAATTTTTGTAGCTTTTTTTTTTTTTTTTTAACCTCCCTAAAAAGATCTAGGAGGGGGGGGGGGGTGCAAAAACACCCGCTGAATAGCTAATTCTACAAAACTGCAATTCTGGGTAATTTGTCTGTGAATAGTTCAGGACGAACATTAATTGTCAACATACACCCCCTTGTGATAATGCAATTTTTATCTCTTCAATCGTTTGTGAGCAGCAATTAATTGCATCAAATAATAGTATACATTTAGCATAACGGGAACAATTACGTTTCTCCAGAAAGAGAATAATATAAGTACAAAAAAAAACTGTTATTTTTTACTTTTTATTTTTAATGAATATATTTTAGTATTTTCCCCTTTTTTCATCTTGTATTTTTTTGTATTATGTAAAACAAAAAATAATTTTGCAGTTAATTTCAATATAAAACATTGGGGGTTTCCATTCAAGATTCACTATATATTCCCTTTTTAAGTGAGCAATCACATCCATTATGCCTTACCTCAAAAATACAGCTCTCGACAGTGACATAAAATTTACGGTAAAAAGGATAGAGTGGAAAAAAAACACAAGTCTAACAAAGGATAGTAATAACTAATGCAAGCATCAGTCCAAATGGATCAGCCTTTATTAGCATAAAAGAAAATTATGAGATGCCAGCATACTCTAGAATACAATATCTGTGACATTTCTCTTACCTGGAAGGCTTTCTCCAAGACATTTCTCTTAACCTTGAAGCCTTTCTCCAAGCAATATGGGAAAGACTGACCTTTAAAGGGGTATTCCAGGTTTTTTTTTTTTTTTATTTGACTATGCTACAGGGGCAGTAAAGTTAGTGTAGTTCAAAATATATTGTATGTGACAGTGATCTCACAATTCTTCTGTGATTTTTGCCCCAATATTTATTTTTAATAGCATACAAAATTACTCAGGTCTTGGGTTTTTCTCAGGTTACAGTGTGTCATGACATGACTAGTCAGGTGTGCAAGGGGAGCCTGTCCTGCTTCAATGGGTGGAGCGACTGCTGGGTGGGAGAGAGATCATTTTGCAACAGCTGTAGGCACCCTGGTTAGAAAACACTAGTCTTTTGAATGGAATGCAGCTCATTTGTGTTTCAGTGGGTGGGGGTGGCTGATGTGTGAGAGGGAGGAAAGTGACCTCACATGGAGCCAAGGAACCATGGGATGGGTAGTTTGAGAGAATAAACTCCAACAGGAAATACCAAGTTCACAAAAAGATAGCAACAGTGTTATGGTAATCTCACAACATAGCCATTTAGCCTAAAGACAAGCATGGATTCTTCCAAAGCATGTCCATTACTGTCTGGCAGGTATGTACTAAAATCACCTTATGATGGATAACTCCTTTAAAGCGGACTCTATAAATTGGACTCAAAATTATTGTAACAAGAGTCACAATGCATGCCTGGTCTTAAAGGGAACCTGTCACATTGAAAATGCAGTCCAATCTGAAGGCATCATTTATAGAGCAGGAGAAGCTGTGTGTGTGTGTGTATAAAATATATATATATATATATATATATTTTATATTAAAAAAAAATTCGGTGTGGAAAAAGGTCCAGGATAACTTGTTGCTTATTCCTATACTCTCTGCGCTTTCTAGGCTAAGTAGTCATGTGGGCAGTCCTGCTCAGTCCTTGACAGCTCTTTTGTGTAGAAGTGTGCATGTATGGACAGCTGTCAATTACTGAAGGGGGAAAAGCAACTTTACAACTTAGTCCAGTCTCTACATACATCCTTATACACAATCATTCTGAGTAGGACCGCCCACATGACCACTTAACCCAGAATGAGCAGTGTTGACTGACAATTTATTCTGGAACTTTTCCTACAAAACTTATAGGTTAATCTGTTTTAAGCTTCTTCTGCTCTGTTACATGCTGCCTGCAGATTGGACTACATATTCAATGTGAATGGTTTCCTTTAAATGGAAACTGACAGCCTGTTCACCCACACTAAACCCAATACACAGGAGTAGTGCCAGTGATCCGGATTACAACAAGGTATTACCCAGTACCAGTCCGCATTCTGGGTATGCCGGGTCCCGGCCTCCATTGCGCACAGCCACCAGTCATTAGCAATAAAGGCTAATACAACAGTTATCACTGGTACTGGACTGCTGATCAGATAAGTGATGCCACGTTTTAATCCAGTTCACCCGCACCATCACCCTGTGTATTGGGTTTAGTGCAGGTGCAACTTTTTACCCTCTGAAGGAATGCCAAATCTTAGTCATGCACTAGCTTCTACCTTAGTGGGAAACAAATCAGGCAAAAGGCTTATCAGAAAAGAACCAGTTAACAAATGTTCCCTATAAGAGATGAGCAAAGTTACAGTAATTCGATTTGTCACAAACTTCTCGGCTTGGCGTTTGCTGACTTTAGCCTGCATAAATTAGTTCAGCTTTCAGGTTCTCCGGTGGGCTGGAAAAGGTGGATACAGTCCTAGAAGACTCTCTCCTAGAACTGTATCCACCTTTTCCAGCCCATGGGAACACCTGGAAGCTGAAATAATTTATGCAGTCTAAATTCAGCAGACGCCAAGCCGTGAAGTTTGTGACGAATCAAATTACTGTAACTTCACGCATCTTTTAAAGGGGTACTCTGGTGCTTACACGTCTTATCCCCTATCCAAAGGATAGGGGATAAGATGCCTGATCGCGGGAGTCCCGCAGCTGGGGACGCCCGTGATCATGCACGCGTCACCCCGTTTGTATTCAGTCCCCGGAGCGTGTTCGCTCCGGGACTGATAACGGTCGACCGCAGGGCCGGCGGCGTGTGACGTCACGTCCCCGCCCCCATGTAATGTCACGCTCCGCCCCTCAATGCAAGCCTGCGGTCGACCGTAATCAGTCCCGGAGCGAACACGCTCCAGGGACTGATTACAAACGGGGTGCCGCGTGCATGATGACGGGCGCCCCCAGCTGCGGGACTCCCGCGATCAGGCATCTTATCCCCTATCCAAAGATGTGTAAGCACCGGAGTACCCCTTTAACCCTATACTTACCTCTTTGGTTCTAGTTAGAACTGATCTCTCATTAACTCTCTAAATAACTTGCTGCCCGTTATCATAGGGATGATACCTATGAGTTATTTAGAGATTTGATGACATTTGTTTTTCATGTGCCCAACATTTCCCCTCAATTCCATAGGAAAAGAGAACTTGTCTTAGAATCTGCCCAAAACTGAATGGCACCTGAACCTCCTTCTCCTGTAACACTGCAAAACTTGTGCCTCCATGGCCCTAATTAAGTAGAATACATATTAGTTTATGCATGCCTATGAGAATCTTTACACTTTCACTTTTTAACTCCATGTACCTTTTTTATTTTAGCTGTCAATGTTCTTTTTTTATTTTTATTTTTTACATTTTTTTATTCGTTTTATTGAAAAGTAAACAACCAATGGCCACATGGCCCCTCAGAGTTACTAACCTCACACAAAAGGCAAAGGATAGTAAGGCCTTAATGGACAAGGTCACTTGTACAAAATGCAAACAACAAAATCCTGAGGAACATATCACAGAGGCCTATACAGAGAATAACTGAAATACGTTAGAGAACAGAGAAACAAATTAACAATCGGCGAACAGTAGCCATGTAAGCTTTCAATGTTCTTAATCTGTAAGGAGTTGGTTAAAAAATTACCTTTTTGGTATAGAATGTGCCTCTTTGGCCCTGTTGAAGCTTCTTCTACATTGCTTGCATATTTTATTGGATAACCTTTTATTTACAAACTTATCATCTTTTTACCACCTGAATGCTTTGGGTAAATTTTATTGTGATTCCTCTCGACTTTTCCAGCAATTATAATTTTTTTCTCATTGTTTCTTTCAAACTATTTCAGATAGGGTACAATACATACAAGATTATATTCTTAGAATGTTTTCGATTTTTTTTCTTCTCACTTTTCTATTTTAATTAGTGTTTCTTTTCATAATTTTTTTTTGATGGAATCTAAAGATTTTTTGTGAAATCTAAAGTAAGGTAGTAGAAAGAGAAGGCAGATGTCGTTAATGTGAAAAAAAGGGGGTACTCTGGTGAAAATCTTTTTTTTCTCTTTTAAATCAACTGGTGGCAGAAAGTTTAACATATTTGTAAATTACTTCTATTAAAAAAATCTTAATCCTTCCAGTACTTATTAGCTGCAGAATGTTACAGAGGAAATTCCTTTCTTTTTGGAACACTGATGACATCCCGAGCACAGGGCTCTCTGCTGACATCTCTGTCCATTTTAGCAACCATGCATAGCACATGTATGCTAAGGGCAGCATGGTTGCTCAGTGGTTAGCACTGCTGCCTTGCAGTGCTGGGGACTTTGGTTCAAATCCCACTAAGGACAACAATAAATAAAGCGTTATTATTATTATAATAACGTCAGCAGAGAGAACTGTGCTCGTGATGTCATCAGAGAGCATTCCAAAAAGAAAATAATTTCCTCTGTAGTATTCAGCAACTAATAAGTACAGGAAGGATTAAGATTTTTTAATAGAAGTAATTTACAAATAACTTTCTGCCACCAGTTGATTTAAAAGAAAAAAGGTTTTCACCGGAGTACCCCTTTAAATTGGCATGGTCACTTCCAAAACAGTTTTACATGTTGCAGAGCCATGTTAAAAGTTTTGATAGGTCTGCTTCCAGGTGTTCAGACACACACCGATTTATAGAATGAGTTTGGACAAGTGTTTCCTAAGCCCGTTTACTCTCAGCTCTGTCTGCGAGACAGACTCCTATAGAAAGTCTAAAGGCCTATCTCCTGTAGGGTGGGAAGAAGCAGCACCCTGACAGAGCAAATCTTTTGACATTTCTCTAGGACATATCAAAAGTTTTTAGTGGCAGGCACACTTTAGGGGCCTTTTGCACAGGATGATTGTTGGCTGAATAGGCCAGTTATTGTAAAAGACCCAACGATCAGCTGAGGAACATTTTCTCATTCTTTGGGTAATTGAAGCCGTTATGCCCTAAAAATAATTGTAGGTTGGCTGTACATCTCTCTGTGTAAACAAAGGATGTATGGGTGACAATGATGTAAGGGAAGGGTTGCATGAATGATCTACTGATCGTTCGTGAGACCTTGGGTGCACAGTCATTAAGAAATATGAAAGGCTCATTAAACGTGTCTCAATCTGCTAGATGAGTGCCTGTATCGGGCACAAGTCTCTCTGTCTTTAAGAACCCTTAGATTGCTGAATTTTAGCTTGGCTGGTGTTAGTAAATCTTTTGTAGTCAAGTTCTGGAGTTTCAACCCATGCCTTCGTATTCTCCATGGCAAACTATTCTAGTGCAAAAGAATATATTGGAAGTGTCAAAATCTAGATCTACTTAGCATGAATGAATAACCTTGTTGTATGTATTACAGATGTCTACCACTATTCTTAATGAACAGGTCATAGGTCAGCAGCTAGGCTTCTATAGGTAGATACAAAGTTGGCTGCAGAATGCTCATAACTCCTGCTGTTTTCAGAATTGAGCGATGTAAGTAGCGTAGAACCTGTAACTGACATCCCATCTGTATTTCTTTCAGGTTCAGATATGGCTGTATTCTGTCTACTCTGTGGGAAGCGTTTTCAGACTCAGACTGCTCTCCAGCAGCACATGGAGGTCCACGCAGGAGTGCGAAGTTACATTTGCAGTGAGTGCAACAGGACTTTTCCAAGCCATACCGCACTAAAACGCCACCTTCGCTCTCACACGGGTAAGAAGACAATTTGCAGTACCATGGACAGCACTGTTCAGTGTTTTTCTGCTTCTAATTGTGGAATGTCAATGTATTCATATATGTTACACACATCACCACAAGAGCAATATGATTGGAAAACCCAACTACACCATATGACTGCTATACAAAGATTTTCTACCATATTGTGAATAGCCTGTCAGACCTCTGCTAACGCAGTCTCTGCTGTCCTATTGTAAGGCTGTTGCAACAGCAGTAGTTATCCAACCGAATAAAGCAAGAAAAATAAAAGAACCCTTAGGCTGATTTCAAGATTTCTAGATTTGGTGCTGGCCATTTTGTGAATCCAAGCAATAGTCTGAGAGGGCAGAAAGACTAGTGGTCAAAAGTGACCACCTGTGAAGCGCACAGACCACATTCTAGTGACCTATTGTATGTTATTCTATAAGCACAGTATATAGTTACTTGTTATGAACATACATAGAAGGGCCAACCTCCATTTACCTGCAATAACTTATCACCAATGAAATCTTTCTTCCAGCTATCTGAATAGCTTTGTATTATAGGATAGGATTATTAAAATCATCCTAGTGACGTTTGCATAATTCACGGCAGCTCTTCATTCTTTACTACTGACCAGCGCTTTTTCTCTGAGAAGGATAGGGAGTGTAATAGGTAGACAATTGATCCCCCCCCCCCCTCCTTGTCTTGTGCTGCAGAGCGGCGCGTGGTTTCATTAATAATGCAAGAGGTGTCTTCAGCATGCGTGCCCAGTCTGTGTGCTTAACATCAGCAGCTGTGTTTGATAGCAAAGCCACTGTCAGCCTCCTGGCATTGATTTAGGAGGACTCTTGATGTACTATCATAATAGCTGTGCAATAGGGCTGAGAGGGAGCTGTGGGATACCGCCTTTCGTCTGGACACGGGTAGTCCCATTTGTACAAAATAAATTAAAATGTAAATCTTTGGCAGTGACAAAGTTGAACCAAATGGGCAACATTTTAATTATCTTGTCATTTTTCATAAAGTTTCTGACAGAGGTTTCCCTCCGCCCCCAGTTTCATTATCCCAAGATTGTAGTGGGGTTTTCCAGTAGCATAAGCTAAATTACCCTATCTAATGTGTAGATCATGGGCTAGGATGATATGCCCTTTTGAGCTTTGGTGGCAGGTTTCTTTTCATCAGATACAAGAATGTCAGGTGATATTCTTAAGAACTATTTTTAAACTTTCTGCTATATATTATCCCATCACATAAATGCTCTTGATATTGATGGCTGGAAGAAAATAATTTTCAGAGAAAAATGATGCTTCTGCTCTCAAATGTGTCCCCAAAAGTTGCTCAAGAAGAAGCCAAAAGGGAACTACATCTTATTAAAAAAATTATATATTTTTTTGGTGATGTATTCAATAGATTGTACAATTTGAATATGGGTACCTACACAAAGTTCTTTTGCATCTTAATTTCTAGGTAGCACATTTATATGCTAAACTAATGGTATAGAATAGGTAGATGTTGTTTAAAGAGTCAAAAGTAAGACAGCCATCTGCTCGAACAGCCCCAACTATGAGACTGTAAACAATATGAACACAGATTGCATCATGAATATGCTGGGGGCAAATGAATGGGGTTTGAGTGCAACACCAGACATAGCCCATGAACAATTAGGGAGCGATTTCTAGAAACAAGCCTTGGGAATGACTCAACATGGTTGCTTTTCTTGCATGCCAGTCAATTGAGAGACAGTAGAGAAAATTTGGAGACCCACCAACACTTTCAGTCAACCTTAAAATGTAAGCTTGGACCGGCTGTGTTGATGCTAAAGTAGAGTAATTGGAAGAAGTAGACTGTTATTCATATGTAGAATTTCAGCCAAATAAATTAATATCAAAGTAAATTGGGAATTTGAGTAGCTGCCGAAATGTAAAAGTGTTGAGAATATGGACTCCAGGGCTATGAATCCCCCCTCCGTAATCCAGAACAGGGAACTGCTCTGGTAGACCCAACATAGCCATGGGATGTATGGATAGCCATTTATTTGAATGGCTGCCATGTTGCACTTCCTTTGATTGGACCAATGTTGCTTTCCTGTAGTGATTGCTGTTAGTTGGTGAAGCCATTTCAAAGGTGGCAACCAATATGAGTACAAGTTATTTGTCCCTTTTACTATTTCTGAACATGGTGAAAAAAAGTGAAATTGTGGTTGATCATCTGAGATGCCAAAAACTTTCAACAAGCTTCACACCTGCCCAGTTCCAATTACCCTCTTCTGCATTATTATTATTATTATTATTATTTTTTTAAGTAAAATAGAAAGAAAATATTTTATGGAACAATTTAAACTTTTTTTTTTTTCCAGCCATTGAACCAAGATCTCTATGTGCTTGGTATATGTGCCTGGTTTTCAAGGAGTTCACTGCAAATGGTTCCGTCATATTTATTTTCCCAGGTGCCTACGCTCTTCAACTCTTCCCCTCTCTTCTCCAGTACAAACACTTGTTTAGCACAGTCACAAGAGGCCGATTATGCATGACTTGATCTTAATTATGCATTGAAGTCTAGTAAGAATTACACATATTAGATAGATTAGGGGCTGCCTTTAATTTTTGCTCGGTGTAACGCTTTGTGATCTGCTCCTGGATACAGATTAGAAGTACCTGTAAAATTTTATTTGTATTTTTTTTTTTAATCAAATGTTTATAGTTTGGGAGCTGGAAATAAGGGGTGTAATAAAAGAATACAAGTAGATAGAGCACATGTAACCAGAAGGACAATTTATGCAGAGGCACAGCCGCGCTCTGACACCAGGATAATGAAAAAACGTAGGTCATTGCGGATGACTTAAAGTCTCCGGGAGTCGGAGAAAATGTATGAAGCAACGAGAACATTACACGCTTGGCAGGCCGGCCGAGGAAAAAATACAGGCGCCCTTGTTCCCCCGCCGTAAACGCAAGGGCCTCCGATCCGCAGCCCGCAGAAAATTGCAATTACAGTGACAAGTGGAATCAGTAATATTTTAAATATTCATGAGCTGGGGCTGCGGTGATCAATCTGGTTTTATTGTCCTTGCTCTGCCTTCTGACATAAATAAAGAGCCACGGGCCTGTCACCCTCTTTATTATATTTTCTGTCTCTAGTCTTGGCTGAATGCTGGAGAGGATGTGTACCACATAAACAGGGTGTGTTCATGTATCATTGTGCTATGTCTGCACATACACACAGCAGATTAGTATTATCATTTTTCTTTTACCAATGTGTTGTGCTTTGTACCAGCCTCATATGGGTGGTCACCTAAAAATACAATGATGTTGCAGTTATGCTATATGTACTTGTATATTCATCCTATTATTTCTCTTAAAAATCTGGGCAGATGAAATGTATGCACATATAAATAATTCTGGGTCTGTTGTGACTGGTCAGGCTGGCATCATGGCATCTGTTTTTACTGGAACTTTAGCAGATCCCTTATGAAACACTTTGTAACCAGTCCTGTCCAATCCTATTGATATAGTGGGCCTGTCAGACTGTGTCTTTATGGATGGGATAGTAAAGCACTTGTTTTATACTGACCCACAAATCCAAAAAGACTAGCAGGTCTGGTATCTTTATGTAGCTGTGCCCTATTCACACTAATTGTGCCCATGCCCTTCAATGTTTCCACTTTTCATAAACATATGACTAATAGATGGCCAAGTCAATGAATGGACAGGTCAGAATGTATATTATCTATGTATATACTGTTCTGTTAAAGATTTGTCCAAACAGGGAAACTTTTTTTTTTTTTTTTCCCCTAACCACTTACGGTAGTTCTTTGCACTTAGACATCTTATGTATAATTCCACATGGTAGTGGAAATTTAGTACTTATGCCCATGTAAATAACCATAAGAATATAGCTGTGACTTAAAGGGGTACTCCCGTGGAAAACTTTTTTTTTTTTTTATTTATTTTAAATCAACTGGTGCCAGAATTTAAACAGATTTGTAAATGACTTCTATTAAAAATTCTTAATCCTTCCAGTACTTTTTAGGGGCTATATACTACAGAGGAAATACTTTACTTTTTAGATTTCTCTGATGTCATGACCACAGTGCTCTCTGCTGACCTCTGCTGTCCATTTTAGGAACTGTCCAGAACAGGAGAAAATCCCCATAGCAAACATATGCTGCTCAGGACAGTTCCTAAAATGGACAGCAGAGGTCAGCAGAGAGCGCTGTGGTCATGACATCAGCAAAAACTAAAAAGTAAAGCATTTCCTCTGTAGTGTATAGCCCCTAAAAAGTAATGGAAAGATTAAGAATTTTTTATAGAAGTAATTTACAAATCTGTTTAACTTTCTGGCACCAGTTGATTTAAAAAAAAAAAAAAAAAAAAAAGTTTTTTCCACGGGAGTACTAATTAACCCCTTAACGACGCAGGACGTATATTTACGTCCTGCGCCAACTCCCACGATATGAAGCGGGGTCGCACTGCGACCTCACATCGCGTCGGTCCCAGCGCTAATCAATGGCCGGGACCCGCGGCTAATACCACACATGGCCGATCGCGGCAATGTGCGTTATGAACCCTTTAGAAGCGGCGGTCAAAGCTGACCGCCGCTTCTAAAGTGAAAGTGAAAGTATCCCGGCTAGTCAGTCGGGCTGTTCGGGACCGCCGCGGTGAAATTGCGGCGTCCCGAACAGCTTACAGGACACCGGGAGGGCTCTTACCTGCCTCCTCGGTGTCCGATCGACGAATGACTGCTCCGTGCCTGAGATCCAGGCAGGAGCAGTCAAGCGCCGATAACACTGATCACAGGCGTGTTAATACACGCCAGTGATCTGTGCAAGAGATCAGTGTGTGTGCAGTGTTATAGGTCCCTATGGGAGCTATAACACTGCAAAAAAAAAGTGTTAATAAAGGTCATTTAACCCCTTCCCTAATAAAAGTTTGAATCACCCCCCTTTTCCCATAAAAAAATAAAACGGTGTAAATAAATTTTTTTTACATATGTCGTATCGCCGCATGCGTAAATGTCCGAACTATAAAAATATATCGTTAATTAAACCGCACGGTCAATGGCGTACACGTAAAAGAAATTCCAAATTCCAAAAAAGCGCATTTTTGGTCACTTTTTATACCATTAAAAAATGAATAAAAAGCGATCAAAAAGTCCGATCAAAACAAAAATCATACCGATAAAAACTTCAGATCACGGCGCAAAATAAAAAAGTTATAGGGGTCAGAAGATGACCTTTTTAAACGTATAAATTTTCCTGCATGTAGTTATGATTTTTTCCAGAAGTACGACAAAATCAAACCTATATAAATAGGGTATCATTTTAACCGTATGGACCTACAGAATAATAAGGTGTCATTTTTACCGAAATAGGCACTGCGTAGAAACGGAAGCCCCCAAAAGTTAGTTTTTCTTCGATTTTGTCGCACAATGATTTTTTTTTTCCGTGTCGCCGTGAATATTTGGGTAAAATGACTGTCACTGCAAAGTAGAATTGGTGATGCAAAAAATAAGCCATAATATGGATTTTTTGGTGGAAAATTGAAAGGGTTATGATTTTTAAAAGGTAAGGAGGAAAAAACGAAAGTGCAAAAACTGAAAAACCCTGAGTCCTTAAGGGGTTAACATTGGTAGTCTCTATATATACAATGGTTGCCATGGGACTTGACCAAGAGTCATCAGCTCAGTCCTTAGTGGCTTCTGTCTGCCCCACCGGCAATGATTGAGAGGGGTCTACCTGTTCCGATATAAGCAGAGGTTAGTGGGTTAGGGGGAAAGCCTCCAGGAAAAACCCAGTGACTCGTGGACTGCATGAAAGTGGTGGCAGATTCTCTTTAATGTTATACCTACATAGCTGGTATAAAAAAAAAAAAAAAGAAATATATATATAATATAATATAATATATATATATATATATATATATATATATATATATATATATATATATATATAATAAATATATATATATATATATATATATATATATATATATATATATATTATAATATAATATATATATATATATATATATATATATATATATATATATAATATAATATATAATAAAGACTATAGAAAATGTGATGTGAGCAGAGCCAAATCTTGTGAAAATTACTTCAGCTATAGATAGAATTTCATTGGAATATCCTTTTGTTCACTATGCAAATGTATCTTATATTTTAGGTGACCACCCATATGAGTGTGAATTTTGTGGAAGCTGTTTCCGGGATGAAAGTACACTGAAGGGTCACAAGCGAATCCACACGGGAGAAAAACCTTATGAGTGTAATGGGTGTGGAAAGAAGTTCAGTCTAAAGCACCAACTGGAAACACATTACAGAGTTCATACAGGTAAGTTTCTACACACTTCTTACACTCGGCTATATAGAACCCATGCAGCCATTTTATAAGTAAACTAGTATGTTCAGTATTATGCTTGATAAAGCACCTTCTGGTACAGCATCAAGTAATTATTTAGAGAGAGATGAATAGAAAACCAAAACTGAGAAACTGAGTCACTAATGCCTAAGAATAAAATATGTATTATTACATTACTTATTACATGTAAACAGGAAAATGTCAGATAAAAAAAAGTTATTAAAAAGAGGATCAGCTTACAAACAGGTGACAACACCAGGGCCCACTCACTGGTACAAAATGCATAAACCAATAATGCCATTACATAACACTGAGGGACAAGTACAAAAAGTTGGTTGGATAGCAACAAGAAATACAGTGGTCCCTCATATTAATCGGTTACAAGACCACCATTGTATGTTGAAACCATTGTATGTTGAGACCATAACTCTATGGAAACCTAGTAATTGGTTCTGAAACCACCAAAATGTCATCCAAAAATTGGAAAACGTGAGGGTTAAAGAAAAATAAGTAGATGGCTAATACAGAAGCTGTAAATCTGTCTATGTAGAGGACAGGAGCTTCTTGAGGGATCACTGTACAACTGAGCGCACATTTCAGACACCGCTGTGCTATCCCCTGCTACTGTCCGTACTCAGATTACTTTATGAATGGGGGGCCATTTAAACATTGATTTTTCAGAGAAGGGGGTAGATTCCCTTAATACAATATATCTTGATTATTAAAACCACTTATGTTTTGTAAATATTAATAAATAAAAAAACAATACTGAAGGTTACACAGCTGGATATGACTCGACATTAGATGAAGCAGGACCAATCAAATGCTTTTTATAAAATAATCTCAGTTGTCCTATAAAATTGGTAATCTCTGGGAGGATACCCATCCATATGGACATCATTGGTTTCGGAAGCCCTGGTCTCTCATGTTGGATGGACATTAATTCCAATGGTGTTATGTTAGCATTTACACTTTAATTGGCTCTTGATAAAATTCTTGTGATACATTTTTTGTTTGTCACTTCAACCTATACCATATTTCATTTTCATAGGTGAAAAACCATTTGAGTGCAAATTATGCCACCAGCGCTCACGAGATTATTCTGCCATGATTAAACATCTCCGAACCCACAATGGAGCCTCTCCTTACCAGTGTACCATATGCCTGGAATACTGTCCCAGCCTATCTGCCATGCAGAAGCACATGAAGAGCCACAAACCTGAGGACATCCCTGCTGACTGGAGAATTGAAAAGACCTACTTGTACTTGTGCTATGTTTAATGGGAAAAGTCAAAACATTTGTAAGGGAGGTGATTTTGAATGTGTTATTGGGAAGACCGAGCAATACAAACCTCTAGAAAAAATGATCCACTTAAGAGCAAAAAAATCAAACACATCCATCCTTTTTTGGCTTATATTTGTGGAAGGCAAAATCCTTTTTTCTTCGAGACCTGCCAATCGTGTTTTTTCCCTCCTAATTTCTGAGTTCTACCGGATTGCATATCCAATTGCTGATCTAGAAGAATGATCTTTGAATGTTACAGATTTTTTTTTCTTCCAAAATTGGATAAAAAATTAAAAGAAAAATGTAAGAGTGAAATACTTTTCACTTGCCGGAGCAGTTCTGTACTGGACCATAGCACATTTTTGGATTTCCAAAAATGTTCTATGTTGAAACAATAGAATTTACACTTAAGAAAAAGTTGTAGGTTTATTTCACTGAACATTTCATCATCTTGATACAAGATTAGATTTGACCTTATGATCTAGATTCTTTTCAGATGAGAATAGTGACCAAACCAGATGAACTGGATTGTATAAAAAATATTGTGCTCTAGTATGGAGCATAAACTGTAATACCACTTGGTATTCACCTGTTTTTGTAGCACTGAAGGAGGTTGAAGCCTCATATTTAAGTTTGTCCTGAATCCACTTAGTTCAGTTTTGGACATCTAGTTGGTATGTTTCATTAGTTCCCGATCTTCCTTCAATCCATCCACCATTTCTTAACAGTAACAAAAACTTAGTAACTTGCTGTAATGGCTAGGAAGATTTTTGAAGCTGAGCACTTTGGAAAGTACTTAATCTTCATAACGCAATGGGCAATTCCATTGCTTGGAAGCAACTGGTAATTCTGGCAACAAGAATTAATGAAACAAAACAAAAAGTTGGGCGACGTTACAATATTCACTTAAATGACGTATGGTCTGAGAGATCTGTTGCTTTTAAATGGATACTTACAAGACCAAACCTTTCGACATTAGAGCCACTATTGTAAATGGATGTGTTTGGTTCATTTGTACGTTTCCCATTTCTCCATAACAAAAGCAAACAAACCGAATTTCCAACATCCTCTTGTGACTCTGCCGTTCTATTTTCAGAGGCCAATTAAATAATAGGCGCTGCTTCTATGTACATATTCTAATTGTTTCATTTTGTTATGTTTAGCACATTGTACTTGAATATTTTTTTTTTTATTTTTTTTATCGACCTCATGTTTAGTGATGCCTAACTTGAGGCATTTTTTTTTTTTTTTTTTTGACACATTGTAGGAGAAACGTGCCAAAATGAGAATGGGCAGGATGACAGTGTGTCATTTCTTTTGAACTGTTTTTGTTTTGTACCAAATATGGTATTAAATTTAGGGTTGACTTGGCCCTTTTGCATTGCGCTTGGGCTTTTGTTTTTTTGTTTTTTCTTCATGAAAGCTACCTCTTAACCTGTTGCTGGAAGAGATACCTACAGCACATTTCAAAACAATGCGTTTAGGTCCCTCTTGCATTGGATAGGTTAATTATGTAAATTTTTTTTCTATGCTGTTCCATGTTAATCTTATTTTACGCTTAATGAAATTATGTTCATCTCATCCTTTTTGTTTTTGCTCTTTTGTTTTGTGATTTAAGCTGCATTTATATAAATATAAGAGGTGTAGGGGATTATTTTGTAGGTAGCCTTACTTGGAAAAATGGGGAATAACAGAGGAAAAATATTGACCTTTTACTACAAAGAGGGCCAAACATTTTGGCCCCTAGGTTGTAAAAAGGGGTTAGGATACTGCTGTTGTCTTCTGCCATTTTATTTTAAAAGTTGGATGGTTAAAATGGCTCCCCGCGTTAGAGACTTTATATTGTAGCTCTCGTAAATAGGGGAAGGGTGACTGAAGGATCTGTGGTTTAAACTTGAATTTGTGAATAGAAGTTTAGATGTTTTTTGTTTGTTTTTTTTATAATCATAATGTGAAGGTGATGAAAGTATTAACTCTGTTGGCAGATATAAATATATATTTTTCACAGTATGTATTATTGCTGACTCGTGTTCAAAAGATGTTAGCCGGCCAAAATATCCAAGGCAGAAATGTAAAGTGTTTTATGAATTTCCTCACCAGACACAGGAAACGGGATTATAAAAAGTTGTTGTTCCACAAGAACAAACATATAAACTTTTTTTTTCCCCCTATCCCTTTCCTAAGCGGTATGCTCTGAATTTTTCCTCCTCAAAATCAAACTTCACAAAAACATGGAATATTGTTAGAGGAAGGGCAAATATACACAGAGTTATGATATTTTTGTAATATTTGTTAGTCTTTTTGTCAGTTTTGGGCCTACATATTCTGTATATCTATATATATATTTTTTTTGTAATGTGAATCAGACTCTGTGTGTATGTATGTGTGCGTATGTATACATGCGTGGTCAAGCTGTACCCTGCGTGTTATATTGTATTGAAAGTCATACAGTATTGTGCTTATTCAGAAACTCTGCTTCTAGCTGGCATTGGAATGTAACATACAGTTTTCCGTACAGGACCCTGACAAATATTTATCATAGCTGACAATGTTTTTTATTTTATTTTTTTGGGCCTCCCTACTTATGGCCACGTTTCCAAAAACTGTTTGTGGCACAGTCATATATTTTTATTTTTTTTAAATCAGGAACCAGATGTAACATGCCATAATGGAAAGCTTTATATTTCCTACCCTCTTATGCTAATTTTTGAGTAAGACCCTGGCATATAAAAAGAAAAATTATTAACCTCTCTGCAACTTGGAGGTTTGTAAACAAGTCCTTAAATTACTGTTTTGTCTTTTGTTGAACTTTAGATAATTTTGTATCTCATCTACCGTTATGCCGTTTGAGATGGTTTTTGAAATTCACTTGCAGAACAATTGGCTTTTTTTTCCAAAACATTTTTTGTATCTTCAAAAAAAATTTTAAGAGAATTAAAGTATTTCCAAAAATGTGAAAAATTCCTCATTTAATTTTACTTTAATAACAACTAATGCAAGATATGTGCAGCAAAAGCAAAAATATACTGTTAAACGTTTCTCCAAGCATAACTTTAATACCTTTTTAATACCATTGGACAAAATTAGAGATGTGTTGTAAGCGCGGCCACTGTTCAGAAGTCAGTCATTCCCATAGCATTAAAAGATGCATTTGGTTCTTGCATCTTAGAACACATCACTTTTTGGAGTCAGATGAGCGTTTTCTGTCTGTTTTTATAATGCCAGCTGTATTGTCAGAGAAGGCTTCTTTCATTCTTTGTGCCTAAACATTTTTTTTTTTGTTTTTTTTGTTTTTATAAAAGTAAAAAAAAAAAAAAAAAATTGCAGGAAAACTGTGTCCAGCTACCAAACCTATGTATTAATTAAAAAAAAATCTGCTGCAGTTTATCACAATTGTTCTGACTGTAACAGAACAGCATGTTTTGGATGGGACAACTGGAGTGGCGTTGTGAGGTTTTTCAAATTCCAATAAAGATTTTTTTGTCCCAGCCAGTGTATTTACAAACAAAAAACAAAAACTGCATTGCACTTTGGCATTTCATCCATTATTTTTTTTAATTTTCAGCGACTTGCCTTCTAATGAAAAGTGCATTTAAATTGGGTCAACAGCTGAGTAACTGTTTGAGAAGCTGGAGGCAAAAAAAGGAGTACAAAAAATAAAAAAAATAGACTGACATTTTAGGAAAACAAAAAACAAGGAAAACAAAAAACATTATTGTAAAAAAAAACACATTGAACATGCGCACACAAGTATATTACAACATTTTCCTACAATATCGAAAGACGTGATATTTTAAACATTCACTTCTGTCCTCTGTTGTAGACTTTTTTTTTTTTTTTTTTTTTATAATTTGAGGTTAGTGCAGTACACAGAAAGGAAATAAGCTTATAAACAGGAAATATATCAAAGTACCTCTGACTCTCATGTAACCACAAGGATTGCTAAAGTCATGCTTTTGTTATATCATAACCACTTGGTCATGAGCACAAGCCCTCATACCTGGTCAAAAGAATATCGGGAATATTTCTTGACCTGTGCTTTCATAAACTCAAAAGTCCTTCTCCTCCATACAGCCACTCCTGATGCAGATTCCAAAGCAGTCAGTCTGTTCTTATGTTCTTGTTGTACCTCTCATGTTGTGTTTTGCATGTACTTTTGTAAGAGGCCTGGATAAACAGCAAAACTATCTGTGTGTGATATATGAAATTACATATGTAGCATTACGGACCAACAGCCCTGAGGGGACCTTGAAAAGTGTGGCTTTTTTTTTTTTTTTTTTTTTTACCTTCCCCAATTTTTGTAACATTTTATTCTGTTTTTTTTTTCTGTATTTTTTTTTCTGCTAGCCTACATATAACAGCACAAGTGCCAGTTGCAAAAGCTGTCAAAAATAATAAAGAATCAAGAAATTATAAATTATAATGCTAATAATATTAAATAAAATGGAATATAGTGTTTATGAATGGATATTAACCATTTTTTTTGCTGGTGGGTTTAGCATTTTGGCAGATCCTCAAGCATCAAAGTGGTTAAATGTTAAGTCTACCTCAGCACCCTTTGCCTAAGTTTATTGGGTGCCCACTGGTTATGTTGCCTAAAATACTTTATTTTCTTTCTCTTCTTCTTTTTATTTTTTTTATTATTTTATGTCTCACTCCCTTTTTATGTTTAGTTTATGTATATTTTTATTTTTTACCAAAACAGAGGCTCATATAAGGTGATAAATAGAAGTTAAAGGAAACCTCACAGCCAGTTCCCCCGCACTAAACCAAGTACACCTTCACCTGATGTCAATTTCCCTTTAAAGCCTGATTTAAAGTTGCTGTATAGTAACCTCACATATGGCTTAGCTGGTGGTATAGCATAAATTGGATCTTCAAATGTTTGCTTTCATTAGACCTAGCAACGCCAATATGGTGTTAGTTGCTGGGAGTTATTGCAATATTGTTATACATGCATCAACATATTTTTTTTTTATTATTACTTTTATTAACTATAAATGCCCAACCCATCTGGTCTTAAGTGATATAACCCTTTGCTTTCCTATGTTAACCATTAATCCATGCTTGGCTGTTTTGACTGTGTTAGCTGAACTTTGTAGAGGTGGCCTTTACCAGATGAGATGAGTGGGCTGCGATAGTGGTGGTGGGGGGGGGGGGGGTAGAACCACAACTCTGTCCAATAGGTCTGAAGGATCTTATCAGCAGTATAGGAACTACCACATGCTGACACTTGTATGCTGCCTTGACACCAATACACAACTCAATTAAAACAGTCCTATAGCACTGTGGATCCATCATCATCTACACTCATCAGTGGGGAGTATATACATTTCATTATAGAGCAACTATGCATTTGTATTTGAACAATTTAGTTTTTTCCCCCTCATTGACATAAGTATACAAAAAAAAAAACCTCTCCTACCTCAGTCCTCTGGAGCTCTCACTGTGGCATAATCGTGTACCCTGCAGCTTCTCTCCCCTCACAGCAGTAAGGGCCCGCTCAGCCAATCACAATTGGGCAGGACACTGCAGCAGAATGATTGAGTGGGCCTTCACTGCTGTGTCTGAAGTAGCAAAAGCTGCAGAGGACCACATGAACCCCCAGTGGGAGCTTCAGAGCACTGAGGTAAGTAGATGTGTTTTATTTTTTATTAAATTTTTTATTTTCATGACAACCCCTAGTGCCGGATAACCCCTTAAAGTTAATGTAATATTTCAATTTCAAACATTCACACATATCGATCGGGTCTTATTATTTAACAAAAATTAAAACTGCACTATGGTTAAAAGGTATTTAAGGCTAGGTAGACATGGCAGAAATTGTGCGGAATGTCTGCCCGGAAAACACTCTGCTTGTTCTTCAGGCACTAGGACTGCTTTGAAATTCTGCCATGTGAACATGGCCTTAAGGTTCTAAAGAATCAACTTTTACCATTTGAGTGGAAACTTTAGAATCAAGGAAACCCAAGAATAGATCATTCAGCCATCATTTTGGGGATCATAAATTTTTTTTTTTCAATATAGCCTTTTCATAGGATATCCAAAGTGTGTTAAATATGACATACTTTAGGGTAACACTTTATTCCTGTGTGAAACATTTTATATACCTTATTGAGCTTCTGCTTTTGTAAATTTGTGTTGCTTTTGTTAACCTGTTTGCCAAATGTTTTTCTTTATTGTTTTGCTGAGCAGACGCCGTAATCTCCAGAGGGCATAGCTACATTACTGACTCTTTCCCTCTCCGTGCCACTTTCTCTATCCATTCTGTGTAGACAAGTATCTCTTTGTAACTACAGTGTGTCTCTCCTTTGTTTTTCTGCTTTGTTTTTTTTTTTTCCCCTTTTGGCGGAGAAAAAAAAATTTGAATAAAATGCTGCAGGATTTTTTTTTCTCTCTACATTGTCACTAAGTGAAGTTTGTGCCTTGTATAGCAAAGAAAATATTTTTTACATCCTACTAACAGTAAATAAATTTTTTTGTAGTGAACATTTTTTGTATTTTTATTTATAAGTCTCATAAAAAAAACAAAAAATAGCAAATGTTTGGTTGTATACCTTAAATCTGCAGTTAGAATAAAGTTAATTCCATTGTCATATTGGTCATTTTGATTTTGTCTTCTTTATGCCGAAAGATTAGTCGCTTCGTTTATGACTGACATGATGACTGGTATAAACACTATATTTTAGGGGTGTGTGGCTTCACAGGCTTTACTTTCAGGCTAAATTAACACAGTGTAATTTCCATGTGGCATTCCGACAGAAATTCCGACATAATTTAATGCCTATTATTGATTTTAATGGAATTCCAGAATTGCGATAATTCTGTCTTGCGAAAAATCTCCAACCAGCACAAGCAAATGCCATTGTATAATATCCCATGGTATAAGGAGGAGACTTCTGGAAAGTGATCAGTGTACAGCATTACAAGGAAAGATGACATCAGTAGCTAGAGAAGACAATAGAAGATCAGCCTCCCCTGTAGAATGGCCTATGCAAAGGTTACAAAGCATGTTTACAAACGTGTTCTATACAGAAATTGGGCCTAGAGATGTTCATTGTGTCATTGTGTATGAGGCTTGATGTAAAGCTGTTAAAAACAGCTCAGGCAAGATTACTGCCCCCATAATGTACAAAACTAAATATTACAATCAGAAAATATAAACAGTCGAGAAAGAAGAATGTTATAGGATATGGCTTTAATCAGTGAAAAAAATAAGTTAGGCGATACTTTCATTAGAAGATATTTTCGGATGTAACTTAAAGGGGTACTCCAGAGGAAAGAAATGTCTTTAAATCAACTGGTGCCAGAAAGATAAACATATCTGTAAAATCACTTCCATTAAAAATCTTAATCCTTCCAGTACATATCAGCTGCTGTATGCTCCAGAGGAAGTTGTGTAGTTCTCTCCTCCAGTCTGACCACAGTGCCCTCTGCTGCCACCTCTCTCGGTGTCAGGAATTGTCCGAAACATTAGAAAATCCCCATAGCAAACCTCTCCTACTCTGGACAGTTACTGACACGGACAGAGGTGTCAGCAGAGAGCACTGTGGTCAGACTGAAAGGAACTGCACAACTTTCTCTAGAAGAAGTATTCTGTTTTATTATTATCATTATATATAATTTTATTTTACACCTATATATTGCACACTCACCTAATGAACACAACAGTTCCTGTGAACTAAAGGATGACATCCTCACATACCAGATCACCACCTACTAGCTCCCAGACACTCTCCCAGATCTGTGCGATCCTTCTATCTCTATAGGATCAGGGCAACATGGTGGCTCAGTAGGTAGCACTGTTGTCTTGGCGCTAAGGTCCAAGGTTCAGGTCCCACCAAGAACATCTGCAAAAAAGCTTGTGTGGGTTTCCTGCCGATACTCTGGTTTTCTCTCACACTCCAAAAACCTACTGATTCCTTCCTCACTCTGCTACACACAGCCCAGAGCAGTTCAGTATGAGACGAGCTATGGATGGCTAAGGCAGCACCCCCCCCCCCCTCCGCACTCCAGAATGCATTTTCTGATTTTGGACTTCTGCCAGGCCAGGAGGAGTCCAAAGTCTGTGCAAGAGATGGGGGGGAGGGAGGGGGATATAATGTGCTCAGGACAAATAGGTAGGGAGACGCACGAAACATAGAAAACCTTTTTTTATTTTTTTTTTAAGTGTAGTGTTTTTAGGGTACATTCACATGGGCAGGGGTTTACAGTGAGTTTCCTGCTGGGAGTTTGAGCTGCAGCGGAAAATTTGCTGCATCTCAAACTTGCACCAAGAAACTCACTATAAACCCTTGCCCCTGTGAATATTCCCTGTACATTCACATGGGGGGGGGGGGACTACAACTCCCAGCATGCCTTTTGGCTGTCCCTGCGTGTTGGGGGTTGTAGTTTTGCAACCAGTGTGCCTCCAGCTGTTGCAAACCTACAACTCCCAGTATGTAGGGTCTATAAGTTCATGCTGGGAGTTGTGGTTTGCAACAGCTGGAGGCACACTGGTTGTGAAACACTGAGTTAGGTAACAAACTCAGTGTTTTGCAACCAGTGTGCCTTCAGCTGTTGCAAAAGCTACACACCTCAGCATTCACGGACAGCCAAAAAGCATGCTGGGACTTGTAGTTATGCAAC
The DNA here is from genome assembly GCF_029499605.1 of Hyla sarda. NCBI lineage: Eukaryota > Metazoa > Chordata > Amphibia > Anura > Hylidae > Hyla > Hyla sarda. The sequence continues at coordinate 85,358,409 of NC_079198.1, forward strand.
AGCTGGAGGCATACTACTAAAACTCCCAGCATGCCCTTTGGCTGCCCATGCATGCAGGGGGTTGTAGTTATGTAACAGCCGGAGGCACACTGGTTGCAAAACACTGGGAGTTTGTTACTTAACTCAGTGTTTCCCAACCTGTGTGCCTCCAACTGTTGCAAAACTACAACTCTCAGCATGTACGGATTATCAGTGCATGCTGGGAGTTGTAGTTTGCAACAGCTGGAGGCATACTGGTTGCAAAACACTGAGTAAGGTAACAAACTCTTTGTTTCACAACAAGTGTGCCTTCAGCTGTTGCAAAACTACAACTCTCAACATGCACTAACAGCCGAAGGGCATTCTGGGACTTGTAGTTATGCAACAGCTGGAGGCACAGCACTGCAACTCCCAGCATGCCCTTTGGTGTTCCATGAATGTTGTGGGTTGTATTTATGCAACAGCTGGAGGCACACTTTTTCATAGAAAAAATGTGCCTCCAGCTGTTGCATAGCTACAACCCCCAGCATGCACAAACTACCAAAGGGCATGCTGGGAGTTGTAGTTGTGCCTTATGTTGGATAACACTCGTAGTGTACTATTTTGTACCTGTTAATCTGTCAAGGGCCTACATACTGTGAAAGTTAAGGCAAAAGTACTCACTGGCTGGTGTTGTACTCAGATACTTTTTTAAGTGTACTATAGAGCATTTTTCTGTCCTCCTAAGTGCATACTACATACCTACATCTAAGTAATGTACTATTTTGTACCTGTTAATCTGTCAAGGGCCTAGATACGAGGAAAGGCCAGCCAAAAGTTCACACCTGCTGCTGTTCTAGACAAATACTGTTTTAAGGGTAGTGAAGCGTATTGTACTCCTCTCATATACGCACTAAGTATGTCAGGCAGACAAGTGCCGGACGTGCACAGGGGAGTGGCAGAGGCCTAAATCCTTCAGGCAGAGGTCGCAGCAGACTAGGGGCGAGTGGCAGCAGGAGTCGCAGCGAGAGACCTGAGCTCCTGTTATCAGCTAGCGGTCGTGTCTCGACCAGCAACCCATCTGCCATAGTCGATTGGTTAATATGGTCATCCACTTCATCACAAGCGACATCTGATACTCCCATTCAACAGTCGGTGGGTTCCTCAGACACAACCCTCAGATGGCATGGCCTGGGAGCAGTCCCTGTCCTCCCGTTTTCCCTGTCTTAATAGAGAACAGTCAGCAGCTACTGCCTAGCCTAGAAGAGGAGACGTCTGCCGCTTCCTCCACTAGGCGGGCAAGTAGTGATGAGGAGAGTGACGTGGGAGGCGGTGTTGCCAGGGTTCAGGGTCCTGAAGCAGACACTGTTGAGGAACCTGAGGAGGACATCAGTGACGTGCAGACACTTGTTGATGATGATGAAGACGATCGCAATTAGGAGCCGGGTGCAGAAGGGGCTTCATCATCATCATCAGGAGAAGAGAGTTGCAGGTTGCCCGTGAGGCAGCAGCTGAGCCAGCAAGGCGGTAGCATGGTTGGCAGTCAGCATGGTGGTAGAAGTGGAAATTCTGGAGCCAAATGTGCCTGGGGGAGACCACCTGCTTCACGGCAGCCTACCTTCCCGGGAGGTAGTGGAACAGGGGTTCCTGGAGATGGTGGCAGTAGCAGTCAATTAGCGCGGACTGTTGGTGGGAAAATCAGCTACTTGGTGGTGTGGCAGTTTTTCATCAAGCATCTGGAGGAGGTTTACATAGCAAGATATGCCGGCAGAAGGTGAAGCGTGGCCAGGGTCCCAATGTTGGCACCACGGCCCTGTGTCAACATATGCTTCGCCACCATAAAGTAGCCTGGGAGAACCGTGGCTCTGATGTAGTGGTCCAGCCTGCTGCATCAACCAGTGGCACGCCACACCCTCATTCAGCCAGCCAAGACTCCACCACCTCAGCCGAAGGGAGCTGTGTGTCAAACTCTCCTTCTGTCACTCCAGATGCTCCTGCTCGTCCCACTTTTAGTCAGCCATTCCGCCAACAATCCATCCGCGAAGCCATGCCCAAGGGACAACAGTATGCGCCCACTCATCCAACTTTTTTTTTTTTTGACAGCCAAGGTACGCGCTCTCAAATCACCCGAGTGCAAGTGTTTACACAAAAAAAATGTGCACGAGTATGCAGTCTATCGCAAGCCCTTCTCCAAAAGGAGAGAGGCCCCCCAACAAACCAAACCCTTTGCCTCCGGGCCAAAAGGCACCTGCAAGGTTCCAGGTACAATATCCCCTTTCACCGAAGCTACTCAGGGACCAAAAGTGTTCCCGGTGGAAAACTAGGCATTAACCAGGTTGTCACCAAGGAACCAATAAAATTCGTTTGGCAACCTGCCAAAGCAAGGACGCCACGGGGTATAGCAGGGAGGTGAGGAACCTGATGGCCACACACACCTCCCCTTGAGCGGCAGGAGGGACACCTAGAAGGGTTACCACACCCTACCAAATTCTAGTGGAACAAACAGAACACAAAAAAGGGGACACAGTGACAAAAATAATAAATAAGTGGATGTGCGCAGTGTGTAATACTGCCCGGACATCCGACCGGATCTATAAAAATTCCCCGATCCTAGCCGGAAGGCCGGGATACTAAGGGTAAGTGCATGCTTCGTGCTTTCCTTCAAGTGGGGTTGCCAATCCCAAGTGAATTCCGGCACCCTGGGGTCACCACTCCCATTGCACCTGTGCACCTCGGCCTTCACTCTACCCGGGCCTTAAGGCCAGATCCAGCAGGGAACAGGTCTCATCGGGGACAACTGCTGTGCTATACAGCCATCCTTGGTACACCTGTCCTACCCTTCTGCACCACGGGAGGTTTCTGTCCTCCCTGAGCTCGCCTTAGGACATCCTGCCATGGTGGTTTTCCACACCGCCAACTAATAGGAAAGGTACTACACTTGATCTTAGCCAAAACGCTGCGAAGCGACCACTCATCCAACGGCGCAGAAGTTGAATGTGCTCGTGTCTAAGTTGTCGGTGCTGCGGTCCCTTCCTTTTCAAGTGGTTGCCTCTGCACCTTTCAGAGGACTGATGGCTTGTGCCGAGTTGAGGTGGAGAGTGCCAAGCCGTCATTTCTTTCCGAAAGAAGGCAGTACCAGCCCTACACAATTTTGTCGGTAGCGCCGACGTCTGGACCTGTAACTATGATCAGGGCACGGCAGTGTCACGCTGTTCTAGACATGGTTTGCCTTGCCGAAAAGAGTCACACGGGGGAGGAACTGCTAAAAGTAATTTGTAAAGAAATCAGAACATGGCTTACTCCACGAAAACTGGAAATGGGAACCATGGTGACTGACAACGGGAAGAACATCTTGCATGTGCTGCGACTGGGAAGGCTGAGCCATGCGCCCAGCATGGCACACGTGTTCAATCTGGTTGTCAAGCACTTCCTGAAGTCTTCACCCCATTTGCAAGACATCCTAACAATGGGAAGGAAACTGTGCATGCACTTCATCCACTCGTACACAAAGCAAAGCACACCGTCCTTGAGCTGCAGTGTCAGAAAGGTATCCCACAACATTGTCTGATTTGTGACGTTGCCACACGTTGGAATTCCACCCTCCATATGTTGGACCGAACAGAGAAAAGCCATCACTGATTTCTTGATGATCCAAGCGGATAGGGGTACTCCCCTGTGTAACTTCAATGTGAACCAGTGGCAGCTCATATGTGACACCTGCGGTTTGCTCAGGCCACATTATTAGTAAGTCGCCAGGATTACGGGATGAATAACGCCTTTCCACTGCTTCATTTCCTACAACAAGTGTTGGAAACGATGGTTGGTCAGGGCAATGGAGATGTTGTGCCTACATCTCATGGCCACATGAGCCCTGTGGGGGCTGAACTGGAGGAGGAGGATGAGGGGCACAGTGGAGCACAGTTTAGGTTTCATGAGATGGGCAGTTTTTCTAGTCATCTGACAGGAGTGGAGGAGCAGGAGCAGCCAGAGGAGCTAGAGGGTTATGAGGAAGGCGAGACAGAGGAGCCAGACCAGACACACCGTGGCAGTATGCAGTGGAGATGGAGGCAGGGAGTCCCTCCGAGTCACTTGCACAAATGGCACGATGCATGCTCAGTTGCTTGCATAGTGACTGCCGAATTGTCATAATTCGGCAGCGGGATGACTTCTGACTCTACACCCTATTGGACCCTCGCTACCGGCACAAAATGGGAGCCTTTTTTACACCCACTGAGAGGGAGGACAAACTGACCTACTACAGAGAGATCCTACATAGTCAATTGGCCGATGACTATCGGCGCCATCATCCATCCACTCGCAGGTCTTTCTCAGAGGGCCCTCTGCGCTCACCTTCCACTGCCATGGCTGCTGGGGAGGGGTGGGGTGGCTGGAGCAGTACCAGCTCCATTAGCAGCAGCCTTAGTCTACAGTCGCTGATGAGTACCTTTCTTCACCCGCATAGTGAAGCAACTCATCAGCAGCAGGTAGACATGGAGCAGGACCTGAACCAGCAGGTGGTGGCATACCTTGACATGGGCATGCCAACAAACTTTGAAGATCCGCTGGACTTCTGGGCAGCCAAACTTGATTTATGGCCGCAACTAGGAGTTTGCCCTGGAAAAGCTGTCTGGACCGGCCAGTAGTGTGCCAGCGGAGCGGGTGTTTAGTGCGGCGGAGGCCATAGTCACCCCAAGGAGAACTCGTCTGTCCACGAAAAATGTGGAGAGACTGACCTTTTTTTTATGGTAGCACTAGCAAACATACATGCTCAATAGAGATTTCAACATTGATCTTTTAATGTTAGGGGTTGTGAAGCCCTCTTATGTACGTATCCTGCTGCCTGATCCAGGCTGTGTGTTTCAGGAACTACTTGGCTTACTGATGCTGCTGGGCCTGTGCCTAAATTTTTCTGATGTTAGCACTAGCTAACATACATCTTCTATACAGATTTAAATATTCACCTTTTAATGTTAGGGGTTATTAAGCCCTCTTGTGTACTTCTGCTACTGCCTGATCCAGGTGGTGTGTTTCAGCAACTATATGGTTTAGTGATGCTGCTGGGCCTGTGCCAAAATATTTTTTGATGTTCGCGCTAGCTAACATACATCTTCTATACAGATTTCAACATTAACATTTTAATGTTAGGGGTTGTGAAGCCCTCTTGTAAACTCATGCTGATGCCTTCTCCAGGCTGTGTGTTTCAGGAACTACTGTGCTTAGTGATGCTACTGGGCTTGGGCCTTAAATTCTTTGATGATAGCACAAGGTAACATACCTCTCCAAGAGAGATTTCAACATTGATCTTTCAATCTTAGGGGTTATGAAACCCTCTTGAGTACTGCTGCTGCCTGCTCCTGACTGTGTCTTTCAGGAACTACTTGGCTTACTGATGCTGCTAGGCTTGGGCCTTACATTTTTGGATGTTAGCCCTAGCTTACATACATGCTTAATTGAGATTGCAACATTGTTCTTTCAATGTAAGGGGTTATGAAACCCTCTTGTGTACTGCAGATGCCTGCTCCTGACTGTGTGTTTCAATAACTACTTGGCTTACTGATGCTGCTGGGCTTGTGCCTCAAATTTTGGGATGTTAGCACTAGCTTACATAAATGCTTAATTGAGATTTCAACATTGATCTTTCAATCTTAGGGGTTATGAAACCCTCTTGTGTACTCCTGCTGCTGACTGCTCCTGTCTGTGTCATTCAGCAACAACATGGTTTAGTGATGCTGCTGTGCTTGGGCCTTACATTTTTGGATGGTAAAACTAGCTAACATGCATCTTCAATAGAGATTTCAACATTCACCTTTTAATGTTAGGGTTGTGAACCCCTCTTGTGTACGCATGCTGCTGCCTGCTCCTGTCTGTGTCATTCAGCAACTACATGGTTTAGTGATGCTGCTGGGCCTAGGACATTACCTATATATGTTTATGGTAGCACTAGGTCCCATACATCTTCAATGGAAATGTCAACATTCATCTTTTATTCTTAGAGATTGTGAGGCCCTATTGTCTCCTCATCTGCCGACAACTCCAGGCTGTGCCTTTCAGACACTATATGGTCTCCTCATGCTTCAGTCAACTCCAGGCTGTGCCATTCAGCCACTATATTGTCTCCTCCTACTGATGCCACCTCCAGGCTCTGTCATTGTGCTGCCATGTGACTCCTTGTTAGATTTGGTCCTTTGTACCCACACACCGGGGCCCAGGACACTAAAACTTGGAAGTTAAAAGTTCCATTTCAAAATCCTCAATTTCAATTTCAAAATGTTAAATTTCTATTTAAAATTCTTATATTTCAATAGTCTCCTCATGCTTTTGCCAACTCCAGGCTGTGCCATTTAGACACTATATGGTCTCCTTATGCTTTCCTCACCTCCAGGCTGTGTCATTCAGCCACTATATGATCTCCATACATTGACTGTGTATTGTAGGAAACATGTGGGTATCCTTGAGTTACTCTCCCAGCATTATTGCCATGTTGATACCAGACCAGTAATAAAAGGAATATTGCCAAGGACTAGCAGAAACAGAAAACTGTGGATACAGACCACCGGCTGTAGGAATTGACTGACTATTCCAGGTGGTAGATTTACCATTTTGAAGTTCCTCAGTTCCAGTAGGCTTTAAGTCGTTCATTCTTTGTTGTGGTTCTTCAGTTGCAGAATTAAGTTGTATCATGTTTTCCTGTTCCTCCGATGAGATAATGTCACTGGAACACACAATACTCATATTGTCATCTAATGAAGGATCCTTTTATTCAGAGAATGTATGTATCATTTTATTATTTTGAATGTCAGGATGTATTCTGACAATTTCAGATTATAAAGGAATTTTGTAATCTGGGACACAGGTAAAAATAAGCATTTTTAAGTGTACTGTAGAACATTTTTCTGCCCTCATTAGAGCATATCAAATACATACATCTAAGTAGTGTACTATTTTGTACTTGTTAATCTGTCAAGAATCCATATACTGTGAAAGGACAGCCAATAGTACACACCTGCTGCTGTTCTACACAAATACTGTTTTAAGCGAAATGAAGCGTATTGTACTCCCCTCATATACGCAATAAGTATGTAAGGCAGAGTAGTGAAATTTCAATTACAAAATCCATAATATAAATTTCAAAATCTTAAATAAAAAAATCATACATTTCAATGGTCTTGTCATGCTGCTGCCAACTCCAGGCTGTCCATTCAGACACTATATGGTCTCATGCTTCAGCCAACTCCAGGCTGTGTTATTCAGGCAATATATGGTTTACTGATGCTGCTTGGCCTGTGTCTGGGAATTAAAACTTTTGTTATGGTATCACTAGCTACCAAAATTCTTCAGTTTAAATTTCAAACTTAGTCTTTTTTTTTCTTAGGGATTGTGAAGCCCTGGGGTCTCCTCATGCTTCAGCCAACTCCAGGCTGTCATTCAGCCAATATATGTTTTACTGATGCTGCTGGGCCTGGGAATAAAAACTTTTGTTATGGTAGCACTAGCTACCCAAAATCTTCAGTTTAAATTTCAGAATTCATCTTTGAATCTTAGGGATTGTGAAGTCCTAGTGTCTACTCATGCTGCTGCCAACTCCTGGCTGTTGAGAAGAAATAGGTAGGATCTCCGATCCGAAAAAAGATGGTGCCTTGGAGCGCTCCTTTCCAGCAGGAAAAGTGTGGAATTGATAGCCACACAATCGGAAGGTAGGTAAAAACTAGAGATTTATTCAGGTATAGTACAAACATAGGATAATGCGTTTCAAGGGGTGGGACCCCCTCTTCGTCAGATCCTGGCATTAGATAGGCTGAGCCTCCTTCTATGCAAAGCAAAAGCCTGCAAAGGAAAATTCCAGCGGACGAATCAAAATATAATACATATAAAAACAAGAAATATTCATAGTTTGTTACAGCAATTAAATCATAAATCAAAAGCGACAGTAATAACATCAATTCTGTCATAGAACTGATAAAAATGAATTTACCAGGGACATATACTGCCGAGGCCTATGCTGGATCTTCAGTGTTAGATTGGAATATTGATGTTACCATTCCATGTGGCACTTATACTGGAAAGGAGATTCTTGTAGGCATCTATATTCGTTCCTGGGATAATAGAGAAAGTCTCCTAGGCAGATGGAGTATGGGAGACCTGCCTGCTCCCTGGATTCTTCTCGCTTGCCTCGGAGATGCAATAGAAATGTAAAATATATATATATGTATGTATATCCTTTTGACGTGAGGAGTGGGAAACCGTTTCTCCCTTCTCCCCTCATTTTTGATGTAGTCCATTGGTTATTTCCTGGATGTTTATAACTGGGGGAAGAACCCAGTAATGTCTGGACAGATCTGGGCAGATTCTTGGAGGTAAGAAGATTACTTGTTGTGTATAAAAGGGGTACCACATTCATTGGAATGTATAAAGATATATATCCAATGGTAGTTGCAAGACGCTTTTCTTCTTCATTAAAAAGGGGTCCTCTTCTAATTGTTTTATGGAGCAACATAAATGGAGATTAAATGCATCCTCTATGAAGATACCTAGTTGTTATTCATTCATATAATATAATATTCGTTTGTGGGTTGTCCCAATAGGTAATTCTCTTGGGTCACTGTGGCCAAAACGAGATAATTAGTGTATAACTTCTACCGCTTCATTTAAACCTCGCGGTTGTAATGATTCCAGTCTGTATATCCCAAACATCTCCCTTTTTGCCAGCGCATCCAGGCGATTTGTAATGTGGCTCGGGATAAAATCAATGGGAGTGATGGAAAAAGGATTGTCCTCATTGTTATGCTTCAAAGTGATGTGTTTGGACAGACTGTGTTTCATATACCCCTTTTTTATATTACATCTATGCTGATTAGTTCTTTGATGTAATTTTTGTGAAGTCCTGCCGACATATTGGATCCCGCAACAACAAGTGATTAAGTAGATCACGAATTTAGATTGGCAGGTAAGGTGGAATTTTAGATCAAATGTTTCACCGGTGTGGTGACTTGAAAATTGTGTACTCTGATTGGTTATTATTTTACAACATAAACATCTTTTTTTGTTGCATTTATAGACTCCTTTTTTCATTGTAGTTTCTATGGTTTTGTTTGTTCTTTTTTTCTGTCTTTTCAAACGGCTTGAGGATAGCATATTTCTCAAAGAAGGAGCTCTTCGGAAAGTCATTAGTGGTTGTGTGGGTATAATGTTTTTGAGATAGGGATCACATTTAAGGAGGTCCCAGTGTTTTTTCAAAATATTCCGGATACTGGAATCACCTGTAGAATAGGTAGTGATGAAATTACTAGCATATCTTGTTGCATCCTTCTGTTCTTTTTTTTTGTTTGTTTTTTTGGGGTTTCCTTTTTCTTTTCCTTTTGTTTCTCCTTCATAAGTTATTTTAGGTCCAGGTGTAACCACTTCTGAGATGGATGTCAGGCAATCCTCTTGGGTGAGTGCCAGTGCTTTTTTGTACGCATTATCCACTAGAGTTTTTGGATAACCTTTTGCCTTAAATCGAGCTTTCAAGGTTTTGGATTGTGACACAACAGTTTTTTTGCCGGTACAGTTTTTCGGACTCGTCGGAACTGGCCGTATGGAATACTGTTTTTCCATTTGCAATAATGACCACTTGAGAAGGGTACATAGCTGTTAGAATCAACAGTCTTGAAAGACGTGGAAGTGATGATTTTATCGTTTTTATGTGAGATTTGGAGATCTAAAAATGTAATTTTGGTATCCAAGTAGTTGGGGGTTAAAGTTATGCCCCAATCGTTATTGTTAATTTCTTGAATCAAGATGTTTAGACTTTCAGGTGAGCCTTTCCACAGGAGAAACAAGTCGTCAATGTATCTCTTATAGACAACTATGCTCTCCTGGAAAAGGGGATTTCCTCTGAGGAATTTGTTCTCAAATTGCCCAATAAAAAGATTTGCATACAAATAACAAAAAAAATAACCAAGGTCCCGGCTCTCACGATCAGAGCATTGACCCTTCCTCCTCCTCTACGAAAGAAGCAGCAAATAACATCACAGGTAATAATTTTTTAGAGGAGAGTTCAAACAAAACAAGCACAATAAAAGACTATTTCACCCCGAGAATCTCTACAAAAAGAAAACTCGAAGAGGAAAAAGAGGAGGGATCAATTCACAACAACGAAAAAATAAAAAGAAACTGTTAACCAATGAAACTAATACTGTCAGAAATGATTCATCTATAAAAATCTTTAATCTTTCAGACCATATCCTCAATCAAGGGAAATTATCCCTGTTACAAAAAGGTCTTTCCTATTGTCCAAAATATCATTCAAACAAGTTTTATCTATTTCTAGACTTACAAAATTTTACTAGGAAATTGACGCTACAATGCCATTTCCTACTACCTACCTCGACCTACAATAAACTAGAGCCTATAGCTCCTGACATAGTGGGAATCCATCCGGAAATAAAAACTAAATCCAAGTTTTACCTAGTGGATAGCCAAGGATATCTCCTGAGGGCATTTCACGACTCTGTGGCAGAGGATTTTAAAACCCTCCCGGAGAGATGTCCCTCTCACTCCAAAGAGGGTCATCTCTCAAAAGATGAACAAGCGTGACTTAAGTCTTTGAAAGAGAACTTAGACATCGTGATTCGCCCCGCTGACAAAGGCGGGGGCATTGTGGTCCAAAACTACCACGATTACAATGCCGAAGCCTGGAAGATCCTGGGCGACACTCTTTATTATTCAAAAATTAAAAGGGATCCACTACCGGAATTAAAAACAAAAATATTTTCACTTCTGCAAGAAGGAGTAGAACAAAAAATCATTACAAAAAAAGAAAAACATTTTTTATGGACCCCAAATCCAAAAATGGAATTTTTTTTATCATCTCCCTTAAATACATAAAGATCAGACACATCCACCAGGCAGGCCTATCATTGCAGGGATTGGGAGTATCACAAGCAACATCTCACAATACTTGGACTTGATACTCCAACCCTATGTCCAAAATTTACCAAGCTACCTTAAGAATTCTGATCAACTAATAACCACACTCAGAAACACCGTCTGGGAAGAAGGAATTCTGCGATGGGGACAAGAGTCGCCCCGTCGTATGCAAATCTTTTTATGGGACAATTTGAGGACAAATTCCTCAAAGGAAATCCCCTTTTCCAGGAGAGCATAGTTGTCTATAAGAGATACATTGATACTTGTTTCTCCTGTGGAAAGGCTCACCTGAAAGTCTAAACATCTTGATTCAAGAAATTAACAATCACGATTGGGGCATAACTTTAAACCCCAACTACTCGGATACCAAATTTGAATTTTTAGATCTCCAAATCTCACATAAAAACTATAAAATCATCACTTCCACGTTTTTCAAGACTGTTGATTCTAACAGCTATGTACCCTTCTCAAGTGGTCATTATTGCAAATGGAAAAACAGTATTCCATATGGCCAGTTCCGACGAGTCCGAAAAAACTGTACCAACAAAAAAACTTTTGTGTCGCAATCTAAAACATTGAAAGCTCGATTTAAGGCAAAAGGTTATCCAAAAACTCTAGTGGATAATGCGTACAAAAAAGCACTGGCACTCACCCAAGAGGATTGCCTGACATCCATCTCAGAAGTGGTTACACCTGGACCTAAAATAACTTATGAAGGAGAAACAAAAGGAAAAGAAAAAGGAAATCCAACAACCCAAAAAACAAACAAAAAAAAACAGAAGGATGCAACTAGATACGCTAGTAATTTCATCACTACCTATTCTACAGGTCATTCCAGTATCCAGAATATTTTGAAAAAACACTGGGACCTCCTGAAATGTGATCCCTATCTCAAAAACATTATACCCACACAACCACTAATGACTTTCTGAAGAGCTCCTTCTTTGAGAAATATGCTATCCTCAAGCCGTTTGAAAAGACAGAAAAAAAGAACAAACAAAACCATAGAAACTACAATGAAAAAAGGAGTATATAAATGCAACAAAAAAGATGTTTATGTTGTAAAATAATAACCAATCAGAGCACACAATTTTCAAGTCACCACACAGGTGAAACATTTGATCTAAAATTCCACCTTACCTGCCAATCTAAATTCGTGATCTACTTTTCTACTTTTCTCCTATTACCCCTTGTAAAAATATAAAATTTGGGGGAAAACCAGCATTTACACGTCCAACCTTAACAAAAAGTAGTGAAATACCTGCGAGGTGATAAGGCTCACCGTACCCCTTGTTACGTTCCTTGAGGGGTGGAGTTTCCAAAATAGTATGCCATTTTTTTTTTGTATTGTGGCACCATAGGAGCTTCCTACATGTGACATGCCCCCCAAAAACCATTTCAGCAAAATTTGCTTTCCAAAAACCAAATGTGACTCCTTCTCTTCTGAGCATTGTAGTTTGCCCGCAGAGCATTTTACGTCCTAACATGGGGTATTTCCATATTCAGAAAAGATGGGGTTACAAATTTTGGGGGGCATTTTCTCCCATTACCCTTTATAAAAATGGTAATTTTTTTTTGGGGGGGGGGGGGGGGGGAACTGCACTTTAGTGGAAATTTTTTATTTTTTTATTTACACATCCGACTTTAACGAAAAGTCGTCAAACACCTGTGGGGTATTAAGGCTCACTGGACACTTTGTTACATGCCTTGAGGGGTGTAGTTTCCAAAATGGTATGCCATGTGGAAGGTTTTCTGCTGTTCTGGCACCATAGGGGCTTCCTAAATGTGACATGCCCCCCAAAAACCATTTCAGAAAAACTCACTCTCCAAAATCCCATTGTCGCTCCTTCCCTTCTGAGCCCTTTACTGCGCCCGTCAAACACTTGACATACACATATGAGGTATTTTTTTACTCGAGAGAAATTGGGTTACAAATTTTGAGGGGATTTTCTCCTTTTACACCTTGTAAAAATTCAAAAACTGGGTCTACAAGAACATGCGAGTGTAAAAAATGAAGATTTTGAATTTTCGCCTTCATTTTGCTGCTATTCCTGTGAAACACCTAAAGGGTTAACACACTTACTGAATGTCATTTTGAATACTTTTAGGGGTGCAGTTTTTATAATGGGGTAATTTACGGGGTTATTCTAATATGAAGGCCCTTCAAATCCACTTCAAACCTGAACTGGTCCCTGAAAAATTCCGATTTAGAAAATTTTGTGAAAAATTGGAAAATTGCTGCTGAACTTCGAAGCCCTCTGAAGTCTTCCAAAAGTAAAAACATGTCAACTTTATGATACAAACATAAAGTAGACATATTGTATTTGTGACTCAAAATATAATTTATTTGGAGTGTCTATTTTCCTTTCAAGCTGAGAGCTTCAAAGTTAGAAACATGCAACATTTGCAAAAATGATGCAAGTATTGACAACATTTTACCACTAACATAAAGTAGAATGAAAGGTAAAAGCATCCCAGAGTTATTAATGCTTAAAGTGAAAGTGGTCAGATGTGCAAAAAACACTCTGGTCCTACAGTGAAAATTGACCTGGTCCTTAAGGGGTTAAAGTCTGTATATTCTTCTCCCCCAACAAATTGGATTGATAATTAATTATTTTCTACCTGCATCAAAATCTTTGTTTACAATGAACAAACGTTATCCGGCCATTGCTAGTGACTAAAAACCTACTTAATTTACATGCAGTATCACATATTCTTCATAGAAATAGTACCAGATCACCTGTCCACCTCCATGGCTCTACTGCTAGGTTTTATGCTAAAGTGAGTGCAATGTCTGGCACTTGGCATTCTGCTGGTGTAAAGTGGGTGAGATAATACTGTTGCCAAGATTGATCAAATTGTGTGAGAGAAAACATGAAGTGATTTTGCCACAACAACCAATCACAGCTCAGCTAGCCAGCTCTGGTAAAGTGAAACCTGAGCTGTGATTGGTCCTTTTGGGAAAATCCCTCTATTTTTTTCTTTCACACAGTTTGATAAATCTGGGCCTGTATGTCTAATATTCCAAAGTGTTTACTTACATCCAACCCTGTTTCCTGTTCTTCAATACAGTGTATCCCCCTAGCGCAGTCACATGGAGAACCAGCACAATACCTTGGGCAGATGCTAGACGGATATCTCAAGCATGAAATATAAGACCCAGGACAGCACCAACAGATGGGATACTGAAGAGATTTGGTTTAGTGCGTGCTGAAAGGGGCAGCATTTCCTATAGCGGCTGTCCTGCACTGGATGAAATATTGGTGTTCCATTAAAGTGAAGTCACCACACCATGAAATGTAGTCATTTTAATGCATGCCTTTCAATTCAACCCTTTATCAGGGGAATCTCTGTATGCAAGTTATGCAGAAAGGATCAGATACACTTCAAATGTTGAATGTTGTTCTAGCGCATTTTGCCTTCAATCCTACACTCTCCCTGATCATTATTATTACGATAAATACTTATAATGCAGTTATATTTCAGTTGCTCCCCGGCACTGCCCTTTAGCTCTCAACGCGTTTTGCAAGTAAACCTTCCGAGAGAGGGGGGGGGGGCACAAGTCAAAATCATTGTGTGCAAGCATGTTCAACCATGCTAACATGTGATGTCGAATAAAGTAAATCAATTTGTTCCTCTTCAGCAGTCATCAATGATCTCTCTGTCCACAGACTGAAGTAGGAAGCAGGTGAGTATTCTCACACTATGCCTATAGGAGCACGGTCTCCTGTACTTTTGACAGGAGTCCCTGATCTTCTTTAGTAAGCAGTGGTACAACCACTTTCTCTGGCCCCAAGGAGTGGCGCTTATCTTTCTACACTCGTTGGGCTAGTGATTTGCTCTTGACCCAGACTATTCACTGAGCAGGATGCCTTGGAGGGAGTCGTGGCTAAAGTCCCTGCTCCTATACAGTAAACAGCAACTTACTATGCATAACTGTTTGTTGAATGACCCGCAGGGTAAGAGGTGATGGTTCCCTGCTTAGGGTGCTTAGGGATGAATCTAAATCAGTGTTATTATTCCAAATATTTGACAGCTTCATTTGACTGAAACCTCCCAAAACAATCTTTAGGAGGGTCACTCATCTCTTCTTAATAATAATATTGAAGGGAATTTTGGAAGGAAACTAAGATTTCCATTTAAAGAATATAATACATTTGTTTATAAATGATATATTTATGAAACTTTTAGGAATGCATATCCATGATATGATAAAATCCATACTTTTAAACAGGACCCTGAGAAGACTAAATAGTACCCCCTCCTCGTACTTTATTGCATTGTCAAGTGCAGAATTTTCAGCACAGTAGGAGACCATATAATACACCAATGCAACAAGTCAGCAAGAGTCACTATTTACAATCATATATCTTAGCAACTCCTTTAGTCCCTTTAACCTCTACATAACCCATGCCATCACAGTATGGCACAGACAGAAGTCCCCAGAGAACCTGCGCTGGGCTACTATGGTGCTTTTATTGTGTAGTCACCATACCCACACAATCAAAAAGTGGACACAATCATGGGTTACCCAACAGTTACCCTTGCAGTTGGGGGGGGCCTATGCCTATTGTCCATGAAAGAAGCATAACCTAATAGATTACCTGCCAACTGTTACGCCGAGCGCTCCGGGTCCCTGCTCCTCCCCGAAGCGCTCACGGCGTTTCTCTCCCTGCAGCGCCCCGGTCAGACCCGCTGACCGGGAGCGGTGCACTGACATGGCCGGCGGGGATGTGATTCGCATAGCGGGACGCGCCCGCCCGCGAATCGCATCCCAGGTCACTTACCTGTCCCGGTCCCCGGCTGTCATGCTCTGGCGCGCGTGGCTACGCTCTCTAGGGCGCGCGCGCGCCAGCGCTCTGAGATTTAAAGGGCCAGTGCACCAATGATGGTGCCTGGCCCAATCACCTTGATTAGCTGCACCTGTTCCTTGCCCTACTTATGCTCACTTCCCCTGCACTCCCTTGCCGGATCTTGTTGCCTTAGTGCCTTGAGAAAGCTATCACTGTGTTTGTCCATACTGTGTTCCTGACCTCCTGCTATTGCCATATTGACTACGAACCTTGCCGCCTGCCCCGACCTTCTGCTACGTCTGACCTTGTCTCTGCCTAGTCCTTCTGTCCCACGCCTTCTCAGCAGTCAGCGAGGTTGAGCCGTTGCTAGTGGATACGACCTGGTTGCTACCGCCGCAGCAAGACCATCCCGCTTTGCGGCGGGCTCTGGTGAATACCAGTAGCATCTTAGAACCGGTCCACCGGCACGGTCCACGCCAATCCCTCGCTGACACAGAGGATCCACAACCAGCTAGCCGAATCGTGACAGTAGATCCGGCACTGGATCCCGCTGACGTGCCGCTGCCAAGTATCGCTGATATATCCACGCTGGTCACCCAGCAATCCCGACTGATCGCCCAACAAGAAAACCAGTTGTCGTACTTGACCACCATGACACAGCAACTTCAGTCACAGCTTCAGCAACTTCAGCCACAGCTACAGCAACTTCAGTCACAGCTACAGCAGCTGCAACAGCAACAACCTTCTCCTCCGCCGGCTCCTGCACCTCCTCTGCAGCGAGCGGCCGCTCCTAACCTCCGCTTGTCCCTGCCGGACAAATTTGATGGGGACTCTAGACTCTGCCGTGGTTTTCTGTCACAATGTTCCCTACATTTGGAGATGTTGTCGGACCAATTTCCTACAGAACGGTCGAAGGTGGCTTTCGTGGTCAGTCTCCTGTCTGGGAAGGCTTTGTCTTGGGCCACACCGCTCTGGGACTGCGATGACCCTGTCACCGCCTCTGTACACTCCTTCTTCTCTGAGGTTCACAGTGTCTTCGAGGAACCAGCCCGAGCTTCTTCTGCCGAGACTGCCCTGCTGAACCTGGTCCAGGGTAATTCTTCAGTAGGCGAGTACGCCATCCGATTTCGTACTCTCGCTTCCGAATTATCTTGGAACAACGAGGCTCTCTGCACGACCTTTAAAAAAGGCCTATCCAGTAACATCAAAGATGTGCTGGCCGCACGAGAGATTCCTGCCAACCTGCATGAACTTATCCATTTGGCCACCCGCATTGACATGCGTTTTTCGGAAAGACACCAGGAACTCCGCCAGGAAAAAGACTTTAATCCCTGGGCACCTCTCTCTCGGTATCCCTTGCAATCTACCCCTGTGCCTCCCGCCGAGGAGCCTATGAAAGTAGATCGGTCTCGCCTGACTATTGAAGAGAGGTCTCGCCGTAGGGATAAAAATCTATGTCTGTACTGCGCTAGTACCGAACATTTCTTGGTGAATTGCCCTATTCGTCCTCCACGTCTGGAAAATGCACGCACGCAACCTGCTCATGTGGGCCTGGCGTCTCTGGGTACGGAGTCTGCTTCTCCATCTCTCTCTGTGCCCGTACGGATTTCTCCTTCTGCCAACTCCTCCTTCTCTGCTGTGGCCGTCTTGGACTCTGGTTCTTCTGGAAATTTTATTCTGGCCTCTTTGCTTGATACGTACTGCATCCCGGTGACCCGTCTCATCAAGCCGCTCTAAATTTCTTCGGTCAACGGGGTCAAGCTGCATTGCACTGTGCGTTATCGCACAGTGCCCCTGCTTATGAACATTGGACCGCATCTCGAGGAAATTGAATTTTTGGTTTTGCCCGGCTGTACCTCTGAAATCCTCCTCGGTCTGCCATGGCTCCAGCACCATTCTCCCACCCTTGACTGGACCACCGGGGAGATCAAGAATTGGGGTCCTGCTTGCCGCAAGGAGTGCCTCATGTCTGCTCCCAGCCCCGTCTGTCGGTCCTCAGTGTCCCCTCCTGTGCCTGGTCTCCCCAAGGCCTGTCAGGACCGTGCCCCCTCATAGTCCCCGTCCTGGTGACACTCTGCCCCGTGTCAAGCCTCACCCTCTGCCCCCCCTCCCCATTCCCACTCCTTCTGGACTATCTGCCATGCATGGGCATACCCAGGACTTCGCTGTCCCCCGGAGGGAGACTCTACAGTCGCTCCCGATGTCCTCGTCCTCTGTGGAGCGACATCCAGACAAAAAGAGGGGGAGACCTAAGGGGGGGGGTACTGTTACGCCGAGCGCTCCGGGTCCCTGCTTCTCCCTGAAGCGCCCACGGCGTTTCTCTCCCTGCAGCGCCCCGGTCAGACCCGCTGACCGGGAGCGCTGCACTGACATGGCCGGCGGGGATGCGATTCGCATAGCGAGACGCGCCCGCCCGCGAATCGCATCCCAGGTCACTTACCTGTCCCGGTCCCCGGCTGTCATGCTCTGGCGCGCGCGGCTCCGCTCTCTAGGGCGCGCGCGCGCCAGCGCTCTGAGATTTAAAGGGCCAGTGCACCAATGATGGTGCCTGGCCCAATCACCTTGATTAGCTGCACCTGTTCCTTGCCCTACTTATGCTCACTCCCTTGCCGGATCTTGTTGCCTTAGTGCCTTGAGAAAGCTATCACTGTGTTTGTCCATACTGTGTTCCTGACCTCCTGCTATTGCCATATTGACTACGAACCTTGCCGCCTGCCCCGACCTTCTGCTACGTCTGACCTTGTCTCTGCCTAGTCCTTCTGTCCCACGCCTTCTCAGCAGTCAGCAAGGTTGAGCCGTTGCTAGTGGATACGACCTGGTTGCTACCGCCGCAGCAAGACCATCCCGCTTTGCGGCGGGC
This sequence comes from Hyla sarda, assembly GCF_029499605.1. Classification (NCBI taxonomy): domain Eukaryota; kingdom Metazoa; phylum Chordata; class Amphibia; order Anura; family Hylidae; genus Hyla; species Hyla sarda. Next base: position 85,376,928 of record NC_079198.1, read on the forward strand.
TCTGGTGAATACCAGTAGCATCTTAGAACCGGTCCACCGGCACGGTCCACGCCAATCCCTCGCTGACACAGAGGATCCACAACCAGCTAGCCGAATCGTGACACCAGCATTACTACAGGCAAATAAGCTTTAGTATACTAAGTATAATAAAGCATAATATCTATTATCAGAAGAAAGCATTGTAACCTCCACTAAAGCAACGAAAATCAAAACAAAAGAATTACTGTAAAATTAAATTCATCCCAAAATTGACAACAAAATAGTCTAGTCTTCAATGCCTTTAGTTGGTTTAAGCACTGGGCGGGTTTCTTATACCTTTTTTCTACCTTCCTCACTACTGTTAAGGTCTTTGCTGTGTGAATAGGCAATATACAGACTGACGAAGTCCATTTGGGAGGGGTTGGGGGCAACCTGAGCTTGAGGCCCCACCTCTTTTCTTGTCCCATATATAGCCCTAAGTAACTCTTGTTTTTTTTTACAATATAAACAGCCAAAATGTCACGGTTTTTACAGCTGTTATTGCAAAGCTGACACTGAGCGGAGAAAGACACATCCACTAGATAAAGGAATGTAGTTTCGTTTATGATTTTTATAGCATAAAACCTATGTAGGAAGTCTTACAGAATGTTCTTTGTTGATGGATATGAACTGATCTGACCCTTAAGCCAAATGCTGAGCTCAGGTTTCCAAAAGAGAAGCAAAATAAACTGCCTTGTCCTAGTCCAACCATCCCTTTCCCTAAAACATTACTTTTTCCATGAGTTGACCTTTGGGATTGTTTGAGTTTTTTCTAAACATAGGCAAATGAATCTCAAGGGGGAGATTTATCAAAACCTGTGCAATGGAAAAGTTGCCCAGTTGCCCATCGCAACCAGTCAGATTACTTCTTTCACTTTGCTGAAGCCTTGTTAAAATAAAATAAGCAATCTGATTGGTTGCTATGGGCAATTGGGCAACTTTTCCTCTGGACAGGTTTTGATAAATCTCCCCTGAGGTCATTTTGACATTTTTGGACACTTATGGTTATATTAAGATTATAGTAACGTTGAAGGAACTCTTTGACGAATGAAGTATTTGATCTCCAGAGAAGTCAATGATCAACAAGGATAACTTTTCTTCCTTTTCTGTTGTCCTTATTAGAACCCATTAGCTATTTCAGGTAGGGTCTTCATAGATGTGAGTGAGATCAGACTTATTCACCAAAGATGTGTGAGAGGTTTTGCCACTGGATGGCCATGAAAGAAAAATGTTTTAAAGGGCTAAGAAGGTCGTAATGGGGGATGACCTGCTAATGTTTGAAAAGCTTTTGTCATGGAGTCCAGGGGTTTGTATCTGTGCTTGCTCTCTGACCCAGATATAATCTTCTGGATGGGAAGGGCTCTCCTTGCAGTGAAGTTTTCAAAGCAAAACAAAGCCTCAGTGGCCTTCATTATGCTGTATTTAGACAGCATGGAATACAGAGGGGGTTGGGCAGTGCATAGTCTTCTAAACCCAATGTGGAAACAGGCAATCTTTTCTATAAGTATGTATTTGTTTTGCATTGAACTTATAACAAACAATGCCATTTTTAACATTTGCTATCTGGACGGTTGTATACAACAGCATCCTTACACTATGAAGAAAAAAGCCAATGGAATTCAGTGATAATTTGTTAGGTATGGTTTATTAGCTTGTAAAACATATTACTTTTAGTTTAGAGTATAGAACATAACCCATGTATTGAACCATCAAGGCCGTGTTTGTCTTAACTTGAAGGCCAGTGCCAAGGGGGGCACTATATGAGCGGAGGCGGCACCATGTGAGGGAAGGCAGCAGCAGAGAGAAAGAAAACAAATTAATGTTGATACCCTCCCCTGCCTCCAGCTGCACTTGCTAGTAAATGCAGTATATTGTGGAGGTGGGGAGGAGATAGGAAAGCATTGCAGGGTAGTACCTGATATGGCAGTAGGGGACAGTAGAGATGGCTACACGCAAGTTGTTGTATATACAGCACATATGAATCCTCTCCTTCCTGAGATCTATATTCAGCTTTCCCCTGTTTTCTTTCTGCCTCTCTGCCCCTCCATAGTCCCCCAGCAATGTCCTAACAGGAACAAGAGAAGTTCTCCTAAGGGGTCATTGACACTACAAAATCTCCGCCCGGAGAAGATTCCCTCTACAGTGGGCGCTGCCGAAATTAATTGGTGCTAGGACAAGCATGGTTGTCTCCATTGATGGCAATGCAGTCTGGGTAGAATTCTGCCAAAATAATTAACATTAGGTTTGGAATTCTAGGTGCTGGAATTGTCTGTGCATTGTGCAACAGACAATTAAAGGCTGATCTTCCAGAATTTCTGCTTGGAAATTCCATAGTGTAAATGGGCCCTAAAACTGCAGCCTGCCGGATAGCTAACTGTGCCCCCAGTCTCTCTCCTGCAGTCTAACACCACTGATAGAGGAAGAGGCTGAGGCTGCCGACTACAAAGAGAAACACTAGGTGACAAAAATGAGGTACAAGCACAATAACAAGAGGCAAGGGGAGGGGGGCAACATTAATATTAATATGTGTGTATATATGTAGGTATGTGTGTACTGCATGTACCTCTGTGTATGTGTTTATAGTGGTATAATATGTGTCTAATGTGTGTGTATGAATATGCATGTGTGTATATAGGTGCATCTCTATAATTTACTTTTCCGGCCACCTTCGGACTGTTTGTGACCACTTAAGGGAGAAGTTACGCAATTTGCCATTGACTTTAAACGGAGTTGGGCAAACAGCATAGCCTTGCAAGCCTAGCTGTTTACATATTCTTGGAATTATATAAACAGAGTAATTCGTAGGGCTGGACCGTCTTTGCAACTCCCATTAAAGTCAAGGGGAGTCACGCAAATTGTGGAAAAGCAAGCTGACAAGATGGGTCAACCCCTTTGAAGATAAACCTGAAACATTGATGGCTACTTGTTGACTAAAGTTGTTGAAGGCTGCTGGGAAAAGTAACTACAAGACTGCCAGTAGTGGAACAATGGGAGGTGAAAGTAACACGTTATCATCATAGGGGTCCCGTCACAGCAGTCAGGGCTCTTGTTTGTCAGTTTTTCCCACACTGCCTTGGCTTTTATTGCTACAATTGAAAGAAGATAAAGAATAATGCAAATTTGTAAAATGTAGATTTCTTGTAGAAAAATACCAAAGCTAGGGAGAATGGATCTTCATAACTGTAAATTTGAGGAGCCACATGTGACATTAAAGCATAGGGATAAATTGTGTATGTTATTTGGGTCCTGTAGTTTTTTTCATTGCTCATTTCTCCATTTTTGATATATAGATATAAGATTGCATAATATTCATGGCCTGAAGATGTGGTAGAAAGGGGGTTTATTATCTTACAAGAATCCTGTGAAAAGTCTAATTTCTAGAACAACTGGGACTAGGCCATTGTGTCTAGAAGGCCCATGATATTCCCTGTAAAACTATTAGTAACCCCACCATGAAATAATTGATAGGGAGGAGGATGGGTTAACATTTAGCCTTCTTCTTCTGAATATGATCAGAGAGCATATGAAATTTCAGTTCCCAACTGGTCAATGCCATCTGGTTGAACCAAGGTACACATTGGAATAACAATGATTACAAGCCTCCTTACAATCTCCTAAAATCAATTAGGCTTGGTTTTCAAGGAAAAACTGCATGTTTTTAGGGTAAAAACATGAAGTCTTGGCCTCAAAAACCATGCTAATCTCCATACAAACATGCACTTATGGTATATATATATATATCACCTAGATCCACATTCCAACTCTAGCACTGACCCACCAGGTACCAGAGGCTAGATTTTTACCATAAACCACCACTGGCCAAACAATTAATCTACTATTGATCTGGTTCACGGCACTAACCATGCTACTGACCACTATAGATTATTTGCTCGATCTACCTTTCATAGTACTAGAGAATAGTGGTGATTTTGCATCAGGCACTTGGGTTAACATAAAGGACAATGGGGGAGATTCATAAAAACCTGTGCAGAGGCAAAGTTGACCAGTTTCCAATAGCAACCAAGCAGATTGCTTCGTTTATTTTTAAAAAGGCCTCTGAAAAATGTAAGAAGCAATCTCATTGGTTGCAAGGGGCACCTGGTCCACTTTTCCTCAGATGAATCTCCCCCCATGACATTAACCCTGGCAATAAACTTAGGTGTTGCACAGTATATTGGACCTGATGAAGAAAGGGATGCTCCTTTTGAAACACGTTGTCCTGCCTATATTCTGTAAGTTGTTACCTGCAATAAAACAAACTTTTATTTGCACGAACATCTGAATGAAACATCTTTATTTGGCAAAGCGCTACCAGCCACAAGTCTGATTTTCCATTTGGACTCCCTGCTAGGATAATCGCGATATCTTCATACCTTCATTCTACATACCGCTCCACTTCAGGATCGGGTCCGACGTCCAGCTGCTTTCACCTCTACACGGAAACGGACTCACAGCACCTACTGTACTGTGCCTGCCAGCACAGCATCAAAGGTGTCACCTTGGCCCTTGATGAAGCCGGCTAAGCCTGGCAAAACATCAGGAGGTACAGGTGTGAGCTTTTGGCAAGCAAAAGGATCGATTTTGATTTAGGAAGAAGTGATAGTAAATCTTGCTCTGAAAATAAAGGGCACTGCTCCATTATGTGAAGTCAGTTTGACTAAGGCAATCTTATATAGAGTAATGGTAGGGTCACACGTAACAGATCCGCAGCATATTTTACGCTGACCCATAGTTTGCCTCCAGCTGTTAGACCAAACCCAAATCACCCCCCCACTCCCCCGGCCTGCTACTCCGCTCCGAGCAGACACGCTCTTGCGAGCACCCACGATGTCTGAGTACATTGCGCATGTGTGCGGCGACTCATAGTGTACTCATAGTGGCTGCTCCGTGATGTCTGACTACAAGCGGCGTCTCACAGGCCCCCTGTGTGTCTGCTCAGAGCGGCATATTGCACAGTTAGATCTAACAGCTGGAGGCACACTATGGGTCGGGTCACCGGCGGATCCGCAGCGTAAAATACGCTGCGGATCCGTTACGTGTTACCCTACCCTAAAATAGCTATCATCGCCACTGCAATAAATGAATGACAAGTGTCCTATTTATACAAGGATCACATCCCTTTGTAATTATAAGGATTACTGCACTGTATATACGAGAGCACAGGAATGTTTTAATGGAGATATAATAAAGATATAAATACTTTAAAAAAAATAAAAAAAAAGAGGGGGGGGTTCCCTACTTAAAGGGATTTAGTCCCAAAGGGGCTATGGCCTCCTAGGGTTTTGGGATTATATCAGCATCAAACGTGAGCGCCGCATATTTTCTTTCTGGTATTCACCATGCTACATAATATCTCCAAAAAGGACATAGCACCGCAGAGCGCCCCATCTGCTTGTTTTTTGCGTTTCTACATTACATATTGGGGGAGATTTCTCAAAATCTTTGCCCATAGCAACCAATCAGATCGCTTATTTTATTTTTAAAGGGGCCTAGGAAAAATGAAAGAAGCAATCTGATTGGTTGCTATGGGCAACTGCACCACCTTTTCTCTAGACAGGTTTTGATAAATCTCCCCCATTAACCCTAAACTAAAGTATATCGGCTATACCACTGGTGCTGGTTTTAGAATGTACCACTGACCATAGGTTGACACACCACTTACTATGTATACCCCAAATTTGCCATGCCACTAATTTCTATGTTTTATTACCGGTCCTTTCACACAAGCCATTTATTGCTATGGCTGTTCAGGAACGAAGTATTCGCCACTATAATTGACCGGTGTAAATGGCCCTTTACGGAGAATTTGTTGCTGCATTTGATAAAAGCTATTAGTCCCCCTGCAAATTAACAGACCTTGAACAATATTGCCAAAAAAAAAGAGATAGTGCTAATGTTATCTGTGCTGCATCCCGGCTTGAAGGGGATGAATAGTTTTGCATTCAATTATTTGGTGTATAGTAAGTGTAACCAATGTAGATCTTTATTTAGAGCAGTGGTCTCAAACTGTGGCCCTCCAGATGCTGCAAAACTTCAACTCCCAGCATGCCCGGACAGCCGTTGGCTGTCCGGGCATGCTGGGAGTTGAAGTTTTGCAACATCTGGAGGGCCACAGTTTGAGACCACTGATGTAGAGGCTTGACAATCTACAGAAGAGGGTAGGCACTTTTTAGAGGTGATACCCCAATGCTTTTATCATGGCGTTTTTAAAGAGCTTGATGGTTAGTGTTACAGTCAATATGGCTGCTTTTAATTCCGCCGCGATATTGTAATCCTTTTCGTGCTGGACTCCGGGAATGCTTAATTTCTGGACTTTAAATGCCCCCCCAGGGAAACTGCATGAACAACTATTCCATTCACAGACTACTTGTTCATTTAAACCTGAGTATGGAGCACTCCGACCCCCCGCTGTGTTAATTATGCCATAGTTCCAGCTGATTGCAGTACACTAAGTTTAGGGCTTCCGTTATTTATTTACTGACTACATTAAGAGGAGAGCCTCCCTCGCTCTCATCTGCCTTAGACACACTTCATGATATTTAAGTGTGTAAATAGGGGATTACCTCACTGGGCCTTTAAAAAAAAAAAAAAGACATTTAGAAATATTTTTTTTGTTTTCTCTTAAAAGATAAAAGATATTATAATAAAAAGGCATCTAAAGTATTGGCATATATATATATGCATTTAGTGTTACTACAGATGTGGTGTCCCGGTACCGTATTGCATACCGTACCTTGTATGGTGGTCCCCAAAGTCAGAGTTATTACGTTCAGGTAGGGTCCCCCAGGTGGGACAGCCCCTAGTCACCTTTTTCTTATCTAATATTGTAATGTTTAAATGTATATATTTAATATAATGTATATTAGTATGCTTACCTTGTTAGCGTCGCAGGACCTTCGGTCATGTGACTATGTTAATTCCTCTATAGTATGTTGGAGGTCCTTGGGTCACATGATTACCCATAACACTTTGTATAGATAATTGACAGAAGTATTGGACCAATCAGCTTAAGGCCAGCCTCTGCCCATTTAAGGGGCCAATGATCGCTCTTTTGGGTTCCGAACTATCGGAGAGGACAGATACGTGCAATTTGCAAAGACAACCCTAGGCCTGAAGCCTGCTGGCCTCAGCGTGAACTCAAAACTTGAGTCTCAAACTGAATCCCCGCTAAAGCTAGCGTGACTGCTGGACCTCAACTAAATCCCCTAAATCCAGCGGAACAGCGCATATCAGTCTACGGACCCTAAAACGCTTAAGGTCCCAACCACTGTCAATATCTAAGAGACTTTGCTTGTACAGAGACTGTTCCGATTATAAAGCTTGCATAAAATCTTCAGTAAAAGTTCCGACTGTTTTCAGCAAACTCTCCGGTTGTGGACATTCAATTATTTCATACCTCCCTATCACTTTTGGGAAGGGTGGTGGTAGGACAAGTATTGCAGAGGCCCCCTCACCCTGGCGTCATGAGTAGAAAGGGTTAAACAGACCCCATTAAAGTACCGCAAAGCTTCACCCCATATACCCTACACCCCCAAGCTACCACACAGAGTACTAGGAAACATACACAAAGACAGTTTCACACAAGTGTAATTTTTTAGCCCTTTTTGTCCCCAAAATCCTGGCCCAGTATGGATCACAGGTGCTGTTAGCTCAGGTCACTAAAAGGGTGGTCCGGGGATTATTTATTATTTTTTATAATTAAATATACTCTAGTTAGGGTAAAATAAAAAATTTAAATCTGTATTTACTCTCCCCAATCCTCCGCTGCCACCACTCAGTTGTTGCCTAGTCCCACTGCTCAAAGGGGTACTCCACTGGAAAAAAATTTTTTGTAAAGTTAAACAGATTTGTAAATTACTTCTAGTAAAAAATCTTAATCCTACCAGTACTTGTCAGCTGCTATATAGTATAGAGGAAGTTCTTTTCTTTTTGAATTTCCTTTCTTTCTGACCACAGTGCTCTCTGCTGACACTCTTTTTTATTATAAAAATACAAAACAATTCCAAAAAACAAGAACACAAAACAAGCTTAACCAGCTACAACAGAAATGTAAAATAAAATAAAACCCTGCCTAACCGGCCAGCCCAGCTTTAATAAATTCCAAAATATACCAAACTACAACGATACTATACCTATACACCTAAGCAAACTATGAAATTCACACTCACACACATAACATAAAAAATAGCTCAACTTGGCTAATTAAATGAAATAAATAAACCAACATAAAATTCAGCACCACCTGGCTATAACTCAAAATCATCCATACTTGGGAAAATAAATAAATAAATAAAGCAACAGAAAACATAACACACGCATAATCTCCAAAACTAAGAAAGACACACACACACACACATATATTGAGAATGAAAATAACAACAGCACAACTGTTACGCCGAGCGCTCCGGGTCCCCGCTCCTCCCCGGAGCGCTCGCTACACTCTCCTCACTGCAGCGCTCCGGTCAGATCCACTGACCCGGGGCGCTGCGATACCGCCTCCAGCCGGGATGCGATTCGCGATGCGGGTAGCGCCCGCTCGCGATGTGCACCCCGGCTCCCGTACCTGACTCGCTCTCCGTCGGTCCTGTCCCGGCGCGCGCGGCCCCGCTCCTTAGGGCGCGCGCGCGCCGGGTCTTTGCGATTTAAAGGGCCACTGCGCCGCTGATTGGCGCAGTGGTTCCAATTAGTCTGATCACCTGTGCACTTCCCTATATCACCTCACTTCCCCTGCACTTCCTTGCCGGATCTTGTTGCCATCGTGCCAGTGAAAGCGTTTCCTTGTGTGTTCCTAGCCTGTGTTCCAGACCTCCTGCCGTTGCCCCTGACTACGATCCTTGCTGCCTGCCCCGACCTTCTGCTACGTCCGACCTTGCTTCTGCCTACTCCCTTGTACCGCGCCTATCTTCAGCAGCCAGAGAGGTGAGCCGTTGCTAGTGGATACGACCTGGTCACTACCGCCGCAGCAAGACCATCCCGCTTTGCGGCGGGCTCTGGTGAAAACCAGTAGTGACTTAGAACCGATCCACTAGCACGGTCCACGCCAATCCCTCTCCGGCACAGAGGATCCACTACCTACCAGCCGGCATCGTGACAGTAGATCCGGCCATGGATCCCGCTGAAGTTCCTCTGCCAGTTGTCGCTGACCTCACCACGGTGGTCGCCCAGCAGTCACAACAGATAGCGCAACAAGGCCAACAGCTGTCTCAACTGACCGTTATGCTACAGCAGTTACTACCACAGCTTCAGCAATCATCTCCTCCGCCAGCTCCTGCACCTCCTCCGCAGCGAGTGGCCGCTTCTGGTCTACGCCTATCCTTGCCGGATAAATTTGATGGGGACTCTAAGTTTTGCCGTGGCTTTCTTTCCCAATGTTCCCTGCACCTGGAGATGATGTCGGACCAGTTTCCCACTGAAAGGTCTAAGGTGGCTTTCGTAGTCAGCCTTCTGTCTGGAAAAGCCCTGTCTTGGGCCACACCGCTCTGGGACCGCAATGACCCCGTCACTGCCTCTGTACACTCCTTCTTCTCGGAAATCCGAAGTGTCTTTGAGGAACCTGCCCGAGCCTCTTCTGCTGAGACTGCCCTGTTGAACCTGGTCCAGGGTAATTCTTCCGTTGGCGAGTATGCCGTACAATTCCGTACTCTTGCTTCAGAATTATCCTGGAATAATGAGGCCCTCTGCGCGACCTTTAAAAAAGGCCTATCCAGCAACATTAAAGATGTTCTGGCCGCACGAGAAATCCCTGCTAATCTACATGAACTCATTCACCTAGCCACTCGCATTGACATGCGTTTTTCCGAAAGGCGTCAGGAGCTCCGCCAGGATATGGACTCTGTTCGCACGAGGCGTTTCTTCTCCTCGGCTCCTCTCTCCTCTGGTCCCCTGCAATCCGTTCCTGTGCCTCCCGCCGTGGAGGCTATGCAGGTCGACCGGTCTCGCCTGACACCTCAAGAGAGGACACGACGCCGCATGGAGAATCTCTGCCTGTACTGTGCTAGTACCGAACACTTCCTTAGGGATTGTCCTATCCGTCCTCCCCGCCTGGAAAGACGTACGCTGACTCCGCACAAAGGTGAGACAGTCCTTGATGTCTACTCTGCTTCTCCACGTCTTACTGTGCCTGTGCGGATGTCTGCCTCTGCCTTCTCCTTCTCTACTATGGCCTTCTTGGACTCTGGATCTGCAGGAAATTTTATTTTGGCCTCTCTCGTCAACAGGTTCAACATCCCAGTGACCAGTCTCGCCAGACCCCTTTACATCAATTGTGTAAACAATGAAAGATTGGACTGTACCATACGTTTCCGCACGGAGTCCCTTCTAATGTGCATCGGATCTCATCACGAGAGGATTGAACTTTTGGTCCTCCCCAATTGCACTTCTGAAATTCTCCTTGGACTTCCCTGGCTTCAACTTCATTCCCCAACCCTGGATTGGTCCACTGGGGAGATCAAGAGTTGGGGGCCCTCTTGTTCCAAGGACTGTCTAAAACCGGTTCCCAGTAACCCTTGCCGTGACTCTGTGGTTCCTCCAGTAACCGGTCTCCCTAAGGCCTATATGGACTTTGCGGATGTTTTTTGCAAAAAACAAGCTGAGACTCTACCTCCTCACAGGCCTTATGATTGTCCTATCGACCTCCTCCCGGGCACTACTCCACCCCGGGGCAGAATTTATCCTCTGTCCGCCCCAGAGACTCTTGCCATGTCTGAATACGTCCAGGAAAATTTAAAAAAGGGCTTTATCCGTAAATCCTCCTCTCCTGCCGGAGCCGGATTTTTCTTTGTGTCCAAAAAAGATGGCTCCCTACGTCCTTGCATTGACTACCGCGGTCTTAATAAAATCACGGTTAAGAACCGCTACCCCCTACCCCTCATCTCTGAACTCTTTGATCGCCTCCAAGGTGCCCACATCTTTACTAAACTGGACTTAAGAGGTGCTTATAATCTCATCCGCATCAGAGAGGGGGATGAATGGAAAACGGCATTTAACACCAGAGATGGACACTTTGAGTATCTGGTCATGCCCTTTGGCCTGTGCAACGCCCCTGCCGTCTTCCAAGACTTTGTTAATTAAATTTTTCGTGATCTTTTATACTCCTGTGTTGTTGTATATCTGGACGATATCCTGATTTTTTCTGCCAATCTAGAAGAACACCGCCAGCATGTCCGTATGGTTCTTCAGAGACTTCGTGACAATCAACTCTATGCCAAAATTGAGAAATGTCTGTTTGAATGCCAATCTCTTCCTTTTCTAGGATACTTGGTCTCTGGCCAGGGACTACAAATGGATCCAGACAAACTCTCTGCCGTCTTAGATTGGCCACGCCCCTCCGGACTCCGTGCTATCCAACGCTTTTTGGGGTTCGCCAATTATTACAGGCAATTTATTCCACATTTTTCTACCGTTGTGGCTCCTATCGTGGCTTTAACCAAAAAAAATGCCGATCCCAAGTCTTGGCCTCCTCAAGCTGAAGACGCCTTTAAACGACTCAAGTCTGCCTTTTCTTCGGCTCCCGTGCTCTCCAGACCTGACCCTTCCAAACCCTTCCTATTGGAGGTTGATGCCTCCTCAGTGGGAGCTGGAGCTGTTCTTCTACAAAAAAATTCTTCCGGGCATGCTGTCACTTGTGGGTTTTTTTCTAGGACCTTCTCTCCGGCGGAGAGGAACTACTCCATCGGGGATCGAGAGCTTCTAGCCATCAAATTAGCACTTGAGGAATGGAGGCATCTGCTGGAGGGATCAAGATTTCCAGTTATTATTTACACCGATCACAAGAACCTCTCCTACCTCCAGTCTGCCCAACGTCTGAATCCTCGCCAGGCCCGGTGGTCTCTGTTCTTTGCCCGATTTAATTTTGAAATTCACTTTCGGCCTGCCGATAAGAACATTAGGGCCGATGCTCTCTCTCGTTCCTCGGATGCTTCGGAAGTTGAACTCTCTCCGCAACACATCATTCCTCCTGACTGCCTGATTTCCACTTCTCCAGCCTCCATCAGGCAAACTCCTCCAGGAAAGACCTTTGTTTCTCCACGCCAACGCCTCGGAATCCTCAAATGGGGTCACTCCTCCCATCTCGCAGGTCATGTGGGCATCAAGAAATCTGTGCAACTCATCTCCCGCTTCTATTGGTGGCCGACTTTGGAGACGGATGTTGTGGACTTTGTGCGAGCCTGCACTATCTGTGCCCGGGATAAGACTCCTCGCCAGAAGCCCGCTGGTTTTCTTCATCCCCTGCCTGTCCCCGAACAGCCTTGGTCTCTGATTGGTATGGATTTTATTACTGATTTACCCCCTTCCCGTGGCAACACTGTTATTTGGGTGGTCGTTGATCGATTCTCCAAAATGGCACATTTCATCCCTCTTCCTGGTCTTCCTTCAGCGCCTCAGTTGGCTAAACAATTTTTTGTACACATTTTTCGTCTTCACGGGTTGCCTACGCAGATCGTCTCGGATAGAGGCGTCCAATTCGTGTCTAAATTCTGGAGGGCTCTCTGTAAACAACTCAAGATTAAATTAAATTTTTCTTCTGCATATCATCCCCAATCCAATGGACAAGTAGAAAGAATTAACCAGGTCTTGGGTGATTATTTACGACATTTTGTTTCCTCCCACCAGGATAACTGGGCAGATCTCCTTCCATGGGCCGAATTCTCGTATAACTTCAGAGTCTCTGAATCTTCCTCCAAATCCCCATTTTTCGTGGTGTACGGCCGTCACCCTCTTCCCCCCCTCCCTACCCCCTTGCCCTCTGGTCTGCCCGCTGTGGATGAAATTTCTCGTGACCTTTCCATCATATGGAGAGAGACCCAAAATTCTCTCTTACAGGCTTCATCACGCATGAAGAAGTTCGCGGATAAGAAAAGAAGAGCTCCTCCCATTTTTTCCCCTGGAGACAAGGTATGGCTCTCCGCTAAATATGTCCGCTTCCGTGTCCCTAGCTACAAGTTGGGACCACGCTATCTTGGTCCTTTCAAAATTTTGTGCCAGATTAATCCTGTCTCTTACAAACTTCTTCTTCCTCCTTCTCTTCGTATTCCTAATGCCTTTCACGTTTCTCTTCTTAAACCACTCATCATCAACCGTTTCTCTCCCAAATCTGTTCCTCCCACTCCTGTTTCCGGCTCCTCGGACATCTTCTCCGTCAAAGAGATTCTGGCATCCAAAAAGGTCAGAGGGAAAACCTTTTTTTTAGTGGATTGGGAGGGTTGTGGTCCAGAAGAGAGATCCTGGGAACCTGAGGACAATATCCTAGACAAAAGTCTGCTCCTCAGGTTCTCAGGCTCTAAGAAGAGGGGGAGACCCAAGGGGGGGTACTGTTACGCCGAGCGCTCCGGGTCCCCGCTCCTCCCCGGAGCGCTCGCTACACTCTCCTCACTGCAGCGCTCCGGTCAGATCCACTGACCCGGGGCGCTGCGATACCGCCTCCAGCCGGGATGCGATTCGCGATGCGGGTAGCGCCCGCTCGCGATGCGCACCCCGGCTCCCGTACCTGACTCGCTCTCCGTCGGTCCTGTCCCGGCGCGCGCGGCCCCGCTCCTTAGGGCGCGCGCGCGCCGGGTCTTTGCGATTTAAAGGGCCACTGCGCCGCTGATTGGCGCAGTGGTTCCAATTAGTCTGATCACCTGTGCACTTCCCTATATCACCTCACTTCCCCTGCACTTCCTTGCCGGATCTTGTTGCCATCGTGCCAGTGAAAGCGTTTCCTTGTGTGTTCCTAGCCTGTGTTCCAGACCTCCTGCCGTTGCCCCTGACTACGATCCTTGCTGCCTGCCCCGACCTTCTTCTACGTCCGACCTTGCTTCTGCCTACTCCCTTGTACCGCGCCTATCTTCAGCAGCCAGAGAGGTGAGCCGTTGCTAGTGGATACGACCTGGTCACTACCGCCGCAGCAAGACCATCCCGCTTTGCGGCGGGCTCTGGTGAAAACCAGTAGTGACTTAGAACCGATCCACTAGCACGGTCCACGCCAATCCCTCTCCGGCACAGAGGATCCACTACCTACCAGCCGGCATCGTGACAACAACTTGGCTTATTAAAAAAAAAAAAAAAAAAATATTATTAAATGCACACCTCTGCTTTTTAAATAAAAGTTATATATACACAGACAAAAAAAACACCTATATACAATAATAATACTACATAACTACAACTGGTCCGACTGCCCTTTTCTTATGGCTAATGCAACAATATAAAACAAAATACATGACACAATATACCAACAAATAAATAAAATAAAACAATAATATAAAACAATATACATAGCACAGTATACATACAAATATAATAAATGTGCCTCACAAAAATACCTACAAAAACCCAAAAATAAATCCTACACTAAAACTGTGCCCTCTCCCACACCACCCCTCCTGTACATGGGCCAGTCCATAACCGTTCGTACAGTTCTTAAGTCCAGTCCTTAACTGACCCATGTCAGATCCCTTAAGGAAGAAAAAAAAAAATAAAAAAAATAAACACCCACAAATGCCCCCTCCCCACCTAGCACTCCAACCAACCAACTAAATACAACCTTACATACAAGACCACAACCCAATTTAGGCCCAAGTTCAGTGCCTGTAAGCCCTTCATACCATATCAGCTGAAAACAAAACAAAAAGCTATGGTGCACATGCAACAGCCCACCACCAGGGAGAAGGATGGCAGATCTGATACACTGAAGAAATTTAAACTCTTTCCCTAACTCCCCCTACTATTCTCCCTAATTCTATCCCTTCATCAAACTGACCCTACTATCACCCTATCTCTATCCGTGTATGCCTTTCCTTAACCAAAATAAAGGTACTCTACCAAAAAGGTCTAGTACCTAGGGCACATCAAAAGAAAACCCTCTCCATAGGAGAGAAGCCCTACTGGTGCCAAGACTGCCATACTCCAAAGACCTGATCTTCCCGAGGTCACCGGTGATGTTCCTACAGACCTCCACCTCGGAGAGGACTTTCTGCTGGGTTGACACTAAACACCGTGCATTCCACGTGTGATACTTAACCACTAAGCTAACTAAAAATAAAGTGCCCCGATCTCGGCCACCGAGGGTCCTGAATGCCCCATAAGCCCACTCCGGATAGGTAAGGCCAGCAAGCTGACTCCAGCCAATGGAAGCGCCCACCCGGTTGTAGACCCCTACGTTAAAGGGACAATGAAGCAGGAAGTGGTCCATGCTTTCCAGCGTGTCCACACACTCTTCTCGGGGACACCCCCGGTCATCAGAGTTCCTGTACTTCAGGTTGTCCCTTACACCTAGCTTCCCCTGAAAGCAGCGCCAGGCCAAGTCCCAAAACTTCTGGGGGATCCTTTTCAAGTTTAAAAGATACAACCCCACCCTCAGATCCCGACCTGGGCAGTCCCTGAGCGCCAGAGGCTTCTGGAAGTGGGTCAATAGAACCCGTTTGTCAAGGAACTGCCTTGACTGGGTCCTGATCTCCCACACTCCCAGACCCCACCGACGTAACGCCTTCAGAGTCGGGGTAGCGTAAGCCGGAAGATATCCATGGGGTGTACGGAGGTCCTTCACTTGCCCTCCTCTCTCCCATTCCTGGAAGAAGGCCGAAACCATTCCCTGCAGGAGAGTACACACGGAGAAGCCCTCTCTTTCCAGAGGTTCGAGATGTTAGCTTTCAAGAAGGTGTTTGTTAAGAACACTACAGGGTTTACCATAGATAAACCCCCTAGTCTCCTCGTACGGTACGTAACCTCCCTCTTGACTAGGTTCAACCTGTTCCCCCATAACAGTTGGAAAAACAGGCTGTAGACCCTAGTGTAGTAAGCCTCTGGCAAGATACATACACTGCCCAGATAGATAAACAAGGGGAGCAGGTATGATTTGATCAGGTGTACCCTTTCTCTGAGAGTCATAGACCAACCCTTCCACTGGTTCACCCTCTGAGTGGCATCATGGAGCTTACCGTCCCAGTTTTTGGTGGGATAATCATCCTGGCCGAATGTGATGCCCAGAATTTTTGCTGAGTCTTGGGGCCCTGGGAGGGTGTCCGGGAGATCAAATGTGGGATCCCCCCCTCCCAGCCAGAGACTTTCACACTTTTCCCGGTTGATCTTGGACCCGGATGCCTCCGAGTAGCGCTCCACCTCTGACATCACCACATCGACCTCCTCCCTCGAGGAGACGAAAATAGTGACATCATCAGCGTACGCCACCACTCTCTGGGTGACATCCAGCTCCACCAGACTCATCCCGACTCCCGCCAACGGCCCACGATCTACTCTCCGGACGAAGGGATCAATCGAGAACACGTATAAAAGCGGGCTCAAAGGACAACCCTGACGGACTCCGGACCCCACCTCAAAAGAGCGGCCATACCACCCGTTCACCAGTGGGAAACTCTCTGCCCCGGCATACAAGATCTTAAGCCAATTCACAAAAGTACTCGGTAAGCCATATCTCAGGAGGACGGACCAGAGGTACTCGTGGTTCACCCGATCAAATGCTTTGGCCTGATCCAAGGACAGCAAGTACCCCTTCCAGAGACCCGCACTACTCCGCTCCACTGCCTCCCTGACACTGAGGACAGCACTTAAGGTGCTTTGGCCTGGAACAGAGCAGTGCTGAGCCCCCGAAAGGAGCCGGGGTGCAAACTTCACCAGCCGATTAAACAGTATCTTGGCCAGAAGCTTCCTGTCCGTATTGAGAAGAGCTATGGGCCTCCAATTCTCAACACGGCTAGGATCTTTACCTTTTGAGAGAAGAATCAGGGCTGACCTCCTCATTGACTTTGGCAGAGTGTCCGAGGAGAGACACTCATTGAATACCTTGGTCAAGAGGGGAGCTAAAGACTCCTTAAAGGTCTTATACCACTCGGATGTTAAGCCATCTGGACCTGGCGACTTCTTGGGGGCGAGCCCCTCGATCGCCAGTCTCACTTCCTCTTCCCTGATATCTTCTGCCAAAACATCAAGAGAGGAGTCTACCCTTGGCTCAGGAATGGTTTCAGCCAGGAAAACCGACATCCTGTCTCGATCTAGATCCTTCCTCCCCAAGAGGTGTGAGTAGAAGGATCTGACGACCTCCAGGATCCCTGATCTGGACCGATTCAGAGATCCTGTACTATCAACCAGTCCTGAGACTACTTTACTACTCACTGACATCTTGCAGTTCTTGTAAGGGTCGGGCGAGCGGTACTTCCCGTAATCCCTCTCAAAAACCAAAGATGCGTGCCTATCGTACTGACACCTCATCAGCAAGGACTTCACTCTGGAGATATCATCACGACTACCTCCAGTCGAGACAAGAAACTCGAGTTTCCTCCTCAGACCCTGATACAGGCGATACCTATTCAGGGACCTGAGGCTCGAGAGCTGGCGGAAGAACCCCGCAACCCGCTTCTTGAATATCTCCCACCACTCTGACTTACTACTACAAAGGCCCAGTAAAGGTACCTGACTCTGAAGAAAATCCTCAAAGGACTGTCTTATCTCCGCTTCCTCCAGGAGGGACGAATTCAGCTTCCAATAACCTTTACCCATCCGGGGGGTCTCTGAAACATTCAGGGAAAACAAAATCATACAGTGATCAGAGAACTCCACCTCAACCACGGACACTGCGGAAGAGACGGCTTCCTCCTTTAAATAAAACCTGTCTATCCTAGACCTGCGACTACCTTGATGATAGGTGAAACCCGCGTGGCCTGAGGGGCTCCGGATGTGGGCATCCTCTAGGCGAGCTTCCCTAACTATATTATTAAGGGCCACACTATCGCAATCCAGCGGACCGTTGGAGCCTCTCCTATCTTGGGACCTTGTGACATTATTGAAGTCCCCTCCAAAGATCACCAGCCGGCTAGTAAAAAGGAAGGGCTTAATCCTCATAAAGAGATTTTTACGGCCCAGCTTTGTTTGTGGGGCATAGATGTTTATGAGCCGGAGCTCTTGTCCCTTCATGAGGACATCTAAGATCAGGCACCTCCCCATTTCTAACTCAATAACCCGTCTGCATTCAACCGGAGCGGTAAAAAGGACCGCCACCCCACTATACGGCTCAGCCGCAAGAGACCAGTGGGAGGGCCCGCGCCTCCACTCTCTTCTGGCTTTCACCAGAGAGGCTAGATCTGACAACCTGGTCTCCTGTAAAAGGAAAATGTCGGCTTCAACACGGCCGAGAAAATCGAAGGCTGCGAATCTAGCCGTATCCGACTTTATACTGGCACAGTTAATAGATGCCAGCGTCAATGGGGTGAGTGCCGCCATCATTGGTGATTGAGTTAGATGGCCACACCTTTACTTCTGCTTCCCCTTCTTTTTTGCCCCCTCATCCCCTGAAGAAGAGGAAAGGGCAGGACCACTTTTCGACCTTTTCTTAGACTCTGATTGGTCCATGGGGTCCTCGTCTCCGTCCGGCCCCAGTCTAGCCCTGCCCTCCGAGGA
The DNA here is from genome assembly GCF_029499605.1 of Hyla sarda. Classification (NCBI taxonomy): domain Eukaryota; kingdom Metazoa; phylum Chordata; class Amphibia; order Anura; family Hylidae; genus Hyla; species Hyla sarda. The sequence continues at coordinate 85,395,336 of NC_079198.1, forward strand.
AGGTGCCTCCGCAGGACAGGGCCCAGTTCCCCCCAGAGGCTCTCTCACCCTAGGCACCCCGCCCTCACCTTCCCCCTCCAAGGAGGGGGAGGAGATGGTATCGAGGACGAGGTACCGGTTTGACAGGTCAATCAGAGGGGGGGCAGTCAGGCTTCCGTTTTGGACCTGGCCCGTAGTACAAGGCTTAACAGAGGGCTCCGACCTCTTCTTTCTCCCTTTCCTTTTGCCCTTGTCTTTCTTTTTTGGCCTCTCCCCACTCTCCTCATCCACACTTTCATAGTGGGAGGAATCGGAAGGGTCGGCCATATTGCCTTCCTCTCTGCGCAGCCTCCTGATCTCCTCATTCAGCACATTCTCCCCCAGAGCTTCAGTGGTTACAGGGCCAGCTTCAGGACCAGGGGCCGGAGCTACCCCAGTCACCTGGGCACTCTCCAGCTCCCTACTCCTCCTACGAGTTTCCTCCCGCCTTAGTTTGGCGGGGCCCTTTATCCTCGTCACTAGCCCTGTTGTGCCCCCATCCCTGCTCGTACCCTCCCCAGCCGAGGCAACTTCACAGCTCTCCCCGGCCGGAGCAGTCGCAGCACGGGCGAAAGCACTCGGACAACGGCTGAAAGGGTGCCCGAGGACACCACACAGGTGGCACCGGATCTGCCTACAGGATGCGGCCAGATGACCCACCCCACCACACAAAGCACAGACCTGTACAGTACAGGCTGCGCTAAAATGGGTGGGGCTGCCGCACCTGTGACAGACCTTAGGCTGCCCCTGGTAGAAGACCTGGATCCTGTCACGTCCAAGGAAGGCGGCTGACGGAATGTGGGCAACTGTACTACCTGAACGTTTGAGTTTGACGGAAAACGTCCAGGCCCCGGACCAGATCCCGTGCTCATCCAAATTTTTCTTAGGCATGTCCGTCACATCCCCATATCGACCGAGCCAGGTCATGATGTCATAACAAGAAAGTGACTCATTACGGGTCAAAACTGTCACTTTCTTGACTGAGTTCTGACGGGAAATCGCCTTTACAGCAAAATCCCGCCAGCAGAGCTCGTTCTTCGCCACTTCGTAGTTTGACCAGAAGAGTTCGAGACCCTCCGACCGAACAAAACTGACGTCAAACTCAGACGAACCGTAGGGGTGGATCAGGGCAAAGATGTCACTCGCCCTGAATTCCATCTGGAGGAGGAGCTCAACCACTTTAGCGCGAGGCGGGCACGCATCCTCGCCCCTCCAAATCAGACGGACCACATTCCTACGGTTATTGTCCTGCCCGGGTGTCGGGAGGGACCAGACCACCTCCCCATTCTGCTCTCGGAAAGCCCCCAAACCATGCCTCTCTATCCAGAAAGACAGGTCGACCTCACCCCTTCCCTCTACCTGGATCGACCTGTCGCCCCTACGCAGAGCCTCCAGGAGACGCTGTTGCAAGTAACCCCCGGGGCCGGACGGAGATGGGGACCCCACCGAATCCCCGGCAGCAACACTGGCATAGCTCCTAGGAGCAGTCACTGCCGGGGGGGCAGCCGGACCAGACCCAGACCCAGGAGCACCATTCACACCACAACTCCCATCATCCATACCAGATGTTGCATTCACACCACCACTACTCCCACCATCATTCACTCCACTGGCACTCCTCCCAATCACAACACTACCACCCCCATCATTCTCACAACCTGCACTCACTTCCTGCCTAACATATCCTGGGCTGGCTGGGACTTGCAGTACCGCCGGTTTTAATACAGGTTTTCTTGCTGGCTTAGCTGCCGCTGGGGTCAACGCTGATGGCTCCTCCTTCATAGGCGATGTTACCACCTGAGTCTGGGGCTGCCCCACCGGGCGCACCCCAGCTCCTCCCACAATGCCACCACTAGGCTTGCCCGACCGCTCAGGCTCTGCTGATGACACTGACGCCCGGACACTCTCCCCCCTCACAGAAGAGTGCCCCGCAGCGCCCGCAGAAACCACAGTACTCGGGGGACCGCCCCCCGAGCACACGGACCGACCTTTCTCTGCTTCCGACGCCCGGACACTCCCCCCCCTCACAGGAGAGTACCCAGCAGTGTCGGTAGTGCCCACAGCACTCGGGGAACCGCCCCCCAAGCACACGGCAGCATAGCTCTTCTCTGGCATTTGGACATGCCCCCCGCCACCCTGGGGTGTCCCAGCAGCGCCAGAGTTGCCCAACATGAGCCCATCCTGCCCTTCCCTACCGGCAGGACGGGTGGGCTTCACATCTATTGCGTCCATAGCCATTTCAGACGCCATTCTATACCCCCCTTGCTGGCCACCACAGGAACGGCGTCTTGCAGTTTGGGGGGCTCAGCAGCCTGAACCAGCTTTGCAGCTGACCCAGACTGCTGGAAAGGTACGAACATGTACTGCACAGATTGTTGGGTCTTCTGCTTCTTTGCTTTACGCCTGACTTTTCCATCCTCGCACTGATCTTCACCGAAGGTGAAATTCTGGAGGTGGACTGGGGATTCCTGCATGACAATTGCCCTCAATAAACCCCCAGCCTCACTCTCCACATCGTCCTCCTCACTGTCAGTCACAGGGAGCGCCACTTGGGCCGGCTCTATGTAGCTGTCCTGGGTGTCACAGGGCATAGGAACAGACACAGCATCCTCCACCACATGCGCTCCTTCCTCTACCTTCTCCTTAACTCCTTCACTGCCATCCTCACTATCTTCACCGCCACTACTCTCCCCATCATCCACCTCAACCTCCACCTTACCTGGGGATTTCATGGCGGCAAACCTTTCATCATTTGCCAGCTTCTCTCTTAGAAGACCGCTGCCCTCCAGGATCTCTGCCTTCCTCTCCTCCAGCTTGGCAATCTGGGCTTTCAGGGCTGTGATCCTTTTCTTCAGCTCAGGCTTGCTTCTCCTGGACCCAGAGTTTGCCAGACTCTGAGTCCCACGCAGATCTTCTCTTGCAAGCCTGAGCTCTTTACTGCAGCGGTCGTATTCCGCAAAGCGTGCGGCCATGCGGGAGCAGTAGGTCTCACTTGATTCTTTGGGGCCTCTTTCAGCCCACATCTCCAAACTCTTCCTCCTTGTTTTCCTTCCACCACCAGATCTCTGGCTGGCACCTGTTGCTTGATGAGCAGAGCTTGCATTGCTGCAGACTCTGTTGGATCTTCTGCCTCCCGCTGGAACAATGGCTGTAGCAGTTTTCTCTCCACCCCCCGCCAGCCTTGAAGAACGGGGAATGGAGGCCTGAGGCTCCATGCAGGAAAGTTCTCCCAGGGAGCCTGCCACACCCCTGGGAAAGCCTTGATGTAAAATGCTGCTTCTCTGGATGTCTGGAGCTCAAAAGAGACACACCCGACAGCTTCTCACACAGAACTCCTCTGGACTACAGGATGTGCTCTCTGCTGACGCCTCTGTCCATGTCAGGAACTGTCCGGAGCAGGACAGATTTGCTATGATGATTTGCTCCTACTCTGGACAGTTCCTGACATGGTCAGAGGTGTCAGCAGAGAGCACTGTGGTCAGAAAGAAAGGAAATTCAAAAAGAAAAGAACTTCCTGTGGAGCATACAGAAGCTTATAAGTACTAGAAGGATTAAGATTTTTTAATAGAAGTAATTTACAAAGCTGTTTAACTTTGTGGCACCATTTGATTAAAAAAAAAAAAAAAGTTTTCCAGTGGAGTACCCCTTTAACACCTGGAGTCAGTCTCAACACGAGGAAGTGACCATTCCTGGCCAGTGGTTGACTCAGATTGCACTCTATTCTGAAACTGACACTGGGAAGTGCTGAGCAGTGGGACCTGACATCGCTGAAACAAGGGTGGCAGAAAATTTGGGAGTAAGTAGGGTTTTTTTTTTTTTATCCCAGCATGGCCATGTTTACTATATATCTTGTATGGCATATCATTAACATATGCTATCATTGTAGGCTGGGTTCACACATAATATTTTGGTCAATAATATTACCCAAAACTAAGATTGGACCAAACACAGAAAAAAACTATAGTGAAAACATTTGTACCTTTTTGTGGGGATGATGACAAGCGGTGATGATGAAGGGGGGATGATGAAGGGGGGATGATGACAGGCAGTGATGATGAAGGGTGATGATGATGAGGGTGTTAATGACGAGGGTCTGGATGATGACGGGGGGGATAATGTATTTCCCACCCTAGGCTTATTCTCGAGTCAATAACTTTTCCTGGGATTTTGGGGTGAAATTAGGAACCTCGGCTTATATTCGGGTCGGCTTATACTCGAGTATATACGGTAAGTTCTAAAATAAATATTACTCTTCTTTAGCAGTAACAGCGCTATGTTTTATCCATGGGGGGCATCTGGTCATGCAGTCCAACCCATCTTACATAAATATGGATGAATTACAAAACCATACAAGACTATGCAGATTTTGTTTCTAATCCGGCAACAAGTTCAGTCCAAGCAATGTAGGAAGCAGTCCGGATCCTAAAATAGGGCTTTATACGTTATCGGTATATTTAGAGTTTGGCTAAATTTCAAAGGCAATCATAGATTTGTTTCACTATAGTTAAAGCCTACTTTGCTTGCATGCTTCGCTTCTGACCTGAAAAGGGTTAACCTGTACCACCCCTGCTTTGCCAACAGAACACCCAATGTCAAACGAGAAAAGAAATATAACAGTGTATAGATAAAAATATACATAGCCCTCCTCCTTCACCCCAGCGCTGCCCTCCCACAGAGCTTGGCATTATATTAAAACATAGTTTAAGGCTTCATATTAAGTGGCACTAATTAAGCTGTGATGAGATTGGTGTAATTAAGTTTCCTCCAGATTATGGTCTGATGCTGGATCATCCTCACTTTGTGCTGCTCCACGTCAGCAGAACGGGACCTTCTCAATGCCGCCTAATTGCAGGCCTGGCACTGTTTCAGCTCATGTTGCTGCTTGGTGTGAGTTGGCAAAGAGTTAGACAGTTAAAGTGGCACGTGTGAGTTAACAGGATTCTGATATGGCACTGTGGAGCTCTTATTTCACCCACACCCCCTGAAAATAAACATCAAGAGTTTTACAATAATGCCGAACAATGAGACTGTATATTTCTAGCATTCAAATGAGTGGCTTTAAATCGGCCTTATTTTCTGTTCACTCTTTTGGTTCCTCTTGGATAGAAAATAACTGAGGCTGTAAGAGAAGCGGAGAGGGTGAAGACAAAGGCATGCAGAACTGATCTTTTGTGGTTTGTTAGGCATGGGCCGTGATTTCAAAGATAGATATAAGAAAGATCAGTGGTTTCCAAATTCCCTCCTAATGTTGCAGAACAACAACTCCTGGCATGCCTGGACAACATGCTGGGAGTTGTAGTTTTGCAACATTTGAAGGGCCACAGTTTGAAAATCGATATAGATGGATGTCAGATACACAATTTTCTAAAACTGTATAACTGTCTGGCCCCACAGTACAAATTTAACCAGACAGACATTAAGGGTCTATTCAAAAGGCAGAATTTCCGCATACGGAATTCCGCCTCAAATGAAAGCCAAATAGACTTTTATGGGATTCTGCACTCCCATTCACACTTCTGAATTTCCGCTTGCAAAATTCCACTGCGGAAGACCCTCAATGAGCGAGATTTATGCCAACTATTTTTGGTAGCATGGCATGACATTTTAGAAAAAAGAAAAAAATGAATATGAAGGAGGCTGCACTATATAGATGTGGTGTCTCGGCACTGTACTCATACTGTACCTTGTGTTATAAGTCCCCAAAGGCAGAGTTCCTCCGTACTGATAGGATGCTCTTAGTGGGATAACCCCTAGTCACCTCTTCCTTCTTTAATTTTGTGTTTATTATATATATATATATATATATATATATATATATATCTATATATATATATATATATATATATATATATAATGTATAGTGTAAATATTGCTTCCAGGACCTTAGGTCACATGATTGATAATTATATTGTTCTGCTAAGGTTAAGGACCTTTCAGGTCATGTGCTCATGTCACGTGATGGACAATGCTTTGTATTAGGACTGACAGGTCTGGGGGACCAATAAGCTTGAAGCCCGCCCCTTTAGATATAAGGGCGCTGTTATCCAATCCTCTCTCTCTTGGGTTCCGGACTTGTAGAGAGAGAGAACTTCTGTGTATACCTGCAAGACAAATCTAGTCTTGAAGCCTGCTAACTTCAGCCGAATACAAAACCGTGAGTTCAATCTAACTCAATCCTGATCCTATGTGACTGCTGGACCTAAGCAATTCCCCTAAATCCAGTGGAACAGCGTAAAGCAATTACTTCAAGCTTATTCCCTGTAAGGTCCCAACCGAACCTGTGAGGAACCTAAAGTCTGGTCCTCTGTAAAGGCTGTTACTACGTTTAATCTGCATAAAATCTGCAGTAAAGTTATCTTCAGTTCCGGTTGTGGACAATCCTTTATTCCTCCCTATCGTTCCTGGGATGGGTGGCGGTAGGATATATATACAGAGAGGAACCCGCACCCTGGCGTCACAACAGTTAAGGGTTAATCCAACGCCCTTTCATCACTGCACAGCTACACCCTGCCGACCCTACACCCCCAAGCTACCACATAGAGTTCTCCCTTACAGAGAGTACAGTAGTGGGTAAAATTGCCAGAGAGTCAGGCTCACAAGAAAGTATGAAGAGTGGGCTGTGCCTCTTCTTGTTGACCTTCTTTCTTTTCTTCTCCCCTTATTTGATATATACAATATATATATATATATATATATATATATATATATATATATATATATATATATATACCCCCTGTGTTCCGGTTCTCCTCCATTTCTTGGTCTCGTCCTTTGTGTTAAGTAAAAAAATGTTGTGATGGTAAAACCACAACTGGTGGTTACATCAGCTGTGATTTAACTATCTGACTATCTGACTATATGATGGTTAGGGGGCGGTGGTGGTGGTGGGGGTACATCCCTTTTATTGGCTAGTTATGGGATTTGCACATCATTGGCCAACAACTTGGCATTTATGAGAGATTTCAAAAAGATATAGCCATCCTTCCCCACAAAAGAAGAACCTGTGGCTGGGCATTTTGTTAATCCATTAATATTAAAGGGGTATTCCAGAAATGAAAAAAAGGTATATTTTTCTTTTAAAGACAGCGCCCTCCTTGTCTCCACTTTGGGTGTGGTACTACAACTTGGCTCCATTCACTTCAATGGAACTGAGCTGTTTTTTTTAAATTCCTAAAATACCCCTTTAAAGGTTACCTGTCATTACTTTCATGCTGCCAAAACCACAAGTCATCAAGGTGGCCCCCAGCTGTTTCCCCCTCCCCACCAGCCTTGATTGATAGATCTTTGCCTTAATGGGTATAGGAAGGGCTCTATTAATCAAACTCAGCAGGACAGGCAGAAGCCGGTTTTGCTCTCTGGTCCTCCGGTGCAGGGTTTTTCTTGCTTCTGGGGATCACCACGTAACACTGCATCTGAGCTAATTGCCAGATGTAGTGATGTCCCGCCTCAGCCAGTGATAGGCTGAGCCGTAGTGTGAAGTATTGTGCCCAAGTCCGGCCTATTTCCTGGTGCCCGGGCCCAATATGTCACACTGCTGCTCAGCCTATTAGTGATTAACTGAGATACGTGTCAACCCCCAGAAACAGGAAAAAGACACCACCGGAGGACAGGACAGCAATACCAGTAGTACTGGGGGGAGAGGCGAGAGGTAATTCCCAGTTGATTATTTAGTTTGCAGCAGCCCGGGTATAATCGGAAAATAAAATCTTTCACCCCTTTAAGATCAGATAGAGACATAAAGAGATGGATATAATAGAGATACTGTAAATAAACTAAAGATATTATATAAACAGATGATATTTGATATATAAATCTTTTATTTAGAAAAAAACAACATTATCAACAACATATCTCCGCAGAATAGTAACTGCACCTTAGCTGAATGCTGCATTTTACCAGATAAAATAATTACAACCAAACTCTTCATATAACATGATAGCCGTCATTCTCATTGATGTTGAAACTACTGTAGACTGGAGCACCTGCACCTTCATGACTGGAGCTTCTTTGTATGCAAAATAGACGTGGGACCCCGAGTGCAGCATAGAATCCAGTGAACACATTTTCTAGGGATCATTTTTTTTTCTTAGATTAGAATGAGAAAATCGAGTGAACTGAAAGTTTGAATGGGGCCTGGTCATTCTGTTAAACTAACCGACAACCGTGTGAGATTTTCATGTGCAAAGAGACAGTGTAAAAGTAATGAACAGTAGTCAGAGGAGGATGTTAGAAACAGGCGGTGGAAATTGTAACCAAATACAACACTGGCACTTCAACTAAGGTGTTGAACTCACTACTTGTTCCTCAGCACAGTTGGGCTTTAACCTTATTTGACCAGCTCCAGGGTCATTGCTGTCATGTGAGACTTTAGGCAAATGGGCAAAATAGTTAAAAAATTGGGTCACTGAAAATTTGGTACAAGTAGCCTCAATCTGTTCTGTCAAGGTCAACAGTTCAAGTTAATGGAGATGGCACAATGATGTCAGGGATGTTTTTTGGGGCCCTGTAATCCCCAGCATTGTGTCAAATCAAATTCATTTCTTCAAGGGCAACTGTCTATTCTACTGCACACTTAAGACACTTTCAGTAAGACAATGCACCATGCCACAATGATATTATAGTCAAGGATTGGTTTTAGGAGAATCCAGAATAGAAAAAAAATTGGTTTAATCTCTTCCCACTTAAGGATGTAACTGTATGTCCATTTTTGTGGTGCATGCCCGCTTGGGAATGTACAGTTATGCCCAAGGAAAAAACCCTCACATGGTGGTAGTTGGCTGTGACATGTTGCCAATCTCCCACTGCAACTGTCGGGAGCGGTGCATTTAGCCAGTGTACAAAGGGAAGGGGCTCCCATTGTTCTCCATCGATCACAGGATGCTGATGTTAGCCACCATCTAGGCCATTCTGACCAAGGTGTTAGGTGGTACTGGGAGCGTTTGTTACGTGAGAGCATGCACACACTTTGAAGAGGCTCCGGATGGCCCAGAAGGACTTCCAGTAGAGAGCGTTGTTTGATTCGCCAACAAGTATGAGCCGCTCCCACCATTTCCTTCTCCTCTATCTAGACAGAGGTGGCACCTTAGCACCTAAGTAGAAAGGAAATTTGGTTGTCATAATGCCCAAATTATGTCCCGTTGTTACGCCGAGCGCTCCGGGTCCCCGTTCCTCCCCGGAGCGCTCGCCTCATCCTCTTTGCTGCAGCGCCCCGGTCAGATCCACTGACCGGGTACGCTGCGGTACCGCCTCCAGCCGGGATGCGATTCGCGATGGGGGTGGCGCCCGCTCGCGATGCGCACCCCGGCTCCCGTACCTGACTCGCTCTCCGTCGGTCCTGTCCCGGCGCGCGCGGCCCCGCTCCCTAGGGCGCGCGCGCGCCGGGTCTCTGCGATTTAAAGGGCCACTGCGCCGCTGATTGGCGCAGTGGTTCTAATTAGTGTGTTCACCTGTGCACTCCTTATATATACCTCACTTCCCCTGCACTCCCTTGCCGGATCTTGTTGCCCTTGTGCCTAGTGAAAGCGTTCCCTTGTGTGTTCCTAGCCTGTGTTCCAGACCTCCTGCCGTTGCCCCTGACTACGATCCTTGCTGCCTGCCCCGACCTTCTGCTACGTCCGACCTTGCTTCTGCCTACTCCCTTGTACCGCGCCTATCTTCAGCAGTCAGAGAGGTTGAGCCGTTGCTAGTGGATACGACCTGGTCACTACCGCCGCAGCAAGACCATCCCGCTTTGCGGCGGGCTCTGGTGAACACCAGTAGTGACTTAGAACCGGTCCACTAGCACGGTCCACGCCAATCCCTCTCTGGCACAGAGGATCCACCTCCTGCCAGCCGGAATCGTGACAGTAGATCCGGCCATGGATTCCGCTGAAGTGCCGCTGTCAAGTCTTGCCGACATTTCCACGGTGATCGCCCAGCAAGCCCTAAAGATCACCCAACGAAATCACCAGCTGGCATACTTGACCACCGTGACACTGCAACTTCAGTCACAGATACAGCAGCTGCTGCCGCAGATACAGCAACTTCAGTCACAGACACAGCAGCTGCAACAACCATCTCCTCCGCCGGCTCCTGCAACTCCTCCGCAGCAACCGGCCGCTCCTAACCCCTGCTTGTCCCTGCCGGACAAATTTGATGAGGACTCTAGACTCTGCCGTGGTCTCCTTTCTGGAAAGGCCTTGTCTGGGGCCACACCGCTCTGGGACCGCAATGATCCTGCCACAGCCACAGTCCAGTCCTTCTTCGCTGAGGTCCGTGGTGTCTTCGAGGAGCCTGCCCGAGCTTCTTCTGCCGAGACTGCCCTGCTGAACCTGGCCCAGGGTGTTTCTTCCGTTGGCGAGTACGCCATTCAGTTCCGTGCTCTTGCTTCCGAGTTGTCCTGGAATAGTGAGGCTCTCTGCGCGACCTTTAAAAAAGGCCTATCCAGCAACATTAAAGATGTTCTGGCCGCACGAGAAACTCCTGCTAACCTACATGAACTCATTCATCTTGCCACTCGCATTGACATGCGTTTTTCCGGATGGCGTCTGGAGCTCCGCCTGGATATGGACTTTGTTCGCACGAGGCGTTTTTTCTCCCCGGCTCCTCTCTCCTCTGGTCCTCTGCAATCCGTTCCTGTGCCTCCCGCCGTGGAGGCTATGCAAGTTGACCGGTCTCGCTTGACACCTCAAGAGAGGACACGACGCCGCATGGGGAATCTTTGCCTGTACTATGCCGGTACCGAACACTTCCTGAAGGATTGTCCTATCCGTCCTCCCCGCCTGGAAAGACGTACGCTGACTCCGCACAAAGGTGACACAGTTCTTGATGTCAACTCTGCTTCTCCACGCCTTACTGTGCCTGTGCGGATATCTGCCTCTACCTTCTCCTTCTCTACTATGGCCTTCTTGGATTCCGGATCTGCAGGAAATTTTTTTTTGGCCTCTCTTATCAACAGGTTCAACATCCCTGTGACCAGTCTCGCCAGACCCCTCTACATCAATTGTGTTAACAATGAAAGATTGGACTGTGCCGTGCGTTACCGCACGGAACCCCTCCTAATGTGCATCGGACCTCATCACGAAAGAATTGAGTTTTTGATCCTCAGGTTCTTTGGACCCAAGAAGAGGGGGAGACCCAAGGGGGGGGGTACTGTTACGCCGAGCGCTCCGGGTCCCCGTTCCTCCCCGGAGCGCTCGCCTCATCCTCGTTGCTGCAGCGCCCCGGTCAGATCCACTGACCGGGTGCGCTGCGGTACCGCCTCCAGCCGGGATGCGATTCGCGATGCGGGTGGCGCCCGCTCGCGATGCGCACCCCGGCTCCCGTACCTGACTCGCTCTCCGTCGGTCCTGTCCCGGCGCGCGCGGCCCCGCTCCCTAGGGCGCGCGCGCGCCGGGTCTCTGCGATTTAAAGGGCCACTGCGCCGCTGATTGGCGCAGTGGTTCTAATTAGTGTGTTCACCTGTGCACTCCTTATATATACCTCACTTCCCCTGCACTCCCTTGCCGGATCTTGTTGCCCTTGTGCCTAGTGAAAGCGTTCCCTTGTGTGTTCCTAGCCTGTGTTCCAGACCTCCTGCCGTTGCCCCTGACTACGATCCTTGCTGCCTGCCGCGACCTTCTGCTACGTCCGACCTTGCTTCTGCCTACTCCCTTGTACCGCGCCTATCTTCAGCAGTCAGAGAGGTTGAGCCGTTGCTAGTGGATACGACCTGGTCACTACCGCCGCAGCAAGACCATCCCGCTTTGCGGCGGGCTCTGGTGAACACCAGTAGTGACTTAGAACCGGTCCACTAGCACGGTCCACGCCAATCCCTCTCTGGCACAGAGGATCCACCTCCTGCCAGCCGGAATCGTGACACCCGTCATTGACAGACAGCCACCGTCATCTCTATATACAGAAGTGTGGTGAATGACAGCTACAGGCTGGAATTATATTGTCTTTAGTGATAAATCTATGTTATGTTTGGGTTTCAACAATGGTAGGATTCAAGTATGGAGGCATGGTGGTGAGCACTTTAATCCTGTCTTTGTTGTGCAGTGACACACTGGCCCCACTGATGTTGTGATTATCTGGAGACCATAACATACAACAGTCAGTCACCCATAGTAGCGATACGAGGGACACTAACAGCTCAGTGATATGTGCAGGACATCCTGCGGCCACATGTGTTGCCTCTCATGGCAGGGCATCCAACTGGCATTCTTCAGTAGAATACAGCTCACCCACACACCAGATTGGAACACTTCCTTGGCATGCCTAGTTGCCAAAATGATTGCCAAGTGCGAATTTATGGGACCAGCTGAGACATTGTCTTTGTCAATCTATGAGTGTGCAGAATCTATATGCCCAGCTGCAACATCTGTGGGCAAATGTGCCGCAGGATGCCATAAGGAATCTGTATGCCTCTATGCTCAACTGTGTCTCAGGTCCAGGCTAGAAGTGGCCAACAAGGTATTAGAGCCTCCTTTCAATTGTACAGTTTTCCCCAATATACTTATCCTTTCCCTTTAATATTGTGATAACTTACTTCAATCATCATTAATATGTAAAATTTAAAAGTAAATAAATGTTTGCATGGATATTAGTATTCAGACCCTTTACTCAGGACTTAGTTGAAACCCCTTTGGCAGTTATTTCAACCATTTAGTCTTCTTAGGGATGATGCCACAAGGTTTACCCACCTGGATTTGGGATTTTCTGCCACTTTTCTCTGCAGATCCTCTTTAGCTCAGGTCTCTCTCTACACACTTCATAAGTCTTTAACTGAGGAGAGGCTTCTTTCCCGCTACTCTGCCTTAAATCCCAGATTGGCGGAGGCTGCAGTGATGGTTGACCTTCTGGAATTTTTTCCAATCTGCACACAGGATTTTTGAAGCTCATCCAGAATGGCTATTGTTCTAAATGCTTTAATTTAAGAATTATAGAGACCATTGTGCTCTTGGGAAATTTCAGTTCAGCAGACAGTTTTTGTACCCTTTCTGTTCCTCCACACAATCCTGTCTCTGAGCTCTACAGGCAGTTCTTTCCCGCTGATTGCTGGGTTTTTGCTCTTATATGCATTTTCAGCTGTGAGACTGTTACAAGTAGCGCCGCTGGCCGTGGGAGCTCAGATGGACTGTACTGCACTTTGCATGATGCGATGTGAAAGCGTGCGGTCCGCTGGTTCTCACCTGCCCCGCCGACTTCCTGTTTCCTCCGTTCTCCCTGCTAGCCGACGCATGCATATCCGCATCCTAGGGCGCTCGCGCCGATTCCCAGAGATTTAAAGGGCCAGTGCACCATTAATTGGTGCTTGTCAGGAACTGACCCTATTTAACCCTGCACTTCCTCCCGTTCCCTGTTGGATCTTGTGCCTTGTTGCCTTAGAGAAAGCGTTCCCTTTGTTATCTGCTATTTCGTGTACCAGTTCTCTTGATACATTTCCTGACCACAGTTACTTGCTGCCAGCCCTGACCTTCCTGCCAGTCTCCGACTCTAAGTATGTCTCTGTCTCTTCCTTTTGTGCCTCGCATCACCTTGGCTGCCTTTGTGGACAAGTCGTGCCAGGGGTAGCAACCTGGGAGCTGCCTGCCGCAGCAAGTCCATCCTACTTTGCATCGGGCTTTGGTGAAAACCAGCAGCTCCTTAGACTCCACTCCCTGGTGCGGCTCAAGCCATCGTCCACTCCGGTACAGCGAATCCACACCACCAGCCGTTACAGAGACCTTATACAGACAGAGTTGTGTCTAGTTGTCTTGAGTGGGTTCAAGTCCAGGCTCTGGCTGTGCCACTTAAGGAAAATCACTGAGTTGTTCCCAAGCCACTCCTGCGTTGTCTAGACTATGTGCTTAGAGTCATCTTCTTGTTATAATGTTAACTTTTGTCACAGACTGAGGTCCAGAAATCAGGTTTTTATCAGAATCTGTGTGCGCTATATAAAGAGTTATTATTATTATTAATAAGAATATCTCAGTACTCTGCTCCAATCAGCTTTTCCTCAACATGAGCCACTATCCCTGTTATAGCATAATGTTGCCTCTAACATGCTTCACTGTAGGTATGGTATTGGGCAGGTGATGAGCAGGGCCTGGTTTCTTACAAACATGGCACTTAGAATTGAAGCCCAAAAGTTAAACTTTGGTTTTATCAAACCAAGAATGTTTAGTCTAGGAAGAGTCAGGTTTGTTCTGAACCTCTTCCTTTAAAAAACATGGAGGCTGCTGTGCTCTTGGGAAATTTCAGTGCAAAAGATCTGTACCTCCACACAATCCTTTCTCTGAGCTCTACAGGCAGTTCTTTCTACCTCATGGCATGATTTCGGCTGTGATATACATTGCCAGCTGTGAGACCTTAAAGGAAAACTGTCATATGTTTTCTCCCGCACTATCCACAGGTAACGATGGATAGTGCGGGAGATGCTGAACATTTTGAGTCCTACCTTACCCGGATGTGCTGCGCCGTTCGCCCGTTATAGCAGTTTTTCTGTATATTTAAATTAGCTGCTAACTGGCACGGGCGGGGTTACTGCCTTTATCTGGCACTGTGACGTAACCGCCGCCCGGCCCACAGCACCGCCTGGCTAATGAATATTCATGTAATGTCTTATGCTCTCCTTTTCATCCCAGCCGATACTGCGCATGTGTGGGATTTCCTATTATACCCGGAAGCGGTCTTCAGCGCTGCTTCATTAGTCCGGAGCAGCGCTGGAGTAAGGTTGTAGGCATGTTCATGCCTACCATCTATTAGCAATATAATGAAGCAGCGCTGAAGACTGCTTCTGGGTATATTAGGAAATCCTGCACATGCGCAGTATCGGCCGGGATGAGAAGGAGAGTGTAAGACATTATATGAATATTCATTAGCCGGGAGGTGCTACGGGCCGGGCAGCGGTTACGTCACAGTGCCAGATGAAGGCAGTAACCCCGCCTGTGCCAGTTAGCAGCTAATTTAAATATACAGAAAAACTGCTATAACGGGCGAACGGCGCAGCGCAAATGTTTAGCGTCTCCCGCACTATCCATCGGTACCTGTGGATAGTGCGGGAGAAAACATATGACAGTTTTCCTTTAAATAGACAGGGATGTGTCTTTCCAAATCCTGTCCAATCACCTGTATATACCACAGGTTACTCCAATCAAGGTCACAGCAAAGGGTCTGAATACTTACTTCATGCTAAATTTTAGTTTTTCCTTTTTAATAAACTTGAAAAGAAATCTAGAATTCAGCTTTCACTTTGTCCCTATGTTCAAGGCTTCAGTGTAACAAAACGTGAAAAGTGAAAGGGTCTAAAAACTTTCAGAATGCATAGTATATAGTTTTAGCTCTAAGTTGTCTCTTCTTTAAACTGTGTGCAATGTTCCCAGTGTAGCTGTCACATAGATGCACTTTACACTTAGGAGATTGATGTTTTACTTACTTTACTTACCTGATTTTGGCCTTGTATACACAGGGATTAGTACATGAGTTTGTCAGGACTCGATGTCTATTGTTTCTTCAGTATTTTGTTTTGGGGGTTGGTGGGGTGAGGGGTGTTAAAGAGTGTTTGTAGAACTATTAAAATTGCATGGAGTCTGTTCATAACTGACCATGTGACCACAGACCATTTCAGCAATACTGGACCTTTGAACTGATTCTGCAAGATCTAACGATTGGCAAATCCTTCAGAAAACAAGCAGGTGGCATGGGGACCTTGGTAGTTATGACTCCTCTCTATAAATATATCTTACCACAGAGTATATAAGAGAAATCCCTCAACTCCATTTACTAAAGAACTCTGTGCAATGTTTATAGTGTTGGGATGCTGGTGGGTGTTTTTGTATCTGCTGAAGTGTACGCCTGCCATATGGGCCACTGGTGCACAAAAAGGAGTCGCTGCTACTGCAGTATCCCACTGGGTGCCCTGTGGGTCCTATAGTTGGGTCTACAGGAAGGCTGCATAGGATAGCCTTCCTGTAGAAGTGGTAGCAGCAAATACAGTGAAGGAGTTTAAGCATGCATGGGATAGGTTTAAGGCTATCCTCCATATACAGGAAGATAGGACCAGGGACCATTTATATTATTTAGAAAAAATACATTCTGGAGGCTCAAGGTTGGCTTCAGAGAAGGCAGTCCAAATACAATCACAGATCCAGCGGGCTAACATGGGGTTAGATGATTTTTTACCCCTGGTAGAGCCGTGGTAAAGAACAAATAAATTCTCTCCTTTGATGAAGGAACTAGTCCTTTGTATGTAAATCTGAAGGGCTCTCACCAGGATAAAGTTTGCCAAATGATCCTCTTCCCCAACAGAGGTGTCAGGCACATATATAGGTAAGCAGATGATCTAATTCCTATTGGAAAAAGATGGAACCTTAGGAGGGAAAGATGGTAGATTCCTCACCAAAACATTATACGGCAAAAAAGTAGAATTCCTATCACTTCATGACGCCAGGGCACTGTTGCCTATGCACGGTCTGAGGTGGAGACAGCCTTTCCTTGGCCAGACAAGCAGAGGTGGGGGGGGGGGGGGGGTAATAAAGACACAGACGTGGGGTTACGGATAACTGTCTTTTACTGAGTAGGTGCAGATAGTATTGCACACAGTACAGAGCAAAGTAAAATGGATGCAGTGTAAACCTTGGGAGCCCTGTTGCCTTGCTGAGACTTATGGTGCTTTTCACCCACTTGAATAATACTGACTTGAGATTAGTTCTCACAAGGTCCAAGTACTATCAGCACCGGGTTGGACTCAACACTGTACAGGGGAAAACTTGCAGAACGGCTGGGCTGATATTTTCTTAGGCTTCACTGTAGATTCACCACACACTGACTGAACTGGGGCAAATCCTCCCCCTTACACTATATACTGACCACTTTAGGGGTTCCCGTTAGGCAGACAGGATCACCTGGTTTATACTGCTCCTCTTGCTCCTAAAGGCATAGTATACCGACAACATAATATACAGTGCATATAGAAAATATAATAAAGTGCATTAACATGATGAACATAACAGACACTTTAACAGTGGGCCCAATACATGTGCTGCAGGCATGCACAAGGAGATCCATAGCCCACAGGACAGCCTACACAGCCTACTTCAGGGAGAACATTATAGGACTAGTGACAAGGGATTGAGTAAAAAAGGACCAGCTCCTGAGACCCTAGAAAGAAACCTTTGGTAACCCTGCTCCAACCACAGATGAGCCTGATCCTTTTGATGTAAACAAACAGTCCATCTTGGATGATTTTTGCTCAGCTTCAGTAAACTAAACATTGAGTTTTTTCAGATTACACCTTTATCTGGCTTTCCTACTTTCACACGATCATCAAGAACCAAACACATATCCACCAAGAAGAGCCATCAGCCAGGACACCTACACAGGGTGTGCCCTAAGGGTATTACAGATACCACCCTCAGTTAAATGCAATACCAGCTCAAAGAGAGGATGAGGAGTCCTTGTAAAAGCCTACTGTGACCATAGTAACATAGACCATGACCAACGAGAGCACTACAAGCTTTAGCATTCCCACAGGCCTCTCCCCATAGTTCTGTCTAATCTTTGCTCCCTCTGGGCTGTCATACAATCTGTTGTCATGAACAGAATCACCTTGTTGTGCCTTAGGACTCTTTTACACAGGCCGATGAGTGCTGATCTTGCTGATTGGCGCCATCACAAGGCTCAATCAATCATGCTGCCATTTAAATAAATCATTATTGGCCACACATCCCACAGGACAATGTGCGGCTGATAGCAATGATTGTACTGGCCGCACAAGAGATACAGTCAACCTACAAATGAACATTTTCTTGTTCGTCTGCTAACCCCCGACCCTTTTTTATGGGCCAAGACTTTATCAAATACTTTGTTTTGAGTTTGTTATCTACAAAGTGATCTGAAAATTGAGAAACGTTTTGTTCTATCTGTGGTCACTCTAGCCCAGGGGTCGGCAACCCCTGGCACGCATGCCACCCTGCTTCTGAGTGGCACGCGAGGGCCCCGGCCAGAGAGGGGACCTGTCTGGCAAAGGCACTCGCTCAATACTGGGAAATCCAGGACACTTGTTCCAGGTCCTCAGGTGAGCAAACGCCACTTTCAGCTGCATACACACACAGGTATACAGATGAAAACTTCCTCTGGGGCTTCACTGAGAGGAGTACAGCAACCTCTGACCTCCGCATGCAGCGCTGGCACCGATGACATCACTCATCGGCACCTACACTGTAGGGGGAGATAAACGCGGACAGCCTGAGGAGAGCCCTGCATGCAAAATTAGTTAAGTAAATGTTTTATCTTTTTTTTTCTTATTTAAATCATCCTGGCATCGAGGGGCAGGGGTGCTGCCCTAATTACCTGCTACCTATCCTAATTACCAGCTACCTACCCTAATTACCTGCTGCCTGCCCTTATAACCTGCTGCCTGCCCTAATTTTCTGCAACCTATCCTAATTGTTTGCTATCTATCCTAATTTTCTGCTACCTACCCTAATTACCTGCTACCTGCCCTGATTACCTGCTACCTATCCTAATTACCAGCTACCTGACCTAATTACCTGCGGCCTGCCCTTATAACCTGTTGCCTGCCCTAATTGTCTGCAACCTATCCTAATTGTCTGCTATCTATCCTAATTTCCTGCTACCTACTCTAATTACCTGCTACCTGCCCTAATTACCTGCAAATACCCTTCTTACCTGCCTGGTTACTTCCCCACCTGGCTACCTACCCTAATTACCTGCCTAGCTACTTCCCCACCTGGCTACCGACCATAGTTATCTGCCTGGCTACTTCCCCACCTGGCTACCTACCCTAATTACCTGCCTGGCTACTTCCTTACCTGGCTACTAAGATGTTTGTCCTGCAGATGCTTCAGTGATGGGTTTTGGCTGGAAGAAATCGTCATGGCAGTCTGAGCCGGAGAAGAAAAGGTAAGAAGACGATGCTATTCAGAAAAGATGTGAATTATGAGTCACTTAATGTAACTTTATATTTGTATATTACTAAGTAACACGACTGTGGTCTGTATTATGGTGGGGTCTGATTCTGGGGTCCGTATTATGGTGCAGTCTGATTCTGGGGTCTGTATTACTAAGTAACACAACTGTGGTCTGTATTATGGTGGGGTCTGATTCTGGGGTCTGTATTATGGTGCGGTCTGATTCTGGGGTCTGTATTATGGAGGAGTCTGATTCTGGGGTCTGTATTATGGTGGGTGGTGATTCTGGGGTCTGTATTATGGTGGGTTGTGATTCTGGGGTCTGTATTATGGTGGGGACTGATTTGGGGGTCTGTATTATGGTGGGGTCTGATTCTGGGGTCTGTAATTTGGTGGGTGGTGATTCTGGGGTCTGTATTATGGTGGGTGGTGATTCTGGGGTCTGTATTCTGGTGGGTGGTTATTCTGGGGTCTGTATTATGGTGGGTGGCGATTCTGGGGTCTGTATTATGGTGGGGTCTGATTCTGGGGTCCGTGTTATGGTGCGGTCTGATTCTGGGGTCTGTATTATGGAGGAGTCTGATTCTGGGGTCTGTATTATGGTGAGTGGTGATTCTGGGGTCTGTATTATGGTGGGTGGTGATTCTGGGGTCTGTATTATGGTGGGGACTGATTTGGGGGTCTGTATTATGGTGGAGTCTGATTCTGGGGTCTGTAATTTGGTGGGTGGTGATTCTGGGGTCTGTATTATGGTGGGTGGTGATTCTGGGGTCTGTATTATGGTGGGTGGGGATTCTGGGGGTCTGTATTATTGTGGGTGGTGATTCTGGGGTCTGTATTATGGTGAGGTCTGATTCTGGGGTTTGTATTATGGAGGGGTCTGATTCTGGGGTCTGTATTGTGGTGGGGTCTGATTCTGGGGTTTGTATTATGGAGGAGTCTGATTCTGGGGTCTGTATTATGGTGGGTGGTGATTCTGGGGTCTGTATTATGGTGGGTGGTGATTCTGGGATCTGAATTATGGTGGGGTCTGATTCTGGGATCTGTATTATGGTGGGTGGTGATTCTGGGGGCTGTATTATGGTGGGTGGTGATTCTGGGGTCTGTAATATGGTGGGTGGTGATTCTGGGGTCTGTATTATGGTGGGGACTGATTCTGGGGTCTGTATTATGGTGGGGTCTGATTCTGGGGTCTGTAATTTGGTGGGTGGTAATTCTGGGGTCTGTATTACGGTGGGTGGTGATTCTGAGGTCGGTATTATGGTGGGGACTGATTCTGGGGTCTGTATTATGGAGGGGTCTGATTATGGGGTCTGTATTGTGGTGGGGTGTGATTCGGGGGTTTGTATTATGGAGGAGTCTGGTTCTGGGGTCTGTATTATGGTGGGTGGTGATTCTGGGGTCTGTATTATGGTGGGTGGTGATTCTGGGGTCTGAATTATGGTGGGGTCTGATTCTGGGGTCTGTATTATGGTAGGTGGTGATTCTGGGGTCTGTATTATGGTGGGGTCTGATTATGGAGTCTGAATTATGGAGGGGGTCTGATTCTGGCGTCTTTATTATGATGGGGTCTGATTCTGGGGTCTTTATTATGGTGGGGTCTGATTGTGGGGTCTGCATTATGGGAGGTCTGATTCTGGGGTCTGTATTGTAGTCGAAACTCATTCTGGGGTCTGCATTATGGTGGTTGGTGATTCTGGGGTCTGTGTTATGGTGGGTGGTGATTCTGGGTTCTGTTTTATGGTGGGTGGTGATTCTGGGGTCTGTATTATGGTGGGGTCTGATTTTGAGGTCTGTGTTATGGTGGGGTCTGATTCTGGGGTCTGTATTATGGTGGAGTCTGATTCTGGGGTCTGTATTATGGTGGGGTCTGATTTTGGGGTCTGTATTAAGGTGGAGTCTGATTCTGGGGTCTGTATTATAGTCAGGTCTCATTCTGGGGTCTGTATTATGGTGGGTTGTGATTCTGGGGTCTGTATTATGGTGGGTGGTGATTCTGTCATCCGTATTGTGGTGGGTCTGATTCTGGGGTCTGTATTGTGGTGGGTGGTGATTATTGGGTCTGTATTATGGTGGGGTCTGATTCTGGGGTCTGTATTATGGTCGGTGGTGATTCTGGCATCTATATTATGGTGGGTCTGATTCTGAGGTCTGTATTGTGGTGGAGTCTGATTCTGGGGTCTGTATTGTAGTCGGGTCTCATTCTGGGGTCTGTATTATGGTGGGGGTGATTCTGGGGTCTGTATTATGGTGGGTGGTGATTCTGGGGTCTGTATTGTGGTGGGGTCTGATTCTGAGGTCTGTATTATGGTGGAGTCTGATTCTGGGGTCTGTATTGTAGTCGGGTCTCATTCTGGGGTCTGTTTTATGGTGGGGGTGATTCTGGGGTCTGTATTATGGTGGGTGGTGATTCTGGGGTCTGTATTGTGGTGGGGTCTGATTCTGGGGTCTGTATTGTGGTGAGTGGTGATTCGTGGGTCCTTTTTATGGTGGGGTCTGATTCTGGGGTCTGTATTATGGTGTGTGGTGATTCTGGGGTCTGTATTATGGTGGGTGGTGATTCTGGGGTCTATATTATGGTGGGTGGTGATTCTGGGGTCTGTATTGGGGTGGGTGGTGATTCTGGGGTCTGTATTATGGTGAGTGGGGATTAACATTAAACTCTGCAATTTAAAATCCTGTTCATCAGATATCAGGATACTGTACATGTGAATACACCCTTAAAGGGGTACTCCACCCCTAGACATCTTATCCCCTATCTAAAGGATTTCAGCTTCGGCACCCCAGACATCTGATGCAGGAGAGAAACTTTGCTCCGTGCTGGATAATTGGTGATGCGGGCGGAGGCTCGTGATGTCACAGTCACGCCCCGCTCGTGATGTCATGGCCACACCCCCTCAATGCAAGTCTATGGATGGGGTCACGCCCCCTCCCATAGACTTGCATTGAGTGGGCATGGCTGTGACATCACGAGCCTCCGGTGCTGCACCTGACACTCTGAATGAACACTGTGTGCAGCAGGGAGATCATGGGGGTCTCCAGCGGCGGGACTCCCGTGATCAAACATCTTATCCTGTATTCTTTGAAAAGGGAATAAGATGTCTAGGGGCGGAGTACCCCTTTAATAGCCCAGTTAGGCAGTTTTATTATTGTTATTATGCCACCACCATTGTTTCAATAATCATGCAGTCAGGATACAATCTGAAAAGAAATTCAAATGTTAATATATTTACCCACGTAGCCGGGCTAGGTGACTCAATCTGTAAAAATTGATAGTATTTCCTAGGTGGATAATTTTCTATTAAAAAGCATGATTTCCCTTGTATGAGATAATGAGGCTAGAATGCTATAAGCCATAAACTGTAAGCCGTAGGCCATTTACATGGTAAACTTTATTGGAGATCGATAAAGCCAGTACAGAATTCACATTCACTTAAAAATCACTGACGCGTTTCAGACACATTAAGGGAGATTTATCTAAACCTGCACTGAGGAAAAGTTGACCAGTTGCCCAATCAGATTGCTTGTTGAGACTTTTGTTAAAATTAGAAGAATTAATCTGATTGGTTGCTTTGGGCAACTTTTCCTCTGTGCAGGTGTTGATAAATCTCCCCCCCCCCCCCCCTTGTCCTTGGGCACCGAATACTGTAAGGCCATGTTCAGATACTGCTTTTAAAGCATGTCGATGTGGCAATTGGAATTCCGGCTGGACATTCCGCCGGTGCTAGAACAGCTCGGGAATGTGCCGTCTCCATAGACATGACCATTGCTGTAACACTGCACAATTTTTCCCTTGATTTCAGAATTTAGCGGTACAATTGGGACGGTACTTAGCGGAGGTATCGCTCATAAGACGCCCTATGTGAACACAGCCTAATATAGATAATGTTAGCCTCTGTTGTCAAGGCCTGGGCTACACTGCAACTTTTTGTAGTGCTACAGATTGATTTTAACTATTGAGTGACAGCCGCAGTCCGCAAGATTCCGTACAGCTCAATGGGGGACATGTATCATTATTTGTGTATGGTAGAAGCAGTTTACCTCTTTTGCCGAATTCTAAATTATGCGCAGAAGCGCCAAATTTATCAATCAAGCGCAATGAGTTTCATAAATTGCGGGCAAATATAGTAATCTACTCATACCTCCACTCTTTGAAAAATGAATTTGATGATTTAGAGCATCTTGCTACGTGCAGTCCAAGATGGCTTATATTTGCGTTAAAAATATGGTAATTGCGCAAGATTTCTGCAGGTAAATGAAAGGTACGCAGTTAATAAATTCGTGCGTACTAAATATGTCACACCAAGGTACACCAAAACCTACACATCAGGAGGAAAAGCTCCATCAGAATGTACGCCAAAAATAAAAAATAAAAAAAAACAGCTTGCGCAAAAATTTTAACAGGGGTAAAATCTTTGATGCATGTCCCCCAATGTGTTTTTTTGGCTGCCGCTGTAGCTCGATATAGTTAAAATCAATTTATAGCACTACAAGGCAGGTTGTAAAATAGCGCCATTTCTGACATAATTTCATCAAAACCACGTCAAAATAAGGGAAAAACGCATCAAAAATGGGAAAAAAAAACGGACAGCCTCCAAGTGTAGGCCTGGCCTAATAATCACTATATCGCAACGTTATTGTTTTGAAACTACAATTCCCAGCATGCCAAACACTATGATCATTATTTGTTTATCTTATTTAATTTTAATAATGAAGTTAATTATACAAGCAACCAATTTAAACCATGAAATATTAACTCCATCCTGCCCAGATCTCTGCAGAACTCTCCTTCTGGTCTTCTAATTTTTTGAAGGTCAAGCGAGCTAATAACCATAAATGATTCAAATAACAATATATATCCTATTTATGTATGTTATGTATGTTACAATGAATCGTTCGAGGAAAACAACAATGCAATACAGGGTTGTGAGTCTTTTTAACCTATATAATACAGGAGAATGTTAACAAAATGTGTCCTGATGTCTTGCAGACCGGTGTTAGTGAGACCTTTGCTTCCATTACATCTTGCGCAGACTGATACTTGTTGAAGGACCTGTTGGGCATATTGATTGCTGGAAGATGTGTTATGTGAGAAGATTTTATTGGTAGAGTAGAACCTCCCTGGGGAGGCTGGAAACTCACACAAATGGAGAACACTACTGACATCTAGTGGCGGCCATGGATTCTGCAGCTTCAGGAGCCTAGACCAGTATTTCCCAACCTGGGTGCCTCCAGCTGTTGCTAAACTACAACTCCCATCATGCCTTTGGCTGTCTGGGCATGCTGGGAATTGTAACAGCTGTAGGCATCCGGTTGGGTAACACTGGACTAGACTGATGTAGCCTGTACGTTGGTCTTGCAAACATCAAGATGATTTAATCATTGATGTAATTATTGGAAAACATGTTTTATTTTATTTATTTAATTTTTTTATGTTTATTCATTTGTTAATTTATTTATTTTTATTTATTTATTTATTTATTTATTTATTCATTCATTCATTCATTCATTCATTGTACATTGGTCTTGCAAACATCAAGATGAATTAATCATTGATGTAATTATTGGAAAACAAGTTTTATTTTTATTTTTATTTTATTTTTATGTTTGTTCATTTGTTAATTTATTTTTAATTTATTTATTTATGTATTTAATTTTTTTATGTTTATTCATTTGTTAATTTGTTTATTTTTATTTATTTACTTATTCATTCATTCATTGTACATTGGTCTTGCAAACATCAAGATGATTTAATCATTGATGGAATTATTGTTAAACATGTTTTATTTATTTATTTATTTTATTTTATTTATTTATTTTATTTTTATTTATTTTATTTTTATTTAATTTATGTATTTATTTATTTTTTATGTTTCTTAATTTGTTATTTTTTTATTTATTAATTTTATTTATTATTAAATAGAGCATTAAAGCAGAGAATCTGCTAACAGTACTGTCTATTTCAGATGATTAAACCCTAATTTTTCCCAAAATGGCTACAAATGCATTTGCAACCTGTATCCATTATATCTATAGTACACATGTATTTGTTTACAGCAACACGTAGAGCAATCTGGACAGGTTTAAAGGCTGACTTGGCACGCTGGGACCTGTAGTTCACACCATACGATCATGCGTACAGCACCTATGTGCACACCTGTAATTTGTTGTGTAGAGAAATGTATTATACATGTAAATGCATAGTGTCATATTAATGAATATATCAGCTACTGTGCACAGTGTACATTCCATGCCTATAATTTATACCTGACGCAATAGGACTAATGTATAGTATACGACAGGTATGACATAGCTCACCCT
Source organism: Hyla sarda (assembly GCF_029499605.1). Classification (NCBI taxonomy): domain Eukaryota; kingdom Metazoa; phylum Chordata; class Amphibia; order Anura; family Hylidae; genus Hyla; species Hyla sarda. Next base: position 85,420,547 of record NC_079198.1, read on the forward strand.
TCCTCCTCCTCGCTGCCCTACATTAATGGGGCTCTCCCATGAAATAATAATCATCAACAATATAATTATATTAGTAATGTCCTCTCAGCCAGGTACACAATGTTCTGTAGTAATGAAAACAATAGGCAGGTGCTGGTTGTCTCCAGTCATAGCTGCATAGTTGGAGTTTCAGCCGCAGCAGCTACTACAAGGTACTGTTACAGGTGGATGACTAACCCAAGGCGTGCACCCAGGTTTTAACATTTTCTCTTTAAAGTTACCTATTGTTTACATTTCCCCATATAAAAGGCAGGGTCGGGGCTAATAATATATATGGTGCGGTTTTGTCAGTTCACAGTCCTTCTCCAACAGTATCTTGGGTGTCAATTTACTGGGTGCTCTAGATTTCCCTCAGATGTAGCAATCCCCATGCTTCACTCTACAACTGTGTTCTTCAACCTGTGGCTCTCCTGCTGTTTTAAAACTACAACTCCCTGCATGGCTTGACAGTCTTCTGAAGAGCAAAGTGTTGAGACTACAGCTTTACATCAGTTGTTTCCAAACTGAAGCTCTCCAGATGTTGCAAAACTACAACTCCCAGCATGCCTTGACAGTCTTTTGAAGAGAAATGGGTTCTGACTATTGCTTTGAATGAGTGGTCTCCAAACTGCGGCTCTAAAGATATTTCAAAACTACAACTCCCAACATGCCCAGATTGCCAGAAGATCATTGGTCTCCAAACTGCCGCCCTCCAGATGTTGCAAAACTACAACTCCCAGCATGCCTTGGCAGTCTACTGAAAAGAAATTGGTTCCGACTATTGCTTTAGATCAGTGGTCTCCAAACTGCTGCCCTCCAGATGTTGCAAAACTACAACTTCCAGCATGCACGGCTGCCTGGGCATGCTGGGAGGTCTAGTTTAGCAACATCTGGAGGGATACAGTTTGGAGACCACTGCTTTACATAAATTCCCTCCAGCCTGTGGCTCTTCTCCTGTTGCAAAACTACAACTCCCAGCATGCCCGACAGTCAGAGAGTAATTGGTTGTAGACGGCTTCTTTAGATCAGTGTTCTGTAACCTGTAGCCTTCCAGGTGTTTCTAAACTAGCATGCCCTGACAGTCTTCTGAAGAGCAATAGTTGTGACAATTGCTTTAGATCAGTGGTCTCCAAACTGCAGCCCTCTAGTTGTTGCAAAACTACAACTCCCTGCATACCCAGACAGCTGTTTGCAACATCTGGAGGGCTGCAGTTTGGAGACCTCTGCTTTAGACTAATGTCCTCCAACCTGTGGCTCTCCTGCTGTTGACGGCCTTCTGGAAAGTAATTGATTTATTTAGATCAGTGTCTGGTAACCTTTGGTCCTCCAGGTGTTCCAGAACTACAACTCCCAGGATGCCCTGACAACCTTCTAAAGGGCAATGGGATAGAGACTGTTGCTTCAGGTCAATATGCAAAACTACAACTGCTGTGCCTGGGCATGATGGGAGTTGTCGTTTTCAATAGCTGGAGAAATGCAGGTTGGGGAACATTGCTCTTCAGCTCTTTGTGCTCAGACTGACCCAGTGATATACAAAACAAAAGAAGAAAAAAGCGGATATACTATAAGGCTAAGTTCCCACTTGGGTTTTTTTTTCTGGCAGTTTTTGGAATACTGCCTCTGCAGTCCTTGAGCCAAAGCCAGAAGAGTATTCAAAAGGAATAGGACATATAAAGGAAGGACTTACACTTCTCCATCACATAATCGGCTATCCGGCAGCGCAGACTGCTTCAGCTGCCGCCAGATAACCGTTTACGGTTCCCCGTGTGCTCCGGTGATGGTCTCTTACCTGTCCTCGGGCCTCCGGCGCGTCCTCTTCTGGATTCCCTGCATCGCCGGCGCTCTCCATCGTCTTCATCACGTGGCCGCGCACGCCGTCCCATCATCCAATAGGAGCGGCGTGCGTAGTGACATGATGGCGGCGACAGAGAGCGAGGATCCCGGGGAAGCAGAGATGTCCCAAGCGTCGGGGACACCAGGCGGACGCGGCGACAGCGATGGAGGGCGACATCCAGGGCAGCGGTGACGAGTGGTGACGGGTCCGGAGCGGCGGGGACAGGTGAGTATTACTTCCTATACTTTACATTGCACGGATCCCTCAACATACGATGGTTTCAACAAACGATGGTTCATTTGGAACGGATTACCATCGTATGTTGAGGGACCACTGTATGTTGTTTTTTTTGTGAAAATATCGGGAACATGCCCCTTTTGGGAGAACACGCCCCCTTTTCCTGGCAGCCACGCCCCTTTTTTGGGGGTTTCTTAGCAAAATGGAGAGTTAGTCTGGTTTCTTTTCAATTCTGGCACAAATTCTGGCGTAAAATCTGGCGCAATGCGACAGAATCTGGCGCACAACGCGACAAAACATGTGGGATTTGCAATAGTAAATGAGGGCCACTGTGTATTATATAATAAAGTCAGCTTCAGGTGGAGGAATTATATAACCTTAGATTAGTATTTTCAAAACAAGGTGTCAACAGCTGTTGCAAAACTACAACTCCCAGCATGCCCGGACAGCCGAAGGCACCCTTCTTTGGAAACACGGCCATGGATCCCCTTGACCACTTTGTTAAAAGTTCTGGGTGTTTGTTTAAGTACGTTTCGCCTTCTTGCTCAGACACACTCGCAAGTCCGAAGAATTAATGTTGTATCGGCAAAGAATAAAACTTCCTAGCGCTCGTGTATATCATGAAGCTTATAAATCCAACCACGAGCGCTGTTCCTTTTCCTGGTTTATGTACATTTATATGGTGTATACAGAATAAGACGGCGAGGATCAATCTACCTATTGGATTTGTCCAGCCAGGCGTTTGAAGTTACATGAACGTAACCGATCGGAGAGGTTGTTAATTGCCCATTGTGCTGATCAGCTCTGTAACTCAATTGATTTAACAGGGATCAATGGGCTGATTTACTGTCTTACTAACTCCTGGTCTGGACACCTCATCAATAGATGGTTACTTAGGGATGATCAGCACATTAAGTGAAGAACAGCTGCTAAAGATCACCTCTCCGCACCTGCACAGGGCTCACACTCTCTCAGCGCTCGTGTAGCTCATGTATACAGGGTTGGGCACACATAGACTCAATAGGGGGCTTGAGTCCTTGCCCCATTAATGGCCCTGCCCTTAAATCCCCCGGAGGGACACGTGCAATGGAGGGTGCTCCACAAGTGGACCGTGGATCAGCACCGGCGGTGCATTTAATTGGCAGAAGTTGGGTGGGGATGTTGATTTGGTGCCCTACAGCTTTTTTTTTTTTTTTATATATTTTTTTTTTTAGTGAAGGAGTGCAGATAATTCAAATCAACATCTGCAACAAGTTTATATGTTCTGAGTGTATATCTTGTTTTTAGTGTTTTAAATTACCTCCTTAAAGGGGTTATCCAGGAAAAAACTTTTTTTTTGTATATCAACTGGCACCAGAAGGTTAAACAGATTTGTAAATTACTTCTATTAAAAAAATCTGAATCCTTTCAGTACTTATGAGCTTCTGAAGTTAAGGTTGTTCTTTTCTGTCTAAGTGCTCTCTGATGACAGGTGTCTCGGGAACCGCCCAGTTTAGAAGCAAATCCCCATAGCAAACCTCTTCTAAACTGGGCGGTTCCCGAGACATGTGTCATCAGAGAGCACTTAGACAGAAAAGAACAACCTTAACTTCAGAAGCTCATAAGTACTGAAAGGATTAATATTTTTTTAATAGAAGTAATTTACAAATTTGTTTAACTTTCTGGTGCCAGTTGATATATGTAAAAAGTTTTTTCCTGGATAACCCCTTTAAAAAATGTATATCATGTGCACGCTAAGGGACTTTAAAGGGGTACTCTGGTGGAAAACCTTTTTTTTTTTTTTTTTTAAATCAACTGGTGCCAGAAAATTAAACTGAATACTACAGAGGAAATTCTTTCCTTTTTGGAAACAGTGCTCTCTGCTGACATCATGACCACAGTGCTCTCTGCTGACATCTCTGTCCATTATAGGAACTGTCCAGAACAGCATATGTTTTCTATGGGGAATTTCTCCTATTCTGGACAGTTCTCAAAATGGACATAGGTGTCAGCAGAGAGCACTGTGGACATGATGTCAGCAAAGAGCTCTGTGTTCCAAAAAGAAAAAAGTTTCCTCTGTAGTATTTAGCAGCTAATAAGTACTGGAAGGATTAAGATTTTTTAATAGAAGTAATTTACAAATTTGTTTAACCCCTTAACGACGCAGGACGTATATTTACTGCTCAGTCGGGCTGTTCGGGACCGCCGCGGTGAAATCGCGGCGTCCCGAACAGCTTACAGGACACCGGGAGGGCCCTTACCTGCCTCCTCGGTGTCCGATCGACGAATGACTGCTCCGTGCCTGAGATCCAGGCAGGAGCAGTCAAGTGCCGATAACGCTGATCACAGGCGTGTTAATACACGCCTGTGATCAGGATGAGAGATCAGTGTGTGCAGTGTTATAGGTCCCTATGGGACCTATAATACTGCCAAAAAAAAAGTAAAAAAAAGTGTTAATAAAGGTCATTTAACCCTTTCCCTAATAAAAGTTTGAATCACCCCCCTTTTCCCATAAAAAAAATAAAACAGTGTAAATTAAAAAAAATAAACATATGTGGTATCGCCGCGTGCGTAAATGTCCGAATTATAAAAATATATAATTAATTAAACCGCACGGTCAATGGCGTACGCGCAAAAGAATTCCAAAGTCCAAAAAAGCGTATTTTTGGTCCCTTTTTATACCATTAAAAAATGAATAAAAAGTGATCAAAAAGTCCGATCAAAACAAAAATCATACCAATAAAAACTTCAGATCACGGCGCAAAAAATGAGTCCTCATACCGCCCTGGAAAAATAAAAAAGTTATAGGGGTCACAATATGAAATTTTTAAACGTATAAATTTTCCTGCATGTAGTTATGATTTTTTCCAGAAGTACCACAAAATCAAATCTATATAAGTAGGGTATCATTTTAACCGTATGGACCTACATAATAATGATAAGGTGTCATTTTTACCGAAATATGCACTGCGTAGAAATGGAAGCCCCAAAAAGTTACAAAATGGCGTTTTTTCTTCGATTTTGTCGCACAATGATTTTTTTTCCATTTTGTTGTGAATTTTTGGGTAAAATGACTAATGTCACTGCAAAGTAGAATTGGTGATGCAAAAAATAAGCCATAATATGGATTTTTAGGTGGAAAATTGAAAGGGTTATGACTTTTAAAAGGTAAGGAGGAAAAAACGAAAGTGCAAAAACTGAAAAACCCTGAGTCCTTAAGGGGTTAACTTTCTGGCACCAATTGAAAAAAAAAAAAAGTTTTCCACCGGAGTACCCCTTTAAGGGCAGCTAAGAAGTTGTGCTTGCTTCAAAGCCAATAAGTAATAGCTGCTGTTAGTAGCCAGAACTCACCACTAATGCCGGTTAGCTAACTTAGGCTATGTTCACCGTACGGACATTCTACAAACTGCAGGCCCTTGAATGTGTAAAAAACTTCTGGCACAGAAATTTTGCCATGTGCACAGAGCAGAAGAATCTTGTTGAATTCAACGGGACTCTACTGCAGCGGAATCTCCAAATTCCAAAGCGGAATCCAGCATGGAAATTCCGACATGTGAACATGGCCTTAGATGCAGCAATCAAGGTCGATTGTGACATCTAAAAGTGCAAATTACTGATGCCAGTTGATTGGGACATTCTTGGGGTGAAGCTGATATGACGGCCAGAGGCCTCATACCTCATAAATTGTGTTACGTTAACATATATAACATTTTAAAAACATTTCTGCAATAATGAGAAGTGTCCCTTTTTATTACTTGAGCCCCTGCCCCCCAAAATGTTGGTGCCTGTCCCTACACATATCACACTTTCAAGGCTAAAAGGCTCGTGTTTTTTGGTTCGGACCCTTGCCTCTGTGAAATGCCTGAGGCTTTAAAAGGGTTATCCAGGAATAGAAAAACAGATCTAATTTCTTTTAAAAACTGCTCCCTGTCTGTCTCCTGGTTGGGTGTAGTTCTGCAGCTCAGTTCCATTGAAGTGAATGGAGCCAAGTTGTTATACCACACCCAACCTGGAGACAGACGGGGAGCAATTTTTAAATTGAATGAAGAAATTAGCTCTGTTTTTCTATTCCTGGATAACCCTTTTAAGGTTTGTCCTAGAAGTTTTACCACTGACAACAAGTGTATCCCTCAGTATCATGATCTGTGGTGTTCAGTTTCTTTATTTCACACCAGTACAGATGTAGCAGAGCTGATTTACTTGAATTATTTGGTTGACTTTTCTGTAATATCACAAAGTATTATCTATCCTTTTTAATAAGATTGCAGAAAGCTGATCTCAAGGCCCTGTTACATGGCCTGACATGTGCTGTAAATGAGCATCAATGTAGGTTGGAGTTTGTTTACTGAGCCTATTACAAAACTAGACTACCATGCCAGGAGCAACAATTTCTAGATCATTCCTGCACCCATTGCTGCCATTTGCAGGTCATACATCCTTTTTACATGGAGAGGTGTGATGACTCCAAAAAAAAAAAACTAGAAACACAATAGTTGCCAGAATAAATCAATACATTTAATAGAAGACACCAACAACAAATGTACAAATGTATTACATTGTATTGAATAACAAACAATTCATAAAAAGTAGATTATAAAGCATAAGAAAAGCATGCCCCCTGATGAAGCCATGATGAGTGAAACGCATGTTGTGATACATGTGCATTGGGTCCTCGGCATTATGAATGGCAGGTAGTTTCTTATTTTGACTTGATTCTAGCTAAACTGGTATTTACCATTTATTTTTGCCTATAGCTTTTAGTACCTATGTCCATTCATGCATTGGTACATTTTTTCTTACCTTGTGATACAGAAGGTACATGATATTACATTCAGCTCTATGTTATACTTTTTATTTGCCTTACCCTCCTAGTTTTCTTCTATCAGTCTATCATGGTGACTGCATGCTTTTGTCAGGAAGGCAAAATCACATGATCAGCCGTTTAGTGGACTTGTATTGACCTGTATGGCCGATAATCGCTCTGTGCAACAGGGCCCTTAGACATATCCCAATGGACATGTAATAATGTAGGAGTGTAATAAATAACCATAAGGACCCCATAGCAAAACAAATATAACTAAGAAATTCTAAATAGATTGCAACAACATTAATTAAAGGGGTATTCTGGGCAAAAAATATTTTATCCCCTATCCAAAGGATACTGGGGACGTGACGTGACGCCACGCCCCCTCCATTCATGTCTATGGGAGGGGGCGTGACGGCCGTGTTTTACATGTTTTACATTACAGCTTTAAATATTCTGCAGAAGCCTACCACAAGCTCTTTAGCATGTTATAAGGTAATAATAATTAGAAAATACAAGCTACTAAAACATTAATGAGAAAAAAGATTATGAGGTAACTGACATATATATATATATATATATATATATATATATATATATATATATATATATATCCTTTGTTTTTTTCTACTACAGGAATATAGAGAAAATGATTTAAAAAAAAAATCCTTAGTCTATAAGCAGGTGGGAAAGTAGGAATGGGACGGGAAACACACTGCATCTAAAAATGAATACAAATAAATAATAAAAATATCTGTTGATATTGCAACTATATGTATATAAGTTTAAAATTTTAATAACTTTTATAGGGATTGTCCAGTAGTGGGGCAGCCTATACTACAGCCAACACAGCATGTTTCTAAATGTTTTCCAAAGTACAGTTTTATGGGACACTTGTAGCATGCTCTGTAATGGGGATTGAATCTTTTATGGCCATGCTGTGCCTAGTTCTATAATGGGGACTAACTCTTGTATGGGAGCCGTGTGGCCGGCCAGAGGGGTCTCCCGGCCATAACATGGCATCCAATGGAGTAGCAGGAGCATACATATTACATATGTACATACATATACATATACATACAGCCGCCACGCCCCCTCCCATAGACTTGCATTGAGGGGGCGGGGCGTGATGTCACACGGGGCGGAGTCGTGACGTCACGATCTTCCGTTCCCGTGGTCAGGAGCCAGAACCTCCATCGCTGCTGGAAGCAGATACAGGTGGGTGCTGCATGCTATATTGCGGGGGTCCCCAGCGGCGGGACCCCCGCTATTAGACATCTTATCCCCTATCCTTTGGATAGGGGATAAGATGTCTAGGGGTGGAGTACCCCTTTAAAGCTAGGTTCAGACTATGGAATCTCCAGGCAGAAAATTTCCGCCAGGAGATTCCGAGTGCGGCCAGCGCCGGCTGAATCAGTCGGCGCTAGGACCGCGCGGACACTGCAGTCTCCAATAGACTGAAATGTGTTCCGCACGGATTTCCGCCTGAAGAAAGAGCACCACCTTTCTTCATGTGGAAATTTCTAAGCGGATTTTCAAAGCGGATTTTACGCTTCACAAATCTTGAAGTGTGAATTTGTGAACGGAAACCCATTCACTACACTAGACATTTTAGCAAGCGGAATTTCTGACGGAAATTTTACGACTGAATTTCTGTCGGAAATTCCGTAGTCTGAACCTAGCCTAAGAGTTCCTCCAAATCTGATCAGTTCTGACCTCAGGCACAGGGACAGCTAGGAAGTCTATTGAGCTCAGTGGTAAAACATCCCTTAGTTTGTTATGGCTATAAAATGGAGTGTCATGCTCTGATTGTATGCACAGTATATGTGCTTGTTATCGCTGTCTAGGGAGTGTGTTGTATGTTTTATGTGATGATCGTGTGCATAAGTGCGTCTATGTATGCAATCCAAAGTATAGAAGATACAATCTCCTGGAAAAATGGTGCAGTCAGCGGTGCTCTCCTCTTATTAGAAACAGACTATTTAAATAACGGGCAGGGTACGGACTTGTTAAAAAGAACAAACCATTTATTTGGCAAAAACATGCGGAGGAACAACGCGTTTCGAGGGGCGGGAGCCCCTCTTCGTCAGGTTCTGAGAACCTGATGAAGAGGGGGTCCCACCTCACGAAACGCATTGTTCCTTCGCATGTTTTTGCCAAATAAATGGTTTGTTCTTTTTAACAAGTCCGTACCCTGCCCGTTATTTCAATAGCCTGTTCCTAATAAGAGGAGAGCGCCGCTGACTGCACCATTTTTCCAGGAGATTGTATCTTCTATACCATGGATTCTACTAGACCGTCTTCCACCAGCTGGATACGGGACCAGTGCAGGCTGCACTCCTCAACACACCACCAAGTGTGGAGATGAGCGATCTGTGGTGTTGTGCTCATAGCACAACACCAGAAGGTGAGCAAGCCTTTACCTATACATTTTACAGTTTTTTTTTTTGTCCTTAAAAAGATAATTGCGCTTAGATGCGCATTGGTCTCTCTGTTTTTGTTTCTTTCAAATTGCATGTATGCAATGGTGCATTTGCATAAGGTTGTCCATCTAAGTGGTGAACAAGTGCAGCTCTGTAAGTAGTGATGGTGAACGTGTATGTACCCCTGCACTGTTAGGAGTGACCATATTGAACCTGTGGCTTGAACTGTATTTGTGGCTGGGGATTCATGGGGATAAAGCAGATCTCTCCGTTAATTAAAACTTGAACCCCCCTATACCATCCACCAACCGATCTTAAAATTCTAGCATATTCTAGGGATATACGATCACTTTCTTTAATGGGGAAAGCACCTTTTAAGGGACAATGGACTGTTAAAACAAGAAGCATACAGCTGTTAGAGAGTACAGCAAACCACAGTGATTAAAGGAGTACTCCACCCCTATATATGTTCTCCTTTATCCGAAGGATAGGGGATAACATGTCTGCAGGGGGCTGGCAGCTGGGACCCCCCACGACCTCCTGTATAGGGACCCGGCCTTTCCATGGCTCTATGGGTGAGGGGGGAATCACGAAAGCTGCATCTCCGCCTCTACCATAGAGATACATAGAGGCGTGTCGGCCATGGCATCATGCTCTACCTTGGCCTCTTACAGGAGATCGTCAGCATTTGGACCCCCAGCGATTAGACACTTATCTCCTATCCTACAAATAGGGGATAAGTTGCATTACACTGCAGATTTCCTTTAAATGGGGACTGTCATGAAAAATTATTTTTGATATGTTGTAGTACTTAAGTACTACAACATATCTCTAATATACTTTTATATAAAAAAAAATGCTTTTAAAACATTTTAAAAGCAATTTGAAATTCGGCCACTTGGGGTCGTCCTCCTAGTGGCCGAATGCAGTGCGGAGTGACGTCACTGCAAAATTACGACTGATTCCGGCAGGCGCAGGAACATCCAGGACTGCGCATCGGCTCCCCGCACTCGCCGACGGCCCTGCTGCAAGGTACGGGGGGAGGGGGGGGGAGGGGGGTTGGCTGGTACTCACCGAGCAGCAGGAAGAGGCTCCACCACACCGTCCCTCCCGCATCGGCTCCCGGTTCACTTCCTCCATGAAGCTCCTGTCCTGGGTGCCTCCATTTGTTTTACCACTACAACTCCCAGCATGCCCTTACAGCCAAAAGATGGCAGGGCATGCTGGGAGTTGTAGTGGTGAAACAGCTGGAGGCACCCTGTTAGGAGAACTAAGGGCGGAAGTTGGCCCCCCCAGCAGGCATCAGTGACGTGGGGCCTGCTGGGGAAGTCTGCCTGGTAGTGAGCACACTACCAGGCAGACTAAATGCCATTTTTAAAATAGTAAAAAAAAAATAATAAAGGCAGGGAGGGTGTTAGGAATAGAAGGGCAATAGGCAGGGACAGAAAAAAAAACATGATGGTGGGAGCTACCCTTTTTTTTTTTTCCTTCTTCCTTCCCACTCACTGCTGATGATGGCCATAGATGTGTCCCCATGTATACAGGTGTGGCTGTCAGCCAAAACCACTGGGGGTGGGGATTCTCAAATATTCAGATTCTGAATCTGGCAGGTACGCTATGAAACATATATCTATGGATTTAAAGGGTTAAACAAGATTGAACGTTTCCCTAAACCTGCAGTTGGATTGCATATTTCTAAATAGATGTTCTGGTCCTGATGTAGTATCTTTGCATTGAGCTCAGTTGTGGCACCGTTCTATGCAGTAAACTTAAATGGGGAATTCCAATGAATTAACCCTTTGTAAAATATGCTCAGGAAGAGGACAATTAAAAGAACAATCCTATCTTCCTTCTCTTCCTCCCTTCCACTCTGTCATGGAATCATGGAACTAGTTACCGGTGTCCAGTACCTCCAGTCTTGGGTGCCATGATGTCACAGGACTGCTACTGATTGAATGAATGTCCGTGTGACATCAAATCACCAAACTTGGAAGCACTGGACACCTGTAACCCGAGTTTAGTGATTCCGTGGGAAGCATGGGAGCAAGAAAGGTAAGTGAGAATTGTTTTTTTTTTTTTACTGCCCCCCATTCGGAGTACCCCTTTAATTAAGGCATTATTTCAACGTCCTGTACAAAAACAATATAAGTTTAGGAAGTATACCAAGCTTAGTCATTTGTAGACCATGTTCAATCATTTGAATGCAATGAATTTAGCACAGATGTAAGGTGGTATAAATCAGCATACCATTGTTGTGTCTGTATGATAACATATACATCGAAGTTAGTGTCCTTATCAGATGTAAATGTAGCCTTATTAAGCAAAATGTGTCACAGAAGGCACGTGCCTCAAATGTTTTAGGACCTTAGCAACGCTCCTGGTAACTACTATATTTGCTGGTGTAGAATAGGTAACTATCTAGACCAAAGGCATACAATGGACACAGTATACGTGATTAGAATAGCAAGATAAACGCGAAATAGCAATGTGTCCAAAACATAAGCTACACGTTGCCAGTCTTTTTGGATATTCTGCTCATAAACGGTTTTCAGGTGAACTCGGATACGAGAAATCTCCTCCGCAATATGATTTAGAACTTCCAAGTGTTTTGCATACACCATCTTCAGTTGTGCCGGCACATAGCATTCACTTTCCTTCTCACTACTGTAGTTAGGGGGTGTCTCTGGAAACAGAAAAAATATATATATATATTGTTTAAAGGGGTACTCTGGTGGAAAAATTTTTTTGTCTTTGTTATATCAACTGGTGCCAGAAAGTTAAACAGATTTGTAAATTACTTCTATCTAAAAATCTTAATTCTTCCAGTACTTATCAGCTGCTGTATGCTCAAGAGGAAGCTGTACAGTTATTTTCTTTCTAATCACAGTGCTCTCTGCTGACACCTCTGTCCATGTCAGGAACTGTCCAGAGCAGGAGAAAATCCCCAAAGCAAACCTCTCTTGCTTTGGACAGTTCCTTACAGGGACAGAGGTGTCAGCAGAGAGCTGTGGTCAGACAGAAAATACATTTAAAAAGAAAAGAATTTCCTCTGTAGCATATAGCTGCTAAAAAGTACTGGATTTTTAAATAAAAGTAATTTACAAATCTGTAAAAAATAGTTTTCCACTGGAGTATCCCTTTAACTACTTGCAATCCACCTGTAGACTTTAAGCTAAGTAATTATCAAGCCTCTGCCAGTGCACAGACCCCTCCACCAGCACACAGACTCGCTGAATTTATGTAGAGGTGAGCCCATGTGCCCATGCTGGAATCTTTGCTAGCTCTGAGCTAGCAGATATTTTAACAGTCATAAATATGGCGAGCAAGCCTGTCACGATCACACCCTATCGGTCCAGCCAAGACGCTAGAGAGAGTGTGATGGTGCAAGGGTTAAAGCCGCCAGACCTCTGGGTATCCACTACTAGTCCCAGCAAGTCACCAAATTAACCCTCAGATAAACGTGTTTTACCAGAGCCTCCTCCAGAAAGGTGAGCTCCTATATTTAGAGATCAAAGACCAGAGATGATTAATTAAACATTTAATCTGATAAAAGGTATCACAGTGCTGACTACATAAAAATACAGAAACAAATGACATACAGTTACAAAAATATATAAAAGAGTTTAGCAAGGCAAGTTCAGAAAACAAAAGATGAAATTCTTACAGCATGATGATATAGCAGTCCATAAGTGAATGAGAGTGCTGTTCTTAGGATGGTCTTGTTAGCTTGTTGCACAGCATTGAACACCCAACTTTTAGTGTTGCATTGTTTAAATATCATATCTGCTCTCTTGGGAGGGAGACTCCATTCCCCCCTCCCCTCTGATCTCGCCAGGAGGTCTTCTCTCTTCCTGACCCCTTATCTCTTTGATTATATGATGAGACCAGAGTGCATGACTTCAAAGGAGATACAAACAAACAGCCAGACCCCCAATAAAATGCAATACACAAAACACAGTCTGAATGACCCCTCACCCATGTCTTAGTTTATACACAGTTATAATTATAATACACATATAGGATTTTAATAATCAGGCCTTGGGCCTGACACCTCCTCCTTAAGATGGGGACAGAAAGATCTTGCCTGTCCAGGCTGATAGATCTGTCTCCCTTAACCATCTATTTCTTTTCTTGACACCACAGGCCCTGCATTCCCAGGCAAAGATGGCACTGAAGGGGCCTAGTACCTGATTAAGCTGCCTCCTCCTTTCATCTGAGAGCTGTGGATTGATCTCCACATCCTGAAGGGATCCCTGGCTCTTAGCTTCCTCCACTAGGTCTAGTAGAGGATCACTACCCAGCCCTTCCTCTGGTGCACTGCATACACTGAGTACCACCTTCTCAGGGTCATAGTATGCCATATTAATGTGGTACTGTCTCTGCCTCTGACCTTTCTCATCAAGGGCAACTACATATGTGGTGGGTTCTAGGCGCTGCAGAATGGGGAAGGGGCCCTCCCAGGTAGCCTGCAACTTATTCTGCCTGATGGGGTTCAGAACCATTACCTTCTGTCCCACTTCATAGACCCAGTCCCTTGCATTGCGATCATACCAGTACTTCTGCCTGGACTGTGCTGCTGTGAGGTTGTCCTGTACCAGCCCAGTCAGTGCCTGCATCCTGTCCCTGAATCTCAGAACATACTCCACCACAGAAGTCTCAGGGGCAGGTAGCCCCCCTTCCCATTCTTCCCTAACTAAATCTCGGGGTCCCCGCACTTTGTGACCATATAATAACTCAAAGGGTGAGAAACCTGTAGGCTCTTGGGGTACCTCCCTGTAAGCAAATAACAGATGGGGTAAATACTTTTCCCAGTCTCCCAGTCGCCCTCCGATTCTACAAATGTTTTTAGCATTTGTTTCAAGGTGCCATTGTTACCGGACACTCTGTCCAACCAATGTAGAGGGTTGTGATCAGTTATGACAGTAAAATCCCTGCCGTACAGGTATGGCTGTAATTTTTGCAAAGCCCAGACCACAGCTAGACATTCCTTCTCTATGACCGCATAGGCCACTCCCAAATGTCCTGCCAGGGGGGTCTCATGGGTTAACCTTAGCAGCTCTTTCCTGCACTGCCTAGGAACCACTAACTGCCTTTCTCTCTCCTGGGGCCCTAACATGCCTTTGGAAAGGGACTCCCAGTGCAAGATATCATTTTCCCAATATACCCGATGCCCATCTGTGTCAACACCTGTATGTTCAGCACATTGTCTCAGCCCTTCAAGGGAAGGGTCACTGCGCAGAGCTTCCCGGAAATGCTCATTTCCCTCCCCCCATCTTGGGGCATCAGGGAGCACATTTCCCCCAGATGAACTAGCATCTCCACCTTCCTCTCCCTCAGTTCCAGACATAACAATGTTACAGGCATCATATACAGGGCTATCACTCCTTCCCTCCTCCTCCTTAGACTCACAGGATTGGGACATATCACTCACTTCTGGTCCCTCATCCTTAAATGTCACCAGGGGCACACCGACCCCTCCCCCTAGCCCATCTCCACTAAGTTTTGGCATTGGCAATGCATTGTCACCACATTTTACAATACACCCCATTTCACTTTTGGAAAACATTACTGGTTCAGTCACAGGTAAACAATTATCAATCCCCTGCATTCCCTCCCAGTTACCACATCTCGCAGTGTCTCCCAAAGTCTCGCACAGTACCTCAGAATGAACAGGGCTCTCTCCTAGCCCATCCGGTGTGCAGGTAGTGTCCTCTGGAGCATGATGACAGAGCATCCGACCCAAATCATTCGCCAGCAGAACATTAACAGGGATGTCCTCAGAGACCCCCACCTCCTGTAAACCCTTGCCTGTACCCCAATCCAGGTACACACGGGCCATGGGCACAGCAGGCCGCACACCTCCAATTCCTTTTAAAGCCATGGTTCTTCCAGGGATGATGTTCTCTATATCCACCACTTCAGGCCACACCAAGGTATAGGAGGCTCCAGAATCTCACAAACCCACTGTCACCCACAGTTACACTCTGCAGGTTATCCGCTCTTTTCTCCACTGCTCCGGACACCAGAAGAAAGGCTGTGTGTCCTCCAGCTACTGGTGGAGAAATCTTTTTGTTGGGGCAAGTGGCACTCAGGTGCCCAATATTGTTGCATCTGTAACATCGGCGGGTGTCCCCCTGACCCAATATGGCTCCTGTTGCTTTTGGGAATGATGGCAAGAATTTCCCGACTGACCTGGTGGTGCTTTCTGGTTGTGTGGCTCCCCTCCAGGTACTTGCTCCAGCTTGTGCAGATCCACGCTTTGCTGCTGGCGCCCGGTTGTTGGCAAAGTCATCTCCTAGTTCTGCTGCTTCCATGGCTGTCTTGGGCTTGCGGTCCAAAATCCACTCTCTGGCTTCAAAGCTCCGTGTTTGGAGAAACTGATCCAGGACCATCAAGTCCTCCAGGTAGTGACTTGTAGGCCCCCAGTCCATTGCCTAAATGCAGTCCTGAACTGACCTGCATGTTCAGTGCAGCTTTCTGTGGCACTTTGTTGCAAAGTCCGAAACTTTTTCCGATAAGCCTCTGGAGTCAGATTAAAACTTTTTAGTAGACTTGTGCACTAGAAAAATTTTCGTTTAATTTCGTTTCGTTTTGGAAAAAAATTTCGGTTCGGCAATATTTTCGGTTTAGATTTTTCGGATACATTCGGTATTCGGGTATTCGTGTTGTTTTTTTCGGATACATTCGGTATTCGGGTACATTCGGTAAATCTTTAGTCTTTTTTTGGACTTTAGCGATCCTAATAAATAATGGAGATACCTTTTTTCTTAAAATTTCGCAGGGTATCATAAAAAAATCATAATAAAAAAGATACAGTGGTGATGAAAAAAATTGTATCTAACGAAATGTATCTTTTTTATTATGAAATGTTTATTCATTTTTAAACAGGGATCAATTTATGTGAGCGGGTAAAGCACTAAAAATGTAGCCGACAATAATGAAAATGTAGTGTGTGCTTGTTTTTCACTTTTTTTTAAAACATTTCTTAGGTAGTACTACTACTCCCAGCATGGAACACACTCTTCCATGATGGGAGTAGTAGTTACCTGTACTAATTGACAGATTGCAGGGGTCCCTTGCGATCATCTTGTATAATGTATAGATGCGCCGGCTGCTCTTCTATGGTCCCCTGCACTCACGTATATGTACACATATTCATATTTCCCGCAGAGCTGTGATTGGCCAGATGGTTCCAGCCAATCACAGCTCTCTGTGAGAAATAGGAATATGTGTATATATACGGCCGTGCAGGGGACCATAGGAGAGCGGCCGCCGCATTCATACATTATACTGGAGGATCGCAGCGGCTGTCAGGAGTGATACCCTCAGTGATCTTTCCTTTACTACAAGTACTACCACTCCCAACATGGAGTACACTCTGCTCCATGCTGGGAGCTGTAGTACCTGCATTAATAGACAGATCGCAGCGGGTGTCAGAAGTTACACTCGCTGCCATATGTCTATTAATGCAGGTACTACAGCTCCCAGCATGGAGCAGAGTGTGCTCCATGTTGGGAGTATTAGTACCTGCAGTAAGGGACAGATCCCAGGGATGTCACTCCTCCTGACACCCCCTGCGATCCTCCTGATGTGAATGTCGGGATCAGCTGTTCTCAGGGTTACAGAGCCAGGAGAACAGCTGACGCTGAGCCGTAGGTATATATCGTATATCTACTGCCCAGCAAGAACTTACAGTGAGCTTGCAATGTGTATACAGTATACACATTGCTGGCTCACTTAACCCCTTGCTGAGCTGTGCGCTATGCGCAAGCCCAGCAAGGGAAGAGTTAACTTACACTGCTGGACAGTGTAGGTTAACCCTTTGTGCGGTATACACTTTATACAGCTATCTATAGATAGCTGTATACAGTGTATACAGAAGACGAAGTCCAGCTTACTTCCCTCGAGTCCCGGGCCGGGTTCGTGTAGCTCCGCCCTCTAGTGATGACGTCATTAGGGGCGTAGCTACAGAAGGGAACAAGGCTAGTTTATCTGAAGCTCTGTTCACATTGTACGTTTTGTATAATGTGAACAGACCCTTCTGGCAGTGTCCACCCAGACAGGGAGACTCCAGCTGTTGCTAAACTACAACTCCCAGCATGCCCAGACAGCCAAAGGCTGTCTGGGCATGCTGGGAGTTGTAGTTTTGCACCAATTGGTGGCTCCCTGTTTGGGTAGACATTGCATCATGGGTGCTCTCCCCAGCGGACAGCGCCAAAAATGTCATAACCAATTTTTTGTGTTTTTTTTTCTTCTCGTTTCAGATCCGTGTATGCAGAGGATTACTGCGGATTCGATGGATTACGGCTGATTATTTTTTTTCCCTTTAATAAAATGGTTAACGAGGGCTGTGGGGGAGTGTTTTTTTAAATAAAATAATTTTTCCAATGTGTTGTGTTTTTTTTAAATTTTTATTGAATTTTCAGGGTTAGTAGCGGAAGCTGTCTTATTGAATCCATTACTAGGCCAGGGCTTAGTGCTAGCCCCAAAAACAGCTAGCGCTAACCCCCAATTATTACCCCGGTACCCACCACCACAGGGGTGCCGGGAAGAGCCGGTACCAACAGGCCCGGAGCGTCAAAAATGGCGCTCCTGGACCTAGGCGGTAACAGGCTGGTGTTATTTAGGCTGGGGAGGGCCAGTAACAATGGTCCTCACCCACCCTGGTAACATCAGGCTGTTGCTGTTTGGTTGGTATTGTGCTGAGAATGAAAATACGGGGAACCCTATGCATTTTTTTTTTTATTTAAATAAAAAAATGTAAAAAAAAAACGCATAGGGTTCCCCGTATTTTCATTCTCAGCCAGATACCAACCAAACAGCAACAGCCTGACGTTACCAGGGTGGGCGAGGACCATTGTTACTGGCCCTCCCCAGCCTAAATAACGCCAGCCTGTTACCGCCTAGGCCCAGGAGCGCCATTTTGGCCATTTTACCCTGTGGGTACCGGGGTAATAATTGGGGGTTAGCGCTAGCTGTTTTTGGGTTTTTCAGGTATCACTCCTGACAGCCGCTGCGATCCTCCTGTATAATGTATGAATGCGGCGGCCGCTCTCCTATGGTCCCCTGCACGGCCGTATATATACACATATTCCTATTTCTCACAGAGAGCTGTGATTGGCTGGAACCATCTGGCCAATCACAACTCTGTGGGAAATATGAATATGTGTACATATACGTGAGTGCAGGGGACCATAGAAGAGCAGCCGCCGCATCTATACATTATACAAGATGATCGCAAGGGACCCCTGCAATCTGTCAATTAGTACAGGTAACTACTACTCCCATCATGGAAGAGTGTGTTCCATGCTGGGAGTAGTAGTACTACCTAAAAAATGTTTAAAAAAAAAGTGAAAAACAAGCACACACTACAT
Source organism: Hyla sarda (assembly GCF_029499605.1). NCBI lineage: Eukaryota > Metazoa > Chordata > Amphibia > Anura > Hylidae > Hyla > Hyla sarda. Next base: position 85,439,216 of record NC_079198.1, read on the forward strand.
TTTCATTATTGTCGGCTACATTTTTAGTGCTTTACCCGCTCACATAAATTGATCCGTTTAAAAATGAATAAACATTTCATAATAAAAAAGATACATTTCATTAGATACAATTTTTTCCATCACCACTGTATCTTTTTTATTATGATTGTTTTATGATACCCTACGAAATTTTTATAAAAAAGGTATCTCCATAATTTTTTAGGATCGCTAAAGTCCAAAAAAAGAATAAAAAGATTTACCGAATGTACCCGGATACCGAATGTATCCGAAAAATCAAACTATCTATATCCTTTCTATTATATTTGTTATCAGAATGAATTCTTCACGTTCGTTTACAGATAACGAATGCATTCGTTATTTACAGCATTATGGACGGGAAATAACGAATGTATTCGTTACTTTACTATTCGTATTATCGTGGCTATTCGGGAATGTTCAAAATATGTTTTCGAGCATTCGGATCGGTCCGAATGCACGAAAACGATAAAATTCGTTAATTTAGACATTCGTGCCGAACCGAATTGCACATGTCTACTTTTTAGCAGGGCAGATTTTATTGCCTCATAGTCCTGGTCACTCTCAGAGGAAAGAGAAGCAAATACATCTAGAGCTTTCCCTCACAACCGTGGGGTTAGATATCATCCCCACTGTTCCTTAGGTAGATGGAACTGCCGGCAAACCTTTTCAAATCCCCTCAGGAACACATCCAGAGGGGGGTTTGTGGTCTCCTTGATCCTGCACATCACTCCGTGCGGATGAAGCATCCCCTCTCAGCCTCAGAACCTCCAGTCCATGCCTCCGCTGGGCCACTCTCTCTGCCGCCTCTCTCTCTGCAGCTCGTATCTGTGCCTCTCTCTCAGCCGCTCGTGCCTCTCTCTGCAGTTTGGTACTGGAGAAGCAGTTGGAGTTTCATATTGGCATCCACATTCCCAAGGTGTTGTAAGGCAGTCCGCATATAAGAGTCCAAGGCCTCATGTGGAGTACTGTCCTGATGGGGAGTAATGTTGTATTCCCCAGGAGATATCAGTCTATATATCAGCAGTTCCAGCTGTAGGACTTTGTCTCATGTCACTCAGCTCTTCTGCATGGGCATCATACTCCACAAGGTCAGCAATAAGTTGTTCCTTGTTCTTTCCTGCAATAGGGATGTCCTTTTCTTGGCACATTAACTCCAGTGCAGGCTTGGACTGCTTGCGATATGCCTCCATATTTCCGAGATGAGAAAGAGAAGGTAAAACAGGAGATGGGGAGGACAGAACTGTCTTGCGCTCTTTTTGTATGTCTTTTAAACCAGCACTGAGCTCTGTCTTTGGAATTTACACACAATAATATGTATGCAATTTCTTTTTAGTGCTAAGATTTCCTTACAGGTAAAATCCAGCAAGCACTAACAATCTCTAAATATATCCCAACGCTGCCACCAGTTGTCACGATCACACCCTATCGGTGCAGCCAAGACGCTAGAGAGAGTGTGATGGTGCAAGAGTTAAAGCCGCCAAACCTCTGGGTATCCACTACTAGTCCCAGCAAGTCACCAAATTAACCCTTAGATAAACTTGTTTTACCAGAGCCTCCTCCAGAAAGGCGAGCTCCTATATTTAGAGATCAAAGACCAGAGCTAATTAATTAAACATTTAATCTGATAAAAGGTATCACAGTGCTGACTATATAAAAATACAGAAACAAATGACATACAGTTACAAAAATATATAAAAGAGTTTAGCAAGGCAAGTTCAGAAAACAAAAGATGAAATTCTTACAGCATGATGATATAGCAGTCCATGAGTGAATGAGAGTGCTGTTCTTAGGATGGTCTTGTTAGCTTGTTGCACAGCATTGAACACCCAACTTTTAGTCTTGCATTGTTTAAATATCATATCTGCTCTCTTGGGAGGGAGACTCCATTCCCCCCTCCCCTCTGATCCCACCAGGGGGTCTTCTCTCTTCCTGACCCCTTATCTCTTTGATTATATGATGAGACCAGAGTGCATGACTTCAAAGGAGATACAAACAAACAGCCAGACCCCCAATAAAATGCAATAGACAAAACACAGTCTGAATGACCCCTCACCCATGTCTTAGTTTATTTATTCACAGTTATAATTATAATACACATATAGGATTTTAATAATCAGGCCTTGGGCCTGACAAAGCCGTCCATGCTCCCTTTGCCTGTAACCAACCTCCCTTTTTGATAGGCCACACCTCTTTTGTAAACGCCGTTGAAAACAGCAAATAATCAGACAACATCTGCAGCTAGTAAAAAAGTTAAAAAAAAAGTGTACAATAATTTGCAGTTTTCGTCAGTGAGAAAAAAAAAATGTCATGTGATAACTACCCCTCCAAATGTTTTTGGTAGTTGGCAAATAACATGGAAATTTCTAATTTCTAATTCTTGTCAGAGAGAAGGCAGGGACAGTTTACTATCACCCCTGCTTTCTCCATCACTATGTGTACAAGGCTCAATGAGCTCAGTGTATGCAGCTTAGCAGGAGCTTCCTCCTAGCGATCATGTGATTGACAGGTGCTGAATAGCTGCAGCGAGCTGTTGGGTCTTAGCAAACCCAGATCCGTTCAGCAGTGAATGTTAGAAGGCTTTATACTCCATATATTACAGCTCCAGTTCCATGGTAAATTAGCCATTAAAATGCATTATAGTAAAAACTAATAAAAACTAAGTGAATAAAAAAAAGTAAAAACATCCCAAATGACATCTTCTATCCTCCCTATACATTGCATACATAGCAACAACTGAAAAGGGGCACAAGTGCTTTAGCAGCACTTTGTGCTAGTAATAAAAAATATATGACAACCAGACAAATATTTTTCTTCTACATTTTCCCCCCAATATCACAAAAAATTAAACTTTACTGGTAAAAAAAATACCATACAAATAAATCCCTATGTTCCACAGAAAATAACAATATTTCAATATCAAAACAAGATGGAACTTAATTGGCTTTCAAATCTGCATGTACTAAGATAACGTAACTATGTCTGGTCATGAAAGGGATGAGAGGCGCAATCTACGAGTTGTTATAGAAGTAAACAGCCATATTTTGTTTTACTCACGAACAACTCTTTTAATTATTAATGAATAAATTAAATCTGAATCAGTAACTGTTATAAAAGTTTGGAAGCAGTTTGTAGATCATGAGGGCCCAATACCAAGATATTGATTGTCAATGACACAGTAACTGTTACGCCGAGCGCTCCGTTTCCCCGCTCCTCCCCAGAGCGCTCGCAGCGTTCTCTCATTCGCAGCGCCCCGATCAGACCTGCTGACCGGGTGTGCTGCGATATTACTCCCAGCCGGGATGCGATTCACGATGCGGGACGCGCCCGCTCGCGATGCGCATCTCGGCTCCCATACCTGACCCGTTCCCCGTCTGTGTTGTCCCGGCACGCGCGGCCCCGCTCCTTAGGGCACGCGCGCACCGGGTCTCTGCCATTTAAAGGGCCGCTGCGCCACTGATTGGCGCAGCAGGCCTAATCAGTATTCTCACCTGTGCACTCCCTACTTATACCTCACTTCCCCTGCACTCCCTCGCCGGATCTTGTTGCCATTGTGCCAGTGAAAGCGTTCCCTTGTGTGTTCCTAGCCTGTGTTCCAGACCTCCTGCCGTTGCCCCTGACTACGATCCTTGCTGCCTGCCCTGACCTTCTGCTACGTCCGACCTTGCTCTTGTCTACTCCCTTGTACCGCGCCTATCTTCAGCAGTCAGAGAGGTTGAGCCGTTGCTGGTGGATACGACCTGGTTGCTATCGCCGCTGCAACACCATCCCGCTTTGCGGCGGGCTCTGGTGAATACCAGTAGCAACTTAGAACCGGTCCACCAGCACGGTCCACGCCAATCCCTCTCTGGCACAGAGGATCCACCTCCAGCCAGCCGAATCGTGACAGTAGATCCGGCCATGGATCCCGCTGAAGTCCCACTGCCAGTTGTCGCCGACCTCACCACGGTGGTCGCCCAGCAGTCGCAACAGATAGCGCAACAAGGTCACCAGCTGTCTCAACTGACCGTGATGCTACAGCAGCTACTACCACAGCTTCAGCAATCATCTCCTCCGCCAGCTCCTGCACCTCCTCCGCAGCGAGTGGCCGCTTCCGGCTTACAATTATCCTTGCCGGATAAATTTGATGGGGACTCTAAGTTTTGCCGTGGCTTTCTTTCGCAATGTTCCCTGCACTTGGAGATGATGTCGGACCAGTTTCCAACTGAAAGGTCTAAGGTGGCTTTCGTAGTCAGCCTTCTGTCTGGGAAAGCTCTGTCATGGGCCACACCGCTCTGGGACCGCAATGACCCCGTCACTGCCTCTGTACACTCCTTCTTCACGGAGATCCAAAGTGTCTTTGAGGAACCTGCCCGAGCCTCTTCTGCTGAGACTGCCCTGCTGAACCTGGTCCAGGGTAATTCTTCTGTTGGCGAGTACGCCATCCAATTCCGTACTCTTGCCTCCGAATTATCCTGGAATAATGAGGCCCTCTGCGCGACCTTTAAAAAAGGCCTATCCAGCAACATTAAAGATGTGCTGGCCGCACGAGAAATTCCTGCTAACCTGCATGAACTTATTCATCTTGCCACCCGCATTGACATGCGTTTTTCCGAAAGGCGTCAGGAGCTCCGCCAGGATATGGACTTTGTTCGCACGAGGTGGTTTCTCTCCCCGGCTCCTCTCTCCTCTGGTCCTCTGCAATCCGTTCCTGTGCCTCCCGCCGTGGAGGCTATGCAAGTTGACCGGTCTCGCTTGACACCTCAAGAGAGGACACGACGCCGCATGGAGAACCTATGCCTGTACTGTTCCGGTACCGAACACTTCTTGAAAGATTGTCCTATCCGTCCTCCCCGCCTGGAAAGACGTATGCTGACTCCGCACAAAGATGAGACAGTTCTTGATGTCTACTCTGCTTCTCCACGCCTTACTGTGCCTGTGCGGATATCTTCCTCTACCTTCTCCTTCTCTGCTACGGCCTTCTTGGATTCCGGATCTGCAGGAAATTTTATTTTGGCCTCTCTCATCAACAGGTTCAACATCCCGGTGACCAGTCTCGCCAGACCCCTCTACATCAATTCTGTTAACAATGAAAGATTGGACTGTACCGTGCGTTACCGCACGGAACCTATCCTAATGTGCATCGGACCTCATCACGAAAAAATTGAATTTTTGGTCCTCTCCAACTGCACTTCTGAAATTCTTCTTGGATTACCGTGGCTTCAACGCCATTCCCCAACCCTTGATTGGTCCACAGGAGAAATCAAGAACTGGGGTACTTCTTGTCACAAGGACTGTCTTAAATCGGTGCCCAGTACTCCTTGCCGTGACCCTGTGGTTCCCCCTGTATCCGGTCTTCCTAAGGCTTATATGGACTATTCTGACGTTTTTTGCAAAAAGCAAGCTGAGACTTTGCCTCCTCACAGGCCTTATGACTGTCCTATTGACCTCCTCCCGGGTACTACCCCACCCCGAGGCAGAATCTATCCTCTGTCTGCTCCTGAGACTCTTGCCATGTCGGAGTACATCCAGGAGAATTTAAAAAAGGGGTTTATCCGCAAGTCCTCCTCTCCTGCCGGAGCTGGATTTTTTTTTGTGTCCAAAAAAGATGGCTCCCTACGTCCTTGTATTGATTACCGCGGACTTAATAAAATCACGGTAAAAAACCGCTACCCCTTACCTCTTATCTCGGAACTCTTTGATCGCTTACAAGGTGCCCACATCTTTACCAAACTGGACTTAAGAGGTGCTTATAATCTCATCCGCATCAGGGAGGGGGACGAATGGAAGACCGCATTTAACACCAGAGATGGACACTTTGAGTATCTGGTCATGCCCTTTGGCCTATGCAACGCCCCTGCCGTCTTCCAAGACTTTGTTAATGAAATTTTTCGTGATCTCCTATATTCCTGTGTTGTGGTTTATCTGGACGATATTCTGATTTTTTCTGCCAACTTAGAAGAACACCGCCAGCATGTCCGCATGGTTCTTCAGAGACTTCGTGACAATCAACTTTATGCCAAAATGGAGAAATGTCTCTTTGAATGTCAATCTCTTCCTTTCCTAGGATACTTGGTCTCTGGCCAGGGACTACAAATGGACCCAGATAAACTCTCTGCCGTCTTAGATTGGCCACGCCCCTCCGGACTCCGTGCTATCCAACGTTTTTTGGGGTTCGCCAATTATTACAGACAGTTTATTCCACACTTTTCCACTATTGTGGCTCCTATCGTGGCTTTAACCAAGAAAAATGCCAATCCCAAGTCCTGGTCCCCCCCAAGCGGAAGACGCATTTAAACATCTCAAGTCTGCCTTTTCTTCCGCTCCCGTGCTCTCCAGACCTGACCCATCTAAACCCTTCCTATTGGAGGTAGATGCCTCCTCAGTGGGAGCTGGAGCTGTCCTTCTACAAAAAAATTCTTCCGGGCATGCTGTGACTTGTGGTTTTTTTTCTAGGACCTTCTCCCCGGCGGAGAGAAACTATTCCATCGGGGATCGAGAACTACTGGACATTAAATTGGCGCTTGAGGAATGGAGGCACCTGCTGGAGGAATCAAAATTTCCAGTTATCATATACACTGATCACAAGAATCTCTTCTACCTCCAGTCTGCCCAACGACTGAACCCTCGCCAGGCTAGGTGGTCGTTGTTCTTTGCCCGTTTTAACTTTGAAATCCATTTTCGCCCTGCTGACAAGAACATTAGGGCCGATGCCCTCTCTCGTTCTTCTGATGCCTCTGAAGTAGAGGTCTCTCCGCAACACATCATTCCTCCGGACTATCTGATCTCCACTTCTCCAGCTTCCATCAGGCAAACTCCTCCAGGGAAGACCTTCGTTTCTCCACGCCAGCGTCTCGGGATTCTCAAATGGGGACACTCCTCCCACCTCGCAGGCCATGTGGGCATCAAAAAATCCTTGCAACTCATCTCTCGATTTTATTGGTGGCCGACTCTGGAGACTGATGTTATTGATTTCGTGCGGGCCTGTACTGTCTGTGCCCGGGATAAGACTCCTCGCCAGAAGCCTGCTGGTCTCCTTCATCCTCTGCCTGTTCCTGAACAGCCTTGGTCACAGATTGGTATGGACTTTATTACGGACTTTCCCTCATCCCGTGGCAACACAGTTGTTTGGGTGGACGTTGATCGATTTTCCAAGATGGCACATTTTATTCCTCTTCCTGGTCTTCCTTCAGCGCCTCAGTTGGCAAAGCAATTTTTTATACACATTTTTCGCCTTCACGGTTTGCCCACGCATATCGTCTCAGATAGAGGCGTCCAATTCGTGTCTAAATTCTGGAGGGCCCTCTGTAAACAGCTCAAGATCAAATTAAACTTCTCTTCTTCTTATCATCCCCAATCCAATGGGCAAGTAGAAAGAGTTAATCAGGTCCTGGGTGACTATTTACGGCATTTTGTTTCCTCCCACCAGGATGACTGGGCAGATCTTCTACCATGGGCCGAATTCTCATACAACTTCAGAGTCTCCGAATCTTCTGCTAAATCCCCATTTTTCGTGGTGTACGGCCGTCACCCTCTTCCTCCCCTCCCTACTCCCTTGCCCTCTGGTTTGCCCGCTGTGGATGAAGTGACTCGTGATCTTTCCACCATATGGAAAGAGACCCAAAATTCTCTTTTACAGGCTTCATCCCGGATGAAAAGATTTGCTGATAAAAAAAGAAGAACTCCCCCCATTTTTGCTCCCGGAGACAAGGTATGGCTCTCCGCTAAATATGTCCGCTTTCGTGTCCCCAGTTACAAACTGGGACCACGCTATCTTGGTCCTTTCAAAATCAAGTGCCAGATCAACCCTGTCTCTTACAAACTCCTTCTTCCTCCTTCTCTCCATATTCCCAATGCCTTCCATGTCTCTCTCCTTAAACCACTCATCCTTAACCGCTTCTCTCCCAAAGTTGTTTCTCCCACTCCAGTTTCCGGATCTTCTGACGTCTTTTCTGTGAAGGAGATTCTAGCATCCAAAACGGTCAGAGGTAAAAGATTCTTCTTGGTCGACTGGGAGAATTGCGGCCCTGAGGAGAGATCCTGGGAACCTGAGGACAACATCCTGAACAAAAGTCTTATCCTCAGGTTCTCAGGCTCCAAAAAGAGGGGGAGACCCAAGGGGGGGGGGGGTACTGTTACGCCGAGCGCTCCGGGTCCCCGCTCCTCCCCGGAGTGCTCGCAGCGTTCTCACATTCGCAGCGCCCCGGTCAGACCTGCTGACCGGGTGCGCTGCGATATTACTCCCAGCCGGGATGCGATTCGCGATGCGGGACGTGCCCGCTCGCGATGCGCATCTCGGCTCCCGTACCTGACCCGTTCCCCGTCTGTGTTGTCCCGGCGCGCGCGGCCCCGCTCCTTAGGGCGTGCGCGCGCCGGGTCTCTGCCATTTAAAGGGCCGCTGCGCCACTGATTGGCGCAGCAGGCCTAATCAGTATTCTCACCTGTGCACTCCCTACTTATACCTCACTTCCCCTGCACTCCCTCGCCGGATCTTGTTGCCATTGTGCCAGTGAAAGCGTTCCCTTGTGTGTTCCTAGCCTGTGTTCCAGACCTCCTGCCGTTGCCCCTGACTACGATCCTTGCTGCCTGCCCTGACCTTCTGCTACGTCCGACCTTGCTCTTGTCTACTCCCTTGTACCGCGCCTACCTTCAGCAGTCAGAGAGGTTGAGCCGTTGCTGGTGGATACGACCTGGTTGCTACCGCCGCTGCAAGACCATCCCGCTTTGCGGCGGGCTCTGGTGAATACCAGTAGCAACTTAGAACCGGTCCACCAGCATGGTCCACGCCAATCCCTCTCTGGCACAGAGGATCCACCTCCAGCCAGCCGAATCGTGACAGTAACATAGTTTGTAATGTTGAAAAAAGAGTCCATTGAGTTCAAACTAAAACCCTACTGTACTGCTCTAACAGAATCCCCGTCTGTGATGATGGTGAAACATTCTTTCCTCTAGATGTAGAGATTGCTCCCTTGTCATGGTTACTGATGGAGGTATAAAAAGATCACTAGAAAGTTCTCTGTACTGTCCATTCATATATTTGTACATTGTGATCAGATCGCCCCTAAAATGTCTTTTCTCCAAACTAACCCCAAGCTTGATTACCTGTCTTGGTCCTGTAATCCTCCCATACTAACAATTATCTTTGTCGCCCTCCTCTGCACCCTCTCCACTTCAGCCATGTCCTTTTTATATACAGGTGCCCAGAATTGCACACAATAGTCCATATGTGGTCTGACTAATGATTTATACAGAGACAAAACTATGTCCCTGTCATGAACCTCTATGCCTCTCTTGATACATCCCTTGACTTTGTCAGCCTTGGCAGCCGCTGTCTGGCACTGATTGCTAAAGTTGAGCTTACTGTCTACTTGTACCCCAAGTCTTTTTCGGTAGAAGTTTTACCTAATGTCTTAATATTTAGCACATAATTGTACACTTTGTTTTTATGGCATAACCTTACATTTATACACATTAAAGGGTTACTCCGCTACCCAGCGTCCGGAACATTGAGTTCCAAACACTGTGTGCGGGCTTCCGTGTTCACGCCCGCCCCCTCATGATGTCATGCTCTGTCATGTGATGTCACATCCCGCCCCCTCAATGTAAGTCCCATAGACTTTCCCATAGACTTTCATTGAGGGGGCAGGCCGTGATTTCACAAGGGGGCGGGCGTGAACACAGAAACCCTCACACAGTGTTCGGAACTCAATGTTCCGGATGCTGGGGAGCGGAGTAACCCTTTAAACTGTGCCCAAGCCTCCAGCTTCCCCAGGTCCCTCTGTAATATTATGTTTTCATCCTGTGTAGTTATCACCTTTCCTAGTTTGGTGTAATTTTTTGTGAATTTCTATATTTATGTAGAGTAACTGTTGTAAAATATTCTTCTTCAGAAGCTCAATTCTTTTTCTAATGCAGTTTAGAGTTTTCTGAAACAAGATATTCATGGGGAATGTTCCCCATTACAAAAAATCCAACCCACCTTCAGTTCTAATAGTGGTTCACAAGCCCAACACTTGCTTTGCTATTTATTGCTGCTACAGATTCCTTACTTTTCTAACACTCACCACTGCTGACATTTTCATTTTGAAAACAAGTTCCAGAATTAGATGCATCAGATTGATGTTGGTCCTTTATGGAGATAAAAAATGTTATCTTCTCCAGGAGTAATGTTTTTAACCACTTGGGAACCTCAGGTCTGAGATTCTTCTGATGAAATGATCGGACTATGAGAATGCTTTCTGTTAGGCTTATCAGGAGCATAATCATGCACAGTGCAAAGTACACACCTACCAAAAAGACAAAGAAATAATCACTTTATGTCATAGTAAACAGAAACGCAGAATGTTACACATGTATAGCTTTTAACATAGCAACTAGTTATGTTATATTTGTATGCTGTATTAAAAATACAATTTTCTCCTTTCCCTACAATGTAGCAAACACTTGAAAAAATAAATAAAGCTTGCATGCCAAATACATTTCTGATGTGCTTGTGTTGCTTTTAATCTTGCAAGCATAATTTAAAACCATTTTTATTGAAAATACTAGTACGGCTCTATGTATTATGATTATTTAAGTAGTTGGCTTGTCAAATGGAACCTGATAGACAAAGTGCATTGTGAAAAGAACCGCATAATCCAGTTGATCCTTTGTCTACTGTCACGATGCCGGCTGGCAGGTAGTGGACCCTCTGTGCCAGAGAGGGATTGGCGTGGACCGTGCTAGTGGACCGGTTCTAAGCCACTACTGGTTTTCACCAGAGCCCGCCGCAAAGCGGGATGGTCTTGCTGCGGCGGTAGTGACCAGGTCGTATCCACTAGCAACGGCTCACCTCTCTGGCTGCTGAAGATAGGCGCGGTACAAGGGAGTAGGCAGAAGCAAGGTCGGACGTAGCAGAAGGTCGGGGCAGGCAGCAAGGATCGTAGTCAGGGGCAACGGCAGAAGGTCTGGAAACACAGGCAAGGAACACACAAGGAACGCTTTCACTGGCACTAAGGCAACAAGATCCGGCAAGGGAGTGCAAGGGAAGTGAGGTAATATAGGGAAGTGCACAGGTGAAAACCCTAATTGGAACCACTGCGCCAATCAGCGGCGCAGTGGCCCTTTAAATCGCAGAGACCCGGCGCGCGCGCGCCCTAGGGAGCGGGGCCGCGCGCGCCGGGACAGAACAGACGGGGAGCGAGTCAGGTAGGGGAGCCGGGGTGCGCATCGCGAGCGGGCGCTACCCGCATCGCGAATCGCATCCCGGCTGGCAGCAGGATCGCAGCGCCCCGGGTCAGAGGACGTGACCGGAGCGCTGCAGCGGAGGGAGTGAAGCGAGCGCTCCGGGGAGGAGCGGGGACCCGGAGCGCTCGGCGTAACATCTACTATGCCTATTGCAGCTTACGACATGCTTACTGTTTAAAAGGGGTGCGGAGCTAAAGGGTTTAAACATGTCTTCTAGGCCCCTGGCAGAGCAGTTTCATCCCTTTAGCCCCATAAGACTGAGAGCATCTTCTTCTACAGGATGCACCAAATCAATGGTGTCATTGTACGTGTGTGTATCCAGATAAGGAGACACCTTCTGTTGGCTGAAGTAAGAAGCTGCCTGTGGCCTATAAGCAGGAGGACAATGTGCTGGTGACTACGAGGGAGCTGGGAGCTTAGACAAGGTTTTTTTTTTTGACTAAAGGTTCTTACCTAACTATAGGGGTAAACTACCAACAGAATAAAAACTACCAACAGGAGGGTTCAACCTACAGTAAGCAAGCCATCTACATGGGATAAACTACCAAGAGTGGGGGTTCTACCTACAGGGGTAAATTACCTAGAAGGGGTTCCTACCTTTTAGAGGGGAAATTACCTATAGGAGGGTCCTACTTACTGGAGGTAAACTACCAATAGTGGGCAAATGACCTATGGAGGGGAAAATTACCTACAGTTTGGTGCTACCTACAGGGGGAGGAAACTACTTACAGGGGAGTCCTACCTACAGGAACAAACTACCAACAGGGGAGTCCTACCTATAATGGGAAAACTACCTACAGGTGTTCCTAGCTATCACCAAGGAGGGTCCTTCCTACATGGGGCAAGCTATACACATTGGGCAAGATTACCTACAGGGGACAAATTACCTATGGGAATGGGTCCTATCTACAAAGAGAAAACTACCTACAGAGGTCCTATCTACAGAGGGCAAAATACCTATTGGAAGTTTTAATTATGGGGAAAAACAACCTAGAGGATGGTAAACTACCTACAGGGGAAAAACATATAAGGGGTAAACTAGCTATGGGGGGCTATCTTCAGAGGGAAAATATCTACATGGGGACATGCTACCTACAGGAGCTGCATGTGGCCTAGGAGCAGGAGAAAAAGACTTAGGGTGAGCTAGGAGTCATGTCAAGGTATGTATTATTATTATGGCAAGTAGTATGAAGCTACTAACAGAGGGGTCCTAACTACTGGGGAGAAATTACCAATTGGGGTTTAAAAACACACTGCACTAGCGAATTTTGTATGTTTGTTAAAGCTTCATAAAGTATTCCTGTTTGTTGGCGGATGGTTTTAAAAAGAACATGGAGATATTGGAAAATGCAATGTCTTTTTACAAGTGTTCGAAAATACATATAACTTGGCTTTAGATGGCGATTCCGGGTTAACTCTTGACACTTTCAATGAATATTTATGCTGCATTCAGATATTAATACTGTGTGTTTGATTAAACCCCAAGAATACATGTAACTTAGCCTTAAAGGGGTACTCTGGTGCTTAGACATCTTATTTCCTATCCAAAGGATAGGGGATAAGATGCCTGATCGCGGGAGTCCCACCGCTGGGGACCCCCGTGATCTTGCATGCGGCACCCTGTTTATAATCAGTCGCTCCGGGTCTGATTACCGGCGACCACAGTGCCAGCGGCGTGTGACGTCACGCTCCGCCCCTCAATGCAAGCCTGTGGGAGGGGGCATTACAGCTATCAGCGAACACACTCTGGGGACTGATTATAAACCGGGTGCCGCGTGCAAAATCACGGGGGACCCCAGCGGCGGGACTCCCGCGATCAGGCATCTTATCCCCTATCCTTTGGATAGGGGATAAGATGTCTAAGCAACAGAGTACCCCTTTAAATGGCTATTCAGCATTTATTCTAAATGCTTTTAACTGCATATTTATGTTAAGCCAAGGTAGAAATGCTATATGCTTGATTAAACCCAGAAAATACAGGTAATGTGTTCTTAGATGGCTGTTCTGCGTTCACTATCAATGCTTTTAAATGCGTATTTAACCCCTTAAGGACCAAGGACGTACCGGTACGTCCTTGGTCCTGCTCTTCCGATATAACGCGGGGTTACACAGTAACCCCGCGTCATATCATGGCGGGCCCGGCGTCATAGTGAAGCCGGGACCCGCCTCTAATAGCGCGCAGCGCCGATCGCGGCGCCGCGCGCTATTAACCCTTTAGCCGCGCGCTCAAAGCTGAGCCGCGCGGCTAAAAGTGAAAGTGAAAGTTCCCGGCTAGCTCAGTCGAGCTGTTCGGGATAGCCGCGGCTAATCGCGGCATCCCGAACAGCTGACAGGACAGCAGGAGGGCCCCTACCTGCCTCCTCGCTGTCCGATCGCCGAATGACTGCTCAGTGCCTGAGATCCAGACATGAGCAGTCATGCGGCAGAATCGTTGATCACTGGTTTCTTATGAGAAACCAGTGATCAACATAGAAGATCAGTGTGTGCAGTGTTATAGGTCCCTATGGGACCTATAACACTGCAAAAAAAAAGTGAAAAAAAAAAGTGAATAAAGATCATTTAACTCCTCCCCTATTAAAAGTTTGAATCACCCCCCTTTTCCAATAAAAAAAAAAACACAGTGTAAATAAAAATAAAAATAAACATATGTGGTATCACCGCGTGCGGAAATGTCCGAATTATAAAAATATATCATTAATTAAACCGCTCGGTCAATGGCGTGCGCGCAAAAAAATTCCAAAGTCCAAAATAGTGCATTTTTGGTCACTTTTTATATCATTTAAAAATGAATAAAAAGTGATCAATAAGTCCTATCAATGCAAAAATGGTACCGTTAAAAACTTCAGATCACGGCGCAAAAAATGAGCCCTCATACCGCCCCATACACGGAAAAATAAAAAAGTTATAGGGGTCAGAAGATGACAATTTTAAACGTATTAATTTTCCTGCATGTAGTTATGATTTTTTCCAGAAGTCCGACAAAATCAAACCTATATAAGTAGGGTATCATTTTAATCGTATGGATCTACAGAATACATATCAGGTGTCATTTTTACCGAAAAATGTACTACGTAGAAACGGAAGCCCCCAAAAGTTACAAAACAGCGTTTTTTTTTCAATTTTGTCGCACAATGATTTTTTTTCCCGCTTCACCATAGATTTTTGGGCAAAATGACTGACGTCATTACAAAGTAGAATTGGTGGCGCAAAAAATAAGCCATCATATGGATTTTTAGGTGTAAATTTGAAAGAGTTATGATTTTTTAAAGGCAAGGAGCAAAAAACGAAAATGCAAAAACGGAAAAACCTCCGGTCCTTAAGGGGTTAAGTTAAATCCAGGTAGAAATACTGTGTGTTTAATTAAATCAAGAAAATACAGGCATCTTGGGCAAAAATGCATATTCCTCATTTACAATGCTTTTTAATGCATATTTTTGTTCAAATACAGATCAGCCAACTGCTGTGCTCAGCTTGATAGGTATTGTAATATGATAGCTTTTATGGGCTCGTTCTGAAGTCAGACTGCTGGTCTTTGCAGTGCACTAAATGGGCAAAGTAATTCAGGTGGCAGATCACTGTTTGAGATCAGCCCACTGCTCAATATTTTGTAAAGGCTATCTGGGATTAATAGTTTCAGTGGCCTGCTTTTTCTCAGCTCTCCAAGATGACAAGTCACAATGCAGTGCATAGGTCTTCCCGTTCATGATGTCTCCTGATTGGCTTGGGATCAAAACCCTCAACAGGCTGCAGTTTACATCACTACCACTGGGTGCTCACTAAAAAAGATACCTATGGCACACACTCATCTCCTGACAGAGTACCGTGAAATTATGTAGTATCTTGTGATAAACATTTTAGAATAAATTGAAGTATTTATTATATTTATTATTTGCATTTTGCATTCTTAATACAAAGTACTTCATTTTGTGATTTGTAGTGCTCTGGTCTTACCTATTAACGGAGCTCCGGCTGCAGGTAATGTATCAGATACAATGAGGAGGAAAACAGAGTAACCCAGAAGGAGAGTGATCTTGTACGATATCCTCTCTCCACTTTCTGGTGGTATATAGAACCCAATAATATCCATTATCATGAGGAGAATGCTGGGGAGAATCAGATTCACAATGTAGAAGAGAGGTCTTCTCCTGAGACCTAACTATGTTGAACAAATGCAGAAAAGGCAAGGGGTCAAGTATATTGTAACTTATTCAATATCAAAATGATCTAAGTTCTACCAGGATCAAAAGTATATTGCATCTAAACTTGCAGAGGAAGGGAAATATCATGAAGATAAAAAACACTGTACGATTAGGTTTCCACACAGGTTTTTTCTGGCTTTTTTTTTTTTTAACTGCCACTGCAGTTTTTGAACCAAAGCCAGTAGTGTATTCAACAGAAATGTGAAATATGAAGGAAGGACTTATACTTCTCCATTCTGCTGGATCCACTTCTGGCTTTGGCTCAAAAAATCCAAATAAATTACAGAAAAAAACTTGTGTGGAAACCTAGCCTTATAGAGTGTGTGTTCTTGTGATATTACATAAGATTGGTTTCTTGTCACAGGACATACTTCATGGCAAGTGTCATGAACGGAGGGCAGGGCAGGGAGAAGTGAGCTCTAAGCTGTCTCTAGAAACACTCTCCCTGCCTACTTGCCCATCCACCCTAAATGATGGATCAACAACTGGACGCCTGTCCCTTCCTGCGCTAAAGTGCAATGGCGTCAAGGTCAAAAAAATTAACGATACTGCACATAGTGGGGGCAGGTCAGGAACGTAACGGGAATACAACCAACAACCAGATAAACCAGGCAGGATATAAGTAATAACAAAGCAGTATATAGCGTACTAACACACAGTTCAGAAACCGGAATCAAGATAAACGGCAGATATGAATAATTGAACAAGACTAGATATGGAATAAATATACCGCAGACAAAACCAGGAGAAGCAGGGGATGAACTAAATGTCAAACTAAACTGGTAAGAAAATATAGAGCACAGTTCACACTGGACACAGAACAAGGAACACACTATACACCCCACTCCAAACACGGAGGGACATCAATACCAAAGTCAAAAAGACTCCTAGTCAGCAGGTACTCTCAACTGAGTGATCAGGGTACTGACTAAGAAGGAAACAGAAATACTAAATACAAGTAAACATGGGTACAGACACAAGACTCACTCACTCACTCCTAGATAGACGGATAGCCCTAGGCTCAGGAATTATAGCTTAGGAGTCGCAGGAATTAACAAGGTCAAAACAGAACTGACGGACCATATGAACACGGACTAAGATATATAACACGGTAAATGTAAAACCAACATGCACAAATACTAAGACCCGACAAATGTACTAAAACCAAGCACGCTAACATCTATATCATAAACAGGAATAATAACCATGGTAAAAACTCAGATAAGTACTAAAACAGACAAAAGCAAGGTGCATAATAAAACAGTCATGGTCAAAGTAAAGCACTAATCACCAGCCGCCAGTTTCAGCAGAGCTCGGGTTTACATAACCCCACCCGAGCTGCCATAGGCTAAGAATTAACTCATCCCTAGCCAGGGAGAATAGCACAGAAAACTGTTCAGACACAAACCTAGTGTTACGCCGAGCGCTCCGGGTCCCTGCTCCTCCCCGGAGCGCTCGCGGCGTTCCTCTCTCTGCAGCGCCCCGGTCAGACCCGCTGACCGGGAGCGCTGCACTGACACTGCCGGCGGGGATGCGATTCGCATAGCGGGATGCGCCCGCTCGCGAATCGCATCCCAAGTCACTCACCTGTCCCGGTCCCCGGCTGTCACGTCCTGGCGCGCGCGGCTCTGCTCCTTAGGGCACGCGCGCGCCAGCTCTCTAAGATTTAAAGGGCCAGTGCACCAATGATTGGTGCCTGGCCCAATCAGTCTAATTAGCTTCAACCTGCTCCACGTCCATATAACCTCACTTCCTCTTCCCTGCTTTGCCGGATCTTGTTGCCCTTGTGCCTAGAGAAAGCGTTTACTGTGTTTGCCATTCCAGTGTTCCAGACCTCTTGCTATCACCTTTGACTACGAACCTTGCCGCCTGCCCTGACCTTCTGCTACGTCTGACCTCGCCTCCGTCTAGTCCTTCTGTCCCACGCCTTCCCAGCAGTCAGCGAGGTTGAGCCGTTGCCAGTGGATACGACCTGGTTGCTACCGCCGCAGCAAGACCATCCCGCTTTGCGGCGGGCTCTGGTGAATACCAGTAGCAACCTAGAACCGGTCCACCGACACGGTTCACGCCAATCCCTCGCTGACACAGAGGATCCACATCCAGTCTGCCGAATCGTAACACCTAGTGTCTGAACAGATCCAAAAACAGAAAAATACAAAAGCACAAAAATGGACATTACAACAAGACCAAGCATAGCAACAAGATACAAGGTAGATTTATGTGAAATCCAGCGACAAATGCTATATGTTTATGATTAAACCCATAAAATACAGGTGACTTGGACTAAAATACCTATTCCGTGTTCATTCCCATCAGTTTAAATGCGCATTTATGTTAAGCCCAGCTACAACTGCTATCTGTTCGAAATAACCCAGAAAATTCAGATAACATTATCGATCGCTCTCAATGCTTTTATTGTGGATTTATGTTAAAAGAAAGGTCAGCCCACTGCACAACGCATTGCTCATCTCTCTTTGTATTGTAGTGTGATAGCTTTCTATGGACTCGTTCTGCTGTCATACTGCTGTGATTTGTAGTGCAGCAACTGAACACAGGTGACAGGTCTCTGATGCCAGCCCTGGGGTCATGTGACCTTGCTGCTTCCCCGTCTGGCCCGCCCCCATCATGAATAAGTAAATGGGTGCTGGTGGGAGCCTGGAATGTTTTTCCATTTTGTTTAACATGTAAATTAAGAAAACTACATATTAAACATGTACATAAGTGTTCACTGTCAAACAGTGTCCAAAAAAGTGTTGCTTTACTTTGACTTTTCTATACTTCAGCATTCTTTAAAAAATATCTTTTAAATAGGATATAATTTTAATCTATGGATGACAAGTGACATGGAAGCTCCAATGACATAAATGTCTATTCATGGAACTTTCCGAGGCACAAATGCAGAGATCTATGTCATATCCTCCTCCTGGGCCTCCTGTAATGTGGGGGTACTGTAGATGGAGCACATTTTGCAAATATCAGTAGTCACCAGTATGGGGGAGGAGAAGAAAACTGACTTTATTCCAAAGAAAAGATCCTATCCATATATGATAACTGTCTAGATATGGACAGATACATTATCAGAGTTTAACTTGGATTTGGCAATGTAATCCACTGAATGACAAACTTTAGGAGTCCTCTCAACAAACATCCAACATATAGAATTCTTCAATTCTTACTGTCAATATGTAAACTTAATAAGCTTAAAACTTAACATTTAATAATAGTCATCATAAAATAAGGCACCGAAAGGAAACACGCAAGGTACCACAATCAGTACCTAGAAAAATGCAGTATACGGGAGGGAAAGGTTGTTCCACCGACTGCTGATACCAAAAGGGTGTCAAGGTAAATCAGTATAAATTATCACAGAAATGGTCAGTGTTCAGCATGTGGATTGCGACAATCTGACCATAGGCTCACAACAATAACCCCCAAACCACCCAACACATTTCTGTTCCCTAGTAATTGTCGACTTCCTCAGGGGACAAACCGTTAGGGGAATGTGAGCACAATTAAAGGGTAGATGTGCTCTGGTAGTAGCCACTACTCAGTCACAGAATATGATAAACAGTAAAAAGTAAATAGTACAAAACTCTTATCATTCATGCATGCGAATGGTGTACTAGTATAACACACTAAACTCCCAGGGTCAATGGCAAAATTGTAAGCAACAGTCTGACACCACCTGCTGTAGAGGTGCTAAATTTCAAAGATGCCAATGACCTGTGGATAAAGAATGACCTCAATTGCACTGTGAATACACTTGGTAACCACCTGTGGGTAAAATTCACATATACATAATAAGCGATGTGGGCCGTAACCTGTAAACAGAGTCAATCGCAATTGCATGAACTGTATAGGTCATCAAGGTATGCCACAATAGGTAATGGCTAAGTCCCCTGCTGAACAGAATCATGGAGCAGGCAGTTAGAAATCCACCTGATGTGCCGTGTTACCGGCTACTCATGACTCCCAAGATTAAAAGTTGGTGTCCTCCTCCTCGCTGCAGTAAATAGAAATCTGTCCGTTCTATAAAGGCGCTCTACCTGGTGGCGTGTGATGTCATCCATGTGCGCTCGCGCTGTACAGACAGCGTGGCATTCCGGAGCAGTTCCGGTACTGGAAGGACACTCCCCCCTAGCCACCAGGGGGGGGAATCTCGGCCGCCATGGTAACCTGGTGTGCCCGAGAACGTCCAGCACCTGTAGTTGTGCTGCTGGTAGGGATGCGTATTACATATAGGTGTTAGCATGGCTGATAATAAGTAACAAAACAGTGTGGTAAGCCTTGTAATAGAGATTGCCATCTGCATGGATCGGGGAGCATCAACAGGCACAAACAAAAAGGGCATCTGGATGCTACCACCATACAGGTGACAGTTGGTCAAAATAGGACAATAAATAGGGGGGAAAAGGCAATTTCCTATTTTTGATAGAGGTGTGTGGTGTGACAAACTATTGTAATGCCAATGTCCAATTTTGTGGACATAAGTAATTATATCATCACACCAAATGATGCCTAGACAGAATTGCAGTAGGGGTGGACTCCCCCAAATGGGGGACAATTCCCTAACCTGCCTGATGCAGGAGGTTGGTAGGGATGGGGGTAGGCTGTTCGTGGGCCTATTCTATGACTGGTCCTGGTAAGCCCTAAACTAGGTCCTAGACCTAGGTGGGGTGCCCACATTAAAAAGTGCGGTCCCACGCTGGAACCTAACCTAATAACCAGCTAGGAAACCCTCATCTTCCAGGCGGGGATGAACTAGCTCCTCAGTGGATCCCACGATCCTCCCTGAACTGCCGGTCTACCCGTCACATGGACTCTCGGTGCACCCCTGTGACCGACCCTGTGTCCTGGTGACACTGATCTAGTCCAAGAAACAGGTAAAATGATACTGTTCATTAAGGCCCCTTGGGACACGGCTATCCAAAATGAAGATACAGCGGCATTCTTGTTGGAGGAGGACCCTATCCAAGTCACCCCCTCTCTGGGAGGGATGTACCCTCTCCAATCCACAGAAAGTGAGGTGCCCCCATGATGGTGTATGCTTATTTGCCTGGCATGGGGCTTGTCTCTGTCATGTCGGATATCGCCCAAATGTTCGTGGACCCATTTCTTAAGGCCCCTGATTGTCTTCCCCACATAGAAGCGGGGGCAGTAACAGCGGGCCAAATAGATTTCCACTTTGGTGTTACAGTTGAAATTGGAGATGCAGTATTTTTTACTGGTCAACTCATTAGTAACCGATTTTGTGGTTACCATAAAGCTGCACGCTTTGCAGCGTCCACATCTGTGACTGCCCTGTGTCTTCAAATGGTCGAGCCATGTACCTTGGTCATTCTTTTTAGGACCCAGATGACTATGTGTAAGACTGTCCCCCAGATTATGGCCCCGCCAGTAGGTGATTTGAGGGTAAGTGGCCTATGGCATCTCTGAAGTCTTCAGCCATAAGTAGTATAGGCCAATGTTTCTGGATGAAGGATCGTATCTGGGGGGCAGCCCTGTCAAATGTACCAATTTCTCTGATAACGTGGGGTGTGGCTTCCTACTTTGGGGTGTCAACAACCTATCCCTTACAACTGTGGGCTAGGAAATATTGTTGGAGCCCCTTCGCTTTTTTTCTGGATGGTAGAACAATTCCTCCTTAGGAATCCCCCTTGTAATTAGGGCATCCAGGAAAGCACTAAAATTGAAGGGAGACCCAGACTTTTCAGACCAAGAAACCCAGCTACAAAGCGTAAACATACCCAATTCTGACGTGATCTTCAGGACTTTCAAGACAATAATGCGTACTTAGTGGTTGAGAGGGTAACAACATCCAGAGACCTAGAGACTGGCCTATCATCCTCTGACACTGACAAGTTGGGTTCCGACAGAAGCAGAAGAGGGGTAAGACCCGTAGTGGCAGGGGACGTACAGGGGGCAGAAACCAGAATAGAGACCCTGGTACTTGTTCCCAAACCAAAAGCCTAACAAAACAACAGGGCCAAGAATGTGGGGACCACTGGCCAACATCATCCTCTATGCCCTCTTCAACTGTAACACCAAAGTGGTTATCTATTTGGCCCGCTGTGACTGCCCCCAGTTTTTATGTGGGGAAGACAATCGGGGACCTTAAGAAATGGGTCCTCGAATATTTGGAGGATATCCGACATGACAGAGACAAGCCCCTTTCCAGGCAAATAAACATACACCATCATGTGGACACCAGTGGCCTCACTTTCTGTGGATGGGAGAGGGTACATCCCTCCCCGAGAGGGAGTGATTTGGATAGGGTCCTCCTCCAAAAAGAGTGCTGCTGGATCTTCAATTTGGATAGCTGTGCCCCAAGGGGACTTAATGAACAGTATAATTTTGCCTGTTTCTTGGACAAGACCAGTGTCACTAGGACACAGGGTTGGTCAGAGGGGCGCACCAAGGGTCCATGTGAAGAGTAGACAGGCAGTTCAGGGAGGATTGTGGGATCCACTGAGGAGCTAGTTCATCCCCGCCTGGAAAATCAGGGTTTCCTAGCTGGTTATTTAGTGCGACCACCCCACCTAGGTCTAGGGCCTAGTTTAGGGTTTACTAGGACCAGTCATAGGATAGGCCCATGGCCAGTCTACCCCTATCCCTCTCAACCTCCTGCATTAGGCAGGTTAGGGACTTGTCCCCCACTTGGGGCTAAGGGCACCCCTACTGCAATTTTGTCTCAGTCTAGGCATCATTTGGTGTGATGATATAATTACTTATGTCCACAAAATTGGACATTGGCATTACAATAGTTTGCCACACCACACACCTGTATCAAAAATAGGGAATTGCCTCCCCCCCCCCCTATTTATAGTTCTATTTTGATCAACTGTCACCTGTATGGTGGTAGCGTCCAGATGCCCTTTTTGTTGGTGGCTGTTGATGCTCCTGGATCCATGCAGATGGCAATCTCTGTTACAAGGCTTACAACACTGTTTTGTTACCTTTATTATCAGCCATGCTAACACCTACATGTAATACGTATCCCTACCAGTAGCGCAACTACAGGTGCTGGACGTTCTCGGCACACCAGGTTACCATGGCGGCCAACACTCCCCCCTGGTGGCTAGGGGGGAGTGTCCTTCCAGTACTGGTACTGCTCCGGAATGCCACGCTGTCTGTACAGCGGGAGCGCACACGGATGACGTCACACGCCACCGGGCAGAGTGCCTTTATAGAGCGGCTGGGTTTCTATTTTCTTCTGTCTACCATTGCAGTGAGGAGGAGGACACCAACTCTTAATCTTGGGAGTTGTGAGTAGCCAGTAACATGGCATATCAGGCGATTCTCTAACTGCCTGCTCCATGACTCTCTCTCTCTCTTCAGCAGGGGACATAGCCATTACCAAATGTGGCATACCTTACTGACCTATACAGTTCATGCTATTGCGATTGATTCTGTTTACAGGTTATTGCCCACAGCGTCTATTATGTACAGTTTATGTGAGGAAGACGCTAATTACTAGGCGACAGAAATGCGTTGGTTGGTTTGGGAGTTATTGTGGAGCCTATGGTCAGATTGTCGCACTCCACATGCTGAATACTGACCATTTCCATGATAATTTATACTGATTTACCTTTACACCCTTTTGGTGTCAGCAATCGGTGGAACGACCTTTCCCTCCCCTATACTGCATTTTTCTAGGTACTGATTGTGATACCTTGTGTGTTTCTTTTTGGTGCCTTATTTTATGATAACTATTATTAAATGTTAAGTTTTAAGCATTTCAAGTTTACATATTTACTACAGATTGCCTTGATTATTGTTGGTTAATAGACAACCTTTTCCTAGTCTGTATAGTTGATTATTTGTACAAATCTTACTGGTATGATAAAATCCCACTTTGAAGGCCATTTATTTAGCACGTGGATACAGATTCATTTCTGCAGATTCTACATCTTAAAACCAATGTTAGACACACAGGCAACTTACATGGTATTTTATTTGTCCAAAGTGGAAGTTATGATCAGTCAGTAAGTGGTAGCCGGGAACCACGCTTACAAGATTCCATTCTCCTTCATTTTCGGATGGGAGACGTATCATGTCCTTTGGTGGTCTCAAAAAAGTAATGTTTATATCTTGAGCTGAAAGATATAAATTGAAGATGTGAACCATATATGATCCAGATAATGGAGCCTGAATTTCATCTATTATTGGATTCACCTGTTATAATGTCACAATATTAATATATTTGGGTATAAATTTTATATGAGAAAATTTAGAAAGTCTTACTTGAATGAAGCCAGCTTCTGAAGGAGAGGGAACAGTTCAGAAAATCAAAAGGGAAGTAGTAGATGTGCATACTGCAGGAAGTGGTTATGTGCATGGGATTGCTCTTGAATACCATGCCTTTACTATTCACATAGGTATAAGGGATATCTGTAGATTCTGCGGTGCCCACACTGAAGACAGAGAACGATAAATAGCTGGGGAATATAGTCATTTATCAACATAGTAATACAGTGTGCACAGAATGTTTAATGTTTAAGAATTTTATCAGATGAAAATACAGAACATTCCATGGGTAAATCCGAAATGGCACTAAATTGTATAGATTTTTGAGAGACTATGTGCAAATTATGTTATTGGGCAAAATTTTAGTTTAGGGCCACCATTAAAAATTTGGTTGTGGATCTACAGTGTTTCTAAAGCAAAATAGGCAGCAATATAATTTTATTGCAGTTGCTTACAACTAAGAGGGACATGCCTCTGAAGGCCATTTTAGAAGTGTTGTCTTTTTTGTGATTTTACATGCAGATTTTAAAGATCAAAGAGGTGACGCTGTATCTGCAAGTTCTGATTATAGACCAATGACATGATTTATTTTATAGATTTTTTTAATTTTTTTATGTTTATGTGTATATGTTTATTCATTGGTTTTCGAAAAAATAGATTTCTATATTCTTAGACTTACACTTCTTCAATCATGATATCTGGTGTCCATATTGAATCTGTCGGAAGGTAGATATGTGTGATGTTGTCAAACTGGATAGGATCCCACTGAAGAAAATCATCTACCCATGACTGTATAATGGAAAAATAGAAAATAAAACATAAAAAAACACTAAAGTCTTATCAGTGGTTTAATGTTTATATTATTAATATTGGATTACCCATTTATGAAGAAATTCAGAGCATTTAAGAGATTAAAGGGGTTGTCTCGTGAAAACTAAGTTTATAACAGGGGGTCAGACTGCTGGGACCCCCCTCTGCGGTCTCTGGAATGAGACTCTGGCTCTCAGTGAGGAGCGTGGTGCAGGTGCTCCATTAATTTCTATGGGAGCTCTGAAGAGACCAGGGTACAGCACTCAGGCGTCTCCAGCGTTCCCATACAAATGAATGGAGCACATGCTGAGGAGAGCTGAGGTCCTGTTCTGGAGATCGCAGTGGGTCCAAGCAGTCTCAACTACGTAGCCAGGGGATAAGATAGTTTTAACTGGGCAACCCCTTAAATGTGTACCTATCTTTTGAAAAAACTTTTGATATGTCAAAAGTTTTCATTGGCCAATGTCTCCACAGACAGACCACCACAGATCATTAGAATGAGCTGAGAATAATGTTAAGCTGAGCAATCTCCATCTCGCTGCAGTAGACGGATCCCATAGACTTTCTATTGCAGGCAAACTCCTGCAATGAGACAAAGATCTTATTCAGCCAGGGAAAGAAGCACCAAGCAGCACATTATTCCCAGTTTGTTTTTATGATCCATGGGGGTATGCTCACTTAAACATTGACTAATCACAAATTTGGACATACATTTTTACTGGATTTTTTTTTTTTTTAAATGTAGGAAGTTTATTTGTCCTCTACATTTGGGCCAAAGGGCTCTTTCAAGTTGTCATAAGAGTAGGGCTACCAAAAGTAAAGGACTATAAATTATCTGTAATGTTACCTGGTTATACAAGATGTAACTTTTCACAATTTGGTTTTTCTCCTCCTGTGAAGAGAGGAAAAGTAAGAAGACTTGAAACATACATGTCAGCAGAAAACAGGGGTCTGTAGTTATAAAAAGCTAGCCACCAAGATTTCCGCTATACCATGCTGGGAAATGTCCCCAGGGCACTTTAGTCTAATTTGCATAACAACAAGAAGACTTGTATTTACCCAAAGTAGAAGACCACTGGCCCTATCTAGCCATCAGCTTACTTAAACTACTTTAAACAACTATGAAAACAATAAATTGGTTCAAATGTGGAAATATGCTCTGTATAATAAAGGCTTTTATTTCTGTTTGTTATGTTTGCATTCACTTCCAGGCAGTGGAAGAGAGGTGGTGTCTGGTTACTATAAAAGAAAGTATACTAAGCGATTGTCTGAGCTAGTGATTGTGTGTCTGCATACAAGAGTGTGAAGTATACAAGTGAGTGTAAGTATAAAAGTTAGAGGGACTTTAAATTTAGGGAGTTTAATTGAAATATTAGATTTTTTTTTTTTTTTTTACTGTAAATTTTTGCAATCCCCAAATTTAGTATGGCCTCCATGTTGGAAAACGCAGTCCAGTGTGCATCTTGCACAATGTATGCAATCCTTGAACAGCAGTTTGTGGGTGCATATTGTTGTGTGAGATGTGTGCGAGTTGTTCATTTGGAAGCCCAGATCCTGGATCTAGAGGAGCAACTGGCAACACTGTGACGCACTGACAACCTGGAGAGGAGTCTCCTGCTCGAGAGGAGTCTCCTGCTCACTGAGCAAGTACTCTCTGGGGTAGAGGTGGGGGAGGATAGTGGTACGGAGGTGCAGGACAGTCAGGCAGTTAGCTGGGTTATAGTTAGAAAACAGGGTAGAGGAAAAAGTGTCACGGAGGCTAGTCCTGATCTGGCACACCCCAACAAGTTTGCCTGGTTGGCAGCTGAGGGGGATGCCATTTCAGAGTTAGCAGTACTGCAGCAGGACTCTGCCTCTGACTGCCAGGGGGGTGTCTGCTCCAGTAAGGAGGGAATGAGGAGTGCAGGGCAGGCCAGACAGGTACTGGTAGTGGGGGACTCAATTATTAGGGGGACAGACAGGGCGATCTGTCACAAAGACGGGGATCGCTAAACAGTGTGTTGTCTTCCTGGTGCTCAAGTTCGGCACATCGTGGATCAGGTTGACAGGTTGCTAGGTGGGGCTGGAGAGGACCCATCAGTCATGGTGCATATTGGCACCAATGACAAAGTAAGAGGTAGGTGGAGTGTCCTTAAAAATGATTTGAGGGACTTAGACCGCAAGCTTAAGGCAAGGACCTCCAGGGTAATATTTTCTGAAGAGGCAGCAGGAGATTAGGGAGATAAACAAGTGGCTTAGAAGCTGGTGTAGGAAGGAGGAATTTGGTTTCATGGAGAACTGGTCCAACTTCGCTGTCGGATACAGGCTCTACCCTAGGGACAGGCTGCACCTCAATGGAGAGGGTGCAGCTGTGCTTGGGGAGAAGAAGGATAGAAGGGGGGTCATGTGGAGTCATTATGGGTAGAAATATATGGAGATAAAAATTACAAAATTCTGATAGGGGTTTGCTATAAGCCGCCAAACATAATGGAAGAGGCAGAAGATCAATTACTTAGGCAAATAAACAAGGCAGCAAATCAGAATGAGGTCATAATAATGGGAGACTTTAACTATCCTGATATAAATTGGGAGACTGAAACCTGTGATTCTCATAAAGGAAACAGGTTTCTGACTATAGCTAAAGACAATTTTCTGTCCCAAATGGTGTATGGGCCTGACCAGAGGGGACACCCTACTGGACTTAATATTAACCAACAGAGCTGAAAGAGTAACTAATGTGCAAGTAGAAGGACACCTAGGAACTAGTGATCAAAATATAATACATTATAACTTGTTCTTCAATAAGGGAATCTCTCAAGGGGCTACAAAAACAGTGAACTTTAGGAAGGCAAAGTTTGATCAAATCAGAAAAGCCCTTAACAATATAAATTGGGATAATGTCCTCAAAAACAAGAATACTGACACTAAATGGGAGACTTTTAAAAAAATCTTAAATTCTCACTGTAAGATACCTTATGGGAAAAAAATGGGTCAGAAATAAAAGAAAACCAATATGGATGAATAAAAATGTTAAGGGGGCAATAAACGACAAAAAAAAAAAAAAAAAAAAAAAGCATTTAAACTACTAAAACAGGACGGCAGTGAAGAAGCATTAAAAAGGTATAGAGAAAAATGTAAAACATATAAAAAACAGATAAAAGCTGCAAAAATAGAGACAGAAAGACTCATTGCAAAAGAGAGTAAAACTAATCCCACAATGTTCTTTAACTATATAAATAGCAAAAAGGTTAAAAATGAAAGTGTAGAAGAAATTATAAACTGGGATCAGGAAAAAGCAAATATATAAAAAAAAATATTTTCCACTATATTCACGGAGGAAAAGGAAATGCGAGGTGAAATACAGTGTGATAAGGTAAACTCCCGAGTAAAGGTCACCTGTCTAACCCGGGAAGAAGTACAGTGCCGCCTATAAAAAATCAATATAGGCAAATCGCCAGGTCCAGATGGCATTCACCCCCTGTGTTCTAAAGGAATAAAGTAATGTAATAGACAGACTTTATTTTTAATATTCAAGGACTCTATAGTGACAGGGACTGTTCTCCAGGACTGGCGCATGGCAAATGTGGTGCCAATGTTTACAAAAGGGGTCAAAAGGTGACCCCTGGAATTATAGGCCTGTCAGTTTAACCTCCGTTGTATGTAAATTGTTTGAGGGTTTTCTAAGGAATGCTATTTTGGAGTTTCTTGATAAAAATAAATGTATGGCTCCATATCAGCATGGATTTATGAGTGATCGGTCCTGTCAAAATAACCAGATCAGCTTTTATGAGGAGGTGAGCTCCAGACTGGACCAGGCGGAATCGCTGGATGTCGTATATCTGGATTTTTCTAAAGCATTTGATACGGTGCCACATAAAAGGTTGGTGCATAAAATGAGAAGGTTTGGACTGGGGGAAAATGTGTGCAAGTGGGTAAATAACTGGCTCTGTGATAGGAAACAGAGGATGTTATTACTGGTTCTTATTCTGATTGGGTGACTGTTACTAGTGTGGTACCACAGGGGTCAGCCTTGGGTTCTGTTCTATTTAATATATTTATTAATGACCAAGTAGAGGGTTTCAATAGTAAAGCAGCAATCTTTGCAGATGATACTAAACTCTGTAAAGAGGTAAACACTATAGAGGACAGTGCACTGTTACAAATGGATTTGGATAGGTTGGAGGTTTGGGCTGGGAAGTGGCACATGAGGTTCAACACCAATAAATGTAAGGTAATGCACATGGGGAAGAAAAATCCAGGCTGGGATTATGTATTAAATAAGAGAACACTTGGGACGACTGATGTGGAAAAGGACTTTGGAGTCTTAGTTAAAGGGGTTATTCACCATAAGGTGATTATAGTACATACCTGCCAGACAGTAGTGGACATGCTTAGGAAGGATCTGTGCTTGTCTTGGGACTAAGGGGGAGATTTATCAAAACCTGTACAGAGGCAAAGTGGCCCAGTTGCCCATGGCAACCAATCAGATCACTTCTTTCATTTTTCAGAGGCCTTGTTAAGAAATGTAAGAAGTAAGCTGATTGGTTGCTATGGGCAACTGGGCAACTTTGCCTCTGCACAGGTTTTGATAAATCTTCCCCTAAATGTCTATGTAGTGAGTCCACCATAACATTGTAGTTAGCTTTTTGTGAACTAGTATTTCCTGTTTGAGTTTTTCTTTTTTGACTACAAATCCCATAATTCCATTTTCCTCTCTCCCACACATTAGCCACCACACCCATTAAAACTTAAATGAGCTGCATCCATTCAAAAGACCTGTGGTTTTCAACCAGGGTGCCTCCAGCTGTTGCATTAATTGCAGATTGATATCTCTCCCACCAAGCGATCCCTCCACCCATTGAAGCAGACAGGCTCCCTGTCATAAGCTGACTAGTGAGTCAGGCCTTGGCCTCCTTGCAACCTGGGAAAAATCTGAGACAACAGTCCTTTTGTATGCTATTAAAAATAAATATTGGGGTGAAAATCACAGAAGAATTGTGAGAAAACCGTCACACACAGGTACAGACACTATATTATGAACTACACTAACTTTACAGCCCCTGTAGCATAGTCAAATAAAAAAATTCCAGGAATATCCCTTTGATAGTAAATTTAGCTATAGTGACCAGTGTCGGGCAGCTGCTGCAAAGGCAAATAAAATCATGGGGTGCATCAATAGGGGCATAGATGCCCACGACAAGAAAATCATTCTACCGCTGTGCAAATCACTAGTCAGACCACACATAGAATACTGTGTACAGAACTGGGCACCAGTGTACAAGAAATATATAGTGGAGCTGGAGAGGGTTCAAAGATGGGCAACCAAGGTAATACTGGGAATGTACAGTACCCAGAAAGATTATCAGAATTAGGGTTATTTAGTTTAGAAAAAAGAAGGCTTAAGGGCGACCTAATAACTATGTATAAATATATTAGGGTACCTTACAGAGATCTCTCCCATGATCTATTTGTACCCAGGACTGTATCTATAACAAGGAGGCAT
Organism: Hyla sarda; assembly: GCF_029499605.1. NCBI lineage: Eukaryota > Metazoa > Chordata > Amphibia > Anura > Hylidae > Hyla > Hyla sarda. The sequence continues at coordinate 85,469,174 of NC_079198.1, forward strand.
CCTCTACATTTAGAGGAAAGCAGGTTTCTACACCAGGACAGACAGGGGTTCTTTACTGTAAGAGCAGTGAGACTGTGGAATTCTCTGCCTGAGGAGGTGGTCATGAAGAACTTGGTAAAATAATGTAAAAGGGGTTTGGATGCATTTTTGGAGAATAATAACATTACAGGTTATATATTCTAGATCTATAAGGGCCGAAGGTTGATCCTGGGATTTGTTCTGACTGCCATATTTGGAGTCGAGAAGGAATTTTTACCGCGAGTATGAGGGTTTTTTTTTGCCTTCCTCTGGATCAACTCAGTAGGGACTCATTAGGGTTATAGGTTGAACTTGATGGACTCCGATCTTTTTTTTAACCTTATGAACTATGTTTCCAATGCCACCAGTAGAAGCTATTTCCACAATGGAAGACTATAAGTAAGGCTGTTTTCACATGGGAATATTATGGCCACGTGAAACTGGCCCAAACAGGAGACACATCTATTTTAGTAAGACTACTGAATAAGACTACACTTAAGGTTTGTTTGTAGTGTGTAACCATGGAGACAAATAAGTCTGTATGTGAGCTGTGTAAATAAAATTCTATCTTTTTAATTTGAACTATTTGTAAAGTTACTAGATTTTTTGTTATAGATGCTGTTCAGAGCGGAATAATTGCATTTGTTGCCTGTATATAAGTGTATGTGTCTAAATGTTTATGTATCTTATTCTTCACACCAGCCAGCAACCCTTAACTGGAGCTCAGCATTCTAATACTAGGTTCACACATACCCTGTACCTAGTATGCTGCATGGCCAATTGCCCCATGACTAATTTTTTTTGTTCTAAACAAAATGGACAATAAAGCTTGAAACATACAAAGCTTTTGTTTGGTGTCTTTTTGGCCTGAAAAAGGCACAGAAACAGACTCCTTTTTTCTCCTCATGATGCAGTATTTCCTGATATTTTTTTCCAAAAAGAGTGTGTTTTAGAATAGATTTTTTGTTAAGCATTTTATTCCCTGTGTTTTGCTTATTACAAGTCATGTGATTTTCTAACAACAAATTGTGGAAAATAAGCAGAAAAAATGCCAACACACACCATAGTTTTCAGCCATTTTTTCACACCTATAGAAGTCTAAGGGAGGTTAAATGCCATACCTTGAGCACGTTTTGATTTAAAAAAGCTAACACTGAGCCTAAATCTCCCGACCGCCCAAAAAAACAACAATAAATCTTGAGTATGGCATTTCATATTACCCTATTGACTTCCACCCTATTGATTCCCAGCTAACATCTGGCCAAAGCATTTTTGGCCCCAGAAAAGTCATGCAGCGAATAAAGTGTTGTTGTTTTTTTGTTTTTTTTCTTGTTTGTTACTTTTTTGCAAAATTGCAATGTCTGTTTTTAGTCCTAACTACAAAGTCTAAGTGGTGGGCAGGAGCAGGATTGCAAAAGCCAAACCCCCTCCCCAATAAAAAAAAATAAATAAAAAAAGAAGCATTGATGTATTCTAAAAGGTATTTTGCAATGGTGCACGTATCCCTTTAGGAATAAGTCTGTTTATTAAAATTAGATTGTAAGATTAAAATTAGACTATGTCAATAATTTTGTGAAGTCTATAACCCGGCAGTCTGAATTCTCAATCAACCATCTTTTTTTTTTAAGTAAATGATTCAATCTGCCAAATGTTTTCTGTATTAAAATTCATAGATACTTATTTACTTTTCCTATGGAGACAAGTGGTATGAAGTGTAATCAGCAAAACAAATGGTTTTTTCCTGGATTTTAGATACACTTGTGTACAGCTGTTTATCTAAGAGTTAACACATCATGAAATAATGAATGAGCACATTTTCTATTGAAATTGATATAATTTTTATGTAGGGTTTAAACAGTGTAACATATAAAGAATTTTACAGAGTGATAGTTCAAAAGATAATATGGTAACAAAAGTGTAGTCCTCTGGGACTCCCAGTAACTGACTTGGAAACCTGACAGTAAGGGTACAGTTTCCCTGTAGCGCCACCACAGGGGAAATAAAGCATTGCACAGGGCCTTTTCGAATCAATAAGTTGTGTGTGTCATGCAGAATAGGACAGGTCCTCCAAAACGAGACATGCTCTTTTTAGCTGCTTTAAACTTCGATTGAGACGTTAGGGTCCTGATAAAATTTGGGAACCTATTAAAATAATAGCTATTGTTCAGGAAATTATTGATATTTTATAAAAGAACACAAAGCTGCCACTATAATCACTTTTCTGAACCCAACTTTTCATAAAACTCTAATGTTGCCAAAACTAGGGTAAAAAATAAATACTTACCAACTCAAGAATTGCATTTATGGCTACCTCTATAAATACTGTGGTTGTGTCTCGCCAATTCTTCTTAGGTCGCACGCCTTTGTTGTACCCGTCCATCAAATAGTCTGAGAGTTCCACTAAAGGTGATGTATTGGATTTCATTACATAAGGCTCTGGTCCAAGGAAGGAAATAAAAAAAATTATATACATACAGTATCTATCTACAACACACAAGGCAGCAGCACTCTCTTGCGGGTAGAGCTCTTCTGAATGCCCAAAAGCTTGGGTGCAAACAGAGAGAATAGGGATAAGGTCCACACAATCCCATTGGATAAAAAATAAATAAAAGGTTGATTCAATGCAGCAGAAAAAACGTGTTTCCATCATGATGTGAACAGTGACATTTAGAGTTTTGACTGATTCTTTAGCAAGCAGCAAAAATTCTATTTTTTCTCATGGGCTTGCATTTTCTATAATATTCCAGTGGGAATCCATCCGCCCAGGTGTTTTTTTTTTTTGTTTTTTTTTATGACATAGGGGGAGATTTATCATTGCTTTTAGAGCATTTTTTTTTTGGTCTATGCTTTGGCGCAGTTCAGGCGCAAGCAGCATATTTAGTGACTTTTATGCGTCTTTTGATATAGACAGTTTCACTCTTTTTTGCCTATCCGTAGAACTTTTTCTTTTTGACCATGCACTTGACCATGGTCACTTATCTCTCATTTGTGACTTTTGTCAAAAGTCGCTATTTTGTGCGAAAGGTAGTTTATTAGGCGCAAAGCTACACCACCTACCAGTAGGCGTGAGAATCACTTCTACCTTCCACAATTCAACCTTTAACCTCTTGTGGTCAGGAGCTGAGCGCGGGTTATAGCTGGGTGGTCCTGGCGGCTATATGCCACCATGGATCCATCTCTAATGCCAAACATCACCGATCACGGTGATGCCCGGCTTTAACCCCTTAGACACCACAATCAAATTTGATTGTAGTGTCTAAGATGCAAGTAAAAATGTCCCAGCAGCTCTGTAAAATTAAGTAAAAAACACCTAACCGTCCAAATTCAGGACCCCAGAAAGTGTCTACTTCCCTTCCTCACAAGCATCTAGAAAGTGTGTGTGGTAGAGCTTTTCCCACCACAGCAGAGCTGCGCAAAATTCATCATCCTGCTGCACCTTCCTGATAAATAAGATGCACGCTAGTCAAACCCACCACCCAAATAAACGTGGGAAAATAGCTCTACTGTAGACATTCTTTGATAAATCTGGGCCATAGACATTATAGTGTCCCCAGTTTCTTTTTCTGTGATTGGTTTCGTGAGGATTGTGCATTCTTCTTGTGAAATTCCACAAAGTCCAAAAAGTTTATTATATTTTCATTTTCTTATTGTAATTTTTTTAAACATTTTATTTTTTAGTATATTAACAGCATTCCGTGATATGCTTTACAGCAGAATCCATAGACATGGTCATAGTCTGGAGGAGTCCCCTTTTACTAGAATGATAGCATTTGCTAGGTATGCTCTGTTGTCTTAACTATCTATTGGTGTCACCTTTGACTGTAATCCTGTCTGTGATGGGAAGGGAGACACTGCTGGGAAATTATTTGTACAGATCAGGAAGTGTCAGCTTAGTTTAGGGCTTATTGGTCAGAATGAAAACTGCAAGATTTTAAATTATAGATAGTAAAATGGAAAAATTTGCAAAAGAAAAAAAAACACCCAATAAAAAATCTTGATAAAAAAAAAGACACATTCCCTTTACAATCACCTGTTTAGTATTTTGTACTGTAGACAGGACCAGTTTTAGACTAGGTGTGGCTTTCAGCTATTAAAAGTGGGGCCCACTTAATACAGTTGAAGGTCCCCATGTCCCACTCTCTGAATCTTGCTACATCTTAGTTAGAGTGAATGGGGGTGCTATGCAAACAGCAGCAACCATGACCTGACAAACATGATACATTTAGCTTTTATAGTGTCAACATTTGTTTGGAACAATAAGGCCATAACACATGTATATTATAGGGTCCAAATCTAAGTTCTTTAGTGAATATTTTCTAATTTTAAATGTAAAATAAATCTAAAAGGTGGCCATATTAGAGTGGATCTGACCTGATCAGATGCAGTCATAGAATACAGGACTATTACATCAGGTGACTCAGGTGACCTCTTCTCTAATTGTGGATGTTCTCTTCTCTTTTCTTCTCCATCCTGCCCAGACAAACACAATGATGTCTTCTGATGATGCAGACTATACTAAGACATCTGCAGCCATCTCCACCCTCTGTAGTAACACAACCTCCATCCTTTACACTGCCAACCTGCATCTACCCCCAATATTGTGCCTGTAGCTTCCCCATGTGCCCCCATTACGATGCCCACAGCACTGCCCAGTATCCCCAAATACTGTACTCCAAGTATAATAGAGCCTAAGGACAAGGATAAAGGCAACAGCAAGGGGCTAACTACCAAATATGGGCACCAAAGCAAACTGTAAAATTATAGGGCTCTCCCAAGGTTTAAACTAATCATCAATCCACTGAAATGGGTCATGAGAACAGAGGACCTGTGTCCCCTAGTAAATGGAGCAGCAGTACATGATTGCCCATCTCTCCATTCACTCTCTATGGGATCTCCACACATTGGCAAGTTTAGCATTCAGAAATGTTTATAGGTCACATAGAGAATGTATGGGGCTATCATGTGCACTACTGTTCCATTCACTCGGGGGACAGGGACATTTATAATCAAGATATATACCAATCAGATTTTTAGTCTCACATAAACTGCCCCGTTTCACATATTCTGCTACCTATTCCTACCTTGATTCCTTTCCCCTATATACAGCTGCCTATGTCTACCTCACCCCACATACACTGATCTCTATACTTTCTCCCCCCAACCACTATGCTTTCCCTTTTACCTCCTCCTTTGTGTACATTTACAGGTCCTGCAAGGTCCTTAAAGGTTCTGTAAGAGGGTCTGTGCTGGTCTAGGGCCTTCCTGCAGCCCAAACAGGTATAGATCATTCACATTATTGAAATATGCCATATTAACATGAAATCAATGTGTTTTTGCTGTGATATTGCACAAATCGTGGCAAAATGCAGCAATATGCCTGTGGTTCTGCAGCTGTTCTAAGGGCCACTTTTGGGATGTGGGGTCAAATTTCTCCCTAATGCTGGCCCCAACTGTAGATTGAACTATACTGAACCATCAAGGCCTACACCACACAAGACCTCTGAAAGGGCCCTGTAGTATCTGTCATTAAGACATTAGTAGCAGATCCATTAAGTTGTGTTGAGATGTAAATTGTTTGGGCTTCTTGGATTGGACTTGTTTTTCCAGCACAAACCCTGGGTAGTTGATCAGATTGAGATCTGGGATATATGGAGGCAAGCAAACACCTTGAACTCTTTATTATGTTCCTCAAACCGTTTCTGACAATTTTTGTAGTGTGACAGGGTGAATAGTTCTACTGAAATGGGCCCCTCTCATTAGGAAATACCATTGCTATGAAGGGGGCAGATGGTCTGCAAAAATGTTTGTGTAATAGGTACATGTCAAACATCTACATTAATGCCAGGATTCAAAATTCCACAGATAATTTAGCCAACAGTATCACACTGCCTCTGCTAGCTTGCCTTTCTACCATAGAACATCTTGATGCCATCTCTTCCCCAGAAAAGTGGTGTACCCGCACCAGACATTGCACATTATGTAAAAGAAAATATAGATTTTCAAGCCAGACCATCTTCTTTCAATGCCACACTATCCAGTTTTGATGCTCACATGCCCATGGTTTCCACTTATGTGTACACGAGTCAGCATGGACGCTCTTAGCAACCCTATATGCACCTGTGGTGTCCCAGCCCCAAAGGCTGTCCTGTTGGCTAAAGATTGCCTCGGGCATCCCTGAAGTCTCTTTGTTGGGCTCACTGCTTTACTGTCTGACCTGTTATATATTGTTGTGTTATGTATTCATTTATGCACTGTACCTTTGAGGCTTGTGGCAGAATGACGGGGTGACCCTGATGCCCCAAAGGGGGATCCCTAAACCTGGCCCTTGTGTAGTGTAGAAGGGGGAAGAGCTGTTCAGTCTAGTCTAGTCTAGTCTATTTTAGTCTCAGTCAGTTGTGAAGTGGGTAGTGGAGTGCAGTCACTGTGAGGAGAAGCCTAGGGAGTAGAAAACTGCAAAATTCCACTCCAATGCCAATCTCAGAAAAACCCCAATGCACAGGTGAATGTCAAAGCCTGGCAGTAAGCAAAGCTCTTGGGGGAAAATCTCTTCTTCAGTCATTCAGTCAAGTTAAATCTTTCAAGTCAGCTTGGGCTGCTAATCATCTTAACCCCTTAAGGACCCTTGACGTACACGTACGTCATGACACCCTAGTACTTAAGGACCCATGACGTACGCGTACATCATGGAGAATTCCGTCCCCCGACGCACGCCGGGCGGGCATTGGACTGGGATGCCTGCTAAAATCATTCAGCAGGCATCCCGTGCAAACGCCCAGGGGGGTCATCAGACCCCCCCATGTCGGCGATCGCGGCAAATCGCAAGTGAATTCACACTTGCGATGTGCGCGATTCCGGATCATTACGGGTCTGTGGTGACCCGGTGACCCGGTGACTTTCATTTTCCCCGTCCTGCCCACACACAATAGGCGGGGCAGAATGGGGAAACGACAGAGGACCGGGCACCGAAGATCCACTAACCCATCCGAGGGCAGTGGGCGACGGAGATCGGCGGGCGACAATGTCGTGCGGCTGGATCCTACGGAAGCTGGTGAGTTGCCTAGCAACATCTGGAAGGCACAGTTTGAGACCACTATACAGTGGTCTCTAACTTTTGCCCTCCAGATTTTGCAAAACTACAACTTCCAGCGTACCCAGGCAGCTGTTTGGGCATGCTGGAATATGTAGTTTTGCAACAGCTGGAGGGCTACAGTTTGAGACCACTATACAGTGGTATCTAAACTGTATCCCTCCAGATCTTGCAAAACTACAACTCCTAGCATGCCCAAACAGCTGTTTGCTGTCTGGGCATGCTGGGATTTGTAGTTTTGCAACATCTGTAGGGCCACAGTTTGCAGATCACTTTGCAGATAACTTTGCAGTGTAGCCCTCCAGATGTTGCAAAACTGCAAATCCCAGCATGCCCAAACAGCTGCCTCAGCATGCTGGCAGTTGTAGTTGCGTACCTCCATCTGTTGCATAACTACATCTCCCAGCATGCCCTTCGGTGATCAGTACATGCTGGGAGTTGTAGTTTTGCAACAGCTGGAGGCACACAGGTTGGAAAATACTGAGTTAGGTAACAGAACCTAACTGAAGGTTTTCCAACCAGTGTGCCTCCAGCTGTTGCAAAACTACAACTCCCAGCATGCACGGTCTGTCAGTACATTCACACAGGCAGGTTTACAGTAAGTTTCCAGCTTCAAGTTTGGGCTGCGGCAATTTTTTCGCAAACTGCTAGCGGGAAACTCACCATAACAAGGCAGTGCGAATGTACCCTAAAAACACTACACTAGCACATAATAAAGGGTAAAACACTATATATACACCCCGTTACACTGTTCCCCCAATAAAAATGAAAAACTTATTGTATGGCAGTGTTTCCAAAACGGAGCCTCCAGCTGTTGCAAAACAACAGCTCCCAGTATTTCTGGACAGCCACTGACTGTCCAGGCATGCTGGGAATTTAGCAACAGCTGGGAATCACTGGCGTAGAATACCCCTATGTCCACCCTTATGCAATCCCTAATTTAGTCCTCAAATGCGCATGATGCTCCCTCACTTCGGAGCCCTGTCATATTTAAAGGAAACAGTTCAGGACCACATATGGGGTATTTCCATACTCGGAAGAAATTGCACTACAGATTTTGGGGGGCTTTTTCTCCTTTTACCTCTTATGAAAATGAAAAGTTGGGGGCTACAACAGCTTGTTAGTGTAAAAAACATAAACATGTTTACACTAACATGCTGGTGTTGCCCCATACTTTTTATTTTCACAAGCGTTAAAAGAAAAACAAGACCCCCAAAATTTGTAACGCAATTTCTCCTGAGTACGGAAATACCCCATATGTGGGTGTAAAATGCTCTGCGGGTGCACAACAAGGTTCAGGAATGAGAGTGCACTATGTACATTTGAGGCCTAAATTGGTGATTGGCAAAGAGGTGGCTGATTTTACAGTGGTTCTAACATAAATGCAAAAAAAAAATACCCACATGTGACCCCATTTTGGAACGTAACAAGGGGTATAGTGAGCCTTAACACCCCACAGGTGTTTAATGAAAATTCTTCAAATTTGGATAGAAAAATAAAATAAAAAAAATGTTCACTAAAATGCTGCTGTTACCCTAAATTTTTCATTTTCACAAGGTTAAATAGGAAAAAAAGCCCCAAAATTTGTAACCCCATTTCTTCTGAGTAAGAACATACCCCCATGTGTGGATGTAAAGTGCTCTGCGGACGTACTACAATGCTCAGAAGAGAAGGAGCGCCATTGGGATTTTGAAGAGAAAATTTGTCCGGAATTGAAGGCCATGTGTGTTTACAAAGCCCTCATATCAGAACAATGGACCCCCCCCACATGTGATCCCATTTTGTAAACTACACCCCTCATGTAATGCAATAAGGGGTACATTGAGCATTTACGCCCCACAGGTGTCTGACAGATTTTTGGAACAGTGTTTCGTGAAAATGAAAAATTTAATTTTTCATTTGCACAGCCCACTGTTCCAAAGATCTGTCAAACGCCAGTGGGGTGTAAATACTCACTGCACCCCTTATTAAATTCTGTGAGGGGTGTAGTTTGCAAAATAGGGTCACATGTGGCGGGGGTCCACTGTTCTGGCAGCACGGGGGACTTTGTAAACGCACATGGCCCCTGACTTCCATTCCAAACAAATTTTTTTCCCAAAAGCTCAATGGCTCTCCTTCTGAGCATTGTAGTGCGCCAGCAGAGCACTTGAAGTCCACACATGGGGTAATTCCATACTCAGAAGAGATGGGGTTACAAATTTTGGGGGGCATTTTGTCCTATTATCCCTTGCAAAATATTTAAATTTGAGGGAAAACCAGCATTTTAGTGGAAAAAAAAAACATTTACACATCCAACTTTAACGAAAAGTCGTCAAACACCTGTGGGGTGTTAAGGCTCACTGGACCATTTGTTACGTGCCTTGAGGGGTGTAGTTTCCAAAATAGTATGCCATGTGGGGTTATTTTTTTGCTGTCCTGGCACCTTAGTGGCTTACTAAATGGGACATGCCCCCCAAAAACCACTTCAGAAAAACTCCTTCCCTTCTGAGCCCTCTACGAACACTTGACATACACATATGAGGTATTTTCTTACTCGAGAGAAACTGGTTTACACATTTTAGGAAGATTTCTCTCCTTTTACCCCTTCAAAATTCAGTAACTGGGTCTACAAGAACATGCCAGTGTAAAAAATGAAGATTTTAAATTTTCTTCTTCAATTTGCTGCTATTCCTGTGAAACACCTAAAGGGTTAACAAGCCGTTTGAATGTCATTTTCAATACTTTGAGGGGTGCAGTTTTTATAATGGGGTCATTTGTGTGGTATTTCTAATATGAAGGCCCTTCAAATCAACTTCATAACAGAAAAATTTTTAAATTGCTGCTATACTTTGAAGCCCTCTGATGTCTTCCAAAAGTAAAAACATATCAACTTTATGATGCAAACATAAAGGAGACATATTGTATATGTGAATCAATATATAATTTATTTGGAATATTAATTTTCCTTATAAGCAGAGAGCTTCAAAGTTAAAAAAAAAAAAAAGCAAAATTTTCCAATAACATAAAGTAGAATATGTCACGAAAAAACTGTCTCGGATCAGAATGAAAGATAAAACCATCCCAGAGTTATTAATGTTTAAAGTAACTAACAGTGGTCAGATGTGCAAAAAATGGCCGGGCCCTACAGTGAAAATTGTCTTGGTCCTTAAGGGGTTAATGCTGCATTCAACAGCAACTACAACTCCCAGCAAGGCGACAGGCTTCCTGGATCTGCTCTGCCCATCCCTCTGCACAAAAGTCTGTACTTTTAAGATCTGCTACTTCCAGCAACACTAAAGATAGTTATTCGTAACCTTATATCGGTGTATTCATTACCCCGTGCCTACCTTGTCCCTGGTATACTAGTTGCCCTTTCTTTGACCACTTTTGGTGTCTGGTAACCACTGCCTACTGGATACACCCTATAACCACTACCATTTTCAATATTATTCACTTCACCTGTGGATTGAATGTCTGACTGGTGTTCATACACAGTATATATAACGATATATAACTTTAACATAATAAGAAATCATGATCCTACTACTAAAATTATAAATGGTCACAATAAAATTCTGGGACCAGTATAAGGCCTCCTACATTAAATTTCCACTGGGGAAAAAAACATTCTATTCCCCAGTCTCCCAACAACCCCCCCCCCCCCCCCCCCCCACAAAAAAAAATAAATAAAGTTTTTTTTTTTTTTTTTTAATAAGAGAGGTAGATGTCAGGAAGAAAGTAGTTTGGAAGCCCCCTTGACAATGACAGGGGCAGGGGTTATGTGAAGGATTTTCTAACTTGAACACTGTGCAGATTCTTGTCAGAAGGCAAAACCAGTCTTAAATACACTGTGGCACAGCAGTTCTGCTGTAGCTCACCACTCCTGCATCTGCAGATAATTCTGTTGAGCATCATCCTGGCATCTCCTTCTTCACTGGCAGATACAACATATAAGTGTCATTGTACTCCAGCAGTCCAAGCATCTTTTGTAGGTCTTACACATCTGCTTTTAGTTATCATTCTGATTCCGAGAATTTTTTTTTCGTGACATATTCTACTTTAACATAGTGGTAACATTTTGTGGTAACTTGCATCCTTTCTTGGTGAAAAATCCCAAAATTTTATGAAAAATTTGAAAATTTAGCATTTTTCTAACTTTGAAGCTCTCTGCTTGTAAGGAAAATGGATATTCCAAATAATTTTTTTTAATTCACATATACAATATGTCTACTTTATGTTTGCATCATAAAATTTATGTGTTTTTACTTTTGAAGACACCAGAGGGCTTCAAAATTCAGCAGCAATTTTCCAATTTTTCACAAAATTTTTAAACTCGCTTTTTTTCAGGGACCAGTTCAGGTTTGAAGTGGATTTGAAGGGTCTTCATATTAGAAATACCCCACAAATTACTCCATTATAAAAACTGCACCCCCTAAAGTATTCAAAATGACATTCAGTCAGCATTTTAACCCTTTATGTGCTTCACAGGAATAGCAGCAAAGTGAAGGAGAAAATTCACAATCTTCATTTTTTACACTCGCATGTTCTTGTAGACCCAATTTTTGAATTTTTGCAAGAGGTAAAAACACATGGCATACTATTTTGGAAACTAGACCCCTCGGGGAACGTAACAAGGGGTTAAGTGAACCTTCATACCCCACAGGTGTTTCACGACTTTTGCAAAAAATTTTTACCTAAAATGCTTCTTTTCCCAAAAATTTTACAGGGTAAAAGCAGAAAATACCCCCCCAAAATTTGTAACACAATCTCTCCCGAGTACGGCGATACCCCATATGTGACCCTAAACTGTTGCCTTGAAATACGACAGGGCTCCAAAGTGAGAGCGCCATGCCCATTTGAGGCCTAAATTAGGGATTGCATAGCGGTGGACATAGGGGTATTCTACGCCAGTTATTCCCAAACAGGGTGCCTCCAGCTGTTGTAAAACTCCCAGCATGCCTGGACAGTCAACTGCTGTCCGACAATACTTCGAGTAGTTGTTTTGCAACAGCTGGAGGCTCCATTTTGGAAACTGTGGCGTACCAGACGTTTTTCATTTTTATTGGGGAGGGGAGGGGGGCTGTGTAGGGGTATGTGTATATGTAGTGTTTTTTACCTTTTATTTTATTTTTTGTTAGTGTAGTGTAGTGTTTTTAGGGTACAGTCGCACGGGCGGGGGTTCACAGTAGTTTCTCGCTGGCAGTTTGAGCTGCGGCAGAAAATTAGCAGCAGCTCAAACTTGCAGCCGGATACTTACTGTAAACCACCGCCCATGTGAGTGTAACCTGTACATTCACATTGGGGGGGTGGGGGGGGGAACATCCAGCTGTTGCAAAATTACCACTCCCAGCATGCACGGTCTATCAGTGCATGCTGGGAGATGTAGTTTTCCAACAGCTGGAGGCACACTGGTTGTGAAACACCGAGTTTGGTAACAAACTCAGTGTTTTGCAACCAGTGTGCCTTCAGCTGTTGCAAAAGCTACAACCCCCAGCATGTACGGACAGCGGAAGGGCATGCTGGGTCTTGTAGTTATGCAACAGCTGGAGGCATACTACTTTGGCTGGGGATGCTGAGGATTGTAGTTATGCAACAGCTGGAGACACACTGGTTTGCTACTTAACTCAGTGTGCCTTCAGCTGTTGCAAAACTACAACTCTCAGCAGTCACCGACAGCCAACGGGCATGCTGGGAGTTGTAGTTCTGCAACCAGCAGATGCACCGCTACAACTCCCAGCATGCACTTTAGCTGTTTGTGCAAGCTGGGAGTTGTAGTTATACAACAGCTGAAGGTACACTTTTCCATAGAAAAAATGTGCCTCCAGCTGTTGCAAAACTATAAGTCCCAGCATGCCCATAAGGGAATGCTGGGAGTTGTGGTGGTCTGCCTCCTGCTGTTGCATAACTACAGCTCCCAGCATGCCCTTTTTGCATGCTGGGAGCTGTTGCTAAGCAACAGCAGGAGGCTGTCACTCACCTCCTGCTGCTGCTCCGGGACACAGGTCAGTCCCTCGCCACCGCCGCCACTGCTCCTGGGGCCCCGATCCCAACATTGACGCCGGGGATCGGGGTCCCCAGCTCCCAGGGTCTTCTTCCCGCTCACGTCCTCCGGAAGAGGGGCGGAGCGGGTTGCGGGAGTGACACCCGCAGCAGGCTCCCTGATTGGTCGGCTGGTAAACCGGCCGACGAATCAGGGCGATCGTGAGGTGGTACCAGTGCCACCTCACGCCTGCTGGCTATGGCTGTTCGGGGCCGTCAGAGACGGCCATCGCAGTCCCGTACTCCTCTCGTGCTCCGATGGCAGGGGGCACGGCAGTCTCACGTCTCCCTTGCAGCCCCGATGGCAGGTGGGCGCAGAGTGATGGTCCGTGCCACAGGCTCCGATGGCAGGGGAGCGCGATGTGATATTCAGTGCTGTAAGCTGCACTTGCTCACCGGCTGTCTCTTGGTGGTATTGGTCTGACATTCCGGCAAGAGTGTCAGTCAGCACAGGAGCGTAAGTGATTTTAGCGGCAGCGGTGCGTTTGGGAGCGGTGGACAGTCCGGGGATGGCGTCGGTGGACAGTCCGGGGATGGCGTCCCACATGGAAGCTTTGGCTGCGGGAGATGTAGGCTGTGAAAGATGGTTAGAGGTAAGGTTGCTGCTAGGCAGGGTGGAATAGACTGATAAGCTGGATTAGCTCCTCTGTAGGTTTTTTCGACGGACACTGGTAGTAGTTGTATGAACAGTGCCATACAACTACTACCAGTGTCTGTCGACAAACCTACAAGTCCCGGCAACAGGAGTTAATCCAGCTTATCAGTCTATTCCGCCCTGCCTGGCGGCAACCTTGCCTCTAACCATCTTTCACAGCCTACATCTCCCACAGCCAAAGCTTCCACGTGGGACGCCATCCCCGCACTGTCCACCGACGCCATCCCCGGACTTTCCACTGCTCCCGAAGGCACTGCTGCCGCTAGAATCACTTACGCTCCCGTGCTGACTGACACTCTTGCCGGAGTGTCAGACCAATACCACCAAGAGAAAGCCAGTGAGCAAGTTCAGCTTACAGCACTGAATATCACATCCTCCCTGCCATCGGAGCCTGTGGCACGGACCATCACTCTGCGCCCCCCTGCCATCGGGGCTGCAAGGGAGACGTGAGACTGCCGTGCCCCCTGCCATCGGAGCACGAGAGGAGTACGGGACTGCGATACACAACAAAGGATCATCCCCGCCAGAAGCAGTGGTGAGAACTAGTTTAACACCATTTGTATATTATATCTGGAGATTGACTTTTTTAAGTGACTCACTCTGTCACAAAACTGGCTTTTCTTTTGTTCGTTTACAGACTAACGGACTTTTTCCTATGGACACACTGGAATACTAGATTATTGGACACTATCCATTTGATTATTGGATATTATCCATCTCAATATCTATTCCAATAAATTTCTTTGATACCCCACTAGGGCCCAGTGGGATTATCATCTAACACTGCCAATTTAATGTGTAAATTTGTTCATAACATATATTTTATTTATATTTAATTAAAAATTTTATATGAGCAACGCCGTTATATTTTAAATTATTTCCCCCTCCATCATTATGCACCTAGGTTGGTGAGGTCCTAGAGGTATAAGCTATTAATTTGACTATAATTTTATTTTGCTGCCGGTGGGGTCCAGCTATAGCTTTAATTACCTCGGTCCTTCTGTTGGGAGCTGCACCTTATTTTAAATATTCTACTTTATGTTAGTGGTAAATTTTAGTCGATACTTTCATAATTTCTTGGTGAAAAATTCCAAAATTTCATGAAAAATTTTAAAATGTAGCATTTTTCAAAATTTTCTAACTCTAGCTCTCTTATTGGAAGGAAAATAGACATTCCAAATACATTTTATATTTATCCACATATACAATATGTCTACTTTATGTTGTCATCATAAAGTTGACATGCTTTTACTTTTGGAAGACATTAGAGGGCTTAAAAGTTCAGCAGCAATTTTCTATTTTTTCACAGAATTTTCAGAATCGGAATTTTTCAGGGGCCAGTTCAGTTTTGAAGTGGATTTGAAGGGCCTTCATATTAGACCTAACCTGTAAATTACCCCATTATAAAAACTGCACCTCTCAAAGTATTCAAAATGATATTCAGAAAGTTTCACAGGAATAGCAGCAAAGTGAAGGAGAAATTTCTATATCTTCACTTGTAGACCTAGTTTTTGAATTTTTACAAGAGGTAAAAGGAGAAAAAAGCCCCCCAAAATTTGTAACTTAATTTCTCTCGAGTAAGGAAATACCTCATATGTGGATGTAAAGTGCTCTGTGGGTGCACTAGTGGGCTCAGAAGGGAAGGAGCGACAATGGGATTTTGGAGAGTGAACTTTGCTGAAATGGTTTTTGGGGGGCATGTCGCATTTAGGAAGCCCCTATGGTGCCATAACAGAAAAAAAAAAACACAATGCATACTATTTTGGAAACGACACCCCTCGAGGCACGTAACAAGGGGTCCACTGAGCCTTAACACCCCACAGGTGTTTGACGACTTTTCGGTAAAGGGGTACTCCAGTACCACATTTCTTTGGTTATATAGCGTGCTTGTGGCTAGTTGAGCCCTTTTTTAATTGGTATGTGCTACGTATGTTTGCAGCATATGTGTTTTTTACTGATCTGTTTGTGGTGCAGGAAGTTCAGTAGTTTTTATGGCTGGTTGTAACGGTCGTTCACACTTGCTGCCATGTCTGTTCTATGTTGTGGACAATATGTCTGGTTTGTAGGCATTCCTTTTTTTTTCCGAAGAATGTGGTCGCCCTTTTCTCCTCCCATCTAATAAATATTCAGTGTGGACAATTGCTGGTCTATGTGGATTGGTCCCGTGGTTCCTCGTCTCCATGCCGCCATCACCTGATGTAAAGTTTTCTCGGAGCCGTAGAAAACTACGAGCGCATGCACAGCTTCCTTCCAGCTTCCTTTCACTACGCAGTTAGAGTAGGCTTGCCAGCATATGTTGGCGCATGCGCAGTTGTTCAGTGGAGTTGGCAAACTGTGTGCGGTTGTGCAGTTTACTACGGACTCCCCTGAACAACTGCGCATGCGAAAAAATATGCTAGCCACCCTATGCTAACTGCGTAGTGGAAGGAAGCTGGAAGGAAGCTGCACATGCGCTTTTAGTTTTCTACAGATCATAGAAAACTAGGTTTTGTTCCAGGCAATCTTTTTGGTGACCCTATGGTGGCTCGTTACATTGGGCTGGTTGCTGTGCGTCTGCTGGGCGGGGACAGCTAACGAAGTAAGCATGAACAAACAGGCCGCAAAGCATGCTGGAAACAGTAGTTTAGTGACCGCATGAAAATGGAAGTGAACGCCACACTACAGGGACAAATTCGTGGAGGCAAAGGACAAAAAAAAAAAAAGAAAACCAAAGAGTACAGAGACTACAGAGAGAAGAAGAAAACTCACCAAAAAGTTAAGCAAGAAAACCCAAAACACATTGGGCATTGGAGTACCCCTTTAAAGTCGGATGTGTAAATGACATTTTTTTTTTCACTAAAATGCAGTCTTTTAGAAGAGAAGGAGCCACATTTGGCTTTTGGAGAAAGAATTTTGCTGAAATAGTTTTTTGGGGGGCATCATTTTGGAAATGACACCCCTCAAGGAACGTAACAAGGGGTACAGTGAGTATTTTCAACTCACAGGTGTTTTGAACAGTGTGCCTTAAAATGACAAAATAGTTTTTCTTTCCACAAAAATGCCGGTGTTACCCCAAATTTTTCATTTGCACAAGGAGTAATAGGAGAAAATGTCCCCCAAATTTTGTAACCCCATTCCTTTTGAGTATGGAAATACCCCAAATGTGGATGTAAAATGCTCAAGAGGGCTCAAGAGTGATAGAGCTATGTTTGCATTTGAGGCCAATGGCATATCAATAGCTGACGGTTACATATATTCAGCGGAAAATAACAAAAAAAAACACCCACATGTGACCCTATTACAGAGAGTACCCCCCCTGGGGAAGGTGTATAGGGGGGACTTGACATTTGGAACGTACGGGTGTTCCCGAAATGTATTTTCCAGGAATGGATGAAGTATACTATGGGGAAAATGAAAACTTCAATTTTATTGCTGATCTGCCAATTGTAGAAAAACGAAGATGTGTGAGATGTACTCAATCTGTTGTGGTGACCGAGAACTCAAGTCTGGGTATAATCTCCTGTATACCCGATTAAACATAAATACGTAAAAATAATGGGGAGTGACTGGTTCTCAAGGTCTTGGGTGGTAATCAATAGTGTGATGGTTATAAGTGATGTGGTATTGTCCGTGAATATGTAATGGTGGTGGTGGTGATTTATGTATATAATGATAAGTGTTCTGAATTTTGTAGAATACGGTAGTTTGAAGAAATGGATGAAAAAGAGAGAAGAAGAAGAGAGGAAAAAGTAGAAGAGAGAAGCAGGAAAAAAATACAAAATGATAAGGAAAAGGTGGAAGACAATGGGGAAAAAATATAAAAAATAGAGAATAAGCTCTTACTTGGATAGATTAAAAGCATAGTTTATTTGTAATAGAATAGGTAAATATAAAAATGGAAAAAGTACTGGGCCCTAGTACTTATACTTTCCAATCCATAAATAATATTTAAAATAAATCATTCATAAATGTACAACATGGTCAGTAGACTAAGCACTATGTAAATATACAGTTTATATCTTAATCATATATAGATAGACTCGGTACTGCGACCGCAAGATGTTCCAAAATAGTCAAATAATCTCGGTACTGTGACAGTAAAGATATTCCTAATAATAAACGGTACTGCGACCGTATGGCACCTGCCACAATTCTCTAAATGAATATTCCAAAAGAATCAAGTCAAAAAGTAGCGGTGCTGTGACCGCAAATAGCAAATAGTCAGTTAGATAGGACACAGTGTATGTGTCAATGTAACACTATTTTACTGTACAGAGTAAATGCCGGCGGTTGTAAGTATTTTCGCCGTGCTGCGACCGCGCTGGCTCACTCAGAGTGAGGAGGCCGTAGTGTGTAATCTTGCAGTGGGCCAGAAAGAAGGAGGCTCCAGCGGTTGCAAGGCTGGGTAGGGGAATAAGGGGGGGGACGACTTGTGGTACTATGTACCTCTCACCCAGTCACTCCTGTAGGCTCTGCGATGTTGGTCCTCACTCTGGGAGCGTGGCAGCTTGCTGTGGCTGTCTGCAGTGGCTGGAGCTCGGCTTCTCCTCGTGGTGGTGAGCGTGTTGAGCGTGTGTGTGAATACAGGCGCGCTGTGATGATCCTGTGGATCAGTATTTGCCTCAAGGTTAGGCTGGTGATAGTAGTGCTTTAGATGGCATCTACTGCCTTAGTCTGCTGTGCGACTAGACGCGTTTTGGACCTTCTAGGTCCATCCTCAGTAGTCTGTTGAAATAATGTCAAAATGTGCCTTATATACAACTCAAGTAAAAGATGGAAGGAAGACATGGTAATCAAAGTCCGGACGCGGGTCCAATGGTGAACAGGAATGGACCCGCAATCTGGGTGGTAAAGAAGGTAAGTAAATAGGAGAGATAAGAATTGAAGATAATTAGTTCTGTGTGTATAGAAAAAGGTTGGAAATAAGAACTCATTGATTATATGTATATGTTTGTATAAATACATCCTAGTGGAGGATGTACAAGGAGATGATTAATTCTGGTAGTAAGTGCTTGGATATGTTAGTGCCCTATAGTCCCTTATAGACTATGGTCAGGTGGAACTGTGTATAAAAGTAATGGGTGAAGCATGTAGAGGTATGTAATAATGTATAATACATAATAAATAGATACCGTATTTATCGGGGTATACCACGCACCGGCCTATAACACGCACCCTCATTTTACCAAGGATATTTGGGTAAAATTTTTTTTACCCAAATATCCATGAAAAAATGAGGGTGCATGTGTGCGCGTGTATACCCCGATATACCCCCAGGAAAGGCAGGGGGAGAGAGGCCGTCGCTGCCCGCTTCTCTCCCCCTGCCTTTCCTGGGGTCTAGAGCGCTGCTGTCGGCCCTTCTCACCCCCTGGTTATCGGCGCCGCTGCCCGTTCTGTCCCCCTGACTATCGGTGCCGGCGCCGACAGCCAGGGGGAGAGAAGCGGCGCCGACAGCCAGGGGGAGAGAAGGGGCAGCGGCACCCATTGCCGGCGCCGCTGCCCCGTTGCCTTCCCCCATCCCCGGTGGCATAATTACCTGAGTCCGGTCCGCGCTGCTCCAGGCCTCCGTCGTGCGTCCCCAGCGTCGTTGCTATGCACGGCGCGGCGCTCTGACGTCATGCGCCGCGCCGTTCAGCGCATAGCAATGACGCCGGGGACGCACGACGGAGGCCTGGAGCAGCGCGGACCGGACTCAGGTAATTATGCCACCGGGGATGGGGGGAGGCAACGGGGCAGCGGCGCCGGCAATGGGTGCCGCTGCCCCTTCTCTCCCCCTGGCTGTCGGCGCCGCTTCTCTCCCCCTGGCTATCGGCGCCGGCACCGATAGTCAGGGGGACAGAACGGACAGCGGCGCCGATTACCAGGGGGTGAAAAGGGCCGACAGCAGCGCTCTAGACCCCAGGAAAGGCAGGGGGAGAGAAGCGGGCAGAGACGGCCTCTCTCCCCCTGCCTTTCCTGGGGGTGTATCGGCGTATAACACGCACACAGACTTTAGGCTAAAAATTTTAGTCTAAAAAGTGCATGTTGTACGCCGATAAATACGGTATATAGAGATTGATGGATGTATGAAGGGACAAGAGCTGCACACTGGACTGTATATTTGGTGCTAACCAGGATTTCACTCCAGGGAGTGAAAATAGTGTGAATAGCAGGATATATGTAGAAGTGGGAATATTTAGCTGCATACTGGAATAAAATAGTAGATATAACAATGTAAATAGATGAGTACAGGGTATAGTAATGGTGATGGTAATGAATGTAATAATGATAAAAATAGATATAAAAGTAGTACAAAAGTATAAAATGTGTGGGATAATTATGTAATCAATAAAAATAATAAAAAATACATCAAGTGTAAAATATAAAAAATATTAAAATATATATACATAATAAATAAATAAAAAATATATAAAATATATAAAAAAATATAAATGAAAATATAAATAAAAAATAAAAGATGCTAAAATATGAAAGAATATATAAAAAATCTTAAAATGTATCAGCCATTTTTTTTTATTATTTTTATTGATTACATAATTATCCCACACATTTTATACTTTTGTACTACTTTTATATCTATTTTTACCATTATTACATTCATTACCATCACCATTACTATACCCTGTACTTATCTATTTACATTGTTATATCTATAGTTTTATAGATTTACATTTTTTATCCGTTTATTTATAGTGAGGTTCATACTGACACTATTTTATTCCAGTATGCAGCTAAATATTCCCACTTCTACATATATCCTGCTATTCACACTATTTTCACTCACTGGAGTGAAATCCTGGTTAGCACCAAATATACAGTCCAGTGTGCAGCTCTTGTCCCTTCATACAGCCATCAATCTCTATATATCTATTTATTTTGTATTATACATTATTACATACCTCTACATGCTTCACCCATTACTTTTATACACAGTTCCACCTGACCATAGTCTATAAGGGACTATAGGGCACTAACATATCCAAGCACTTACTACCAGAAATAATCATCTCCTTGTACATCCTCCACTAGGATGTATTTGTATAAACATATACATATAATCAGTGAGTTCTTATTTCCAACCTTTTTCTATACACACAGAACTAATTATCTTCAATTCTTATCTCTCCTATTTACTTACCTTCTTTACCACCCAGATTGCGGGTCCATTCCTGTTCACCATTGGACCCGCGTCCGGACTTTGATTACCACGTCTTCCTTCCATCTTTTACTTGGATTGTATATAAGGCACATTTTGGCATTATTTCAACAGACTACTGAGGACGGACCTAGAAGGTCCAAAACGCGTCTAGTCGTACAGCAGACTAAGGCAGTAGACGCCATCTAAAGCACTACTATCACCAGCCTAACCTTGAGGCAAATACTGATCCACAGGATCATCACAGCGCGCCTGTATTCACACACACGCTCAACACGCTCACCACCACGAGGAGAAGCCGAGCTCCAGCCACTGCAGACAGCCACAGCAAGCTGCCACGCTCCCAGAGTGAGGACCGACATCGCAGAGCCTACAGGAGTGACTGGGTGAGAGGTACACAGTACCCCAAGTCGTTCCCCCCCTTATTCCCCTACCCAGCCTTGCAACCGCTGGAGCCTCCTTCTTTCTGGCCCACTGCAAGATTACACACTACGGCCTCCTCACTCTGAGTGAGCCAGCGCGGTCGCAGCACCGCGAAGATACTTACAACCGCCGGCATTTACTCTGTACAGTAAAATAGTGTTACATGGACACATTGATACACTGTGTCCTATCTAACTGACTATTTGCTATTTGCAGTCACAGCCCCGCTACTTTGTGACTTGATTCTTTTGGAATATTCATTTGGAGAATTGTGGCAGGTGCCATACGGTCGCAGTACCGTTGATTATTTGACTATTTGGAACATCTTTACGGTCACAGTACCGAGATTATTTGACTATTTTGGAACATCTTGTGGTCGCAGTACCGAGTCTATCTATATATGATTAAGATATAAACTGTATATTTACATAGTGCTTAGTCTACTGACCATGTTGTACATTTATGAATTATTTATTTTAAATATTATTTATGGATTGGAAAGTATAAGTACTAGGGCCCAGCGCTTTTTCCATTTTTATATTTACCTATTCTATTACAAATATACTATGCTTTTAATCTATCCAAGTAAGAGCTTAATCTCTATTTTTATATTTTTTTCCCATTGTCTCCCACCTTTTCCTCATAATTTTTAATTTTTTTCCTGATATGCCAATTATGTTCCCAGAATGATGACCCAGAGCATAGCCAAAAGTAAAAAATATGCCCGCCCAAAACCCTATGCTCTGAATCACCATTCTGGGAATGTGATGTGTGTGGCCGTCCCTAACCTGTTGCCTCAAATGTGCAACCCGCTCAGGTGGAGAGAGAGAGAAAGCACTGCGCATTTTAGGCAACATACCCCCCTCACCGATAATAGTGACTCAGTGACCCTTTTTTTTTTTTTTTAAATACCCCCACTTATCAGGTTTTTTTTGTTTTTTGTTTTTTAATGAAAGTGTTTTTTTTTTTTTGGCCAATTTAGTGATTTATGGGGTTAAAATTTGGAATGTACTCTGGACTTGGTACATTTTGGTCAAATTATGGGAAATTAAAATGAAAAGGGAAAATGTTGTACTCCATGGAAGTGTGATACTCCCTGAAACAATCCTTAAAGCCCAGATGTTCAGGGTATGTGTCACACTGAGTGGTGGTGTCCTTCCATATCCCCCTCTTGTGACACACTTTTTCTGGGATCCTTGCACCTATATTTCCAGTTCCTTGGGAACTCCAGCCTGCTCTTTCCTGGTCGCCAGAGATCAAGGCCTTTAGGACTGAAGGAGGCCTTTAGGAATGTATGTCCCTGTATTGCCAGCATACTGGGACAGTACAAAAGAGTTGTACATAGCAACCTGTACCATATAAACCGCAACTTTTTTGTACCATGCCTGGGTTTTTCTCATATGGATTGATGAATTGATCAGAGAGATCAACTCCCTGTCCCTGGTGGGGAAGGGGGGGGGGGGGAGGATCCCTGGCACCTTCTCTCAGCTCTGCCCACTGACTGAGCTTGGTGGGCTGGCAGAGCTTAGAGAAGGGGGCATTAACCCCTGCTCTGCTGGCTGCTATTGGTCGATCAATCATCCAACCAATAGCAGCTCTCCTGGGGAGGTGACGTCATCGCCACCTCCCCCTAGCAACAGTAGGTGATTGGTGGTGTATAGTACACAACTGATCACCTTCTGATACCGTGTCATCAGGTCACCCGTGACCCGATTGACCCAAATCGCCGGAGATCGCTGGTATGAATTCACCGGCGATCTGCGGCGATCGTCGACATGGGGATGGGAGGTTCAGGACCCCCCAGGCATTGTCATGGGATGCCTGATGAATGATTTCAGCAGGAATCCCAGTCCAGTCCCTGCCCGGTGAGCGGTGGGGACCAGAATTCCCACGGGCATACAGGTACGCCCTGGGTCCTTAAGTCCCAGGATGTACCTTTACGCCCTGTGTCCTGGATGGGTTAACTCTTTTATTGTGTTCACCTTGACCACTTTCTCTGGCAGAGAGTTCCATAGTCTCACTGCTTTTACAGTTCTGGTGTAGAGACCTTCTCTCTTCTAGACATAGAGGGTGCCTCCTTGTTATAGATACAGTCCTGAATATCAATAGAGCATGGGTGAGATCTCTGTTCTGCCCCCTGATATATTTATACATAGTTATTAAGTCGACCATAAGCCTTCTGTTTTCTAAACTAAATAACCCTAATTCTGATAATCTTTCTGGGTACTGTAGTCCTTCCATTCTCCGTATTAATCTGGTTGCCCGTCTTTGAACCCTCTCCAACTCTACTATATCTTTCTTATATACTGTTGCCCAGTATTATACATAATAAACCATGTGTGGTCTGACTAGTGATTTGTACAGTGGTAGAATAATTTCCTTGTCGTGGGCATCTATGCCCCTATTGAAGCGCCCCATGAATTTATTTGCTTGGTAGCAGCTGCCTTAAACTAGTCGCTTCAGGTAAATTTACTGTTATTTAATACTCCTAAATCCTTTTCCATGCCATTTGTTCCCAGCGTTTTCTCATTTAATACATAATCCCATCCCGGATTTTTCCTCCCCATGTGCATTACCTAACATTTATCAGTGTAGAACCTCATCTGCCACTTCCCAGCCCAAACCTCCAATCTATCTAGATCCATTTGTGCACTGTCCTCTATTGTGTTAACCACTTTAAAGAGTTTAGTATCATCTTCAAAGATAAATACTTTGCAATACAATCCCGCTACAAGAACATTAACCCCTTAAGGACCACAGGTTTTTCCGTTTTTGCACTTTTGTTTTTCCTCATCACCTTCTAAAAATCTTAATACTTTCAATTCTGCACCTACACACTCATATGAGGGCTTATTCTATGCGCCACCAATTGTACTTTGTAATGAATTCAATCATTTTACCCAAAACTTTTTGGGGCTTCCGATTCTACGCAGTGCACTTTTCGTTACAAAGGACACCATATCTTTATTCTCTAGGTCCATACAGTTACAATGATACTCAGTTTTTAAAGGTTTTTATTTATTTTACTAAAATTTTGTTTAAGTACATGCACCAAAATCAGTATGTTTAAAATAACTTTTTTATTTTTCTGTATACAGAGTGGTATGAGGGCTAATTTTTGGCGCAGTGATCTTAAGATTTTATTGGTACCATTTTTGTTTTGTTCGGACTTTTTGATCACTTTTTATTTATTTTTTTATGGTATAAAAAGTGACCAAAATATGCTATTTTGGACTTTGGATTTTTTTTTGTGGCATGCCATTTACCGTGTGGTTTAATTAGTTATATATTTTTATAGTTCAGACATTTACACTCGTGGTGATACCATATTTGTTTATATTTATTTACATAGTTTTTTTTTAATGGAAAAGGGGGGTGATTCAAACTTTTATTAGGGAAGGGGTTGAATCACATTTATTAACTCTTTCTTTTTACACTTTTTTTTTGCAATGTTATAGCCCTCAAAGGGGACTATAACATGCCCAACACTGATTGAATACACTGATCAATGCTATGCCATAGCATTGCATTGATCAGTGTCATCAGCGGTCGAATGGTCAAGCCTGGATCTAAGGCTTGGAGCAATCAAGTGCCAATTGGACAGCCTGGAGAAAAGTACGAAGACTCCCACTGTCCTCTTCACCATGGTGGTTTCACCACAGCGGTCCTGAACAGCTCCGCTGAGCTAACCGGCAGTGTATTTCCCCGTTTTAGATGCCGCAATCAACTTTGATTGCAGCATCTAAAGGGTTAATACCAGACATCAGCCCGATCAGCAATGTCCGGTATTAGCCATGGGTCTAGGTTGCTGATAGCAACCGGGACCCAGCAGATACGAATCGCTCAGCTTCTGAGCGTGCTTCACAATACGGGAGCTGGTATACATCCGTAGTCGTTAAGGGGTTAATAAATAAAATAACAATAATAAGACCCAAAACTGACCCCTGTGGTACCCCACTAGTAACAGTCATCAACTCAAGTATGTACCCTTAATAACCACCCTCTGTTTCCTATTACTGAGCCAGGTACTTACCTATTTAGACACATTTCTGCCCAGCCCAAGTATTCTCATTTTATGTACCAAGTATACAAACCAACCATCCGGGTTCAGCATAGTAATCTCACTACCTCCTCACCACCTTTGCAGAAAAACCCTAGAAAACTGACCCAAAAGATTGCCACAAATCACACCACTTTGTATTTATGCTTCACTGTTGAAGTGAAGTAATGTCTGGTTGCAGTGTTTTTGGCAAGATATTGGCAATACATGCAATGACTTTACAAGTAGCACTCATGTTGGGTCCTAAGTATAAATCCAACTAAGGCTAAAATCTGCAGGGCTGCATGAATTCTGTATGTTCTCACTGTGTTTGGATCAGTTTCTTCCTATACTCCAAAAACATTTTGGTTGCTTTGGCATTTAGATTGTGAGTCCTATTCGGGACATGGACTGATGTGAGTGATAAAACTCTCTTTTTTAGAACTGCAGAATATGTTGGTGCTATCTAAATAAATAAAAACTGAAATAACTTGACTGATCTAAGACTTTAGTTACATGCTTGTTTGTGGTTACACAACTCTTCCTGATATGATTTCAAATACATTATCCCTTATATATTTATGAACATAGGTAAATATGTATGCTATATGGAAAAGGGGCATAGGCAGTTACATAGTTTAGATTGAAACTCATTTAAGTAAAAAAATAAAGATTAGAATTAAAATTCTCATATGCTCCAAAATGATGCCAAAGATGAATATACATTAAAACTCTGATACACTCACCTGTACATGATAAAAGCACAAGCAGGGTAAGTGCAGTCAGCATGGCGGCAGAGAAGGATCTGAACTTCATTCCCCAATACCTGCTGATCAGGTCCGGTATCCGCACAAGGCTCCTTAGTCCTATCTTTATCTAATCTATACAGGTGTTCTTTACATTTGTTCCTGTTTTCTGTTGGATATGCAGCTCTTGTGATCTATTAAGCCATGCTCTCCTTGCCTTCACCTAAACATATACTTTGTTGTACAATTTGCTGCACCTGTTGTATCCTTCCCTAAAGATCCCTTATGCTTTTATATTCTCCTATATCAGCTATCTATGTAACCAATCTGCTGGCAGAGGGATACCCGAGAACTGTGGAAATGTATATGACCCCTCCCTCTTGTTTATTATTGTTGGTACATTTTTTTTTTACATTACAATTATTCTGTGACTACATTTTTTTTATTTGATCATTTATACATTTCATGACTTTAGTTTTTCTAATGTCAATAATTCTGTCTAACTTTATCATGTCAGCAAAATATATAAATTAGGCTCTGTTCATATTGCCACTTAAAGCCTCTATCAGGGCCACTTTTGTAAGCAAGAAAAATAAAGTAAAGCATGCTGTCTAAATGACAGAAATCCTCGAGAAACCCCTGCAGATAATATGAAGCCACTGAAGGTTTAATGAAGCCTGTTGGATACCATTATAAGATGCCTTGCAAATGATGGTACTGGAGGAGTGTAAAGCACCTTTGCACAACATTATACTGGGGGTAAGGTAAAATGGCCCTGCATACAACTATACCATGGAAGGGAGGCTTTGCACATATTGATACTGGGTAGGGGGGGGGGGGGGTGTTGGCTAAGGGAGGTTAGTCATGCACATAACTATATTGGGGTAAGTAAGGTGTTAATGCACATAACTTTACTGGGAAGAAGCAAAGCTGTCCTGCACATAGTTATACTATGACGGATGTGAATCGTCCTGCAGAGTGTAAAAGGACTCTCGCACAGAACTATACTGGGAGTACTAGGATAGGGTCACACTGAGTACATCCACAGTTTATTTCACTATGCGAATACTCCCTACTGCGACCGGGTACCGATGTGTGCCCGCTCTAGTCTATAGGTTCTATAGGAAGGAAGAGGCACTGCATGTGAATGTTCTGTAGGTGAAAAATAATTCTGTATGTGATTGTTCTATAGGAAGGAAATGGCACTGCATGTAATTGTTCTGTAGGGGTAAAACAATCCTGTATGTGATTGTTCTATAGGGAGGAAGCAGCACTGCATGTGATTGTACTGTGGGAGACCAAAAGAGTGCTTAAAGGAGAACTCCAAAATGTAAAAATTGTCCTCCATACTGCCGGCAGAAAAAAATTAAGATGTACATACCTTCCTTCACTCCCTTGGGGCCTCCGGTAACCGGCTCCGGTCTCCGCCACGATCCTCTTCCTGGTTGCCGGTGGTCGGCGAGTCATACTGCACTCAGCCAATCACCGGCCGAAGCGAAGTCTCGACTCGACTTGGTTGTATTTACGGAACAGGAACTTATCAAAGTCATATCTTCACAGCACGTTTGTGAAAGTGTATCATGGCACAAACAAAGGAGGTATTTAAAAAAAAAAAAAAGGTAGGTTGATGCTCATTAGGCAGGAAAAGTTTGCAAAACCATCTCAAAAGAGCGGCTGATCGACAAAAATCTCACCAAGAGTAAGGTCCTCAAGGTCACAAAGGAATTTCATGGGAAAAAAAAGAACAACATAACTGAGTTGAAACTGTTTTGTACAGAGGAATGAGCTAAAATCTCCCCAAGCTGATGTGCAGGACTGATCAACAATAACCAGAGACATTTTATATAGTTATTGTTGCACAAGGAGGTCATACCAGATACCAAAACAAAGGTTTACATACTGTACTTTGGCCGCTCACAGATATGTGATATGGGGTGATTTTCCTTACACATGGGGATCTATTTATTTTGTTAATATATTTCACTCATTTGCTTAATTTGGTTCTCTTTATCTACTTGTGTAAAAATCTAATGTAGTTTTAGGTCAAATTTATGCAGAAATAGAAAAAACTCTGGAGGCTTCACAAATTTAAAACAATACTGTATATCCTCACACAGTTTACTTTATAGATTCAAACCCAGCCTAAAGATTACATTTAAGAAATACAATTAAAATAGTCAGAAAAATTATAGACCTCATAGAGCTAACCACTAAATAACTAACTTTAACTTTTGTTTCTATTTTATAAAGCTTGTACTTTCCTGTCAGAGCAGAATAGGTAAGAGAAACAAATGCAAAACTGATGGGATGCAAATGATGCTTTAAAGGATGAGTATATTTGAATTTCATCTTTCATGCTATGTGATCTGGGAGAAGCCATATACATTGCTAAACCAATCATCCAGTATGACTTTGGAACATTTACAAGCTCAAATTTTAATGTTTCAAATATCATTAAAATTACAATTGAAGAAATATATTCTGAGAAACGTCCTTCATTTGATACTTGAACTTATTATGCCACTGGGAAAGAGTGTTAAATAGGGCAGCTGGTGCCACTGAACAACAGACCCCCACCTACCATGTGTCATCTCTAAACTGATCTCTCCTTACCAAGCAAAGGGACCTTTGCCCCCCCCCCCCCCCCCCATAGTCACTGAGGCTTGGGTGTGACTGCTACCTCTGCACCTTCTAGAAATATGACTATGAATAGTCTGTCAGAAGGTAAGAACATACATGCATATTATGGCTCTCCCCCAACCCAAAAGCTTGACATTAGAGTGAAACTTAAACTGTAGGTCCCATAGACAATGGGGGTCATTTATTAACATGTGCCATTTTTGGGATATTTTTTTTTACCTGTGTGGCGCACTAGTGGAGCTAATGTGGAATGCACTTGTCACTCAGTCTGGCGCAACTGCCTGCTCCTGGTCCCAGCTAGAGTGGCCATTGCGCAAAATTGTGCAACTTTTGCATGATAAATTAGTGCGTAAAATGTGCACCTAGGAAACCTCACGCAAACCACACTCACAAAACTATCGCTGGATTCGTCGGCACAGAAAGCCAAATATGGCGGTGAAATATACATTATCAATGCGTCGCACGCTGTGCACTGTTACTTCACAAATATATCGGCTGGTTTGGGTCTGGATAAATGACCCAATATATTCATATATGACTGAAAATGTAACTGTTACGCCGAGCGCTCCGGGTCCCCGCTCCTCCCCGGAGCGCTCGCTACACTCTCTCCGCTGCAGCGCTCCGGTCAGATCCACTGACCCGGGGCGCTGCGATTCTGCTTCCAGCCGGGATGCGATTCGCGATGCGGGTAGCGCCCGCTCGCGATGCGCACCCCGGCTCCCGTACCTGACTCGCTCTCCCTCGGTCCTGTCCCGGCGCGCGCGGCCCCGCTCCCTAGGGCGCGCGCGCGCCGGGTCTTTGCGATTTAAAGGGCCACTGCGCCGCTGATTGGCGCAGTGATTCCAATTAGTGTCTTCACCTGTGCACTTCCCTATATCACCTCACTTCCCCTGCACTTCCCTGCCGGATCTTGTTGCCATTGTGCCAGTGAAAGCGTTCCTTGTATGTTCCTAGCCTGTGTTCCAGACCTCCTGCCGTTGCCCCTGACTACGATCCTTGCTGCCTGCCCCGACCTTCTGCTACGTCCGACCTTGCTTCTGTCTACTCCCTTGTACCGCGCCTATCTTCAGCAGCCAGAGAGGTTGAGCCGTTGCTAGTGGATACGACCTGGTCACTACCGCCGCAGCAAGACCATCCCGCTTTGCGGCGGGCTCTGGTGAAAACCAGTAGTGACTTAGAACCGATCCACTAGCACGGTCCACGCCAATCCCTCTCTGGCACAGAGGATCCACTACCTGCCAGCCGGCATCGTGACAGTAGATCCGGCCATGGATCCCGCTGAAGTTCCTCTGCCAGTTGTCGCTGACCTCACCACGGTGGTCACCCAGCAGTCACAACAGATAGCGCAACAAGGCCAACAGCTGTCTCAACTGACCATTATGCTACAACAGTTACTACCACAGCTTCAGCAGTCATCTCCTCCGCCAGCTCCTGCAACTCCTCCGCAGCGAGTGGCCGCTCCTGGGCTACGCCTATCCTTGCCGGATAAATTTGATGGGGACTCTAAGTTTTGCCGTGGCTTTCTTTCCCAATGTTCCCTGCATCTGGAGATGATGTCGGACCTGTTTCCCACTGAAAGGTCTAAGGTGGCTTTCGTAGTCAGCCTTCTGTCCGGAAAAGCCCTGTCATGGGCCACACCGCTCTGGGACCGCAATGACCCCGTCACTGCCTCTGTACACTCCTTCTTCTCGGAAATCCGAAGTGTCTTTGAGGAACCTGCCCGAGCCTCTTCTGCTGAGACTGCCCTGTTGAACCTGGTCCAGGGTAATTCTTCCGTTGGCGAGTATGCCGTACAATTCCGTACTCTTGCTTCAGAATTGTCCTGGAATAATGAGGCCCTCTGCGCGACCTTTAAAAAAGGCCTATCCAGCAACATTAAAGATGTTCTGGCCGCACGAGAAATTCCTGCTAATCTACATGAACTTATTCACCTAGCCACTCGCATTGACATGCATTTTTCCGAAAGGCGTCAGGAGCTCCGCCAAGATATGGACTCTGTTCGCACGAGGCGTTTCTTCTCCTCGGCTCCTCTCTCCTCTGGTCCCCTGCAATCTGTTCCTGTGCCTCCCGCCGTGGAGGCTATGCAGGTCGACCGGTCTCGCCTGACACCTCAAGAGAGGACACGACGCCGCATGGAGAACCTCTGCCTGTACTGTGCTAGTACCGAACACTTCCTGAGGGATTGTCCTATCCGTCCTCCCCGCCTGGAAAGACGTCCGCTGACTCCGCACAAAGGTGAGACAGTCCTTGATGTCTACTCTGCTTCTCCACGTCTTACTGTGCCTGTGCGGATGTCTGCCTCTGCCTTCTCCTTCTCTACCGTGGCCTTCTTGGACTCTGGATCTGCAGGAAATTTTATTTTGGCCTCTCTCGTCAATAGGTTCAACATCCCAGTGACCAGTCTCGCCAGACCCCTTTACATCAATTGTGTAAACAATGAAAGATTGGACTGTACCATACGCTTCCGCACGGAGCCCCTTCTAATGAGCATCGGATCTCATCACGAGAGGATTGAACTTTTGGTCCTCCCCAATTGCACCTCGGAAATTCTCCTTGGACTTCCCTGGCTTCAACTTCATTCCCCAACCCTGGATTGGTCCACTGGGGAGATCAAGAGTTGGGGGCCCTCTTGTTCCAAGGACTGTCTAAGACCGGTTCCCAGTAACCCTTGCCGTGACTCTGTGGTTCCCTCAGTAACCGGTCTCCCTAAGGCCTATATGGACTTCGCGGATGTTTTCTGCAAAAAACAAGCTGAGACTCTACCTCCTCACAGGCCTTATGATTGCCCTATCGACCTCCTCCCGGGTACTACTCCACCCCGGGGCAGAATTTATCCTCTCTCTGCCCCAGAGACTCTTGCCATGTCTGAGTATGTCCAGGAAAATTTAAAAAAGGGCTTTATCCGTAAATCCTCCTCTCCTGCCGGAGCTGGATTTTTCTTTGTGTCCAAAAAAGATGGCTCCCTACGTCCTTGCATTGACTACCGCGGTCTTAATAAAATCACGGTTAAGAACCGCTACCCCCTACCCCTCATCTCTGAACTCTTTGATCGCCTCCAAGGTGCCCACATCTTTACTAAATTGGACTTAAGAGGCGCCTATAACCTCATCCGCATCAGAGAGGGGGATGAGTGGAAAACGGCGTTTAACACCAGAGATGGACACTTTGAGTATCTGGTCATGCCCTTTGGCCTGTGCAACGCCCCTGCTGTCTTCCAAGACTTTGTCAATGAAATTTTTCGTGATCTGTTATACTCCTGTGTTGTTGTATATCTGGACGATATCCTAATTTTTTCTGCCAATCTAGAAGAACACCGCCAGCATGTCCGTATGGTTCTTCAGAGACTTCGTGACAATCAACTCTATGCCAAAATTGAGAAATGTCTGTTTGAATGCCAATCTCTTCCTTTTTTAGGATATTTGGTCTCTGGCCAGGGACTACAAATGGATCCAGACAAACTCTCTGCCGTCTTAGATTGGCCACGCCCCTCCGGACTCCGTGCTATCCAACGCTTTTTGGGGTTCGCCAATTATTACAGGCAATTTATTCCACATTTTTCTACCGTTGTGGCTCCTATCGTGGCTTTAACCAAAAAAAATGCCGATCCCAAGTCGTGGCCTCCTCAAGCGGAAGACGCCTTTAAACGACTCAAGTCTGCCTTTTCTTCGGCTCCCGTGCTCTCCAGACCTGACCCTTCCAAACCCTTCCTATTGGAGGTTGATGCCTCCTCAGTGGGAGCTGGAGCTGTTCTTTTACAAAAAAATTCTTCCGGGCATGCTGTCACTTGTGGTTTTTTTTCTAGGACCTTCTCTCCGGCGGAGAGGAACTACTCCATCGGGGATCGAGAGCTTCTAGCCATTAAATTAGCACTTGAGGAATGGAGGCATCTGCTGGAGGGATCAAGATTTCCAGTTATTATTTACACCGACCACAAGAACCTCTCCTACCTCCAGTCTGCCCAACGGCTGAATCCTCGCCAGGCCCGGTGGTCTCTGTTCTTTGCCCGATTTAATTTTGAGATTCACTTTCGTCCTGCCGATAAGAACATTAGGGCCGATGCTCTCTCTCGTTCCTCGGATGCCTCAGAAGTTGAACTCTCTCCGCAACACATCATTCCACCTGACTGCCTGATCTCCACTTCTCCAGCCTCCATCAGGCAAACTCCTCCAGGAAAGACCTTTGTTTCTCCACGCCAACGCCTCGGAATCCTCAAATGGGGTCACTCCTCCCATCTCGCTGGTCATGTGGGCATCAAGAAATCTGTGCAACTCATCTCCCGCTTCTATTGGTGGCCGACTCTGGAGACGGATGTTGTGGACTTTGTGCGAGCCTGCACTATCTGTGCCCGGGATAAGACTCCTCGCCAGAAGCCCGCTGGTTTTCTTCATCCTCTGCCTGTCCCCGAACAGCCTTGGTCTCTGATTGGTATGGATTTTATTACTGATTTACCCCCTTCCCGTGGCAACACTGTTATTTGGGTGGTCGTTGATCGATTCTCCAAAATGGCACATTTCATCCCTCTTCCTGGTCTTCCTTCAGCGCCTCAGTTGGCTAAACAATTTTTTGTACACATTTTTCGTCTTCACGGGTTGCCTACGCAGATCGTCTCGGATAGAGGCGTCCAATTCGTGTCTAAATTCTGGAGGGCTCTCTGTAAACAACTCAAGATTAAATTAAATTTTTCTTCTGCATATCATCCCCAGTCCAATGGACAAGTAGAAAGAATTAACCAAGTCTTGGGTGATTATTTGCGACATTTTGTTTCCTCCCGCCAGGATGACTGGGCAGATCTCCTTCCATGGGCTGAATTCTCGTATAACTTCAGAGTCTCTGAATCTTCCTCCAAATCCCCATTTTTCGTGGTGTACGGCCGTCACCCTCTTCCCCCCCTCCCTACCCCCTTGCCCTCTGGTCTGCCCGCTGTGGATGAAATTTCTCGTGACCTTTCCATTATATGGAGAGAGACCCAAAATTCTCTCTTACAGGCTTCTTCACGCATGAAGAGGTTCGCGGATAAGAAAAGAAGAGCTCCTCCCGTTTTTTCCCCTGGAGACAAGGTATGGCTCTCCGCTAAATATGTCCGCTTCCGTGTCCCTAGCTACAAGTTGGGACCACGCTATCTTGGTCCTTTCAAAATTTTGTGTCAAATTAATCCTGTCTCTTACAAACTTCTTCTTCCTCCTTCTCTTCGTATCCCTAAAGCCTTTCACGTCTCTCTTCTTAAACCACTCATCCTCAACCGTTTTTCTCCCAAATCTGTTCCTCCCACTCCTGTTTCCGGCTCCTCGGACATCTTCTCTGTCAAAGAGATCTTAGCCTCTAAAAAGGTCAGAGGGAAAACTTTTTTTTTAGTGGACTGGGAGGGTTGTGGTCCTGAAGAGAGATCCTGGGAACCTGAGGACAACATCCTAGATAAAAGTCTGCTCCTCAGGTTCTCAGGCCCTAAAAAGAGGGGGAGACCCAAGGGGGGGGGTACTGTTACGCCGAGCGCTCCGGGTCCCCGCTCCTCCCCGGAGCGCTCGCTACACTCTCTCCGCTGCAGCGCTCCGGTCAGATCCACTGACCCGGGGCGCTGCGATTCTGCTTCCAGCCGGGATGCGATTCGCGATGCGGGTAGCGCCCGCTCGCGATGCGCACCCCGGCTCCCGTACCTGACTCGCTCTCCCTCGGTCCTGTCCCGGCGCGCGCGGCCCCGCTCCCTA
This sequence comes from Hyla sarda, assembly GCF_029499605.1. Lineage (NCBI taxonomy): Eukaryota > Metazoa > Chordata > Amphibia > Anura > Hylidae > Hyla > Hyla sarda. Next base: position 85,503,637 of record NC_079198.1, read on the forward strand.
GGGCGCGCGCGCGCCGGGTCTTTGCGATTTAAAGGGCCACTGCGCCGCTGATTGGCGCAGTGATTCCAATTAGTGTCTTCACCTGTGCACTTCCCTATATCACCTCACTTCCCCTGCACTTCCCTGCCGGATCTTGTTGCCATTGTGCCAGTGAAAGCGTTCCTTGTATGTTCCTAGCCTGTGTTCCAGACCTCCTGCCGTTGCCCCTGACTACGATCCTTGCTGCCTGCCCCGACCTTCTGCTACGTCCGACCTTGCTTCTGTCTACTCCCTTGTACCGCGCCTATCTTCAGCAGCCAGAGAGGTTGAGCCGTTGCTAGTGGATACGACCTGGTCACTACCGCCGCAGCAAGACCATCCCGCTTTGCGGCGGGCTCTGGTGAAAACCAGTAGTGACTTAGAACCGATCCACTAGCACGGTCCACGCCAATCCCTCTCTGGCACAGAGGATCCACTACCTGCCAGCCGGCATCGTGACAGTAACCCACATGTATATATTTAGATACAGTACAAATAGGCCTGTTGTAAATTGTATTTTTCCATATTAGTACTTTTTTAATAATATTTTAAAGCCAAGGAGATCAGCCAATCTTTTGTCCGAAATTACTGTATATTTAAGTAGTTTAAATTAATAAATAAAAATAAATAATATAAGAAATTTGAATAACAATGGAAAATCTAAACAATGAATATAGCAGAGACAAATTTGTAATGTACCAGGGTGTGTTTTGCCACTGGTAAACTAACCTACTCTTGTATCATAACATAGCTAAAGGCTTATCTGGGCATGCTGGCAGTTGTAGTCCGGAAGCACGGATGCAAGGAACCACTATTCCCTTATGAGAGTAGGCATGTAGAAAAAAGGAAAAATCCAGCTACGAGGAAAATCTAAAATTTAAACTTAAGATTTTCATTCCAATAACGGAAAGTGACATGTCACTCATAAAAACAGGAGTGGCTTTTCGTGTCATGTCACTTTCCGTTACTGGAATGCCATTTTAAAGGGGTAATCCGGCCCTAATACATCTTTTCCCCTATCCAAAGTATAGGGGATAAGATGTATGATTGTGGGGGTCATGGATAGGGGATAAGATGTATTAGGGCCGAAGTACCCCTTTAACATGTATCAAGTAAATGTTTTTTAATTTTTGATTTTCCTGGGAGCTGGATTTTCCTTTTTTCTACATGTCTACATATGTATGTAGCATGCTATGAAAATAGTATATTATTTTCCCCTTGATGGACAGCGGGTGAATTAAGTATTGAATACGTCACAATTTTTGTCACTAAACATATTTCCAAAGATGCTGTTGATGGGAAATTTTTCTCACATGCTGGTAACAACCCAAGTAATCCATCCATACGAAGACACTCAAACAAATAAATTCAGAAATTAAGCTACGTGTATTAAGCTGCATTGACACAGGGAAAAAGGCATGGAAAGCCAAAACAACAGCTGAAATCTATTAGTAAATAAAAAGCAATCCAGCCCTTTGTCAGTTCAAAATAATATCAGCTGTTTCAATCCCAACTAATGGCCTACAAAAAGGTCTCATTGCCAAGGTGCCCAAAGACACATCTCATGATGGGTAAAAGCAAAAAGCTATCTGAAGACCTTCACAACCTGGTTGTTGCATAACGTAACAATGGCATTGGTTACAAGCACATTTCTAACCTTCTGAATGTTCCAGTGAGCACATTTGGGGCCATAATCTGGAAGAGGAAAGAATGATTTCATTATAAATTTACCTCGGCCTTGCAAGATTTCTGACAGAGGAGTGAAAAGAATAATCAGTTGTCCAAGAGCCAAGGGCACCTGTGGAGAGCTTCAAGAAGACCTGGAATTAGGAGGTACCATTGTCTCAAACGAACAGTATTAAGTGAGAAAAATGCTTCAATTCTTATTTCACCCGCTGTTTATGAATATAGGAATATATTAATATTATAATTAAACTGGATATGAATGGAATCATCGGAACCACATGATTAGCATGGTTAAAGCAAACAACGTGACTACACATATGTAGGTCCGGAAGAGGAACATGTCAAGAATGTATCCAACCAGCAGCCATTCATTAGCTACATTGTCATCATATGTTTTCTTCACATGCTGTCTGATTGAAGCAATCTCCTTTAGGATACTGGAGAGTAACTTCTCATTTTCCTTTGTAGGTGACACTTCCACTGATGTTTCCTTGCTTCCCTCTAAATCGTTGGTTTTACAATTAGGGAGATCCTCTGTGAAAATAATAATAATAATAACAATAAAATCAACAACAACAATAATATTAATATTAATAATAATTGTAATAAACATAACAAAAAGACATGTATCAAAAATATTACATGTAATAAATAGAACAATAAATATGATACCACTACTACTAAATCTGGAAATAAGCAAAAAATATTGTCTATGATTGCATTGAATAACGCGCTGACACGGCCCCAACCCCTACAAAAGCCTCTGACTTGATAATTTTTTTTCTTATATTTCAATTTCTATTTTCTGTGTGTTTTTCAGATCATTTTTTTTAAGAACATATAGCCACAGAATGTAAAGCAGGACCTTGCCGTGAATTTCTCACAACATCTAGTCTTTCTTACAATTTCATAACATTGTATGAATGCAATATTGTATCTTATACATACAGGTTCTTCTCCAAAAATTTGCATATTGTGCTAAAGTTCATTATTTTCCATAATGTAATGATAAAAATTTAACTTTCATATATTTTAGATTCATTGCACACCAACTGAAATATTGTTTTTTATTGTTTTAATACTGATGATTTTGGCATACAGCTCATGAAAACCCCAAATTCCTATCTCAAAAAATTAGCATATCATGAAAAAGCTCTCTGAACGAGCTATTAACCTAATCATCTGAATCAACTAATTAACTCTAAACACCTGCAAAAGATTCCTGAGGCTTTTAAAAACTCCCAGCCTGGTTCATTACTCAAAACCGCAATCATGGGTAAGACTGCCGACCTGACTGCTGTCCAGAAGGCCATCATTGACACCCTCAAGCAAGAGGGTAAGACACAGAAAGAAATTTCTGAACAAATAGGCTGTTCCCAGAGTGCTGTATCAAGGCACCTCAATGGGAAGTCTGTGGGAAGGAAAAAATGTGGCAGAAAACACTGCACAACGAGAAGAGGTGACCGAACCCTGAGGAAGATTGTGGAGAAGGACCGATTCCAGACCTTGGGGGACCTGCGGAAGCAGTGGACTAAGTCTGGAGTAGAAACATCCAGAGCCACCGTGCACAGGCGTGTGCAGGAAATGGGCTACAGGTGCCGCATTCCCCAGGTCAAGCCACTTTTGAACCAGAAATATGTCAGCTGCCACTTTTGAACATGCCATGTCAGCTGCTGGTGTTGATCCACTGTGTTTTATCAAGGGCAGGGTCAATGCAGCTAGCTATCAGGAGATTTTGGAGCACTTCATGCTTCCATCTGCTGAAAAGCTTTATGGAGATGAAGATTTCATTTTTCAGCACGACCTGACACCTGCTCACAGTGCCAAAACCACTGGTAAATGGTTTACTGACTATGGTATTACTGTGCTCAATTGGCCTGCCAACTCTCCTGACCTGAATCCCATAGAGAATCTGTGGGATATTGTGAAGAGAAAGTTGAGAGACGCAAGACCCAACACTCTGGATGAGCTTAAGGCCGCTATCGAAGCATCCTGGGCCTCCATAACACCTCAGCAGTGCCACAGGCTGATTGCCTCCCTGCCACGCCGCATTGAAGCAGTCATTTCTGCAAAAGGATTCCCGACCAAGTATTGAGTGCATAACTGAACAGAATTATTTGAAGGTTGACTTTTTTTGTATTAAAAACACTTTTCTTTTATTGGTCGGATGAAATATGCACATTTTTTTAGATAGGAATTTGGGGTTTTCATGAGCTGTATGCCAAAATCATCAGTATTAAAACAATAAAAGACCTGAAATATTTCAGTTGGTGTGCAATGAATCTAAAATATATGAAAGTTTAATTTTTATCATTACATTATGGAAAATAATGAACTTTAGCACAATATGCAAATTTTTTTAGAAGAACCTGTACATTCCTTTTGGCATGTATACTCACCCTAGGGTTGCTTATAGGCCTTTGTTAGATATCAGATTGTAGTGTTTAAAATAAAAGTAGCAGCATAGTAATTGAAATAATGAAAGATAGACATTATATAGAATATATCTTGTCTCTCAGACCCCTATAAGTATTGACAGGATCCACTCCTAAAAATCGAATGTTTATGGTCAGTTGTACGGAGAACTTACACAATCACGTTTGCAGTCTGTGTTCCCTCTGTATGCGCAAGCAAGAGTGTAAAGAGTAACCAATAGAGAATTGGCCATTCCACCAGTATTTGCAATGAGTAAAGAGTAAAACATGAACCAACGGCTCTTCACTATACTGAAATACACAGACAAGTAATCCTTAGCTTCCCAGACAACACAGCATCAACGAGAAACAACAGGGTCTAGTCCATCATGAGAGTGTTAGTGTGCTTTGGGGTGGACGTAAAATGACTTTAGTACTTACCTGCCAGACAGTTATGGATATGATTAGAAAGGATCCATGTTTGGCTTGTGGCTATATTGTGAGTCCATTAGAACGCTGCTGCTTTCTTCTTGTTAACTGGCTATTTCCTGTTGGAGTTCCCTCCGTTCAACTACAAGTCCCAGGAACCCTTGTTTGTAAGTGTGAGTTCACTATTCTCCCTCCCACTCATCAGTTACTCCACCCTTTGCAGCATGCCTGAGTTACAATTCCCTGCATCCCTGTGGAGAGTGATCTCCCTCCCACCCAGCAGTAGCTTCACCCATTGAAGCAGACAGGCTCCCTTTCAACACCTAACTAGTGATGCAATGTTTCAGGGCGCACTGCAACCTGTGAAAAGCTGAGAGAACGCTCATATTGTATGCTGTAAAAAATAAACATCAGGGCAAAGATCACATAAGAATTGAGAGACCAGCCAACAAACACAGGTACAGACACTATATTAGAAACTACACACATTTTACAGCCTCTGTAGCATAGTCAAATAAAACAAAAAACCTGGAATACCTCTTTAAGCCGTGTAACCACCACAGGAGCACAGTAGGTGTAGGGGCCACTGTAGGCATTATTTTAATACTCAATTTAATGTACAGGGTGGGCCATTTATATGGATACACCTAATAAAATGGGAATGGTTGGTGATATTAACTTCCTGTTTGTGGCACATTAGTATATGTGAGGGGGGAAACTTTTCAAGATGGGTGGTGACCATGGTAGACATTTTGAAGTCAGACATTTTGAATCCAACTTTTGTTTTTTCAATAGGAAGAGGGTCAGGTGACACATCAAACTTATTGGGAATTTCACAAGAAAAACAATGATGTGATTGGTTTTAACTTAACTTTATTCTTTCATGAGTTATTTACAAGTTTCTGACCACTTATAAAATGTGTTCAGTGTGCTGACCATTGTGTTGGATTGTCAATGCAACCCTCTTCTCCCACTCTTCACACACTGATAGCAACACCACAGGAGAAATGCTAGCACAGGCTTCCAGTATCCGTAGTTTCAGGTGCTGCACATCTCGTATCTTCACAGCATAGACAATTGCCTTCAGATGACCCCAAAGATAAAAGTCTAAGGGGGTCAGATCGGGAGACCTTGGTGGCCATTCAACTGGTCCATGGCGACCAATCCACCTACCAGGAAACTGTTCATCTAGGAATGCTCGGACCTGACACCCATAATGTGGTGGTGCACTATCTTGCTGAAAAAACTCAGGGAACGTGCCAGCTTCAGTGCATGAAGAGGGAAACACATCATCATGTAGCAATTTCGCATATCCAGTGACCTTGAGGTTTCCATTGATGAAGAATGGCCCCACTATCTTTGTACCCCATATACCACACCATACCATCAATTTTTGTGTTCCAACAGTCTTAGAGGGATCTATCCAATGTGAGTTAGTGTCAGACCAATAGCGGTGGTTTTGTTTGTTAACTTCACCATTCACATAAAAGTTTGCCTCATCACTGATCAAAATATTCTGTGTAAACTGAGGGTCCTGCTCCAATTTTTGTTTTGCCCATTCTGCAACACCTGAAACTACGGATACCGGAAGCCGATGCTAGCATTTCTCCTGCGGTGTTGCTATCAGTGTGTGAAGAGTGGGAGAAGAGGGTTGCATTGACAATCCAACACAATGGGCAGCACATTGAACACATTTTATAAGTGGTCAGAAACATGTAAATAACTCATGAAAGAATAAAGTTACGTTTAAACCAAGCACAACATTGTTTTTCTTGTGAAATTTCCAATAAGTTTGATGCGTCACATGACCCTCTTCCTATTGAAAATACAAAAGTTCAATTCAAAATGGCCAACTTCAAAATGGCCGCCATGGTCACCACCCATCTTGAAAAGTCCCCCCCCCCCCTCACATATACTAATGTGCCACAAACAGGAAGTTAATATCACCAACCATTCCCATTTTATTAAGGTGTATCCATATAAATGGCCCACCCTGTATAATAAAGAATCTGCATCAGAATCTGCGTAGACATTGAGCCTATGAGGAATGTTTTGAGATTTCAGCTCTGAAACCAACAGAATAATGACTACAAGATACAATACAATCCAACGTGTTAGGCACAGCTCACTCAGATGCCCTTTCTGCGTCTCGGACGAGACTGAACCACAACTCGTATAATAATGTAAAGAATGAAGAGATGTCCAGCGCAGATTCCAAGCAATACGAAATAATTTATTCAGCAGTAACACGACATGATGACCGGTAGGTGACACGTTTCAGCCACAATCTGCGGCCTTAGTCATACAACAATACAATATAAATGAATCTCTTTTATAAGGGAGAGAGGCAGGGTTCTATTCAGCAGGAAGGGTGTACCCGGTGAGTGCAATCACCCTCCGGGTTAACCCATTGCTGGAAGTTAACCCGCTCATCCCCCGTACAATTGTGATATAAGATAAAAAACGCATGGTCTGTATGAACACATGCTAAAAATTACAAATATTACAAAAAGAACCATATTAGATGGGATTCACAATTATAAAAAATTCTCATGTGCAGATTAGATAGTGGTGTCTGTAAATTAACCATGAACCAATATGTAATGGTCACTATATAGCTTACAAAAATAGCAATTTCATATGAAAATATTTATCAAGTATATACAATACAGTGATTTGCTAGATTTTATACGACAAACACCATATGTTAGAGAAATGGGAAGAAGAATGGAAATATATGGAATACTGAAACAGACTCATATATATTAATATTGCGAATTATTTATCTGGATTTTCCTCATGTATACTAAATCACATATTTGTAACGATAGTTTAATCCTATATAGTTAGATAATATTCAATATGTTATTAAAAAAAGACCTTTATAAATTGTCCCAAAATATCCCCCCAATTAAACACAATCTCAATACATGTGAGAGAAAAGCACTTAAAGAACTTATGTCAGCAAAGGAAATTGTTATTCGCGAAGCGGATAAGGGAGGTGGAGTTGTGGTGTTGGATAGTAAGCTTTATATGCAATTAAATATGGAAATGCTATCCGACACCAACACATATCGGATATTGAGGACCAATCCAACACCACAGTTCAAAAACCTCCTTTTTAACATAGTGGATCGAGGCAGAAGTGAGGGTCATCTAACCACAAAAGAAGGTGATTATATTAAGGTATCTAATCCTATCATGTCAATTTTCCATTCACTGCCGAAGATACACAAGAATGTATTTCCTCCGCAAATGCGACCCATAGTTGCCGGAATTGGCTCGCTCAATGAGAGATTGTGTGAATGGATTCTAGACTTCAGATTCTAGACTTCAGCCGTTGGTCCCTCTCATCCCGGGTTTCCTCCAAGATACCAGAGATGTCCTGGTTGCTATGGACAACATCAAGTGGGAACCCGGGATGAGATGGATAACAGCTGATGTATCGGCCCTATACTCGGTCATTCCACACAAGGAGGCATGTATTGCCTTAGAATGGTTTTTGTCCACATATGCTCCATATTCCGAGGATCTGCAGAATTTTATTATTTTGGTGGTAGATTATTTACTGAAACACAACTTTTTTATGTTTGATGGTATATTTTTTCTGCAGATTACCGGAGCGAGCATGGGAGCAAAATTCTCGCCCTCATTAGCAAATATCTTTATGAGTTGGTGGGAAAAAGAGTTCTTGTTTTCTCATAACAATAGTTGTGGTCAGCATATTCTGTGGTATGGCCGGTATATAGACGACCTCCTGTTTATCGGGGGGTCGTCTATGCCGACCATACAGTACTTTGGCGAGTATCTCAATCATAATCCCTGTAATCTCAGATTTACATTACATAGTCACGAAAATGAAATTAATTTTTTGGATCTAACATTGAGAGGTGATGTAATAAATGCCAAGATTGAGACCTCCACATACCGTAAGGAACTTTCAGCAAACTCCATATTACAGGTAGGGTCTTGTCATCCCCCCCACGTAATTAAAAATCTACCGGTGGGGGAGATGATAAGGGCCAGGCGTAATTGTTCCACTCCAGAGATCTTTGATCGTGAAGTGGACGATATATCGCAAAGATTGAGTCAGAGAGGATATCAAAAATGGTCATTAGAAAGAGCAAAAAATATTGCCAGTAAAAGAAATAGAAGCGAGTTAATATATGGAGATAATAGAAAACTTAAGAGACATACATTACAGAATGATAAAAAACCACTTATCTTTTCTACTAATTACAGTCAAAATTTTAGACAAATTTGCCAGATAGTAGAAAAATATCTGCCAATGGTAGCGAATGATAGTCATTATATAAAAATATTTGAAAATGGATATAAATGTATTTCGAAAAAAGCAAAATCCATTGGGCAGTATATTTCTCCCAGTCTTTATAGTTCATCAGAAAAGAAAAAATCTACCTGGTTGAAAGTGAAAGAAAATTATAAATGTGGACACCAGAAATGTATTTGTTGTACAATTATGAAAAATAGTAAAACTTTTTTCTCCACCACAACAAAAGAAACATTTAACATGTCTGGATACATAAATTGTAACACTAATAACGTGGTGTATCTAATGACATGTGAACTATGCCAAGTTCAATATGTTGGGTGTACCACGAATCCCCTGAAGGCGAGGATCAGAAAACACCTGTCTGATATTCCTCATTTTCAAACTAGACATCTTTCCATGGTAAATAGGCATTGTGCTGAAAACCATGAGGGGGATTTCTCTGGTCTTAGCCTTCAGGGAATAGAAAAAGTTGCCCACACAATTAGGGGTGGAAATATTAAACAAAAACTACTGGATAGGGAAGTTTACTGGATAATAAAATTACAAACCAGGTACCCCCAAGGTCTGAATCAAAGACAAGATGTAATATTACATTATTAAAATTATGACTCTCTATATATATTGCGAATTTAATACTTAAAACATCTAATATTTAGAATATATAGATAATCAAATTGGATTTATATCGCTTCATGTTTTTTATCAATACTCATAATAATTTCCTTTTTTTTAATAACATATTGAATATTATCTAACTATATAGGATTAAACTATCGTTACAAATATGTGATTTAGTATACATGAGGAAAATCCAGTTAAATAATTCGCAATATTAATATATATGAGTCTGTTTCAGTATTCCATATATTTCCATTCTTCTTCCCATTTCTCTAACATATGGTGTTTGTCGTATAAAATCTAGCAAATCACTGTATTGTATATACTTGATAAATATTTTCATATGAAATTGCTATTTTTGTAAGCTATATAGTGACCATTACATATTGGTTCATGGTTAATTTACAGACACCACTATCTAATCTGCACATGAGAATTTTTTTATAATTGTGAATCCCATCTAATATGGGTCTTTTTGTAATATTTGTAATTTTTAGCATGTGTTCATACAGACCATGCGTTTTTTATCTTAAATCACAATTGTACGGGGGATGAGCGGGTTAACTTCCAGCAATGGGTTAACCCGGAGGGTGATTGCACTCACCGGGTACACCCTTCCTGCTGGATAGAACCCCGCCTCTCTCCCTTATAAAAGAGATTCATTTATATTGTATTGTTGTATGACTAAGGCCGCAGATTGTGGCTGAAACGCGTCACCTACCTGTCATCATGTCGTGTTACTGCTGAATAAATTATTTCGTATTGCTTGGAATCTGCGCTGGACATCTCTTCATTCTTTACAAGATACAATACTACAGACTGTACCTCAGGATTAGTACAAGTAATACTACTGCCTTGTATGTAGATCAATAATATATTTTAGGTGTACATTTCATAGAATAATACCTGCTACTGTGTTATTTACATTAAGTACAGTTAAGCTTGTTCAGTTTGAATGGATGCAGCTAAAACCTACCAGCAGTATCATTTTCTATCTGCTGAGAACATTTTGAGATATAATTCTGCACTAGACCCTTCATACAGAGTAAGACCGGCATCTTTTTCAGGATCAAAGTCTTTACCCATCCTGGAATTTGTAGATGGATATTCTGCTGATGCACTGTCCGGACTATGAAGATACTTTGTATGAGGCTGACAACCAACAGTCCCATGCAAATTGTGTAGTAAACACCTGATAAAAGATGAAGTAACAATTTAGACTATAAAAAAAATTGGTTGTGAATGCAGCGTGTTGAATAAAATATTACGCAATTTCATAAAACTTCTTAGAATGAATATGTTTTATAGGAAAAACATAAATTATCAGATGTTAATTCATTTCCTATTGACTTACATTATGAAAAAAATGGGTTGTAACTAGAGATGAGCAAACTTTACAAACGTTTGTTCTACTGAACGTTTGGGTTCTGACTGAGCTAGTTCTGTCTAAACCTGTACTCCACCAATAACCCAAAAAATTGTGTGTGTAGAACTATAAGAACACTAAAATCCCTGTATAACACTGTTAGGTCACCTAGGGGTGTATCTATAGACTTCTGAGCTGGTTTTAAACATTTAGTTTAGAACATTTTGTTCCAAACAAGGTGCAGGCTGCAAGGACTGTCACGGCCCTGCCCCTCGTGATGTCACTCCACACACCCTCAATACAAGTCTATGAGAGGGGGCATGGCAGCTGCCACATTACAACCCCAGCAGACTGCACCCAGTGTTTGGAACAAAATATTCTGAACATTGGGGCAGTGGAGTACCCCTTTAAGGCAAAAAGTAAATTTTAAACTTAAAGCCACATGCATGGTTAGGGGTAAACAGACGGTACCTGGTGGTAACTTACAGGTGAAATAAAAACACACTGCACTAGCAAATGTGAGGAGACATATTACACTGCACAGGCTGGGGATGATTTCTATATGTGAGGAGACGTATTACACTGCACGGGCTGGGGATGATTTCTATATGTGAGGAGACATATTACACTGCAGGGGCTGGGGATGATTTCTATATGTGAGGAGACATATTACACTGCAGGGGCTGGGGATGATTTCTATATGTGAGGAGACATATTACACTGCACGGGCTGGGGATGATTTCTATATGTGAGGAGACATATTACACTGCAGGGGCTGGGGATGATTTCTATATGTGAGGAGACATATTACACTGCAGGGGCTGGGGATGATTTCTATATGTTAGGAGACATACTGCACTGCAGGGGCTGGGGATGATTTCTATATGTGAGGAGACATATTACACTGCAGGGGCTGGGGATGATTTCTATATGTGAGGAGACATAATGCACTGCACGGGCTGGGGATGATTTCTATATGTGAGGAGACATATTACACTGCAGGGGCTGGGGATGATTTCTATATGTGAGGAGACATATTACACTGCACGGGCTGGGGATGATTTCTATATGTGAGGAGACATATTACACTGCAGGGGCTGGGGATGATTTCTATATGTGAGGAGACATAATACACTGCAGGGGCTGGGGATGATTTCTATATGTGAGGAGACATATTACACTGCATGGGCTGGGGATGATTTCTATATGTGAGGAGACATACTGCACTGCACAAGCTGGGGATGATTTCTATATGTGAGGAGACATATTACACTGCAGGGGCTGGGGATGATTTCTATATGTGAGGAGACATAATACACTGCAGGGGCTGGGGATGATTTCTATATGTGAGGAGACATATTACACTGCATGGGCTGGGGATGATTTCTATATGTGAGGAGACATATTACACTACACGGGCTGGGGATGATTTCTATATGTGAGGAGACATATTACACTGCACGGGCTGGGGATGATTTCTATATGTGAGGAGACATATTACAAGGGCTGGGGAGGATTTCTGTATGTGAGGAGACATACTGCACTGCACGGGCTGGGGATGATTTCTATATGTGAGGAGACATACTGCACTGCAGGGGCTGGGGATGATTTCTATATGTGAGGAGACATATTACACTGCAGGGGCTGGGGATAATTTCTATATGTTAGGAGACATATTACACTGCAGGGGCTGGGGATGATTTCTATATGTGAGAAGACATATTACACTGCACGGGCTGGGGATGATTTCTATATGTGAGGAAACATGCTGCACTGCAGGGGCTGGGGATGATTTCTATATGTGAGGAGAAATACTGCACTGCATGGGCTGGGGATGATTTCTATATGTGAGGAGACATACTGCACTGCAGGGGCTGGGGATGATTTTTATATGTGGGGAGACATATTACACTGCACAGGCTGTGGATGATTTCTATATGTGAGGAGACATATTACACTGCACGGGCTGGGGATGATTTCTATATGTGAGGAGACATACTGCACTGCAGGGGCTGGGGATGATTTCTATATGTGAGGAGACATACTGCACTGCATGGGCTGGGGATGATTTTTATATGTGAGGAGACATACTGCACTTCAGGGGCTGGGGATGATTTCTATATGTGAGGAGACAAACTGCACTGCACAGGATGGGGATGATTTCTATATGTGAGGAGACATACTGCACTGCAGGGGCTGGAGATGATTTCTATATGTGAGGAGACATATTACACTGCACGGGCTGGGGATGATTTCTATATGTGAGGAGACATATTACACTGCACGGGCTGGGGATGATTTCTATATGTGAGGAGACATAATGCACTGCACGGGCTGGGGATGATTTCTATATGTGAGGAGACATAATACACTGCAGGGGCTGGGGATGATTTCTATATGTGAGGAGACATATTACACTGCATGGGCTGGGGATGATTTCTATATGTGAGGAGACATATTACACTACACGGGCTGGGGATGATTTCTATATGTGAGGAGACATATTACACTGCACGGGCTGGGGATGATTTCTATATGTGAGGAGACATATTACAAGGGCTGGGGATGATTTCTGTATGTGAGGAGACATACTGCACTGCACGGGCTGGGGATGATTTCTATATGTGAGGAGACATACTGCACTGCAGGGGCTGGGGATGATTTCTATATGTGAGGAGACATATTACACTGCAGGGGCTGGGGATAATTTCTATATGTTAGGAGACATATTACACTGCAGGGGCTGGGGATGATTTCTATATGTGAGAAGACATATTACACTGCACGGGCTGGGGATGATTTCTATATGTGAGGAAACATGCTGCACTGCAGGGGCTGGGGATGATTTCTATATGTGAGGAGAAATACTGCACTGCATGGGCTGGGGATGATTTCTATATGTGAGGAGACATACTGCACTGCAGGGGCTGGGGATGATTTTTATATGTGGGGAGACATATTACACTGCACAGGCTGTGGATGATTTCTATATGTGAGGAGACATATTACACTGCATGGGCTGGGGATGATTTCTATATGTGAGGAGACATACTGCACTGCAGGGGCTGGGGATGATTTCTATATGTGAGGAGACATACTGCACTGCACGGGCTGAGGATGATTTCTATATGTGAGGAGACATATTACACTGCAGGGGCTGGGGATGATTTCTATATGTGAGGAGACATATTACACTGCAGGGGCTGGGGATGATTTCTATATGTGAGGAGACATATTACACTGCAGGGGCTGGGGATGATTTCTATATGTGAGGAGACATATTACACTGCACGGGCTGGGGATGATTTCTATATGTGAGGAGACATATTACACTGCAGGGGCTGGGGATGATTTCTATATGTGAGGAGACATACTGCACTGCACAAGCTGGGGATGATTTCTATATGTGAGGAGACATAATACACTGCAGGGGCTGGGGATGATTTCTATATGTGAGGAGACATATTACACTGCATGGGCTGGGGATGATTTCTATATGTGAGGAGACATATTACACTACACGGGCTGGGGATGATTTCTATATGTGAGGAGACATATTACACTGCACGGGCTGGGGATGATTTCTATATGTGAGGAGACATATTACAAGGGCTGGGGAGGATTTCTGTATGTGAGGAGACATACTGCACTGCACGGGCTGGGGAAGATTTCTATATGTGAGGAGACATACTGCACTGCAGGGGCTGGGGATGATTTCTATATGTGAGGAGACATATTACACTGCAGGGGCTGGGGATAATTTCTATATGTTAGGAGACATATTACACTGCAGGGGCTGGGGATGATTTCTATATGTGAGAAGACATATTACACTGCACGGGCTGGGGATGATTTCTATATGTGAGGAAACATGCTGCACTGCAGGGGCTGGGGATGATTTCTATATGTGAGGAGAAATACTGCACTGCATGGGCTGGGGATGATTTCTATATGTGAGGAGACATACTGCACTGCAGGGGCTGGGGATGATTTTTATATGTGGGGAGACATATTACACTGCACAGGCTGTGGATGATTTCTATATGTGAGGAGACATATTACACTGCACGGGCTGGGGATGATTTCTATATGTGAGGAGACATACTGCACTGCAGGGGCTGGGGATGATTTCTATATGTGAGGAGACATACTGCACTGCATGGGCTGGGGATGATTTTTATATGTGAGGAGACATACTGCACTTCAGGGGCTGGGGATGATTTCTATATGTGAGGAGACAAACTGCACTGCACAGGATGGGGATGATTTCTATATGTGAGGAGACATACTGCACTGCAGGGGCTGGGGATGATTTCTATATGTGAGGAGACATATTACACTGCACGGGCTGGGGATGATTTCTATATGTGAGGAGACATATTACACTGCACGGGCTGGGGATGATTTCTATATGTGAGGAGACATAATGCACTGCACGGGCTGGGGATGATTTCTATATGTGAGGAGACATAATACACTGCAGGGGCTGGGGATGATTTCTATATGTGAGGAGACATATTACACTACACGGGCTGGGGATGATTTCTATATGTGAGGAGACATATTACACTGCACGGGCTGGGGATGATTTCTATATGTGAGGAGACATATTACAAGGGCTGGGGAGGATTTCTGTATGTGAGGAGACATACTGCACTGCACGGGCTGGGGATGATTTCTATATGTGAGGAGACATACTGCACTGCAGGGGCTGGGGATGATTTCTATATGTGAGGAGACATATTACACTGCAGGGGCTGGGGATAATTTCTATATGTTAGGAGACATATTACACTGCAGGGGCTGGGGATGATTTCTATATGTGAGAAGACATATTACACTGCACGGGCTGGGGATGATTTCTATATGTGAGGAAACATGCTGCACTGCAGGGGCTGGGGATGATTTCTATATGTGAGGAGAAATACTGCACTGCATGGGCTGGGGATGATTTCTATATGTGAGGAGACATACTGCACTGCAGGGGCTGGGGATGATTTTTATATGTGGGGAGACATATTACACTGCACAGGCTGTGGATGATTTCTATATGTGAGGAGACATATTACACTGCACGGGCTGGGGATGATTTCTATATGTGAGGAGACATACTGCACTGCAGGGGCTGGGGATGATTTCTATATGTGAGGAGACATACTGCACTGCATGGGCTGGGGATGATTTTTATATGTGAGGAGACATACTGCACTTCAGGGGCTGGGGATGATTTCTATATGTGAGGAGACAAACTGCACTGCACAGGATGGGGATGATTTCTATATGTGAGGAGACATACTGCACTGCAGGGGCTGGGGATGATTTCTATATGTGAGGAGACATATTACACTGCACGGGCTGGGGATGATTTCTATATGTGAGGAGACATATTACACTGCACGGGCTGGGGATGATTTCTATATGTGAGGAGACATATTACACTGCACGAGCTGGGGATGATTTCTGTATGTGAGGAGACATACTGCACTGCACGGGCTGAGGATGATTTCTATATGTGAGGAGACATATTACACTGCACGGGCTGGGGATGATTTCTATATGTGAGGAGACATATTACACTGCACAGGCTGGGGATGATTTCTATATGTGAGGAGACATATTACACTGCAGGGGCTGGGGAAGATTTCTATATGTGAGGAGACATATTACACTGCAGGGGCTGGGGATGATTTCTATATGTGAGGAGACATATTACACTGCAGGGGCTGGGGATGATTTCTATATGTGAGGAGACATATTACATTGCAGGGGCTGGGGATGATTTCTATATGTGAGGAGACATACTGCACTGCAGGGGCTGGGGATGATTTCTATATGTGAGGAGACATACCGCACTGCACGGGCTGGGGATGATTTCAATATGTGAGGAGACATATTTCACTGCAGGGGCTGGGGATGATTTCTATATGTGAGGAGACATATTACACTGCAGGGGATGATTTCTATATGTGAGGAGACATATTACACTGCACGGGATGATTTCTATATGTGAGGAGACATTACACTGCACGGGCTGGGGATGATTTTTATATGTGAGGAGACATACTGCACTGCACGGGCTGGGGATGATTTCTATATGTGAGGAGACATACTGCACTGCACGGGCTGGGGATGATTTCTATATGTGAGGAGACATACTGCACTGCACGGGCTGGGGATGATTTCTATATGTGAGGAGACATACTGCACGGGCTGGGGATGATTTCTATCTGTGAGAAGACATACTGCACTGCACGGGTTGGGGATGATTTCTATATGTGAGGAGACATACTGCACTGCAGGGGCTGGGGATGATTTCTATATGTGAGGAGACATACTGCACTGCACGGGCTGGGGATGATTTCTATATGTGAGGAGACATATTACACTGCAGGGGCTGGGGATGATTTCTATGTGTGAGGAGACATATTACACTGCAGGGGCTGGGGATGATTTCTATATGTGAGGAGACATATTACACTGCAGGGGCTGGGGATGATTTCTATATGGGAGGAGACATATTACACTGCACGGGCTGGGGATGATTTCTATATGTGAGGAGACATATTACACTGCACGGGCTGGGGATGATTTCTATATGTTAGGAGACATATTACACTGCAGGGGCTGGGGATGCTTTCTATATGTGAGGAGACATATTATACTGCACGGGCTGGGGATGATTTCTATATGTGAGGAGACATATTACACTGCACGGGCTGGGGATGATTTCTATATGTGAGGAGACATATTACACTGCACAGGCTGGGGATGATTTCTATATGTGAGGAGACATATTACACTGCAGGGGCTGGGGAAGATTTCTATATGTGAGGAGACATATTACACTGCAGGGGCTGGGGATGATTTCTATATGTGAGGAGACATATTACACTGCAGGGGCTGGGGATGATTTCTATATGTGAGGAGACATATTACATTGCAGGGGCTGGGGATGATTTCTATATGTGAGGAGACATACTGCACTGCAGGGGCTGGGGATGATTTCTATATGTGAGGAGACATACCGCACTGCACGGGCTGGGGATGATTTCAATATGTGAGGAGACATATTTCACTGCAGGGGCTGGGGATGATTTCTATATGTGAGGAGACATATTACACTGCAGGGGATGATTTCTATATGTGAGGAGACATATTACACTGCACGGGATGATTTCTATATGTGAGGAGACATTACACTGCACGGGCTGGGGATGATTTTTATATGTGAGGAGACATACTGCACTGCACGGGCTGGGGATGATTTCTATATGTGAGGAGACATACTGCACTGCACGGGCTGGGGATGATTTCTATATGTGAGGAGACATACTGCACTGCACGGGCTGGGGATGATTTCTATATGTGAGGAGACATACTGCACGGGCTGGGGATGATTTCTATCTGTGAGAAGACATACTGCACTGCACGGGTTGGGGATGATTTCTATATGTGAGGAGACATACTGCACTGCAGGGGCTGGGGATGATTTCTATATGTGAGGAGACATACTGCACTGCACGGGCTGGGGATGATTTCTATATGTGAGGAGACATATTACACTGCAGGGGCTGGGGATGATTTCTATGTGTGAGGAGACATATTACACTGCAGGGGCTGGGGATGATTTCTATATGTGAGGAGACATATTACACTGCAGGGGCTGGGGATGATTTCTATATGGGAGGAGACATATTACACTGCACGGGCTGGGGATGATTTCTATATGTGAGGAGACATATTACACTGCACGGGCTGGGGATGATTTCTATATGTTAGGAGACATATTACACTGCAGGGGCTGGGGATGCTTTCTATATGTGAGGAGACATATTATACTGCACGGGCTGGGGATGATTTCTATATGTGAGGAGACATATTACACTGCACGGGCTGGGGATGATTTCTATATGTGAGGAGACATATTACACTGCACGGGCTGGGGATGATTTCTATATGTTAGGAGACATATTACACTGCAGGGGCTGGGGATGATTTCTATCTGTGAGGAGACATACTGCACTGCACGGGCTGGGGATGATTTCTATATGTGAGGAGACATACTGCACTGCAGGGGCTGGGGATGATTTCTATATGTGAGGAGACATACTGCACTGCACGGGCTGGGGATGATTTCTATATGTGAGGTGACATATTACACTGCAGGGGCTGGGGATGATTTTTATATGTGAGGAGACATATTACACTGCAGGTGCTGGGGATGATTTCTATATGTGAGGAGACATATTACACTGCACGAGCTGGGGATGATTTCTATATGTGAGGAGACATACTGCACTGCACGGGCTGGGGATGATTTCTATATGAGAGGAGACATATTACACTGCACGGGCTGGGGAGGATTTCTATATGTGAGGAGACATATTACACTGCACAGGCTGGGGATGATTTCTATATGTGAGGAGACATATTACACTGCACAGGCTGGGGATGATTTCTATATGTGAGGAGACATATTACACTGCAGAGGCTGGGGAAGATTTCTATATGTGAGGAGACATATTACACTGCAGGGGCTGGGGATGATTTCTATATGTGAGGAGACATATTACACTGCAGGGGCTGGGGATGATTTCTATATGTGAGGAGACATTACACTGCAAGGTTCTGGGGATGATTTCTATATGTGAGGAGACATACTGCACTGCACGGGCTGGGGATGATTTCTATATGTGAGGAGACATATTACACTGCAGGGGCTGGGGATGATTTCTATATGTGAGGAGACATATTACACTGCAGGGGATGATTTCTATATATGAGGAGACATATTACACTGCAGGGGATGATTTCTATATGTGAGGAGACATTACACTGCACGGGCTGGGGATGATTTCTATATGTGAGGAGACATATTACACTGCAGGGGCTGGGGATGATTTCTATCTGTGAGGAGACATACTGCACTGCACGGGCTGGGGATGATTTCTATATGTGAGGAGACATACTGCACTGCAGGGGCTGGGGATGATTTCTATATGTGAGGAGACATACTGCACTGCACGGGCTGGGGATGATTTCTATATGTGAGGAGACATATTACACTGCAGGGGCTGGGGATGATTTTTATATGTGAGGAGACATATTACACTGCAGGGGCTGGGGATGATTTCTATATGTGAGGAGACATATTACACTGCACGAGCTGGGGATGATTTCTATATGTGAGGAGACATACTGCACTGCACGGGCTGGGGATGATTTCTATATGAGAGGAGACATATTACACTGCACGGGCTGGGGAGGATTTCTATATGTGAGGAGACATATTACACTGCACAGGCTGGGGATGATTTCTATATGTGAGGAGACATATTACACTGGACAGGCTGGGGATGATTTCTATATGTGAGGAGACATATTACACTGCAGAGGCTGGGGAAGATTTCTATATGTGAGGAGACATATTACACTGCAGGGGCTGGGGATGATTTCTATATGTGAGGAGTGTCACGATGCCGGCTGGCAGGTAGTGGATCCTCTGTGCCAGAGAGGGATTGGCGTGGACCGTGCTAGTGGATCGGTTCTAAGTCACTACTGGTTTTCACCAGAGCCCGCCGCAAAGCGGGATGGTCTTGCTGCGGCGGTAGTGACCAGGTCGTATCCACTAGCAACGGCTCAACCTCTCTGACTGCTGAAGATAGGCGCGGTACAAGGGAGTAGACAGAAGCAAGGTCGGACGTAGCAGAAGGTCGGGGCAGGCAGCAAGGATCGTAGTCGGGGGCAACGGCAGGAGGTCTGGAACACAGGCTAGGAACACACAAGGAAACGCTTTCACTGGCACAATGGCAACAAGATCCGGCGAGGGAGTGAAGGGGAAGTGAGGTATAAATAGGGAGTGCACAGGTGAACACACTAATTGGAACCACTGCGCCAATCAGCGGCGCAGTGGCCCTTTAAATCGCAGAGACCCGGCGCGCGCGCGCCCTAGGGAGCGGGGCCGCGCGCGCCGGGACAGGACAGACGGAGAGCGAGTCAGGTACGGGAGCCGGGATGCGCATCGCGAGCGGGCGCTACCCGCATCGCGAATCGCATCCCGGCTGGAGACGGTATCGCAGCGCATCGGGTCAGTGGAGCTGCCCGGAGCGCTGCGGTAGCGAGAGAGAAGCGAGCGCTCCGGGGAGGAGCGGGGACCCGGAGCGCTCGGCGTAACAGTACCCCCCCCTTGGGTCTCCCCCTCTTCTTAGAGCCTGAGAACCTGAGGAGCAGACTTTTGTCTAGGATGTTGTCCTCAGGTTCCCAGGATCTCTCTTCAGGTCCACAGCCCTCCCAATCCACCAAAAAGAACTTTTTTCCTCTGACCGTCTTGGAGGCCAGTATCTCTTTCACTGAGAAGACGTCAGAAGAACCGGAGACAGGAGTGGGAGAAACTAATTTGGGAGAGAAACGGTTGATGATGAGTGGTTTAAGAAGAGAGACATGAAAGGCATTAGGAATACGGAGAGAAGGAGGAAGAAGAAGTTTGTAAGAGACAGGATTAATTTGGCACAAGACTTTGAAGGTACCAAGATAGCGTGGACCCAGTTTGTAACTGGGGACACGAAAGCGGACATATTTAGCGGAGAGCCATACCTTGTCTCCGGGAGCAAAAATGGGGGGAGCTCTTCTTTTCTTATCGGCAAACTTTTTCATGCGAGATGAAGCCTGTAAAAGAGAAACTTGGGTCTCTTTCCATATGGTGGAAAGATCACGAGTCACTTCATCTACCGCGGGCAAACCAGAGGGCAAGGGAGTAGGGAGGGGGGGAAGAGGGTGACGGCCGTACACCACGAAAAATGGGGATTTGGAGGAAGATTCAGAGACTCTAAAGTTATACGAGAATTCGGCCCATGGTAGAAGATCTGCCCAATCATCCTGGCGGGAGGAAACAAAATGTCGTAAATAATCACCCAAGACCTGGTTAATTCTTTCTACTTGTCCATTGGATTGAGGATGATATGCAGAAGAAAAGTTTAATTTAATCTTGAGTTGTTTACAGAGAGCCCTCCAGAATTTTGACACGAATTGGACGCCTCTATCCGAGACTATTTGTGTGGGCAACCCGTGAAGACGAAAAATGTGTACAAAAAATTGTTTAGCCAACTGAGGCGCTGAAGGAAGACCAGGAAGAGGGATGAAATGTGCCATCTTGGAGAATCGATCAACGACCACCCAAACAACAGTGTTGCCACGGGATGGGGGTAGGTCTGTAATAAAATCCATACCAATCAGAGACCAATGCTGTTCGGGGACAGGCAGAGGATGAAGAAAACCAGCGGGCTTCTGGCGAGGAGTCTTATCCCGAGCACAGACAGTGCAGGCTCGCACAAAGTCCACGACATCCGTCTCCAGAGTCGGCCACCAATAGAAGCGAGAGATGAGTTGCACCTCTTAAGTCCAGTTTGGTAAAGATGTGGGCACCTTGGAGGCGATCAAAGAGTTCAGAGATGAGGGGTAGAGGGTAGCGGTTCTTTATCGTGATTTTATTAAGACCGCGGTAGTCAATGCAAGGGCGTAGAGAGCCATCTTTTTTGGACACAAAGAAAAATCCGGCTCCGGCAGGAGAGGGGGATTTACGGATAAAGCCTTTTTTTAAATTTTCCTGGATGTACTCCGACATAGCAAGAGTCTCTGGGGCGGACAGAGGATAGATTCTGCCCCGGGGTGGAGTAGTGCCCGGGAGGAGGTCAATAGGACAATCATAAGGCCTGTGAGGAGGTAGAGTCTCAGCTTGTTTTTTGCAAAAAACATCCGCAAAGTCCATATAGGCCTTAGGGAGACCGGTTACAGGGGGAACCCCAGAGTCACGGCAAGGGGTACTGGGAACCGGTTTTAGGCAGTCCTTGAAACAAGAGGGCCCCCAACTCTTGATCTCCCCAGTGGACCAATCCAGGGTTGGGGAATGGAGTTGAAGCCAGGGTAGTCCAAGGAGGATTTTGGAAGTGCAATTGGGGAGGACCAAAAATTCAATCTTCTCGTGATGAGGTCCGATGCACATTAGAAGGGGCTCCGTGCGGAAACGTATGGTACAATCCAATCTTTCATTGTTTACACAATTGATGTAGAGGGGTCTGGCGAGACTGGTCACTGGGATGTTGAACCTGTTGACGAGAGAGGCCAAAATAAAATTTCCTGCAGATCCGGAATCCAAGAAGGCCATAGTAGAGAAGGAGAAGGCAGAGGCAGATATCCGCACAGGCACAGTAAGACGTGGAGAAGCAGAGTAGACATCAAGGACTGTCTCACCTTTGTGCGGAGTCAGCGTACGTCTTTCCAGGCGGGGAGGACGGATAGGACAATCCTTCAGGAAGTGTTCGGTACTGGCACAGTACAGACAGAGATTCTCCATGCGGCGTCGTGTCCTCTCTTGAGGTGTCAGGCGAGACCGGTCGACCTGCATAGCCTCCACGGCGGGAGGCACAGAAACGGATTGCAGGGGACCAGAGGAGAGAGGAGCCGGGGAGAAAAAACGTCTTGTGCGAACAAAGTCCATATCCTGGCGGAGCTCCTGACGCCTTTCGGAAAAACGCATGTCAATGCGAGTGGCAAGATGGATGAGTTCATGTAGGTTAGCAGGGATTTCTCGTGCGGCCAGAACATCTTTAATGTTGCTGGATAGGCCTTTTTTAAAGGTCGCGCAGAGGGCCTCATTATTCCAGGATAATTCTGAAGCAAGAGTACGGAATTGTACGGCGTACTCGCCAACGGAAGAATTACCCTGGACCAGGTTCAACAGGGCAGTCTCAGCAGAAGAGGCTCGGGCAGGTTCCTCAAAGACACTTCGAATTTCTGAGAAGAAGGAGTGTATAGAGGCAGTGACGGGGTCATTGCGGTCCCAGAACGGTGTGGCCCATGACAGAGCTTTTCCAGACAGAAGGCTGACTACGAAAGCCACCTTAGACCTTTCAGTAGGGAACTGGTCCGACATCATCTCCAAGTGCAGGGAACATTGGGAAAGAAAGCCACGGCAGAATTTAGAGTCCCCATCAAATTTATCCGGCAAGGATAGTCGTAGACCAGAAGCGGCCACTCGCTGCGGAGGAGGTGCAGGAGCTGGCGGAGGAGATGATTGCTGAAGCTGTGGTAATAGCTGCTGTAGCATCACGGTCAGTTGAGACAGCTGTTGGCCTTGTTGCGCTATCTGTTGTGACTGCTGGGCGACCACCGTGGTGAGGTCGGCGACAACTGGCAGAGGAACTTCAGCGGGATCCATGGCCGGATCTACTGTCACGATGCCGGCTGGCAGGTAGTGGATCCTCTGTGCCAGAGAGGGATTGGCGTGGACCGTGCTAGTGGATCGGTTCTAAGTCACTACTGGTTTTCACCAGAGCCCGCCGCAAAGCGGGATGGTCTTGCTGCGGCGGTAGTGACCAGGTCGTATCCACTAGCAACGGCTCAACCTCTCTGCTGAAGATAGGCGCGGTACAAGGGAGTAGACAGAAGCAAGGTCGGACGTAGCAGAAGGTCGGGGCAGGCAGCAAGGATCGTAGTCGGGGGCAACGGCAGGAGGTCTGGAACACAGGCTAGGAACACACAAGGAAACGCTTTCACTGGCACAATGGCAACAAGATCCGGCGAGGGAGTGAAGGGGAAGTGAGGTATAAATAGGGAGTGCACAGGTGAACACACTAATTGGAACCACTGCGCCAATCAGCGGCGCAGTGGCCCTTTAAATCGCAGAGACCCGGCGCGCGCGCGCCCTAGGGAGCGGGGCCGCGCGCGCCGGGACAGGACAGACGGAGAGCGAGTCAGGTACGGGAGCCGGGATGCGCATCGCGAGCGGGCGCTACCCGCATCGCGAATCGCATCCCGGCTGGAGACGGTATCGCAGCGCACCGGGTCAGTGGAGCTGCCCGGAGCGCTGCGGTAGCGAGAGAGAAGCGAGCGCTCCGGGGAGGAGCGGGGACCCGGAGCGCTCGGCGTAACAAGGAGACATATTACACTGCAGGGGCTGGGGATGATTTCTATATGTGAGGAGACATTACACTGCAGGGTTCTGGGGATGATTTCTATATGTGAGGAGACATACTGCACTGCACGGGCTGGGGATGATTTCTATATGTGAGGAGACATATTACACTGCAGGGGCTGGGGATGATTTCTATATGTGAGGAGACATATTACACTGCAGGGGATGATTTCTATATGTGAGGAGACATATTACACTGCAGGGGATGATTTCTATATGTGAGGAGACATTACACTGCACGGGCTGGGGATGATTTCTATATGTGAGGAGACATACTGCACTGTACGGGCTGGGGATGATTTCTATATGTGAGGAGACATATTACACTGCACGGGCTGGGGATGATTTCTATATGTGAGGAGACATACTGCACTGCACGGGCTGGGGATGATTTCTATATGTGAGGAGACATATTACACTGCAGGGGCTGGGGATGATTTCTATATGTGAGGAGACATATTACACTGCAGGGGCTGGGGATGATTTCTATATGTGAGGAGACATATTACACTGCAGGGGCTGGGGATGATTTCTATATGTGAGGAGACATATTACACTGCACGGGCTGGGGATGATTTCTATATGTGAGGAGACATATTACACTGCACGGGCTGGGGATGATTTCTATATGTGAGGAGACATATTACACTGCACGGGCTGGGGATGATTTCTATATGTTAGGAGACATATTACACTGCAGGGGCTGGGGATGATTTCTATATGTGAGGAGACATATTACACTGCACGGGCTGGGGATGATTTCTATATGTGAGGAGACATACTGCACTGCAGGGGCTGGGGATGATTTCTATATGTGAGGAGACATACTGCACTGCACGGGCTGGGGATGATTTCTATATGTGAGGAGACATATTACACTGCAGGGGCTGGGGATGATTTCTATATGTGAGGAGACATATTACACTGCAGGGGCTGGGGATGATTTCTATATGTGAGGAGACATATTACACTGCAGGGGCTGGGGATGATTTCTATATATGAGGAGACATATTACACTGCAGGGGCTGGGGATGATTTCTATATGTTAGGAGACATATTACACTGCAGGGGCTGGGGATGATTTCTATATGTGAGGAGACATATTACACTGCACGGGCTGGGGATGATTTCTATATGTGAGGAGACGTATTACACTGCAGGGGCTGGGGATGATTTCTATATGTGAGGAGACATATTACACTGCAGGGGATGATTTCTATATGTGAGGAGACATATTACACTGCACGGGCTCGGGATGATTTCTATATGTGAGGAGACATACTGGACTGCACGGGCTGGGGATGATTTCTATATGTGAGGAGACATATTACACTGCAGGGGCTGGGGATGATTTCTATATGTGAGGAGACATACTGCACTGCAGGGGCTGGGGGTGATTTCTATATGTGAGGAGACATATTACACTGCACGGGCTGAGGATGATTTCTATATGTGAGGAGACATATTACACTGCACGGGCTGGGGATGATTTCTATATGTGAGGAGACATATTACACTGCACGGGCTGGGGATGATTTCTATATGTTAGGAGACATATTACACTGCAGGGGCTGGGGATGATTTCTATATGTGAGGAGACATATTACACTGCACGGGCTGGGGATGTTTTCTATATGTGAGGAGACATATTATACTGCAGGGGCTGGGGATGATTTCTATATGTGAGGAGACATATTATACTGCACGGGCTGGGGATGATTTCTATATGTGAGGAGACATTACACTGCACAGGCTGGGGATGATTTCTATATGTGAGGAGACATATTACACTGCAGGGGCTGGGGATGATTTCTATCTGTGAGGAGACATACTGCACTGCACGGGCTGGGGATGATTTCTATATGTGAGGAAACATATTACACTGCAGGGGCTGGGGATGATTTCTATATGTGAGGAGACATATTACACTGCAGGGGCTGGGGATGATTTCTATATGTGAGGAGACATACTGCACTGCACGGGCTGGGGATGATTTCTATATGTGAGGAGACATATTACACTGCAGGGGCTGGTGATGATTTCTATATGTGAGGAGACATATTACACTGCAGGGGCTGGGGATGATTTCTATATGTGAGGAGACATACTGCACTGCACGGGCTGGGGATGATTTCTATATGCGAAGAGACATATTACACTGCAGGGGCTGGGGATGATTTCTATATGTGAGGAGACATATTACACTGCAGGGGCTGGGGATGATTTCTATATGTGAGGAGACATATTACACTGCAGGGGCTGGGGATGATTTCTATATGTGAGGAGACATATTACACTGCAGGGGCTGGGGATGATTTCTATATGTGAGGAGACATATTACACTGCACGGGCTGGAGATGATTTCTATATGTGAGGAGACATATTACACTGCAGGGGCTGGGGATGATTTCTATATGTGAGGAGACATATTACACTGCAGGGGCTGGGGATGATTTCTATATATGAGGAGACATATTACACTGCAGGGGCTGGGGATGATTTCTATATGTGAGGAGACATACTGCACTGCACGGGCTGGGGATGATTTCTATATGTGAGGAGACATATTACACTGCAGGGGCTGGGGATGATTTCTATATGTGAGGAGACATTACACTGCACAGGCTGGGGATGATTTCTATATGTGAGGAGACATATTACACTGCAGGGGCTGGGGATGATTTCTATCTGTGAGGAGACATACTGCACTGCACGGGCTGGGGATGATTTCTATATGTGAGGAAACATATTACACTGCAGGGGCTGGGGATGATTTCTATATGTGAGGAGACATATTACACTGCAGGGGCTGGGGATGATTTCTATATGTGAGGAGACATACTGCACTGCACGGGCTGGGGATGATTTCTATATGTGAGGAGACATATTACACTGCAGGGGCTGGTGATGATTTCTATATGTGAGGAGACATATTACACTGCAGGGGCTGGGGATGATTTCTATATGTGAGGAGACATACTGCACTGCACGGGCTGGGGATGATTTCTATATGCGAAGAGACTTTTTACACTGCAGGGGCTGGGGATGATTTCTATATGTGAGGAGACATATTACACTGCAGGGGCTGGGGATGATTTCTATATGTGAGGAGACATATTACACTGCAGGGGCTGGGGATGATTTCTATATGTGAGGAGACATATTACACTGCAGGGGCTGGGGATGATTTCTATATGTGAGGAGACATATTACACTGCACGGGCTGGGGATGATTTCTATATGTGAGGAGACATATTACACTGCAGGGGCTGGGGATGATTTCTATATGTGAGGAGACATATTACACTGCAGGGGCTGGGGATGATTTCTATATATGAGGAGACATATTACACTGCAGGGGCTGGGGATGATTTCTATATGTGAGGAGACATATTACACTGCAGGGGCTGGGGATGATTTCTATATGTGAGGAGACATATTACACTGCAGGGGCTGGGGATGATTTCTATATGTGAGGAGACATATTACACTGCAGGGGCTGGGGATGATTTCTATATGTGAGGAGACATACTGCACTGCACGGGCTGGGGATGATTTCTATATGTGAGGAGACATATTACACTGCAGGGGCTGGGGATGATTTCTATATGTGAGGAGACATTACACTGCAGGGGCTGGGGGTGATTTCTATATGGGAGGAGACATATTACACTGCACGGGCTGGGGATGATTTCTATATGTGAGGAGACATACTGCACTGCACGGGCTGGGGATGATTTCTATATGTGAGGAGACATATTACACTGCAGGGGCTGGGGATGATTTCTATATGTGAGGAGACATATTACACTGCACGGGCTGGGGATGATTTCTATATGTGAGGAGACATATTACACTGCAGGGGCTGGGGATGATTTCTATATGTGAGGAGACATATTACACTGCAGGGGCTGGGGATGATTTCTATATGTGAGGAGACATATTACACTGCAGGGTTCTGGGGATGATTTCTATATGTGAGGAGACATATTACACTGCACTGCACGGGCTGGGGATGATTTCTATATGTGAGGAGACATATTACACTGCACGGGCTGGGGATGATTTCTATATGTGAGGAGACATATTACACTGCACGGGCTGGTGGTGTATAGACTACAGGGAATAAATATCATACTGGGATGATTTCTATGTGTGTGTGTGTGTGGGGGGGGGGCTCCTGAATGACATGCTGGGAGTTGTAGTCCCTGTTATGTGTGTGTATGCTAGTGTTTCCCAACCAGGGAATGCTGGTAGTAGTAGTTTTGCAACATCTGGAGGCACCCTGGTTGGGAAACACTGGTGTAACATGATGTGTATGGCTAGAACAGTGTTTCTAGCTGAATAGGCTAGAACAGTGTTTCCCAACCAGTGTTCCTCCAGCTGCTGCAAATATACAACTCCCAGCATGCCCAAAGTTTGTCAGGACATGCTGGGATTTGTAGTTTTGCAACAGCTGGAGGCACACTGGTTTGGAAACACTAGCATACACACACATAACAGGGACTACAACTCCCAGCATGTCATTCAGGAGATCCCCCCCCCCTCACACACTTATTCCCCTGCAGTCTATACATCCCCAGCCTGTGTAATATGTCTCCTCACACACGTCCTCCCTCCCCTCCCCCCATGCAAACTTGAAACCTCCCCATGATAAGTTAGGTCCTGTGTAAACAGAGCTGGGGGGGGGGGGGGAGGAGCTGTGTACGTCCTCATTCTCCCCCTCACACTTCTCCCCCTCACACTTCTCCTGGCTTACAGCACAGCACCCACGTGACCAGGCTCATGCAGGCGTGCTGTGATTGGTTCAATGTGTGAGTGCTGTGATTGGTTCAATGTGTGAGTGCTGTGATTGGTTTAATGTGTGAGTGCTGTGATTGGTTCAATGTGTGAGTGCTGTGATTGGTTCAATGTGTGAGTGCTGTAATTGGTGAGCACTGACATATTGAGAACTATGAGGAAAGGAATGAGGAGCTGACCACAGGCTGTAGAAGAAGTGTATCTGGAGATGCTGGATTATGCAGCACTTCCTGTCTAGAGAGAAATCACTGAAAATGGTTCTTTCTGTTCCAGATGGGTTATGTGAGTATATTACAAAGTTATATAACTTTTTAAACTGTTGCTAACTGTATAGAATTTTTCACCATTGGACTACTCCTTTAAGGCAAGCACTTCATACAATGAATCATGCTAGGACATTCATGAGCATTTGCAGCCACAAATAATAATCAAATTCCGCTAAACAGTAATAAAAACACCTACACCTAACAATACACCTGTGTCATAGTGATAGAAAACTTTTATCCACTTTTATTTATTATTTCATTCTTACCTAATAATGGTGTTCCAACTCCAGGTAAAGTATCTGAAATAACTATAAGAAAGACAGAGTAACCGAGAAGAAGGGTGATCTTGAATGATATCCTCTCTCCACTCTCTGGGGGCAGGTAGAATCCAGAAATATCCATAACCATGAGAAATATACTAGGTATGATCAGTGTCATAGAGTAGAAGAGTGGTTTTCTGCGGATAACTATCTATTATTGCACAAAGAGGAAAAAAGAACAAAGAAATATTGATAATAACATTCTTGTCCAATTACTTTAGACTATGAAAGCATTTATTGTTAATGGCCATAGTGGTCACAGAAGTGGGATTGTTTCTCTGTGATCATTATTTATAAGGGATGTCCCAATTCCATTTTTTAAAACCAAGTACAAGTACCGATACTTTTTTCAAATTCATGTGAAAGTTTGTTTTTTTTTTTTATGGGAAAAGGGGTGTTTTTTTTGCTTTTATTAGAGGGGGGACTTTTTTTTATATAAAATGTATTTTATTAAAACTTTTTAAAAAGGGGGGTTCAAACTTTTATTAGGGAAGGGGTCAATTTTTACACATTTTCTCCCTATTTTTTAGTCCTCATAGGGGAATATTACACACTGGTTAATGCTATGCCATAGCATTGCAGTGATCAGTGCTATTGGCGCTTCTTTACTACTGCCTACCATCCCTGGCTGCATTATAGAAGTGACAATCAGATGGCATGGAGCATGGTAAGGGACTTCCAGCTGTCCTCTTAGCAATTTCACCACAGTGATCCTGATCAGCATCCGCGAACTAACCAGCAATTTTTAGATGCCACAATCAAAGCTCAGGGTTAATGCCAGACATCACCGCCATTAGCCACAGTTTCCGTCCATGATGTGTGCTTAGTTGCTGAGCGCACTGCATAGTTTGGTAACTTGCCCAGGGCACCTCCGTGCTACCTGCTGAAGGGGGTCCTGCTGGAAGGTATCGGATTAGGTATCAGGGACATTTTCACAAGTACAAATACTCGTGCAAATGTCCA
This sequence comes from Hyla sarda, assembly GCF_029499605.1. Lineage (NCBI taxonomy): Eukaryota > Metazoa > Chordata > Amphibia > Anura > Hylidae > Hyla > Hyla sarda. The sequence continues at coordinate 85,534,780 of NC_079198.1, forward strand.
GTATTTGTCCAGATACCGATACCAGTATCAGTATCGGAACATCCCTACTATTTATCATTATAGAGTTTGATATGTTGACAGGGGGTTTCGGTAACTTAGTGGTCCTTTTTTCAGGATTATACATCAGCACCCGTAGCTCCATGTCCTAAAACACAAGAAACTTGAACAAAAATTAATTTATTTAGTCTTCTCCTGCCCAACCCTATGGATTGATGTACATGGCTCTTCTTCCACCACCCAACCCTGTATGTCAAAGACGGGTGGGAGGGAAAGGTAAAAGGTGTGTCTGCTGCAGCTTGGCCCTGCCTCTATGACACTTCAGCTAAAAAGAAAAATAACAATTTTATTACCTTACAAATGGCCACATTTACAAACAGTGGTATGTCTAGTTTTATTTCACTATGACCTGCTGGTATCCGCAACTTAGTATCTCATTTAGAGCTGAAAGATTTCCTGTAACATTTATGGTACTTAAGTTTTATTTGCTATAAATTTCTGATCTATGGGAACCTGTTTGCTTCTCAGTTCATGGGTGTTTAGTGTGTGGAGAATTTGCCTTGCAATCTTCAAGCCATTAGTGACAATGTTTTTGAATAAAAAATAGTTCCCCCCCCCCCAAGCTTTGATAAATATAAGGTATAATGAATCCTTGCTCAAATAGTACTAATTAAAGATGTGTGGATCTATTTGTTGGTTTTGTCCTGAATTTCACAAAATGTTCAGATTTTCAAGAGTTTGGAATTAGTTTTGGACAGGATGATGTATGTGATTGTATAATATGATGGCCTGGTCTGCTGGCTAGTTGCCATTTTAGACACCAGAAGAAGGAAAGATCATATTATTTCATATACATTTTTGATAGATTTTAGAGAGAGATAGGAGTCAGCCATCGGAGTCTATGTGTGTTATTTAGGCAGACATTGCTCTAGGTGCATTTTTACAACTTTTGAGTCACCAATCTTCATCACATAAAATCATTCAATAACATCAATCTTGACTCTGATAGCGTGCCACTGCCTTATGAAACAGATGCCAATGCATCACAAATGTGACGTCAATCACTGTTTTTCATGTATCTAACAAATATTGGCATATAGTTCTGCATCAAACTTTAATAGATGCTGTTAGTTAGACTTCAGTCTGTGGCTTAGTGTCAATTGTTTTCACTTTCAAGTTCATTGTTTAACTTTAAATTTAAATCCTTGAGTTTACAGCATGACCTCAGAGCAGGGCCAGATTAAGGTTGCCTGGAAGATGGAGGACTTCATTATGATGCCCCCCCCCCCCCCCCGACAGTTCCCCCACATTAGGTACAGTATAGTTCCCCCACATTAGGTTGTAGTTCCCCCAGATTAGGTGCAGTATAAGTCCCCGCACATTAGATTATCAGTACAAGTCCCCGCACATTAGGTGTGCAGTACAGTTCCCCCACATTAGGTGTGCAGTACAGTTCCCCCACATTAGGTGTGCAGTACAGTTCCCCCACATTAGGTGCAGTACAGTTCCCCTACATTAGGTGTGCAGTACAGTTCCCCCACATTAGGTGTGCAGTACTGTTCACCCACATTAGGTGCAGTACAGTTCCCCTACATTAGGTGTGCAGTACAGTTCCCCACATTAGGTGTGCAGTACTGTTCACCCACATTAGGTGCAGTACAGTTCCCCCACATTAGGTGCAGTACAGTTCCCCCACATTAGGTGCAGTACAGTTCCCCACATTAGGTGCAGTATAGTTCCCCACATAAGATGCAGTACAGTTCTCCCACAGACATACAGCCCTCAGCCATATACAGTGTATGGCTGGAGGCTGTATGCCTGTTTACTGCCCCACTTCAGTGTTCCAACCAGTGTCGGAACACTGAAGATGACGTGCCACTGGTGACTTACCATGCGCGCGTCCTCCTCACTGCTCTGCTCCGCTCTTCTATGGGTGCACGCACGGGACGTCAGTGATGTCCCTGCTTGCGCTACCTTCCGGCGGCCCCTGCATTTTTAAAGCTAACACGGGGCTGCAGAGAGGTAACCGAGGCATCCTTGCGTCCTGAAAAGATTTTTCGGGACACAGGGATGTCCCGAATGTGACGGGGGCCCCCTGCGGGCACGGGGCACGGAGCAGGCGCTCCATGAGCGCCAATGATGATCTGGCCCTGCCTCAGAGTGTCATGGACATGACCTTCTTTCAGGGCTGGCTCTGCCTATAGGCAAATTAGGCAGCCGCCTGACTGGGGGTGCAGCTCTGCCTGCCACAAGAAAGTTAGACAACCAGCATCCGAACCACTTGCTCAGCCAGCAGCATGAGGAAGAGGTGTATTACAGTGTGTCATGTATTACCTGCCATGATCATGTTAAATCTTATAATCCTACCAGTTCACTGCCCCATCATGATAAACCACCCGCTACCCTTATTTTTATATTGCTCTGTATTTTCTGCTCAATCTCAGTCAGATTCACAGACTGGGAAGGGGGTTCCCCAGCAGGCGGACATAATCTAAAGCCATACAGGGGAAAACTTCCACCCTTATTCTGCTACACACAGACCAGAGCAGTTTAGTGTGAGATGAGCTATGATTGAATAAGGCTTGCACCACCTCCTACTCCCCCCCCTTCCCCTCGTGAAAGAGATGGGGGGAAATGTGTTCTTTTTTAAACACGAATAAAACATAGAAAATTTAATCTTTTGTAAACAAAGTACATTAGAAAGATTTTTTTTATTCACCATAAGCAGTGCAATAGCAAAAATTAGTTTTAATGACAGCGCTAGCAATAATAATTTGTAAATTTAATACCATGTAAAATGCTGTACATAAACTGTCAATTTGTCATTACTCACGTTTACTTATCTTTTGTGCAATTTGTTTTTAAAACTTTTTTTTAAATAAACATTTTCTTCACACATTTTTTTAAATGTAATTCAAATTAAAATCTTGGTACTGATAACATGATGCTGTCACTACTAGTATCCTTACAGATCTACATTTGTTCTACCTAGTCCATCATGTCCCAGACTGTACTGCTGCTGCCATTGATGCAGTCTACTATTCCTGCTGCCGCTACTACGAATATCACTCACAAAAACCCATGTCCAGCCTAATTCATCAAGTTCGGTATTATACTTCTACTGCTGCTGTATCTGCAGCTACTAATAACCCTGATACAGCTACTACTACCCCTGATACAGCTACTGCTAGCCCTGATAAGGCTACTAATAACCCTGATACAGCTACTAATAACCCTGATACAGCTACTAATAACCCTGATACAGCTACTGCTAGCCCTGATACAGCTACTGCTAGCCCTGATACAGCTACTGCTAGCCCTGATAAGGCTACTAATAACCCTGATACAGCTACTAATAACCCTGATACAGCTACTAATAACCCTGATACAGCTACTGCTAGCCCTGATACAGCTACTGCTAGCCCTGATACAGCTACTGCTAGCCCTGATAAGGCTACTAATAACCCTGATACAGCTACTAATAACCCTGATACAGCTACTAATAACCCTGATACAGCTACTGCTAGCCCTGATACAGCTACTAATAACCCTGATACAGCTACTACTAGCTCTATTCAGCCACATATATTCTACATTGTTTATCATTTTTCATACAGTACTGCTGCTGCTAAGACAGCTATTACTAGCCCTGCTGCCACTACTGCTAAGCCTACACAGCAAAATATCTCCCGCCCTGTCCATCATGCTTGATACTGACCAACATGTTGGCTACACTGTACTGATTGTGCTGTTAAAGGGGTACTCCACCCCTAGACATCTTATTTCCCATCCAAAGGATAGGGGATCCACCGCTGGGGACCCCCATGATCTCGGCTGCGGCACTCCAGACATCCGGTGCGCTGAGTGAACTTCGCTCCATGTCAGATGACTGGCGATGCCGGGCAGAGGCTTGAAACGTCATGGTCACCCCCGCTCACGCCCATGCCCCCTCAGTGAGAAAAAAACTGGAGTGATTTCCCCACAGCAACAAATCACAGGTCAGGTTTCACTTTACCAGAGCTCGTTAGCTGAGCTGTGATTGGTCGCTGTGGAAAAATCACTACAGTTTTTCTCTCACACAGTTTCATAAATCTGGGCCTATATGAGGACGAGATATGAGAATGGGATATGATGATGGGATATAAGTAGGAGAGTATTTCTTTTCCATTATCCTAAGAAAGTTATCCTTCATATTTATTATATTTGCTTTATTGACTTCCTTCATGCATTTTTAAAGCATGCATATGTAGCCACACCTGACCTGTTCCAATAGGGTCAGCTGACAATAGTGTAATGTTTATAGCCAGCGTATCTCTGGAAAGACACTTTAAAATTCTGCAATTGAGAAAAATTATGGTAACTTACCATATACTGTAGTTCTCCAAAGTAAATTTCATCACTGTGAAGCTCTGTGAACTCTGAAGCCGAGCTGACAAGTTCCCATTCTCCATCATTTAAGTAGGTACTTTTGAAATCTTTAATTCGATATTGTTTTTCCATTGGTTTTACAATAATGTCCAGAGCTGTAGAGAGAAAAGCTTATTCTAGAGCCTGAGAACTATTTGGTTTGCCATATTTTATGTTTATTAACTAATATGATTAAACCAGACAAAAGCAAAACACTTACGGTGAAATCCTTCCTTACCATTCCATGCCCCATAGAAGTATGGTGGCATATCTTTAACCCCTTCATGACCAAACTTTTTTTTTTTCCACCGACAAAGTTGTATTAGGGCTTCTTTTTTGTGGGACAAGTTGTACTTTTAATTGGCACACTTATTACAATGATACCAAATTGGGTAATTACAATGATACCAAATTGGGTAATTTTGGTTTAACCCCTTAAAGACATGCGCCGTAAATGTACGGCAGTGCACAGCACGTACATTTATGGCACCGCTGTGATACGAACGCAGGAGATGCACTCACTTCATTCCCAGCGGGTTCCTGTGGCTGTGAGCAGCCGCGAACCCGCCTGTAATGGCAGACATCAGCGATCACACTGATGTCTGCCATTAACCCCTCAGGTGCCGTGATCAATACAGACCATGGCATCTGCTGCAGATCTGATCGCCCTCGGCACTGCTGCGAGGATCAGATCAGCCAAGATGGTGGAAGGTCCCCTCACCTGCCTCCGTCTGTCTCCCGAGGTCTTCTGCACTGATCTGCCTTCCAGCAGACCAGAGCAGAAGATTGCCCATAATACTGATCTTTGCTATGCCCTATGCATAGCACTGAACAGTATTAGCAATCTAATGAGTGCTATAAATAGTCCCCTATGAGGACTAAAAAAGTGTAAAATAAATGTAAAAAAAGTTTAAAAAAAATTAAAAATCCCCTTCCCCAATAAAGTTTTTAATCACTCTTTTCCCCATATTAATACATAAAAATGATGAATAATAAACATATTTGGTTTTGTTGCATTAATGTCCGAACTATAGAAATATAATGTAAATGATCCCCTACGGCGAATGGTGTTAACGAAAAAAAAAGTAAAAAATTTCAGCTTTTTTGTCACATCAAACTGCAATTTTTTTTTTATAAAAATCGATGAAAAAGTCACAAATCTGGTAACAAAACAAACTACGGAAGAAGTAATGGAATTCTCAGCTCACCCTCCAGGGCCCCAGGCGCACGGACTGTGCGAGGCAGCACCACTTTAGCAAAACAAGAAACTGGATGTCCAGCGCCAGGATTCGTGCAAAACAGATTCTTTAATGCTTAAAATGCCATAACAGGGGTCAAGGTGACGCGTTTCAGGTGCGTTAGCACCCTTAATCGTACATTAATCATGTACGAGTAAGGGTGCTAACGCACCTGAAACGCGTCACCTTGACCCCTGTTATGGCATTTTAAGCATTAAAGAATCTGTTTTGCATGAATCCTGGCGCTGGACATCCAGTTTCTTGTTTTGCAAAACAAACTACAGAACATGGTGCAAAAAAATTAGCCCTCAAAAATCCCTGAATACAGTAAAATAATAAAGTTAGAGGTGGTCAATATAGGGCAATTTTAAATATACTGATTTTGTAAAAAAAAGTTTGAGATTTTTTCAAAGCAGTACCATATTAGAAAAGTATGTAACCATGGGTATCATTTTAATTGTATTAACCCAGAGAATAAAGAAACCATGTCATTTTTACCCTAAATTGTACAGCGTGAAAAAGAAGCCCCCAAATTTGCTAAATTATGATTCTTGTTTAAATTTCCAAACACAAAACTTATTTTGGGGGTTTACCATACATTTTAGGGTAAAATGAGTGACGTAATTACAAAGTACAACTGGTCACACAAAAAACAAGCCCTCATATAGGTCTGGGAGTGGAAATATAAAAGAGTTATGAATTTTAGAAGGCGAGGAGGAAAAAAGAAAAAACGCAAAAATAAAATTGGCTGCGTCCTTAAGGTGAAAATGGAGTCCTTAAGGGGTTAATCCTTTCAGGACCCATGACGTACAGGTACATCTGTGGTAATTCCGGTCCCCGTCACTGGAAAGACTGCTGTTATCGATCAGCAGGCGCCCTGCAAAAATGCTCAGAGGGTCCCATAAATTCACACCGGCGATTTGCGGCTATTCCGGGTCATAAGGTTCTATGGTGACCCAAAAAATAAGGGGGATCGGGGTTGTCCAAGACACCCACGATCCCCCTGAAGGGATAGGAGTGAGGTGGCAGGGGTGCCACCCCTCCTATGCCTGCTATTGGTCGTATAGAAGCAACGGCCAATAGCAGAACGGGGGCAGGGGGTTAACTTTCGGTTTCTCCGATCTGCCCACCCACAATAGGCGTGGCAGAATGGGGAAACTGACAGGGACCGGCACCAGAGGTCCACTTACCCATCAGCGGCGGCAGATGCAACGATCAGCGGCGGTGATCGACGGCTGCAGAGGACAGTGATGCGGCTGGATCCTACGGAAGCCTGTAAGTTGTCTAGCAACATCTGGAGGGCTACAGTTTGAGACCACTATACAGTGGTCTCTAAACTGTAGCCCTTCAGATGTTGCAAAACTACAACTCCCAGCATGCCCAGACAACTTTTTGGGCATGCTGGGATTTGCAGTTTTCCAACAGCTGGAGGGCTACAGTTTGGAGATCACTGTGCAGTGATCTCTAAACTGTGGCCCTCTAGATCTTGCAAAACTAAAACTCCTAGCATGCCCACACAGCAGTTTGCTGTCTGGGCATACTGGGATTTGTAGTTTTGCAACATATGCAGGGCCACAGTTTGAAGATCACTGTGCAGTGGTCTCTAAACTATAGCCCTCCAGATGTTGCAAAACGTCAAATCCCAGCATGCCCAAACAGCAAACAGCTGTCTCGGCATGCTGGGAGTTGTAGTTGCGTATTCTCCAGCTGTTGCATAACTACATCTCCCAGTATGCCCTTTGGCGACGAGTACATGCTGGGAGTTGTAGTTTTGCAACAGCTGGAGGCACACTGGTTGGAAAATACTGAGTTAGGTAACAGAACCTAACTGAAGGTTTTCCAACCAGTGTGCCTCCAGCTGTTGCAAAAGTACAACTCCCAGCATGCACAGTCTGTCAATGCATGCTGGGATCTGTAGTATTGAAACAGCTGGAGGTTTGCCCACCCCCCTTCCCATGTGAATGTACAGGGTACATTCACAGGGGTGAGTTTACAGTAAGTTTCCTGCTTGAAGTTTGAGCTGCGGCAAATTTTTCGCTGCGGCGCAAACTCCTTGCGGGAAACTCACTGTAAACCTCCGCCAGTGCAAATGTACCCTAAAAACCCTACACTACACTACACTAACACATAATAAAGGGTAAAACACAACATATACACCCCCTTACACTGTCCCCCACAATAAAAATGAAAAATGTATTGTATGACAGTGTTTCCAAAACAGAGCCACCAGCTTTTGCAAAACAACAACTCCCATCATTTCTGGACAGCCACTGACTGTCCAGGCATGCTGGGAGTTTAGCAACAGCTGGAGGCACCCTGTTTGGGAATCACTGGCGTAGAATACCCCTATGTCCACTCCTATGCAATCCCTAATTTAGTCCTCAAATGCGCTTGCCGCTCTCTTATTTCGGAGCCCTGTCATATTTCAAGGAAACAGTTTAGGGCCACATATGGGGTATTTCCATACTCGGGAGAAATTGCACTACAAACTTTGGGGGGCTTTTTCTCCTTTTACCCCTTATGAAAAGGAAAAGTTGGGGGCTACACCAGCTTGTTAGTGTAAAAAAAAAAATACATTTACACTAACATGCTGGTGTTGCCCCATACTTTTTATTTTCACAAGTGGTAAAAGGAAAAAAAGACCCCCAAAATTTGTAACACAATTTCTCCTGAGTACGGAAATGCCCGATATGTGGGGTACGGCTCAGGAGTGAGAGTGCACTATGTACATTTGAGGCCTAAATTGGTGATTTGCACAGGGGTGGCTGATTTTACAGCGGTTCTGAAATAAACACAAAAAAAATAAATACCCACATGTGACCCCATTTTGGAAACTACACCCCTCACAGAACGTAACAAGGGGTATAGTGTGCCTTAACACCCCACAGGTGTTTAACCCCTTAACCCCTTGGGTACAAAGCCCATTATGACCCTAAGGACGGGAGCATTTTTTGCAAATCTGACCACTGTCACTTTAAGAATTAATAACTCTGGGATGCTTTTACTTATAAATTTGATTCCAAAATAGTTTTTTTCGTGAAATATTCTACTTTATGTCAGTCGTAAATTTTTGTCGATACTTGCATCATTTCTTGGTGAAAAATTCAAAAATATGATGAAAATTTAACATTTTTCTAACTTTGAAGCTCTCTGCTTGTAAGAAAATAGACATTCCAAATAAATTATATATTGATTTACATATACAATATGTCTACTTTATATTTGCATCATAAAGTTGACATGTTTTTACTTTTGGAAGACATCAGAGGGCTTCAAAGTTCAGCAGCAATTTTCAAATTTTTCACAAAATTTTCAAAATCTGAATTTTTCAGGGACCATTTCAGTTTTGAAGTAGATTTGAAGGGCCTTCATATTAGAAATAACCCATAAATGACCCAATTATAAAAACTGTACCCCTCAAAGTATCTAAAATGACATTCAGTAAGTGTGCTAACCCTTTAGGTGTTTCACAGGAATAGCAGCAAAGTGAAGGAGAAAATTCAAAATCTTCAATTTTTACATTCGCATGTTCTTGTAGACCCAGTTTTTGAATTTTTACAAGTGGTAATAGGAGAAAAATCCCCCCAAAATGTGTAACCCAATTTCTCTCGAGTAAGGAAATACCTTATATGTGTATGTCAAGTGTTTGGCAGGCGCAGTAGAGGGCTCAGAAGGGAAGGAGCAACAATGGGATTTTGGAGAGTGAATTTTGCTGAAATGGTTTTTGGGGGGCATGTCGCATTTAGGAAGCCCATGTGGTGCCAGAACAGCAAAACATACCCATATGGCATACTATTTTGGAAACTACATCCCTATGGAATGTAACAAGGGGTACAGTGAGCCTTAACTACCCACAGGTGTTTGACGACTTTTTGTTAAAGTTGGATGTGTAAATTAAAATTTTTTTTTTTACAAAAATGCTGTTTTTCCCCTAAATTTTAAATTTTTACAAGGGGTAATAGAAGAAAATGACCCCCAAAATGTGTAACCCCATTTCTTCTGAGTATGGAAATACCCCATGTTTGGACGTCAAGTGCTCTGCTGGCGAACTACAATCCTCAGAAGAGGAGGAGTTCCATTGAGCTTTTGGAAAGAGAATTAGTTTGGAATGGTAGTCAGGGGCCATGTGCGTTTACAAAGCCCCCCGTGGTGCCAGAAGAGTGGACCCCCCACATGTGACCCCATTTTGGAAACTACACCCCTCACAGAATTTAATAATTTTTCATTTTCACGGACCACTGTTCCAAAAATCTGTCAGACACCTCTGGGGCTTAAATACTCACTGTACCCCTTATTACATTACATGAGGGGCGTAGTTTCCAAAATGGGGTCACGTGGGGGGGACCATTGTTCTGGCACTATGGGGCCTTTGTAAACACATGTGGCCTTCAATTCAGGACAAATTGGCGCTCCTTCTCTTCTGAGCATTGTAGTTCGCCCGCAGAGCACTTTACATCCACATATGGGGTATTTTCTTACTCAGAAGAAATGGGGTTACATATTTTGGGAGCTTTTTTCCTATTTTCCTTTGTGAAAATGAAAAATTTAGGGTAACACCAGCATTTTAGTGATTTTTTTTTTTTCATTTTCCCATCCAAGTTTAATGAAAATTTATCAAACACCTGTGGGGTGTTAAGGCTTACTATACCCCTTGTCACATTCCGTGAGGGGTGTTGTTTCCAAAATGGGGTCACATGTGGGTATTTATGTTTTTGCGTTTATGTCAGAACCGTTGTAAAATCAGCCACCCCTGTGCAAATCACCAATTTAGGCCTCAAATGTACATGGTGCGCTCTCACTCATGAGCCTTGTTGTGCGCCCGCAGAGCATTTTACGCCCACATATGGGGTATTTCTGTACTCAGGAGAAATTGCGTTACAAATTTTGGGGGTCTTTTTTTCCTTTTACTGCTTGTGAAAATAAAAAGCAACACCAGCATATTAGTGTCAAAATGTTTATTTTTTTACAATAACCCCAGCTTGGTGTAGCCCCCAACTTTTCCTTTTCATGAGGGGTAAAAGGAGAAAAAGACCCCCAAAATTTGTATTGAAATTTCTCCCGAGTATGGAAATACCCCATATGTGGCCCTAAACTGTTTCCTTGAAATACGACAGGGCTCCGAAATAAGAGAGCACCATGCGCATTTGAGGACTAGATTAGGGATTGCCTAGGGGTGGACATAGGGGTATTCTACGGCAGTGATTCCCAAACAGGGTGCCTCCAGCTGTTGCTAAACTCCCAGCATGCCTGGACAGTCAGTGGCTGTCCAGAAATGCTGGGAGTTGTTGTTTTGCAACAGCTGGAAGCTCCGTTTTGGAAACACTGCCGTACAATATGTTTTTCATTTTTATTGGGGGGATGTGTAAGGGGGTGTATATGTTGTGTTTTACCCTTTGTTATGTGTTTTTAGGGTACATTCGCACTAGAGTGTTATGGTGAGTTTCCCGCTAGGAGTTTGCGCTGCGGCGAAATATTTGCTGCAGCCCAAACTTGAAGCATGAAACTTACTGTAAACCTGCCCTTGTGAATATACCTTGTACATTCACATGGGGGGGATGGGGGGGGGGCAAACCTCCAGCTGTTTCAAAACTACAACTCCCGGCATGTACTGACAGACTGTGCATGCTGGGAGTTGTACTTTTGCAACAGCTGGAGGCACACTGGTTGGAAAACCTTCAGTTAGGTTCTGTTACCTAACTCAGTATTTTCCAACCAGTGTGCCTCTAGCTGTTGCTAAACTACAACTCCCAGCATGTACTGATCACCGAAGGGCATGCTGGGAGATGTAGTTATGCAACAGCTGGAGGTACGTAACTACAACTCCCAGCATGCCGAGACAGCTGTTTGCTGTTTGGGCATGCTGGGATTTGCAGTTTTGCAACATCTGGAGGGCTACAGTTTATAGACCACTGCACAGTGATCTCCGACTGTGGCCCTCCAGATGTTGCAAAACTACAAATCCCAGCATGCCCAGACAGCAAACAGCTGTTTGGCAATGCTAGAAGTTGTAGTTTTGCAACATCTGGAGGGATACAGTTTAGAGACCACTATATAGTGGTCTCAAACTGTAGCCATCCAGCTTTTGCAAAACTACATATTCCAGCATGCCCAAAAAGCTGTCTAGGCATGCTGGGAGTTGTAGTTTTGCAACATCTGGAGGGATACAGATTAGAGACCACTGTATAATGGTCTCAGACTGTAGCCCTCCAGATGTTGCTAGGCAACTTACCGGCTTCCGTAGGATCCAGGGAGCAGTCCTCTTCTTCCGCACGACATCGCCGCCTGCCGATTACCATCACTCGCTGCCGTGGGATGGGTAAGTGGATCTTCGGCGCCCGGTCCCCTTAGGTTCCCCATTCTGCCCCGCCTATTGTGGGTGGGCAGGATGGGGAAAATTAAAGTTAACCCCCCCCGCGCCCCCGATCTGCTATTGGTTGTCGCTTCTGACGATCAATAGCAGGGATAGGAAGGGTGGCACCCCAGCCACCTCACTCCTATCCCTTCAGGGGGATCGTAGGTGTCTTAGACAACCGCGATCCCCCTTATATTCTGGGTCACCGGGTCACCATAGATCCTGTATGATCCGGAATCGGTGCAAATCGCAAGTGTGAATTCATTTGCGATTTGCACCGATCGCTGACATGGGGGGTCTGATGACCCCCCTGGGCATTTTTGCGGAGTGCCTGCTGATCGATATCCGAAATTCCCACGGGCGTATGGATATGCCCTTCGTCCTTAAGTACAAGGACGCAAGGGCATATGCATACGCCCTTCGTCCCCAACAGGTTAAGGACCGACCCATTTTTTACCTCTATGACGAGGCTTTTTTTTTTTATTTGACATGCATCTCTTTAAATGGTAATAACTTTAGAACGCTTTTTCTGAGCAGAGTGATTCTGAGATAGTTTTTTTGTGACATATTGTACTTTATATAACTGGTGCATTTTTGTTGACACATGAAGCATTTTTTGTGAAAAACTTCTAAATATTGTGAAAAACTGGAACATTTCAGGCGTTTAAAAAAAATGTTTTTGGTGTACACTGTGCGGTAAAAGTGATGTTATATTTATTCTGTGGGTCAGTAAGATTATGGTCATACCCATTTTATATGGCTTTCTATGTTCTTTTTCCTTTTCTAAGCAAAATTCTTTTTCTGCCATTCATTTTCCAACAGCCGTAACTTTTTTATTTTTCGTCCGACGCCATTGAGTAAGGGTTTGTTTTTTGTGGGATGAGCTGTACTTTTTATTGGTATCATTTTTGTGCTACGTGCAACCTTTTGATCTTTTTTATTCCGCTATTTGTAACAAAATCTGCGAATTTTGCGCTTTTTTTATGTTTTTTTTTTTACTGCGTTCACCGTGCGGGCAATTTAAATTATAGTTTTATAGTACACGTCATTATGGACTTGGCAATACCTATTATGTATATGATTTGTGTTTTTGATCTTTTTTGGTGATAATACAGGGCTTTTATTTAGAATGGGGCTGTTACGCCTAGCGCTCCGGGTCCCTGCTCCTCCCCGGAGCGCTCACGGCGTCTTTCTCCCTGCAGCTCCCCGGTCAGTCCCGCTGACCGGGAGCGCTGCACTGTCATGGCCGTTGGGGATGCGATTCGCACAGCGGGACGCGCCCGCTCGCGAATCGCATCCCAGGTCACTTACCCGTTCCCGTCCCCTGCTGTCATGTGCTGGCGCGCGCGGCTCCGCTCTCTAGGGCGCGCGCGCGCCAGCTCCCTGAGACTTAAAGGGCCAGTGCACCAATGATTGGTGCCTGGCCCAATTAGCTTAATTGGCTTCCACCTGGTCCCTGACTATATCTGACCTCCTCCCATGCACTCCCTTGCCGGATCTTGTTGCCCTTGTGCCTAGTGAAAGCGTTTTGTGTGTCTAAAGCCTGTGTACCAGAACTTCTGCTATCCACCCTGACTACGAACCTTGCCGCCTGCCCCCGACCTTCTGCTACGTCCGACCTTGCTTCTGTCTACTCCCTTGTACCTCGCCTATCATCAGCAGTCAGAGAGGTGAGCCGTTGCTAGTGGATACGACCTGGTCACTACCGCCGCAGCAAGACCATCCCGCTTTGCGGCGGGCTCTGGTGAAAACCAGTAGTGACTTAGAACCGGTCCACTAGCGCGGTGCTCGCCAATCCCTCTCTGGCACAGAGGATCCACTACCTGCCAGCCGGCATCGTGACAGTAGATCCGGCCATGGATCCCGCTGAGGTCCCTCTGCCTTATATCTCTGATATCACCACGGTGGTCGCCCAGCAATCCCGACAGATCGCCCATCTAACCCACCAGCTGTCGGAAATGTCCACCATTGTGCACCAACTTCAGTCGCAACTTCAGCAGCAATCATCTCCTCCGCCAGCTCCTGCACCCCTTCCGCAGCGAGTGGCCACTCCTAGCCTCCGCCTGTCCTTGCCGGACAAATTTAATGGGGACTCTAAGTTTTGCCGTGGCTTCCTTTCGCAATGTTCCCTGCACATGGAGATGATGTCGGACAAGTTTCCTACTGAAAGGTCTAAGGTGGCTTTCGTAGTCAGCCTTCTGTCTGGAAAAGCCCTGTCATGGGCCACACCGCTCTGGGACCGCAATGACCCCATCACTGCCTCTGTACACTCCTTCTTCTCGGAAATTCGAAGTGTCTTTGAGGAACCTGCCCGAGCCTCTTCTGCTGAAACTGCCCTGCTGAACCTGGTCCAGGGTAATTCTTCCGTTGGCGAGTACGCCATACAATTCCGTACTCTTGCTTCTGAACTATCCTGGAATAATGAGGCCCTCTGCGCGACCTTTAAAAAAGGCCTATCCAGCAACATTAAAGATGTTCTGGCCGCACGAGAAACTCCTGCTAACCTGCATGAACTCATTCATCTAGCCACTCGCATTGACATGCGTTTTTCTGAGAGACATCAAGAGCTCCGCCAGGAAAAAGACTTAGATCTCTGGACACCTCTCCCACAGTCTCCACTGCAATCTGCGCCTAGGCCTCCCGCCGAGGAAGCCATGCAAGTGGATCGGTCTCGCCTGACCCTGGAAGAGAGGAATCGCCGTAAGGAAGAGAATCTTTGTCTGTACTGTGCCAGTACCGAACATTTTTTGGTGGATTGCCCTATCCGTCCTCCACGTCTGGGAAACGCACGCTCGCACCCAGCTCTCGTGGGTGTGGCGTCTCTTGACGCTAAGTCGGCTTCTCCACGTCTCACGGTGCCTGTACGGATTTCTACTTCAGCCAGCTCTTCCCTCTCAGCCGTGGCCTGCCTGGACTCTGGTGCTTCTGGGAATTTTATTCGGGAGTCCTTGGTGAATAAATTCCGCATTCCGGTGACCCGTCTTGTCAAGCCACTCCACATTTCCGCGGTCAACGGAGCCAGGTTGGATTGCACCGTGCGTTACCGCACGGAGCCCCTCCTAATGTGCATCGGACCTCATCACGAGAAAATTGAATTTTTGGTCCTTCCCAATTGCACTTCCGAAATTCTCCTTGGACTACCCTGGCTTCTACACCATTCCCCAACCCTGGACTGGTCCACTGGGGAGATCAAGAGTTGGGGTCCCTCTTGTTCCAAGGACTGCCTTAAACCGGTTCCCAGTACTCCCTGCCGTGACCCTGTGGTTCCTCCTGTATCCGGTCCCCCTAAGGTCGTTAGGGACTCTGCCTGCCACAGTAAATGCCTCTCCCCCCCTCCCAGTCCCTTCAGGCAAGCCTCTGTGTCCCCTCATGGCTCCCGTCCTTGTGTCTCCCTGCCCCGTGCCAAGCTTCACCCTCTGCCCTCCCTCCCCATTCCTACTCCTGCTGTACTGCCTGCCATTGAGGAAACCATCCATTCCTTCCCGGTGTCCTCATCCCAGGGGAGGCAGTCACCGGACAAAAAAAAGGGGAGACCTAAGGGGGGGGGTACTGTTACGCCTAGCGCTCCGGGTCCCCGCTCCTCCCCGGAGCGCTCACGGCGTCTTTCTCCCTGCAGCTCCCCGGTCAGTCCCGCTGACCGGGAGCGCTGCACTGTCATGGCCGTTGGGGATGCGATTCGCACAGCGGGACGCGCCCGCTCGCGAATCGCATCCCAGGTCACTTACCCGTTCCCGTCCCCTGCTGTCATGTGCTGGCGCGCGCGGCTCCGCTCTCTAGGGCGCGCGCGCGCCAGCTCCCTGAAACTTAAAGGGCCAGTGCACCAATGATTGGTGCCTGGCCCAATTAGCTTAATTGGCTTCCACCTGGTCCCTGACTATATCTGACCTCCTCCCATGCACTCCCTTGCCGGATCTTGTTGCCCTTGTGCCTAGTGAAAGCGTTTTGTGTGTCTAAAGCCTGTGTACCAGAACTTCTGCTATCCACCCTGACTACGAACCTTGCCGCCTGCCCCCGACCTTCTGCTACGTCCGACCTTGCTTCTGTCTACTCCCTTGTACCTCGCCTATCATCAGCAGTCAGAGAGGTGAGCCGTTGCTAGTGGATACGACCTGGTCACTATCGCCGCAGCAAGACCATCCCGCTTTGCGGCGGGCTCTGGTGAAAACCAGTAGTGACTTAGAACCGGTCCACTAGCGCGGTCCTCGCCAATCCCTCTCTGGCACAGAGGATCCACTACCTGCCAGCCGGCATCGTGACAGGGGCATTTTTTTATTAATTTTTTAATTACAAATCATACTTTTATTGAAGAACTTTTTATTTTATGCAATACATTTGTATTGAGCTGCACACACTACAGCCTGTGCGATCCAGCCTATGGCTGGATCTCACAGGCTTCCGTAGCAGGCATACAGGAGGTCATAATCTGACCTCCTGCTGCCATAGCAACCAACAGTGACCCACGATTGGAGAACAGGGCGAGAGAGCTAACCCTGTCAACACCATAGATGCCGTGATAGATCACGGCATCTATGGGGTTAATGCTGCCGGGACCGGCGTGATCGCGGCTCCGGCAGCTGCGGCGGGACTCCGGCTGTGATTGACAGCCGGATCCTGTCACCGATTTCCTGCACTGCCCATGGCAGTGGCGGAGATCGCTATGACGTATGCATACGTCCAATTGCGCGAACGTGTCGGATGATTGGACGTATGCATGCGTCCTATAGCGGGAAGGGGTTAATGAAAATTCTTCATAGTTGGATGGAAAAATAAAAAAAACATTTATTTTCCCTATAATGCTGGTGTTACCCTAAATTTTTCATTTTCACAAGGGAAAATAGGAAAAAAGCACCCCAAAATTTGTAATCCCATTTCTTCTGAGTAAGAACATTCCCCATATGTGAATGTAAAGTGCTCTGCTGCCGCACTACAATGCTCAGAAGAGAAGGAGCGCCATTGGGCTTTTGAAGAGAAAATTTGTCTGGACTTGAAGGCCATGTGTGTTTACAAAGCCCCCAAAGTGCCAGAACAATGGACCCCCCCCCCACATATGACCCCATTTTGGAAACTATAGCCCTCACAGAATGTAATATGGGGTACAGTGAGTATTTACACCCCACAGGTGTCTGACAGATTTTTGGAACAGTGGTCCGTGAAAATGAAAAATGTAATTTTTCACGCTGAATTGATTTGCTCATCTCTATTAATGTGTATAATCAGCTACACCCAGATCCCATTAGAAGGAAAGTTTACATACCAGTGTGAATCCAACTAGTGAAGGTGACTGAACAATTTTGTGTATCGTATGGGAAGGAGTAAATATTAAGGCTGCAGGCAGTTGTTATAAGAAGGGGTTTCATGTTCAAGACTCTTCCATTATTTTTCAAATAGACATAAGGAGCTTCTGGAGATCTTGTAGATTCCACACTATAACAAAGATATCATGCAAATATTAGTTATAACCATACCTAGAATATTGTATAGTAGGTTTGATTACCACAAACTATAGGCAAAACCTGACAGTTTGGGATTCAAGAAGCTTGATAAATCTGTGCCACTGTATAGAGTGATAGCATAGAAGAAGAAAAAGATCTTAAATGGGCGCTGTCAGAATCAAAAACTATTTATATGTTGTACATCTTGGAAAAATATTAACATTTCTAATATACTTTATAAAAACGTTTTATCTTCTTTCATATATAAATCATTGCTTATAGAAAAGACCACTAGGGGTCTCCATACCATCCAAAATATAATCCTGTCCAGCTGCAGCATCATCTTTGTCCCAGCTGAAGCACAGGCAAAGTCTAAGAAGTGAGGTTAGGACTAGCATTCCTCTATGCTCACTCCTGTCCTGTATTTCAGGCTCCTGTCTGAAAACAGAGAGGAGGGGTTACAGAGCAGCTGTTGGAATCCCTAAATTCTTTAGTATATAGAGTAGTGAGGGGAAGAGTTACCCCAGTTCCTGTGTGAGCTCATGCTCAGCAGAAGTGTGGTAAGGTTGGGAGGTGTGTGGAGAAGCTCTAAAGGAAGGTCCAGAAGAAATCTATCTGATCCAGTCATTCTGCAAGGATCGCCCACACTGTGGAAGTTCACGTCCTGGCAGAGAAACCTACAGGACCTTGACAGAACCCTAGCTACCTTGATCAATCTTCAATCCCCTCTCAAGTCAGTATCAATCTATTGGGTGAAAGCACCACAAGTCCCAGCAAGGCAACAGGGCTCCCAAGGAGTGCTACAGCCTTTCCACTCTGCATCATACTGTCTGTGTATTAACATCTGCACCCTGCTCAGTAAAGACAGTTATCCATAATCTGATGTTGGTATGTTCCTTTACTCCCCAAGGCTGGCCCAGGAGAAGCTTTCTCCAACATCGGACCATGTATAGGCTAACGGTGCCCTGGTGTCACAAAGAGATAAAGTATTTTCCCTACAACACCTATGGTACCACACATGGTTAGTGAGGGCAGGCTCAGTGCTTGTCTTTGACATGCTTCTTCCTGGACAGCAGATTCCAGAATGAATGAGCAGCAGAACAGAGGGATTTGTGAGCCAAATACAGAAGCTAGACACACACACACAAAAAAAAACATTTAAAGCATCTACAGGACCTAATAAGTAACATATATAAGCATTTTATTTCTGTGATATGACAGGTACACTTTAAACAAAAAAATACACAGGCCTATGATTCACCAAATGTATTACTAGACGTCGGCCTCTTAAAAATGTTGTTGCGGATGTGTTACTGCGATTGCCTGGCCATCACCTGGTTAAGGGTTGAGCCACCTCTCTACATTGGCACTTCAGAGAACTCTACTAATTGGTCTAGATTTCAACTATAATTTACACCAATTACTGGTGTAAATGTATTGGGATGTGGAGGCCTGCAACCTTTTTTGTAAAGCCTCACCTCCTATTTCAAGGATAGTATCAAACTATATCAGCCTACTATAAGCCAGTTCAGTTGTACATTTTATATATATATATATATATATATATATATATATATATATAGAGTTGTGCCAAAAAAATTATTGTTAGTGCATGTGATTTAGAATGTAGATCTATTCTCCCTCAGTCCTTTGCACAAATAGTAGGAATTTCTCCATCCGTAGTACTGATAGCACAGATGGAACTTTTAATCATTGAGCCATACTATGAAAGGATCCCTAAACTCCCTTGTTTAATTTATTTAATACAGACTGTCTAGAAAAAAGAGGAAGACTTATGTTGCTGGAAGTACTAAGGGCTAAGCTTTACATTTTAAATGGTACTCTTCCCTTATGTCCTGTCAGCAGCACAAATAATGGGGATGAAGCAAGAAGAATCCCCAGCTAGGGATCTCCTGCACAGATCTTAGAATGGACCTTCTAAAGAAAGTGTCTTCTGAAGATCTTTACTGAGACTATTATGTATTTAGAGCAAGAGTGATCAGCAACAGAAGTAGAAAGGCCTCCTAAGTCTCTTTTTATCCCCCAGGATATATAGATTTTGGAAGCTTTGCAGCCTTTATAAAGCCTGAAAAAGGAAACCAATATTTTTCCTAATGGAAGCATTTATTTTGAGATAAGTTTGGAGACAGCAGCCCAGGTCTGAGCAATACAACTTCCTCTTGAGAGGCCCGTCTTGGAAAAGAACTACAAGGAAGATTAACTTATTGATGTTGTTAGCAGAAGGAACCTTGGGCCTATAATAAAGGCATCTATGTCCAGTTCTAGTAACACCAAACTAGAAGTAGCAAGCCAAGGCGTTGTTGGCCAGAAAAAGGGACGTGTTCTCATAAACCACCTTATTTACTATTGAATTCATCCTGTGAATAAATGGCTGGTAATTTCCACCAAGTGAAAGATGGTCAAAACTTTCTCGACCTCTGAATCCCCATAGTAAATATAGTGGAAACAACATTCCACACTAATAAAAACCCAAAACTCTTAGTAAATCAGGACCATCATATTTAAATCAGGTCTCAGTGTCTTTTGGGCAAAGTAAAGTTATCAAACTGCAGTTGTGTAGTTTGTTATTACATTCTTATTTAACTGTATACTGTGCATTATTATTGCCTCTGACCAATGGAATATGGTATTAGATTGATACTTACAACTCTAAAACAATTATGTCTGGAGTCCAGATAAGCTGGGCAGGAATAGAAACTTGAGTTATGTTGTCGAAATCCTTTGGATCCCATTGGAGAAATTCATCCACCCAAGTCTATGAAAAAAAAAAAAAAAGCAACAGGAGCAAGAAATAGGAACAAAAGGGCAAAGTACATCAGACAGGTAACATAAGTGATATGAAGAAATGTCCTATATAGATTGAAGTTACAACAGGTTGACTGCAGTACAATAAATTTTTATATCCTGTAAATCACATCAATAATTTGCCAGAATCTTGAAATATGTGTTATGTAAGCAATGGAATTAAAGGGGTACACCGGCCCTAATACATCTTGTCCCCTATCCAAAGGATAGGGCATAAGATGTCTGATCCCGGGGGTCCTGCCGCTGGGAACCCCCGCAATCTGTCTTTCAGCACCCACTTTTGCAAGCTGTCCACAGCGCTGGAGGCTCCGAATGTGCAGCGTGATGACCAGGGGGCAGGAGTATCGTGATGTCACGACTCTGCCCCTATGTGACATCACGCCTCGCCCCCTCAATGCAAGTCTATGGGAGGGGGCCCCGTTGTCGTCACGCTGCACACTTGGAGCCTCCAGTGCTGTGGAGAGCTCGCAAATGACAGATTGCTGGGGTCCCCAGCGGCGGGACCTCCGCGATCAGACATCTTATCCCCTATCTTTTATCTTTTGAATAGGGGATTTGATGTATTTGGGCCGGAGTACCCCTTTAAAAATAGGAGGGAAGCACACTCTCCTTGAAGGAATTGTTCAGGACATATTAAAGGGGTACTCCAAGATAGGAAAACCTATCCCCTATCCTAATATATATAAAAATATATCCTAACATATACAAAAATATATATTCTTCATATATTAAATTATTTATTTATTGCATGTGGATGGGATAAATGGATGCATGGGGGGCCCCAGTAGCCTCTATTGCCCGAGGACCCCAGTTGTCAGTCCCCCTGCTCAGGGCAGTTTACCTTTTTCTGCATAGAACACAGTTTTGAGATGCTTTTTTGTGTATGCTGCTGTGAGGCCACTTTGGTATATATTTGTCTTTGTGGAAGAATAAGACTGCATTGCTTTTAAAGAAAGTATTCTGACTCATGAAGATAAATATAATGATTTCTTCTATTAGGTGCCAGAAATGTAACATGTTTTGGGGCTGTACTAGTACATTACTTTTCTGAACATTTCTTTTCTGGAAGCAACGCCAAAATCAGATATCTTCTCTTACTCTAGATCCACTTACAAGATTTTGTATTACACACAGAAACAAACATAAGTGAAATTCTTTGCACTTTCAGATTAAGAAAAATATTAAAGAATTGAGATTATTGTAAGGCACACATATAACTATTAGTGCTGAAGATCACCTGTTTAAGCCACATGTAACTTCTTAATAGCTGGTCCTTTTCATTCTGAGAAAAAAAAAAAAAAAAAGAAACATAAAACAAGCAGATAACTAAACAACCATGTATCGATTCCTACAATAAACATCAAAGACTTCAAAAGTTCTTTTCATGAAGAACTTCATCTCTATTTCACTTGGAAACCGTACAGAAGAACTTCTCTACGGATCTCTACGGCCATACAACTGATTCACCAGAAGCTGAAATATAGTAATATTTACTAATGTTATAGACGTCATAGCATACATGACAACAAGTAAAGGGGCAGTGCCGTAACTGAATTATTTTCCATTTAACATATAATACAGACATATCATTGGCAAAGTAACTTGTAAATTATGAAAACAAAAACCTCCGAAATTAGCATTGTGTACAGGGGTCAGTTTTGGGTCCTATTCCTTTTCATATATTTATTAATGACCTTGTAGAGGGATTGTATAGTAAAGTATCAATCTTCGCAGATGATTCTAAGCCCTATAAATGGTTAACACAATAGAGGACAGTGCACTGTTACAAATGGATCAGGATAGGTTGGAGGTTTGGGTTGGGAAGTGGCAGATGAGGTTCAACACTGATAAATGTAAGGTAATGCACATGGGGAGGGAAAATTCAGGGATTATGTATTAAATGAGAAAACCTTGGGGACAACTGACACTTAGGAGTTTTAGATAACAGTAAATGTACCTGTGGTGACCAGTGTCGAGCAGCTGCTGCCAAGGTAAATAAAATCATGGGGTGCATCAATAGGGGCATAGATGCCCACGACAAGGAAATAATTCTACCGCTGTACAAATCACTAGTCAGACCACACATAGAATACTGTGTACAGTACTGGGCACCAGTGTACAAGAAAGATATAGTGGAGCTGGAGAGGGTTCAAAGACGAGCAACCAGAGTAATACGGGGAATGGGAGGACTACAGTACCCAGAAAGATTATCAGTATTAGGGTTATTTAGTTTAGTATTAAAGATGGCTTAGGGGCAACCTAATAACTATGTATAAATATATCAGGGGACCGTACAGAGATCTCACCCATGATCTATTGATATCCAGGACTTTATCTGTAACAAGGCGGCATCCTCTACATCTGGGAGAATGAAGGTTTCTACACTAACACAAACGGGGGTTCTTTACTGTAAGAGCAGTGAGACTATGGAACTCTCTCCAGGAGGAAATGGTCATGGTGAACACAATAAAAGAGTTTATAAGACACCTAGACCAGTTTCTGGAGAAGAATAACATTACAGGTTATAGCTACTAGATTTATATGAACAGAACGTTGATCCAGGGATTTGGAGTCAAGAAATACTTTTACCCCCTGGTATGGGGCAATTGGCATCAGCCTCATAGGGTTTTTTTTTTTGCCTTCCTCTGGATCAACACAGGAGGGACACAGTAGAGATATACAGTAGGTTGAAACTGATGAACACTGGTCTTTTTTCAACTTTATGAACTATGTAACTATGTAAGAGTTAATAGCCCATTGTACTTACAGAACACTAGTATACTTTATATGTACTGAATTGGGTGAGCTGTGATGCATAATCTATTCATTGCTGCTCACACAGCACAGTACATGTATAATGAGCAGCAATGCATATAGTGTGCATTGCTGCTCAAGTACCATGGTTTGCTTTGCACCTGCATTTCTGTAATGACATGATGAAGCGCAAGTTGGCATGTGCTACATCTGTAAACATGCAGATTTTCTCTATAGATGCAGGGGTGAACCCTCTGAATTACTCTCTGAATTATTTTGTACTCTAGTCTGATACTGTTTAAGTCTACTAAAAGCCAGATGCATCATATCCATCATGGTGTCTTATAGCCCACGATGCTATTGTCGATTTTCATCATGGAAATAAACCTCCAAATGTTGCAAAACTACAACTGTATGGGCTGTATGGGCATGCTGAGAGTTGTAGTTTTGAAACATTTGGAGGTCCACTTTAGGAGACAACTGGTATACAGTATACATACAGTACATTTTAGATCTTAAAAGAATCAAAAGAATCTATTTTGCAAAAGAAATGATCAGTAAACAAACTGAAATGGACACTTGGCTTTATTTGTATATCGTGTACATTTGCATATCTTTGTCTAGTGAGTTGTGGGGAATAGTTGTGGTTCATTGTAATCGGTTTACCAGATGAATGGTTTGGGAGAAATTTCCTGTAACTTTGAATGTTATTTTGAGATTCAGGTTAGAGGTAATGCATAAAGAGGGTCATTTGTATGAGTACTCTGCCTATGGCTTGAACAAAATATCCAATATAAAACTTTTGGCAATACAATATCAATGATAAAATGACAGATACTGTATATACTCTCTGAGCAAGGAAAGAGCTATGACAGGGGTTAGTAGACGAAACTTGTGTAAGAGATAGGATAAAAATGTAATGGCCCTAGTACACAGGCCGAACAGGCCGATACCTCCCCGCCTGAAATTCCGACAGCAAAATTTCCTTATATTTCTTAGAGTTCTGTGTCGGAATCCCATTGAAGGTAAAGGGGTACTCCGGCGAAAAACATTTTTTTTAAATCAACTTCTGCCAAAAAGTTAAACAGATTTGTAAATGACTTCTATTTAAAATTCATAATCCTTACAGTACTTATCAGCTGCTGTATACTACAGAAAAAGTTATGTTCTTTTTACATTTCTTTCTAGTTTGACCACAGTGCTCTCTGCTGACACCTCTGTCTATATCTGGAACTGTTCAGAGTACAAGAAAATCCCCATAGCAAACCTATCCTGCTCTGGACAGTTCCTGACAAGGACATAGTTGTCAGCAGAGAGCACTGTGGTCAGACAGAAAATACTATTTAAAAAGAAAAGAACTTTCTGTGCAGCATACAGCAGCTAAGTACTAAAAGGGTTAATAGTTTTAAATAGAAGTAATTTACAAATCTGTTTAACGCTCTGGCACCAGTTGATTTAAAAAAAAAAATCTGTATGGCAGATCACGGGAATCCCAGCGGTTGGGGATAACCTGCGGATTATTGACCGAACAGGCCGATATCTCCCCGTCTTAACCAATGTACGAGCGAATTAATTCTGCCTGAAATTCTGCTGTTACTTACTGTTCCTTCATTTTAATGGGAATCTGCTGTGCTATTTAGACAGCAGAAATTTCTTATATTTCTCAGAGTTCTGCATCAGAATCCCATTGAAGTTAAAGTAGATATCAAGGAAAAAAAAAATTGTGTCTAAGTGTCTGTTCGCAGGGGGTCCAATGTCCCATACAGTGCCCCAGCTGTGCTCTGCTAATGCACGTTTCACACCCAACATGCCAGCTGGTCGAAACATGCTCCCTGCATTCATCTCCATGGGAGAGGCAGAGACACAGAAATACTGTGTCTCCGCCTCTCCCATAAAGATGAATGGAGGGGGCGTGTTTCAACCAGCTGACATGCTGGGGCCAAAAAAGTAATTTCCAGGAGCAGAGCCGGGACCTTGTATTGCAGATTTTGGGTGTCCCAGTGGTTGGGGATAACCTGCGGATAGGGGATTTTTTTTTTTCACTGGACATCTTCTTTAATGCAGCTTGAATTAAAGCAGAATTCTGCGTTCGGAGAATTCTGCAATTCCATTCAACAAGCTTTGTTAAATGGAATTTCTGCAAAATTGCAGAAATTCCACCATGTAGAACATACCCTAATGGAACACTGATCTAGTAGATTGGCACTCATTAAGAGCATGCAAAGGCCCATCTTATAGGGTAATAAGAATTAGTAAAAGAAGCTAACACAGAACAAGAAAGTATCTAACTTTTTACTCCCCTGAGGAAGCTCAATGGAGTGAAACATATGTTGGAGTCAACACATATTCTGGTGAGGCTTGTTTGTTTTATAGACACTGGGACTTCTGATGTAATTGTATTCCCCTCCTTGGTTTACAAATTGTTATTTAAATGATGTTCCTTATACTGTTGTGTATTTGTAATTAACCTTGGTGGGTTTGTTGTGTTCATACCTATCATATGTAATGCCACTAGCCTTACTATGTTGTGTGTACTTTAAGGGTTGTTATTGGTGTCTGTGTTTATATACAATTTTTTTTAATTGTTAAAGAATTTCTTCCAATAACATCTATTTCATTTTTTGATTAATATTTGTCATAGTGTTGTTTGATTTGGGGTTTATTATTGTAGTACGCTGTACTGGTTAAGTTTATTCTAACAGTGGTTGGAATACCCTGTTAGTTTTCTTTTGGAGTATTATAGGAGAAGCTATAGAAATAAAAGAAAAAAACATAAAAATACAAAGATTGGACAATTAGTAACTCACCACACCCAGGATGGCATATATGGCCAAGTCTAAGTGCACGACTGTAGCATTCCTCCAGTCATTTACTGGTCTCATTCCCTTCTTGTACCCATCCAACAAGTATTCATTAAGTCTTACAACCGTTGGCTTAAGGGATTTTGAACAATTAGTATCTTGGTCTTTCAAATAAAAACATGAAAAAGAAAAAAAGTCTAAGTGAAATAAAAACATATATTTGTTAAAATTGTATTAGTTATAACCATCTAAATGTTGTTCTGGGCTAAACCATCAGGCAAAATTCATCTATGAATTACTTTTTTTCAAGTAAAGGAAAAGTTCACTAAAAATACACTTTTTACTCATGATATGTTATGCTGCATTACACATAACACATTTTTTGTTTTATTTAGTTGATTTAATGTCCATTTATTTTAGATGTCAGCCGATAGCTATTTCTCCTCATTCCCCTTTCATTAGAGAATACATATACTGTAAAAGAGAGTGGGGAGAAAGCTTCTGCTGGCACCTCTGGTGGGGGCCTATGTCCCTGAGAGGGATCAGGCATGTTGAAATCCAATATGCCCTATTCTCTGTGGTCATGAAGCTGAATACTACTGCGTCTGATGTTTTATGCAATTGGTCCAGCTTCGCAATAAAGTCAACAGAGGTCACGCAAAATGCGTAAAACAGCGGGCTTGGCTGTTTTTGACTTACTAACTTTTTATATTTTCTAGTACTACTGATAAGATTACTTTTTTCAATATACATATATTTTAAAAAAATGTAAATTTTACTAAAAAAATAAAAAATTTAAATAACCATCACTAGGGGTCATCTATCTTTATGCAGACAGAATACTCTGTATTTTGCAGCATACTGGATACCGGTCATAAAGTGTTTTGATATCTAGTACAGGAGATCACCATTGCACCACTACAGCCTTCAGCTGTTCCTAAACTACAACTCTTATGATGGGAGTGGGAGTTTTGCAACAGCTGGGGGTACAATCTTTGTAAAACTCTGTTTAAGAGCTGCATATTCTCCAGCTGTGTGCCCCCAGCTCTTGCAAAACTACAGACAAAGGACGTGTGGGCATGCTTGGAGTGGTAGTTTTGCAACAGCTAAAGGCAATACTGCTCTAACACAGTGCTTAACAAGCACTGCAGCTCCAGCTGTTGCAATGCAAAACTACAACTCCCAGCATGCTTGAACAGCCAAAGCTTTCTCTTACTCCTGAATGACAAAGTAGCTGATCAGAGTCTGTGAAAGCTGACTGACACACATAGACTGCCAGACTGCTCTCAGACTCAGAGCAGATGAGTCATGACAGTGAGGAAGAGATGGACACGACCCTCCAGAAGGCAAGAACACAAAGCAAGTGAGCAACACATAAATGCTATTTGTTAGGGATATATAGGTCCTGGACAGATAAAAAAAATGATATGTACATGATCATGATTTGGTACTGAGTAACAAATACCTTTATTTTTTATTTTTTTTGCCCTATGACAGGTACGCTTTAAGTGCCAGGGGCCATGGTGACCAAGAATCTAAGTTGAGATTACTCTATTAAGATTTGCAACTTCCCATAATCAATCCAGAATCAAATAGGAAATACATGTCTTTTTTTTTCTAAAAACAATGAGGCATTATATGTAGACTTATCTGTTTACTGCATCACGATATTCAGCACATTAGTAATCTGGGTGTTGTACAATAGAAATCACATAAACAGACATAGGGCTCATTTTGTATCCACAGCATATCTGCCAACAATGGACCCCTACAGTGTGCTTCAGATGTGCCTGCTCAGAGCGGCAATCCGCCGCTACAAGCAGACACACTGCAATGTGCGAGTCGCCGCATGCGCAGTATACTTGCACACATCTGGACTGCACTCAGGAATTGGCCGCGATGTGTGAATACACCGTGCCTGCGTGCGGCGACTCCCACATCGCAGCCGTGTGTCTGCTCGTAGTGTCGGATTGCACATCTGGAGGCACACTTTAGGGGTACATTGTTGGTAGATCCGCAGCGTAAAATACGCTGTGGCTCCGCCCGTGTTAACGAGCCCATAAACTGTCTGATTTTCCCATTGCATCTGGTTACAGTTCAGCTTTCATTTCTCAAATTGCACTGGTAAAATGAAAGCTGAGCTGTGATTGGTTGCTATGGGCAAAGCACTGCACTTTTTATCTCCAACAAATTGATAAATCTGGGTCATAATGTGCACTATTTATCTGGACACTGTAAGTAATACATGGATGTATTATAGCATTGTCATGGTGTATACCTATTTGGGTGCTGTATGATATTGTTTATCAAAACAATGAGCAGTGCTAGTAATCTAGAAGTTGTACGGCATTATTAATGTTTATCTTGGCACTATTATGTACACTCTTATCTTAGTAATCTAAATTCTGTATGTTTCATTTCATTAAACAAGATTCAGATTCTTTGAGCCAAGACAAATGAAACCGTTGTTTAAGTTTCCGAAATGCGTCTGCCAGTATTGTGGACCTCAGCAGCCACCGTTAGTGACGTCACTATCAAAAGCCAAATTCAACTGGCGACTCTGAAGTTGTGCGCAGCCAGGTAGAAATGCCACCGGCCAGGGCGATCTCCCACTGATTCTCTACACCTTACTTCCATATCAAACCCAGATACGATAAGGATGCACCACCGCATGCATACCGCAAGGGAATAGCATGAATACCGTAGCACAAGATAAAATTGAAATCGACTAATAGTAGGCATTCACTTGGGAAATCGCCATGGGAATAATGCACAATCAGTAATATTGGAAGTATACAGTGACTTTGCAATTGCATTTAGGATACTGCAAGTGATATTCTAGTTTGATATTCTAGCTTATACTAGCCACAATGGAGGATCTATATCACACATATATATATATATATATATATATATATATATATGCGTTGTATGACATTTGCCCATAATCTTCAAGTGCAAGATTGGTTTTATGGGCTCCAATTTATATTATGCCATTTTAAAACAGGAATCCCCCTTTAAAATGTTATAGCATTTTTATCTCTCCTTTCAGCACGCGCCTTTGCACATATCATATTTTTGATTCTTCATTATTTCCAGATACAGGTATGCACAATTAGTAATCAATTTATCCATGTATGTTACCTTCCTCACTATTATCCCTGCCAGCGCTTACTATTACTTTTGTCTATTAAGATTCAGATTCTTTTTGTTATAGCAGAATTAATCCTTTAGAAATTGCAGAAATTGTATTCATACAAATATTATTGAGATAAGTAGCAACATAAATGTCACTTCTATAAAATACACAAGATTATCCCTCCAGAGTCTGCACTGTTATTACAAGTTAACCTTAAGTAAGAAGTAAATGATAAAACAAACGTCGTCATATAATAGAAGCATCAGTCCAATACATCTGTGATATCCTAATGCTTAAATTTAAGATTGCAATCTAAGGCAGCATTTAAAACATGCCTAAAGTGTATATTGCCAAAACTACAGATGTACATCATATTTGGGCATGATCTTGATAGTGAGCTTAAAGGGGTACTGCAGTGGAAAATATATATATATATATATATATATATATATATATATATATATATTTTTTTTTTTTTTTCAAATCAACTTGTGATGGAAAGTTAAACAGATTTGTAAGCTACTTCTGTTAAAAAATCTTAATCCTTCCAGTACCTATCAGATGCTATATGCTGCAGAGGAAGTTGTGCAGTTCCTTTCAGTCTGACCACAGTGCTCTCTGCTGACACCTCTGTCCATGTCAGGAACTGTCCAGAGCAGGAGAGGTTTGCTATGGGAATTTGCTCCTATTCTGGACAGTTCCTGACACAGACAGAGGGGTCAGCAGAGAGCACTGTGGTAAGAAAGAAAAGAATAACTCAACTTCCTCTGTATTATACAGCAGCTCATAAGTACTGGAAGGATTAAGATATTTTAACTAATTTACAAATCTGTATAGCTCTCTGGAGCCAGTTGATAAAAAATAAAAAAAGTTTTCCAACAGAGTATCCCTTTAAATGTGTTATCCATGAGAAGAAAAGGAGAAGAAAACCAGAGCTAATATCTACAAAAAACAGCACCACCCCTGTCCTCACATTGTGTGAGATCTCACAGATGAATTCCATTGAAGTTAATGGAGACAAATAGTGATGCCCCACATAACCTGAGGACTGGGGTGATGCTGTTTTTGGAAGAAATTAGCTCTGGTTTAAATTCATGGATAACCCCTTGAACAATGTTAACTTTTATTACTTGTTCAAGAGTAGCCTAATAAAGCATTAAAATAACTTATTATTTATCTAATAATTTTACATTGTTTGAAAGTGTCTTCAAATGTGTGTCACATAGTAGAATGCTTTTGATAAAAACAAAATATGAGAAAGTTTTAAAATATTGTTTTACAGTGCTGCTAAGTTAGTACCAACTAGTAAAGTATTCTTAGTGCCCCTTAAGTCTAGATGACGTGCACCACAGCGAATACAGATGGAATTAAGTTCTAGATTTAACTTACAATAACAGTAACTTAACAGTATGACAACCCACCCATAGTAACCCAACAGCCCATAGTATTTATACTAACATACATTTTCATGTGTATTAATGTATTCATCTCAGTTCATGGACCAACTTGCCTATTTTTTCATTTGAAAAAAAAAAACTTTTCTAACTCACCTGTGCACATGATAAGAAGAGAGAATAAAAGAGTGTTGAAAAACATCCAGGTATGTGCCATTCTTGCTATTGATCTTGATGTGTAGATCCAGAATAAGTTGCCACCTTACCAGACTGTTTTTTTCTGCTTGACTGTGATGTATGGTCTTGCAAACATTTGTGCAAGATAATGTCTTCTTCAACCCAATGTCTCCTCTTGTCTACTCTCTTTGTGCACTGTCTTCCATATATAAGGTGGATGTGGAGGAAACTCCTCTCTTTTATATGTGATGTCACCTGTAGAGAACAATGAAAGGCCTGTGTCCCCTCCCTTTCACCAATAAGGAAAGTCTTGTCTATTTGCTTCTTCATTTTTTTTGTTATATATTTAACCCCTTAACATCTACATCTACAACAATATGTATTTGTAAAAAAAAAAATTGCTTATTAATGGATTAGTGTTACCTTTGTTTTTGGTGTGAAAAAAGCTGAAGAGGCAAATACAAGTTTTTCCTGCTACCCTGCGGCAAAGTACAAAACAATGGTGCTAAAGTGTAACACACATATATATATATATATATATATATATATATATATATATAGATAGATAGATAGATAACAGAAGGCATAGCAACACTATTTGAATACGCCAAAGGAAATCGGGTGCCAGCGAAACAGCGCAGCACTCCCAGATAGTGTGAAGCAACAAGTGAGTTTATTAAGCCCATGTCAGCAGCAATGTTTTAATTCATCAATAGAATCTTTTTCAAGCAGAATGATACACAGCATTATGGGGCTTTTTATGCCCAGACAAGTGATTACAGCAATTAAGTGCACATGTGACAAGTTATTACATCATTATTTAAAATTTTTCAAAACCATGCTGTAACGTACAAAGATATATATTGGTTTGCAAAAGGTTAGTGTAATAAATTGTGAAAAAAATGATCCTTATAAATAGATTATAAAAAGTATATAAAAATACATGAAAATCTGCTCATCCATTGTTGATTAGCAAATACAGTTAATTCATCACAAATGTAAACAATGACACTAATACAGAAGAGAGTATTCAAGTAGTACTGTTATTCCTTCTGTTTAATATGGACTTTGGATCTGTATGCTGGCATACTTACTACTTACGTTTCACTTACTAATATTGCTATGGACATTCCCCATGCCTCTTCCTATGCTGATAAGTCAAACAAACATATGGAGCGCTCCCTGTGTGGAATCATAGACTTAACAGGGTGGGCAGAAGACTGGTAAATTGCCCGCTCACCTGGTGGTGTTGTGATGAGGAGGCACAACACTCTAGACGCATGTGTAAGGAAAGATTCAACTGCAGCGGCTTCCCATGCTGACTCGCAAGTGTGAAGACAATGGAGAGTGGAGGATCAAACAGGAAGATGGAAGCTGGAGATCGTGCTGTTGAAAGAGCCAGGTAAGTCCAGATGTGTGAACAACAGGTTACTTTATCAATGCAAAGAACGAACACACAACGCGTTTCAAGATCAATCCGGTCTTTTCATCAGGCGTGATAACAACTAGCCTTTGATACAATTTATACAGAGTGCAATCAAAATGATGTACCATTCATTCATAAAATATAATAAAAACATAGTAAAAAACAATGTTATCTTACTCATTAAGAACAACAACATATAAAACACACCTCCGACTCTATATGCAACCAAAATGTGGTCTTTTCAATTGTTTCATGTAACCCTTCAGGCCATAAAGAGTTTAAATAAAAAATCCAGAGAGATTCTCTGTTAATAAGTTTCTGATATCTATTGTGGATCCCTTCTGAAATAGATTCAATTGTGCAAACTGACAAACACTCGGGATCACTAGCATGGATCATAGTAAAGTGCCTCGATACACAGTGTTGCATAAATTTGGTATAAATATTGTGGCAGTGTTTGTTCATTCTTGCCCTGAGAGTCTGTACAGTCCGACCAATATATTGTATCCAACATTTACATGTAAGTAAATAAATGACATACATCGAGGAACAATCATGTCTTCCTTTAATGGAGAAAAACCTCACCTGCAGAGATAGATTTAAAAGTCGAAGTATCGCTGTCAGGGATCCACGTACAACACAGGCATCGAGGATGACCACATTTAAAAGTGCCAGTGCAAGACGAAGGTGCATTTATTTTGATATGCAATGGAAATGATTTTATTATGTTTTATGAATGAACAGTACATCATTTCCATTTGTGACATTTTGATTGCACTCTGTATAAATTGTATCAAACCCTAGTTATTTTCACACCTGATGAAAAGACCAGATTGGTCTTGAAACGGTGTTGCATGTTCTGTACATTAATAAAGTAACCTTTTGTTCATACATCTGGACTTACCTGGATCCTTCGACAGCACGATCCCCAGCTTCCATCTTCCTATGCTGAGGATGAGGTTAGTCAGATCCTGAGCGGGATCAAGGGAGAGGCTGCCTTTTTAGCTGTTCCTACGCTTGCACATCAGTTTGAGTTAGAAACTAAGAGACAGATTACATTGGAATAACATCTTACCACTTTGGGGTAGTATTACTGTATTCAACAGATCCCACGTGGCATACAGTCTAGGTTGAGACCAACGGTGTATACAGACAATGTTGAGTTTAAAAATAAATTTGAATTAATCTCTAATCGATATGCCTTGGATATTATTTAGCTAAACTTGGACTTTCTACAACAGTAGTTGACAGGTGTTTTAGCCAAACTGAGTGAACTGGATAATAATTTAAAGTCTATGTTTTCTACAGAGGACTATGATGAAATGAAAGAGTTTTTTGAGAAATGTCGTCAGGAAACCATGGATGTGAAAAAGCGTAAATGGTTTAGAGATTCAGGAGCAAGGCAAAGTTTATGTGTGGAATCATCCTGTTTTTTTTGTGGATACAAGAGATGCTACTCCTAGGAAAGGAACGAAAGTATAAAGCTAAAACTGGAATGTATAATAATGTTTTTATGGAGCATTCAAGATCAGACACAGGGTACAAGAAACCCATCAGGTGAGGTGGACGCCGCCGACATTGTCAGAGGAAAAACCAGAAGCCAGACTCAGGTCAAGAACCCACATCACCGTATTCAAATTCTCAAGAAGAAATAGCCTCTTATTCAGATGTGGTAAACATTTTCTCTTTTGTTCTTACTGACATTCAAAGTACAAATCCTGAGTGGTTTGATCTAGAGTGTGACATACAGCAATTTCTTTAGAAAATTTAAATAAAAAATTTGGTTCAGTAATCAAGACAAGGATATGGTCAGCGTCAACAGACCAGAGGGTGAGCTCCGCCTGCGAGACTTGGACCTGCAGACAAAGAATACCTTCAATCCTGTAGTCACATGACATGCTTTAGACACATATATCTCCTTAGTGTTGTTTGAAATAGAACAACTTAGAATATCAAGCAAGGGACATCAGATCAAATACCCTAACATTACTAGTGTTGAAAGGGAGGCATTGTTGGAGTTGGTCCATAACCACGATCTCACCATTAAACCCATTAAATAAGGGTGGTGGGATTGTGGTTATGGAAACTGCCGTCTATGTGAAAGAGGTTTATTTACAACTATTGGATCCAAGTACTTATGGAAAATTGGATAGTGACCCCATAAGGGAAATCAGTGGTAAATTGATTCATTTGGTGGAGGAAGCGTTTCAAGAGGGGTTGACTTACTGAAAATTGAAAGAGTTTTTGATAACTCCATATCCCATCGTTCCGTTAATTTATATATTACCAAAGATTCACAAATCATTAACCCAACCCCCTGGTAGACCTATAGTCTCAGGGAGAGGTTCAGTTTTGAGAAATGTATCTATTTTATTGGATAAAATCTTGAGACCATTTGTTTTCTGTGCCAGATCATACATTAGAGACTCAAATGATTTTTTACTTAAAGTATGTGACATCTAGGTCCCAGATGATGTTATATTAGTCTCATTTGACATCACATGCTTATACACGTCCATACAACACTCAAAAGGCATGGCAGCTGTTCAAAAGTGTCTTTTATAAGAGTCCACATTTTCTGCAGCAGTACAACATTTTTTTTACTACAGCTCTCTTAACATGATTTTAACGAATAATTATTTAGTGTTTCATGGAGAGTTTTTTTTTTTTTTTTTTTTTTTTTACAATTAGTGGGTACCGCGATAGGCTATAATGTAGCCCCAATGTATTCCAATCTTTACGTGACATCTCTGGAGGAGGAGTTTGTATATGTATCGCGCCACTTCAGATATTGTCTGGGGGTGGTGGTACATAGACAACATTTTCCTCCTCTGGATAGGGACTGTTGCTGAATTGGAGGAATTTCACAAATTCCTCAATTCTATGGATCCCAACATTGTCAAGCTTCCCTGATATGATAATCTCTACACATAACAATAGCAGCCAAATACAGCCAAATGCTGAGAGCTAAAAGAGTTGTAGATGATAGTCAGGCTCTCCAGGTTTCCCTTGATTCCATTATAGAAATATTTGTACAAAGAGGATTCCCTAAACCATTGGTAGATTGTCAAAGACAGAGAGTTGAACAGCTAGAGAGGGAAAGAAAATTATATCCAACAGGGAAGAGAAATCAACTAAAGAGAACTCCATTTGTCTTTAGTGCAAGTAGAGGGACACCTAGGAAATAGGGATCATAATATAATACATTATAACTTGTTCTTCAATAAGGGAATCTCTAGAGGGGCCACAAAAACAATGAACTTTAGGAAGGCAAAGTTTGATAAACTCAGAGAAGCCCTTAACAATATAAATTGGGATAATGTCTTCAAAAACAAGAATACTGACACTAAATGGGAGACCTTTAAAAATATCTTAAATTCTCACTGTAAGATGTATATACCTTATGGGAATAAAAGGGTCAGACATAAAAGAAATAAATAAAAGAATAAAACGTGAAGGGGGCAATCAATGACAAAAATAAAGCATTTAAACTACTAAAACAGGACAGCAGTGAAGAAGCATTAAAAATCTATAGATAAAAATGGAAAATATGTAAAAAAAAAAAAAGATAAAAGCTTCAAAAATAGGGACAGACTCATTGCTAAAGAGAGAAAAACTAACCCCAAAATGTTATTTAACTATATAAATAGCAAAAAGGTTAAAAAGGAAAGTGTAAGCCCTTTAAAAAATGATGAGGAAGAAATTATAAACGGGGATCAGGAAAAAGCAAATATATTAAATTATTCTCCACTGTATTCAAGGAGGAAAATGAAATGCCAGGTGAAATACAGTGTGATAAGGTAGACTCCCCAGTACAGGTCACCTGTCTAAACCAGGAAGAAGAACAGTGCCGTCTACAAAAAATCAAGGTAGTCAAATTGCCAGATCCAGAGGGCATTCACCCCTGTGTGCTAAAGCAATTAAGTAATCTAATGGACAGACCCCTATTTTTAATATTCAGGGACTCTATAGTAACAGGGACTGTTTCCCAGGACTGGTGCATGGCAAATGTGGTGCCAATATTTAACCCCTTAAGGACTGAGCCCTTTTTCACCTTAAGGACTAAGCCCCTTTTTGCAATTCTGACTGTCAATTTTATGCATTAATAACTCTAAGATGCTTTTACCGATTATTCTGATTCTGAGATAGTTTTTTCGTGACATATTCTACTTTATTTTAGTGGTAAATTTTTGTCGCTACTTGCATCCTTTCTTGGTGAAAAATCCCCAAATTTCATGAAAATTTTGAAAATGTAGCTTTTTTCTAACTTTGAAACTCTCTGCTTGTAAGGAAAATGGATATTCCAAATAAATTTTATATTGATTCACAAATACAATATGTCTAGTTTATGTTGGCATCATAAAATGGACATATTTTTACTTTTTGAAAAAATTAGAGGGCTTCAAAGTATAGCAGCAATTTTCATGAAAATTGCAAAATCTGAAGGGACATATGTTACAGAACTACAACTCCCAGCATGCCTGGGCAGTCTAGGCATGCTGAGAGTTGTAGTTTTGCAACATCTGGAGGGCTACCGTTTGGGCACCACTGTAATAGTGGTCTCCAAACTGTGACCTCCAGGTGTTACAAAACTACAACTCCCAGCATGCCCAGACAGTCTGGGCATGCTGGGAGTTGCAGTTTGGCAACCACTAGAAGGACAGCAGTAAATATCACTTTACTGCAACCTTCCTTTCCCCCCCCCCCCCCCCCCACACTGATCTCCGCTGATGCCACCGATGATCGGCGGTCCCCACTGCACCTTCTCCTCAGGTACCGGCTGCCATCTTCTTCCCTTGTTCTGCCCGACATGCAGGGGTGGGCAGAGTGGGGGGTTTCCATGACAACCCCCCATCTTCCACTGCCATTGGTCAGTACTCTGTGCTGACTAATGACTGGGGATAGGAGGAGGTTGCAGCACTGCAACCTCGCTCCTATCCCTTAGGATGATCGGGGCTGTCACTGACAGCTCCGATCATCCCTATTTTCCGGGCGATCGGGTCACCAGAGACCCGATCCGCCCGGAATAGCAGAAAATCGCATGTCTGAATTGACATGTGATTTCCTGTGATTGCCTACATGGGGGGTCCCAGGACCCCCCTCGGCGATGTGCCGGGATGCCTGCTGAATGATTTCAGCAGGCATCCCGGCCCGGTCCCCAACCGGCTATCGGCAGGGACCGGAATTCCCACGGGCGTATCCATACGCCCTCAGTCCTTAAGGACTTTCAAACGGGGGCGTATGGATACGCCCGCCGTCCTGAAGAGGTTAAAAAGGGGTCAAAAGGGGACCCCGGGAATTATAGACCTGTTAGTTTAACCTCCGTTGTATGTAAATTTTTGATGGTTTTCTAAGGAATGCTATTTTGGAATATCTTGATAAAAATAAATGTATGACTCCATATCAGCATGGATTTATGACGGATAGGTCCTGTCAAACTAACCTGATCAGCTTTTATGAGGAGATGACCTCCAGACTGAACTAGGGGCAATTGCTGGATGTTGTATATCTGGATTTTTCCAAAGCATTTGATACGTTGCCACATAAAAGGCTTGGTGCATAAAATGAAAACGCTTGGACTGGGGGAAAATTTGTGCAAGTGGGTAAGTAACTGGCTCGGTGATAGGAAACGGAGGGTGGTTATTAAAGGTACTTATTCTGATTAGGTGACTGTTACTAATGGAGTACCACAGGGGTCAGTCTTGAGTCCTTTTCTATTTAATATATTTATTAATGACCTTGTAGAGGGGTTGAATAGTAAAGTAGCAATCTTTGCAGATGATACTAAACTCTGTAAAGCGGTCAACACAATAGAGGACAGTGCACTATTACAAATGGATCTGAATAGGTTGGAGGTTTGGGCTGAGAAGTGGCAGATGAGGTTCAACACTGATAAATGAAAGGTAATATACATGGGGAAGAAAATCCGGGCTGGGATTGTGTATTAAATGGGGGCACACTTGGGACGACTGACGTGGAAAAGGACTTGGGAGCCTTAGTTAACAGTAAATTTAGCTGTAGTGACCAGTGTCAGGCAGCTGCTGCCAAGGCAAATAAAATCATGGGGTGCATCAATAGGGGCATTGATGCCCACGACAAGGAAATAATTCTACCGCTGTACAAATCACTAGTCAGACCACACATGGAATACTGTGTACAGTACTGGGCACCAGTGTACAAGAAAGATATAGTGGAGCTGGAGAGGGTTCAAAGATGGGCAACCAGAGTAATTCGGGGAATGGGAGGACTACAGTACCCAGAAAGATTATCAGAATTAGGGTCATTTAGTTTTAAAAAAAGAAGGCTTAGGGGAGACCTAATAACTATCTATAAATATATCAGGGGACCTTACATAGATCACTCTTGTGATCTATTCATACCCAGGACTGTATATATAACAAGGAGGCATCCTCTACGTTTAGAGGAAAGAAGGTTTCTACACCAGCACAGACAGGGGTTCTTTACTGTAAGACTGTGGAACTCTCTGCCTGAGGAGATTAACTTGGTAAAAGAATTTAAAAGGGGTCTGGATGCATTTTTGGAGAATAATAACAGTACAGGTTATGGATTCTAGATCTATAGGGACAGAAGGTTGATACAGGGATCTATTCTGATTGCCACATTTGGAATCAGGAAGGAATTTTTACCTCGAGTACAATTTTTATTTTTTTTGCCTTGGATCAACTCAGTAGGGAATCATTATGTTATAGGTTGAACTTGATGGACTATGGTCTTTTTTCAACCTTATGAATTATGTTACTATGTTACTCTTCCTATAATGGACTCAGTGGCCATTAAAATTCTTAATCGGCACTGGTACAACTATAGAGATCTGGAAGAAATCAAATGTAACCCACCTATGTCATATAAATGGACAAAAAACTAAAAGACCAACTAGCCCATGCTGATGTACAAAAAGGTTCCACTGGAACTACACAGACATTTTTATCTACCCCTAAAACTGGCTCTTATTCATGTCTCTCCTGTATTAACTGTCCTTATCTGATAGAAGGTTTCACTCTAATTCCCCCTACTAATGCACACAAATTCAAGCTCAGACACTAACTTACATGTGATTGTTTGTGGGTGATTTATGCATTAACATGTCCTTGTAAGTTATTATATATTGGACAGACTACATTGAATTTGGGGACTCACATAAACAATCACAGGTATTCAATTAGAAAAAAAGAGATTAGATCTACCCAACTCAAAATATTTTACCGAAGCGGTTCACACTGAAAAGGATCTGAAATTTATGGCCATTGATCATGTACAACCCCAGAAAAGAGGGGGTGTCAGATTGGCCCTACTTAGGAAAAAAGAATTGTAGTAGACTGGGATCCTTGCACACACAGGGACTTAATGTCAAATATAATATTGTATATAGAGATGAGCGAATTTTTGAAAAATTTGATTCGCAGAATTTTCCCCAAAAATGTAATTTGGTACAAATTTATTTGCAGCAAATCTTTATTAAAAACGGCTATTTCTGGCCTACAGAGGGCCTCAATAGGGGTGTAGAACACTTTGCCTTGCTGTAACACGCATAAGGTGTGTGCTGGGTTAGTGAAATAACACCGTTATTCAGTATGACATGCAGGTTAGAGGCATCGCTATTAGAATCACTGTCGCAGAGCGGCACAATGAGAGAGCCTAGAGGTGGCATCAGTATGAGGAGACCATATAGTGGCTGAATGACTCAGCATGGAGGTGGCGGTAGCATGAGGAGACCATATAGTGGCTGAATGACACAGCGTGGAGGTGGCAACAGCCTGAAGAGACCATGAACATAAAAAGCTTTATTTAATGTGCCAGCAGCATGAGGAGACCACATGGCGGTACAGTGACAAAGCCTGGAGTTGGTGATAGCATGAGGAGACCATATAGTGGCTGAATGACACAGCCAGGAAGTGGCGGACTCATGGTGGCAGAATGAGACAGCCTGGTGCTGGCATCAGCATGAGAAGAACATATGGTGGCAGGATGAGACAGCCTGGAGGTGGCATCAGCAGCATCAGGAGTCCTGAAAGGGATCCGGTGACATAGTAGGGCGGTGGGTGGCAATACCAGTACCCGGTGATGAAAGTGGATGAAAAAAGGAGAACTTGGCATCAGATATGTGGCATCAGGTGGGTGGCAGGATCAGAATAGTAGCTGAGGCAGGTAGGGAGGTAGGCTGAGGCAGGTCTCTTTTGTAAAAGTGTTAATGGGTATTGAGGATATGCATTACATGAAATTTAAGTGGTCCCGGCACCAGCTACCTGCTGCTGTTCAAACCATGACACTTCACCGGAGGTCTAATGTTATCCCTGGAAGTCACACCTGTAGCCCATCTGGTGCTATACACGCTGTGCAATGTAGTACAGTCAGATATTTATGGAAGAACAGAAGCGGAGCACTCACCAGGTTCTTGAAACAGGGACTTCTTTAATTCAATGGAATGATGAAAACTGGTTTACAAGTAGGGAAGTGAGTTGGAACACATGCGGGGGTATACAAGCTGGCGACGGACCATTCTCGCACCGGAGCACTTCGTTAGGCCGGTGCTTGATGACGTGTAGGAAGAGGTGTGCATTTAACAGGTAAGGGTTACCATAGTTACATATAAACAAAAAACACCTAAAATAATGTGCATGGTGCAGATGTTAATGTGATCTGCACCATGCACCTTATTTTAGGTGTTTTTTGTTTATATGTAACTATGGTAACCCTTACCTGTTATAAGCGCACCTCTTCCTTCATGTCATCAAGCACCAGCTCCGGCAGGAGAACGGTCTGTCGCCAGCTTGTATAACCCTGCATGTGTTTCAACTCACTCTCCTGCTTGTAAACACGTTTTCACCATTCCAGTGAATTAAAGAAGTCCCTGTTTCAAGAATGTGGTGAGTGCTCCACTTCTGTTCTTCCATAAATATCTAACTTTTAATAATATTCTAAGGATAAAATAAATGTACTAAAATTCTTTTTTTAAATCAAACAAAAGGAAAGGTGTGCAAAAAACACCATGCGCTGCCTACACCACCAAGTATTGATGTGATGCAAAAACCTCTAAAAGGTGGAAGTGAACAATGATTCATTGTAACGTGAAGTGTTACTCGCCCTAAAAAGGGCGGCCCCACACAGGAAACTATGGCAGTGTTTTTAGGTGGAAATAGGGAGAGGTTCCTGTGTGGGGCAGACCTTTTTAGGGCAAGTAACACTTGCCGAGAAGGGAATTAATAATGCGAGAGTAGGGCCTTACAGGGGAAGTTGTTCCCTTCCTGCTTTTAGAGGTCTTTGTATCGCATCAATACTTGGTGGTGTAGGTGGCACAATTTGGATCCATATATTTTATCCTAAGAAAAGTTGAGTTTTAGCTAATGCATGTCCTCAATATTTACTTGGTCTGATGCGGAGGAATGCCTGTAACTGGGGAGCAGCACCTTACATGTGTTTTGCACTATCCATATTTGTGAAGTGTTGGTGTGGCACCATGGTCAATCTATTCTGATGCATCAGGCATTGGTGGCTGGAAATCCTGGCTGATCCATGTCTGATTCATCTTCACAAAGGTCAAACTCTCCACATCTTTCATGGACAGAAGAGTTCTCCTTGGGGTTACCATGGCCCCCGGCACACTAAACACCCTTTCTGATGGCACACTACTGGTAGGGCAGGACAGCTTTTCCAGAGCAAACTGCTAGTTGCGTCCACAAATCAAGTTTGGCTGCCCAGAAGTCCGGCGGATCTTTAAGGTGTGTTGGCATGGTCATGTCAAGATATACCACCACCTGTTGGTTCAGGCCCTGCTCCTTGTCTACCTGATGCTGATGAGTTGCTTCACTATGCAGGTGATAAAAGCTACTCATCAGCGACTGTAGACTCAGGCTGCTGCTTATGGAGCTGGTACTGCTCCTGCCACCCCAGCAGCCATGGCAGTGGAAGGTGAGCGCAGAGGGGCCCCCGAGTCAGACCTGCGAGAGGATGGACAATGGCACAGATAGGCATCGGCCAACTGATTATGTAGGATGTCTCTGTAGTAGGTCAGTTTGTCCTCCCTCTCAGTGGGTGTTAAAAAGGCCCCCATTTTGTGCCAGTAGCGAGGGTCCTATAAGGTGGAGAGCCAGAAGTCATCCCGCTGTCAAAAGGTGACAATTCGGCGGTCACTATGCAAGTGAGCATGCATCATGCCATTTGTGCAAGGGACTCGGAGGGACTCCCTGCCTCCATCTCCACTGCATACTGCCACGGTGTGTCTGGGCCCTCTGTCTTACCTTCCTCATAACCCTCTAGCTCCTTTAGCTGCTCCTGCTCCTCCTCTCCTGTCAGATGACTAGAAAAACCTCCTATTTCGCGAAACCTAAACTGTGCTCCCCTGTGTCCCTATCCCTCCCTCTCCTCCAGTCCAGCCCCCACAGGGCTATAACACTGCACAAACTGATCATTGACGCTGTTCCCTGCAAAGCCATAGCTTTTCATTGATCAGTGTTATAGGTGGTCGATTGCTCAAGCCTGAATCTCAGGCTTGGAGCAATCAATCGCCGATCGGATGCAACGGAGACAGGTGAGGAGACCTCCGCTCGCGTGCTAGCTGATTGGGACATCGCGATTTTATCGCGATGGTCCCGATCAGCCTGACTGAGCTGCCGGGAAGCTTTTACTTTCATTTTAGACGCGGCGATCAACTTTAGTACATGTTCTGTACTACATGTTCTGTAGACGCGGCGATCAACTTTAGTACATGTTCTGTACTACTCTTTACCTGTCCCACAGTTAGCTGCTCCTTTGGACACCAAGTAAGTGCAGCTCTGTTTTACTTTTTTAGGACATTGCGTATGCTGTACAGGACCCTGAAGATGCTCCTGACCTCTACATAGACAGTGATTACAGCTCCCAGCAGCTCTTTATTACTTTTATATTTAAGGACTTGCTTTATCTATATTAGTTATCTACTTATTTTTCTTTAATCCTCAC
Source organism: Hyla sarda (assembly GCF_029499605.1). Taxonomy (NCBI): domain Eukaryota; kingdom Metazoa; phylum Chordata; class Amphibia; order Anura; family Hylidae; genus Hyla; species Hyla sarda. Next base: position 85,577,679 of record NC_079198.1, read on the forward strand.
TTTTTCCTATTTTAGGATGACATTTTGGTGGCTTCAGAACCAATTACCAGAGTTTCCATAGAGTTATGGTCTCAACATACAATGGTTTCAACATACAATGGTCATCCTGGAACCAATTAATATTGTAACTTGAGGGACCACTGTATTAATTCTATATTAATTGTAACATTTTTCTTTTTCTCTCTTTAGACCCTATGAAACATGATATTGGATCTGTATAAATTTATGGAGATTCATGTGAGAGAGAGGACAACGCGCCCGTTCAGTGTTCTGGATATTGGATATTTTGAAGGTTTTTTATTTTTTTAAATATATTAAATAGTTTTTTGTATGTTTTTTTTATATATGAAGTTTTATGATTTACTGTAATACAATTTTCATTTTCTTTTTAGTATTTTTGTGAGCTGTAGCACATTGGGCTGTTGAGGGTGGCTCCCTGGGCACTTGGGTGTGGGTTTGGGCTCGTGGCAACTGATGCAACCTGTAATTGTAATAATTTATTTTATGTGGATTTTTGGTAATATTTTGTAAAATACTGCCCTTATTTAGTGATATTGTACCCATATATGCCAGCTCATATGTAGTGTGACCATTTCCCTATGATTGAATGGGGTGTGAATGTGGGGATTTATTGCCAGAATTTCCTCTATAGGCTGCCAGTGGAGGGTGATGGGGAGTTGATTCGGATGATGTCTGGATTTGCTCCTCGCGCCCCATGAGGTTTGTGCCCCTGCCCAGAAAACTGGAGCTGGAGCGCATGCTATTCTTTGGTACAGAGGTATTGGCATCCCCTGCTATATATGTGTTTTTAAGTTGATATGGGTATTGGTCTTTAAATTCCATTTATTAATTTTTTTATTTTTTTTCATTCATATTAATTTTATTACATGAGATTCTCTTTGTCCAAGTATTCTATTGTGACTTCCTTGATTAAAATACATAAGTTGGAACTTTATGTACATTTATGCAAGTCCTTATCAGGTTGTACCCCGAGACACAGCGCTCACTGCCATGTGTGTAGTGGATGCCACTCCTTTCAGTGTAGTTTGCAATCTCACATAGTGGTTTTTAGATGGGCTGGACACTCACACTGTTCACGATGTCAGCGGCTGCTGAGCTCAGCTAGCGATCGCGACATGCAGGTCTCCGGCGTCCTCTGTTGCTAAGTTGCGAGTCATGTGTTAGGTCACATGACTCGTTGCTTGCTTAAAGGGTAGCTCCCACCATCCTATTTTTTTTTTCTGTCCCTGCCTATTGCCAATCTATCCCTAACCCCCTCCCTGCTTTTAATTTTTATTTTTACTATATTAAAAATGCTTTTTGTCTGCCTGGCAGTGTGCTCACTACCAGGCAGACTTCCCCAGCAGGCACCACGTCACTGATGCCTGCTGGGGGGGACTTCCGCCCTTAGTTCATCTACACAGGGTGCCTCCAGCTGTTTCATCACTACAACTCCCAGCTTGCCCTGACATCTATTGGCTGTCAGGGCATGCTGGGAGTTGTAGTATTGAAACAGCTGGAGGCACCCTGTGTAGATAAACTATTAGTTACATGCGGCGCTAGCCCGTCCCCTTCGTCTCCCTCCCCCCCGCTCCATACCCCGTTCCCTCCATCACAACCCCCCCCCCCCCCCGCGCCATTCCCCGTTCCCTACATCACCCCCCCCCCCCATTACACTTACTGCAGAGTCCGGCAGCGGGCGTGCAGGGACAGCGGCGGCGGCGACGAGGCGGAGGCAGCGATGTGCGGGAGGAGTGGCCTCCCAGCCAGTGGCCGGGGAGCCAATGCGCTCGCTCCCTGCCTGTCTGATTGACAGGCAGGGAGCGAGCGCAGGCTGAATGAAAAAGGACCGATCCCCGGCCGCATCGGTCCTTTTTCAGGCGTGACGTCACGCCAGGCTGCAGCCGGCCACTAGGATGAAGACCCCTAGTGAACGGTTTTCAAATTAAAATAAAACAATTTTAATAAAAAAAATAAATAAAAGTATATTAGAGATATGTTGTAGTACATAAGTACTACAACATATCAAAAAATAAAGTTGTTGACAGTGCCCATTTAATGATTTCTACACAAGTGCAGTAACACTAGCCCCATGCTAGCACTGCAGCACCATGTTTGTACCCTGAACGGGGTAAGTGTGTGTGTCTATCTCCTGTATTAGTGTCATTGTCTACATTTGTGATGAATTAACTATGTATTTGCTAAGCAACAATTGATGAGCATATTTTCAAGTATTTCTATATACTTTTTTTAATCTATTTATAAGGATCTGTTTGTTCACAATATATTGAACTAACCTTTTGCTAAATAATATATATCTTTGTACGTTACACTATGGTTATGATATATTTTTATAGAATGATGTAATAACTTGTCACATGTGCTGTAATCACTTGGCTGGACATGTGTATTGGCTGGTCTGTGTATCCTCTTTAGTGACAGATTCAGTTCTGTTTGGGATCCCACAATGGTTGGGGTGGAGTATGGAGGCCTCATGGTGAGTTTTTTAATCCTGCCTTTTCTGTAGAGCAACACACTGCCTCAATTGGTGGTGTGATGATCTCGGGAGCCATCGCATTCGACAGTCAGTCAACCCCTTAGTGATACGAGGGACACTAAGAGCTCAACGATATGTGCAGGACGTCCTGCTGCTACATGTTGCCTCTTGTGGCAGGGCTTCCAACTGGAATTTTTTTGCAGAATAATGCTCATCCACACACAGCAAGATCTTTCTAGTAATGTATCTGCCAGACTGTAACACTTCCTTGGCCTGCTTGGTCTTGAGTTTTAGTGGCATATGAGAAATGAAGGCAAACCAACTGGGACACCAGCTCTGATAACCTACAAGTGTGCAGGATCTTCAGGCCCAGCTGCATTGTCTGTGGGCAAGTGTGCTGCAGGATGCCATATAAAACCTGTATGCCACTATTCCCAACTATGTTTTTTGTTGTATCCAGACAAGAGGCACCCAACAGGGTACTAGAGCCTCCATTTAAAGGATAAGTATCACCAAGAAAAACGTATCCCCTATCCAAAGGATAGGGGATACGTTTTAGATCCCGTGTGGTCCGAGCGCTGGGGCCTCAGCGATTTCCTGAACGGAGCCCCAGTTCTCCAACACAGGAGTGCATCACGATCCCCACCCGAAGTGTAGGCTGCCACGCTCCCCTCCATAAAGCTCTATGGAAGAGCCGAAGATTGTCGAATGGCTTCCGCTTTGGGCGGGGGTCGTGATGCACTCCTGTGCTGGAGAACCGGGGCTCCGTTCAGCAGATTGCGGGGGGGACCTCGTGATCTAAAACCATACCCTATGCTTTGGATAGTGGATAAGTATTTCTTGGTGATACTTATCCTTTAATTGTAAAGTTTTTTCCAATTAACTTATCAGTTCCCTCTCATATTGATATCACTTACATACAGTATATCATCATTACAATCACATGTACAAAGCTTTATTCTATTCCAATTATTCCTTCTTGGTGCATTATTACTTTTGTTAATGAGCGTTTTTATACAGAGATATCAGGTGTACTGACTGTTACAATAAAGGGTAAAAAAAAAAACGGTAAACAATAAAGGGTAAAAAAAACGATAATTTCCAATTGGGCAGGCTTTCTCTGAACTATGTTTTTCATATGTGTCACGATGCCGGCTGGCAGGTAGTGGATCCTCTGTGCCAGAGAGGGATTGGCGTGGACCGTGCTAGAGGATCGGTTCTAAGTCACTACTGGTTTTCACCAGAGCCCGCCGCAAAGCGGGATGGTCTTGCTGCGGCGGTAGTGACCAGGTCGTATCCCCTAGCAACGGCTCAACCTCTCTGGCTGCTGAAGATAGGCGCGGTACAAGGGAGTAGACAGAAGCAAGGTCGGACGTAGCAGAAGGTCGGGGCAGGCAGCAAGGATCGTAGTCAGGGGCAACGGCAGGAGGTCTGGAACACAGGCTAGGAACACACAAGGAAACGCTTTCACTGGCACTAAGGCAACAAGATCCGGCGAGGGAGTGAAGGGGAAGTGAGGTGATATAGGGAAGTGCACAGGTGTAAACACTAATTGGAACCACTGCGCCAATCAGCGGCGCAGTGGCCCTTTAAATCGCAAAGACCCGGCGCGCGCGCGCCCTAGGGAGCGGGGCCGCGCGCGCCGGGACAGAACTGACGGAGAGCGAGTCAGGTACGGGAGCCGGGGTGCGCATCGCGAGCGGGCGCTACCCGCATCGCGAATCGCATCCCGGCCAGAGGCGGTATCGCAGCGCCCCGGGTCCGTGGAACCGACCGGAGCGCTGCAGTGAGAGGAGTGTAGCGAGCGCTCCGGGGAGGAGCGGGGACCCGGAGCGCTCGGCGTAACAGTACCCCCCCCCTTGGGTCTCCCCCTCTTCTTGGAGCCTGAGAACCTGAGGACCAGACTTTTGTCCAGGATATTGTCCTCAGGTTCCCAGGACCTCTCTTCTGGACCACAACCCTCCCAATCCACTAAAAAGAAGGTTTTCCCTCTGACCTTTTTAGATGCTAAAATTTCTTTGACGGAGAAGATGTCCGAGGAGCCGGAGACAGGAGTGGGGGAAACAGATTTGGGAGAGAAACGGTTAATGATAAGTGGTTTAAGAAGAGAAACATGAAAGGCATTAGGAATACGAAGAGAAGGAGGAAGAAGAAGTTTGTAAGAGACAGGATTAATCTGGCGCAAAATCTTGAAAGGACCAAGATAGCGTGGTCCCAACTTATAGCTAGGGACACGGAAGCGGACATATTTGGCGGAGAGCCATACCTTGTCTCCAGGGGAAAAAATGGGAGGAGCTCTTCTTTTCTTATCCGCGAATCTCTTCATGCGTGAAGAAGCCTGTAAGAGAGAATTTTGGGTCTCTCTCCATATGATGGAGAGATCACGAGAAATTTCATCCACAGCGGGCAGACCAGAGGGCAAGGGGGTAGGGAGGGGGGGAAGAGGGTGACGGCCGTACACCACGAAAAACGGGGATTTGGAGGAAGATTCAGAGATTCTGAAATTATACGAGAATTCGGCCCAAGGTAGAAGATCTGCCCAGTCATCCTGGCGGGAGGAAACAAAATGTCGTAAATAGTCACCCAAGATCTGGTTAATTCTTTCTACTTGTCCATTGGATTGAGGATGGTATGCAGAAGAAAAATTTAATTTAATCTTGAGTTGTTTACAGAGAGCCCTCCAGAATTTAGACACAAATTGGACGCCTCTATCCGAGACGATCTGCGTAGGCAACCCGTGAAGACGAAAAATGTGTACAAAAAATTGTTTAGCCAACTGAGGCGCTGAAGGAAGACCAGGAAGGGGGATGAAATGTGCCATTTTGGAGAATCGATCAACGACCACCCAAATAACAGTGTTGCCATGGGATGGGGGTAAGTCAGTAATAAAATCCATACCAATCAGAGACCAAGGTTGTTCGGGAACAGGCAGAGGAAGAAGAAAACCAGCGGGCTTCTGGCGAGGAGTCTTATCCCGGGCACAGATAGTGCAGGCTCGCACAAAGTCCACCACATCAGTCTCTAGAGTCGGCCACCAATAGAAGCGAGAGATGAGTTGCACAGATTTCTTGATGCCCGCATGACCTGCGAGATGGGAGGAGTGACCCCATTTGAGGATTCCGAGGCGTTGGCGTGGAGAAACAAAGGTCTTTCCTGGTGGAGTTTGCCTGATGGAGGCTGGAGAAGTGGAAATCAGGCAGTCAGGAGGAATGATGTGTTGAGGAGAGAGTTCAATTTCAGAAGCATCTGAGGAACGAGAGAGAGCATCGGCCCTAATGTTCTTATCAGCAGGCCGAAAGTGAATTTCAAAATTAAATCGGGCAAAGAACAGAGACCACCTGGCCTGACGAGGATTCAGCCGTTGGGCAGACTCGAGGTATGAGAGGTTCTTGTGATCGGTGTAAATAATAACTGGAAATCTTGATCCCTCCAGCAGATGCCTCCATTCCTCAAGTGCTAATTTAATGGCTAGAAGCTCTCGATCCCCGATGGAGTAGTTCCTCTCCGCCGGAGAGAAGGTCCTAGAAAAAAACCCACAAGTAACAGCATGCCCGGAAGAGTTTTTTTGTAGAAGGACAGCTCCAGCTCCCACTGAGGAGGCATCAACCTCCAATAGGAAGGGTTTAGATGGGTCAGGTCTGGAGAGCACGGGAGCCGAAGAGAAGGCGGACTTGAGTCGTTTAAAGGCGTCTTCCGCTTGAGGAGGCCAAGACTTGGGATCGGCATTTTTTTTGGTTAAAGCCACAATAGGAGCCACAATGGTAGAAAAATGTGGAATAAATTGCCTGTAATAATTGGCGAACCCCAAAAAACGTTGGATGGCACGGAGTCCGGAGGGGCGTGGCCAATCTAAGACGGCAGAGAGTTTATCTGGATCCATTTGTAGTCCCTGGCCAGAGACCAAGTATCCTAGAAAAGGAAGAGATTGGCATTCAAACAGACATTTCTCAATTTTAGCATAGAGTTGATTGTCACGAAGTCTCTGAAGAACCATACGGACATGCTGGCGGTGTTCTTCTAGATTGGCCGAAAAAATTAGGATATCATCAAGATATACAACAACACAGGAGTATAACAGATCACGAAAAATTTCATTAACAAAGTCTTGGAAGACAGCAGGGGCGTTGCACAGGCCAAAGGGCATGACCAGATACTCAAAGTGTCCATCTCTGGTGTTAAATGCTGTTTTCCACTCATCCCCCTCTCTGATGCGGATGAGGTTATAGGCGCCTCTTAAGTCCAATTTAGTAAAGATGTGGGCACCTTGGAGGCGATCAAAGAGTTCAGAGATGAGGGGTAAGGGGTAGCGGTTCTTAACCGTGATTTTATTAAGTCCGCGGTAGTCAATGCAAGGACGTAGAGAGCCATCTTTTTTGGACACAAAGAAAAATCCGGCTCCGGCAGGAGAGGAGGATTTACGGATAAAGCCCTTTTTTAGATTCTCCTGGACGTATTCAGACATGGCAAGAGTCTCTGGGGCAGAGAGAGGATAAATTCTGCCCCGGGGTGGAGTAGTGCCCGGGAGGAGGTCGATAGGACAATCATAAGGCCTGTGAGGAGGTAGAGTCTCCGCTTGTTTTTTGCAGAAAACATCCGCGAAGTCCATATAGGCCTTAGGGAGACCGGTTACTGGAGGAAGCACAGAGTTACGGCAAGGGTTACTGGGAACCGGTTTTAGACAGTCCTTGGAACAAGAGGGCCCCCAACTCTTGATCTCCCCAGTGGACCAATCCAGGGTTGGGGAATGAAGTTGAAGCCAGGGAAGTCCAAGGAGAATTTCCGAGGTGCAATTGGGGAGGACCAAAAGTTCAATCCTCTCGTGATGAGATCCGATGCTCATTAGAAGGGGCTCCGTGCGGAAACGTATGGAACAGTCCAATCTTTCATTGTTTATACAATTGATGTAAAGGGGTCTGGTGAGACTGGTCACTGGGATGTTGAACCTGTTGACGAGAGAGGCCAAAATAAAATTTCCTGCAGATCCAGAGTCTAAGAAGGCCACAGAAGAGAAGGAGAAGGCAGAGGCAGACATCCGCACAGGCACAGTAAGACGTGGAGAAGCAGAGTGGACATCAAGGATTGTCTCACCTTTGTGCGGAGTCAGGGTACGTCTTTCCAGGCGGGGAGGGCGGATAGGACAATCCCTCAGGAAGTGTTCGGTACTAGCACAGTACAGGCAGAGGTTCTCCATGCGGCGTCGTGTCCTCTCTTGAGATGTCAGGCGAGACCGGTCGACCTGCATAGCCTCCACGGCGGGAGGCACAGGAACAGATTGCAGGGAACCAGAGGAGAGAGGAGCCGAGGAGAAGAAACGCCTCGTGCGAACAGAGTCCATATCTTGGCGGAGCTCCTGACGCCTTTCGGAAAAACGCATGTCAATGCGAGTGGCTAGGTGAATAAGTTCATGAAGATTAGCAGGCATTTCTCGTGCGGCCAGAACATCTTTAATGTTGCTGGATAGGCCTTTTTTAAAGGTCGCGCAGAGGGCCTCATTGTTCCAGGATAATTCAGAAGCAAGAGTACGGAATTGTACGGCATACTCGCCAACGGAAGAATTACCCTGGACCAGGTTCAACAGGGCAGTCTCAGCAGAAGAGGCTCGGGCAGGTTCCTCAAAGACACTTCGAATTTCCGAGAAGAAGGAGTGTACAGAGGCAGTGACGGGGTCATTGCGGTCCCAGAGCGGTGTGGCCCAAGCTAGGGCTTTTCCAGACAGCAGGCTGACTACGAAAGCCACCTTAGACCTTTCAGTGGGGAACTGGTCCGACATCATCTCCAAGTGTAATGAACATTGGGAAAGGAAGCCACGGCAAAGCTTAGAGTCCCCATCAAATTTATCCGGCAAGGATAGTCGTAGTCCAGAAGCGGCCACTCGCTGCGGAGGAGGTACAGGAGCTGGCGGAGGAGATGGTTGCTGGAGCTGTGGTAGTAACTGTTGTAGCATAACAGTCAGTTGAGACAGCTGTTGGCCTTGTTGCGCAATCTGTTGTGACTGCTGGGCGACCACCGTGGTGAGGTCAGCGACAACTGGCAGAGGAACTTCAGCGGGATCCATGGCCGGATCTACTGTCACGATGCCGGCTGGCAGGTAGTGGATCCTCTGTGCCAGAGAGGGATTGGCGTGGACCGTGCTAGAGGATCGGTTCTAAGTCACTACTGGTTTTCACCAGAGCCCGCCGCAAAGCGGGATGGTCTTGCTGCGGCGGTAGTGACCAGGTCGTATCCCCTAGCAACGGCTCAACCTCTCTGGCTGCTGAAGATAGGCGCGGTACAAGGGAGTAGACAGAAGCAAGGTCGGACGTAGCAGAAGGTCGGGGCAGGCAGCAAGGATCGTAGTCAGGGGCAACGGCAGGAGGTCTGGAACACAGGCTAGGAACACACAAGGAAACGCTTTCACTGGCACTAAGGCAACAAGATCCGGCGAGGGAGTGAAGGGGAAGTGAGGTGATATAGGGAAGTGCACAGGTGTAAACACTAATTGGAACCACTGCGCCAATCAGCGGCGCAGTGGCCCTTTAAATCGCAAAGACCCGGCGCGCGCGCGCCCTAGGGAGCGGGGCCGCGCGCGCCGGGACAGAACTGACGGAGAGCGAGTCAGGTACGGGAGCCGGGGTGCGCATCGCGAGCGGGCGCTACCCGCATCGCGAATCGCATCCCGGCCAGAGGCGGTATCGCAGCGCCCCGGGTCCGTGGAACCGACCGGAGCGCTGCAGTGAGAGGAGTGTAGCGAGCGCTCCGGGGAGGAGCGGGGACCCGGAGCGCTCGGCGTAACAATATGCCCTTCTTTATATGTTGCATGAAATTCATTGTGTCATGCATGACAGAATGCAATAATAGCAATACTGACGCTGGCAATACTGACAATTTCACCATTGAATAACACATGAGTGTAAAAGCTAAGGCACATGGCTTTGTATAAGCTGTAATATGGCATCCTTAAGGGTTGGGCACTGCGGATGCGCTGAAAGCAGTCACAGAGGGCATGGCATGTCAGGGTCCCATCTGAAGTAAGGCCACCTCGGTATGGTGGATGAGGGGAACATTTTGATCAAAAAGTGTGATAGGAGCCTCAAATTTTAGTCTAGAGTGCCGCTGCAACCTTCTTTTTGTGTTTTTGTATTTGCCACAGCGGCATGTACCTGTGTATTTGGTTGTTGTGCTGACCATCTATGTACATTAATGGTATATTCACATGTACAGTGTCTTGCACAGATTTGGTGCACAGGATTCTCTGCTGCAGATTTCAATGTAAACTAAATGACTGAACACAGCTTCAAATGCTGCACATCAACTTCTGCACATCAAATCTGCGCAGGAGATCCTTAGTCTACATCATACAAGTACCTTAAGCACATTGTAAAACAGTATTATTCTACTAAAGTTGCAAAATAAAAAAGAATACAGAGATAATGTAACTAAAACAATTTACAGTTTAGATGATGTCCTGATTGCACTGTGATTACCCCCACAAATGATGTTCAGAAGCAGGGACTCTTATCACAGAAAGGAGTCCCTGCTTGTGTACAGTACACTGAGTGTAGACACTGGGTGGAGAGCGCCCATCTGAGGGATTATAGTGACTGGAAACTGTGATGAATACAGCTTGGGACTGGGATGAAATGAATCTGAAGAAATAAAATTATGATAAAGTACTGTATCAGTAAACATGAATTTGAACATTGCCTTATCCTCAGATCCTACAGCCTAAGGTCACTCAAAGGTTTATTTATTGGTCAGTGCTGCAGATCTCATTTCTTTTGCAGATCTTGGTAACTGGTGACTTGTACTGCATCAAAAGTTCCAGGTGTTTCACTATACTGTAGCTCCATGTGAGATAGCACCGCCAATGACATCCTGCCTAATGAACTATGTGAAACACATTTAACTTGATTTACAATATACACTACAGAAAAAAATAGAATATATTGTGCAACATGCATTTTATTTAATTTCCTAAGCTATTAAGTTTGCATTGGTTCACCCTCTATATACTGTACAACACCATACAATAGTCCATGCACAGTATAGAAGTGTGAAGTACTGTAATAAAATGCCACACTGATTTCCTTACTTGCTTATCATTTAATGCATTACATCTTCATAAACATGGGTTCTTTGCATAACAATGATCTTCGGTCAATATAATATAAGGGTAGGGTCACACGTAGCTTATAAGCAGCATATTTGATGCTCATGTATTTGATGCATGCGTATTTGACGCTGCATATTTAATTGCTAGCAAAATCTATGGGTGTCTATTAATACTCTCATGGACTTTTCTAGCAAAGAAATATGCAGTGTCAAATACGCATGCATCAAATACGCAGCATATCCGCTACGTGTGACCCTACCCCAAAGGGGTACTGCTCATCCTGCCATTGGGAATTGGTTGGATAATCTTCAAGCATCAAGCCATTGAGCCCATATAACTGCTAAGGAAATCGTGTACGCAAGTACAACTATAACATATAATCGGAAAAGGAGCGCGTCAATGACGTATCCAATATGCAACCACTCGATGAAGAAAGCCTGTTCAGTAGTCATCCTTTGGTCCTCTAGGATTGACAATATTTCTTTTAGAATTCTGAGCAGCACTTCCGGGTCCTTTGTGATTGTGAATTGGCTGTCAAGGCACTTTATATTTTCATCGATGTAGTTTGCCAGCTTCTCTGTACATACAAAAATGCCATTTGTAAAGTTTATTAAAATTTTTTATTCTCCAAAGCATAATTTTTTATTTCTATATTTCAAGGCGTATTTTATAAAAAAAATAAAAATAAAAATGGTTCGAAAATTGTGCTTCTGTTTTTGCAAAATAAATGTACATCCCCAGGGAGCCGCAGTCATAATAACAGGGATGGGAGATACTGCAGAAGGATGCCCGTTCAACCATCCTCCGTAATAAACGAGCGGGAACCCAAGGCACAGCACAGGTCATAACCATAGAGGAAACAATCTGTTAACAATGGAATTGAACTAGCAGGGAGATCTTTGAAACAGTACAAAACAATTAATAAAAGTATACTGCAAAAATACCCCCACTGATCTAATATTGATAGACTATACCCTTTAAAGGGCTTTGGACAACTTATAATTTGAGTAACCGGTGAGATCATACAGTCGGGGGGGGGGGGGGGGGGGGGGAGTGTTGGGTTGTGTATTAGACATAACTATAACTGCCCCCCAATGTACAACATTCACAACCCCTGAGTGTATGTATATTCCCACCCATCCTCTTCTTTTTAAATGTTCAAACATCAAAATTTCGACAACATGTTTTCCATAAAATCACAGAACATTTGCATTTTGTTTTTACAAAATGAATGTGTTCTATGTCAGTCTATGGGAAAATGTTATCACCAAAACCACATACTGCCAGAGAAACCTGGCAGAAGAGATGTACATCAGCAAATACTAGTCACAAAAAAAACTAACTACAGTATAACAGAAAGGGAGAGTACACACACAAGTAGGGCAATAATAAAAACATATAGATATTGAATATACATTATAAAATACTCATAAAACAGTGAATGAATGGACCCCAAAGCACTAACAGAAAAATACATATAGGTATAGGCCCATAGATATAGAAACTCAGGATGTTGTAAAGCGTGCAGCGTGCAATATACAAAAAATACATGTAAGGAAACACACCATACAAAGAAATGAAATTATATACTAGTACACATAAGCAAAAACAAAGTAGGTGACAAAACTTACAAATATGCACAAAAACAGAGGCAGAGGAGAAAAAAGTAAAGAACCTATTGTGATGCCCAGTCCATATGTTCCTACCCCAACGTAGGTTTCGCTATTGTAAGCTTCATCAGGGGGCATGGCTAACAACGCATCTGCTACACCTCTATATACAGTGGTCCCTCAACATACGATGGTAATCCGTTCCAAACGGACCATCGTTTGTTGAAACCATCGCATGTTGAGGGATCCGTGCAATGTAAAGTATAGGACAGTGGTCTACAACCTGCGGACCTCCAGATGTTGCAAAACTACAACACCCAGCATGCCCGGACAGCCGTTGGCTGTCCGGGCATGCTGGGTGTTGTAGTTTTGCAACATCTGGAGGTCCGCAGGTTGTAGACCACTGTTAGAGGAAGTTGTACTCACATGTCCCCGCCGCTCCGGACCGTCACCGCTCGTCACCGCTGCCCGGGATGTTGCCGTCCATCGCTGTCGCCGCGTCCCCGAGGTGTCCTCGATGCTCCGGCAAGGCCTCTGCTTCCCCGGCATATGCGCTCTCCGTCGCCGCCATCACGTGGCTACGCACGCCGCTCCTATTGGATGACGGGACGGCGTGTGCAGCGACGTGATGACGTCAATGGAGAGCGCTGACGATGCAGGGGATCCCGAAGAGGACGCGCCGGAGCCCCGAGGACAGGTAAGTGATCGTCAGCGGACCACACGGGGCACCGTAAACGGCTATCCGGCGGCAGCTGAAGCAGTCTGCGCTGCCGGATAGCCGTTTATGCGATATACAAAAGCATCGTATGTTGATGCTGTCTTCAACATGCGATGGCCTCTGAGAGGCCATCACATGTTGAAATTATCGTATTTCGGGGCCATCGTAGGTCGAGGGGTCACTGTACAACTAAACAGCCAATCACGATAAGTCAATGTTAATAGGAAAGTAGAACCTCCAATTATAGCGTCCAAAGTATCCCACAGAACAGCCTATTTATTTATTTGTGTGTACTCTTTCTTTTATAGTTAGGATTTCTATGGGAAAGAGGTTGTATATGTAAAAAAAAAAGGTGACAATAGGTAAATATTCCACGATTTTATAGACCCATTTTTTTTTTTTTTTTGCAGAACATGTTCGCTTTCTAATTATTTCAAATTGGAGCAGATCATTTTATAGGGAAAAATATGAATTTTTCCATGCTATGCTCTTAAGGCTTTTAATTCAATTAATAATATTTACCCCAAAGATTAAAACCTCTAGCTCTTACGTAGAGATGCCAAATATGTTTATATTGTATGATCTTGCTTTAGCACCAATAACAAACAGCATAATAACAGTATACAAACTAGCTCTTCCATAGAAGAAAGAAAACTTTCTTATACTAGCCAAACCAGAGTCTTTTCCAAATAGAAGTGTCATCTATCAATGGACAGCTGTTGGGATTTTTACCCATTGCCAGTAAAGAGCAGGGTACTGGTTGGCAAAACAAATGCCTTAGATGCAAGATTAGGGGGGTACTTTTTTTTTGTTCAGTATTATATATAAGTGAAACAGTAAAACTGTAAAGGAAATTTTAGTCTTCCTAACCTTCACTCTCCCTTTCTCTATGATGTCTGTACATACTCTAAATCTCTTAAATTCCAAAGGAATCTATGTAGGGCATTATGTTTTATACTGGACAAAAAGGGGCAAGAGGGGGATGCAGCTGCAGTTTCTCACTGTGTCTGCACGCTGATTGAAAGTGTTGACCAGTGGTCAATAACCACTAGGGAAAGTCATCCTTTAGTTTATCTTTTAGTTCAGTAACATATAAGCCATATACAGTACTAGTTGGTTTTACCTTTAGGCTGTCACTTACCAGTGCTACTGCTTTCCTTTTGCTCTGGTTTATCTGATACAACATTGCGGGATGTAATAAAATGATTCTCATCCTTTATGAAGAGCCAAGTAGTCATCTTCTCCAAGACCAATGTCTTTACCCACTTGGGAACTGGTTGATGAAGATTATGTCGGTGAACTATATTAACTATGAAAATGCTTTCCATCACACTGATCACAAGAAGCACCATGCACATAACAAAATGGGACCCTATAGAAAAGGAACACAGATCGTTCAGATAGCACTGTGAATGATGACTATAGACGACGATGAAGTAATACATTGTTACATTGGTCTTACATGATCTAATGTATTTCTGTCAATACCGCTGGTGTTATAAATATGTTTCTTTTGATAATGTTTTGGAGTGGTATAACCCTGCTGATATTTCACATAGGTGTCAGCATCTTCTGAGGGCAATAAAGCTTTGGTAGGCTTGAGTTATACAGGCAACATTTATTATTCCATATCACATCTTCATAGATATATCTATGCAAAGATGACATGGTTGTGACTGGAATTTGTAGCATAGAAAGTCACCCAGTTGCACCTTGAATATTGGATGTAATTATTGTGCTAAACTGTGTCACTTTTTACATGCATTACATAGTACATTTCTGGAAAATGATGGTGAATACATATATGCTATGCAAATTTACACACACAGAAAACTGTTACCCTATAAACATATGTCAAAAGAATGCTTTATGTGAACCATACTAGTCTGCATTTAGTTAGTACATTTAGGTTCAGTAAAGTACACAAAAAATTATGCACCAAGATAGAAATTGTGAATTACTGCAAAACCGAGATTGTAGTTATGTCTTTGGTAGATATGTAAGCGATTACTGATAAGACATTGGGTCTTGCCAGAAGACTGGCTTTCCCCAGTGTCTTATAAAATAAAAAAGCTCTCAGAGGCTACTTATGGGTAGTGTACCTCATAGTGAGAGATCAATGACTGCTAGACATGCCTCTGTGATGCATTTATAGAATTTTTTTCCCAGTTGAAAGACTTTACGATTGGACTGAAAAGAGCTGAATGGTTTTTTTTTTGTATAAAGAATTGCCCGCCATTTAGTTTGGAGGTGTTGTGAGCAATGGTTATGTGCGGGCACACACTGTTAAGACCACCAGAAGATAGTATCGTATGACAAGCACAAGTAGCTCCCACAGTTACCTTGTCACCCTGTAGCACCTTTAGTACACACCCCTGTCTTTGCCTAGACAATTTTCCGGCCCTTAGTAGAAGTAAATTTACTGTTAAAGGGGAATTCCAGGCAAAACCTTTTTTATATATATATCAACTGGCTCCGGAAAGTTAAACAGATTTGTAAATTATTTCTATTAAAAAATGTTAATCCTTTCAATAGTTATTAGCTGAAGTTTTCTGTCTAACTGCTCAATGATGATGTCACGTCCCGGGAGCTGTGCATGATGGGAGAATATCCCCATAGGAACTGCACAGCTCCTGGGTCGTGAGTCATCAGAGAGCAGTTAGACAGAAAACAACAACTCAACTTCAGAAGCTAATAACTATTGGAAGAATTAAGATTTTTTAATAGAAGTAATTTACAAATCTGTTTAACTTTCCAGAGCCAGTTGATATATAAAAAAAAGTTTTGGCCTGGAATACCCCTTTAAAGCTCCCATTACATGTCCTCCCATTGACAGCCTGGGCAGTGGTTTTGTGAATGAGAAACCTGGATGACTTCCAACTGGCTCCATATTACATGGAGACCTCATGGTGAGCGCTTCAATTCTGTCTTTACTATGGAGCGACACACTGCCCAGCCACCAGATTTACCAACAATCAAGCATTTATGGTAACCCAGCTTAAGAAACCCATATGTGTGCAGGATCTACAGGATGAGATACAACATCTGTGGGCAAATGTGCGACAGGATGCCATAAAGAACCTGTATACCTCTATCCTCAACTATATCTCATCATGTATCCAGGCTAGAGGTGGCCACACAGCGTACTAGAGCCTTCTTTTAACTGTACAGTTTTCCTGAAGAAACTTACTGCATCCTTCGGCTCTAATACATGTAATGTCTGTATTCTGTGTTTTTCTGTGTAGGTGTGTATGCCTGACCCGTTTTTACATGTTGTGTGCTTTGGACAGGATAGTGTTAATGTTTCCATCCAATAGGCTTCCAGTAGAGTTATTTAGACCCCCCAGCTCTGCTGATATTCCTTGGTGCTAATTGAACTACTGTTTGGTTCACATGTATAATGAGTCCAGCCATGGCTTCTTGTCCTGTATTCATGTACCTAGATTTCAGCCTTGTTATGTTTGTACTTTGCTTGGGGTTTTTGTGTTATGCTTTGTATATATTTAGTGTACATTGTTTAGACTCTTTTTCAGATTGTATTTTGTACTCTGGTGGAAACAAGTGGAAAACTGTTTTTAAATCATCTGGTGCCAGAAAGTTAAATAGGTTTGTAAATTACTTCTATTTCAAAATCTTAATCAGCTGCTGTCTACTACAGAGAAAATTGTGCAGTTCTTTCCAGTCTGACAACAGTGCTCTCTGCTGACACCTCTGTCCATGTCAGGAACTGTCCAAATTAGAAGCATATCCCCATAGAAAACCTATTCTGCTCTGGGCAGTTCCTGACACGGACAGAGGTGTCAGCAGAGAGCACAGAGAAACTGGAAAGAACTTCACAAATTTCTCTGTAGTATACCACAGCTGATAAGTACTGGAAGTAAATAGAAGTAATTTACAAATCTGTATAACTTTCTGGCACCAGTTGATTTGAAAACATTTTTTTCCCCACTGGAGTACCCCTTTAGGTTCTTGCATCAGTCTTGTAGTAGTTCTTGGAGTCTGCTTAGACTTATCCGGTTTTCAGTCCAGTGTTCGGTAGTTAGTATTCCTGTTAAGTTTCTTGACCATCCCATTTTCCTCCATGTCATGAAGTCTGGCTTTTGAAGTTTTTCTTGTATCTGTCTTGTGTGAATTGTGTTATAGTAATCCAGACCTGTAAGGTGTCTGACCATCAGTTAACCCGTTCATCCTCTGGATATCCTGACCCTGTTTATCTGTATTATATTTATCCTGTTATCCAGTCTTGCTCATATTATCATATCTGCCGTTTATCTTATCTCTGGTTTCTTTACTGTTTGTCAGTATAACAAAAGTGTGTGGTCCTTTAAGTAACTCTCAGGAAATACGAGATAAGGAAGACAGATTGCCGTATATATTGCACTCAGGCTAGAAAATGATATTAACAATATTTAATCACTAATATAATAATAAAATAATAATAATATTTACAAGACCAACTGCAGGGCCCTTGTGGTTGAACTATGCAGCATGCAGTGATGTTAAATGTCTGTCTGTTTTTCTCTGGGCATATAGGGTATTGGTGCCATAATGGTAAGCCTCAGCCTCTCTTGGCCGGTAGTGTGTGGTGAGCTGCCTGCCAAATATTTGTTGTGATTTCTGTTTGTTGCTATTTAGTATTCCTGCTTGTTTTAGGTCCTTAGTCCTGTTTGTTGGTTATTGTGTTAACCCCTCATGTTCTTGATGTGTACCCCCACCTTGTAGAGTTCCATTTATTATTTTGGCTCTAATGCCCCAGCAGATTAGCCCAGTGTATGGACCGGTTCCAAGTTGTGATTCACTGCTAGGTTGTCCGTTCAAGTAGGCAGGGAAAGTGGCTTTAGGGATGTAATTATGACACATTTTGTAATCACTGACATATATCATAATTACATTCAAACATATACAGTTTTATTCAATTTCAACAAAACTTCTTGGTGCCTTATTTATTTATTTTGTTTACGTTGTCATTGAGTACATTAGAAAAATCACCTAGTAGTGGTGTTCCAGAAGCAGGAGCATGGTCAGCGACAATGATGAGGAAGACAGAATATCCTAGTAGAAGGGTGATCTTAAAAGATGTTCTCTCTCCGCTTTCCGGAGGAAGGTAAAATGCAGCCATATTCATGACCATGAGAAGAACACTCGGCAGAATCAAATTCACAGTATAAAACAGTGGATTTCTTTTTATTATTATCTGAAAACAAATCAGCAACCATATAAGGTAGATAAAAAGGTAGATAAAAAATAACATATTCTAACTCTCCACAAGAAGATCTGTCCATTTGCATGTAGTCTTTGTAATGAAATCTAAAACGACTTACAAGACCTACCACATGAATTTCTTAAGTAAAGCTTCATCTATAGAAGTGTTTGTACAACACTAAAGAGCCTACTCAATAATGAGTACAATCTGAAGTCTCAAGAGACGGCATGGAGTTTTTTGATGGCTTGTAAGATTCTATACATCAGTTTGACTATCTCCTCGAGGAGACACACTACCCTCCTAGTCCCACATTAAAAGCCCCTCACTGGCCAACCTGAACCCTGAAACAGCGGTCTACATATGAATAACTTTCCCCATTTTTTATTGGGCTGGAGCTTAGTGCTCCCCACTGATCACTATATCGCTAGATATAACCAGGAGAAGCATGCTTTACTCGATTGATGCTCGATCTGACCTATTGCATTAATCTGGCTCCATAGACTTACAGTGGAGTATGTTTCCTGCAATGAGCTGGATCAAGCAACGAACCGGGAAGTAAAATGCATACCTGCACGCTTTTACCGGCTGTATCTAGCGATCGTGGGGATATGAGCACTGGTCAAAACTTTTGACTTTGACTGTGTGACGTAAATATTGGTTTTTTAAAAGTGACAGTAATGCTTTAAGGCTTTTCACCCCTGGAGGACACAGGACGTAAATGTACCTCATGGTGCTCAGGTGCACCATAATTTACATTATGCACATGAAGCACAGGAGTTGTGTTTGTTTCATAGACCTTGGATCCAGGGAAATTAGCAATCCTGCTAATAGTAACCATCTGATATTCATAAATTCTAATAGATTCCGCACATTTTATTTTATTTATATTCATCTTTATGCCATTTTATAATAATGCATTTCACATTCACTGATTCCGTTACATATACTCCATATACCCGTAAACTTCCTCAAATAATCATTATTATTAACCTATTATATCCTATTTATATATATATATCCATATCCATACTACTAAACAATATATATCTATTTATCTATTATACTATGTTAAATCAACTAGCTAGTTGTATTCAAGTCACTAATGCCAATCTGGTCTGCGTTTTGAGTCTCTCCAGGCGGAAAATCCGGTCCATCATTTATCTGAAACACTAATCATCTGAGACACCAATTAACACTAATTAATGTCACAATTTTATGGACTATATAAGACCAATACCCACATGGGGTAACCACTATATCATTGTACTGCTACTGAGGAAAGGGACACCCCGAAACGTGTCTAGCATTGATATATGACCCAGCAACACAGACCAAGCAGCAGAATAACTACATCCTAGAACCTACATCCACCATTCTCAACTTCTGAAATCCCCCAGTTTGAGGCCCACCGCTCAGACGTGCGCCTGCCAGCGCTTGATACACGAGGACGCTGCTCCCTCTCACCGCCGGACCGCTGCAAGCCTTTCACCGTGCTTAATGGCCGGACGCAGATTTGTGCCACTCCGGACACAGTAAGACCTTCATACGGACATCTATACCATCCCAGGCCGGCCGTCTAGCCGTTGCCGGTCCACAGAAGCGAAGTCTGCCCTGACACTTTCACTTTCCGGAGATCTTCTTCACACAGCGGTACGGTGAGTGGTGCAGAGCACCAAACCTTATTACAAAATTTGTTACAATACAACTGCAAATCTGTTACTAACTATCTATAACCATGCTGGATATAACAATACCTTGTTGAACCACACTTATTGGATTAACAATACCTTGTTGAATTTACACAGGACTGTGGGTGGCTGTAACTGCTGACATCTATCGATTCATTCATTTATTTATTTTATGTATTCACGTACAGAATGTTTTAATTGTATGCAGTCCATAGCAAGGGCTCTGCTTGGACTTATCTATTGATATACCATTACGTAAATAAACTGGTTTTTAGTACAACTAGCTGTTTAATCTCATTATTTAACAATATATTTATATCTATACCATTACGTAAATAAACTGGTTTTTAGTACAACTAGCTGTTTAATCTCATTATTTAACAATATATTTATATCTAGAGGTTATATTTATATCTGTATTCCTACATTGTCTTTATTGTCTGTGTACAATTGGTACCTCTGCATCCTCTATGAGTATAACTCTATGAGTATAACCTTGCTTAAAATTATTAAAAAGTATCTATAGATTGGGGCCTGACTCTCCCTGCTGAACACTCTGGTCCCCCCCTTCCAAGACGTAATTGTCTTAGCAGTGATTGCCCGCTCATCCAATCACCGGCCACAATGGTGCCCCTCCTCAGTCAGTGATTGTCTGAGCGGGCCATCACTGCCTAGATATGTATGTTTTAGAAGATGGGTGGCCAGAGGGTTCACTGGGAAAAGTCAGGCCTTCTCCTGTGGATAGGGTCAAGTTTTTAACAGCTGGATAGCCCCTTTAAGGGCCAATGTACAGGTACAATTAACATCACAATAAAAGAAAATTATCATAAATGAGGAAACTGACTGAATTTTGGACCATGAAAATGAAGATCATACCATAATATTGTACAGCATCTTAATAATTGGTTAGTATCCATAAGCGGGGCCTGTACATTTGTTTTTTTGTTCATTCTGAATTTTTCTAAAGCTAAAAATAAACTGGTAAAAGAATGAACTTACATGGAACAAGGTTTCTCCAAAGGTATCAACATTTTCCTCTAGGTCAACAACATACAAACGGTAGACTGGAGTTACATTGACGATTTCCCACTCTCCATCATCCTTATATATACTTGTAAATGTCTTTGACTCATGTCTCCGAAAAGATACATTAACATCTTGCGCTAAAAATGAGAAAGTTGAAAAAAGATTCATATTCAGAGGAAGTAGGAGTAAATCAATAAGGAAGGAAAGTTAGTTTTAGGCCGCTCGTATTAAATTTTTTATACTACAAGACTTGAATTTAACATAGGAATTAATCATTGACTATACTGTAGCACATTTTTGAGTAGATATAGGACAAAACATACCTGTATGTATCCAGCTAGAGAAAGTAAATGTGCAGTTGTGATGATCGAATGGAAAATAATAGATGTCAAAGTTGCAGGAAGATTTCATTTGAAAGGGCATGTTGTTCTGGACAATGCCATTATAATTAATGTAGACATAAGAAACTTCTGCAGGTTTCCCAGCTTCCAATCTAGAAAAAAAAATTAGTTTTCATTACAAAGACCAATGACTTTCATCCAAGATATTACAGTTGCTGCTAGCAGGCTTGGGGAAGCAGCAGCAGTGATGTGCGTGTGCTCCTTAAGCTATGCCCATGTACCAAGCCTGCTGCTGGATTAACCTCTTGCCGCAAATGGACGTTCATTAACGTCCATCTGCGGCTCCTGAGGTATGACGCATGTTCAGCAGGTGAGTGCGCATCATACTCGGTGGGTAGTGATGTCGCGAACATAAAATTTCCGGTTTGTGAACCGCGAACGCAAACTTCCGCAAAAGTTTGCGAACCGGGCGAACCTCCATTGACTTCAATGGGCAGACGAATTTTAAAACCCACAGGGACTCTTTCTGGCCACAATAGTGATTTAAAAGTTGTTTCAAGGGGACTAACACCTGGACTGTGGCGTGTCGGAGTGGGATCCATGGCAAAACTCCCATGGAAAATTACATAGTTGATGCAGAGTCTGGTTTTAATCCATAAAGGGAATAAATCACCTATTATTCCTAAATGGTTTGGAATAACGTGCTTTAGCCCCCTTTAGGCAGCACATAGATTCCCCCATATTAGGCAGCACATAGTTAGATTCCCCCCTTTAGGCAGCACATAGATTCCCCCATGTTAGGCAGCACATAGTTAGAGCCCCCCTTTAGGCAGCATATAGATTCCCCCATATTAGGCAGCACATATTTAGATCCCCCCCATATTAGGCAGCACATAGTTACAGCCCCTTTAGGCAGCACATAGATTCCCCCATGTTAGGCAGCACATAGATTCCCCTATATTAGGCAGCACATAGTTAGAGTCCCCCTTTAGGCAGCACATAGTTAGAGCCCCCCTTTAGGCAGCACATAGTGGGATTTGAACCCAAGACCCCAGCGCTGCAAGTCAGCAGTGCTAACCTCTGAGCCACCATGCTACCCTTACCATACATCTAATATGCACGGTTGCTAAAATGGACAGAGATGTCAGCAGCGAGTACCAGAAAAATTAGGCATGTACACATGGCTCAAAAATTTGGTATTGTTGCAGCCGCAGCTGTAGCAGCGCCCAGAAAAATTGCGGCAGCATAAAAAGCGGCAGCACCAGAGGCCAGAAAAATTAGGCATGTACACATGGCTGAAATATAAGAACAAGCGCATATCCAAGAGTCCAGAAGACTCTATAATGTAGGACGATGAAAATCACAGAGAAATCCTTTTCAAAATAAAATTTTTCACCAAATCAAGATGAAAGCAACGGCCAGAAAAATTGCAGCAGCAGAAAAAGTGCAGCACCAGAGGCCAGAAAAATTAGGCATGTACACATGGCTGAAATATAAGAACAAGCGCATATCCAAGAGTCCAGAAGATTCTATAATGCAGGATGGAGAAACACACAAAGAAATTATTTTCTAAATAAAATTTTTCATCAAATAAAGAAACAGTATTCTTCCCTCTCTGTATTTTACTTTTGAAAATTTAAGTTAAAAAATCACACGCGTAACAAGCGTTCCTTTGTGTAATGGTTAGTACTCTTCAAAATTCAAGTTTAAATTATCATAAAGTCCAGAAGACTCTATAATGCAGGAGCGCTGGTGCGGTGTGACTCTCCGCTTTGAGGCAAGTCAACCCTAAGATGGCGTGACACTGCCGTATCCGGGATGCGGAATAGCACATGTGGAGCTTGGGGGGGGGGGGGGGGGTGCCGTTGATGTGGAGCAAGACGCAGCAGTGGAAGAGGACTCGGCCGAGGAGGTTATGGAAGAGGATGGAGTAGGAGGAGTAGAGGAGGTAGCAGCAGGCCTGCCTGCAAGTCGTGGCGGTGTCACCAACTCCTCTGCAGAGCCACGCATTCCATGCTTGGCAGCCATCACCAGGTTTACCCAATGCGCAGTGTAGGTGATATACCTGCCCTGACCATATTTTGCAGACCAGGTATCAGTGGTCAGATGGACCCTTGCCCCCCTGGTGAGATGGACCATGCCAGACATGCCATAGTTTCCTTTTGCACAATGGAGTAAAGGTTGGGGATTGCCTTTTGTGCAAAAAAAATTCTGCCGGGTACCTTCCACTGCGGTGTCCCAATGGCTACAATTTTTTTTTTAAAGGCCTCAGACTCCACCAGCTTGTATGGTAAAAGCTGGCAGGCTAGCAGTTCCGACAAGCCAGCTGTCAGACAACTTTGGGGTAACTTTGAGAAATTGTCTACTTGCGCTCAAACATCTCCGAGTCCTTGACAGACACCTGACTGTGGGCAGATGAGCAGGAACTGCTCAAGGTGAGAGACAAAGAGGCGGATGGTTGAGAGGGGGCAAGGAGGGCAGCAGTGGTTGACCTGGCTGAAGATGCTGGACCAGGAGGAGGATGGCGGCTTTGACTTTGTGTGCTGCTTGTACTGACGTGTTGATCCCATAGGCCTTTGTGATGTGACATCATGTGCCTTCGCAAAGCAGTTGTGCCTAGGTGGGTGTTGGACTTCCCACGACTCAGTTTCTTCTGGCACAGGTTGCAAATGGCCTCTCTGTTGTCAGAGGCAAACACACAAAAAAAATGCCACACTTCTGAGCTCTGCGATGATGGCATTCTGGTGGTGGCAACAGCATGCGTTGATTGGCGTCCCATCTGGCTGACCCCGGGTGCCGATGCATGCTGTCTGACTGTGCCACTAACTCCTTGCGATGACCTCCCCCTGCTTCCAACTCGTCTCCTCCTCCTCTCTGTCTCCCCATCTGAACTTTCCCCCTCTTCTTCTCTTCTAGCGGGCACCCACGTGGCATCCACGGAAACATCGTCATCATCAACACCTTCACCACTATCTGACACCTCAAGAAAGGAAGCAGCAGCGAGTGCAACATCATCATCACACCGTACGTATGTGTGTAATGCTGCCTGACTGAGACATATCTCTGTTAACTACATCCTCTGGCAATAATGGTTGTGCATCACTCATGTCTTCAAACTGATGTGTAAATAACTCCTCTGACTGATCAAGTAAAGCTGCTGTGGTGCTAGTGTTGGTGTTGGGGCAGGCGGGCAAGTGGTAGCATGAGAGGTGCCCGAAACTAAGCTAGAGGAGGAGAAGGACTGTGCGTCAAGGTTCCGAGCGGAAGCTTTAGTAGTAGATTGGGTGTCTTGTGATAGCCAGTCAACTAAGTCCTCAGAACTTTGGGGGTTCAGGGTACGTGGCCTCTGAACACTGGCCATTCTAGGGCCAAAGGGAATCCCAGCACCACGAAGGCCCCTGCGGGGTGGCCTTTCTCTGCCTGTCATTTTTTTAGTTAAATTTATACAAGTGTCACACCTAATGTGATTTGCACTAGGGTGACACAATTTGCCCTGCAGGTAAGAAAAATGGCAACTGTGACGTGAAGTAACAGTGACGGCTGATTTTATTTAACAGCCAAAAAAGGTATTTTTTTCTAATTTGCACAACTGTCGCACCTAATGTGATTTGCACTAGGGGGACACAATTTGCCCTGCAGGCAGGAAAAATGGCAACTGTGATGTGAACTAACAGTGACGGCTGATTTTATTTAACAGCCGAAAAAGGTATTTTTTTTTAATTTGTGCAAATGTCACACCTAATGTGATGTGCACTAGGGTGACACAATTTGCCCTGCAGGCAGGAAAAATGGCAACTGTGACTTGAACTAACAGTGACGGCTGATTTTAATTAACAGCCAAAAAAGGTTTTTTTTTTTTTTTTTTTTTTTTTTTTTTTTGCGCAACTATCATGCCTAATGTGATTTGCACTAGGGTGACACAATTTGCCCTGCAGGCAGGAAAAATGGCAACTGTGACGTGAACTAACAGTGACGGCTGATTTTATTTAACAGCCAAAAAAGGTATGTTTTTTTTAATTTGCGCAACTGTCACACCTAATGTGATTTGCACTAGGTTGACACAATTTGCCCTGCAGGCAGGAAAAATGGCAACTGTGACGTGAACTAACAGTGACGGCTGATTTTATTTAACAGCCCAAAAAGGTTTTTTATTTTTTTATTTGCACAACTGTCACACCAAATGTGATTTGCACTAGAGTGACACAATTTGCCCTGCAGGCAGGAAAAATGGCAACTGTGACGTGAACTAACAGTGACGGCTGATTTTATTTAACAGCCAAAAAAGGTATGTTTTTTTTTAATTTGCGCAACTGTCACACCTAATGTGATTTGCACTAGGTTGACACAATTTGCCCTGCAGGCAGGAAAAATGGCAACTGTGACGTGAACTAACAGTGACGGCTGATTTTATTTAACAGCCCAAAAAGGTTTTTTATTTTTTTATTTGCACAACTGTCACACCAAATGTGATTTGCACTAGAGTGACACAATTTGCCCTGCAGGCAGGAAAAATGGCAACTGTGACGTGAACTAACAGTGATGGCTGATTTTATTTAACAGCCAAAAAAGGTATTTTTTTTTTAATTTGCGCAACTGTCACACCTAATGTGATTTGCACTAGGGTGACACGATTTGCCCTGCAGGCAGGAAAAATGGCAACTGTGACGTGAACTAACAGTGACGGCTGATTTTATTTAACAGCCAAAAAAGGTATGTTTTTTTTAACTTGCGCAACTGTCACACCTAATGTGATTTGCACTAGGGTGACACAATTTGCCCTGCAGGCAGGAAAAATGGCAACTGTGACGTGAACTAACAGTGACGGCTGATTTTATTTAACAGCCAAAAAAGGTATTTTTTTTTATTTGCACAACTGTCACACCAAATGTGATTTGCCCTAGTGTGACAATGAGCAAAAAAACTTGCCAGCGGAGTTCCCCTTTTATGCAGTGGTCCCCAACCAGGGTGCCTCCAGCTGTTGCAAAACACACGGACTGATATATTTCAGCCCTTTGAATACTGTAGTAGTTAGTTGCTTTAAAGAAAAAAAAGCTTGCCAGCGGAGTTCCCCTTTTAAGCAGTGGTCCCCAACCAGGGTACCTACAGCTGTTGCAAAACACACGGACTGATATCTTTCAGCCCTTTGAATACTGTAGTAGTTGCTTGAAGGAACTTAAGTTTGATTCTGGAGTACCCCTTTTAACCAGCGGTTCCCTCCCAACCAGGGTGCCTCCAGCTGTTGCAAGACTAACGGACTGATATCTTTAAGCTCTTTGAATACTGTAGTAGATAGTTGCTTGAAGGAACTTAAGTTTGATTCTGGAGTACCCCTTTTAACCAGCGGTTCCCTTCCAACCAGGACTGATATCTTTCAGCCCTAAAAAGGGCTTTTTTGGGTGTTGTCCTTAAAGCAGAAGTTACACTAGTGCTTTAGGAGTAAACTGGACCCTGAATACACCACCTAGCAGCAACCTAGCTATCGCTTTCCCTATACAGCAGGAGCAGCTTCTCTAACCCTCCACTTCCTAAGCCTGCAGCATGCTGAATGAGGCTAAAATGGCGTCCGTGCAAGAGGTAGGAGGGTCTGGAAGGGAGGGACTGATGCTGATTGGCTGTAATGTGTCTGCTGACTCTGACTCACAGGGTCAAAGTTTACTGCAATGTTAAAGCATAGGGGGCGGATCGAACTTCACATATGTTCGCCCGGCGAAGCGAACGCGATCATGCGAAATTCACCGGGAACTGTTTGCCGGCGAACAATTCGCGACATCTCTATCAGTAGGTCCCGGTTGCTATAAGTTACCAGGACTAGCGGCTAATGCCAGACATCGCAGATCAGGCTGATGTCCGGCATTAACTCTTTAGACACGGTGATCAAAGTTGATTGCCATGTCTAAAGTTAAAATGAAAGCTTCCCGGCAGCTCAGTCGGGCTGATCGGGACCATCGTGGTAAAATCGCAATGTCCCGATCAGCTAGAATGCATCAGGAGGGTGCCTTACCTGCCTCCTGCGTGTCTGATCGGCAAATGATTGCTCCAAGCCTGAAATTGAATGCTGATAACACTGATCAATGCAATGCAATGGCATTGATCAGTGTATTGAATTAATGTACTGCATGTTATATGGGGGCTATAACATTGCAGAAAAAGTGGAAAAAAAGTAAATAAAGATCACTTAAAGGGGTACTCCGCCCCTAGACATCTTATCCCCTATCCTTTGGATAGATGTCAGATCGCGGGGGGCCCGCTGCTGGGGACCCCGGGGATCGCTGCTGCAGCATTCCGCTATCATTACTGTGCAGAGCGAGATCGCTCTGCACGTAATGACGGCCAATACAGGGGCCGGAGCATCGTTACGTCACGGCTCCACCCGCCCCCCTCAATACAAGTCTATGGGAGGGGGGGGGGGGGCGGTCGTCACGCCCCCTGCCATAGACTTGCATTAAGGGGGCGTATCGCCCGTCATTACGCACAGAGCAAACTCGCTCTGTGCTGTAATGATAGCGGGGTGCCACAGCGGCGATCCCCGGGGTCCCCAGCAGCGGGACCGCGGTGATCTAACATCTTATCCCCTATCCTTTGGATAGGGGATAAGATGCCAGGGGCGGAGTACCCCTTTAACCCCTAACCTAATAAAAGTTTGAATCATCCCCCTTTTCCTCTTTTAAAAAACGTATGTAAATCAAAATCAAAATAAACATATGTGGTATTGCCGCATACGTAAATGTCCGAACTATAAAAATATATAGTTAATTAAACCGCACAGTCAATGGCGCACACGTAAAAAAATTTCAAAGTCCAAAATAGTGTATTTTTGGTCACTTTTTACATCATGAAAAAAATGAATAAAAACCGATCAAAAAGTCAGATCAATACAAAAATGGTACCGCTAAAAACTTCGGATCATAGCGCAGAAAATGAGCCCTCATACCGCCCCTAAATTAAATACCGAATAATAAAAACGTTATAGGGGTCAGAAAATGACAATTTTAAACATATTAATTTTCATGCATGTAGTTAGGATTTTTTCCAGAAGTAAGACAAAATCAAACCTCTATAAGTAGGGTATCGTTTTAATCGTATGGACCTACAGAATAAAGAGAATGTGTCTTTTTTACCGAAAAATGTGCTACGTAGAAACGGAAGGCCCCAAAATTCACAAAATGTTGTTTTTCTTCAATTTTGTCGCACAATGATTTTTTTTGTTTAACCATATATTTTGGGGGTAATATGACTGAATTAGCCATCATATGGATTTTTAGGTGCAAAATTGAAAGAGTTATGATTTTTAAAAGGTAAGGAGGATAAAATGAAAGTGCAAAAACAGAAAAACACTCGGTCCTTAAGGGGATAAAGAAGGTAACAGACGAACAGGACTACGGATCATAGGTAGGTAAGTATTGTTATAATAGGTGTAACCCACCTGTACATAACTGATTAATGTAGGTGAACCTGATGCCAGTTTCCTTTTAAGATTAAAGAGGACATGTTACCAGAAAATGACTTATAAAGAAAGTTTAAAAAATAAATAATTGTGATGCTTTTTTTTTTTTGGCTTTTTTTCCCTGTTACTATTCATACAGTCACGCTGGCTACTAAGCCTTACGTCAGTGCTGTCCTGTTCTGTAGAGTTCACTTTTTTGTAGCAGTCATCCCATTGTCATTACAGGCAGTATATCAATAAAAAGTGAGGCCATTCACAATCAGTGATGTTTAGATACGTGGTACATGCTAGAGTAACATCCACCTAAATGACAGTACCCAAGACAGGACCCAAGACCCAAGATTTTACAGCAGCCATTGCAGCCTTCGTCATCATCCCCCCCCCCCCCCCTTCATCATCACCGGGCATGCTGGGTGTTGTAGTTTTGAAACCTCTGGAGGTCCGCAGGTTGAAGACCACTGTGGTCTTCGTCATCATCCCCCCCCTTCATCATCACCGCCTGTCAATCCCTTCATCAGTGGTCTTCAACCTGCGGACCTCCAGATGTTGCAAAACTACAACTCCCAGAATGCCCGGACAGCCATCACCGCCTGTCAATCCCTTCATCAGTGGTCTTCAACCTGCGGACCTCCAGATGTTGCAAAAGTACAACTCCCAGCATGCCTGGCATGCTGGGTATTGAAGTTTTGAAACCTCTGGAGGTCCACAGGTTGAAGACCACTGCGGCCTTCGTCATCATCCAGCCCCCCCCTTTTGTTTTGTACTCACCTGGATGATGGGAGTTGTATTTTTAGAACATCTGGGCTTGCTGGGAGTTGTATTTTTGCAACATCTGGAGGTCCGCAGGTTGAAGACCACTGATGAAGGGATTGACAGGCAGAGAGTTCACTCGAGTATAAGCCGATGGGGGCGTTTGCAGCACGAAAAATTGCGCTGAAAAACTCGGCTTATACTCGAGTATATACGGTACATGACCACATCACAATCTATATATATAAAACTCAATGGCCCTCATTTACCATTGCAAACCCAACTTGTTTTGTCGGGTTGTGCGCCAGATTCTGTCGCATTGCACCAGAAATTCTGTCTGCACCAGATTTTGCACCAGAATTTGCGCCAGAATTGAAAAAACCCGACTAACTCTCCATTTTGCTAAGAAAACCCGGAAAAGGGGTGTGACCGCTGGGAAAAGGGGGCATGGTCTCCGAAAAGGGGCGTGTTCCCGACATTTTCACAAAAATCCAACTCATTTACTAAGGTTTCCACATAAAATGTGATAGATTTGAGCTGAGGAAAATCCCACAGATCAGAGAATGTGTAAAAAAAAGCAAAATGTAGGGAAAGTGGAAAATGTAGGGAAACCTTAGTAAATATTGTGGAAAATAAATTGTAGGGAAATGAAACCCACAAAGAAACCTACACAACATTCTTAGTAAATGAGGGCCAATGTGTGTGTATGTGTGTATGTATGTATGTATGTATGTATGTTCCAGCATCACGTCCAAACGGATGAAGATATTAACATGAAACTTGTCACATGTTACTTATATGTCAACAACAAACATAGGATAGGTAATTTAACCCTTACTCACCCCCATTTGCCAGGGGTGGGGTTTATGTTTAAAGTCCCATACAAGTCTATGGGAAATATATGTTCCAGCATAACTTCCAAACGGCTGGAGATATTTTGATAATACTTGGTCACATGTTATATGTCCACTTAAAATATAGGATAGTTAATTTCACCCTTAACTACCCCCATTTGTGAGGGTTGGGTTTTTTTGTTCCGTAACTTCCGTACGGCTGGAGATATTTATATAATACCTGGTACACATATTTAGGGTCGGGATATGAAGATGGGTTAAAAAGTCGGGATAGGAGGTCAGGATACAAGGACAGCATATGAGGACGGGATAGGAGGATGGGATAGGAGGTCTGGATAGGAAGTTGGGATAGGAGGTCAGGATAGGAGGTCGGGATAGGAGCTCGAGATAGGAGGTCGGGATAGGAGTTTGAGATATGAGTACGGGCAAGGAGGTCGGGATAGGAGGTAGGAGGAGGACCTCGACCTAGGGTCTGGATATGAAGATGGGATAAAAGGTCGGGATAGGAGGTCGGGATACAAGGACAGCATATGAGGACGGGATAGGAGGATGGGATAGGAGGTCAAGATAGGAGGTCGAGATAGGAGGTCGAGATAGGAAGTTGGGATAAGAGGATGGGATAGGAGGTCGGGCAAGGAGGTTGGGATAGGAGGTCAGGATAGGAGGTCGGGATAGGAGGTCGAGATAGGAGGTCGAGATATGAGGATGGGAAAGGAAGTCAGGATAGGAGGTGGGGATAGTAGGTCGAGATAAGAGGTCGGGATTGGAGGACGGGATAGGAGAATGGGATAGGAGGTCGAGATAGGAGGTCAGGATAGGAGGTCGAGATAGGAGGTTGGGATAGGAGGACAGGGTAGGAGGATGGGATAGGAGGTCGGGATAGGAGGTCGGGATATGGAGTTGGGATATGACAACAATATATGAGGACGGGATAGGAAGTCAAAAGCTTCCTCTGTTGATTTTCCTTCACAACAAGGATTAGAAAGGAAAAACTGGGCAATGTCGGGTACTCAGCAAGTATATACATATACAAATATATATATATATATATATATATATATATTTTTTTATATATATATATATATGTATATATATATATATATATATATATATATATACTACTATGCAGCTACCTCCCTCATGAATAGTAGGTGGTGAGTGAGTGGTTGTTTATTAGTATTTTGCACCTGTGCGACCTCCCCTTAAATACCTGATTGTGGCTGATCTGCATCACAATGGAAGTAGGAGCCTAACCTGCCCTTGTATCACTAACACTTTGTTCTGTGTTCTTTGACTTTAGTACTTACCTGCCAGATAGTAATAGACATGCTTAGAAAGGATATGTGCTTGTCTTGGAGATAAATGGCTGTGTTGTGAGATTACCATAACGCTGTATCTTACTTTTGATGAAATGGCTATTTCCTGTTGGAGTCCCCCCCCCCCCCCCCCCTCCAACTACAAGTCCCGGGATCCCTTATTTGTAAGTGTGAGGTCACTTTTCTCCCTCCCACACTTCATCCACCCCACCCATTGAAGCACACCTGAGCTGCCTTCCATGCAGTAAACAGCAGACCAGTTTTTTATAACCAGGGTGCCTCCAGCTGTTGCAAAACACCATATGTCAAGGTGTGAATAATTATTAGGCAGCTTTTTTTCCACAGGCAAAATGGGCGAAAAAAGAAGATATTGGGGCCTTATCATACAACCTTTAAACATTTTGTTGCAAATAGTAAACATTTGACAAGAAACACATTGAGAAAAAAAAAGAAATTTAACTACCAAATATTTGAGAAGAATCAAATGTAAAGCCACCAGGAACCCATTATCCTCCAGTGCTGTCATATTTCATAACGGCAAGATGTTCAGTGCTCTGAGACATGGCCAAGGTAGGGAAGGCTGAAACCTGACCATAACTGTGAAAGACAAGTTGTAACATCAAGACTAGGACAAAAAATATCTGAAGACCCAAACAAAGGGTCCCAACGTGCAGGTCCCCCAACTGTGGCGCCCCACACTGTACCTACACTCCAACCAATCCCAGCTTCTCACCCAGTTCTCTCTAAGGGAGCACAGCTACATCTTATTGCTATGGATACCGCCGGCAGCCAGCCGTTGTTCACTCCTGAGGAGGGTGCCCTGACAACACCCGTACCCATTCAGCCCCTTCCCTTGGTGGGTGCCTCGGAAGTCTCTTTTACTTCCCCCATGGATCTTCAGACCTTGGCGGCAACTTTGGTCAAGCTGTTTACTCTAAGCTATACAGACAACCCTTGAAAACACCATGCACTCAACGTTAACACAATTGCAAACAGATTTGGGTGCACAGGCGGGTCGTCTGGATGAAAACAGTGGTCTTGCTACAAGGCTATGTCAAACTGAAACAGACATCTGTTATGTCAGTGAAAAACTGGAAGACCTGGAAAACAGATCTCGCCATAAAAATTTATGCATAGTGGGGATTAGTGAATCTCTCCATACCTCAGACCTGCAGGTTCCTGTGTGGGGCCGCCCTTTTTAGGGTGAGTAACACTTGCCAAAAAGGGAATTAATAGGGCAAGAGTAGGGCCTTATAGGGGAAATTTTTACACCCACCTGCTACAATGGACAATACATTTTTCCCTTCCACCCTTTCGAGGAAAGTGTTACTCGTCTTAAAAAGGGTGGCCCCACACAGGAACTTCTTCCTTTTTCCACCTAAAAACCCTGGGAAATGGCAGTGTTTGTAGGTGGAAATAGGAAGAGGTTCCTGTGTGGGGCTGCCCTTTTTAAGACGAGTAACACTTACAGGACCTTACAGGGGAAGTTTTTACCCCCTCCGGGTACAATGGACCATACGTTGTTCCCTTCCATCTTTTAGAGGTTTTTGCATCACATCAATACTTGGTGATGTAGGTGGCACATGGTGTTTTTTGCACAACTTTCCTTTTGTTTGATTTCCAAAAAATTTTGGGTACATATTTTTTTTCTCCTAAGAATATTATTAAACGTTAAGTTTTACGCAATGCATATCCTCAATTCTTACTTGTGCACACTACTTTTTAGGTTCATCTATTTAAAATCTTCAATTTAAATGTTAAAAAATATCTTCAATCTTTTCAATTGTGAGGCCCTATAGTCTTGTCAGGCTGTTGCCACCTCCAGGCTGTGTCATTCAGCCACTATATGGTCTCCTCTTACAGCCGCCAACTCCAGGCTGTGTCATTCAGCCACTATATGGTCTCCTCTTCCTGCTGCCACCTCCAGTCTGTTTCACTGTACCGCCATTTGGTCTCCTCATGCTGTTGCCACCTCCAGGCTGGGTCATTCAGCCACTATATGGTATGCCATTCCTGCTGCCACCTCCAGGCTGTTTCATTATACCACCATTTGGTCCCCTCATGCTGCTGGCCAGGGGCGTAGCTAGAAACCCCAGGGCCCCAGTGCGAAAAATTGCCCTGGGCCCCCCCTGACGACCCGCTTC
The DNA here is from genome assembly GCF_029499605.1 of Hyla sarda. Taxonomy (NCBI): domain Eukaryota; kingdom Metazoa; phylum Chordata; class Amphibia; order Anura; family Hylidae; genus Hyla; species Hyla sarda. Next base: position 85,611,362 of record NC_079198.1, read on the forward strand.
CCCAATCCCGGACGAACCCTTACTCAGCCGCACAAAGATATCAGCGACTACAGCACTGTTGGGACACAGTCAGGAGAATACACAACAATATAAGTGACTAACAGGCAGGGCCGGACAGACAAAACATAGGCCCAGGCATTTAAGAATAAGCAGCCCATTTTTCTGGAGGGGGTCCAACTGCTGGGACCCCCACCAATCACCTTGGTTCCAGTTGCTCTCCAGTTGGTATAAAGCTATAACTCCCATCATGTCTGGAGAACCTCAGGAATTATGAGTGTTGTAGTTTTGCAACAGATGGAGAGCCACAGATTAGGGTACATTGTCACCTATCATCTCTGCAGAACTAACAAGTGACTCCAGCTGATGGGACAGTCAGGAGAATACACAATTATATCAGTGACTACCGCTCTGATGTGACAGTCAGGAGAATACACAATGATATCAGTGACCTGAGTGACGTCTTCTCTGTTGTCTTTTCATTTCTTCTTCATCTGGTCCAGCTCCATCTTCTCTGCAGAGTCTGACATCCAGACACCATTGGCTCCTCACTTTGTCAGTAGATCCTCATCCTCTGCATGAAGACAATAATCATTATAATTCTGCTAAATACTGTACCCCCTGAATAAAATACTGCCAAATACTGTATCCCCTGAATATAAAACTATCATCCACTGTACCTCCTGCATATAATACTGCCACCTACTGTACCTCATGAATATAATACTGCCACCTACTGTACCCCCTGAAAATAATACTTCCACTCACTGTACCCCCTGAATATAATATTGCCACCGACTGTACCCCCTGAATATAATACTCCCACCGACTGTACCCCCTGAATATAATACTTCCACACACTGTATCCCCTGAATATAATACTGCCTCCTACTGTACCCCCTGAATATAATATTGCCACCGACTGTACACCTAAATATAATACTGCCACCTACTGTACCCCCTGAATATAATACTTCCACACACTGTATCCCCAATACTGCCACCTACTGTACCCACTGAATATAATACTGCCACACACTGTACCCCCTGAATATAATACTGCCACCGACTGTACCCCTAAATATAATACTGCCACCTACTGTACCCCTGAATATAATACTTCCACACACTGTATCCCCTGAATATAATACTGCCTCCTACTGTACCCTCTGAATATAATACTGCCTCCTACTGTACTCCCTGAATATAATATTGCCACCTACTGTACCCCTGAATATAATACTGCCTCCTACTGTACCCCCTGAATATAATACTGCCACCCACTGTACCCCCTGAAAATACTGCTAACTATTGTACTACCTGAATATAATACTGCCTCCTACTGTACCCCTGAATATAATACTGCCTCCTACTGTACCCCTTGAATATAATACTGCCACCCACTGTACCCCCTGAATATAATACTGCCACATACAGTACATACAAACACATCATACAGTACATACACACACATACATACACACATCATACACACACATATCATACAAACACATACATACACACATCATACACACACATATCATACATACACCCGCCGCCTCCAGATCCCCCCCCACACAGAATACATCTCCACACGTCATACAAACATCTTGTTTACACACATCTTTCACGCACACATTATTCATACATCATACATACAGTACATCATATATGCACATACATCAGCAAAATCTGCTGAAGCAAATATGCAGCAAAAATACGCACACGTGAACGCACCCTTAGGGTAGGGTCACATGTAACAGATCAATAGTGTATGTTACTCTGCTGATCCGTCAATGACCTGACCCTATAGTGTGCTTCCAGCTGTTTTCCCCTGTGTCCTGCTTGCAGCAGCAATCTGCCGCTCCACGATGTGTCAGAATACACTGCATGTGCCCACAGTGCCTCGCAGGTCCCTGTGTGGCTGCTTGTTAGTGGCAGATTGCTGTTGTGAGCAGCACACAGGGGGGAAAACAGCAGGAGGCACTCTATAGAGCCAAGTCATCGGTGGATCCGCAGATATGTAACCCTACCCTAATGTTAATCTGTACAGGATGATTTATGATAAGAGAGGTTTCCACAATATATATTTTTTTTCTTTAACTTAAAGGAGCACTCCAGGATGCAAAAATTTTCATTCAGACTGCGGGCAGTAAAATAATAAATATATATACGCACCAGGGGTGCGGCCTCCGCCGAAATCCTTTTCCTGGTTGCCGGTGGGCGTTGAGTCACACTGCCGCTCAGCCTATCGCTGGCCGAGGCAGGACTTCACTGCGGCCGGTGATTGTCAGTATGCCTCACTAACCACCGGCAACCAGGAAAAGGATCGTGGCGGAGGCTGTCCAGGCATGCTGAGAGTTGTAGTTTTAGATCAGAGGATGTCACTATGCGCAATTACTATGAAGTAATTACTTCATATACGCAATTACTATGAAAGGAGGTCAGAGGGGGGCTTCTCCCCCCCATCTGTCCTCCACCATGTTCCTTTTCTGACACCCCCCCACCCATCTGTCTCCATGTTCCTCCCCCCTCTGTCATACTCCATGCTAGTGTTACTCAACCAGGGTGCCTCCAGCTGTGGCCAAACTACAACTCCCAGCATGCCCAGACAGCCTTTGGCTGTCCAGGCATGCTGGGAGTTGTAGTTTGGCCACAGCTGAAGGCACCCTGGTTGGGAAACACTGCTCCATGCTCTTCTAGCCAGCAAACCCTCCCCCCGCCACTCTCACCTCTGACCCTCCGTCATTCTTTTCCAGCCTCGTCCAGCTCCTCATGTTGCAGGGAGGCTGCAGCATCTCTAGGCGGCGGCGGGATGTCCTCGTCCTCCTGTGCAGCTGGGGCAGGGACCGTGACGTCAGGTACATGCTTCCGACGTCTGCTGCTCTTAAAGCGGCAGTGTCCCTTCCCCCAGCCGACGTTACTTGGGGCCGGGGGACCGGACTAAATGAGGCCCCCCTTCAGCGCCACCAGAGAAGGGGCGTAGGGGCCCGGTCGCCATGGCGACCGTTGTGACCTCTATAGCTGCGCCACTGCTACTGGCACATTAAATATAACTTTTTAGGTTCATCTATTTGAAATCTTCAATTTAAATGTTAAAAAATATTTTAAATCTTTTCAATTGTGAGACCCTATGGTCTCGTCAGGCTGTTGCCACCTCCAGGCTGGGTCATTCAGCCACTATATGGTCTCTTCTTACTGATGCCACCTCCAGGCTCTGTTATTGTGCTGCTCTAATCTGCATGTCATATTGAATAACATTATTATTTAACCCAGCACACTCCCTATGCGTGTTACAGCAAGGCAAAGTGTTCTACACCCCTGTTGAGGCTCTCTGTAGGCCAGAAATAGCAGTTTTTAATAGCGCCGCAAATAAATTCAGAATTAAATGATTTTTTTTTTTTTGAAAATTCGCCGAATCAGCCAAATCAAATTTTTCAAAAATTCGCTCATCTCTACCGAAAATTGTGCACTCAATGGCCTGAATTTATCAATCTGCCTGAAACCAAAACTGTCTGCTTTTAACCATAACAATTAATTACAGCCCAGCTTATATTTTACCAGAGCTGGCTAGGATATGAAATCTGAGCTGTGATTAGTTTTTATAGGCAAAACCAGACAATTTTGGATTCTGGCAGACTGCTAAATCTGGGCCTGTGTATAAGAAATGGTAAACATCAGACCAGGTCCCCTTCTATCTTTTTTCTGTGGTCTAGTTCTGATGCTCATGTGACAATTGCAGAAGCTTGTTGGAGATGGACAGGAGTCCATCTGTTTGGTCTACAGCTATTCAGTCCCATATGCAGATGCAATGGACTTTATCTTATGACATCTTTGTGCTACGGTAACTCTTTTTTGGGATCAAACTAAACAGGCTATCCTTTACTAAATGAATCCTGGTATCCATAATTTTGTATGTTCACTGGTTGTCCGTCTTTAAAATAGTTTTGGTAGGTAAAGATGTGTGCACTAGGGATGAGCGAATCAAATCTGACGAATCTGAATTTATTAAGAATTTCAGGAAAAATTTGATTTGCAACGAATGCGAATTTCGACGTATTTCGATCACACAAATCGCTTCATTTAACTCCATTTAGTGTGGTCCAGGCTCCAGAGCATCTAAAATGGTGGATCCACATGTGAGGACATGGGGCAAGGAATCCTGGGAAGGCGGGAACAAGAGTAGGTGGGATGACCCTGAATCACATGCAGCATGCAGCCTATCAGCAGCCAGTCACCCCTGTGATGTCACAGCCCTATATAATCTGCAGCCATATTGCAGCCAGTCACTTCAGCCTTTCACTGCAAAGAGATGGATGGGGACAGACATTGCTGTGTGTTGCACAGAAAAGCTTTCTTTCCAGCAGCGATTCACCTCCTAGTAAAATTAGCATTCTGATTTGACTAGGAGGGACAGACAGCAGTGTATGTTTGACAGAAAAGCATTCTTACTGCAGCGATTCACCTCTCAGTCACTGTCTACAGCGTTCTATTACAGAGAGGGACAGAGAGCAGTGTGTTGCACAGAACAGCAGCGATTCAGCTCAAGCACAAATCCTTCCTAGAAGCACTGATAGGGAAAAGAGTGAGATTGAGAGAGAAAGTGCAATTTTTGGTGTAGTACACAGTGACTGTGTGCTGCAGCACTGGTGTGTACTGCTGGCGTTGTGCACAAATACTTATTTAAGAGTACTGTAGCATATTTTCTCCTTTCATAAGTGCATACCACATTTGTACATCTAAGTGGTGTACTATTTTGTACCTGCTAAAGTCTCAAGGACCTAGATACTGTGAAAGGCCAGGCAAAAGTACTCACCGGCTGGTGTACACAAATACTTTTTTAAGCGTATTGTAGCGCATTTCTCTCCCCTCATAAGTGCAAGGGGCCGCAAGAGGGGTCCAGCACACATTACACTGAGGCATTGATTCCCAACCGGGGGGGTGCCAGGACACTCTGGTGGGAAATATGGCGCTAACATTTTTTGATTTTTCTGCCCAGGCCTGCGTACCTGTGAGTCACTGGCATGCAGGCCAGGTGAGAGGGAAGTCTGTGTGCAGTGCCGGGACAGGTGATGCTGCAGCTCCAATCCTCGTGTATCCTCCCTCTCCTGTGGAGCAGCTCCGAACTCTGGATTCTCCCTGGTCCCTCAGCATAATGATGTGGATGGAGGGAAGGATCAGGGGCAGCGCTGACAGAGGCCTACTCAGCTTCAGGTAGTGCTCCCCCCACCCTTCTTTCACTCCTCTGCACCTCTCTGTCACTCCTTGTAACCCCTGGACACCCCTCTGTTATCCCGTACACCCCTCTGTCACCCCTCTACACCCTTCTGTCACCCATTTAAACCCCTCTGTCACCCCTGTACACCCCACTGTTACCATGTACACCCCTCTACACCCCTGTCTCACATGTACACCCCTCTGTCACTGTGTGGGGTTAGGCTGGTTATAATAGCCTTGCAGTTTGCAGATTTTGTTTAAAGATGTTTCATAATTTATAAAAATTGACTTGTAAATGTAATCAATAATCATCATTTATTGTGCGTTGTGGGAAGGCTGGTGGCATTATGTTTGGAGAAGGCTGAAGTATTTTGTAGGGAAAAGGGGAGTATAATGCTGGAAAAGTGCAGAGCCTAATACTAATATGTTTGTGTTGCAGGTTCTGCCCAAGAGTTTTGGCTGGAACAGATTATCATGATGTCCTGTGCCAGATGGGGAAGAAGAAAAGATGAGAATTTCTATGATCAGTGAATATGTCGTTTGTGAGTCGTTGCATAAAACCATACTGTAATCTACATAAGAAACATATTAAAAAAATTATTTGGTGGAGGTGTCCCGCTACTTTTTTTTCCCAAGGGGTGCCCCAATTTTCTGTTCTCGCCTCAGGAGCCAAAAGACCTAGCTACAGCTCTGTCTGTAATGCACATCATGGAACAATGTTTAGCACTTATCTGATCGTCTTGTTGTTTTCAGACTTTGTTTAAAGACTTTTTATAATTTAGGAAAGGTGACTTGTAAATTTTTAAATAAAATGTAATAGAATTTAAATTAATATTTTGAATCCATAAAAGCCAGGTAAGGCTGCATTCACACTTTGTTTTTACGTTACGGGTGCCGGATCAGGCTGGGGGAGGGGCAAACCGGGCTCTCCCGTACCCCAGCCGGACCAGTGCTGAAATCCATTTACTTTAATGAGCCGACCGGAGTCAAACGGTGACTCCGGTCGGCTCATTTTTGACCCGTATGTGGTTTCCTGACCGGGCCTAAAACCGTAGTATACTATGATTTTATGTCTGGTCACAACACCAGATACGGGTCAAAAATGAGCCGACCGGAGTCAACGTTTGACTCCGGTCGGCTCATTAAAGTAAATTGATTTCAGTACTGGTCCTGCTAGGGTACGGGAGAGCCCGGTTTGCCCCTCCCCCAGCCGGATCCAGCAAAGTGTGAATGCAGCCTTACCTGGCTTTTATGGATCAAAAATATTAATTTAAATTCTATTACATTTTATTTCAAAATTTACAAGTCACTTTTCCTAAATTATAAAAAGTCTTTAAACAAAGTCTGCAAACTACAAGACGATCAGATAAGTGCTAAACATTGTTCCATGATATGCATTACAGACAGAGCTGTAGCTAGGTTTTTTGGCTCCTGGTCCGGCTCGGGTACGGGAAAACACAGTTTGCCCCTTCCCCAGCCGGATCCGGCACCCGTAATGTAAAAATGAATTGGCTGAATTGAATTTTTCAAAAATTCGCTCATCTCTAGTGTGCACCATTAATTTTCTTTTAATTTATTGGTCTTCAAACTGTGGCCCTCAAGATGTTGTAAAGCTTCAACTCTCATGATGCCCGGACAGCCAATGGCAATGCCAAAAGAAATGCAAGCTAACAGATTTGTATACAGAGTGACCAGGACATACTGTAGCTCATCTGTTTGAATGTTGCCCTATATTGTCTAGGACAAGGAGAGGCTTCCTTGGGTGTGCTGAATGCTACTGTTATTTCTTTTCTCCGCTGTATCTGTAACAAAGCAGACAATGAAAACTTCCCCCCACCTCCAAGCTGTGCCAGGTTGTGGCACTAAAGCAGTTAAGCCCCCTTCTTGACTCTAAAACCCTAAATGTTGTTCAATGGTGCCTTTCATTTTTAGAAAACAAATAAAGCTTGCAGGTTCCCTTCAAAGGAAGCTCCACATCCTAATACACATAAGGTGAGTTGTTTCTGGGTCAACAGGGAGGAGGCAATTGAAAAATTGACCTTAAAGGGGTTATTCAACATAATGTGACTTTAGTAATTAAGTATCATACAGTATTGGACATGCTTACCAAGGATCTGTACTTGTGTTGGTGGTAAATGAGTGTCCTGTGTCCTCAATCACACTGTTGGCTTGTTGTTGGGAACTGGCTACTTCCTATTTCTGTGGCCTCCCTCAGACTACAATCCCCAGGATCCTTTGTTTTAAGGTGAGAGATGATTTATTTCCCTCCAACACATCGGTTATCCCACCCATTGCATCCAAGCACAACCTAACACCAAGTTGTGGATATGTGTAATGATGAATGAACACACATGTGCGCCAGTAACCTCATAAGGAGGCTGTCTTCACACACAACAGACAAAGCAGCCAGGCCCTCTTTACCACCTGATGTATTGTCATGGGCCGCACAGCAAGCTGGGAAAGGTCTGAGGTGACACTTATTTTGTAGGCTGCAAAAATGAACTTCCAAGAAGAAGACAGAGGGGGACATTTATCAAGGGATTTAGAGCTCTTGTTTTGCTTACAAAAGACGCACAAAAATTTTCATAAGCGCCTAAGCAAATTTTTGTGCGACTTTCGGAGAGTTTCGGAAAGTGATGAATTACATTTTTCTCTTTGCAGTGGTCTGATATTACAAAAAGTCGCAACCCCTCCAAAACACCGTGAATGTTAGCCAGCCCGGACCTGGCTTACAAAACAGCTTTGGAGAGCAATTTTTTATATTTCCCGCTGGCAGCTATGATCACGGCTCCAGCGGGAAATATGATATTACAACTGTACAAAGGAGCCCCGGGCTGGCATCACTCTGCAGCCGCCCGGGCTCCGTCTGATTCTATCTCCGATATCCTAACTTAATGATGGGGACACTGCTTTACATCCCCCCCCCTTGTCTCCCACCCGCCCATGCTGCACATCTCCCATCTGTCTGCTACCTGTTGCAAGACTACAACTCCCAGCATGCCCTTACAGTGAGTGCATGCTGGGAGTTGCAGTCTTGTAGCGGGCAGGAGATGTGCGGCACGGGCGGGTGGGACACAAGGGGGGGTGTAAAGCAGTCTACCCATCCCCTCATTAAGTTAAAGAGTAGGGGGGATAGCATCAGATGGAGCCTGGGAGGCTGCAGAGTGATGCCAGCCTGGGCTTCTTTTAATATACCTCTGCGCCGCAGAGTTTTTCTAGTCCCTACTGTAATTTCTAATTTCCAGCTTCGTGCTTGGCCGGGTCCAAGCAGCCAATCATGGGACCCAGGAAATTTGATCTTACAGTAGAACCTAGAAAAACTCCCCTGCTCTGTTATATATTAAAAGGAGGATCACTCTGCAGCCGCCCAGGATTACCGCAGATGGGCTGGGAGATGTGCAGGAGCTGTCCCTGCCATCCCTCAGTGCTGCAGTACACTCAGAGATGGCAGGGACATCTCCTGCATATATCCCGGCCTGGCTGCGGGAGTCCCGGGCTGCTGCAGTGTTATGTTAGCTTGGGCTCCCTTTGCTACGGCGGGTGACAAGCCGTTTCGGGGAGACCCCTTTGCTATTGAGAAAGGGGTCTCCCCAAAACGCGTCTAGCATACCTACCCACCTTGTCAATACAGACCACCCTGAAAAACAACCATCCACAGCATTTCCAGCACTTTCAACTGCTGGAACCTCCCAATTTGCAGCCCACCGCTCAGACAAGCACTCTGCAGCGCTGGACACATACGAGGACGCTGTCTGCTCACACTCACTGCCGGACTGTTGCCTTCATTCCACCGCCAAATACCGGCCAGACGCCAACCTGTGCCACTCCAGATACCAAGCCAGACCGGCACACGGACACCATCCCCGGGCCAGCCGTACAGCCTTGCCATTCCTGACAAGCGAGGTTCCCATCCCGGAGATCATTAGAAGCGGTGCGGTGAGTGGTGCATAGCACCAGCCTCTTATTACAAACTATCACTTTGCTACTAAATACCACGGATATAATATCAATATATTGAACTACTTGTGGGTGGCTGTATTGAGGATTTTTTACAACGCTTTTCTACAACATATATACCTCCAATGACTTTCAAGTAATTTTATATGATTTTAGATCATTCTAACAGTTCATCTTTGTTCATGTATGAATTTTGAGTACCAATAAGTATACAGTCCACAGCAAGGGCCCTGCTTGGACATACTTTCAATTGTATTTCACCAATAAATTGTTTATGCATATCTTACTAGCTTGTTCATCTTTACACATATACTGTATATACCTTAAGGTCTGTCTTCTCTTTTCTACTCTTGAACCAACTTTAACCTGACATATCATGCTTTACACACCTCGATGGACCAAACTTGAAATTTTAAAGGGTATTCCCCTATTTTTCTAACAAACACCTATACGTACTTTTCCCCTCCCTGTCATGGTGTCAGCCCCTGATGTGAAGCACTTCCTTATGTTAGTGTCGCACAACGGCCTTCACACTCAACTAATCAGTGACGGAGGTCACTGTCCCACAGACTCTCTGAAACACCCCTTCAACACAGTCATGTTACTTCAAGATATGTAACATGTTCAATTAAAGTTTGCTACATTTTAAGTAAAAGGAGGGATTATAAGGGATTATTTATACTTACAGTTCAACCACTGTAATATCCGGTTGCCATATCCATTGTGTAGGAATTGAAACTCTTGTTACATTATCAAATTTCTCTGGATCCCAAGTAAGAAACTCATCCTTCCAGGACTGTTTAATATGAGAAAGCCAAAAGAAAAGTAATAACTCTGTATTATGAATATAGTCCTAAATGTTTGTTCTTGCTCTAACAGGTACTCTAATTTTATTAACATCAAATCCTATTAAACCCTTTATTAGTTCAAATAAAAAAATAAAATAAAACAATGAAATATTAGGATGTCTTCATCAGAAATCTCCAAAAATTAAAATGGCTTACATGACTTGTACCACATTTTCAATGTGTTTGAGATACTTTTTAGACACTTTTGCACCATAGCTTATAGGGAAGTGGGTGAACCTTCAGTAAAAGAAGCATGGCTTACCTGCGACTCTTTTTTACACAAATTTTTTTTACCAATAGAAGGTGTGACTAGACAGTCTTAGGATCTATTAAATTAAAGCCCATAGACTTCTATGGGATTCAGCACTCCTATTCACACTTCTGAATTTCAGCTTGCAGAATTCCGTGTGGAATCCCATAGAAGTATTTGGGCTTTAATTTGAGGCGGAGTTCCGCTAGCTGAAATTCTGCTATGTGAATAGACCCTAAGGATTGCACAACCTGAGTCACTGTTAAAAATCTATTTCATGTTTAGGCTGGGTTCACACATATTATTTCGGTAAACATCTTGGTCAGCCAAAACCATGAGAGAAACCAACACAGAGAAATTCTATAATGGAAAGATGTGTTCCTTCTTCCGTGTGTTTGACCCACTACTGATTTTGGCTAAAAATTCTGATCAAAATACTGACCAGAATTAGACTTTTTTTGTTATTAATCTCACATAGTATCTTAAGTAAAATTTTGAGTTTTGCAAAAATACATTAAAAGCTGCATTTTATGGTGTTTTTCTATAGAGCTCTATAAAACATAAGCAATGCCCAAAAAAATAACATAATAAAAATATAGCATAAAAAAGTTGAGTAAAAAAACAACACAAAACAAAATAACACCACCACAATTAGGCCTAACTAGTATATTATACTGACCTGGGGTTTGGGATTTTAATCTGTTTTGTATTATGCTGTGTTTACTCACTGAAGACAGTCCTTTCTTTCCTCCGATAATATTTACAAGCAGAGTCTACAAAGTCTACCAAGATTAGATTAGATTGTTATATCATCAGACCAGGGGCTGTGCGATGGGGACTCATTTCGACCCCAGTTATGCTAATTTGAATAAGGGGGTGTTAATTTACTGTACATTTATCGATGATTTGTTTTTATTTGGACTGGGACTTTGGATATGGCCTTGGAATTTATTTCACACCTTAATAATACATGTGGGGTCTTACTTTTACACCTAATATTTCTGATTCTAATATGGTTTTCTTGGACCTAGAGATATTTATGGGCCCGGAGGATTGTGTTCAGACATGCACCCATTTTAAAAAAGTGGATGTTAATAGTTGTCATTCCCATGAGTGGATATACAATATCCCTTATGGTCAGTACCGCAGAGTACGTAAAATTTTACCTGAGAGATAGAGATAGAGATTTTACCTGTCAATCTAGAATACTACAAAAGTGCTTTTTAGAGAAAGGATACTCTAAACAAATTTTAAAAAATGCATAAAAAAAACTCTTCCTTTGAAGCAATGTGAATTAGTGAAATCCTATAAAAAGAATGAGAATATGACTCCTAATAAGAAAAAAATCTATATAATTTTATTACTAATTGTAATAGTAATAAAATCCAACAGATTTTAAATAGACATTGGGCAATATTAAAATTGGATCCCCTTTTGAAAAAACAGATTCCTTCAAAACCGGGTTTAACATTTCATTGGGCAAAGAATTTGAAAGCTCTATTAGTTCCAAGTAAACTACGGACTGAATTAAAGAATAGTCACTTACAAAACCAGGGTACTGCTGTATCTCATGACTCCTTTCATATGATGTGGTCAGGTGATTGTCAGATGGGCTCCTGTCTATGCGGCTCCAGCCGCTGCCCGTGTTGTGGATGGATTTTGCCGGTGGAAGATCGGGTATTACATTCTAACTAGACAGGTCAGATTTTCAGTATTAGAGCGTCTTTTACATGTGCCTCCAGGTATGCAGTCTATTTGCTCACTTGTGTGTGTGGAATTCAGTATATATTTTGACGGACTATTCAGACTGTCCATCAGAGGAGGAATAAACACCATTCCAATATACTGTATTCCTTTATAAAGCACAACATCTTTCACCATGTCTGTTTGAAGCATGGGGGAGACATTATTGTATTGCGGTTAGCAATGATTAAAACTATACCTCTAGATGTCAATAATAGATTTCAATCCCTCATCAACAGGGAATCTAATTTGATTTTTATGTTTAATACTTTGGTCCCGGAAGGGCTTAATGAGTCGAGTTGAGCGGCTATATTTATAGGTATGGCAGCAAAGAAACAAGAAAATTCCTCTGTAGGTGCTACTCCTCCAAAAGGGAATCACACTTAGAGATGAAATTTAGTAAAGTTGAACTTTATTCACCAATGACACATTTCGGGTATACACCTTTCTTCAGATTGCCAATCTGAAGAAGGGTGTATACCCAAAATGCGTAATTGGTGAATAAAGATCAACTTTACTAAATTTCATCTCTATGTGTGATTCCGTTTTGGAGAAGTAGCACTTACAGAGGGATTTTCTTGTTTCTTTGGAATCACTGAAGGAGACTGCCCATTGGACTCCTAAGCCCTTATATAGCAAAGATTTCAAGTAATAAAATATATAATTATAATTTAGTTATAATGAATCTTTTTTTTACAACCCTGCATATTAATCTCCTCTGCTCCTCTTACTCTATAACAAAATGCAGGTAGATTGGGCAGCATTTTCATGGTGACAGACAATATAAAATCAGTTCATTTTTTTTTACCTGCTCATACCAGATGTAAGTAGTAAATGATTGCTGTTTCTCATCCTGATGAAAGGTAGAATGACAAAAACAAAAAAAAAGAATTTAAAATACTATTCAATTATGTATTTAGTCAGAACTGCTAAAAATTCAAACACAAAGTGCAACTTGCTTCAAATGGGGGGTCTTGCAGGAGAGTATCTACAAGGGGCGCAGAGCTTGCAGTGACAAAATTGATACATGATAGGTGGGGGCCATGTCCCTTTTTTTTCTTAGGAGCATCAAATTACCACATTTGTATTTTGCCCAAGCAGGGTTTTCCAAGAAAGTGTAAAAAAAACAATAAAAAAATAAAAAGGTTTGAAAACTTTAGAATTCCCACCACATGATGATAAATGTCTGTCAAGGCAACTGATACGTTCACATGACATGACGTTCATTCATGTCATGGCAATCCAATGCACTCAGGAGCAGAGTGCACATGCTCAGCAGCAGAAGACGGCTGTCAAATACAGCTGAGCTTCCACAACTGCAAAGACCGAAGATCATGCCAGTCTTTGCAGTTTAACTCTATAGATGCAACAGTCAATGCTGAATGCTGCATCTATAAGCCTGACAGGGGGGGAAGGGCTTGCCCTGTCACCCCTTGACAACTCCACATTATAACTGTGAGGTTCCAAGGGGTGCAAAAGCAACCAGAGACCAAATTATGACCTCCAAGTTTGCCAGCAACAGAAGCCTGTGAGGCCCAGCCACAGGCTGGGTCTTAAATGTTGTCAGTAACACTGAGAGGTATAGAATTCAGCAGTAGTAATTGGACAGTCCCCAAAGGGGACAAAGAAAAAGTTTTTGTAAAAACTAATTAAGTGTAAAAAAAAAGCCCTATTTTATTACACAAAATAAAAAACAAACACATATTTAATAGGCATTGTCATATTTGTAACAACTATAATGTTATTTACCCTGCTTAGTAAACTCCATTAAAAATGAAAAAGTACTATTATATGTACCCCATAATAGTACCAAAAACAGCATGTTCTGCAAAAACCAAGACAATTTTTAATTTCATCTCCACTTTGCCTTACATGCTGCTAACAATCTAAATAGTTAACACAGTTTCTAAATCCTGTTGTGATTTTTTCAAAGGGGGTCATAAAAGGGTGTTTCTTGCACCTGGGCCACTCAGATCTATTTCTGAAATGAATGGGTCCCTTAGTGGGGTACTCCACCCCTAGACATCTTATCCCCTATCCTTTGACTATCTTACTTCAAAGTCTAAAATGTCAGATTTGGAAAAATGCTATTGTCATAAAAAAAATACAGTCTCAGAATCACTTGGATAAGTGAAAGTATTACAAGATATTAAATGGCACATAAAATTAAATGGCTCAGTTAAAGGAGAACTTCATGAAAAATCAGCTTATCCCTATCCACAGGACAGGAGATAAGTAGCCGATTGGGGGGGGGGGGGGGTCTGACCGCTGTGACCCCCTGCAATCACCGGACAGGACCCTGTGGATAGGGGATAAGTTAACTTTTGCCTCTAATGTAATATCTGTCCAAATAAATCTGGATCCAACAGAACTATCTATCTATCCAACAAACCTTGCTGAACACCTATACTGGTAAGCTCTGTGTTCTGTGCTTATATCAAAAAATGTAAAAAGAAAGCACAATTTGATATGCAAATACTTGGCTCCGGCATTTGTATAATCATGTTCAATTTTTCTGCATTTGTTTCATAACATTTCATTAAAAACAAATTAGTCTCAAAGCTTTAGGTTGGGTTTGCATGATTTGCCATTGTGGCTTCTCTCCTGTGAGGAATGATAATTAGGTTTCCTGTAATCTGAAATATATTTCTCTATGTTATTGTAGCGCTGCAGCTTGGTAAAATAAATACACGGAGGGACCTAGAAATGATCCTTCACAGATATCTATATTATCAAAAACTACCAAAGCTAGGATACAAGAAGGGACAACAAACACAGTGCAGTCAAGAGTGGTCATGAAGAACAAGACTTACCACAAGCAGAATGGCATAAATTTGGAGATCTATATACACATTTATTGGCTTTCTCCAGTCTTGCACCGGTCTCACCCCCTTGTTGTACCCATTCATTAAGTGCGCTATAAGTCTTCCGTGGGCACTTTTAAGAGTCAGGTTATTTTCTTGAGCTTCAAAACATTGTAATATATTAAAGACAGGTTAGATAGTTTAGTTGATATCATATATGGTTATGAATAATGTCTAATAATGCATTTACTGTACCTGTGCAGGTTTTATAAAGATATAAGAACCATATACTGTGTAAAGTCCATATGCAGTTCATTTCTTCTGTTATTTCAGTAGATACTTATTGTCAAGTGCCCAATATCTGTCCTCTGAAATGTGTTAGTTGCGGAGATTGAATGTCGATTTCCAGTGGTTGTAGTGGAGACTAAATGTCTTCTCTGTTTACTGTTATTTAGAAAGTCCTGATGATTGGCAAGGTCTCCTGCCCCTCCCTACCCACCATGTGCACTCTAATCTTTATATCCTCTTAATGCCAGTCTCTTAACTGTTCTCAAATGGTTTGGAACATTAATGTTATCTTAGGTCTCAGAGTGCAAATTCAAGTGCTTTATAAGGGAAATGTAATATTGTCTTGTTACTGTTAGAGAGAATATTTTCGAGAATAGGGTTTTTTGTTTTGTTTGTTTTAGATTGGCCTTCTCAACATAGAAAAATATAGATGCGCCCAATGTAAACACCAGCACTAAAAGACACAACTGCAATGGAAAATTAAGAACATACTTTTTTTTAGGTGGACCTTCTGCTCTCTTAATATGACAGTGTTGTTTTGTTCCTTTATTATTCCTCTTTGAAATGCATGAATTGTTACCATTCCCCTCTCGAGTACAGAAGTATCCTTAAAATGTCTGCCAGTGCTACATCAGCACTTATAATATCAGACTTTGTAGGGACTAGCTCTCCCGAGGAGGGGATTTTCATAACAGAGTAATTTTAGTTTATACTTTTTCACTATACATAATTAAGGAATGACACCAAAAATTGGCACAGAATGTTTAGTAACTGGTGACTATTACCAATGGCTGTGCAGTGGTCACTAGGGCAATGATGAGAGTTATGCTAGCTGTAATAGTCCCTGATGCTTTTGACATAAGACAGAGTGGTACTAACCTAGAGGTTCTTTTTGACCCACAAACCTTTTTGTCTAAAGCTTTTTCTACACACAAATTACAGGAATGAGACTTCTGACACTAGGATCACATTAAACAACTTGTAAGCTTATGTAGTATGAGTACATGAAATGTAAATGCAGATGTGAGCAAATGTTAGGGTTTTCTAGTTCCCAGGTTCTCAGTCTAAATTACTGAAACTACTGAACAAGGATTTTCACGGATTAGTTTAATGTGGTGCAAGGTGCAGCCCTCTATTTTACTGACTCCTTGGTGGTAATCTTTGGTACAGGCTGGTATTGACCAGACCATTTGACCCACAAAAAGATAAGTGTAAGACAAAGAGAACCTTGTACAACTTCTCCTCTTAAGGCTGAGATGTAGTAGGACGTATTCTCAAAGCGTGGACTTTATCAGGAACTAAATTGTAGACTATTAGCTAAGTGAAGCACATGTGGCTCTGGCAAAGGCCAGGAACTCCCTAACTGTTTTTTGTCTACATCTTTTCCCCCAGAAGAGGAGGGTTGGCCTAGGGACAATCCCTGTTATTATTGGCTAGGAGATTATTTATGACCAAATTATCACTCAGCTGTACAGTCAAGTATAAGACATGTGAACAATATTACCCTCTGTAGGACCTCAGTGTATGCATGACATAAAGTGCAATGTACACAACTGGGGTCAATTGCTACCAGGATCTGAGTCTAGGGCACAACTGTGATACAACATTCTATTGAAACCCTTTAGACTGTCCCACTGGCACAGGAGTTTCAAAAAAGGTGAGCCCAATTTATGATCATCAGATCCCATAGTAAGAGGGCCTACCAAACGATGTTTTAGCACCATTTATTACTCTTATCATATTGCAAGAACATTCAGGGTAACATTCAAAGATATAAAAGAAAAACTGTCTTTATTGCTCAATGCAGCCAAAGGGCAACCATTTGTGTTTTAGACAGTTTTATAAATATGCCTCACTGTATTATGTCTAATGAACATTTGACTTCAAAACACCAAAACAAGTATCCCTGTGCTATGCATCACCTTCTTTAGAGCTTTAAATTGGTACAATAAGGGACTATTATGAAACTGTCTCAAAGTTTGTCTAAAAAAACTGACTAAGGCTGGGTTCACCCTACGTTTTCTCCCATACGGGAGCGCATACAGCGGGGGGGAGCTGAAACCTCGTGCTCCCATATGCCTTCATATGCGCTCCCGTGTGAAACGTTCGGTCCGGTCGGCTCATTTTTGCGCCGTATGCGCTTTTACAACTGGTCCTAAAACCGTGGTTGACCAAAGTTTTAGGTCCGGGGAAAAAGCGCATACAGCGCAAAAATGAGCCGACCGGACCGAACGTTTCACTCCGGCCGGCTCATTGAAATGAATGACATACGGGAGCGCATACGAAGGCATACGGGAGAACGAGGTTTCAGCTCCCCCCTGTCGTATGCGCTCCCGTATGGGAGACAACGTAGTGTGAACCCAGCCTAAAAGTGGCAAAACTATCAAAAATCCATTTGTTTGGGGGGCCTTAGTATTGTTCTTCTTGCAAATGTATACTAAAGACAGTACAATTTGTGATATTACTATATTAGTAAGTTATATATCTTGGGTTGATAGTCTTGTTTAAATACAATTTTCTAAAATCAGAATACCCCTTTAAGACTGAGGCATCTATCATTTAAGATGTTATAAAAAATTTAAGGAGTCAAGCTCTTTAAATTGATGTACAACAGTTCTTTTCCTACTAATGATAATGCAATTGTGTTAATGTTACTGGATATGTTCTGAACTGAATGTAAGCTTGGATACTTAAAAGTCCCAGAAGATCATAACGTACATTACTTAGGTGTCTGGCAACACTTTGCTTTTTATTACATAGGACTGAAGAGATTATAAAATATTAACAATGCATGTTAATATTACTCTACATGACTCATAAAAAAAAATTATGGTAATTATATACCTTAATTGGGTAGACTTTTGGTCTCAAACCCAATCAGTTTACCACTGTAAATTCTTGTAGCTTTAGTTTTATATAATATAAACAATATATCGCCAACAATCTAGAAATCATAATAATTTTATTTATATAGCACCTGTATGCTTTGGAGTGTGGAAGGAAACCTTGGTGGCATTCGAACCCAGGACTTCAGCTCTACAATGCAACAGTACTAACCACTGAGCCACCGAAAACAATGGTACATCTCAATTATACAATTTTACATTGCTTACCTCAAAATGCTTTTTAGATTCTAAACAAATTATTAATAAAAGATAGATAAGATATATTATTTTGAATTTAAAATGTATATACAGTATGTTGCTCACCACTTGGGCCTTGTCATTTACTGACTGATAAATGGTAATTCCTAAAAGATGCAAAGATAAATCCTGAGTTCCTAAAATTGTTTCCCTCTCCCGTGGAAAACTTTTTTTTTTTTTTTTTATCAACTGGTGCCAGTAAGTTAAACAGATTTGTAAATTATTGTAAATTATTGTAAAAAATTGTAATCCTTCCAGTACTTTTTAGGGGCTGTATACTACAGAGGAAATGTTTTTCTTTTTGAATTTTTGGATTTCTCTTATGTCACAACCACAGTGCTCTCTGCTGACCTCTGCTGTCCATTTTAAGAACTGTCCAGAGCAGAATATGTTTGCTATGGGGATTTTCTCCTACTTTAGACAGTTTTTAAAATGGACAGCAGAGGTCAGCAGAGAGCACTGTGGTCATGACATAAGAGAAATCCAAAAAGAAAAAACATTCCCTCTGTAGTATACAGCCCCTAAAAAGTACTGAAAGGATTAAGATTTTTTTAGTAGAAGCAATTTACAAATCTGTTTAACTTTCTGGCACCAGTTGATCTTAAAAAAAAAAAGGTTTTCCACAGGAGTGCCCCTTTAAATCCTGTATACAAACACCTCATATATAGTTAAAGGAGTGACCTGTCGAATGAAATGTATCCCCTATCTAGCTTCTATATTTGGCTCACAAATCTCTCTGTTCTGCTGCTCACTCTTTCTGACATCCACTACTCAGAAAGGGACATGTCCGAGGCAAGCACTGAGCCCGTCCTCATTCACCATGCATTCAACTTCTCCCTGAGTCTGCTGTGTTGGGTCTCCAGTCACTACAGACCGCTCTGTAATCCCCTTCTGTCTGTTTTTAAGACAGGAGCCTGATAGACAGGACAGGAGAGAGCACAGAGGAGTGGTAGTGCCACCCTTACTTCCTAGACTTTGTCCCAGCCTGTGCTTCAGCTGGGGCAAAGATAATGCTCAGGCCAGACAGGACTATGTTCTGGATAGTTTAGGGACCCCTAGGGGTCTTTTTATTGGCCATGATTTCTATAAAGACATGTTTTCATGAAGCATATTAGAAAGATGAATGTTTTGCCAAGATGTACAACATATGAAAAGTTTTTGATCCTGACAGTGCCCATTTAATGTTTTTATCTTGACTTGTATACCGATTAGGAGAAATATATTCTCTTTTGTTCACTCTTGTTACATTTTGCTACCACCCTCACTTGGCTACACCAGACTTTTAAAAACATCATCCTAGTAAAGCATAGGCAAATAGAAAAACATATTTTTGTTAATATGTTCAAATATCTAGTTCAACCTGTTATCCTGCATTTTTTTAATGTATGCAATTGACAGTGGAAGAAAGAAGAGATGATACATGCGAAGTAAATATATCCAATTTTATTCAAGGCACGAGTAAAACCGGTACAACAACCCAGGCATATCAGACGCGTTTCAGGCGCATGTGCATCCTTCGTCAGTGATGTCATCCCCTCTCACAGGTGTCCGTTAAATAGTACTCCCAATGAAGAGGAAATTAACCCCTTCCTAGTGTTTTGGAGAGTATCAAAGTAACCAGACTTCTGGGGAGAGGAGAAGCAACTAATACCATACACATTGTAAGTAAAAGTGAAAGCTAAAATAATGAAACAAAAGCGAAAATTGCAACACATGGCTAAAAAATACATAGATGAAAATTAGCATGTTAAATATACATGATTGCTACAAACTTGTAGTTTTACTCAGCGTGAGGTAGCTATGCGGGGTTAATAGTGAAACAGCAGTTCATTGAGGTTCATACGGGGAACTAGTTCCCAACGTGAAAAAAAAAATGCTTCTCTTTCTAATAGTTTCCTCCGCATGCAACCTCCTCTCGGTCCCAAAGTGACACGCTCAATAGCATAAATACAAAAGTGCTTAACATTACCTCCATGTATATTTTTAAAGTGCATAGATGCTGCTGACCGATTACGTATGGTATTACTGGCACTGTCATTTAAATGCTCAAGCGCCCTCACCTTCAATTTTTTAGTGGTACATCCCACATATTTGAGGTGGCACTCTGAGCATTCTATGACATATACCACATTGCAATGGTTGCAGTTAATGTAATGCTTAATGGCATGATTCTGGTTCTCTATCGCATTTGAAAATTGTGTACATACTTTTGCACGATTGCAAGTTCTGCATATCCTACTGCCACATTTAAAAAAGCCCTTGTGACTAAGCCAGCCACTTTCTGTTTTTGTGTCGGAGAGTACCAAACTGGGGGACAATAAGTCCCCCAGTGTATTGGCCCTCTTTGGCACCACATGGCAGCTCTTGGAAAGAATGTTGGCCATAGTCTCATCTTGTCGTAGATAGTGAAGGTGTCTGTGAATAATTTCTTTTATGGCATTAAATTGAGATGAGAATGTAATAGCAACTACAGGTTTTTATGTTATTTTCATAGCCACGTACAGGTAACCGTTAGCAGCAGGGCCAGATTTAGACAAAGTGTGGCCCTAGGCAAACCTAAAAATGGGGCCCCAAATATTAATATTTGACCAATAAAAAATGTGGCCCATACGATTACAACGATACCCGATTTATATAGGTTTTGTTTTATTTTACATTTAACCCCTTAAGGACTAAGCCCATTTTGACCTTTAAGAACGCACCCAGTTTCATTTCAGTTTTTTTTAACTTTTTTTTTTTCAATTTTTCCATCTACAGACCCATATGAGGGCTTGTTTTTTGCGTGACCAATTGTACTTTGTGATGACACCTTTTATTTTACCATAAATGTACGGCGCAACCCAAAAAAATATAATTTTGTGGGGAAATTGAAAAGAAAAAAACTAAATTTTGCAAGTTTTTGAGGATTTCGTTTTGATGCAGTACACTTTATACTTACACTTTACATGTTCTCTTTATTCTGTGGTTCAATATGATTAAAATGTTACCCATGTTTACATGTTTTACCACTTAAAAAAAAATCAAACTTTTTCAACAAAAATAGTATGTTTCAAATCGCCTTATTCTGACCCCTATAACTTGGTCAGAATAGGCTGTATGAGGGTAATTTTTTGCGCCATGATCTGTAATTTTTTTGTTGTTCCACTTATGCGTATATGCAACTTTTTGATCACTTTTTAATAAATTTTGATGTGATGTGACAAAAAGCAGCAATCTTGGCTATATATATTTTATTTTTACATTTTCGCCATTCACCATAAGGGATCTTTAACATTATATTTTAAAAGTTAGGACATTAACGCACGCAGCGATACCACATATGTTTATTTAATTTAAACCTTTTTTTGTTAAAAAAAGGGGGGGGGGAGAAGGGGCTCATTACATTTTTTAAACTTTCTTTACACTTATTTATAGTCCCCTTTAAACTTTATATATTTATATATTTCTTTACACTTATATATAGTCCAATAACTTGATTGCTAATACAGATCAGTGCTATGCATAGGCATAACACTGATTAGTGCAATCGCCTTGATTGCAGACCAGAGCAGAAAACCCCGGGAAGGCAGCGGAGGCAGGTGAGGGGACCTCCAGCCGCCATCTTAGCTGATAGGATTCCCGCAGCAGCGCTGTGGGCGATCCAATCAGCTCTTCAAAGTGCCGCACTGCGGCAGATGCCATGATCTGTATTGATCACGACATCTGAGGGGTTAATGGCGGGCATCAGCACGATCACTGATGTCCCCCATTACCGACGAGTCCCTGGCTGCTGATACCAGCTGCGACCCACCATGCATATAGCGAGCATGCATGATCTGGTGCTCGCTTCTTGTACAGGATGTAAATGTACATCCTGGTGCGTTTAAGGGGTTATCCAGGAAAAAACTTTTTTTTATATATATATATATATATATATATATATATATATATCAACTTGCTCCAGAAAGTTAAACAGATTTGTAAATTACTTAAAAATGTATTTAAAAAATATAAAAAAATCTTAATCCTTTCAGTACTTATGAGCTGCTGTAGTTGAGTTGTTCTTTTCTGTCCAAGTGCTTTCTGATGACACCTTAATTGGGAACTGTCCAGAGTAGAAGCAAATCCCCATAGCAAACCTCTTCTACTCTGTGCAGTTCCCAAGAAAAGCAGAGATGTCAGCAGAAAGCACTGTTACCAGACAGAAAAGAACAGCTCAATATCAGCAGCTGATAATTATTGGAAGGATTAAGATTTTTTAATAGAAGTAATTTACAAATCTGTTTAACTTTCTGGAGCCAGTTGATACATAATTTTTTTTTAATGATTTGGTTCACGTGAGCCGGTAAATAGCACACAAAAAAACTAAACAGAAAGCATGGCTTTTTGTCGGCGGAAGAAGCAGGGCAGGCCGGGGGCAGTGAGATGACATAGAGAAAGCAGGAGATCACATGATAACACAGGTCTATCATGTGATTTGCTGCTTACTGTGTCAAGCAGAAAGGCCAATAAAACACTGCCAGAGACACAGATAAAAAGGCACTGATGCCACCCACAGCATTCAGAGCGCTCAGGAACTTCTGCAGAGAGGAGACAGAGAGAGGGAGAAAGCCAGACATAGGGACAGTTAGTGATTAAAAATATAGAGACTGAGATACTGATTAGAAAGAGAGAAAGATAGATAGTTAGATAGACAGACACAGATTAGAGAGAACAGGAGTCAATCCACATACAAGAAACCTACAGCAGATAAGGGGACATTTTTCTCACGGCCTCCAAAGGACTCATCTTATGCTACCATAAATCCAAAACAGTTTTCAAGGCTCATACCTGCAAATACTTGAATTGAATAGTGTTCCTCAACCAGCCACCGTAGCCAGTGCCGTGATTTGTATGCCCTCCCTTGGTGATGGAAGACGGTTTTCACTCAAAATCTCACTATACATGGCCCCATTCATTCTTTCCTTTACACAGATCAGTCGTCCTGGTCCCTTTGCAGAAAAACAGCCCCAAAGCATGATGTTTCCACTCCCATGCTTTACAGTAGGTATGGTGTTCTTTGGATGCAACTCAGCATTCTTTCTCCTCCAAACAGAACAAGTTGCGTTTTTACCAAAAAGTTATACTTTGGTTTCATCTGACCATATGACATTCTCCCAATCCTCTTCTCGATCATCCAAATGCTCTCTAGAAAACTCTGGGCCGGACATGTACTGGCTTAAGCAGGAGGACACGTCTAGCACTGCATGATTTGAGTCCCTGGCGGCGTAGTGTGTTACTGATGGTAGCCTTTGTTACTTTGGTCTCAGCTCTCTAGGTAATTTTTCTCTCCATTCTCTCCATTCTTGTGATCATTTTGACACCACGGGGTGAGATCTTGAGTGAATCCCCAAATCGTGTGAGTATATCAGTAATCTTGTATGTCTTCCATTTTCTAATTTCTCCCACAGTTGATTTCCTCACACCAAGCTGCTTGCCTATTGCAGATTCAGTCTTCCCAGCCTGGTACAGGGCTACAATTTTGTTTCTGGTGTCCTTCAACAGCTCTTTGGTCTTGGCCATTGTGGAGTTTGGAGTGTGACTGTTTGAGGTTGTGGACAGTTGTCTTTTATACTGATAACAAGTTCAAATAGGTGCCATTAATACAGGTAAGGAGTAGACTCTTAAAGAAGAAGTTACAGGTCTGTGAGAGCCAGAAATCTTGCTTGTTTTCATAGTTAAGGTATATTTATGATGAAAATTACAGGTCTCTCTCATCTTTTTAAGTGGGAGAACTTGCACAATTGGTGGCTGACTAATTACTTTTTTGCCCCACAGTACATAATACTTTGATCCATATAGTCCTAATTATGTATTCTCATCCTAGATCTTGTATATAGTATTGATGTCCACCAAACATCTTCTCACCGTCACACCCTTTGGTAAGTATGACTTTTAAATTGTTTCTTTATATTCATCCCTTTACATCTTAACTATACTAATTATTACTGATATTATGTTTGAGCTCATCTTATCTCTATTTACTAGGTTTTAATGATGGAATATATCAGTTCATATCTATAATTATTTTTCTCTGGATTATTACTATTTTAGATGTGCCAGCTTCAATGTGCTATGTGTATACTCTTACATGATCTTTTTTTACATTCTTTTTTCACTCCAGAAATGCAGAAAATGATAAACCCTCATTTAGTCCAGATGGTTGTTTATTATTCAGGCCATATATCCATTTAGCTTCTTCTTAAAGAAGAATTCTATCTATGTTTCCTTTCCGTGGCCCTAGATCATATTTTGAAACAACTTAAAATTTTATTACATCCAGTTTGTTGTCATGTACTTATCTTATATGTCGGGCAATCAGGGTATCGGGGGATAGTACTAATGTATTTGCCTACCAGTTTTCTTAGCTCCTGGGTAGTCTTTCCCAGGTACATCTTTGGACATGGACCTTGAGCCACATAGATCACATTGTGGCTGCTGCAATTGATACATTTCCTTATATCATATGTACATCCATCTGTTGGGTTAGTAAAATTCTTCATTTTTTATTATAAATTTGCAAGATGCACAATGTCCACATGGGAAGAAACCTACCTTTGGCTCTCTTTCATGGCTATGAACTAGTGTATCCCGAAGGCTTGGCCCAAGTCTATAGGTTACACTTGGTCTATCGGGTAGTACTTCCACATGTGTGGAACCAATTTTAGTATCCTCCAGTATTTTCTCAGTATGCCTGTGATCTGAGAGATATAGGCGTCATAGGTCCCTATGCACCTAATAATGTTTTGTGATTGTTTGCCTTCTTTCGAACCTAATAGCATCTGTCTGTCACTGTCTTGCACGGTTAAATGCCCATTTTCTAGTCACCTTCTTTCGCAGTCAACTTCATTCCTATATGATTTGTGTTAAATAATTCCCCATCACTGTCCCAAAAAATCAACATAGCATCCATATATCTTCCCCAATATAAAATGTGTTCAGTGTACTGTGTTAGCTCTTCACCAAAAACAATAGTGAGTTCCCACCACCCCAAAAAAGATTAGCAAAAGTGGGTGCACAAGCTGTCTTCATGGCGGTGTCTCTTATCTCCCTAGAAAGCACCGCCATAGAGAAAAAAAATGTGTGTCAAAATAAATTGTAAAAGTAATATGACAAACTGATTATGTGTGATAAATGCCTACTCCATGTAGAAAAAAAAGTGCTCACCACAGTGATACCTAGGTTATGTGCAATATTGACATATAAACTTTCCACATCCAAACTCATAAGTAACATGTTGTCATTCACCTCTAAGTCATTGATTTTAAAGACTGTGTCCTTTGTGTCTTTTAAATGTGATGGTAGGAAAGATACTAAACTTTTATTTAATGCACACTCTATGGTTGCCACCTTCTACGCACTTCCGAAAAACCATAAACCAATGAACCCCATCAAAGGTCGCCCAATCATTTTAGGAAATAATAATCTAACAGAGAGCATAAGCAATTATGTGGATAAAATCCTAGCCCCATTTGTATCTTCCCTACCTTCACATTTAAAAGACACAAAGGTCACAGTCCTTAAAATCAATGACTTAGAGGTGAATGACTACATTGTACTTATGAGTTTGGAAGTGGAAAGTTTAAATAGCAATATTGCCCATGATAAAGGTATCACTGCAGTGAGAACTTGTCTTTCTATGCAGTATCAAACATAATCAGTTTGTTATATCACTTTTAGAATTTATTTTGATTCACAATTTTTTTACTCTACGTCGGTGCTTTCTATAGACAGATAAGAGGCACTGCCATGGGCATGACTTGTGCACCAACTTTTGCTAATCTTTTTTTAGGGTGGTGGGGACACACTATTGTTTTTTGTGAAGAATTACCAGTACACTGAGCACACTTTAGATTGGGGGAGATACATAGATGATATTTAGATTTTTTGGGACGGTGATAGGGAATTATTTTCGGATTTTGTTCAGTGTCTTAACACAAATCATATATGAATGAAATTTACTGCGGAAGAAGGTGGCAAGAAGATCACTTTTTTGGATCTTACGATATATATAGACAGCATGAACAAAATTCTGACAGACGTATATATCGTAAGCCTAACTCATCCAACAGCCTCTTACATTGGGGCAGTTGGCAACCTGATGCTTTAAAACGTAGCATCCCTGTCGGTCAATATTTAAGAGCTAGGTGCAAATTGGACCCAGACATTGTGGAAGTACTACCTGATAGACCAAGTGTAACCTATAGACGTGGGCCTAGCCTTCGGGATATGCTAGTTCATAGTCATGAATGAGAGCCGAAGGTGGAACATCACACTTGGTTACCACACCCATCATGGGTTTCTTCCCATGTGGACATTGCATATCTTGCAAATTTATGATAAAAAAGAAGACCTAATAGATGGATGTACATATGATTTAAGGAAATGTATCAATTGCAGTAGCCACAATGTGATCTATGTGGCTCAATGTCCATGTCCAAAGATGCACGTGGGAAAGACTACCCAGGAGCTAAGAAAATGGGTAGGCATACATACTAGTACTATCCGCACACAAGCAGATACCCTGATTGCCCGATATATAAGATCAGTACATGACAACAAACTGGATGCAATCAAATTTTGGGGTGTTGCAAAATATGATCTTGGGCCACGGAAAGGAAACATAGATAGAAGTCTAAGAAGCAAAATGGATATATCACCTGAATAGTAAACAAACCTCTGGACTAAATGAGGGTTTATCATTTTCTGCATTTCTGGAGTGAGAAAAGAATGTAAAAAAGATCACTTGAAAGAGTATACACGCAGCACATTGAAGCTGGCACATCTAAAATAGTAATTACTTGAGAAAAATATTTATGGATAAAACCTATCAGTATCAGTAATAATTAGTATAGTTAAATGTAAGGGGATGACTATAAAGAAACAATCTAAAAGTCATACTTACCAAAGGGTGTGACATTGGGAAGATATATGGTGGACATCTATCATACTATATACAAGATCTCGAAGGATAAGAATACATAATTAGGACTATATGGATCCAAGGATTATGTATATGCACAGTGGAAAAGGACGAATATGGAAACAAAGTTCATGTTGAATACAGGAATATGATATATAGGCCTGTTATCAACATGGGAAGAATAACAACTATGGGAGAAGTGAGAAGTGAGAATTATGGCTCCTTGGCTGTTAAAAAAATTTCCACCAACATGACTCCTGGGCAAAGCCACCTGGCTTTGGAGGTGTGGTGGATGACTGGGGAATGGGGGGCTCTCCATATACTTGTTATCGTCTGGTTTCTGACTGCTTTTCCTGGTGTTCAGCCACTTTCACTTTTGCTCTTCATTGATCCAGGGTACCATTCCTTTGCACTTATATGCATTTATTGTTCACTTTGCACTTTTTTGTATTTTTTGTATGATTGCATTATATATATATATATATATATATATATATATATATATATATATATATGTGTATATATATATATATATATATATATATATATATATATATATATATATATATCCTTACTTAGTTTTGGCAAACACACCTGTGTTGGACCACTACTGTCTTCTCTATAGCTGGCCATTACTCATTATCATTGCTACATGTCCATGCCTTTTGCTTTTAACTTGTTTTTGAATTAATTTCATAATAAAGAATACTTATTTTTATACATAGTCATGTTTTGAGTGGTCGTTAAGGTTAATAGGTAATATATTAATATAATTTTAGACTTGGATTAACATATAGTGACCAGCAAATGTCCCTATATCTATATATAACCACTTTGAATAGCTTTGATCATCTCAAATGTATCTTGATACATTAATGCGCCGGTTTCGATGTTGGGTTTAATGACTGCGCATGCACCGGTTTCAATGTCATGCGTAATGCAGAAGGCAATGTCAGAAGCCAGAAACACGTCAGTGTCAACGTAATATGCATAGAATTAAATGCACCCAACCAATGATGTGGTATCATTGGATTGGACAGGGATCGCGCATAGGAAGTGATGGGATATTGACAGCTAATATAAGGACCAAAACTCCACTCCACTGCTGTAGCCTGATGTCCCTTTGAGAAAGCTAGTTTCTACTAGCGAAATGTCAGAGCAGGCATCTGATTTAAAACCCAGTCAGTGTTCTTCTCAAATTTGTTAAAGTGATGCCCTATGCCTATGTAAACCAAATAAGTGGATAGGAGCAATAAAAGGGTAGATCTCCTAACAAACTAAGAAAGTACCATTGCATGGGCATAGGAAATACTGAAGTTAACACACTGACTGAACACTGTATTGTTGCAACACTTGAAGGCACCCTGGTTGGGAAACACTGGATTAGCCAGTACTACCACCACCCCTGCTGGATGCTAGGGACATCAGTCCGCCATCTCCTGCTGTTCGCTAGTGACATCAGTCCACCATTTCATGCTGTGCTCTAGTGACATCTATCCACCATCTCATGCTGTACGCTAGTGACATCTGTACGCCATCTCATGCTGTACACTAGTGACACCAGTCAGCCATCTCATGCTGTACGCTAGTGACATCTGTCCGCCATACTATGCTGTACACTAGTGACATTAGTCTGCCATCTCATGCTGTACAATAGTGACATCAGTTAGCCGCCAGCCCACCACCTTCCTGCCACTACCAGTACGCCATCCCATGCTGTATGCTAGTGACATCAATCCGCCATCTCGTTCTGTACTCTATAAACATCTGTCTTCCATCTCTTGCTGTACGCTAGTGACATCAGTCTTCTATCTCATGCTGTATGCTATAAACATCTGTCTTCCATCTTATGCTGTATTCTATTAACATCAGTCAGCCACCACCTGCTGTACGTGGGATACTACTGGTAAAACAAATCCACCATCACCCTACTTCCAGCCAGGCCTACACATACACTACTCATCATCCCCAGAAAAGGGATAATTTTTTTCTGCTTTTCATGAAGAGATATATTTTCTTCAATCTTCACTCTTTTAGAATGCCAATTCTGTTACTACTCCCCAAAAAAGGGATAATTTTTTTCATAAAGCCACATCGTCTTTCCATGCCTCCGTGTGCATATAAACACTGGTAGGCCTCTACCAAAAACCAGTGATACTTTATGCCGCTTTATTTTGGTAGGAGTAAGCCTAAAAAATGGTCAAGCTGGAAAAGTTACCATGGGTTATCACATGTCACCATAACTGAGCCTTAAAAACACTTTCAAAATAATTGAATGCACTCATAACAGTGTAAGACAAGGGTGTAGAACTGTTAGGCAGTATTTTAAAGGTGTTTATTTCGTTGCTGGTTCGTGTCAACCAAGCTGAACCATATTCTTGATTTTCACAAAGTTCGGCAAGGCCGACAAACCTTTTAAAAGTTCACTTAACTCTATACAGCTCATTTGTAACACTACGGAATCTCTGCCCAGAGATATTCATAACAGCTAGCCAAAGATGGCTACATGTGCAGGCTGGAACAAGCAGCAAGCAGAAAGAAATTATGGTTGACAGTTCAAGTCAAAGGCCAGTATACAGACAGGCACAGCAGAGAAGATCACTGCAACACAGAAACAGCAGGATGAAATGCGTCGGAGACCAAGCAATGCTGAAAACACCACCTTGCTGAGGCCTGGAACAGCATTTGTGGCAATCTAATATTTGCGGTGGCTGGCTGGGATTAGAGGAGAATCCATTAGGGAGTGCACACTGGCTCAATAAAAGTACAGAAAGAGACACACCAGAGCAGGAATACCAGTAAATACATCAGAAACATGGCACAGAGAATGTTGTGTGATGCTTGCAAGAACCAGGAAACATGGTACCCTGGTGGTTGCCAATCTGCAGCATTACAAAGGCAAAGCAGTTAGGGCTATATCTGTTAACAAGTTACCAAAAGGTTCCTGTGGTAACCAGGAACCTTCTAGATAAGTAGAAAAATCTACATCTTACTTACTACAAGATGTATAAAGCAATGCATTGGTAATGTTAGTTTTTATATAAGCGACATTAATATACAGTTCAGAGAGTGAAAAAGCATTTAGAGGTGAGCATACCCTACAATGTTAGAGAATATAGCGCTGCTTTGTTGCTTGAAGTAACACCTGTTTCTTGTATTTGCTCTGCTGCTGCCTCTATTTTATTTGAAGTGTTCAGGGTGTTAAAGACTTTGCAGTGTGGGACACTTATACAACCTTTTAGTAACATTTCTTGAAACCTGATAATCTTTGTAAAGTCTATTCTCAGAATCTTGAGTATTTGAGTATTCACAGTTCAGCTCCACAAACAAAACAAATCCTTGTACAAAGTCTCTAAATTTCAATATGACTGTCATTTACACTTCGGAAGGCTAGCAATGTATGTGATTATTTCTCTGTTTGCTACAGCTTGGGACTTTTCTTGAATCTAGATTTATTTTAATGTTTTATTCCATTGCTCCTGATTTTTTATTTTTTTTAAAAATGCTGCTGATAATATAGACTTTGGTATATTGTAAGTTAAGACTAGGGCTGATCGAATCTGACAAATCCGAATTCATTACGAATTTCAAGATAAATTTGATTCGCAATGAATGTGAATATCGCCGCAATTCAATCGCTTCATTAAACTCCATTTAGTGCGGTCCAGGCTCCAGGGCATCTAAAATGGTGGATCCACATGTTAGGACATGGGGCAAGGAAACCTGGGAAGGTGGGTAGGCGGGATAACCCTTAATCACATGCAGCAGGCAGCCAGTCACCCCTGTGATGTCACAGCCCTATATAATCAGCAGCCATCTTGCAGCCAGTCACATCAGCATTCTATTCCAGAGAGAGAGGGACAGACATCAGTGTGTGTTGCACACAAAAGCATTTTTACAGCAACGATTCACCTCCTGGTCAGAACAGCGTTCTATTGCAGAGAGGGACAGAGAGCAGTGTGTTGCACAGAAAAGCTTTTTTACAGCAGCGACTCACCTCAAGCCCAAATCCAGCCCAGAAGCACTGATAGGGAAGGGTGTGAGATTGAGAGAGAAAGTGCAATTTTGGGTGAAGTATACGCCTGTGTGCAGCAGCACTGGTGTGTAAAAAGCTAATAGTAGCCAGCCAGTTGGGATGAACAGAGCACTAAAAGCATATCCTCCTCTATTAAGTGTAAATTGTGCATACATCTAAATGGTGTACCATTTTGTTCCTGTTAAAGTCTTAATGGCCTAGATACTGTGAAAGGCCATCCAAAAATACACACCTGCTGGTGTTGTAGACATATACTGTTTTAAGTGTACTGGAGCACATTGTCCTCCCTTCATAAGTGCATACCGCAAACGTACATCTAAGTGATGTACCATTTTGTTCTTGTTAAAGTCTTAAGGGGCTAGATACTGTGAAAGGCCAGCCAAAAGTTTATACCTTCTGGTGTTGTAGACAAATACAGTTTTAAGCATACTGGAGCACATTGTCCTCCCCTATTAAGAGCATACCACATCCGTACATCTAAGTGGTGTACTATTTTGTTACTGTTAAAGTCTTAAGGGCCAAGATACTGTGAAAGGCCAGCCAAAGTACACACCTGCTGGTGTTGTAGACAAATTCAGTTTTAAGCGTAGTGGAGCATATTGTACTCCCCTCATATACGCACTAAGTATGTCAGGCAGAGAAGTGCCCAGACGTGCACAGAGAAGTGGCAGAGGCCTAAATTCATCAGGCAGAGGTCACAGCAGACTAGGAGTGAGTGGCAGCAGGAATCGCAGTGAGAGGCCTGAGCTTCCGGTATCAGCTAGTGGTCGTGTCTCGATCAGCAACCCATCCGCCGTCATCAATTGGTTAAAACAGTCATCCACTCCATCACAAGTGACATCTGACACCCCCAGTCAACAGTCGATGGGTTCCTCAGATACAGCCCTCAGTTGGCATTGCCCAGGAGCAGTCCCTGTCTTCCCATTGCCTCTGTCCTTTGCTGTTCCCTCCCCTATTTAGTGAGGACGATCTAGAGGACACAGCAGCTACTGCCAAGCCAAGAAGTGGAGGAGACATCCGCCGCTTTCTCCGCTAGGTGGGCAAGTACTGATAAGAAGAGTGGTGTGGGAGGTGGTGTTGCGAACGATTAGGCTCCTTAAGCAGACACTTTTGAGGAACCTGAGAAGGACATCAGTGATGTGCAGACACAACTCGATGATGATGAAGCCAATCGCACTTGGGAACCGGGTGCAGAAGGGGCTACCTCCTCCTCAGGAGAAGAGGGTTGCAGGTTGCCCGTGAGGCAGAAGTTGAGCCAGCAAGGTGGTAGCATGGTTGGCAGTCAGCATGGTGGCAGAAGTGGAAAGTCCGGAGCCAAAGCGTGCCCTGGGCTACGTGGCAGCCTACCTTCCCGGGAGGTAGTGGAACAGGGGTTCCTGGAGTGGGCTGCAGTAGCAGTCAATCAGTGCAGACTGTTGGTGGGTGTGGCAGTTTTTCATCAAGCATCCGAAGGTTGTTTACCTGGCCACATGCAAGATGTGTCGGCAGAAGGAGAAGCATGGCTAGTGTCCCAATGTTGGCACCATAGCCCTGCATCAACATATGCAGCATCACCATAAAGTGGACTGGGAGAACCATGGCTCCGATGTGGTGGTCCAGCCTACTGCATCACCCAATGGCACGCCGATCCCTGTTTCAGCCAGCCAAAGCTCCACCACCTCAACCGAAGGGAGCTGTGTGTCATACCCATCTTTTGTCGCTCCATATGCTCCTGCTCCTCCTATTTGGTGAAGCCATGTCCAAGAGACAACAGTATACACCCACTCATCCAACTGTAGAGAAGCTGAATATGCTCCTGTCCAAGTTGCTGGTGTTGCAGTCTATCCCTTTTAAAGCGGTGGACTCTGCACCTTTCAGAGAACTGATGGCTTGTGCCGAGCCGAGGTGGAGAGTCCAAAGCCGTCATTTCTTTGTGAAGAAGGCAGTACCAGCCCTGCACAATTTTGTGGAACAGAAGATGGACCAGTCCTTGAGCTTGTCGGTTTGAACCAAGGTGCACGACAGCGCCAATGTGGGGAGCTGTAACTATGGTCAGGGACAATACATGTCTTTTACGGCCCACTGGGGGAATGTGGTTGCTGCACATCCACAACAGCAACTTGGACAGGTCATGCAGCTTCCGCCTCCACGCTCTCAGGATGTTGGTCCTGTGAAAGTGGACGACTCCGCCTCCTCATCCTCCACCCTGACCTAAGCATACCATGTGTGAAGGGCACAGTGGTGTCACGCTGTTCTTCACATGGTTTGCCTTGAAAAACGGAGTCACACAGGGGAGGAACTGCTAAAAGTCAATCATCAAGAAATCGAATCATGGTTAATCCACGAAATCTGGAATTAGGAACCATGGTGACCGACAACGGGAAGAACATCTTGTCTGCACTGTGACAAGGAAGCCTTAGACATGCGCCCTGCATGGCACACGTGTTCAATCTGGTTGTCAAGCGGTTCCTGAAGTGTTCCCCCCATTTGCAAGACATCCTAACAATGGGAAGGAAACTTTGTATGCACTTCAGCCACTTGTACATCGCAAAGCACACCATTCTTGAACTGCAGCATCAAAACGGTATCCCCCAACATAGTCTAATTTGTGATGTTGCCACACGTTAGAATTCCACCCTCCATATGTTGAACCGACTATACAAAGAGAAAAAAGCCATAACTGATTTCCTGATGATCCAAGCGGATAGGGGAACTCCCCTGTGTGACTTCAATGTCAACCAGTGGCATTTCAATGTC
This sequence comes from Hyla sarda, assembly GCF_029499605.1. Classification (NCBI taxonomy): domain Eukaryota; kingdom Metazoa; phylum Chordata; class Amphibia; order Anura; family Hylidae; genus Hyla; species Hyla sarda. The sequence goes on from NC_079198.1 coordinate 85,645,322, forward strand.
AACCCATGACACCTGCCTTTTGCTCAGGCCCTTTGAGGAAGCCACATTATTAGTCAGTCACCAGGATTACAGGATGAATATCGTCATTCCACTGCTTCATCTACTACAACACGTGTTGGAAATAATGGCTGGTCAGGGCACTGGGGAACTGTGGGGGCTTAACTGGAGGAGGAGGAGGGGGGGAGGGGCACAGTGGAGCACCGCTATGTTTTGTGAGATGGGCGGTTTTTCTAGTCATCTGACAGGAGAGGAGGAGCAGTAACAGCTAGAGGAGCTAGAGGGTTATGAGGAAGGCGAGACAGAGGACCCAGACACACCGTGGCAGTACGCAGTGGAGATGTAGGCAGGTTGTCCCTCCGAGTCACTTGCACAAATGGCACAATGCATGCTCACTTTCTTGCGTAGTGACTAGAAATGAGAAGATATGATTTGGCCGATTCGCTGAATTAAAAAAAAAATAATGATTCGATCCAAATAAGGGGCCATTTAAATGTAAAAATAATATATTTTTTTATAATTATTTTTTTTTTATTAGTAATGTACTGTATTTTAATATTGTGTTTAATAAAGTGTGTGTGTATGTGTGTATCACTTTTTTTTCTCAATTTTTTTTAATTTTTTAGGTAGTACTACTACTCCCAGCATGGAACAGACTATTCCATGATGGGAGCTGTAATACCAATACTAATAGACAGATCACTGCAGGTGTCACTCCTGACACACAATGCGATTGTCCTTTCTATTGCAGAGATGGAGCGGCTTTCTCCTGCGCTCGCATCTCTGCACTATACTCCGGCCGGCCAGTGATGTGAATAGAATTCACATCACTTATTCATATTTCCCGCAAAGAGCTGTGATTGGCCAGATGGCTCCAGCCACTCACAGCTCTCTGCGGAAAATATGAATAATAGGTATATATATGGCATATACTCATACTACAGTGGGACCAGAGAAGAGTGGCTATACATTAAACAGGACGATCGCATCGGGTGTCAGAAGTAACACCCGCTGCGATCTGTATATTAATGCAGGTACTGCAGCTCTTAGCATGGAGCAGAGGGTACTCCATGTTGGGAGCAGTAGTACCTGCAATAAAGGACAGATCACAGCGAGTGTCTCTCCTGACACCCGCTGTGATCGTCGTATCTATTGCAGAGATGCGAGCGCAGGAGAAAGCTGCTCGCATCTGTCACGATGCCGGCTGGCAGGTAGTGGATCCTCTGTGCCAGAGAGGGATTGGCGTGGACCGTGCTAGTGGACCGGTTCTAAGCCACTACTGGTTTTCACCAGAGCCCGCCGCAAAGCGGGATGGTCTTGCTGCGGCGGTAGTGACCAGGTCGTATCCACTAGCAACGGCTCACCTCTCTGGCTGCTGAAGATAGGCGCGGTACAAGGGAGTAGGCAAAAGCAAGGTCGGACGTAGCAGAAGGTCGGGGCAGGCAGCAAGGATCGTAGTCAGGGGCAACGGCAGAAGGTCTGGAAACACAGGCAAGGAACACACAAGGAACGCTTTCACTGGCACTAAGGCAACAAGATCCGGCAAGGGAGTGCAGGGGAAGTGAGGTGATATAGGGAAGTGCACAGGTGAACACACTAATTGGGACCACTGCGCCAATCAGCGGCGCAGTGGCCCTTTAAATCGCAGAGACCCGGCGCGCGCGCGCCCTAGGGAGCGGGGCCGCGCGCGCCGGGACAGAACAGACGGAGAGTGAGTCAGGTAGGGGAGCCGGGGTGCGCATCGCGAGCGGGCGCTACCCGCATCGCGAATCGCATCCCGGCTGGCAGCGGAATCGCAGCGCCCCGGGTCAGAGGACGTGACCGGAGCGCTGCCGCGGGGAGAGTGAAGCGAGCGCTCCGGGGAGGAGCGGGGACCCGGAGCGCTCGGCGTAACAGTACCCCCCCCCTTGGGTCTCCCCCTCTTCTTGGAGCCTGAGAACCTGAGGAGCAGACTTTTGTCTAGGATGTTGTCCTCAGGTTCCCAGGATCTCTCTTCAGGACCACAACCCTCCCAGTCCACTAAAAAAAAATTTTTTCCTCTGACCTTTTTGGCAGCTAAAATTTCTTTGACCGAGAAGATGTCCGAGGAGCCAGAAACAGGAGTGGGAGGAACAGATTTGGGAGAAAAACGGTTGAGGATGAGTGGTTTGAGAAGAGAGACGTGAAAGGCATTAGGGATACGAAGAGAGGGAGGAAGAAGAAGTTTATAAGAGACAGGATTAATTTGACACAAAATTTTGAAAGGACCAAGATAGCGTGGTCCCAACTTGTAGCTAGGGACACGGAAGCGGACATATTTAGCGGAGAGCCATACCTTGTCTCCAGGGGAAAAAACGGGGGGAGCTCTTCTTTTCTTATCCGCGAACTTCTTCATGCGTGATGAAGCCTGTAAGAGAGAATTTTGGGTCTCTCTCCATATGATGGAAAGGTCACGAGAAATTTCATCCACAGCGGGCAGACCAGAGGGCAAGGGAGTAGGGAGGGGGGGAAGAGGGTGACGGCCGTACACCACGAAAAATGGGGATTTGGAGGAAGACTCAGAGACCCTGAAGTTATACGAGAATTCGGCCCATGGGAGGAGATCTGCCCAGTCATCCTGGCGGGAGGAAACAAAATGTCGCAAATAATCACCCAAGATCTGGTTAATCCTTTCTACTTGTCCATTGGACTGGGGATGATATGCAGAAGAAAAATTTAATTTAATCTTGAGTTGTTTACAGAGAGCCCTCCAGAATTTAGACACGAATTGGACGCCTCTATCCGAGACAATCTGCGTAGGCAACCCGTGAAGACGAAAAATGTGTACAAAAAATTGTTTAGCCAACTGAGGCGCAGAAGGAAGACCAGGAAGAGGGATGAAATGTGCCATTTTGGAGAATCGATCAACGACCACCCAAATAACAGTGTTGCCACGGGAAGGGGGTAAATCAGTAATAAAATCCATACCAATCAGAGACCAAGGCTGTTCGGGGACAGGCAGAGGATGAAGAAAACCAGCGGGCTTCTGGCGAGGAGTCTTATCCCGGGCACAGATAGTGCAGGCTCGCACAAAGTCCACAACATCCGTCTCCAGAGTCGGCCACCAATAGAAGCGGGAGATGAGTTGCACAGATTTCTTGATACCCGCATGACCTGCGAGATGGGAGGAGTGACCCCATTTGAGGATTCCGAGGCGTTGGCGAGGAGAAACAAAGGTCTTTCCTGGAGGAGTCTGCCTGATGGAGGCAGGAGAAGTGGAGATCAGGCAGTCAGGTGGAATGATGTGTTGCGGAGAGAGTTCAACTTCTGAGGCATCCGAGGAACGAGAGAGAGCATCGGCCCTAATGTTCTTATCGGCAGGACGAAAGTGAATCTCAAAATTAAATCGGGCAAAGAACAGAGACCACCGGGCCTGGCGAGGATTCAGCCGTTGGGCAGACTGGAGGTAGGAGAGGTTCTTGTGGTCGGTGTAGATAATAACAGGAGAACTTGATCCCTCCAGCAGATGCCTCCATTCCTCAAGTGCTAATTTGATGGCTAGAAGCTCTCGATCCCCGATGGAGTAGTTCCTCTCCGCTGGAGAGAAGGTCCTAGAGAAAAAACCACAAGTGACAGCATGCCCGGAAGAATTTTTTTGTAGAAGAACAGCTCCAGCTCCCACTGAGGAGGCATCAACCTCCAATAGGAAGGGTTTGGAAGGGTCAGGTCTGGAGAGGACGGGAGCCGAAGAAAAGGCAGACTTGAGTCGTTTAAAGGCGTCTTCTGCTTGAGGAGGCCAGGACTTGGGATTAGCATTTTTTTTGGTTAAAGCCACGATAGGAGCCACAATGGTAGAAAAATGTGGAATAAATTGCCTGTAATAATTGGCGAACCCCAAAAAGCGTTGGATAGCACGGAGTCCGGAGGGGCGTGGCCAATCTAAGACGGCAGAGAGTTTGTCTGGATCCATCTGTAGTCCCTGGCCAGAGACCAAATATCCTAGAAAAGGAAGAGATTGGCATTCAAACAGACATTTCTCAATTTTGGCATAGAGTTGGTTGTCACGAAGTCTCTGAAGAACCATACGGACATGCTGGCGGTGTTCTTCTAGATTGGCAGAAAAAATTAGGATATCGTCCAGATATACAACAACACAGGAGTATAACAAATCACGAAAAATTTCATTGACAAAGTCTTGGAAGACGGCAGGGGCGTTGCACAGTCCAAAGGGCATGACCAGATACTCAAAGTGTCCATCTCTGGTGTTAAATGCCGTTTTCCACTCGTCCCCCTCTCTGATGCGGATGAGGTTATAGGCGCCTCTTAAGTCCAATTTAGTGAAGATGTGGGCACCTTGGAGGCGATCAAAGAGTTCAGAGATGAGGGGTAAGGGGTAGCGGTTCTTAACCGTGATTTTATTAAGACCGCGGTAGTCAATGCAAGGACGTAGGGAGCCATCTTTTTTGGACACAAAGAAAAATCCGGCTCCGGCAGGAGAGGAGGATTTACGGATAAAGCCCTTTTTTAGATTCTCCTGGACGTATTCGGACATGGCAAGAGTCTCTGGGGCAGAGAGAGGATAAATTCTGCCCCGGGGTGGAGTAGTGCCCGGGAGGAGGTCGATAGGGCAATCATAAGGCCTGTGAGGAGGTAGAGTCTCAGCTTGTTTTTTGCAGAAAACATCCGCGAAGTCCATATAGGCCTTAGGGAGACCGGTTACTGGAGGAACCACAGAGTTACGGCAAGGGTTACTGGGAACCGGTTTTAGACAGTTCTTGGAACAAGAGGACCCCCAACTCTTGATCTCCCCAGTGGACCAATCCAGGGTAGGGGAATGAAGTTGAAGCCAGGGAAGTCCAAGGAGAATTTCCGAGGTGCAATTGGGGAGGACCAAAAGTTCAATCCTCTCATGATGAGATCCGATGCTCATAAGAAGGGGCTCCGTGCGGAAACGTATGGTACAGTCCAATCTTTCATTATTTACACAATTGATGTAGAGGGGTCTGGCGAGACTGGTCACCGGGATGTTGAACCTGTTGACGAGAGAGGCCAAAATAAAATTTCCTGCAGATCCTGAGTCCAAGAAGGCCACTGTAGAGAAGGAGAAGGCAGAGGCAGACATCCGCACAGGCACAGTAAGACGTGGAGAAGCAGAGTAGACATCAAGGACTGTCTCACCATTGTGCGGAGTCAGCGTACGTCTTTCCAGGCGAGGAGGACGGATAGGACAATCTCTGAGGAAGTGTTCGGTACTAGCACAGTACAGGCAGAGGTTCTCCATACGGCGTTGTGTCCTCTCTTGAGGTGTCAGGCGAGACCGGTCGACCTGCATAGCCTCCACGGCGGGAGGCACAGGAACAGATTGCAGGGGACCAGAGGAGAGAGGAGCCGAGGAGAAGAAACGCCTCGTGCGAACAGAGTCCATATCTTGGCGGAGTTCCTGACGCCTTTCGGAAAAACGCATGTCAATGCGAGTGGCTAGGTGAATAAGTTCATGTAGATTAGCAGGAATTTCTCGTGCGGCCAGAACATCTTTAATGTTGCTGGATAGGCCTTTTTTGAAGGTCGCGCAGAGGGCCTCATTATTCCAGGACAATTCAGAAGCAAGAGTACGGAATTGTACGGCATACTCGCCAACGGAAGAATTACCCTGGACCAGGTTCAACAGGGCAGTCTCAGCAGAAGAGGCTCGGGCAGGTTCCTCAAAGACACTTCGGATTTCCGAGAAGAAGGAGTGTACAGAGGCAGTGACGGGGTCATTGCGGTCCCAGAGCGGTGTGGCCCATGACAGGGCTTTTCCGGACAGAAGGCTGACTACGAAAGCCACCTTAGACCTTTCAGTGGGAAACAGGTCCGACATCATCTCCAGATGCAGGGAACATTGGGAAAGAAAGCCACGGCAAAACTTAGAGTCCCCATCAAATTTATCCGGCAAGGATAAGCGTATCCCAGGAGCGGCCACTCGCTGCGGAGGAGGTGCAGGAGCTGGCGGAGGAGATGACTGCTGAAGCTGTGGTAGTAACTGTTGTAGCATAACGGTCAGTTGAGACAGCTGTTGGCCTTGTTGCGCTATCTGTTGTGACTGCTGGGCGACCACCGTGGTGAGGTCAGCGACAACTGGCAGAGGAACTTCAGCGGGATCCATGGCCGGATCTACTGTCACGATGCCGGCTGGCAGGTAGTGGATCCTCTGTGCCAGAGAGGGATTGGCGTGGACCGTGCTAGTGGACCGGTTCTAAGCCACTACTGGTTTTCACCAGAGCCCGCCGCAAAGCGGGATGGTCTTGCTGCGGCGGTAGTGACCAGGTCGTATCCACTAGCAACGGCTCACCTCTCTGGCTGCTGAAGATAGGCGCGGTACAAGGGAGTAGGCAAAAGCAAGGTCGGACGTAGCAGAAGGTCGGGGCAGGCAGCAAGGATCGTAGTCAGGGGCAACGGCAGAAGGTCTGGAAACACAGGCAAGGAACACACAAGGAACGCTTTCACTGGCACTAAGGCAACAAGATCCGGCAAGGGAGTGCAGGGGAAGTGAGGTGATATAGGGAAGTGCACAGGTGAACACACTAATTGGGACCACTGCGCCAATCAGCGGCGCAGTGGCCCTTTAAATCGCAGAGACCCGGCGCGCGCGCGCCCTAGGGAGCGGGGCCGCGCGCGCCGGGACAGAACAGACGGAGAGTGAGTCAGGTAGGGGAGCCGGGGTGCGCATCGCGAGCGGGCGCTACCCGCATCGCGAATCGCATCCCGGCTGGCAGCGGAATCGCAGCGCCCCGGGTCAGAGGACGTGACCGGAGCGCTGCCGCGGGGAGAGTGAAGCGAGCGCTCCGGGGAGGAGCGGGGACCCGGAGCGCTCGGCGTAACAGCATCTATACAATATACAAGAGGATCGCAGGGGTGTCGCTAATGAAGAAATTTGTTATTTCGAATCAAGTCAAAGTTCGGATTCGGTCCGAATCAAATTCTTCATGATATTCGGAATTAATTAGACTTGGTCAAATTCGATTTGCTCATTTCTAGTAGTTACCGCCAAATTATCACCATTCGGCAGCGGGATGATTTCTGGCTCTCTTATTTATTGGACCCTTGCTACCGGCACAAAATTGGGGCCTTTTTTACACCCATTGAGAGGGAGGACAAATTGACCTTCTACAGAGACATGCTACGTAGTCATTTGGCAAATGCCTATCTGCATCATCGTCCATCCTCCCTCAAGTATGACTCTTGGGGTGCTCTGTGCTCACCTTTCACTGCCATGGCTGCTGTGGAAGGGGTGGGCTGCGAGGAGCAGTACCAGCTCCATCAGCAGCAGCCTGAGTCTACAGTCGCTGATGAGTAACTTTCTTCAACCGCATAGTGAAGCAACTCTTCATCAGCAGGAAAACCTGGAGCAGGACCTTAACCAGCAGGTGGTGGCATACCTTGACATGACCATGCCAACACACCTTGAAGATCTGCTAGACTTCTGGGCAGCCAAACTTGATTTGTGGCCGCAACTAGCAGAGTTTGCCCTGGAAAAGCTGCTCTGCCCAGTCAGTAGTATGCCAATAGAGCGGAGTTTAGTGTGGCAGGGGCCATGGTAACCCCAAGGAGAACTCGTCTATTCATGAAAAATATGGAGAGACTTACCTTTGTGACGATGACTCAGGCATGGATTAGCCAGTATTTCCACCCACCAATACCTGATGCATTAGAGTAGATTGACCATGGTGCCACGCCAACACTTCACAAATGTGGATAGTGCAAAACATGTTTAAGGCGCTGCTCCCCAGTTACAGACATTCCTCCGCATCAGACCACAAGTAAGTATTGAGCATATGCATTACGTAAAACTTAACCTCTCCCTATTTCCCCCTATAAACACTGCCATTCCCCAGGGTTTTTAGGTGGAAATAGAGTTTCCTGTGTGGGCCCCCCTTTTTAGGGTAACACTTGCCAAGAAGGGAATTAATAGTGCAAGAGTAGGGCCTTACAGGGAAGTTTTTACCCCCACCCCAATATGTTGTTCCCTTCCACCTTTTCAAAGAAAGTGTTAAAGAGGGCGGCCCCACACATGATCCAAACCCTATTTCCCTCTATGAACTCTGGGAAATGGCAGTGTTTGTAGGTGGAAATAGGGAGAGGTTCCTGTGTGGGGCCGCTCTTTTTAGGGCGAGTAACACTTGCCAAGAAGGGAATTAATAATGCGAGAGTAGGGCCTTACAGGGGAAGTTTTTACCCCCACCAGTTACAATGGACAATACGTTGTTCCCTTCCACCTTTTAGAGGTCTTTGCATCACATCAATACTTGGTGGTGTAGGTGGCACATGGTGTTTTTTGCACACCTTTCCTTTTGTTTGACTTAAAAAATAAAATTGGGTACATATATTTTATCCAAAGCATATTAAAAGTAAAGTTTTACGTAATGCATATTCTCAATACTTACCTGTGCACACTAACACTTTCACAAAAGAGACCGTTTTCTTCTGCCTACCTGCCTCAGCTACTATTCTGATCCTGCCACCCACCTGATGCCACACATCTGATGCCAAGTTCTCCTTTTTTCACCCACCTTCGTCACTGGGTTCTGGTATTGCCACCCAGCTCACCACTCACCGGGTCACTTTCAGGATGATGCCACCTCCAGGCTTTCTCATTTTGCCACCATATGTTCTCCTCATGCTGATGCCAGCTCCAGGCTGTCTCATTCTGCCACTATATGTTCTCCTCATGCTGATGCTAGCTCCAATCTGTCTCATACTGTTACGCCGAGCGCTCCGGGTCCCCGCTCCTCCCCGGAGCGCTCGCAACATCCTCGCATTTGCAGCGCCCCGGTCAGACCTGCTGACCGGGTGCGCTGCAATACCTCTCTCAGCCGGGATGCGATTCGCGATGCGGGAGGCGCCCGCTCGCGATGCGCATCACAGCTCCCGTACCTGACTCGCTCTCCGTCGGTCTTGTCCCGGCGCGCGCGGCCCCGCTCCTTAGGGCGCGCGCGCGCCGGGTCTCTGCAATTTAAAGGGCCACTGCGCCACTGATTGGCGCAGCTGGCTTAATTAGTGTGTTCACCTGTGCACTCCCTATTTATACCTCACTTCCCCTGCACTCCCTCGCCGGATCTTGTTGCCATTGTGCCAGTGAAAGCGTTCCCTAGTGTGTTCCTAGCCTGTGTTCCAGACCTCCTGCCGTTGCCCCTGACTACGATCCTTGCTGCCTGCCCTGACCTTCTGCTACGTCCGACCTTGCTCTTGTCTACTCCCTTGTACCGCGCCTATCTTCAGCAGTCAGAGAGGTTGAGCTATTGCTGGTGGATACGACCTGGTTGCTACCGCCGCTGCAAGACCATCCCGCTTTGCGGCGGGCTCTGGTGAATACCAGTAGCAACTTAGAACCGGTCCACCAGCACGGTCCACGCCAATCCCTCTCTGGCACAGAGGATCCACCTCCTGCCAGCCGAATCATGACAGTAGATCCGGCCATGGATCCCGCTGAAGTCCCACTGCCAGTTGTCGCCGACCTCACCACGGTGGTCGCCCAGCAGTCGCAACAGATAGCGCAACAAGGCCACCAGCTGTCTCAACTGACCGTGATGCTACAGCAGCTACTACCACAGCTTCAGCAATCATCTCCTCCGCCAGCTCCTGCACCTCCTCCGCAGCGAGTGTCCGCTTCCGGCCTACGATTATCCTTGCCGGATAAATTTGATGGGGACTCTAAGTTTTGTTGTGGCTTTCTTTCGCAATGTTCCCTGCACTTGGAGATGATGTCGGACCAGTTTCCTACTGAAAGGTCTAAGGTGGCTTTCGTAGTCAGCCTTCTGTCTGGGAAAGCTCTGTCATGGGCCACACCGCTCTGGGACCGCAATGACCCCGTCACTGCCTCTGTACACTCCTTCTTCACGGAGATTCGAAGTGTCTTTGAGGAACCTGCCCGAGCCTCTTCTGCTGAGACTGCCCTGCTGAACCTGGTCCAGGGTAATTCTTCTGTTGGCGAGTACGCCATCCAATTCCGTACTCTTGCCTCAGAATTATCCTGGAATAATGAGGCCCTCTGCGCGACCTTTAAAAAAGGCCTATCCAGCAACATTAAAGATGTGCTGGCCGCACGAGAAATTCCTGCTAACCTGCATGAACTTATTCATCTGGCCACCCGCATTGACATGCGTTTTTCCGAAAGGCGCCAGGAGTTCCGCCAGGATATGGACTTTGTTCGCACGAGGCGTTTTTTCTCCCCGGCTCCTCTCTCCTCTGGTCCTCTGCAATCCGTTCCTGTGACTCCCGCCATGGAGGCTATGCAAGTTGACCGGTCTCGCTTGACACCTCAAGAGAGGACACGACGCCGCATGGAGAATCTGTGCCTGTACTGTGCCGGTACCGAACACTTCTTGAAGGATTGTCCTATCCGTCCTCCCCGCCTGGAAAGACGTATGCTGACTCCGCACAAAGATGAGACAGTTCTTGATGTCTACTCTGCTTCTCCACGCCTTACTGTGCCTGTGCGGATATCTTCCTCTACCTTCTCCTTCTCTGCTATGGCCTTCTTGGATTCCGGATCTGCAGGAAATTTTATTTTGGCCTCTCTCATCAACAGGTTCAACATCCCGGTGACCAGTCTCGCCAGACCCCTCTACATCAATTCTGTTAACAATGAAAGATTGGACTGTACCGTGCGTTACCGCACGGAACCTCTCCTAATGTGCATCGGACCTCATCACGAAAAAATTAAATTTTTGGTCCTCTCCAACTGCACTTCCGAAATTCTTCTTGGATTACCGTGGCTTCAACGCCATTCCCCAACCCTTGATTGGTCCACAGGAGAAATCAAGAACTGGGGTACTTCTTGTTTCAAGGACTGTCTTAAACCGGTTCCCAGTACTCCCTGCCGTGACCCTGTGGTTCCCCCTGTAACCGGTCTTCCTAAGGCTTATATGGACTATGCTGACGTGTTTTGCAAAAAGCAAGCTGAGACTTTACCTCCTCACAGGCCTTATGACTGTCCTATTGACCTCCTCCCGGGTACTACTCCACCCCGGGGCAGAATTTATCCTTTGTCTGCTCCAGAGACTCTTGCCATGTCAGAGTACATCCAGGAAAATTTAAAAAAGGGGTTTATCCGCAAATCCTCCTCTCCTGCCGGAGCTGGATTTTTTTTTGTGTCCAAAAAAGATGGCTCCCTACGTCCTTGCATTGATTACCGCGGACTTAATAAAATCACGGTAAAGAACCGCTACCCCCTACCTCTTATCTCGGAACTCTTTGATCGCCTACAAGGTGCCCACATCTTTACCAAACTGGACTTAAGAGGTGCTTATAATCTCATCCGCATCAGGGAGGGGGACGAATGGAAGACTGCATTTAACACCAGAGATGGACACTTTGAGTATCTGGTCATGCCCTTTGGCCTGTGCAACGCCCCTGCTGTCTTCCAAGACTTTGTTAATGAAATTTTTCGTGATCTCTTATATTCCTGTGTTGTGGTTTATCTGGACGATATTCTGATTTTTTCTGCCAACTTAGAAGAACAACGCCAGCATGTCCGCATGGTTCTTCAGAGACTTCGAGACAATCAACTTTATGCCAAAATGGAGAAATGTCTGTTTGAATGTCAATCTCTTCCTTTCCTAGGATACTTGGTCTCTGGCCAGGGACTACAAATGGACCCAGATAAACTCTCTGCCGTCTTAGATTGGCCACGCCCCTCCGGACTCCGTGATATCCAACGTTTTTTGGGGTTCGCCAATTATTACAGACAATTTATTCCACACTTTTCCACTATTGTGGCTCCTATCGTGGCTTTAACCAAGAAAAATGCCAATCCCAAGTCCTGGTCTCCCCAAGCGGAAGACGCATTTAAACATCTCAAGTCTGCCTTTTCTTCTGCTCCCGTGCTCTCCAGACCTGACCCATCTAAACCCTTCCTATTGGAGGTAGATGCCTCCTCAGTGGGAGCTAGAGCTGTCCTTCTACAAAAAAATTCTTCCGGGCATGCTGTTACTTGTGGTTTTTTTTCTAGGACCTTCTCTCCGGCGGAGAGAAACTACTCCATCGGGGATCGAGAACTACTGGCCATTAAATTGGCGCTTGAGGAATGGAGGCATCTGCTGGAGGGATCAAAATTTCCAGTTATCATATACACTGATCACAAGAATCTCTCCTATCTCCAGTCTGCCCAACGGCTGAACCCTCGCCAGGCCAGGTGGTCGTTGTTCTTTGCCCGTTTTAACTTTGAAATTCACTTTCGCCCTGCCGACAAGAACATTAGGGCCGATGCTCTCTCTCGTTCCTCGGATGCCTCGGAAGTAGAGCTCTCTCCGCAACACATCATTCCTCCTGACTGTCTGATCTCCACTTCTCCAGCCTCCATCAGGCAAACTCCTCCAGGGAAGACCTTCGTTTCTCCACGCCAGCGTCTCGGGATTCTCAAATGGGGACACTCCTCCCACCTCGCAGGCCATGCGGGCATCAACAAATCCTTGCAACTCATCTCTCGTTTCTATTGGTGGCCGACTCTGGAGACGGCTGTTGTTGATTTTGTGCGGGCCTGTACTGTCTGTGCTCGGGATAAGACTCCTCGCCAGAAGCCTGCTGGTCTCCTTCATCCTCTGCCTGTCCCCGAACAGCCTAGGTCACTGATTGGTATGGACTTTATTACAGACTTACCCCCATCCCGTGGCAACACAGTTGTTTGGGTGGTCGTTGATCGATTTTCCAAGATGGCACATTTTATTCCTCTTCCTGGTCTTCCTTCAGCGCCTCAGTTGGCAAAAAATTTTTTGTACACATTTTTCGTCTTCACGGTTTGCCCACGCAGATCGTCTCGGATAGAGGCGTCCAATTCGTGTCTAAATTCTGGAGGTCCCTCTGTAAACAGCTCAAGATTAAATTAAACTTCTCTTCTTCTTATCATCCCCAATCCAATGGGCAAGTAGAAAGAATTAACCAGGTCCTGGGTGACTATTTACGGCATTTTGTTTCCTCCCGCCAGGATGACTGGGCAGATCTTCTACCATGGGCCGAATTCTCATACAACTTCAGAGTCTCCGAATCTTCTGCTAAGTCCCCATTTTTCGTGGTGTACGGCCGTCACCCTCTTCCCCCCTCCCTACTCCCTTGCCCTCTGGTTTGCCCGCTGTGGATGAAGTGACTCGTGATCTTTCCACCATATGGAAAGAGACCCAAAATTCTCTTTTACAGGCTTCATCCCGCATAAAAAGGTTTGCCGATAAGAAAAGAAGAACTCCCCCCATTTTTGCTCCCGGAGACAAGGTATGGCTCTCCGCTAAATATGTCCGCTTTCGTGTCCCCAGTTACAAACTGGGACCACGCTATCTTGGTCCTTTCAAAGTCTTGTGCCAGATTAACCCTGTCTCTTACAAACTCCTTCTTCCTCCTTCTCTTCGTATTCCCAATGCCTTCCATGTCTCTCTCCTTAAACCACTCATCATTTACCGCTTCTCTCCCAAACTTGTTTCTCCCACTCCTGTTTTCGGTTCTTCTGACGTCTTCTCCGTGAAGGAGATTCTGGCCTCCAAGACGGTCAGAGGGAAAAAAAAATTCTTGGTGGATTGGGAGGGCTGTGGTCCAGAAGAGAGATCCTGGGAACCTGAGGACAACATCCTAGACAAAAGTCTTATCCTCAGGTTCTCAGGCTCCAAGAAGAGGGGGAGACCCAAGGGGGGGGTACTGTTATGCCGAGCGCTCCGGGTCCCCGCTCCTCCCCGGAGCGCTCGCAACATCCTCGCATTTGCAGCGCCCCGGTCAGACCTGCTGACCGGGTGCGCTGCAATACCTCTCTCAGCCGGGATGCGATTCGCGATGCGGGAGGCGCCCGCTCGCGATGCGCATCCCGGCTCCCGTACCTGACTCGCTCTCCGTCGGTCTTGTCCCGGCGCGCGCGGCCCCGCTCCTTAGGGCGCGCGCGCACCGGGTCTCTGCAATTTAAAGGCCCACTGCGCCACTGATATGCGCAGCTGGCTTAATTAGTGTGTTCACCTGTGCACTCCCTATTTATACCTCACTTCCCCTGCACTCCCTCGCCAGATCTTGTTGCCATTGTGCCAGTGAAAGCGTTCCCTAGTGTGTTCCTAGCCTGTGTTCCAGACCTCCTGCCGTTGCCCCTGACTACGATCCTTGCTGCCTGCCCTGACCTTCTGCTACGTCCGACCTTGCTCTTGTCTACTCCCTTGTACCGCGCCTATCTTCAGCAGTCAGAGAGGTTGAGCCGTTGCTGGTGGATACGACCTGGTTGCTACTGCCGCTGCAAGACCATCCCGCTTTGCGGCGGGCTCTGGTGAATACCAGTAGCAACTTAGAACCTGTCCACCAGCACGGTCCACGCCAATCCCTCTCTGGCACAGAGGATCCACCTCCTGCCAGCCGAATCGTGACACATACTGCCACCATATGTTCTCCTCATGTTGCTGCCACCTCCAGGCTGTGTTATTCAGCCACTATATGGTCTCCTCATGCTTCTGCCACCTCCAAGCTGTGTCATCCAGCCACTATATGTTATCCTCATGCTGCCGCCAACTCAAGGCTGTGCCATTCAGCCACTATATGCTGCCGCCACCTCCACACTGTGTCACTCAGCCACTATATGGTCTCCTCATGCTGCTGCCACCTCCAATCTGTGTCATTCAGTAACTATATGGTCTCCTCATGCTTCCACCACCTCCAAGCTGTGTCATCAAGGCCACTATATGTTCTCCTCATGCTGCTGCCATCTCCACACTGTGTCATTCAGCCACTATATGGTCTCTTTATTTTGATTCCACCTCCAGGCTCTGTCATTGTGCCACTCTGCGACAGTGATTCTAATAGCGATACTTCGTATTTGCATGTCATACTGAATAACAGTATTAGTTTACTAACCCAGAACACACCCTATGTGTGTTACAGCAAGGCAAAGTGTTCTACTCCCCTATTGAGGCTCTCTTTAGTCCAGAAAGAGCTGTTTTTAATAGTGAATAAATTCGGACTGACACTAAATTTTTGGGAAAATTTGGAAAATAAGCCAAATCAAATTTTTCAAAAAATGTGCTCATCTTTAGCTAAGACAAAAAGGTTGCACAGATGAAACTAATAAATTCTAATCTTCTAGATGGGCTGTAGATAACTAGTACTGATATTGGTGATCAACACTCGTTTGTTGAGCCTTCACAAGGCCAAATCAGTCATTCGGCCCTTCACTTCATCATTGTCGACCATCATCTGTTTACACATGTGATGTGTGGCCAATAACAATCATTTTGCACTTTTAAAAGGGCCAGTTATCAGAAACAAGCATTCCCAGGGGTGGAATGACACTTTACTGGGCCCCTCGGCAATAGAAAATCATTGGGCCCCCTGGGTGCCAACTGTTTATATACATCCGGCCTACATAAAATACAATTTATAAAAGTGCTTTTAGTTGTTAGCACTTTACAGTATGTATTTTGTTTGTTTGACTGTTTGGTATCTAGGAGGCCACTGACTACATTAGATGAGGTGAACAATGGATGTTCCCTTCCTAAGGTCCCCATCTCCCTGCCTTTCCGCTATCAAGTATCCCAGTCAGCCTGCTTTTATTATAATGTCTCCTCTGAAGTGATGCTACCTCCAGCTTATATGATGGAAGACAGGAGAGATGGGGAGTGAATGAGACTTCAGCCAGGGAGAGGTACTGTAAGTAGTGTAAATAGTCTGGGATAGATAGAAATGGTGAAGAAGTCTGCATCCTCCTAGGATAAAATCTTGTTTAGCTAGATTAAACTGGCAATAGTTACAGTCCCTGTATGGGAAATTCCCTTTTGGTTCTATGTTATGCAGCCAAATTTTATTTTTATTAGCCTGAATTTTCTTTTTATTTCGTTTCAAGACATCCCCTATGGAGGTAGATTTTGTAAAGGTTATTATTGATTTCTCCTTTGCATTTCTCCCCAAATCATTATCTTGGGCAAAAAAGTACCCAATATCAAGGATGCTTTTGCGTATTATTTGATTTAATGGGGAGTTTGCAAAGGAGAAAACGATACGTTTATCATTATCATTTGTGACTGTCTCTTTCTGTCGTTTATGTTTTTTCGGTCTGAGTAGATCTTCTCTTGTTTTGTTATATGTTTTTTGTACTGCTCTTTCTAAAATATCAGCAGGGTAACCTCTTTTGCTTAGACGTGACAATAAGTTTTCTGCTTGTTCATTGAAAGTAGTTTGGTCACTGTTCACTCTCTTTAATCTAAACAATTGACTATATGGGATATTGTCTGTAATATAGGCAGGGTGCGAGCTATCATAATGTAGTATTAAATTTTTAGCTATGGGCTTCCTGAAGCCAGCAGTTTTTAGCATACCGTTTTCTATAGTTAGTCTGACATCCAGAAAGTCAATAGTGCTCCCGCCGTAAACACTAGTGAACAGCATGTTAACTGTATTTTTTTAATTTAGAAAGTTAATAAAATCCAGAAATTTTAGCGATTATGACATCATCTACGTAACACAGATAATATTTAAGATAATGTTTATATGGGTTTTTAGTAGAGAAAATGTATTCCTGTTCCATCATGGCCAAAAAAATATTAGCATAGCTACATGATACAGGAGAGCCCATGGCTGTGCCATGGGCCTGCCTGTACCGTCTACCCTCATGAAGAAAATCATTGTTGTTCAAAATAACAAATAGAGCTTCACACACAAAGTCGACAAATTCCTTAGATTAGTCTGTTCCCATAAGGAACTTGCACATAGCCTGTACACCCGCATCCCACATGATTCAGATGTACAGGCTTTCAACATCTATCAACGTAAGACAGTAGGAATCTTGCCAAGTGAAATCATCAAAAGCCAATAAAAGTTCACTCTTTTAAAAGTGTAGGAATGCCCTTTAGTAGGGGGGCAAGGAGCCACTCCAGGTAACTGGATAACAACTCTGTTGGTGCTCCTATGCCTGCTAATCTATCTGTAGGATGAAAGGCATTTTTGTGTACTTTCAGCAATATATACCATTTGGCAGGCCTAGGATTCACAGGTATCAGTTTCTCCGCGGTTTCAGAGAAATAATACATTTTCCACATAATGCCTCAGTAGGTGGTCTACACTCCTTCTTGTAGGATTTTCTTCTAGAACTTGATAGGTTCTGGTATCACTTAGATGACGTTGTACCTCTTTGTTATATTCTGTAGAACTCTAGACCACCACCGCTCCTCCCTTATCGGCTCTGGTTATGTGGAGATTTTCTTGTTCGCTAAGCCAATTGAGAGCTGTCTGTTCATTAGTTGTAAGATTTTTCTTAGGGGTAGGATAGATGACCGCTTGAGTATCTTTTAGAACAGCTTTATAAAACAGGTCAACATTGCTCCCAGGTATGATGGGGGGATTACATGTAGATTTATTACCATTCTTAACCCCTTAAGGACGCAGGACGTAAATGTACGTCCTGGTGAGGTGGTACTTAACGCACCAGGACGTACATTTACGTCCTAAGCATAACCGCGGGCATCGGAGCGATGCCCGTGTCATGCGCGGCTGATCCCGGCTGCTGATCGCAGCCAGGGACCCGCCGGCAATGGCCGACGCCCGCGATCTCGCGGGCGTCCGCCATTAACCCCTCAGGTGCCGGGATCAATACAGATCCCGGCATCTGCGGGAGTTCGCGATTAAAATGAACGATCGGATCGCCCGCAGCGCTGCTGCGGGGATCCGATCATTCATAACGCCGCACGGAGGTCCCCTCACCTTCCTCCGTGCGGCTCCCGGCGTCTCCTGCTCTGGTCTGTGATCGAGCAGACCAGAGCAGAAGATGACCGATAATACTGATCTGTTCTATGTCCTATACATAGAACAGATCAGTATTAGCAATCATGGTATTGCTATGAATAGTCCCCTATGGGGACTATTCAAGTGTAAAAAAAAATGTAAAAAAATGTAAAAGTAAAAGTAAAAAAAAAGTGAAAAATCCCCTCCCCCAATAAAAAAGTAAAACGTCCGTTTTTTCCTATTTTACCCCCAAAAAGCGTAAAAAACATTTTTTATAGACATATTTGGTATCGCCGCGTGCGTAAATGTCCGAACTATTAAAATAAAATGTTAATGATCCCGTACGGTGAACGGCGTGAACGAAAAAAAATTAAAAAAGTCCAAAATTCCTACTTTTTTAATACATTTTATTAAAAAAAAAAAATATAAAAAATGTATTAAAAGTTTTTTATATACAAATGTGGTATCAAAAAAAAGTACAGATCATGGCGCAAAAAATGAGCCCCCATACTGCCGCTTATACGGAAAAATAAAAAAGTTATAGGTCATCAAAAGAAAGGGATTATAAACGTACTAATTTGGTTAAAAAGTTTGTGATTTTTTTTAAGCGCAACAATAATATAAAAGTATATAATAATGGGTATCATTTTAATCGTATTGACCCTCAGAATAAAGAACACATGTCATTTTTACCAGAAATTGTACGGCGTGAAAACAAAACCTTCCAAAATTAGCAAAATTGCGTTTTTCGTTTTAATTTCCCCACAAAAATAGTGTTTTTTGGTTGCGCCATACATTTTATGATATAATGAGTGATGTCATTACAAAGGACAACTGGTCGCGCAAAAAACAAGCCCTCATACTAGTCTGTGGATGAAAATATAAAAGAGTTATGATTTTTAGAAGGCGAGGAGGAAAAAATGAAAACGTAAAAATTAAATTGTCTGAGTCCTTAAGGCCAAAATGGGCTGAGTCCTTAAGGGGTTAAAATAAGAGATAGCATTTTCATTGGTATTATAAATGGCGGATAAACATTGACATCTCTCCATCAATTCTATTAGCATGTCAGTACATAGTCTATCTTGTGAGGTGAATTTGCTGGACACCATAAAGCCTAGTCTAGAAACGTGACACGGGTCCTTCCCCTCTAAATTTTTATGTTCAGTAGTGCTTTTATTAGATTGTGCAAAACATTTTTTAAGATTCATTTTTCTCAAGGCTTTATGAAGATCGACGTCAAAGGACTCTCTATAGAATTTATCATGCAGTCCAAAATGTAACCCTTTAGATAGAACTAATAGACAGTCCTTATTGAGGGGAACATCTGTGAGATTTATGACATTGTCCACAGTTTCTATGTCCTCCAGCTGATATTTTTTCTCTTCTTGGATCGTGCATAGAAGCTTTTTCTTCTTTCTTCCTCCTCGCCGTGTGCGCCTCCTAAAGGGGCAACAGGTGTATCAGATAGACATAGATTGACTCCTGACCCTCCAGATTCTGCATCTTCGGTAGGGCTGGAATCAGATTTCATGGTCAGATAGTCTGTGACTTTTTTTCGTTTGCGGTTGTCTAGGATAAGATTTATATTTACTGTTATTCATATTGCTGTTATCTAATATCTATTAATATCTATTTGTAGTGTAGTTATTTTCTTTTTAAGAAAGAAACTAACTACACTACAAAAAGAAACTAACTACACTACAAATAGATATTAAAGAACAAAAAAGAGACAAGTATGTCCGGGATAAAACAGATTTTGAAGAGGGACGCATCTTTTTATGGAAAAATGCATATAAGGGAGGCCCATAGCTAACAATTCCATACTACATTATGATAGCTCGCACCCTGCCTACATTAGAGACAATATCCCATATAGTCAATTGTTGAGATTAAAAGAGTGAACAGTGACCAAACTACTTTCAACGAACAAGCAGAAAACTTATTGTCACATCTAAGCAAAAGAGGTTACCCTGCTGAAATTCTAGAAAGAGCAGTACAAAAACATATAACAAAACAAGAGAAGATCTACTCAGATCCAAAAAACATAAACGACAGAAAGAGACAGTCACAAATGATAATGATAAACGTATCGTTTTCTCCTTTGCAAACTCCCCATTAAATCAAATAATACGCAAAAGCATCCTTGATAATTGGTACTTTTTTGCCCAAGGTAATGATTTGGGGAGAAATGCAAAGGAGAAATCAATAATAACCTTTAGAAAATCTACCTCCATAGGGGATGTCTTGAAACGAAGTAAAAAGAAAATTCAGGCTAATAAAAATTGGCAGCAGAACATAGAACCAAAAGGGAATTTCCCATGCAGGGACTGTAACTATTGCCAGTTTAATCTGGCTAAAGGAAATTTTATTCTAGGAGGAAATACTGTCTATGTTACATGCAAGTCAACTCATATCGTATATTGCATTATTTGTTCATGTAAATTCTACTATGTAGGTTAAACAAAAAGGAAATTGCATATATGCATAAGAGAGCATCTCTATTCTCTCCGAACGGGCAAGGGTGTCCCCCGTTTCATTTCCCATATGGCTGAATGCCATGGCAGTGACGGAAGGAACCTTAAATTCCCTGGTTTGGAGAGAATAATAGAAGCCCCAAGTGGAATGAATAAAGAAACCTTTTTAGTACGCAGAGAAGCACTCCAGATAATAAGGTTGAATGCGATGGGTCCACTTTGGCCTTAATGAAAGAAATGACTTGTCTTCCTTCCTGTGAATTTATCGTCTCCCTTACTATGGTTTTAATATATATGTATGTTCACAAATTTTATTTTATATATATTTAATAAGTGTCTTTTTCTTTTTATTCTTTGGTGATTGTTCACATTATATTAAGTTGAGTTGCATTTTGTCTAGCACCTATGGCCGGCAACTAATATAAAAGACACATACCACCTGAGAGAGGTGTACACCTGGGCCGGAAGAAGCGTCCGCAGTGACGCGCAACTAGTAGCCTCTAGTGGTGTGCCCCACGTCTGAGAGCAGTGTTGACTCTCACTCCTCGCTTTGGATTTGTATTCCTTTACATCTCTGCAGCTTTTCTGTAAGAATAAACTTCTTCACATTGCTACTACAGTTCTGGTGAGTGTGACTTCTTTCCGTTTTGCTACTATTCCTTATTTCTTTCTAGCCCTGTTGTTTATTCTGTTGCTAGGACTACGCCTCTGTGCTCTGGGTGTGGTTCAGCTTACTGAGCCAATTAGATTCCTCCTGCTAGCAGCACAAGGATATATAAGGCAGTCTTTCTCAGTCATGCCTTGCCTGTGAAACTTCATGTGGCTGAAACTGGCTACCTCTGAATTATTAATCTGTCTGGTTCTGTGACTTTTTGGCTGGGCTTTTGACTCCTCTCCGCTCTCTATTATTGTACTCCATTCCCTCCTGGCTTTGACTCGGTTCGTTGACTTCGCATTCAGTGTGTGTGTGCTTAGGTTTTCCTTGTTAGTTTTTTGTGCCTCCAGATGTTCCTGACCGTTGTCAGATTTTGTAGTTTGTTTTTTTACCTGATACTGTCCCTCACTTATTCAGGAAGGGCCTGGCACCGTGGTTGTGGACCCGCTGTTTAGGGCGGGTAAGCAAGTAGGCAGGGACAGAGGGAGTGGGCGAGATCAGGGCTGCACTCTATCCCTGCTCGACATGAAACTTGCTTTGTTTTTGTTTTTAAGACAGTCTGAGCCTTAAAAATTTATATAATGCTGTCAGCCACTTTAAGGTTATCACTACATAAGATCAGGTGGTGCTGTAGGAACTGCTGTATGAGGTGATATGGTGGGGACTTTATTTACATTTTGTAGCAGATACTCACACCTGAAAATGTGGGATGTAAGAATTTACCATGATTGTGCTGTAGGCTTCCACTTAGTCACTTAAATATTCCCGATTTATATAATGGATAGTGAGAGCACATGCAAGACCATCAGTCTTCTGCAAATGGAAAGACAAGAGGTATTAAGTAATGTTTAGCCCTGTCACAGTTCTGCACTGCCCTTTTGACTTGACTGACAGTCCTAGCAAGAGGGAGGGCTTGGACACGTGCAGCAATCTTGGCCACTTAATTGGCACTTGAGGCTCATTAGTAAAACTTTGATTATCTTACTTACAGACATAACCTTTCACATCATAGTGGTTTACACACTAAAAACACAAATGTACCTGATTTCTAACAAATGACATTTTTTTTTACCAGAATAATTTTTTCCGGAGTAGAAAACACAGGGAAAAAATCAATACCAATAATTTTAACATGCATTTATTCATAAATTGTTTTCTTAATATACTTAATAGCTCCATAGTTTCACATATAGGGACATATTAAATTATATACTTGAGAACATTTTCTTAAACAGTCGACTACATTTTCCAGGAAAAGCTGATACATTTTTCCTTAGTATAAAAAATGTTAAGTCATGTTGTGGATTCCATTGGTTGACAGTGAATTGAGAAGGTATTATTATTATTATTATTATTCATTGACCGTAGTTTGGTAACCACTCTTTAGGCATCTGTATATTACAAGTGTAGAATGGTATGTTGTATGTATCCTACATATTTTTTTCCTTTCATGCCTTTGGAGTGGACGGTGTCTTTCTGTTTTCTGGACCAACCAACCTGTACCGATCCCACTTTATTTTCTTTGCTTGCAGAACCACAAACACAAAAAGAAGACATACTGTTTCAGCTGCAGCCCCTCCTCTCCCCTCTTCCTTGTTTACTGTGTTATGGGACTAAGAAGGTTTCTAAACATCTACAGGGAGCAGGGAAATAGGGACAAAAGGCTACTAAAATAAGATGTTTAAATAGTAAGATAAGTTGTAAAATTTCTGATATCTACTTGTACTATTAATGTGAAAAATTGAAATGATCTAACTTTTTATTTTTAGAGCTTATACAGCTATATGATAAGACCAACATATGGCCATGGTAACAGTATAAGACATCACTGTTATCAGATAAACCCAAAAAAGAAACTTATCAAGCACATATCCGACTAGCAGCCATTCCTTGGACGTTCTCTCCTCATTTTGGTGCTTAATATACTGCCGGATGGTCACAATCTCATTGAAGATGCTATCCAGTATCTCTGTACGTTTCTTAGTCACTGCAGGTGTCTGTGTGGCTGTGTCGCTGTTTTCATTGTATTTAGTCAGTTCATCTGTATAAAGGAAAGTGAAAGTTGACATATTGATCCAGTTATGGAGAAAAATAAAATACAAGAATGGCACATAAAATTATGGCAAAATTTATCAAAACTTGTATAGAGGAGAAGCAGTCTAGTTGCCCATAGCAACCAATCAGATCACTTCTTTCATTTTCAGAGACCTTTTTAAAAATGAAAGAAGTGATCTGATTGGTTGCTATGGGCAACTAGTCAGTTTTTCCTTTACACAGGTTTTGATAAATTCCTCCCCCTTGTCTCAAAAGTCGTAAACCTGTTCACCTGAGACAGACTATCCATGGTACACGGGTGCAGCTGGCCTCGCTCGTGGACAGTGGGTCCTCTTTCACGTCCTTACATGTGTGTCATGCCCTGGCCCGCATTGTCTCTTACGTGGGTTTTTCGAGGGTCTTGTACATACTTGGGACTCATTGTGCAGACACCTACCGTTTATTAGTCTGTCGAATGTCTTAGGCGCTATGTACTTGCGAACTTACATACTTATTGTTGTATTCTGTGATTGACTCAACTGTTGTGTCTTGAAAATTCATAAATAAAGAATTGATAAAAAAAAAAAAGTCGTAAACCTGTAACAATCGCACCTGGCCAGGTTGTACATGTTGCTCTCTGGTGAGGTAAAAGTAACAGTCTTGGGCCAATAGGCAGCAAGGAGGGGTATTTCAAGCCTCCTCAGCCTCACTCATGTCTGTGCACACATGTAACTTTGTTTAGCCATGGCATTTGTAGTTTAATCATTTGTGTGTTTTTAGCTACGTAAGTTATCTTTGCTTGTAAGTTATCGGTTTGTGCCTTGGTCGGTTTATCCTGTCTTGTTTGGTATTGTTCCTTGTATTTTGGCTTGTGTCCACACTTGTTTCTGTGTATCCTCTTTGGTTATATCTATTACATAGCTGTTGCTTGTCCTTGTCCTACATGACACTTTGTGACAAAGCTAATGAGCCAATGAGGAAATGCAATGTGCAGGATGCTTTTGATGCTCTATTTACAGTATGTAAAAAAAAAATCCCATGTCTCATTTACTGTATGTTTATTCTACACTTCTGCCAGAGGATGACATCTAAACTGATTTTAATTGGACATTTTCCCTCCCCAGGGTCATGTGACCCATTAGTGTTACAAGGTTTTAGGTGTTAATGGGGAGCAGATGTCAATTCAAATCAATGGCAGCAAAATCCACAATGGATTCTCTGCAGCAAATCAGCACAAAATCCATCCGTGTGAATTGACCCTTTCTGTAAATTTGGTGCAGATTTTGTCTTTCCAATTGAACAAATTGGTGACATAAATTGAGGTGCTGCAGATTTTAAATCCATACTGCAGGTCAATTTTTGTCAGAAAAATTTCTGCTTTGTGTAGATGATACTTCCAAAATCAAATTTACTTTATGGCACTGTCATCTGCTGCGGATTTGCTGTGCAAATTTCCACATGACGCCGGCGTGTTCACCTGACATGCAGATATCCCGGACACCGTTCCGGTACTCGCTGCCACTGCAGCGATTCATGCATACTTTGTTTTGAACAGCTTCAATGCCCGGCTCCCTTGCTATACTCGATCCAGTAGACAGCATTGACCGGGATGGTGAGAAATGTCCTGCCTGGTCTCTGGAAACGAAAGCTAATTGTAGAGCCGGATGTTTACTGACGCTGGTTGCTTCATAGTGGTTACTCTCTGGGTGTCATTGGCTGAAAATTTGCCCATTTAAAGGGATATATACAGTGACATATATGAGTGTGATAGACCTAATACCCTGAAGAAGTGTGGGGGGTAATTCTATACCCTAACCCTTACATGGAAACGCGTTGGGATAAGGGAATTTCTGTTTACTATATATGATAGTGCTAACATCACATATAGGTATGGTGCAGTATGGTGATGTGTATCTAACCACTGTTACAATACTTACCGCGTCATTGTTTTCAATAGTCGCAAATTGTGTCAATATTATTTCTTGATGAGTTTTCAAATTTTGATAGTTGGTGAACCGATATTTTAAATTATATTATTAAAAGTTATATTTTAGAAGTCACCTCAGTCCTTGGTAGGGACAACAATATATTTTTTCCTGATTTATTGCCGAGAGGTATTATGTATTAAACATATGTGTCTGGCCTATATTTTTCATACATTTATTTTTTCAAATTTCCACATAAAAAATCTGCAGCAAATCAGTCCAGCTTGTTCCTAGTAATAGAATGTATTAGCTGGAAGGCTCCAGTCTGAAGGACCCAGCACCACCATGCATCTTATATGTCTAGAACACTGTATAATGCAGTATATCTCAGTACATTTAAACAGTGTGTGGTTTCTTGGAAACCACAATGAAATTGCAGTTGATTGATCTACTATTCTTATGATGTGTCTATTTAGTATTTAGAATATGCATTTGTTATAGGGTTGTGGAGTGGAATTTATTTTTATCATTTTATTACACAAAAATATCTAATGCACTTACTTGATGTTCATGTGTATTTAGACCACTTGGATGTGTATATGATTGTCCATATAAAAAGCTGCAAGTAGCCTATGTGTGGACAGTTTAAATGTATAAAAGATTTCTAGATATTTATTTTGTACTATGAAACCTACAAGATGTAAGAATAATGGAGGCATTAAACATTGTCTTTAGAGCTGTTTTAGTGTGCATATTTGTCACACATTTGGTGCTGAGCTGCTCCGGGGGCTATTTCTATATTTTTTTTTTGCGACTTTTTGGTTTCCATTTTTTTTTAAGTGTGTACAGACCAGCTGTTAAGGTTAGTCTGAATGTATCCACTGCAACTTTAAAAAAAAAAAGGTTGCAGTGGAATCAGTAAAAGCCACCAAAAAGTCGCAGAAAAACACCAGTCCAGACTTCGCTTAGCTAAGTGTAATTTTAAAAAACGTGACCTGCACAAAAATTATCAAATGCCCTGTGACCATTTAATAAATTTGGTGCTCCTACACATTACCAGCACTCACAAAAGGTGTACAAAAATGCTTCACCTGCACCAACCATGATAAACCCCCCCCCCCCTAATATTCTAAGTTATAAAAGAATGACTCCCAGAAATGTTTAAAAATATAAAACTAAACATTGTAAGATTATGTGATTCCTGTAATGGTGACAATTACACTGACAAAAAACAATTACAATAATTTCCAACTATCCTCCATTCCTCCAAATGTGTTTGATCAGTAACAATCTTCTACTTACCATTACTGCAGGTCTCCATATCTTGTGGTGTATCAGAAAACTTCTGTGCTGTCTTAATGGGCCAGTTTTTGTCTTTCATACAAACCAGGATACTTATTTTTTCTAGAACCAAAGTTTTGATCCACGTGGGTACTTTAGTCTTGATATTTTTCTTACTGACTATTCGAACTATAAAAATACTTTCCATCAAGCTTATCGCAAATAAAGCCATACAGACCAAGAAATAAGAATCTGAAGAGAAGATAGAATCATAAAGAACCATGTAAATGAACATACATAAATACTTTTTGAAAAATTTTACTCGGCCGATCTGCAAAATTTTCCCAAAAAATTAGATTCCATCTGAATTTATTTGCGGCAAATCTGTATTAACCTGTTGGAGATGAAGGGCGTATCTGTTTGCCCTTCGCCCACTCCTTTTTTCTATAACGCGGGGCCACGTGTCATAGCTGGTCGTGTCCGGCTTCTAACAACGGCAGGGACCCGTGGCTAATAGCTCGCAGCACTGATCGCTGTTCCGCGCGCTATTAACCCTTTAGACACGGCGTTCAAAGTTGATCACCACGTCTAAAGTGAAACTAAAGTGGTGCCGGTTAGCTCAGGGGGATGTTCAGGACTGCCGTGGCGAAATCGCTGCATCCTGAACAGCTGTAGGACAGCAGGAGGGTCCCTTTACCTGCCTCCTGGTGTCCGATCGCCGAATGACTGCTCAGTGCTTGAGATCCAGGCATGAGCAGTCAAGAGGCAGAATCATTGATCAATGGTTTCCTATGAGAAACCATTGATCAATGTAAAAGATCAGTTTGTGCAGTATTATAGCCCCCTATGGGGGCTATGACATTGCACAAAATAAAGTGGAAAAAAAAAGTAAATAAAGATCCTTTAACCCCTTCCCTAATAAAAGATTGAATCACCCCCCTTTTCCCATTAAAAAAAACCCAGTGTAAATAAAAATAAACATATGTGGTATCACCGCATATGGAAATGTCTGAGTTATAAAAATATATTGTTAATTAAACCGCATGGTCAATGGCGTATGCGCAAAAAAATTCCAAAGTCCAAAATAGCGTATTTTTGGTCACTTTTTAAATCATGAAAAAATGAATAAAAAGCGATCAAAAAGTCTAATTGATACAAAAATGGTACCACTAAAAACTTCAGATCAAAAAGTAAATAAAGATCCTTTAACCCCTTCCCTAATAAAAGATTGAATCACCCCCCTTTTCCCATTAAAAAAAACTGTGTAAATAAAAATAAACATATGTGGTATCACCGCATATGGAAATGTCTGAGTTATAAAAATATATTGTTAATTAAACCGCATGGTCAATGGCGTATGCGCAAAAAAATTCCAAAGTCCAAAATAACGTATTTTTGGTCACTTTTTAAATCATGAAAAAATGAATAAGAAGTGATCAAAAAGTCTAATCGATACAAAAATGGTAACACTAAAAACTTAAGATCACGGCACAAAAAATTAGCCCTCATACCACCCCGTACGCGGAAAAATAAAAAAGTTATAGGGGGTCAGAAGATGGCAATTTTAAATGTATAAATTTTTCTGCATGTAGTTATAATTTTTCTAGTAGTACGACAAAATCAAGCCTATATAAGTAGGGTATCATTTTAATCGTATGGACCTACAAAAAAAAGATAAGGTGTCATTTTTACAGAAAAATGTACTGCGTAGAAACGGAAGCCCCCAAAAATTACAAAATTGCGTTTTTTCTTCAATATTATAGCACAATTATTTTTTTATTATGTTTTGCCGGAGATTTTTGGATAAAATGAACAATGTCATTACAAAGTAGAATTGGTGGCGCAAAAAATAAACCATCATATGGATTTTCAGGTGCAAAATTGAAAGGGTTATGATTTTTAAAAGGTAAGGAGGAAAAAACGAAAGTGCAAAAATGGCAAAAACCCTCTGTCCCTAAGGGGTTAGAAATGACTATTTCTGGCCTACAGGGAGCCTCAATAGGAGCTTAGAACACTTTGCCTTGCTGTAACATGCATAGTGTGTGTTCTGGGTTAGTGAAATAATATTGTTATTCAGTTTGACATGCAGATTAGAGGCGTCGCTATTAGAATCACTGTCATTGAGCAGCACAACGACAGAGCCTGGAGGTGGCATCAATAAGAGGAGACCACATAGTGGCTGAATGACAAAGCATGGAAGTGGCAGCAGCATGAGGAGACCATATAGTGGCTGAATGAAACAGTGTGGAGGTGGCGGCAGCATAAGGAGACCATATAGTGGCTGAATGACACAGCGTGGAGGCAGTGGCAGCATGAGGAGAACATATAGTGGCTGAATGGCACAGCATGGAGGTAGTGGCAGCATGAGGAGATCATATAGTGGCTGAATGACACAGCGTGGAGGTAGTGGCAGCATGATACCATATAGTGACTGAATGACACAGCCTGGAGTTGGCGACAGCAAGAGCAGACCATATAGTGGCTGAATGACACAGCCTGGAGTTGGCGGCAGCATGAGGAGACCATATAGTGGCTGAATGACACAGCCTGGAGTTGGCAGAAGCAAAAGCAGACCACATAGTGGCTGAATGACACAGCCTGGAGTTGGCAGCAGCATGAGGAAACCATATAGTGGCTGAATGACACAGCTTGGAGCTGGCAGCAGCATGAGGAGACCATATAGTGGCTGAATGACACAGCCTGGAGTTGGCATCAGCATGAGGAGACCATACAGTGGCTGAATGACACAGCCTGGAGTTGGCGGAAGAAAGAGCAGACCACATAGTGGCTGAATGACACAGCCTGGAGTTGGCGGCAGCATGAGAAAACCATACAGTGGCTGAATGACACAGCCTGGAGTTGGCGGCAGCATGAGGAGACCATAGAGTGGCTGGATGACACAACCTGTAGTTGGCGGCAGTATGAGGAGACCATATAGTGGCTGAATGACACAGCCTGGAACTGGCGGCAGCATGAGGAGACCATATAGTGACTGAATGACACAGCCTGGAGTGGGTGGCAGCATAAGGAGACTATATAGTGCCTGAATGACACAGCTTGGAGGTGGCGGCAGCATGAAGAGACCATATAGGGGCTGAATGACACAGCCTTTAGTTGGCGGCAGCATGAGGAGACCATATAGTGCCTGAATGATACAGTGTGGAGGTGGCGGCAGCATGGGGAGACCATACAGTGGCTGAGTTACACAGCCTGGAGTTGGCGGCAGCACGAGGAGACCATATAATACCTGATTGACACAGCTTGGAGGTGGCAGCAGCATGAGGAGACCTTGTAGTGGCTGAATGACACAGTCTGGAGTTGGCGGCAGCATGAGGAGACCATACAGTGGCTGAATGACACAGCCTGGAGTTGGCGGCAGCATGAGGAGACCATATAGTGGCTGAATGACACAGCGTGGAGGTGGGGGCAGCATGAGGAGACCATATAGTGGCTGAATGACACAGCGTGGAGGTGTTGGCAGCATAAGCAGACCATATAGTGGCCGAATGATGAAATGCGATTGGCTTCATCATCATCATCAAGTTGTGTCTGCACATCACTGATGTCCTCCTCAAGTTCCTCAGAAGCCGCGATCAATGTTGAAATGTAAGAAAACAATTCTGGCTGCTCAGTCAGGCTGATGGTCAGCGCAGTGAAATTGTGATGTCTCGATCTGCTGGGTCTTGGACCAGATGTGTTTCGGCGAGCCACGTCCCCTTTTTCAATGGTGGATATGCAAAGACTGTGAACCACCATTGAAAAAGGGGACGTGGCTCCCCGAAACGCATCTGGTCCAAGACTGCCTTTGCACATGAAGTCGGGACTGTCTGGATTATTTTTCCACCACTATTGGTCTTTCACTGCCCTCTCATCTTCTTCCCCCCGCAGTCGGGGTAGAGAGGGATCTAACACCAAAGACCTCCAGCGCTGCTATACGTTTCAGACTAACATTACCCTTTACAGCGGACCCTGCATTAATCATCTGTACCGGACATCTTCACCTCTCCTACACCTTCCCCGTGCTCCTGGGGCAGAGAGGCATCAATCCAGATCATCGACAAGCGCTGCTATGCGCATATAACTGTTTCGCCGGAGCCGGTAAGAGGCACTAAGTGCCTGACTTTGATCTATTTACCCTCTTGTACTTTGTCCCCGTGCCGTCGGGGTATAGAGGATAGATCTCTAGCGCTATTGCGCATCTAAGTATTCTTAGTGGGCTCGTACCTGCGAGCCTCCAGTGCTACCAAAAACCGCTTATTGGAGTTATCGTATCACGTGTATTGGAATATAAACCCCTACCATTGTCCCACCGTTTAAGTGCAATACCATTTTAACTTTATGTTTTAAATGTTTATAATTAACTATTAACACTTTATTTTAGCGAGTAGTCTGCGGCAAGGGCCCTGCCCCAGACCTCACAGTATTATTCAATAAATGTAATTAAATTTTCAGACACTTCTTTTCTTATTTATTCCTATTTATTCTGCTTTATTCTAAATCTTCTTTCTAGCCTAGTAGGACTGCTATTTTCCCCTTTTTTTGAATCAGTATCTATTTGGCACATGGGTATGTGCAACGTAGTATCCTCGGTTTAGGTTTCTTGTATTTTACATAGAGCTCCCACATTTGTATATTATATTTTTATAGTTTGGACATATATGCACGCGGTGATACCACATATGTTTATTTTTATTTTTGTTCAGATATATATATTTTTTTATGGAAATTGGGATGATTCAAACTTTTTTTACGGAAGGGGTTAAATCACATTTATTAACTTTGTTTTTTACATTTTTTTTACACTTTTTTAGTCCCCATAGGAGACTATTTTATGCAATACTTAGATTGCATACACTGTTCAATGCTATGCCATTGCATAGCATTGATCAGTGTTATCTGATGATTGGATGGCAGGGAAGGAATGTAAGCACCCTCCAGCTGTCCTCTCAGCTGTTCGAGACGACGCAATTTCACCACTGCGGTCCAGAACAGCTCCACTGAGCTAACCGGCAGTGTTTTCTCCCATTTTAGACGCTCAGCTCCTGAGCACTCTTCACATAACAAGAGCCGGCAATGGACTTGAATATACGTCCGTGGTCGTTAAGGGGTCAACATTACTAACTAACTGCAATTCCCAGCATGCGCTGATTCAGCCTATGGCTCTGCAGCTGACCCAAACCAAAACCACAACTCCCAGTATGTTGCACTTTATAGTAGTACAGTATAGGTTATGTTGCAACATGCTGGGAGTTGTAGCTTTGGTTTGGGTCAGCTGCAGACCCATAGGCTGTATCAGGGCATGCTGGGTGTTGTAGTTAGTAACTGCTGCTCCCAGCATTCCTTCACTTAGCTTTACAAAGTGCTAGTCTGGCAGCCAGAAGTTATGGGTACTCTGAGGTGCAGAGATGAAGAGGACCAGAGAGGCGCAATCTCCACCACGCTCCTCTCCTGTGGGGCCTCGTCACTGACATCTTCAGCCCTTCAGCCTAGTAACAGACGTGCCTGTGAGCGGCACGTCTGTGTGCTTGCAGATGACCTGGGGGCGGGGGGATGTGGAGAGGGGGGGGGGGGGGGTCAGGAGTCTTGGCTAGTTGGTGGCTGGGGGCGGAAATTGAAAAATAAAAAAAAGTACCTGGCTGCCACAGGCCCACCCTGAGACCCTGGCCCTCGGCCCTGGCCCACCCTCACTTACTGTACTGGACTTTGTCCATGCCTGTGCTTCAGCTTGGACAAAGCCATGATTTTATAAGCCATGATTTCTATAAAAAGGAAATAACATTTTCTTATGAAGTATATTAGAAAGGTTAATGTTTTGCCAAGATGTACAACATATAAAAAGTTCTTAAATCTAACAGAGCCCATTTAAATATTATGGAGGCCACTGTGCACTTGGGAGTCTTCAGTTCAAGCTGAATTTTTGTACTGTTCTACAGATCTGTGCCTTCACACAATCCTGTCTCAGAGATCTACAGGCAGCTCTTTCCTACTCATTGCTTGGTTTATGCTCTGATATTCATTGTTAGCTGTGAGACCGTATATAGAAAGGGCTGTGTCTTTCCATATCATGTTCTTTCAATTGAATTTACCGCAGGAGACTTCTAACAAGGTGTAGAAACATCTCAGAGATGAACAAGAGACAAGGGAGCTAAATTTTAAGTGTCCCAGCACAAAGTCTGAATACTTATGCCATTGCAAAATGTTAGGTCATCAATCATATTACCACAAAAAAAATATTTCAAATACCATCAGCTTCTCAGACAACCTTATGCACAGTGTACTTTAGTAGGCTGACATGTGCCTCCTTGGTATTGGAGAGCTGATGGTAGTCCAAGAGCAGGTAGCATGTCTCATACTACTGAAGCAAACTGCTTAGGGTAGTGTAAGGCTAGGTTCACATGGTCAAAAAATGTGCGCAGTGTCCGCATGAAAAACAGGTGTGGACATTTCGACCATTTGACTAACCGGTGGGTGCTAGGACCACTCAGAAATGTGCCTTCTCACAGACAGCAATGCATTTCTTTGTGGACTCTGCAGAAAGTATAGTCTTGACTATTCCTCTGCGGATGCCGGAACCAGAATTTCCACGGCAGAAAGATCTGGTGTGCAAATTCTGACGTGTGAACAGTGCTACAGAATCCCATTGAAATCAATGGGACTCTGCTGCTGCAGTATGTCAGTGGGGAATATTCAGGCGACATTTCACACAGACATTCTGCCATATGAATGAACATAGCCTAAGAAGCTGCCAACCCTGCTACCTAAATGATGAAGAATCAGAACTTCAGAGGAATGGCAGCAGAAAGATAAAAAAGGAGGGCTCCAAGTATTTTAACTTTATGTTTAGAGGACAGGACGGTAGTTTTAATGTATGTTTTATATGATCATACCTATTATAGGAGTAGTGTGGGCGGAAGCCGGTAATGCATCCGTAACTATGATGAGGAATACTGAATAACCCAGTAGTAGAGTAACCTTGAATGTAATCCTCTCTCCGCTCTCAATAGGGAGGTAGAATCCAATAATGTCCAAAATCATGAGCAATATGCTGGGAATAATCAGGTTTACAACATAGTACAGTGGATGTCTTTTAAAGATGATCTGTGATAAAATATTACAGAAAGAAATGTAATGTTATAATAAAAAGGATTGCCTGAAAAGCATATAATCTTGTTAAACTTTAATAATATATCATTCACTTTCTTTATATTTATCAATATAAGTAGAAGATCTGCACCAAACTTATAGGCTTTGAGACAGTGCACTTGTAATGTCCATTGCCACTGACTTTGCCATTCCAGTTTTTCCACTATTTAGCTTGCTGTGTTGCTGACCACAATTAGCTTTTACTTTAAAGGAGTACTCTGGTAGAAAACAATTTTTTTAATCAACTGGTGCCAGAAAGTCAAGCAGATTTGTAAATTACTTCTATTCAAAAATCTTAATCCTTCCAGTACTTAGCAGCTTCTGTAAACTCCAAAAGAAATTATTTTATTTTTTAATTTATTTTATGTCTGACCACAGTGCTCTCTGCTGACACCTCTGTCCATGTCAGGAACTGATCAGAGCAGGAGAGGTTTGCTATGGGTGTTAGGTCCTATTCCGGACAGTTCCAGGCATGGACAGAGGTGTAAGCAAAGAGTTCTGTGGTCAGACTGAAAAGAACTTCCTCTGTAGCATTCAGCAGCTGATAAGTACTGGAAGGATTAAGTTTTTTAAATATAAGTAATTTACAAATCTGTTAAACTTTCTGGCACCAGTTGATTTTGAAAAAAAATTTCCACCGGAGTTCCCCTCTAAGAGCTACTGTCAGTTAAAAAATTTTTTGACATGTCACACAAATATGTCAAAAGTCAAGACTTGTTGCAGGAGACAGTCTCTGTAAACTTACAATGGAGCCTTTTCTTAGTTAGGGTGGGTTCACACTACGTTTTGTTAAAGGGGTACTCCGACCCTAAGACATCTTATTCCCTATCCGAAGGATAGGGGATAAGATGGCTGATCACGGGGGTCCTGCCACCGGGGTCCTCCCGCAATCTTTCATGCAGCACCCCGCTATCATCAGCCTCCGGAGCGAACATCGCTCCGGGTCTAATGAATCACGATCACGGGAGTACCGTGATGTCATGACTCTGCCCCTGTGTCATGTCCCATTTTGCCCCCTCAATGCAAGCCTATGGGAGGGGGCGTGACGCCCCCTCCCATAGGCTTGCATTGAGGGGGCAAAATGGGACATGACACAGGGGCAGAGTCATGACATCACGGTACTCCGGCCCCGTGATCGTGATTCATTAGACCGCGCCTCCTCCCATAGGTTTGCATTGAGGGGCGGAGCATATTGTCACACGGGGCGGAGCCATGATTTCCCGATACCCCGTGATTATTAGACTATATATACTTCTGTCTGCTAGTGAACCATTATGGTATATGAAAAATGGGTACATCAGCTGTATCCTATGAAGTGTAGATTTCCTGATGAGCTATCCTTTAGTTTACAGCTTTATCCTTAAGGGCCCCAGACATGGAGGACAGGTAGTCACCAGCTTATTGTTAGGGGGAACTCCTAATAAAAGGGCATTGCCTAAGAATATGTTCCGATGCTATGGATTAGTTGCAGATTTTCTGGATACATTACAATATAACATAATACAGATTGAAATACGAAATGACTTCTCACGTGAAACATCAGCATTGCAAATTCTTCATCTTCATCAGTCTCTAACGTGTAGGTGGAATATACTTTGACAAGCTCCCATTCTCCTTGATTATAAAACTTACTCAGCTCCTTCTTCACATCTTTAGCTGTTCTCCCTATCGACATATTGATGTGTTTGGCTAGTAACCAAAGAGACATGAAAAAGTCTTGTTAGCATTCATCTGACTATGCTTTTACCAGAAGTGTAACTTGATGCTTCTGGGCCACAATACAAAAATACATTTTATTGTCGTGTCCCGGTATAGAACATGGTTCTGTACAGTTTCCTAAATTCCCCTCAGGTAGAGTCCCTCCAGTCCACAGGGCTCTCCTGCAGGATCCCCTAGGTCATTATTATGGTTTCTATTGTACATTAATTATGTTTATTTTAGGTATTGTACAATAAATTTAAGCTATGTGCAAAGGTTATTAGGATGTCTAAACTGTATAGGACCTTCCTAAGGTCATGTGATATGGTCATGTGATATGTGATCACCTGATACCCAGAGTTCCAGAGGCACAGGTAACCACAGGCAGCCAGCTACCAATGGGATTTAATCCAGCCCCCTGATATATAAAGGGATGTAAGTCTTCTATGTCTACAAGTCAAGTCTCTACTGTCCCTACCAAAGTCATAACAGTAGCACAGTGGCCTGCATCATTATTATTACCACTACAAGTCCAAGCAAGCCTGAGAGGTTCTCTGTGTCCTGTCACCACTATGGAGGCTATCTGTAAGAACTGTTATTCTGCCTTCTTCAGTAAAGTTCCAGTTGCTTCAAAACCTGTTTTGGACTCTCATTTAATAAATGCCATTTCTGGGTTGGTTGTTGGCGGTGCCCTACACCATACAACCCCATCCTGGCATCATGAACACTAGGGGTTAACATCATCTTTCTGCAGGGGTTAATACCATCTGGCCCCACCACCTACACTGCTACACCCCGTGGTCTTTCCATATACCGTGGGTCACCACATTACATATCTCCCAATATTTAAGAAAGAGAACAATTCGTAAGTTCCTGTAAGAGTCATAGATAGTAACCCCATGATGTTGCTAGCCTTACCCATGTTGCTTATCCCTGCTGCTATTATAACCGCTAGCCAAACCTGGCAAGGTTCGAAAGGTGCGAGCCAAACCTGGCAAGGTTGGAAAGCTCGGCAGGCTGCTGTGACCTCAAAGTTCTGAGAGAGACAGAGTAGCGGGGCTTGCTCATCTTTAAAGGCATACTCCAGTGAAAAACATTTTTCTTTAAATCAACCGGTGCCAGTAAGTTAAACAGATTTGTAAATTACTTCTATTTAAAAATCTTAATCATTCCAGTACTTATCAGCTGCTGAATGCTCCAGAGGAGGTTCTTTTCTTTTGAAATGTATTTTCTGTCTGACCACAGTGCTCTCTGCTGACACCTCTCTCCATGTCAAGAACTGCCAGAGCATGATAGGTTTACAATCAGGATTTGCTCCTACTCTGCTATCGGGATTTACTCCTACTCCTACAAATGCCCGCAGTTTAGGTAATAAAATCAATGAACTTGGGTCAATAATGGCATCTGAGAATGTAGATTTAGTGGCTGTTACTGAAACATGGTTTAATGAAAGGAATGACTGGGACGTATCCATACCAGGATACTCTTTATACAGAAGAGACAGAGAAGGCAAGAAAGGAGGAGGAGTGGCCCTATATGTGAAAGATAGCATAAAATCTAACCTAACACAAGTTAGTGAGGCAAACATAGAGTCAGTTTGGGTTACGTTGCAGTTTGGTAATCAGACAGTAACTCGTGTAGGTGTGATATACAGACCACCTGGCCAAGTTAAAGAATTAGATGATCTACTTGTTGAAGAAATAGCTACAATGACAATGAAAGGGGAAGTTATCATTATGGGAGACTTCAATCTTCCGGATATAAATTGGAAAACCAAAATAGCTAGTTCTGCCAGGAGTACAGATATTCTAAATTCCCTACTGGGATTATCTCTACAACAAGTGGTTGAGGAGCCAACGCGGAAGTAGGCCATTTTGGATTTGATATTCACAAATGGGGATTTGGTATATGATGTTATTGTAGGCGAAAGCTTGGGATCTAGTGATCACCAGTCAGTGTGGTTTAATATAAGAACAGTGAAGGAGTCACACCACACAAAAACAAAAGTTTTAGATTTTAGAAAAACAGACTTAAAAAAAAATATGAAATTAGTCATAAATGAGTCCCTATCAGACTGGAATGGATTACATGGAGTCCAGGAGAAATGGGACTACTTAAAAGACGCATTATTGAAGGCAACAGAAAACTGCATTAGACTTGTCAGTAAAAGCAGATAAAGGAAGAGGCCACTGTGGTACTCAGCAGAAGTGGCCACCATCATAAAAAACTAAAAGCTAGCATTTAGTAATTATAAAAAACCAACAAAAAACAGAGCAATGAAGATAGGGAAATCTACAAGATTAGGCAGAAAGAGGCCAAGCAAGTCATAAGAACATCTAAAGCGCAGGCAGAAGGAAAACTAGCACAGTCTGTGAAAAAAGGAGATAAGACATTCTTCAGATATATAAATGAAAAAAGGAAATTAAAACAAGGAATAACTAAATTAAAAACAAAAGAATGAAGGTATATAGAAGAGAATAAAGGGCTAGCCGACTGGCTTAATGAATACTTCTATTCAGTTTTTACAGAAGAAAAAGAAGGAAAAGGACCTCCAAAACGAATGAATTGTTTGATGTATGTGTCTTTACAGAGGAAGAAGTTCTACGTTTGCTGTCTGAAGTGAAGACAAATATGTCACAGGGGCCTGATGGGATACACCCAAAATTATTAAAAGAGCTTAGTGGTGAGCTAGCAAAACTGTCAACAGATTTATTTAACCAATTACTGGTAACAGTAGTTGTCCCGGAAGATTGGAAATTAACAAATGCTGTGCCCATTAACAAGAAAGGTAGTAGGGAATAATAAAGCAACTATAGGCCAGTAAGTCTGACATCAATAGTGGGGAAATTAATGGAAACCCTACTAAAGTATAGGATTGTGGAACATCTAAAATACCATGGATTGCAAGATGAAAAACAACATGGGTTTACTCAGGGAGATCATGTCAAACAAATCTTATATATTTTTTTGACTGGGTGACTAAAATAATAGATGGCGGAGGGGCAGTAGACATCTCATATCTAGATTTTAGTAAGGCTTTTGACACTGTCTCACATAGAAGACTTATCAATAAACTACAGTCATTGAGCTTTGACTCCCATATTGTTGAGTGGATTAGGCAGTGGCTGAGTGACAGACTACAGTTGTAGTCAATTGAGTATATTCAGAGCAAGGCCTTGCTACCAGTGGGGACCTCAGGGATCTGTACTAGGACCAATTTTGTTTAATATCTTCATTAGTGGTATTGCAAAAGGTCTTGATGGTAAGGTATGTCTTTTTGCTGATGACACAAAGATATGTAACAGGGTTGATGTTCCTGGAGGGATACACCAAAAGGATTTATGCCAACTAGAAGAATGGTCAGAACTCTGCCAACTGAAATTTAATGTTGATAAGTGCAAGATAATGCACCTGGGGCGTAAAAACCTTCGGGCAGAATATAGAATTTTTGACACAGTCCTGACCTTAGGATCTGAGGAAAGGGATTTAGGAGTAATTATTTCAGAAGACTTAAAGGTAGGCAGACAATGTAATAGATCAGAAGGAAATGCTAGCAGAATGCTTGGATGTATATGGAGAGGTATAATCAGTAGAAAGAGTGAAGTGCTCATGCTGCTGTACAGAACAATGGTGAATGACCTCACTTGGAGTATTGTGCGCAGTACTGGAGGCCATATCTCCAAAAGGATATAGATACTCTAGAGAGAGTTCAGAGAAGATACTAAACTAGTACACGGATTGCAGGATAAAACTTGCCAGGAAAGGTTAAAGGACCTTAACATGTATAGAAGAAAGAAGAGACAGAGGGGATATGAAAAAGACTTTTAAATACGGTACATAAAGGGAATCGACATGGTAAAGGAGGAGAGCATTTTTAAAAGAAGAAAAAATACCACAAGAGGACATTGTTTTAAATTAGAGGGGCAAAGGTTTAAAAGTAATATCAGGAAGTATTACTTTACTGAGAGAGTAGTGGATGCATGGAATAGCCTTCCTGCAGAAGTGGTCACTGCAAATACAGTGAAGGAGTTTAAACATGCATGGGATAAGCATAAGACTATCCTTCATATAAGATAGGGCCAGGGACTATTGATAGGATTCCGATTATTGGGCAGACTAGATGGGCCAAATGATTCTTATCTGCCGACACCTTTTATGTTTCTATGTTCCTAAAATGGACAGAGGTGTCAGCAGAGAGCACTGTGGTGGTCAGACTAAAAAAAAATTCTAAGAGAAAAGAACTTCCTGTGGAGCATTCAGAAGCGGATAAGTACTGGAAGGGTTAAGATTTTTAAATAGAAAAAATTTATAAATCTGTTTAACGTTCTGGCACCAGTTGATTAAAAAAAATAATTCACCAGTGTACCCCGTTAATAGTAAGGTAATAAGTGTTACTTACTTGTGTGTAGTTGGCTGCGAAAACTTAAAGTACAGTTGTGGGCATCAAAAGGGAAGAAGTAGGTGTGAAACATGCACATGGTAGAAACCCTGTTTGTTTTTTGGAATTTTACCAGTCCTGTATTTTTAATATAGACAAAACTATGTCCCAAGGGTTTTCCTGAGTCCACACTGTGAGAAGAAAAAATCATGAAATTAGTTCAAAATGCTGTCACTGATTCATACATTTCCTTTTTTTTTTCTTTTTCAACTGTATATTTTTATTGAAAGAACATCATTGAAAATACATACATCAACACAAGCAGGGAAAATGAAGTCCGCCACTCAGGTAATTCGTACATTTCCTACAGTCCTTTCTTACATTTCCCCATTTTCAGTTTTGTTAGGATGTCATACTTTCGTTTTAGTATTCACATAGTACCTACCATCTTAACATATGGTACATACAGGGCTAAAGTCCTGCAGGAACACATGGGAATGGAGTTCCTGCACTTTTACCACAGCATGGACACAGTTCCCATTAGCAGGAGTCCTGCAGGACCAGCTCTTGAGCGAAAATCTTGGGTGAGTTCCCCCACTTTTTTCCCAGGACTTGACCCCTGGGTACATCCCAGGAGAGTACATGTCATATTTCTAGAAGGTACCACACTGTCTTTGTACTGTGTCATTATTATTTACAGCATAGTGATGGATCATAACCCTGTCTACATATTAGATCATTTTTGGAATCCTGAGCCATTGGGGATGGGTTTAAAAAATTACAATATTGTGTAAAGTACCAAGAAAGTCTGTAGGTGAAAGTACACTGCTCAAAACAATAAAGGGAACACTAAGATAACACATACTAGATCTGAATGAATGAACTAATCGTATGAAATACTTTAGTTTTTGAATAGCTGAATGTGCTGACAATAAAATCACACAAAAATTATCAATGGAAATATAATTTATCAACCCATGGAGGTCTGGATATGGAGTCACACTCAAAATCAAAGTCAAAAACCACACTACAGGCTGATCCAACTTTATGTAATGTCCTTTAAACAAGTCAAAATGAGGCTCAGTAGTGTGTGTGGCCTCCACGTGCCCGTATGACCGCCCTACAACACCTGGGCATGCTCCTGATCTGGACTAAAGCATCCGCCAACTCCTCCAGACTCCGGACAGTCTGTGGTGCAACGTGGCATTGGTGGATGGAGCGAGACATGATGTCCCAGATGTGCTCAATCGGATTCAGGTCTGGGGAACGGGCAAGCCTGTCCATAGCATCACTGCCTTCCTCTTGCAGGAACTGCTGACACACTCCAGCCACATGAGGTTTAGCATTGTCTTGCATTAGGAGGAACCCAGGGCCAACTGCACCAGCATATGGTCTCCCAAGGGGTCTGAGGATCTCATCTCGGTACCTAATGGCAGTCAGGCTACCTCTGGCAAGCACATGAAGGGCTGTGAGGCCTCCTCAGAAATGTCACCCCACACCATTTTTGACCCACCGCCAAACCGGTCATGCTGGAGGAAGTTGCAGGCAGCAGAACATTCTCCACGGCATCTTCAGACTCTGTTATGCCTATCACATGCGCTCAGTGTGAACCTGCTTTTATCTGTGAAGAGCACACGGTGCCAGTGGCAAATTTGCCAATCTTGGTGTTCTCTGGCAAATGCCAAGCGTCCTGCACGGTGTTGGGCTGTAAGCAACCCACACCTGTGGACATCGAGCCCTCATACCACCCTCATGGAGTCTGTTTCTGACCATTTGAGTGGACACATGCACATTTGTGGCCCGCTGGAGGTCATTTTTCAGGGCTCTGGCAATGCTCATCCTTGCACAAAGGCAGAGATAGTGGTCCTGCTGCTGGGTTGTTGCCCTCCTATGGCCACATCCACTGGTCCTGATGTACTGGCCTGTCCCCTATAGTGCTTCCATGCTCTGGACACTACGCTGACAGACACAGCAAACCTTCTTGCCACAGCTGGCATTGATGTGCCATCCTGGATGAGCTGCACTACCTAGACTCCGTCTCATGCTACCACTAGACTGAAAGCACCGCCAGCAATCAAAAGTGACCAAAACATCAGCCAGGAAGCATAGGAACTGAGAGGTAGTCTGTGGTCACCACCTGCAGAACCACTCCTTTATTGGGGGTGTCTTGCTAGTTGCCTATAATTTCCACCTGTTGTCTGTCCCATTTGCACAACAACATGTGAAATTGATTGTCAATCAGTGTTGCTTCCTGAGTGGACAGTGGGATTTTACAGAAGTGTGATTGACTTGTGTTGTTTAAGTGTTCCCTTTATTTATTTATTTTTTGAGCAGTGTATCATGAAACTTGGAACTTTATATGGTATTTGAACATTCATTAAAGGGGTATTCCACTGTCCCAGCGTTCGGAACATTTTGTTCCGAACAATGGATGCGGGCCGTAGGGTTGTGATGTTACGACCATGCCCCTCATGATGCCACACCCCCTCAATGCAAGTCTATGGGATGGGGCGTGTCCTTGGTTGTTCAGTACCAGGCCACAAGGTTTACATTTTGGTCCATTGTCCTTAAAGTGTACCTGTCATTAACAAAAACTTTTATTATATTGTAGATAACACCATTATATGTATATTTGTAATGTACATTGAATAAAAAATTGTATATTTTTGGTGAAAAATGCTGTCCCTGCAGATATTGTCTGTGTGTCTCTATGAGGAGAAAAAATACAGGAAGCGTGGGCAGGACAAACAGGGCTCTGTGCAGGTTCCTGGCTTGTCATTCATCCTGATGTGTGAGCCGGGATCATGTCAAAGAGCCTCAGTGTACAGGGCCCTGCTTGTCCTCAGTGTACAGAGCCCTGCTTGTCCTCAGTGTACAGGGCCCTGCTTGTCCTCAGTGTACGGAGCCCCGCTTGTCCTCAGTGTATGGAGCCCTGCTTGTCATCAGTGTACAGGGCCCTGCTTGTCCTCAGTGTACAGAGCCCCGCTTGTCATCAGTGTACAGGGCCCTGCTTGTCCCCAGTGTACAGAGCCCTGCTTGTCCTCAGTGTACAGAGCCCTGCTTATCCTCAGTGTACAGAGCCCCGCTTGTCCTCAGTGTACAGAGCCCCGCTTGTCATCAGTGTACAGAGCCCTGGTTGTCATCAGTGTACAGAGCCCTGCTTGTACTCAGTGCACAGAGCCCTGCTTGTCCTCAGTGTACAGAGCCCTGCTTGTCCTCAGTGCACAGAGCCCTGCTTGTCTTCCCACACCTGTATTTGGACTCCTCATAGAGACAAACAGAAAATAACTGTAGGGACAAAAATATGCACTTTTTATAACCAATGCATATAACAAATATACATATAATCTACATTGTATTTAAAGTTTTTGTTAACAACAGGTACACTTTATTGGGTTAACATAGTGAAAACTTGAATCACAATTTACATTGAAGAGTTTCAAAACTTTTAAGAGTATAGTAAAGATGCTTTATTTACCCAACACTAAAAACTCTTCCCAAATTGTTATTCTTGTTTTGACAGTATGATGCCTACTAGTAATTGTGTTCAATGTCTAAGCACACATTTACAATCAAGAGCTATTACTATTTTGGCAATAAAAAAAATTGAAAGTCTAAGCGACAATATGAATCTTCCTGTGAAAAGTCCATGACATTCGGCCTCCAAATTTCTACAAGAAATATGACATATTTTGTTGTGTAAAAAGTATATGGTAACTCAACTCACAATTCATTAATCATTATATCCGGTACCCATATGTTCTCCTTAGGGATGGAAATAATTGTCATATTGTCAAAGTCCCTTGGATTCCATTGTAGAAATTCATCTTTCCAGTACTTAAAAGAACACAAAATGCATTCAATTACTAAACAGTGTGAACTTATTGTCAGATTTACAAAGCAAGGAGAAACCTTTAAGCCACAAAGGGGTTGTTCAGCGATTAAAAAAAATAAATAAATACATACATACATAAATATATGGCTGGGGTACTATAAAAGTAGAAAAGAAATTATACTCACCTCCCCTGATGCTTTGCAGCTGTTACAGTATTTGGACCTGGTCCCTGCAAGTCACTGCAGTTTCCTTATTCCTGTGATGTTTCTTGTTCTGCTCAGCCAGTGGAGCAGAAGTGGTGGTGAGTGGGGAGCAGGAGATGTCTACTCAGCAGCCTTGTGGGATCAGGGGAGGTGAGTGTTACGCCTAGCGCTCCGGGTCCCCGCTCCTCCCCGGAGCGCTCACGGCGTCTTTCTCCCTGCAGCGCCCCGGTCAGTCCCGCTGACCGGGAGCGCTGCACTGTCATGGCCGTCGGGGATGCGATTCGCACAGCGGGACGCGCCCGCTCGCGAGTCGCATCCCAGGTCACTTACCCGTCCCGGTCCCCTGCTGTCTTGTGCTGGCGCGCGCGGCTCCGCTCTCTAGGGCGCGCGCGCGCCAGCTCTCTGAGACTTAAAGGGCCAGTGCACCAATGATTGGTGCCTGGCCCAATTAGCTTAATTGGCTTCCATCTGCTCCCTGGCTATATCTGATCTCCTCCCTTGCACTCCCTTGCCGGATCTTGTTGCCTTGTGCCAGTGAAAGCGTTTAGTGTGTCCAAAGCCTGTGTACCTGAACTTCTGCTATCCATCCTGACTACGAAACTTGCCGCCTGCCCCCGACCTTCTGCTACGTCTGACCTTGCCTCTGCCTAGTCCTTCTGTCCCACGCCTTCTCAGCAGTCAGCGAGGTTGAGCCGTTGCTAGTGGATACGACCTGGTTGCTACTGCCGCAGCAAGACCATCCCGCTTTGCGGCGGGCTCTGGTGAAAACCAGTAGCCTCTTAGAACCGGTCCACTAGCACGGTCCACGCCAATCCCTCGCTGACACAGCGGATCCACAACCCGTAAGCCGAATCGTGACAGTAGATCCGGCCATGGATCCCGCTGAGGTGCCGCTGCCAAGTCTCGCTGACCTTCCCACGGTGGTCGCTCAGCAATCGCAGCAGATTGCCCAGCAAGGACAGCAGCTGTCGCAGTTGACCGCCATGTTACAGCAACTTCTGCCTCTGCTACAGCAGCAACCATCTCCTCCGCCAGCTCCTGCACCTCCTCCGCAGCGAGTGGCCGCTCCTAGCCTCCGCTTGTCCCTG
Organism: Hyla sarda; assembly: GCF_029499605.1. NCBI lineage: Eukaryota > Metazoa > Chordata > Amphibia > Anura > Hylidae > Hyla > Hyla sarda. The sequence goes on from NC_079198.1 coordinate 85,689,697, forward strand.
CCGGACAAATTTGATGGGGACTCTAAACTCTGCCGTGGATTTTTGTCTCAGTGTTCCCTGCATATGGAGATGTTGTCTGACTTGTTTCCTACAGAACGGTCTAAGGTGGCGTTTGTAGTAAGCCTTCTTTCAGGAAAGGCCTTGTCTTGGGCCACACCGCTCTGGGACCGCAATTATCCTGCCACAGCCTCAGTCCAGTCCTTTTTCGCTGAAGTCCGGAGTGTCTTCGAGGAGCCAGCCCGAGCTTCTTCTGCCGAGACTGCCCTGTTGAACCTGGTCCAGGGTAATTCTTCAGTGGGCGAGTACGCCATCCAATTTCGTACTCTTGCTTCCGAGTTATCATGGAATAACGAGGCTCTCTGCGCGACCTTTAAAAAAGGCCTATCCAGTCGCATCAAGGATGTGCTGGCCGCACGAGAGATTCCTGCCAACCTGCAAGAACTCATCCATTTGGCTACCCGCATTGACATGCGTTTTTCTGAGCGACACCAAGAGCTCCGCCAGGAAAAAGACTTAGATCTCTGGGCACCTCTCCCACAGTATCCGTTGCAATCTACGCCTGGGCCTCCCGCCGAGGAGGCCATGCAAGTGGATAGGTCTCGCCTGACCCAGGAAGAGAGGAATCGCCGTAGGGAAGAAAATCTCTGTCTTTACTGTGCCAGTACCGAGCATTTCTTGGTGGATTGCCCTATCCGTCCTCCACGTCTGGGAAACGCACGCACGCACCCAGCTCACGTGAGTGTGGCGTCTCTTGGTTCCAAGTCTGCTTCTCCACGTCTCACGGTGCCCGTGCGGATTTCTCCTTCAGCCAACTCCTCCCTCTCAGCCGTGGCCTGCTTGGACTCTGGTGCCTCTGGTAATTTTATTTTGGAGTCGTTTGTGAATAAATTCAGCATCCCGGTGAGCCGTCTCGTCAAGCCGCTCTACATTTCCGCGGTCAATGGTGTCAGACTGGATTGCACCGTGCGTTACCTCACAGAACCCCTCCTGATGTGTATTGGACCCCACCACGAAAGGATTGAGCTCTTCGTTCTCCCCAACTGTACCTCTGAGGTCCTCCTCGGTCTGCCATGGCTCCGGCTTCATTCTCCCACCCTTGATTGGACCACCGGGGAGATCAAGAACTGGGACTCTGCCTGCCTTAGGAAGTGCCTCTCCCCCCCTCCCAGTCCCGTCAGGCAAGCCTCTGTGCCTCCTCATGGCTCCCGTCCTTGTGTCACCCTGCCCCGTGCCAAGCTTCACCCTCTGCCCTCCCTCCCCATTCCAACTCCTGCTGTACTGCCTGCCATTGAGGAAACCCTCCATTCTTTCCCGGTGTCCTCATCCCAGGGGAGGCAGTTACCGGACAAAAAAAAGGGGAGACCTAAGGGGGGGGTACTGTTACGCCTAGCGCTCCGGGTCCCCGCTCCTCCCCGGAGCGCTCACGGCGTCTTTCTCCCTGCAGCGCCCCGGTCAGTCCCGCTGACCGGGAGCGCTGCACTGTCATGGCCGTCGGGGATGCGATTCGCACAGCGGGACGCGCCCGCTCGCGAGTCGCATCCCAGGTCACTTACCCGTCCCGGTCCCCTGCTGTCTTGTGCTGGCGCGCGCGGCTCCGCTCTCTAGGGCGCGCGCGTGCCAGCTCTCTGAGACTTAAAGGGCCAGTGCACCAATGATTGGTGCCTGGCCCAATTAGCTTAATTGGCTTCCATCTGCTCCCTGGCTATATCTGATCTCCTCCCTTGCACTCCCTTGCCGGATCTTGTTGCCTTGTGCCAGTGAAAGCGTTTAGTGTGTCCAAAGCCTGTGTACCTGAACTTCTGCTATCCATCCTGACTACGAACCTTGCCGCCTGCCCCCGACCTTCTGCTACGTCTGACCTTGCCTCTGCCTAGTCCTTCTGTCCCACGCCTTCTCAGCAGTCAGCGAGGTTGAGCCGTTGCTAGTGGATACGACCTGGTTGCTACTGCCGCAGCAAGACCATCCCGCTTTGCGGCGGGCTCTGGTGAAAACCAGTAGCCTCTTAGAACCGGTCCACTAGCACGGTCCACGCCAATCCCTCGCTGACACAGCGGATCCACAACCCGTAAGCCGAATCGTGACAGTGAGTATCACTTTTTTTTATTTCATAGTATCCTGAGCCATATATAATTTGTTTTATCCCCAATAATCCTTTCAAGGGGGTATTCTCATCTTTTAATATTACATCATATCCAGGTAATGCCGATCCTTCTGGATATCTTCTGCGCAGTGGTGTTTTTTGTTAACTGTTAAGCAGCTGTAATGTAGTGCTGTGTATCTCTGCATCAATCTAAAAGAACTGTTATGGAGCTACAGCCCTCCTATACTACCACAGCCCTCCTAGTCTAAGTATTGGTAAGGATCTAGGCAGTTGGATCCACACTGATAATAAATCTGGCATATCCCACATGCTATGCATCAAGATCATCCATTTTCTTACCCGATTATATACAAAGTAAGTAGTCAGCAGCTGATTTTTCTCTTCCTATAAATGGAAACATAGTAAAAATGTTAATACAATTGTAGAATAGAAGAATAGAGTAATATGATTAGAAACATTTATCAGAATAGGCATTTCACTGGTATAACCCCTGTGTTACTAAAGTGCATGCACTGACTGGCTGTCTGGTAGTGCTTCCCTACAGTACTCGGAGGTATTAAATGTTCTTTACTACTTTTAAGCAGTGCCAGATTGAGCTGATTCTTTGGAAACTATGTGGGGGTGACTCTACTTTTATGGGACACTGAGAAGCTGGGCTAAATAATAAGTTCTTTGATAAGAGAAATTACAACTCCTATCCTGTTTTTTGCCATGATAGGGAATGTTACATGGGTACTCTGGTGAAAAACGTTATTTTTTTTTCTTCAAAACAACTGGTGCCAGAAATTTAAACATATCTGTAAATTACTTCTATTAAAACATCTTAATCCTTCCACTACTTATCAGCTGCTGTATGCTCAACAGGAAGCTGAGTATGTTCTTTTCAGTCTGACCACAGTGCTCTCTGCTGGCACCTCTGTGCATGTCAGGAACTGTCCAGAGCAGGATAGGTTTGCTATGGGGATTTGCTTGTTCTCTGGACAGTTCCTGACACAGACAGGGGTGTCAGCATAGAGCACTGTGGTCAGACAGGAAAGAACAATTCAACTTCCTGCAGTATACAACAGCTGATAAGTACTGGAAGGATTAAGATTTTTTTAATAGAAGTAATTTACAAATCTGTTTAACTTTCTGGAGCCAGTTTATATGAAAAAAATAGTTTTCCACCGGAGTACCCCTTTCATAACTTGAAGGACACGATAAGAGAGTACTGCATAAAGATTTTGCTGGAAGATGTTATCAATCTAGAAAAGACCAAATAGGCATTTCAGAAAGGATTTGATGTTTTGAAGGCAATTCTTATGTATGTTTATTGCCTTGTAAAATCCCCAACTGTGGGTGGTACTGTGTGTTTGGCTCGGTGTTGGGGGTTGTTGGAAAGAGTGTCAGGACTGGGGGGAGATAACTGTGATGGCTCACATGGCTACGTGATAACTCCTATAGAAAAAAGTCAACAATTAAATTGGGTTACATCAGTTACCTTTCATTCCCTTCTGATGCAAATGTGATATCATTCTGACAAGTGTGCTTAAAAAGTTGCATTTAGGGATGTTCCACGGAAATTAACACTTTCATACGGCGACAGAAAATATTTATTTTGAGTAATAGCAAAATCTTTCTACTTACTACAGAGAGAATAGCATAAATAGTAATGTCTACATGGACATTGATGACCGTTTTCCAGTCCTGAACAGGTCTCACTTTGGCTTCATACCCATTCATAAGGGAATGTAAAAGGCGCACTTCAGTTGAATTTGACTTTTGGAAGTTGGATGTTTCTTGGGTCCCTAAACAGAAACAATAATATATATATAACATATATTTTTCTTACAAACACATCAATGAGATTTGTACATAAACAGTATTAGTCAATATCCTGAATCAGAGTGATTTGTACAAATTTGGCATTTTTATCATAGTGACTGAAGAAAAGACCTGAGGTGTCTCAAAATGTGTACAGCCATTTACGTGAAACCACCATTCAAGAACACTTTGATAGCACCAGTGGCGGATTCGGGGGGGGGGGGGGGGGCAATGGGGCTGTCAGCTGTCCCGCTCCACCAATCCCTAACCTTTCTCGCACGCTGTGGTTGCTCCATTCCTGCAGTCAATGAGAGCCGCGGGGACGCCATCCACGGTATTACGCCGGCGCGATGATGTGATGTGACCCGGAAATCACGTCCCCGCGGCTCTCACTGACTGCAAGAATGGAGCAGCCGTAGCGTGTGACAAAGGTGACGAGAGAGAGAGGTGACGGGTGAGAAAGGGGGGGGAGCAAATTATAAATCAGAGGGGCAAAGGATGAGTGAGGGGCACATGTCAGGTGGGCATTATAAGTGGGGGCAAATGACAGGACCTCCCCTGTCATGTGCCCATATAATGCCCCCCTGGCATGTGCCCCTCATATATAATACCCCATGTCCCGTGGCCCTCACAAATAATGCCCCCCTGACAAGTGCCCCTCACATATAATGCCCCCTGTCCTGCCCCCCCAGGGGGCATTATATGTGAGGGGCACATGTCAGGGGTACATTATATGTGAGGGGCACAGGACATGGGGCATTATATGTTGGGGCACATGACAGGGGGCATTATATGTTGGGGGCACATGACAGGGGGCATTATATGTTGGGGGCACATGACAGGGGGCATTATATGTTGGGGGCACATGACACAGGGGCATTATATGTGAGAGGCACATGTCAGGGGGCATTATATGTGGGGGCACATGACAGGGGCCCCCCTGTCATGTGCCCATATAATGCACATATAATGCCCCCCAGACATTTGCCGCTTACTTTTAATACCTCCCGTCATGTGCCCATAACTTATAATACCCCCTGTCCTGTGCCCCTCATATATAATCCCCCCCTGTCATGTGCCCCCAACATATAATGGCCCCCCATCATGTGCTCCACGCATATGATGCCCCCCTGTTATGTGCCCCTCATATATAATGCCCCATGTCCTGTGCCCCTCACATATAATGCCCCCCTATCCTGCCCCCTCAGGGGGCATTATATGTGAGAGGCACAGGGCATGGGGCATTATATGTGAGGGGCACAGGGCAGGGGGCATTATACGTCAGGGACATATGTCAGGGGGGCATTATATGTGCATTATATGGGCACATGACTGGAGGGGGCTGTCCTGTATCCCCACATATAATGCCCAATGTCCTATGCCCCTCACATATCATGCCCCCTGAGGGGGCAGGACAGGGGGCATTATATGTGATGGGAACATGACAGGAGCATTATATGTGAGGGACACAGGACAGAGGGAAATATTATTATTATTATTATGTAGGGGGAACAGGACAGAGGGCATTATTATTATTATGTGGGGGGGACGGGTTATAATTATTATATGTGGGGGCACAGGATGGGACATTATTACTATAAGTGAGGGGCACAGAGTGTTTTGCATTTTGTAGGTGTAAGTGAAGTATTTTTCTGTGTAGGAGCGCCACATTTATAAAAAGATAGCAGACCATTTGATAAATTTTGTGTGGGTCACATTTTCTAACATTTCTCTCTTCACATACACCAAAAAGCTAAGTCTGGGCTGGTGTAGTTTTAGAGACTTTTCAGTGGCACAAAAAGACGCAGTTCATAAAACCCGTCCATATCATGTGTATTGCCAAAATCTGTGGATTGCAACTCAAGTGCAAAAAAAGGCGCAAATAAACCCTGCTTGCGCCTTTTTTTCATAATTTTTAGACACAAAAAACAAGAGACAATTATACATGTCGGCCATAGTGTATACTTTAAGGATTTTTTAGGGTTGTATGGTTTTTATGGGCTACAATACATTACGGTATTGTATTCAGAGGGTGCATGGCAAGGTTATATTCAGAGAGCACAGTATGTGGTGGTTTTATATTCAGAGGATACAGTATGTGGTAGTATTATATTCAGAGGGTTCAGTGTGTAATAGTATTATATTCAGAGGGTTCAGTGTGTAATAGTATTATATTCTGAGGTTAAGGTGTGTGGCGGTTTTATATACAGAGGGTACGGTGTGTAGCGATATTATATTCAAAGGATACAGTGTTTGGCAGTATTATAATAATTATTGTTTTCATATAGAGGATCAGAATCTGCTGACATAGAAACCATCTGGGTATCAAGTTCTGCTGAGTGAACTTTTAGCTGGACCCGGCGGTATATACCATCTGAATTAGATAAGGAAAGACTATAGAGAAGATGTCACCTATAGTCACTGATAATATTGTGTATTCTCCTCACTATAGAGAAGACATCACCTAAAGTCACTGATATCATTGTGTATTGTCCTGACTGTCCCATCAGAGCTGGAGTCACTTGTAAGTTTTGCAGTAATGATGGGTGAAACAACAACTCCCAGCATAACCTTACCACATACTTAAAGGGGTACTCCGGTGAAAAACTTTTTTTTTTTTTAAACAGATTTGTAAATTACTTCTATTAAAAAATCTTAATCCTTCCTGTACTTATTAGCTGCTGAATACTGCAGAGGAAATTATTTTCTGTTTGAAACACAGAGCTCTCTACTAACATCATGAGCACAGTGCTCTCTGCTGACATCTCTGTTCATTTTAGGAACTGTCCAGAGTAAAATGAAATCCCCATAGCAAATATATGCTGTCCTGGACAGTTCATAAAATGGACAGAGATGTCAGCAGAGAGCACTGAGTTCATGATGTCAGCAGACATCTCTGTGTTTCAAAAAGAAAATAATTTCCGCTGTAGTTTTCAGCAGCTAATAAATACTGGAAGGATTAAGATTTTTTAATAGAAGTAATTTACAAATCTGTTTAACTTTCTGGCACCAGTTGATTTAAAAAAAAAAGTTTTTCACCGGAATACCCCTTTAAGGTCATACTGGGAGCTGTAGTTTTAAATGGTAAAAACTTTTTTAGCACTTTCCCATTCTGTGGCAATTGGTATGTTTGATTATTATACTGAAAATAATTTTTTGCAACATGCTACAGCACAGGCATCACAACATGCTACAGAACGGGCATCACAACATGCTACAGCGCGGGCATCACAACATGCTACAGCACAGGCATCACAACATGCTACAGCGCGGGCATCACAACATGCTACAGCGCGAGCATCACAACATGCTACAGCGCGGGCATCACAACATGCTACAGCACAGGCATCACAACATGCTACAGTGAGGGCATCACAACATGCTACAGCGCGGGCATCACAACATGCTACAGCGCGGGCATCACAACATGCTACAGCGCAGGCATCACAACATGCTACAGCGCGGGCATCACAACATGCTACAGCACAGGCATCACAACATGCTACAGTGAGGGCATCACAACATGCTACAGCGCGGGCATCACAACATGCTACAGCGCGGGCATCACAACATGCTACAGCGCAGGCATCACAACATGCTACAGAGCGTGCATCACAACATGCTACAGAGCAGGCATCACAACATGCTACAGTGCGGGCATCACAACATGCTACAGCGCGGACATCACAACATGCTACAGCGCGGACATCACAACATGCTACAGAGCGGGCATCACAACATGTTACACCGTGGGCATCACAACATGCTACAGCGCAGGCATCACAACATGCTACAGCGCGGGCATCACAACATGCTACAGTGCGGGCATCACAAAATGCTACAGCGCGGGCATCACAACATGCTACAGAGCGGACATCACAGCATGCTACAGCACGGGCATCACAAAATGCTACAGCGCGGGCATCACAACATGCTACAGTGTGGGCATCACAACATGCTACAGCGCAGGCATCACAACATGCTACAGCGCAGGCATCACAACATGGTACAGCGCGGGCATCACAACATGCTACAGCGCAGGCATCACAACATGGTACAGCGCGGGCATCACAACATGCTACAGCGCGGGCATCACAAAATGCTACAGCGCCGGCATCACAACATGCTACAGCGCGGGCATCACAACATGCTACAGCGCGGGCATCACAACATGCTACAGCGCGGGCATCACAACATGCTACAGCACGGGCATCACAACATGCTACAGCGCAAGCATCACAACATGCTACAGCGCGGGCATCACAACATGCTACAGCACGGGCATCACAACATGCTACAGCGCGGGCATCACAACATGCTACAGCGCGGGCATCACAACATGCTACAGAGCGGGCATCACAACATGCTACAGTGCGGGCATCACAACATGCCACAGCGCGGGCATCACAACATGCTGCAGCGCTGGCATCACAACATGCTGCAGCGCAGGCATCACAACATTCTACAGCATGGGCATCACAACATGCTGCAGCGCGGGCATCACAACATGCTACAGCACAGGCATCACAACATGCTGCAGCGCGGGCATCACAACATGCTACAGTGCGGGCATCACAACATGCTACAGCGCGGGCATCACAACATGCTACAGCGCGGGCATCACAACATGCTAAAAAAAATCAGGGCCTATATCCCTTAATGTTATGTTTTTGCAAATATTCATCCAGTTGCTGTAAAAACCCTTTCCTTTGCCTTAGACAAAATCTCCTTTCTTCCAGTCTAAATGTTGCCGAGTTGCCCATAACAACCAATCAGATCGCTTCTTTCATTTGTAAAAAAAGGCCTTGGCTGCTATGGGCAACTGGTCAACATTTCCTCTGGATAGGTTTTGATAAATCTCCCACTAAATGTGTGACCCTGTGTCCTACGTGTTGTCCTGTTTATGTAAACATTCTAATATATGCGTAAACTGCTTAAAATGTCTTATGATCTTTGTAATATTGATATCTCTGTTAAAACATATCCTATCTGTCCGCAGGGAAAATCTCTGTGCAGACAGCGTCTCCTAGATGGCTAAGCGTTCCATGCGGTGTCTGCACAAAGAATGAACGTGCACATTCTTTCTGCGGAGACAGAAAACAGAATTTCCGTGCTGGAAACATCTGACATGGATAATCTGCCGTGAGCACAGCGCAGCAGAATCATGTTGAACTAAATGGGACTCTGCTACAGCGGAATGCCCGGGCCGAATTCCGCCTTGGAAATTCTGACGTGTGAACATGGCCTATGAGTCTTAAACAAGGTTAGGACTGTATGATACATTTAATATTGTAAGTACCTTAAGCAGCAACTTATTTACTGTCCGCCAACACAAAATACTCTAATAGTGCCCCTCCCGAGACTAGACTCTGGATCCGCCCCTGGATAGCACCTAGTTCACGTGCAAACAATAAACCTGGTTTCTGTCTATACTTTCTCATTAAGGAGAGGACATGTTCCACTAACATAAGGACACTGCACCTTGTCTTAACCTCATCTCTACATCGGACATCTTCATTATAAACCATTTGCATAAGGAACTCAGCATAAAACGCACTAGCATGCTCGGTTGGCTTGCACTGCACTTCTGCCGGTTACAGCTGCACGCACTGCTGGAGCGAGGACCAAAAACCAACATTGTGACTGTCAGCTGATGAGAGGTGCACAGCATTAAAGATTTGTGTCATTTAGAAGACATTTCATCATGCACAGATGAATATTGTATTATTTATATAATGGCTAAAAAGGAGACTGGCAGCGTGTACGGTACTAGACAGGCTTTTTTCCCCATCAATAGACCTTACTGCAACATTCTGCAATGAAGTTGTCTGTCTGCTCACAGTTATTGTGCATAATGGTTACAATCTACTGTACTCACACAGTGATACAGAGAACTCTCCTTGATTTGTGGAGACACAATAACCTCTTATCCCCCACTCATGATAAATGGACTGTAAACCTTACTAAATTACTTCTATTAAAAATGTTTAATCCTTCCAGTACTTATCAGCTGCTGTATGCAGAGCTGTATCTAGCTCCTTTTGTGCCCGTGGCAAGAACAGAAGATTGTCCCCCCTCCCCCATTTGGGCTCAGGGCACCCCTCACAATTTTCACAGCCACCCACCCCATGCCTGCGACTCACTCACAGTGCTGCAGGCCCTGACGCACCATAAGTGACAGGTGCACAGGCCGGTATGTAAAATTCAACAACCTTTTTGTGTCATCTTTTCCACTGGAGTGTCTTGGCACCCCTGCCGGGGCACCCTGGTTAGGAATCACTGCCAAGTGTAATGTGTGCTGGACTCCCTGTGCTGGACATCCTTAGCCGATGTACCCCCTTGCAGCAGAACACCTGAGGCAATTGCCTCAGTCACCTTATGGGAGCTACTGCCCAGGCTGTATGCTCCAGAGAAAAGTTGTAGAGTTATTTTCTGTCTGACCACAATGCTCTCTGCTGACACTTCTGTCCATGTCAGGTACTGTCCAGAGCAGCATATGTTTGCTATGGGGATTTGCTCCTACTATGGACAGTTCCTGACATGGACAGAGGTGTCAGCAGAGAGCACTGTGGTCAGACAGAAAATAACTAAATAACTTCCTCTGTAGTATACAGCAGCTGATAAGTACTGAAAGGAGTAAGATTTTTCAATAGAAGTAATTTACAAATCTGTTTCTGCAGCCAGTTGATATGATTTTTTTTTCCACCAGAGTACCCCTTTAAGTATACACTTTCTAAGAATTAGCCAGTTTTTAACTATCTCCCAACTGTGTCCCACTGTGTCAGCTTTACCGTATAGTGCACTGTGAAAAAAAATGTAGGTTGCGTCTTACATTTAATGGTAAAATGAAATGTGTCATCACAAAGTACAATTGGTCATGCAGAAAACAAACCCTCTGTGGATGAAAAAGAAATAAAAGCATTTGGCTCTTAGAATGCGAGGAGGAAAAAACTAAAATGTAAAAATGAAAATTGAAAATTGTCCTCAAGGCTATGTCCAAAGAAAAATCTATCCCCAAGCCACAGGATAGGGAATATGTGTCAATTCGCAATAATGCCTGCCCACTGAACTGCCAATAGAATCTGATTTTTTTCGCGATAGAAGTCTATGCAGAAAAAAGGTTGAATCTGGTGGCTGGCCTGAGAGTCAAGCTTAAAGGGGTATTCCAATAGTTATTAGCTTCTGAAGTTTTCTGTCTAACTGCTCAATGATGATGTCACGTTCCGGGAGCTGTGCATGATGGGAGAATATCCCCATAGGAACTGCACAGCTCCCGGGACGTGAGTCATCATTGAGCAGTTAGACAGAAAACAACAACTCAACTTCAGAAGCTAATAACTATTGGAAGGATTAAGATATTTTAATAGAAGTAATTTACAAATCTGTTTAACTTTCCGGAGCTAGTTGATATATAAAAAAAAGTTTTGGCCTGGAATACCCCTTTAATACCCCAACTTATATCGAACAATTGTAGCAAGTCTCAAGAATGAAACATGGTGCAATCAAAACTTTTGACATTTCTGACATTTTGTTTTTTTTGTTTTTTATTTGGGGATTTTTTTCCCACCTTTTTTGAACTTCATTGTCACAAGAAATCTTATTTTGCAAACTGCATATTACCATTTGTTATAGCAATAAAAGCATGAAAACTATGTGAAAAAAATGCCCAAAAACTGTACAAATGGCATAGAAAAATCTGGAATTTAGAGATACGTTTTGCCTATACAGACTGACTTTTCTGAACCTTAAAATACAATGGGGGGGGGGGGGGTATTTATCAATTTTGCCTGTTGACAGTTTCTTTTTACCCTCTTTTTTTCACTTTGGTTTTCGTGAACATGCACCAAATTTATCATTTGGTGCAAGTTGTTAGTAATTTTGGCTCAAATGTTGAAATCAGCTGTTCACAGCGCCTTTTACACAGAACTTACCGCCACAGAGGACGCGTATTTTACCCTGTAGAGCAGCCATTTCGGAGTCCCTCCTGCAGGATATCAGCAAGCGACATGAGTTATTTTCTTTTGTGGGGTTTATAGCCACCATGTGAAATGGATTTTATTTTCAACTTGGTTTTTTTTTTTTGTTTTGTTACTTTAGTGCAGTGGTCTTCAACCTGCAGACCTCCAGATGTTGCAATACTACAATTCCCAGCATGCCCGGACAGCCGTTGGCTGCTCTAGTGCTTACCTTTCCTGAACCTGTGTGGCCATGTCCAATGCTGGCTCAACGGAGGGTGAAGGTCCCTCAGAGACAACGTTGTCGCAGGATAGTATTGAGCAGCCCTGGAGGCGTCGCTGCTTTCACAAAAAAGATTTTTTAATGTATTTTGACGCCTTTACATTTTCTGACATTGCTAAGTGTGTTTTCCATGTGCAAAATTTCTTGGCGGGGATTTGCCCCCCCCCCCCCCCAAAAACAGGATTGGTGCCAAAATTGCGCCAAAAGATCGATTGGCGCAAATGATGAATTACTGACTGAAGTTAAAATCACACACAGGACCTTGTGATTTTGAGAAAGTTGTAAAAATGACAGCGGAGAAGATGCGCCAAACTTTGGCGCAAAAAGACACTGCGCCAAAGTATTGCGCCAAAGTTACGTGAAAAGAAAACGCATACATCCTTTGATAAATACCCCCCTATGTGTGCACAATTGCACATAGCCTGATGAAAAGATTTGCACATTTTTCTGTATGTTTGACCATTTCCTGTTTTGGCTTAAAATACTGACCAAAATATTAGAACTTAGTCCAAGATTCACAAGATTTTAAATTCCACATAATGTACTATTAGTGAAATCTACTATTATGAAAGCCTAAATTTAAAAAATGGCATACAAATAGGGAAAGGGTTGAGAAGTTTCCCTGTGGAAGCAGATTGCTTCCATGATTTTCAAAATGGCCTCTAAAAATGGGATCTGGAACCCGATTGGTTGGGATATTGCTCTCCTGTTCCACATTTTTGATAAATCTTTCCCATGAATGCATTATCAGGTATCTACAATGTACTTACCTGAACAGAGAAGAATAAGGAAGAAGATGCTGTTCTGGATCCAGTATACACCCATTGTTGTACTGAAGAGCAGATATATTTTCTTCTTCTAATGGATGCGACAAACTTCTGATATTCTGTCAGTCTGTCATTGAGAGGAGACTGTGTGTACTGAAATAGGAAACAATGGGGATTGCTACTATATTGTTTTTCCCCACACCCGCCTTTTGGGATTCCACCAATCCTCTGTGTGATTTCAGCCAAGCATTTAAGTAGATGTTGTTGTATGACGTTATTCTTCCAGACCATTAGCACATTTGTTGTCAGTCTTTACTATTTATGTGAGCACTGAGTAATAGTAACATGGGTTTATATTTCACTGGTATTTCCTGCGAGATCTTACTTTAAAAGCATAAAACCATTTGTTGTGGGTTGTGTATCTACTCAGAACATACCGATGAACCATATCAATAAGAAATTAGGCTGAATATTATAGTACAAGACTAGTGGCTGGTCATGGAAGGGCAAGCTGTGCATAACTAGCTTGCCCCCTGACTGGTGAGCAGTTAAGGGGTTAAGAAATAATACAGGCAAGGTTTTTAGCCCCCTCCCCCGCCTGTAAAACTTGTCGCTAACTATAGTGGTATGTCCCATGGGTGGGGGGGAAAGGAGTGCACCAATCAGGGGTTCAATAGTTTCCCAGGCTTTCAGGGGCACCCCTGGGTATTTATAGATGTGGTGTCTCCTTTCCCCCCCTCAATCTGCCCAGGACCCGGAGCTTTGCCCTCCCTCCCTTTTTGTATCTCTGTTTTTTGTAAGTCACGGCTTGGCAGTAAGAAGACGGTGAAAGCGGGGTCAGCCCGGGGTAGACCTCCACACAGGATGGTGTGGCAGCACCTCTCGGGTTGGTAAGAAGCCAATCGGTGTCTTTGTTACAGTTAAATTGTTATTTATACTACTAATTTTATAAATAAAGCTGTGGCCGATCCCCACCCACGGAAAAGTTAAATTGTTGTTGTGTCAGTTAATATTGAATTATTTATTGTAGTAAGGGGGAGGGGTAGTTATAGCCTGCTAGGAGGTAATTGGGTCTCAACAGTCTGCCTTTCAACCACTAGTTGGTTCCCAGAATTGAATGAAAATGACTAAATTATCTGTCATGCTTCTCATATACTGTACACTGTATATATCATATCTTAATATTTTTGTTGAAATTTTTTTTATGTTTTATTGTTTCCAGCTGTATTGTGTAAGGTGTGCAGCTGTATGGTTTGCATTTTCCATCTATGTAGTATTTGCCTTGCATTTACTCTACTAAATACTAAGGGCAGCATGTCAGCCCTTGCACTACTATAGACACTTTGAGGTGTATTTATCAAGCATTTTACCCTGGTTTTCTTGGGTAAATTTGTCGCAAATTTTAGCACAGTGTGTTTTTTGCAACTTTTCCTGTGAATTTTCCTTTACCTGTGTTTTGGATTTTTGCAATGGTAGCCATGTTTTTTAGTAGATTTTTTTGCAGCCAGTGGTCAGCGATTTATGAAACTGCAACATTTAAAAAGAAGTTGCATACTTTGGTGAAATCCAGCAAAAAGGGCGCTAATCACTACCAAATAAAAAAGCACTTACAAACTGTGGACAGCATTATTAAAAAGTCACATAATTATCTCACAGGTTAAAAAGTCACGTAAAAGTTGCAGAGAAAACACCATACAAAGTGGAGCTCTGATGTAAGAAATTTGATCAGCACCAGATTTATCACATGTATTGCACCATGTGATAAATTTGGTGCGGGTACACAGTTTCCACTGCATGAAATAAGGGAGTAAAAAGACATTTACCTACTCCACTTTTCAAAAATACCCCCTTTGTGTAAACCTGTGTAAGAGACCTTAGATGCATGCAAATCACCCATCATTTGTAGTAGTTTTTGTGATGCACTACGTAAACAGCATAGGCAACCACAGAAACTTTTTCAGAGGAGCATGGACTCAGCAAAATTTTACAGGGATCCCCTGCTCCACAAACAGAACAGTAAACCAGGGATGCTTTATGCATCTCTGACTCACCGTGATCACAAGTAAACCAGCAATGCTGGTGATGCATGGGGTTTCCTGGCCAAAAGTAGATGGTGTGTCAGATAATGGAACTGGATATGTGTGCATGCTCTGCTCCCGAGAAGGAAACCCTGTGGCAGTAACCAGAGCCAGCTTCTGCCCCGGACTTAAAACATGGTAAGCATAATAATTGTTTTGCTAATATGTTTACTAATATGTTCACTTTTTTACAGGGTTCTTTTATGTGTGGGGAAATGTTATTCTTGTTTTCCCATATTACTGGCTTAGTAGTGGAGCCATCTGTCAGCTTTCTGGTACTAAGTAAAGGCTAAGTTTTAAGCCTGTGGTACCCACTGCCACCAGGTATGCCAGGAAAAGCTAGGCACCATTCGGCATCTAAAATCATTCTCCACTCCTGAGGCAGATTTAGGCTGGTAATGTTTTTTCTGTAACCAGCATGGTACTCAAAAAAATAAAATAAAATAGCCTGAAGCTACCCCAGGTCTGAAGCTTCATTTTAAATTATGGTACTCAGCTCTTTCCAATGCCCATGGTGGAGGTGGATATCAGGAGGTTTTATGGAATAACAAAAAATATTATTGTATAATTATTGACATACTTTTAAGAAAAGGCACAGATTCTCTGGGTCCGGCATATGTGGCCTGGACAATTGAATTTTCTAGTATCCTGGATCCTCTTTTTAGGGTACCTTACAATATAAGCATAAAGCATCATCAAAAGTATGCTAGGGAACAGGGCACCTGGTAAAGACAGCTGGGGGACATGTATCAATAATGGCGTAGCAATGTGTGATTTTATGTATGTTTTTTTGCATCAAATGGAGCATATTTGCGCCAAAATTATCAATTGTCGTACACAAGTTTTTAATTTTGGCACAAATGTAGCCCTACAAAAGGTGCAGACCCCAGAATTCCAGGCAGTAAATCTGACTTTGGGACATTCTATTGGTGTAGCTATTTTCTCTGTCACTTTATTCATGGTGTAGATTTGCGCCTAAATGAAGGTATTTGCGCCTAAACTTGCGCCAAATCGAAAAGTCGCAATTAATGAATTCCAAAGGGTAAAAAGCTTCATACATACCCCCCAGCTGTCCCTACTCCTTTCAAAAAGTGCTATGCTCAAAGCTTAAAAAAAAAAGAAAAATGGAAAAAACCTTTCTACCTCCGGGCATATATATAATGAAGGATTAATTAAAGATTGGATATTTAAAGATGGATGAGTGCCGCTATCTTTTTTCCTTTTTGCTGTGTGACATTATTTCATTGCTATTGTGACTCAATACAGCAGTGCACCCCCATTGTGCAAAAAAATTGAAACAACAACTTTTATTCGCTCTATTCTTACCCCTATATCCCATTTATATTTTTCCCTCTATGAAGCTGTGTGAGGGCTCATTTTATTGCCTTGTGATTGGTATTTTTATCTGTACAATTCTTGCATACATTGAACATATTGATCACTTTAATTCCGTGAGATATGAAATATGATAACCGAAAAACACTGTTAGAGAACTTTTTTATTTATTTTTGTTTAATTTTTAATTACGAGGGATTTTTTTTAAAGCATTTTACATTTACAACACACACATACATATATATGAATTCATAAAAACACAATGAAACAAAACTACAGAGATTCCATCTTAAAAAGACGTATAAATAATGTATGTACTGTGAAGTTGTTTTTGTGCTGAAGGACGAAAAACCACATTTCTATTAATGCATTGTAGAAATCTGTAGTAGAAAGGCCCAGATGTAGATTACTTTTGTAAACATCCATTATAATAATCCTCAGCTTTTAAGTGGAAATGTTAATTTCCTCTCTGTTTTTTTATGTTAATTGCACTATTCTCATAATAGAATTTTTCAGGTCCCCTTCCTGCTGGAATCCATATATAGGCCATTGTAGATGAGCCATGTATAAGAAAAGGCAATATGTAACTAGTGTAAAATACATATAGTATCAGTTAATACAAAATATGTTCGATATTCTTGGTTATTACTGCTATTTATTTATTTTTTTAAATAAAAAGGTACTTTACCCTGAAAATTATTGGAAATAGGAATAGGAAAATACTAAGAGGACCTGTAATCACCTTTTTAAAGCTTCTTGATAGATTGTCCTGTCCCTGAGATATGAGGGTTAGTAGTTAAGGCTAGGTTCCCACAGCCGTTTACTTCCGTTCCGTTTTTCTCCCATCACTGCCTCCTAAACGGACCATACTACTAACGGATGCAAACTGATGCAAACTGATGAAATTCTGTGGCATCCTTTTGCATCAGTTTTTCATCCGTTAGTATGAAAAGTCAGCCACCTACAGACTCCTGCAGCCGGGACTACTACTACTCCCATCATGGAAGAGACTTATTTCCATGATGGAAGTAGTAGTTTCCTGGCTATGGGAGTCTGCGGGTGGCTGGGGAGACTACGTTAGTGCTTGTACTACTACCCCCATCATGGAACAGAGTCTGTTCTATGATGGGGGTTGTAGTACAGGGGCTGAGGGATTGATCGCACCGGGTCTCACTTCTGAGACCCAATGCGATCAGAAGTTATTAAGCAGGGGAGCGGGCGGCAAGCTCCGAAACCCTGCGATGTATGGTGTGTTTTTACTTTCATTCTTAAATCCCCCACTGGGAGCCCTGAATGGCTGGTATCGAGGAGCCATTCAGGGCTCTCCGCAGGGTTTTTAAAATGAACATTGGGAGTGGCAGCGGGGGACCATATCTATATTAAAAGAGCTGTGGGGGGCAAGATATATAGCGCTGCAGGGGGGAGCAGACATATGGCCTATATATCTAGCCCCCCAGCGCATTAATAAAGACATGCCCCCCACCAGCGCATTAGATATATATATATATATATATATATATATATATATCTGGGGGAGGCAGACATATAGCGTTATCTTCCCCTTCCCCCATCCCAGCGCATCTATATAATCTATATACATATGCCATTGCAGCGCTATGTATGAAAAGTATATCTATCAGCAGCATCGGCTGCCAGCTGCTGGCACTATGCGCTGCTGATAGATATACTTTTACAGCCCTTTGCAACCCGTTTGCAAAATTAGTAAACGGGTTGCATAAGGGGCATTTTTTTACGGGAGCAGGCGGATGTGTGAATGAGCCCTTATCTAACAGTTAAGGGAATCAGGTGATGGATGGTATTATATAGTCAGGGGGTGTAAATGTTGTACATTAAGGGACATGTATCCCTAATAAACACCCCTTACTGTATAATTATGGCCATCACCTAAAAGTCACTCACATTACTAAAATTACTAAAATGTTATCATCTTATCCCCTATCCAAAGGATAAGGGATAACATTTCTGATCGTGGGGGTCACGGCACCAAGTGGAGCATCCATTGGAAAGAAACATGGAAGAAAAATTAAAACAGCAAAACTTACACTTGGTGAGTGACAAATCACTACTGCCCACTAAATGTTAAAAGCCATCATATTAACGTTTCATAGTCCAGACACAGAGAGCTATCACTTCTATGAGTAGAATGGAATCACAACTCCTCTCAGGCCAGAATAATGCCACCTATCCTCCTCTAGCAAGCTGTTGCAGCTCTGTTTGTCCTAATGTAATGGGAGTTCCTCCTTTTTGTGTTCTCTCCACCAGGTGTACAACACTTGTTTATCAGCACCAGATGCCACAGTAGTTGTATGCTGTTACAGCTTAAGGGTACATTCCCACACGGCGTATTTGCTGCGTATTTGCTGCTGCGTATTTTATTTTCTCTGTTGAAGTCAATGGGTAGGAAAATACGCAGCACCAAATACGCAGCAAATACGCAGCAAAATACGCTGTGTGGGAACGTACCCTAAAACAACATTTACTAAAAACACATAAATACAGGTAATTCTGATGCGAATCGGGGCAGTAAGGCCTCCTTCACATACAACAGTTGTCCGGCAGTGTTTCTCTCCAGTATGCATTGGAGGGAACCTGTGACTGGGACAGTTCACAATCATCTGGCTTCCAAATTGAGACACCGGACGGTTTTAATCGCCGAACAGCACCACATGTCTGGCGTTCTGAAACGATGGTCACCAGATGCTAAACAACTGATGACAACTGATGCATGTTGTCATCAGTTGTCACATCAGTTGCATCCTAATTTAGGCTGAATTCACCTATGCCGGACACCGGGCATATGTGATGACAGCTTTATAACACCTATCCTGGCCTGAAGGGAGTGGAATCACTGGGGAGATTTATCCAGAGTAAAAGTTACTGAGTTGGACAGGTTTTGATAAATCTTACCCCACTATTCCCATAGATGTAAGTGCTTCCAGCTGCTGGCCAGGATTTCCATTGCTTTTGGGCATGACTCATGGCCCTTCTTCATTTTTTCAATTTATTTTTTTATTTTGTTTAGATGTATATTTGAAATTTTACCTTGCAATCTCTATGACTGCCCTATTTATTTAATTGTAGCCTTTAAAATTCATATACATGTTGAAATGTGCAGAAAAGTCCCATTCAGAGTTATTCTGATGTTAGAAAAGTGTTAAATTAATATGTCTCCTGTTCTTTTAATTTCGATCTCCAAGACAGAAGATGTTTGAGAAGATGACTACAGATTATCCTTCAGTGTAACAGGAGCACTCTGGTCTTCTCATTGCAGAGGTAAATGTTAATATATAAATAAGCTTAATTATTTATCCAGATGTTTTACTAATGTTCACATTACCACAAATGCTATTAATAAGAGAACCTTTCTGGTGGGTATAATCATTGCATTACCCTCTATTGCTCTCCTACATAAGATTAGAGAGATGGTTGTGAAATTAATAAATGCAAAATAATTCTTGATTTAATTTGCAAACAATAAATTCTTGAAACCATCTTAGGCCCCTTTCATACTACCGTTATGACCCGGTAGTGTGACGGCCGTCAGGACCACCAGGAAGAATAGCGGGAGAAAAAATTGTGCTTTCACCGTCTTTTTCTCCCGCTATTCTCTCTGAAAATAGCAGCACCCAACGGACCCCATTGACTATAATGGGGTCCATTGGGACCTGTTATTGCCCGTTGTGCCCCGTCAAAATGGCGACTGTTAAACTCTAGAAAAAAAAAAAAGAGAGAGAGTTTGACGAGCATTATTGATGGGTCACACTGGTGTGGTGCTGTGTGGCGTCCGTTGCTGCCGTGGCGCCGTGTCTGCGGGGAGGTGCGACCCATGGACTGGTTTGAGTGGCATTGGGGCCGCTCTGCCAGTGGGTCGTTCCCCCCGTGGGCATTGGTGCCGTGGCGGTGGTGGTTGCCGCCCAGTGCTATGCCATTTTATGCTAGGGACATTAGGGACCCACTCTAAATAGGTGGCCTTGACGTGGCGAGTGGGCTTGTATTTTTTGATCAAAAATGTGTACTAACAACCTGTTAGTTTTTGATATTATGCTGAGAAGCAATCAGATCATTATACAAGATTGTAGATGTGCGACCATGTCTGTTTTCTACCCGAATTCTCATTATTGATGGGTCATAAAGGTAGTGTGAAAGGGGCCTCAGAAAGCTCATTCTGCAATACAGTGTATGCTTGTATTATCTGATGTGGGGGATATGATATCTTGTAAATATGTAGATGGCTCCTAGCAAAATCAAATTCAACTGTGAGTGTAGTGGGTGTAGTTACTGCTTTTATTGATGGGATACTCTGCCCTTAAACATCTGTCTGATTGCGGGGTCCGGCTGCTGGGAATCCACCCTGTAATCCCATGCAGGACTGAACTCCGCTCTGTGCCTGATGGCGGGCAACCACCGTCATCATGTCCCCTCCATTCTTGTCTATAGGAGGGGTTATGACAGCTATATTCTAGCCTCCCATAGACATGAATGGAGGGGCCTGGTGTGACATCACCAACATGGAAGCCCCAAGCTGCTGTTGTTCAGTACTTCAGCGATCACGGGGTTCCCAGCGGCCATATAGGGGATAAGATGTTTTGGGGGGGGGGGAGAACCCCTTTAAGTGCATTTTCAAGGATTTTTTTGAGAGTATGAAAAAAAGCCACAAATGGTCTAAAAAAAGCATGGTGATGCCAGTGCTACATGCCTTGACTACTGAGGAGAATGTGTTGGATCTACAAAAACATTTTTTTTGGGTTCATATTATTGGACAATCCATGGAGCCTGTCAGGTCCTTGGTGAATCATATACTGGCCCCTGGACCTGACAGGCCAGAAGAACAGCATTCTGCAATCCTGAAAAGTATCTTCAATCACTGCCGGCTATGACTGCCATCTAGTCCCATCTAGTCACAGGGGAGGCGACCTGGCAGCTTCCATTTATTTCATTTATGGCACCCCTGCCAGTCAGGTTTGATTAACATAACCGCCTGAGGGCTTCTCTAACTCAATCATGCCGGTCTAGGCAGGAGGTTTAATGAATAAGTTAAATAAACAAAATATCTGTGTCTAAAGTAAAGTTAGAAAATGTAAAAAGTGCACAATAAATACTGGTTTTATTTATTAAAATTGTGAAAGACAATAACACACTGCACATACACACAAATATAGCATAAATGTGATCTTAAGAATAATAACCTGAGCACTAATGTTGACATGTTATTGAAATTGCATTATGAACACCAAAAAAAACCAAAAAAAAAATCAAAGACCACTGTGGAATTCTTATTTTCCTACCTCCACCAAGAAAAGTGATAAAATACTAATTAATTACATGTTTCCCAAAATACTGGAAAGAAAATCTACTCTGCAAAAAAGAAGACCTCATATAGTTACATTGGGACAGATTTATCAAAACCTGTGCAGAGGAAGAGGGGTGCAGTTGCCCATAGCAACCAATCAGTTTGCTTCTTTAATTTTTAAAGAGGTCTGTGAAAAATGAAAAAGACAATCTGATTGGTTACTATAGGACATTGAACCACTGCTCCTGTACCACTACACAGGTTTTGACACATTTTCCACACTGATAGGTAAAAAAAAAAAAAAAAAAAAGTTATGGCTTCACAAAAATGATGTATTCCCTTAAAACATGTTTTTATTGTGCAAAAAAGACCCTTAAACAAGTACTGTGTTGCTGCAGTCATACAACCCAAATATAAAGGTTCAATTAATTCTGATGCTTGGTAAAAGGTTGGAAAGAACTACAAAAAGTTATGGTGGAATTTTTGCATTTCCTTTGAAAAAAAAAAAAAAGTTAATAAAAGCTAAGAAAGGTTCACATTACATTTGTGCCTTCTGTTGCACAGATATGTTGAAAAATATAAAAATGGGTTGCTGCTGACATATCCAGGCACAGAGACGCTTGGGCTCCATTACTTTTAATGTCGCAAACAGTAATCTTTAAAGGAGTATTCCAGCTTTATACATTTTATCCCCTACCTAAAGGATAGGGGATAGGATGTGTGATCTCGGGGGTCCCGCCGGCATTCTGTGCCGGGCACTGCCTCCGAGACGGGGACGTAACGTCTCTGCCACACCCCCTAGTGACATCACGTAATGCAACGCTCCTCCATTCATGTCTATGGGAGGGGGCGTGACAGACGTCACGCCCCCTCCCATAGGCATGAATGGAGGGGCATGGTGTGATGTCACTAGAGGGAGTGGTCATGACATCACGTCCCTGTCTCGGAGGCAGCACCCGGCACAGAATGCCGGGGGCTGCACCGAGATCGTGGGGGTCCCCAGCGGCAGGTCCCCTGTGATCATACATCTTAACCCTATCCTTTAGATAGGGGATAAAATGTATAAAGCCGGAATACCCCTTTAAGTGTATATGAAATTGGTCTCTGACCCAAAAGCATGGTTTACTGGTTTCTGGGCAAATCGTGATATGAACTAACCCTTACATGTACCCTAAGATGTCTTGCAAAACTGAATGGAAAACCAAAAAGTTAGGGCTCCTGGAATGCTATGAAAAAAAGGAAAAAAGTGCTGGGTTTTCATTCTTTTTTTTTTGCCCATATCATGCACACGCAGCATCACTAGTTGTAAAGAGCCATTTGTTTACTTTCAACACAGAGGCATCTATATGTTTTATTAGTCTAAATTGGTCATGTGATCACCAGTCTGACTCTAACACCGTAAGGGTGCATGCACACTACCTTTCTTAAGATACGGGGCCGTATACGGCTGGGGAGAGGGGGGCAGGGCAACTGCACGCTGCCATATGCGGTCCCGTATCTAATGTATTTCAATGAGCGACCGGAGTGAAACGCTGCCTCCGGTCGTCTCCGTTTTGGCCTGTATACGGTTTCCCGACCGGACCTACAAACGTAGTCAACAGCGTTTTTAGGGTCGGGAAACTGTATACGGGGCAAAACGGAGCCGACCGGAGGCAGCGTTTCACTCCGGTCGCTCATTGAAATACATTAGATACGGGACGGCATATGGCAGCGTGCGGTTGCCCCGCCCCTGACTCTCCACCCCCCTTTCCCCAGCCGTATACGGTCCCGTATCTTAAGAAACGTAGTGTGCATGCACCCTAACTGTGCATATAGTGTCTCACATTATGTCAGATCTGGGTTTGACTATGAGCTACAGGATAACCAATTACCAGATTGCCTCCTACCACCTCCAGACCCCTCCCAGCTTCATCTGCTATCTCTATGGGATCCCCTCCAGCTCTATCTGTATACTGCTACTGCTGTCTCTATGGGATCAGAGTATATATAAGATTTATACACCTCCCCTAAAGCAATGTTTGCACGTTGCATTTCATGCTTTTTTTTTTTCTTGTTGTGATTTTCCCAAAATTATGGCAAAAAGGAGATATTGTACCACAACTGTGCAAAATACAGTAAAATGTGTACTTTTTACCATGATTTTGGAAAAATTGCCACAAAAACAGCTAAAATGCTGTAAAATGTGTAAAAAAAAATGCTGTAAAAATTAAACGTGTAACTATCATAAAGACTTTAAATAGTCATAAAACATCTCAGTTGTGATTAGAGGTCAAATAGCTTTTGTCTCATAGCAATATTTCTCTAAAATACGCACTTTGAGTGTGAACTGACACCAACCCACTTGTGAGTCTAATGAGTTTACCTGGGTGATCTCCAGCACCAGCAGCCTGATGAGATCACCAGCTGCAATAATCAAACACCCCACCCAAAGCCAGATGATTCATAAGAAGTGTAGGCTGCATTATTAAGTTACATCAGAGAATCTTGTCCTCATTTATTAAGCTAAAACAGACTCGTTTTGTCTTGTTATTCCAAGTTATGTTGGTGCACAGTGTCTGCGACCTATTTGCGCCAGTGTGCGCCAGAAATATCCGACAAACCAGGCTTTGCAAAAAGCTGAAAAGGGGGCATGGTTTGCGCCAAAGGGGCGTGGTTTTAAAGCCCAACCTATTTACTATTGAATACACAGAAAATCCTGTGAATAAATGGCTGGAAATTTCAACTCAGAAACAGCTGGTCAGAAAATGTTCTCGACTTGTAAATCTGTGAATCTTAATAGTAAATAGAGATGAATCCTGCAAGTCGGAAACATTTCACACTGGTAATAATCCAACACGCTGAGTAAATGAGGATCTCTGTGTGCATCAAACATGGAGCCTATCCCATGCCTGCCACGTCAGCTAACACAGGTAAGGAAAAGGCATACACATGAACATTATAATAGACTATACTGCCCTATATAAGCATAAAAGGGCTTCTTTAAGGATATTTTTTGCCTAAGTATTTAATTATGAGCCACATCAAAGCCGTTTTAATCTCCAGGCTCATGAATTTTAATCAACATCATCAATCTTTTTTGTTGGTGTCATTTATTGAACTATGTGATACGACCAGACAATAGTTATGCTAACAATGTAAGCCATGACAATCCCCAGATACACCCAGAAAAGACATTTATCAAGTATATATCCAACCAACAGCCATTCCTTCTGAGGTTTCTGGTCACTTTTGTCTTTGATATACTGCCGGATGGTAACTATCTCCTTGAGGATGTTTCCCAGTACATCTCTGACTGCTTCCGTAACTGGAGTTGACTGGGTGGTGAGTTCTGTGTTGTCAGCATATTTGTCTAATTCATCTGTGTTAATGAAAAGAAAGAAATTATATATGAAATTATATATGTCACATATGTTGATTTCTCCTGACTTCCTTAGAATTATGTTTTCTTTAGCATATATTTATTTTAATGTGAAGATGGAGAAAATCTTTTTCCTGACACTTCTGATCCAGAACAATAATGCAGATATGATAGAATAAAATGCACTTGCTCCTCATTTGCCCTGATATTGGGGAACAATTGGGATGCCCCAAACATGTTAGAAATATTTGTGCCTGCTTTATGGCCATAAGTTCTGGCCTGACCGTGGGTCAACAGATGCTATGTAGAGTTGAGCGAACTTACAGTAAATTGGTTTATAATGAACCTTGTGGCTCGACTGTTGATTACTTAAATCTGCATAAATTAGCTCAGCTTTACAAGTGCTCTGGTGGCCTGGAAAAGGTCAATGCATTTCTAGGAGACCGAAGACTGTCATCTTGGAAAGCTGAACTAATTTATGCAGACTTAAATGGTACTCCGCTGCCCCAGCCTTTGGAACATTTTGTTGCCATGGCCACGCCCCTCGTGTCGTCACACCACTCCCCCTCAATGCAAGTCTATGGGAGCAGGTGTGATGGCCGCCACGCCCCTCCCATAGACTTGCATTCCTTAGGAAATCCCAGTGCAGTCAGACATCTTATCCCCTATACTTTGGATAGGGGACAAGATTAGAGATGTCGCGAATTGTTCGCCGGTGAACAGTTCCCGGCGAACTTAGCATGTTCGCATCGCCGGGCGAACATATGTGAAGTTCGATTCGCCCCCTATACTTTAACATTGCGGTAAACTTTGACCCTGTGAGTCAGTCAGCAGACACATTACAGCCAATCAGCAGCAGTCCCTCCCTTCCAGACCCTCCTACCTCTTGCACGGACGCCATTTTACCTTCATTCAGCATGCTGCAGGCTTAGTAAGTGGAGGGTTAGAGAAGCTGCTCCTGCTGTAATAGGGAAAGCGATAGCTAGGTTGCTGCTAGGTGGTGTATTCAGGGTCCACTTTACTCCTAAAACACTAGTCTAACATCTGCTTTAAGGACAGCACCCAAAAAAGCCCTTTTTAGGGCTCAACTATCAGTCCGTGTTTCTAGCAACAGCTTGAGGCACCCTGGTTGGGAGGGGACCGCTGGTTAAAAGGGGTACTCCAGTGTAAAACTTAAGTTCCTTCAAGCAACTAACTACAGTATTAAAAGGGCTATAAGTTCAGTCCGTGTGTCTTGCAATAGCTGGAGGCACCCTGGTTGGGAGGGGACCGCTGGTTAAAAGGGGTACTCCAGTGTAAAACTTAAGTTCCTTCAAGCAACTAACTACAGTATTAAAAGGGCTATAAGTTCAGTCCATGTGTCTTGCAACTGCTGGAGGCACCCTGGTTGGGGACCTCTGCTTAAAAGGGGAACTCCACTGGCAACCTTTTTTCCTCACTAGTGCAAATCACATTTGGTGTGAAAGTTGTTCAAATAAAAATTAAAAAAATACCTTTTTTGGCTGTGAAATAAAACCAGTGCTGCCTAAAGGGGGGCTCTAACTATGTGCTGCCTAATATGGGGGAATCTATGTGCTGCCTAAAGGGGGGGTCTAAATATGTGCTGCCTAAAGGGGCTCTATGTGCTGCCTAAAGGGAGGCTCTAACTATGTGCTGCCTAATATGGGGGAATCTATGTGCTGCCTAAAGGGGGATCTAACTATGTGATGCCTAAAGGGGGGATCTAACTATGTGCTGCCTAAAGGGGGCTCTATGTGCTGCCTAAAGGGAGGCTCTACCTATGTGCTGCCTAAAGGGGGGCTCTAATTATGTGCTGTCTAATATGGGGGAATCTATGTGCTGCCTAAAGGGGGGGATCTAACTATGTGCTGTCTAAAGGGGGGCTCTATGTGCTGCCTAAAGGGGGGCTAAAGCACGTTATTCCAAAGAATTTAGGAATAATAGGTGATTTATGCCCTTTATGGATTAAAATCAGACTCTTTATCAACTATGTAATTTTCCATGGGAGTTTTGCCATGGATTCCCCTCCAGCACGTCACAGTCCAGGTATTATTCCCCTTAAAACAACTTTTTAAATCAGTATTGTGGCCAGAAAGAGTTCCTGTGGGTTTTAAAATTCGCCTGCCCATTGAAGTCAATGGCGGTTCGCCCGGTTCGCGAACATTTGCGGAAGTTCGCGTTCGCCGTTCGCAAACCGAAAATTTTATGTTCGCGACATCACTAGACAAGATATCTAGGGGTGGATAGGGGATAAGATGTCAGCCAAATGGCAGAAGGAAGGATAACATGACCTTAGGGAATTTGATAATGCCAATCAGGAGGTAGTATAGGGGCAATGTGAAAGTCCCTATTAACCCCTTAAGGAGCACAGGCTTTTCAGTTTTTGCACTTTCATTTTTTCCTCATCACCTTCTAAAAATCATAACACTTTCAATTATGCACCTACAGACTCATATGAGGGCTAATTTTTTGTGCCACCATTTGTACTTTGTAATGACATTAATCATTTCACCACAAAATTTACGGCAAACCCAGAAAAAAAATATTTGTGGGGCAAAATTGCAAAAAAAACCCCACTATTTTGTAACTTTTGGGGGCTTCCGATTCTACGCAGTGCACTTTTCAGAAAAATGACACCCTATTTTCATTCTGTAGGTTGATATGGTTACAATGATACCCAATTTATAGTATGTTTCTTTATTTTACTACGTAAAAAAGAATTATAACTATATGCACCAAAATTAGAATGTTTAAAATTGTCCTCTTCTGACTCCTATAACTTTTTTTATTTTTCTGCATACAGGGTGGTACGAGGGCTCATTTTTTGCTCAGTGATCTGAAGTTTTTATCGATACCATGATTGTTTTGATTAGACTCTTTCATCACTTTTTATACATATTTTTAGTGTATACAAAGTTACCAAAAATACGCAATTTTGAACTTTTGAATTTTTTTTACCTGTACGCCATTGACCGTGCGGTTTAATTAACCTTATATTTTTAAAGTTTGGACATTTAGGCTCATGGCGATACCACATATGTTTATTTTCATTATGTTTATATGCTTTTTATATGGAATTTGGGAAAAGGGGGTGACTTTAGCTTTTAATAAGGAAGGGGTTAATGTGTGTGTTTAAAAAAAAATGTTAAACTTTTTTTTTTACACTTTTAGTCCCCTTAGGCTAAGTTTCCACTTGGTTTTTTTTCTGGCAGGTTTTGTAAAACTGTCATTGCAGTTGTTGAGCCAAAGTCAGAAGTGGATCCATAAGGGAGGAGAAGTGTAAGACCTTCCTATATATGTCATATTCCTTTTGAATACACTTCTGGCTTTGGCACAAAAACTGCAGTGGCAATTTTCCAAAAACTGCCAGACAAAAAACCAAGTAGAAACTTAGCCTTAGGGGACTTTTAGGAGGAATCATTTGATTCCTCATACAGATCAATGTGGTTCCATAGAACCACATTGATCTGTGTGCTCTGCACTCGATTGATAAAGGATGGTCCTGTCTGGCTTTATCATTCACAGTGCAGCAGCCAGCACTACAGGAGAGGTAAGCCCTCCGGCTACCTCGGAAGTAGATCGCCCCCCAAGATCTGTGTGTGTGGGGGGGGGGGGGGATCCACTCCACTCGACCACCAGGGAGCAGTTAGAGCTTTGCCAGCGGCAATCTAAAGGGTTAATAGCTGGTCATGCCGATCGTGGCATGTTGGCTATTAACGCCAGCCCACAGCTACAACAATCAGCTGAGGGCCGGCCAGTATCACGCGGGCTCGAGTCGGGAGCCCGCATTGTACCCCGTTAACAACACATGGTCGTGTATACAAGTCCTTGGTCGTTAACCAGTTAAGGCATTTTGCACATAGCTTCAGCAGCCATTTTAGAGATAGAAGAAAGGGCCGCACAGATAAAATAATTGTAGTAAAGCAGCAGAGAGCATTATGAATATGCTCTGTCAATGCAAAATCTATTTTCATTGAAGGTTGAGTGGCCTTTTTTGGCTTTATACTTATTGTGAATAAGCCATACATATAGGGTTTTGTATAATTTTTGTCAGCTTTCTAAGATGCCAATCCTGTTGCTATGCCCCAAAATTAGAATAATTTTTTCACAGTTTGCAAAAATCCATTGATTCTTTATTTTCCAGGCACAAAAGCTATTGTTGCTCCCAAAAAGAGATAATTTGTGACCATTTAGAAAAAAAAAAAGCCATTGCTTCTTTCGATAGCTCTGTGTGCACATAAACACAGGCAGACATCTGCCTCCAAAAGGGGATCATTTTTGGACATTCATTTAAAAATTCATAAACAATCAGCTAGTACAGTGTGTTTTTATTTAACCTGCTAGTTACCATTGTGTATTATTATTTACCCATAGCCATACATGTTGCCATAACTGTGAAATGAATTTTGTCTTATAAACAGCTCAGAAGTTCATAAATACATTCCTAGGTGACCTAACAGTGTTATACAGGGCTTTCAGGGCTCTTACACAGTGTTATACAGACATTTCTGGGCTACTGGTAAAGCACAGGTTAGGACAGTTTTGTCAGAACCAGAACTTTTTTTCCAGAGTTCACTGAACCGGCAGAATTGATCTTTTGAAAAGTTTGCTCATGTCTATTGGTGACATGAAGTTAGTGTATGTATGATTGTGACACTACCGAAAGTGCTTACCAAGAGGGCATAAATGTAAAGTATAAATTTAGTTCACAGTAATATTTTTGTGGTTATTACAGTAGGGAGGCAGGGAGTACATGGTAGGTTTCACGCTGGTGTGGTGCTCTGTGGTGGCCATTGTTTCTCTGACGCTTTGTCTGTGGGGTGGTGTGGCCCACAGCCAGGGGCTTGGTTGAGCAGCAGTGGGGCGGCCTGGCCACTGGGTCATTCCCCCTGTGGGCATGGTGTCTCGGAGGCAGTGGTCGTCGCCCAGTGCTACGCCAGTGTCAGGTTAGGGACCCACTCTGACTAGCTGGCCTTGACGTGGTGAGTGGGCTTGTACTTTTTGATCAAAATGTTTAAGAACAATTGGTTAGTTTTTAAAATTATGCTAAGAAGCAAGTAGATCAAAATACAAATGGTGGATGTGCGGCTATGTTTCTCTATTTTTGTTGTACATTTATAGTTTCTCCCTTCTTTCATGGCCAGCACTTCCCTCCACCCATTCGGCCCAAGCGTTTTTAATTAGAAGGAGTCTGCATAAGGGTTTCCTCCTAACATTCTACCAGCCCTCTTGCAGGGAGCACATGGTAGGTGTTCACACTGGTGTGGTGCTCTGTGGCGGCCATTGTTTCTGTGATTCTTTGTCCATGGGGTGGGGTGGCCCAGAGCCCCTATGGGCTTGGTTTTGCGGAGGCAGTGGTCACCGCCCGGCACTACGTCAGTGTTAGGTTAGGGAGCCACTCTAAGTGGCCTTGATGTGGCGAGTGGGCTTATTCTTTTTGATCAAAATGTATACTAACAACCTGTTAGTTTTTGAAATTATGCAGAGAAGCAAGTAGATCAAAATACAAATGGTGGCTATGTTTCTCTATTTTTATTGTACAGTAAATTTAATGCAGCATTTAAAGCCTAAGCATTTAAAGCCAAGCGGCAGCTCAGAAAGCAAATAAAATATTAGGTTGTATAAAAAAAGCAAAACAATTAAATAGATAAAATAGAATAGATTAAATAGAAAAGATAAAAAAATTAAAATATTTTCTTATCCAAGAGCCAGGAGCACTTCTGTCGTGAGGCACTTGCATTAGTGACCTCAAGTTGTGTCACCTGTTGTCAGAAGAGGGGCAGCAGAGGGAACTAAAGAAACCAAGCCCAAGAAGCCGACACCACCCAGTAATGACCAACATCAGAGAGCACTCCGATGCCCCTCATTTAACTGAATACATTTCTAGGTCAATAGCGATTGCAGTGTTGAAACTGTTTTGGCATGCATCCCTGGTGTCTAGTAGTTGACAAGCACACCCACATTGTGTTGTTCAATTGCCTGATATGCCTTAACAATGATCGCATATAAAAAAAAATTGAAAAAAGTTAAAAGTTTTATTATTATTAATAATTTTTTATTTTTTTAAATCCACCCCAAAAATATATGCAAATGAATAAATAAACATGCAAAATTGTCTAAACTATTCAATTATCACCTTCCTGATCCCGTTCCCTCAACAGCATAAACTGTTGTGCAGTGTGCAGAACATAAGAACTCCACAAAGGAAATCCTTGTGTTATGCTCCACCCTTTGGGCCCTGTACAAAGTATATACATTTTGCACAAAGTTTTACAAAAAATATACAAACCATAAAAATTTGTTAAATCCATATACTTCAAAGTTTCTGTATTACACATTATAATACGTAAAGGAACAACTCTGAATTTAAACATTTCACAAAAGAATTGTCTAAAAAGATGAGGCATATACATACCTTTTTTTTCTGTTACTCACCATTAGTCGTGTTCGTCCCTTGTGGCTCTTCAGAGAACTTCTTGTATGGCTCAATGCCCCAGTCATTATCCTTCAGACAAACCAAGATGCTTAGCTTTTCTAAAACCAACTTTCTTATCCATGTCGGGACCTTACAATGGATAATTTTGTTATTCATTATTCGAAATACGAGAATACTTTCTGCCAAACTGATCCCAAGTAGAGCCATGCAGACGATGAAATATGTGTCTAAAAGAACATAAAATCATATAAAAAAATGAATAATATATTAATAGGTTAGTTAAACACCCTAGTATCACAAGGCATATGCAGAACAGGAATACAAACCAACTTCTAGCTCTATAAAATTTCAAGTGTTAAAGATGTCCAGTGAAAAAATAAAATGTATCCCCTATCCTCAGGACAGGAGATAAATGTCTGATTGCGAGGAAGGTCCAATCGCTGGGACCCCCACACCATCTCCCGTATGGAGTCCTGGCTAGGCCCCGGCTCTGCTCTGCTAATGCGTGTTTTGTACCCAGCATGTCAGCATTCACACGAACGCTGGGTCTCTGATTCTTAGAGATGAATGGAGGGTGCTTGTTTCGACCAGCTGAAGTGCTGCTGGGTGCAAAAGGTCATTTGCAGGAGCCGAACCACTGCCTTGAGTGGGAGATTTTGTGGATAGGGGATACATTTTTTTGCTGAACATCTTTAATGCTTAGCTTCTAAAAATGGCTATTTTCACTAGTTATGAGTGGCATTGCCCATGTTCGAATTTGCGATATTTGTCCTATATTTGCGGATTTCGCGTATTCTTTATATTCGCATATGCGAATATTCACATATGCGAATATTCGCGTATTTGAGGAAGAAAACAGTGTGGGGTGGGCAACTTTACTATTGGTTGCTAGGGATGTTGTTGATAACCTCTGACAAGTGTATTTTCATAATTCTAGTTGGCCCACAAGTTAAAAGAACGAATATGCGAATATGTGCATATGCGCATATGCGAATATGCATATATGCAAATATGTGTATGCGGTGTCCCGGTACCGCATCCTGTACGGTACCTGTATATAGGTCCCCATAGCCAGAGTCCCTAGGACGTCTGGGTTCTTCTTATCTAGTCCACCCCTTGTTTATTCAGGATTTATATAAATATAATTGTACAAATGTATATAATTGGTTAACTACCTGTACAGAGAGTAGCAGGACCTGCGGGTCACGTGATCAGGTAAACTCTATGGTTTTTGCTTAAGGACCATTGGAGGTTCCTATGACGTATTTCACCCATCATTCCTTGTAACGGTGAGTGACAGTTACTCGGACCAATCAAAACGGCCCTGCCCCTGCCCATATAAGGGGGCCCTGGCCATAGCTCTCTTGTTCCTGGGCTGTTGACAGGGAAGGATCTGCGCTGCTGTCATCAGTGAGTTAGGCCCGAGCCTTGCGGCGACGGCTGATCTTTACAAACCGTGAGTGTATCAATCCCTAAGCACTCTGCAAGATCTCCGGACCTTATCTATCCCCTAAATCCGGACAGATCTTCGCAATTGACCCTAAATTCAGAGACTTATATCAAAAGGTCCGCAACAACTGTCAGTCACTGAAGTGTATGGAGACTGTATTAATGAGACTGTTACTTTTCACTGGATGTACCGCAAGTCTTTAAGTAAAGTTTATCCAAGTTCAAGTTCAACTACCTTGTGGACCTTCAGTCATTTTATGCATGCACCTATCGTCACTGGGAAGGGCGGCGTTAGGCTGGAGAATTACCTCAGCATACTAGCCCTCAGCCTGGCGTCACAAACAATAGGGTTAACCTTAACCCCTGATATACTGAAGCAAAACCCTGACTACACTACCCCTACCCCAGAGGCCTACCACATGTATATGTGCATATGCGGAAAAAAGCAAATATTTGTAATTTCGAATATATAGCGAATATATTCGCAATATTGGCGAATTTGCGATATTCGCGATAAAAATTTTAAATGCGAATATTCGCGCCCAACACTAATCTTCACTTTTCATTTGTAGTTCTGACTATACATGTATGTTTGTTATCTATATTCATTGTTTTTAGTCATAGAGAAGGAAAATGCATCAGAATGTTTTTAGAAGATGGACAACAAAGCTTGAAATATATGGAGCAGGAAGTTTGATTGTATTCTAGTAATGTTTGTATTTGCACTTTAATTTATGTTCTTAATTATATGGGCACTGACATTTGCATAAACGTTTGCTATGTTGTTCCATAGCAAAAGTTATAACAGCTATGATAGAAAAATCCTCTTTTATCTAGCCACCACTAGGTGGCATTAACAGCTCAGGACACTAATGTGTCTCTTGTTTGCAGCACATTTTGTCTTGCCATACAACACAACCATGCTGCAGCATAGCTCTTCTATGGAGAGTAAGGAGAAGTTATAGCACATTGTTTTCTTTTTGTTTTTGTTTTTTTTCACACATTTGGCAGTTACACTTTAACCCCTTAAGGTCGGATCCATTTTTTACCTTAAATGGGCACTGTGAGATACAACATTTTTTGATATGTTGTAAAGCATGCAAAACCAATAGGTTTTGCAATTGCTTTTATTAGAACATTTTCAGTATTTCATACTGAAAAAGTCAGTCAAACAACTGCCCCCCCTGCCTGCTTGGACACATACTAGTCCTGTTGTGTCCATGTGTCATCGCCTATGTCATGGACACACTTCCTTTATTGACAGCTGTGAGTGCAGGGTTCACACCTGGAGGAAAAATCCTCCCACTGTCAGCTTGTGTCCCGCTACTGTCAGTGAGGACAAGCTGGAAGTTGTAGTTTTTCTAATGGTCTGAGAGATGTCAGCAGACAGCATATTGAGGGAGGGGGCGGAGACCTGCACAGTGAGGCCACGCCCCCTCCCTTTGAGAGGAATTCAGACTAGCGATGCCGTTGGTGAACACTCCCCCTGTCAACACCATAGATGCCGTGATCAGGATTGATCACAGCATCTATGGGGTTGATGCTGCCGGGACTGGCGTGATTGCAGCCCCACCAGCTGAGGCGGGAATCTGGCTGTGATTGTCAGCGGGATCCCGCCGAGAACATGTCGGGTGCTGGGACGTATGCCTACGTCCTATAGCGGGAAAGGGTTAAAGGGGTACTTTGTTGGAAAACAAGTGGAAAACAAATGTTTTCAAATCAAATGGTACCAAAAAGTTAAACATATTTGTAAATTGCTTCTATTTAAAAATCTTAAGTCTTCCAGTACTTCTCAGCTGTTGTATACTACAGAGAAAGTTGTGTAGTTCTTTCCAATCTCCCAATCAAATCCCCATAGCAAACCTCTCCTGCTCTGAACAGTTCCTGACTTGGACAGAGGTGTCAGCAGACAGCTCTGTGGTCAGACTGTAAAGAACTACAAAACTTTCTCAGGATCATAAAGCAGCTGATAAGTACTGAAAGGATTAAGATTTTTAAATAGAAATAATTTACAAATCTGTTTAACTTTCTGGCCCAAGCTGATGTGACCCCCTTGAGTACCTCTTTTAAGCTTGGTTTGGATCCTATTAACTCATCAATTTAACGTGAGGAGTTACATTTTGTGGTTCTGTAAAATGTGACTGGATTTGGTTTACTTAGATACATGATTTACAAATATGATTTCCAACAGGCTGTGATATACATTTATAGCCATACTTATTATTGGTGTGTTGTGTGATGAAGCAGGTAATATATCCAGAACTATGATGAGGAAGACAGAGTAACCAAGCAACAGAGTAGTCTTGAAGGAAATCCTCTCTCCACTGTCATTAGGGAGGTAGAATCCAATGATATCCAGAATCATGAGAAATATGCTGGGAATGATTAAGTTCACAACATAGTACATCGGAAATCTCTTAAAGATAACCTATGGGAAAAAAATAATAAATCCTCAAATAGAGAATGACTTTGAATGAATTTAGAACATTTAAAGGGACAATATCATCAAAAGGTAACCTTATTCTTTTTTTTTTTTACTTTTTGTAAATATTTATTGTACCTTATTTTTCGCCGTATAAGACGCACTTTTTCTTCCCCAAAACGGGGGGGGGGGGGGGGGGGAGAAGTTGGTGCGTCTTATACGGTGAATACACACCTATTGCGGCGGTCCCTGCGGCCATCAACTGTCGGGACCCGCGGCTAATACAGGACATCACCGATCGCGGTGATGCCCTGTATTAACCCTTCAGACGCGGTGATCAAAGCTGACCGCCGCGTCTGAAGAGAAAGTGACACTAACCCGGCTGCTCAGTCGGGCTGTTCGGGACCGCCACGGTGAAATCGTGGCGTCCCAAACAGCTTACAGGACACCGGGAGGGACCTTACCTGCCTCCTCGGTGTCTGCTCCGTGCCGGGATCCCCTGCATGGCCGGCGCTCTCCTTCGACGTCATCACGTTGTCACGCACGCTGTCCCATCATCTAATAGAAGCGGCGTGCATAGCGATGTGATGACAGTGACAGAGAGCGTGGATCCCGGGGAAGAAGACGTCCGGAGCATCGGGGACACCACGGGGATGTGGTAACAGCGATGGAGCGACATCCAGGGCAGCGGTGAGGAGCGGTGATGGGTACAGAGCGGCGGGGACACGTGAGTATTACCTCCTATACCAGTGGTCTTCAACCTGCGGACCTCCAGATGTTGCAAAACTACAACTCCCAGCCTGCCCGGACAGCCATTGGCTGTCCGGGCAGGCTGGGAGTTGTAGTTTTGCAACATCTGGAGGTCCGCAGGTTGAAGATCACTGTTGGGTTCAGAATCTTTTTTTTCTAGATTTTGCACCTTTAAAATTGGGTGCGTCTTATATTTCGGAGCGTCCTATAGGGTGAAAAATACGGTAACTGATTCTCATTTCTATGCAAAAGAAAACATTAAATATTGCAGTTTTAACACGCACTGGCCACCCAAGCTATACTACAGAGTAATATGAAAAAGGTTTGTTTTAAAGCCTTGAGAAATGTGGTCACTTAGTATCAGTAGTAGGTAAAGTACTTAATCAGAATGGTATTCTAGCATATTGTATGGCTTCAGAATAAACACAGTAAAGTCCACCACATACAAAAGATATTTACTCTTGCTAATGCAAAAACACTATCTTTTATCTCTAAATGAACAATGAATCGGACTTGTGTTCGGGGCTCCATACGTGTACTAGTGACAGGAAAGATTGCCTACATACCTATACAAGATCTTACCCTAGCATAGCGGTCTGAGTTGTGCCATAACCGCGTAATGAGGGCACGCCTATAGAGGGCATGCACTATAGTGAAGAAATAGAATAATGGAGGGTTAGGTGGGTTCCACAAACGACACGTGCTCCGCCCCTGTAGAAGAGGGGAAGTTATATACACACGCCCCCACCTGTTCCTAATAAGCCCCACCTGGAAGTGCAGGGAGCGATAATTACTTCTGCCCCTCACACAAATACAGCCCATCAGGCTTTATACTTGTGTTTGGGGCTCCATACGTGTACTAGTGACAGGAAAGATTGCCTACATACCTATACAAGATCTTACCCTAGCATAGCAGTCTGAGTTGTGCCATAACCGCGTAATGAGGGCACGCCTATAGAGGGCAAAAAGCAACCATGCTAGGATAAATACAATTCCTGAAATAACACATCCTACACCCAGCATCAATCTTCCCTACCCGAAGTAGACTATACCTAATGTGCTGAAAGAGTAGCCCTGACCAACTAGTGACTACTAGAGTTGGCAACCATACCTTTGAAACCGTGGTAGTAAGTCCATCTGTAAAGAATCAACCTGAGAATAACATTCCCTGCCAAATATACTAACTGAATTATACCTATTACCATCCCTACTTGTGACATTACTTCAAATGGACACGGAAAGGCTAACTTCATGGCAGGTCTGAAAAGCACCAATCCCTTGCTATTTAAGAGGCAAAAACTAAACTGACAGGTAAATGACAAGAAATACCTATCTACCTGATAGACCGTGTGGGTCATGTCGCCTGACAAGGTTCACGAAGGCACCTTACCTGATTGAGACAGTAACAACAGACATACCTAACTAGCCACTGTACTGACCCAACTGGACTTGGAAGTGATGACCCTTTGCAGATAACAGCTCCCTGCGTGACCAGTGTTTAGGTGAGCCATCATGCTTGTAGACCTGACAGGTCTTTGTGACACCGTCGTGCCTGAACCCGTCACAGGTCCCCGCGAAACCATCGAGCCTGTAGACATGACAGGTCTTTGTGAAATCATTGTGCCTGTAAACGTCACAGGTCTTTGTAAACCACTTTTTTTTTTCCAATACGTAAGTGTGAAATGCCATATTGAGATTGTATGCTATCTGAAACGTGTCAGATTACCTACATAACCATGTCAAATCAATTGCTCTGAAATGAGACAGCAGCAACCACGATTCAATCTCCGATCCTAAAAAAAATGAGTCATGTAACTGTGTATTAAATACATAATATATCTGCAACTAAATGCCGACCCTCCTTAAAAGAGAACGTGCAACTATGCAGGATAGTTGAATCTGTGTACTATAACGAAATAACGTTGTACGAGGTTGTATCTGACCTGAAACCGTGTCAGGTCATAACAAATATAACAAACGACAAAATTGCTCTGAAAATGAGTCAGTAGCAACTGGCATTACCCCTTTAACCTGAAGAGGAGTCAGGCAACAGGGTAACATCATTAGTATTCCTGACAAAAAACCTGTATGAAGCTGGCGTGTTGTTCTGAAGGCAGTAACAAAAATGACCAATTGTGTCCAATACCCTAACCAAATGATCTACACCCACTGTGTGCACTGCATGAAACATGTTAACCGTATGTGCGGCATAACCTGCTAACAGTATACCCAACTACAAGTCGCTATTCAATATGTTATTGCTCTGAGACATGTCTGTAACAATAACCTATGTGTTGCATCCCCCCCTGCAGACGTAGGAGGTTTAAGAATATGTGCTCGATATATCTGCAATGAATGCAAGCACAATATGAATACTGTAACCGTGTATTGTAAATATATGTACAGCCAGAGGTACAACTGCTATTCAACACTAGGAACGAATGCACATAATAACCTACCCGCATACAACTATGGTAGTATGCAACAAATGCTGTGTACTGGTGCATGTATCATACACGAGCTGGGAGCGTAAGTACCGTGAAAATGTAAGGAATGTTATGAATTTATGCTCTAACACCATTATGAGTACAGCATACATGCCTAAAAATAAAGTGTAAACAACATATCTCTAAAAAGATAAAAGACAACGTGCATCTATACCGGATAGTTGAATATGTCTACTATAAGTAACTGATAACGTGGTCATGAAATACCACGGAGGAGGCTGTATCTGTCCTGAGAACTTCTAAGGTCATGACAATAAACCACAATGTAATTGCTCTGAAAATTCGTCGGTATCAACCAACATTAACCCCTTAAGCTGAAGGAGTCAGGCAAATAGGGCAACGTCTAACAAATCTGTATAAGCTTTCCGTATAAACACTATGCACGAATATGCAGTATGGAAGCTATGAGCAGGAGTACAGTAAAGCTACGGGAGCATATGTGTAGTGTAGACTCTAAGGATGGAAATGCAGAAAAACTATTACCCACTTGAAGTACAACTATGAACGTAACCAGACTACCAAACTATGAACGTAACGTGCAACTATGCCAGATAGTTGAATCTGTGTACTATAACGAAATGATAACGTAATCAAGAAATACAACAGACAAGGTTGTATCGGACCTGAAAACGTGTCAGGTCATAACAAATACACAAACGACAAAATTGCTCTGAATACGAGACAGTAGCAACCGACATTACCCCTTAACCTGAAGAGGAGTCAGGCAACAGGTTAACATTGTGACTATTCCTGAAATTGGTTGCTCTGAATGTGAGTCAGTAACAACCGGGATTCAACCCCTAATCCTGAAGGAACGAGTCAGATGACCGGGTATTGAACAGCCAATTAGTGCCACTAAAATGATGACCACCCTTTGAAAGAGTACCTGTGCCGGGTAGTTGAATATGTGTACTATAACTAACTGATAACGTAGTTGTGAAATACAACAGAGGAGGTTGTATCTGACCTGAGAACTTGTCATGACAATAAACAACAATGCCATTGCTCTGAACGAGTCAGTAGCAACCCGACATTGACCCCTTAACCTGAAGAGGCGTCAGGCAATAGGGTAACATCCTGACAAACCTGAGTGAAGTTTCCGTATAAAAGACTATGAACGAATACACAGAATGAATGCTATGAACATACGTACAGTAAAAGCTACGGGAGCATGTGTGTAGTGTAGACGCTATGGATGAACATGCAGAATACATACCATTACCCATGTACAGTAAACGCTATGGATGTTAATGCAGAGAACAAAACAGAATGAATGCTACATGTACACAGAATAAGTACTACAACGTGTCAGCATAATAATGACTACCATCGTACGTACAGAATGAATGCTACGAATATCCGTGTAGTGTATTGCTTCAATTATATGTGCAATATACATGACGTGAACATGTCTGTGGTATGACTACAACGAGTGTATATGTGGTATAAATGCTATGAGCGTATGTGCCTGATGTAGGCCATGAGTATGTGCAGTATAAATGCTACAAGTACATGTGCAGTATAAGCGTCGAGCATATGTGCTA
Source organism: Hyla sarda (assembly GCF_029499605.1). Classification (NCBI taxonomy): domain Eukaryota; kingdom Metazoa; phylum Chordata; class Amphibia; order Anura; family Hylidae; genus Hyla; species Hyla sarda. The sequence continues at coordinate 85,729,796 of NC_079198.1, forward strand.
CGAATTAATTTGTGGTATGATGCTATGAGGTATGAGTACTATGACCAGTATAATGCTGTGAACATGCTATGTGGTATGATACTATGAGCAGTATAATACTATGAGTATACTTGCGGTATAAATGCTAGGAGCGTATGTGCCTGATGTAGGCCATGAGTATGTGCAGTATAAATGCTACAAGTACATGTGCAGTATAAGCGTCGAGCATATGTGCTACGAATTAATTTGTGGTATGATGCTATGAGGTATGAGTACTATGACCAGTATAATGCTGTGAACATGCTATGAGCGTGTGGCCTCAACCGCACGAAACAGCATGACACTATGTGTGAGAACCGTATGAAACCTGCGTGTATGAATGCGATGAACGTGTGAACAACAAAACCATAACCGTGTGACCAATATAACTGCCAGAAGCGTATGAACCCTGCGTGTATGAATGCGATGAACGTGTGAACAACAAAAACATGACCATGTGACCAATATAACTTCCATGAGCGTATGAAACCTGCGTGTATGAATGCGGTGAACGTGTGAACAACAAAACCATAACCTTGTGACCAATATAACTTCCATGAGTGTATGAACCGTATGAACCCTGCGTGTATGAATGCGGTGAACATGAGAACAACTTAAGAACCGTGAGCGTGTGACCACTATAACTGCCATGAGTGTATGAACCGTATAATTGCTATAGGCAGTATACTGCCGTAACCAGTATGAAATACCATTAACATGAACCGAATGATACTTTGAGCGTATGAACCAATGATAATTACGAGGTGTTTGATTGCCATGAACGTAACATGGTAGAAAGAACGTAAGACCATGAACATGCCAAGAATATGTGAACAGCATAAAAGCCAAGTTTGTGGACCGTGTAAAACACCAGCGAGAGAGAATAACCATGAGGTGAACAGCATAAACGAGTTTGCACAGTATAAATGCTGTGAATGTATTGTCAGTGAGTATATGTACCGTATATAATAAGCGTATGAATTAACCATGAGAGTACGGACGATAAGAAACTTATTGAGTTATCAAACCGTGAAGATGCTGTCCCAGTCCCCGGCTGTCATGTTCTGGTGCGCACGGCTCCACTCTCTAAGATTTAAAGGGCCAGTGCACCAATGATTGGTGCCTGGTCCAATCAGTCTAATTAGCTTCCACCTGCTCCCTGTCCATATAACCTCACTTCCCCTTCCCTGCCTTGCCGGATCTTGTTGCCTTGTGCCAGAGAAAGCGTTTTGTGTATGTCCCAAGCCTGTGTTCCAGACCTTCTGCTGTTGACCCTGACTACGACCCTTGCTGCCTGCCCTGACCTTCTGCTACGTCCGACCTTGCTCTTGCCTTGTCCTTTTGTACCGTGCCAGTCTCAGCAGTCAGAGAGGTTGAGCCGTTACCAGTGGATATGACCTGGTTGCTACCGCCGCTGCAAGACAATCCCGCTTTGCGGCGGGCTCTGGTGAATACCAGTAGCAACTTAGAACTGATCCACCGGTACGGTCCACACCAATCCCTCTCTGACACAGAGGATCCACCTCCAGCCTGCCGAATCCTGACAACAGTGCTCTCTGCTGACATCTCTGTCCCTTTTAGGAACTGTCCAAAGCATCATATGTTTGCTATGGGGATTTTCTCCTCCTCTGGACAGTTCTTAAAATGGACAGAGGTGTCAGAAGAGAGCACTGTGTTCATGATGTCAGCAGAGAGCTCTGTGTTCCAAAAAGAAAAGAATTTCCTCTGTAGTATTCAGCAGCTAATAAGTAGGGGAAGGATTAAGATTTTTTAATAGACGTAATTTACAAATCTGTTTAATTTTCTGGCACCAGTTGATTTAAAAAAAAAAGTTTTCCACTGGAGTACTCCTTTAAATAGTTGCTTGATCTACAGCTATCTCTCAGATCTCCCTATATGCATGAACGTTCATGTATTTTCAATGGGGCGTGGAAGGGTATACTGCTGCAAGATAGCTCTGGGAGCAGCTTATTTTCCCAAGAATGTAGGGCCACTTAAATTCCAACAAGCCCAAACCTTTTCACCCTTAACCCCTACAGGACCCATGACGTAACGTTACGTCACGACACCCTAGGTCTTAAGGACCAAGGACGTACAGTTACGTCATGGGCAGTTCTGGTCCCCGCCGGACGGGGATTGGAACGGGATGCCTGCTGACATCATTCAGCAGGCATCCCGTGCAAATGCCCAGGGGGATCATTAGACCCCCCCATGTCGGCGATCGCCGCAAATCGCATGTGAATTCACACATGCGATTTGCGGCTATTCCGGCGACCCGGAGATACAAGGTGATCGGGGGTGTATGATCACCCACTGTATCTATGGGGAGGTGGCGATATTGCCATCCCCCCAGGATCGCCGCTATTGGCTGGACGATCGTCCAGCCAATAGCAGCCGGCAGGGGAGGAGTTAACAGCATCCTCCTGCAGCTCCCGCGGCTGGCTGGGTTCAGTCAGCGGTCAGAGCTGCTGGAGGAAGCCGGGGACCCCCCTCTGCCGAGATCGGAGCCCCCAGAGAAGAAAAGAAGCCCCCCCATAGATCAGGGAAAGCATACAGCCCAGGGAAAGGAAGGGTAAATAGTAAAAAAGAAAGTTAAAAAAGTTAAAAAAAAATTCCCCCCCCCGACCCCCTAATAGGTCCCCAAGGGTCTTCTGCAGTTTTTCAGTGTGACCGGGGCCCTATTAGGGGTTCAGGGTGCTGCATTAGCCCCCCATTTTTTTTGGCTGCAGCATTTTTTCCCCCCATATAACGGTGTGTGATTTCTAATCACACACCGTTATATATAGTATACACCAAGCACACACACAGTACATAACCCCCCCACACACACCGCCCCCACACACCGCCCCCCCCTCGCCACCGTGGAAAAAAGGCGAGGGCTCGCCGGGCGTTTTCGGTAGCGGAGGCATACACTTTTCTTGCCTCCGAATCTGTCAGTGAGGACGATGAAGATCCACCATTTCTGTGTTCTTCATCGTCCTCCTCATCATCTAGTAGTGATGATGAGCCCCCTGCACGGCGGCAGAGACGCCGCCAGGCGAGGCCACGCACCCCCCATGATAGTGGCCCAGTGGCCAGCACTAGTGCGAGTGGTGATGCCACTCGTACTAGGAGTCCGACCCCCCAGACAAGTTTACCGGAGCCCCCTTCCGGTGAACGTGTCTGGAGACCCCCAGAGGGTTATCAGCCATGGGTTCCGGAGTTTGTTGGCGACTCCAGAATCCGGATTGACAATTCTGGATTCACTGAAATTGACTATTTCAGTTATTTTTTTCAGTGACAGTTTTGTCAATCACATGGTGGAGCAGACGAATCTGTACACCAGGCAGTTCATCGCCCACCACCCTGATTCTTTTTTGGCCAGGTCCAATGAATGGTGCGCAATTGATGCAGCAGAAATGAGGACATTTTGGGGCCTCTTGCTGCATATGGGCCTGGTCAAAAAGCCCAGTGTCAGACAGTACTGGAGCGGGGACATCCTATACCAGAACCCGCTTTACAGTATGGTCATGACGCGGAGGCGGTTCGAGGCCATTTGGAAATGCCTGCATTATGCAGATAATGAGGCATGTCCACCCCGAGGTGATCCCGCCTATGACCGGCTTTACAAAGTGAGGCCGGTCATCGATCACTTAGGGGCCAAATTTTTGGAGGCCTATGTACCCCTCAGGGAGCTCTCAGTTGATGACTCTCTTATCAGTTTTAAGGGGAGACTCATCTTCCGCCAGTATATTCCCTCGAAGCGGGCGCGGTATGGCATGAAGCTCTATAAACTTTGTGAGAGTACCGCCGGGTACACTCTCAAGTTTAGAGTGTATGAGGGGCAAGATTCTCGTATTGAACCCCCAGATTGTTCCCCCACTCTGGGTGTTAGCGGGAAAATCGTTTGGGAGCTTGTGCACCCATTGCTGGATAAGGGTTACCACGTGTACGTGGACAACTTTTATACCAGCATCCCTCTGTTCACATCCCTTTCCGCCAGATCCACGTCCGCTTGTGGGACCGTGCGGAAAAACCAGAGAGGCCTCCCTCTAAATTTTGCTAAGACACCTATTCCCAAGGGTGAGTCCCGTGCCCTTGCCCATGAAAACCTGCTGCTGGTCAAGTATAAGGATAAGAGGGATGTCCTTATGCTGACCACTTTTCATGGCAACGGCAGCTCACCTGTCCCTGTGCGAGGTACGACAACACCGGTCCTCAAGCCCGATTGTATTCTGGACTACAATCGGTATATGGGGGGAGTTGATCTTTCTGATCAAGTCCTCAAGCCATATAACGCCATGCGGAAAACACGGGTATGGTACAAGAAAGTTGTGGTCTACATGGTACAGGTTGCCATGTACAACTCTTTTGTACTGTCCCAGTATGCTGGCAACTGTTCCAAGAAGAAGTCCTAAAGGTCCTGATCTTTGGCGACCGGGAAAGAGCAGGCCGGACTTCCCAAGGAACTGAAGTAATAGGTGCCAGGATCGTCCCAGGCCAACACTTTCCAGGTGAGATCCCCCACACTGGAAAGAAGGGACGAGCCCAGAAAATATGCAGAGTGTGTTACAAGAGGGGGATTCGGAAGGACACCACCACTCAATGTGACACTTGCCCAGATAATCCGGGCCTCTGCATTAAGGATTGCTTCAGGGAGTTTCACACTTCCATGGAGTTCTAAATTTTCCCTCTTTATTTTAATTTTCCACAATTTGACCCAAATGTACCAAGTACAGAGTACATTCCAAGTTTTAACACCATAAAACCACTAAATTGCCCCAAAAAAACTATTTAATCCCCAAAAAAAAATCATAAGACCTCTGGGGCTATTTTTTTTAATAAAAAATGGGTCATGGGTCACTGATTCACTATCATCGGGGACTTTTTATGTTGCCTCAAATGCGCAGCGCTCTCTCTCCACCTGAGCGGGGTGCGCATTTGAGGCAACAAGTTAGGGACGGCCACACATATCACATTCCAGAATGATTATTCAGAGCATAGGGTTTGGGGCGGGCATATTTTTTTGTTTTGGCTATGCTCTGTATCATCATTCTGCGAACATAATCTGTTTTATAATTTTATGTCCCACTGTACCCCATTTTAGTTAATTAGTGTACCCCAGTTATTTACCCCATGTAATGCCCCTTGATTGGGGGTCCCACTGCTTTGGCTCCACAGGAGAAAGCCAAAGCTCAAGGACCCTGACTGATCTCCGGCACCTCTGAGACCGGTGTGCACGCCGTTTACGCCCAGACTTGAGGTATGTCCTTACTCCAAAGAAATGTATTTACACATTTACAATGACATTTTCTCCTTTTACCACTTGTGAAAATGAAAAATTTGGGGTAACCCCAGCATTTTAGTGTAAAAAAAAAATCTAATTTTTCATTTTCACATCCCACTTCATGAATATTTATCAAACACCTGTGGGGTGTTAAGGCTCTCTGTACACCTTGTAATGTTCCTTGAGGGGTGCAGTTTCCAAAATAGTATGCCATGTGTTTTTTTTTTTTTTTTTGCTGTCCTGGCACCATAGGGGCTTCCTAAATGCGACATGTCCCCCCATTTCAGCAAAATTTGCAAATGTGACTCCTTCTCTTCTGAGCATTGTAGCGCTCCCGTAGTGCATTTGACTTCCACTTATGGGGTACTTCCATACTCAGAAGAGATGGGGTTACAAATTTTGGGGGTATTTTCTGCTATTAACCCTTGCAAAAATGTAAAATTTGGGGGGAAACACACATTTTACTGAAACCTATGTGGGGTAATAAGGCTCAGTTTATTCCTTGTTGCGTTCCTCAAGGGGTCTAGTTTCCAAAATGGTATGCCATGTGGTTTATTTTTGCTGTTCTGGCACCATAGGGGCTTCCTAAATGTGACATGCCCCCCGAGCAAAATTTGCTCTCAAAAAGCCAAATTTGACTCCTTCTCTTCTGAGCATTGTAGTTCGCCGGTAGTGCACTTCAGGTCAACTTATGGGGTACCTCCATACTCAGAAGAGATGGGGTTACAAATTTTCGGGGGTATTTTCTGCTATTAACCCTTGCAAAAATGTGAAATTTGGGGGGCAACACACATTTTAGTGAAAAATAAATGTTTTTTTTTACATATGCAAAAGTCGTGAAACCCCTGTGGGGTATTAAGGCTCAATTTATTCCTTGTTACGTTCCTCAAGGGGTCTAGTTTCCAAAATGGTATGCCATGTGTTTTTTTTTGCTGTTCTGGCACCATAGGGGCTTCCTAAATGCGACATGCCCCCCGAGCAGAATTTGCTCTCAAAAAGCCAAATATGACTCCTTCTCTTCTGAGCATTGTAGTTCGCCCGTAGTGCACTTCAGGTCAACTTATGGGGTACCTCCATACTCAGAAGAGATGGGGTTACAAATTTTGGGGGGTATTTTCTGCTATTAGCCCTTGAAAAAATGTGATATTTGGGGGGAAACTCACATTTTAGTGACATTTTTTTTTTTACATCGTGAAACCCCTGTGGGGTATTAAGGCTCACTTAATTCCTTGTTACGTTCCTCAAGGGGTTTAGTTTCTAAAATGGTATGCCATGTGGGTTTTTTTTTTTGCTGTTTTGGCACCATTGATTGCGACATGCCCCCCAAAAACCATTTCAGAAAAACGTACTCTCCAAAATCCCCTTGTCGCTACCGCTTTAACATCATCTGTCGATTAAGAATTGTCCAATCCCACTGAAGTATGTTTGTTGTCTAAACACACTTTCAGTATTAAAAGGGGAACTCCACTGGAAAACCTTTTTTTTTTTTTTTATCAACTGGTTAAACAGATTTGTAAATTACATCTATGAAAACAATCTTAATCCTTCCAGTACTTAACAGCTGCTGTATGCTCCACATGAAGTTATTTTCTTTTTGAATTTCCTTTCTGTCTGACCACAGTGCTCTCTGCTGACACCTCTGTCCATTTACGGAACTGTCCAGAGCAGGAGAGGTTTGCTATGGGGATTTGCTCCTACTGTGGGACAAGAACTAAGTTCAGACATCTGGTGAACGCAGTGAGCGAAAACTGCAGCTGGACTGACCTGGTAATGGGTGCTGAAGGGTAAGCGAAAGAACTCTTTACACTGTTCCACCGCAGGGCACCTGTCTTCTCAAGGTAAAGATTCTATGGTCCAGTGGCAGACATCAACCAGCTAAGCCTGTTTCAGCAACACTTTGGAGCAGGACTTGTAAGGTCCCCATCTCTCCTACGTGCACCAACGGCCATTAGGGCGAAGACAGGGGGGGTGAGTCGCAGGTGTGGGTGGGTAAGGAAAATCCACATTGCATTGCTTTTCATGCTATACTGTTGTCATTGTGTTTTCTTATGTTTGCTTGTTTATTTTCTATATAAAGTTAGTTCCAGTTAGGCTGTGTCAGTCTTATTGCATCAAGTATGTTCCCAGTGGGACCCCACATCCCTACCCAGGATGCTCCACTGGGTGGAGGCACTACCGCAGACATGTACCCCTGCTCCCAGATAGCAGAGGCTCAGGATCGGCCTGTTGGGCGTAGTGAGGTAACTAGGGTAAAGGACCCCAGAGACATTAAGGGACACCCCCATTAAGGGACACACTGGCATTGTGGAAAAGTTAACCAGCTAAGCTAAATCCCTTTGCCACTGCCTTGATGAGAAAGAGAACCTGTATGAGAATAGAAATAGGTAGACCAGAGGGCAGGGCCTTGTGTATTACCCTGGCATTCAATTACCCTGCTCAGGTGTCCACACAGATAGAAGCCTCTGGCCGCTCACCTTGTGCATACAAGAAAAGGGACCTTTTACCTCTATTAATGGGGTATTACCTGTTTTGAAAAAGCTACCTAGGGGTCTCAGGGAAGAGGCAATCTGTCATTTAGAACATGGTACGAAGGTAAAGGATAAAAAAAACTTATACCAATAAAAATGGATTCCAAGTCTGGAGTAATGTTCAAATCCAAAGGGGACTTGTTTATTTGCAGTACAATAAAATAATAAAAGTACAAATGGTGCATTTCAGGGTGCACGCGCCCTTTCCTTAGATTTGATGATGAAAAGGACTGGCTTAGCTAGTGAATTAAGTCTTATTAAAATCGCATTTTAAAACTTTTACCTAACTAACAGATGGTGAACAGTGTAATGCAATATAGCTGCATTCATTTTGATGATTAGGGGTAGGTCCTGGTATTCAGATACTCATCAGTAAGAAATAATAAATGTTAATGAATAATATCCCACTACTTGTTTAGATGTGCCCCTTTCCCTTTGAGGATTGCCTCTAAGAAGTTAATACAACATAATGAAAAAGAAATAATAAAAAAATGATGTATAATATATTAGTAGGTTAGTTAAACACCATAGGTTCACAAGGCACATGTAGAACAAGAATACGAACAAACTTTTAGCTCCATAAAATTTCAGGTGTTCATAGTTATCTTTTAAAAATGGTTACCTTCACTTGTCATTTGTAGTTATGACTATGCGCTATTTTGCGCTGCGGATGCACTGACAGCAGTCACAGAAGGACTGCAGTGCAAGCTTCAGGCTGCGGCCAGGTAGCTCTGTGTGTCTGCTCGTAGCGGCAGATTTCTACAGGGCGAAATCCGCCACTACAAGTAGACACACAGAACTACCCGGCGCACCCGGAAGCTAACTCTGCAGTCACTCTGTGATTGCCGTTGACGTCAGTCGCAGAAATATACGCTGTGGATGCACCCCGTGTGACCCTGCCCTTACTATGATTTCATTCAGCACTATTCATGATTTACATGGTGATTTCAATTCGAATTAAATTCAAGTATCATAAGTTTTTTTCAGTACCATATTTCCGAATGTGGTAAGACTATCTATATATTAATGTTTTCCTATATAGAGCTTGTCTGGCAAATACAATAATTAAAAAATATTTGCAACAAATATATTTAATATAAGCATGTATATATTCACTGCAGTACAACATACAGTAATATCAATTGATGTCTGACTTAGGGAAAGCCAACTTACATGGAAGACTATCAATGCAAATTTTCTTTCATGGTTAGTCTCCAGTTTGTAAATGGGATTTACATAGGAAAGTATCCATTCCCCTTGATGAAAATATTTCTGAATATCCCTTTTCATATTCTCTGCAGTTCTCCGAGCAAAAATATTAATATGTTCAACTAGAAACAAAAGAGTTATTAATAGTTCACAGGTCTCATTTAACTTGGAAAATACACTATACATAAAAAAAATAAAAATGCACCCAGATGGAAGTTTTGGATTGCTGCAAAACTTGACATGCAGTTATGTAAATGTTTACAGATGTGGGCTGATTAGACACTGGGTCTTGCCAGAGGGTGTAAAAGTGCTTCCCCTGTTGCACTATGAATAGAAAAAAAAGGCTATCAGAGGCTACTTTTGGGTAGTGTGCCTCCTGTTGAGAGTTCATCTCCCTGGATGGAGAGAGGATAAACTGATCAAACAACAAGCATGAAAAGCTCCTACAGTTACCTTGTCCACCATCCAGACACAGGTCTCCCCAGGGCTTTTAATCCACAGTGCCACAAGAGTAGTCTCAGAAAATGGTAGCAGAATGCCCTAGTGCCAAGCATCAGGGTACAGGCAAGTGGGGGGTGAGCTGAAACTGGAGGTAAAGATTCTGTAGAGTAGGCCAGGTGATTTAGCAGGGCTGGTGCAGTTACAACAGAAGACCTAAATAGATCAGATGCAGAATAACAGCAAACCTGGAACACAGCAGTCTGGAACACAGCAGACAATAACTTAAGCTGTTCAAACACACAATATTGCACAGGCACCACAGAAAGGGAAGAGTACTCTCTTATAGGTGGTGCCTGGTATGGATTGGAGGGGGATCCCATAGAGAGTGTACACTGGCCCTATAAGGCTCAGCCAGTGCTTGCACACAGCCCCTAGAGGGGAAAGGGTAAACTTCAGCAATGGCTGAAGCAGAAGGAGATAGTCCAGAGAAGGAAGACCAGGGTGCACAGATGAGATATGGCACAGAAGATGTTGCCTGATGCTGATAAGAACCAGGACACATAGTACACCGGTGGTTGCCAACCAGTGGCATTACATCTCCCCCTCATTACACACCCCTGTCTCGGCCTGGACCTTTTACAGCCACTTAGCAGAAGGAAGTTTGGTGTCGCAGCATCCATTAAATGTTTCCCCCAATTGAACTGGTGTCCTGAGAAACCTGGAATGCTTTGCACTAGATCTGTATTATTTTTGGCAACGAATCCAGGTTCTATTTGGGATCCTACATTGGTGGGGTTTAACCCCTTAAGGACCCTTGACGTAAGCGTACGTCATGGCACCCTGGTACTTAAGGACCCATGACGTACGCGTACGTCATGGGGAATTCCGGTCCCCACCACGCGCCGGGCGGGGATCGGACTGGGATACCTGCTGAAATCATTCAGCAGGCATCCCATGCAAATGCCCAGGGGGGGTCATCAGGTGAATTTACACTTGCGATTTGCGCAATTCCGGGTCATACTGGTCAATGGCGACCCGGAAAATAAGGGTGATTGGAGTTGTCCAAGACACCCACGATCCCCCTGAAGGAATAGGAGCGAGGTGGCAGGGGGGCCACCTCTCCTATCCCTGCTAATGGTCGTCAAGAAGCGACAACCTATAGCAGATCAGGGGTGGGGGGGTTAACTTTCGGTTTCCCCGTTCTGCCTACCCACAATAGGCGGGGCAGAACGGGGAAACCAACAGAGGACCGGCACCGAAGATCCACTTACCCATCCGGCGGCAGCGGGTGACGGGGATCGGCGGGCGGTGATGTCGTGCGGCTGGCTCCCTGGATCCTGCGGAAGCCGGGGAGTTGCCTAGCAACATCTAGAGGGCTACAGTTTGAGACCACTATACAGTGGTCTCTAAACTGTAGCCCTCCAGATGTTGCAAAACTACAACTCCCAGCATGCCCAGACAGCTATTTGCTGTCTGGGCATGCTGGGATTTGTAGTTTTGCAACATCTGGAGGGCCACAGTTTGGAGATCACTGTGCAGTTATCTCTAAACTGTGGCCCTCTAGATCTTGCAAAACTACAACTCCTAGCATGCCCACACAGCAGTTTTCTGTCTGGGCATGCTGGGATTTGTAGTTTTGCAACATCTGGAGGGCCACAGTTTGGAGATCACTGTGCAGTAGTCTCTAAACTGTAGCCCTCCAGATGTTGCAAAACTGAAAATCCCAGCATGCCCAAAGAGCAAACAGCTGTCTCGGCATGCTGGGAGTTGTAGTTGCGTACCCCCAGCTGTTACATAACTACATCTCCCTGCATACACTTCGGCGATCAGTACATGCTGGGAGTTGTAGTTTTCCAACAGCTGGAGGCAGACTGGTTGGAAAATACTGAGTTAGGTAACAGAACCTAACTGAAGGTTTTCCAACCAGTGTGCCTCCAGCTGTTGCAAAAGTACAACTCCCAGCATGCACGGTCTGTCAGTACATGCCGGGAGTTGTAGTTTTGAAACAGCTGGAGGCTTGCCCCTCCCATGTGAATGTACAGGGTACATTCACACTGGTGGGTTTACAGTAAGTTTCCTGCTTGAAGTTTGAGCTGCGGCAAATTTTTCACCGCAGCGCAAACTCCTAGCGGGAAACTCATTGTAAACCTCCGCTAGTACAAATGTACCCTAAAAACACTACACTAACACATAATAAAGAGTAAAACACTACATATACACCCCTTACACTGTCCTCCCAATAAAAATGAAAAACGTATCATACGGCAGTTTTTCCAAAATGGAGCCTCCAGCTGTTACAAAACAACAACTCCCAGCATTTCTGGAAGACCACTGACTGTCCGGGCATGCTGGGAGTTTAGCAACAGCTAGAGGCACCCTGTTTGGGAATCACTGGCGTAGAATACCCCTATGTCCACCCCTATGCAATCCCTAATTTAGTCCTCAAATGCGCAAGGCGCTCTCTCACTTCGGAGCCCTATCGTATTTCAATGAAACAGTTTAGGGTCACATATGGGGTATTTCCGTACTCGGGAGAAATTGCACTTCAAATTTTGGGGGGCTTTTTCTCTTTTTACCTCTTATGAAAAGAAAAAGTTTTTACACTAACATACTGGTGATGCCCCATACTTTTAATTTTCACAAGCGGTAAAAGGAAAAAAAGACCCCCAAAATTTTTAACGCAATTTCTCCTATGGAAATACCCCATATGTGGGCATAAAATGCTCTGCGGGCGCACAACAGGGCTCAGGAGTGAGAGCGCACTATGTACATTTGAGGCCTAAATTGGTGATTTGCACAGGGGTGGCTGATTTTACAGCGGTTCTGACATAAACGCAAAAAAATAAATACCCACATGTGATCCCTTTTTGGAAACTACACCCCTCACGGAACGTAACAAAGGGTACAGTGAGCCTTAACACCCCACAGGTGTTTGAATAATTTTCCTTACAGTTGGATGGGAAAGTGAAAAAAAAAAATGTTTTTCACTAAAATGCTGGTGTTATCCTAAATTTTTCATTTTCACAAGGGAAAATAGGAAAAAAGCCCCCCAAAATTTGCAACCCCATTTCTTCTGAGTAAGAACATACCCCATACGTGGATGTAAAGTGCTCTGCGGGCGAACTACAATGTTCAGAAGAGAAGGAGCGCCATTGGGCTTTTGAAGAGAAAATTTGTCCGTAATTGAAGGCCACGTGTGTTTCCAGAGCCCCCCTGGTACCAGAAAACTGGACCCCCCCCCCACATGTGACCCCATTTTGGAAATTACACCCCTCATGTATTGTTATAAGGGGTACAATGAGCATTTACGCCCCACAGGTGTCTGACAGATTTTTGGAACAGTGGTCCGTGAAAATGAAAAATGTAAAAATGCCAGTGAGGGGTGTAGTTTCCAAAATGGGGTCACATGTGGAGGTGTCCACTGTTCTGGCACCACGGGGGGCTTTGTAAACGCACATGGCCCCTGACTAGCATTCCAAACAAATTCACTCTCCAAAAGCTCAATGGCACTCCTCCTCTTCGGAGCATTGTAGTTTGCCAGCAGAGCACTTGATGTCCACACATGGGGTATTTCCATACTCAGAAGAAATGGGGTTACACATTTTGGGGGTCATTTTCTACTAATAACCCTTGTAAAAATGTAAAATTTGGGGGGAAAAATGCATTTTTGTGAAAAAATTTTCATTTACACATCCAACTTTAACAACAAGTTGTCAAATACCTGTGGGGTGTTAAGGCTCACTGTACCGCTTGTTAAGTTCCTTGAGGGATGTAGTTTCCAAATTAGTATGCCATGTGTTTTTTTTTTTTTTGCTGTTCTGGCACCATAGGGGCTTCTTAAATGTGACATGCCCCCCAAAAACTTTTTCAGAAAAACTCACTCTCCAAAATCCCACTGTCGCTCCTTCTCTTCTGAGCCCTCTAGTGCACCCACAGAGCACTTGTCATACACATATTAGGTATTTCCTTACTCGACAGAAATTAGGTTACACATTTTAGGAAGATTTCTCTGCTTTTACCCCTGGAAAAAAATTCTAAAACTGGGTCTACAAGAACATGCCAGTGTAAAAAATGAAGATTTTGAATTTTCTCCTTCAATTTGCTGCTATTCCTGTGAAACACCTAAAGGGTTAAAAAAACTTTTGAATGTCCTTTTGGATACTTTGCGGAGTGTAGTTTTTATAATGGGGTCATTTATGGGGTATTTCTAATAAGAAGGCCCTTCAAATCCACTTCAAAACAGAACTGGTCCCTGTAAATTTTCAATTTCGAAAATTTTGTGAAAAATTTGAAAAATGCTGCTATACTTTGAAGCCCTCTGATGTCTTCCAAAAGTAAAAACATGTCAACTTTATGATGCAAACATAAATTAGACATATTGTATATGTGAATCAATATATAATTTATTTGAAATATTTATTTTCCTTATAAGCAGAGAGCTTCAAAATAAAAGAAATGACAAATTTCCCATTTTTTCATCATATTTTGGAATTTTTGACTAAGAAATGATGCAAGTATCGACAAAATTTCACCACTAACATGAAGTAGAATATGTCACGAAAAAATCTTGGAATCAGAATGAAAGGTAAAAGCATCCCAGAGTTATTAATGCTTAAAGTGACAGTGGTCAGATGTGCAAAAAATGGCCGGGTCCTACACTGAAAATTGGCTGGCTCCTTAACGGGTTAATTATGGAGACCTCATGGTGAGCACTTCAATCCTGCCTTTGCTGTGGAGTGACACACTGCCCCAACTACTGTGTGATGATCTGGGGAGCCAGACAATCGGTCGCTCTTAGTAGTGATATGAGGAACACCAGCAGCTCAGTGATATTTGCAGGTACATGTGTTTCCTCTCATGGCAGGGCTTCGAGCTAGCATTTTTTTTTTCACAGGATAATAATTTCCCAGGAATCTAACCAAATTGTAACACTTCTTTTGTCTGCACAGTTTCCAGATTGTTTTTTTTCCAAAACAAACATTTTAATTTTCAACAGAGATGGCCAACAGGGCACTAGAGCTTTCTTTCAGTTATACAGTCTGCCCTAGCAAACTTAATTTATTCACTTAAATATACTGTAATTACTTGCATATGTAATAATTAGATTCCAACAACTTCTTCTTGGTGCATTATTTATTTTTTCAATGAATATATTATAGCTAATCCAGGACAAAGGTAAAATACTAAAATACTAAATGTGTGTCAGGTAGGCTGAACTGTCGACTATCTGAGAGTTATACTAGGCATTTTTAGAAGGGGAGGAGGAAAAAAAGAAAGTGCAAAAATGAAAATTGCCTTGGTCCTAAAGGCCACAATGGACTTGGTCCTTAAGGGGTTAAAGTTATTCTCCAACTTCAGAAATTGATGGCCTATATTCAGGATAGGCCACCAATTTCTGATCTATTCTGACAATCTGCTATTCAGGTGAGCCATGGTGTGCCATACATTGCGTTGTGGTAGTGACGGGCTGTTGTAACTCAGCTCATATTTACTTCAATGGGAGTCGAGCTGCAGTACCCCAACAAAACCGCTACAAAGTGCACACAGCCAAGGCTTCCAGCTGATCTACATTTTGCATACTTAGGTGCCACTGCCCACCCAAACAGCTATTCTGTGGGGTGCCAGGTGCCGTCACTCAGCCGGTCAGAGGTTAGGCCATCAATATCTAATGTTTGGGAAATACCTTTAACTCTATATCCATGCAGGGGACTCGATTCTTTATTTTTTTTTGTTAAAAAAAAATTGACAGAGCCCATGAGAAGATAAATGAAACATCTTTCAAAACAGAACTGTTTCTATTTAGAAAGAAATAGACATTAAAGTGGAATTTTTACATGTAACATACATAGGAATTTAGGGACAGGCATGTATGAAATGAAGACTCTCTAAGGCTAAGTTTCCACTTCCACTTTTTTTTTCTGGCAGTTTTTGGAAAACTGCCACTGCAGTTTTTGAGCCAAAGTCAGAAGTGGATCCATAAGGGAGGAGAAATGTAAGTCCTTCCTTTATATTTCCTATTCCTTTTGAGTACACTTCTGTTTTTGGCTCAAAAACTGCAGCAGCAGTTTTCCAAAAACTGTCAGAAAAAAAACAAGTGGAAACTTAGCATAAAGGAAGAAATACTGAAGCTGACATCAATATTTGGATTTAAAGGGGTATTCCACTGGAAAACATTTTTTTTAATCAACTGGTGCCAGAAAGTTAAACAGATTTGTAAATTACAATGTGCACGGAGAAGGTGAAAAAAGTCGGCAGACTCACCAAGGCTTCTTTTTTCAGGAAGCCTTGGTGAGTCTGCCGACTTTTTTCACCTTCTCCTTGCACATTGTATTTGACTCGTCTTACAAGTCAGAGCACTACCTTAGCTTCGGGGACTACTCCTATTCATCCTAGATCCAGGTCCTTTCGGTGGTCAGCAGCAGTGCCGGACATTGATATCTCTGTTTTTTGCCAGATTTGTAAATTACTTCTATTTAAAAATCTTAACCCTTCCAGTACTTATCAGCTGCTGTATGTTCCTGAGGAAGTTCGTTTCTTTTTGAATTTCCTTTCTGTCTGACCACTGTGCTCTCTGCTGACACCTCTATCCATTTTAGGAATTATCCAGAGTAGGAGCAAATCGCCATAGCAAACCTATCCTGCTCTGGACAGTTCCTAAAATGGACAGAGGTGTCAGCAGAGAGCACAGGGGTCAGACAGAAAGGAAATTTAAAAAGAAAAGAACTTCATCTGGAACATACAGCAGCTGATAAGTACTGGAAGGGTTACATTTTTTTAAATAGAAGTAATTTACAAATCTGTTTAACTTTCTGGCACCAGTTGATTTGAAAACATTTTAGTTTAGTGGAGTACCCCTGTAAGTTTTTTTTTCACCGTGAATGTGATTTACATTGTCGTAAAGTAAAGATGTACCTGAATGAAGTTGACTATAAAAACTTAGAGTACAATTGTGAACATCAAAAGGGAAGAAGTATATGTAGAACAAGCACATGGATGATCCTGTGTGTGTCTTCTGATATTTTACTAGTCCCATGTTATTAATGTAGACAAAACTAGGTCCTGAGGAACTCTCAGGGGCCACACTGTGGGAAGATAAAACACAACATTAATGCAAATGGTTAAAGATTATTTCATTATTGTCGGTCAGTACTTTATTTTCCCAAGGAGAACAATAATTTGGACACTGATTACTTGTTGTTCAGCCACTATATTATACATGCTGGTCAACTCTCCTAGAATCTCCAGAAGAGAGTCTTTTTCCAGAGACCTGCTTCTGTCTGAACACTTACTTATCCATATTTCTACAGTTCTCTTCTTCTCTCCTTGGTGCCACCACAATGTTTGGACACAGCTGTAAGATTTGACTCCTGATGTGATAATGCAGATTTATTAAAAAGGAAAAACTAAAACTTCACATGGACCCCCCCCCCCCCCCCGCTGTCTAAATAAGGTCTCACAGCTAACAACGCATATCAGAGCATGAACCAAGCCATGAGAGGGAAAGAACTGCCTGTAGGGCTCCGAGATATGATTGTGTGGAGGCAAAGGTCGCGGGAAGGTTGGAGCACAATGGACTCCATAGTTCTTAAGTGGAAGATGTTTAAAACAACCAGAACTCTTCCTAGAACTGGCCGCTCCACCAACAAACTAAGTAATCGGGGGAGAAGGGTCTTGGTCACTCTGATTGTCATGGTCACTCCAGTGAAACAGGGGGCATCTATGAATCACAATCAAACCCAATCAAAAATCTGTGAAGATAGCTGAAAATGGCTTCCACTAACGGTATTCATCCAATCTGACAGAGCATGAGAAGATATGCAGGGAGCAATGGGAAAAAAATCCCCAAATCCAGATGTGTAAACCTTGTGGCAAAGGTGCTTCAACTAAGTACTGAGTAAAGGGTCTGAATACTTATGTCCATGAGAAATATCATTTTTTTCCTTTTTAATCAATGAGCAAAACATTTTTAAAATGCTGTTTTTTACAGTCTTGTTATGGGACACTGCATGCAGATTGAGAGGAAAAACTTGAGTTTTGTTGAATTAAGCACAAGGCCGCAATATTACAAATGTGAAAAAAGCTAAAGGGTCTGAAGACTTTCCTAATGCATTGTATGTAGGTTTTCCCAATATACTGTATGTAGTGACAACACATTAAAATAACATTACCAGTGAAATGCATAGCTAGAGATGATAGTCATGTGCTTGGCCTGTTTGTTGTCTTACAATTAGAGGCTTTTGAATAGTTTAATAATATAAAAAGCATGGCATTCTTGAAAGTTCTTCTGCACATGAGTGGAGACAGGCTTTATGAAACGGGATCTGTTTGCTCCATACAAGGTACGAAGCTGTAGACCCTGGCAGTAAGTCATGAGATAAATCTAACTTTACCTGTGTTTAATGTGATGGCCGTCTATCGATATATAAAACTCAATGTGTGTGTTGTATGTTACAGCATCACTTCCAAACAGATACTTTGATAGAACTTGGTACATATGTCACTTATATGTCAACTATATGTCAACTTTATGCAATCTACAGGACTTATGGTACCTTACTCTACAAGATATGAGGTTGGGATATGAGGACGGGTTATGAGGTATGGATATGAGACCAGGATGTCAGGATAGAATATGAGGACAGGGTATAAAGATGGCATATGAGGTCAGGATATGCGGATACTCCAAATATTCCTCCAAAAAAGACTGAATTATCAGGGCGCCAAGAGAGCTAGTGAAGTGGTGGGGCTGTTCCTTCAAAGTGATAACCCGCTTTGTGTGTGTGACCCCCAGTGTGAGCAGGGCTGTAGGGACCCCAACTCTTCTGCACTTTACTACATTTTCACAGAATTTTCACTGAAGTAACAATGTATATATATATATATATATATATATATATATATATATATATATACGCCCCTGACATTTTTCAAGAAAATTAAGTATTTCTCACAGAAAAAGATTGCAGTAACACATCTTTTGCTATACACATGTTTATTCCCTTTGTGTGTATTGGAACTAAACCAAAAAAAGGGAGGGAAAAAAAAGCAAATTGGACATAATGTCACACCAAACTCCAAAAATTGGATGGAAAAAATTATTGACACCCTTAACTTAATATTTGGTTGCACACTCTTTGGAAAAAATAACAGAAATCAGTCGCTTCCCATCAATAAGCTTCTTACACCTCTCAGCCGGAATGTTGGACTGCTCTTCCTTTGCAAACTGCTCCAGGTCTCTCTTATTGGAAGGCGCCTTTTCCCAACAGCAATTTTAAAATCTCTCCACAAGTGCTCAATGAGATTTGGATCTGGACTCATTTCTTTCCACTTCAGAACTCTTCAGCGCTTTGTTACCATCCATTTCTGGGTGCTTTTTGACGTATCTTTGGAATCATTGTCCTGCTGAAAGACCCAACATCTCAGACACAAACCCAGCTTTCTGACACTGGGCTGTACAGTGCGACCCAAAATCCGCTGGTAATCCTCAGATTTTATGATGCCTTACACACATTCAAGGAACCCAGTGCTAGAGGCAGCAAAACGACCCCAAAATATAATTGAACCTCCACCATATTTTACTGTAAGTACTGTGTTCTTTTCTTTGTAGGCCTTATTCTGTTTTCAGTAAACAGTAGAATGATGTGCTTTACCAAAAAGCTCTATCTTGGTCTCATATGTTTTCCCAGAAGGATTTTGGCTTACTCAAGTTCATTTTGGCAAAATGTAGTCTTGCTTTTTTATGTCTCTGTGTCAGCAGTGGGGTCCTTCTGGGTCTCATGCCATAGCATTTAATTTAATTGTCGACAGATAGTTCGCGCTGACACTGATGCTTCCTGAGACAAAATGCAAAGACTAAGTGAACTTCTCTCCTTTATATCTGCTTTCAGGTGTGATTTTTATATTGCCCACACCTGTTACTTGCCTCAGGTGAGTTTAATGGAGCATCACATGCTTGAAACAATTTTATTTATCCACAATTTTGAAAGGGTACCAATAATTTTGTCCAGCCCATTTTTGGAGTTTGGTGTGACATTATGTCCCATTTGCATTTTTGTCTCCCTTTTTTGGTTTAGTTCCAATACACACAAAGGGAATAAACATGTGTATAGCAAAACATGTGTTACTGCAATCCTTTTCTGTGAGAAATAATTTTCTTGAAAAATATCTGGGGTGCCAACATTTACGGCTATGATTGTATATAAATGTATAAACTGTATACACCTCACATCCCGACCTCACATCCTGTCCTCATATCTCGACTTCATATCCTGTCCTCCTATCCCGTCCTCATATTCTGACCTTTTATCTTGACCTCATATCCCGTCCTCATATCCTGACCTCCTATCCCATCCTCCTATCTTGACCTCATATTCTGTCCTCATATTCCATCCTCATATCCCAACCTCATATCTCGACCTCCTATCCTGACCTCCTATCCCGACCTCCTATCCCGACCTCCTATCCCGACCTCAAATCCCGACCTCCTATCCCATCCTCCTATCTCGACCTCATATCCTGTCCTCATATCCCGTCCTCATATCCCATCCTCATATCCCGACCTCATATCCCGACCTCATATCTCAACCGCCTATCCCAACATCCTATTCTGACTTCCTATATTGTCTTCATATTCCGTCATCATATCCCATCCTCATATCCCGTCCTCCTATCCTGTCCTCCTATCCCATCCTCCTATCTCGACCTCATATCCTGTCCTCATATCCCGACCTCATATCCCTTTCTCATATCCCGTCTTCATATCCCGACCTCATATACCGTCCTTATATCCCACCCTAAAATCCTGTCCTCATATCCCGACCTCATATCCCGTTCTCATGTTCCATCCTCATATCCTGTCCTCAGGTGGGACTGATTTGTGATGAAGATATTGTAAGCTGAAAATAGAAGGGGGCGTGGCTTTGTGCAACTGGGCGGGATTTGCAAACCAGACCGATGCACAAAAAGGGTAGATAATAAAAGGGGTGGGGCTTAAAATGTGGGCATGTCTTTGTGAGATCGGGTGTGGCTTGCAAGCCAGACTGACACATTCACAAGGAGATGCATAGTGGAGCTTGTGGAGTAAGGTACTGGAAGTCCCAAATACTTACATAGGACTTGAAACAAAAACCCATCTGTTATATAAGGGTGTAGATAAGGGTTAATTTAACTATCATATCTTTTTATTTGACATATAAGTAATATGTGTACCAGGTATAATTGAAATATCTTCAGCTGTATGGAAATTATGCGGGAACATACATTTCCCATTGATTTGCATGGGACTTTAAACAAAAACCCCGACCCTCACAAATGGGGGTTGTCACAATCACACCCTATCGGTCCAGCCAAGACATTAGAGAGAGTGTGATGGTGCAAGGGTTAAGGCCATCGGACCTCTGGGTATCCACTACAAATCCCAGCAAGTCACCAAACTAACCCTTAGATAAACGTGTTTTACCAGAGCCTCCTTCAGAAAGGTGAGCTCATATATTTAGAGATCAAAGACCAGAGCTGATTAATTAAAAATTTAATCTGATAAAAGGTATCACAGTGCTGACTATATAAAAATACAGAAACAAATGACATACAGTTACAAAAATATATAAAAAAGTTTTGCAAGGCAAGTTCAGAAAACAAAAGATGAAGTTCTTACAGCATGATGATATAGCAGTCAATGAGTGAGTTCCAGCTGTTCTTAGGATGGTCTTGTCAGCTCGTTGCACAGCATTGAACAACCCACTTTTAGTCTAGCATTGTTTAAATATCATATCTGCTTTCTTGGGAGGGAGACTCCATTCCCCCCCTCCCCTCTGATCCCACCAGGTGGGGCATCTCTCTTCCTGACGCCTTATCTGTTTGATTATATGATGGGACCAGAGTGCACGACTTCAAAGGAGATGTAAACAAACAGCCAGACCCCCAATAAAATGCAATACACAAAATACAGTCTGAATGACCTCTCACCCATGTCTTGGATAAGACATTACACAGTTACAATTATAATACACATATAGGATTTTAATAATCAGGCCTTGGGCCTGACAGGGGTAGTTAAAGGTTAAATCAACTATCCTATATTTTAAGTGGACATATAAGTATAAGTGACCAAGTATTATCGAAATATCTCCAGCCGTTTGGAAGTTATGCAGTAACATATTTCCCACAGACTTGTATGGGACTTTAAACAAAAACCTTGACCCTGGCAAATGGTGGTGAGTAAGGGTTAAATTACCTATCCTATGTTTGTTGTTGACATGTAACTAACGTGTGCCAATTTTCATGTTAAAATCTTTAGCTGTTAGCTGTTTGGACATGATGCTGGAATATACAAACATACATACACACATTGGCCCTCATTTACAAAAACTGGAGTGTCGGTTAGTTTTTTTTTTTTCAGTGTACTCGTCTTTTTTTTCCTTGTGATTTACTAATCTGTCGCCCAATTTCCCTTTCTTTCTGTCGCAGGTTTTTTTTCTGTCACACAAAATGTATTCTGTGCGACAGAAAAAAGTCTCTGCAAATTCTGACTACATTAGTGCTTGTACTACTACCCCCATCATGGAACAGGGTCTGTTCCATGTTGGGGGTAGTAGTACAGGGGCTGAGGGATTGATCGCACCGGGTCTCACTTCTGAGACCCGATCCGATCAAAAGTTATTAAGCAGAGGAGCGGGAGGCATGTTCCGATCCCCTGCAATGTATTGTAAACTTTCATTTTTAAATTCCCCACCAGAAGCCCTGAATGGCCGTGGCCGAGGAGCCAATTAGGACTCCTGGCAGGGTTTTAATATAGAAGCGCTGTGGTGGGCAAAGATGTATAGAATTACTGGGGGGTATATATCTGGCCCCTCCAGCATTTCTATATATATTTCCCCCTGCTGCGCTATATCAAACTTAGTGGCCGCTGCGCTTGAATAAATGTACTGCCCCCCCCAGCGATATTATATATCAATACTGACCCCCGCTGCGCATATACTGACCCCCACTGTGCATATTTATATATATAATGCCCCCCCAAGCTGCACATATTAATCTTCATCTTCTCCCTCCCCTGGCTGCCAATGAATGAAAACTCTATTAGCGGCGGAGCGGAAGGCTGCTGCCCGCTTTCGCAGCTAAGAGTTTGTCATTCATAGCAGGCAGCAGCTGCATATCATGCTGTGGGGGTCAGACATATGGATATATGTCTGACCCTCACAGCATCTATATATACAGGTGCCGGCTCACCGCTATGAATGACAAGTAAAGCAGTGCAGGGAGCGGAGGCTCGCGCTGCTGCTGCCAATAGCTTACTTGTCATTCATAGCGGTGAGCCAGCATTTGTATATGTATGATGTGAGGGTCAGACATATATCCATATGTCTGACCCCCACAGCATGATATGCAGCTGCCTGCTATGAATGACAAACTCTTAGCAGCGTGAGCGGGCAGCAGCCTTCTGCTCTGCCGCTAGTAGTGTTTTCATTCATTGGCAGCCAGGGGAGGGAGAGCATGAATATTAATATGTGCATCTGGGGGGGGGGTCAGTATATGCGCAGCGGGGGGTCAGTATAGATATATAATAGCGCTGGGGGGGGCAGTACATTTATTCAAGCGCAGCGGGCACTAAGTTTGATATAGCGCAGCAGGGGCAAAGATATATAGAAACTCTGGAGGGGCCAGATATATACCCCCCCCAGCGATTCTATACATCTTTGCCCACCACAGCGCTTCTATATTAAAACCCTGCCAGGAGCCCTGATTGGCTCCTCGGTCCCAGCCATTCAGGGCTTCTGGTGGGAAATTTAAAAATGAAAGTTTACAGTACATTGCAGGGGATCGGAACATGCCGCTTGCTCTCCTGCTTAATAACATCGGATCGGGTCTCAGAAGTGAGACCTGGTGCGATCAATCCCTCAGCCCCTCTACTACTACCCCCAACATGGAACAGACCCTGTTCCATGCTGGGGGTAGCAGGATTCACTCCGTTTTGAGGAATTTACCGACAGCTCTGAGCTGTCAGCTTTCTGTGAAGCAAAACTCACAGTTTTCTTCACACTCGGAGTGTTTTTTTCTCTTTTTGTCGGGTTTACGACCCTCTTCAAGTAAAGCACGCCCATTTTGTAGGTAAAAAAAAAATCTCTGCGTTTTTAAGAAAATGTAGGTTGTGCGCCTAAATTTAAGTCGCAGATTTGGTCGAAAGCGGGATGCAACCAAATTTTAGGCGCAATAACCGAGAAAAAGTGTTGGTTATCCTTTAGTAAATGAGGGCCATTGAGTTTTATATATATAGATATACATAGACGGTATAGCAGCACTACTTCGAATCAACAAAAAGGAGCCAGCGATCCAAACCTTGGTTCACTTTAGATAAGCAGATAACAGCGCAGCACTGCAGGAATTGTGAAATGACAAGTGAGGGGGGCTCAACCTATGTAGTAAACCAGGGATCACAGTATACAAGTGCACACCCAAAAAAATCTTGTTCAATGATCAAGTATATCTTTATTGTACAAAAAACACACACACATGACATCACTATGTGAAATAGACAAGGATATCTAAAAACAAGACCCGTAAGGGAACAAAGCAGAACCCCCTAATCTCAAGTCCTGTCCTGCAACAATAGAAAAGGATAACAACAATGCTGCTACTCAAAGGTGCACAGTGCTAATGTAAATGACACTACAATAATGATCAAAGTGCATGAGAATTATAATAAAGAGCTAAATATAAAAAATTAGGTAGAAAACCGCAGACAGATGAACAGCTAACTATGGCAATGCAGGACAGGACAGCCGGCCGGGATGTGACAGGCTTGCTCTCCTTAGGGAAAAAAGAGTTGTGGTGGATCCAGAGGTTGGGTTTATTATGTCCACAGGGACTTAATGTTGAATGTTGAATGGAAACAACTTTATTGGTTCCCCTTGGAACAGGTACTTTTTTTTTATCACAAGTATAGGGGGTGATACACAAGTGAATTATTATTTTTGTGTTTTTTGTTTTTTTTTGCAAATATTAATTGTAATTTTTTTCCTTTTAGATTCTATGAAGTATATTATTGGATCTATATGGATCAATGAAGATTCAAGGGAGAGAGTGGACAGCATAACCGTTCAGTGGTTTAATAAATTATGTTTATAATTCATATGTGAGACTTTATGATGTAATAAAAAACTTTTTATTTTAATTTATTTTACATTTTGTTATTTTGTGGGTTTTTGCACACTGTACGGATGGGGTAGCTCCATGACATTGGGGCATGGTTCCGATTTCGGAATATGTGACACAACCTTTTGTTTGGATGGGCAGTCATTTTTTTTAGTTTTTATTTTTATTTATTTTTTGATAACTTTTAAAGCGTAATGTGCTCATATAGTACTATGCAACTTACAAATTATCTGACCTTTTCCCCATGATTGAATAGAAGGATGATTGTGGGGAGTTATTGTCACAGTGTCCTCTATAGGCTGCCAATGGATGGTGATGCAGGAGACAGTTCTGACTCTTTTGGAACTGATCCCCTGTGCCTCATGAGGTATGTGCTCTTACCTAGAACCCTAGTACTTGAGTGCATGCCATTCCTTGGCTCAGAGGTATTTACATCCTTCATAATGCATGTGGCATGACTGATATGGGTATAGGTCATTTTTTATTTCTTTATCATTTCATTATTTTATTGGTTTGGCACTCTATATACTTACCTAATGGAGCATATTCCTTGGGAAGCACTATTTATTATATAATGAGTCTCCGAGACTCAAGAATGTGGAAGCTATAACCTAGTTTATACTAGTTTATATTCACATCACGGGTTGTGTTCTCATATATGGTTGTGCGGTAACTATCACAATCAATTTCAAACTGGATGTTCGTGGAACATCACATCATACCACCTGTCATTTACCATGTTCAGTTTGTAACCAGGGTCTCCACATTTTCAAGAATTTATTATGAGTTCTCATTGCTCTATGATGCATCTCCTCAATTCTACACACCTGGTGGACCTTAGAAAGCCATTCTCCCACTGAGGGTGCTTCAGTTTTGAGCCAATGGAGTGGAATTATGGATTTTGCAGCTGCCAGGAGTGTTTCCCCGCGGTGTATACCGAGGATGGCAAACCCAGCAACACTGCAGCCCGAGAGAGAGGGGGATCCTTGATTTCATGATAGAATCAATTGTAGTATTAATCTCCTTCCAAAAGGGCGTTCTGGCTGGGCAGGTCCAGCAAATGTGTGAGTAGGTTCCTATGTGTGTTATACAACGCCAGCAAAGGTTAGTTGCAGACAGTTTGTGAGTATATAGAAATTCTGGCGTTTTATACCATCTAGAGACAACTTTATAATGGGCCTCCAGGAGTGTAACACAGCGGGAGAATCCATTGGAGTGTTGGAGTACTAGTGCTATGTCGGAGTCTGATAAGATCAACCCCAGCTCCTTCGCCCATGAGTCCACAAAGTGTGGAGGAGGTTGGCTTTGTGCAGATAGGATGAGTGATAGACAATTTGACAATATCCTCTTGCTGGGTTGTGGATTAAGGACTAGCTCCTCAAACTTGGTTAATTTTTTCAGCTGACCAAATTTTTCCAGAAAGGAGGAACAGCAGCTGGTAAAGTGGTTTATGTTTAGGAAGGAATATCTTTGCAGGGGCTACAGTGCCCTCAGAATCCATCCCGGAATAACTGGGTTACAGAAACTTTGTGTAATCTGTCCCACATTGATTAAAAAGTGTGAGCGAGCTGACCCACAACCGCAGGTATCAAGGTAGAAGGAAGTAGAGGAGAAATAGCAGGGGCAAGAGATGAGGAGAGTTCTGATCAGGTCGTAATTACTCCTTGGTAGAGAAGATATTTAGAGTCTGCCCTATACCTGACACGAGGAGGTATCCAAATGTCATGTAAAAGGTTAGTAGCGTGTATCCCTTTCTTAGATTGACATCGGGGAGGCCTATCCCCCAGCCTCTGCCGGACACCTAGCTTAGTAGTCTATGAGTCAACATAGGTTTGCTAATTTTCCAGACATATCTAGAGAACACAGATTTAATTTGCTTAAAGAACAATAAGGGAAGGGCTATGGGAAGCATTCTCCTCATGTAAAGAAGATTGGGAAGGACATAACATTTAAGGACATTCTTCCGTCCAAACCACAATATCATGGGAAGATCATAGTCGGCTAGTAACTGACTGATGTTTTTCAGTAAGGGCTTGTTATTTAGATCATACACTCTTGTAACTGAGGTAGGTATGTGGACCCCTAACTATTTCAGCGAGGTGTTGGCCCACGGGAATGGTTTGAGTTGCTTAATCGTAGCTACGTGGGTATTGGGAACTGAGATATTCAGCAATTCTGACTTGGTGATATTAACCTTGAAATTGGAAATATGGCCAAATTCCTCAAACAGCTGAACCAGGCAGGGCAGACCTCCCATGGGGTCTCTCCATAAGAAAAAGAAGTCATTCGCAAAAGCAAGAACTTTAAGTTAGCCCCCCTGGAGGGACAAACCTCTAATCCACGTCGTCTGGCGAACCTTCTTTAATAAGGTCTACATTACCAAGACAAAGAGAGTCTGTGATAAAGGACAGCCCGGCCTGGTTCCATTGCTGATGGGGAAAGCAGAGGAGATTACTTCGTTCGCTAATAGGGAGGCTGTGGGACAAGAATAAAGTGAAAAGGTTGCTTCCACAAAGACCGCTGGGAGGTTAAACTTCAGCAATGCTACTTTCATAAAGGGCCAGCTGACCCTATCAAAAGCCTTCTCGGCATCTACACCGAGAAGGACTATGGGGGGTTTTGTTGGCTTGTGCTTCATGTATTCTTGTCAATCGTCTCCATATATTTGTGTGGCCCTCTCTCCTGGGAACAAAACCAGATTGCTCACTGCCAATCAAATGAGGTAGGAATTTTTTTATGCGTAATGAGAGTAATTTTGCCCAAATCTCAAGGTCTAGGTTGAGAAGGTAGATCGGTCTATAGCTATCGCATTTCTCCAGATGCTTCCCCTCTTTCACCAAAAGAGTGACATGAGCCTCCTGTGTCTGCTTGGGAAGTGCTTCCCCCCAGAAGAGTGCCACACAAAACTCAATTTATTTAGGCTGGAGTATTTCCCGAAATATATTATAATAAGAGAGAGGGGGACCATCTGGGCCTAGACTTTTACCAGGTGGGAATGAGGTAAGGACCCTACCCACCTCCTCCATCTGACCGGCGATAGCAATTCCTGCACCATAGGAGGAGTCAAGTTTGGAAGATGAAGCTCATTGAGGAACTTGTCTATAAGACATATCCGTTCCTCTCTCTGTTGGGCAGAATCGTCCTCTCTCAGATTATAAAGAGAATGGTAAAAGTCTCTAAAAGATTTAGCCATAACTAGTGAGGTCATGTAGGTAACACCCCTGGTTGATCTGATGGCGTGTATGTGGCTCTTAGCTTTCGCTGTTTTAAGAAGAGTGGACATTAGTTTGCCTCCCTTATTCCCGTGTGCATATATTTTGTGTCTATAAAGAAGATAAGTTCAAGATGACTTTAATTGCAAGTGGTTCAATAGTTGTTCTCTGAGGGATTTAAGTTCTCCCTGCACTGCGAATGCTTGAGTTTGTTTTTGTGACCTTTCCAACGTGGAAATTCTAGTTAAGAGAGAATTTATGGTACCCTGTCTTTCTTTTTTGAGTTTGTAGCCCCACAAAATATAAATACCTCTGATATAAGAATTGTGTGCCTCCCATACAACTGGGATTGATGGACCTGAATTAGTATTAATTAGTATTCTCGCTCTAGTGTCCTCCAAAATGCTTTCATTTAGTCGCCAACGAGGTGGGGTGGGTGAAGATAGTTAGAGAGAAAGAGTGATGTGGGTAGGAGCATGATCAGAGATAGTAATAGAGTCAGGAAAGAGGAAGGGGAGAGAGGGGGAGGGGAAGAGGAAGGGCCTCAAGGAGGGATTTGAGAGAGTATTAAAGGTAACACCTAGGCCAAGTAGGAGAAAGAAGGTTAACAGGAGAAGTATACAGGGACAAGTGCATAGAATGGTTAGAGAATCCCAAATGGGGATGAGTGTGAAGTCAATAGAGTAAAGAATAGAATTGTGGAGGGGGGGGTTGCATATAACAGGGTAAGAACACTCTACTTCAAGTAGTATAAAAACTACCTACTTTATAACATAGTATGCATGAACCAGAATTTCAGTAGTGGGGGCTATGTACCAAAACCACAGCTATAAACATAACTAAAGTGCAACATGACTATATACTGTAGAAATAACTTGATCCTAGCTCGATCAGTGGAGAATATATTCACAATAGTGCAGATCAAAGACATTCAGCCGACATATAGGAGAACAGTCAGAAGGTCCCAAGTTAACCTGAGTACTGAGCCCGGATTGGGTTCGCAGCTAGTGTCTCTCAGCGAGGCAACGGCTGTCCGTTAACAGGCATCTTCCTCATTTTGTTGGACTTCTGTCTGTAGACCTGTTTTCATTCGTCATGTCTCAGGAGCGACGGTAACGGCGGCATATCGGCGACAGGGAGACAAGTCGAAATGTCCATAGGTGCAATATCTAGGGTTGACCAAATCGCCTCCAAGTCCTCCGGTGACTGGACTGTGATCCTTCTGCGGTTAAAGTTGATGGAGAGTCCGAATGGGAAGAGCCATGCATAGGTGAGATTTCTTTCTCTTAGTTTCTCCAGTAGTGGCTTATGGAGCCTGTGGTTTGCCAATGTGGTGGGAGAGATATCTTGGTACATTGTGACTTCAGCATCTCCATATATGAGCGGTCTGTGATCTCTCGCAGCTTGCAGTATGGACGCAGTGTCCACATAAGATAGCAGTCCACATATCACATCCCTTGGGTGTTCCGAGGGTTTAGGTTTAGGGCACAATGCTCTGTATATTCTCTCAATGGTGACCTGTGCAGCTCTTTCTGGGACCAGGAGATTGGTGAAAATGTCCATGGTGACTTTTCACAGGGTCTCCGGTGCCTCTCTCTGCCTGGTCGCCGGCATTTCAGAGTGGGAAGCCATACCAGAGCAAGCTACTTCCAGTGCCTCCGTTCTGTAACCGATGGTGTGTACCTCCGTCTACGTTTCAGTCAAGTCGGCAATCATTGGCTTTAAGGCTTCAGAGAGTGCTTTTTTCATAAAGGTCTTGAGGAAGTGCTGTGTAACCACCGCAGGTGCAGCTCCCTCCTCATATCTGTCAGAGTCTGCTTCATCCTCATAAGCCTGGTGAGGGGAAGTCACAGGCGCCATCTTGGGAGGCCTGGCTGGAGAGCTTGCATTCTTCTTTTTGAGGAATTTAGCCATGTTGGCTTGGTTTTTCCCCGGTCCCGGTGATTCATTGGGGTCACAGTAGGTTCTGTGACATAGCCACACTGATGAGAAGGGTGAGAGAGGTGTTGGGAGCGTGCTAGGAAGGAGAGCTGCAGGCTCACGCGTCCATCTCAGTCCGCGGCTAGCCCCCCCCCCCTCCCCACAAGAATTTATTATTGACATTTTATCACATTTTGTATAATATACACAGATTTTGTAATTTTAACAATAGTTTTGTAATATTTATATATAATGATGCATCATTCTCTCACATGTGCACTTGATTGTTGCAATCACTTGTCTGGGCATAAAAAGCCCCATAATGCTGTGTATCACTCTGCTTGAAAATGATTCTATTGATGAATTGAAACATTGCTGCTGACATGGGCTGAATAAATTCACTTGTTATTTCACAATTTCACAATTTCTGGAGTTATCCGCTGATATATATATATATATATATATATATATATATATATATATATATATATATATGAACAAAGAATAAGTTGGCCAGCACTAATGATTCCAGACTATTATATGGACCTGGCTTACAGGTGCAGGCTACTGTGCAAAATATACAGCAACAGGAGAATACAGCAGCACACTGCTAGCACAAAGATATAGATAAAACATGAGTATATAGATGAAACATGAGTATATAGATAAAACATGAAAAGCTATACAGCTGTAGTGCAATAAATGAAAATATGAAATTATGAAACAGTGAGGTACTTAGCTTGCAAATTTGGCGGCCAAATAGCTTGGACCGTCCCACCACGGTAAGGTGACCTCATTTTGGGACGGACCCTACACTATGAATATGCCTCTGTGTGAACAACTCAGCAGGCATTGCAAGATCTGAAACATCCAAGGCACCTTATATACACCTGATAGAGGTGGGTGGGGTGCAAGAGCACTCTATCAGGTGATACAATGCACCAAGTGTGACATGGGATGCTACATTGGTGAAACCAGCCGTAAACTCAACAAAAGGATGAATCTACACAGACATTCCATCAACCGCCATAAAGAAAATGACTACTGCAACCCAGTTGGATACCATTTTACCCAAACAGGCCCCTCCATACATGACCTTACAATCAAGATACTGAGAGGGAACTTCAAAAGCACTCAAGAGAGAAAGACATTTGAAGCCAAAATTATACTTTTTTTTAAATCGAAAAACAGGGGACTTAATGTGGATTTGAGCTTCTTATCTCATCATCAAAATTTCTTATAACCTGTGCTATATACTGTATTCTCTTATAACCTGCACTGTATTCTCTATTACATCTCACTATGTCCTGCTAATTACCAGTCTCTCCCCTGCCCCCCCTCCCTCCCCCTTTTTCTCATTCGTATCTATTTAGTCTATGTTCCCATAACAGGACAATTTATGGCCCATCTTAGTGTGAATTCTCCACATCTATTGTCTTAACCCCTGCATATTTGTGAGATGTAACCTGTGTCTTCTACTTATGAGCTTAGATTTGCTTTGGACTTGATAAAGGGAGGAATCCCGAAAGCTTCTCTACAAAATGCTGTTAGTCCAATAAAAAAAGGTATTACAAGATACTGCAACATTTTATGATTTGTATATATATATATATATATATATATATATATATATATATATATATATACATTATTTTAAATCTTTTGCATAAAAAACTCCCGGTTAAAGCCCATGTAAAGATGCCCTAGGAATTCTGGTATTTTGTATTTGTGATGGACTTTTTCTCCAATGTATATCAGACAATAAAGAAGATCATTGGCCCTTTACAATGCACATTAACAAGCACTTGAAAACAGATCATGCAGATGTTGTTGCTTTGATGCCAGGGCTTTATTGATTCTACAGACAGCCTTGTTTTGGGTGAATTTGCAAACAACAATCTAAACTTTCTATAACACCTTACTCTACCTTTCGTGTTATTTGCACAGTGTCATGCAGGTCATATTTGCACTTACAGTTCAGCTATCTTTATATCTGGAATCCATATGGTCTCAGTAGGAATGGAAGTGATAGTCATATTGTCAAAGTCAGTTGGATTCCATTGTAAAAATTCATCTGTCCAGTGCTATACAAAGAGAAAACACAGTAGTAAATAAGTATAAAATAATGTAATCTTCATCTAAGATAGTACTAAATACCCCATCAATGCTTTTTACATTTTGGTTGCATATGCCCTCTTTCCAAATCTGACCCAGCAGTAAGTTTGTGCATGAAAGAGGACATCATCCGCATCCAGTGCAAATGAATTATTCTCGGGTTGGCTTGGACCATCTGATTTGGCCCTCAGACAGAGCAAACCTAGAAAACACATTACACATAAATGCACCAGAACTTTCTCAGTGGCTCAGGCTGTTTGATAAATCTGGTTTATCTGTAGATTATCTAGTTCAAGTTTGCAGTATACGTTTAGAGCAACTATTTGTTGGTTTTCTTTATGCAAAACCAGTGTATCAATATTATAGCACATTGGCATCACATGTTACGCTATACCCTTTATGCCCATGTCCCACTGCCTTCCTGATAAGTCCCAATTCCTTGTTAGGCTAGTCTCATTTTACTGTTGTAATATAGAGGACAGGGATATGCAGCCACAAACTCCACCTGCACCCCTTTCCCTACCTAGTTGAAGTTTATGCTGTAAGAGGTGGGGCACCAACTGGGTGATGGTTTCTTCCTAGCTTAGTTCCCAGGAAAACTAGATAGTTTATATTTACCTTCCCCGAGACCTCCCCAATTTTAGAAAAATATTTAAATAATAATATTTACTGTCTTTTACAACATAACTATACATAGTGCCTGGCTGTTGTAGTGTTATGTTGTTTGCTATATGTACTGATTTTAAATTCCATCCAGTTACCTAGTGATTTTTGATAAAGTCACGTAACATTTTCCCAATACTGTATGCATGTGTAGGTTAACAAGTTTACTATGTTAGGAGGTTCTCTTAGTTTTGGTTTTGATCAGTATTCTTATGCATATGCTTGCTACTACTACAATGTACTAACTTCAGTTGTTTTTTTATATTTTCGATGATGATAGATAGAAATATCTTGGTAAATAAAGTTTTTTTTTTTTTTATCTTTGCACTAAACCTTATCACTCTAACCCCACCCAATACACAGAAAAAAAAAAACTCCGACCCAGAAGGAGGGAGAAAAAGTTGCTAAATTCTGGGTTAGAGTGTACAGCAGGAACAGGAGGTCCATTGCAGGATATACACCAGACAGGAAGGGAAAATATCAGATTGTTTGCATCAGAAGCAGAAGGAAAGCATGAAATACCACAGAAAGGTAATAAAATAACTTTATTTATCAATATATGGTCATCTATTATACAGCTTTAAAGGGGTACTCCGCCCCTAGTTCAGAAAAATTGCACTCGTACAACTGGACTTAAGTTCAAAGTTTAACATTTTACTTCAACCGTATGTCTTCATATACAAAACTTTAAATTCTATGCTGTAGACGGAATCAGCGAACGAGCACTGGGTGATTATGTTGTGTCCGTATACACTGTCTCCGTATTTAGAGTTTTGTATATGAAGACATACGGATGAAGTAAAGTGTTAAACGTTGAACTCAAGTCCAGTTGTACAAGTGCAATTTTTCTGAATTGTGAGATACTGAGGAGCTGTGGAAATTCAGGTGCACTGCGACATACCCAGGTGCAGATATACACCCACACCTTGTTTATAGTGAGTCTTTGTACTTCGCCCCTAGACATCTTATCCCGTATCCAAAGGATAGGGGATAAGATGTCTCATCGCGGGGGTCCCGCCAATGGGGACCCCCATGATCTCCCTGCTGCACACAACATTCTTTTAGAGCATCTGGTGCAGTGTCGGAGCCCCGGAGGCTCTTGACATCATGGCCACACCCCCTCAATGCAAATCTATGGGAGGGGTGTGATGGGTATCACGCCCCCTTCCATAGACTTGCATTGAGGGGGCATGGCCATGACATCATGGGCGGGGCAGAGCGTGACCGTGACATCACGAGCCACCGCTCTGCATCGCCAGTCATCCAGCACGGAGCGAAGTTCGCTCTGTGCACCAGATGTCTGGGGTCCCGCAGCCGAGATTTAGATAGGGAATAAGCTGTCTAGGGGTGGAGTACCCCTTTAAATAAGTTTAATTATCCGGAAAAAAAATCTTAAAGTAAATTGCAGTAGCATACAATAGACCTATATAAGTAATAATAATAATAATAATAATAATAATCTTAATGTCTCTGCTAATACTACTTAATAATAATATTTACCAAACTATATTTAGCCAAGGAAAATATTGAGTATTGTAGTTGCTCCTCATTCTTGTTCACACACATTAGGGGGGAGATTGATCAAAACCTGTCCAGAGGAAAAGTCGCCTAGTTGCCCATAGCAACCAATCAGATTGCTTCTTTCATTTTTAACAAGGCCTCTGCAAAATGAAAGAAGCGATCTGATTGGTTGCTATGGGCAACTGGGTGACTTTTCCTCTGGACAGGTTTTGATAAATCTCCACCATTGTCTATAAGCAGGCTAAAATTACTGACAGGTGAAGTAAATAACATTGATTATTTTATTACCATGAACCCTGTGATGGTATATAAGGCATCAATTGAACCATAAACATTAGCATCTTAAAGGGGTACTCCACTGGAAAACTTGGATCAACTGGTGCCAGAAAGTTAAACAGATCTGTACTTATCAGCCGCTGTATGATCCAAAGGTAGTTATTTTCTTTTAGAATTTCCTTTCTGTCTGACCACAGTGCTCTCTGCTGACACCTCTGTTCATCTCAGGAACTGTCCAGAGCAAGATAGGTTTTCTATGTGGATATGCTCCTATTCTGGACAGTTCCTAAAATGGACAGAGGTGTCAGCTGAGAGCACTGTGGTCAGACAGACAGGAAATTCAAAAAGAAAAGAACTACCTGTGGAGCATACAGCAGCTGATAAATACTAGAAGAATTAAGATTTTTTAATAGAAGTAAGTTACAAATCTGTTTAACTTTCTGGCACCAGTTGATTTAAAAAAAAAATGTTTTCCAGTGGAGTACCCCTTTAACTTGCTACACTATATTTTAAGAATCCCTGTTTCTGCAAACCATTACAACCTCCTCCCCCTTTACCGTTACCTTGTTTCTCACCTGATTATACGAGAAGAATATTGTCATCAGTTGCTCTTTCTCTTCCTTTGAAATAAGAAATAATATAAGACAAGAGATGACATGTGACATATTCACAATGGATATGTTATGAGATTACAATGCCCTATGCTAAGGCACTAAGCACATGGGGTGAGTGTATGGTACCTCTGTTCTATATGTTTGGGTAATGCATTTTGCACTTTGCATATTCTATTTACTTGTTTTTGCACTTTTTGTACATTGCTGTTAGTGTCTTTGTTTACCTATCCTGATGATTTTATAATATGCAAGTGTTTATGCACCTTGTTGTGAGATATGTGGTACCACTATAAATACTTTTGAGCACAAGGATCCTATTGGGTCTCTTTTTTTCCAGTTGTCACTTTGTTTGTATACATTTGTCTGTTTACATTCATGTATTTAAAACCATTGTACCTTTTAAATCATTTCAGCACTGGGGCAATGTTGTTTGTAGGTTCAGTATGTGTTGTGTTTAAGCAATGATGCTAGCCTAGGTATATAGCTATTACTTACTAGTGTTGCTCGCGAATATTCGCAATTCGAATTTTATTCGCGAATATCGCATATTCGCGAATTCGCAAATATTCGCGAATATAGCGCTATATATTCGTAATTATGAATATTCGTTTTTGTTTTTTTTTTTTTTTCCACAGTACACATCACAGTGATCACCCCTCTCTGCTTCCAGCTTATGTGGTGTAAGAAGGCTCTAATACTACTGTGTGAGATTGGCGTGCGAATTTTCGCATATGCGAAACATTTGCATATTTTCGCATATGCGAATTTTCGCTTTTGCTAGATTTTTTGATGCAAAT
This sequence comes from Hyla sarda, assembly GCF_029499605.1. Taxonomy (NCBI): domain Eukaryota; kingdom Metazoa; phylum Chordata; class Amphibia; order Anura; family Hylidae; genus Hyla; species Hyla sarda. The sequence continues at coordinate 85,765,526 of NC_079198.1, forward strand.
TTTCGTATGGCAATTCTTGCACACGCGAATATTCGCATATGCGAAAATAAAACGAGAATATTACGAATATGCGAATATTCGCAAATATGACGAATATTCGTCCATATATTCGCGAATATTCGCGAATTCGAATATGGCCTATGCCGCTCAACACTATTACTTACCACTACTTACTGTACTTACCTACTGTAATTTTAGTATCCTATGCAAAGGCAGTATAAAATGGGGTCAAGTTCACCCCTATTAGCAAAAATTGTGCCATTTGGTTAATAGTACCGTGTTTCTCCGAAAATAAGACCGGGTCTTATCTAAATTTTAGTCACAAAAAACACACTAGGGCTTATTTTCAGTGTATGACTTATTTATTTATGGGGGGCTGCAGGAGTGTGGAGGATTGGGGGCTGTGGGAGTGTGGAGGATGGGGGGCTGTGGAAGGATGGGGGGCTGTAGCAGTGCGGAGGATGGGGGGCTGTGGGAGTGTGGAGGATGGGGGGCTGTAGCAGTGTGGAGGATGGGGGGCTGTAGCAGTGTGGAGGATGGGGGGCTGTAGCAGTGTGGAGGATGGGGGGGCTGTAGCAGTGCGGAGGATGGGGGACTGTGGGAGTGTGGAGGATGGGGCGCTGTAGCAGTGTGGAGGATGGGGGGCTGTAGCAGTGTGGAGGATGGGGGGGCTGTAGCAGTGTGGAGGATGCCGCAACCCCCCCCCATCTTCCACACTGCTACAGCCCCCCATCCTCCCCACTCCCACAGCCCCCATCCTCCACACTCCTGCAGCCCCCCATCCTCCACACTCCTGCAGCCCCCATCCTCCACACTCCTGCAGCCCCCATCCTCCACACTCCTGCAGCCCCCCCCCCATTCTCCACACTCCTGCAGCCCCCCGTCCTCCACACTGCTACAGCCCCCCCATCTTCCCCTTCCCCCGTCGTCCTCCACACTCCTACAGTGCCCCCCCACCCCTCTGCCATAATAAACTACACATTTCATCCCCAGCGGAAATCAGCACTTCCCCACCTTCACAGCGTCCGCAACTGAAGCTGCAGCTCTCGGTGGCGGGATCTCCTTCTGCTGCTTAGCAGCCGGGGCAGGGACACGTCCATGACGGGCGTGCATACGCACGGACGTTTCAAAGCGACAGCGTCCCTGCCCCGGCTCATTTAACTAGCCAAGGGACCAGCCAAAGGGGGAGGGGGGGAGCGTTCCGGTCCTCTTTACTGGCGGCTGCGGTCCGGATCTGGACCGCGGTCTGCCAGTTGAGTACCCCTGTCCTAGGTCTTATTTTTGTGGTAGGGCTTAAATTGCAGCCCACCCCGATAATCCAGCTAGGGCTTATTTTCGGAGTAGGGTGTATTTTTGGGGAAACACAGTAGTGATCAAAGAATACACCCAGATTATAATTAAAGGGGTACTCCGGTGGAAAACATTTTTTTTTATCAACTGGTGCCAAAAACTTGAACAGATTTGTAACTTACTTCTATTTAAGAATCTTAATCCTTCTAGTACTTATCAGCTGCTGTATGCGCCACAGGAAGTTATTTTCTTTTTGAATTTCCTTTCAGTCTGACCACAGTGCTCTCTGCTGACACCTCTGTCCATGTCAGGAACTGTCCAGAGCAGGATAGATTTGCTATGGGGATTTTTTCCTGCTCTGGGCAGTTCCTGACATGGACAGAGGTGTCAACAGAGAGCACTATGGTCAGACTGAAAGGAAATTTAAAAATAATATAACTTCCCGTGGCACATACAGCAGCTGATAAGTACTGGAAGGATTAAGATTTTTAAACAGAAGTAAGTTACAAATCTGTTCAACTTTTTGGCACCAGTTAGTAAAAAAAAAAAAAATTCCACCGGAGTACCCCTTTAAAAGGGGTTATCCAGGAACAGGAAAACAGAGCTAATTTCTTTCAAAAACCCACTCCTTGTCTTTCTCCAGGTGGGTGTGGTTCTGCAGCTTAGTTCCATTAAAGTGAAGGGAACCAAGTTGTAATACCGCACACAACCTGGGGACAGATGTGGAGCTGTTTTTGAAAGAAATTAGCTCTGTTTTTCTATTCCTGGGTAACTCCTTTAATCTGGTGTGTTTCTGAGGGCAGTGTGCCCCTTATCTCCTTTACTCTCTGTAATGGGGCACTCCAGGTAGTTGTGTCTACAGATACATAGCAGTCAGTTGTCAGTCACCACTGAGAGGGAGAGGAAGGAAACATACTACCCTCCTGAATACACCAGACTCTGAGGTTTATTCTGATCACTCTGATCATTTCTAGTAGCCAAATGGTAGAATACTTTTTGTACCTTTTTGTAAGTACAGAAGGAGACACAACTCTAGGATAAAGAAAGTGAAAAGGTTGTGGGGAACAGGCCTGACAGGCAAGTGGGCTGAGGGAGAAGAGGTTGAAAAGTAGCACCCCTTTAAGACAACAAGTGTTAATTTCTGTAGGTCTTCATTGTAGCCTGTTTCCATATGTGTAGGATTTAAAAAGGTATTCCAGGCCAAAACTTGTTTTTATATATCAACTGGCCCTGGAAAGTTAAACAGATTTGTAAATTACTTCTATTAAAAAATCTTAATCCTTCCAATAGTTATTAGCTTCTGAAGTTGAGTTGTTGTTTTCTGTCTAACTGCTCTCTGATGACTCACGTCCCGGGACGTGACATCATCATTGAGCAGTTAGACAGAAAACTTCAGAAGCTAATAACTATTGGAAGGATTAAGATTTTTTAATCAAAGTAATTTACAAATCTGTTTAACTTTCCGGAACCAGTTAATATATATATATATATATATATATATATATATATATATATATATATATAAAGGTTTTGCCTGGAATACCCCTTTAACTATTTATGACCCTGTAAGGAGGTGCTTAGTAAAGCTGTGTCTGTGATATACGGGGTAATTTTTCCACACAGGACAACACGTCACCACCCTTGTAAATAGCAATAATGGTCTGCTTCTCTATAGTCTTTTCTATCTCTTCTGGTGCTCAGACAGCTGTGAGTTATCAGCAAGTCCAGCATACAAAGTCTAGAGATAAGGAAGTAAGCGCTCCATAGAATAATATTGATGGACCCAGGGGGCTAAATATATATATATATATATATATATATATATATATATATATATATATATTAGAATTGCTCACCCTGGGTGGTTGTGTAAGCACATACACAACAATGGGATGGGTATTTAGAGGAAGGTCGTCTGCTACCCTCCGGAGTTAAAGTGGTAGTAGGTACTTGGCTTCAGAGGAACCCGGCTCACGGCGCTGATCGACCAGACAGGAAGGTATGCTTAAAAGAGGATTTATTGACCAGAATGCAACGCGTTTCGCTGCGCATGCGCAGCGAAACGCGTTGCATTCTGGTCAATAAATCCTCTTTTAAGCATACCTTCCTTTCTGGTCGATCAGCGCCGTGAGCCGGGTTCCTCTGAAGCCAAGTACCTACTACCAGCATACAAAGTAACAGAGGCACTGAAAACCCATTGGCACCCCCCCCCCCTTTTCAACCTGACAGGCCTTGTACCAAGCAGCTTATCATCTAAATAACATTGTTAATTTTTATTTCAGCATCTAGGGCGTTAAATGGCCTGCATTGGAGTTGTTTTTTATGCTGATGCCAAATGCTATCATCTGGTGTCAGGTGCAGAAAGGACCGAGACACCCATCATGTATGGAGTGCGGTGATCCACTCCATACACCAGTTCTTAAAGGGGTACTCCACTGGGGAAAAAAATTTTTAAATCAACTGGTGCCAGAAAGTTAAACATATTTGTAAATTACTTCTATTTAAAAATCGTAATCCTTCCAGTACTTATCAGCTGCTGTATGTTCCACAGGAAGTTCTTTTCTTTTTGAATGTATTTTCTGTCTCACCACAGTGCTCTCTGCTGACACCTCTGTGCATGTCAGGAACTGTCCAGAGTAGGAGCAAATCCCCATGGCAAACTTATCCTGCTCTGGACAGTTCCTGACATGAACAGAGGTGTCAGCAGAGAGCACTGTGGTCAGACAGAAAAGAACTACACAACTTTCTCTGGAGCTTTCAGCAGATGATAAGTACTTTTAAATAGAGGTAATTTACAAATCTGTTTAACTTTCTGGTACCAGTTGATTTAAAAAAAAAAAAAAAATTCCAGGGGAGTACTCCTTTACCATTTATGTATGATGTCATACATGTGCATCATGGGATACAGGGATACTCCAGTTCCAGTCAGGATATCATCCTGTGTCTCAAAAAAGTCAGGCCATCAGCAGCAACAGGCAACACTCACCAAAATATTTTATTTTTCCTTTAAAAACTTATGACTTTAATTAAAATAATTTCCTTTCATTTATATGGGGTTTATTTTTATGTTTCATGAAGCCAGAAAGTTCAACTTATAAGCAAACATTGTCTTGTGTTATGTCTGGGTATTTGTTACAAAATGAAAAAGCTAGATCAGTGGTCTCAAAATGTGGCCCTAAAGATGTTGCAAAACTTCAACTTCCAGTGGTTGACTGTCCGGGTGTAATGGAGATATATATATATATATATATATATATATATATATATATATATATATATGCAGTATAAAAAGACTATTTGACAAGGCCCTTGCTCTGCTCCTTGTTTTCCCCCTCTCCCACCTTGTAAGGAATTTCCAGTTCTAGCTAACGCCTAAAGTCTTTCCAAAAAATCTAACAGGAAGAGCATACCTTATATGGCAAAGCTAAACACACCTCCCTAGTGAGGATGGGAACTTATGCTAATTGCAATGTCTATATAACTTGATGACTGACAAATAAACGGTTAGAAGTATGTTACCACTGACAATGTGTCTGTGTGATTTACTTATGTGCATGCACTTAATCTGGTAAAGAAATAACAAATTTGGACGGGGTCAGATATTTACTAGGTCACTGATAAAATCAATGTCTTGGGTAGAGATCGACTGATATCATTTTTTTTAAGGCCGATACCGATAATCTGTGGCCTTTCAGGTCGATGGCCGACAACTTATACCCATATTCCAGTATAAGTTATCGGCTATTTCTCCACCACCCACCCCCCAACCCCCCGGCCCCGAAGAAGCGGCTGCAGATCATTGATTTAAAGCGGGCGCTTTAAATGAATGAACTGCAGTGGCTTTTGCGGGGCCAAAGACCGCCGCCGGTGCCCGCTTCTCTCCCCTGCCTGTCCTGGGGTCCTCCCTAGTCCAACCACCACCGCTGCCCCATTGCCTCCTCCATCCCCGGTTTTATAATTAGCTGTTCCCGGGGTCCGTGCTACTTCTTGCTCCGGCGAGGTACTGAGCTGTCACTGTGCGCACTGACGGTGACGTCACGTTGAGGACTTCAATTGTCATTGTGCAGCGCAGAGCGTAATGCAGGACTCGGCAGGAGCCAGAAGTAGCGCGGACCCCGGGCTCCGGGAACAGCTAATTATAAAACCGGGGATGGGGGAGGCAATGGGGCAGCGGCGGTCTCTGGCCGGGGCGGTGGGGAGGCGGTGCGAGGGGTGTGGTGTGGTGGGGGGGCGGTGCAGTGTGGGGGGGCCGTCCGGGGGGGGGGGGGGGGGTCGGGGAATTATCGGATTATCAGCAAGGTAATTGCCGATACCGATAACATCCAAAATCGTGAATATTGACCGATAATAACGGCCAAACCGATACACGTTTGATCCCTAATCTTGGGTATACTGGGAGTTGAAGTTTTGCAACATCTGTAGGGCCACAGTTTAAGACCACCGAGCTAGATAGTCAAGTGTGGTGATTCCATAACTTTTACCAGGGAATGCATTGTAATTGAAATCCTATAACTTTGATTTATATAAAGAATAATTTTTATTTGCTGAAACCACATACCCCTTTATATAGAGTTTAGGGAATGAAAAGTGTAGTTAACATTGTTACACTTATTAAAGCATTGCATAGAAACCCTACATCTAGAGAACATTTACATTATGATAAAGAAATGGTCACTTACTACTTTAAGGATTCCATAGATAACTATGTCTATGTGCATTACAATGGCCTTTTTCCAGTCTCTTACTGGTCTCAGCTTTGCTTCGTATCCATCCATCAGGTAATGTAAAAGGTGCGCTGGGGTCGAGTTTGACTGTTTAATAATGGATGTTTCTTGGGTTCCTCCAAACAAAACCATCAAAAAAATAAATAATAATAATATATCTTACCAATATGAAAAGAACACATGCTCAGTACATGTCATACTTTATATGGAAATTTACAGAGCCAACGATATGCACCATTACTAACTTCAGACAAAGTGGATAAAACAAATTAAAAAAAATTGGTCACAACTAGTCATGGAGTGTTCAACTTTCCAAACTAGTCACCGCATCCTGCACTGTTACATAGTTACATAGTTACATAGTTAGTACGGTCGAAAAAAGACATATGTCCATCAAGTTCAACCAGGGAATTGAAGGGTAGGGGTGTGGCGCGATATTGGATAAGGGATGGGATTTTATATTTCTTCATAAGCATTAATGTTATTTTGTTCCAGGAATGTATCTAATCCTGTTTTAAAGCTGTTAATTTTTCCTGCTGTGACCAGTTCCTGAGGTAGACTGTTCCATAAGTTCACAGTTCTCATGGTAAAAAAGGCGTGTCGCCCCTTGAGACTAAACTTTTTCTTCTCCAGACGGAGGGCGTGCCCCCTCGTCCTTTGGGGGGGTTTAACCTGGAACAGTTTTTCTCCAGTTTTAACCTGTATCCATGTCTATTCTTATTCGAATTCTTATCAAGCCTATTCAGGCATCATTGACAGCCCAGGCACAGCGGATGTTACTGATTTTCTTACTAAATTCACGTGCAGGCTATATGAGCCTCTATGTGAGCACTTCTGTATGTGGTACGCCGCAGCTGCATCCACACGTGGGACATTCAGTGAGAAGAACAATGAAGTTGGACATGCCCGGGCTGCCAACCCTGCCTGAGGTGTTATTACAGGCCTGGGCACAGTGACTAGTTTGGAAAGCGCCAATGACTAGTTATGACTAATATACATACATTTAAAAGTTGTTTTATCCACTTTCTCTGATGAGCAAGAGGACATCCAGACATGGTAGGGAAGCTTATCTTCAGATGTATAAAGTGCCTACGGTAGTTTTATAGGGTTAAAGGGATTATCTAGAAATAGAAAAACAGAGCTAATTTCTTTCAAAAATCACAACCTTTCTGTCCATTTTAGGAACTGTCCAGAACAGCATATGTTTGCTATGGGGATTTCCTTTTACCCTGGACAGTTCCTAAAATGGACAGAGATGTCAGCAGAGAGCACTGTGCTCGTGATGTCAGCAGACAGTTCTGTGTTTCAAAAAGAAAATAATTTCCGCTGTAGTATTCAGCAGCTAATAAGTACAGGAAGGATTAAGATTTTTTAATAGAAGTAATTTACAAATCTGTTTAACTTTCTGGCACCAGTTGATTAAAAAAAACTAAAAGTTTTCCACGGGAGTACCCCTTTAAGAAAAAGTATTTGCCGTTGTTCTAGCATGCTGCCCAATAAACAACCACAGATGGTTGTCACATGATTATATATCAGATGTTTTGTTGGATCACACAATGCATAATATTTTCTAATTGTAATAATTAAAAAAAAAGTCCATATTGTTATTTAATACTTATAAGGTGGTTACTGTTATGGTATTTTGTCGCTTTCTCCCTTATATATCCTGCCAATGTCACTGGGCACATGGGGAACATGATTTCCTGGTTCCATGCTGGCTGGAGGAGTCTGGTATCACTATGGTCGTAATGTCAGAAGCACTAATTGCTTGTGTTGCTGAGTAGCAAGTCTGTTACTGCTGACTGAATGTGTGGTGGCAATACAGTGAAGGGCATTGGGAGCCGCTGACTGTGACCGGCTGAGAGAGGCCCTAACTAGAGATGAACTGGCCAGAGGACAGAGTGGACATCTAAGGCAAAGTAAACTTTGACTGCATACCATAGGGAAACATTTAAGAGTTAACATTGTGTTCTGCAAGTATTTAGTACCCTTTCATCAGAAGGTATTATTGCTGCAATTTATACAGACTGGTTCTTTAAAAAGGTGCTACCCCCATTAATAAGGACTTTTCACTATTTCTCTTGGGGGCTATAGTGTTATATATAGTATTATTCGATCTGTGCAAGGTAGTGGCCCGTAGGCCACTAGCAACCATATTTGTACAGGGCAAATTCTGTACTCCAATAACTAATAAAGTGTATATGGCCATTTCAAAGAATATGATATAATGTAGACAATAACATCATATGTATATCTGTTATATACATTGGTTAAAAAATGTATATATTTTTTGGTGAAAAAAGGCTGTCCCTGCAGCTATTATCTGTTTGCCTCGGCTGGGACAAAATACATGAAGGGTGGATAGGACAGGTCAGCCTTCTGTGTGAGCCCGGGCATGTAGTAGATCCTCAGTGCACAAAACCCTGCTTGTCCTCAATGTACAGAGCCCTGCTTGTCCTCAGTGCACAGAGCCCTGCTTGTCCTCAGTGTACAGAGCCTTTCTTTCCTCATTGCACAGGGCCCTGCTTGTCCTCATTGCACAGAGCCCTGCTTGTCCTCATTGCACAGAGACCTGCTTGTCCTCAGTGTACAGAGCCCTGCTTGTCCTCAGTGTACAGAGCCCTGCTTGTCCTCAGTGTACAGAACCCTGCTTGTCCTCAGAGCACAGAGCCCTGCTTGTCCTCAGTGTACATGGCCCTTCTTGTCCTCATTGCACAGAGCCCTGCTTGTCCTCAGTGTACAGAGCCCTGCCTATCCTCAGTGTACAGAGCCCTGCTTGTCCTCAGTGTACAGAGTCCTGCCTGTCCTCAGTGTACAGAGCCCTGCTTGTCCCCAGTGTACAGAGCCCTGCTTGTCCTCACTGCAAAGAGCCCTGCTTGTCCTCACTGCACAGAGCCCTGCTTGTCCTCAGTGTACAGAGCCCTGCTTATCCTCAGTGCACAGATCCCTGCTTGTCCTCGGTGCACAGATCCCTGCTTCTCCTCAGTGTACAGAGCCCTGTTTGTCCTCAGTGGATAGAGTTCTGCTTGTCCTCAGTGTACAGAGCCCTGCTTGTCCTTAGTGTACAGAGCCCTGCTTGTCCTTAGTGTACAGAGCCCTGCTTGTCCTCAGTGTACAGATCCCTGCTTGTCCTCAGTATACAGAGGCCTGCTTGTCCTCAGTGCACAAAGACACACAGGCAATAGCTGCAGGAACAGCATTTTTTCATGTTACCTATGACAAATACAACTCATCCTGCAAAAAACATTCTTTAAATTATTCAATAGTTATTTACAAAAAAAATTATTGTGCAAAATATACATAGAAATATAAAAAAGCAAATTTGTGCTGTCGTAATCACACTGAACCACATAATACATATTATGGCATAGATTTATCAAACTGTGTGGAGTGATTTTCCCATAACAACCAATCACAGCTCAGCTTTCACTTTACCAGAACTTGTTAGCTGAGCTGTGGTTTTTTTTCTGGGTGAAAATCTCTCCATTTTTTCTCTCACGCAGTTTGATAAATCTGGGCCTATGTGTTATTTATGCCATATGAATAATGAAGCTTCATTGATGGGAAAAAAAATTTGGGCTCTCAGAAGGTACTGATAAAAAAAATTAAAAAAAATAAAACATATTTAGTGTTTAGTATCAATGGGGAGAGTTTAGGGGGAGCTGGTGGGATTAGGAGGAGCTGGTGGACCCTTCTACAGATAAGGGGTATTGAGGTGTACCAGATCTGAACTGAAGATGTGGAGGGAATGATGGTGGAAGGAAACAGGAAGTATATATTATAAACAATAAGAGGACTAGTAAGACATGGGGCAACAGTAAATAAATACATCAATGGTTGTCCATTCAACAGCTATCAGACTGAACTTCAGAGACCAAAAGTGGTAGGACACATACCAAAATCCCCATCTTGGGTGGAAATAGCTTGTCCCATCTAAGATTGTATCAAATTATAATTCTATGATATACTATATCTGAAACTAGGAAAGAAGTTGTATCTATACAGATACACCACACTAGCGCTAACAATAGGTTCTATGGAGTGTGCCTACTGCTGCTGTCCTTTGTGTGCGTGTCCCTGACAACCGCACAAAGATAGAGACCACTATTGAAAAATATGTTAAAAGATATCACTGCTAGAACTTGCTAAAATACGGTTAATGAATACCTGGAATAAAACCTATGAGTAAAACCTATGGTAAAACCTATGATGAGACCACCGATAAAACCAAAGGTAAAATCACAGGATAAAATCCACAGGTAAAACCGTATATAAGATAATGACGATGACTGTTTAAAATGCTGGTATATAATGACTATTTAAAGTGCTAGTAAATCAATGTCGTGGATAATCACACTACTGTTAGTGCCGCGATACCCCCCTATTGTCGGGAACGTGTGGAAATATTGAATTAGATTCGTGTACGTAATCTTACTGTTATTCAGAAGTTCCTGGTCCTTGGAGGGTGAGGAGTTCCATAGTAATGCTCGTACAAAAGAGTCCAAAGGGTGGGGGAAGAGACTGCCCCGGCCCGGTGGCGTCTCTGCCACTCCAAACCCCGATGTGATATCCGCCCGTGTGTTCCCGGCGGTCAAAGGTGACGTAACTACAGGTATCTGTATTGTCCAAAAAACCTTCCGACGCGTTTCAAAAGCATTCAGCTTTCTTCTTCAGGGCTGGTGTGCTTGGATTCCGATCTCCTTTATAAATCCTTCCATCAGGAGTATTAACCCCTGGTTTGCCAGCATAAATTCCTTTCCTCCTGTGGTCCAGGTGAGTAATATTGTTATTTCTCCACAATAGTTTATACATATGTATCTCTGAAGGGAAATGTATATGATGTCCATACAATGTATTTTGTATGGATTACTGTATTGATTTATGTATGAAAAAAAGATTATGAAAATTATAAAAACCAAAGACTTCCAATTCTGCATTCAATCCGCGGGGAATCGTGTCCAAATTAAAAATCCAACGGGATTCTGCTCGAGATAACTGAGCAATGTAGTTTCCACCCCTCCAATGTGGGGGGATTTTTTCAATCCCGAAAAAAGTTGATCCAATGGGTGATTTATTGTGGGTGTCTCTATAATGTAGAGATAATGGGTGTCCCTCAAATCCTCTGTTTATATTTAAATATGTTCTCCTATGCGTGTGGATAACTGTCTTTTTGTCCTACCTATATAGAATTTTCCACATGGGCACCTCAGTCCATATATTATTCCTTTTGTTTTGCAATTGATATGGCTTGTAATTTTATTTTCTACATTGCCATTTTTTATTTTTAATACTGGTGCACAATTTTCCAGGGTCCTGCATGGTTTGCACTGTCTTCAAGGAAAAAAGCCATTTTTTAAGGGAAGGAACTGATTATTTACTGTATCAGTGTTCTTATTTGTTAGTCCTATTTTTTTTTTTTTTTTTTTTACTATTTGTAGTTATGATAGGGATATGAAGTGGTTCATCCTTTATATCTTTTTCGAGGGGGTTATGTTTAATGAGGTTTTCCCTATCCATATCTGCCACCTCTTGACTTACATTTTTTAGATGTGCCTCCTTGTATTCCTTATTTAGGAATTTCTTCTGTAAGTCATTGGCTTCTGTATTGTAGGTGTTTATATCAGAACAGTTTCTCCTCAAACGCATAAACTGGCTTCATGGTATGTTGGTAAGCCAAATTGGCAAATGGCAGCTGTCGATCTGTATAAGGCTGTTGCTGTCTGTTGGCTTCATAGGTACTTGTATTAATTATATTGTTTTGGATACTAATATTAAGGTCTAAAAAGTGGACTAAAGTGTTACTATATGTAGCTGTAAAGTTTAAATAAAATTCATTTTTATTAATTTCATTTAAAAAAGTATCCAGACTAACTTTATCTCCCTTCAATATAAAAACAGCGTCGTCAATAAATCTCTTCCAGAGGACCAGATTCACACTCAGTCCCTGTCTAGGGTATATAACTTCTTTTTCCCATAGTTCGACATATAGGTTTGAATAACTGGGTGCGAATCTGGTCCCCATCGCTGTACCCCCCTTCTGCAAGTAAAAATCTTCCTCATATTTAAAATAATGATGTTCTAAAATGAATAAAATACATTTTCCTAAAAATTCCTTTTGTTTTGTGGGTGCAGTGCTTTCTAAACTTAAAAAATGCTCAGCCGCTTCTCTTCCTTTTTTATGTTGTATAATAGTGTATAGGGACGTTATATCTAGAGTCCCTATAATGTAATCCTTTTCCCATGTCACATATTTTAGTGTACGTAATACATGGGCCGTATCCTTAAGATAGGCTGGCAATTTTTCAACACAGGGTTGTAGTAATACATCAATGTATCGGGACAAATTTGAGGTCAGACACTCTATTCCCGATACAATTTGCGTCCTGGGGGGTTTTCCACCGATATATGTATCTTGGGAATGTGATAAAATATTGGAATGCGTAGTGTTGGAATTATTATATATTCCGCTTCTTTTTTAGTTAATATACCCTCATCCATTCCTTCTTTGATCAGACCTTTTAATTGTTTGTTGTATTTTTCAGTGGGGTTATACTTTAATTTTTCGTATGTGTGCATATCTCCCAACAATTTTAAGCTTTCTTGATGGTATTGTTCATAGTTCATATCTCTACATTATAGCGACACCCACAATAAATCACCCATTGGATCAACTTTTTTCGGGATTGAAAAAATCCCCCCACTTTGGAGGGGTGGAAACTACATTGCTCAGTTATCTCGAGCAGAATCCCATTGGATTTTTAATTTGGACACAATGATTCCCCACGGATTGAATGCGGAATTGGAAGTCTTTGTTTTTTTAAATAATTTTCATGATCTTTTTTTATACATAAATCAATACAGTAATCCATACAAAATACATTGTATGGACATCATATACATTTCCCTTCAGAGATACATATGTATAAACTATTGTGGAGAAATAACAATATTACTCACCTGGACCACAGGAGGAAAGGAATTTATGCCGGCACACCAGGGGTTAATACTCCCGATGGAAGGATATATAAAGGAGACCGGAATCCAAGCACACCAGCCCTGACGAAGAAAGCTGAATGCTTTTGAAACGCGTCAGAAGGTTTTTGGATAACACAGGTACCTGTAGTTACGTCACCTTTGACCGCCGGGAACACACGGGCGGATATCACATCGGGGTTTGAAGTGGCAGAGACGCCGCCGGCCGGGCAGTCTCTTCCCCCACCCTTTGGACTCTTTTGTACGAGCATTACTACGGAACTCCTCACCCTCCAAGGACCAGGAACTTCTGAATCACAGTAAGATTACATACGCGAATCTAATTCAATATTTCCACACGTTCCCGACAATAGGGGGGTATCGCGGCACTAATAGTAGTGTGATTATCCACGACTTCGATTTACTAGCACTTTAAATAGTCATTATATACCAGCATTTTAAACAGTCATCATCATTATCTTATATAAGGTTTTACCTGAGGATTTTATCCTGTGATTTTAACTTTGGTTTTATCGGTGGTCTCATCATAGGTTTTACCATAGGTTTTACTCATAGGCTATATCTGAAACTAACAGAGTTCAAGAAAGTTTTATAGTATATAGTTGATCCCCACAAGAAACAAGGTAAAAAATTCTACTTTGAAAATGTCCAAATCATCCCCAGCGTTTGGTATCATTTCTGTTTTTTGTTATAAATGAAAAGAGATGAATAAATTAATCTACTTAAAAACAACATTTGTAATGTACTCACTTGACCAGATGCAAAGGAGGCAGAATATGATGCCCTGTATCCAACCATAAGCCATTGTAGTGTAGACTGGGCAGATTACATATAATATAGAGAAATAATATCTCTTTCAACAGAGTTGACTTACAATTGTCTCTATTAAAATCCTCGGTACAAATATTGGGTTTACCCGATACTTGAATCTCGGCTCCAGACTTATTAGCAAATTTGTGGTTAACTTACTGCTATTTATGGATGTATTTTAATATCCATGAAAAACACAGACTTAGTAATTTTAGATTTAGTCAAATAAGTCTGTGTCTGACAATTAATTCCTGGGAGTTTACATTGGAAATATTGTTGCAATAGACTCGAAGAACAAGACACTATATCACAAGTCCATAGGCAAATGTAGGAAACTCTATTTTACTGTCTCTGTCCACAAACCACAATTACAGTGCATACAGTTTTCAGTCCAGAAGCAGTATCCTTCAAGGGAGTTTTATCATTATTACAGCAGTGGGGGTCCTGGCTGGTAATGTTATGGGGGTCCTGTGGCTGTTTTTTTTTGTCAGTGTTACATTGGTCCTGTGGCTGCCACTGTTAAAGGGGTACTCCTTCCATAAACATATTTTCCCCTATCTGAAAGATAGGGGATAGGATGTCAGATTGAGAGGGGTCCAGCCGCAATCTCTGAGCCAGCACCCCAGTGTTCTAAAAATTTATGTTCAGAATGCCGGCTTCTGATGCCCGTGGTCGTGATGTCATAATATGCCCCCTCCATTCATCTCTATGAAAGGGGGGAAGGTGGTCATCACACCCAATCCTATAGAGATGATGGAGGAAGCAGGGTGTGACGTCACAACATAAATGTTCAGAATGTCGTGGTGCCAGCAGCCAGACCTCCATGATCAGACGTTTTATCCCCTATCCTTTGGATAAAGAATAAGATGACTAGGGGTGGAGTTCACCTTTAAATCCTTCCTGTAGTTTTTGGTGAGGGCTTTTAAAAATGTTCAAATTTTCTATATTTTCTATTGACATATTTTTTACTCACAACTCCTATTAGTAAACAAATGCACCTGACACTGAATATATCAGCCAAATAGAAAATCTTTATTATACATATAACAATTAAAATTGTTTAAAAAGTAATACATATAGATACACAACACAGCACCAGTACATACAAGGTATAAGAGGATAAGCACAAAGATAGTAAAATGTAATGTTATAAAGATACACAGGTCACAACTAGCAGAGGTAATACTGGATAAAGTACCAGAAATACATATAGGAAGTACAATACAGATAAAGCATGGACCTGGTAAAACAATGCAGACAAGTAAGATGTAAACGCCCCCTGAGGAAGCGGAGTCATTCTGTGAAACGATCGTTGGGGTCAGGTATAGGTAGGATTTGGCACTGTATTCTTGCTTGTTTACATGTTACTTGTCTGCATTGTTTTACCAGGTCCATGCTTTATCTGTATTGTACTTCGTATATGTATTTCTGGTACTTTATCCGGTATTACCGCTGCTAGTTGTGACCTGTGTATCTTTATAATACTTTGTGCTTATCCTCTTATACCTTGTATGTACTGGTGCTGTGTTGTGTATCTATATGTATTGCTTTTTCAATCATTTTAATTGTTATATGTATAATAAAGATTTTTTTATTTGGCTGATATATTCAGTGTCAGGTGCATTTGTTTACTAATAGGAATTGCTATCTATATATGCACCTTATTCTACCTAGTTGTAGAAAAATTCTATCGGTGACATTATATTTTTAACTCCTTAAGGGCACAGCCTAATTTGACCTTAAAGACACAATTTTATTTTTGCATTTCCTCCTTGCCTTCTAAGAGGCATAACTATAATAATATGAGAGGTTTTTTTTACGTATACCAATTGTTTTTTTGTAATGACACCTTTCATTTTACTGTAAAATGTATGGCGCAACCAAAATAAAAATTTGTGGGGGGATATTGGTAAAAAAAAGCAGCTTTTGGAGGCTGTACACTTTACCATAAAAATGTATGTGCTGAGGCACATACAAATATAGAAATAAACAGTGTTAATACTGCAAAAATATTATACAGTCAATAAGACAAAGTATTTTGTGGAAGATTAAATCACAAATCTCGATAAATGCTACTGGGAGCTGCAGAATATATGAGTTATTTGAACATTTAAGAGCAAAAAATATATTAATACAAGTTAAACATCTTAAAGCAGCACAATTATTATGCTACAATCACATGCAGTATTGTATTTTTAAATATAAGTCATACATTTTACCATGCTATTATGATTTATCACTTGCATCTTTACTTTGAATATTAAATGTTCTAACCGATAAGACACTTACGTTTTATTTTCCCTGCTATTATTTAGCCTGCCATAACGAAAATAAAATTTTAAGGATAATTGTTGGAATTTGATGAGTAAAATATATTTGAGATTACTATTTTTATTAGTTTTATTTATTTCTTAAAATTTTTGCCTTTAGTTTTCTAATTTATTGAATAAGATCTTAAACTGTGAACAGCTGTGTACTGTAGCCAGCCCTCGAGATGCAGCACTGGCACACTGGCACCTACATTTTAGTAGATTCATTAGGCTGGGCGCACCCAGCCTAGGAATTCAAACCTCTAACTCAGGATGCCTGATACACACTGGGGATGACAAGCCCCAGCATATCACAGGCAATATCCCCAGGCAGAACTAGAGATTATTGCATCCTTGTACCCAAAGAACCAGGCAACACCTTTGTCTTCAGGTATAAAATCAGAACTCTTTATTGTGGAACAAGTGTCTTCTTTTATAGGAAGGACATCACAGGGGGAAGGGTCAGTAAAGACAATACAGGTGACAGTGAGTCTGGGAGATAATCCAATAAAAATAGCTCTCCCTATACAGTGCCTTGAGTGCAAAAGGTGGAGGTGTGCAGAAATTGGACTGTGTGCAAAAAGGAGAAGCATGTGTAGAATTAGTGCATTGTACCAAAAGTGGACCGTGTGCAAAATGTGAACCATGTGCAAAAGGTGTATTGTGTAAAGGAGGTGGACAGTGTGCAAAAGTGTATGAAAACAGTAAATAAAAGTAACTCTGAGCTTTATGTCACTGGACAACATCAACTGAGGGGTACAAATAGTGATGTCCTAAAGTCCATCCAAGTAGGTAGGGTGACTCTAGGATCCGTCACAATATATATATACATATATATATATATATATATATATATATATTTAGTCAGATTCGGAACTGATTTTTATTTAATATAAAAGGTCAAGGAGGGGTGGTGTCGAGTTTTTTTTTTTAAATTTAATACTTTTTTAATTAGTGCTCTATGTGTTTTCCTTTTACTTGTTATTGGTTTAGTAGTGGCATACAGTGGAAAGCAGGTATAAACCTCAAAATATGGATCCTCACTGCAAACAAATACCTCTCAAGCAGAAAAATAACTGAAAATGAACACAGTCAGAGTACCTAATAGGATTACATGTAACCACTAGTGTTGCTCGCGAATATTCACAATGCGAATTTTATTCGCGAATATCGCATATTCGCGAATTCGTGAATATTCGCGAATATAGCGCTATATATTCGTAATTATGAATATTCGTTTTTGTTTTTTTTTTCACAGTAAACATCACAGTGATCATTCCTCTCTGCTTCCAGCTTGTGTGGTGTAAAGAAGGCTCTAATACTACTGTGTGAGACTGGCGTGCGGATTTTCGCATATGCTAAAATTTGCATATGCTAATTTTTGCATATGCGAATTGTCGCTTATGCTAATTGTGGTTTATGCTAATTTTTGCATATGCAAATTTTTGCATACGCGAATTTTCGCATATGCGAAAATAAAACACGAATATTACGAATATGCGAATTTTGCAAATATATGATGAATATTCGTCCATATATTCGCGAAATATCGCGAATTTGAATATGGCCTATGCTGCTCAACACTAGCCACCAGTAAAATATAAAAGTAAAACTCTTTAGGGAGCGCACTTACTGTTTTCAGCTGTATTAAGAACACAGCAGTTTGTATAGTAAATGTATATATTTGTAGGATCTACAAGGTGTACAGCTGTGACATCTTTCTCATTGGATTGAAATGTCAGTGACCCTACATGAATAAATAATTATACAAACTTGGATCTGGGGTGACCTTTTTGTGAATCGAATAGCTGCATGAAACCAAAACTGTGATTTAATGAAACTGTAGCATGAATCCCCTCTTCATCAGATTACATATAAGTGAGTTTCAATACAAAAGACTCCAAAGAAAAGGAGGAAAAACAATATGAACACCAGGTTACAACAACAGGCGATGTTTTATACCATAAACAGAAAAGAGATTATATTTTTATACATGTATGTAACAGTCAAGTAATGTCAGAATATATAGTATGGGAAAACATTTGTTTTTAAGTTGATCTAGTAAAAAAAAAAAAGTGTGTTCATAACTGCTATAGCACATGTAGGACTTTTGTATAAGTTTCCTAGGAAAGGAATTTGGAAAACAGAATTAGCGTATTAAAGGGGTACTCCCCTGGAAAACATTTTTTTTTTAAATCAACTGGTGCCAGAAAGTTAAACAGATTTATTAATTACTTCTATTTAAAAATCTTAATCCTTCCTGTACTTACCAGCTGCTGTATGCTCCACAGGAAGTATTTTTCTTTTTGAATTTCCTTTCTGTCTGACCACAGTGCTCTCTGCTGACACCTCTATCCATTTTAGGAACTGTCCAGAGTAGGAGGAAATCCCCATAGCAAATCTATCCTGCTCCAGACAGTTCCTAAAATGAACAGAGGTAATTCAGAAGGAAATTCAAAAAGAAAAACAACTTCCTGAGGAGCATACAGCAGATGATAAGTACTGGAAGGATTACGGTTTTTAAATAGAAGTAATTTACAATCTGTTTAACTTAATGGCACCAGTTGATTTAAATTTTTTTTTTTCATTGGAGTACCCCTTTAACCCCTTAAGGACTCAGCCCATTTTGGCCTTAAGGACTCAGACAATTTAATTTTTACGTTTTCATTTTTTCCTCCTCGCCTTCTAAAAATCATAACTCTTTTATATTTTCATCCACAGACTAGTATGAGGGCTTGTTTTTTGCGCGACCAGTTGTCCTTTGTAATGACATCACTCATTATATCATAAAATGTATGGCGCAACCAAAAAACACTATTTTTGTGGGGAAATTAAAATGAAAAACGCAATTTTGCTAATTTTGGAAGGTTTTGTTTTCACGCCGTACAATTTCTGGTAAAAATGACATGTGTTCTTTATTCTGAGGGTCAATACAATTAAAATGATACCCATTATTATATACTTTTATATTATTGTTGCCCTTAAAAAAAATCACAAACTTTTTAACCAAATTAGTACGTTTATAATCCCTTTATTTTGATGACCTATAACTTTTTTATTTTTCCGTATAAGCGGCGGTATGGGGGCTCATTTTTTGCGCCATGATCTGTACTTTTTTTTTGATACCACATTTGTATATAAAAAACTTTTAATACATTTTTTATAATTTTTTTTAATAAAATGTATTAAAAAAGTTGGAATTTTGGACTTTTTAAATTTTTTTTCGTTCACGCCGTTCACCGTACGGGATCATTAACATTTTATTTTAATAGTTCGGACATTTACGCACGCGGCGATACCAAATATGTCTATAAAAAATGTTTTTTACGCTTTTTGGGGGTAAAATAGGAAAAAATGGACGTTTTACTTTTTTATTGGGGGAGGGGATTTTTCACTTTTTTTTACTTTTACTTTTACATTTTTTTACATTTTTTTTTACACTTGAATAGTCCCCATAGGGGACTATTCATAGCAATACCATGATTGCTAATACTGATCTGTTCTATGTATAGGACATAGAACAGATCAGTATTATCGGTCATCTCCTGCTCTGGTCTGCTCGATCACAGACCAGAGCAGGAGACGCCGGGAGCCGCACGGAGGAAGGTGAGGGGACCTCCGTGCGGCGTTGTGAATGATCGGATCCCCGCAGCAGCGCTGCGGGCGATCCGATCGTTCATTTTAATCGCGAACTGCCGCAGATGCCGGGATCTGTATTGATCCCGGCACCTGAGGGGTTAATGGCGGACGCCCGCGAGATCGCGGGCGTCGGCCATTGCCGGCGGGTCCCTGGCTGCGATCAGCAGCCGGGATCAGCCGCGCATGACACGGGCATCGCTCCGATGCCCACGGTTATGTTTAGGACGTAAATGTACGTCCTGGTGCGTTAAGTACCTCCTCACCAGGACGTACATTTACGTCATGCGTCCTTAAGGGGTTAATGGTCTTTTCACACTGCATTTTTAGAATGGTGGGAAGGAGTATGTGTGGGGGACTAGAATGTATCTCTGTTTAGTACTATATTATCTTTCTTTACTTATACAGCTTATACAGGTACAGATCAAACAATAGATAAAAATGATGAATTGGTGGGGACACTGGAGAAGAATATTCTGGAGAGATTAGATCCTATAGCACTCTCTGGAGCTGCATGTAAGGGATTACTTTTAATATAGGTCGGTGGAGGGAGACAGGAGAAGAGTGCTCTGGTAGTAATGGAGTTACTAAGGGCAAGACAGCAATACACTACTGGTAAATTCAGATGATGTATCAACTTCTCAACATAATCAGACCACAGGTGTGCACGTAATGGGTGGCTTCCCTATGTCTATCTCAGGGCTCCGTCTCCCGAGTGTAGTAAACCATATATATAGAAATAGACATAGACTGGGAATTGCACTTAAAAAGTTCTTTATCTCCAAGTGCATCCATGTACAAAACAGTAGAGAGATATACAGAACATAATCACCCGGTGCTAATTCTGAGAGGGTGTGGAAACGCTCGCTGGCATGCCAGCGAGCGTTTCCACACCCTCTCAGAATTAGCGTCCACATGGCCAGGAACACACCGTCCAGCAAGCAGCAAGTCTGGGATGGAAGGTTCTGAAGACACCGAGTGGAATAACCTCTGAGCAGTCTATTGAGCACCGGGTGATTATGTTCTGTATATCTCTCTGTTTGTACATGGATGAATTTGGAGATAAAGAACTTTTTAAGTGCAATTCCCAGTCTATGTCTATTTCTATACATAAAATTCAGATGATGCCCATGATCACACAGGTGCCGACCCACATAGGAGTCCAGAATCGTATATAGAGGAAGAAATAAGCTACAATGAAAGTGAACATGACTGGCTGCTCTTACATGGATAGTGTTAGGATAGTGATAGAGATTTATTTATTTATACATATATATATATATATATATATATATATATATTTTTTTTTTTTTTTTGCGTTCTAGGGATAACTCCTTTACAGATTCCCATTTAATAATTTTTTCTTCATTATTTCTTTTGTGTTTCCGTATATGAAGATTCAAATTCAGTTATTTCAATACAAGGGTATTTTTTTTTCGGAACAGTAACATATTCAGACTTGTTCTGCCAACAATAATTTATTTTTATTATATTTTTTTAATAAATACCATCTGCATCCCAGACAGTAAGTACACTAACCATACAAACATGTAATTGTAATAGAAAATAAACTGTTACACTGTCTTATGTATTTTCTTAATCCAAGTGACACATTTTACCATGTTATCATCACATGCATGAATACATTGAACAATAAATATTTAAACCAGTATTTTCCAAACAGTGTGCCTTCAGCTGTTGCAAAACAACAATTTCCAGCATGGCGGACAGCCTTTAGCTGTCCAGGCATGCTGGGAGTTGTAGTTTTGCAACAGTCGGCGACACACTGTTGAGAAAACACTGATTTGTACAAAGAGACATTTAAGTTTTATAAGCACTATATTTTCTACGCTTATATAACCATTATCAATTTCTTATGAGAATTGTCAGAAACTGTTTAACTTTAGTGTATTTCTTTAGTTTAGTGTATAACTTTAGTTTAATTCAATTTTATTTCTGCTTTAATATATTAAACACTTAATGAAGTGCAACGCAATAAACCATATGTCATATCGCTCTTGCTATTTATTTGGCCATATTTATGTCAGATTAAAAATTTTTTTTTTAAAAAGGTGATGTAACAGAGTGGGACAGTGCAAAATGGTAAATCATCACTGGCGGCTTATGTAACTCATCACATGAATCACACAACTCGGGTGGAAAACAATTTGGGGGGGGTATTCATCAAGTGGTGTAGGTGAACGTCTTTTTACCCCCATTAATTCATGTGGTGAAAACTGTGTACCTGCACCAGATTTATTACATGGTGCCTGGCAAGTGATAAATCTGGCGCTGATCACATTTCTTACTCCAGTACTCCCCTTTGTATTGTGCCCTCTGTGGCTTTTTGGGCGACTTTTTATCCGTGGGACAAAATGTGTGACTTTTTTTATAATGCTGTTTGCAGTCAGATTTGTAAGCCAAGTCAGGGCTGGTGTAGATTTGCACCTAATTGAGCGCAGTTGCGACAAAAGATGCGACAAACTGAAAAGTCGCATTTCATGAATTCCTTACCACTGCATGATATCAACTGAAATCATGACTTGTTATGTTCTTTTTAGACACAAACTATGAGACAAATGTAAACCACAAAACCAGGGTAAAACCAATGATAAATTCCCCCCTTTGTTTCTAAATCCACTGGTGCCAGAAAGTTAAACAGATTTGCAAATTACTTCTATTTAAAAATCATAATCCTTCCTGTACTTAGCAGCTGCTGTATGCTCCACATAAAGTTATTTTCTTTTTAAATTTATTTTCTCTCTGCTGACACCTCTGTCCATGTCAGAAACTGTCCAGAGTAGGAGCAAATTCCCATAGCAAACCTATCCTGCTCTGGACAGTTCCTGACATGGACAGAGGTGTCAGCAGAGAGCACTGTGGTCAGACACAAAAAAAAACTGCACAACTTCCTCTGGAGCATACAGCAGCTAAGTACTGGAACATTTGAGATTTTTAAATAGAAATAATTTACAAATCTGTTTAACTTATTAACCAGCGGAGTACCCCTTTAAATATGGTATGCAAAGAAGTTGCATCCTCGAGTTTAACCCCTTACGGATGCAGGGCGTACAGGTACGCCCTTGCTTCCTGGTACTTAAACGGGTATTCCAAGAATAAAAAAAACAGGCATTTTTTCTTTCAAAGACAGCGCTCTCCTTGTCTCCACTTTGGGTGTGGTATTAAAACTTGGCACCTTTCACTTCAATGGGACTGAGCTGCAGAACCACACCCAAAGTTTAGACAAACAGCAAGAAGTCTTTGAAAGAAAAAAGGCCTGTTTTTTTATTCCTGGAATACCCCTTTAAGGATGCAGGGCATACCTGTATGCTGTGGTCCCGTTACAGGGGTGTAAAGCATTCTCACGAGCGGAAAACGAGTCAAACCCCGTGGGTCCCGACTACTGCCAGCAACCAGGATCCAGGGTTAATGCCGGGCACTGCTGATCGGACCAATACCCAGAATTAACCCTTTAGACGCTGCAATCAATGTTGATCGCAGCTTCTAAAACAAAAAAGTATCCTGGCAGCTCAGTGGAGCTGATCGGGACCATCGCGGTATAACTGCAATGTCCCGATCAGCTGAGAGGACAGCGGGATGGCCTTTACCTGCCTCCTCGCCATCCAATCTGTGATCTGCTGCTCCAGGAAGCTTCAGCAGGCTGGAGCAGCAGAGCACCGATAGCACTGATCAATGCTATGCTATGACATAGCATTGAACAGTATATGCAATCAAAAGAATGCATGGTATAGCCTCCTATGGGGGCTAAAATGAAAAAAAAAGAGAGAGAGAATTAACCCCTTCCTAATAAAAGTTTGCCCCCCCCCCCCCATTTTCCCATTTTTAAAATGAAATAATGTAATAAAAGATGAAAATATTCATATGTGGTTCTGCCGCATGTGTAAATGTCTGAACTATTAAAATATAAGGTTAACTAAACCGCACGGTCGATAGCATACATGTAAAAAAGTACTAAAGTTCAAAATTGTGCATTTTTGGTAACTTCATATACTATAAAAAAATTAAAAAAAATCTATCAAAAAGTAAAAGTCCCATCAAAACAAAAATGTTACCAATAAAAACTACAGACTAAGATGCAAAAAATGTGCCCTCATGTATCCCCCTATGCAGAAAAAAAAAAGTTATACAGTAGGGGTCAGAAGATGAAAATTTTAAACATACAAATTTTGGTGCATGTAGTCATGATTGTTTTAAGTAGTAAAATAAAACAAAATCTACATGAATCAGGTATCCTTGTAACTATATGGACCTACAGAATAAATATCAGGTGTCATTTTTACCAAAATGTGCACTGCATAGGAACGGTAGGCCCCAATATTTACAAAATGGAGTTTTTTTTTATTTCACTCCACAAACACGTTTTTTTTTTTTTTTTGTTTCACCATAGATTATCATATAAGTAATGTAATTACAAAGCACATTTGGTAACACAAAAAGCAAGCCCTTATATGGGTCTGTAGGTGCAAAATTGAAAGTGTTAGAATTTTTTGAAGGGAAAGAGGAAAAGATGAAAATGCAAAAACCAAAAATTTGTTGGTTACTTAAGGCCAAAATGGGCTGAGTCCTTAAGGGGTTAAAGTGGTGACTCTATAATCAATAACATTAGTTGAAATCATCTGATATATAGTGATATGACCAACAAACTGACAAACTAGCAATATAACTCAAAATAGTTGCTACATACACCCAGAAAAGAAATTTATCAAGTACATATCCAACACTGAGCCATTCATTAGCGTTTTCCTGAAGATCCTTCTTCTCCAGATGTTGTCTAAGAGCCACAATCTCATTGAAGATACTTTGTAAGATCTCAGGATTTTCTTTCATTAGCAGAGTTGTTGTTGATATATTGAAGTTTCCTCCATTTTCACAATATTTGGACAATTCATCTATAATATAATAAATGGAAAGTGAAAAAAATTAAAGAAAAGAAATAAATAAAGCTATTGTTAGTTATGAGCATATGTACAAACACTAATGCCCCCAAGGTATGAATTGCACCAGAACGTTAACCACCCAAAAAGATTGATATAATATATACCAGAAATATAATCTAATATATACTTGATGAAATTGGTAAAAATTTTCCTGTCTCCTCAGAATAGACCTCAAACTATGCAGGCCCACATACTGAGCACAGACCATAATATAATATATAATTGATGAAATTGGTAAAAATGTTCCTATCTCCTTAGAGTAGACCTCACACTGCCCTTCCACCAATCACTGGCTGAGACCGTACTCAAATGACTGGCTGAGCAGCTATTACTGTTTAACAAGTGGAGGCCATCTCAGAAGATGGCCTGTGTTTTGGAGCACTTAGTGGGGAGAGATAGTGTTCAGAGGTGTGAAATGGGCTCTATTCAGGGAGATCATGGTGGGGTGCAAAGGCCAGACCCTCTTCGATCAGATATTTATCCACTATCCTGTGGATAGTGAATAAGTTTATCTAAAGTGAAGCACCCTATTAAAGAAATTTGCCATCAGTGTCATCTGCACTAACCTGTTGGGACAGACAGGTAGTGCAGGTGACACTGATGACAACAATACTTACCTGGTTCTCCCGAAAATCTTCCACTGTATCTTCCATTTCGGGGCCGACTTGGAGCATTGGCGGTGACATCACTTCTGCTGTTTGCTAGCAGCAGAACCCAGTAGAGAACAGCAGTGGTGACAGCACTGGAGCGCCCATGCTCCAAGTCGACCCCGGAACGGAAGATACAGCAGAAGATTGCTAAAGAACCAGAGCATGGAAAAGGACCAAGTAAGTATCATTCTCATCAGTGTACCGACCGGTTAGTGCAGGTGACACTGATGACAGATTTCCTTTAAATACTTAGGTGGAAGCACTCAGTATACAGTATGTTAGTTAACTATCCATTAACACATAGAATGGGGTATTTTGTGAACTATGTGCCAAATCTAGGCTTATAGTTGATTTTGGAATAGTTATAAATATAAATATGTATAAAAAAAATGATAAACAGTTTTAAGAATTGATTGGCACAATAGGTATTTATTTATTTATTTTAACAGTTTTTTTTTTTTTAATGGCCCCAATTGTGCTAAAACCATCCATATTCACCTGTCCAATCCCATATACAAGCTCCGGTTGGTGTTTTTTTTTTTTTTTTTTGAGAATCAGATGACCCATGACTGCTGCAGCCAATCAGTGGCCTCAGCAGTCACATGTCATACTCCTGGCATCATGGTACTCATTACTGAGTAGTGAAGCTAAGGACACAGCATGCGACCACTGAGGTCACTGATTGGCTGCAGTGATCACCCATCATCCACTTCCCAAATAACACCTGGCTGCCGACCAGAGCTTGTACAGAGAATAAGCGCTAGATTGGATAGGTAAGCATGGATAGTCATTGTTTTATTGTGTTTGGGGCCATTTAAAAAAATAATAACATGGATAACCCTTTTAGTGTTTTGGTTTGGCAGAATGGCCCTCATTTACTAAGCTAAAACCCACTAGTTTTTGTCGGGTCTTTCCAAGTTATTGTCACGATGCCGGCTAGCAGGTAGTGGATCCTCTGTGCCAGAGAGGGATTGGCGTGGACCGTGCTAGTGGACCGGTTCTAAGCCACTACTGGTTTTCACCAGAGCCCGCCGCAAAGCGGGATGGTCTTGCTGCAGCGGTAGTGACCAGGTCGTATCCACTAGCAACGGCTCACCTCTCTGGCTGCTGAAGATAGGCGCGGTACAAGGGAGTAGGCAAAAGCAAGGTCGGACGTAGCAGAAGGTCGGGGCAGGCAGCAAGGATCGTAGTCAGGGGCAACGGCAGAAGGTCTGGAAACACAGGCAAGGAACACACAAGGAACGCTTTCACTGGCACTAAGGCAACAAGATCCGGCAAGGGAGTGCAGGGGAAGTGAGGTGATATAGGGAAGTGCACAGGTGAACACACTAATTGGGACCACTGCGCCAATCAGCGGCGCAGTGGCCCTTTAAATCGCAGAGACCCGGCGCGCGCGCGCCCTAGGGAGCGGGGCCGCGCGCGCCGGGACAGAACAGACGGAGAGCGAGTCAGGTAGGGGAGCCGGGGTGCGCATCGCGAGCGGGCGCTACCCGCATCGCGAATCGCATCCCGGCTGGCAGCGGAATCGCAGCGCCCCGGGTCAGAGGACGTGACCGGAGCGCTGCCGCGGGGAGAGTGAAGCGAGCGCTCCGGGGAGGAGCGGGGACCCGGAGCGCTCGGCGTAACAGTACCCCCCCCCTTGGGTCTCCCCCTCTTCTTAGAGCCTGAGAACCTGAGGAGCAGACTTTTGTCTAAGATGTTGTCCTCAGGTTCCCAGGATCTCTCTTCAGGACCACAACCCTCCCAGTCCACTAAAAAAAAATTTTTCCCTCTGACCTTTTTGGCAGCTAAAATTTCTTTGACCGAGAAGATGTCCGAGGAGCCAGAAACAGGAGTGGGAGGAACAGATTTGGGAGAAAAACGGTTGAGGATGAGTGGTTTGAGAAGAGAGACGTGAAAGGCATTAGGGATACGAAGAGAGGGAGGAAGAAGAAGTTTATAAGAGACAGGATTAATTTGAGACAAAATTTTGAAAGGACCAAGATAGCGTGGTCCCAACTTGTAGCTAGGGACACGGAAGCGGACATATTTAGCGGAGAGCCATACCTTGTCTCCAGGGGAAAAAACGGGGGGAGCTCTTCTTTTCTTATCCGCGAACTTCTTCATGCGTGATGAAGCCTGTAAGAGAGAATTTTGGGTCTCTCTCCATATGATGGAAAGGTCACGAGAAATTTCATCCACAGCGGGCAGACCAGAGGGCAAGGGAGTAGGGAGGGGGGGAAGAGGGTGACGGCCGTACACCACGAAAAATGGGGATTTGGAGGAAGACTCAGAGACCCTGAAGTTATACGAGAATTCGGCCCATGGGAGGAGATCTGCCCAGTCATCCTGGCGGGAGGAAACAAAATGTCGCAAATAATCACCCAAGATCTGGTTAATCCTTTCTACTTGTCCATTGGACTGGGGATGATATGCAGAAGAAAAATTTAATTTAATCTTGAGTTGTTTACAGAGAGCCCTCCAGAATTTAGACACGAATTGGACGCCTCTATCCGAGACAATCTGCGTAGGCAACCCGTGAAGACGAAAAATGTGTACAAAAAATTGTTTAGCCAACTGAGGCGCAGAAGGAAGACCAGGAAGAGGGATGAAATGTGCCATTTTGGAGAATCGATCAACGACCACCCAAATAACAGTGTTGCCACGGGAAGGGGGTAAATCAGTAATAAAATCCATACCAATCAGAGACCAAGGCTGTTCGGGGACAGGCAGAGGATGAAGAAAACCAGCGGGCTTCTGGCGAGGAGTCTTATCCCGGGCACAGATAGTGCAGGCTCGCACAAAGTCCACAACATCCGTCTCCAGAGTCGGCCACCAATAGAAGCGGGAGATGAGTTGCACAGATTTCTTGATACCCGCATGACCTGCGAGATGGGAGGAGTGACCCCATTTGAGGATTCCGAGGCGTTGGCGAGGAGAAACAAAGGTCTTTCCTGGAGGAGTCTGCCTGATGGAGGCAGGAGAAGTGGAGATCAGGCAGTCAGGTGGAATGATGTGTTGCGGAGAGAGTTCAACTTCTGAGGCATCCGAGGAACGAGAGAGAGCATCGGCCCTAATGTTCTTATCGGCAGGACGAAAGTGAATCTCAAAATTAAATCGGGCAAAGAACAGAGACCACCGGGCCTGGCGAGGATTCAGCCGTTGGGCAGACTGGAGGTAGGAGAGGTTCTTGTGGTCGGTGTAGATAATAACAGGAGAACTTGATCCCTCCAGCAGATGCCTCCATTCCTCAAGTGCTAATTTAATGGCTAGAAGCTCTCGATCCCCGATGGAGTAGTTCCTCTCCGCTGGAGAGAAGGTCCTAGAGAAAAAACCACAAGTGACAGCATGCCCGGAAGAATTTTTTTGTAGAAGAACAGCTCCAGCTCCCACTGAGGAGGCATCAACCTCCAATAGGAAGGGTTTGGAAGGGTCAGGTCTGGAGAGGACGGGAGCCGAAGAAAAGGCAGACTTGAGTCGTTTAAAGGCGTCTTCTGCTTGAGGAGGCCAGGACTTGGGATCAGCATTTTTTTTGGTTAAAGCCACGATAGGAGCCACAATGGTAGAAAAATGTGGAATAAATTGCCTGTAATAATTGGCGAACCCCAAAAAGCGTTGGATAGCACGGAGTCCGGAGGGGCGTGGCCAATCTAAGACGGCAGAGAGTTTGTCTGGATCCATCTGTAGTCCCTGGCCAGAGACCAAATATCCTAGAAAAGGAAGAGATTGGCATTCAAACAGACATTTCTCAATTTTGGCATAGAGTTGGTTGTCACGAAGTCTCTGAAGAACCATACGGACATGCTGGCGGTGTTCTTCTAGATTGGCAGAAAAAATTAGGATATCGTCCAGATATACAACAACACAGGAGTATAACAGATCACGAAAAATTTCATTGACAAAGTCTTGGAAGACGGCAGGGGCGTTGCACAGTCCAAAGGGCATGACCAGATACTCAAAGTGTCCATCTCTGGTGTTAAATGCCGTTTTCCACTCGTCCCCCTCTCTGATGCGGATGAGGTTATAGGCGCCTCTTAAGTCCAATTTAGTGAAGATGTGGGCACCTTGGAGGCGATCAAAGAGTTCAGAGATGAGGGGTAAGGGGTAGCGGTTCTTAACCGTGATTTTATTAAGACCGCGGTAGTCAATGCAAGGACGTAGGGAGCCATCTTTTTTGGACACAAAGAAAAATCCGGCTCCGGCAGGAGAGGAGGATTTACGGATAAAGCCCTTTTTTAGATTCTCCTGGACGTATTCGGACATGGCAAGAGTCTCTGGGGCAGAGAGAGGATAAATTCTGCCCCGGGGTGGAGTAGTGCCCGGGAGGAGGTCGATAGGGCAATCATAAGGCCTGTGAGGAGGTAGAGTCTCAGCTTGTTTTTTGCAGAAAACATCCGCGAAGTCCATATAGGCCTTAGGGAGACCGGTTACTGGAGGAACCACAGAGTTACGGCAAGGGTTACTGGGAACCGGTTTTAGACAGTTCTTGGAACAAGAGGACCCCCAACTCTTGATCTCCCCAGTGGACCAATCCAGGGTAGGGGAATGAAGTTGAAGCCAGGGAAGTCCAAGGAGAATTTCCGAGGTGCAATTGGGGAGGACCAAAAGTTCAATCCTCTCATGATGAGATCCGATGCTCATAAGAAGGGGCTCCGTGCGGAAACGTATGGTACAGTCCAATCTTTCATTATTTACACAATTGATGTAGAGGGGTCTGGCGAGACTGGTCACCGGGATGTTGAACCTGTTGACGAGAGAGGCCAAAATAAAATTTCCTGCAGATCCTGAGTCCAAGAAGGCCACTGTAGAGAAGGAGAAGGCAGAGGCAGACATCCGCACAGGCACAGTAAGACGTGGAGAAGCAGAGTAGACATCAAGGACTGTCTCATTATTGTGCGGAGTCAGCGTACGTCTTTCCAGGCGGGGAGGACGGATAGGACAATCTCTTAGGAAGTGTTCGGTACTAGCACAGTACAGGCAGAGGTTCTCCATACGGCGTCGTGTCCTCTCTTGAGGTGTCAGGCGAGACCGGTCGACCTGCATAGCCTCCACGGCGGGAGGCACAGGAACAGATTGCAGGGGACCAGAGGAGAGAGGAGCCGAGGAGGAGAAACGCCTCGTGCGAACAGAGTCCATATCTTGGCGGAGTTCCTGACGCCTTTCGGAAAAACGCATGTCAATGCGAGTGGCTAGGTGAATAAGTTCATGTAGATTAGCAGGAATTTCTCGTGCGGCCAGAACATCTTTAATGTTGCTGGATAGGCCTTTTTTGAAGGTCGCGCAGAGGGCCTCATTATTCCAGGACAATTCTGAAGCAAGAGTACGGAATTGTACGGCATACTCGCCAACGGAAGAATTACCCTGGACCAGGTTCAACAGGGCAGTCTCAGCAGAAGAGGCTCGGGCAGGTTCCTCAAAGACACTTCGGATTTCCGAGAAGAAGGAGTGTACAGAGGCAGTGACGGGGTCATTGCGGTCCCAGAGCGGTGTGGCCCATGACAGGGCTTTTCCGGACAGAAGGCTGACTACGAAAGCCACCTTAGACCTTTCAGTGGGAAACAGGTCCGACATCATCTCCAGATGCAGGGAACATTGGGAAAGAAAGCCACGGCAAAACTTAGAGTCCCCATCAAATTTATCCGGCAAGGATAAGCGTATCCCAGGAGCGGCCACTCGCTGCGGAGGAGGTGCAGGAGCTGGCGGAGGAGAAGACTGCTGAAGCTGTGGTAGTAACTGTTGTAGCATAACGGTCAGTTGAGACAGCTGTTGGCCTTGTTGCGCTATCTGTTGTGACTGCTGGGCGACCACCGTGGTGAGGTCAGCGACAACTGGCAGAGGAACTTCAGCGGGATCCATGGCCGGATCTACTGTCACGATGCCGGCTAGCAGGTAGTGGATCCTCTGTGCCAGAGAGGGATTGGCGTGGACCGTGCTAGTGGACCGGTTCTAAGCCACTACTGGTTTTCACCAGAGCCCGCCGCAAAGCGGGATGGTCTTGCTGCGGCGGTAGTGACCAGGTCGTATCCACTAGCAACGGCTCACCTCTCTGGCTGCTGAAGATAGGCGCGGTACAAGGGAGTAGGCAAAAGCAAGGTCGGACGTAGCAGAAGGTCGGGGCAGGCAGCAAGGATCGTAGTCAGGGGCAACGGCAGAAGGTCTGGAAACACAGGCAAGGAACACACAAGGAACGCTTTCACTGGCACTAAGGCAACAAGATCCGGCAAGGGAGTGCAGGGGAAGTGAGGTGATATAGGGAAGTGCACAGGTGAACACACTAATTGGGACCACTGCGCCAATCAGCGGCGCAGTGGCCCTTTAAATCGCAGAGACCCGGCGCGCGCGCGCCCTAGGGAGCGGGGCCGCGCGCGCCGGGACAGAACAGACGGAGAGCGAGTCAGGTAGGGGAGCCGGGGTGCGCATCGCGAGCGGGCGCTACCCGCATCGCGAATCGCATCCCGGCTGGCAGCGGAATTGCAGCGCCCCGGGTCAGAGGACGTGACCGGAGCGCTGCCGCGGGGAGAGTGAAGCGAGCGCTCCGGGGAGGAGCGGGGACCCGGAGCGCTCGGCGTAACAGTTATTTTGGTGCATAGTGTCTGTGATATGTCTGAGACATGTCTGAGACTGTAAGAGACATTTCTCAGACAGTGTGCAACAGGAAAATACAACTAACCTGACATTGCATTATAAAAAGCCAAAAAAGGGGTGTGGTCTGTCACAAATGGGGTGTGAATGGACCAAAAAGGGGCATGGTTTCACAAACTGACATATTTACTATTGAATTCACAGAACATCGTGTGAATAAATGGCTGGAACTTTCCACCTAGAAAAAGCTGGTCAGAAAATGTTCCCGACTAGTAAATCTGTGATCCCAATAGTAAATAGAGAGGAATCTTACAAGTCTGAAACAACATTTCACACTAGTAAAAACCTGACATTGCTAGTAAATGAGGCCCAATGTGTTATTTGCCCATGAAAAATACACTAAAAGGGACCTAGCATGTTTTCAAGACATGTATGTTGCTAATAGTAAAGAACAATTAAAAAACATACTGATCCTTCCACTAGCTGCCAGTTACACTGTACACGAGCTGCTGCAGCCAGTTGCTGGCTTTAGGGATCACATGCACTCACATGCATTAGATGTCGTTCACCGTACAATATGTTGCTATTATGTGAGATTTGTGTGATGTAAACACTATATGGAGGTACTTACTTGGCATTGTGTGGGCTGCCCAAGCAGTATACATTACATTATATTATATTTGCAAGTAGTGGCAGCCTTGTTTAGAAAACTGTAAGGCACTGTTATTTGGGCTCTATCCTGTACGCTGTTAATAATTGGGCACTAGGTGGTAAAATTATTTGGGCACTCTATGCATTCTGTATCTTAAATCGGTATACTGTAATAGAGGGTGCCATGCAATCTTAGAGCTCAGAAAAATATATACAGTTAGCTGGTCTACTCCGTAAACGTTTATCTGCACTTCAAACAAAACATTAAATAAAAAAGGAAAGAAAGTGGGATTCTTTTTGGGCCAAGGGAGTAGCAGGCTGTAACAAAAATGTACTAAAGGGTACTTTCACACGTACGCAGATTTGATGCTCAAGATTTGATGCACAGGATTTGATGTACAGGATTTTCTGCTGCAGATTTCAATGTAAACTGAATGACTGAGCGCAGCTTCTAATCTGCAGTTACAAATCCTGCGCATCAAATCTGCGCAGGATCCTGTATGTGTGAACGTACCCTAAATAAGTAAGCATCACATACTGTAGAGATGTTATGTAGACTGACCTGTGCTTGGAGTTGCTGTCATCTGCAATGTATCAGAAGAGCTGATATTAGGCTGAAAAGAATGTTGCTTTTCATTTATGC
Organism: Hyla sarda; assembly: GCF_029499605.1. Taxonomy (NCBI): domain Eukaryota; kingdom Metazoa; phylum Chordata; class Amphibia; order Anura; family Hylidae; genus Hyla; species Hyla sarda. Next base: position 85,798,751 of record NC_079198.1, read on the forward strand.
AAAGCAAAATGGTCATATATTCCAGAACCAGCTTCTTTATCCACTTCGGAACCTTAGACTGAATATTTTTCTTATTGACTATACGAACTATGCAAATACTTTCTGTCAAACTGAGGACGAGCAGAGCCATGCAGACCACAAAATACACCTCTAAAAATTGAAATATATACACTGTAAGTACACGAAAGCTATTTCATATTTGTTATACATTAAAAAGAATTATAAAAATGTAGTATTACAGAACAGGGTCCTGCTACATGGAACAAGTTGGTTGGATCTAACAGATTGAAAGCCAGTGTAATACTGACAGTTATTCTGTAGTATAGTCTAACAGGTAAAAACTATGATTAACCCCTTAACGACCGCAGACGTAAATGTACATCATGGTTTGGCGGTACTTCGCGCACAAGGACGTACATTTACGTCCTGTGTATGACCGCGAGCATCGGAGCGGTGCTCGCGTCATACACTGCAGGTTCCGGGGACCCGCCAGTAATGGCAGACATCCGCAATCACGTGGATGTCCGCCATTAACCCCCCCAGATGCCGTGATCAGTACAGGTCACGGCATCTGCGACAATGTGCATGTTAAAATAAATGATCGGATCGCCCGCAGTGCTGCAGCAGCGATTCGATCATCTGTAATGGCGAACGGAGGTCCCCTCACCTGCCTCCTTCCGTCTCCCAGCGTCTCCTGCTCTGGTCTGAGATCGAGCAGACCAGAGCAAAAGATAGCCGATAATACTGATCAGTGCTGTCTCCTATGCATAGCACTGAACAGTATTAGCAATCAAATGATTGCTATAGATAGTCCCCCTATGGGGACATAACAAGTGTAAAAAAAAAAAAGTTGAAAAATATAAAAATAAAAAAAAATTTGAAAAATCACCTCCCCAATAAAAATTTAAATTGTCAGTTTTTCCCATTTTACCCCCAAAAAGCGTAATTTTTTTTAATAAACATATTTGGTATTACCACATGCGTAAATGTCTGAACTATCAAAATATAATGTTAATGATCCCGTATGGTGAACGGCGTAAAAATAAAAATGTCCAAAAATGCGGCTTTTTTGTCACATTTTATTCCCCCCAAAAATTATAAAAAATGATCTAAAAGTTTTATATATGCAAATGTGGTATCGATAAAATGAACAGGTGGTGGCACAAAAAATTAGCCCTGATACCGCCTGATACGAAAAAATGAAAAAATTATAGGTGGTCAAACTAGGGCAATTTAAGATTACTGGTTTTGCACAAAAAGTTTTTGATTTTTTGTAAGCGGTACAAAAATATAAAAGTATCTAGTCATGGGTATCATTTTAATCGTATTGACCCACAGAATAAAAAACGCATGTCATTTTTACCGTAAAATGTACAGTGGGAAAAGGAAACCCTCCAAAATGTGCATAATTGTGGTTTTCATTTAAATTTCCTCCCTAAAAAAAAGTTTTCGGGGGTTCCCCCTACATTTTATGGTATAATGAGGGGTTTCATTACAAAGGTCAATTTGCCATGCAAAAAACAAGCCCTTATATGGGTCTGTAGATAGAAATATAAAAGAGTTATAGATTTTAGAAGGCGACAAGGAAAAAACAAAAACGCAAAAATAAAATTGGCCTGGTCCTTAAAGGAGAACTCCAGAATAGTAAAATTATCGTCCATACTGCCGGCAGTAAAAATATAAACAGGTACATACCTTCCTTCGCACCCCGGTGCCTCTGGTAACCGGCTCCGGCCTCCGCCACGATCCTCTTCCTGGTTGCCGGTGGTCGGCGAGTCTTACTGCACTCAGCCAATCACCGGCCACAGCGAAGTCCCGACTCGGCCGGCGATAGGCTGAGCGACAGTGTGAGAACGCTTCAAGACACATAATTCTTTACTCCACCAGCACCTGCAGCCGGGGGCCGAGAACGTCACACTGCCGCTCAGCCTATCGCCAGCCGATTCGGGACTTCGCTGCGGCCGGTGCTTGGCTGAGCGCAGTATGACCAGTCGACCACCGGCAACCAGGAACAGGATCGTGGCGGAGACCGAAGACGGTTACCGGAGGCACCGGGAGAGCGAAGGAAGGTATGTACCTGTTTATTTTTTTTACTGCCGGCAGTTTGGATGATAATTTTCCTATTCCGGAGTTCTCCTTTAAGGTCAAAATGGGCTTGATCCTTAAGGAGTTAAGTAAAGTTTAAAAAGTTAAGTCAGAGTATGAATAATTTTTGTTGTGAAAAGGAAAAAGGAAAAAGAACATAAAAAGCTAAATAAATTGGGTATAGCCAAAACTATACCACAGAATAAAGATAACAACATAATTTTTACTGCACAGTGAATGCCAAAAAAATATAATACTAATAATGGGAAAAAAACTGCAGAAATTTGCCAATTTTTCACAATATTTTGGAGTTTTTCACAAAAACCTTACATGTGTCAGCTAAAAAATTTCCTCTAATATGAATATTACACAATATTACACAATATGCAATGAAAAAACAATCTCAGAATCACGTTGCTCAGTAAAAGCATTTCAAAGTTATTACTACTTAAACAGACACATGCCAGATTTGAAAAAAAGGGCCACCAAGCCCCCTCCCATAGACTTGCATTGGGGGGCGTGGCATGACATCACGAGGGGGCATGTCCGTGATGTCACAAGCCTCTGGGGCCGCAGCCAGCGTTCTAAACTAACAACGGTGCTGCATGGAGGTTGCGGGGGGTCCCAGTGGCAGCACCCCCGCTATCAGACATCTTATCCCCTATCCTTTGGATAGGGGATAAGATGGCTAAGGGCGGAGTAACCCCTTAAGGTAAAAAAAAAAAGGCACCATCACTAAAGGGTTAAGAATTGGCACAATTTTGTTCCAGGAGTCATTACTTCTTTTTTCATAATTGTGGCTGTTTGAAACCCTATATTTTGTGTATTTCGTGGGACAGTTCATAGTTTTTATAGGAATCATTTTTGGTGGCTACAATATTGAATATTCTCCATAATGAATAACTTTTTTTTCTTTATTCTGCGGATCAGTAGAAATGTGGAGATACCAAATATATCTGTTTTTTTTGTTTTATAGTTTTGTATTTTTATTACAAAACAATGTTTTATGAAAAAATATAACTTTTGTGTTGCTGTATACCGAGAGCCAAAATGTATTACTTATACACCAATGTAGCTGTGTGTTTTGTTTTTTTCAGGATGAGTTGTAGTTTTTATTAGTGCAATTTTGTGGTACATAATTCTCAAATCCAGATTGGCTTGAACTTTTTTTCAGTACAATACCTTGCAAACAACTCTCAGGAAAAAGGCCAGTATTAAAGGGGAACATTTTTTTTTGGTTAATCAACTGGTCCCAGAAAGTTAAACACATTTGTAAATTACTTCTATAAAAAAATCTTAATCCTTCCAGTACTTATCAGCTGCTGAATACTACAGAGGAAATTATTTTCTTTTTGGAACACAGTGCTCTCTGCTGACATCTCTGTCCATTTTAAGAACTGTCCAGAGTAGGAGAAATTCCCCATAGAAAACATATGCTGCTCTGGGCAGTTCCCAAAATGGACAGAGATGTCAGCAGAGAGCACTGTGGTCATGATGTCAGCAGAGAGCACTGTGTTGAAAAAAGAAAATAATTTCCTCTGTAGTATTCATCAGCTAATAAGTACTGGAAGGATTAAGATTTTTTTAATAGAAGTAATTTACAAATCTGCTTGACTTTCTGGCACCAGTTGATTTAGGAAAAACAGTTTTCCAGTGGAGTACCCCTTTAAAGCCTAAGGGCTCAGGGTTTTTAAATTTTTGCACTTCCGTTTTTTCCTCCTCACCTTCTAAATATCATATCGCTTTAAATTTTCCACCTACAGAACTATGTGAGGGCTTGTTCTTTGCGCCACCAATTTTACTTTGTAAAGTAATAATTTTACCACAAAATCTACAGCGAACCCCCAAAAAAATAATTTGTGGTGTAAATGTTTTTTTTTTATAACAACGCCATTTTGCACATTTTGGAGGCTTCTGCTTCTACACAGTGCACACTTTTCGGTAAAATGGACACCTTATCTTTATTCTTTAGGTCCATACAATTACAACTATACCCAAATTATATAGGTTTATTTTGTTTTACTTCTTTAAAAAAAATCGTATTAAAATATCTTATTGTACTTTTTTAGGGTATACAAAGTGACCAAAACCCACAATTGTGGACTTTGGTATTTTTGACCATGCGGTTTAATTAACATTATATTTTTATAGTTCGGCCATTTACGCATGTGGCGATGCCACATATATTTATGTTTATTTTTGTCTACATGTATTTTTTTATGGGGAAAGGGGGGTGATTCAAACTTTTATTAGAGAAGGGGATAATTTACTTTTATTAACTTTTTTTTTCACAATTTTTTTGTCCCCATAAACATTTGCAACGTCTAAAGGGTTAATGCCAGGCACCACCATGATCGGTGATGTCCAGCATTAGCCATGGGTCCCTGCAGCTGTCATCTCGCTATGACGTACGCTCAGCTCCTGAGCGCGTGTCATAGAAGGGGAGCGGACAATAGACGTAAATGTACTTCCATTGTCCTTAAAGGGAACCAATCATCAGATTTTACCCTATATAACAATTGGCAAAGCGTTATATAGGGTAAAATCTTTATTTTTACCATTCCCGGGGGATGCTCCTGCCCCCAGGGATGATGAATATATGAAGTTATAAACTAGTCACCGCCACCGCCGTAAGTAGTCACCTGGGCGGAGAGCTCTTCTCATCTACTCCCGTTCTTCGGCCGGCAGCGATGCCCCCTCCGCTTGATTGACGGGCCGCGTCATCACTCTGCTCCGTCTGTTCAGTGAGCGGAACGATGACGTGGCCCATCAATCAAGCGGAGGGGGCGTCGCTGCCGGCCGAAGAACGGGAGTAGGTGAGGAGAGCTCCCCGCCCAGGTGACTACTTACGGCAGCGGCGGTGACTAGTTTATAACTTCATATCTTCACCATCCCTGGGGGCAGGAGCATCCCCCGGGAATGGTGAAAATAAAGATTTTACCCTATATAACGCTTTACCAAGCATTATATAGGGTAAAATCTGATGATTGGTTCCCTTTAAGGGGCTATACACATAGCTTCAGTAGTTATATTACAGATAGCAGTTAGAGGAAGATTTATGTGAGGGACATTTTACATCTGTTCTATCAGAGCAAAATCTGTTTAATTGCAGGATAAGTTTCCCTTTTTTTTTTTGTGGTACACTTATTGTCATGAAAAAGCAGTGCATAGAGGATTTTCTGTCATTTTTGTGCACTGTCTATGCCATTGCTGCTGTTGACTTGCTAGTACTACAATGTCTCCTGCTGTCAATGCCTTACTACTATCACCACTCCACCACTGCTGCCACATACTACAACCAGGTCTATGCAATCCCAAATCCCTTGTCCTAATGTTTTATACTGTGGCCCTTCTGGCACAACTGCTTTTACCACCATCCCTGCTGCTTCTACTACCAGGGTACAGCACAACTACAGATCAAATCATATTAAAATGGCTCATTTATTTGATTTACTATTTGTAAAAAGCCATTTCTTCTTCCTTTTTGAGGATGCCAATTCTGTTATTGTTTCCAAATAAGAGATTATCATTTAATGACTTAAAACGCCATTTCTTCTTCACTTTCTAGGCCAAAACCTGTTGCATAGATCACTGCCACACAAAAGGATACATTGTGGACCTTTTTTTACCCATAGCCATAAATGTTTTGACACTTACTTTGGTTTAAAAACTGCTTAGAAGTTCTAAGATACATTCCTAGGTGACCTAATAGTGTTATACAGGGAATTTGGAGTTCTTAGAAGACTGTGTTATACACAAGTTTTAAAGCTATAAGTGAGGAAGGGACCAGCACCATGCATGGGGATACCGGGGCACCCCAAAAGGCAAGGACAGAGGGTGTGAGTCAGTTCAGGGCTGCACTTTTTCCTGCCTAGGGTAACATACAGTATATGTGATGTTTCAATAGTTCTCATGGGGCTTGTTCATTTTTTTTTGGCACAAATCATCACTAAAACAAAAAAATCTCTAAGGCACATCTGGTTGCAAAATGTAGAGGGTCACACAAAAACAAAAAGTCCCTGAAGGTTCCAGGGCAATTGAAGCTATCAATTTTTGGGGGAAAACCCATTTGAGAACCCCCGAAAAAGAACTTAATCTTTATTATATTTCTTTCTAAAAATGGTAAGAACCCCTCAACAACACGTTAAAATAATCAGTTGCACTTAATAATGGTTAATAATGGAAGATTTTTTTTTTTGTTTTGATATGTTTTTTTTTGCATACAGTAACGGTATTGCCGCACTCTCAATGCACTATTTTATTAATGTGCATCCTTGCTCCCAGTTACTGGGAGTAAGGATGCCCCACAATTATTATTAATCCTAGGACAATGAAGATCTGGCCTGCCCTTTAACTTTTCATGAAAACTCAGGTATACTGTATAAAAGGTAACATAAACAAAATATCATCACTACAAATGTCTTTAAGATTTTCTTCTAGTTTATAATGAAAAAATATTTGATATTTAACATTTACAGACATTTTTATATATATTTTTTTACTTCATACCTATTATTGGAGCCCCTTGGGCCGAAGCAGGTAAAGTTTCGGAAACTACGATGAGAAAGACCGAATAACCAAGAAGGAGGGTGATCTTAAAAGTAACCCTTTCTCCACTTTCTGGAGGGAGGTAAAAGCCAATGATATCCATAAGTATGAGAAACGCACTGGGGATAATTAGATTTACAATATAGTACATTGGATGTCTCCTGAAGCTGACCTAAATGCAAACAAATTGAACAATTCAAAAACAATACAAAAACATTCACTGCTGTACTATGAAGACACCATGGCATTACATAATGGCATGGCATTATGGCAGCATGTACTTATGGTATAACGTAAATGCCGAATGTGAATTCCATGGTGATCATATTGATGATTATTATTATTATTTTTATATAATAAACACAGAAGGAAGAATTTATTATTCCCTACACCAGGGTAAAATTGCACAAATTTAGCGTTTTCACAATGTGGGAGTTTGCGCAATGGCGGGGCTTACTCAGACAATTTGCACAATTTTGCCACACTGCACTGGGTAGGGGAATGATAAGTTTCTCCTTTAGTGTACAGTAATGTGCATACTATGGATAAAATGAATAGCCATCAAGTCAACTCACATAGTATTCTACCACGCCAAATTTGCGCCCCAGTTCATCCACTACTTTGTAATTGGAATTAATACTGAGAAGTTCCCATTCTCCTTTATCATAAAACTTTTGCAGATCCTTCATCATTTCCTCCGATTTTCTCCACATGGACACGTTAATATGTTCAACTACAATCCAAAGGAATAAGTAGAACTTACTATATGACAAGATAAAGATAGAAAGTTTTTCATAGTTTCTATAAATATACATCTATCTACACATGGAGGGATTTGAGAAGCTCTAAACTCACAAATTGCTAATTTTTGTGGTAAAATGCATTTGTACTAAACCTTGCAACTTTTAAATTCACCCCATACTAGTGCTGTCACTTTACAGTCTAAAGTATCTGTTTCTAGACATATAATTTTAACTAGAGGTACTATATCCACCCAAAGCGAGAAACAAAAGGAAAGAAGGGAAATAAGTTGAATTGTTGATAAGGGCTATTACTCACCACCAGCAAACCATTCTACCTATACAGATCCTCCCTAACTATAGTAGAGAGGACCTATTAGTTTTATATGTATATTACCCTATAGCAGTGTTTCCCAACCTTTTTTCGGGTCAGGACACCCCTAAAAAAAAATAAAAAAAATTGTGGGGGCACCCCTTCCAAAGTTGACGAGCAAATAAAAAAAAAGGAAAATTACACAATGCACAGTGCTTCTTTATACAGTAACTCACAAATGACGTCTTCTCTGATCAGCGTTGTTCCCTTCTTTTCTCCATCTGGTCCAGGCCATCATGACCATTTCTTCAAGCCACAACTATTCACCGTTAAACCTGCAAAACAAACCTATTAGGCTCTGCACTTTACCAGCATAAGCCTCCAGATTCCCCTTTTACAAGTGCAGAGGAATACAGGGGCATATAGGTGTAAAGGGGTAACAGAGGGGTGTGGAAAGGTGCACATGGGTGACAGAGGGGTGTACATGGGTGACAGAGAGATGTACAGGGGTGGCAGAGTGTACAAGGGTGACAGAGGGGTGTACATGGGTGACAGAGTGGTGTACATGGGTGACAGAGGAGTGTACAGTGGTGGCAGAGTTTACAGGGGGTGACAGAGGGGTTTACAGGGGTGACAGAGGAGTGTAGACGGGTGTACATTGGTGACAGGGGGTGTAGAGGAGTGTACATGGGAGACACTGGGGTGTACATGGGAGACAGAGGGGTGTACATGGGTGACAGAAGGGTGTAGAGGAGTGTACATGGGTGGCAGAGGGGTGTAGAGGAGTGTACATGGGTGGCAGAGGGGTGTAGAGGGGCGTACATGGGTAACAGAGAGGTGTACATGGGAGACAGAAGGGTGTACATGGGTGACAGAGGGGTTTAGAGGAGTGTACATGGGTGGCAGAGGGGTGTAGAGGAGTGTACATGGGTGGCAGAAGGGTGTAGAGGAGTGTACTTGGGTGGCAGAGAGGTGTAGAGGGGTGTACATGGGTGACAGGGGGCATTGGGAGGGTGTACATGGGTGACAGGGGTGTACATGGGTGACAGAGGGGTGTAGAAGAGTGTAAATGGGTGACAGGGGACATCGGGGGTAACAGAGGTGGACAGGAATGACAAGGTAGTAACAGGGGTGACAAAGGGCCAGAGGGTTGAACATGGGTGACAAGGATGTGGACAGAGGGGTGGACAATGGGGGGTGAACATGGGTGACAGGGGAATGGACAGAGATGACAGGAGGGTGGACAAGTGGTTAAAAGAGGGGTGGACAGGAGTGATAAAGGGACAGAGGGTGAATAGTGAGGGGTAGACATGGGTTACAGGTGTAGACTGGGGTGTGGTCAGAGGGGTGGATAAGGGGGGTGAACATGTGTGACAGGGGAATGGACAGGGGTGACAGAGGGTAACCAAGGTGGACATGGATGACAGGGGAGTGGACACGGGAGACATGGGGGTGAACAGGGATGACAGGAGGGTGGGCAAGAATGACAAGGGGGATAAAAGAGAGGTGACAGAGGGGTGAATAGGGGGTGGACATGGGTGACGGGGTTGACTGGGTGGTAGACATTTGTGACAGGGGGTAGACTGGGGCAGACAGGGGGGATAGACTGGGGGGCAGACAGGGGGGTGAACATGGGTGACAGGGGGGGACCAGGTGGACATAGATGACAGGAGTGGACATGGATGACATGGGTGAGAAGGGGAGTGGACATGGGTGACAGGAGGGGGGTGGTCACGGTTAAGAAGGGGTAACAGAGGGGTGGAAAGGGTACAGTACCTTAAGCAAGCCATTTTTCTTCATTACACCGGCAAGGGAATCTGGCGCAGCTTCCACGTTCCTCCCCTCTCCGGCAGGGCACTGACTCAGGGCTCCGGCAGGGCACTCATTCACTGCGCTGCTGGGGGGAGGGGAAGGCTGGGGCACGGGTCACTACAGCGGCACGGTAATCTGGCCGAGCACCGCCAGGGTGCTCACTCACTGGGCGGCAGGGGGGAGGGGGATGCTGGGGGACGCTGTGTGTGCACGCACAGCAAAGCGCACACATACTTCCCTTCCCCCCTGGAAGTCACAGGCGCGCAGGCCGGGGTGGGAAATTAAAATAAATAAATAAATAAATAGTAATTTTGACTTCACAATCCTGTGGCACCCCGGTTGGGAATCACTGCCCTATAATGTTGAACTAGAGAAAGGCACAAAATCCCATGATGTACATTGTACAAGCCAAATTTCTTCATTTTAAAATTTTAATGCTTAATTTTCAGCATTTGTACATAAGAAGGACATAGCTGAACTGGAGAGGGTGCAGAGGAAGGTGACAAAGATAATTAATGGTATGGGAGGATTACAGGACAGGTTATCAAGCTTGGGGTTATTTAGTTTGGAGAAAATACATATTAGGGGCGATCTGATTACAATGTACAAATATATAAATGTACAATACAGAGATCTTTCTATACCTAGGTTGATAACTAGAGATGAGCGTACTTACAGTAAATTTGATTCGTCACAAACTTCTCGGCTCGACAGTTGATGACTTATCCTGCGTAAATTAGTTCAGCCTTCAGGTGCTCCGGTGGGCTGGAAAAGGTGGATACATTCCTAGGAAAGAGTCTCCTAGGACTGTATCCACCTTTTCCAGCCCACAGGAGCACCTGAAAGCTGAACTAATTTATGCAGGAAAAGTCATCAACTGCCGAGCCGAGAAGTTCTTGACGAATCGAATTTACTGTAAGTTCGCTCATCTCTACTGATAACCATGACAAGGGGGCATCCTCTACGTCTAGAGGAAAGAAGGTTTCACGATCATCACAGACGGGGGTTCTTTACTGTAAGAGCAGTGAGACTATGGATCTCTACCACATGATGTTGTGATGATTTGTTCATTGAACACATTTAAATAGGACCTGGATGCCTTTCTTGAAAAATATAATATACAAGTTATGTTTATTAGATTTCTGGAGTTGGGATGTTGATCCAGGGATTTATTCTGATAACCATATTTTGGATCAGGAAGGAATTTATTTGTTTCCAAGTATGGAGAGATCGACATCTTCCTTCCCCTGATCAACAGGGAAGGGTAGTAAGTTAACCTTGATGGACTCTTGTGTTTTTCAACCTTATGAACTATGTAACTATGTAATGATGATATAGTATATAAGTGGTTACAATATGAGGGCAAAATGTTAAGTATAATGGAGAAACTGTACAATTAAGAGGAGGCTCTAGTTGAAGGAGGCTCTAGTTGGGTCACTTCTATCCTGGATACAAGATGAAATACATTTGGGCATGGAGGCATGCAGATTCCTGTCATATGCAACAGCAGGATTGAGCTGTCTGGGTGTCTGTTCACTGTGTGGGCCTTTACGTAACCACTGCTCCGAACACCTCCTAATAGCTCAGTCAGAACAGCTTGGATGGCAGGCAATTTGTTGAAATGATGATCCGGCTTCTCCCAGTCCATTGATCGGCCTCCTCTCAAAGTCTGTCAACTGGGTAAAATGTCTTTGAGTACATCATAGAGGCATATCTAGCTGTCACCAAGAGGTACACTAGCCAAAAGTAGTCTCTCCTTTTATAGGGCAGCAGGGGAAGTACTTGTACATTATCTCGTGGCAAGACCCAGTGTCTATTCAGACCACACCAGTAATATTTACATATCTGCCTTAGCTGTATGCTGAGCTTTGAGGCAATTTGACCTTTCTATCAGGGTGAATAATGTTTTTTTTTTTTGTCAATGAGAGTATGTGAATTCCTCACGTTCTCCACTTGCTATCATCCAACAGAATCACTCATTGTAATCTTATAATCTTTAGAATGTTTGGCAGCATTAAAGAAAAGTGATATGACGTACCGGTGTGAAGTTGACTTTGAAAGGTCAAGGTACAATTTTGCTGATCAAAAGGGAAGTAGTAGATGTAGAATATGCACATGGATGACATTCTGAGTGGTTTTTGGTAGTTTACTAGTCCTGTGTTGTGAATGTAGACAAAACTTCGAAATGGTGGTGTTTCTGAACTCACACTGTGGAAAGAGATGAGAGATTATTAGTATGGTTTCTGCAGGGAATTCAGAGCAAATCATACTGAAGTGGTGGCTATACTGGGTTGCCATTTACATTTTCCCATAGATTTGGGAAGATATTACCATTTGTTGCATAGCAAAGTCTACATAGCCTAGAATGATATTAGTATGCCTACACTTGTTTAAAGGAGAAGTATGGTAGAAGTATGGAAGAAAACTTATCACCTATCCAAAGGATAGGGGATAAGTTTTAGATTGTGGGAAGTCCGAGCGCTGGGGCCCTCTGCAATCTCCCTTTTGGAGCCCCGGCTCTCATCCACAGCGGCACGTCACGACCCCTGCCCAAAGCAGGGGCCGCCACATTTCCTCCATATAGGTCAATGGGAGAGCCATTTGCCAATCTTTGGCTCTTCCATAGAGCTATATAGAGGGGGCATGATGGCCTCTTCTTCGGCAGGGGTCGTGACATGCCACGGTGAAGGAAAGTCAGCCCCCCAAGATCTAAAACTTATCCCCTATCCTTTGGATAAGAGATACGTTTTGACTTTTTCTTTAAGCCTTGTTCTAGATCAGTGTACTCAAACTCGTGGCTCTTTAGTTGTTTTAAAAGTACAACTCCTGCCTGCATGCTGGTAGGGTATGGCACATACTGTACAATTGTGAGGGCATCTAGCCGAGTGAATGTGTGAGCGGTGATGCATACAGTATATTTACAGGATTGTTTGTTGTCCATTTTGCACTCGGCCCAGTGAATATGAAATGAGAAGAGATACATGCAATACTGTATGCATTTCCGTTCACTACTGTACATCCCCAAGGCCGGTTGCTCTCAATGCATCATCGCTGAAGGTGCAGGAGCAATGAGTTTACATAGAAGCAGAAAGCCCTGATCCCATACATGCTTTCTGTCACATATAGTAGAGTTCCATGAAAACAACAGAGCATGCCACCAATACAATTTATGTCACAATGATCTAAGTATTGGTACTAAAACCCATCAAAATCGTCCGCATATGTGTAGCTGATATAAACGTGCCCCTAATCACTGAAAACTCCAATACTGATAGTTTAACCCCCTTTTTTTTATCTAAAAATAAATAAATCTAAAAGCCTGATGTTTGAAATTTTATGGTGCCAATAAATTGTAAATGTTTTTTCCTTAAGGACACATCTCAATTTGGCCTTAAGGATACAGCCAATTTTCATTTTTGTATTTTTGTTTTTTCCTCTTTACGCCTATGGCATCACATTATACAGTATAATCAGTGATCCACTGACACAGCCTAACTGAGGCTGCTCCCATATCCCAGCTGGACGAGCGCCGAAACCCATTCACTTTAATGGTCTATTTACACATACAGTATTCTGCACAGATTTGATGCGCCCATTTGATGCACAGGATTTTCTGCTGCACATTTCAATCTAAATTAAATGACTGAACACAACTTCAAATCCTGCGTATCAAATCTGCGCAGAATACTGTACGTGTGAATGGACCCTAAAACCTTAATCCTTCCAGTACTTATCAGCTGCTGAAGTTGAGTTGTTAATTTCTGTCTGTGCTGACACCTCTGTCTGTCTTAGGAACTGTTCAGAATAGGAGCATGCCCCATAGCAAACCTCTCATGCTCTGGACAGTTCCTGAGACCGACAGAGGTGTCAGCAGAGAGCACTGTTGTCAGACAGAAAAGAACAACCCAACTTCAGCAGCTGATACATACTGGAAGGATTAAAATGTTTTAATAGAAGTAATTTACAAATCTTTTTAACTTTCTGGAGCCAATTTATATGAAAAACCTGTTTTTTACTGGAATACCGCTTTTATGAGCCGACTGGAGTCAGATAGTGAAACTGGTCGGCTAATTTTTGCCCCGTATCCGGTCTTGTGACCGGACTTAAAACCATATTATACTACAGATTTAGTTCCAGTCACAAAACTGGATATGGGGCAAAAATGAACCGACCAAAGTCACTATCTGACTCCAGTCGGCTTATTAAAGTGGATCACCACCAAAAATACAGAAAAAATTATGCACAAATGAACAGCATGTAGAAAAAGAGTTAACAAAATCTTTATTAAAGTGTATCATCAATTAAAAACAACAGTACATATACATGATAAAAGCAAGACACCGAAAAAAACTACAGATAGGTAGGTAGGGACTGGAACTCAGCATAAAAGGGATAATAAACATAAGTATGAGGTCTGAGGGCAATAAGATGTAGGTATCAAAAGTAAAGTCGCACCAGAATACTGCTAAACGCAAGCACGAGGGCGAAGAGGGAATGAACGAGAGAACCAAATCCAAAGACCAAAATGAACAAGAATGCCAGACCTTACCTACCAACCCCAACGATCGTTTCACCACTGAATGGCTTCCTCAGGGAGTGGATTCGGCAGCAGTAGCAAGCAAACATAATGGGGGAGATTCATCAAAACCTGTGCAGAGGGAAAGTTGTCCAGTTGCCCATAGCAACCAATCAGATCGCTTGTTTAATTTTTCAAAGGCCTTCCTAAAAATGAAAGATGCGGTCTGATTGGTTGCTATAGGCAACTGGGCAAGTTTTCCTCTTCACAGGTTTTGAAAAATCTCCCCCAATGTGAATGCAGCCTAAGCCAGGCTGCATCAGTGAATCGACGATTGGCGGCAGGAGGCAGGTAAGGGGACCCTCCTCCGCCATCTTAGCTTATTGAATATTTGATCTCCTGCTGATTTTGTATATTCACCCCCTGACATGAAATGACCAGTCTACAATTTTAATGGTCGGTTTTTATTTAAACAGTGAAAGACAGAATAAGAACAACAAAAAAACATTTCAAAATGTTGTAAATCTGTTGCCTTATGAAATACCTAATTTGTATTTTACTCGGTGAAATACTATTTGACCCCTTTGCAAAACATGACTTAGTACTTTGTGGCAAAACCATTTCTGGCAAATCGCAGAGGTCAGATGTTTCTTGTAGTGGATTATGAGGTTTTCACACATCTAAGGTGGGATTTTGACCCACTCCTCTTTGCAGATCCTTTCCAAGCTATTAAGGTTTGAGGCTGATGGTTGGCAATTCGAACCTTCAGCTCCCATCACAAATTTCCTATGGGATTAGGCCTGGAGACTGGATAGGCCCCTCCAGAACTTCAGTGTGCCTCTTCTTGAGCCACTTGTTTCCTTGGCTGGAATATCCATCCACTGCCCACTTTCAGTGGCCAGGCCGAGGAAATTAGATTCTCATCTGAAAGTATATGTCCTCATCCATCATTCCTTTGATGCAGGGAAGTTGTCATGTCCCTTTAGCAGAAAAAACACCCCCAACGCATAATGTTTCCACCTTAATGTTTGACGGTGGTTATGGTGTTCTTGGGGTCATAGGCAGCATTCCTTCTCCTCCAAACACGACTAGTTAAATTGATGCCAAAGAGCTCCATTTTGGTCTTATCTGACCAAAACACTTTCACCCAGTTCTCCTCTGAATCATTCAGATGATTATTGGAAAACTTCAGATGGGCCTGCACTTGTGCTTTTTTGATCAGGGGGACCTTGCAGGATTTCAGTTCTTCATGACGTAGTGTGTTACCAATTGTTTTCTTGATGACTATAGTCCTAGCTGCCTTGAGATCATTGACAAGATCCTCCCATGTAGTTCTGGTATGATTCCTCACTGTTCTCATAATCATTTCAACTCCACGAGGAGAGTTCTTGCATGGAGCCCCCAGCCGAGGGAGATTAACAGTCATTTTTTGTTTCTTCCATTTGTGAAAAATTGCACTAACTGTTGTAAACTTCTCACCAAGCTGTTTGGCGATGGTCTTGAAAGTCTTTGGACAGCTCTTTTGTCTTGATCATGGTGGAGAGTTTGGAATCTGATTGATTTATTGTTTCTGTGGACAGGTGTCTTTTATACGGGTAACAAGCTGAGATTAGGCGCACTCTCTTTAAGGGAGTGCTCCTAATCTTAGCTTGTTACCTGTATAAAGGATACCTGGGAGGCAGAAATCTTGCTGATTGATAGAGGATCAAATATATAATTCACCAATACTAATCAATTCATAATTTCTTTGAAATGTGTTTTTTTTCTGGATTTTTCTGTTGTTATTCAATTTCATTGTTCAAAGAAACCTGCCATTAAAATTATAGACTGATCTTTATTTGTCAGGGGGCAAATATAGAATATCAGCAGAGGATCAAAAAAAATGTTCCTGCAGTGTAAATTTGTAAATTAGCTGTTATGCTGCAATATAAGTTACATTTTTTTTCAGTTTTTCTGATATATGTCACAATTCTACCAAGGGCTCTTCGGCGCACATGGTTCAGTGCAGAATCATATTTATACACCAAACAATATAGAAATAGTGAAGTGAATAAGACAAGTGAACCATTAATATGAGGAGGCCCTCTCCCCCCCCCCCCCCCAATTGCTTAGTTTAGTTGGGCATCAGCTCTAGGAAGAGTCCTAGTTGTCCCAAACTTTGATTTAAGAATTACGGAAGCTACTGTGCTCTCTGGAACTTTCAGTGCAACAGAATTTAAAAAAACTATATTCTCACATTCTCAGTATGGGATATTTAGTGCAGATTGATGGAGAACATAACAAAATGTGGAAAAAGGGGAAAGGGTCTAAAGACTTTCCGAATGCATTGTATTTATTTAATTTTTTTACTCACAATTCAGTGATAAGTACATCTGGGACCCATACAATATTAGAAGGAAGAGAAATTACAGTAATATTGTCATATTCCAGAGCATTCCATGTTAGAAATTCATCAGTCCAGTACTAAAGAGAAAACATCATAAAATTACATCTATGTTATTCACAAGTAGAGATACAGAACATGGTCGCACATCCCCAACTTGTACTATGACTATATTGCTTCTCAGCATAATTTCAAAAACTAACAGGTTGTTAGTGTATCTTTTGATCAAAACATACAAGCCCGCTCATCACGTCAAGGCCACCTGATAAGATCTGGGTCCCTAAACTAACACTGGTGTAGCGCAGGGTGGAAACCACTGCCACCGTGACACCAAACCCACAGGGGAAATGATCCAGTGGCCAGGCAGCCCCAGAGCTGACCGACCAAGCCGCCGGGTCCAGGTCACACCACCCCACAGACAAAGTGCTACAGCATCAATGGCTGCCACAGAGCACCACACCAGTGTTAACACAAACCATGTGCTCCCTGTCAGAGGGCTGGGAGAATGCTAGGAGGAAACCCTTATGCAGTCTCCTGCTAAATAAAAATGCCTGATCCAAATAGGTGTAGTGGAGTGCTGACCATGGAAAAACAAAATGAAAGAGGGGACAGGATACAAATGTAACTCACAAATAGAGAAACAGAACATGGCCTCAAATAGTTTTCTTTTTTCTAAAAGATGTGTTGACATGCCGCTATGCCATCCATAGGGGATATTGAGGTGGTATTCCGGTTTTATACATCTTTATGCATCGGATAAGATGTATGATTGCAGGGGTCCCGCCGCTGGGGACCCCCGCGATCTTTGTGCAGCCCCCGGCATTCTTGGGCATTCTTGTGGCTGCACCGAGATCGCGGGGGTCCCCAGCAGCGGGACGCCTGCGATCATACATCTTATAAGATGCATAAAGCCGGAATACCCCTTTAAAATACTGAGAATTTACAAATTTATATGCAATTTTACACGCAAAATTTTTGTGCAAGCCTCCCGTTTGTACAAAGTTTTTTTTACTTTTTGCCCTCTTATGCCAGCTGCAACAACTTTCAAAAGTAGCTGGGGCTCAGTGAAAATTGGGTGTATCCACAGTACCCACCAGATTTGCTACAATTTATATCAGAGATCTAGCAGTTGTAGATGACATCTATGCAAGCTCCATCATAGATGACATAGATTATAAAGTCTCTCAGATAAGGAATGCAGCCGGCCCTGCTTGGCACTTTATTGCACAAGTACAAGTAAACACAACGAACCACCGGGCATCTGCGGCACTGACCACCAGTGGTCTCAGCTGAATACAGGACAGACTTCCACAGATTATAAAGTGCTGCACACTGGGTAGCCTCTGAAATTCAAGGGGTACTCCACCCCTAGATGTCTGATTTCAGGGGGTACGGCCCCTGGGACCTGCCGAAACCTCAAGAGCTGGCACCCCAGTGTTCTGAATATTTATGTTGACATGCATGGAGGGGCAGAGTACCCCTTTAAACTAAAGACTGGAGCTCAATATTAGCATTAATCTCCTGTCTACAGAAACTATAACCTATTTAATTTTTGTGCAAGCCTCCCGTTTGTACAAAGTTTTTTTTACTTTTTGCCCTCTTATGCCAGCTGCAACAATTTTCAAAAGTAGCTGGGGCTCAGTGAAAATTGGGTGTATCCACAGTACCCACCAGATTTACTACAATTTATATCAGAGATCTAGCAGTTGTAGATGACATCTATGCAAGCTCCATCATAGATGACATAGATTATAAAGTCTCTCAGATAAGGAATGCAGCCGGCCCTGCTTGGCACTTTATCCCACAAGTACAAGTAAACACAACGAACCACTGGGCATCTGCGGCACTGACCACCAGTGGTCTCAGCTGAATACAGGACAGACTTCCACAGATTATAAAGTGCTGCACACTGGGCAGCCTCTAAACAGCTAGATTTATTAAGAGTTGTGTTCCTCATAATAAATCTGCCAAATGCAAGTGGGATTTTACTTAGTAACTTCCCCCCCATTGTGCTGTCTGGTAGTGGACCTAAGGGTGAACGTTCCAAGATGTCTATGGTGTCTTGGACATAGCTACATGTGTGTCTTACTAAAGGACCTAGAATATTTTCCACTCTGTTAAGGTCCCAATACCAGAAATGATTTATCTCCCTGCATTTTCCTCTATATATTTTAGGTTATATGTAGAAAGTACACAAGAATCTTCCCTGGATTTTAGTCTCTGGTGAAACAAAGACTAAAATCCAGGAAGAATCTACACAGACACACAATAAGAAGAAATTTGGATACCTCCCTAATTTTATTTTCTTCCGTACTTCCTTAGTGAACATGTGATTTTGGCACAGGGAACCCGGCCCAGTGAATGTGTGCAGCCAGGAGGGCAGTGGCAATTCAGTAGCCATACATAAGGCTTACCCACTTTTACGGAGCTGGACACAGAAAATATTCACTGTATGCCTTGCTGCTCAGTGAGTATAGGAGCAGGGATTCCTCCTCTCAGGAGTCTCTGCTCTTGGATGCAATTTCTGTAGCACCTTCTGCTGACAGTATAGGTGCCATGGAAACTACATACAGGAACAGGGACTCCTGTAAAAGAAAGGAAACCCTGCTTCTGAAATTAAGTGGCACTATGGCATTCAACACCACTTACTGCACATATCTGTGTCCAACAAAGCATAAGTGTATGAGGTCAAGTGTATGAGCCCAAGAAGTAAGATATGATGCTGTATCCCATTTGAAAGTATACAATACAAAATAAAAATCATCAACATATAGTCATCAAGTCTTTTCAGAAGTTTTACACAATCACTAACCACTTACGTGCCTAAAATGTGAAGTTTATAGCTATGGTTATGACTTGTAATTAAACATTCGCTTTCTGGTTGCACATGCTCAGTTATATCACTAGGAGGGGAGGGTGAGCTGTTTGTCTATGAAACAGCAGATTTAGGAAGAAATGTGAGAGGATCAGCAGTGAGGGGGCACTTTCTCTTTAGCAGTCAGGAGAATACAGCCTGAAATAGATGCCAGCAATGCATGATGGGAATTGTAGTCTGCTATCCACAGAGTCGTGTGTCTATTTTTCATCTGAAATTCAAGGGGTACTCCACCCCTAGATGTCTGATTTCAGGGGGTACGGCCCCTGGGACCTGCCGAAACCTCAAGAGCTGGCACCCCGGTGTTCTGAATATTTATGTTGACATGCATGGAGGGGCAGAGTACCCCTTTAAACTAAAGACTGGAGCTCAATATTAGCATTAATCTCCTGTCTACAGAAACTATAACCTATTTACAGTAGTCCTAGTCCAATTCAGTGATAGACCAACCAATGGGAACATCATCAATTGCAAGAATGGGAGCCTCTTGCCCAAGTCATAGTGCTTGGCTGTTTCTATACCACTTCTAAAGTTGGATGAAATGGCAGCATGCATGCTAGGCTACAACATCATCCCACTACTATTCACCTAGATGATAGACCATAAATTTAAAAATGTCAAGATCCCATAGGTACACAAGTTCAAGGTTCTAAAATAATTTCATGTTGTATTTAAGGTAAAATTATTTTTTAACCTTAACTATTAATTTTATAGATGTCTCTTACCCGATTATACAAGAAGTACATTGACACCAGCTGATTCTTCTCATCCTGCAAAGGACAAACAAACATGGCATCCAAGAAAAGAAGCAAAATAAGACTCTGTTCACATCTGCATCAAGGCATCCATGAATATCTGATTGCTATGACAGTTCTGTTCTTAGTGGATGGAAATGCAAGTCTGGGAGATCCCACTAGAATTTTGCTGTTTTTACCATATTTTACAGTGTTATCCACACTGGAGCTTTCCAGCTGTTGCAAAGCTGCAATTCCAATGGGGGGCACTAATGTAGCAAATTGCAGCACAATTATAAATAGTATGAACGGAGTATCAATAAATACAGATGTATGGTATATACATTTAAAGAGGTTCTCCAAGAGTAACTAATATTGGGCTATCCACCTGTTTTTGGCAAGAAAATAGAAAAAAGGCACCCATCTTTTTAGTTTTCAGTGGAAAACTGAAGAAAGTGCATCAGACAGAAATGTTCTTTTTTGTGTTCTTTAAGTGTTTGTGTCTTGTATCCCCTTTATGGGCAAATATAATGCAGTGTAATTGATGGCCTAAACTTTTCCTTTCCAGTGTTCATGGAGCACAGTTACACTTAGTGTACCCAGTACCCAGACTCCTGAGTACTTTTCCATGTCGGTTTTTCCCATTTAATAAATAAAATTGGCATGAATTTCCCCTTTCCTTGTACCTTACCGTATATTTATTAGTGTTGAACTTCATCTGCTACTTTTCTGCTAAAGCCTCTAATCTATCAGATTCATTTGCAATAGTGCACTGTGCTCTATTGTGTTAACCACTTTACACCGTAATATCCCCCCAAAAAAAGGGATATTGTACAATCCCAATACGAGGCCATTATTAAATATAGAAGAATAAGGTTTAAAACTGATACCTACTAGTAACAGTGACCTCTCTAATACTGACCCTTGTGGTACAGCACTAGTAACAGTGACCTCTCTGATGCTGATACCTTTATTCCCAACTAGCAACAGTCACCCACTCAGAGCATGTACTATTAATAACCATCCTCTGTTTCCTATCACTGAGTAAGTTACTTGCCCACTTACACACATTTCCTACCAGCCCAAGCATTCTCAATTTATGTACCAACCTTTTATGTGGCACTGTATCAAATGCTTTGGAAAAATCCAGAAATACGATATCCAGCGATTCACCCCAGTCCAATCACCTCCTTATAAATGTGGATCAGGTTAGGCTAACAGGACTGATCCCTCATAAACCCATGCTAATGTGAAGTTATATATTTGCTTTCATGGCAATACTCCAGTATAGCGTCTCTAAGAAAACCTCCCAACAATTTACATACAGTAGAGGTTAAACCTACAGACATAGGCGTGCGCACGGGGTGTGCCGGGTGTGCCCAGGCACACCCTAATCCAGTGGCGTTACGGCCCGCACCGGGTGATACCAAGACGCTCCGCACCATGCCCGACCGTCCTTCACCAGCCCAGACCCCCGCCCCCCCGCTGTGCGGTGCGCCTGTCCGTCAAGCACACCGCACAGCGCTGCCTCCTGCTCCTGTTTGTGCCCCGCCCCGCTCCGCTCTGGCTCACCTTCAGTTGCTCCGGTCATGTGACGGCGCATTACTGCCATCACATGACCATCAGGACGTCACGCTGTATTCAAGGACGCCGGCCCCAGAGCGTGACGTGACGGTATGCGGTTCGCAGGATTACCACGCTGAGTGAGTGAATGTTATTGCAACCTGCCTACTGGGTCTGGGGGGAGGAGGTTAATCTGGCGCACCGTACTATCTTCCTACAGGGGGGGGGATAGGGTTAATCTTGGGGGTACTGCATTCCTACAGGGGGGGAGAGGGGGTTAAACTGGGGGGTACTACCATCCTACTGGGGGGGGAGGGGGTCATCAGGGGGGTACTACCTTCTAACAGGGTTGGGGGATAGGGTTAATCTGGGGGGTACTGCATTCCTACAGGGGGGAGAGGGGGTTAAACTGGGGGGTACTACCATCCTACTGGGGGGGGGGGTCATCAGGGGGTTACTACCTTCTAACAGGGTGGGGGGATAAGGTTAATCTGGGGAGTACTGCATTCCTACAGGGGGGGGGAGAGGGGGATAAACTGGGGGGTACTACCATCCTACTGGGGGGGAGGGGGTCATCAGGGGGGTACTACCTTCTAACAGGGTGGGGGGATAGGGTTAATCTGGGGGGTACTGCATTCCTACAGGGGGGAGAGGGGGTTAAACTGGGGGGTACTACCATCCTACTGGGGGGAGGGGGTCATCAGGGGGGTACTACCTTCTAACAGGGTGGGGGGATAGGGTTAATCTAGGGGGTACTGCATTCCTTCAGGGGGGAGAGGGGGTTAAACTGGGGGGTACTACCATCCTACTGGGGAGGAGGGGGTCATCAGGGGGGTACTACCTTCTAACAGGGTGGGGGGATAGGGTTAATCTGGGGGGTTCTGCATTCCTTCAGGGGGGGAGGGGGTTAATCTGGGGCCCCGAGTAGGCAGGTAGTACCCCCAGATTAACCCCCTCCCCCCCAGTAGGATGGTAGTACCCCCAGATTAACCCCCCCCCCAGTAAGAAGGTAGTACCCTCAAATCAACCCCCTCTTCCTGCCAGTAGGAAGGTAGCACCCCCAGATGCTGGTGGCCTCCATGTCTATTTTGCTTTTGTAGGGAACTGTACTGCACCTAATGTGGCGAATTATACCGCACCTAATGTGGGGGAACATACTGCACCTAATGTGGGAACTATACTGCACCTAATGTCGGAACTATATTGCACCTAATGTGGGGGAACTATACTGCCAACCTTATGTGAGGGAACTATACTGCACCTAATGTGGGGAACTATACTGCACCTAATGTGGGAAACTATACTGCACCTAATGTGGGGGAACTATACTGCACCTAATGTGGGGAACTATACTGCACCTAATGTGGAGGAACTATACTGCACCTAATGTGGGGGAACTATACTGCCAGCCTAATGTGGGGGAACTGTACTGCACCTAATGTGGGGGAACTGTACTGCACCTAATGTGGGGGAACTGTATTGCACCTAATGTGGGGGAACTGTACTGCACCTAATGTGGGGGAACTGTACTGCACCTAATGTGGGGGAACTGTACTGCACCTAATGTGGGGGGAACTATACTGCACCTAATGTGTGGGGAACTATACTGCACCTAATGTGGGGAACTATACTGCCAATCTAATGTGGGGAACTATACTGCCAACCTAATGTGGGGAAACTGTACTGCACCTAATGTGGGGGAAGTATACTGCACCCAATGTGGGGAACTATACTGCACCTAATGTGGGGGAACTATACTGCACCTAATGTGGGGGAACTATACTGCACCTAATGTGAGGGAACTATACTGCACCTAATGTAGGGGAACTGCACTGCACATAATGTGGTGAACTATACTACACCTAATGTGGGGGAACTGTACTGCACTTAATGTAGGGGAACTGTACTGGTGCAGTACAGTTCCCCCACATTAGGTGCAGTACAGTTCCCCCACATTAGGTGCAGTAAAGTTCCCCCACATTAGGTGCAGTACAGTTCCCCTTCATTAGATGCAGTTCAGTTCCCCTCCATTAGGTGCAGTACAGTTCCCCCACATTAGGTGCAGTACAGTTCCCCCACATTAGGTGCAGTACAGTTCCCCCACATTAGGTGCAGTACAGTT
Source organism: Hyla sarda (assembly GCF_029499605.1). NCBI lineage: Eukaryota > Metazoa > Chordata > Amphibia > Anura > Hylidae > Hyla > Hyla sarda. The sequence goes on from NC_079198.1 coordinate 85,822,442, forward strand.
CCCCCACATTAGGTGCAGTACAGTTCCCCATCATTAGGTGCAGTACAGTTCCCCTTCATTAGGTGCAGTACAGTTCCCCCACATTAGGTGCAGTACAGTTCCCCCACATTAGGTGGCACCTAATGTGGGGGAACTGAACTGCACCTAATATGGGGGAACTGTACTGCCAACCTAATGTGGGGGAACTGTATTGCAAACCTAATGTGGGGGAACTGTACTGCCAACCTAATGTGCGGCGACTTATACTGCCAACCTAATGTGGTGGGACTTATACTGCACCTAATGTGGGGGAACTGTACTGCACCTAATGGAGGGGAACTGAACTGCATCTAATGAGGGGGAACTGTACTGCACCTAATGTGGGGGAACTATACTGCACCTAATGTGGGGGAACTATACTGCACCTAATGTGGGGGAACTGTACTGCACCTAATGTAGGGAACTTTACTGCACCTAATGTGGGGGAACTGTACTGCACCTAATGTGGGGGAACTCTACTGCACCTAATGTGGGGGAACTATACTAACTGTGTGCGTATATATATATATATATATATATATATATATATATATATATATGCACGCGCGCAGCGTGAGTTTGTGCTTTAGGGTGCACACCCTAATGCAATAGGCTGCGCACGCCTATGCCTACAGACCTATAGCTTCCAGAGTAACTATTTGACCCCTTTTTGAATATTGGCCCCATATTTACTATATATTGACAGACTATATTCCTATGGAGTCCCTAAATTTTTTTTTAAAAAGGTTGTCTTATCACATTCGGCACATACTAAGTGCCAAAATACATGCCTCATTGTTTTCATTGTGAATAGATGACACAGTTCACACAATGATTCACACTATGATAGTCCATTTTTGTGCCTTTTTTATTTTTAATTTTTTTTTTTTTTTAGTTTGGAGACCAAAAAAAATTGGGGGTGTGGGGTCAAAACTGCTGAGTTTGACACCAAAAACAGCAAATTTTTAAATCACGGAAAATTCTGATGGAAGCATGACATGTAATAATCCATGACACTAGTGCCCAGAGAAGTGATAACTGTGTCGATAAAATATGTCCAAGGGTTAAATGGGAGTGCAGGTGCAGTAACCATGGAAAAAAAATATTAAGATTTGCCAATAATTAATATTTATATTTCAATAATTGAATAAATAACACTTTTTCACAAAAGGAAAAAAACAACAATTTTTGTGATTTCTACACTAGCAAAGAGCTGGTGGGAAATTTTTGGATGTAAATTGGACTCTCACCCTTTCAAAATGTTATGTAAAACATCACCATGCCCAGTTTTGCTAAATTGGAGTGAGTAGTGCAAACCTTGGTTTATTCTAATGTAAAACACTTTGAATATCTGATAAAAACTTTTTTGCGCCAAAATTTTGGCGTGAAACACATCATTTTTTACTTAAAGAGTTTTGAATATGTCTCCCAGTGTATTTTCCTTCTTGGGAAAAATATATTGTGTTAAAATATCCTTGAGATTCCCAAAAGACACTGGAAGGCAGTACAGTACATACTAAATAACACTGCCCAGTTAATTACCTAGAAAATGTGGCGACATCCTATGCATCTGCCTCTCCATAGTTTCTGGCATCTGGTGTCAGATTGGGGTGCAAGCAATAGTACTACTTGTACCTCTCTCAGTAAGGATAAGTGATATGCCTTGCATAGCATTATATTATATGTAATTTTGTGCCTGTATTTAGATTATTACTATTTATATTATTACTAATAAAAGGTCCAGCATAAAAAGAACGTTTGCATTGGGAGGCATCCAACTATCTGTACTTACCGCTGCAAAAATTGAATATATTGTTATATCTATATTCACTGTAGTGCCATTTTTCCAGTACTTTACAGGTCTTAGATCCTTTTCATATCCATCTAACAGAGAGTGTAATAGACGTACTTGGGCCAAATTTGAATCTGCAGTACTATTTCTTTCTTTCTGGTCTCCTATGAGAAACACACAAACAAGTACTATGCTAGTAAATGTGCAAAATGTTAACTCCAAAGAAAAAACAGATGTAAATAACTGAATCAGATCCTTACATCATAGGCAAAAAGGTACGAAATTAGCTGTTTCGTCATTTTCTATGTACAAGGCAATGGACAACTTTCGAAACGTTTGTGCTCTACAGTTTGTTACTAGTAAAGTCTGTCAGAGAAGCTATTCTCGACAGGATTTTTATCAGCCTTTCTTTGTTCTCCTGAAGATACATCTAGTCTGATTTGAGACTACATTATTGTTTACCTTTGAATTGGTCATACATCTCTTTAAACAGTTGGATCAGAAGAAGAAGAGAGAGGTCGATAAATAGCCTGGCAAAGACTTACTTTTCTGATGAACTTTACTGATAACAGATGCTGAAGAACACAAACATTTTGTAATAAAAACATATGGAGAAAAAGGTTTTGCACTATAATAACTACAAAGCAAGTGTAAAATATCCTTTTCAATGGTCTCTATAGCCTTCAAAGATTGAAGTTATTTTACGTATGGTATGGTATGCACCGTTTATGATAATGATACAAATGGAGCCTCCTTTACCAGGTGCCAATAGAAGCAATATATTATGACCCAATAAAAGATAATGACAGTACATGTAGCATAAATAGAATGCTGTATAGAACAGGCAGTTATCTAGGTGAACAGCATAGTATATATAGGGCCGTACATTGCAGATGAAGCACAGGAAAATAACAAGCCAGTACATGTAGAACAGGTAAAGAAAGTTCAAGTAGATAACAGTACAGTAAATATAGTACAGCTAGTGACCACTAAGCCATAGAGTACATGTAGTAAAGGAATATAGTAGCACAGTAAACGTTGGGTATGTAGAGAACAGTGTAGCAAATGTATCAGTTATCTGAGGCATACAATCCTTGTTATTGTCAATATACCTTCATTAAATGTATAAAGTACCATAAAACTATTCCAGCAAATGATATCAGATAATGGAAATGTGACAGCAGATCCAAATCTACTTTTTTTTGTTGATAATTCACTCACCTGAGCCATAAGTTATTTGAAGAAGAAGACAGAATAAGCTCTTGTGAATCCAGCCCTGCACCATTATTGTACTTATGTAAGAGAACTGTATGAAAATCGAGGGTAGTGAGGAAGAAAATTTCAATCAGATCATATAATCTCTGCCTTGACGTGTATCTATTGGATAGCTGACCATTAACTCGCCAGTAAATGAGACATGTCCTAAACACAGGATGTATTTTATACTTTGGTTTCTACCGCTCTTGCTTTCAAGTTCTCATTTTAATGCATTATTTAAAGCAGGTATTCTCTATCTATTATTCATAAATTTATGTATCCATTTGTGACTGGTTTACAGACATTTCTGCAAAAAATTTTCAATAGCTTTCTGTGGTGTCTTGGCAAAAAAAAATGCTCCAATATTGTCACATCTGGGCAGGGAAAGAGTGCAGCCCTGAACTAACTGACAGTCTCTGTCCCTGCCTGCTTTTGTACCCGCCCTAGGCAGCGGGTCCGTAACCACAGTGCCGATCCCTTCCTATATAAGTGATGGAAACAACAGTCAACACAACAAACTACAATAATACAGACACAGGTCAGGGTACAGTAGAGAGCAGACAGACTAACAAGCATAACTAACACACACACAATAAGTCAATGTCCACTATCCGCATCAAAACCAGGAGTAGTACAAAAAAACGCTAATACCAGAGAGAAGTTGAGAAGTAAAGCCAAAAGTCACAGATACCGGGTAAACAAGAACAAACAGGGTATATTGCTAGCTATAGGAGTTGGACTCTCTCGCAGGCACTGAATGAGAGCAAACTGCCAGGTTAAATAGGCAACCCAGCAGGTTCTATCGTCAAAAGGTCAGCTGACCAGCCAGACAGCTAAGCATAACCCGGTAACAAAAACAAACCTGCCAGAACCTTTTAATCCTATAAATTCTGACAAACAATGTTAATCTTAGAGAGGAGAACAACCTGTTTTTTGGTGGGTGTAGGGACTTTCCTACAAGTTGGTCAGCCGTATGGAATCTAGGAGCAAACATTCCTGTTGCTATGTTGCCAAACCACACAAGCAAAGCAGTTCTATTAAAAACTCTCAGAGGGGATTTGGAATAGTTCAATGTATACCTCATTTCACTCTTCTAAAATGTTGACAACTTGCAGTTATTCCCCTTGTTTAGTCAATAAGTAGTGAAGGCAAAATTGGGATTTTTGTGTAGTCATTTTATGGATGTAACTTTTTTTGTTCTTATTTCAGCACTGTCAGTTTATGTGATTATACCTTTGGAATGCATTGATATATCCAAGTGATTCAAAGATTATTATTTCAAAAGACATTGTAAGGTTCAGCCATAATGTTTAATATAAATAGATAGATAGTGAGATATATAATTAGTCAATAAATGAAAATATATTTTTTTATGTTAGAGGAAAATGAAGAGTGCTCCAGCTCACCCTTTCAGTCTCTCTGTGACCTGCACTATGTAAGGCAGCACAAACTCAGTGGATGAACGAAAACAGGGACGTCCTTCACAGAACTCGTCCTTTCAGAACCAATCCTTTATTGTTTAAAACCAAAGTCAGGATACAAAATGTAATGCATTTTAGGAGCTTTTTCTGCACCCTTAATCGTACATTGTATATTGACGTCCCTGTTTTCATTTTTTTTATGTTGTCATCATTTTCTAAACATTTTTATATGTTTGAATACCTACCTATTAGTTATGCAGCAATTATTATTTTTTTTCAATTGTCAAGAAAGTTTCTAAAACATACAGGGGGAAATTTATCAAAACCTGTGTAGAGGAATAGTGGTGCGGGTGCCCATAGCAACCTATCTGATTGCTTCTTTTATTTTTAAAAATGAATCTGAAAAATGAAATACGCAATCTGATTGGTCGCTATGGGCAACTGCAATACCTTTCCCTATGCATATTTTTATAAATCTCCTCCACAGTATTTCTACCCTTCAATTCAGTTGTAAACTAGTTTTAAGGGGCCTACATATTAGTATCTTCCAGCAAATAACACATTAAAAATAAATCTTAAAGCAATAACCCTATTGAAAACTGATAATCGATTCCAGAGTCTCTAGAATGTAATCCAAAAATATGAAAAAATGAAGATTACTAATACAGATAATACAAGTCCTGTATTAGAGTCATAAATATCTGCTAGAAGCTATAAATCACTTTATACAGAGAGGACAGGTGCTTCTCTATCGTCCTGTACAGTACACACCGGAGATACAACATGAAGCCTATCTCACCTTGTGTCCAAAGGAGCAGCTAATCCTGGCACAGGTAAAGAGTAGTACATTACCGCACTATAATGTAGGGATGTGCTACTAGACAGAAAATCAGTGTATACACTTAAAAAATACAGGGGTTTTACCAGTAAAATGCCGACTCTGATTGATTGGATTTATCAGTCATTCACAAAAGCCTCAGATCCAGACTGTTTATAGCATTGTGTGTTGAGTATGGTGCAAAGTTATAATGGTTCAGATAAGACAAATGTATTCTACATAATATTGTAAACTAAGACCATTGTATCTTGAGGAATCACTGTAAATAAATAAATAATACCGTATTTTCCGGCATATAAGATTACTTTTTAACCTCGTAAAATGTTCTCAAAAGTCAGGAGATGTCTTATACGTCGGGTGTCGTCTTATACACCGGGTGCTGCAGTTGGCTGGGATGCCCAGGGTATGGATTATCTATACCACGGGCATCCCGCCCGAGATTAACTTCCCCTGTCATATTTGGGACATCCCTGTGTCCCGAAAGACCTTTCTGCGGCCCCGCGTTATCTTTAAAAATACAGGGGCCGCCGGTAGGTAGCACACGCAGTAGATCGTGACCCTGGACCGGAGGACCGGTGGTCGGAGCACTGAAGTGGGGCAGTACATAGGCATACAGCCTCCAGCTATACACTGTATATGGCTGAAGGCTGCATGTCTGTGGGGTCCACTGCCTACCTAATGTGAGGGAACTAAAACCTAATGTGGGGGAACTACAACCTTATGTGGAGGGAACTATACTGCCAGCCTAATTTGGGGGGAACTATACCGCCAACCTAATGTGGGGGAACTATACTGCCAACCTAATGTGGGGGAACGACAACCTAATGTGAGGGAACTGTACTGCCAACCTAATGTGGGGGAACTATTCTGACAAGCCAATGTGGTGGGAACTATGCTGACAACCTAATGTGGGGGGGGGGGAACTATGCTGACAACTAAATGTGGGAGAACTATGCTGATAACCTAATGTGGGGGGAACTATGATGCCTACCTAGTGTGGGGAACAATAGTAAGGTACCGTATCACGGTAGAGGGGTAGTCTTATACGGCGAGTAAAACCCAAACGTTATATTTTAACTGTAAAAGTTGGGGGTTGTCTTATACACCCGAAAATACGGTAATAATCCTATTTAATGCCAACATATTCTGCAGGGGGCGTAGCTATAAAGGTAGCAGTCACACCGGGGCCCTAGTGCATAAGGGGGGGGGGGGCAAAGCACATCTTCCCCATAAGAGACCAGTATTATAATTAGCATATAGGGACCCTGTGGCAGATTTTGCTTCGGGGCTCAGAAGCTACAAGCTACGCCTCTGTTCTGCAGCCCTTTATAATTGAGAGGGAACGTTTATAGACAAAATGAGAGATTACAGAATTACATAAAAATGACGAAATCAAAGAGAAGTGATGGATCTGATCACAGGAGCTAACAGTCTATAAGGAAACAAAGCTTGTAACAATATGCAAAGAAAATGCTTGAATTATACAATGGTCCAGCAAGCTTTTATAGAAATAGGGTAGAGCATATAAAATATAAATGAGCAAATCACCAGCCAGTATGCACAGGCATGACGGGAATATGAATGAATCGAATGTAGAAGATAAAAGAAGGGAGACCAGTTAGGGAATGTGGTAGATTTGTCTGTGTTTAAAACTCTGACTGTTGGGAATTAGTCTGATTGCTTGGAGTATTGTATTGTAGACAGGTCTTGGAGACAGGTGCGAGAGGTTTGTTTTATGAAGTTATATTAATGTCAAATATTCATCTTTATTTGTACCCTCAGAACTATAAAATGCTGCGGAATCTCATGCCGCTTTATAAAAAGAATATTATTAGTATTATTATAATTGTAGATCTTACAATATAAGCATAATGTATAGCAAGTGTAGGGTGTAGACTGAGATAAAAGAGGAGAGTGAGGGCAAAGGTGTAAAGAGCATTGGGAGATATTTACGAAAACCTGTACAGAGGAAAAGTTGATCAGTTGCCCACAGCAACCAATCAGATTGCTTCTTTCATAAAAAAATTATGTCTCAGTATTAAACTTAATAGGAGCTTCAACTTAATAGGAGGTTCTTTAGAGCAAGGCCTAATTTAACTAGCAAACTAGTTGATCCTCCCAGGGGTATTCCAGGGTTAACTGTGTAGTGTCCTCCCACCATTACCTTGTGAGTGACTGAACCAGGACTATAGGTGTCACCCAATATTAGTGCAATAGAGCCCACAGAAAGTTTTTCTAACGGTACCACTTTCTGTATCATGTCAGTAGGTCTTGGCTAGGTAGGAATGCTGCTTGCAGTCATCTCTTATCTCTTACTCTGTCGGTCTCTCAAATTTGACTCCCTTAAGGGGCAGTGACCCAGAGTTTAAATAGACTCTGGCTAACATGTTCCAACATGTGTCTGGAAACCTTTAGCATTTTCAAGAATGTTTTATCCTTCTACTATGATGGTCCTCTATGGAGGCTCTAGTGTTGTAAAATTCTCACTAGATGGTAGTGTGACTTAAAGGGGTTATCCAACATAAGGTGATTTTAGTACGTACCTGCCAGACAGTAATGGACATGCTTAGGAAGGATCTGCGCTTGTCTTGGGGCTAAATGGCTATGTTGTGAGATTACCATAACACTGTGGCTAGCTTTTTGTGAAGTGGTATTTCCTGTTTGACTTTTCTTTTTTTTTTACTACAAATCCCATAATTCCATTTTCCTCCCTCCCACACATCAGCCACCCCACCCATTGAAACATAAATGAGCTGCATCCATTCAATAGGCCTGTAGTTTTCAATCAGGGTGCCTACAGCTGTTGCATTAGTTGCAGTTTGATCTCTCTCCCACCAAGCGTTCCCTCCACCCATTGAAGCAGACAGGTTCCCTGTCATCAGCTCACTAGTGAGGTCAGGTATCGGCCGCATTGCAACCTGGGAAAAATCTGGGACAACAGTCATTTTGTATGCTGGTAAAAATAAATATTGGGGTGAAAATCACATAAGAATTGTGAGAAAACCGTCACACACAGGTACAGACACTGTTATGAACTATACTAACTTTACAGCCCCTGTAGCATAGTCAAATAAAAAAAATTCCTTGAATACCCTTTTAACTAGTGTGTACTCTGCTGCATGGTGTATTGTATATCTCAGGGTAGCAATACAGGATGCAAAATTCTTGAAATATATTTTCCACGTTCAAAGTGATGGAAGCCTTCCGATACTCTATCCCTAAACCCATTGTTGTACATCACAGTACATTCAAAGTACTCACATACAGAAAGTCTTCAGACCTTTTTACATTTTCTAATCTTTTTATGTATCTGTCACTTTGGATGGGGACTGTCGGTGGACAACCAATTTCATGTCTCTCCAGAGAACAAGCTCTCCAAATGACCTGGGCAATAAGATTCCATAGTGTCCCGGAAAATGTGTTCTTCAGACATGCTTTCCTCACAGTTTTTCACTTCAGGCTGTCTTCTTGACCTTGTTTCTGCAAGCCCCCTTTTACCACATTTACCTCTTCTGTGTCTTACATTGGAGTGTTTGACTACGAACCTGCAACCTATACCGTGACCACTCCTAGAAATGACCTGATAGCCCCCTACATCAAAGACTAGATCCTTATCAAGAGAGGGCTTAAAGTCTTAAAACCACAGAGATAAATACACAACACCCTCAGGAGAGGTCCAAAGTCAAACTGTATAACTGGTACATTGGGTCCTCACATTTATGAAGTTAATAAATAGCTGGGGCTGTAATCATTCAACCAAAAAAAAAAAAATTCCCTTATAAGAGTTACACTTGCTGTCACTTTGTGTTATAATGCTAAAAAAATAAATAAATAAAATAACTGGAGCAGCCAATCAGCAGCCATAATGCTATATTGTCCTGCCCAAATCACCACAGCCAAAGACTAGTACTGAAGATTATATTTATATTTATTTAGCATTGGGCTATACAGTTCAATGCCACATTGACTGCATCAAGTCTTGAATTGAAAATATTAAAAAATCTTGTAGTTCTATGTTCTCAAACTGTACATTATAAAAATGTTAAGTCAACTATATTAATTGATACAATATGATATCAACACTGTAGCAATTTCCTCAAACCAGGAAAAGATTAAAACACATGTTTATTACCTTTTCATACAAGGTAAATAGTTTTTAGTTTTTTTTGTGCTACTAATTATAAGCATGTCTGACATGGCAGGTAACTTATAATGATAAGGGGTCATGTGTGTACATAAGGGTTAGATGGGCATTATGGGCCTCATGTACTATGTTTACCCTTTTCATAGTAATTCATTTCCCTCATTTGCATAAATTTGTTTATGCATGTTGTAAAAAGACTCCAAAAAAGGGTGACCAATTTGATAATTCCCTTGGATTGTGAAATAATTGGAAACTAGGTCCACTTTTGGGAAAATGGGGAACATGGTGGAAAAATAACAGGGAAATTACAAGAAAAATCTTTAATAATTAAAGTGAAAGTGTATATATCTGGTATATGGCATTTTTAATCAGATTTCATTCCCTGAGCTAGTGGGGGGGGGGGGGGGGGGGAGCCTAGGTTCTATGATGCCTGCTATACACACTTCACACACATAAAAGAAGGTATCCTGTTTTCCTTTGCCTCTACATATAGCTTAACCCCTTAAGGACCAAGCCCATTTTCACCTTAAGGACCAGGCCAATTTTATTTTAGCGTTTTAGTTTTTTCCTCCTCGCCTTCTAAAATCCATAACTCTTTTATATTTCCATCTACCGACCCATATAAGGGCTTGTTTTTTGTGTGACCAATTATACTTTGTAATGAAACCTCTCATTTTACCATAAAATGTACGGCAAACCCCGAAAAAAATTTCTTTTAGTGAGGAAATTTAAATGAAAACCAAAATTTTGCACATTTTGGAGGGTTTCGTTTTCACACTGTACAATTTACGGTAAAAATTACATGTGTTCTTTATTCTGTGGGTCAATGCGATTAAAATGATATCCATGGCTAGAATACTTTTATATTTTTGTACCGCTTAAAAAAAATCTAAAACTTTTTGTACAAAATCAGTAATCTAAAATTGCTCTATTTTGACCACCTATAACTTTTTCATTTTTCCGTATACAGGGCGGTATGAGGGCTCATTTTTTGCGCAGTCATCTGTACTTTTTTTAGATACCACATTTGCATGTATAAAACTTTTAGATCCTTTTTTATAATTTTTTTTTAATAAAATGTGACAAAAAAGCAGCATTTTTGGACTTTTCTTATTTTTTACATTTATGCCGTTCATCGTACGGGATCATTAACATTATATTTTGAAAGTTCTGACATTTACGCATGCGGCGATAATAAATACGTTCATTTAAAAAAAAAATTACGCTTTTTGGGGGTAAAATGGGAAAAACTGACAATTTTCCTTTTTATTGGGGGAGGGGATTTTTCACTTTTTTTACTTTTTATTTTTAAAATTTTCAACTTTTTTTTGTCCCCATAGGGGACTATCTATAGCAATCCATTGATTGCTAATGCTGTGCAGTGCTATGTATATGACATAGCACTGCTCAGTATTATCGGTGACCTTCTGCTCTGGTCTGCTCGATCTCAGACCAGAGCAGAAGACCCCAGGAGACAGCCGGAGCCAGGTGAGGGGACCTCCGGCCGCCATGCTGGATGATTGGATCGCCGCGGCAGTGCTGCGGGCTATCCGATCATCCATACAAAGTACCACAATGCCGCAGATGCCGTGATCTGTATTGATCACGGCATCTGAGGGGTTAATGGCAGACATCCGCGTGATCGCGGATGTCGGCCATTACGGGCGGGTCCCCGGCTGCTGCTAGCAGTCGGAACCTGCCGTGTATGACGCGAGCACCGTTCCGTTGCTCGCGGTCATACACAGGACGTAAATGTACGTCCTGGTGCGGGAAGTCCCCCCAAACCAGGACGTACATTTACGTCCGTGGTCGTTAAAGGGGTACTCCGGTGGCAGAAAGTGGTCGTTAAAGGGGTACATGTGCCAGAAAGTGAAACAGATTTGTAAATTACTTCTATTAAAAATTCTTAATCCTTCCAGTACTTATTAGCAACTGTATACTGCAGAGGAAATTCTTTTCTTTTTGGATTTCTTTTCTGTCAAGACCACAGTGCTCTCTGCTGACACCTCTGTCCATTTTAGGAACTGTCCAGAGCAGGAGAAAATTCCAATAGCAAACATATGCTGCTCTGGACAGTTCCTAAAATGGACAGAGAGCAGCAGAGAGCACTGTGGTCGTGACAGAAAAGAAATCCAAAAAGAAAAGAATTTCCTCTGTAGTATACAGCCACTAATAAGTACTGAAAGGATTAAGAATTTTTAATAGAAGTAATTTACAAATCTGTTTTACTTTCTGACACCAGTTGATTAAAAAAAAAGTTTCCTACTGGAGTACCCCTTTAAGAAGGGGCAGCATCATGGAAGACATTCTAAAGCTGTGCTAATCAGTCTAAGCTGTGAATCAATCGCTGGAGGCAGATGTAAAACACACAATAATCTCATGTGTAGTGTCTTTGCAGTATGTTTCCCTTGCTCATTCCAACAACTCCCTCCCCCATCTCCTTTCGTGACACTGCCTTCTCCATTGTCTTGTATAGGCAGCATGTAACATAATCCCTCAGTAAGATAATAGTCTGTCTTGTCAAGATGCAATTGAACTATTTTTCAGAAAGGATGAAAGTTTAGGCAGGAGAATAGGAAAGAAGCCTAACCAGAGGAAGAAGAGGCATTTTCCATGATAAGATATATTTACAAAGGTTCTTACAGTTGCTTTTACTATTTACTTATGCAAAGTGTGTTGAAATGAAATACATTAGAAGTTAAACATTAATTATTTAATTAATTATTAAAAACATTAGAAGTGTTTCCGGAAAATACTGTGCTAAGTAGTGTGATAATGACCCAATCACAATAAAAGCCCGTGTGTCTCTTACCAAAAAGTAATGCCATCATAAAAAGTACTGATATCTCCCTAAGCTATTCAGCTATAACATACATTTGCAACAGAAATAAAATCCTTCTTTGTAAAAGAGAATAATGTTTCCTCTGAGTCTCAGGAAAACTTTACTTTTTTTACACAAACATAATTAATATCCTTATTGGATCAAATTATGGGTCTGAATAATTTCACCATAGACTTGTGAACACTGGGTTTCACTATTAGTCAACTGACTTTTTCTCTGCAGTCACCACTGTAGGTCACTATAACCACATTATTTGGGGTGTCTTTCATGGTGTAGTGTAAAAAGGAGGCCAGCATTTAGGAAGAGTCATTGAAACACTAAATCACAAATGTATGTCAATACATGTTTTTTTTAATTAAAGTGACACATTTTACCATGTTATGATCACATATCATTATATTAAATAATACATGTTTTGACAGATTATACAATACAATTCCTAAAAAATATAACTACAGTGCCCAAATATAATTTCCATATAGCGTCCAAATAGCACTGCCCAATAAAACAGTGAATGAAACTTCATCCTATACTGTTGTCTTTCTACAGGTTTGACCTCAAGTTTGGGATGATGGGTGGAGGAGAGGTACCGTAGGGGTGCGCAGCCTATTGCATTAGGGTGTGCACCCTAAAGCACAAACTCACACCGCGTGCGTATGTATGTATATATATATATATATATATATATATATATACACACACACACACGCAAATACACTCTTGCACTCAGTAAACCAGCTCAGGTCAGTTGCTCTGTGTGAACAATATATAGTATAAGGCAAGTTTAAAACAATACAGCTGAACAATCTGTATTTGAATCTAAACTATCAGTAGGCAGCCATTTGCCCCTTTAATATGTGACACATATCGGTCTGACTGAGGCTGAACAAATGAGTAAATGAAATAAAAATGCAGCATGAAGGAAGAAAAACTCAAAAATTATAAAATAAATTGTATATTAATTATCTATATTATTCTAAAATGCGGGCTGTTTACGAAGAGAGTATGTTTATTTTTTTTATGTTATTATTTTTTTTGGTACAGGAAGAAGACCGGACTATGGAAGATCAAAAAAGAGAGAATTTTTTTTTACGTAATAAAACAGTTAAAGAGGGGTCACATGGGGTGTTTATTTCAATAAAGTTTCTTTTAAACTTGTGTCTTTTTAATTACCTATTTGTCTTGTCTTTAAAGGGGTACTCCGCTGCTAGGTATCTTATCCCCGATCTCCACACTTTTGAACAAACGCTGAGTTCCGACGGCAGTAGTCGTGACGTGACAGCCATAGACATAAAGGCGAGCTCAGGGAGAACAGAAACCTCCTGTGTAGCAGAATGGCAGTGGTTGTGACATCACACCACGCCGCCTCTATTCATGTCTATGGGAGGGGGCCGCTCAGAACGCCGGGTGCTGTTCAAAGATCGTGGAGGTCCCGCAACTTGGATAGGGGATAAGATGCCTAGCAGTGGTGTACTCCTTTAAGCTGTTACATGTAAATATGTTTTTTTGAGATTTGAAATACTTTTTTTTTTTTTTTCTGTGTCATTCCCATCCATGGTTTGTTTCTGTTGTAGTATCTCAATTACATTAATTACATTTAGCATCAATGTAAAAATAACTTACATCCTTGCGCTGTATAATCAATAATCTCATATATAGTGATATGACCAACAAATTGACAAAGTAACAATATAAGTCAAAATAGTTACAATGTACAGCCAGAAAAAAAAATGATCAAGTGCATATCCAACAATGAGCCATTCCTTAGAGATCTCCTGATCGGCATTTTTCTCCAGATGTTGTCTAAGAGCCACTATTTCATTGAAAATACTATGTAGAATCTCAAAAAGCTCTTTCGTTGGCACAATTGCAGGTGATATTTTGAAATTTTCTTCACTTTCAGAATATTTTGACAATGCATCTAAAAATAAATGTGACATTGTTGAGGTGAGATGGGAAGAAAGATAATATTATTTAGACATTATTGTGCACTCCTATTAGAACATTTTATGTATGGATCTGTTATTTCAGCACTGCAAGTTGTTTTAAAGGGGTACTCCAAAGGACAGGGCATAAGATTTCTGATCGGGGGGTCCTGCCACTGGGGACCCCTTCCATCTCGCATGTAGCATCCACCCCTTGGAGCTGCACACAGCGCTGCAGCCTCGGAGTCTTCCAAATAGGGACTACGGGGCCAGAGTATGGTGACGTCACGACTTTGCCCCCATGTGATGTCACGCCCTGCCCCCGCAATGCAAGTCTATGTGAGGGGTGGCGGGACCCCCACGATCAGACATCTTATCCTTTGGATAGGGAATAAGATGTCTGAGGGCCAGAGTACCCCTTTAATGAAAGCAGGACATGTGGCCGGTGGTCATTTCTTAGGTACCATGTGGCACTACTGCCTAAACAGAATGATATATTATTTTTGCAATTTATGGTTTTGGCAGCACTGTACAACATTATATTTAGAAAACAACAACTATAGGGCACCCATATGGTATAGTTATTTGTACATTGTATGACAGTACATCATATTAAGGAGGGAGCACCAATTTAAGGTACAATATAAGGCACCAATTCAACATAAGCTTTTCTTTGCAGCAGAGACAGAATTGCAGTGAAAGAGGACACCAGTATAATAGATACACACAATAATATATAAATATAGCGTAGCAAGATTGACCGGGCACTGCAGAGTCCGACAGGCAGAAAGCGAAGAAGACAGGGGTATGTAGTCAAAGCCGCAGCACTGACCAAAGCAGTGCTTAGACGTCAGCAAAAGTAAAAGTCCCATCAAAAGACAGCGTAGCACTCACCATAAGGCTAAGTTCAGACTACGGAATTTCCGCCGGAATTTTCGCTTTGAAATTTCCGGCAGAAATTCCGCTTACTATAATGCATAGTGTAGTGAATGGTTTTCCGTTCACAAATTCAAATTCACAAATCCGCTAGAAAATTTCCGCCTGAAGAAAGGGGTTGCTCTTTCTTCAGGCGGAAATCCTAGCGGAACACATAGCAGTCTATAGGAGACTGCAGTGTCCGCCCGGTCCTAGCGCCAACTAATTCAGTCGGCGCAGGCGGAACTTGAAATCTCCGGGCGGAAATTTTCTGCACGGAGATTCCATAGTCTGAACCTAGCCTAATGGTCAGGATTAAAGCTTCTTTATTAGAGATCCTTTAAAAGTCCATAAACATAAACGTGATGACTAAAAACGGAAATCTGGAGTGTAGGTACAGGGGGCGGGTGTAGAGGCCATTATGGTGAGTGCTACACTGTCTTTTCTACTTTCATATAGATACACACAATGGAGGAGATTTATGAAAAATATGTCTAGAGGAAAAGTTGCTTGGTTGCCCATAGCAACTAATCAGATCACTGATGAAAAATAAAAATGAAAGAAGCGATCTGATTGGTTGCTATGGGCAACTCAGCAACATTTCCTCTGGACAGGTTTCGATAAATCTCCCCCAATAACTTTTACTCATTCCTCCTCCAAGTGAAAAAGTTTCATTTGAATGGGACATGTCCTGTCCTTTGTCATTTATGTCCTCGGGTCCTGCCTCCAAAAAAAAGTTCAATGTGGAGGCATTCCTGTCTCTCCAAGGGAAAGGTGCGAAGCAGACCCATGATTGAATGTCACAAACATTAGGTGACAGGCGCCCCTCATATGCAACAGTTAACAATTGGGTTGTCAACTTTAAAATGGGCCATTTTGGTGTTGATAGTGATAAACCCATTGGAAACCTGTTTCTGTTTCTGTGCCTGCAAATGTGAAAGCTATTCATGACATGATCAGTATATCACTCAAAATTATTGCCATACATCTGTGAATATCACGTGAAAGATTTGGTGCCATTTTCTGCAAGGACTTAGAAATGAGAAAGCTTGCAGCAAAGTGGATCCCAAAACTTTTGACACTTTTGCAGGTGAAACAATAGCAATACCGACCTCCTTAGGCTTTTAGTTGCCTGACCTTGCCCCTGCTGACTATCATCTGTTCTCCAATCTCAAAAAACACCTAAAGGGACAATGATTTGGAAGTGTTCTGGAGCAAATAATGCAGCAAATGAGTGGTTACTCCAGCAGTCAGAAGAATTTTATTTGCAGGGACTTACAAAGCTGCAGGACAGATGTCCCAAGTGTAGTGAATCCTGTGGAAATATGGAGGATAATGTGGGAGTTACAGCTTCCTAGCTCAATATTTTCTGGGTAAGGCCCAATACTTATCAGAGCCCCTGCATAAAGGGTTTCACTAAATGCTGTTAAAACATCTCGGACAAAATGAAATTGAAGAAAACAAAAACGTGGAGAGGGTGTTCTTTTTGGACCACTGCAGTACAGGGCTGTGAGGCTCATGTAGGCCACTACATTTAGAAAACTGTCCAAAGAAATGTTAAATAAGATAGTTGCACATTTTGCAGGGGTAATGTGGAATTTATAGTTAACACCTAACATTTTAAATGTATTTGGCTGAGATCTCTATCAGTATCATAACATTCAGTGATACATATGTGTCCTTTTTGCAAAATTGTAATTGTTATTTCTTGTTTTCATAGACACATGCACTAGAGGAGGCGGCGGCATACAACATTTGCATAAACCGGGACAAGCGTCAGACAAAAAAGAAATATACGGTCTCTCCTGTGATTGTCAATTTTATATATGTACATTTATTGTAATGCTGTAACTGGTGGGCTGGGTTCGGCTTGCATAATTTTGGTTCACTTGCTGTTTTTCCGTTAATATGGACTCCGCAGTGACCAGGAGTGAGCCTGCCTTTGTGCGAGTGCAGACTCAGATGCGGGCCGGACTTGCCCTTTAGTGCAGTAAATGACTGGCAGACACATAGGGGGAGATTTATCAAAACCTGTGCAGAGGAAAACTTGCCCAGTTGCCTATAGCAACCAATCAGCTTGCTTCTTTCATTTTTATGAAGGCCTGTAAAAAATGAAAGAAGCGATCTGATTGGTTGCTATGGGCAACTGGGCAAGTTTTCCTCTGCACAGGTTTTGATAAATCTCCCCCATAGACCTATATTGCGTAATTTGCCAGAATCTATCATGGTGATTCATGCTTCATACTTACATGTACGCATGGACACCAGGAGAGCCGTTACTATGGTGCGAGTGATGCCGGCCCGTGATTGGTCCCTAAATCTAGTGTGTCATTGGCCCGCGTGTGCACACACAGAACGGCGTGGAACGCCAGGGAACTGAGGTGGCATCCTGCCCCATTATAGTATTATTGTCATGCTCGGGAATTCATGCATGTATGCTCCGCCTTCCTTGTTATTAATTCTAAACAGAATTAATGTTATTGCACTGAATTACATGAACTTTCATGCACTTTATGCACAAATAACATCCTGATACACGAGCTAAGCACTTTTTGATGAATAATGTATTGTGAGATGCATATATTTTATGATGTTTTTGCACAGTGTACTCATTATGTTAAATAATGGATTAATGTACACCATATGTATAAACATATGTATAAACAGTGACCCCTCGACATACGATGGGCTGGACATACGATAATTTCAACATGCGATGGCCTCTCAGAGGCCATCGCATGTTGAAGGCAGCATCAACATACGATGCTTTTTTATGTCGGGGCCATCGCATAAACGGCTATCCGGCAGCGCTGACTGCTTCAGCTGCCGCCGGAGAGCCGTTTACGGTGCCCAGTGTGCTTCGGTGATGGTCACTCACCTGTCCTCTGGCGCGTCCTCTTCGGGATTGTCTGCATCGTCGGCGCTCTCCATCGATGTCATCATGTCGCTGCGCGTGCCGTCCCGTCATCCAATAGGAGCGGCGTGCGTAGCGACGTGATGGCGGCGACGGAGAGCGCGGTTGCCGGGGAAGCAGAAGCTTTGCTGGAGCGTCGGGGACACCTTTGGGACGCGGCGAGAGTGATGGACAGCGACATCCCGGGCAGCAGTGACGAGCGGTGACAGTCCGGAGCGGCGGGGACAGGTGAGTACAACTTACAACAGAATTAATGTTATTGTACTGAATTACATGTACTTTCAATCAGGATGTTAACACTTCATGCACTTTATGCACAAATAACATCCTGATACCCGAGCTAAGCACTTTTTGATGAATAATGGCATATATTTTATGATGTTTTTGCACAGTGTACTCATTATGTTAAATAATGGATTAATGTACACCATATGTATAAATACAGTGACCCCTCGACATACGATGGCCCGGACATAAGATAATTTCAACATGCGATGGCCTCTCAGAGGCCGTCGCATGTTGAAGGCAGCATCAACATTAGTGTTGCTCGCGAATATTCGCAATTCGAATTTTATTCGCGAATATCGCATATTCGCGAATTCGCGAATATTCACGAATATAGCGCTATATATTCGTAATTACGAATATTATTATTTTTTTTTCACAGTACACATCACAGTGATCACCCCTCTCTGCTTCCAGCTTATGTGGTGTAAGAAGGCTCTAATACTACTGTGTGAGACTGGTGTGCGAAGTTTCGCATATGCGAAAGTTTGCACATGCAAATTTTCGCATATGCGAATTTTCACATATGTTAATTTTTGTATATGTGAATTTTCATATATGCAAATTTTCGCACATGCGAATATACGCATATGCGAAAATAAAACGAGAATATTCGCGAATATGACGAATATTCGTCCATATATTCGCGAATATTCGCGAATTCGAATATGGCCTATGCCGCTCAACACTAATCAACATACGATGCTTTTTTATGTCGGGGCCATCGCATAAACGGCTATTCGGCAGCACTGACTGCTTCAGCTGCCGCCAGATAGCCGTTTACGGTGCCCCGTGTGCTCCGGTGATGGTCACTCACCTGTCCTCAGGGCTCCGGCGCGTCCTCTTTGGGATCCCCTGCATCGTTGGCGCTCTCCATCGATGTCATCACGTCATCCAATAGGAGCGGCGTGCGTAGCGACGTGATGGCGGCGACGGAGAGCGCGGTTGCCGGGGAAGCAGAAGCTTTGCCGGAGCGTCGGGGACACCTCGGGGACGCGGCGAGAGTGATGGACAGCGACATCTCGGGCAGCGGTGACGAGCGGTGACAGTCCGGAGCGGCGGGGACAGGTGAGTACAACTTTCTCTAACAGTGGTCTACAACCAGCGGACCTCCAGATGTTGCAAAACTACAACACCCAGAATGCCCGGACAGCCAACGGCTGTCCGGGCATGCTGGGTGTTGTAGTTTCTCAACATCTGGAAGTCCGCAGGTTGTAGACCACTGTCCTATACTTTACATTGCACGGA
This sequence comes from Hyla sarda, assembly GCF_029499605.1. Lineage (NCBI taxonomy): Eukaryota > Metazoa > Chordata > Amphibia > Anura > Hylidae > Hyla > Hyla sarda. The sequence continues at coordinate 85,842,041 of NC_079198.1, forward strand.
TCCCTCAACATACGATGGTTTCAACAAACGATGGTCCTTTTGGAACGGATTACCATCGTATGTTGAGGGACCACTGTACTTTGTTAGTATCACTGATGTTAAGCTTGAGAAAGGCTGCAAGTGGGAAGCCAAAATGTCGCTATGCCGTCAGGCTAATAAAACTTCACTTGAGTTCACGTATCTTTGAGTGCTGCAGAGTTTCTGTAATGGAGATTGACCATAACCTGGGACAACGATCTGCTGGCGCCCATCACTATTTTCCTTGACTGGTTGTGCTGCTTCTCTTTTTCTATTTGGCAGTTGTAATGTATACATTTTATGAGGACTAACCAGTACTTGGGGTCTCTGTTGCTTGCAGTATATCCGAAGAATCAGTCTTGTCTTTTACAGGAAGCAAAATGGTCATATATTCCAGAACCAGCTTCTTTAGCCACTGCGGAACCTTAGACTGAATATTTTTCTTATTGACTATACGAACTATGAAAATACTTTCTGTCAAACTGAGGACGAGCAGAGCCATGCAGACCACAAAATACACCTCTAAAAATAGAAATATATACACTGTAAGTAAATTAAAATAACTGTTATCATACATGAAAAATCATTTTATATATATATATATATATATATACAGTATATATATATGAATATATTTTATATACCGTATACACAATATCCAAAAGACAGCGGCACTCCAATGCATGAAAAGAAGAGTGATTTATTCAGAAAACGTGAAGCGACGTTTCGGCTGGCTCACCCAGCCTTCAAAACAGCTGGGTTAGCCAGCCGAAATGTCGCCTCACATTTTTTGAATATATTGGAGTGCCGCTGTCTTCTGGATATTGCAGTTGAGGGGGGCCCTGGACCAGGGCCTGACCTAAGCACTTTTTTTCAGTTGGTGTGCTGCTTTACTGGACTGTACCTAATATATATATATATATATATATATATATATATATACACAGGGGTGTGGAATTTTTTTTTTAACTACTTGTCCAAGGGACAAGCATAATCTACTTGTCCCTCATGATGATACACTTGTCCTGGTACACAAAGTAATTTTAACCAAAATGGCATGTAAATAAGGTCTTTATTAGTTTATTTATTTAGTTTTTGCACTTTTGTTTTTTCCTCCTCGCCCTATAATAACCATAACTGTTTTATTTTTCCATTTACAGACCCATATAGGGCTTGTTTTTTGTGGGACCAATTGGACTTTGTAATGACACCTTTCATTTTTCCATAACGTATGTTCCGAAACAAACAAAAAAAAATGTTTTCATTTTTTTTATTTTTATGCCATTCACCTTGTGGTCAAACATGTGATTATGATACTTTTGGTCAGCCTGATTATAACAATACCAAATATGTTTAATTTCCATCATATGTTACTAATTTTAAAACAATTCTAAACATTTTAGCATTTTTTTTATTGCCATTTTCTTTTCCCTATACTGAGCTGTATGAGGGCTAATTTTTTGTGCTGTAATCTGCTGTTTGTATCGGTACCATGATGGTATTGATTGGACTCCTTGATCGCTCTTTACTTCATTTTTCTGGGATATGATGTCATGAAAAAACACAATTCTAAGTTTGGTATTTTTCTACGTTAATGCCATTGACTGTACTAAACATATAATGTAAAATTTTTATAGTTCGGACAATTACACACGTGTCAATACCAATTAGGTTCATTTTTATCATATTTACATGTTTTATATGAAACATGTGAAAAGGGGGGTGATATGAACTTTTAATATGAAAGGGGTTAATGTATGCATGTTTTAAACTTTTATTAAACATTTTTTTTCTTTACACTTTATTAGTTCCTTACGGGACTTTAAGAAGGAATCAATAGATTCCTCATAAAGATCAATGAAGTTCCATAGAACTCCATTGATCTGTGTGATCCTTACTCATTTAATTGTTCCTGCTCCAGGCTTCTCCCTGTTGTGGTAAGACACAAAGGTGTATTTTAAATGTTTTTAATGGGGATTTGTCTGATTAGATATGTTGTGAATTATGTTTTGTGCTAATTCAATAAAGATTGTTATACTTGAGTGATTGTATGTGCGCTATATGGTGTACTTTCTTTGTTTCTTTTTTGGATAAGATCCCTTTAGACCGCCACTGTCACAGCTGACAGCAGCTATCTAGAGGGTTAATAGTTGGCCGCAGCGATCTCAGCATGCCGACTATTAGCGGCAGGTTACAGCAATCAGCTGGGGACTCGGGGTAGGAACCGAACTTGAGTCAGGAGCCCACTCCTTACACCCTGAATGCCAGCATGTCAAAATTAGAGATCTCGTGTGAGGTGCGAACTGCTTCCGTTCTGCACCTCACACCAGCCCTGCTTGCCCAATGCAGGGCTAAATGGAAAAATTTACCTGCCCGGCGCCCTGAACTTCTTGTCCCGGGCATCGGGCAATAGGATTTCCTTATCTCTGATATATGTATATATATTTATAAAACTTTGACTGATACTTTGATTAATAATTGCATTTCTGCCTATGTATTTTAGAGTAATTAATACATGTCTTTATATTGTTACCAGTTCTGCCACTGTTTTGTCAAACTGAGAAAAGTCCCACTAGGAAATTCTGTGGCAGCAGAGTCCTATTGTTTTCAACAGGATTCTGCGGCACCGCGCACACAACGGAATTTCCGCACCGTTAACATCTGTGGTGGAATTACTAATTCCGGCCTCTGCAGAAAGAACTGACATGTAAATTCTTACTGGAGATGGTGCATTTCCAAGCGGTCCTAGTGCCGACATGTTCTGCCAGTACTTGCTGTTTGTGAAATGTCAGCAAATTTTTTTGCGAAGAGCTGTGCAACAAAAAAGGAAAAATAATAAAAAGCATAAAATATAGATAAAGCAGCTGTTAATCCTTCTACAATGAAGCTACAGGTTGTCTTTCAACTTTTTATAAAAACCCAGGTATTCTTTAAGGAGTTATAAAACATATTATAAACAAACAGCACTCTTTAAAAATCATTTAAATTTTTTTGAGTTAACAAAGAAAAACATTTCTTACAGACATTTTTATACATGTTTGAGTTGATACCTATTATTGGAGTTCCTTGGGCCGAGGCAGGTAAGGTTTCTGAAACTATGATGAGAAAAACAGAATAACCAAGAAGGAGGGTGATCTTAAATGAAATTCTTTCTCCACTTTCCGGAGGGAGGTAGAAACCTATAGTATCCATAATTATGAGAAACACGCTGGGAATAACAAGATTCACAACATAGTACATTGGATGTCTCCTGAAGATAATCTATGGAAAAAAATGCATTGTCTGAGTAAGAAATAAAACAATACAAAATCACCAACTGTATATACTAGAGTATAAGCCGAGTTTTTCAGCTTATACTCGAGTGAAGAGAAATATAAAATTGCAGGTATACCAGTGGGGGGGGGGGGGGGGGGGCGAGGGGATGGCCCTGGCCCATCACGCCACATACACTTGCATTGAGGGTGCATGGCCGTGACGTCATGAGGGGCGTAGCCATGACATCACAAGCCCCCAGCGCAGCACCTGACATTCTAAACAAACGCCGGGTGCAGCAGAGAGATCGCGGGGGGTCCCAGCAGCAGGACCACCTGCGATTAGACATCTTATCCCCTATCCTATGCATAGGGGATAAGATGTCTTAGGGCAGAGTACCCCTTTAAGATTTAAGGTTCCTACTCCAGGTACCTGCAGTTCCTCTTTATATATACAGTTCCTATTTTATGATCATATAAGAATACCGTAAGAATAAGACCCCTGTAGAATGGCGCTGCAGACTCCCAGGTAAGGATGCAAGTAGACCAGGTAGTGGTACAAAGGTTCTCAGCAGAACCGTTTATTAATAGAAAAATAAAAAAAACTGGTGATGACGCGTTTTGGGAGGAGCCCTCCCTTCCTCAGATCAGGAGGGGGAGGGCTCCTCCCGAAAGGCGTTATCACCGTTTTTTTATTAGCTGAACATTGAGTACCCCATTATCACTGGGGTGAGAGGCTTACTCTACTCTTTCTGAAGGTGAGCGGCCATTCTTTTTGTTCCTGGGTCATCCACCGGACCCTTTGTCCTAGGGTAATACACGATACACGGAGGGTAATACACGATGTGCCGGTATCGTTCTTTCTTTTTTATTCTGACAGATATTTTATGATCAAACTGTTCTTATCAGGATCCATGTCCTCCTCTGTTGTACATGCTTTTGTCATTTTCTTTCTTACTTCTATTTCCGATTGATTTTTAGATACTTTTGGTTAATCTGCCCCAGAGAATAAAAATGTACAAAAAAAGCTAACAAAACAAATTAAAGGATCTGTAGTGTTTTAGATGCTCTGTGCACAGTGATGTTTATATTGTGGATAAAATGAGAAACCAATAGAGTCAACTCACAGAGAATTCTACCACGCCAAATTTGTCCCCCAGTTCATCCACTACTTTGTAATTGGAATTGATGCCGAGAAGTTCCCATTCTCCTTTATTGTAAAACTTCTGCAGATCCTTCTTCATATCCTTTGATTGTCTCCACATGGACACGTTAATATGTTCAACTAAAAGATAAAAGTAATTTTAAAAGACTCTTTCAATTTAAAATTCTGACTTTAAATTTAGCATTTAACATTTTTAGTGTTTCTTGAGTGGCAAATAATTAAGGAGATTGCCTGAAAGTATTTTTTTTAACTCGAAAAGGAAATGCTAAGCCAATCACTGTCATTGAGAGCATTGGTTGGCAGCTAGTGGTTGGCTGAGATGGATTTTCCAACCATTTCCCATGTGTTAAGCAGTGGTGTAAATAAACTTTGGCTAACCCAGACCTTCAGGGGAGCTGCAGGCCACCAAACAAATCTGCCCACTGCACCACTAGATAAGATACAGATGTCTGCATATATATATATATATATATATATATATATATATATATATATATATATCAGTTATACTGACACTATACTATACTATGCAATCGTGCTAGTCTTTACTCGTAGCACTACATTTCCCACAATGCCCTGCTATTTGGATTTCATACTGTCTGTGCTCCCCTATATTGATTAGGTACTGTCTCCTAATCCATTGGATGGGGCAGGCTGCATTAAATCACATAATAGATCCTTTAGGTGTGGATCAGTCTAATCCACATAGGGGGGCATAGACAGAATCTAATCCATAAAGAGGGACACAGACAGTATCTTATCTATATAGGGGGCGCAGACAGTATCCAAGTTGGTTGTGTGTGTGTGTGTGGGGGGGGGGGGGGGGGGTTGGCGCTGATACAGCACCTAGCCCCAGGGGAGCAAAGTAGTTACGCCTCTGGTTGACTACAAGGCTGCCCACTTTTTAATTAAAATAAAATATGTGAAGTCTATAAAAATATGTTAGGATTCAAAGTATTAACCCTTTCATGACACATGCCATACATCAGGGACTATGGTGCAAACTCAGAAGCTGATCATTTAAGTCTTTAAAGGGGTACTCCAGTGGAAAACTTTTTTTTTTCAACTGGTTGCAGAAAGTTTAACAGATTTGTAAATTAATTATATTAAAAATCTTAATCCTTCCAGTACTTATTAGCTGCTGAATACAACAGAGGAAATTATTATCATTTTGGAACACAGTGCTCTCTGATGACATCATGACCACAGTGCTCTCTGCTGACATCTCTGTCCATTTTAGAAACTGTCCAGAGCAGCATATGTTTGCTATGGGGATTTTCTCCTACTCTGGACAGTTCTTAAAATGGACAGAGGTGTCAGCATAGAGCACTGTGGTCATGATGTCAGCAAAGAGCTCTGTGTTCCAAAAAGAAAATAATTTCCTCTGTAGTATTCCGCACCTAATAAGTACTGGAAGGATTAAGATTTTTTAATAGAAGTAATTTTCAAGTCTGTTTAACTTTCTGGCACCAGTTGATAAAAAAAAAAAAAAAGTTTTCCACCGGAGTACCCCTTTAAATGCCACAATAATTTACAAGGACAATTGTCTGCTTCCAGGAGTTTTGGGGTGGCTGATCTGCACTTCTACAACACTTCTACAACACGGGTGCGGATCAATTAACATGGCAGGAGGAAGCCTTCTGGAGGCCTACATTCTGACCCTATTAGCTCTGCTGATGCAGTCTGCCCCAGGCAGACAGTGCTAGCAGAGCTCTGATTTAACTGATCAATGCTATGCAATAGCCTTGATCAATATAAGCAATCCAATCATTGCTTATAATGGTCCCCTGTTGGGCCCTTAAAAGTGTGAAACAAAATTGGAAAAAGTTTATAAAAATATAAAAAAAGAAAACCTCTCCTGGTAAAAGAAAATAAAAATAAACGTATTTGCTATTGCTGCATGCAGAATTGTCTGTACCATTAAAATATAATGTTAATGATCCTACGAGGTGTATGACGTAAAAAAAATAAAAAAAATAAATCAAAAAGACCCATCTAAACAGAATTTATGGGTCAGACTAGGGAGATTTTAAGCATGTTTCATTAACAAAAATAATAAAATAAAATGACACCTATGTTAATTGTGTTCTATGGTGGTGGGTGGCTCAGTGATCTCCTTGTTTAGGTGGACCGCTAAGAGTAGGAGTACCTATACTGCCTGAAATAAAGTTATATGACTTACCGGTGTGAAGCTGACTTTGAAAGGTCAAAGTGCAATTGTGCTGATCAAAAGGAAAATAGTAGATGTAGAACATGCAAATTGATGACATTCTGATTGGTTTTTGGTAGTTTACTAGTCCTGTGTAGTTAATGTAGACAAAATTACGACTTGAGGCTTTGTCTGCATCCACACTGTGGGAAGAAATAATACATTATCAGCATGGCTTTTACAGGAAAAGTAAAAAGAAAAATGAGTGACTACTATACTGGTGACATTTATATTTTTCAATGGATTGGGCAAAGAATTATTTCCATTTGTTGCACAGCAAAGTCTTTAAAGGGGTACTCTTTAAAGGGGAACATTTTTTTTTAAATAAACTGGTGCCAGAAAGTTAAACAGATTGGTAAATGACTTCTATTAAACAATCTATGTCCTTCCAATACTTTTGTATGCTACAGAGGAAATTATTTTCTTTTTTAATTTATTTTTTGTCTTGTCCACAGTGCTCTCTGCTGACACCTGATGCCCGTATCAGGAACTGTCCAGAGCAGGAGAAAATCCCCGTTGCAAACCTATGCTGCTCTGGACAGTTCCTGACACAGACAGAGGTGTCAGCAGAGAGCACTATGGACAAGACAAAAAAGAAATTCAAAAAGAAACAAATTTCCTTTGTAGTAAACAGCTGCTAAAAAGTACTGGAATGGTAAATATTTTTTAATAGAAGTCATTTACAAATCTGTTTAACTTTCTGGCACCAGTTGATTTAAAAAAATGTTTTCCATTGGAGTACCCCTTTAAAGGGTCACTCCACTCCCCAGCACCCTGAACTCAAGTGTTCCGAATGCTGGGTGCGGGCTTCCGTGTTCATTCCCACCCCCTCGTAACGTCACTCACTGTGGCCACCATACCCCTCCTATAGACTTGCATTGAGGGGACGGGGCAGGACATGATGTCACAAGGGGGTGGGGCTTTGATGTCACAATACTCCGGCCCCTGTATCGCCCTTCAACAGGAATGGAGCAAAGTTCGCTCTGTGCAGCAGATGACGGGTGCTGCAGGAGAAATTGCGGGAGTTCCCAGCGGCAGGACCTCCGCGATCTTATCCCCTATCCTAATCCCCTATCTTTGGATAGGGTATAAAATGTCTAGGGGTGGTGTACCCCTTTAAGGACCAGGCCAATTTTTGTTTTTGCACTTTCGTTTTTTCCTCCTCCCCTTTGAAAAATCATAACGCTTTCAATTTTGCACCTACTGACCCATATCAGGGCTTGTTTTTTTGTGTCACCAATTGTACTTTGTAATGACATCACTTATTTCATAACATAATCTGCAGCAAAACTAAAACAAAACTTATTTGTGTGGTGAAATAAATAAAAAAAAGCCACTTTGTAACTTTTGGTGGTTTCAGACACAGTTCCTTATCACCGCTATACGTTTTCTGCTGCTTTGGTCCAGTCACCACGCTTACCACGACCAGGATCCAGTCTCTGCCGTGCTGCTACGGCGTCACATGACCACGAGGTCTCCCGGCATGCCTTGCGGGCACTTACGTACTTCCTGTGTGCTGCGCTCCTCCTACCTTCTCCAACCGCACTCCTACCGTAAGTCTCAGCACCCAGGTTGTTACAGCGGGGACCAGTCCTGCCCCATGCCATCTTCCCTGTACATTTGCCGGTCATCCTCAGCTACACTGCCCGGTGGGGATTCCAGGAGTCTCAGAGGGGAGAGGTACTCAGAGGAGACAGCGCTAATGGGACCTACGTCATGTGACCTATCAGTGACCTACCAAGACTAGAACTTAACCAGCAGAACCGTGTTGCAGTGGTTACTATACACATTGAAATGGGAAGCTACACTGAGGTGGTCCAGCTTCCTGTGCCTGCTCTTCCCTATACACTTTTCCTTCTACTGAGGTTTATGGATTGCCTGAGGGAATTGTAATATAGAACACCATCCCCCTCCCTTTCTGGAAAATCTGAGGGAGATTTGAAAGCTCCTGAATACTGTGGTTAACAATATGCCTAATAAGCCAAAAGAACGGGGTAGATGCATCTATAAACAACAGGATGGATACATTTCTAAGCTCACCAAGAGAGACTGTTAAAACTAGAACTGCTAAACAAACGGTAGGAAAATGTAATACAAGTACAAAGGAAGGTTTGAGATTTTCAGTGCTACAGGTGGAGGAGTTAGCTGAGGAGGGAGAGAGAGGGGAGATAAATTCACATGTATTGAACTTCATCTTAAGTGAAGTCCAAAAAAAAATAAAGCCCTGGAGGAATTAACCACACAAGTAGGAGGTCTCGGCACAGATATAATGTTTACACAAGATGATATCCAAAAGGTTGAATAAAGAGTGGGGCAGATTGAAAAGGTGATGCTTCAACTGGACACTAAGGTAGCCTCAGTAATGAAAATCCAGGAATAATTTTGTAAGAAGAGCAAGGACTTAAGGGAAAAAATCAATGAGCTGGAAGACAGATCAAGGAGAGCAAATGTCAAAGTTATTGGCCTGCCTGAGGGAGAGGAAGGACCGGATCCGGTAGCCTTCTGCACTAAATTGATTAAAGAAGTGGGAACAGAGGCCTTATCGGAGTGGTTTATGGTGGAGAGAGCGCACAGGGTCCCCTCAGGCAGACCGATCTCGGGGGCTTTGCCCAGGACAATGTTAATTAAACTATGTTGCAAAAGACAGAGACACACGATTGAAATATTCAAGAGAAGGGAAAGATTGAATTTGGGTCTGCCAACATATATATGTATCCAGATTTCATAAAAGCAACACAAAAAAGAAGGGCCACTTTTAAAGATATTAAGAAGAAATTGCACGGTCTTGATATTCCATTTTACCTTTTGTTCCCAGCCCGGCTGAGGATTGTTTTTAAAGGGAAAACATAGTTTTTTTTATACAGCAGAGGAGATAAGCCAATAGATGGACATGCAAGGGTTATAGAAAGGAGAGGAGGGATGGTAGGAGGAGGTATGGAGAGAAGTGAACAGTGGAGAGAGTTGGGAGATCTCAACTTGTGATAGGGGAGGGGGGGGGGGGGTTGGGGGAGGGAACAGCCTGGCACTAAGGGATGAATTAGAACTGTTATATAAAAGGTTTACTCTTCTACATGAATCAAAATAAAAAGGGAATGTAAAAGGGGTTTAAGAGAGGGGGAAGAGAGTAGCTATCTTTGATAAAATTTATAATTATTTACCCGCAATTGTCTGTCTAGTTGAGACTCACCTCACAAGAGAAACAGTAAATTTAATTAAAAAACGGTGGGTTAGAACATGCTTTCACTCCATATACTCATCAGGGGTCTCTGTTCTGATCCATGAGAAAGTGAATATTGATGTTCACAGTTCTGAATGTAATCCCAGAAGGAGATATGTTTTTTTACATGACAGATGGGAAGAGGTTGAGGGGGTGTTGGCTTTTTTATACATACCCCCACCCCCCTTTTAGGTTGGAAATACTTCAAAGACTAGTAAAGTTTATTAAAGATAAAAATTATAAAGATCTGTATGTTGCAGGAGACTTTAACTGTGTGCTCGATAGGGAGAGGGATCGGAGAAGCTCCATAAAAACTAAAGGAACCTCTAGGCTGGCTAAGTTTTGTGAGCAGGTTAGTTTAAGGCACGTGTGGAGAGGTGTGTATCCGGAGCAGGACGTTTTTTCCTGCTTCAGTAAAACTCACAATTCAGCATCCAGGATTGAGTTAATCTTGGTTAATGACAATGCCAGGCAAACAAAAAATAAAATGAGTTACGAGCCAAAATGCATCTCAGATCACGCAATTGTGGTTTGTGGGGTGAGACACATGGGTTCTCCTGCACAGAAAATACGGAAAATGAACATCAATACTCACTGGTGAGAGATTGAGGAGGTTACAAATGGGATTAAAGAAGAACTCATGGAATTCTGGGCCATTAATAAGGGACCTGCTAAATTACATACAGTTTGGGACTCCTTGAAAGCTTTTTTAAGGGGCTTCCTATATAGAAACATAATAAGATTTAGGAGAAAAGTTAAAAAACGGGAAGCAGAACTGATTAATAATATTAAGGAAATAGAACAAGAATACGGTAGGCTTAACAATGCTCAACTTAGGGAGAATTTAGAAATAGCACAAAAACTATTTCAGGGGTTTGTAATGGAGAAAGTCCAGCAAAGAATGCTGTTTTGGGGTAAAAAAAAATTGTGAGGCAGGAAAACCGAACAGATGGCTTGCTGGCATTGTTAAAAACCAAAGAGAAAGTAGGTCTATTAAGGGAGTATATGTAACGTAAAAGGTGAGATGGTATATGGCAACAAAGAAATAGGGGAAGTTGCTCTCAGTTATTATCAAAAACTTTATGAGTCAGAATGTATAGAAAGTGAGGAGAATATTGAGGAATATTTAAAAGAAACAACAATCCCAAGAGTTACAGAGGAAGCAAAAAGAGGTCTGAATATGGAAATTAGGTTAAGTGAAGTGCAGGACGTGCTGAAGAGCATAACGGGCAATTCTGCACCGGGATCAGATGGTCTGGCTTTTGAAGTGCACAGAAAGTTTAGTCATCCCCTCTTGTCTTTCCTTTTGGAGGTATATGATGAATACTTGAAGGTACGTAGTTTGTCTCCCTCAATGTTAGACACAATTATTATATTAATACCAAAAAAAGGGGAAGGAGAGTGGGAATATGGATGCATGCTGACCAATTTCCCTCCTGAATACGGATAGCAAAATATTCCCAAAAATTTGGGCCAGGTGGTTAGCTAGAGTCATAAATCAAATAATAGGGGAGGAGCAGAAGGGTTTCATCCTAGGGAGGAATATGTATGGTAATGTTAAAACATTGTTCTGGAATATGCAGATAGAGGGAGGGGGCCCCATTCCATCCTGTCTCTTGATGCTAATAAAGCGTTCAACAGGGTGGAATTGGGCTTTCTGTTTAAAGTGTTGAAAGCATTTAATTTGGGGGGAAGAGTTTAATTGAGGGGTTCGGACCATCTATAGTGCACCTACGGCCAGGATAGACATTAATGGAGAATTAACGGAAAGCTTCCGGTTTTGGAGAGGAACTAGACAGGGGTGTCCCTTGTCCCCCCCCCCCTGCTTTTTGCCCTCTTTGTGGAACCCCCGGCAGGGAGGATAAGGGACAACTACTTCACAGGTTTTGGATTGAAAGGGGATACGGAAAAAATTATTTTGTATGCGGATGACATGGTATTATTTTGCACAGACCCAATAGAGAATGTCCCGAGAGTAATAGGAGAGATGGAAAACTTTGGACGTCACTCAGGACTCAGTATAAACTGGGGTAAGTCCTGCTTGCTACCCTTGGATAATACAATAGAGGCACCTATTGGAAAGGTGAAAATACTGGGCCCCAGCGATAATTTTCAATATTTGGGCATGAGGGTTTCCAGAAACATAAAAGATTTTGAAAAATGTTATCTGATTCCATTAGTAGAGTTAATAAGTAACAAATGCAAAATATGGAATGGTTTGGGGTTGTACATGGCAGATAGAATTGCCCTTGTGAAAATGATTACCTTGCCAACAGTACTGCACTACCTCAGAGTAGGATCAGAGATAGATTTTTTTTGGGAACTAGAGAAAAAGATAAATGGTTTGGTCGTAAACATACTTGATTTAAAAGTTGCTATCTGAATCCCCCACTTGAGAAAGGCGGTCTGGGTCTTCCTAATTTTTACATTTATTACCGTATTTTTCGCCGTATAAGACGCACTTTTTCTTCCCCAAAACGTGGGGGGAAAAGTTGGTGCGTCTTATACGGCGAATATACGCCCGAGGCTGCTGCGGGCGAGAGCGGGAAGTCAGCTGTAAGTACAGAGGCTGCGGCGGTGCGGTACAGCGCTGACTACCCGCTCCCCACCCGCAGCAGCCTCATGACCGCCGGTGAATTTTTCACCTCACACCGGCTATGTTTATTGCCCTATGCCTGGAACATACAGTTCCGGGTGCCGGGCAGGTGAATTACTAATAACTGTATACTAAAAACCAGGGGGCCTCCAGCTGTTCTGAAACTACAACTACCAGCATGCCCGGACCGGCAAAGGCTGTCTGGGCATGCTGGTAGTTGTAGTTTCACAACAGCTGGAGGCCCCCTGGTTTTTAATATACAGTATTAGTTTTTACCTGCTCTGGCCGGCCCCCGCCTGCAGCCGCACACAGGAGCCGGCCCGGGCAGATAAAATCATAGGTTTTCCTATGCCGGACATCCCTATGTCCCGAAAAATCTTTTCGGGACATAAGGCTGTCCGCGGGTCACTCACCATTCCCCAGCCGATGCCCGTCCTCCTCCGGTCCTCCTGCGGTCTTCCTGCGATCCTCTGCCTCTCAGTGACGTCCCATGCATACAACCATAGAGGCGCCGGAGGACCGGAGGAAGACGCACGCCAACCGGGGCCTGGTGAGTGACCGGCGGTGTGTAATCTTCAGCGTTCCGGTCACCGCTCCTCCGGTCCCGGCACCTACTGCTATGGTCCATAGGCCATAGCAGTAGATGTGACACTGGGCCAGAGGAGCAGTGACCGGATCACTGTGGGGGCAGCACACAGAGATACAGCCTCCAGCCATACACTGTATATGGCTGGAAGCTGTATGTCTGTGGGGGGGAGCTGCCTACTATTGCGGGGGAACTATACTGCCAGCCATTGTGGGGGAACTATACTGCCAGCCATTGTGGGGGAACTATACTGCCAACCATTGTGGGGGAACTATACTGCCAACCATTGTGGGGGAACTATACTGCCAACCATTGTGGGGGAACTATACTGCCAACCATTGTGGGGGAACTATACTGCCAACCATTGTGGGGGAACTATACTGCCAACCATTGTGGGGGAACTATACTGCCAACCATTGTGGAGGGTGGGGAGCTGCCTACCATTTTGGAGGGGGGGGGGAGCTGCCTACCATTGTGGGGGAACTATACTGCCAACTATTGTGGGGGGGAGCTGCCAGTGCCTACCATTGTGGGGGAACTATACTGCCAACTATTGTGGGGAAACTATACTGCCAACCATTGTGGGGGAACTATACAGCCAACTATTGTGGGGGAACTATACTGCCAACCATTGTGGGGGGGTGGGGGGAGGAGCTGCCTACCATTGTGGGGGAACTATACTGCCAACTATTGTGGGGGAACTATACTGCCAACTATTGTGGGGGAACTATACTGATATAAAATATTTTACTACAGTATTTGGTTCAGAATCTTTTTTTCTAGATTTTCCTCCTTTAAAATTGGGTGCGTCTTATATGCCGGAGTGTCTTATATGGCGAAAAATACGGTATATAGTTAGTTAGTTCGCATTACACTTGAGTTCCTAAATAGGTTAGGTTTGAGGGAGTGAAGATATATTTGTAGTTATGGAAAGTGGGAAATTGGGCAGTAAAGAATGGAGAAATAGCCCTGTTTTGCAAATAATAAATAGTACATGAAAGAAAACGAAGGAATTAATTAATGTGAAAGTAAGTTTGCATTCACACCGTTATGGGGTAATGAGTACTTAAAAGTAGCAGGGAAAATCACAAAATTCACGGATTGGGGAGTAAAGGGTATAAATTTGAGTTTGTTTTGAAGAGGGTAAGTTGAAGAAATTGGCACAGGTAAAACAAGAATTTGGGTTAGAGGAAAACAATATATTTGGGTACTTGCAAATAAGGGATGCCACATCCTGTTTTGGATTTTGTTGGGGAGGCACAGAATAGAGGTAAGAAGAATTTACTTGGAATATTATATAAAATAATCACATGTAAGGGAGAAACACAAGTACTTAAATCTTAGGAGAAATGGAAAAAAGACTTGGGGGAAATATTTGGTGGTATGAAATATTTTCCAATATCAAATGCTCATCGGTAAATCAAAACAATCATATTTCACTTTTTAAGGTGGTATACTGGTTGCACTATTCCCCAAGCTTCTTGTGTATTTTTGGTTATAAACAGGATGCGGAATGCTCAAAATGTAGGAAGGATGAGGCAGATCTTTTACATATGATTTGGGGATGCCCAAAGATACAGGAATTTTGTGGAAGAGTGTATGCTAAAACAGAGGAAGACTTTCTAGTCAAACTCCAGTGTAATGAAAGATCTTCAATACTGGGGTTCATTAGCTAAAATCGTTATTTTAAGGAAGTGGATAGTGGCGGCCCCTCCAACCATCACCGCATGGACAGAATTAGTGAATAAAGTTAAAATGTATGAGGCGATTTCAAGTAGAGGCAAAAAACGTGAGGAAAGAGTAAGGAAACATTGGGCGCAATGGAAAATGTGAATAATACTGTAAAACATACTTCCATGATAGAATTAGTAGTGCCAGGCTGGGGGGGGGGGGGGGGAAGGAAGTAGGGGGGAGGGAGGGTTAAAAACGCTTTGTTGTTCTTTTACAGTTGGAATATTTTTGTGAAAACTTTTGGTGGCTTCTGCTTCTACGCAGTGCACTTTTTGGTAAAAATGACACCTTATTTTTATTCTGTAGGTCCATATGGTTACAAGTAGGGATGTCCCGATACCGATACTAGTATAACTACGGGGGCAGATACCAGGTATCTGCATGGTATCGGGGACTCGCCTAATGTCCCTGATACCAAATTCGATACCTGGTGTAGTGCCTCCGGTTCGCATCCCTGCCGCTGCCCCGTTCTGCCGTCCGCATTATGGCATCTTATGGAGGAGCATGTGATATATACTGCTTCCTCCGTAGCGTTACACTGGGCGCATTGGAGTGACGTGTATGTCACATGCTCCTCCATAAGACGCCATAATGCGAGGGGCAGAACGGGGCAGCGGCAGTGAGGAGAATGGGGCTGCGGAGCGGCGACATCGGACAGTGAGCAACTACAGGGGGGGGGGGAGGTCCTGCTGGCTACAAAGGGGGACTGCTATCTACAGGGGGTCCTGCTGGATACAAAGGGGGACTGCTATCTACAGGGGGGTCCTGCGTGCTACAAAGGGGGGCTGCTGTCTACAGGGTGGGTCCTGCTGGCTACAAAGGGGGGCTGCTGTCTACAGGGTGGGTCCTGCTGGCTACAAAGGGGGGCTTCTGTCTACATGTGGGGGTCCTGCTGGCTACAAGGGGGGTCCTGTAGGCTACAAGGGGGGGTCCTGCAGTCTACAAGGGGGGCCCTGTTGTCTAATGTCTGCAGCTATCTATACTACCTACAAGGGGATACTACCTACTATTAAAGGCAATTTTACAGCAGAGTCACCAGCACTAACTTTAATTTATAGGGAGATAGTGCAGGTGACCCGGTTTCTACCACTGCTCAGCATGTGAACATCAGTGCAATTGCTCTGGAGACATCGGTCTCGCCGCCAATGCAAATCCCCTGTTCTGCCCAATGGAGAAGAGAGAAATCTTGGCTCATACTACAGCAGCCGCCTCCATTGTACAAAACAAGGAACCTACATATCGGCACGGTAAGCAGCGCCAGAAACAGGTTCACCCTGGTGTCAGATTTCCTTTAAAATAAAAGTACTTGTACTTGGTATCGGCGAGTTCTAAAATTAAAGTATCGGTACTCGTACTCGGTCTGAAAAAAATGGTATCAGGACATCCCTAGTTACAAGGAAACTCAATTTATTTTGGTTTTATTTTATTTTACTACTTTAAAAAATTATAACTACATGCACCAAAATTAATATGTTGAAAATTGTCATCTTCTGACTTCTATAACTTTTTCTGCATACAGGGCTATATGAGGGCTTTTTTTTTTTTTTTTGCACCGTGGTCTTTAGTTTTTATCAGTACCATTTTTGTTTTGAAGGGACTTTTTGATCGCTTGTTATAAAAATTTTTTTATAGTAAATGAATTGACCAAAAATGTAAAATTTTGGATTTTGGCATTTTCTTTTACGTGTACACCATTGACCGTGCGTTTTAGCTACCCTTATATTTTAATAGTTTGGACATTTATGCATGCGGTGGTATTTTATATTTTTTTTTATTTTTTTTTTTAATTGGAAAAGGGGGGGATTCAAACTTTTATTAGAAAGGGGTTAATTCACTTTTATAAACTTTTTATTTTAACACTTTATTTTATTTTTTTAAACACCCATAGGGGGCTATAACATGCAATATTTAGATTGCATATACTGATCAATGCTATGCCAATGCTAGGCTGGGAGCAGCAGAAGACCGATCGGACAGCAAGGAGGCAGGTGAGCTGCCAGGATACTTTTAGTTTAATTTTAGACACCGTGATCAACTTTGCTCGTGGCATCTAAAGGTTTAATGCTGGGCATCGGCCCGATCGGCAGTGCCTGGCATTAAAGGGGTATTCCAGGATTTTTTTTTATTTCACTATGCTACAGGGGCTGTAAAGTTAGTGTAGTTCATAATATAGTGTCTGTACCTGTGTGTGACGGTTTTCTCACAATTGTTATGTGATTTTCACCCCTATATTTGCAGCATACAAAATGACTGTTGTCTCAGATTTTTCCCAGGTTGCAATGAGGCTGAGACCTGACTCACTAGTCAGCTGATGACAGGGAGCCTGTCTGCTTCAATGAGTGGAGCAATCGCTTGGTGGGAGAGAGATAAATCTGCAACTAATGCAACAGCTGTAGGCACCCTGATTGAAAACCACAGGTCTTTTGAATTTATGCAGCTCATTTATGTTTCAATGGGTGGAGTGGTTGATGTGTGGGTGTGAGGAAATGGAATTATGGGATTTGTAGGCAAAATAAAAAACTCAAACAGGAAATACCAGTTCACAAAAAGCTAGCCCTCCATCTTCAACAGGTTAAGGTCCTGTGGTCCGTTCTGTGTTGTGCTTCTTTCAGATTTCAAGTCACAGCGTAACGGGGGGAAAAATATTGCTGAGAAGTTGAAGGAGGAAGAGCGGACTTGCCCGCTGGGATTGTGGCCGGCATAACGCTTAGCTCCGGGATCTTTAAGAATATGTTTACAGTTATACAGGTTATTTATAATAAACGTTGTGGCTGACCCCCAGGTGTCCAGCAAAGGTTTATGGTTGTCCAGTGTGTTATTATTTAGAAGTGAAGGAATTGCAGAAATATATTGAATAATAGATGTCATGTACATGCAGTCTAGAGTGACAGTTAAATGGTAACAACTACTAAGGACATTACCTCTTTATTTCCTCTATCAACCGGTTACATTCTACCAATTTATTTTTTACATTTTACTCACAATTCAGCGATAAGTACATCTGGGACCCATACAGTGTTGGAAGGAAGAGAAATTTGTGTAATATTGTCGTACTTCAAGGGATCCCATCTTAGAAATTCATCATTCCAGTACTAAAGAGAAAATACCATTAAATAATATTTCTGATTTAAAAAAACATGTATATATTGATCTCAATGTAATACATAGAATTATCAAAATATGAATACAATACCCTTAATTCCTTAAGGACCAGGCTGTTTTGTGCATAAGGACAGTTTTCATGTTTGACTTTTTTTCTCCATGATATTTAGGATTTAGGAGAAAGACTGTAACTCTTTAATTTTTTCACCCACAGAGCCATATGGGGGCTTGCTTTTTGTGTAACATCTTTTAATTTATCATATAATGTATCTTAATTTCGTGGGAAATAACCATATTCACATAGTCTTTCTATTATTCTTATTTTCTTAACATTTTTATAAAACATTGTTTAGATCCCTTTATGGGATTAATAATCAATGATCAGTGAGATCTGCACTCTTCTAGTATTGTCTGGCTAAGTCAGACTCTATTAGTAGATCATTGAGTAGCAGGCATGGGGGCCTAGTGAAGGCCTCCGGCTGACATTTGAAATCGATCAACGCCCCACAAATATGTTGGAGGAAATTTTTATCATGCACTGAAGCTGTCATTCAGGCTCTTACGTTTTGCTGAATTTGGAGAAACCACTTAGATTGATCGTGTATACTTTGTTTTTGTTCGCAAACAGCAAAAAAGGTTTGCAAATGTTGCCTATTTGATATGTGGTTGGAATAATTTTTATTTCAATTGTACTGTGCTGTACATATTTTTAGTTTTTTTTTACAATGGGATCCAAAAAATGTATTCATCTAAGGGATAACCTAGAACTGCTAGCATGTATTACCAATCAATGGGACTTGGTTATCTATTTATGTAGGGTTGAGTCTTAACATCAGATTCCTGACAGATCAACTACTGGAACCTTGAACAATTGTTAGGCTGGGTTCACACTACATTTGTACTTTCGGTCCTGTATACGGCTGGGAGGAGGGGGGCGGGGCTTAATTGCAGTGCCCGCACTCAGCCGTATTCGGGAACCGTATTTAATGCCTGTCTATGAGCCGACCGGAGTGAACCGCAGCCTCCGGTCAGCTGCGTTTTCGAACGTATGCGGTTTCCCGACCGCAGGCAAAAACGTTGTCGACCGCGTTTTTGCCTACGGTCGGGAAACCGCATACGGCCGAAAACACAGCTGACCGGAGGCTGCGGTTCACTCCAGTCGGCTCATAGACATGCATTAAATACGGTTCCTGAATACGGCTGAGTGCGGGCGCCGCGATTAAGCCCCGCCCCTCTCCTCCCAGCCGTATACGGGACCGTAAGTACAAAACGTAGTGTGAACCCAGCCTTAGAAAGGGGGTCTTTGACCAGGGTCATACTGCTTCACTGTTTCTGTACTACCTTTTAAATTGGATGGAGTGGCAGCATATATGCTTGGCCACTGCTCCATTCCACTCGTCCCCACCTTAAAGGGGTACTCCAGTGCTTAGACATCTTATCCCCTATCCAAAGGATAGGGGATAAGATGCCTGATCGCGGGAGTCCCGCCGCTGGGGACCCCCGTGATCTTGCACGTGGCACCCCGTTTGTAATCAGTCCCCGGCGGCACCCCGTTTGTAATCAGTCACTGATTACCGGCGACTACAGGGCAGGCGGCGTGTGATGTCACGCCCCCGTGTGATGTCACGCTCCGCCCCTCAATACAAGCCTACAGGAGGGGGCGTGATAGCTGTCACACCCCATCCCATAGGCTTGCATTGAGGGGCGGAGCATAACATCACACAGGGGCGGGGGCGTGACATCACACGCCGCCCTGTAGTCGCCGGTAATCAGTGACTGATTACAAACGTGGTGCCGCCGGGGACTGATTACAAACGGGGTGCCGCGAGCAAGATCACGGGGGTCCCCAGCGGTGGGACTCCCGCGATCAGGCCTCTTATCCCCTATCCTTTGGATAGGGGATAAGATGTCTAAGCACCGGAGTACCCCTTTAACTAATTGAACTCCATAGATTGAAGAATGTCCCTTATCCTGTATTTACAGTCATGGCCGCAAATGTTGGCACCCCTGAAATTTTTCAAGAAAATGAAGCATTTCTCACAGAAAAGGATTGCAGTAACACATGTTTTGCTATACACTTGTTTTTTCCGTTGTGTGTATTGGAACTAAACCAAAAAAGGGAGGAAAAAAAGCAAATAAGGACATAATGCCACACCAAAAGAGAACATAATGTCACACCAAACTCCAAAAATGGTCTGGACAAAATGATTGGCACCCTTTCAAAATTGGGGAAAAATAAGATTGTTTCAAGCATGTGATGCTCTTTTAAACTCACCTGGGGCAAGTAACAGGTGTGGACAATATAATAATCACACCTGAAAGCAGATAAAAAGGAGAGAAGTTCACTTAGTCTTTGCATTGTGTGTGTGTGTGTGTGTGTATGCCACACTAAGCATGGACAACAGAAAGATAAGAGAGAAGGGAAGAGAACTGTCTTGGACTTGAGAACCAAATTTTTGGAAAAATATAAACAATCTCAAGGTTACAAGTCCATCTCCAGAGATCTAGATTTGCTTTTGTCCTCAGTGTGCAACATTATCAAGAAGTTTGCAACCCCTGGCAATGTAGCTAATCTCCCTGGGTGTGTAAATTTGATGAAAGGTGTCAACGCAGGATAGTCCGGATGGTGGATAAGCAGCCCCAAACAAGTTCCAAAGATATTCAAGCTGTCCTGCAATCTCAGGGAGCATCAGTGTCAGCGTGAACTGTTGACATTTAAATGAAATGAAATGCTATGGCAAGAGATCTAGGAGGACCCCACTGCTGACACAGAGACATAACAATGCAAGACTACATTTTGCCAAAATGAACTTGAGTAAGCCAAAATCCTTCTGGGAAAACATCTTGTGGACAGATGAGACCAAGACAGAGCTTTTTGGTAAAGCACATCATTCTATTGTTTACCGTAAACGGAATGAGGCCTACAAAGAAAAGAACACAGTACCTACAGTGAAATATGGTAGAGGTTCAATGATGCTTTGGGGTTGTTTTGCTGCCTCTGGCACTGGGTGCCTTGAATGTGTGCAAGGCATCATGAAATCTGAGGAATACCAACCGATTTTGGGTCGCACTGTAAAACCCAGTGTCAGAAAGCTGGGTTTGTGTCCGAGATCTTGGGTCTTCCAGCAAGACTATGATCCCATACATACCTCAAAAAGCACCCAAAAATGGATGGCAACAAAGCGCTGGAGAGTTCTGAAGTGGCCAGCAATGACTCCAGATCTAAATCCCATTGAACACCTGTGGAGAGATGTTAAAATTGCTGTTGGGAAAAGGCGCCTTCCAATAAGAGAGACCTGGAGCAGTTTGCCAAGGAAAAGTGGCCCAATGTTCCAGCTGAGAAGTGTAAGAAGCTTATTGATGGTTATTTTTTTTTACAAAGGGTGTGCAACCAAATATTAAGTTAAGGGTGTCAATAACTTTGTCCAGATCATTTTTAAAGTTTGGTGTGACATTATGTCCAATTTGCTTTTTTTCCTCCCTTTTTAGTCCAATACACACAAAGGGAATAAACATGTGTATGGCAAAACATGCGTTACTGGAATCCTTTTCTGTGAGAAATACTTCATTTTCTTGAAAAAATTCAGGGGTGCCAACATTTACGGCCATGACTTGTATATGATAAGTGTTATGGTCTAGAACAGTGTTTCTAAAATGGACAATATTGCCCCTGGGGAGGGCTACTGGAATGATCCAAGGGGGTCACAGTATTCTTATGCGGGGTGTTGAATAAAAATAAGGTGGCAATGAAAGCATAAAGGGGAAAAAAATAAGAAAATGTTGTCATCTGTATGTAATGGCCCTCATTTACTAAGAGTGTTGGTTTTTTATTAGTGTGAAATGTTGTCTCAGTCTTGCAGGATTCCTCTCTATTTACTATGGGGATCAACAGATTAACAAATCAGTAACATTATCTGACCAGCTTTCTCTAGGTGGAAGATTCCAGCATTTATTTATAGGATTTTCTGTGAATTCAATAGTGAATAAAACGGGTTGTAAAACCACGCCCCGTTTTGGGCTGACCAAGCCCCCTTTTGTGGCAGACCATGCCCCCTTTTCAGCTTTTCACAATGCAATGTTGGGTTTGTTGGATTTTCCTGGAGCAGACATTTCACAGACACTATGCGCCAATATAACCCTAAAAACCCTAAGCTAAAACTAGTTGGTTTTAGCTTAGTAAATGAGGGCCAATTACCTGTTGTGTAACAACAGATTATTTTCCAAATACACAAGATGCAAATTAATCAATGGTCAAGACCACCAACAAGTCTTACAAAAAATTATTGGCAGGCGAGCGTGTTGTGCATGGTCAGGTAGTCTAGCATGCATCTGCAGGAATATATGAATGCAATCACTTGTTTACAATACTAGACTATGAATTCACAACATGTATGACATGTCATTAGAATATTTCTGATTCGTGTGACAGGCAGCTGTTATTAATAATAAATAAATTTGTAACTGAATAATTTATTGTCTACAAAGGCGTTGGTAGGCTAAGTAAGTTTGGATACCTTTGGTCTAGAATAGCCCGATGATTTATTTTGGGTGAAGTTAATTTGTAACCTCAAGTGTTAAATGTAAGAGGTATCTTACCCGGTTATATAAGCAGTACATTGACATCAGCTGATCCTTCTCATCCTGCAAAGGGACAAAAGAACATGGAATCAATGTAGAAAAGAAAGTTCTATTTTCAATGGATTAAAATGTAAGCTTAA
Organism: Hyla sarda; assembly: GCF_029499605.1. NCBI lineage: Eukaryota > Metazoa > Chordata > Amphibia > Anura > Hylidae > Hyla > Hyla sarda. The sequence continues at coordinate 85,864,634 of NC_079198.1, forward strand.
GAAATCCCTGATCTTCTGATCCACCATGTAGAATTCTAGAGACAAGGAAGTAAGCGCTCCATAGAATAATATTGTTGGACCCAGGGGACTAAATATATATATATTAGAATTGCTCACCCTGGGTGGTTGTGTAAGCACATACACAACAATGGGATAGATATGTAGAAAAAGGTTGTCTGCTGCCCTCTGGAGTATAAGTGCTAGTAGGTACTTGGCTTCAAAGGAACCCGGCTCACGGCGCTGATCGACCAGACAGGAAGATATGCTTAAAGGGTAGCTCCCACCATCCAATTTTTTTTTTTTTTTTTTGCTAGCCCGTTCTTGCTTTTCCTTTTTTTCTCCTCCCCTTTTAAGAGCCACAACTCTTTTATTTTTTCATCTGCATTGCCATGTAAGGGCTTTTTTTTTTTACTGGACCAATAGGTCCACTAGCTGATGAAGGTTGTAGTACAGATCAGAAACGTGTTGTATGTGCATTTTTGTGAAATAAATGTATCCATTTATTTATATATAGCTGTTATGAACTTCCTTGGAAGATAGGCCACAAAAACTACATCTTTTACCTTCTATTTTCCCCACAAAAAAAAAAAAAAAAAAAAAAGAAATTGCCACATTCTGACTCCTATTACTTTTTTTTATTTTTCCATCTTTGGAAATGTAGGGGGCTCATTGTGCTAAGATGTTTACTTTATATCAGTACCATTTTGGGGTAGGTGGGACTTTTTTTTTTTTTAAGTTTATTGCAGAGAAGCCGATCTGACTTCTGTACCACTAATACATTTTTTAACTCTCCAGATGCAATTGTCAGCACTGACAGCAACATCGAAACATCTATTGACGACTACTGTCACATGCTAAAAGAAAGTTTAGCTCATGAGCTCTCTCTATACTATCTTCACCCTGCGTTATGCATTTCACCGATAATCCATTGCTGACATTTCAACCCTCACTTTGTCCCCACTGATCTTCTGGATCCCATCTTGGCATACAGAAAATGGTTGGAAATACCAGCTCAGTCATTTCACTGCTGTGGTCAGTGATTGGCTGAGTGGACATTTCTTGTGTGTATGGAAAGAATCAGGAGTGGGGTCAGTAAGGATTCTCTGAGCCTTAGAATGGCGGCAGCAGTGGATAAGTGTGATGAGAAATCATTTTTTTTAAAGGGGTACTCAACTCCTAGACATCTTATCCCCTATCCAAAGGATAGGGGATAAGATGTCTGATCATAAGGGTCCCGTCGCTGGGAACCCCCGCCATCTTTCCTGCAGCACCCCGTGTCATCTGCTGCAGGGAACGAAGTTCACTCCGTGCTGATGACGGGCAATACAGGGGCTGTAATTTAATGACATCATGGCCCCGCCCCCTCAATACAAGTGTATGGGAGTGGGCATGACTGCCGCCACACCGCAGGGGCAGAACCCCCGCAATCAGACATCTAATCCCCTATCCTTTGGATAGGGGATAAGTTGTCTAGGGGTGGAGTATCCCTTTAAGCCAGTGTGCCCCTTTTACAAAAAATATTTTTTCTATCCAGTCACCCCCTTTAGGTTTCCCATAATAAAGTGACAGACACTTTTCTAAAGAACATTTCTTATTCAATAAACCATGATATATACAGCAATACAGTAGCTGTATCAAACTATCTGTACTTACCACTGAAAAAATAGAATATATAGTTATGTCTATATACACAGTAGTGCCATTTTTCCAGTTCTTAACAGGTCTCAGATCCTTTATGTATCCATCTAACAGGGAGTCTAATAGACGTACTTGAGTCAAATTTGAATGTTTGGTACTTTTAATTTTTTTCCGGCCTCCTGTTAGAAACACACAAGAAATTTATTTGTTAGTGCAAAAGTTCCAATACTATTTTATTCCTCAATAACCAATGTAACATGAATATATTGTAACAATTTACATGGGTATTCCCTAAACATTAAGGAGTGATTTAAAACTGCCAGTGGCCAGTGATTGGCTGAGCTGGCAGGTCCTGCTACAAACATTTGTCTTAGAAGCAGACTGCAGTGATGAGCAGCGAGGATCTGGATGCACAAGAACAGGAGCTGCAGTGGGAACAATGGGGGACCAGAGGTAGGTAAATATATATATATATATACAGCCCCGGTATTTATTTAACTCCAGACTACCCCTTTAAAATTAGAAAACTTTTCTAAGGAAAGATCCTTCTTTATGGTCCTCAGTATAGCTACTAGTTTTAATAAGAAAAAAGGGTTCCTGGTCTCTCAAGGAGTAGCTCAATATAACACAGCTAGAAAGCAGGAGAGTGCATGTAGCCCTGGTAAAAAGCAGCACAATAGATGAAATACATGTTGAGAGTAATACAATACATGTAAAACAAGCAGAGAGTGATACAGTAGAAAAGGTAGAGCAAGCAGTATAGTGCATGTAGTACAGAAAGCAGTACAGTGTATGTAGTACATGTAAAGAGCAGTATAATACATGTAGAGATAGGTATAATACATGTAGTACAGGTATAGAGTGGTATAGTTCATGTAGTACAGAAAGCAGTACAGTATATGTAGAACATGTAAAGAACAGTATAATACATGTAGAGATAGATATAATACATGTAGTGCAGGTATAGAGTGGTATAGTGCATGTAGTACAGAAAGCAGTACAGTGTATGTAGAACATGTAAAGAGCAGTATAATACATGTAGAGATAGGTATAATACACGTAGTACAGGTATAGAGTGGTATAGTGCATGTAGTACAGAAAGCAGTACAGTGTGTGTAGAACATGTAAAGCGCAGTATAATACATGTAGAGATAGGTATAATACATGTAGTGCAGGTATAGAGTGGTATAGTGCATGTAGTACAGAAAGCAGTACAGTGTGTGTAGAACATGTAAAGAGCAGTATAATAGATGTAGAGATAGGTATAATACATGTAGTACAGGTATAGAGTGGTATAGTGCATGTAGTACAGAAAGCAGTACAGTGTATGTAGAACATGTAACGAGCAGTATAATACATGTAGAGATAGGTATAATACATGTAGTACAGGTATAGAGTGGTATAGTGCATGTAGTACAGAAAGCAGTACAGTGTATGTAGAACATGTAAAGAGCAGTATAATACATGTAGAGATAGGTATAATACATGTAGTACAGGTATAGAGTGGTATAGTGCATGTAGTACAGAACGCAGTACAGTGTATGTAGAACATGTAAAGAGCAGTATAATACATGTAGAGATAGGTATAATACATGTAGTACAGGTATAGAGTGGTATAGTGCATGTAGTACAGAAAGCAGTACAGTGTATGTAGAACACGTAGAGCAGTATAATACATGTAGAGATAGGTCTAATACATGTGCTACAGGTATAGAGTGGTATAGTGCATGTTGTACAGAAAGCAGTACAGTGTATGTAGAACATGTAAAGAGCAGTATAATAGATGTAGAGATAGGTATAATGCATGTACTACAGGTATAGAGTGGTATAGTGCATGTAGTACAGAAAGCAGTACAGTGTGTGTGTAGAACATGCAAAGAGCAGTATAATACATGTAGAGATAGATATAATACATGTAGTGCAGGTATAGAGTGGTATAGTGCATGTAGTACAGAAAGCAGTACAGTGTATGTAGTACATGTAAAGAGCAGTATAATAGATGTAGAGATAGGTATAATACATGTAGTACAGGTATAGAGTGGTATAGTGCATGTAGTACAGAAAGCAGTACAGTGTGTGTGTAGAACATGTAAAGAGCAGTATAATACATGTAGAGATAGATATAATACATGTAGTGCAGGTATAGAGTGGTATAGTGCATGTAGTACAGAAAGCAGTACAGTGTATGTAGAACATGTAGAGCAGTATAATAGATGTAGAGATAGGTATAATACATGTAGTACAGGAATAGAGTGGTATAGTGCATGTAGTACAGAAAGCAGTACAGTGTGTGTGTAGAACATGTAAAGAGCAGTATAATACATGTAGAGATAGATATAATACATGTAGTGCAGGTATAGAGTGGTATAGTGCATGTAGTACAGAAAGCAGTACAGTGTGTGTGTAGAACATGTAAAGAGCAGTATAATACATGTAGAGATAGATATAATACATGTAGTGCAGGTATAGAGTGGTATAGTGCATGTAGTACAGAAAGCAGTACAGTGTGTGTGTAGAACATGTAAAGAGCAGTATAATACATGTAGAGATAGGTATAATACATGTAGTACAGGTATAGAGTGGTATAGTGCATGTAGTACAGAAAGCAGTACAGTGTGTGTGTAGAACATGTAAAGAGCAGTATAATACATGTAGAGATAGATATAATACATGTAGTGCAGGTATAGAGTGGTATAGTGCATGTAGTACAGAAAGCAGTACAGTGTATGTAGAACATGTAAAGAGCAGTATAATACATGTAGAGATCGGTATAATACATGTAGTACAGGTATAGAGTGGTATAGTGCATGTAGTACAGAAAGCAGTACAGTGTGTGTAGAACATGTAAAGAACAGTATAATACATGTAGAGATAGATATAATACATGTAGTACAGGTATAGAGTGGTATAGTGCATGTAGTACAGAAAGCAGTACAGTGTATGTAGAACATGTAAAGAGCAGTATAATAGATGTAGAGATCGGTATAATACATGTAGTGCAGGTATAGAGTGGTATAGTGCATGTAGTACAGAAAGCAGTACAGTGTATGTAGAACATGTAGAGCAGTATAATACATGTAGAGATAGGTATAATACATGTAGTACAGGTATAGAGTGGTATAGTGCATGTAGTACAGAAAGCAGTACAGTGTATGTAGAACATGTAAAGAGCAGTATAATACATGTAGAGATAGGTATAATACATGTAGTACAGGTATAGAGTGGTATAGTGCATGTAGTACAGAAAGCAGTACAGTGTGTGTAGAACATGTAAAGAGCAGTATAATACATGTAGAGATAGGTATAATACATGTAGTACAGGTATAGAGTGGTATAGTGCATGTAGTACAGAAAGCAGTACAGTGTGTGTAGAACATGTAAAGAGCAGTATAATACATGTAGAGATAGGTATAATACATGTAGTACAGGTATAGAGTGGTATAGTGCATGTAGTACAGAAAGCAGTACAGTGTATGTAGAACATGTAGAGCAGTATAATACATATAGAGATAGGTCTAATACATGTAGTACAGATTTAGAGTGGTATAGTGCATGTAGTACAGAAAGCAGTACAGTGTATGTAGAACATGTAGAGCAGTATAATACATGTAGAGATGGGTCTAATACATTTAGTACAGGTATAGAGTGGTATAGTTCATGTAGTACAGAAAGCAGTACAGTATATGTAGAACATGTAAAGAGCAGTATAATACGTGTAGAGATAGATATAATACATGTAGTGCAGGTATAGAGTGGTATAGTGCATGTAGTACAGAAAGCAGTACAGTGTATATAGTACATGTAAAGAGCAGTATAATAGATGTAGAGATAGGTATAATACATGTAGTACAGGTATAGAGTGGTATAGTGCATGTAGTACAGAAAGCAGTACAGTGTATGTAGAACATGTAGAGCAGTATAATACATGTAGAGATAGATATAATACATGTAGTACAGGTATAGAGTGGTATAGTGCATGTAGTACAGAAAGCAGTACAGTGTATGTAGAACATGTAAAGAGCAGTATAATACATGTAGAGATAGATATAATACATGTACTGCAGGTATAGAGTGGTATAGTGCATGTAGTACAGAAAGCAGTACTGTGTATGTAGAACATGTAGAGCAGTATAATACATGTAGAGATAGGTATAATACATGTAGTACAGGTATAGAGTGGTATAGTGCATGTAGTACAGAAAGCAGTACAGTGTGTGTAGAACATGTAGAGCAGTATAATACATGTAGAGATAGATATAATACATGTACTGCAGGTATAGAGTGGTATAGTGCATGTAGTACAGAAAGCAGTACTGTGTATGTAGAACATGTAGAGCAGTATAATACATGTAGAGATAGGTATAATACATGTAGTACAGGTATAGAGTGGTATAGTGCATGTAGTACAGAAAGCAGTACAGTGTATGTAGAACATGTAGAGCAGTATAATACATGTAGAGATAGATATAATACATGTAGTACAGGTATAGAGTGGTATAGTGCATGTAGTACAGAAAGCAGTACAGTGTATGTAGAACATGTAAAGAGCAGTATAATACATGTAGAGATAGATATAATACATGTACTGCAGGTATAGAGTGGTATAGTGCATGTAGTACAGAAAGCAGTACAGTGTATGTAGAACATGTAGAGCAGTATAATACATGTAGAGATAGGTATAATACATGTAGTACAGGTATAGAGTGGTATAGTGCATGTAGTACAGAAAGCAGTACAGTGTGTGTAGAACATGTAAAGAGCAGTATAATACATGTAGAGATAGATATAATACATGTACTGCAGGTATAGAGTGGTATAGTGCATGTAGTACAGAAAGCAGTACAGTGTATGTAGAACATGTAGAGCAGTATAATACATGTAGAGATAGGTATAATACATGTAGTACAGGTATAGAGTGGTATAGTGCATGTAGTACAGAAAGCAGTACAGTGTGTGTGTAGAACATGGACAGGTTTTGATAAATCTCCCCCGTAGAGAGCAGTACATGTAGTACTGGTGGAGTGCAGTACATTATACAGTATTGGTGTAGAGCAAATATAGATAACAGGGTACCTTGTATAGTACGAAACATTATATGTGGTACACATAGAGAGCAGGATAATACAGATAGCACAGGTACATTGCACCAAGTTATTGAAATCTTTAAGCAGCTTCAAAATCTTTATAATAACATTTTCAATATAGCATCATTGATTTTAGGGATATTAAAATCTATTCTTTGTTACATATATTGTAGAATGTTAGTCAGCAAATAGAAAGGATGAAAAGGGAGAGTCCTCAGTGACTGCTACTTTGTAGACTAGACAGACTAGACAAGAATAGATAGTCTAATAATATGCTACAATTCTGCATCTTCTACAATTTCTACGATGAGTGATATTTCAATTTTCTTTTAATTATTATTTTTTTAATTGTTTGGAATAATTTACTTGAGAATTTATTTTGATATTGCAATGGCATTATCACTGAGTATTTCTCAAGATCTAAAGGGTGTACTGTATGTAGTCAATTCATTGATAATGTACTCACCTGAGCAAGTTATCAGAAGAAGTAGGCAGAACACGCTCTTCTGAATCCAGCCCTGCACCATAATTGCACGGATTGAAGAGAAGTTTCTAGAAATCAAGGACAATGATCAATACACCGGAGTTACGTATTACTCTAAAACATAATCTTTGTCTTGACTGGTGTGTCTGACCATTATAGAGACCATACCTGTATCCTTGTATTCTTCTCTCTAGTGTCCTAACAAACAGGATGTATTTTAAACGATGGCTTCTTCAGGGAACTGGGCTTCAGTTCTGTTTGAGATTTCAGATTATTAAAGCAGATTATTATGTATCCATTAGTGATTATGTATCCCTTTGTGAGTAATTATCTAATCCCTAAGGGAATTACATGTTCTAAGTGAAATAATTAATTACGATAAGATTTGGTGAATATTAGAAGATCAGACTTGGTTTTTCTTTGATAATTGAAGTAACATTGATCATTGGTTTAGGGCCTGTATCTATGAGAAAGCTTGGTTTGCCATTCACAAGCCAATGATGTGTCAAATGAACATTCCTATGAATGTTCATTCTCCATCATTGTGCAAGGCAAACATTTCTGCCACCATCTAACAAGCAAACTAATGCTCGTTCATAAAGTTATCACTAGAGATGAGCAAAACAGATTCAACTTGAAATTTTCAAAATGTTCAGATTTCTACAAAACTGAATATTTTACAATTAGTCTTGGGTAAATTGTCAAAAGTAAGCCACAATACACAGTTAATGATTATTAATAATAATAATAATAATAATAATAATGAGGATAATGATGAGGATGGATTACATGACCCAGCAGGGTTTTATCATAATAATTTGCAGTCAACCCTACCTGTCTGAGAAGTATGAGGGACTATAGGAGTAACAGTACAGTGTCACAGTAATAATATAGTGGATCTGGGGAAAGTGAAGAAGACCTGGGGAGGAGAACATCTTAAACAGACTTAGCAAAATAAAAATACAGATATACAGATAGATAACCCCTTAAGGACTCAGGGTTTTTCCGTTTTTGCACTTTCGTTTTTTCCTCCTTACCTTTTAAAAATCATAACCCTTTCAATTTTCCACCTAAAAATCCATATTATGGCTTATTTTTTGCGCCGACAATCATACTTTGCAGTGACATCAGTCATTTTACCCAAAAATACACAGCAAAATGGGAAAAAAAATCATTGTGCGACAAAATCGAAGAAAAAACGCCATTTTGTAACTTTTGGGGGCTTCCGTTTCTACGCAGTGCATATTTCGGTAAAAATTACACCTTATCATTATTCCGTAGGTCCATACGGTTAAAATGATACCCTACTTATATAGGTTTGATTTTGTGCACTTCTGGAAAAAAATCATAACTACATGCAGGAAAATTTATACGTTTAAAAATGTCATTTTCTGACCCCTATAACTTTTTTATTTTTCCACATACAGGGCGGTATGAGGACTCATTTTTTGCGCCGTGATCTGAAGTTTTTATCGGTATGATGTTTGTTTTGATCAGACTTTTTGATCACTTTTTATTCATTTTTTAATGATATAAAAAGTGACCAAAAATGCGCTTTTTTTGACTTTTGAATCTTTTTGCGCGTACGCCATTGATCGTGCGGTTTAATTAATGATATATTTTTATAGTTCGGACATTTACGCACGCGGCGATACCACATATGTTTATTTTTTTATTTTTTTTACACTGTTTTATTTTTTTTTATGGGAAAAGGGGGGTGATTCAAACTTTTATTAGGGAAGGGGTTAAATGACCTTTATTAACATAGGGACCTATAACACTGCACACACTGATCTTTTACACAGATCACAGGCGTTGATGAGCGCCGGGACCGACGTGATATGATGCGGGATCGCGTCGCGATCCCGCTTCATATCGCGGGAGCCGGCGCAGGACGTAAATATACGTCGTTAAGGGGTTAAAGGGGTACTCCGGTGGAAAAAAATACATTTTTTTAATCAACTGGTGTCAGAAAGTTAAACAGAATTGTAATTACTTGTATTTAAAAATCTTAAGCCTTCTAGGACTTATCAGCTGTTGTATATTACAGAAAAAGTTGTGTAGTACTTTCCAGTCTGACCACAGTGCTCTCTGCTGACACCTCTGTCCATGTCCGAAACTGTCCAGAGCAGAAGAGGTTCTGTAGTATACAGCAGCTGATAAGTACTGTAAGGCTTAAAGAGTACCTGTCATCAAAGCATTTTTTCTAAATAAATAAATAAATAAAGGTGGTTGTCCAGCTCCACAGAGGACAATTTAAAAGACTAAAACTTTAATGAAACTTCATGTTAAAAAATCATGGTACAAAAACACACACAATTAAAGTGTTCAAGTAAGTTAAAAACCCTCAAGTTCCAACGCATTTTAAACACTACGGTTCTTTATCATGGCTCGTCTGTTCACCTAAGAATACTTACTATAAATACCATCCCACAAGCTTGGTTCAACAAGAACACCCACTTTATGCCGGAAACACTGAACCGAAAGTGGGGGAGGGTAGGTAACCAATACGGGTCATACAATTAACCCTATGCACAGGAAAACAGATTATGGAAGATAGCATAAAAAACAAACCAAGAAACAGTGCAACAACTCAATAAATAAATGCTAAATCATTTCTGTAATTCATTCCTTTTGGAAATCAAGTATCAAGCCATAATTTCCAATATGCTTCTCGCATGAATAATAAACGGGACCAGTCTCCACCCCATTTAGGAGGGTGTACATGTTCAATTCCAATCACCTCCAGGCTTGAAGTATTCGCTTCATGAACTTCTCTGATGTGTCTCATCAAGCCTTAGGAGTGGCAGAGAAAAGACGCAATCTGAATTGTGCATATGTTCATGTATGCGTCTTTTCAATTGACATGCTGTACAACCAATGTATTGGTTGTTGCAAATGTTACAAGACATACAACATGCAACGTGTCACAATTGTCACAAGGACTTGATGAAAACCTCTTGCCATTAGCTGTAGATTTGAATGTGTTTGTTTTCGTAACAAATTTACAAAGGTTGCACCTTTTTTTTGAACACATAAAGCATCCCTTAGTACAGAGTCACAACGTAGCGTCAGTGTTCTTGAAAAAAACACTGGGTGAACACCAACTGCGCAAAGAATGACCTCTTCTGGCCACCACATTAACCACATTCTGCAACACAGCTCCCAGCACCTCGTTTTCAAACAGAATCAGTAAATGCTTCAAAATTATAGATTTGATTTGATGAAAGTCAGTACTGTGTAATGTTGAAAATGTAACCTTAATGCCCAGCTCAGAAACAGTTTTATGTTTACAATAAGAGATGAGCAAATCAAATCTGATGAATCCGAATTCATTATGAATTTCATGAAAAATTTGATTTGCAACTGATGTGAATATCACTGCAATTCATAGCTCCAGGGCATTTAAAATGGCTGATCCACATGTGAGGACATGGGGCAAGGAATCCTGGGAAGGCGGGAACAAGGGTAGGTGGGATGACCCTGAATTACATGCAGCCAATCGGCAGCCATATTCCGGCTAGTCACTTCATCCCTTCACTGCAGAGAGATAGGCCATACAGCGCTGTATGTTACACAGACAAGCTTTTTCCAGCAGCGTTTCACCTCTTAGTCACGTCAGCAATCTGGACAGAGAGCAGTGCGTTTTTCACAGAAAATAATTTTTACTGCAGCGATTAACTTCCCAGTCACTTTCTACAGCATTGTATTACAGAGAGGGGCAGAGAGCTGTGTGTTACCTCCTACGTTTGAACAAGCTTACTCAGCTGCAGAAATCTTAGGAGAGGAGGGAGGAATATGTTTTTAGCGCAACTCTGTGTCTTTGTTCCAAAACAAATGGTCTGCTGGTTATACTAGTCTGTAGACGGTATAATACATAACCAGCAGTCCATTCCTAATAGTCTTTGAGAGAGAAAGTGCAATTTTGGGTTTAGTACACAGCGACTGTGCTGCAGCACTGTTGTGTACTGCTGGTGTTGTGCACAAATACTTTTTAAGCGTACTGTAGCGCATTTTTCTGCTTACCCACATCTAAGTAGTGTATATTTTTTACCTGTTAATCTGTCAAGGGCCTAGATACTGTGAAAGTCCAGGCAAAAGTAATCTCCGGCTGGTGTTTTACTCAAAAACTTTTTTAAGCGTACCGTAGTGCATTTTCTGCCCTCATAAGTGCATACCACATACCTACATCTAAGTAGTGTAGTATTTTGTACCTGTTAATCTGTCAAGGTCCTAGATACTGTGAAAGGCCAGGCAAAAGTACTCACCTGCTGGTGTTGTACTCAAATACTTTTTAAGTGTACTGTAGTGCATTTTTCTGCCCTCATAAGTGTGTACCACATACATACATCTAAGTAGTGTACTATTTTGTACCTGTTAAACTCTCAAGGGCATAGATACCGTGAAAGGTCAGCCAAAGTACACACCTGCTGCTGTTCTAGACGAATACTGTTTTAAGCGTAGTGAAGCGTATTGTACTCCCCTCATATACACACTAAGTATGTCAGGCAGAGAAGTGCCAGGACGTACACAGAGGAGTATCAGAGGCCTAAATTCATCAGGCACAGGCAGAGGTCACAGCAGAGCAGTGGCGTGCGGCAGCAGGAGTCGCAGTGAGAGGTCTGAGCTCCCAGTGTTAGCTAGAAGTCTTGTCTCAACTGTCAAGTGACATACGACAACCCCAGTCAACAGTCGGTGGGTTCCTAAGACTCAACCCTCAGTTAGAATGGCCCTCATGCTGCTGCTGCCACCTCCAGGCTCTGTCATTGTGCTGCCATATGGCCTCCTCATGCTGATGCGGCCTCCTCTAGGCTTTCTCATTGTGCTGCTATATGGTCTCCTCAAGCTGATGCATTCACCTCCAGGCTCTCTCATTGTGCTGCTCTATGGTCTCCTTATGCTGATGCTGCCACCTCCAGGCTCTCTCATTGTGCTGCTCTATGGTCTGCTCATGCTGATGCTGCCACCTCCAGGCTCTGTCATTGTGCCGCCATATGGTCTCCTCATGCTGATTATACCACCTCCAGGCTCTCTCATTGTACTGCCATGGATACTGCAAAACATAATTAAGGTGCTGGTCCCCAGTTATAGAAATTCCTCTGCATTAGACCACAAGTAAATATTGAGGATATGCATTAGCTAAAACGTAACTTTTCTTAGGATAACATATATGGACCCAAATTTTTTTTGAAATCTAACAAAAGGAAAGGTGTGCAAAAAAAACATGTGCCCCCTACACCACGAAGTATTGATGCGATGCAAAGATCTCTAAAAGGTGGAAGGGAACAACGTATTGTCCATTGTAACAGATGTGGGTAAAAACTTCCCCTGTAAGGCCCTACTCTCGCTCTATTAATTGCCTTCTTGGCAGCCCCACACAGGAACCTCTCCCAATTTCCAACTAAAAACCTTGGGAAATGGCAGTCTGCTACGACCACTGTCTGATGAATTCAGGCCTCTGCCACTCCCCTGTGTACATCCTGGCACTTCTCAGCCTGACATACTCAGTGTGTATCTGAGGGAGGACAATTCGCTCCACCACACTTAAAACAGTATTTGTCTACAAAACCAACAAGTGTGTACTTTTGCCTAGCCTTTCTCAGTATATAGGCCCTTAACAGGAACAAAATAGTACACCACTTAGATGTACGTATGTGGTATGCAGTACTTATGAGGGGAGGACAATGCGCTCCATTACGCTTAAAAAAGTATTTGTGTACAACACAAGCCGCTGAGTACTTTTGCCTGGCCTTTCAAAGTATCTAGGCCCTTGAGACTTTAACAGGAGCAAAATAGTACACCACTTAGATGTACGTATGTGGTATGCACTTATGAGGGAGGACAATGCACTACAATACACTTAAAAAATAATTTGTGTACAACACCATCCGGTGTGTACTTTTGCCTAGCCTTTCACAGTATCTAGGCCCTTGAGACTTTAACAGGAACAAAATAGTACACCACTTCGATGTACGTATGTGGTATGTGGGGAGGAGAAATGCGCTCCAGTACGCTTAAAAAAGTATTTGTGCACAACACCAGCAGTACACACAAGTTCTGCAGCACACAGTCTCAATCTCACTCCTTTCCCTATCAGTGCTTCTAGGCAGGATTTGTGCTTGAGCTGAATCGCTGCTGTTCTGTGCAACACACTGTGCAACACATTGCTCTCTGTCCTCTGTAATAGAATGCTGTAGTGACTGGGAGGTGAATTGCTGCAGTAAGAACACTTTTCTGTGCAACACACACTGCTCTCTGTCCCTCTGTGCAACAGAACGCTGATGTGACTAGGAGGTGAATAGCTACTGGAAAGACGCTTTTCTGGCCAACACACAGCGCTGTCTGTCCCTATCTATCTCTCTGCAATGAAAGGCTAAAGTGACTGGTCGCAATATGGCTGCCGATTATATAGGGCTGTGAATTCACTGGGGGGACTGGCTGCTGATAGGCTGCATCATGCATGTGATTCAGGGTCATCACACATACACCTTCCCAGGATTCCTTGTCCCATATCCTCACATGTGGATCCGCCATTTTAGATTCCCTGGAGCCTGGACTGCACTAAATGGAGTTCGATTAAGCAATTTGCGCATTCCTTGTGAATCAAATTCTTCCTAAAATTTGTAACGAATTTGGATTCGTCAGATTCGATTTGCTCATCCATACTAGTCACTGTTTTGACAAACAAGTCTATCACTGGAAATAATGCAGTTGGAGGAAATTTCATACTTTCAGGTAAGAGATGACTGGGATACTTGCCTGTTGGTTGAACCTCCTGTTCCAATAGTAGTGATTCCAAGTCGTATAGTGTTAATTTCCGCCTCTGAGTCTAAACCCATATCCATAGCTGTTGCCTCGCTACTCTGTGCAGTTGGATACCGTTGCCCTTGTAGCTTCTTTAAGGTGAGTTTACGGGCAAATAAATGTACGTGCTTCACTGTTGTGAAAAGATTAAAATGAGCCTGTGGGCAAGATGAAAGACCCAGCTCTAGCACCTGTTCCTGTGCCTTAGTTAACACAACATCAGACAAATTAATTACCTCTTTTTTTCCCCTCTTTTTCTCCTCTTTTTTTCTCCTCTTTTTTTTATCTCCTCTTATTTTCAGATTATTGCTGGAGCAGCTCCTTTGTATTTTTGTCGGACTGATCTTCTCATCCTCAGGATTGCTCTATCTACTCAAGATTACTAATGCGTATCTCTTGGTCACTATGTTCTGGGCCATATTAAATTGTGATAGTTTGTCCAATTATGATCCCCTAGATTATTTATTTTATGCTTATCTACATGTCTTTTTATTTTGCTGTTGCCAACGGGGCTATTGGTTTGTAGGCTATCATAATTCACTATGTTTATTTATTTAGGTATTCACTTGGGTGTTACTTATAATTATGTATATGTTGCCTGTACATTATGGATCATTGATTGCTATGGGTAAGTATTGACTCACTGTTACACCCTTTTGCACTCTTGCACATCCACTCTTCTTCTCACTATCTTTTATTTATTTATTTTTGTTCTCTGCATGGACATTGTTCATGGTCCTCTTCCTCTTAAATAAATTGTTCTTGCACATGCACTTTGGATACCTTTTATTGAACCCCCACATGCTTTTTGCACATTTTTTGACTGGTAAGTCTAGATAGTACCTTTTACATGCTTTTTTTTTTTTTTTGCACATTAAGCTGATTCACCAGTGGTAAATGGCTCTGGGTAGATGCCGTGGTGTCACTGTGTGAATATTCTTTTACCACCCTATATGTATTATATCTTCCTTTATCACTATGGATTTTATATACTTACCCTTTAATACTAATATTATTTGAAAATGATAAAGAATTGTACTGTCGGCAAGCCTTGTTAGTAATATATATATATATATATATATATATATATATATGTATATATATATATATATATATATATGTATATATATATACCTAGTTCACATATAGACTGAATATTAAATCTATGGATGTCATGTTTACATTATTGCCACTGTTTATGTCAATATATGCTTACAGTTTTTTTTTTTCGTCTAGGCACCTATGGAGCCGGGGTCTGCGGAGGACCGCTGCTGACACTAAGCATCTGCTGCAGTGTTCTGCAGTCTTTGTATCCCTTGGTTGCGCAGTAATCGGCATCCTTTTTATGTAACGTTCTACCTGTTGCTCGCTTGAGCCCGTCCTAGGGGCGGGGAGTGGGCAGCGCCGATGTGAGTGTCGGCTTGACATCCCATACTGGCGTTCTGAAGGTCCGTCCGTATCATCAGAGCCATGTCTGTGACACTGACAGGTCGTGGCTTTCTCACGTCGTTACCAGCTGACACAGGGAGCTGTAGATGATTGGCTTCGGCAGCACATAAATAAGAGGATAGTTCTGACTTTGACCACGCCTCGGATGCGGCAATAGCGAAACGTTGGGGTAGGCTTGTGGCTTGGTATTCTAGCCTTCCATTTAGGTTTATTCGCACACTGTTGTTTTATGTTTAGATACTGCATCTGAAAGCATTTACCGTTGATGATACACCTAGTATTTAATTCCCTGCATGTACTTTGTGATATTGTGAGGATCATACAGTCATGGGCATAAATGTTGGCAGCCCTGAAATTTTTGTAGAAAATGAAGTATTTCTCACAGAAAAGCAGTAACACATGTTTTGCTATACACATGTTTTTTCCCTTTGTGTGTATTGGAACTAAACCAAAAAAAGGAGGAAAAAAAGCTAATTTGACATAATTTCACACCAAATTCCAAAAATGGTCTGGACAAAAATTATTGGCACCCCTAACTTAATATTTGGTGGCACACCCTTTGAAAAAAAATAACTGAAATCAGTGGCTTCCCATAACCATCAATAAGCTTCTTACACCTCTCAGCCGAAATGTTGGGCCACTCTTCCTTTGCAAACTGCTCCAGGTCTCTCTTATTGGAAGGGCACCTTTTCCCAACAGCAAACTTTTACAGATCTTTCCACAGGTCTTTAATAGGATTTAGATCTGGAGTCTTTTCTGGCCACTTCAGAACTCTCTAGTGCTTTGTTGCCATCTATTTCTGGGTGCTTTTTGACATATGTTTCGGGTCATTGTCCTGCTGGAAGACCCTAGATCTCGGACGCAAACCCAGCTTTCTGATACTGGGCTGTACAGTGCGACCCAAAATCTGTTGGTAATCCTCAGATTTCATGATGCCTTGGGAGATTAGTTACAGTGCCATGGGTTTCAAACTTCTTTATAATGTTGCACACTGTGGACAAAGGCAAATTTAGATCTCTGGAGATGGACTTGTAACCTTGAGATTGTTGATATTTTTCCACAATTTTGGTTCTCAAGTCCTCAATTCTCTTCTCCTCTTTCTGTTGTCCATGCGTAGTGTGCACACACAGACACACAATGCAAAGACTAAGTGAACTTATCTCCTTTTTATCTGCTTTCATGTGTGATTATATTGCTCACACCTGTTACTTGCCCCAGGTGAGTTTAAAGGAGCGACACATGCTTGAAACAATCTTATTTTTCCACAAAATTTGAACGGGTGCCAATAATTTTGTCCAGCCCATTTTTGGCGTTTGGTGTGACATTGTGTCTAATTTGCTTTTTTTCCTCCCTATTTTGGTTTAGTTCCAATACACACAAAGGGAATAAACATGTGTATAGCAAAACGTGTTACTGCAATTGTTTTCTGTGAGAAATACTTCATTTTCTAGAAAAAAATTCAGGGGTGCCAACATTTACTGCCATGACTGTGATTGGATTTCCTGCATATATGCTGTATGTAATTTTCTAGCCTCCGTCTTTATTTTTTGTCCTCCTGAACATTTCTCTTGGACCTCCACATCCTTGTTTTGAACAATTATTTGTGTATTTCATGACTTATTTTTTTGTAATAATAAAGTAATTTTTGACCTGTAAACATATGTTCTTTTCTGTCTATTAGAGGTTATAGAGGAGCAAGAGTCTGTGTGTGGACTTTGGAAGGCTGACACGTGCAAACATCCATTTTAGACACATGATTGACTGCAACTCATTTAAATTGTGAATTAACAATATTTTTCTGTATTATTTTGGTGGATGATTTTTTGCCCCTGGGTGTATTACACATTAACACCGCAATATTTTACAACAGCTTGTGTCCAAGCAGCAGTTTAAACGTTGTTGTTCATAGCATTGTGCAGCAGTCTGCATCCAACTGGTAATTTAAATACTGTGCCCATAGCAATGTTCAGTGCACAATTTTTCACTTGATAGTACCACCAAACCAGTTGTTGTTCTGCATCAAGTACATGTTTATAATGTGTCTTTCTTCAAGGGATCATGTTAATATGATTGCCAAGAAAAATACTGATTTTTTTTTTCAAACAAATTGTAAAATGCCATACAAATTATTGAATTTAAAAAAAAAAAAAAGATTTAGCAAAGATTTATATAGCATTATTATATGTCAACCTATGTAAAGGGGAAAATATAATTTCCTGCCGATGTTCTCTTTTTTTTTTTGTATAAAATTTAGTGCCACCAAACATTGTACTAATTTGTGTCAACAAAGTTTACCAAAAGAGCTGTTATTCTTAAACCTGTCTGAAAGAAGCAATTTAATTATTGCTGCTTTGTAAAAAGGTTTCTTTTTAATCTAAATATTAGTGGCACAAAAATGTGCTTGTTCTGTGTCAAGCAAGCGTTTGGACAGCATCATCATACTTCAGCTTGTGTCCAAATGACAGTTTTTCAGTGTGCAAGCTCTGCGGTCAGAAAATATGCCACGGCCATTCGTGTAAAAGTGTTTGAACTGCAGATAGCACATAAAGTGGCATTACCTGCTGGTGTGGTAAAATTGAACAGGCCAGCAATGTAAGCACGATCATCTGACTATTCTCCTCCGCATCCCTATTGTAGTAGCCAGTACAGGCTAAAACCTTTCCTACCTAACAGTTAAGCCTTACTATATTAATCCCTGGAGTTAACCATTAAACTGTCTTTAACTTATAAGATATTATACTTGGTAAACATTAATCAGGTTGTGTAGAAATTGAAAAGAAAAAGTTTCTATGGCTGGACATGGGTTAGCAAATAAAACAACAAAAAAACACCTTAACCACTTAAGGACGCAGGGTGTACAGGTATGCCCTGGCATCCTGGTACTTAAGGACCTAAGGACATTTTTTAAAATTAAAATAATGTAATAAAAAATAAAAATAATCAAATGTGGTACCGCCGCGTGCGTAAATGTCGTAACTATTAAAATATAAGGGTATCTAAACTGCACGGCCGATGGTGTACATGTAAAAAAATACCAAAATTGTGCATTTTTTTGTCACTTCATATACCATAAAAATATTAACAAAAAAGCGATCAAAAAGTCCCTTATATAGCCCCGTATGCGGAAAAAAAAAGTTATAGGGGTCAGAAGATGACAATTTTAACCCCTTAAGGACTCGTTTTTTCCTCCTCACCTTCTAAACGTGTTAAATTTTGCACCTACAGACCCATATAAGGGTGATTCAAACTTTTATTAGCGGGGGCTATGCCATGTAATCTTTTGATTGCATACACTGATCAATGCTATGCCATAGCATAGCATTGACCGGTTTTATTGGTGCTCTTCTGCTTCAGCCTGCTGAGACGACCAGGAGGCAGGTGAGGACTCTTCTGTCGTCCAGTAAGCTGCTCGGGACATCGTGATTCTGTGGCGATAGCCCCGATCAGCTCCGCTGAGCTGCCTGGATAGTTTTACTTTAACTTTAGACACCACAATCAAATTGTGGTGTCTAAAGGGTTAATGCCGGGCATTGGCCCGAATGGGGTTGTGCGGCATTAACCCTGGGTCCTGGCTGCTGATAGCAGTCGGGACCCACATAGTTTAAAGTGTTCTCCAGTCGTGAGCTCTGAGTCCTTAAAGGGGTACTCCGGTGGAAAACTTTTTTTAAATGAACTGGTGCCAGAAAGTTAAACAGATTTGTAAATTACTTTTATTAAAAAAAAAAATCTTAAGCCTTTCAGTAGCTGTTTGCAACAGAGGAAAATCTTTATTTTTTTAATTTCTTTTTTGTGTTGTCCACAGTGCTCCCTGCTGACACCTGATGCCCGTATCAGGAACTGTCCAGAGAAGGAGAAAATGCCCTTAGCAAACCTATGCTACTCTGGACACTTCCTGACATGGACCGAGGTGTCAGCAGAGAGCACTGTGGACAACACAAAAAAGAAATTCAAAAAGTAAATAATTTCTTCTGTAGCATACAGCTGCTAAAAGCACTAAAAGGTTTAAGATTTTTTTAAAGAAGTAATTTACAAATCTGTTTAACTTTCTGGCACCAGTTCATTAAAAAAAAAGTTTTCCACCGGAGTACCCCTTTAAGTACTAGAACATCAGGGCGTACCTGTACACCCTGCGTCCTTAAGGGGTTAAAAATATAAATTTTGGTGCATGTAGTTATAATTTTTCAAAACAGTAAAATAAATGAACCCTATATAAATTGGGTATCCTTCTAATCGTATGGACCTCCAAAATAAAGATAATGTGTAATTTTTACCTAAAAATGCACTGCGTAGAAATGGAAGTTCAAAAAAATTAGCAAAATGGCATTGTTGTTGTTTTCAACTCACAAAAAACAAGCCCTTATATGGGACTGTAGGTGCAAAATTGAACGCGTCATGATTTTTACAAGGGGAGGAGGAAAAAAGAAAGTGCAAAAACAAAAATTATTATGAGTCCTTAAAGGGGTACTCCGGTGAAAACCTTTTTTCTTTTAACCCCTTAAGGACCGGAGGTTTTTCCGTTTTTGCATTTTCATTTTTTGCTCCTTGCCTTTAAAAAATCATAACTCTTTCAAATTTACACCTAAAAATCCATATGATGGCTTATTTTTTGCGCCACCAATTCTACTTTGTAATGACGTCAGTCATTTTGCCCAAAAATCTATGGTGAAGCAGGAAAAAAAATCATTGTGCGACAAAATTGAAAAAAAAACGTTGTTTTGTAACTTTTGGGGGCTTCCGTTTCTACGTAGTACATTTTTCGGTAAAAATGACACCTGATATGTATTCTGTAGGTCCATACGATTAAAATGATACCCTACTTATATAGGTTTGATTTTGTCGGACTTCTGAAAAAAATCATAACTACATGCAGGAAAATTAATACGTTTAAAATTGTCATCTTCTGACCCCTATAACTTTTTTATTTTTCCATGTATGGGGCGGTATGAGGGCTCATTTTTTGCGCCAAGATCTGAAGTTTTTAACGGTACCATTTTTGCATTGATAGGACTTATTGATCGCTTTTTATTCATTTTTAAATGATATAAAAAGTGACCAAAAATGCACTATTTTGGACTTTGGAATTTTTTTGCGCGCACGCCATTGACCGAGCGGTTTAATTAATGATATATTTTTATAATTCGGACATTTCCGCACGCGGTGATACCACATATGTTTATTTTTATTTTTATTTACACTGTGTTTTTTTTTTATTGGAAAAGGGGGGTGATTCAAACTTTTAATAGGGAAGGAGTTAAATGATCTTTATTCACTTTTTTTTTTCACTTTTTTTTTGCAGTGTTATAGGTCCCATAGGGACCTATAACACTGCACACACTGATCTTCTATGTTGATCACTGGTTTCTCATAAGAAACCAGTGATCAACGATTCTGCCGCATGACTGCTCATGCCTGGATATCAGGCACTGAGCAGTCATTCGGCGATCGGACAGTGAGGAGGCAGGAAGGGGCCCTCCCGCTGTCCTGTCAGCTGTTCGGGATGCCGCGATTAGCCGCGGCTATCCCGAACAGCCCGACTGAGCTAGCCGGGAACTTTCACTTTCACTTTTAGCCGCGCGGCTCAGCTTTGAGCGCGCGGCTAAAGGGTTAATAGCGCGCGGCGCCGCGATCGGTGCTGCGCGCTATTAGAGGCGGGTCCCGGCTTCACTATGATGCCGGGCCCGCCATGATATGACGCGGGGTTACTGTGTAACCCCGCGTTATATCAGAAGAGCAGGACCAAGGACGTACCGGTACGTCCTTGGTCCTTAAGGGGTTAAATCAACTGGTGACAGAAAGTTAAACATATTTGTAAATTACTTCTATTAAAAAATCTTAATCCTTACAGTACTTATTAGCTGCTGAATGCTACAGAGGAAATTCCTTTCTTTTTGGAACACTGATGACATCACGAGCACAGTGCTCTCTGCTGACATTTCTGTCCATTTTAGCAACGATGCATAGCAGATGTATGCTAAGGGCAGCATGGTAGCTCAGTGGTTAGCACTGCTGCCTTGCAGTGCTGGGTACTTGGGTTCAAATCCCACCAAGGACAACAATAAATAAAGTGTTATTATTATTATAATAACGTCAGCAGAGAGAACTGTGGTCGTGATGTCATTAGAGAGCATTCCAAAAAGAAAAGAATTTCCTCTGTAGTATTCAGCAGCTAATAGGTACAGGAAGGATTAAGATTTTTTAATAGAAGTAATTTACAAATATGTTTAACTTTCTGCCACCAGTTGATTTAAAAGAAAAAAGGTTTTCACCGGAATACCCCTTTAAGGTGAAAATGGGCTGAGTCCTTAATGAGTTTAATTCACCTCTTCTTGTCCCTCACAACTTTCAAACGGCAAGAAAATTGCCCAAAAAGCGGCACAGCGGTTTCTTTTGGGGTGAAAAAACCTGTGGTCAGATGTTAGCTGCAAATCAATAGGTGATTTATAAAATGTCGTACGCACTTGAAGTTTTTGTCTTTGGTGTTCTTTCACTTCTCTTTGGAGGTTTTCTGCATTTTTGGCCTCAGGCAGTTTTAAAAAATACCAGCATGGAATTTTTTTTCTGCCATTTTTACATGGTATTTTTAAGAAATAGTTAACAAACAGGGTGGACACTGGAACAGGAAAAACTGGTTAAAGAGAAAAAAAAGCAATTATTACATAGAGGTAAAAATGCCAGAAAAAAGCACAAAGACAAAACAAAAATGCAGGGAAATGCCATAGCTGTTTTTCTGGTGTTTTTTTATTTATTTATATATATATATATATATATATATATATATATATATATATATATATATATATATCTTTATTTTTTTCAAAAAATTGCAGCCAAAAAAACAAGTGGAAACCTAGCCTAACACATGTGCACTGCTTGCATATGTGGGAATTGGGAATCTAGGGAAGGGAGACAGGTCTTCTGAAAAAGTGTAGGGGTTTTGTTTTTTTCAGAAAATTTGAGAAGGGCTTAAGGCAGTGTTTCCCACCAAGCGCTGTCCTCAATGCCCCTAACAGGTCATATTTTTAGGATTTCCTTAGTCTTTCGCAGGTAATATATTTATGGACATTGCGTCAGGCATCACCGCAAGTATATCACCTGTGAAAGACTAAGGAAATCCTAAAAACATGACCTGTTGGGGGTACTTGAGGACCACAATTGGGAAACACTTGCTTAGAGTTTAAAAAAATAATACCATTATTCTGGGGACTTAGTCAAGCATTACAATGAAATGGTGTAAGTTTTATTTTTGCTGAAAGCTACTCTTATCGGTGTCCAGGTGTTGGATATTCTTGCTTACTTCTTTTTATCTTGTTGCTATGCATATGCATTTAAAAAGTGTATAAATATTAAAATAAAAGAATCCACAAAAATGTTAATACATTAACTAATAAAAATTGAGGCTTAAAAATTTGGTACTAAAACTGACGATGAATAGGTTGAGGAGCTCACAATAGAAGACACGAGGTTCCTCTGGAAAACAGTTTTATTTTTTTTAAATCAACTGGTGCCAGAAAGTTAAACAGATTTGTAAATCACTTCTATTAAAAAAATCTTAATCCTTCCAGTACTTATCAGCTGTTGTATGCTCCACAGGAAGCTCTTTTCTTTTTGAATTTCCGTTCTGTCTGACCACAGTGCTCTCTGCTGACACCTCTGTCCATTTTAGGAACTGTCCAGAGTAGGTGAAAATCCCAATAGCAAACCCCTCCTGATCCGGACAGTTTCTGAAATGGACTGAGGTGTCAGCAGAGAGCACTGTGGTCAGACAGAAAGGAAATTGGAAAAGGAAAGGACTTCCTGTGAAGCATACATAAATTAGCCAATCATAAGTTCTAGAAGAATTAAGATTTCTTAATAGAAGTAATTTACAAATCTGTTTAACTTTCTGTCATCAGTTGATAAAAATAAAACATTTTTTTCCAGTGGAGTACCCCTTTAAATGCCAGTCCTCTCCCTCAAAGAGAAATAATTGGAACAACAATGAAAAGTAAAACAAAAAGCAGTCCTCAGTGGCTCACTCAATCTAAAGGTTGAGTGTGTGGCAGATAGATGGTTTAGATAATTCAATGGAGCCAGCTAACTGTAAAAACATTTAATAGCCATAATATACAATCCCAATATAAAATCTAGAGATAGTGGATTTTCAATAACTATTAAAACTGAATCTGCAGGGCCCTTGCGGTCATATAGTACGTATATCCCTACAATAATAGCAGCTTAATAAAGACACATTGCATATTTCACAATGCACACGTATAACATATGATTCAATAGTGTAACATCTGTAAAGAAAGAAAGATCCCTAACGTCCATAACACTGCACGTATCTCTCTATAATTGCGGCTTATTTCACAATGTGCACATGTTGTATAGGGTTCAACAGTATGTTCCACTTGCAAAGGAAAAGATGTCTATAACGTCCTATAATTTTTCCACTGACAAAGTGGTATTATCTGTAATATATTACAGAAACAGGAATTTTTTTTAAATGTAAAGAAAGATTTAAAAAATATGGATTTGCGCAATTTTGTGGGGTAACAATTTTTCAAAGTTCATAATATGGTAATTCTGACATGCTATCTCTAATCTTTGTGTTGGTACAATTCCAATTATACCAAACTTGGATCATTTTAAGGCTAAAAAAAAATGTTAATGTATTTTTTGCGCCATGAGCTGTAGTTTATCACTGTACCACTTTTGCTTATATAGGACTTTTTGGATAACTTTTTATTGTGTTTTATTTCTGAGACATCTTGTGACCAAAAATAAGCAATTTTGGCATTCAGAATTTTTTTGCGTTTACCATGCAGCATCAAGAATGTCATAATTTAATTTCCATCAATTATGCACAAGGTGATACCAAATGTTTATCAGTAGATGGCCTACATAGCTGAATGTAATGTTATTGCATAGCATTGATCAATGTTTTCGGTGCTCGAATGCTAAGCAATCGCCGATCCTCTAAGCACTGGGAAAGACCGATAAGTCCACGTTCTTTCCCAGCAACCCATCAACCGCCTACAATTAAATTGCAGAGCTGTTGATGGGTCCCCTAGACAACAGGGATTACCAGCATTTAAGGTTGAAATGCTGTTATCGCTATTGATCACAGCATATACCGGCTGATGTATATTTTTGGGTAACAAATTGTATTTTGTCCCTGCAGCTTTTGGCTGTGTGTCTCTCTGGAGAGACAAAATACAGGAAAATTGGATGCACAAGCAGGGTTTTGTGCAGTAAGGACAAGCAGGACTCTGTACACTGAGGACAAGCAGGGCTCTGTACACTGAGGATAAGCAGGGCTCTGTACATTGAGGATAAGCAGGGCTCTATATGCTGAAGATAAGCAGGGCTCTGTACACTGAGGACAAGCTAGGCTTTGTATACTGAGGACAACCAGGGTTCTGTTCACTGAGGATAAGCAGGGTTCTGTACACTGAGGACAAGCAGGGCTCTATACACTGAGGATAAGCAGGGCTCTGTACACTGAGGACTAGCAGGTCTCTGTGCAGTTAGGACAAGCAGGGCTCTCTGCACTGAGGACAAGCAGGGCTCCGTGCACTGAGGAAAAGCAGGGCTCTGTACACTGAGGATAAGCAGGGCTCTGTGCACTGAGGATAAGCAGGGCTCTGTACACTGAGGATAAGCAGGGCTCTATATGCTGAAGATAAGCAGGGCTCTGTACACTGAGGACAAGCTGGGCTTTGTATACTGAGGACAACCAGGGTTCTGTTCACTGAGGATAAGCAGGGTTCTGTACACTGAGGACAAGCAGGGCTCTATACGCTGAGGATAAGCAGGGCTCTGTACACTGAGGACTAGCAGGGCTCTGTGTAGTTAGGACAAGCAGGGCTCTCTGCTCTGAGGACAAGCAGGGCTCCATGCACTGAGGACAAGCAGGGCTCTGTAAACTGAGGACAAGCAGGGCTCTGTGCAGTTAGGGCAAGAAGGGCTCTGTACACTGAGGACAAGCAGGGCTCTGTGCAGTTAGGACAAGCAGGGCTCTGTACACTGAGGACAAGCAGGGCTCTGTGCAGTGAGGACAAGCAGGGCTCTGTACACTGAGGACAAGCAGGGCTCTGTACACTGAGGACAAGCAGGACTCCGTACACTGAGGACAAGCAGGGCCCTGTACACTGAGGACAAGCAGGGCTCTGTACACTGAGGACAAGCAGGGCTCTGTACACTGAGGACAAGCAGGGATCTGTACACTGAGGACAAGCAGGGCTCTGTGCAGTGAGGACAAGTAGGGCTCTGTACACTGAGGACAAGCAGGGCTCTGTACACTGAGGACAAGCAGGCCTCTGTGCAATGAGGACAAGCAGGACTCCGTACACTGAGGACAAGCAGGACCCTGTACACTGAGGACAAGCAGGGCTCTGTGCAGATAGGACAAGCAGGGCTCTCTGCACTGAGGTCAAGCAGGGCTCCATACACTGAGGAGAAGCAGGGCTCTGTACACTGAGGACAAGCAGGGCTCTGTACACTGAGGACAAGCAGGTCTCTGTGCAGTTAGGGCAAGCAGGGCTCTGTACACTGAGGACAAGCAGGGCTCTATGCAGTTAGGACAAGCAGGGCTTTGTGCACTGAGGACAAGCAGGGCTCTGTACACTGAGGACAAGCAGGGATCTGTACACTGAGGACAAGCAGGGCTCTGTGCAGTGGGGACAAGCAGGGCTCTGTAAACTGAGGACAAGCAGGGCTCTGTACACTGAGGACAAGCAGGGCTCTGTACACTGAGGACAAGTAGGGCTCTGTACACTGAGGACAACCAGGGCTTTGTGCAGTGAGGACAAGCAGAACTCTGTACACTGAGGACAAGCAGAGCTCTGTACACTGAGGATGAGCAGCGCTCTGTGCACTGAGGATAAGCAGGGCTCTGTACACTGAGGACAAGCAGGGCTCTATACGCTGAGGATAAGCAGGGCTCCGTGCACTGAGGTCAAGCAGGGCTCCGTACACGTAGCACAAGCAGGGCTCTGTACATTGAGGACAAGCATGGCTCTGTGCATTTAGGGCAAGCAGGGCTCTGTACACTGAGGAAAAGCAGGGCTTTGTGCAGTTAGGACAAGCAGTGCTTTGTGCTTTGAGGACAAGCAGGGCTCTGTACACTGAGGACAAGCAGGGATCTGTACATTGAGGACAAGCAGGGCTCTGTGCAGTGAGGACAAGCAGGGCTCTGTACACTGAGGACAAGCAGGGCTCTGTACACTGAGGACAAGCAGGACTCCGTACACTGAGGACAAGCAGGGCCCTGTACACTGAGGACAAGCAGGGCTCTGTGCAGTTAGGACAAGCAAGGCTCTCTGCACTGAGGACATTAAGGGATCCGTGCACTGAGGTCAAGCAGGGCTCCGTACACTGAGGACAAGCAGGGCTCTGTACACTGAGGACAAGCAGGGCTCTGTACATTGAGGACAAGCAGGGCTCTGTACAGTTAGGGCAGGCAGGGCTCCGTACACTGAGGGCAAGCAGGGCTCTGTGCAGTTAGGACAAGCAGGGCTTTGTACCCTGAGGACAAGCAGGGCTCTGTACACTGAGGACAAGCAGGGATCTGTACACCGAGGACAAGCAGGGCTCTGTGCAGTGAGTACAAGCAGGGCTCTGTACAAGCAGGGCTCTGTACACTGAGGACAAGCAGGGCTCTGTACACTGAGGACAAGCAGGGCTATGTGCAGTGGGGACAAGCAGGGCTCTGTACACTGAGGACAAGCAGGTTTCTGTACACTGAGGACAAGCAGGGTTCTGTACACTGAGGACAAGAAAGGCTATGTACACTGAGGACAAGCAGGGCTCTGTACACTGAGGACAAGCAGTGAACTGTACACGGAGGACAAGCAGGGCTCTGTGCAGTGAGGACAAGCAGGGCTCTGTGCAGTGAGGACAAGCAGGGCTCTGTACACTGAGGACAAGCAGTGAACTGTACACGGAGGACAAGCAGGGCTCTGTACACTGAGAACAAACAGGGCTCTGTACACTGAGGACAAGCAGGGTTGTGTGCAGTGAGGACAAGTAGGGCTCTGTACACTGAGGACAAGCCAGGCTCTGTACACTGAGGACAAGCAGGGCTCTGTACACTGAGGACAAGCAGGGCTCTGTGCAGTTAGGACAAGTAGGGCTCTGTATACGGAGGACAAGCAGGGCTCTGTACACTGAGGGCATGCAGGGTTCTGTACACTGAGGACAAGCAATGCTCTGTACACTGAGGACAAGCAGGGCTCTGTACACTGAGGACAAGCAGGGCCCTGTACACTGAGGACAAGCAGGGCTCTGTACACTGAGGACAAGCAGGGCTCTGTACACTGAGGACAAGCAGGGCTCTGTACACTGAGGACAAGCAGGGTTCTGTACACTGAAGACAAGCAGGGCTTTGTGCAGTGAGGACAAGCAGGGCTCTGTACACTGAGGACAAGCAGAGTTCTGTGCAGTGAGGACAAGCAGAGTTCTGTGCAGTGAGGACAAGCAGGGCTCTGTACACTGAGTACAAGCAGGGCTCTGTACACTGAGGACAAGCAGGGCTCTGTACACTGAGGACAAGCAGGGCTCTGTACACTGAGGACAAGCAGGGCTCTGTGCAGTTATGACAATTAGGGATCTGTACACTGCGGACAAGCAGGGCCCTGTACACTGAGGATAAGCAGGGCTCTGTACACTGAAGACAAGCAGGGCTTTGTGCAGTGAGGACAAGCAGGGCTTTGTACACTGAGGACAAGCAGGGTTCTGTGCAGTTAGGACAAGCAGGGTTCTGTACACTGAGAACAAGCAGGGCTCTGTACACTGAGGACAAGCAGGGCTCTGTACACTGAGGACAAGCAGGGTTATGTGCAGTGAGGACAAGCAGGGCTCTGTACACTGAGGACAAGCAGGGCTCTGTACACTGAGGACAAGCAGGGCCCTGTACACTGAGGACAAGCAGGGCTCTGTACACTGAGGGCAAGCAGGGCTCTGTACACTGAGGGCAAGCAGGGCTCTGTACACTGAGGACAAGCAGGGCTATGTGCAGTGAGGACAAGCAGGGCTCTGTACACTGAGGACAAGCAGGGCCCTGTACACTGAGGATAAGCAGGGCTCTGTACACTGAAGACAAGCAGGGCTTTGTGCAGTGAGGACAAGCAGGGCTTTGTACACTGAGGACAAGCAGGGTTCTGTGCAGTTAGGACAAGCAGGGTTCTGTACACTGAGAACAGCAGGGCTCTGTACACTGAGGACAAGCAGGGCTCTGTACACTGAGGACAAGCAGGGCTATGTGCAGTGAGGACAAGCAGGGCTCTGTACACTGAGGACAAGCAGGGCTCTGTACACTGAGGACAAGCAGGGCTTTGTGCAGTGAGGACAAGCAGAACTCTGTACACTGAGGACAAGCAGAGCTCTGTACACTGAGGATGAGTAGCGCTCTGTGCACTGAGGATAAGCAGGGCTCTGTACACTGAGGACAAGCAGGGCTCTATACGCTGAGGATAAGCAGGGCTCCGTGCACTGAGGTCAAGCAGGGCTCCGTACACGTAGCACAAGCAGGGCTCTGTACACTGAGGACAAGCAGGGCTCTGTACACTGAGGACAAGCATGGCTCTGTGCATTTAGGGCAAGCAGGGCTCTGTACACTGAGGAAAAGCAGGGCTTTGTGCAGTTAGGACAAGCAGTGCTTTGTGCTTTGAGGACAAGCAGGGCTCTGTACACTGAGGACAAGCAGGGATCTGTACATTGAGGACAAGCAGGGCTCTGTGCAGTGAGGACAAGCAGGGCTCTGTACACTGAGGACAAGCAGGGCTCTGTACACTGAGGACAAGCAGGACTCCGTACACTGAGGACAAGCAGGGCCCTGTACACTGAGGACAAGCAGGGCTCTGTGCAGTTAGGACAAGCAAGGCTCTCTGCACTGAGGACATTAAGGGATCCGTGCACTGAGGTCAAGCAGGGCTCCGTACACTGAGGACAAGCAGGGCTCTGTACACTGAGGACAAGCAGGGCTCTGTACATTGAGGACAAGCAGGGCTCTGTACAGTTAGGGCAGGCAGGGCTCCGTACACTGAGGGCAAGCAGGGCTCTGTGCAGTTAGGACAAGCAGGGCTTTGTACCCTGAGGATAAGCAGGGCTCTGTACACTGAGGACAAGCAGGGCTCTATACGCTGAGGATAAGCAGGGCTCCGTGCACTGAGGTCAAGCAGGGCTCCGTACACGTAGCACAAGCAGGGCTCTGTACACTGAGGACAAGCAGGGCTCTGTACACTGAGGACAAGCATGGCTCTGTGCATTTAGGGCAAGCAGGGCTCTGTACACTGAGGAAAAGCAGGGCTTTGTGCAGTTAGGACAAGCAGTGCTTTGTGCTTTGAGGACAAGCAGGGCTCTGTACACTGAGGACAAGCAGGGATCTGTACATTGAGGACAAGCAGGGCTCTGTGCAGTGAGGACAAGCAGGGCTCTGTACACTGAGGACAAGCAGGGCTCTGTACACTGAGGACAAGCAGGACTCCGTACACTGAGGACAAGCAGGGCCCTGTACACTGAGGACAAGCAGGGCTCTGTGCAGTTAGGACAAGCAAGGCTCTCTGCACTGAGGACATTAAGGGATCCGTGCACTGAGGTCAAGCAGGGCTCCGTACACTGAGGACAAGCAGGGCTCTGTACACTGAGGACAAGCAGGGCTCTGTACATTGAGGACAAGCAGGGCTCTGTACAGTTAGGGCAGGCAGGGCTCCGTACACTGAGGGCAAGCAGGGCTCTGTGCAGTTAGGACAAGCAGGGCTTTGTACCCTGAGGACAAGCAGGGCTCTGTACACTGAGGACAAGCAGGGATCTGTACACCGAGGACAAGCAGGGCTCTGTGCAGTGAGTACAAGCAGGGCTCTGTACAAGCAGGGCTCTGTACACTGAGGACAAGCAGGGCTCTGTACACTGAGGACAAGCAGGGCTATGTGCAGTGGGGACAAGCAGGGCTCTGTACACTGAGGACAAGCAGGTTTCTGTACACTGAGGACAAGCAGGGTTCTGTACACTGAGGACAAGAAAGGCTATGTACACTGAGGACAAGCAGGGCTCTGTACACTGAGGACAAGCAGTGAACTGTACACGGAGGACAAGCAGGGCTCTGTGCAGTGAGGACAAGCAGGGCTCTGTGCAGTGAGGACAAGCAGGGCTCTGTACACTGAGGACAAGCAGTGAACTGTACACGGAGGACAAGCAGGGCTCTGTACACTGAGGACAAACAGGGCTCTGTACACTGAGGACAAGCAGGGTTGTGTGCAGTGAGGACAAGTAGGGCTCTGTACACTGAGGACAAGCCAGGCTCTGTACACTGAGGACAAGCAGGGCTCTGTACACTGAGGACAAGCAGGGCTCTGTGCAGTTAGGACAAGTAGGGCTCTGTATACGGAGGACAAGCAGGGCTCTGTACACTGAGGGCATGCAGGGTTCTGTACACTGAGGACAAGCAATGCTCTGTACACTGAGGACAAGCAGGGCTCTGTACACTGAGGACAAGCAGGGCCCTGTACACTGAGGACAAGCAGGGCTCTGTACACTGAGGACAAGCAGGGCTCTGTACACTGAGGACAAGCAGGGCTCTGTACACTGAGGACAAGCAGGGTTCTGTACACTGAAGACAAGCAGGGCTTTGTGCAGTGAGGACAAGCAGGGCTCTGTACACTGAGGACAAGCAGAGTTCTGTGCAGTGAGGACAAGCAGAGTTCTGTGCAGTGAGGACAAGCAGGGCTCTGTACACTGAGTACAAGCAGGGCTCTGTACACTGAGGACAAGCAGGGCTCTGTACACTGAGGACAAGCAGGGCTCTGTACACTGAGGACAAGCAGGGCTCTGTGCAGTTATGACAATTAGGGATCTGTACACTGCGGACAAGCAGGGCCCTGTACACTGAGGATAAGCAGGGCTCTGTACACTGAAGACAAGCAGGGCTTTGTGCAGTGAGGACAAGCAGGGCTTTGTACACTGAGGACAAGCAGGGTTCTGTGCAGTTAGGACAAGCAGGGTTCTGTACACTGAGAACAAGCAGGGCTCTGTACACTGAGGACAAGCAGGGCTCTGTACACTGAGGACAAGCAGGGCTATGTGCAGTGAGGACAAGCAGGGCTCTGTACACTGAGGACAAGCAGGGCTCTGTACACTGAGGACAAGCAGGGCCCTGTACACTGAGGACAAGCAGGGCTCTGTACACTGAGGGCAAGCAGGGCTCTGTACACTGAGGGCAAGCAGGGCTCTGTACACTGAGGACAAGCAGGGCTCTGTGCAGTGAGGACAAGCAGGGCTCTGTACACTGAGGACAAGCAGGGCCCTGTACACTGAGGATAAGCAGGGCTCTGTACACTGAAGACAAGCAGGGCTTTGTGCAGTGAGGACAAGCAGGGCTTTGTACACTGAGGACAAGCAGGGTTCTGTGCAGTTAGGACAAGCAGGGTTCTGTACACTGAGAACAAGCAGGGCTCTGTACACTGAGGACAAGCAGGGCTCTGTACACTGAGGACAAGCAGGGCTATGTGCAGTGAGGACAAGCAGGGCTCTGTACACTGAGGACAAGCAGGGCTCTGTACACTGAGGACAAGCAGGGCCCTGTACACTGAGGACAAGCAGGGCTCTGTACACTGAGGGCAAGCAGGGCTCTGTACACTGAGGGCAAGCAGGGCTCTGTACACTGAGGACAAGCAGGGCTATGTGCAGTGAGGACAACCAGGGCTCTGTACACTGAGGACAAGCAGGGCTATGTCCACTGAGGACAAGCAGGGCCCTGTACACTGAGGACAAGCAGGGCTCTGTACACTGAGGACAAGCAGGGCTCTGTACACTGAGGACAAGCAGGGCCCTGTACACTGAGGACAAGCAGGGCTCTGTACACTGAGGACAACCAGGGCTCTGTACACTGAGGCCAAGCAGGGCTCTGTACACTGAGGACAAGCAGGGCTCTGTACACTGAGGACAAGCAGGGTTCTGTGCAGTTAGGACAAGTAGGGCTCTGTACACTGAGGACAAGCAGGGCTCTGTACACTGAGGACAAGCAGGGTTCTGTACACTGAGGACAAGCAAGGCTCTGTACACTGAGGACTAGCAGGGCTCTGTACACTGAGGACAAGCAGGGCTCTGTACACTGAGGACAAGCAGGGCCCTGTACACTGAGGACAAGCAGGGTTCTGTACACTGAGGACAAGCAGGGCTCTGTACACTGAGGACAAGCAGGGCTCTGTACACTGAGGACAAGCAGGGCTCTGTGCAGTTAGGACAAGTAGGGCTCTGTACACTGGGGACAAGCAGGGCTCTGTACACTGAGGACAAGCAAGGTTCTGTATACTGAGGACAAGCAAGGCTCTGTACACTAATGACAAGCAGGGCTCTGTACACTGAGGACAAGCAGGGCTCTGTACACTGAGGACAAGCAGTACCCTGTACACTGAGGACAAGCAAGGTTCTGTACACTGAGGACAAGCAGGGCTCTGAACACTGAGGACAAGCAGGGCTCTGTACACTGAGGACAAGCAGGGCTCTGTACACTGAGGACAAGCAGGACTCTGTACACTAAGGCAGGAGCTTGCACACTTAGATGATGTCAGGGTAGCCCAAAATATGTTTCAGCTATCAGCAAGGCCACATCACTACAGGTTAGCCAATCATTGTTTGCACATGGCTTCCCAGGCAAATCAGGAGACATAATAGGGGTGGGTCTAAAAGAAAAATAAATTAATTAATTAAATCAAATTACCTCAAAATCTGTTGGTACCCCTGCCATGTCCTCTGCCAGCAGGCATGTTGGTGGCAGTATGACCACAGTAAAAAATCACAAACATGAGGCCACACTAACTAGTTACTGAAACAGGGCTGGGTAGAAACCTATTCCCAACATAATGCAGATCAGCCGCAATACTATATAAGGGGAAGTCGCACAGGTGCAAAATACTGATTAACAACCACTTGCATGCCTACTACTCATGAGGGGGGTAGCTGCTTAGTGTTATAATTACACACAGATAAGGCATACACACGGTGCCACATGATGATAACATGTAGTGCACCATGTAGGCTTACATCCTATTAGTGACGCCCATACTATTCGATCAGGCGCACTGCCCAGTATCTTATATGTGCCCCCAACAAAGCACTGACACCCCAGGCTCCCCCAGCATCACAAGGCCATACCAAATCATAAAAAATATATACACCATATAATAAACATGAGGTATTAGTGGATATTTTGCAAGCTCGCAACCCACTTCAAGAGTCCTCAGTCTCTTGCGAGTCCCTAAACTAACATTAGAGAAAAAAATCATAGAAAAATGAGAAAAAAATAACTAAAGAGGTCACACTTGGTAGTTACTGGTACAAGGGCAGATTAGGCACATAATCCCAGTTTCACCACAGTTGGCACTACCAATTAGCTCAGGCTCAGTACAGGTAACAGCAGCCATTTGCCTGGGGGTATTAGTAGCTAGCAAAAGTTGTCCATTTCATCCAGGAAATATGTTATTTTGGAGAATAATGCTGCCATTGTGGACTGGTTGGCTCGTTCTTTATGATCTAAGGAGGAGTAAGAGTCTGATGATATGACATGAGCCAGGTATCATTGGATTCCTCATCATCTACAGTTATATGGTGCAGTGTAAATGTCTTTCCTAGGCAGTCTGTTCCATTATCTATGTTTTTGTTTCCCTTCACTAGTGCCAAGCAGAAGGATAACCATGAGGAAATGTTGTGTGAGAACAGTCAGCCTTTGGAGTGTGTTGCAGAGGTGTTGATGGTAGAAGCATTGGCCGAGTATAGCACTAGTGGGACTGGTGGTGGTAGGTGTGGTGATGATATTTTAAGGCATCATGGTCGATATGCTGACGGGTTTAGTCAGTCCCGTTTGTATCTTGTTATATATTCTCTGTTGGTTTGTTTTCACACACCTGCTTCTGTGAGCCTTGAATCTTGCCCCCTGTTCATACCTGTTTGTGCTTTGTGTGTTTATTAAACTGTTTAGTATCTGTACCTGTGTTTAGATATTAAATATAGTATTTTGGATTTTGAGTTTCCTACAAGTTTGGACCTTTCTCACACAGTGGTGTGCCCTTTAACTTGGAGTCTATTAGAATTTGGTATTTTGTGTCTCTCCATATTTTTGGAGTTTGGTGTTGAAGTTTATGTGGTTCTTTCTAGTGTTAGATCCATTTCCTGATCTTCACTTTGTCCCTAACTTAAGAGTCAGTTTGCTTTGTATCTAGAGTGAATTAGTTCTGTGTATCCTGTTCTTGGTCCGTGTTCAGACTAGTTGGTCCTTGAACTTTTGTGTTTGTTCTAGTCATTCTAGTATTTGCATATATGAGTTTATAGTGTCTGTCTGCAGCCTAACCTTGTTCCTTCCCTACATCCCTGGATATATCTTGCCATACATAATTGCTAGTTTACATGTTTTGTTCACATTATCATATACGCTGTTTATCTTCCTCTGGGTTCTTAGGCTGTTGTCTGTATGCTATATTTCTGTTATCATGTTTCCTTGATCTCTGTTCTGTGCCACTTTGTATTCCTGCTGTAATTCTGTATTCTGCTTTATTGACTGTGTGTCCCTGACCTGTACAGAACAGTACTTGTTTATTGTTTTGACTATGACGGCCCTAAACCTTAGTTAGTGAAGGGCGGTGGTGCAGGTAGGCAGCGAAAGAGGTTCAGGGTCAGCTTAGGGCTCACTCTTCCCTGCCCTACATGATGCGCTATTATGACACTCAGGAGCCGATGCCCGTGATGCTCCTGCATCTGTAGGCTTGAGAAAAAAGTCTTCCAAAGGAGGGGCACAGCCAGGTGGTGGTTTACCTATCTCTTTACGGTATTCTGCTGTGTGAAAATTATTTTCTACCTTACCACTGTGATGACTGGTTCTGCCAGAACCTGTAGGGTTAATTTTTTCTAGCCCCATTGTTTATTCTGTTGCTGGGACTACGCCTCTGTGCTCTGGGTACGTTTCAGAATTGAATTCTCAGCACAGGGATATATAAGGAAGTCTTTCTCAGTTATGCCTTGCCTGTAAAGGTTCTTGTGATTAAAACGAGGAGAACAACTGTATGTGGAGGACTCACTCTTACTGTGTGCAAGTAACCAGAGCAAACCAAACAAACACCCACACTTAAGGTGTAAAATCAAGCAAATGTATTATTTCAAGGTTCTGACGATCAAGGATAGATGGAGATCGGGGTCAAATGT
The DNA here is from genome assembly GCF_029499605.1 of Hyla sarda. NCBI lineage: Eukaryota > Metazoa > Chordata > Amphibia > Anura > Hylidae > Hyla > Hyla sarda. Next base: position 85,900,265 of record NC_079198.1, read on the forward strand.
CAATCATATATGGATTTTAACATCAAAATAAATGCACTCCTCTGCAATCTATCAATACATACTGTGACAGAGTGTCTGGACAAGTCATAGAGGGTGTGTAGATTTCTTGTGTCTGTCAGGTAAAAGCAACCAGGAAGTTAGAATCACTAGAGATCTAGGATCTTTAGCTTTAGGGTTTGAGTAAAAACCCATTTACAGGGCCTGTGTTGCTGGAGTGGGGAAGAGAGGGTGGGCCCCCACTCCACCCGGACAGTCCAGGTCTTGAGCTGTCTGATTAGTCCAAGGTGTGCTTGCCTGATATAAGGCCAGGAGTACAGACACACTCTCTCTCTCAACCTGGGAACAGGACATCTGCTAGAAGCAATGCCTGTGGTATGTACTGTTATGTTGTGGTGCCCGGTACTAGGCCAGCACCAGGTTAGATAGGAGCACATACTGTTTAGTTAGAGTCTGACAGGCATAGGATTTATTTTTGGTTTGTTTATTTTTGGTTTATCCTTTATACCACAAACTGGCAATAAAAACTGGCTGAAATCAATTGAATATACTTCCTGGTTGTGTGGACTTTTGTGCCTGCTGAAAGTGTGCCCGTCTACCCAGGAGACGACCAACCCACTACCCCAACGCTTACAATTGGTGGAGGATGCTTTAGGCACTAATTTTGGCACAAGAAAACGAAACTGGAAATTTAAAGGCCGGAGTCTTCTTTTTGCAGACTGTTTCTTTGCATCGGGAAAATGGAGGACATAATTAAAGCTATGTTGCAAGCTGTGGCATCTCAACAAGAGGCTACCCGAGTGCAGCAGGAGGCTACCAGGGTGCAGCAAAGAGCACTTGAGGAATCAAGCCGCAGGCTGACAGCTCAAATGGAGGCGACACAGGAAGAGCAAAGAAAAGACCAGGAGACCTTAAAAGTTGTTCTGCAGCAACTAGCCAGTGTTGCTGTGCGGGCCCCAGATGTTGCAGATGCTACTCAAGCCTCCATAAGAGCTAGTCATTTTCTACAAAAGATGGCTGCAGCTGATGATGTGGAAGCCTATTTGACAACCTTTGAAAGGACTGCTGAGCGAGAGTGTTGGCCAAAGGAACAATGGGCAGGACTTTTGGCACCCTTCCTTTTAGGAGAACCTCAAAAGGCCTATTTTGACCTGGAAACTCAGGATGCTATGGACTATGGCAGGCTCAAAACAGAGATTTTAACCTGTCTTGGAGTCACTGTATCTGTCCGCGCACAGCGCGTGCACAACTGGATCTACAGCATGGACAAACCTCCACGCTCTCAAATGCATGACCTCATTCACCTAACTAAGAAGTGGTTGCAGCCGGAGATCCTGACAGGCCCCCAGATGGTGGAACGGGTTGTGATGGACCAGTACTTAAGATCCCTCCCAGTTACCTTGCGCAAGTAGGTGAGCCATGGAGACCCTAAAGATGCTGACCAGAGGGTGGAGATGGTGGAGAGGTGCAAAGCAGCTGAGGATCTGATGAGTCTGCCACAGCACCCCCTAGCCCAGCAGCGGAGATCTCCAGGACTTCCTGGTAAGACTGTTCTATGGGAAAAGGGGGCTGGCAGATCTGATGGGTTTTTGCATGCAAGTGGAGAGACTGAAGGCCCAGGCTCTAGAAACTGGCAAGCCGTGCCAGGGAAGTTAGGGGCCTATAAGAGACTCAGTAAGGACGTTATAAAGTGTTTCCGATGTCAAATGCCCGGTCATGTTATTGCCAATTGCCCGAGGTATGATGATGCCATGCAATGTGATGTCTCCTACATAAACCGCCGTTTATCACTGTATGTTTAGCCTGCATGTGTAGCGATACCAAATTTTGGGAGTGAAAAACACATGTGTCCTATTACTGTCGAAGGTAAAGAGGTAAATGCGTTGTTAGACTCAGGTAGTCTAGTAACCCTGGTAAACGCAGATTTGGTACATCCAATAACCCGTCGGGTGAAAACTTTTGGGGTGACTTGTATACACGGGGACACTCAACATTACCCCACGGCTGTAGTGGACATACATACACAGTTTGGTGCAGTAAAATTTATGGTGGGGATAGTGCCATCGTTAATGCATGATGTCATCATGGGGCGGGACTTTCCACATTTCTGGAAGATGTGGGAACAGAGAGTCTCAAATACACTGCCTGTAAATGGGGCCCTAATTGAGAAGGAAACTTTTCCCTTTTCGGTTATGGCTGGGGAGGGAGAAGAAGCTGAACCCCACAATGTGGTGTCCCCAGAGGGTCAGAGTAGTCTAGAACCCCCTTGTGACAGCATGATTGATCTTGAGGTGCGGAAAGATCATTTTATGTGCAGAACAGTTGAAAGATCCCACCCTTACCAGAGCCCGGGAAAATGTAAAAATGATTGATGGTAACCTGGTGGAGCCTGACACCAGACTGTTCTATCCATACATGGTGGTAAAACATGACTTGCTGTACCAAGTGGTAAAGAGGGGAGAGGATATGGTGGAGCAACTAGTGGTCCCTAAGGCATATAGAAGGATTGTGCTTGATCTGGCTCATGGTCACCTTATGGGGGGGCATTTGGGGACAGAGAAAACTTTAGATAGAGTTCTTCAACGGTTCTTCTGGCCTGGGGTTCACAAAAACGTGAATGATTATTGTGACTCCTGCCCAGAGTGCCAGGTTTCAGCTCCACGGCCACACTTCCGTAGTCCCCTGATTCCTCTACCAATTATTGAGGTGCCGTTTGAGAGAATAGTGATGGATTTGGTGGGGCCTATTGTAAAATATGCTCGCGGCCATCAGCATTTTCTTGTAATTATGGATTATGCTACCCGTTACCCGGAAGCTATACTCCTGCGTAATTCCTCATCCAAGGCCATAGCTATAGAGTTGGTGAACGTGTTTAGCCGGGTAGGACTACCAAAGGAGATGCTTACAGATCAGGGTACCCCCTTTATGTCCCGAGTCATGAAAGAGCTGTGTAAATTATTCCAGGTGAAACAGCTACGTACTTCTGTCTACCATCCGCAGACCCATGGACTGGTAGAGAGATTCAATGAAACCCTAAAAGCCATGTTAAGGAAGGTGGTGGACAAAGATGGGAAAAATTGGGACTTCCTTCTCCCTTACCTCATGTTTGCCATCCGTAATGTCCCTCAGTCATCTACAGGGTATTTTCCATTTGAGTTACTATACGGCCGTCATCCGAGGGGTCTTCTAGATATAGCAAAAGAAACCTGGGAAGAAGAAGCTACCCCCTATAGGAGTGTCATTGAACATGTAGCCCAAATGCAGGATCGAATCTCGGCAGTATTGCCGATTGTGCGAGAACATATGGCTCAGCCTCAGGAGGCCCAACAAAGAGTATACAACCGCAGTGCCAGAATACATACCTTTGCACCAGGTGACCGGGTTTTAGTACTGATCCCTATGGTAGAAAGTACATTTTTGGCTGTTAATAAGAAGCAAGTCCGTGCTTTCTTGGGAATTACAGGCTATTATAGAAGGTTTATACCTAATTTTGCCTCCCTTGCGGCCCCTTTGACTGACGAAAGGCAAAGACTCTGTTATGGTTAAGTGGACGCCACAGGCGGAAAAATCATTTCAGACCCTTAAAAGCCTACTATGTGCTCAGCCGGTGCTGATAACTCCAGACTTTAGCAAGGAGTTTGTCCTTCAAACTGATGCATCTGATGTGGGACTGAGGGCAGTACTGTCACAGGTGCGGAATGGTGAGGAACACCCGGTGCTGTACTTAAGTAGAAAATTAAATGTTCATGAAACAAAATATGCGATTGTAGAAAAAGAGTGCTTAGCCATTAAAGGGGTATTCCGCCCCTGGCATCTTATCCCCTATCCAAAGGATAGGGGATGAGATGTTAGATCGCCACGGTCCCGCTGCTGGGGACCCCGGGGATCGCCGCTGCGGCACCCCGCCATCATTACTGCACAGAGCGAGTTCCCTCTGTGCGTAATGACGGGCGATACAGGGGCCGGAGCAGCGTGACGTCATGGCTCCGCCCCTCATGATATCACGGCCCGTCCCCTTAATGCAAGTCTATGGCAGGTGGCGTGACGACCGCCACGCCCCCGTCCCATAGACTTGTATTGACGGGGGGACGGCCCGTGACGTCACGAGGGGCAGAGCCGTGACGTAACGATGCTCCGGCCCCTGTATTGCCCATCATTACGTGCAGAGCGATCTCGCTCTGCGCAGTAATGATAGCGGGGTGATGCAGCAGCGATCCCCGGGGTCCCCAGCAGCGGGACCCCGGCGATCTGACATCTTATCCCCTATCCTTTGGATGGGGGATAAGATGTCTAGGGGCGGAATACCCCTTTAAATGGGCCCTAGAAGCCCTCCGTTATTACCTGCTTGGCCGTCGTTTTGAATTGATTACGGATCACGCTCCCCTCAAGTGGATGTGTGAAAATAAGGAAAAGAATAGGAGGGTTACAAGATGGTTCTTGGCCTTACAGAAATACAGGTTTACAGTAAAACACAGGCCAGGGACCCAAATGAAAAATGCTGATGCCTTATCTCGGGGACAATGTCTGATGTCCAAATGTGTTCCAGCCCCGGGTCTGAAACAGGGGGGGGGGGATGTGTGACAGAGTGTCTTGACAAGTCATAGAGGGTGTGTATATCTGCCCAAGATTTCTTGTATCTGTCAGGTAAAAGCAACCAGGAAGTTAGAATCACTAGAGATCTAGGATCTTTAGATTTAGGGTTTCAGTAAAAACCCATTTACAGGGCCTGTGTTGCTGGAGTGGGGAAGAGAGGGTGGGCCCCCACTCCACCCGGACAATCCGGGTCTTGGGCTGTCTGATTAGTCCAAGGTGTGCTTGCCTGATATAAGGCCAGGAGTACAGACACACTCTCTCTCTCAACCTGGGAACAGGACATCTGCTAGAAGCAATGCCTGTGGTATGTACTGTTATGTTGTGGTGCCCGGTACTAGGCCGGCACCAGGTTAGATAGGAGCACATACTGTTTAGTTAGAGCCGGACAGGCATAGGATTTATTTTTGGTTTGCTTATTTTTGGTTTATCCTTTATACCACAAACCGGCAATAAAAACTGGCTGAAATCAATTGAATATACTTCCTGGTTGTGTGGACTTTTGTGCCTGCTGCCCGGGAGACGACCAACCCGCTACCCCAATGCTTACAATACATATAATAAACCATACAATTTGGGACTGTATGAATAATCAATAATATACAAATGTATTAATAAAAAATAATATAAAGAAATTAAATAGTGTAGCATATATAAATGATGTGATGCAACCCCTGTGTCACTATATTAATTTGCTGCTGAAGAAAGGGCCTAGGGGTGGTCATGAAACACATCTAGCCATTATTTTATTATGGACTATTATTGCTGCTAAATATTACTTTTGTATCTGCCATCGCCATTCATCCTTCGTTTGAATTGCCCTGTCAATTACCGGTCTCCGGCCAGGGCTGCACGAGCACGCCATCCTAGATCTGTCCCTACTTCTACCATTCTCTATCTCCTGCTACCTATTGAACTTTAGCAGCGCAGTCTGTAATATATCATAGCTAAGTGGTGCAGGCTGCTATCTATTACAGCTAAACAACGCAGTCCTATATCTACTGCAGTCAAGCAGCGCAGTCCGCAACATATTACAAGCAATAGAGCATCCCGCAAGTGTCCGGAGCTTAGTTTTGCATGCGCAAACTAGCGGAGCGGCCGACATTGGCAGAACCACTACAGCGCAACCTGTGTTGCTGAGTGTGCGGTACAGCAAACCAGCCACTATGAGCCTACCAGTGTGTAGCACTGAGGAGCGGGTAAGATCCACTCTGATTATCTATATCTACCAGTACGGGCACATATGCAATATAACTTTGCGGTCAGTGGAGGAGTCTGCTATTGGTCGATATATGGGACGTAAATTACTATATTAGAGCTTTTCACCAACGTTATTATCAATGCTATCACAACATTGGATTTATGTCTTATAAGAATGTTGTACACGGGCACTGGTGTTGACATAAGGATCTGAGAATAACTTATTTCAGCCTGCGGGACAGTATTTAATAGTATCCATTGAAGTGTATGGAAGGACTATAAGTCCCAGCACATCTTGAAACTATAACTAAGGACTTGCTCTTTCCAAGGCAGAAATAGGACTACTACTAGATATGGGAGTAGCAAAGGTTTTGTGTCCTGGAAAGTGAAGAAGAAATTGTTTTTTACATATGAATTTGCAATTAAACAGACTGTGAGCAAAAGTTAAAAAAAAATAAAAAATAAACCCTATGCACTGCTTTTTCACAACAATTAGACTATGTTTCCACTTAGTTTTTTTGGGGGGCAAAAATGCCCCCAAAAATGCCCAGACCTCATTTTACTCTGTGGGCTATGTGCTTTGCATTCGACCCACGGAGTGGTACCCTGAAGGCCGTGAACTGCCATAGGGTACAAAATAGGCTGTTTCCAAACACCGTTTCTGTTTCTGGTGTTTTTGCTGGTGGGAAAAGAAGACCAAGTGGAAACTTAGTACCACACAAAACTGGTGCATATGAATTTGCAATTAAATAGATTCTGTACAGACAGAACTGTTAAAGAACATTCTTTGCAGTACTGCTTTAAATACAATTTTTGTGTATGTGTGGTCCTACACTTATCTAGGTTGTTTATTGCTTTCTGTCCATAACGATTCTTCTCCTAACACCAGCTATCTCTACAATAGCTGCTGAAGCAATCTGCATAAGTTTAAATAGTGGCTTTGACAGCACCATTATACTGCCTTCTGATTGGCAGGGAGCCCTATTTGCAAGGTATGGGCTACCCTGAGATCATGTTATCCTTCTTCTTTCTTGCAAAGCATTATGGGCTACTCTGAGGTCAAGTGACATTTCCTCCTTTTTACAAGGCATTATGGCTATCCTGGGGTTATATCATCTTCTGTACTCCCTACTGCCAATGCCCTTTTAGCAAGTAATGCCAGAATGAACTGAGAACTGAGCCAGAAGAGGGAGTTTACACAGAACCACACTATTAGCACACTTTAATGGGTTCAGTTTGCACTTCTCTACTTCCACCGTTTTTGTTGCACATATTTTTACCTGTTTGATTTTATCAATATATTTTTGCAGGTGAGGCCCCCAGAACTGAACACAGTATTCTAGATGGGGTCTCTATACCATAGTGTGTAAAATTTTCTTCTTCCCACTGGTTATACCTCTGGCTATGAAGCCAAGCTTTTGACTTTCTTCCCCTACTGCTTGGCTGCACAGAATTGCCGATAATATACTTAGACAGAGGATCCCTTCTCCCCAAGTGTGTTATTATTTTACAATTGAGAACACTAAACTGCAGTTTCCATTGATATGACCACTTTTCTAGCAAAGCTAAATCCTTTTCTGTATTAGACACCTTCAGGATCATCAACACTATCACACAGCAGTCATGGTACATATTGGCACCAATGACAAAGTAAGAGGTAGGTGGAGTGTCCTTAAAAATGATTTCAGGGACTTAGGCCGCAAGCTTAAGGCAAGGACCTCCAAGGTAGTATTTTCTGAAATATTACCTGTACCACGAGCCAAACCAGAGAGGCAGCGGGAGATTAGGGAGGTAAACAAGTGGCTCAGAAGCTGGTGTAGGAAGGAGGGGTTTGGGTTCATGGAGAACTGGGCTGACTTTGCTGTCGGTTACCGGCTCTACCGTAGGGACGGGCTGCACCTCAATGGGGAGGGTGCAGCTGTGCTTGGGGAGAAGATGGCTAGAAGGGTGGAGGAGTGTTTAAACTAGGGAGTAGGGGGAGGGAACCTACAACATAGAGGGGGAAGATAGTGTAGATAGAGAGGGGGGACTTATTAATATACCTGGGGGTGGAGCGGTGGGAGGGGTTAGAAAAATTAATAGGGATAGGCTTCATAGGAAGAAAAAACAGATACCATTGAATTGCATGATGACAAATGCCAGAAGTCTGACCAATAAAACTGACGAACTGGAGTGGTTGATGTCTGAGGAGAATTATGACATAGTGGGTATAACAGAGACTTGGTTGGACGATAACTGTGACTGGGCGGTCAACGTACAGGGTTATAGTCTATTCAGGAACGATCAGAAAAAATGGAAAGGGGGAGGAGTTTGTCTGTATGTGAAATCGAGTCTGAAGGCCGCACTACAGGAGGATATATGGGAGGGAAACGATAATGTATTTATGTAAGAGTCATTATGGGTAGAATTATATGGAGATAAAAAAGAAAATACTGATAGGAGTTTGCTATAAGCCACCAAACATAATGGAAGAGGCAGAAGATCAATTACTGAGGCAAATAAACAAGGCAGCAAATCAAAATGACGTGATAATAATGGGGGACTTTAACTATCCTGATATAAATTGGGAGACTGAGACCTGTCAATCTCATAAAGGAAACAGGTTTCTGACTATAGCTAAAGACAATTATCTGTCCCAAATGGTGCAGGGCCCGACCAGAGGGGGCACCCTACTAGACTTAATATTAACCAGCGGACCTGATAGAGTAACTAATGTGCAAGTAGAAGGATACCTAGGAAATAGTGACCATAATATAATACATTATAACTTGTCCTTCAATAAGGGAATCTCTCGAGGGGCCACAAATACAATGAACTTTAGGAAGGCAAAGTTCAATCAACTCTGAGAAGCCCTTAACAATATAAAATGGGATAATGTCCTCAAAAACAAGAATACTGACACTAAATGGGAGACTTTTAAAAATATCTTAAAGGGTACCTCTCATCAAAAAAACTTTTTATATATTATAGATTAATGTATACAGAATAATTTTACAATTGCATGTTATTAAAAAATATGCTTCTTTCTATTTAATTTTCCACTTTGAAGAAATGACCACTAGGGGTCTCCCTACCAGTCCTGGCAGCAAGCATTTCAGACTCATGCTGGAGTTCTAAACACTACGAGCTGCCAGTCTACTTTGTTCACAAAGGAGAACACTCAGAGCTGCCAGCCTGCTTTGTTCACAGCCCGTTTGTCTGTGAACAAAGCAGGCTGGCAGCTCTGAGTGTTTAGGACTCCAGCATGAGTCAGAAATGCTTGCTGACAGGACTGATTGGGAAAGATACAATAGAAAGAAGCATATTTTTCATTAACATGCTATTGGAAAGTTATTCAACATTCATTAATCTAAAATATATCAAAAGTTTATTTGATGAGAGGTACCCTTTAAATTTTCACTGCAAGATGTATATACCTTATGGGAATAAAAGGGTCAGAAATAAAAGAAAACCAATATGAATGAACAAAAATGTTAAGGGGGAAATAAATGACAAAAATAAAGTATTTAAACTACTAAAACAGGACGGCAGTGAGGAAGCATTAAAAAGCTATAGAGAAAAATGTAAAATATGTAAAAAAAAAATGATAAAAACCGCAAAAATAGAGACAGAAAGACTCATTGCCAAAGAGAGTAAAACTAACCCCAAAATGTTCTTTAACTATATAAATATCAAAAATATCAAAAATGAAAGTGTTGGCCCTTTAAAGAATGACAAGGAAGAAATTATAAACAGGGATCAGGAAAAAGCAAATATATTAAACAAATTCTTCTCCACTGTGTGTTTACCGAGGAAAATGAAATGTCAGGTGAAATACAGCAAGATAAGGTAAACTCCCCAGTACAGATCACCTGTCTAACCCAGGAAGAAGTACAGTGCCGCCTACAAAAAATCAAAATAGACAAATCACCAGGTCCAAATGGCATTCACCCCTGTGTTCTAAAAGAATTAAGTAATGTGATAGATAGACCCCTATTTTTAATATTCAGGGACTCTATAGTAACAGGGATTATTCCCCAGGACTGGCGCAAGGCAAATGTGGTACCAATATTTAAAAAGGGATCAAAAGGTGACCCCGGGAATTATAGGCCTGTTAGTTTAACCACCGTTGTATGTAAATTGTTTGAGGGTTTTCTGAAGGATGCAATTCTGGAGTATCTTAATAAAAATAAATGCATGACCCCATATCAGCATGGCTTTATGAGGGATCGGTCCTGTCAGACTAACCTGATCAGCTTTTATGAGGAGGTGAAATCCAGACTGGACCAGAGTTTCCAAAGTATTTGATATGGTTCGACATAAAAGGTTGGTGCATAAAATGAGAAGGATGGGGCTGGGGGGAGAATGTGTGTAAGTGGGTAGGTAACTGGCTCAGTGATAGAAAACAGAGGGAGGTTATTAATGGTACTTATTCTGATTGGGTGACTATTACTAGTGGGGTACCACAGGGGTCCGTCTTGGGTCCTGTCCTATTTAATATATTTATTAATGACCTTGTAGAGGGGTTAAATAATAAAGTAGCAATCTTTGCAGATGATACTAAACTCTGTAAAGCGGTAAACACTATAGAGGACAGTGTACTGTTATAAATGGATCTGGATAGGTTGGAGGTTTGGGCTGGGAAGAGGCAGATGAGGTTCAACACTGATAAATATAAGGTAATGCACATGGGGAAGAAAAATCCGGGCTGGGATTATGTATTAAATGGGAGAACACTTGGGACAACTGATGTGGAAAAGGACTTAGGGGTCTTAGTTAATAGTAAATTTAGCTGCAGTGACCAGTGTCGGGCAGCTGCTGCTAAGGCAAATAAAATCATGGAGTGCATAAATAGGGGCATAGATGCCCAAGACAAGGAAATAATTCTTCCACTGTACAAATCACTAGTCAGACCACACATAGAATACTGTGTACAGTACTGGGCACCAGTGTACAAGAAAGATATAGTGGAGCTGGAGAGGGTTCAAAGACGAGCAACCAGAGTAATACAGGGAATGGGAGGACTACAGTACCCAGAAAGATTATCAGAATTAGGGTTATTTAGTTTAGAAAAAAGAAGGCTTAGGGGAGACCTAATAACTATGTATAAATATATCAGGGGGCCGTACAGTGATCTCTCCCATGATCTATTTATACCCAGAACTGTATCTATAACAAGGAGGCATCCTCTACGTTTAGAGGAAAGAAGGTTTCTACACCAGCACAGATGGGGGTTCTTTACTGTAAGAGCAGTGAGACTGTGGAATTCTCTGCCTGAGGAGCTGGTCGTGGGGAACTCTGTGAAGAGTTCAAAAGGGGTCTGGATGCATTTTTGGAGAGTTATGACATTACAGGTTATGGTTTTTCGATTTATAGGGATAGAACGTTGATCCAGGGATTTATTCTGATGCCATATTTGGAGTCAGGAAGGAATTTTTACCTCAAGTATGAGGGTTTTTTTCCTTCCTCTGGATCAACTCAGTAGGGACTCATTAGGGATATAGGTTGAACTTGATGGACTTTGGTCTTTTTTCAACCTTATGAACTATGTTACTATTGTGTCCTCGGCAAATAGGTTAACCTTTCCTACCAAACATTCTCCTATGTCACTTACAAAAATAAGAAAATAAGGATTAAATGATTAAAAAGAATGGGTCTGAAATCAGACCCTTTTGACACACCACTTGTAACCAGTCCTTGCTCAGAATACAATCTTCTGATATCTATCCTTCAACCAACAACTACCACCAGTCCACCACTGCCTACTGTCCGATGGCTACAGCTACCACTAGTTCACCATTGCCTGTTACCTGGCTGTCACAGCTACCACTAGACCACCAATGCCTGCTGTCTGCTTGATACTACACCTTACCACCGCTAAGTTCCCAAAACTATCCATGCATCATGTCCAATTTTTAATAAATGATCTATAGGCTCTTTATGTAAACTATAACAAAGGCTTTCCGAAAGTCCAGATAAGGGTTACATATCAAGCAATTTTGGAAAATAGTCAAAGAAATCAATAGATTAATTTTACATGATCTTCCCTCAGTAAAGCCATGCTGGTTTAAGTCAAGCAAGTTTTTGGCATTTAGGTGGTCATTTTTCAATGATTTTTCAAACTATTTTGGGGTATACATATTTTGTTGATACGTTCCTATTAGTATCTGGGAGGAGGGCATAAATTTACCAGATTTGGTATCAACATTTAGCTCCAGCCAGCACACACAAGATGCTGTTTACTAGACCATCAGATATGCTAACATGCACTGGAGCCGATCACTATACTATAAACAGGTACTGTATGTGATCACCCCTCCCCTTGCCTGTACGGTGTCCATTTTAGGACAGCATCAGCCGTCAAGCTGTACCTCGCTCATCCTTCAGGCAAAACGGCGTCCCACCTCCTCCCTCCTCTGTACCTCACTTATCCTTCAGTCAAAACGGCGTCCCGCCTCCTCTGTACCTCGCTCATTCTTCAGCCAAAACGGCGTCCCGCCTCCTCCCTCCTCTGTCAGGTGTCAGCCAAAACCTTTGTCAACCTTAAGTCTGTCATACCTCAGATGAAAATGAAAGTGCTGAGTCAGCAAAGCTTCGGCGGACCTGCAAGCACAGTTTGCGATTGGCTGGCAGCACAGATACTTTGATTGATTGATGGGAGCGTAGGTGTTTGCAGTCCCGCTCCTCTCATGCACCCAGCTTTTCCTGATTCCTGCAAAACAAACCTATGCTCTCAGCTTTTCCCCTATTCCTGCAAAACCTACAGTTATGTACTCAGCTGTAGGTTTATCAGGAATTGTTAAAAGCTCAGTACATAACTGTAGGTTTTGCAGGAATCGGGAAAAGCAGAGTACATAGCTGTAGGTTTTTCAGGAATCGGGAAAAGCTATGTACTCAGCTTTTTCCAATTCCTGAAAAACCTACAGCTAGCATAACTGTAGGTCTTGCAGGAATCATCAGAAGCTGAGTACATAACTGTAGGTTTTGCAGGAATAGGGGAAAAGCTGAGAGCGTAGGTTTGCTTTGCAGGAATCGGGGAAAGCTGGGTAGATGAGAGGATAAGGGTTTGTAAAGAAGTGTGTCTAAACAGTGGAGCGGGACTGTACACACCTACGCTCCCATCAACCAATCACAGTATCTGTGCTGGCAGCCAATCACACACTGTCGGTCTGCCGAAGCTCTGCTCTGCTGACTCAGCACTTTCGTTTCTGTCTGAGGCATGAGAGAGTTTAGGTTGACAAAGGTTTTGCTTGACGCCTGACGGAGGAGGGAGGAGGCGGGATGCAGTTTTTGCTGAAGAATGAGGGAGGTACGGCTGAGAACTGACAGCGATTTGTCTGAGGGAGGAGGCGGGATGACGTTTTGGCTGAAGGATGAGCGAGGTACAGCTGACGGATGATGCTGTCCTAAAATGGACACCTTATGCCTGTCTATAGATAACAAGTCCTCTTTAAAGGGGTATTCCGGCTTTATACATCCTATTCCCTATCCAAAGGATAGGGAATAAGATGTATGATCGCTGGGGTCCTCCCATAGACATGAATGGAGTGGGTGTGGTGTGACGTCACTAGGGGGCATGGCCGTGACAACACGTCTCTGTCTCAGAGGCAGTGCCCGGCACAGAATACCAGGGGCTGCACCGAGATGGCAGGGGTCCCCAGCGGCGAGATCTCTGTGATTATACATGTTATCCCCTATCCTTTGGATAGGGGTTAAGATGTATGAGGCCGGGATACCCCTTTAAAGTAATATTTATTCAATATGTATTCACTGTTACAGTATGTTATCAACACTGTAGCAACTTTTAATTGTTATTTTTCTTCCCACACTAGAATATATTTTAGATGTTTATTACCTTTGCATACAGTATACGAGGATAAACCAAGAGTACAATAGATCAACTAAAGACAGTTGTCAAAGGGTTTTATGCAATTATTCATTAAATGTACATTAGAAGTGTTTACAGAAAGTACTAAGTACTGTACTGTAGTAGTGTGTTAATGATCTAATACAGTAAAAGCCTCCATGTCTCTTGCCAAACAGTAATGTCATCTGCTTTTCAGCTTTACAAGTAAAATCCCTCTTTGTAAGGCAGAATAATCCAAGCTTAGTAGGAGTTTAGTTGTGAATTTTTTCTTTGCATACAAGAAGCCTAACTGTGTGAAGTCTCGAGGTTGGGGACTGTGACCCTGCAGGAGCCTCTTCTTTAGCCAGTGATTAACCATCAGACAAACACATTTACCTCATCATTTATAATATAGGGGTTACATTCAGGCAGGGCAGCTTTCAGAGGGGTACAGCCAGTACCCCAGTAAGGGGCCTGAGTTCCCAGGAGGGCCCAGGCCCCCGCTGTCTCCCACTGCAGCAGCCTCAGAATTAGAAGACTGCACAGTGGTCCATGCTCCCGAGGGCCGACTGACGGTCAGGCACTGGCCAAGCCGGAGATGGGGCCCGCCACTACCAGCATTTTTTAAAACATTGCAGGCCCTTTAAATCCAGTGTAAGGGCCACAACCGCGCAGGGAAATGTGCAGAAAGGGATGTTCAGCCCCCGCCCCCCTCATGCTCCTCTGCTGTGCAGCCTATTGGTTTTTTATTTCCTACTCCATGACAGAACCTGACACCCGCTCGAGCCACTGGGAAGCTGAGGACTTCCCCTGCCCGTCGCTGGTGCCACTTATCTGGGTCAGGAACTTTCTGGGGCGCGGGGGGGGGGGGGGTTAGGTTAGAGGTTGGGGGTCAGTAAGTGGTTAATGGACAACTTCAGTGTTCCCCCTGCATGGTGCCCTCAGCTGTTACAAAACTACAACTCCCAGCATGCCTTTGGCTGTGTGGGCTGCTGTTGTAGTTTTGCAACAGCTGGAAACACCCTGCTGGGGAAACAATGATCTATCTATCTATCTCATATCTATCTATCTATCTCATCTCTCTCTATCTATCTATCTATCTCATATCTATCTATCATCAATCTATCTATGTATATATCTATCTATCTATCACATATCTATCATCAATCTATCTATCTCATATCTATCTATCTATCTCATATCTATCTGTCTATCTATCTATCTATCTATCCATCCAACCAAAGAATAAGTTTGCCAGCACTATTGATGTTCATGTTCTATCTATATACTCATGTTTTATCTATATACTTATATTTTATCTATATCTTTGTGCTATCAGTGTGCTGCTGTATTCTCCTGTTGCTATCTATCTATGTCATATCTATCTCATATATATCTATTCATATATCCAGGGGCCGACTGACAGGTCAGGCACTAGTGTTGCTCGCGAATATTCGCAATTCGAATATTATTCGCGAATATCGCATATTCGCGAATTCGCGAATTTCGCGAATATAGCGCTATATATTCGTAATTACGAATATTCTTTTTTTTTTTTTTTTTTTTTCCACAGTACACATCACAGTGATCATCCCTCTCTGCTTCCAGCTTGTGTGGTGTAAAGAAGACTGTAATACTACTGTGTGAGACTGGCGTGCGAAAATTCGCATATGCGAAAATTAGCATATGCTAATTTTCGCATATGCGAATTTACGCATGTGCTAATTTTCGCATACGCGAACTTTGCATATGCGAAAATGAAGCGAGGAGATAACGAATATGCGAATATTCGCGAATATATGACGAATATTCGACCATATATTCGCGAATATTCGCGAATTCGAATATGGCCTATGCCGCTCAACACTATCAGGCACCTGTGCACTGCCCAAAGGCCCAGGCCTGAGGGTGGCCCGCCACTGCCAGCCTATTAAAATGTTGTGCCTTGACAGAAAGAGGACCTGCTGTCAGCCCCCATGGTTGGTCTAAGCAAGACAGATAAGAAAAGGAAAGAGAACGACTCTAAGAAGACGACTCCTGTGAGTCAGTAGATGTAACTGCACTGTAATCACTTATACCGTATACAGCGCCTGTGTATTGATGGTGGCAGAGATTTATCAAAACCTGTTCAGAGGAAAAGTTGCTGAGTTGCCCATAGCAACCAATCAGATTGCATTTTCAGAAATGAAAGAAGGGGTCTGATTGGTTGCTATGGGCAACTCAGGAACTTTCCCTCTAGACAGGTTTTGATAAATCTCCCCCGGGGTCACCGCTATATGACTTTTGTAAGGGCTCAACTAAATAACTAAAGGGCTCTTGTTTTTCTTGTCCTGTGTTTTAAAATATATTTTCATAGACAATGGGTAAGATAGCGGACAGGCTCTGTGAGTGTACTCGGGAGTGAGCCACGGGACTAGAGGGGGGTGTTGGCCTTGAGCTGTGTAAGGGGCCCCCAAAATGTGTGATGGCAGCCCTGCATTCAGGTAAAGAGAGATGGCAATTATAACCTTAAGGCTCTGTTTACACGCTGGAATGTCCACACGGAAAATCTCAGTGCGGACATTCCAGAGTCTGCAGGTGCTGGCATAATATGCCACGCTAGGGACGCACAGGGATGCCCCATCTCATACACGGTTATGCATTCCATGCCAGGCCCGCAGAAAGGATGAACAGGTTCTTTCTGTGGAGACAGAAAATGTAATTTTCACACCTGAAACATCTGGCACAGAAATTCCTCCATGTGCAGAGCGCAGCAGAATCCCGTTGAATTCAACCGCACTCCAACCGTGGAATCTCCGTGCTGAATTCCATTGCAGAATCCGGCATGGAAATTCCGACAGGTGAATATGGCCTTACAGTCAATACACAGGTGAAAAGATCGATTTCAAGCTACCTGGTTCTTTGAAGGTATGGTTTTCTCTGACCGCATCGCCCTAGGTCAGATATATCTTTCACAAATCTAAAATGTTCTTCTTTTAAGCCACAAATAGGATTGCCACCTTTCTTGCCCAAAAATACCGGCTATGCTAATTTGCATAATTAATTATATATGCATGATGTCACATTAATTCCCCCCTCTGATACCCCTGTGCCATAATCATTCCAGTTGATTCCCCCCTGCCATACTCTTTTACTCATTTCAATTGACCCCAACTCTGAACCCCGTATCATAACCATTCCAATTGATCCATCCCCCCTTCCACTGATCCCCTCGTGCCATAACCATTCCAATTGATTCATCCCCCCCTTCCACTGATCCCCTCGTGCCATAACCATTCCAATTGATTTATAATCTCCTTACATCGATCCCCCTGTGCCATAACCCTTTAACCATTTCAATTGATCCCCCCCCCCGTGCTCTACTCTTTTACTAATTTCAATTGATCCCCCCCCCCCGTGCTCTACTCTTTTACTAATTTCAATTGATCCCCCCACCGATCCCCCTGTGTCCCCGCTGCCTGTACCTACTTATCTGGCCTGTATGTCTTCAGAAGGCTCAAGTGAAGCGTAAAGGCAGCTGTCAGCTTCTCTCAGCGCCAGCTGGCGGAACTGGCGAGGTAAGTCCTCCTGCGCAGCTCCTTGGTGCAACGTCAGGGGCGTCCCTCGTCAGTCCCTGCAGCAACCGCTTCAGCACACCATTTTAAAGTGGCCACAGAGCCGGCTGCTTGTTATGCAGCATGGGCTGCAACCCTACAACAGTGAGCTGTGGTGGCTGCTGCAGGCAGGGCCAGGACAGTGGGCTTAAAGGGGTACTCCGGTGGAATTTATTTTTTTTTAAATCAACTGGTGCCAGAAAGTTAAACAGATTTGTAAATTACTTCTATTAAAAAAAAATCTTAACCATTCCAGTACTTATTAGCTGCTATATACTACAGAGGAAATTCTTTTCTTTTGGAATTTCTTTTTTGTCTTGTCCACAGTGCTCTCTGCTGACACCTGATGCCTATATCAGGAACTGTCCAGAGCAGGAGAAAATCCCCATAGCAAACCTATGCTGTTCTGGACAGTTCCTGACACGGACAGAGGTGTCAGCAGAGAGCACTGTGGACAAGACAAAAAAATAAATTAAAAAATAAAATAATTTCCTCTATAACATACAGCTGCTAATATGCACTGAAAGGATTAAGATTTTGTAAATAGAAGTAATTTACAAATCTGTTTAACTTTCTGGCACCAGTTCATTTAAAAAAAAAAAGTTTTCCACCGGAGTAGCCCTTTAAGGGTGCATCATTTGATTCTATCCACAGTGGCCAGAGGCTCTTTCCTGGAAAAAAATACAGCCCTTTGCATGGCCAGTATTTTTCCTACAAAATTACCGGCAGAGGCATCAAATTACCGGCTGTGTCAGTAAAATACCGTCTGGGTGGCAACCCTAGCCACAAAGTTAAAAGCTAGTTGAACATCCCCGAAGTGTTTGCTAGGTTTGTAGAGGAAAGTAATATAACAATTTTGGGAAAATTCACGTTTTTCTTTTTATTATTATTTTTATTATTATTACAACTACCAGATATTAAGTACATTAGCAGGAGAACTAGAAGAGATAGTGTGAATTAATATATAAATATTCCAAATAACATGTAATACAATACATCAAAAGAGCAATGTGTACAATGTACAGTAGAGCAGACAAAACTTCTTACAACACTTGAAAGGTACTTGAATAAAAGACTATGTTATCAATAGATAAAATGGCATGGTACAGTCATTATCCACTGTGAATTGTATTGAATACTTGTCTGGATGAACAAAATGATGCAATGTAAACCTTGGAATATTGTATACACGAAAATGTATTTAAAAATAATAAACATACAGATGACGCGTTTCGAGGGTGACTCCCCTCTTCCTCAGATCAGGTGTGCACACCTGATCTGAGGAAGAGGGGAGTCACCCTCAAAACGCGTAATCTGTATGTTTATTATTTTTAAATAAATCTTCGTGTATACAATATTCCAAGGTATACATTGCATCATTTTGTGCACCACCTGATAACCTAACCGGCAGCGCCTGGATGAATGAGGTTCTTTTCCATTTTCCTTTTGATGACTATGTCAGGACTTATGTGCCTGTGACCTCCGGCTTGCAGCCCCCCTGGACATCAGTGAGTACCCCTATATGGGGTGATATGCGCATCTTCTATTTACATCTGGTGAGCAGCCACCTATAAGTGCCGTGGGTTTCCCCACATTTACACTTGCTGTTTGTGTTTAAGGGTAATACACGAGGTGCCGTTCTCCGGTCTTTTTTTCTTTTCTACTATTTTGTCTGGATGAAGGACTGGTAGAATGAAAACTGTGTTATATATATAGCAACACAAATCCTACTATTAAATAGCTATTTAATTTTATATTTCATTATTATACAGTATGTCCAAAACTTGTTTAGTCAAAACAAGAGAACCAGAGGAAAAAATGGGAAAAAAAACAAAGTTTACAGGAGTACTTCAGTTACAAACTTTATTATAGCTCAAACAAACAATGCTTTTTAGCTCCATATTGGTACCTGCCTTAGACAAGAGTGATATAATGGTATAAATAGGAGGAACAGTGTGGGTAAAAAGAGTTAAAGGGGTACTCCAGTGGAAAACAAGTGAAAAACAAATGTTTTCAAATGCCAGAAAGTTAAACAGATTTGAAAGTTACTTCTATTTAAAAATCTTAACCCTTCCCGTACTTATAAGCTGTTGTATACTAAACAGATAGTTGTGTAGTTCTTTCCAGTCTGATCACAGTGCTCTCTGCTGACACCTCTGTCCATGTCAGGGACTGTTCAAAGTAGAAGCAACTTCCCATAGCAAACCTCTCCTGCTCTGGACAGTTCCTGGCATGGACAGAGGTGTTCAGCAGAGAGCACTGTGGTCCGATTGGAAATAAATTGCACAACTTCCTCTATAGCATACAGCAGCTGATAAGTACTGGAAGGATTAAGATTTTTTTATAGAAGTAATTTACAAATCTGTAAAACTTTCTGGCACCAGTTGATTTAAAACATTTTTTCCACCAGAGTACCCCTTCAATGTGCAAGAGAATTTGCATAACTTTTTAATTAAAATTGTTATCATTTTTCTTGTTTTATCCTTTTTTTGCACTTTGAAATCTGCCTAGTTATCAATAGACATTTAACAAAAAAAAGAACCTGCAGTGGAGCCCAGTGGAGGGGCATCTCACCGATAAAAACTTTTAAAATTTCTCGGTGAAAGTATTTCTTTTTATAAAAGGCAGTAACAACTGCATCGATTTTTCGAATTTTTAGGCAAAATGATTTAAAATTAGGAAGTTTTCCAAATGTTTTAAATATTATTTTTATGTGCTGAAGGAAAAATAATATGTCATATTTTTTTTCCTGAAGTATATTTATTAGATATAAATGTCAAAAGTACCGTATTTTTCGCCCTACAGGACGCACCGGCGTATAAGACGCACCCAATTTATAGGTGCAAAATCTAAAAAAATAAAGATTTTGAACCCAATAGTGGTCTTCAACCTGCGGACCTCCAGATGTTGCAAAACTACAACTCCCAGCATGCCCGGACAGCCGTTGGCTGTCCGGGCATGCTGGGAGTTGTAGTTTTGCAACATCTGGAGGTCTGCAGATTGAAGACCACTGCATAGGAGGTAATACTCACGTGTCCCCGCCGCTCCGGACCCGTCACCGCTGCCCTGGATTTCGCTCCATCGCTGTCGCTGTGTCCCCGTCGCTCCGGAACGTCTCTGCTGCCGGCCGGGTATCCTTGCTCTCCATCGCCGCCATCACGTCGTTACGCACGCCGATTCACGTACGCGACGACATGATGACGAGGAAGGAGAGCGTCGGCCATACAGGGGATCCCTGAACGGAGAAGACAACGAGGAGGCAGGTAAGGTCCCTCCCGGTGTCCTGTAAGCACTAACCCGGCTATTCAGTCGGGCTGTTCGGGACCGCCGCGGTGAAATCGCGGCGATCCCGAACAGCCCGACTGAACAGCCGGGTTAGTGTCACTTTCCCTTCAGACGCGGCGGTCAGCTTTGATCGCCGCGTCTGAAGGGTTAATACAGGGCATCACCGTGATCGGTGATGTCCTGTATTAGCCGCGGGTCCCGGCCGTTGATGGTAGCAGGGACCGCCGCGATAGGGGTGTATTCGCCGTATAAGACGCATCAACTTTTTCCCCCCAGTTTTGGGGGAAGAAAAAGTGCTTCTTATACGGCGAAAAATCGGTATATATATAGATATTTATATATATATATATATATATATATATATATATATATATATATATATTTCTATGGAGATAAGCAATTTATCTCCATCATACCCCAACCCCTCAATGCAAGTCTAAGGGAGGGGGCGTGGCTATCCTTTCGATTGGGGATAAGATGTTGAGGGGCGGAGTACCCCTTTTACAGTCTTTAACAGTATTCTTTAACAGTATATATTCTCAGTCCTTAAAATACAAGTCTGTGAATCTGGACCACGACAAAAGAATTCTACTGCCTTTATCCATATATGTATATTATCATTAACCATCTAACGTACAATCATACTATCGTATGGCTTCAAATATTGGTTTATATAGGAAGTGGTCATCATAATGAAAAATCTTTTCAAGCCTGTTGCCAGTAAGACCACATAGTTGCCAATGTAACTGTATAAGCAAGCACTGCCACCAGGTACACACGGAAGAGAAGGACATCTAGAACATAACCAACTTGCAACCATTCCTTTGCAATGTCCCGGTACTCATCTCTTTTCTCTAGATACTGCCGTATGGATGCGATCTCATGGAGGATACTGTCCACCACAATTGAGCTTTCTTTGATTGGCAGAATGGCTCCTACTGGTCTTTCAAACTCTTTAGCATTTTCTGAATTGTAATGGGCCAGTTTAGCTGTAAGAGAGAAAACCATTCCAATCACAGACACATTTGGTTACAGTAAATCAACATCTATTAAAAAAATATTTAGCAATTTATTAATTTGTGTTCATTTATATATTTCTGTTACATACTTAGTGACTCTTGGTGTTCTTTTGATTCCCTCTCATGACGGACACCTAATGTGTCCTGAGCTGGTGGTCCCAAATGCTCAGTAGCCCTAGCAGGTCACCAGTAGTGTTGAGCGGCATAGGCCATATTCGAATTCGCGAATATTCGCGAATATATGGACGAATATTCGTCATATATTCGCGAATATTCGCATATTCGTTATATTCTCGTTTTATTTTCGCATATGCGAATATTCGCGGATGCGAAAATTAACATATGCGAAAATTAGCATATACAAAATTAACATATGCGGAAATTCGCATATGCGAAAATTTGCATATGCGAATTTTTGCACGCCAGTCTCACACAGTAGTATTAGAGCCTTCTTTACACCACACAAGCTGGAAGCAGAGAGGGGTGATCACTGTGATGTGTACTGTGAAGAAAAAAACAAAAACAAAAAAAAACGAATATTCGTAATTACGAATATATAGCGCTATATCCGCGAAATTCGCGAATAATATTCGAATTGCGAATATTCGCGAGCAACACTAGTCACCAGAATCCAATATACAGCAATATTTAAGAACAAGCATTTTGGATATTTTTTTTAACACTGTATATCAATATTTAATCATGGGAAAACCAATTTACGGCTTCTATCTTTTTTTCATTCTACTATCTATATTTATCCTAAAAATCATGCAGTTTTTATACTGGCCTAAAACAAAGCTCATTCTTCCTGTATTGTACAGATTAATTTCCAGCAGTGTCTTCCTTATCATCACAAACAGGAGTGCAGGGAAAGGTGAATCCAGTACATAGATAAGACTGCAGTTGAAGCTCACAGCTCAGCCTTCTCCTCCCTGTAGAATGATCTCTGTACAGGTCACAACGCATAATTAAAATTTATTCCCATTCATGTCAATGGGTCAACTCCAGTCTATTGTGTCATTGTCCATGGGGCTTGATGTAAAGCATATCTCTAAATGCTGTCAAAAGCAGGATAGGCAAGATGGCTGCCCCATAATAAGGAACAAAACTTTTTTTTAAATTACAATATCAGATTAGAAGGAAAGAACATGTTTCATTATCTGGCTCTAATCTGTAAAAAACAAACACAAATTATATCCCCTATAGATATACCTGCAAGAGTTTAACCCCTTAGGGACAAGGCCCATTTTGGCCTTAAAGGGGTACTCCGATGCTTACACATCTTATCCCCTATCCAAAGGATAGGGGATAAGATGCCTGATTGCGGGAGTCCCGCCGCTGGGGACCCCCGGGATCATGCACCCCGTTTGTAATCAGCCCCCGGAGCGTGTTCGCTCCGGGACTGATTACGGTCGACCGCAGGGCCGGCGGCGTGTGATGTCACGACCCCGCCCCCGTGTGACATCACGCTCCGCCCCTCAAGGGACTGATTACAAACGGGGTGCCGCGTGCATGATCCCGGGGGTCCCCAGCTGCGGGACTCCCGCGATCAGGCATCGTATCCCCTATCCTTTGGATAGGAGATAAGATGTGTAAGCACCGGAGAACCCCTTTAAAGACCAGACCAATTTTATTTTTTCATTTTCGTTTTTTCCTCCTCGCCTTCTAAAAATCATAACTCTCTTATATTTCCATCCACAGACCCATATGAGGGCTTGTTTTTGCGTCACCAATTGTACTTTGTAATTACATCCCTTATTTTACCATAAAATGTATGGCGCAACCCAAAAAATATTATTTATGTGGGAAAATTGAAAAGAAAACCTCAATTTAGCAAATTTTGGAAGGTTTTGTTTTCAGTTTTGCTGTACACTTTCCGGTAAAAATGACATGTTTTCTTTATTCTGTGCGTCAATATGATTAAAATGATACCCATGTTATATGCTTTTCTATAATTGTACCGCTTAAAAAAAATACCAAACCATTTTAACAAAATTAGTATGTTTGAAATTGCCCTATTTTAACCACCTTTAACTTTCTAATTTTTCCGTATATGGGGCAGTATGAGGGCTCATTATTTGCACCATGATCTTTAGTTTTTATTAATTTTTTTGGAATAAAATGTGACAAAAAAGCAGCAATTTTGGACTTTTTTAATTTTTTTACGTTTACGCCGTTCACCATATGGGATAACTAATAATATATTTTAATAGTTCAGACGATACCAAATATGTGTATTAATTATCTTTTTTACGCTTTTTTGGGGGTAAAATGGGAAAAACGGACGTTTTACTTTTTTATTGGGGAAGGGGATTTTTCAAATTTTTTAACATTTTTTTACTTTTTTTTTTACACTTTAATAGTCCCCATAGGGGACTATTCATAGCAATCAGTTGATTGCTAATACTGTTCAGTGCTATGTATAGGACATAGCACTGATCAGTATTATTGATGATCTTCTGCTGGTCTGCTCGATCTCATACCAGAGCAGAAGACCCCGGGAGACAGCCAGAGCCAGGTGAGGGGACCTCCATCCGGCATGCTGGATGATCGGATCTCCGCGGCAGCGCTACGGGCGATCCGATCATCCATTCAAAGTACCGCACTGCAGATGCCGTGTATTGATCACGGCATCTGAGGGGTTAATGGCGGACATCTGCGTGATCGCGGATGTCAACCATTAGCGACGGGTCCCTGGCTGCTGATAGCAGCAGGGACCTTCTGCGCATGATGCAAGCACCGCTCCGGTGATCGCGGTCATGGCGGCGCATAAATCTATGTCACGGTGCGTTAAGTACCACGGCACCATGATGTACATTTACATCCAGGGGTTAAAGGGATACTCTGGTGGAATTTTTTTTTTTTTTTTTTTAAATCAGCTGGCTCCAGAAAGTTAAACAGATTTGCAAATTACTTCTATAAACAAATCTTAATCCTTCCAGTACTTATCAGCTGTTGTATGCTCCAGAGGAAGGTGTTTGGTTCTTTCCAGTCTGACCACAGTGCTCTCTGCTGACACATCTGTCTGTGTATGGAACTGTCCAGAGCAGGAGAGTTTTGCTATGGGGATTTGTTCCTACTCCGGACAGTTCCTGACACGGACCTAGGTGTCAGCAGAGAGCACTATGGTCAGACTGAAAAGAACTTTACAACTTCCTTTGTAGTATACAGTAGCTAATAAGTACTGGAAGGATTCAGATTTTTTTTAATAGAAGTAATTTACAAATCTATTTTACTTCCTGGAATCAGTTGATTTGAAAAAAAAATCGTTTTCCACCGGAGTACCCCTTTAACCTCTTTTTTTTTTTTTTTTTTTTTTTTAAATAACAATTTATTGAACTTTTTTATAAAGCAAATGTACATACATTCATGTCAGGTAGTCATATAGTAAGATTGCATAAAGTATCTGCGCAGTACAGAGATTCCCGCAACATAATAAAAGAGACTTACATATTCTTAAAATGTGATTATGTCGTACATACAGAGCAACCAAGGACTACAACCAGGATAGAACAATGTATCTCATGTCACATCGTGGTCTGTAAAGTTTCAATCGAAATATAGAGATACCAAATCCAAAAACAAAGAACACAACAGAGCGTTATGAAACAATATCATCATATTTTCATATAAGCAGGTAATCATTCCTCTACTACAGCAAGAGCTCCAAGAGTTCCCTTCAGGGACTCCAAAGCATACCATTCAGTCATCCGATATTTGAGCATCAGATGTCTCCTGTCCCCAGCAGGCATAACCTTTTCAATGACCCTTCTCCATTTAAGAAAAAACGACTTAGCAAGTTTGTCAGGGTCTTTAAGCGTCTCCCGTGATTCCATTCTCAAAAGATGCAGCAGAGTGTCTCTCACCTCAGTAAGTGTAGGTACTGTGTCTACAAGCCAATGGCGCAATAAACATTTCACCCCAATTAATAAGGAAATATGCACATCCTTGGAGGCCAGGGTGGCGATGCACCACCTGGTGTCGGTCGAGGTATATAGTGAAATATAAAGTGCAATGGGTCTAGAGGTATATGGGTGTCAAAGATTTGAGATATAAAGGTCTGTATGTCCTTCCAGTAACCATCAAGACTGTCGCAGTACCACAGGCAGTGCCAGAGGTCAGCCCCCTCCAGTAGACATTTCGGACACGCCTTTAGATAATGAGGTGGGACTTCCCAGCGGGAGAGGTTAAAGGCGTATATAGCTTTGTGTAGTATCTTAAAGTGCATCTCCCTCCAGTCCTCCCCCACAATCGCATCCCTTACGTGTCGTAGTCCCTGCAGCAGTTTAGGTGTCAGGTCGTCTGTGATCAAACAGTCGGGGCCCAGTGATCAAACAATCTGTCTGCTAGTCCTCTGGAGCCATGGTCTCTCATTGCTTTATAGATATGGGATAAGGACAACGGCTCAGAGCGTTGGCCTAACAAGTCCGCAAACTGTACTTCCCCCGGCAGTTCATCAAAATTAGAGGCCCTAGATCTACAGAAGGTTCTGGCCTGGTAATACTGTAGTATCTGTGAGGAGGGCAAGTGATACCTGTCCCGCACCTCCGGCCATGACATGAGAGTCCCTCTTGGGGGCAGTAAGAGGTCTTTTATAGAAGTGATTCCCTCAGCCTTCCATTTATCGAACAGTTTATTAGAATGTCCAGGGAGGAAGGCTGGGGAATTCCACAGAGACATGACCGGAGAAATCCCAAAGGGTAAGTTATACATTTTTCTAATGGCTTTCCAAGCAGCGATTGTGTCCCTTAGTAGCTCGCTATGTCTAACTGACAATGGTAATTCAGAGTATTTGGAATGTAGTAAAGCATTAAGGTTCCAAGGGGCTGCTAATTGTCCATCCACCGTCAAGTCAGAGAAATGGGAGCTATGTAGTATCCAGTCTCTGGCATGTCTTTATAGGGCCGCTAAGTTATAGGTGCGGATACATGGCATGTTCAAACCTCCCAGGGATTTACTGAGTTGCAATTTACCATAGGCAATACGCGACCTGCGTCCCTTCCACAAAAATTTGATTATGAGTGACTGAAGAGATCGGATGTCCCCATGTCGGAGCAACAATGGTATTGTCTGTAGGGGGTATAGAAGCTTACCGAAGCACATCATCTTGACCAGGTGCGCTCTACCCACAACAGACAACGGAAGAGAGGCCCATCTGTCTAAGTCCTTTTTAATCTTATTAAAAATGGGTTTGTAGTTTAGATTGTACAGGTCCGTCGTGGTACGTCCTATCTGTATACCTAGATATGTCATGTGTGAAGTTGGGACCTCCACCACCGGCATGGGTATCCGTGGTATTCTACCCGTCCCCAAGAATAGCAGCTGGCATTTGGTGGGGTTTATTTTAAAGCCGGAAAAAGTGCCAAAATCTTGTAGCATGGATAATACTGACGGGACGTGGAGATCTGGTGATTCAAGAAAGATCAGCATATCGTCTGCAAAACACGTCAATTTGAGTTCTTTAGATCCCATCCTAATACCCCCGAACTCCGTGGAGGAGATCAGGTGACGCGCCAGAGGCTCCAAGGCCAAGTCGAAAAGAAGAGGTGACAATGGGCACCCCTGTCGCGTACCCTTCTGCAGACGAATCGGCTTTGACAGAAAACCCGGGGTATATACTTTTGCTACCGGGGCACTGTACATGGTCTGAATGTACTCCCTGAACGTCCCTCTAACTCCAAATCTGTCCAAGACATCCCCCAGCCAATGCCAGCTGATGTTATCAAATGCTTTTTCAGCGTCTATAGCCAGCAAGGCTGGGGGAGTCCTGGAGGGATCCTGCCTGGTTTCTATGTCCTGGGCAGCAATAACCGCCCTAATATTAGTAACAGCTGACCTCCCCTTTATGAATCCCACCTGGTGCGCTCCAATTAGTTTTGGTAGGAGTCTCGCCAGCCTATCAGCCAATATTTTAGAAAGCAGTTTGCAATCCTGGTTAATGAGTGATATCGGCCGATAGGATGATGCGAAGTCAGAGGGCTTACCCGGCTTGGGTAGGACTTTGATATACGCCATGTCCCCAGACGGTAGCATATGCTTGTCACTTAGTATAGAGTTAAACAGTAATGTTAATGTAGGGGCCACTTCCTCTCCCAACAATTTATAAAAATCTGGTCCAAAGCCATCTTGCCCTGGTGCCTTACCTCTCTGCAGTCCACCGATAGACGCTGTAACGTCTTCTAAAGTAACTGGAGCATTCAAATAAGCTAGATCTTCCTCAGATAAGCGAGGTAAATCGAGTGACTGCAAAAAGGCACGGCCCTTTTCCCTGTTTAGATCATCTCCCTGATATAGAGTTTGGTAATAGTCGCCCAAAATGGCATTTATTTTTTTTAGGCAGCGTTGTTGGTATACCCCCGGCATCTCGCCGGCATCTAATGTCAGTCAGGGGTCTCCACCCCTCCCTTTAACCTCTTAACGACCGAGGATGGGTATACTTGTCCTAGGGCCATTTAGAATGTATGTAATGTGATTGGGAGGGACTCAAGCCCACTCCAAATCTGGCGCCTCCTATTTGCTTCCAGCAGCTGAGGGCCACCGCTAATAGCAGGAACAGCTATTTAACGGTTTAAATGCCAAAACTGACACAAAAGGAAAAAAATGAAAACCTAAAAATGTTAATTTCTTGCCTTGTCATTAGGGGATTAGGGAGCTGCAGAAAGGAGCAAAACTCTTGCAGGCACTAAGTAGCCCCTTCCCACCAGTGTCCTTCATCTTAAGTTACGGATCTGATGGTATGAGGAGTTGGGGCTTATATCCCATTGACTATAATGCAACCTGTTAGTTGGGCAATGAGAAAGTACCTGATGCAAGTTACCAGTGCAGGGTTAGTATTCCACCTGGAAAAAGGGACTTTTATGTTCCTATTTACTTTTCGGTCAGGTAGCATGTAAGAGGCATCTGTGGCCATATACTCTTTTTATATCGTTGTTTACGCAGCTTCCCTAGGACCGTGGGATTTAGGAATATATATCAGTGCACAACTAGGCAGATCTAGTTTAGGGTTGGTTTAAAAAGCTGGGCAACAACCTCCATGGAGCCGAGCTATATGATGTATTGGTTATGTAAAGTACAATGCTGCTCAGATATAAGTACTTTAAACTCCTGAATTGCATCAAATAACTTTAAAGTATATTAAAGTATACTATACAGTAGTCCCTCAAGTTACAATATTAATTGGTTCTGGGACGACCATTGTATGTTGAAACCATTGTATGTTGAGACCAGAACTCTATGGAAACCTGGTAATTGGTTCTGAAGCCACCAAAATGTCATTCAAAAATAGGAAAAAGTGAGGATTAAAGATAAATAAGTAGATAACTAATGTAGATAAAGCAAATCCTTACATATAAAAGTAATAAAGATCTGCTGGGAGCTGTAAATCACTGTCTATTTCAGTGTTTCCCAACCAGGGTGCCTCCAGCTGTTGCAAAACTACAACTCCCAGCATGCCCGGACAGCCTTCGGCTGTCCGGGCATGCTGGGAGTTGTAGTTTTTCAACAGCTGGAGGCACACTCTTTGGGAAACACTGGTCTATGTAGAGGACAGAAGCTTCTTCAGGGTCCTGTACAGAACACGCAATGTCCTAAAAAAAGGAAAATGGAGCCGCCCTCACCTGATGCCCAAAGGAGCAGCTAACTCTGGCACAGGTAAAGAGTAAAGAACATGTAATACCTCCCTGTACAGTAGGGGGCACTAACAGACACCAGTCAGTGCATACGCTTCAGTAATACAGGGGTATTACCAGTGAAATATCCATTCTGATTGGTCAGTTCTTCCAGCCATTAACATGTTTCGCAGATACCATAGCATTGTATGTTGAGTCTGGTTTCAAGTTACAATGGTCCAGAAAAGAACATTGTATGTTGAAACTATTGTATGTTGAGGCTATTGTAAGTTGAGGGAACACTGTATAAATAGGACTTATTTCTAGTGTAGATTTACTCTTTTTGTCAGGTTTCTTATTTCAAAACAATGGTTGTTTAACCCCTTTTTCACAATGTTGATTCTTTTTTTCCCCGGTTACCCATTTTCCAAACGGTTTCAAATGGTAAGGTATTGCCATCTGACACAATGCATAACAAGTACACAAGAAGAAAAAAAAACATAACACAATAAAGTTACTTCCCAGATTAACAGTTTTACAGATTCTTTTCTTTCTTTCTAGATTGTGCCCTTCCATTCGTGATTCAGGACGTCACAAGATATTTTGTGTTAGTTATAACCAAGTTCATTTTCATTTTATGAGCTTTAAAGGGGTTCTCCGATGCTTAAACATCTTATCCCCTATCCAAAGGATAGGGGATAAGATGCCTGATCGCGGGAGTGCCGCCGCTTGGGACCCCCGGGATCATGATTACGGTGCCGTTTGTAATCAGTCCCCGGAGCGTGTTCGCTCCGGGACTGGTTATGCGACTACAGGGCGGGCGGCGTGTGACGTCACCCTCCGCCCTGCAATGCAAGCATACGGGAGGGGGCGTGATAGCTATCACTCCCCCTCCCGTAGGCTTGCATTTAGGGGCGGAGCGTGATGTCACACGCCGGCGCAGGCGTGACGTCACAGTGCTTGAGGTGACTCAGCATTTTCATCAGCTGTTCAGGGTTCATCAGCTGTTCAGGTTTCATCAGCTGTTCAGGTTTCATCAGCTGTTCAGGGAACCGAAAAATTCAGGGAACAGAAAAATTCATTACACAAATCATCTTGTGCAAGATTTACTCCTAAATTATATTCCTTACAGATCTGAAGGGTCATAGAGACGGTGTAGAGGGGAAACAGTAATAATATTATAGTAGCAATATGTGGCACCATAATTGAGGGGGGGGGGGATTTATCATTGCGAAGGGATAACCTCTGTTTTAGGTACACCATAGAAAATAAAGATAAAGTTCCTACATATCATAAATATTGCCACATGGTGAATCGGTATATTAATATAAGACATTTCAAACATTAGGTCAATTGAAGACAGAAGAATCTGTTTTTCAAAGATAACTACATAAATGTAGAAACTTAGCCTGGAGCTTGTGAAAACTGAGGCAAGAGCTGTACCTTGATTTAACAGGACGAAACTGTAGGTTTACTTTCCACTTAGTATCTACAGTATGTATTATATAAATGTCAAGTATTATTTCCACAGCTTTTTTTATAGAAATACTTTAAGGCTGTGTACATGTAGCACTATTGATCTCTTGTGTAGCACTAGAGTTCTAAGATTCCTACAAGTGTATGGGCATTGTAGCAACTTTTACTTCTGAATTCATTAAGATACATATGAATGAGGCAAATTATACAAATGTTTTTGGGCCCTATGGACCTCTATGCACCTTTCCGATGGACAATATAAACCATCATAGGAGTCCTACTTATCCAAAAAGCACAGCACATTTAGCAAGGGATGAAAATTTGGGCACGAGAATAAGAGAGCTCTAAATGAATGAACCAGCAACATCATGGACCCTATGATTAGGGATGAACCCAATGATTAAAGGGGTACTCCGCCCCTACACATATTATCCCCTATCCAAAGGATAGGGGATAAGATGTCAGATCGCCGCAGTCATGCTGCTGGGGAGCCCCGGGATCGCCGCTGCGGCACTGCGCTATCATTACTGCACAGAGCGAGATCGCTCTGCACGTAATGACGGGCAATACAGGGGCCGGAGCATCGTTACGTCATGGCTCCGCCCCTCGTTATGTCACGGCCCGCCCCCCCTCAATACAAGTCTATGGGAGGGGGCGTGGCGGTCGTCACACCCCCCTGCCATAGACTTGCATTAAGGGGATGGGCCGTGATGTCATGAGGGGCGGAGCCTTGACGTCACGCTGCTCCATCCCCTGTATTGCCCCTCATTACGCACAGATTGAACTCGCTCTGTGCAGCAATGATAGCGCAGTGCCGCAGCGGCAATCCCGGGGCTCCCCAGCAGCAGGACCGCGGCGATCTGATATCTTATCCCCTATCCTTTCAATAGGGGATAAGATGTCTAGGAGTGGAGTACCCCTTTAATGAATTTCATCCAAGCAGCAGAGAGGAATTGCCTTTAAATGCATAGTCAATGCCAAACCAAGAGCACACACTTTAAACTAGACATTTGACCTGATTGCTAAAGATTGACGTAACATACAACTTCAATCTGAAAAGTATCCAGCCATTGGTAAGATGATCAGAATGGTTTACACAACGGCCAAAAGAGTGGACTGGGATGCACAAGCATGAACAATGACAACTTCACTACACCAGCTAGTGGGGGTGCTAGATTTGTACTGTGTGGCCGTCTCATTCAAAATGAGTGACCTCAATAGGGTCATAACCAAAGATGAATCGTGGTTCTATGGCTATGATCTGAAAATAAAGGTCTAGTCATATTAATGGAAATCACCTGGTTGTCCACACCTGAAAAAGGCCCAGAAAGATCAGGAAGACCAACTGGGTTTTTCGATTGTGAAGGTGTTGTCTATCACAAATATGTTTCTCCAAGCCAAACAATTAATAAAGAATACTATCTCAATTTTCATTGTTTAAAGGAAAACTGTCAGCCTTCTCCCCCCGCACTAACCAGCGGTACTGGCTGGTAGTGCGGGGGGGTTGATCAGTTTGATGCTTACCATGCCCGGATCCGCCACGCAGTTCGCCCGTTATCTTCTTTCTTCTTAGCTGCTAACTGGCACGGGCAGGGTTACTGCCTTCATCTGGCACTGTGACTTAACCACCGCCCGGTCAGCAGCACCGCCCGGCTTATGAATATTCATGTTCTCCCTCATCATCTCCTCCCTGCTGATTTCAGGACTCCCTGAAATCAGCGGGAGGAGAGGGAGATGATGAGGGAGGACATGAATATTCATAAGCCGGGCGGTGCTGCGGGCCGGGCGGCAGTTACTTCAAGGATCCGGGCACGGTAAGCATCAAACTGATCAGCTTCCCTTGCACTTCCAGCCAGTACCGCTGGTTAGTGCAGGGGGAGCAAGCTGACAGTTTTCCTTTAAGAGATAATATAAAGAAAATGGCTGAAGTTATGGGAAACTGGTGATTGACAGCTTCGTCAGTGGAAGAACCGAGTGAAGGCCCAAGGTGCCTATTTTGAAGAAGAATGGAACATCATTGTCCAATATAGAATGTTTCTTATATCTTTAATCTTCTTCAGTATATGTCTCTGTTCTTCATACGACATGGCTGGACATTTTCTGGACTGACCCCATATGTTACTAATAGCCAATTCTAAAGTACACCTGCTCATAGATTTAAGGTTGTCTTACCAGTGCTGCTGTTCTCTGTTTGTCTGGACATATTGGAACTGTGGATGCGAGATGCACTAAATTTGTTATTGTCTCGGATACATAGCAAAACTGTAATCTTTTCCAAAACCAATTTCTTTACCCATTCAGGAACATGAGGTTGAAGATCTTGCTTGTGTACTAGACGAACAATGAATATAGTCTCTGTCAGACTGATGACCAGCAGTGCCATACACACCACAAAATATACACCTACAAAAGAACAAAAGCGGAAATCTATAAGAGTTAGCAGAAAGTTCTACATCACAACTGATATAGAATGGCAGTTCATATGAATATCCAATCTATGTATCTAATGTAGATTTCTTGTTCAATGCAGGAAAAAAAAAATAAGTGAAAGCAACAAAAATAATTGAAATGACATAGACCAAGCTCATTTTGGCCTTAAGGACAATTTTCATTTTTGCATTTTTGTTTTTTCCTCCTCTCCTTTTAAAATCCATAACTTTTTTATGTTTTCACCTACAGACCCATATGGGGCTTGTTTTTTGTGCAAACAATTGTACTTTGTAATGACATCTTTCATTTTACCATAAAATGTATGGCGCAACCAAAAAAATGTATAATAAAATGATACATTAACTTTATTCTGTACGTTAATACGATTAAAACGATGCCCAGTTTTTATCGATTTTCTATTACTGTACTATATAAAAAAATGTAACTTTTTTAAACAAAATTGGTATGCATAAAGTTGTCATTTTCTGACCCCTGTAACCTTTTTTTTTTTCCGTATACATGGATGTTTTTTGCACTGTGATCTGTAGTTTTTAATGGTACCATTTTTGGTTGGATGGGACTTTTTGGTATTTTTGGTGTTTGTTTTTTTTTTTTTTCGTTTACGCTGTTTACCGTGCGGGATAAAAAACATCATATTTTAATAGTTTGGACATTTACGCACGTGGTGATAATGTAAAAAAATTGTTTTTTTTGTAAAATGGAAAAATAAGGGGGATTTGATTTTTTTTTTAGGGGAGGGCGTTTTATATAACTTCGGAGCGGGGGAAGGATCGACAATTGTAAAAAGGTATGTGATCATCCCCCCTAAAGAATCTATATATACCAGTAAAATGCATTTTAAGATATGTCATTTTTACTTTGCCCCCTTTTGAGACCTCTGGTCTTGGAGACATCAAAGGTGCCATATTCATGACAGACATTCAGAGATTGGTTGGTGAATTGTTTACTCAGCTTTATTTAAAGGGGTACTCCGGCGCTAAGACAGCTGTCACACCCCTCACATAGGCTTGCATTCAGGGGGCGGAGCGTGATGTCACACAGGGGCGGGGCGTCACAATGCTCTAGCCCCCGTGATCGCCAGTAATCAGACCCGGAGTGAACGTGCTCCGGGGACTGATTCTAACGGGGTGCTGCGTGCAAGATCACGGGGGGTCCCCAGCGGCGAGACCCCCACGATCAGGCATCTTATCCCCTATCCTTTGGATAGGGGATAAGATGTCTTAGCACCGGAGTACCCCTTTAACCTACCCTATATAAAAAATTATAAAGTACTGTGAAATCTGTTGACACTATATAAATATTATTATTGTTAATAATAATAATAATAATAATTATCATCTCTATATAACCCCTTTACCACCTGTCTGACTGCCAGCATCAATTTAAGAATATATTTTTTATTTGAAAATCAAACTGAACTATGGAGTATTTTTGGCTTCTTCTGGATCTACTGTAATTTTAAGGTTACCCTTCATGAACATACCTACCATTTCAAGTTCAAGTACCTTTATTTTTATTGTATTAAGTGCAGGTATTGGTAATCTGCTGAATCTACTCTTAATTTAGTTTTGCTTTACCAGCAGATGTTCTATTTTTTTTCTTCTCTTTAATGTGCTCTTCTTCATTACATCTGTTTTCCTTTTATTACCTCATAGACATTGATGTATCTGTTCAGATCATTAATTTTTATTGTGCTTCGACATCTCAATAATATTCAGACATCATTTTACTATTTTACTATTTGATTGTTCTGTACTGATATCGTTTTTGGCTGCAATAAAATCATGAAAGCCTTGGAAACATAATTAGACTCAGGGACACAATGGACCATAGTAGCTCAAGGAGAGAAACCAGGGCATTCAGTAAAAAGTTTTAGGATTTGTTACAGGCAAAAGGGATTCATTATTAAACCACAAAATAGACGAGTTATATTTAGTTAAAAAATAGAATATCTAATGTTACCTATCAGTGGGGTCCCAATGGCTGTAGCTGGCAACGTGTCAGATACAATAATGAGAAACACAGAGTAACCTAGAAGGAGAGTGATCTTGAAGGAAACCCTTTCACCACTATCGGGAGGTAGATAGAACCCAATAATATCCATGACCATAAGGAACATACTAGGGAGAAGTAGATTTACAGCATAGAAGAGTGGTCTTCTTTTGATAACAACCTATAAAAAGATAACATGTTAAATATTAGATATTTGTAAATGCTGGTAGCTGAGTAGATAATGCAGTGGTGCAAAAAACTGAAAGGTCTAAAATCATAGTAAGGCCCCCCATTATGGTGACAGATGTTGCCACCCAGGAAGGAAGGGCCTTATGTTTGTTTCCACCTTCATGATCCATAGGGAAATTTATTTGCTAATAATGATGTCCCTCTAAAAAAAAAAATCCTGACCAAATTTTCACGACCAAGTTGCTAAGGGGATGGGACTAAACAGGCTATGGTCCCCTCCTCAAAGCACCCACAGTAGCTTCATGACATGACATGGTATTAGCTGACACAGCTGAACCTCCTGTTGCCAAGATTTAGGCGTATAACATCACTTTTAGTCTTAGTTATTAATATTATGAGGAAAGAGGGAAGAAGAAGGGTCTTTACCCTCAGGAGCAGACAAAGAGCAGTTTGCCCACTTGTCCTTAAACTTGTGGTGTACGTCTACTGCAGGACTCAATTTAGCTGTCATGGCAGTGGGAATAGAAGGGGTCTTTGAATGTAGATGGGGACATTTTTTTTTTATTATACAATTGGGGGCAATTAACCCCCTTGATTATGGTGCTTAATGGATTTAAGTAGTTTTCCAGCTTATATAATAAATGTTTCATGGGCAGAGCCTTGCAGGTCTTAACAGTGTTAGTGTCTCCAGGTCAGGTGAAGCCATACTTCCAAACATTTGAAAAGCAAAATCAGGACTTTGAAGCATAATGGATGTATTTCAAGAAGATGTTTAATGGAATAGTTGAGAATATTTTGTAAATCCTAAGGTGGCTTATTGGCACATGGAAATATATACACTCTTTTAATGTGTAAACATTTTAAAAATAAACAGTTGGTTGTGGCCATTTAACCAATCCTGGGGTTTTCTTATTTTTTATAGGGTAGATTGGTGGAAGTACAGCAGCTATTAACCCTCCCTTAGTAATGTACGAGACACACAAATAAAATAAAAAAGAAAACTGTCTTGTAAACCACAACTCATGCAGAACTCACATGGAACTTCATTTCTGCAAAGCTGTCCTCATGTTCCACAAACATCCTGTATTGAGACAACACATAGAGCAGCTCCCACTCTCCTTTGTTCATAAAAACACTCTTGTCTTCCTTTACTTCTTCTGGTGTCCTCCATAAAGACACATTGATGTCCTGAACTAGACAAAACACGTCAAAGTGTCATCAGTCTTTTTCTCAGTTAATCTCAATATATAATTATTTGTCACTTAAAGCATATTGAACATATTTAGAGTTTGTAGACAGCAAGCTGTTATTAAAGAGGTACTCCAGAGAACTGACCTTATCAGACACTTATCCACATGATAGGTGATAAGCGTCTGATTGCAGGGGGTCTGACTGATAAAGTCCCCTTCCCAATCTTCTGTAAGGGGCCCATACTACTTACTGATGAAGTCCCCTTCCCGATCTTCCCAATCCGACCCCCACCTTTCTGGATGTGGCTAAGTGACAGCCTACTCAACCAATCATGGCTAAGCAAGCAATCACTTGTCCAGGAGGGTGGGGGCTGAAGCGTGCCCCGGATGGGTAAGTAGGACGGGCCCCGTACAGGAGATTGCAGGGGGCCCCAGGGGTCAGACCCCCCCCCCAACCCTCCACGATCAGACACTTATCCTTTATCCTGTGTATAGGGGATAAGGGATGTTACCCCTTAAATTCAATTTTCATTGATTAACTAGTTGTAAATCATGACCCTTGAAGTTCAGGTGAAATCAAAATCCTACTTGTGTATGTTACTATGAGTAAAGTTTTTCCAACATGTAGGAAATAATAAAAAATTTTAATGAATACTAATTATCTACATAAACTTCACTGTTGAAGGTACTGATAGACTGCAGAGGTTTTAATACAATAGTATTTATTGGGTCATAAAACCTTTTAAAATATCCCAAACTTTATATAGCTTTTGCAAACCATACTTGACCATTGAGGGGGACTGAAGAAAAGAAATCAATAACAACATACCTTAGCACATTTCTCACAAAGGGTGTTGAATGGCTGAGTTGTAATTTTACACACAACCTGACGACGGGTGTGGTGCTGTTTTTTGAAAAAAGCAGTTATGTTTTTGCTTTTATTTTTCTAATCTCAGATAACCCCTTTAATGGCATGTCTTTTTAGTAAATATTTGCATTCCTTATTTAAAATGCAAAACTCTGCCCTGTACAGTCCCTCTGTTAAAACTCCTTGAAATCAGGAATAGTAGAGTAAATCCGGACAAAGTCCTAGGGGAGACAATGAGAGTCCTGGTTAATCCACCCACACAGGCTAAATTGGCATCTTTCTCTGTATACACACTGGTACCGAGAAACGTATCACCTTGTGTGGGTGGGATAAGCAGAACTCTAACTATCTCTTCAAGGAGTCCCATAAATTTTATCGGGACTTTTTGGAGAGACAGGATAACATAAATCACCTGACAGGGTTTCATGAATATGTATGCATTTGTCAAATGCATAGTCAGGCCCAAACTTTTTTTTTATATATCAACTGGCTCCGGAAAGTTAAACAGATTTGTAAATTAAAGAAAAAAAAGGGGTGTATGTGCAGCTCACAATAATAGTACACACCGAGGTCAAGCTAGGGCATGCAACTATACCCTAATTGCACAAAAAAGGAAAGCCAATAGTGAGAAGTTGCCCGAACCTTCTAAGTGAGTAAATAATGGTATGGATATTGAATGAGAAAATTCAAGTAAATGATTGACTGGATCGTGCTTCAATGATAATAATATAAACAATTTATTAAAATAGGATAAATAGACTGTAGTTAGTTACTTCTCACAGGGCCCATGTGAGAAGAACATATACAATAAAAACAACCTTTAGGTAATAATGTACATAAAATTGTGAAATGACAAAAATACCAAAAATTAAGACAATATTAATGGCATAATGATAGTATCACTGGCATATAGTGAATTTTTAATGTGCAGCTGGTGTTTTACCGCTGGTATCTAAGCACCAACTGCACAATAAGTGAAATGTGGCTGAGGCTGCCTGTATAATCGTTTCCCTCTTTTCCTTCTTTAGAATATAATGTATCCTTATAATAGTTCAACAATTTACAACAGTTTCAAATGTGTGTTACCGATCCTTTTGGTGGCAACCTGGGTAAGAGGCGCTGTTTCCACAGTGTGTAGATGGTACCGGTTCACTGGGTCCTCTGTGCAACGTTCCAGATGGTAGTAGTAGAGTCCAGCAAGGTCCTGGTGGAAGCGGTGGCGATTGGCGCTGGCAGGCGCCGATGATCGCAGATCGCCGGGAGGACGTTGGCTCTGGCAGGCGCTAGAGATGGTAAGTCCTCACCGCTGGCTAGATGGAAGCGAGGACCATACACTGGATACGAGGAGCTCACCTCGTGTTGTCGGCGTGTGACGTCAGCTGCTGCTGGAGCCGGGTTCGTTGCACTGGAGGTAGTTGGCAATATTGGACCGAACTGATGTCGGACTGGATGTCCTGGTGGTCTTAGCAGTTTGAAGGCGATAGACCAGCCTTGGTGGATAGGCACAATTAATAAAAATATATATGCCAGTGATCATGCCCAAGTGGACTAGACGCGTTTCAGGGTTATTTAATGTAACCCTTTCCTCAGTAGTCATATAGTTGTCATAAACTATTTCCTTTTTTATAGGAGCACAAATCCCGCCCGTTGTCTCATTACTGGGTGTTAGTGAAAACGGTGTTAGTTTTCCATCTAGCCAGCGGTGAGGACTTACCATCTCTAGCGCCTGCCAGCGCCAACGTCCTCCCGGCGATCTGCGATCATCGGCGCCTGCCAGTGCCAATCGCCACCGCTTCCACCAGGACCTTGCTGGACTCTACTACTACCATCTGGAACGTTGCACAGAGGACCCAGTGAACCGGTACCATCTACACACTGTGGAAACAGCGCCTCTTACCCAGGTTGCCACCAAAAGGATCGGTAACACACATTTGAAACTGTTGTAAATTGTTGAACTATTATAAGGATACATTATATTCTAAAGAAGGAAAAGAGGGAAATGATTATACAGGCACCCTCAGCCACATTTCACTTATTGTGCAGTTGGTGCTTAGATACCAGCGGTAAAACACCAGCTGCACATTAAAAATTCACTATATGCCAGTGATACTATCATTATGCCATTAATATTGTCTTAATTTTTGGTATTTTTGTCATTTCACAATTTTATGTACATTATTACCTAAAGGTTGTTTTTATTGTATATGTTCTTCTCACATGGGCCCTGTGAGAAGTAACTAACTACAGTCTATTTATCCTATTTTAATAAATTGTTTGTATTATTATCATTGAAGCACGATCCAAACAATCATTTACTTGAATTTTCTCATTCAATATCCATACCATTATTTACTCACTTAGAAGGTCCGGGCAACTTCTCATTATTGGCTTTCTTTTTTTGTGCAATTAGGGTATAGTTGCATGCCCTATCTTGACCTCGGTGTGTACTATTATTGTGAGCTGCACATACACCCCTTTTTTTTCTTTATCTTAATTACTATACCTATTGTAAACGTGCTCCAATTATAATCTATAATTTTCAAAAATGAATATTTGGTTACACCTAGAGAGCAAAAAACAATCCATTGATAAGTATAAATTCAATAATTCACAACATGATTTACCCATTGAACAGAATAACTTAGCATTAATCCAAGCGTTCAGAAAGTTGGAGGTAGTTATGGCCAAAAGGTTAAGAAACCAGTGGGAAATCAAAAGTCTATCCCACTTATTGGAGATTGATATTATCCCTAAGGGATTGAGCTTATTTAAAACCCCCGCTGGAGACTTAGAAGGAGAGACATTTAACCACAAGTGGAATAAAACACTTAAGGAGTACTCTAGAGGTCTGGTCCAACTAGTCATAGAAAGAAGACAGAAATTATTAAACACCTGTGATACCCGGATTAACCTACTCAAAGTTGAGATAGACAAGTTCGACCAGAACTCTGAGTACCTCAAACAACAAGAAGAGATCTGCAATAAATTAGATAAACTGGAGGTGGAGATAATCAATAGAAAAAATAAGAAATTATTATGGCAATCTCAAAAACAAAGACATACAGTTACTGTAAAAGATAATTCTAATCAGTATGTCATACCAACCCAGAACCGTTTTGCTCCTCTGACAGAAACTAATGATTTTTTAGAGGTAAGCCACAATCACAAGAAACCCCACTATGTGAGGGAAGATATTCAATACAGAAACTCTCCCCAAAGAAACAATTACAGACCACACACACAGGGTACAGAACCAGTCCATACAATTTTCGTCCCAATTATTACAAAAATCAACTCTACCAAAACAAGTATCAGTCAAAACATTACAGCAATCAGACAACATACAGAGAAATTCCACCAACCAGAGTGCCACAGAAAACCCAAACAGTATCAGCGGAGATACATTCAGCTCCCCTCACACAACATCTATTAGGGACACCAAACAAAAAAAGAGGTTACGCAGAAGATATCGAGCTCGACCACATAACACAACCCCCACAGAAAATAGTCAAACCACATCAGGGAACACACCCATTATAAATTTAAGTAATAACAAATTGACACCAGCTCAGGAGAAACTTTTAAATAAAGGTCTGAAGTATGCTCCATCACATACATTAGACAAATTTCAAACATATGTTGGTTTAGAGAAGTTCATTCGCAATATTTGCCTAAAAAAACATTTTTTTAAAACTCAGTTGGAACGCAAAACAGGAGAAACAAAATATATACATACTGAATGTAGACCAAAATCATGGTTTTATCCGAAACACTTAATGGGTCCTGATATCACTACTTTTAAAAAATTGGTTGAAAAAGATCTGAGGGGTATCCAAGGTACCAGGCATCCAAAAAATAATATCTCCCAGAAAGAAAGATTGGCTATAAAAGAACTCCAAGCATTGGAGGGAATCATGATCCGCCCCGCTGATAAGGGGGGCGGAATTGTCATTCTAAACACTACCAATTATATACAAGAGTGTAATAGGCAGCTGGGAGACACAGCTACCTATTGTAAACTGAAGGCAGATCCCACCCAAGAATATAGTCAACAGTTACAGCAATTATGCAAAGAGGCAGTAGAGGAGGAAATTTTGAATGAAAAAGAACACCAATTTATCCTTGGGACTCCCGATCGGATACCAATATTCTATTGTCTTCCGAAGACACATAAATCTTTGGATGATCCTCCAGGTAGACCTATCGTGTCTGGGATAGGCTTGATTACTTCGAGCCTATCCCAGTACGTTGATAGGTTTCTCCAACCATTTGTACAGAAAACACATACGTACCTAAAGGATACCACCCAGATCATAGAAATCATAGAAAAATTTAAGTGGTCTGATAAATACATTTTAGCCACTTTAGATGTTTCATCATTGTACACTATCATCAAGCACGATTTAGGGATAGCGGCTGTTACTCATTTTCTTCAACAGGGACACATTGAACCATCACAAATTAATTTTATCACTTCAGCCATCCGTTTTATTTTAACTCACAATTA
Source organism: Hyla sarda (assembly GCF_029499605.1). Classification (NCBI taxonomy): domain Eukaryota; kingdom Metazoa; phylum Chordata; class Amphibia; order Anura; family Hylidae; genus Hyla; species Hyla sarda. The sequence goes on from NC_079198.1 coordinate 85,942,054, forward strand.
TTTTTATTTTGAAGGGGATTTTTATTTACAGTTAATTGGTACCGCGATGGGCACCAGGTTCGCGCCAAGCTACGCAAATCTATTTATGGTGGCATGGGAGGAGAGTAACATCTTGCCGTGGCTTGGCGCGGGCCTGGTGCTCTGGAAGCGGTATATAGATGATATTATTTTAATTTGGGAAGGGGACACAGTTGATTTAGAGCACTTTATACTTAATTTAAACACTAATGACCATAATCTTCAATTCACATCCACTATCAGCAAAGATAGTATTAATTTTCTGGATATTGTTGTTAGTGCTGATCAGGATAGTCTTATATGTAAGACATACCATAAACCAACAGCTAAGAATGGCTTTATAGGCTACTCTAGCTGTCACTTACCCAGGTGGCTAATGAACGTCCCAAAAGGACAATATCGAAGGTTAAAAAGAAATTGCACTTTAGATGAACAATTTTTACAAGAAGCACAGTCACTTACTACTCAATTTAAAGACAAGGATTATCCTGATCAGCTACTTGAACAATCTCTGGAATATATAAAGTCACTAGATAGGACTACATTTTTTACACCAAAAGAGCAAAATGACAGTACTGCAAATTTTGGAGGAAAGCTGGTGATCCCTTTCAATAAATCATACAGAAAAGTAGAAGGCATTATAAAAAAAACATTGGCATCTGCTACAGCAGGATAGAGAGGTGGGCCCACTACTACCATCACGCCCCCCAATAGTCTATACTCGGGCTCCAAATCTAGGTCTCACCATAGCGCCATCAATCAAACCACCCGTAACTAAACAGACCAATTTGTGGCTAAGCACAAAAGGATTCATTAGGTGTGGGATATGTGCTAACTGCATAAAAATAAAAGGCCCCAAGAAAATCACACAGATCTGTTCTCAAACCAACTCTTTCAAATGGAAAATCCAAGACTTGATTACTTGTAATTCAAAGGGGGTTCTATACATCATTGAATGTGGATGCAAAAAACAATATATTGGTCGAACAAAGAGGGCCCTTAAAATGAGGATAGCAGAACATTTAAACAATATTAAAAATAAAAATTTGAAACATCCACTCTCGGCACATTTTGCTACAGTTCACAATAGTGATCTGTCTTCTTTCTCCTTCACTGGTCTCCAGCTAGTCAAAAAAGACTGGCGAGGGGGAAGTTTTTTACTCAAAATGTCTAAGGCTGAAAGCAAAAAAAATCTTTGAATTTGCAACATTAGAACCAGGCGGGCTCAACTCCAACTTTGAACTCTTTGGATTTTTGTAGGGGATGCACTCGACCCATGTGGACACCCCTGTTTAATTCAAGGGGGGTGCTCCATGGTTTGACACCATCCCCTACAAATGCAACATTTCCCACATTCTCTCCTTTATATATTTTTCTATTTTTTTTTTTATTTTATTCTTATTTTTATTTTCATTTTCATTTTTACTTTCATTTTTACTTTTATTTATATATTTTTATATTTTTACCAGTTTTATTTTTATTTTTATCTTATTTTATTTTCATTTTTATTTTAATTTTTAATTTTTTATTTATTATTTTTCATTTTCAATTCCATTTTTATTTCATCTATTTTTCTCATTTGTTTATGTATATTCTTTCTTATGTTTATTATTTATTTCATTTTTCACTTTTATCCTAATTCATAACATACTTCTTATTTTTCACATTCATATTCGTCTTTTAATTTACATTTCTCTCTTAAATGCTATTTTATTCCTATGTTCGAAATTAACTTGTTCAAAATATTTATTTTTATTGAACACTAATTTCTTGTTCTGTCTGATTCCACATTTATTATAAAATCATTGTTTGCAAAAACGCAACTTTACATCTTCAACAGTATTCACACAGCTTTTTTATACCCATCTTTACTTAGTATTGCTCTCTAGGGAACCTATCCGTAGATTCCATTCACCGTTTTCACTAACACCCAGTAATGAGACAAGGGGCGGGATTTGTGCTCCTATAAAAAAGGAAATAGTTTATGACAACCATGTGACTACTGAGGAAAGGGTTACATTAAATAACCCTGAAACGCGTCTAGTCCACTTGGGCATGATCACTGGCATATATATTTTTATTAATTGTGCCTATCCACCAAGGCTGGTCTATCGCCTTCAAACTGCTAAGACCACCAGGACATCCAGTCTGACATCAGTTCGGTCCAATATTGCCAACTACCTCCAGTGCAACAAACCCGGCTCCAGCAGCAGCTGACGTCACACGCCGACAACACGAGGTGAGCTCCTCGTATCCAGTGTATGGTCCTCGCTTCCATCTAGCCAGCGGTGAGGACTTACCATCTCTAGCGCCTGCCAGAGCCAACGTCCTCCCGGCGATCTGCGATCATCGGCGCCTGCCAGCGCCAATCGCCACCGCTTCCACCAGGACCTTGCTGGACTCTACTACTACCATCTGGAACGTTGCACAGAGGACCCAGTGTACCGGTACCATCTACACACTGTGGAAACAGCGCCTCTTACCCAGGTTGCCACCAAAAGGATCGGTAACACACATTTGAAACTGTTGTAAATTGTTGAACTATTATAAGGATACATTATATTCTAAAGAAGGAAAAGAGGGAAACGATTATACAGGCAGCCTCAGCCACATTTCACTTATTGTGCAGTTGGTGCTTAGATACCAGCGGTAAAACACCAGCTGCACATTAAAAATTCACTATATGCCAGTGATACTATCATTATGCCATTAATATTGTCTTAATTTTTGGTATTTTTGTCATTTCACAATTTTATGTACATTATTACCTAAAGGTTGTTTTTATTGTATATGTTCTTCTCACATGGGCCCTGTGAGAAGTAACTAACTACAGTCTATTTATCCTATTTTAATAAATTGTTTGTATTATTATCATTGAAGCACGATCCAAACAATCATTTACTTGAATTTTCTCATTCAATATCCATACCATTATTTACTCACTTAGAAGGTCCGGGCAACTTCTCACTATTAGATTTGTAAATTACTTCTATTAAAAAATCTTAATCCTCCCAATAGTTATTAGCTTCTGAAGTTGAGTTGCTGTTTTCTGTCTAACTGCTTTCTGATGACTCACGTCCTGGGAGCTGTCCAGCTCCTATAGGGATATTCTCCCATCATGCACAGCTCCTGGGACGTGACATCATCATTGAGCAGTTAGACAGAAAACTTCAGAAGCTAATAACTATTGGAAGGATTAAGATTTTTTAATAGAAGTAATTTACAAATCTGTTTAACTTTCCGGAGCCAGTTGATATATAAAAAAAAAGTTTTTGCCTGGAATACCCCTTTAAACCTTCGCTTGTCCAATGTCAAACTTCTAAAAATATCTGGTAAAGCCAGGACAAAAGAAAAATATATATTATTGTCCAGGATTAGAAAAATACTGCTTTTTTGTTGTTGCAAAAACAGCACCACTCCTGTCCACAGGTTGTATGTAGTACCTATTCACTTCAGTGGAGTCAAACTGCAATACCAGACACAACCTGTGGACAGGAGTGGAGCTGTTTTTGCAAAAAAAAGAAGCAATGTTTTTCCTATCCTAGACAACCCCTTTAATTACTTAGCAGCTTAACATTCTAATGACCTATGATGTAGTATTACATAACAGCTATGCCAAAAACCATTCGCAACTCAAGCCAGTTGCAATATCCAGCTGGGCTCTCATCGTAACAACCTTACGTAATGCTGGCGGTTGGTAGCCACCGGTGTGCCGCGCTTCCTGCCTCTTACCTCGGCCCAGCTGCATGCTCGGTTGTTAGGGATGAACAAATCAAATCTGACGAATCCAAATTCATTACGAATTTCAGGAAAAATTCGTTTTGCAACGAATGTGAATATCGCCGTGATTCCTTCGTGCAAATCGCTTCTTTAAACTCTATTTAGTGCAGTCCAGGCTCCAGGGCATCTAAGATGGCAGATCCACATGTGAGTACATGGGGCAAGGAATCCTGGGAAGGCGGGAACAAGGGTAGGCGGGATGACCCTGAATCACATGCAGGATGCAGCCTATCAGCAGCCAATAACCCCTGTGATGTCACAGCCCTATATAATCAGCAGCCATATTGTGGCCTGTCACTTCTGAATTTCACTGAAGAGAGATAGCTAGGGACAGACAGCATTGTGTGTTGTAAAGAAAAGCTTTTTCCAGCAGCAATTCACCTCCTTCAAGTCAGTGTTCTATTGCACAAAGAGAGGGACAGAGAGCAGTGTGTGTTTCACAGAAAAGCATTCTTACTGCAGTGATTCACCTCCCCAACAATGTCTACAGAGTTGTATTACAGAGAGCAGTGTGTTGCACAGAAGAACAGCAGTGATTCAGCTCAAGCACAAATCCTGCCTAAATACTGTTAAGCATAGTGGAGCTCATTCAACTGCCATCATAAGTGTATACCACATACGTACATCTAAGTGTTGTACCATTTTGTTCCTGATAAAGTCTTAAGGGGGCCTAGTTACTGAAAGGCCAGCCAAAAGTACACACCTGCTGCTGTTCTAGACAAATACTGTTTTAAGCGTAGCGAAGCGTATTGTACTCCCCTCATATACGCACTAAGTATGTCAGGCAGAGAAGTGCCAGGACGTGCACAGAGGAGTGGCAGAGGCCTAAATTCATCAGGCGCAGGACGAGGTCGCAGCAGACTAGGGACGACCCATCTACCGTCATCGATTGGTTAAAATGGTCATCCACTTCATCACAAGTGACATCTGATACCCCCAGTCAACAGTCGGTGGGATTCTCAGACACAACCCTCAGTTGGCATGGCTCGGGAGTAGTCACTGTCCTCCCATTGCCTCTGTCCTATCCTCTTCCCTCCCCTACAGAAATATCTTATGCTGTGGGTTCAGCTCCACTATTCAGTGAGGATGATCTTAGAGAGGACAGTCAGCAGCTACTGCCCAGCCAAGGAGTGGAGGAGACATCTGCCGCTTCCTCCGCTAGGCAGGCAAGTAGTGATGAGGAGAGTGACGTGGGAGGCGGTGTTGCCAGTGTTCAGGGTCCTGAAGCAGACACTGTTAAGGAACCCGAGGAGGACATCAGTGATGTGCAGACACTTGTTGATGATGATGAAGCCAATCGCAATTGGTAGCCAGGTGTAGAAGGGGCTTCATCATCAGGAGAAGAGGGTTGCAGGTTGCCCATGATGCAGCAGCTGAGCCAGCAAGGTGGTAGCATGGTTGGCAGTCAGCATGGTAGCAGAGGTGGAAATTCTGGAGCCAAAAGTGCCCGGAGGAGACCACCTGCTTCGCAGCAGCCTACCTTCCCGGGAGGTAGTGGAAAAGGGGTTCCTGGAGATGGCAGAAGTAGCAGTCAATTAGTGCGGACTGTTGGTGGGAAAATCAGCTACTCGGCGCTGTGGTAGTTTTTCATCAAGCATCCAGAGGAGGTTAACATGCAAGATGTGTCGGTAGAATGTGAAGCGTGGCCAGGGTCCCCATGTAGGCACCACGGCCCTGCATCAAAATATGCTGCACCACCATAAAGCAGCCTGGGAGAACCAATACTACGATGTGGTGGTCCAGACTGCTGAATCACCCAGTGGCACGCTGCTCCTTGTTTCAGCCAGCCAAGGCTCCACCACCTCAGCCAAAGGGAGCTGTGTGTCATACCTTCCTTCTGTCGCTCCAGATGCTCCTGCTCCTCCTACTTTGAATCAGTCATTCTGGCAGCAATCCTTCAGAAAGCCATGTCCGAGAAACAACAGTATGCGCCCACTCATCCAATGGCGCAGAAGCTCAAGGTGCTCCTGTCCAGGTTACTGGTGCTGCAGTCCATCACTTTTCAAGTGGTGGACTCTGCACCTTTCAGAGAACTGATGACTTTTGCCAAGCCGAGGTGGAGAGTACCAAGCTGTCATTTCTTTGCGAAGAAGGGAGTACCAGCCCTGCACAATTTTGTGGAAGAGAAGGTGGGCCAGTCTTTGAGCCTGTCTGTGTGTACCAAGGTGCACAGCACCGCCGACGTCTGGAGCTGTAACTATGGTCAAGGACAATACATGTCCTTTATGGCCCACTGGGTGAATGTGGTTCCTGCACAACCACAACAGCAACTCGGACAGGTCAAGTCTCAGTGCCCCTCCAGCATACCATGTGGCGAACGGAGTCACACAGGGGAGGAACTGCTAAAAGTAATTCATTAAAAAATCGGAGCATGGCTTACACCACGAAAACTGGGAATGGGAACCATGGTGACTGACAACTGAAAGAACATCTTGTCTGCCCTGCGACAAGGAAGGCTGAGCCTTGCGCCCTGCATGGCGCACATGTTCAATCTGGTTGTAAAGTGGTTCCTGAAGTGTTCCCCCCATTTGCAAGACATCCTAACAATGGGAAGGAAACTTTGCATGCACTTCAGCCACATGTACACCGCAAAGCACACCCTCCTTGAGCTGCAGCGTCAGAACGGTATCCCACAACATAGCCCAATTTGCGATGTTGCCACATGTTGGAACTCCACCCTCCATATGTTGGACCGACTATACGAGCAGAGAAAAGCCATCACCGATTTCTAGATGATCCAAGCGGATTGGGGGACTCCCCTGTGTAACTTCAGTGTCAACCAGTGGCAGCTCATATGTGACACCTGCCATTTGCTCAGGCCATTTGAGGAAGCCACATTATGGGTCAGTCCCCAGGATAACGGAATGAACAATGTTATTCCACTGCTTCATTTCCTACAACACGTGTTGGAAACGATGGCTGGTCAGGACACTGGAGACATGGCACCTACATCTCATGGCCACAAGAGCCCTGTGGAGGCTGAGGAGGGGGAGGAGGGCACAGTGCAGCACAGTTTAGGTTTCGTGGAATGGGCGGTTTTTCTAGTCATCTGATAGGAGGAGGAGAAGGAGCAGCCAGAGGAGCTAGAGAGATATGAGGAAGGCGAGACAGAGGACCCAGACACACCGTGGCAGTATGCAGTAGAGATGGAGACAGGGGGTCCCTCCGAGTCACTTGCACAAATGGCACGATGCATGCTCACTTGCTTGCGTAGTGACTGCCAAATTGTCACCATTTGGCAGCGGGATGACTTCTGGCTCTACACCCTATTGGACCCTCGCTTCCGGCACAAATTGGAGGCCTTTTTAACACCCACCGAGAAGGAGGACAAACAAACCTACTACAGAGACATCCTACGTAGTCAGTTGGACGATGCCTATCGGCGCCATCGTCCATCCTCTTGCAGGTCATACTCGGGTGGCCCTCTGCGCTCACCTTCCACTGCCACGGCTGCTTGGGAGGGGTGGGGTGGCAGGAGCAGTACCAGCTCCATCAGCAGCACCTTGAGTCTACAGTTGCTGATGAGTAGCTTTCTTCACCCGCATAGTGAGGCAACTCATCAGCTGCAGGCAGACCTGGAGCAAGACCTGAACCAGCAGGTGATGGCATACCTTGAAATGACCATGCCAACACACCTTGAAGATCCGCTGTACTTCTGGGCAGCCAAACTTGGTTTATGGCCACAACTATCAGAGTTTGCCCTGAAAAAGCTGTCCTTCCCTTCCCAGTAGTGTGCGTCCAGAGAGGGTGTTTAGTGCTGCGGGGGCCATAGTAACCCCATGGAGAACTCATCTGGCCACAAAAAATGGAGAGAGACTGACCTATGTGAAGATAAATCAGGCATGGATCAGCCAGGATTTCCACCGACCAATGCCTGATGCATCAGAGTAGATTGACCATGCTGCTACACCAACACTTCACAAATATGGATAGTGCAAAACATGTTTAAGGTGCTGCTCCCCAGTTACAGACATTCCTCGCCATCAGACCACAAGTAAGTATTGAGGATATGCATTAGCTAAAACATACTTTTTTTTTTTAAATCAAACAAAAGTTAAGGTATGCAAAAAAAAAACATGCGCCACCTACACCACCAAGTATTGATGTGATGTAAAGACCTCTAAAAGGTGGAAGGGAACAATGTATGGTCCATTGTAACCGGTGGGGGTAAAAACTTCTCCTGTAAGGCCCTACTCTCGCATTATTAATTACCTTCTTTGCAAATGTTACTCGCACTAAAAAGGGTGGCCCCACACAGTAACCTCTCCCTATTTCCCCCTAAAAATCACTGCCATTTCCCAGGGTTTTTAGGGGGAAATAGAGAGAGTTTCCTGTGTGGGGCCGTCCTTTATTAGGGTGCGTAACACTTGCCAAGAAGGGAATTAATAGGGCCAGAGTAGGGCCTTACAGGGAAAGTTTTTACCCCCACCTGCTGCAATGGGCAACATGTAGTTCCCTTCCAACTTTTTGAGGAAAGTGTTACTCATCTTAAAAATGGCGGCCCCACACAGGAACCAATTCCTATTTCAACCTAGAAACCCTAGGAAATGGCAGTGTTTGTAGGTGGAAATAGGGAGAGGTTCCTGTGTGGGGCCGCCCTTTTTAGGGTGAGTAACACTTGCCAAGAAGGGAATTAATAATGCGAGAGTAGGGCCGTACAGGGGAAGTGCTTACCCCCACCAGTTACAATGGACCATATGTTGTTCCCTTCCACCTTTTAGAGGTCTTTGTATCACAGCAATACTTGGTGGTGTAGGTGGCGCATGTTTTTTTTTTGCATACCTTAACTTTTGTTTGATTAAAAAAAAAAAAAGTATGTTTTAGCTAATGCATATCCTCAATACTTACTTGTGGTCTGATGGCGAGGAATGTCTGTAACTGGGGAGCAGCACCTTAAACATGTTTTTTGCACACCTTTCCTTTTGTTTCATTAAAAAAATATATATATTTTATCCTAACCATATTATTAAAAGTTAAGTTTTACGTAATGCATATCCTCAATACTTACTTGTGCACACTAACACTTTTGCAAAAGAGTCCGCTTTCTTCTGCCTACCTGCCTCAGCTACTATTCTGATCCTGCCACCCGCTGATGCCACACATCTGATGCCAAGTTCTCCTTTTTCACCCACCTTCGTCACTGGATACTAGTATTGCCACCCACCCCACCACTCACCGGGTCAATTTCAGGATGCATGATGCTGCTGCTCCCCAGGCTGTCTCATTCTGCCACCATATGTTCTCCTCATGCTGATGCCAGTTCCAAGCTGTCTCATACTGCCACCATATGTTCTCCTCATGCATCTGTCATCTCCAGGCTGTGTTATTCAGCCACTAAATGGTCTCCTCATGCTGCCGCCACCTCCACGCTGTGTCATTCAGCCACTATATGCTGCTGCCAACTCCATGCTGTGTCATTCAGCCCCTATATGGTCTCCTTATGCTGCCGCCAACTCCAGGGTGTGTCATTTCGCCACTATATGGTCTCCTCATGCTTCCGCCACCTCCAGGCTGTCATTCAGCCACTATATGTTCTCCTCATGCTGCCGCAACCTCAGCGCTGTGTCATTCAGCCACTATATGGTCTCCTCAAGCTTCCGACAACTCCAGGCTGTGTCATTTAGCCACAATATGTTCTCCTCATGCTTCCACCACCTCCAGGCTGTGTAATTTAGCCACTATATGGTCTCCTCATGCTGCCGCCACCTCCAGGCTGTGTCATTCAGCCACTATATGGTCTCCTCATGCTTCCGCCACCTCCAGACTGTGTCATTCAGCCACTATATGTTCTTTTCATGCTGCCGCCACTTCCACGCTGTGTAATTCGGCCACTATCTGGTCTCCTCATGCTGCCGCCACCTCCACGCTGTGTCATTCAGCCACTATATGGTCTCCTCATACTGATGCCACCTCCAGGCTCTGTCATTGTGCCGCTGTCCGACAGTGATTCTAATAGCAATGCCTCTGATCTGCATGTCATACTGAATAACAGTATTATTTCAATAACCCAGCACATACCCTATGCGTGTTACAGCAAGGCAGAATGTTCTACACCCCTATTGAGGCTCTCTGTAGGCCAGAAATACCTGTTTTTAATAGCAATTTGCCGCAAATAAATTCAGACAGAACCAATTTTTTCCGGAAAATTCGCCGAATCGGCCAAATCAGATTTTTCGAAAATTCACTTGGTTCTATCGGTAGTCCTTTTTCGCTGCAGACTTCATCCTCTGCAGGAGTCAACTGTGTCTGGCGCACCCCTCCAAACCCTTCAAACATATTATCCAGTAGAAATTTCAGCTCTTTAGAGTCATCAATATTCATCACAGCCCTATAATGGCTTTTAAAACAAACCATTGTCTTCAACTGGAAATAAGGTTTTACTCCCTTTTACCTCATTTGAGAAAGAAATGGGATGAATTCAAATCAACGTTTTCTCTCATATACCAGACTTTTTTTTTATTACTGGGGACATCCAAATATTCAAATGTAGCATAAGTCACACTGGGAGGATTTCTATATATAGAAGACCTTGCCTTAAGGGAATTACAGATTTCCTCTTTCATCATGCGTTTCATACTATTCAAGACAGATGGAGATTCCTCTGTCACCATATTTTCAATACATTGCTAGCAAAGCATTTTTGGATATGAAGTCCTTAACATTGCTTTAAAAACCTTTAAAGTCTTAAAACCTCTTTTTGGCCACAGACTTTTTCGGTCTATCTCCTTACAAAAGCAAAAGAAAGGCCCCAACTCCCAGAATGTGGTGACAAAAAAATTATTTCTTTCAAAAGTAGTAAAGCATAAACAACTGTATGTTACTTCAGCAATTGGATTGACTTGCAGAATTAAATTGTAGATGTTTCTACATTGAATCTCTATTTATATCTGCTTTTCCTTTTTACCAGTTATTCTGTTCATACTACTTGATGGGCTCTTGCATTGCTATAGCCAAATTTTGACTGAGCTACTATCTGGCTACTTCTAAATGTCCCTTACTGGTCTTACTTGTATCAACCTAGGTTTATTTGACCCTCTGTTGTATGCAGTCTGTCTGGTCATGGTCCTGGTATGACACTGTTTCCCTGGTTCATATATTAGATTTATCATTGGAAGGTATTGATCCATTTTGTTTTTCTCTCACTTCTCAGCTCCATCGGTCAGAGGCTACTCTGCAGACACAACCTAGGGATACATACCAGTGAAGTCTAAATCCCTGTATAAGGGTTAAAGGGTAAAGACTCTGTGGCAAGAACCAGGATTGACACTCACTACAGCCATGAGCTAAAGCCCTTTTAAAATTTGACATTTTCATAATCCAACTTCAAAACTTATATGAAGCACCTGCAGCGTCAAAAACATTGTTAACCTTTAGATGAAGATCTTCTGGGGCTTACTTTATAAAATGCTGTTTGGTGGTGTTAGAGTAGGTTTCCCCACAGTGGATCTGGTATGAAGGAGAAGTATAAGTCCTTCCTTTATATTTCTCCTTCCTTTTGAATACATTTCTGGCTCTGGCTCAAAAACTGCAGTGCCAGTTTTCTCAAAAAGTGCCAGAAAAAAAACCTGTGTGAAAACCTAGCCTTATAATGGTCTTATGTTTTGGCACCACAAGCCATCTGCAAACCTCAAATAGTGCCTTAAAAAGGAGGGCCCAATAGTCACAAAGTGCTTTTTTATTTTTAACCTGTTCAGGACGCCGGGCGTATGCATACGCCCTGTATCCCGAGTCCTTAAGGACGTGGGGCGTATGCATGCGCCCGTGGGAATTCCGGTTCCCGCCGGTTGGGGACCGGACCGGAATGCCTGCTGAAATCCTTCAGCAGGCATCCCGGCACATCGCCCAGGGGGGACCTGAGACCCCCCCCCCCCATGTCGGCGATCGCAGAAAATCGCATGTCAATTCAGACATGCGATTTTCTGCTATTCCGGGCTGATCGGGTCTCTGGCGACCCGATCACCCGGAAGATAGGGATGATCGGAGCTGTCAGAGACAGCCCCGATCATCCTGAGGGCTAGGAATGAGGTCGCAGTGCTGCGATCTCCTCCTATCCCCTGCCATTGGTCAGAACTGATTCTGACCAATGGCAGAGCAGGACAGTGGGTTGCCATGGCAACCCCCCGTTCTGCCCACCCCTGGATGTCGAGGGGAACATGGACAGGAGATGGAGGCCGGGTACCTGCAAAGAAGATGCCTGGGGACCCCCCCGATCTTCGCTGGAGACTGCTGGATCCTGGCTCAGGTACTGAAGCGACGGTGGGGGGGGGGGGGAGGAATTGAAAGTGAAAGTAAAGTGATCTTTACTGTGGCAACCACTAGGAAGGCCAAACTGCAACTCCCAGCATGCCCAGACAGCCGAAGGCTGAAGCCGAAGGCAGTTTGGAGACCACTGTTACAGTGGTGCCCAAACGGTAGCCCTCCAGATGTTGCCACACTACAACTCTCAGCATGCCTGGACTGCCCAGGCATGTTGGGAGTTGTAGTTCTGTAACATCTGTCCCTTCAGATTTAGCAATTTTCATGACATTTTTGAAAATTGCTGCTCTGCTTTCAAGCCCTCAAATTTTTTCAAAAAGCTAAAATATGTCCATTTTATGATGCCAATATAAAGTGGGCCTATTGTATTTGTGAATAAAAATGTAAATTATTGGGAATATCAATTTTCCTTACAAGTAGAGAGCTTCAAAGTTAGAAAAATGCAAAATTTACAAAATTTTCATGAAATTTTGGGATTTTTCACCAAAAAAGGATGCAAGTAAGGCAAAAAATTTACCAACAAAATAAATTAGAATATGTCACGAAAAAACAATCTCAGAATCAGAATATTCGGTAAAAGCGTTTTCGTGTTATTAATTCGTAAAGCCACGGTGGTCAGAATTGCAAAAAATGGCTCAGTCCTTAAGGTGAAAAAGGGCTGTGTCCTAAAAGGAAAACTGTCACATATTTTCTCCCGCACTATCCACCGGTATTGGTGGATAGTGCGGGAGACGCTGATTAAAATGAGCCCTACCTTTGTCTGATCCGCGCCGCTGTTCGCCCGCACTTGTAGTTTTAATCTCTGTGTATATCCAGCTGTGTTACGCCGAGCGCTCCGGGTCCCCGCTCCTCCCCGGAGCGCTCGCTTCACTCTTCCCGCGGCAGCGCTCCGGTCACGTCCTCTGACCCGGGGCGCTGCGATTCCGCTGCCAGCCGGGATGCGATTTGCGATGCGGGTAGCGCCCGCTCGCGATGCGCACCCCGGCTCCCCTACCTGACTCGCTCTCCGTCTGTTCTGTCCCGGCGCGCGCGGCCCCGCTCCCTAGGGCGCGCGCGCGCCGGGTCTCTGCGATTTAAAGGGCCACTGCGCCGCTGATTGGCGCAGTGGTTCCAATTAGTGTGTTCACCTGTGCACTTCCCTATATCACCTCACTTCCCCTGCACTCCCTTGCCGGATCTTGTTGCCTTAGTGCCAGTGAAAGCGTTCCTTGTGTGTTCCTTGCCTGTGTTTCCAGACCTTCTGCCGTTGCCCCTGACTACGATCCTTGCTGCCTGCCCCGACCTTCTGCTACGTCCGACCTTGCTTCTGTCTACTCCCTTGTACCACGCCTATCTTCAGCAGCCAGAGAGGTGAGCCGTTGCTAGTGGATACGACCTGGTCACTACCGCCGCAGCAAGACCATCCCGCTTTGCGGCGGGCTCTGGTGAAAACCAGTAGTGGCTTAGAACCGGTCCACTAGCACGGTCCACGCCAATCCCTCTCTGGCACAGAGGATCCACTACCTGCCAGCCGGCATCGTGACAGTAGATCCGGCCATGGATCCCGCTGAAGTTCCTCTGCCAGTTGTCGCTGACCTCACCACGGTGGTCGCCCAGCAGTCACAACAGATAGCGCAACAAGGCCAACAGCTGTCTCAACTGACCGTTATGCTACAACAGTTACTACCACAGCTTCAGCAGTCATCTCCTCCGCCAGCTCCTGCACCTCCTCCGCAGCGAGTGGCCGCTCCAGGGATACGCTTATCCTTGCCGGATAAATTTGATGGGGACTCTAAGTTTTGCCGTGGCTTCCTTTCCCAATGTTCCCTGCATCTGGAGATGATGTCGGACCTGTTTCCCACTGAAAGGTCTAAGGTGGCTTTCGTAGTCAGCCTTCTGTCCGGAAAAGCCCTGTCATGGGCCACACCGCTCTGGGACCGCAATGACCCCGTCACTGCCTCTGTACACTCCTTCTTCTCGGAAATCCGAAGTGTCTTTGAGGAACCTGCCCGAGCCTCTTCTGCTGAGACTGCCCTGTTGAACCTGGTCCAGGGTAATTCTTCCGTTGGCGAGTATGCCGTACAATTCCGTACTCTTGCTTCAGAATTGTCCTGGAATAATGAGGCCCTCTGCGCGACCTTCAAAAAAGGCCTATCCAGCAACATTAAAGATGTTCTGGCCGCACGAGAAATTCCTGCTAATCTACATGAACTTATTCACCTAGCCACTCGCATTGACATGCGTTTTTCCGAAAGGCGTCAGGAACTCCGCCAAGATATGGACTCTGTTCGCACGAGGCGTTTCTTCTCCTCGGCTCCTCTCTCCTCTGGTCCCCTGCAATCTGTTCCTGTGCCTCCCGCCGTGGAGGCTATGCAGGTCGACCGGTCTCGCCTGACACCTCAAGAGAGGACACGACGCCGTATGGAGAACCTCTGCCTGTACTGTGCTAGTACCGAACACTTCCTGAGAGATTGTCCTATCCGTCCTCCCCGCCTGGAAAGACGTACGCTGACTCCGCACAAAGGTGAGACAGTCCTTGATGTCTACTCTGCTTCTCCACGTCTTACTGTGCCTGTGCGGATGTCTGCCTCTGCCTTCTCCTTCTCTACAGTGGCCTTCTTGGACTCTGGATCTGCAGGAAATTTTATTTTGGCCTCTCTCGTCAACAAGTTCAACATCCCGGTGACCAGTCTCGCCAGACCCCTCTACATCAATTGTGTAAATAATGAAAGATTGGACTGTACCATACGTTTCCGCACGGAGCCCCTTCTTATGAGCATCGGATCTCATCATGAGAGGATTGAACTTTTGGTCCTTCCCAATTGCACCTCGGAAATTCTCCTTGGACTTCCCTGGCTTCAACTTCATTCCCCTACCCTGGATTGGTCCACTGGGGAGATCAAGTGTTGGGGGTCCTCTTGTTCCAAGAACTGTCTAAAACCGGTTCCCAGTAACCCTTGCCGTAACTCTGTGGTTCCTCCAGTAACCGGTCTCCCTAAGGCCTATATGGACTTCGCGGATGTTTTCTGCAAAAAACAAGCTGAGACTCTACCTCCTCACAGGCCTTATGATTGCCCTATCGACCTCCTCCCGGGCACTACTCCACCCCGGGGCAGAATTTATCCTCTCTCTGCCCCAGAGACTCTTGCCATGTCCGAATACGTCCAGGAGAATCTAAAAAAGGGCTTTATCCGTAAATCCTCCTCTCCTGCCGGAGCCGGATTTTTCTTTGTGTCCAAAAAAGATGGCTCCCTACGTCCGTGCATTGACTACCGCGGTCTTAATAAAATCACGGTTAAGAACCGCTACCCCTTACCTCTCATCTCTGAACTCTTTGATCGCCTCCAAGGTGCCCACATCTTCACTAAATTGGACTTAAGAGGCGCCTATAACCTCATCCGCATCAGAGAGGGGGACGAGTGGAAAACGGCATTTAACACCAGAGATGGACACTTTGAGTATCTGGTCATGCCCTTTGGACTGTGCAACGCCCCTGCCGTCTTCCAAGACTTTGTCAATGAAATTTTTCGTGATCTGTTATACTCCTGTGTTGTTGTATATCTGGACGATATCCTAATTTTTTCTGCCAATCTAGAAGAACACCGCCAGCATGTCCGTATGGTTCTTCAGAGACTTCGTGACAACCAACTCTATGCCAAAATTGAGAAATGTCTGTTTGAATGCCAATCTCTTCCTTTTCTAGGATATTTGGTCTCTGGCCAGGGACTACAGATGGATCCAGACAAACTCTCTGCCGTCTTAGATTGGCCACGCCCCTCCGGACTCCGTGCTATCCAACGCTTTTTGGGGTTCGCCAATTATTACAGGCAATTTATTCCACATTTTTCTACCATTGTGGCTCCTATCGTGGCTTTAACCAAAAAAAATGCTGATCCCAAGTCCTGGCCTCCTCAAGCAGAAGACGCCTTTAAACGACTCAAGTCTGCCTTTTCTTCGGCTCCCGTCCTCTCCAGACCTGACCCTTCCAAACCCTTCCTATTGGAGGTTGATGCCTCCTCTGTGGGAGCTGGAGCTGTTCTTCTACAAAAAAATTCTTCCGGGCATACTGTCACTTGTGGTTTTTTCTCTAGGACCTTCTCTCCAGCGGAGAGGAACTACTCCATCGGGGATCGAGAGCTTCTAGCCATTAAATTAGCACTTGAGGAATGGAGGCATCTGCTGGAGGGATCAAGTTCTCCTGTTATTATCTACACCGACCACAAGAACCTCTCCTACCTCCAGTCTGCCCAACGGCTGAATCCTCGCCAGGCCCGGTGGTCTCTGTTCTTTGCCCGATTTAATTTTGAGATTCACTTTCGTCCTGCCGATAAGAACATTAGGGCCGATGCTCTCTCTCGTTCCTCGGATGCCTCAGAAGTTGAACTCTCTCCGCAACACATCATTCCACCTGACTGCCTGATCTCCACTTCTCCTGCCTCCATCAGGCAGACTCCTCCAGGAAAGACCTTTGTTTCTCCTCGCCAACGCCTCGGAATCCTCAAATGGGGTCACTCCTCCCATCTCGCAGGTCATGCGGGTATCAAGAAATCTGTGCAACTCATCTCCCGCTTCTATTGGTGGCCGACTCTGGAGACGGATGTTGTGGACTTTGTGCGAGCCTGCACTATCTGTGCCCGGGATAAGACTCCTCGCCAGAAGCCCGCTGGTTTTCTTCATCCTCTGCCTGTCCCCGAACAGCCTTGGTCTCTGATTGGTATGGATTTTATTACTGATTTACCCCCTTCCCGTGGCAACACTGTTATTTGGGTGGTCGTTGATCGATTCTCCAAAATGGCACATTTCATCCCTCTTCCTGGTCTTCCTTCTGCGCCTCAGTTGGCTAAACAATTTTTTGTACACATTTTTCGTCTTCACGGGTTGCCTACGCAGATTGTCTCGGATAGAGGCGTCCAATTCGTGTCTAAATTCTGGAGGGCTCTCTGTAAACAACTCAAGATTAAATTTAATTTTTCTTCTGCATATCATCCCCAGTCCAATGGACAAGTAGAAAGGATTAACCAGATCTTGGGTGATTATTTGCGACATTTTGTTTCCTCCCGCCAGGATGACTGGGCAGATCTCCTCCCATGGGCCGAATTCTCGTATAACTTCAGGGTCTCTGAGTCTTCCTCCAAATCCCCATTTTTCGTGGTGTACGGCCGTCACCCTCTTCCCCCCCTCCCTACTCCCTTGCCCTCTGGTCTGCCCGCTGTGGATGAAATTTCTCGTGACCTTTCCATCATATGGAGAGAGACCCAAAAATCTCTCTTACAGGCTTCATCACGCATGAAGAAGTTCGCGGATAAGAAAAGAAGAGCTCCCCCCGTTTTTTCCCCTGGAGACAAGGTATGGCTCTCCGCTAAATATGTCCGCTTCCGTGTCCCTAGCTACAAGTTGGGACCACGCTATCTTGGTCCTTTCAAAATTTTGTGTCAAATTAATCCTGTCTCTTATAAACTTCTTCTTCCTCCCTCTCTTCGTATCCCTAATGCCTTTCACGTCTCTCTTCTCAAACCACTCATCCTCAACCGTTTTTCTCCCAAATCTGTTCCTCCCACTCCTGTTTCCGGCTCCTCGGACATCTTCTCGGTCAAAGAAATTTTAGCTGCCAAAAAGGTCAGAGGGAAAAATTTTTTTTTAGTGGACTGGGAGGGTTGTGGTCCTGAAGAGAGATCCTGGGAACCTGAGGACAACATCCTAGACAAAAGTCTGCTCCTCAGGTTCTCAGGCTCTAAGAAGAGGGGGAGACCCAAGGGGGGGGGTACTGTTACGCCGAGCGCTCCGGGTCCCCGCTCCTCCCCGGAGCGCTCGCTTCACTCTTCCCGCGGCAGCGCTCCGGTCACGTCCTCTGACCCGGGGCGCTGCGATTCCGCTGCCAGCCGGGATGCGATTCGCGATGCGGGTAGCGCCCGCTCGCGATGCGCACCCCGGCTCCCCTACCTGACTCGCTCTCCGTCTGTTCTGTCCCGGCGCGCGCGGCCCCGCTCCCTAGGGCGCGCGCGCGCCGGGTCTCTGCGATTTAAAGGGCCACTGCGCCGCTGATTGGCGCAGTGGTTCCAATTAGTGTGTTCACCTGTGCACTTCCCTATATCACCTCACTTCCCCTGCACTCCCTTGCCGGATCTTGTTGCCTTAGTGCCAGTGAAAGCGTTCCTTGTGTGTTCCTTGCCTGTGTTTCCAGACCTTCTGCCGTTGCCCCTGACTACGATCCTTGCTGCCTGCCCCGACCTTCTGCTACGTCCGACCTTGCTTCTGTCTACTCCCTTGTACCGCGCCTATCTTCAGCAGCCAGAGAGGTGAGCCGTTGCTAGTGGATACGACCTGGTCACTACCGCCGCAGCAAGACCATCCCGCTTTGCGGCGGGCTCTGGTGAAAACCAGTAGTGGCTTAGAACCGGTCCACTAGCACGGTCCACGCCAATCCCTCTCTGGCACAGAGGATCCACTACCTGCCAGCCGGCATCGTGACAAGCTGTAACTGGCAAAGGCGGTGCTTCTGCGGGCTAACTGACACTGACGTCAGCGCCGCTCATGAATATTCATCCCTCCTGTTCTCCATCTCTTCGCCGCTCCTAACCAGAGGGAGGGATGAATATTCATGAGCGGTGCTGACGTCAGTGTCAGTTAGCCCGCAGAAGCCCCACCTTTGCCAGTTGCAGCCGGATATACACAGAGATTAAAACTACAAGTGAGGGTGAATGGCGGCGTGGATCAGACCAAGTTAGGGCTCGTTTTAATCAGCGTCTCCCGCACTATCCACCAGTACATGTGGATAGTGCAGGAGAAAATATGTGACAGTTTTCCTTTAAGGGGTTAAGGCTAGAATCCTGTATCCAGAAGCACATGAGGACCTAAAATTGAATGTTTCTAAATAAAACTATAAAAACCATGGATTAAAAAATGGATTAAATATAAGCAAGAAAATTTAAAGGGGTACTAACGTGGAAAACTTTTATTTTTTAAATCAACTGCTGACAGAAAGTTAAACAGATTTGTAAATCGCTTCTATTAAAAAATCTTAATCCTTCCAGTACTTTTTAGGGGCTGTATACTAAAGAGAAATCCAAAAGCAAATGCATTTCCTGTGATGTCCTGACCACAGTGCTCTCTGCTGACCTCTGCTGTCCATTTTAGGAACTGTCCAGAGAAGCATATGTTTGCTATGGGGATTTTCTCAGGAACTGTCCAGAGTAGGAGAAAATCCTCAAAGCATACCTATCCTGCTCTGGACAGTTCCTGACGCGGACAGAGGTGGCAGCAGAGAGCACTGTAGACAGACAGAAAAGAGCTACTCAGCTTCCTCTGTAGTATACAGCAGCTGATAAGTAATTTTACATCTGAGCAAAGTAAACAAATCGGCCTATATGAACCCGCCAAAAGCGGATCATTTCCCGGTTTTAACAGCAGAACTATGAGGCCTCTAACAGGGCAAACCCTCCCCTTCCACAGCAGCCCGCATAACCTTCAACAGTTGGGGTAGCAGCACATTACCTCATTGCTTAATTAATATATTCATTGGGCAACCCATCCACACCCAGTGACTTTTCAGTAGATAGGGCCCCATGGCCCTCTCTAGCTCCTCTACAGTGATAGGTTCATCTACTGGAATAGTGGAAACAAACTGTTTTATAGTATACAGCAGCTGATAAGTAATGAAATAGAACTACTTAAATAGAAATCATTTACAAACGTGTTTGACTTTCTGACACCAGCTGATTTGAAAATGTTTTTTTTTCCACCGGAGTCCTGTCTAAATGTTGTTTGGAATATTGTAAACCTAGTCCTGACAACTATGTGGTCAAAAATATTCAACAAATGTACCCTTAGGAATTTTGAGGGTAATGCAAATATGTTGTTATTTATGTAATTATTCTACAAAATATATATGACCTTACTTTCCTTATTAAATGGGCATCGTCAGAATCAAAAACTTTTTACATGTTGTAGATGTTGGCAAATCATGAACCTTTCTAATCTATATATATAAAACTCAACATGTGTATGTGTGTATGTGTATGTATGTGTGTATGTTCCAGCATCACGTCCAAACGGCTAAAGATATTAACATGAAACTTGGCACACATGTTACTTATATGTCAACAACAAACATAGGATAGGTGATTTAACCCTTACTCACCTCCATTTGCCAGGGACGGGGTTTATGTTTAAAGTCCCATACAAATCAATGGGAAATATATGTTACTGAGTAACTTCCAAAGGGCTTGAGATATTTTGATAATACTTGGTCACATGTTACTTATATGTCCACTTAAAATATAGGATAGTTAATTTAACCCTTAACTACACCCATTTGTGAGGGTCAGGGTTTTTGTTTAAAGTCCCATGCAAATCAATGGGAAATGTATTTTCCCACATAACTTCCATACGGCTGGAGCTATTTCAATACCTGGTACACATATTACGGGTCGGGATAGGAGGATGGGATAGGAGGACGGGATAGGAGGACGGGATTGGAGGATGAGATAGGAGGACGATATAGGAGGTCGGGATAGGAATACAGGATGGGAGATCGGGATAGGAGGCCGGGATAGGAGGTCGGGATAGGAGGTCGAGATAGGAGGTCGGGACAGGAGGTCAGGATAGGAGATCGAGATAGGAGGACGGTATAGGAGGTCGGGATAGGAGGACGGGATAGGAGGTTGGTATAGGAGGACGGGATAGGAGGACAGGATAGGAGGTCGAGATAGGAGGACGGGATAGGAGGTCGAGATAGGAGGACGGGATAGGAGGTCGAGATATGAGGTCGGGATAGGAGGACGGGATAGGAGGTCGGGAGAGGAGGATGGGATAGGAGGATGGGATAGGAGGACGGGAAAGGAGGACGGGAAAGGAGGTCAAGATTTGAGGACGGGAAAGGAGGACGGAAAAGGAGGACGGGATAGGAGGACGGGATAGATGGACGGGATAGATGGATGGGATAGGAGGATGGGATAGGAGGACAGGATAGGAGGACAGGATAGGAGGACGGGATAGGAGGACTAGAAAGGAGGTCGAGATAGGAGGATGGGACAGGAGGTCGGGATAGAAGGTCGGGAAATGATGACAGGATAGGAGGTCGGGATATGACAACAATATATGAGGACAGGATATGAAGTCAAAAGCTTCCTCCTTTGTTAATTTTCCTCCCCAACAAGGATTAGGAAGGAAAAACCGGGCAACGCCAGGTACTCAGCTAGTCTACATATATAAAACTCAACGTGTGTGGGTGTATGTATGTGTGTATGTATGTGTGTATGTTCCAGCATCACGTCCAAACGGCTAAAGATATTAACATGAAACTTGGCACACATGTTACTTATATGTCAACAACAAACATAGGATAGGTGATTTAACCCTTACTCACCCCCATTTGCCAGGGGCGGGGTTTATGTTTAAAGTCCCATACAAGTCAACGGGAAATATATGTTACTGCATAACTTCCAAACGGCTGGAGATATTTCGATAATACTTGGTCACATGTTATTTATATGTCCACTTAAAATATAGGATAGTTAATTTAACCCTTAACTACCCCCATTTGTGAGGGTCAGGGTTTTTGTTTTAAGTCCCATGCAAATCAATGGGAAATGTATGTTCCCACATAACTTCTGTATGGCTGGAGATATATTACGGGTTGGGATAGGAGGTCGACATAGGCGGTCGGGATAGGAGGTCGGGATAGGAGGACGGGATAGGAGGATGGGATAGGAGGACGGGATAGGAGGTCGGGATAGGAGGACGCGATAGGAGGACCGGGATAGGAGGACCGGGATAGGAGGACCGGGATAGGAGGACACGATATACGGGTTTGGATAGGAGGTCGACATAGGCGGTCGAGATAGGAGGACTGGATAGGAGGTCGAGATATGAGGACGGGATAGGAGGACGGGATAGGAGGTCGTGATAGGAGGACGGGATAGGAGGTCGAGATATGAGGACAGAATAGGAGGACGGGATAGGAGGTTGTGATAGGAGGACAGGATAGGAGGACGGGATAGGAGGTCGTGATAGGAGGACGGGATAGGAGGACGGGATAGATGGACTGGATAGGAGGACGGGATAGGAGGACGGGATAGGAGGACGGGAAAGGAGGACGGGAAAGGAGGTCGAGATGTTACGCCGAGCGCTCCGGCTCCCCCTCCTCCTCCTAAGCGCTCGCGGCGTCTTCTGCCCTGCAGCGCTCCGGTCGGCAGCGCTGACCGGAGACGCTGCTCTGTTGTGCCCGGCGGGGATGCGATTCGTCTGGCGGGACGTGCCCGATCGCGGATCGCACCACATCCCACTCACCTGTCCCGATCTCCTGCTGGGTCCTGGTGCGCGCGGCCCCGCTCTCTAGGGCGTGCGCACGCCGGGGCTCTCAGATTTAAAGGGCCAGCGCACCGCTAATTGGTGCCTGGCCCAATCATCCTAATTAACTCCCACCTGCTCCATGTGAATAAAAACCCACTTCCCCTTCTTGTCCGTGCCGGATCTTGTTGCCTTAGTGCCCTGAGAAAGCGTTTAGTATGTTCCCAAGCCTGTGTACCCAGACCCTCTGCTGTTGCCCCTGACTACGACTCTTGCTGCCTGCCTTACCTTCTACTACGTCCGACCTTGTTCTTGCCTTGTCCCTGTGTACCGCGCCTGTCTCAGCTGTCAGTTGGGGTTGAGTCGCTATCGGGTGGAACGACCTGGGGGTTACCTGCCGCTGCAAGTCCATCCCGCTTTGCGGCGGGCTCTGGTGAAAACCAGTAACCCCTTAGATTCCGTTCCCCTGGTACGGCCCACGCCATCACCCCACTGACACAGAGGATCCACCTCCTGTATTCTCGCTGCATACCAGTCCGGATCCTGACAGTAGATCCGGCCATGGATCCCGCTGAGGTCCCGCTGCCTAGTGTCGCTGACCTAACCACGGTGGTCGCCCAGCAATCACAACAGATCGCGCAACAAGGACAGCAGCTGACTCAACTGACCGTTATGCTACAACAGCTTCTGCCACAATTACAGCAATCATCTCCTCCGCCAGCTCCTGCATCTCCTCCGCAGCGAGTGGCTGCTCCCAGCTTCCGCCTGTCTCTACCGGACAAGTTTGATGGGGACTCTAAACAGTGCCGTGGATTCCTGTCCCAGTGTTCCCTACACCTGGAGATGATGTCGGACCAATTCCCTACCGAACGGTCTAAGGTGGCTTTCGTGGTCAGCCTCCTGTCTGGAAAGGCCTTGTCATGGGCCACACCGCTCTGGGACCGCAACGATCTCGCCACCGCTACTATCCAGTCCTTCTTCTCTGAAGTACGTAGTGTTTTTGAGGTGCCAGCCCGGGCCTCCTCAGCCGAGACTGCTTTGCTGAACCTCGTCCAAGGGAGTTCTTCATCCAGTTCCATACCCTCGCCTCTGAGCTATCCTGGAACAATGAGGCCCTCTGCGCGACCTTCAAGAAAGATGCCAGGAACTTCGACAGGAAAAGGATCTTGTTCGCACCAGGCGGTTTTTCTCCCAGGCTCCTCTCTTCCAGCGTCCTTTGCAATCTGTTCCTGTGCCTTCCGCCGAGGAGGCTATGCAAGTGGATCGGTCCCGCCTGACCCTACAAGAGAGGACTCGCTGCCGTAGTGAGAATTTGTGCCTGTACTGTGCTAGTACCGAACACTTCCTAAAAGACTGTCCTATTCGCCCTCCGCGTCAGGAGAAACGCACGCACCTACTTCACAAGGGTGAAACGGCTCTTGGTGTGAACTCTGCCTCTCCACGCCTGACTGTACCTGTGCGGATTTCTCCTTCCACCAACTCCTCCTTCTCAGCAGTGGCTTTCTTGGACTCAGGTTCTGCAGGAAACTTTATTTTGGCCTCTTTCGTTAATAGGTTCAGCATCCCAGTAACCCGTCTCGTCAAACCGCTCTTTATCTCTTCTGTTAACGGAGAAAAATTAGACTGCACTGTGCGCTACCGCACAGAACCCCTGCCCATGAGCATTGGACTTCACCAAGAAAAAATTGAAATTTTTGTTCTGCCTAACTGCACCTCTGAAGCTCTTCTCGGCCTGCTGTGGCTCCAACGTCATGCTCCTACCCTCGACTGGACCAACGGGGAGATCAAAAGTTGGGGTCCTTCTTGTCTCAAACGATGCCTCACATCTGCTCTCACTTGTCAAACCCCTGAGGCTCCACCTTTACCGGGCCTTCCCAAGGCTTACCAGGACTTTTCAGATGTTTTCTGCAAAAAGCAAGCAGAGATCTTACCTCCTCATAGACCTTATGATTGTCCCATTGACCTCCTTCCTGGTACCACTCCACCCTGTGGCAGGATTAACCCTCTGTCAGCCCCAGAGACTCAAACCATCTCTGAGTATATCCAGGAGAACTTAAAGAGAGGTTTTATTCGGAAGTCCTCTTCCCCTGCTGGAGCGGGTTTCTTCTTTGTTTCTAAAAAGGATGGATCCTTACGACCATGTATTGACTACCGCGCTTTAAATAAAATTACCATAAAAAAATGCTATCCCCTGCCTTTGATCTCTGAACTCTTTGACCGTCTTCGCGGCACAAGTATCTTCACCAAATTGGACTTAAGGGGCGCGTATAATCTTATTTGCATCCGGAAAGGTGATGAGTGGAAGACCGCTTTCAATACCAGAGATGGTCATTTTGAATATCTAGTTATGCCCTTTGGGCTCTGCAACGCCCCTGCAGTCTTCCAGGACTTCTTTAATTAGATCTTTCGGCACTTATTGTATACCTGTGTTGTGGTTTACTTGGATGACATCTTGATTTTTTCCTCTAACTTAGAGGAACACCGTCGTCATGTCCGTCAAGTGCTCCAAAGACTCCGTGAAAACCACCTGTACGCTAAATTTGTAAAATGTCTCTTTGAATGCAACAGTCTTCCTTTCCTACGTTACCTAGTCTCTGGCCAAGGGCTTCAAATGGACCCAGATAAACTGTCAGCGGTTTTGGATTGGCCACGCCCTTCTGGACTTCGCGCTATCCAACCCTTCCTGGGATTTGCCAACTATTACCGACAGTTTATTCCCCACTTCACCACCATAGTGGCCCCTATTGTGGCTCTGACCAGGAAAAATGCTAATCCTAAATCGTGGCCTCCACAAGCGGATGGGGCCTTCAATCATCTCAAAACTGCCTTCGCCTCTGCACCAGTTCTGTCCAGACCTGATCCGTTGAAGCCTTTCTTCCTGGAAGTTGACGCTTCCTCAGTCGGAGCCGGAGCCATTCTTCTTAAAAAAAAAACGCTACCGGACATAACATTACTTGTGTTTTTTTCTCAAAAACTTTCTCTCCAGCAGAAAAGAATTACTCTATTGGAGATCGTGAACTTCTGGCCATCAAATTAGCACTCGAGGAGTGGAGACATCTATTGGAGGGTTCCAAACACCCCATTGTCATTTACACTGACCACAAGAATCTCTCTTGCCTCCAGTCCGCTCAGCATCTGAATCCTCGCCAGGCTAGATGGTCGTTGTTTTTTGCCCGCTTTAACTTCGAGATACACTTCCGTCCCGCTGACAAGAATGTCAGAGCTGACGCCTTTCTCGTTCCTCTGATGCCTCCGAATCTGAAGCCCCTCTGCAGCATATCGTACCGCCTGAGTGCCTGGTCTCCTCTGCTCCAGCCTCACAGAGGCAAACCCCCCTGGAAAGACTTTTGTTCCTCCACGCCTTCGCCTCAAGATACTCAAATGGGGGCATTCCTCTCACCTGGCTGGTCATGCTGGCTTTAAAAAGTCCATTCAGCTCATTTCCCATCTGTATTGGTGGACTACACTAGAGGGTGATGTTACTGATTTCGTTCGGGCCTGTACTATTTGTGCCCGGGATAAAACCCCTCGCCAGAAGCCTGCTGGACTCCTCCTTCCTTTGCCCGTCCCTGAGCAACCATGGTCCCAAATTAGTGATCTTCCCGTATCCCATGGCAATACAGTCATCAGGGTGGTCGTTGATCGTTTTGTCAAAATGGCTCACTTCATTCCGCTTCCAGGCCTTCCTTCTGCGCCACAGTTGGCGAAGCAATTTTTTCTGCACATTTTTCGTCTTCGATATCGTCTCGGATAGAGGCGTTCAATTTGTGTCGAAATTTTGGAGAGCTCTCTGTAACCAAATAAAGATCAAATTAAATTTCTCGTCCTCTTATCACCCCCAATCCAATGGACAAGTAGAGAGAGTAACCAGATTTTTGGTGACTACTTGCGACATTTTGTCTCCTCCCGCCAAGATGATTGGGTCGACCTTCTGCCCTGGGCTGAATTCTCGTACAATTTCAAAAATTCTGAATCCTCCACCAAATCCCCGTTCTTTGTGGTGTACGGTCGTCACCCTCTGCCCCCCCTCCCCATTCCCATTTCTTCTGGAGTTCCTGCCGTAGATGAAGTAACCCGGGACTTCTCTGTTATCTGGAAAGAGACTCAAAAGTCGCTCCTACTGGCCTCGTCTCGTATGAAGAGACATGCAGATAAGAAGAGAAGAACTCCTCCAGTCTTTGCTCCTGGTGACAAAGTGTGGCTCCCTGCCAAATATATCCGGTTTCATGTTCCTAGCTACAAGCTGGGTCCACATTACCTTGGACCATTTAAAGTCAAAAGTCAAATCAACTCTGTCTCCTACAAGCTTCATCTTCCTCCTTCTCTTCGTATTCCTAACTCCTTTCATGTTTCCCTTCTCAAACCTCTCGTTCTTAACCGCTTTTCCCCCAAGGTCACCGTTCCTGCTCCTGTCTCTGGCTCCTCTGATATCTCCACGGTAAAAGAAATCCTCGCCTCCAAGGTTGTCAGAGGTAAAAACATTTTTCTCGTTGACTGGGAGAATTGTGGCCCCAAAGAGAGGTCTTAGGAGCCCGAGGACAATATCCTCGACAAGGAGCTCATCCATAGGTTCCTGGGCTCCAAAAAGAGGGACCTAAGGGGGGGGTACTGTTACGCCGAGCGCTCCGGCTCCCCCTCCTCCTCCTGAGCGCTCGTGGGGTCTTCTGCCCTGCAGCGCTCCGGTCGGCAGCGCTGACCGGAGACGCTGCTCTGTTGTGCCCGGCGGGGATGCGATCCGCCTAGCAGGACGTGCCCGCTCGCGGATCGCACCGCGTCATAACTCACCTGTCCCGATCTCCTGCTGGGTCCCGGTGCACGGGGGCTCTCAGATTTAAAGGGCCAGCGTACCGCTAATTGGTGCCTGGCCCAATCATCCTAATTAGCTCCCACCTGCTCCATGTGAATAAAAACCCACTTCCCCTTCCTGTCCTTGCTGGATCTTGTTGCCTTAGTGCCCTGAGAAAGCGTTTAGTGTGTTCCCAAGCCTGTGTACCCAGACCTTCTGCTGTTGCCCCTGACTACGACTCTTGCTGCCTGCCCTGACCTTCTGCTACGTCCGACCTTGCTCTTGCCTTGTCCCTGTGTACCGCGCCTGTCTCAGCTGTCAGTTGGGGTTGAATCGCTATCGGGTGGAACGACCTGGGGGTTACCTGCCGCTGCAAGTCCATCCCGCTTTGCGGCGGGCTCTGGTGAAAACCAGTAACCCCTTAGATTCCGTTCCCCTGGTAAAGCCCACGCCATCACCCCACTGACACAGAGGATCCACATCCTGTGTCCTCGCTGCATACCAGTCCGGATCCTGACACGAGATATGAGGACGGGAAAGGAGGACGGGAAAGGAGGACGGGATAGGAGGACGGGATAGGAGGATGGGAAAGGAGGTCGAGATAGGAGGACAGGATAGGAGGATGGGATAGGAGGTCGGGATAGGAGGTCGGGATAGGAGGACGGTATAGGAGGACTGGATAAGAGGTCGAGGTATGAGGAAGGGATAGGAGGTCATGATAGGAGGACGGGATAGGAGGTCATGATAGGAGGATGGGATAGGAGGTCGAGATATGAGGACGGGATAGGAGGTCGTGATAGGAGGACGGGATAGGAGGTTGAAATATGAGGACGGGATAGGAGGTCATGATAGGAGGACGGGATAGGAGGTCGAGATATGAGGACGGGATAGGAGGTTGTGATAGGAGGACGGGATAGGAGGTCGTGATAGGAGGACAGGATAGGAGGTCTAATAGGAGGACGGGATAGATGGACTGGAAAGGAGGACGGGATAGGAGGACAGAAAAGGAGGACGGGAAAGGAGGTTGAGATATGAGGACGGGAAAGGAGGTCGAGATGTGAGGACGGGAAAGGAGGACGGGATAGGAGGACGGGAAAGGAGGACGGGATAGGAGGACGGGAAAGGAGGACAGGATAGGAGGACGGGATAGGAGGACGGGATAGGAGGACGGGATAGGAGGATGGGAAAGGAGGTCGAGATAGGAGGACGGGATAGGATGACGGGATGGGAGGTCGGGATATGATGACGGGATAGGAGGTCAGGATATGACAACAATATATGAGGACTGGATATGAAGTCGAAAGCTTCCTCCTTTGTTTATTTTCCTCCCCAACAAGGATTAGGAAGGAAAAACCGGGCAACGCCGAGTACTCAGCTGGTATAATTTACAAACATGTATCTCCTTTATACAGTAACCCCCCGACCTACGATGGCCCCGACATATGATAAAATCGACATACGATGGCCTCTCAGAGGCCATCGCATGTCGATGTCAGCATCGACATACGATGCTTTTATATGTCGGGGCCATCGCATTAACTGCTATCCGACAGCGCAAAATGCTTAAGCTGCTGTCAGATAGCAGTTTAAGCATCCCTGGCAGGTTCGCTTACCTATTCCCACTGCTCCGGGTCCACTTGGCGATCCTCCGGTGTCTTGCGCATCTTCTCCAGGGTCCGGGCCTCGCTTTCCGGCGTCGTTATTACGTCACTACGCACGCCGCGCCGGCGCAGCAGCGTAATAACGTCATCAGAAAGTGAGGCCCGGACCCTGCAGAAGATGCGGAAGAAGCTGGAGGATCGGGAAGAAGACACCGGAGCAGCAGGACAGCATCGGGAGCCCCTGGGACAGCATCGGGAGCGGTGAGGACCTGGTGCGGAGCGACGGGGACAGGTGAGTACAGCTTCCTATACTTTACATTGCACGGATCCCTCAACATACGATGGATTCGACAAACGATGGGTCGTTTGGAACGAATTACCATCGTATGTTGAGGGACCACTGTATAGAAATCTTGGCTTATATATAAAAAAAAAAAAAAATACTAGGGGTCCCTATACCATCCAGAACATAATCCTGTATGGCTGCAGCATTATCTTTGTCCCAGCTAAAGCTCTGGCTGGGAAAAAGTCAGAGCAGGACTATTACTCCTCTGTGCTCACTCCTGTCCTATCAGACTGCAGAGTGAAAACAGGGAGGATAGAGTTACAGAGCAGCCTGCAGTTATTGGATTAAGAGACCCAGCACAGCAAAAGTGAATGCATGGTCAGTAAGGACTTGACTTTACTGGACTCGGATATGCCCCTTCCTGACCAGTGGATTTCAGAATGAGTGAGCAGTAGAAGAGGGGGATTTGTGAGGCAAATACAGAGGGTAGGCATAGAAAAAAAGAAATGAAAGCATGTGCATGACCTAGTGAGTAACATATCAGCATTATTATTTTTTCTGCGATATGACAGGTACGCTTTAAGACATTTAGGCTTTAAGTCTTTTTAGCTTTAGGTACAGAACCTACTTGTATGTAGCCAGCTGGTGAATGTCAAAGAGCAATTCTGTAAGTCAAATGGGAAGTTGTAGATGTTGAGGCTGCAGGCTGTGACCACTTGGATAGGCTTGTAGTTCTGCACCCTGCCTTCATAGTTCACGTAGACATAGGGAATGTCTGGGGACTTTCCAACATCCACACTAATAACACAATAATGTTTCTTTTTTTAGAAAGATTTCCCAGATATCACAGTTCAAACAATGTAGATGAAATTTTCTTTAGGACCATATCATTGACTGCTAATATGTAATGCAATAATTGGCATTATGACATGTAATACTGTCACTATTATAAAACAATACTGAAGATCCGATGCATGCCATAGCAAACTATTAAAATGTTCTTCAAAAGGTCAGCACCTCCCTGAGTATTCTCTACACACACACACACACACACACACACACACATATATATATATATATATATATATATATATATATATATATACAGGGCCTTCTTTAACGCGGGGCAAAAGGGGCAGCTGCCCTGGGCCCTGTCATTCCTGGGGGCCCAAACCTTTAGCCCCACGCTAAAGCAGTTAGCCACTGCCGGTCCAGGCAGGGCCGGCCCTGGCTGCCGCAGCCCCACGGCTCACTGTTGTAAAGCGGCCGCGTCGCAGCCTGAACTACTTAATAGTCAGCTGGGCCGCCGCCACGGCCGCTTTAATTAAGCCTGCCACAACTTACTCACGCAGACGTTCTTCTCTTCTGTGGCATCTGCAACGTTTCTCCGTGCGCATATGGTGGACACAGGGAACCACCTGAGCCTGCTGGACTTACAGACCAGGTGAGTGTGTGTTAAGTTGAGGCAGCAGCGGAGGGGGGCAGTTAATTAAATGGCACAGAGGGGAGGGGGGTTAATGGATTGGCACAGTGAGGGGGAGGAGGGCTTAATTAATTGCACAGTGGGGAGGAGGGGAGGGGAGTTAATGAATTGGCACAAGGAGGAGGAGGGGAGGGAGGTTAATGAATTGACACAGGTGGGAGGAGGGGAGGGGGTTAATAAATTGGCACAGTGTGGGGAGAGGAGGGGAGGAGGGGTTAATAAATTGGCACAGTTGGGAGGAGAGGAGGGGGATTAATGAATTGGCACAGTGGGGGGAGAGGAGAGTAGGGGGGGTTAATGAATTGGCACAGAGGGGGGGGGAGAGGAGGGGAGGAGAGGAGGGGTTAATGAATTGGCACAGTGGGGAGGAGGGGAGGGGGTTAATGAATTGGCACAGTGGGGGGGCAGAAGGGGAGGGGGTTAATGAATTGGCACAGTGGGGGGAAGAGGATAGGAGGGGGGTTAATGAATTGGCACAGGGGGGAGGAGGGGAGGGGGCTTAATGAATTGGCACAGTGGGGGGGGAGGGGAGGTGGGTTAATGAATTGGCACAGAAGGGGAAGGGGTTACTGAAATGGCACAGGGGAGAAGGGGGTTAATAAAATGGCACAGAGGGGAGAGGGAGTTAATGAAATGGCACAGGGGATGAGAGGAGGGGGGCCAATGAAATGGCACAGGGAATGAGAGGAGGGGGGCCTATGAAATGGCACAGGGAGGGGGGTTAATGAAATGACAAAGGGGGATTGGGAGGGTAATTAAAATGGCACAGGGGAGGGGGGTTGTAATTGAAATGGCATAGGGGGTAATTAAAATTGCACAGGGGGATCAGAGGGACCACCTCAATTCCCAATCCCCCCTCTGATCCCTCCTGTGCCATTTCAACCCCCCCTCCCTCTGATCCCCCTGTGCCATTTCAATTCCCTGTTCCCCTCTGATCCCCTGTACTATTTCATCCCCTCTCCCTATCAGAAGGGGGATTGAAATGGCACGGAGGGGATCAGGGGGGGGGATTGAAATGGTACAGAAGGGGGGGGGGGTTGGGAATTGAAATGGCAAAGGGGGATCGGCAATAGATACCTGTTGCTTTCTGTCTATTATTGCAGGTACTACAGCTCCTAGCATGGAGCAGAGTGTGCTCCATGTTGGGAGTAGTAGTTCCTGCAGATAAGGAAAGATCATTGGGGGTGTCACTCCTGACACCGCTGCGATCGTCCTGTATAATGTATAGATGTTGGCGGGCGGCCGCTCTTCTCTGGTCCCGCTGTAGTATGAATATATGCCAAATTTATGTTTTCCCTTATAGGACAAAAGAGACAGTAGTTAATTCTAACCGGTTCTTTCCCTTTTTTGTTAACAATGCATGGGGTGGTCCTAGTATCCTACCAATTCACCAGCAACTATTAAATAAATGATGAACAAGCACAAATAGGTAGTCGTCTATTTAAAAATAAAGATTAATCCTTGTCCCTCTAAATTATCTTGTATACAGATTTGCTCCATTGAAATAAATAGGTCTTAGCAGCCACACCTCACTTATTGGCCCTGATTTACCTTTGTAAACCCAACATGTTTTTTTGGGTTGTGCGTCAGAATTTGCACCAGAATTTGAAAAAAACCCCGACCAATTCTCCATTTTACTGGGAAAACCCAAAAAGGGGGAGGGCCGTGTCCCCATATTTTCACAAAAACCCAACATATTTACTAAGGTTTCCACAGAAAATGTGGTGGATTTGAGCTGAGGAAAACCAGACAGATCAGAGCATGTGTAAAAAAAGCAAAATGTAGGGAAAAGTGGAAAATGTAGGGAAACCTTAGTAAATACCGTGGAAAATAATTGTAGGGGATTAAAACCCACAAAGAAAACTACACTCCACTCTTAGTAAATCGGGGCCAGTGTGTACACAGAGGTTGCTCTGTTTCTGGAAGAAAGCAGACATGTTTTTCTATTCCTTGACACTTTTTTTTCTTTGAAAAATATTTTAAAAAATTTGAAAGGCAAATTATAAAAAGCAGCCATAGTGTTACCTACAATTCATTGATCAGAATATCGGGGACCCAGATCTTCTCCGTAGGGATGGAAATTTGGGATACATTTTCATATTCCTTTGGATCCCATGTAAGAAATTCATCAACCCAAAACTGGAATGCAAAGAAAAATTCTTGTCAATATTATAAAGACTACATAAATAAATAAATAACTAAATTAATAAATAGATGAATAAATAAATGAATGAGTAATTCAACTGATAATATAGAATATGCAAATATAACTGATAAAGATCAGATAGATGATAGATAGATACATAGATAGATGATAGATAGATAGATAGATAAATAGATAGATAGATACAAAATTGTGGCAGAGCAGCACTCCTGAAGTGTAAGCCACGCAGGGGGGTGCAAGCAGACAAAGGCCCGGTCCCAGGCACTGTAGACAAAAGCAAAGGATTCTGCAGCACTCCGTAGTAAGTGATAAAAGATGAGTAGTTTATTCCATCAGACAAGTGCAACGTTTCGGTCGCCAATTGCGGCCATTTTCAATGGCCGCAATTGGCGACCGAAATGTTGCACTTGTCTGATGGAATAAACTACTCATCTTTTATCACTTACTACGGAGTGCTGCAGAATCCTTTGCTTTTGTAGATAGATAGATGGATAGATAGATATAATCATATAATATGTAACACAATTTTAATGGATTAGATATTGATTTAGCATAGCTGAGTAAGTCATTTGTCATAATGTATCATGATGTATTTATCTATAAAATAACAAGTATATATAGGCAATGAGGACAGGACAGTACAATGACCTACTGAGCTCAGCTACTTCTGTTGGAGTAAGATAACTAGAAACATTAAACTATAGGAACAATGTAATTCCATGCTTTTTAGTAGTTGTATACAATATCAATGTCATTTATTGAATATACATATTTTAAGCACGACATAGGATTTATCGAAGAGGCAATGCACTCAGGCAAAGTTTCCACTTGGGTTTTTTTCTGACAGTTTTTGGAACACTGCCACTGCAGTTTTTGAGCCAAAGCCAGAAGAGTATTCAAAAGGAATAGGACATATAAAGGAAGGACTTACACTTCTCCTCCCTTATGGATCCACTTCTGACTTTGGCTCAAAAACTGCAGTGGCAGTATTCTAAAAACTGCCAGAAAAAAAAACAAGTGGAAACTAAGCCTAATAGTATATGCTAATATACAGATAGGAACTATTAATGCAAAGCTGAACCCTCAATTGCAAAAGAACAGGAGGATAAGGGGTTTGATTTTATGGAGAAGACTATCCCTACAAAAATAGATCATCTGCAAGTTGAGTACCCAGGGATCATATAGGGATGGCTATAAAGATAACAAATTAACAATCATCACCTTAGGAAAAGTTTTTTTTAATATTATTTTAATGAAATACATATATTTTATTGAAGCACGATTTGGTCACATTACCTGTCTATACCATATGTATGTTGTAAGGACTTGGTTCTTCTCATCCTAAGTATATATATATAATGTATGAGAAGGATTAATAATACATTCTTGAAACAGATGTAACATTTCATTTGTAATTACATATTATAATTACCTGATTAACATAATATACAGTTAAATGGTTAAAAGAAATATAACAAGCTATCATACAGAAGTGTACTGTATTCTACTGTCTACTACTGTCTTGCCTTTATCATTAAGGCTATATTCACACGCCGGAATTCCGCAGCAGCAGAGTCCCATTGTATTCTGCTGTGTTGTGCACACAGCAGAATTTCTGCGTCAGATGTTTCCAAATTTCACGTCCGCACAAAGGATGAACCTGTCCCTTCTTTCTGTGGACTCCACATGGAATGCATTGCCGTCTATGATACGGCACAAACTTTACACAGAGTTTTTCCGTACAGACATTCCGACGTGTGAACATAACCTAACTAGCTCGCTTCAGCCCCTGGTAACATCTAGCTCCTTTATGTAAATACAACAGTGCATATATTATAGTCTTCCAGCAAATTCTGTGAAAAGTTCAATAAGTTTTTATTAGATTTTATAAAATTATCATAGAAAATTAAAGCGTAAAATGAAAAGAGAAGTAGATTGAGTGTAATTAATAGTCATTACTGTTTTCACATCAATAATGAACATAAAATGATATATTATTACTATTTCCATATGATTTACACATAATTATTAACTTGTTAAGTTGAGTTAGTAGTAGTAAATATGTCAGATGTTATATGTGATCATATAATGTAATCTCACTGCATAACTAGAAGTAAAAACAACCAAGAAGTAATTGCAAACATTACTAATATAGATACTGACACTTTTTATTTATTTATTTTTTTACTTCAGGTAATTTCTATTAGACTTAAGGGGTACTCTGGTGGAAAAACATTTTTTGAATCAACTGGTACCAGAAAGTTAAACAGATTTGTAAATGACTTCTATAAAAAAAAAATCTTAATCCTTCCAGTACTTATCAGCTGCTGTATGCTACAGAGGAAGTTCTTTTCTTTTCGAATTTCTTTTCTGTCTGACCACAGTGCTCTCTGCTCACACCTCTGTTCATGTCAGGAACTGTCCAGAGCATGACTAATATTTTAAATAGAAGTCATTTACAAATCTGTTTAAAGGGGTATTCCACTAGAAAACTTTTTTTTTAATCAACTGGTGCCAGAAAGTTAAACAGGTTTGTAAATTACTTCTATTAAAAAAAATGTAACTCTTCCAGCTCTTATCAGCTGCTGTATGATCCACAGGAAGTTCTTTTCCTTTTGAATTTCCTTTCTGTCTGACCACAGTGCTCTCTGCTGACACCTCTGTCTAATTAAGGAACTGTCCAGAGTAGGAGCAAATCCCCATAGAAAACTTATCTTACTCTGGACAGTTTCTAAAAATGGACAGAGGTGTCAGCAGAGAGCACTGTGGTCAGGTAGAAAGGAAATTCAAAAAGAAAAGAACTTCCTGTGGATCATAACAATATCTTATAAGTACTGGAAGGTTTAGGATTTTTTTAATAGAAGTAATTTACAAATCTTCATGCAATAGAAAAGGAAAGATACGGAGCAACTCACCACACCGACCCAGGTATTCTTTGCAAGTGGTACTTTATTCCAAAGATTCAACCATGGAAGACAAGCAGGGGAGAGTGAATGTAGGACGCGGGGGTATCCTCTCGGTGACGGGACCGTTTGGCGCCTGAGGCGAGAGGATACCCCCGCGTCCTACATTCACTCTCCCCTGCTTGTCTTCCATGGTTGAATCTTTGGAATAAAGTACCACTTGCAAAGAATACCTGGGTCGGTGTGGTGAGTTGTTCCGTATCTTTCCTTTTCTATTATATGAATATTGAATAGACTTGTCTTACACGTTGAGCATCACCGAAGTCCCTCCAGCTGTTGCAAGGGAAGACACAGGGAAACCGAGCAGATTGTGGTATCCTGAATGCTAGTATAGGTGGTGCCGAGTCTCTCTTTGCTTATCATTTACAAATCTGTTTAACTTTCTGGCACCAGTTGATTAAAAAAATAAAAAAATAAATGTTTTCCAGTGGCTTTCTGGCACCAGTTGATTTTTAAAACAATGTTTTCCACCAGAGTACCCCTTTAATGATTGGAATTTAAATGGGTACTCCGCTGGAAAAGGCTTTTTTTTTTTTTTAAACCAACTGGTGCCAGAGAGTTAAACTGATTTTATAAATTACTTCTATTAAAAAGATTTAATCCTTTCAGTCCTTATCAGCTGCTTTATGCTCCACAGGAAGTTCTTTTCTTTTTGAATTTCCTTTCTGTCTGACCACAGTGCTCTCTGCTGACACCTCTGTCCATTTTAGGAACTTTTCAGAATAGGAGCAAATCCCCATAGCAAACCTATCCTGCTCTGGACAGTTCCTAAAATGGATAGAGGTGTCAGCAGAGAGCACTGTGGTCAGACAGAAAGGAAATTCAAAAAGGGAAGAACTTCCTGTGCAACATATAGCAGCTATTAAGTTATGGAAGGATTAAGATTTTCAAATGGAAGTAATTTACAAATCTGTTTAACTTTCTGGCACCAGTTGATTTAAAAATTAAAAATAAAAAATTTCCAGTGGAGTACCCCTTTAAGGTCCTAATGATCTGATAAGAAATATTTTCCCTATTCCCTATATTACATAAAACCTGGGAAGCAAGTGCATTTAAAAAAAAAAAAAAGTTTGCTTAGTCTTCCCCAGATATATTTCCAAATCCTATATCCTATGTACAACCGTCATCTGTCTAAATAAAATCCATCCCTAGTGCCACGATGTTCTATATCAGTGGTCTCAAACTTTGGCCCTCCAGATGTTGCAAAACGTCAGCTCCCAGCATTTCAAGCATTGCAACATCTGGAGGGCCACAGTTTGAGAACACTGTCCTATATGGTGAGCTTCTCTAGTTGATATTCAAAATGGTAAATGTGATTGGAAAGTGAATCTTCTGTGGTATAAGGGGTCATCTTCCAATGATACAGACCAACAGAATTTTGATGGCGTTCCAACGACAAGTGGTCAGGTGGTGTCTGATCTTATATGACCGCATAGGATTGTTTGGTTACTTGGTGGAATTCATTTGGAACTCTTGCCAAAGAGACTATCAATCTGTGATGTTTTCATCTTTCAACCCTGTGCACTATCCTCCTGTGTTATTACAACCTAGTCTTAGAGTTTGCACAAGATTTGAAAAAATAAAAATAATCCATTTTTTTCCCAGAAACAGTACCACTTCCCAGATTTGCAATACCAGACACAATTTAAGCCTTGTTCACATTGCCGTTGGACTCAATGTGGGAGTTCCGTTGGCAATTCCTTCAGATTGACGGGAGTTTAGCAGAAAAATAAATAGTGCATGCATTTTATTTTTTCCTACTAAACTCCGCCGAACTACCGGATCCCTGATGGGCCTCATTCAAGTGAACGCGTCCATCAGGAACCAGCAGTGTCCTTTGTGTTCTGAGCCAAACAGACCCTAAACGGGACCGAGGACAACGCCAATGTGAACCTAGCATTATAGACAACTGTAGCAATGTTAAAGGAGTATTCCAGGCCAAAACTTTTTTATATATATCAACTGGCTCCGGAAAGTTAAACAAATTTGTAAATTACTTTTATTAAAAAAGCTTAATCCTTCCAATAGTTATTGGCTTCTGAAGTTGCGTTGTTGTTTTCTGTCTAACTGCTCTCTGATGACTCACGTCCCGGGAGCTGTGCAGTTCCTATGGGGATATTCTCCCATCATACACAGCTCCCGGGACGTGACATCATCATTGAGCAGTTAGACAGAAAACTTCAGAAGCTAATAACTATTGGAAGGATTAAGATTTTTTAATAGAAGTAATTTACAAATCTGTTTAACTTTCCAGAGCCAGTTGATATATATATATATATATATATATATATATATATATATATATATAAAAAAAAAAGTTTATGCCTGGAACACCCCTTTAAAAAAGAAGTATCATGTTAAAAAAACTTATACCCAATCCAAAGGATAGGGGATACGTTTTAGACTGCTGGAGGGTCTGAGCTCTTGGGCCCCTGCGATCTCCTGTTTAGAGCCACGACTCTTCTTCACAATGGTGCGTCATTACCCCCCGCCCAAAGTGGGGGCCACTACGCCCCCTCTATATAGCTCTATGGGAGAACTGAAGATTGCTGAATGGCTCTCCCATAAAGCTACATGGAGGGGGCATGGTGGCCCCCGCTTTGGGCAGGGGTCGTGACTCGCTTCTGTGAAGGAGAGCCGGGGCTCAAACAGCCCAACGCTCAGACCCCCGTGATCTAAAACTTATCCCCTATCCCCTGGATAGGGGATATGTTTTTTTTACATGATACTTCTCCTTTAATGGGTAAAAAAAAATCACTTACAATTCAGATTAATCTAAATGTTGTAAGTTTGTTGTTATCTACTTTTCTATTACTGTGTACTGTATTTCACTATAGAATACAAATAGAGTTAATGTTACCACTGAACATCCACAATGTAATATTACTGATACTCTATCTTATGCTATGCTTTAGTAACCTCTGCACCAGCATGCTATCCCTGACACTGTATGTATTCAGGACCACATATAACTACCATTTACTACTGATATACCTCCTATGTCTTATTTCACTTACCACTCCTAATATAGCATATACCATGACGTCTATAAACACAGTAGTCGTCTGCCTCCAGTTGTACACAGGTCTCACACCCTTCTTGTATCCATCCATTAGTTTGTCTGACAGACGGAGGAGGGTTGGTTTGGAGGAATTATCCGGCCGGTGTGCTGCAATATAAGACATACCTTACTAAATGGGAATATACCGCAGTTCGTGTATTGTCCTCATTTGATTGACAAAATGCAACACATAACTGCATTGGTCTAAGATTTTTGCAAACTATTCTAAGACTCCAGACAGATATTTGGTCACAGGATACTATTGGTAGTCA
The DNA here is from genome assembly GCF_029499605.1 of Hyla sarda. Taxonomy (NCBI): domain Eukaryota; kingdom Metazoa; phylum Chordata; class Amphibia; order Anura; family Hylidae; genus Hyla; species Hyla sarda. The sequence goes on from NC_079198.1 coordinate 85,980,990, forward strand.
TCATGATCAATCAGGACCACCACAAAAAAATCTAAACTTTCCCCCTATCAAGGAACATTGATATTGACCAAGAGTCATGGTGCCCAGTGATTTTACCCTGACTATGGAGCCCTAGCCCTATCGTTATAGCAGCCCAATATTTTATTGACAAATAACATCTTCATTATTGTATTACAGCTCCCCATTGGCACCCTTGGGATTCAGAGTAGACAGATGTCATCGGATTTTTTTCTAGAACATCAGAAGTATGTTAACAGGTCACAATAAATATTAGTTGAGATCATCCGTTCATCCATTGTAAATTTTTTGGATTCATTTTTAAAAAATTGCATATTTATACATGGTTTTCTATCAGTTTTCTTTCAAAACACAACATATATATACCAAATTAGGGACAAATGCAAACTCATCTGTTCCAACAGTAAAGAATCAAATGGGTAAATTTACAGGTAAGCGGTGGTTACATAACAGGGGGTACAAATGCCACCCGTTTATTACAGATAAACCACTGCAATCTAATGACGCTAACCGACTCCTCCATGACCTAGTTTGTCGGGACCCTGCTTCTATACATGGAAATTCATATAAATGCATTCAGCAGAGCTGAGGTTGCTCCTGGTACGAGAAGTGATATTACCACAATGTGTTATGTATGATACTGCAGATAAATCTGCTGTATTATCCTAAAGCAAAGAGTTGACATAACACGAAATGGCACAGTTGTATAACAAACGTGATTCTTCCATATCTCCACATATGCATAAATGTAATACTGTTACACCTACTGTGCATATATAAACCAACCACATATAGTGCAATGATATGAAGAGTAGAACTCACCTGCACTGAACATGAGAAGAGCAGGGACCAGCAAACTGTGGTGGATCCAGCTTCTTTTTGGCACCATTTTGTCCAATAGCTTCAGCTATAACATGTAATGCAATTAGGCACCGAGATATGTTTGGTTTAGTCTTCTGGAACAAGCTTAAAGTCCTATACCTCAGGTCGTCCCTGCTGCTCAGGCATCAGTCCTTCTTGCAGCTCTGGCTTAGAATCTTTCCTTTATCTCCCATAAACACTTGATATAGCCATTGACTTGGCGCTGCCCTGTAGGCCCAATGGGGGTTTGTTTTTCTGAGCAGAAGTAGGTGTTCTATATTTTTGGCTTCTTGTTATTAGATTCCTCTCTTTATTTTACTAGGTTTCCAGCTCTATGTTAAAGCTTGTTCTCCTTCCTCAGCATCAGTCCCAGTCTCTTACGTGCTATACCCTAAAAACAAGTCTCCCCTGTCTTTAATAATCTTTCATACCTAACCTTATAGAAGATGTCAGATATTACCTAAAATCACATTCCACCCCCTCAAGCACCTACTATGAAGAATTCCTACCTTGCTATCTTCTCCCCTCTGTGCTAGCAGTACTTATCTTCTTGTCCGTCCATCTCTTCTTTTTACTTGATGTTCAGTAACTTTCCTGGATATGTTTTCCTGCTGTCAGCATCTGGCAGCTTGTCACTCCTCTACGTGATGTCACCCTGTAATGTAAGGAGTCAGGCTGGACCTATTGCCCCCTGCTCCCCTGCCCATTAGTTCTGTCATGTCCACTTAATGCTAATCGGGCAGACGGATAGGTTTGCACAGAGCAATTAGTTACCTGAGGTCCGATTAACCCTTTTTCTACCACATCTATCTTCCAGAAATGCTCATATGCCATTGCGTTGAGTGTCGACCTTGAAAACAACAAGACAGAGGTCAAACGTATAGATAAGGTTACAGGACATCACATTTTAAAAGCCTTATGAAGTCTGCACAGGCTCTGTCTTTGCTGTGGATGCTTTCAAATAATGATCTTAAAGACGTATGCGCTCGTTTTTGATTTATATTATGGGTGGCATGTGAGACATCATTACCATTAGAGCTGGTTTTTAACCCCTTGGTGCTGCAGTTGTTTGGATGGTGACTTTATGTTTTTTCATTCCCATTTTCCAAGAGCCATCGTTTATTTATTTTTTTGTCACTATAGCCACATGTGAGCTTGTATTTTGCAGGATAACTTGTTTGCATCATGTTTTACTAATTTTAAAAATTCTAAACTTAAAAAAAAAATGAATTGCCATTTTCTGACCTCTATAACTTGTTTTCCATATACTGGGCTGTTTGAAGGCTCATTTTTTTGCTCTGTGATCTCTAGGTTTATCTTTACCATTGTGGTATTGATCAGTCTTTTTGATGACTTTTTACATACTATTTCAGGGGTTTGAGGTGATTTTAAAAAAAGGTTTCTGAGGTTTGATATTTTTTCACATTTGCAACGTTCAACATACAGGATAAATAATGTTTTATATTCCATCCCAAGTGAAGACACAGCATACTGCAGAGGCATACGGGTGAATGTGGTCCTGCAGGACTCCTGCTAATGGGAACAGTGTTCCTGCTGTGGAAAAAGCGCAGTAACTCTGTTCCCAATTGTTCCTGCCAAACTAAGGCTGCATTCACATCACAATTAGTCACTATGGCTGCCGGGTCCAGATGGAAAATTTCAAAACGGGAGCTCCTGTATCCCAGCCGGACCGGCGCCAAAACCCAATTCACTTTAATGAGCTGACTGGAGTCAGATAGGGACTCTGGTTGGCTCATTTTTTGACCCGTCTCTGGTTTTGTGACCGGACCTCAAACTTTAGGCCCAGAATACACTCTGCTAAGTCCTTTTCTAAGTTGCACCTCCTTATTCCAGCAATTATTTCAGTACAAATTAATTCAGTACAAGAATGTTATGTATCTCTACATGCCTGTGTCTGTTTGGATAACTGCACTTCTACAATTAAGGGCACCCCACTACCAGATATACTACAAAGGATGAGCCAGGGGGAAAGACTATCCCCACCAATTCCTGTGTACCCTTCCCTATGCTGAATAACACAAAAAAAGAAAGTAAGCCACCTATTCACACCTGGGTCCGTGTTATGCGTTTCTTGTGAGGGCTCTTCACTCTCTTTGTAACCATGCAGAAAAAGAATTCAACGCCACACAAAAATCTTTTTTTCTTAAATTGCTTTAGTGAATAAATATCTTAAATCCACACACATCCACATTCACTTACCTTATGTCTCTGTTTGGCAAAATGTCTGGCAACTCCCGTCTCTCCGTACTTATTGATTTCTTCAATGTTCTTTATTTTTTCCAATGTTTTAGTAAGTGCATTCCGAATTACACAACGGTGTTCGTTAATCCGGAATTGAACACTTCACATTGTTTGACCTACATAAATTCTGCCACAAGGGCATTTAAGTAAGTACAACATCTGTTTCATTTCACAACTGTACCAACCCCTAATAGGGAACATAGTTCCATATAGGGGTGTACAGAGTGGTCACTTTTAATAATGCTGGAACAATTAGAACAAGATAGGCATGCAAACGTACATTTATTTGTCGCAAAAATGTTTGTTTAGATTTTTTCTTTTTCCTAATGTCCGCTCTCACCAGACTATTGGCCAATGATTTGCCTTTCCTATATGTGAAACGGGGAATTCTGCCAAACATCTTGCCAGCACATTGGTCATTTGTAAAATGACAAAGTACTTTTGTCCCTAAATGAACTAGCATAAGAAATTTCCACACTTGAATCCAAGATTAATTGTTATGAAAATTAAGAAGAAAAATTGCCCCTAATGGCAAGTAATGGGCCCTAAATAAATAAATAAATAAATAAATAAATAAATAAATAAGACTGTATTCTGGTTAACATTTTGGAGCCCATACCAACCAGAATATCCTTTGGTGGGACAATCCAACTATAATGTTAAATTTGAAAAATCTATGCAGACTATTAAAGCCATTAGTGGTATTAATATTAGTACAGTATGTACATCTTTATCCAGGGATGGTATCCTGGCAGACATGTGTTATTTAACACACTATGTACACCACTCTAACAAATGTGCTAGCATGAATTACTCATTTTATTATCCAAACTCAATAAGAAACAAACAATTCAGGAAGCAAGTCTCTATCCTCAGCTCATATTGGGACTTAATCTAATTATACTACAATTACTTCTACTAAGAGTGCTGACACCAGTGCTCCAGATAAAGGCCTGGAGACCCATGACAGACAGTCTATCCAATCAATTGGTATCTCTCTATTGGAAAAGTGTAATAGTTGATGGTCATGTCCTGCTTGGCTTAATATACTCTTTTAATATTCCACTATATTATAATATTTAAAGTGTAGGTTCGCCTTCTACACACATATGGGTCCTAAAGAAGATTGATTTTATTGTTATAAATTAGTCTATTTATTGTTGCTGCCTTGCTTTGCACTCAAAAGCAGAAACATTGGGGCACATTTACCAAGTAAAATGCACAAGAATTCTAGTGCCTAAAAACTTTTGAAAAGTGTATTTTTCAGATAAAGAAGTGTGGCTTGAAGGAGTTAAAATGAACCACATTTGTTAATGGGGTATTCCAGGATCTTACTTTATTTGACTATGCTACAGGGGCTGTAAAGTTAGTTTAGTTCATAATATAGTGTCTGTACATGTGTGTGACTGTTTTCTCACAATTCTTCCGGGATTATTTATCTCCCCAAAATTTATTTTTAACAACATACAAAATTATTCATGTCTCAGGATTTCCCAGACTGCAGTGTGTCGAGACCTGACACAACTAGTCAGGTGATCAGAGAGAGTCTGTCTGCTTCAATGGGTGGAGTGCCCGCTGGGTGGGAGAGAGTTCATTTTGCAACAGCTGTAGGCACCCTGATTAGCAAACACTGGTGTTTTGCATTGAAGAGATCACAGGTGTGTTTCAATGGGTGGGGTGACCTCATACTTATAAACTATGGAACTATGGGATGTGTATTTTAGACAATGAAATACAACAGGAAATACCCCGTTCTGGCAAGTACGTACTACTAAAATCACCTTATTGTGGATAACCCATTTAATGACATGCACCATTTTTTAGTTGAGACTTTGTTCACACAGTGTATATGTATACGACCCCTTTATTTAATTGTTCACTCATTTTGTTTTGACAGGTAGAAATCTTTTTTAAAAAGTGTCTGTTTTGAACTATATCAATTTAAGTAATGAATTTCCCCTCCCAAAAGGGTGTTAAAGGGGCAGAAGGAATTTGAGTTTTGACTTTAGAAAAAGTTAAATGTGGAAAATTGGCCTTTTGGGCAGGTGCATACTTATTTAATCGATGAAAAGTAATGGAAATTAAATATGCATCCGCTAAATAAGAAACAATATATCACTATTATTATATGGAATATTTTGTGCTGCAAAAATACGCTAGGGAAATTGCTGTGTGAACAAATGCTTATGCTATATATAAAGTATTACATATAGTAATTGATGTTTTGGTTTTCTTCACTGTTTTATTGTTATTATGCTCCAGTTACATTTAGAAGTTTGTCTCCGTCAGACAGTGGTATACTTATCCCCTCCCCTTAGTCTTAAGCAGCCATTTTTTCTATCTCATGCTGTCTAAAGTATTATCCTGTTATTGTCATATAACCAAGTACTGGAGTTTGGGAGAAAACTGGAAAATGTGAAGAAAATACAAATATGGGAAAAACATGCCAAAAAAAAATATAGGTAAAGTACTGAGAGGGAGCTCATTTGGCACTGCTAGCGCGAACATTCTCACTGGGAGCCATGTAATGCTGCTTCTCATGTGTGGGGTGCCATTCAGATATGTACAAAGTCCAATGCAAACTCCAAGTGAAGGAATAGAAAGAATGCACTCACCACACGAATAGTGCTGTTCTTCTGCACCGTTCTTTTTTGATGTTTGCTAATTCACTATGAGCACGCAACAGCCTACTCACTCCAGTATGCCAGTGGATATGGAGCAAGACATGAACACCAACAATTCAGTTCTATCAGGAGGTCAGGCAGATGCAGGAGAGTACTTCATAACATGTGATTCCAAAGACATGCTTCAATTACTCAGTCTTAAAGCCTTGGAGTACAAAATCAGCCAATTGGCTGAATAAAAAATGAGAGCATTTTGGACTGTAAAATTCCATGAATTTACAGAAATTTGTATTGAGAAAAAAACGCAAAAATGATGAACTGGTTACCACCCAGCTATGTAAGGCAAAAATAGAGTTCAGAGCACATGTACCAGAAGAGAAATATACATCTTTCCTAAAAATCCTGGACACTAAGCTGTTAACCTCTTAAGGACGTAGGGCATACCTGTACGCCCTACGCCCGGTCCCGGTATTTAAAACGGGCTCACGCCGTGACCCCCCGTCATACCGGGTTGGTCCTGGCGGCTAATGATAGCTGGGACCCTGGACTAATAGCGTGCGGTACCGATCATTGTGCCGCGCACTATTAACCCTTTAGAGATGGCGATCAAAGTTTATTGCCGCTTCCAAAATGAAAATGAAAGCTTCCAGACAGATCAGTCGGGCTGATTGGGACTATCGCAATAAAATCGTGATGTCCCGATCAGCTAGGACGCGAGCGGAGGTCTCCTTACCTTGTTCTGTCGCATCCGATTGGCATTTGATTGCTCCAAGCATGAGATACAGGCTCGAGCAATCGACCGCCTATAACACTGATCCATGCAAAGCTATGGCTTTGCAGGGATTTGTGTAAAAGATCAGTGTGTGCAGTGTTATAGCCCCTTATGGGAGCTATAACACTGCAAAAAAAGTGAAAAAAAAAGTTAATAAAGGTCATTTAACCCCTTCCCTAATAAAAGTTTGAATCACCCCCCATTTCCCATAAAAAAACTGTGTAAATACAAGCAAAAAATAAACATATGTGGTATCGCCGCGTGCAGAAATGTCAGAATTATAAAAATATATTGTTAATTAAACTTCACGGTCAATGGCGTACGCGCAAAAAAAATTCCAATGTCCAAAATAGCGTATTTTTGGTCACTTTTTACATCATGAAAAAATGAATATAAAGCGATCAAAAAGTCCAATCAATACAAAAAGGGTACCAATAAAAACGTAAGATTACGGCGCAAAAAAATTTGCCCCCATATCAGCCCGTACACGGAAAAATAAAAAGATTATAGGAGTCAGAAGATGAGAATTTTTAACATATAAATTTTCCTGCATGTAGTTATGATTTTTTTCAGAAGTTCTACAAAATCAAACCTCTATAAGTAGGGTATCATTGTAACCGTATGGACCTACAAAATAAAGAGAAGGTGTCATTTTTACCGTAAATCTACAAAATTGAATTTTTTCTTCATTTTTGTCGCACAATGAATTTTTTTTCTGTTTAGCCGTGGATTTTTTGGTAAAATGACTAATGTCACTGCAAAGTAGAATTGGTGGCGCAAACAATAAGCCATCATATGGAATTTTATGTGCAAAATTGAAAGCGTTATGATTTTTAGAAGGTGATGAGGAAAAAATGAAAATGCAAAAACGGAAAAACCCTGAGTCCTTAAGGGTTAAAGATGCAAGGGGAGATCAAAGCGTTAAAACGCAATAAATTTGTCCACGACAAACAGGATTATAAAAACAATCAAATCTTCCAGTGGGCACAAAGACAATACTACAAAAATCATGGGAAGAATAAAAACATAAAGAAAAAAATACAACAAAAAGGCAGGAGTGACAACATGACTACAGAATCCGATAGCAGTACCTCAGAGGATTATATGAGAGAGATTCCAAGTGTATCAAACCAACAACCTTCGGGAAGAGAAGCCCCTTTAAGAGGCGCACAAGGAGATCAAAGAGGAAAAGAAATCTTACCCCCATGGATGCAATCCAAGAAGAGAAAAACAGTGACTTGGAAGAAATAGTAGCTTATGATAATGTTATTAATTTAACGGACTTACCATTAACGCAACCGTGCCCTGGCTAAGGGATTGAACTTTGGTATCACAGAAAATTTCAAATATGAGCACTCTAAAGGGGTACTCCACCCCTAGACATCTTATCCCCTATCCCAAGGATAGGGGATAAGATGCCTGATGGCGGGGGTCCCGCTGCTGGGGACCCCTGCATTCTACCATTCGGCACCCACCTGTAATGGCTTCCGGAACCGCTGGAGGCCCTCAGGCTAATACCATCCCGACCAGGAGAACGGAAAAATTATTTTGCTGACAATGCAGTTCCCTGTAGAGAGGAGTTCTGCACAGTTTCTTACCAATAGAAAAAGGAATAAGACCAACCACGGTGGGACACTCTCTAGAAGGGCATCAGAGCACCCACAAGGTCTGTCACTATAATATATAACACCCATGCCTGTTTTCTTAATGTTGTCTTTGCCTTATGATTGTGTACCACCCTGCTTTCTAGTTTTGAGCCATTGCATTTCCTGGCTCGGCCTTTGTCTTCAAATTGTGTCTGCAGGTGTGTTCCCAACCTGGTTTGTGTGACTACCCTGACACCTCTGTACATCTAGTATAGGGACCATTTAAGGGCCGCCATTTAAGGTGCATCGTCCAAGTAGGTAGGCAGAGGGGCAATCGTTAGTCTGCGCATATATTGTGGCAAGCGTTAGTCTGCACTCCTACCTACCCCGGGCAGAACAACTTCTATCTAATATAATTTTTTATATACATAGGCAATTTATAAAGGATTCAGAGCTTGAGTTGGACCATCAGATGTTTAGTTTAGTTTTCTGACATTACAGTCTGGGGACAGCAATGTATTGACTATAGGATACTGTATTTTCACTCATGTCTCAATGAGTGTTTACTTACTTTGTGCCAATGCTGCCAATACATATATCATTCTGTAAGCTCTTCTGTAGAAAAGTAACATCAGAACTTAGTTTTGTGTGGCACCAAAATCTATTTCAATAAATATAATTTTAAGAACAGATCTTGTGAATAATCTGCGTGACATGGTGAGAGATATACTGTTCCACAGTAATCTGACAAAATCATCTACCCATTTTCATGTTTCCGTCTCTTGTCACAGTCATCTCAGTCTTCCAGAAGACCAAAATCCTGGATCTTAAATGCCTAGAGATTATTAAAATAGATTTTCTCTGTTTGTGTCTGGTGCATAATGAACCTGAGGTAAAGTATCAAATTCTTCCTGAATTCAATTGGCGTAATGAGATTTCATTGGAGTACTGTAACCGGCTGATCTATAATTGTGTTTCTGGGAAGTCGGTTATATGAACAAATGCTATAATCAAAATAACTAAACAATACAGTAGATGTCAGACATTCTATGATCAATACAATTCATGAGGAAATCAAACTAGCAGTGTTAATCAAACAAAGAACAAACATAAATGTAGAATGAAGATGTGTAGTATATCAAGTACTAGATGGAGCCTAGACTGAAAAATGTGCAGAACATGACCACTAGATGGCATGGTTTTTTGTTGCATATTATATCTTTGCACCTGATGGCAGGTAGGTTATGTAACCCACTAAGGTCATAGAATACAGTCAGTTATAGACATTATACACATAAGTACTAGCAACTATTTTACTTATTTCGACACAATGATGATGTTCCTTGTGTAAGGGAGTGGAGAGGCATATTTTGGTACTTGCATGCAATGGATGTTCTCCTGTTCCCCATGAATTAGTGTAGTCTGGCCCTTGAACCGCACATACAGTGGTGTGTGGTCAAAGATGAAAGTGCTTGGTGAGGGTAGTGGTCTGAAGCTATCTTGTGCACATTTCGGCGTTGTGGTAATTAGAACGTTGTTTAAGTTTGTGCATCCCTGTTGGAAAAGGAGGAAGTGACTAAAGTTCTTCAGCAAGGTACTTGATCTGAAACTTGTGGGAGTATTCTCCTGTAGTTGGTAGGACCCCACCAAGCCCTTTGGTCCTTTCCTATCCAGGTGAGGGGGGGGGGGGTTCCGGTGGGCCTTCTAGCACCACACCCAAAAGCCTGTTGTAAAAATGTACCCTGTGAACAATTGTTTTGGATGAAATCATCCATTTTGATCAACTTTAGACTAAAGTATATGGACAACTTCAGATTGTAAAGGAAATAACAGTTTGGCAGTAGCATATTTAAATGTGCCCTTCATTTGATGTGATTTTTACCATATTTGTAAATCTCTTAATTTACCGAAAATGACTCTATACCCAGAGTCTTGGCCACTAGGTGTCTCCCTTCTCTGCAATTTTCTGCTCACAGCCTGTTGTTATTCTTAGTAACAGCTAGATCAAGATGGAACACCAGACATTGAGGTGGAGCTTCGCTACTGCTATGTGCGGGAGAGGGGGAGCCAGTCTGCCAGTTGATAATGATCCACACTGTGCCTGAAAAGTCAATCAAGACTTCCCTTTTATTTCTCACCTAATCCTCCTACCCCAACCACCTCCTATAAAGCTCAGCGATCTGTACCGTACTGTATAAATCATATCCAGAATAGCGCCAGCCTGTTCAGTGCACTTTCACCAACATTATGTCATGGCATAGCAGAGTGAAGTATGTACTGGTCAGTGAAGTCAGTGTACAAAGCCCATGTGTGTACTACAAGCAAACAGCCCAGCTCTGGTCCTGCCCCTAAAAGGAAGAGAGGGAGAAATAGCTGTGCACCATGGAGGGTACTCTAAGGTGTTCAATAACAACAGTAAAAGCTCTAAAATCATGGTGTCACTAATCTAATAAAACCATGAAGGTTTAAAAAAAAATCCTTTGAAACAATAGGTATGCTTTAAAGTAAATGTATCACCTAGATTTTTTCTTAATTTATTAGAGACAGATACTGAAACTGTACATGTCCTTTTTTTTGTATTCAGTTTCTATTTTCTGATTGTAGTACATTAGAATATTCTTCTTGGCAGCCATCTTGCCTGAGTAATTTCTCACAGCATTTAAAGATATGTTTTACAGAAATCCCCATGAACATAGGTACAATGATGTGGAGCAGGCTCTACTATGTGAGAGCTTTCTAGACATGCTCTGTGACCTGTGCAGAGGCCAATATGCCAGGTGGCAGGAGGCTGAGCTCTGTTGTGTTGTGACTAGTCTGATTCAATATTATCTATGTGCTGGCGTAACTTTTTACTGTAATCCTGTCTGTGATGATGAGAAGAATCCTGAAAAGTGCTAGTTACAGAACAGTTCTGTAACTGGCACCAGAATAAACTGCAGGATTTCAGAATTATTTTACAATACTGATAGTAAAATGGAACATTAGAAAAGAGAAAAATATAACCAAAATTGATTTAAAAATATTTAACATACAAATAAATAATGCAAAAGCAAAATAATATAAAAATAAAAACAAACTGCAAAAAAACACTTAAAAATGAATTAACAAACAAACATAATCAGTATTCCTAAATGCTGATCTCCGAAATTATAAAATTGAATTTTCTATCCAGAATGGTGTATGTACAGGAGTAAAAAGGCAAATGCCAGAGTTGCTCTTTTTGGTTACATTCCAAAAAATTGATTAAAAAGTCACATCTACCCTAAAATGGTATAGCCTAAAGACTAAAAAATCATAGGAGTGAGAATATGGTGATGCAAAGCAGTTTATTTGGTTTATTATATCTTAAATGTAGTAGAACATAACAAAACCTATATATATATATATATATATATATATATATATATATATATATATATATATTACTAATATTGTACATTACTGTAGAATTAAGTTAACATGTCTTTTTTTTTCACCCCCCCCCCCCCCACAGTGTAAAAGTGAAACCCCACAATATGCCAGAATTGCATATTTTTTTCCCATTTCACCCCCCATACAGTATAACACTTTACAGATGTCAATGGGGTCCCTAAAAGCAAAAACATTCGCACTATGTTGGATTTGAACATGTCTTTGATTTAGGTTACCTTCTGTTCTGTTAACCTTTCTTTCATATAACCAACAAATTTTTTTTTTAAAACAGAATATCAAAAGTTTACAACCTCTTTCACATTTGGTATAACGCATAGGTTTAACTTCTAGAAGAAGAAGCTATACGTCACTTGACAATAAACACTATAATAATTTAACAATACCATGCTTTATTATAATTTTCTATGCAGGAACTACAGAAAACTACTCTCCAGAATGAACACGACATAAAAGAATGTCCCTGGGAGTCCACATGGTAAACTATTTAAAGCAATCTATGAAAAAAATAGAATTCATGAGATTATTTTTGCCAGTTGTGAAGAATTCCATCTAGGAGTCAGCTGCAGCTGTCAGGATCAATAATAAATAGTTATAAAGTGCCAAGATGCAGGTCCCCTTGCTATGCTTGGAGGTGTCGGCTCCAGCAGATGATAGTGTTTACAGAATTACACGTCATTTATAATTTAACGCCATACACCTGATGTCCACCACTATGTCTGCATTCTATTCAGATGGGAGATTTATTTGAATACAGGCTTGTTCATGTGCATAAATGCAATATATGCTCCTGATTCGTTTTAGAAGATGAAGAAGGGAGGGGAAGAGGCATTTCCGTACAACTGTGAGCAGAGCCATGGGCCAAAGAAGCCTAAGAATATTAAAACCCCAGCTCCTTCCTACATGTTAATTCCAATAAGAAACCATGATAGATGAACATACATTTTAATTGAAAATAAACATGTACAAATTATGTGGAACATGATCTGTGAAAACATAGATAGTGGAGCATATCCCGCAAAGACAGCTGTGACCTGAAGGCCTGGGTGAAAGTCCGTGACGGTGTCTTCAACCGTTTCTTCACTTGTCTTAACCCATTTCTTCACATATGTCTATATCTGAGTGTTACCTTCTTCATGTATATATTTTAAAGTGATAAACGGGAGAACCCCACAACTTAAAGCTGTATTCTGGCCTTATGCATCTTATTCCCTATCAAAAGGATAGGGTATAAGATGTATGATCGGAGTAGTCCCGCCGATGGGGACATCCACGATCTCGGTGCAGCCCCCGGCATTCTGTGGCAGGCGCTGCCTCCGAAACAGGGATGTGACGTGACGTCACACCACACCACGCCCCTCCATTCATGTCTGTGGGAGAGGGTGTGACGGTCGTGTCACTAGGGAGCGTGGCCATGACATCATCACGGTAGGGGGTGTGATGACACTAGGGGGCGTGGCCATGATGTCTTCATGCCCCCCATAAACATGAATGGAGAGGCGTGGCGTGACATCATTAGGGGGCGTGACTGTGACGCCATGTCCCCATCTCGGAGGCAACGTCCGACACAGAATGCCGGGGGCTGCACAGAGATTGCAGAGGTCCCCAGCGGTGGGTCCCCTGAGATCATACATCTTATCCCCTATCCTTTGGATAGGGGATAAGATGTATAAAGCCGGAATATAAATGCTAGGCATAGTAGCATAGTAACATAGTTCATAAGGTTGAAAAAAGACCAGTGTCCATCAAGTTCCACCTATAACCCTAATGAGTCTATACTGAGATCCAGAGGAAGGCAAAAAAAAAAACTCATACTAGAGGTAAAAATTCCTCCCCGACTCCAAATATGACATCAGAATAAATCCCTGGATCAACCTTCTGTCCCTATAAATCAAGTATCTATAACCTGTAATGTTATTACTCTCCAAAAATGCATCCAGACCCCTTTTAAACTCTTTTACAAAGTTCCCCATGACCACCTCCTCTGGCAGAGAGTTCCATAATCTCACTGCTCTTACAGTAAAGAACCCCCCTCTATGCTGGTGTAGAAACCTTCATTCTTCTAAATGTAGAGGATGCCCCCTTGTTATAGATACAGTCCTGTTTATAAATAGATCATGGGAGAGATCCCTGTATGGTACTCTGATATATTTATACATAGTTATAAGGTCTCCCCTAAGCCTTCTTTTTTCTAAACTAAATAACCCTAATTCGGAAAATCTTTCTTGGTACTGTAGTCCTCCCATTCCCCGTATTACTCTGGTTGCAATTTTGTAAAAAGATTTTGCTCTTAACAGCTATGTCTAAGGTGTCACACAAGTGTATGTGAAAGAAGAAAAGGAAGGAGAGGACAGCACTTTGCATAATTCCATGGGTAAAATTCCCAAAACAGACCCCGGTTATAAATTATGCTCATCTGGGGTTTGTCTTGATAAAGACATATCACCCCTCTGTGTGGGGTCAGAGAAAAGATCTTGTGCTGCAGTCTGCAGGATCTGGCTGGATACTTGGTCGGTCGGCAAGGAGATGAGTGGATAGTGCAGAGAAAAAATTTGATCTGGCACGGCCTTTCAGAGACCAAATTGATTCCAGTCTGGTTTAAAATATAAAATCCCATTTATTGGTATGGGAACAGACATGCAAGATACGTTTTGGGGGCAAGTTCCCCCATTCTCATTTCCTTTCTGCAATTGAGAAAGGGGGAACTTGCCCACGAAACACGTCTTGCATGTCTGTTCTCATACTTATATACCAATCAATGTGCTTTTATATTTTAAGCCGGACTGGAATCGATTTGGTCTCTGAAAGGCCGTGCCACTGCAGATCACATTTTTTCTCTGCACTATCCACTCGTGTCACACAAGTGGTTTATAACATTTATTATTCATTGTACTGAAAATGAATTAGTAAACCACTTTGCAATTCACTTGACTTAAAAAGCAAGCTGTTTGGGCTTCCTCATACAGCTGTTTGTATGGATGAGCTTTGTTGGAGAAGTAGTCATAAAAATGGATGTAAATTTGCACCACGCTGGGTTGTACGGGAATGTTTATGTTTTATTCAACCAAAGGGAACCTGTCAGATGTTTCATGTTGCATGAACCACAGGCAAAATAAACCAGGCATAAGTCTAAGTTCACACAACGTATGTATTTTCATCCAATTTTTTTATATATATATATTTTTTTTACAAAAATGTATACGTAAAATAAATGGCATTGCTAAATTTTTCAATATGTGAACTTAGCCATTACATTGCTGGAGAAAACATAGTTTTAAAAAATGATCTGGGAATATGATATAGTCGAGGAGGTTGGATTTCTGCTGCTAGTCACCGCCCCACTGGACTTGAGTGACAGGTCTATCCCTATGTGTGTATAGAGAGAGGTGGTTTTAGTGAGTGATTGTTTTCCCTGTCACGATGCCGGCTGGCAGGTAGTGGATCCTCTGTGCCAGAGAGGGATTGGCGTGGACCGTGCTAGAGGATCGGTTCTAAGTCACTACTGGTTTTCACCAGAGCCCGCCGCAAAGCGGGATGGTCTTGCTGCGGCGGTAGTGACCAGGTCGTATCCCCTAGCAACGGCTCAACCTCTCTGGCTGCTGAAGATAGGCGCGGTACAAGGGAGTAGACAGAAGCAAGGTCGGACGTAGCAGAAGGTCGGGGCAGGCAGCAAGGATCGTAGTCAGGGGCAACGGCAGGAGGTCTGGAACACAGGCTAGGAACACACAAGGAAACGCTTTCACTGGCACTAAGGCAACAAGATCCGGCGAGGGAGTGAAGGGGAAGTGAGGTGATATAGGGAAGTGCACAGGTGTAAACACTAATTGGAACCACTGCGCCAATCAGCGGCGCAGTGGCCCTTTAAATCGCAAAGACCCGGCGCGCGCGCGCCCTAGGGAGCGGGGCCGCGCGCGCCGGGACAGAACTGACGGAGAGCGAGTCAGGTACGGGAGCCGGGGTGCGCATCGCGAGCGGGCGCTACCCGCATCGCGAATCGCATCCCGGCCAGAGGCGGTATCGCAGCGCCCCGGGTCCGTGGAACCGACCGGAGCGCTGCAGTGAGAGGAGTGTAGCGAGCGCTCCGGGGAGGAGCGGGGACCCGGAGCGCTCGGCGTAACAGTACCCCCCCCCTTGGGTCTCCCCCTCTTCTTGGAGCCTGAGAACCTGAGGACCAGACTTTTGTCCAGGATATTGTCCTCAGGTTCCCAGGACCTCTCTTCAGGACCACAACCCTCCCAATCCACTAAAAAGAAGGTTTTCCCTCTGACCTTTTTAGATGCTAAAATTTCTTTGACGGAGAAGATGTCCGAGGAGCCGGAGACAGGAGTGGGGGGAACAGATTTGGGAGAGAAACGGTTAATGATAAGTGGTTTAAGAAGAGAAACATGAAAGGCATTAGGAATACGAAGAGAAGGAGGAAGAAGAAGTTTGTAAGAGACAGGATTAATCTGGCGCAAAATCTTGAAAGGACCAAGATAGCGTGGTCCCAACTTATAGCTAGGGACACGGAAGCGGACATATTTGGCGGAGAGCCATACCTTGTCTCCAGGGGAAAAAATGGGAGGAGCTCTTCTTTTCTTATCCGCGAATCTCTTCATGCGTGAAGAAGCCTGTAAGAGAGAATTTTGGGTCTCTCTCCATATGATGGAAAGATCACGAGAAATTTCATCCACAGCGGGCAGACCAGAGGGCAAGGGGGTAGGGAGGGGGGGAAGAGGGTGACGGCCGTACACCACGAAAAACGGGGATTTGGAGGAAGATTCAGAGATTCTGAAATTATACGAGAATTCGGCCCAAGGTAGAAGATCTGCCCAGTCATCCTGGCGGGAGGAAACAAAATGTCGTAAATAGTCACCCAAGATCTGGTTAATTCTTTCTACTTGTCCATTGGATTGAGGATGGTATGCAGAAGAAAAATTTAATTTAATCTTGAGTTGTTTACAGAGAGCCCTCCAGAATTTAGACACAAATTGGACGCCTCTATCCGAGACGATCTGCGTAGGCAACCCGTGAAGACGAAAAATGTGTACAAAAAATTGTTTAGCCAACTGAGGCGCTGAAGGAAGACCAGGAAGAGGGATGAAATGTGCCATTTTGGAGAATCGATCAACGACCACCCAAATAACAGTGTTGCCATGGGATGGGGGTAAGTCAGTAATAAAATCCATACCAATCAGAGACCAAGGTTGTTCGGGAACAGGCAGAGGAAGAAGAAAACCAGCGGGCTTCTGGCGAGGAGTCTTATCCCGGGCACAGATAGTGCAGGCTCGCACAAAGTCCACCACATCAGTCTCTAGAGTCGGCCACCAATAGAAGCGAGAGATGAGTTGCACAGATTTCTTGATGCCCGCATGACCTGCGAGATGGGAGGAGTGACCCCATTTGAGGATTCCGAGGCGTTGGCGTGGAGAAACAAAGGTCTTTCCTGGAGGAGTTTGCCTGATGGAGGCTGGAGAAGTGGAAATCAGGCAGTCAGGAGGAATGATGTGTTGAGGAGAGAGTTCAATTTCAGAAGCATCTGAGGAACGAGAGAGAGCATCGGCCCTAATGTTCTTATCAGCAGGCCGAAAGTGAATTTCAAAATTAAATCGGGCAAAGAACAGAGACCACCTGGCCTGACGAGGATTCAGCCGTTGGGCAGACTCGAGGTATGAGAGGTTCTTGTGATCGGTGTAAATAATAACTGGAAATCTTGATCCCTCCAGCAGATGCCTCCATTCCTCAAGTGCTAATTTAATGGCTAGAAGCTCTCGATCCCCGATGGAGTAGTTCCTCTCCGCCGGAGAGAAGGTCCTAGAAAAAAACCCACAAGTAACAGCATGCCCGGAAGAGTTTTTTTGTAGAAGGACAGCTCCAGCTCCCACTGAGGAGGCATCAACCTCCAATAGGAAGGGTTTAGATGGGTCAGGTCTGGAGAGCACGGGAGCCGAAGAGAAGGCAGACTTGAGTCGTTTAAAGGCGTCTTCCGCTTGAGGAGGCCAAGACTTGGGATCGGCATTTTTTTTGGTTAAAGCCACAATAGGAGCCACAATGGTAGAAAAATGTGGAATAAATTGCCTGTAATAATTGGCGAACCCCAAAAAACGTTGGATGGCACGGAGTCCGGAGGGGCGTGGCCAATCTAAGACGGCAGAGAGTTTATCTGGATCCATTTGTAGTCCCTGGCCAGAGACCAAGTATCCTAGAAAAGGAAGAGATTGGCATTCAAACAGACATTTCTCAATTTTAGCATAGAGTTGATTGTCACAAAGTCTCTGAAGAACCATACGGACATGCTGGCGGTGTTCTTCTAGATTGGCCGAAAAAATTAGGATATCATCAAGATATACAACAACACAGGAGTATAACAGATCACGAAAAATTTCATTAACAAAGTCTTGGAAGACAGCAGGGGCGTTGCACAGGCCAAAGGGCATGACCAGATACTCAAAGTGTCCATCTCTGGTGTTAAATGCTGTTTTCCACTCATCCCCCTCTCTGATGCGGATGAGGTTATAGGCGCCTCTTAAGTCCAATTTAGTAAAGATGTGGGCACCTTGGAGGCGATCAAAGAGTTCAGAGATGAGGGGTAAGGGGTAGCGGTTCTTAACCGTGATTTTATTAAGTCCGCGGTAGTCAATGCAAGGACGTAGAGAGCCATCTTTTTTGGACACAAAGAAAAATCCGGCTCCGGCAGGAGAGGAGGATTTACGGATAAAGCCCTTTTTTAGATTCTCCTGGACGTATTCAGACATGGCAAGAGTCTCTGGGGCAGAGAGAGGATAAATTCTGCCCCGGGGTGGAGTAGTGCCCGGGAGGAGGTCGATAGGACAATCATAAGGCCTGTGAGGAGGTAGAGTCTCCGCTTGTTTTTTGCAGAAAACATCCGCGAAGTCCATATAGGCCTTAGGGAGACCGGTTACTGGAGGAAGCAGAGAGTTACGGCAAGGGTTACTGGGAACCGGTTTTAGACAGTCCTTGGAACAAGAGGGCCCCCAACTCTTGATCTCCCCAGTGGACCAATCCAGGGTTGGGGAATGAAGTTGAAGCCAGGGAAGTCCAAGGAGAATTTCCGAGGTGCAATTGGGGAGGACCAAAAGTTCAATCCTCTCGTGATGAGATCCGATGCTCATTAGAAGGGGCTCCGTGCGGAAACGTATGGAACAGTCCAATCTTTCATTGTTTATACAATTGATGTAAAGGGGTCTGGTGAGACTGGTCACTGGGATGTTGAACCTGTTGACGAGAGAGGCCAAAATAAAATTTCCTGCAGATCCAGAGTCCAAGAAGGCCACAGAAGAGAAGGAGAAGGCAGAGGCAGACATCCGCACAGGCACAGTAAGACGTGGAGAAGCAGAGTGGACATCAAGGATTGTCTCACCTTTGTGCGGAGTCAGGGTACGTCTTTCCAGGCGGGGAGGGCGGATAGGACAATCCCTCAGGAAGTGTTCGGTACTAGCACAGTACAGGCAGAGGTTCTCCATGCGGCGTCGTGTCCTCTCTTGAGATGTCAGGCGAGACCGGTCGACCTGCATAGCCTCCACGGCGGGAGGCACAGGAACAGATTGCAGGGAACCAGAGGAGAGAGGAGCCGAGGAGAAGAAACGCCTCGTGCGAACAGAGTCCATATCTTGGCGGAGCTCCTGACGCCTTTCGGAAAAACGCATGTCAATGCGAGTGGCTAGGTGAATAAGTTCATGAAGATTAGCAGGCATTTCTCGTGCGGCCAGAACATCTTTAATGTTGCTGGATAGGCCTTTTTTAAAGGTCGCGCAGAGGGCCTCATTGTTCCAGGATAATTCAGAAGCAAGAGTACGGAATTGTACGGCATACTCGCCAACGGAAGAATTACCCTGGACCAGGTTCAACAGGGCAGTCTCAGCAGAAGAGGCTCGGGCAGGTTCCTCAAAGACACTTCGAATTTCCGAGAAGAAGGAGTGTACAGAGGCAGTGACGGGGTCATTGCGGTCCCAGAGCGGTGTGGCCCAAGCCAGGGCTTTTCCAGACAGCAGGCTGACTACGAAAGCCACCTTAGACCTTTCAGTGGGGAAGTGGTCCGACATCATCTCCAAGTGTAATGAACATTGGGAAAGGAAGCCACGGCAAAACTTAGAGTCCCCATCAAATTTATCCGGCAAGGATAGTCGTAGTCCAGAAGCGGCCACTCGCTGCGGGGGAGGTACAGGAGCTGGCGGAGGAGATGGTTGCTGGAGCTGTGGTAGTAACTGTTGTAGCATAACAGTCAGTTGAGACAGCTGTTGGCCTTGTTGCGCAATCTGTTGTGACTGCTGGGCGACCACCGTGGTGAGGTCAGCGACAACTGGCAGAGGAACTTCAGCGGGATCCATGGCCGGATCTACTGTCACGATGCCGGCTGGCAGGTAGTGGATCCTCTGTGCCAGAGAGGGATTGGCGTGGACCGTGCTAGAGGATCGGTTCTAAGTCACTACTGGTTTTCACCAGAGCCCGCCGCAAAGCGGGATGGTCTTGCTGCGGCGGTAGTGACCAGGTCGTATCCCCTAGCAACGGCTCAACCTCTCTGGCTGCTGAAGATAGGCGCGGTACAAGGGAGTAGACAGAAGCAAGGTCGGACGTAGCAGAAGGTCGGGGCAGGCAGCAAGGATCGTAGTCAGGGGCAACGGCAGGAGGTCTGGAACACAGGCTAGGAACACACAAGGAAACGCTTTCACTGGCACTAAGGCAACAAGATCCGGCGAGGGAGTGAAGGGGAAGTGAGGTGATATAGGGAAGTGCACAGGTGTAAACACTAATTGGAACCACTGCGCCAATCAGCGGCGCAGTGGCCCTTTAAATCGCAAAGACCCGGCGCGCGCGCGCCCTAGGGAGCGGGGCCGCGCGCGCCGGGACAGAACTGACGGAGAGCGAGTCAGGTACGGGAGCCGGGGTGCGCATCGCGAGCGGGCGCTACCCGCATCGCGAATCGCATCCCGGCCAGAGGCGGTATCGCAGCGCCCCGGGTCCGTGGAACCGACCGGAGCGCTGCAGTGAGAGGAGTGTAGCGAGCGCTCCGGGGAGGAGCGGGGACCCGGAGCGCTCGGCGTAACATTCCCTTTCTATAATGAGAACATTTATTTTTATTGTTTTATTAACACAGTTTCATTACAAATATTGTATTAATCCCACGGCAGGTCATTTGTTTTCTGTACTTTCTAGCATATATATACATTTTTATGGTGATGTGTTTTATCATCTCGGCATGATTCAATTTAGTTTAATTTTGTCAATTTTATACCATCGCTTACATTTGCCTCTTTTTTATAGACAACAGACGAGCATTTCTGCCGTCAAGGTATATCATGTGATTATTTATCCTTGTGGACATTAACTTGCTATTTTCTTTTAATGTATATACTTGTTGTCTTTTAATTAGTTGTAACTTATAGACATGAGGAAGTGGAATGTAGTACATAAAACCTGTTGTCTGAATAAAATAACCCTGTGAATCAAGTTTATGTTGTATGGGGACTTTAGCAAAACCTCAACATACCTCTCCATACCCATACCCTTCGCATCCATTTTTCTTCATTGGTCATTGTCCAGCTGATCCACTCTACTCCCTAACACAAGGGTGAAACCCAAGAACCTGGGAAAATTGCGGCTGCACTTACCCTATTATCTTTAATTATTGTAAGATCATCTCACCCACAAGCACAACACCTAAAGCTAAGAAATTTAGGGATAGATCTGTCAGTTAAGCCCAGTGAGGCAGGGAGTAGCTGATGTATCTGTAAATGGGCACTTGTCAAAATCAAAAATGTTTATATGTTTTACATCTTGGCAAAACATTAACCTTTCTAATATACAAAAATGTCAATATATATATATATATATATATATGTATACATATATATATATTTTATTTATAGAAATAATAGCTTATAAAAATGACCATTAGGGGTCCCATACTATCCAGAACATAATCCTGTCTAGCTGCTGAATCATCTTTGTCCAAGCTGACGCACAGGCATGAACAAGATCCAGTATGTGAGAGTGGGACTAGCCCTCCTCTGTGCTCACTCCTGTCCTATCTGTCTAAAAACAAAGAGGAGGGGGTGACACAGTAGTCTGAAGTGATTGGATGAAGAGACCATGTACAGTACAGCAGATTTAGGGAGGAAGTGAATGCATGGTAAGTGAGGTCGGGCTCATTCCTTGCCTCGGAAATGCCCTTTCATGAGCAATGGATGTCAGAATAAGTAAACAGCAGAACAGATGGATATTTGAGCCAAATACATAAGCTTGACATATAAAAAGACCATCTGCATGACTAAGTGAGAAACATATATGATCATTATTTTTTCTGTGATATGACAGGTACGCGTTAAGACTATGATTTCTCTGAAAAGACGAATACATGGTGCATTGTAGTGAAGGTGGTTTGGGCAGCATGAAACAGCTTACAGGTTATCTTAAATGAGTGTATTGACATCTGGGAGCTTCACCAATTTGTGAGCTTTCATAGTTGCGGCAGGACCACACTGTTTCACTGAGGGGACCCATAAACTACAAGTAAATTGTGTATAAAATTTCTGCTTGCTTGGCTGCTCTCATTTGGAGTAGTAAGCTGATTTTTTTTTTTAATTTTGTTTTAAGTTAAGAATTAAGATAACAGAGTTTGATGGAATTTCATCAGAATGGTCTCCAGTAGAAAAGACATATTAACATTATCTTATATTTTTTCTGTTAGTCATAAAAAGTCTTGTTTTTGTGGGATAGGGTTTTTTTTTGTTTTTTTCGACAGGTGTAGTTTAAAAAAAAATTTACACCATTTTGGGTACAAACTGCAATCTTTGGATCACTATAATGCTTTAGAATACTAAGTAGAAAGAAAGCAGTATTGCCTTTCATTGTCAAAATGATAGGCCCACCTAGGGGCATATGTTAAAGAGTACCTCTCATTGACTTGATACATTTTATAATCCTCCCAGTTCTCTGCCCCCATCATGATACCCCCCGATTTTATTTTTATTATTTCTTAGTTTTCTACCTTGATATTGCTCTGCATTTTCGGCTCAGATTCAGGTTCACAGACTGGGAAGGGGGGTTCCCCAGCAGGTGTGACATCATCTGAAGCCATACAGGGGAGAACTTCCTTACTCTGCAACCAACAGCAAACAGCAGTTAAGTGTGAGATGAGCTATGATTGGATAAGGTTGGACACACACACCTCAGTTCTTCAGACTGCATTTCCTGTGTTTGACCAGCAGGAGTCCAAACTCTGTGCAAAATATGGGGGGAAATGTGCTCTGGATAAGTAGGGAGACACCTAGTGGCAGCTTTTCTAAACACAAATAAAACATAGAAAACTTGATTTTTTTAAACAAAGTATATAAGAAATATTTTTTTATTTCCCATAAGGAGTGCAATAGCAAAATTAGTTTTAATGAGTGCCCATTTAAGTCCCCTTTCCCACCAAAGTATTGGATGAATAAGGTAGTTCCCTTTTTCTGTTAAATACCTTAGATGCCACAGTCATTTTTGACCGTGACATCCAAGGGAGTTAAATGGGTTATACAGGAAAAAACTTTTATATATATATATATATATATATATATATATCAACTGGCTCCAGAAAGTTAAACAGATTTGTAAATTACTTCTATTAAAAAATCTTAATCCTTTCAGTACTTATGAGCTTCTGAAGTTAAAATTGTTCTTTTCTGTCTAAGTGCTCTCTGATGACACGTGTCTCGGGAATAGCCCAGTTTAGAAGCAAATCCCCATAGCAAACCTCTTCTAAACTGGGCGTTTCCCGAGACACGTGTCATCAGAGAGCACTTAGACAGAAAAGAACAACCTTAATTGTAATTGTAACTAATGTAACAGATAAGGGGTCTGCTGAGTTTATATTGGGGATGAACATTATGAAAAATTATTTCACTGAGATATTAGATGATTGTATGTCTCTCTTCCCCATATGTCCCCTTCAGGCCAGAGGGCTGAGCAGCACCACTTGAAAGTCCTACAGGCGGGGCAGAAGTTTGCTAACAGGCAAGGTGAAATCTGCAGAGTACGAGTTCAAGATATCAGGTCAGTGACCTTACAACCCAACACTGAAACCATCATCTGGTGTCGTACACGTCCCGGAGTCAAGAATAGGGACTATCAGACCCTGCTGGAACCTATGCAGTTGGAAGATCATCCTCTCGCCTGAGCTGCCAGAAGTCTCGTCACTGTCACCAACAGGAGAGTCCCAATGCGGTTCGTAAACTTGTATGATTCTGCTATTGTCTTACCCAAGTAAATTCCATTGGCTCAGTTGCACCTCCTAGAGTCGAAAGACATTGTGACAGAATGTTTGGTGGTCCGACAGCATGCAGCTCAAGTTACCCATGGATCCAGTGCTATAGAGCCCTGGTGGGCGCAGCTCCAGGTGGGAGATGATACTACCCCAAGGGACCAGGTCAATGGAGTCATCAATGTCGCCAAAAGGTATCATGAAGCTTTCAACAAACACCCCACAGACTTCGGGAAGACTTTGATGATCCAGCACCGTATAAAGACGCTTATCCTTTGCCAAGGATCGAGGAGTCGCTTATGGTCCTCAGGTCTGCTGCTCACTTCTCCACCCTGGATTTGACCAGCGGATACTGGCAAGTACCCATGGTTGTGAAGGATCGGGAGAAGACTGCCTTTGTGACACCCATGGGGTTGTTCAAGTTTAAAAGTATGCCGTTTGGGCTATGCAATGCCCCCGCTACGTTCTAGCATCTGATAGAAAGGTGCCTGGGTAATTTGAATTTCCAAAGTGTCTTGTTGTACCTGGACGATGTCATTGTGTACTCCAAGTCTTACCAGGAACACCTCAGTCATCTGTCAGATGTCTTTCAAGTCTTAATCAAGCATGGGTTGAAGATCAAACCATCAAAGTGTCACTTGCTCAAACCTCAAGTCCATTACCTGGACCATGTTGTCAGTACAGAGGGAGTTCAGCCAAATCCTGAAAAGGTGGATGCTGTCAAGAACTGGCCTACCCCCGCATGGTGAAGGATGTCAGGAGCTTCCTGGGATTTGCCGGCTACTACCGCAGCTTCATCCCTCACTTCGCCCAAATTGCAGAACCCTTCACAGCTCTCCTATGGGGTAGGGTAAAGGAGAATTACAATGGAAGATTACCTATTGAATGGGCCAAAGAGCAAGAGACAGCGTTCCGAGCTCTTAAACGCCTGCTGACAGAACCACCCATCCCGGCGTTTTCAGACTACAGTCAGCAGTTCCGGCTCTATACTGATGCTAGTTTTGAAGGTCTGGGAGCTGTCCTGTCCCAAGTTCAGGATGGACAAGAGAGAGTGATGCCTACACCAGTCGTAACCTGTGAGGAGCATAGAAGAACGATGCCAATTACAGCTCATTCAAATTGGAACTTCTTGCCCTGGTATGGGCCGTGACAGAAAATTTCAAAGATTATTTGGCTGCCATGCCATTTACACGGATAATAACCCCCTGGCTCACCTGAACACTGCCAAGTTGGGTGCCATTGAGCAACGATTGGTTTCAAGATTAGCTAATTACAGCTTCACCATCAGGCACAGAAGTGGCAAGTCAAACATCAATGCCGATGAACTGTCTCGGATGACCCCCGGTGAAGACGTGTGGGAAGATGTGGAGATGCCCCCATTTTGTCAAAGATTTGTGAACCAGAATGTTGTGGCCGCCCTCATGGATGGTGAGCCCAGATCTGAAAAGGTTAAAGAACACCTGGAAGACTCTACAAGATGAAAGTCGAGTTATGGGGGATCTGTTGGACTACCTTCTGGCAAAAAAGGTACCAACCCGTGTACGCCGGGCCCAGTGTGAATACGAGTTGAAACGTCTGTGGCGACAGAGGAGGCGACTTTTTGTGCACAAAGGACCGTTGTACCGAAATTCTTTGGATCCAGTCTCTGGTGATTGACTTCATCAGATTCTGGTTCCCCGAAGAGATGCGGCGATGGTCCTCAATGCATATCATGACCAGTCGGGACACTTTGGAGTCCACAAGACCGAAGCCACTGTCAGGCGAAGATTCTATTGGATTGGAATGCGGAGCGACATTGATAAATAATGCAGTGAATGTTCTGTCTGTAACGTCACCAAGAATGTGCACAAGGACGCAAGAGAACTCCTCCATTCCATCCAGGATGACAGACCCAACCAGTTGGTCGTGCTAGAACATGTGAAATTGTCTCCTACCTGGTCCAGGTATACCTATGCTCTCACCATGGTCAATCATTACTCCAAGTGGGTTGCTGTGGTACCTATCAAAGATCTCACAGCCAAAACATTGGCCCAGATGTTCTACTCTAAATGGGTGCAAACCTTTGGAAGTCCTGAGTCTGTTCTTACTGACCGTGAAAAATTGTCATATGTTGTCAGAAAGTGTGTATTGACTTGTATAATGTTATAGGGAGAAGTAGCTATAGCCAAAGGGCCCCATTAGCAGAGGTATTCGGGTAGAAATCTTCCGGCAGCCCAATCCGAATTCATCTTTGTTCTCCAGTATGCAGTTGTGATTCCTAAAAATCCCACATGTGAACATGTTTATCCCAGTTATTCATACCCTTACCAAAATGGAGCTTGTAAGGACACTGAAAGCTATGCCACATAGACTCTTTCCCCAGTTTGTTTGTTCACCAGCCCTGAGAAGGACATTTGTGAAATGCCCCAGGAACTGTTTGTTGCTGTCACTAGGCCTCAGTGGTCACTTCATGTCGTCCGGCCTCCAGGACTGGGCATCAAGGATGGCTGTTGTTAAGAGGGGAAGTTTGTGGTGGCCCAGTACAGGAGTTGCACCCCTGTATCCTTGCTGCCCTGTCAGGCAGACTCCATTCAGTGACCCCTGCCCCCCCCCTGTACCTGTGTTCCATGTCTAATGTTATACACTTATGTTAGCTAATGTAAAGTGTATAAATTGTCATACACCTTTAAGTAATATTGCTATGCATTGTAACCAAGGAAGGTACCAGTGACCATGTGACCTACAGGGTGACCTATGGGACCCCTCCAGAGTCACCCCCATATAAACCCAGGGGGGAGCTAGTTCAGTCTCTTTTCCTGCTTAGCTGAGTTACAGTGAGGTCAAGTCCAGGGAGAGGATATCTAGTGTCCTGAGGAGGCCTGAAGCCTACCACGCAGCCACGCATCCACAAGTCCACTGCCCCAAAAGTGAACGTCAAAACCTGGTAAGCTACAAATGGGGAGAAGTCTGTCTCTAGTCAGTCCCAGTCAAGTCAGTCAAGATTAATATGTGTCATGTCAGCATGGCCCTGCATCAAATTGTCCAAGCCCACTACAAGTCCCAGCAAGCCTTGAGGTTTCTGAAGTCACTGGTCACCTCCTTTGGCCGAGCCAAGCTGTTAAGACTGTTACACCTGTCTAAGTACAGTACAGCTGGCGTTGTTCCATAACTTGGCATTTGAGTCATTATTTCCCCCCTTGCCTAGCCCAGGATCCAGAGGTATACCTTCGGGTTGTGTAGAGGTTAAACCATGCCCTGGCGTCATGAACACAAGGGGTTAATGCCATCTGCCCCTAGGGTAATTCCATCTGCCCTCATCACACACTCACCACATTAGGTTCCTTACTTCTTAGACTGCCAGTGGGTGAAATCTGGTGAAAAATGCCATATACAAGGCAGAAATAGAGCAACTGCTCATGTGCATACATACAGTAACAGCTTATCCTGAAAAGCACGGCTACACTTTAAGTCCAATGAATAGAAGTCAACTTTATATAACCTACGACTGTTGCATTAACAATCTCATTCTTTTGTTTATTGAATTTCTCCTTTAAGCAAGCCTCTCAATAGTACTTGAATATATTCAAGCATAAGTGTAAGCTCCTGGGCCCAGCAGCAAAATCTTTAACAGGACCCACCCACATTTCACGTGTTATTTATAAATACTGGTATTTGTTTATGTGACAGAGTTGCCTTTGGGCTCCCTCAGGTGTCTGGGCCTGTGTGCGCCTGCTACCTCTGCAATAATCCTATAGCAATACCCCGGTATACAAGTACCTGACTACTTACATTAGAGTCGGTTGAGCTAACTTGTTTCGAAAGTCACAGCTAACTGTGCAGATTTGCAGCATATAAAATAAATGTAGAAGATAATGTGTAAAGACTGTCTCATCTCTAAGTGACGCCATGCATAGCAACATTACAGGAACGTTTGATGTATACACTGGGATAGAGTGCAATATGAATCTGCAGACAATTGCTCCCCATTGATTTCCCATCCCTCGGGTTGATAATTGTACGGAATCAGGCCCTAGAGAGGTATCAAGTTTTCAGCCAAGCTCTGGTACCTTGTTAGCTTTGTGATTAGATCAAGAAGTGTGCTCACTCCATGCAGCGTTAAACATTAAACTTTATTTTATTCGGCTCACTGATCTAATAAGCGTCATGGATAATTTAAATTATGGATGTGAGGCCATCAGCGGCGGAGGAAGCCTTTCTGAAGACAAATATCTGACTGATCTGAGACCTCCTCACATACAGAGTTCTGACAATGAATGTGGAGCCTTATATTATCTGTAGAGTGAATCCCATGTCTCCTAGTTTTTTTTCTGGACTCACAGCAATAGGATGTGACAAGAGAAAATAGTCAGATCTGTTGCAGCTCTTCAATGTAAAATAGAATGCATAATCTACACAGATGGGACAATGCTTCATGAAGCTGCCACAGCCATGATTTCACCGGATGAGAACATCAATAGATTTTATTATTCAAGAATACATATTTTTATCATTTAATGACTTTATTAGATTTTAGCATCTACATATCAGTGCTGTATTTTTTCTTTAAAGCAGAAGCTGCAATACTGTGACACATCTGTTGCAAGATGGACACCCACGGTGCCCAATGTACTCCATTGGCTTATCATGGGGTCAGGTGCCTGTTGTTTTCATAAACTACAAATATGAAGCTCTTCTAGATGTCACTTTAAATAATATTTTAGAATGAGTTGAATAATGTAACAGATGTGCCTGCATCTGGTTCTGGCAGAAGAGGTTCTAGAACACCGCCTGTGTTCAGCGGCGGTGACACTCATTGCCGTCATGATGCCCGGGCCCGGGGACATGGACAACAAGCCAATGGCCAAATAAGCGCACCTCCTGAGGTGGGCTGTTTAAACCTCAGCATGTCCTTTATACATTGCCTGTGAAAGAGGTTCTTCCTTGTTACTGGCTCTTTATCTGTTGCATTCCTGTATACTTGGGTTATTACCATGGCTTGTGAACTGACTACTCTCCTGCTTTCTTTTCTTTTGACTTGGCCTGTCTGACATCTCTTTCTCTGTCTGTTTGTTTATTCCCTGTGTTTTGTGATTACTCCTTGATCTGTGCCTGTTTAACCCATTCTCTCCTGACCTGTTGTCTGACTTTTAGCTGATGGAGTTTTATAGCAATACACAGGAATGTATTTAAAGAGGCATAAATATACTTTTATTTATTTTTTAAATGTCAATTTTACAAAAAAATACTAAAAAATGAAAATCTGTCTTTATGCAGACAGACTACTCTGTGTTTTGCAGCATACTGAATATCGGCTGTAAAGTGTGTTGGTATCCAGTATAGGAGATTACCACTGCAGCCTTCAGGTGTTCCTAAACTGCAACTCCCATGATGGGAGTTGTAGTTTTGCAACAGCTGGGGGGTACAATCTTTGTAAAACTTTGTGTTAGAGCTGTGTATTCTCCATCTGTGTGCCTCCAGCTCTTGCAAAACTACAGACAAAGGATGTGTGGGCATGCTGGGAGTTGTAGTTTTGCAACAGCTAAAGGCAACACTGCTATAACATAGTGCTTTACAAACCTTGCAGCTCCAGCTGTTGCAAAACTACAACTCCCAGCATGCTTAAACAGCCAAAGTTTTCTCTGACTCCTGACTGACAAAGAAGCTGATCAGACATTCAGGAGGATGTGAAAGCTGAATGCCACACATAGTGACAGCTATGTAGATTAGCATCCAGCTTTACTAGGAGCAGATAGAAAATGTACGGTACGCATAAAACTACTGTGCTTTTATCACTAAAATCCTTGCACTAATTTAGAAAGATCTATTTTTATATTTAAACATTTAATATTGTTATAAACTCACCATAATGTCTTAGCAATACTGCAGGCAAACTATAATCTTTCTCTCTGTGTAACATGTACAGCATAAAATCAGAGAGGAAAAGGTTACAGAGTGCAGTGATTTGCAGACTGCCAGACCATGAGCAGATGAGTCATCCACAGTGAGGGAGAAGATGGACACGCCCCCTCCATAAGGTAAGATCACAAAGCAAGTGAGCAAGATATTAGATGTCAGAGATATATAGGTCCAAGACACATAAAGATTTTATGTACATGATCAGGATTAGGTACTGAGTAACATATCACTTTTTTTTTTTTTTTCTTTTTGCCAGTATGACACGTACGCTTTAACTATAGGCACCTGAGAGCCTATGTCTAGGGCAGCAGTATTGAGGGGGGAAGGACTTAAAGGGAATCTGTTAGCTCTTGTTGTACTGAATGGCATTTCAGTACAGTTTAGGCAGATGTATGTTTGTACAGTATGTATGACAAAAGGTCACTTATGTGCATAGGTTTGGCTTCTGATACTCTATGGGGATATTAGACACATAAATCATGAGATTGTACCGCAGACATGTCGTGAACAGAGCTGTGAACATTATGACTGAACAATTGTGATGTAACTATCAATGTGTAATCATGACGTGTATTAGGCAGCAGGACATAAACAATTGGTATCATTACTACTAAACATTTAATTTATGGACACTTAGTCATAAACGGGATTTCTGAATAAAATTGTAATAGTTAGTTCATTTTATTGAAACCATATCCAACAGGTGACATTTCTAATGAGTAACAGCATATTACTTCAACTATGAGTATAAAACAAATAGTATAAGATTAGTATAAGCTTTATTACTAGGTAACCTATAAGAAAGTACAAGCAGATTTTATGAACAGTTCAATAGGTTTACGTTATCAGAATAATGTTTAGTCATTTTGAAGCCTTACAATTATAGACACATACAATGGCAAGAATAACCTCACATTCTCTCAAATGATTTATACTGCACGAACCACCGGCAGCGTGTAACAGAAGTCCAGAGATTTCATAATTTAAAATGAGTTAGTGAGAGTAGTCATCTAAGTGATCCAAGACTTCTCCCAACACTGCTTGATTTTGCGGATTTTGCTGCAGATTCACCATGGACCCCCATAGACTTGCATAGCGGGGGTGGGGGTGACATCACATGGGGGCAGAGTCATGTGGTCGCCACCCGGCTGTTTGTGGCACTGCGGCGTGCAACTCAAACAGGTGGGTGGCGAATCCAAGATTGCGGGGGTCCCCAGTGGCGGGAGCCCCGCAGTGAGACATCTTATCCCCCATCCTTTGGATAGGGGATAAGATGTCTCAGGGCCGGAGTACCCCTTTAAATACAGACTATAAGGGTATAGTCTCATGGACAACATCATTTCTGGGGGGGGACTCAAAATCAGAACTGAATCTGCCTTGTGGATTTTAGTCCTGATTTTGATGTAGTTTTTCCATGTATTTTGTAAAGATCCCATTTAATTTCAAGGGGAGCTTCCATGTGGAACTGCACTGGAAAATGAGGTCACTGAAGTCCATGAGGAAAAAATGGGTAATTTATTTTCTTAAAACAACACTTTTTTTTTTTTTTTTAACATCCCCCATTAAAATCAAAAGGAAATTTTATTATAGGAAAAACGGTGCAGTTGTATTATGTAGAATCAGTGCAGTTCAGCTTAAAAAAATTACTAACTCAGAATAAATACAAGATAAGTAATTAAAGGTGTTTATATTTTATGAGTAATTCTGTATGTAAATTGTAAGATGTTCAAAAGTCATTAGCTAATTTACAATATTAGTTCCTTCTAGAGATGAGCGAACTTACAGTAAATTCGATTTGTCACGAACTTCTTGGCTCGGCAGTTGATGACTTTTCTTGCATAAATTAGTTCAGCTTTCCGATGCTCCGGTGGGCTGGAAAAGGTGGATACAGTCCTAGGAGACTCTTTCATAGGACTGTATCCACCTTTTCCAGCCCACTGGAGCACCTGAAAGCTGAACTAATTTACGCAGGAAAAGTGATCAACTGCCGAGCCGAGAAGTTTGTGACGAATCGAATTTACTGTAAGTTCGCTTATCTCTAGTTCCTTCATGTAGGTAGAGAGTATGAACTCCATGCCCACCATAAGAATGTAAGAGTAGCTGCATAGGCGGTGAACAGTACCAGATAAGCCCTGAACAGAACACTGTCTAATTGATAGCATAGATTAAGCCATTGGCTGTGCCAGGTTTCTTCTGATTCCATCTCCTGTATGTAGGAACGCATTGAGGTGACCTCCTGTAGGATCTGTTTCATCAATGGATCATCTGATATTTCTGGACTCTGGAATACTTCATCTACACCACAGAGGCTCTCTAGAATGCAAAAGAAATGACACTTAAAGGGGTACTCCAATGGGAAAAAATTTTTTAAAATCAACTGGTGCCAGAAAGTTAAACAGATTTGCAAATTACTATAATCCTTCCAGTACTTATCAGCTGCTGTATGCTCCAGGGGAAGTTGTATTTATTTCTGGAGTTCTTTTCTGTCTGACCACAGTGCTCTCTGCTGACATCTCTGTCTATGTCAGGAACTGTCCAGAGTACAAGCAAATCCCTCTAACAAACCTCTCCTGCTCTGGACAGTTCCTGACATGGACAGAGGTGTCATCGGGGAGCACTGTGATCAGACAGAAAGGAAATTCAAAAAGACCTTCCTGTGGAGCATACAGTAGCTGATAAGTACTGGAAGGATTAAGATTTTAAATAGAAGTAATTTGCAAATCTGTTTAACTTTCTGGCACCAGTTGATTAAAAAAAAAAATGTTTTCCACTGGAGTACTCCTTTAACCTCTTAAAGACCATGGACATAAATGTATGTCCTGGTTAGGCGGTACTTCGGAGCAATGAGGTCATGTGCGGCAGGTCCCAGCTGCTGATAGTAGCCAGGGACCCGCCGGTAATGGCCGACATCCACGATAGCACTGAACAGTATTAGCAATCAACTGATTGCTATAAATAGTGCCCTATGGGGACTATTAAAGTGTAAAAAAAGAAGTAAAAAAAGCTTTAAAAAAAGTTACAAAAAATTGGAAAAATCCCCTCCCCCAATAAAAATTTAAAATGTACCTTTTTCCCCACTTTACCCCCAAAAAGTGTTAAAAAAAGAATTAATAAACATATTTGGTATTGCCGTATGCATAAATGGTGAACGTAAAAAAAAACCTCCACGTTGCTTCTTTTTTGTCACATTTTATTCGAAAAAATTTATAAAAAAATTAAGAAAAGTTTTATATACACAAATGTGGTATCAATAAAAAGTACAGATCATGGTGCAAAAAATTAGCCCTCAAATCGCCACTTAATGAAAAGTTATAGATCCTCAAAATAGAGGGATTTTAAACGTACTAATTTGGTTAAAAGTTTGCAATTTTTTTAAAGCGCAACAGTAATAGAAAAGTATGTAGTCATGGGTATCATTTTAATTGTATTGACCCACAGAATAAAGAACACACGTAATTTTTACCATAAATTGTACAGAGCGAAAACCAAACCCATAAAAATTAGCAAAATTGCTGTTTTCTTATTAATTTCCCCACACAAATAGTATTTTTTTGTTGCGCCATACATTGTATGGTAAAATGAGTGATGTCATTACAAAGGACAACTGGTTGCGTATAAAACAAGCCCTCATACTGGTCTGTGGATGAAAATATAAAAGAGTTACAATTTTTAGAAGGCGAGAAGGCAAGGAGGAAAAATGCAAAATGCAAAAATAAAATTGACCTGGTGCTTAAGGTGAAAATGGGCTTGGCCCTTAAGGGGTTAAAGGAGTTGTTCTATCAGTCAATTTACAACACAATGGTTGTCATAGAGAGTGGTCTCAGTATGGAGGATTCGGTGGTATTACATGGTGGCAAGCAGCACAGAGAGGTAGCCAGCACATACGAGACTAAGCGTGAAAAGAAGCACAGGGGAACACGTGGATCTGACTCACAGGAAGCCTGCAGCGGAGATGCTCAGTCAAACAACAGAAGAACAATCCAGCGAAGCAAAGAGACAAAGACAGGCGGCACTCACCAGCCAGGTATGTTTATACAGGTCTCGTAGACAGGTACAGGTAGCAGGCGGGGGAGCTGTGGTAGAGGACGGGGCTAGCCGGAACAAGTTGTTTCGTGCGGCTCACGCACTTCCTCTAGCCTCGTCCACCACCACAGCTCCTCGCCTGCTACCTGCACCTGTCTACGAGACCTGAATAAACATACCTGGCTGGTGAGTGCCGCCTGTCTTTGTCTCTTTGCTTCACTGGATGTATTACATGGTGGTCTGTTGAGTGCTGTATAATAATAACCATTCTGGAGGGAAAAAGTGTGGCCACCTGTAATTTTCCTTTATCAGTTGAGTAGTAGGCTAGAACCAACAGGACTCGTAGTGATCCACTGGATACTAAAGAAAGCTTTTCTGTGAGGAAGGGTCATCATGGTGGACAACTCCTTCAAAACCCCTTAAAACTTTTTGATGACTGGCTAAGAGGAAGTGAATAAAAACTAGACAGATTTATAAAGAACTAAGCCAACCAATGATATAGTCCTAACACTGATTATTAGTGTACATTGATAACACTCCAAAAGACCATCTTATTGAGAAACAACTTTGGGTGGTTTTCTCTTGCAGGTTTCCCTATATTTTTTATTATTACAACTCAAAAGATTTTTAAAATTTCTTCAATCTCAAGCTCACAGAGCCACACCAACTTCATCCATGACATCAGGTATTTCTATGACATCAGAACATGAACTTTGTAGTCCTCTAAAGACAATATACCTGCTGTATCATTGGTTGATCCCATGGAGTTTTCTTCTGTGTTTTCATTGTAATGACTGTGACATTGAGATATCAGATGAGCTCCAGGAGCATCTTTGTCAGTGTGAAGAAACTTTATCACCACAATAGATTTTCCAAGGCTCAAAACCATAAGGGCCATGCATACAATAAAGAACACACCTAAAGAAAGAAAAAATAGATATTTTTTACATATATTTATAGTTATTGTCAGGGTTTTCCCGTTCCCGGGTAATGAATGATTCAGCTGCTGCATAAAGTTTTATTACTCTAAAGGATCCAATGTATCCATGTATTACACAGACAGACTATTATGTTCAATGGGAACTGTTGTGTTTTACAATTGCTCTTGTTATAATTTTCATCTGTGGAACTATCTAACAAAAAAAATGACTTTTCAATTGGCTTAAAATGTTTTTTAGAAATACTTTAAAGTGGTACTCCACCCCTAGACATCTTATCCCCTATCCAGCGTTCGTTTGGAGCAACAGGTGCAGTGCCGGAGGCTCGTAACATCACAGCCACACCCCGCTTGTGATGTCACGGCCACGCCCCCTCAATGCAAGTCTATGGAAGGGGGCATGACGGCCATCACACCCCCTCTCATAGACTTATATTAAGGGGGCGTGACCGTGACATCACGAGTGTACGTGGCCATGACATCATGAGCCTCTGCCCCGCATTGCCAGTCATCCAAAACAGAGCGAACAGATATCTGGGGTGCCGCAGCCCAGAATGGTGGGACCCCCACGATCAGACATCTTATCCCCTGCCTTTTGGATAGGGGATAAGATGTCTAGGGGCAGAGTACCCCTTTAATTCCTGATTAATTCTGGAGCATTGTTTGTCAATGTATTTATACATTTCCAGTCTGATTGGCCTAGTGTGTACACATAGAGAGATACAATTCCAAGGACAAATCATTAACTTCTTTTGTTACAAGATCATATCTCGTACCTACTGAAGGAAGCACTTTAGTAGGCAAGGACATAGGAAATACATTCTTGCTTCTAAAGACTCTGGTTCAGACTAGATAGCAGATTCATGCCTATAGAATA
Source organism: Hyla sarda (assembly GCF_029499605.1). NCBI lineage: Eukaryota > Metazoa > Chordata > Amphibia > Anura > Hylidae > Hyla > Hyla sarda. The sequence goes on from NC_079198.1 coordinate 86,016,512, forward strand.
AGACTAGGCTGCTCCAGCTGAGATTTAGCCTGAGCTACAGAAACTAAAGTGAGATCTTTGTATTTTTGCAGCTTTCATCTAAACCTTTTGTAAGGAGGAGAAGGAAGACCATCAGGGGATGTTCAGGCAGCATGCAAAAAAAAAAAAAAAAAGAGGATCGGTGATCGTGATCCTCCTCTTATCCCTAGATGGCTTTTGATGACCCAGGGAGGGATAACTCTTTGGTTCATGTTATCTGTCTCCTATAAATAATACTGTGTACCTGCCCTCTGATATGATATACGTTAAAGGCAGACATAGATTTTTATAACTGTCAGCAGAACATGTTCAATGTAGAGGGGAGGGGTAAGCTGCAGCCAGACAACTCTGGCGCTGGCCCTCCCAAAGCGATAGTTGGCCTTCAGCTAACTTTTGTTTAAGGTGTATGTTGAACATATAAACACTCCCCTGAGCTCCTAGTGTCAAGATTAGTCAAACACTCACATTTATCATTGTGCCCATCCTGTTTATACCAAATGTTTGGCTTAAAATGTACTGCACACTTCTTATTCTCACTAGAGAAGAATGTGTAATACACTTCTGACTGATTTAAATCTGTAATGACTTTTTCACATACTGATTGTAGCCATAGATTATTGGTCAGGATCATTGGTTTAACAAATGCAGCAACGAATGTTGATATGTTTTGTGGGTATGTCATGTTTTTTTACAAAGTAGACTTTATTTTACTAAAGAAATTGGTCACTAGGTTTATTTTGCCCTATCTGAGGGCAGCATTAACTAGTGATAAAAACATGATCTACCTTGATTTTAAGTCTACCACACCGAAAGAGCCTATGTTTGGAAATGGTCTAAATATCTAAATATTTTCTGTGGCGGCAACATCTGTCACGGAAATTCGGCCATGTGCATGGTGCAGCAGAATTCCATTGAAAATAATTTGACACTTCTGCAATGGAATTTGCAACCTATTTGCAACCAAACTGCATTTTTCACATTTATAATGACTTTATTAAAATATGTGCATGTAAACTTAGGCATAAGTAGCATATACATTATGAACTCAGCCCACCTGGAACTTTTATTTTTTTGGGAGGTGTTATGCATCAAATTTGCGCTCAGTTTAGACTTTTAACTACAAACAAATTTTTTTAATGCACAATTTTTTATGCAACATTTTAATTCTCTTTGATGCAAAATTGGTGCATAAAGTGCTAAGTGGTATTTTGACAGTGTGCCCCTAAAATGCTTAATCCCTGGCAGAGTTATAGACATTGACAATGAAAGGACTCACCAATTAATGGCACACTTAAGGTGGTAGCTGGAAGGTCATCAGCCATGTTAACCCTGAAGACTGTGTACCCAACAAGAATGCTGGTTTTAAACATGATCCGAGTCCCACTGTCAGGGGGCAGGTAGAAGCTCATGAGGTCCACAATCATAAGCAGAATGCTAGGAACAAGAAGGCCTACAATATACAGCAGGGGGCGACGGCGGATAACAAGCTGTAAAACAAAATGGATGAAATGGTGATGGATAAACACAAGGTATGTACCATACAGGAAGCCAAAGCAACTGAGATGGTGCCCTTTAAAAGTGGTGCCCCAGCTCTTATAAATTCCCTCACTTAAAGGGGTACCCGCCCTAGACATCTTATCCCCTATCCTTATCCCCTCCCCTATAAGATGTCTGATCCCGGGGGTCCTGCTGCTGGAGACCCGCAATCTCTCCTGCAAGCCCCCCGAGTCATCACTGCACAGAGCTAAGTTTGCTCCGTGCATGATAACTCATGATACAGGGGCTGGGGTCTCGTGTTGTCATAGCTCTGTCCCCTCATCACGCCCCGCCCCCTCCCATAGGCTTGTATTGAGGCGGCAGGGCGGGACGTCACGAGGGGGCAGGGTGTGATGTCACAAGGGGGCAGGGCTAGACATCACGAGACTCAAGCCCCTGTATCGTGAGTCATCACGCATGGGGCAAACTTAACTGCCTGCAATGATGACTAGGGGGGCTGCAGGAGAGATTGCTGGGGTCCCCAGCAGCGGGAACCCCCACAATCAAACATTCAAACATCTTATCCCCTATCCTTTGCATAGGGGATAAGATGTCCAGGGCGGAGTACCCCTTTAAACATGTGGGCAGTGTGGGCCTGTATATGGCTCCCCCTTCAGAGTTTGCTTAATGTTATCAGGAAAAATAGGCTATACACAACTGTTATTCTTTCTCCCAAGAATAGAGGAAAAGGAATGGTCTCAGGATATATGTATTTATTTAGGTCTTGGTTCTGTGTTTTAGGGAATCAGGAGTCTGTATTCATTTTTGTGCATGATAAAGGGGGACATAAGCACTTTTCGTGATTCAAATGAAATAGCTGTTGGTTGAACGCTAGTCCTGCCGACAGCGGTCTATCCTGATCCTCCCATACACATACATGCACGACTCAGACAAGTGTGTATTTCTTTTTAATGGGGATAGAGGAGAATGCAGCCACCAGACAATAGCTTATCTTCTGGAGAAAACTTGCTGTGTGGGGAGAGTTGGGAGGTCCCCATACCTATTAGACAGTTGGCAGATCCTGCCAAAATGTCTGCTTTAGTCATGCTGCACAATCTCCTTGATTTCCCTTTTCAAAAGATGGCACGTATGATTTACATGAAGGTGTCAAAACTAAGTATATTGTATATACCACAGTATAAAGGCAACACGTAGCACACCGGAAAAAAAAAACTAATGGATTAATGCCTTTTGAAACAAAAAGGTCTTCTGTGCAAAGATAAAAATACAACTAAACTCAAAAGCAATTAATTATATTACAAGAGGAAAATTAAATGTTGGTTATTATCTGCCATTACATTGGCATCAAAATAAGAATTCCAACAGGGAACCATAAAGTTCCCTGCTGGTCCCCTTCCAAATCGGATAATTGAAAAAAAAAAAAATAGAACATTCATCTTCCATTTTCTTTTCATGACTTCTGGGGTCAGGGAGGGCTGGTCATGCATATTAATATATCCTCCCCAAAGGGAGCACAGAGAAAAAAATGTATTAAGAGTTTCTGTTCCAAAATACCCCAAAAATATGTTGACTTCCCTTATTGGTGCTGGGGGTCAAGACGCCACACTGCTGCTCAGCCAATCACTCACCACAGTGGTGTCCTGCCTCAGCCAGTGGTTGGCTTAGCTACAACATGACGTATTGACCCCCAGCACCAGAAAGTGAAGTTCACTGGAGACTTGGAGCAGTATTATAGGAGGCTATGGGGGACCAAGGGAGGTAAGTACAGTTTTTTGTTTAAGCGGGCAGTGTGGCCATGTCTTTTGCAAGACAAACCCTTTAAAGGCGTATTCCAGGAATTTTTTTTATTTGACTATGCTACATGGGCTGTAAAGTTAGTGTAGTTCATAATATAGTGTCTGTACCTGTGTGTGAAGGTTTTCTCACAATTCTTCTGTGATTTTCACCCCAATATTTATTTTTAACAGCATACAAAATGACTGTTGCCTCAGATTTTTCCCAGGCAGCAATGCGGCTGAGACCTGACTCACTAGTCAGCTGATGACAGGGAGCCTGTCTGCTTCAATGGATGGAGGGATAAATCTGCAACTAATGCAACAGCTGTGGGCACCCTGATTGAAAACCACAGGTCTTTTGAATGGATGCAGCTCATTAATGTTTCAATGGGTGGGGTGGCTGATGTGTGGGAGGGAGGAAAATGGAATTATGGGATTTGCTGTGCATGCGGTGGAATTTCCACAGCCGATCTTTCTGCCGTGGGAATACCACTTCCATTCCATGTCAATTCTTCCAGCGGAATCTGCCCGGAAGTGCATTGCTGTTTATGATGATGGCGCATTTCTGTTCGGTCCTTGCGGCATCATATTCTGCCGGCTCTGATGTTTGCGGAATGTCTCCCACTGTTTTCCAGAAAGACATTCTGCAAAATGTCTGCCGTGTGTACATAGCCTTATAGCAACACACTCACTGCCACCTCCCCCTCTTCCTAGCCCCATAACAACAGCATGGCCGACCAGTACCATTCAACAAGTTGTTAATAAAGCATTCCGGAACGCGTTTCTCTTCCATTTTCCATTCTTCCATGTAATGTGGTTGTAAACATATTGTAAATAGATGTCCACATTACCAAGTGAATAGAGAAATGTGTAAAAAAAAAAATGAATAAATCTATTTGTTTTTAATTTATCGCATTTTGTTTATTTTTTTATCCCTTTACTACTAACAATACACAGTGGAATAACTGTACCTTTAAAGGAGGGCTTGCTGTATACACTATTGTTGTGAATTCCCATTGATGATAATGAAAGGAATAAATCTAATTGGGAATTTGTACATGATGAGCCCACAGAAGATGAAATAGAGGCCCTACGGTGTTAGCCTAATTGCTCTGCCGCTCGTCTAACCTTCTGCTGGTTCATTTGATAAGGTTCTCTTTATGATGCTATGAATTTCAGAAGCGCTCATTTATTCCACACATAATTCTCCCCCCTCCTCTTTATTTCACCCTCTGCTCATTTGTGAGCCATTGTCGCAATGATAATGATTTTGCCATTAAAGCTGAAATCACTGCTGCATGAGAGAGCTATGTCCCATGCCGGCCATTCATCTCCCTGTGTTTTGTGTGGTTATCTTGTCTTGCCAGGGTCGTTGTTAGTTCTGGACATGCCAAAGCGGAGGAAAAAGGGTGTCAGCTTGGAGATCAGTTATCGTGAAGGACTGGGGCACACGGGTTAATTATAATGTAATGGAGAGAATGTATTATCCGCCGCCCAGTAATGCCCTTGGCTCTACTAAAGGGAGTCTATTGTGCAAGTTTTGGAGACAAAGTATGGCCATATTCATGGCACGATCCACTGTCCTACATGCCATTTTGTGTACTGCTCATCTATTCTATGTGTGATATAAAATGAGGTTCCAGAGAAAACACATTTGGGCTTCAATGAAAGTAACCGAGCCCATGTTTAATTCATTGTAAGTGTAGTGACCAGCTGCACTCACTCTCTGTACATATGTGTCATAGGCTGCCATGGATGATACTGGGGTGTATAAACAATGGTGGGTTCACCAGCCATATGATGTAGTAATGACTCTCATGGGATAGGTGAAGAGCAAGTTCATCAGTCAAGTGTATAAGATTTTCTGCCACTTCCATGTCAAGCAAATTAATATAGAACAGATTCCAACTTTCCTAGGCTGCTTAAAGGGGTACTCCACCTCTAACATCTTATCCCCTATCCAAAGGATTGGATCTCCGTGTTGCACCCGGTGTTCGTTTAGAGCATCAGGTTCAGCGCCAGAGGCTCGTGACATCACTGCCACGCCCCGCTCGTGACATCACGGCCATGCCCCCTCAATGCAAGTCTATGGGAGGGGGCGTGACAGCCATCACGCTCCCTCCCATAGACTTGCATTGAAGGGGCATGGCCGCAACGTCACGAGCAGGGTGTGACCGTGACGTCACGAGCCTTCGCCCCGCATCGCCAGTCATCCAGCATGGAGTGAAGTTCGCTCCATGCACCGGATGACTGGGATGCCGCAGCCGAGATCGCAGGGATCCCCAGCAGGGGGACCCCCGCGATCAGACATCTTATCCTTTAGATAGGGGATAAGATGTTTAGGGGAGGAGTACCCCTTTAAAGCGTATCATATCCCAGAAAAAAAAATGCTTTTATATGTTACTCAATAGGTCATGCAGATTATTTACATGTCTTTGTTATGTGTCTAGCTTCTGTATTTGACTCACAAATCCCTCTGTTCTGCTGCTCACTCATTCTGACATCCACTGCTCAGAAAGCAAGCACTGAGCCTGTCCTCATTCATCATGCATTCACTTCCTCTGCTGTGCTATGCTGGGTCTCTTCATCCAATCATTGCAGGCTGCCCTGTAACCTCTCCTCTCTGTTTTCATGCTGCAGTCTGATAGGACAAAGATGATGCTGCAGCCAGACAGAATTATGTTCTGGATGGTATGGAAACCCCTAGTGTGCTTTTTTTTTTTTTTTCTCTTTTCTTTTATAAAACATGATTTCTATAAAGAGATTTATTTTTTATTTTTATAAAGTATATGAGAAAGCTTACTGTTTTGCCAAGATGTACAACATATAAAAAGGTTTGATTCTGACAGCACCCATTTAAAGAGAGTCACATAGAAAATGCAGTCCAGTCTGTAGCCATCATGTTATAAAGCTGGAGGAGCTGAGCAGATTTATCAAAGCAGACATGTTTTTCCTATTCATTACAACCCATTTAAAATAATTTTCCTGTTACAGAAAATGATGGTATATCACTAGGACGTGCCATTACATTATGATCAGGGTGAACCCCACCAAGTGTAGGAATAAAAAAGGCGGCAGCCCTGGTTTAACACTAGGCAGGGAAAGGCAACATTGGGCTGAGTCCTACTTTCCAGTAGAGCCAGTGTCCTTGAGGGACATTGTGTAGGGGAAAATTGCCCATTAGCCACTTCATTCTTATTCCCAGCAGTCAGACCCCCACCCCTCAATGGTGACTCTTGTGCTCCAATATCACAGCAGATTTAGGCAGATTCGCCAAGGAAGAAACCTACTAATACATCTAGTTAAGGCTGCATTCACACCTCGTTTTCAGCTACGGTTGCCGGATCCGGCTGGGGGGGAAACCGGGCGCTCCCGTACCCCGGCCGGATCGGCACTGAAATCCATTTACTTTAATGAGCGGAGTCAAACCTAGTTCCGGTCAGGAATGTTCACACGTTGGGATTTCCTTGCCGAATTCCACATTAGGACTCCGCGCAGAAGGCATTGCCATCTATTAGACGGCACATTCCCGTGTGGTCCTGCGGTCTGCGGACATTCCAATGTGTGAACATAGCCTTACCGGCTGATCCCTATGGTCTCAGGAGGATGCTACGGCAGCTGATCACATCCCATCTGGCATATCGCATCTGCACCTAGTGCAACACATTCAGGTAGGCATAATAGCTGCCTATATATAGGGTTCCACACAACCCCTTTCTCAAAGAAGAGAAAAAATTTTTTTTTTGCGTAATGTCCGCCAGGAAATTATCCAGGCAGACATTCCGTCATGTGAACATAACCTAAAGCAGTCCAGCTCGACCAGTGTTTTCCAACCAGTGTGCTCCAGCTGTTGCAAAACTACATCTCACAGCCTGCCCGGACAGACGAAGGCTGTGAGTTATAGTTTTGCAACAGCTGGAGGCATGCTGGTTGGGAAACAATAAGGTAGGCAATCGTTAAATGATCTGACACAATAACATTCTATTTTAGGGAAACTGAGTTTAATATGGCAAATGTTCACCGTACAGTACTGTGTAGTGTTTCTGCATCCCATGCCTCCCACTCCTCCATGAATCTGTCCACAGCCATGTATTTCAAGGCAATCCCTCTACCAGGTAATGGTGTGTGGCCTAATAACTGTTTCTTGCATTACTTGATGTGCAGCTGTGTATTCCATACAAGGCATCTATCCCGTTCGGCGGTAATGAGGCTCTATGGCTCATATGCAAATTAACGAGCTGGAGAATTTCTGCTTAGAGAAAGACGACATCTATTTGTAATTCACAGCTAAGCCCCCAATTCTGGGACTACAGAAACTGCATCTTAATGGTCCACATTTATTTTCGTGGTTAATACAAGCTATACAATCTATGGATCATGAAATGCTTGGATTACTAAGACTAGGAGTTTCCCTGTCTAGTGCAAAAAAAAAAAAATAATAATTTTCTATGTTATCTAGATATTTTTTTCTAAAGCATATGTATGTCATCTATTCATACCATCAATGGGGAATAATTAAAATGCATCTGCGCGGACGCACTGTGCTAAACGTTCCGTCTATAAATACAGTCGTGTGCGGATGTATTGACTGAAATTAGTTCAGCACATAATATACAAAGGCCAGATGTAAACATGAAAACTTCATAAGGCAGACACTGATTCATTTGTTCTAAAGGGGTTGTCTCATTTAATAGTTTAAAAAAAATATATATACTTCCCAGAATGGCAACATTAAAACAATAAACCTTGACTTAACTACTGCTGCTCTCCAGGTGCCACTGGAATTGCCACCCCGTGTGTCGGCCCCAGTCTTCTTCCTGCTTTAGGGGGGTCAACAAGTCACACAGTGCTCACCTAATCTCTGACTGCAGTGATGTCCCATCTTGAATGGCGATAGGCTTAGTGGCAGTGTCATGTATTGACCCCGAAAGCTCAGGCTTCGTCAAGCCCACTACATTAAAACAATAAACCTTGACTTACCTACTGCTGCTCCCCAGGTGCCACTGGAATTGCCACCCTGTGTGCCAGCCCCGGTCTTCTTCCTGCTTTAGGGGGGTCAACACGTCACACTGTGCTCATCTAATCTCTAGCTGCAGTGATGTCCCATCTTGAATGGCGATAGGCTTAGCAGCAGTGTCATGTATATACCCTGAAAGCTCAGGCTGCTTCAAGCCCACTACATGCTCGGTGGCACCCGGCTGCACCCTGCAGCCGAGGGCTAATAGTCAGCAATGAGCAATCTCTGAAGCTGGCTATTAGCCATTTAGATGCCACTATCAAAGCTGACAGCACCATTTAAACAGCTTTCCTAAGCGTCATTGGTGGTTGGCTGGTACAGGTCGGTTTCCCATGGCATGATCCCAGGTAGCCAATCCATTGTCACTAGTTTGAACTTGCTTCACAAGATGATGGGTATTCATGGCGCTGAACAACTGGACTAAAGCTAAAAGCCAACACAGTTTTATTTTTTCCAAGATGCAACATGTTAGTGAAACGCACTGCATCTTGGGAAAAATAAACCTGTGTTGGTGTCCGGTCTGTTCAGCACCATTAATACCCACCAAAGCAAATTCCCCTAGATTCCATTTCCGTCCAGTGGAAGGACTGCAGAAAGATCACTCATTTCTCTATGCTCTGCCATTGTTGTGTATGGAGTAAACAACTATTTGGGGTAAGCAAATCCCTCACCTCGATCACACAACTTTCTTTATACTATGCTATGGGGCACGCCTTTTCTTTCTTTTCGAAATCCATTTTCACAGCAGCCGAAGGCCTATACTAGGCATCTTTGGCTGCCTGGACTCTGCTAGTAAGACAGTCTGCCTATGGCAAGCTCTACCAATAGACCACAGAGCTAATGGATCAATGCAGAACATACTGTGTGTAATGCATTGAATTGTATGAGCAATCAGATGTCTTAGGACTAAAAAAGTATTTATAAATAATAAAAAAAAAAATTTTAATTTTAAATAAATCTTTCCCATATAAGAATTAATTCAAATTACCCCTTTCCAAAATACAAAAAAAGATAAACAAAACTTTAACATACATTAAACTGGACCTGAGCGAAGCTTCCACCATGGGTGTGGAGAATCTCATAGTTGGAGGGTACAGACAGAAGTTCCCACTCTCCATCATTTAGAAATATACTCTTGTCATTGCTGATCTCCTCATAGCTTCTCCAGATGGAAAGATTAAGATCATTCACTAAACAAAAGACAGTCAATATTATTATATTGGTAACTATTCTATAGTGATTTGTACTTTTTCAGTAATATTGAGATGATATTGATCGTTACTATCATGTAATGCTTCAGGACTATGCGGTGATAAAATCTGATGACCAGGATATGGAACTGTTATGGTCTGCAGTAACTACTGAAACCAATGGGGGGCCTCAGAGGTACTCTTCCCTCCAACAGATGGTCAGTCATGACTGGGACAATAAGTAGGAAGATGAAGTCCCACCTACAATGAAATGACAACTAAAGGAGGGGGCGGCTCTTGTATTTACAGAACAACAATTTAAAGGGGTACTCCACTGCTCAGCGTTTGGAACAAACTGTTCCGAATGCTGGAGCCAGCGCCGGGAGCTTGTGATGTCATAGCCCCTCATGATGTCACGTCCTGCTCCCTCAATGCAAGTCTATGGAAGGGGGCGTGACGGCTGCCACGCCCCCTCCCATAGACTTGCATTGAGGGCACAGGGTGTGATGTCATGATGGTGGGGCTATGACGTTACGAGCTCCCAGTGCCAGCTCCAGCATTAGTAACAGTTTGTGTTCCAAATGCTGAGCAGCGGAGTACCCTTTTAAGACTTTGTTTATAGCAACATAGTTGGGACACCTTTGGTGGATCCATTTTAAAACAGATCCTAAAAAAGGTAATTGAGTTACAGTGTGAACAGCCTTCCATATACATATATCCTTTCTGCAGTCAATCCAAGGTAGCATTCACTGCCATTGATCTTTTCTGACTGAAGTGGATTACTAGATTGGGGATATGTACTCCTATTGTTCATATAAAGCACTTTAGTGATGAGGAGTGATGAGTTTGTAGATCCATTGGGCAATCCAAAGTCTTACAGTTGATCTACCCTCAAAAATGCAGAACATAAAGCTATACATATCCTCATTTGCGACTGTATACATTATTGTATACATTATCAAATTATTAGCTAATTTTAGAGCTAAAGAGACTTTGGCAGTGCTGCTACTGTACATTATCCATTTTCTTCACTAGACACTACTCCGGTTATTACCCGACCCAACTATCCACCATGTGATGTTAGTACTCTATGGGGGAGATTTATCAAAACCTGTGCAGAGGAAGAGTGGTGCAGTTGCCCATAGCAACCAATCAGATCGCTTCTTTCATTTTCCACAGGCCTCTTTAGAGGCCTGTGGAAAATGAAAGAAGCGATCTGATTGGTTGCTATGGGCAACTGCACCACTCTTCCTCTGCACAGGTTTTGATAAATCTCCCCCTATGGACCTGCACAGTAATAACATCCTGTACCAGTGCAACCATTACCTGTATGTAAACAACTGCTGAAGGTCAGGGTGCAGTTCTGTATATCAAAAGGGAAGGCATACGTCTCCAGATTGCAGGCCGATACCACCTGCATGGGCTTGTAATTTCTGATAGTTCCAGTAGAGTTCACATAAACATATGGTAAATCAGGCGACTTCCCATCTTCTACACTATAGAGAAAACATTGGTATGTCACTTTCATGTACTTTACAACAATAAAACATATAAATAAATAATGTCATTGACTGATATAGCACTTCTAGTAGGGAATGCATTTTAACCACTTTGCTGTTGAGCATGCAATTTGTAATATAGAAACGTATACAATAGAGTTACATGGTGACAGATAGTATGTATGTGTGGTCTCCCGGTACAGGACCTGTCCTGTACAATCCTTAAGTCCCCTCGGGAAGAGTCCCTTAGGTCCATTGGGCTCTCCTGCAGAGCTCCCCCCTTGTTGTCTCATGTAAATGCAATGTATATTCATTTTGTGTATCTATTGTTCATATGTATAAAGTTGTACAGTTTATATAAAATGTATAGGACCTTCCTTGGTCATGTGACCTAATTTCATGTGATATACCCAGAGTTCCATGGGCACAGGAACCCCAGGCATTAGCAACCAATGGGCTTTAGTATATAAGGGTCTGTAGTCTTTTAGTTCCTGCTCTTGTTCCTGCACTCTCTTATCTCCTGGACCTAAAGAAAGCATAAAGTCCTGTATACTGCAAATCCATCTCATCTAGGCCAAAGCCTAAAGAAACGCAGCCACTTCTAAAACGTGAGTTATAATTCTCTCTACAATCCAGTGACTACTACTCAGCTAAGTAATATATATGTAGCACAGTGGACTGCCTAAATATCTCAATAACTACAAGTTCAAGCAAGCCTGCGAGGTATCCTGTGTTGCGGTTGCCTCTGAAGGAACTGCATAAATGTAAAGTCTGTTCCCTAAACATTTCAAGTATAAGTTCCAGTTTATTCAGAGTCCTTGCAGTGGATATTCCTTTATTACAAACCATTTTTGGGTTGGTTGACGGCGGTTACCATACCGGAATAACCACATCCTGGCGTCATGAACACTAAGGGGTTAACAACATCTTGCCACCAAGGTTAATACCACCAGACCCTGCTACATACTGCAACACCCCAGTCATCACATATAAATAACCTGAGTGATGATCCTATGGGTGACAATTATTTACCAGAAATATATGGAAATCAATAGGATTATAAATAAGTCTCCAAGTCACGGTAGTTTGAAAGAGGCAAAACAGGTCAAGACCTAATGGTATCAAACATTGACTCTTAGGGCACATTCCCACAACAAAATATTGGCACCAAGGGGGAAATTCATCAAAGCTTGTGCAGAGGAAAAGTGGTGCAGTTGCCCATAGCAACCGCTCAGATGGCTTTCTTCATTTTGCCTTTTTAAAAATGAAAGAAGCAATCTGATTGGTTGCTAAGGGCAACTGCACCACTCTTCCTCTACACAGGTTTTCAGAAATCTCCCCCTAAGTCGAAAATTTACCATCTCCATAGACAACAATGCATATTATTCTTTCTGCAGAGTCTGAAACTTGAATTTCCATGGCAGAATTTCGTGACGCGGAAATTCTGCGATGTGCACAATGGGCTAAATACGCTACTGTACTAAATATGTTATGCCAGGAAATTTGCTTGGAAATTCTGTCCATATACTATATGTAATGCCAGAATTTGTATTATAAAAAAAACTGCTGAATTAATAGCAAAACATTGTTGCACAGAGAGTTAATGATGTGTCAAGGGGCATCTTATGTCAATGTATAATATTTTAGACTGTCCCCTAGTGTCTAAGTATTGTTTAACTAGTAGTGTAATAACTGTTACAGTTCAATCCCAGAGCATTGAACTAGGGGCAAAGGGAATGGCGCTGCCGAAATACAACCTGTAGAATGTACAGTATGTATGTATATATGCTGAGATACAACCTGTAGAATGTACAGTATCTATGTATGTATATATGCCGAAATACAACCTGTAGAATGTACAGTATCTATGTATGTATATATGCTGAGATACAACCTGTAGAATGTACAGTATCTATGTATATATGCCGAGATACAAACTGTAGAATGTACAGTATGTATGTATGTATGTATGCTGAGATACAACCAGTAGAATGTACAGTATGTATGTATATATGCCGAGATACAACCTGTAGAATGGACAGTATGTATGTATATATGCCGAGATACAACCTGTAGAATGTACAGTATGTATGTATATATGCCGAGATACAACCTGTACAATGTACAGTATGTATGTATATATGCCGAGATACAACCTGCAGAATGTACAGTATGTATGTATATATGCTGAGATACAACCTGTAGAATGTACAGTATGTATGTATATATGCCGAGATACAACCTGTAGAATGTACAGTATGTATGTATATATGCTGAGATACAACCAGTAGAATGTACAGTATGTATGTATATATGCCGAGATACAACCTGTAGAATGGACAGTATGTATGTATATATGCCGAGATACAACCTGTAGAATGTACAGTATGTATGTATATATGCCGAGATACAACCTGTACAATGGACAGTATGTATGTATATATGCCGAGATACAACCTGCAGAATGTACAGTATGTATGTATATATGCTGAGATACAACCTGTAGAATGTACAGTATGTATGTATATATGCCGAGATACAACCTGTAGAATGTACAGTATGTATGTATGTATATATGCCGAGATACAACCTGTAGAATGTACAGTAGGTATGTATATATGCTGAGATACAACCTGTAGAATGTACAGTATCTATGTATGTATATATGCCGAAATACAACCTGTAGAATGTACAGTATCTATGTATGTATATATGCTGAGATACAACCTGTAGAATGTACAGTATCTATGTATATATGCCGAGATACAAACTGTAGAATGTACAGTATGTATGTATGTATGTATGCTGAGATACAACCAGTAGAATGTACAGTATGTATGTATATATGCCGAGATACAACCTGTAGAATGGACAGTATGTATGTATATATGCCGAGATACAACCTGTAGAATGTACAGTATGTATGTATATATGCCGAGATACAACCTGTACAATGTACAGTATGTATGTATATATGCCGAGATACAACCTGCAGAATGTACAGTATGTATGTATATATGCTGAGATACAACCTGTAGAATGTACAGTATGTATGTATATATGCCGAGATACAACCTGTAGAATGTACAGTATGTATGTATATATGCTGAGATACAACCAGTAGAATGTACAGTATGTATGTATATATGCCGAGATACAACCTGTAGAATGGACAGTATGTATGTATATATGCCGAGATACAACCTGTAGAATGTACAGTATGTATGTATATATGCCGAGATACAACCTGTACAATGGACAGTATGTATGTATATATGCCGAGATACAACCTGCAGAATGTACAGTATGTATGTATATATGCTGAGATACAACCTGTAGAATGTACAGTATGTATGTATATATGCCGAGATACAACCTGTAGAATGTACAGTATGTATGTATGTATATATGCCGAGATACAACCTGTAGAATGTACAGTATGTATGTATATATGCCGTGATACAACCTGTAGAATGTACAGTATGTATGTATGTATATATGCCGAGATACAACCTGTAGAATGTACAGTATGTATGTATATATGCCGAGATACAACCTCTAGAATGTACAGTATGTATGTATGTATGTATGCCGAGATACAACCTCTAGAATGTACAGTATGTATGTATATATGCCGAGATACAACCTGTAGAATGTACAGTATGTATGTATATATGCCGAGATACAACCTCTAGAATGTACAGTATGTATGTATATATGCCGAGATACAACCTGTAGAATGTACAGTATGTATGTATATATGCCGTGATACAACCTCTAGAATGTACAGTATGTATGTATATATGCCGAGATACAACCTGTAGAATGTAAAGTATATATGTATATATGCCGAGATACAACCTGTAGAATGTACAGTATGTATGTATATATGCCGAGATACAACCTGTAGAATGTACAGTATGTATGTATGTATATATGCCGAGATACAACCTCTAGAATGTACAGTATGTATGTATATATGCCGAGATACTACCTGTAGAATGTACAGTATGTATATATGCCGAGATACAACCTCTAGAATGTACAGTATGTATGTATATATGCCGAGATACAACCTGTAGAATGTACAGTATGTATGTATATATGCCGAGATACAACCTGTAGAATGTACAGTATGTATGTATATATGCCGTGATACAACCTGTAGAATGTACAGTATGTATGTATGTATGCTGAGATACAACCTGTAGAATGTACAGTATCTATGTATGTATATATGCCGAGATACAACCTCTAGAATGTACAGTATGTATGTATATATGCCGAGATACAACCTGTAGAATGTACAGTATGTATGTATATATGCCGAGATACAACCTGTAGAATGTACAGTATGTATGTATATATGCCGAGATACAACCTGTAGAATGTATAGTATGTATGTATATATGCCGAGATACAACCTGTAGAATGTACAGTATGTATGTATGCCGAGATACAACCTCTAGAATGTACAGTATGTATGTATATATGCTGAGATACAACCTGTAGAATGTACAGTATGTATATATGCCGAGATACAACCTGTAGAATGTACAGTATGTATGTATGTATGCCGAGATACAACCTGTAGAATGTACAGTATGTATGTATGTATATATGCCGAGATACAACCTCTAGAATGTACAGTATGTATGTATATATGCCGAGATACAACCTGTAGAATGTACAGTATGTATGTATATATGCCGAGATACAACCTGTAGAATGTACAGTATGTATGTATATATGCCGTGATACAACCTGTAGAATGTACAGTATGTATGTATGTATGCTGAGATACAACCTGTAGAATGTACAGTATCTATGTATGTATATATGCCGAGATACAACCTCTAGAATGTACAGTATGTATGTATATATGCCGAGATACAACCTGTAGAATGTACAGTATGTATGTATATATGCCGAGATACAACCTGTAGAATGTACAGTATGTATGTATATATGCCGAGATACAACCTGTAGAATGTATAGTATGTATGTATATATGCCGAGATACAACCTGTAGAATGTACAGTATGTATGTATGCCGAGATACAACCTGTAGAATGTACCGTATCTATGTATGTATGTATGCCGAGATACAACCTCTAGAATGTACAGTATGTATGTATGTATATATGCCGAGATACAACCTGTAGAATGTACAGTATGTATGTATATATGCCGAGATACAACCTGTAGAATGTACAGTATGCATGTATATATGCTGAGATACAACCTCTAGAATGTACAGTATGTATGTATATATGCCGAGATACAACCTGTAGAATGTACAGTAGGTATGTATGTATGCCGAGATACAACCTGTAGAATGTACAGTATCTATGTATGTATATATGCCGAGATACAACCTGTAGAATGTACAGTATGTATGTATGTATATATGCCGAGATACAACCTGTAGAATGTACAGTATGTATGTATATATGCCGAGATACAACCTGTAGAATGTACAGTATCTATGTATGTATATATGCCGAGATACAACCTGTAGAATGTACAGTATGTATGTATGTATATATGCCGAGATACAACCTGTAGAATGTACAGTATGTATGTATATATGCCGAGATACAACCTGTAGAATGTACTAATGTATGTATAGGATCATGTTTTTAAAATGTATGTATGTACCTTCCTTACAGGACGCTGTTACTGAAACTTTTTAGTAACAGTAACTAAACTATATAAAATAGCTCTCCTCTAGAAGGTGGGAAACTGCCTCTCAAGTGTAACCATAGCTTCATATCTGACCCCTTAACTTTCATACATTAACAGACAGTACTGTTGCCACAGGTTTTGTTCCTTATCAGCACTGAACAGAACACTGTATTGTTAAAGGCTTCTTTAAAATCTCAGACATTATCTTATGGTATAGTCATCCATATGTGATTCCTGAGAGACAGTCATCTTTTTAAAATATATATTTTGCGTGGTTGCCTCAGGGAGAATTAACCTGATGATTACAGAAGAGTCCTGAGTACAGAGGCTGTGCTGCACAACATGGAACCTCTATGGCTACTAGAAGTACCTCTGTGGCATGATATTAAACATTGCATAATAGTTTTGTCTTATTCATTTAAAGATATATAATTTTAACTGTATGTTCACATGGACTATATATGCTGAAAACACCTACTTGGGGGGGGGACTCTAACTCTGCTGCCTACACCTACTGGGGGGTACTCTAACTGTGCTGTCTACACCTACTGGGGGGTGGGCTCTAACACTGCTGCCTAAACCTACTGGGGGGGGACTCTAACTCTGCTGTCTACACCTACTGGGGGGGACTCTAACTCTGCTGCCTACACCTACTAGGGGAGGGGGAAAATCTCTGCTTCTTACACCTACTGTGGTGGGAATCCTGGTGCCTACACCTATTGTAGGGGATCCTGCTGCCTACACCTACTGTGGGGGGACTCTGCTGCCTACACCTACTGTGGGGTGACCCTGCTGCCTATACCTACTGTCGGGGGACACTGCTGCCTATGCCTACTGTGGGAGGACCCTGCAGCCTACACCTACTGTGGGAGGACCCTGCTGCCTACACCTACTGTGGGGGGGGGACCCTGCTGCCGACAACTATTGTGGGGGGACCCTGCTGCCTACACCTACAGGGGGGACCCTGCTGCCTACACCTATTGTAGGGGGACCCTGCTGCCTACTCCTACTGTGGGGGAACTCTGCTGCCTACACCTACTGTGGGGGAATTCTGCTGCCTACACCTACTGTGGGGGGACTCTGCTGCCTACACCCACTGTGGGGGGACTCTGCTGCCTACACCTACTGTAAGGGAACTCTGCTGCCTACACCTAATGTGACGGACTATCTACTATGTTCCTGCCTAGCTCATATGGGGACAAACTACCAAACTAATAGGAGGGCTACTTACTACCTACATTTTCATAGTGCCCCTCCCGAGACTAGACTGTGGATCCGCCAAAGGGGGGTGGGGTGCTGGCTACCTACTTGACTAACTCCCTGGCTACCTAACTTTGTACCTGGATGCCTAACTGCTTACCTACATTCCTGGCTATCTAACTGCCTACCTACATATCTTGCTACCTACCTAAAAACCTGGCTACCTAACTATGTACATACCTGGCCTTCATACATGGCTGCCTAACTACCTAGGTAGCAACCTACCTACCTGGCTAGTCACCTACCTACATATCTGGCTTCATGATCTACCTACCTAGTTAACTATTTACCTGGCTACCTACCTACCTGCCCTTTTACTGTGCAAGACACCAAGGAGGGCATTATTACAGTTTGTGGGCTTATAGATGGAAAGATTGTGTAGAGGAGGGGGCGGTACTGGAAAAATGTCTAACATGTTTGTCCTGCAGATGGTAAGAGATCGACATGGCGGACTGATCCGGACACAGAAGAAAAGGAAAGAGGATGCCGCCGATCAGAAAAGACGTTATTGTGAGTCCCTTGCTGTAATTCTAATCACTTATATGGTATACTGATCCTGTGTACAGCTGATATCTACTGCCATATGGTCCTATATATAATCACTTATGTGCTATACAGATCTCTGTACAGATGGTATCTACCACCAAATGGTCCTGTATATAATCACTTATATTGCATACAGACCCTGTATAGTATACTGGTCTGTGTATAGTGGTTTTATTCAGTACAGTATGGTGGTATTATCCAGTTATTGTGTGGTGGTATATATATTTACTCCTTGTATTCTGGTATTATTGGTCATGGAAAATAATTTTACCTACCTTTAAAGTGTTTCTTATATATAAAATTTTGTTTATTTTGTGTGTAGGGCTGGTGGAGGGATTTGGGTAGAATAGGGTCGGAAGTGTGACCAGCAGCAGAGCATCGCAGGGGGCCCTGAGTGTTACTGTCATTTAAAAGAAACTTTTGACATGCCACACAGACTTGTCAAAACATTTGATCAGACGGGGTCTCAGTGATGAGACCCCCCACTGACCAGTGGATATAGAGAGGAGACTCACACGGTAGTGCACTTCAGTCCCCACTTGATACTCTCCATAGATATATAATGGAGCTTGTCTCCTGCAATGGGTCAGACCAAGTAGCAAGCCGGGGAGTGAAGCAGACATCCATATGTTTCTCCCAGCTATATCTACAGATCATAGTAAAAAAAAAGTTAGCAGATTTATTGCAGATCTTCCCCATTGATGCCAACGAAGAAGCTAAAGTCTGTAACAGACCCACAATAACATTTTCTGCAAATTACTTGCAGATCCACAGTCCACACAATGGGGTGACAATATTGCAATAGTGGCTTTACCTGCAGAAATGTTTCAAGTTTTCTACACACTAAGCTGCTGCAAAAAATTTACAGCATTTCCATCCCAAGAGAATATACCCTTAACCCCTTAATGATCGTCAATGTGCTTTTTTATGGCCCTGCTTAATAGGCTGCATCCTAGCTTCCAGTATTTTATGGCACGCTACCATAACAGCTGCAGGAGAGATTGTAGAATCATGGGTGAGCGATGGCAACCTTAGTGATATCAGACTCAGAATAACTGAAGCATAATGGAAAAAAAAAGTTTGAACATTTTAACTTTTTTTTACATTCAATAATATGTCAATATGTCAATATTGGTGAAAAAAATGACAAAACAACTATTTTAATAACCTAAAAAAATAAAAGGTTATAGCCATTAACTACCACATGCAAAAAATTGTAACTGGTCATAAAGGCTCAGAATCCTACATTCAATGGTCTAAACACAATGGGCTGATAATGTACTTTAATGCCATATGCCATATTAAATCTAACTTACAATTCATTAATTACAATGTCTGGAACCCATATAGCACTGAGCGGTAGGGAAATTTCTCCAATACCATCAAATTGACTTGAATTCCATGCCAGAAATTCATCTTTCCACATCTAAAAAAAAATGAAAAGAACATTTATTTTTATTTTATTTTTTTTATTTTATTGTATCAAAATTACAGAAAATACAAACACATAAACATTTTTCCCCAAATAGAAAAGTAAAAATTAAAAAAATATTGTTTATTATGTTTGTAGTTAAATGGTTAAAAGAAGCAATATACTTGTTGAAATATTCTTACTAAGGCTGATGTAAAAAATATATAATTATACCTACTTTGGTCCCCCCGTTGCTGGTCTCACATTCCTGCTCCTGAGATGAGACCTTGGAGCAGGACCTGCCTGCCCAGCCAATTATTTGCCAAAGTAATGATCCCTTTTGGCCAGTGATTGGCTGAGTGGGCAGGTCCTGCTTCAACCTCTTGCCTTAGAAGCAGATGTTACGCCGAGCGCTCCGGGTCCCCGCTCCTCCCCGGAGCGCTCGCTTCACTCTCCCCGCGGCAGCGCTCCGGTCACGTCCTCTGACCCGGGGCGCTGCGATTCCGCTGCCAGCCGGGATGCGATTCGCGATGCGGGTAGCGCCCGCTCGCGATGCGCACCCCGGCTCCCCTACCTGACTCGCTCTCCGTCTGTTCTGTCCCGGCGCGCGCGGCCCCGCTCCCTAGGGCGCGCGCGCGCCGGGTCTCTGCGATTTAAAGGGCCACTGCGCCGCTGATTGGCGCAGTGGTTCCAATTAGTGTGTTCACCTGTGCACTTCCCTATATCACCTCACTTCCCCTGCACTCCCTTGCCGGATCTTGTTGCCTTAGTGCCAGTGAAAGCGTTCCTTGTGTGTTCCTTGCCTGTGTTTCCAGACCTTCTGCCGTTGCCCCTGACTACGATCCTTGCTGCCTGCCCCGACCTTCTGCTACGTCCGACCTTGCTTTTGCCTACTCCCTTGTACCGCGCCTATCTTCAGCAGCCAGAGAGGTGAGCCGTTGCTAGTGGATACGACCTGGTCACTACCGCCGCAGCAAGACCATCCCGCTTTGCGGCGGGCTCTGGTGAAAACCAGTAGTGGCTTAGAACCGGTCCACTAGCACGGTCCACACCAATCCCTCTCTGGCACAGAGGATCCACTACCTGCCAGCCGGCATCGTGACAGTAGATCCGGCCATGGATCCCGCTGAAGTTCCTCTGCCAGTTGTCGCTGACCTCACCACGGTGGTCGCCCAGCAGTCACAACAGATAGCGCAACAAGGCCAACAGCTGTCTCAACTGACCGTTTTGCTACAACAGTTACTACCACAGCTTCAGCAGTCATCTCCTCCGCCAGCTCCTGCACCTCCTCCGCAGCGAGTGGCCGCTCCTGGGATACGCTTATCCTTGCCGGATAAATTTGATGGGGACTCTAAGTTTTGCCGTGGCTTTCTTTCCCAATGTTCCCTGCATCTGGAGATGATGTCGGACCTGTTTCCCACTGAAAGGTCTAAGGTGGCTTTCGTAGTCAGCCTTCTGTCCGGAAAAGCCCTGTCATGGGCCACACCGCTCTGGGACCGCAATGACCCCGTCACTGCCTCTGTACACTCCTTCTTCTCGGAAATCCGAAGTGTCTTTGAGGAACCTGCCCGAGCCTCTTCTGCTGAGACTGCCCTGTTGAACCTGGTCCAGGGTAATTCTTCCGTTGGCGAGTATGCCGTACAATTCCGTACTCTTGCTTCAGAATTGTCCTGGAATAATGAGGCCCTCTGCGCGACCTTCAAAAAAGGCCTATCCAGCAACATTAAAGATGTTCTGGCCGCACGAGAAATTCCTGCCAATCTACATGAACTTATTCACCTAGCCACTCGCATTGACATGCGTTTTTCCGAAAGGCGTCAGGAACTCCGCCAAGATATGGACTCTGTTCGCACGAGGCGTTTCTTCTCCTCGGCTCCTCTCTCCTCTGGTCCCCTGCAATCTGTTCCTGTGCCTCCCGCCGTGGAGGCTATGCAGGTCGACCGGTCTCGCCTGACACCTCAAGAGAGGACACGACGCCGTATGGAGAACCTCTGCCTGTACTGTGCTAGTACCGAACACTTCCTGAGAGATTGTCCTATCCGTCCTCCCCGCCTGGAAAGACGTACGCTGACTCCGCACAAAGGTGAGACAGTCCTTGATGTCTACTCTGCTTCTCCACGTCTTACTGTGCCTGTGCGGATGTCTGCCTCTGCCTTCTCCTTCTCTACAGTGGCCTTCTTGGACTCTGGATCTGCAGGAAATTTTATTTTGGCCTCTCTCGTCAACAGGTTCAACATCCCGGTGACCAGTCTCACCAGACCCCTCTACATCAATTGTGTAAATAATGAAAGATTGGACTGTTCCATACGTTTCCGCACGGAGCCCCTTCTTATGAGCATCGGTTCTCATCATGAGAGGATTGAACTTTTGGTCCTCCCCAATTGCACCTCGGAAATTCTCCTTGGACTTCCCTGGCTTCAACTTCATTCCCCTACCCTGGATTGGTCCACTGGGGAGATCAAGAGTTGGGGGTCCTCTTGTTCCAAGAACTGTCTAAAACCGGTTCCCAGTAACCCTTGCCGTAACTCTGTGGTTCCTCCAGTAACCGGTCTCCCTAAGGCCTATATGGACTTCGCGGATGTTTTCTGCAAAAAACAAGCTGAGACTCTACCTCCTCACAGGCCTTATGATTGCCCTATCGACCTCCTCCCGGGCACTACTCCACCCCGGGGCAGAATTTATCCTCTCTCTGCCCCAGAGACTCTTGCCATGTCCGAATACGTCCAGGAGAATCTAAAAAAGGGCTTTATCCGTAAATCCTCCTCTCCTGCCGGAGCCGGATTTTTCTTTGTATCCAAAAAAGATGGCTCCCTACGTCCTTGCATTGACTACCGCGGTCTTAATAAAATCACGGTTAAGAACCGCTACCCCTTACCCCTCATCTCTGAACTCTTTGATCGCCTCCAAGGTGCCCACATCTTCACTAAATTGGACTTAAGAGGCGCCTATAACCTCATCCGCATCAGAGAGGGGGACGAGTGGAAAACGGCATTTAACACCAGAGATGGACACTTTGAGTATCTGGTCATGCCCTTTGGACTGTGCAACGCCCCTGCCGTCTTCCAAGACTTTGTCAATGAAATTTTTCGTGATCTGTTATACTCCTGTGTTGTTGTATATCTGGACGATATCCTAATTTTTTCTGCCAATCTAGAAGAACACCGCCAGCATGTCCGTATGGTTCTTCAGAGACTTCGTGACAACCAACTCTATGCCAAAATTGAGAAATGTCTGTTTGAATGCCAATCTCTTCCTTTTCTAGGATATTTGGTCTCTGGCCAGGGACTACAGATGGATCCAGACAAACTCTCTGCCGTCTTAGATTGGCCACGCCCCTCCGGACTCCGTGCTATCCAACGCTTTTTGGGGTTCGCCAATTATTACAGGCAATTTATTCCACATTTTTCTACCATTGTGGCTCCTATCGTGGCTTTAACCAAAAAAAATGCTGATCCCAAGTCCTGGCCTCCTCAAGCAGAAGACGCCTTTAAACGACTCAAGTCTGCCTTTTCTTCGGCTCCCGTCCTCTCCAGACCTGACCCTTCCAAACCCTTCCTATTGGAGGTTGATGCCTCCTCAGTGGGAGCTGGAGCTGTTCTTCTACAAAAAAATTCTTCCGGGCATGCTGTCACTTGTGGTTTTTTCTCTAGGACCTTCTCTCCAGCGGAGAGGAACTACTCCATCGGGGATCGAGAGCTTCTAGCCATTAAATTAGCACTTGAGGAATGGAGGCATCTGCTGGAGGGATCAAGTTCTCCTGTTATTATCTACACCGACCACAAGAACCTCTCCTACCTCCAGTCTGCCCAACGGCTGAATCCTCGCCAGGCCCGGTGGTCTCTGTTCTTTGCCCGATTTAATTTTGAGATTCACTTTCGTCCTGCCGATAAGAACATTAGGGCCGATGCTCTCTCTCGTTCCTCGGATGCCTCAGAAGTTGAACTCTCTCCGCAACACATCATTCCACCTGACTGCCTGATCTCCACTTCTCCTGCCTCCATCAGGCAGACTCCTCCAGGAAAGACCTTTGTTTCTCCTCGCCAACGTCTCGGAATCCTCAAATGGGGTCACTCCTCCCATCTCGCAGGTCATGCGGGTATCAAGAAATCTGTGCAACTCATCTCCCGCTTCTATTGGTGGCCGACTCTGGAGACGGATGTTGTGGACTTTGTGCGAGCCTGCACTATCTGTGCCCGGGATAAGACTCCTCGCCAGAAGCCCGCTGGTTTTCTTCATCCTCTGCCTGTCCCCGAACAGCCTTGGTCGCTGATTGGTATGGATTTTATTACTGATTTACCCCCTTCCCGTGGCAACACTGTTATTTGGGTGGTCGTTGATCGATTCTCCAAAATGGCACATTTCATCCCTCTTCCTGGTCTTCCTTCTGCGCCTCAGTTGGCTAAACAATTTTTTGTACACATTTTTCGTCTTCACGGGTTGCCTACGCAGATTGTCTCGGATAGAGGCGTCCAATTCGTGTCTAAATTCTGGAGGGCTCTCTGTAAACAACTCAAGATTAAATTAAATTTTTCTTCTGCATATCATCCCCAGTCCAATGGACAAGTAGAAAGGATTAACCAGATCTTGGGTGATTATTTGCGACATTTTGTTTCCTCCCGCCAGGATGACTGGGCAGATCTCCTCCCATGGGCCGAATTCTCGTATAACTTCAGGGTCTCTGAGTCTTCCTCCAAATCCCCATTTTTCGTGGTGTACGGCCGTCACCCTCTTCCCCCCCTCCCTACTCCCTTGCCCTCTGGTCTGCCCGCTGTGGATGAAATTTCTCGTGACCTTTCCATCATATGGAGAGAGACCCAAAATTCTCTCTTACAGGCTTCATCACGCATGAAGAAGTTCGCGGATAAGAAAAGAAGAGCTCCCCCCGTTTTTTCCCCTGGAGACAAGGTATGGCTCTCCGCTAAATATGTCCGCTTCCGTGTCCCTAGCTACAAGTTGGGACCACGCTATCTTGGTCCTTTCAAAATTTTGTGTCAAATTAATCCTGTCTCTTATAAACTTCTTCTTCCTCCCTCTCTTCGTATCCCTAATGCCTTTCACGTCTCTCTTCTCAAACCACTCATCCTCAACCGTTTTTCTCCCAAATCTGTCCCTCCCACTCCTGTTTCCGGCTCCTCGGACATCTTCTCGGTCAAAGAAATTTTAGCTGCCAAAAAGGTCAGAGGGAAAAATTTTTTTTTAGTGGACTGGGAAGGTTGTGGTCCTGAAGAGAGATCCTGGGAACCTGAGGACAACATCCTAGACAAAAGTCTGCTCCTCAGGTTCTCAGGCTCTAAGAAGAGGGGGAGACCCAAGGGGGGGGGTACTGTTACGCCGAGCGCTCCGGGTCCCCGCTCCTCCCCGGAGCGCTCGCTTCACTCTCCCCGCGGCAGCGCTCCGGTCACGTCCTCTGACCCGGGGCGCTGCGATTCCGCTGCCAGCCGGGATGCGATTCGCGATGCGGGTAGCGCCCGCTCGCGATGCGCACCCCGGCTCCCCTACCTGACTCGCTCTCCGTCTGTTCTGTCCCGGCGCGCGCGGCCCCGCTCCCTAGGGCGCGCGCGCGCCGGGTCTCTGCGATTTAAAGGGCCACTGCGCCGCTGATTGGCGCAGTGGTTCCAATTAGTGTGTTCACCTGTGCACTTCCCTATATCACCTCACTTCCCCTGCACTCCCTTGCCGGATCTTGTTGCCTTAGTGCCAGTGAAAGCGTTCCTTGTGTGTTCCTTGCCTGTGTTTCCAGACCTTCTGCCGTTGCCCCTGACTACGATCCTTGCTGCCTGCCCCGACCTTCTGCTACGTCCGACCTTGCTTTTGCCTACTCCCTTGTACCGCGCCTATCTTCAGCAGCCAGAGAGGTGAGCCGTTGCTAGTGGATACGACCTGGTCACTACCGCCGCAGCAAGACCATCCCGCTTTGCGGCGGGCTCTGGTGAAAACCAGTAGTGGCTTAGAACCGGTCCACTAGCACGGTCCACACCAATCCCTCTCTGGCACAGAGGATCCACTACCTGCCAGCCGGCATCGTGACAGCAGAAATACGAGAGAAACAGCAGGAGACTGAAAGGAGCTGCAGTGGGACCTCTAGGGGATTGGGATAGGTAGGCATACCTAATTTTTTTCTTTACAGTCAGATATATTTTTTGGGGGGCTGGAATACCCCTTAAAGATGTTGTTTCATCAAGAAAATCCCTCTCCACATGACACTCCACTCTTTACAAGCTCGTATGGAGAGCCATTGTGTAATAGTTGCCCCAGTTCCAATAGACACAGCTCATCCATACTGTTGCCTCCAGATGAGGCTTTCCCAGCGATCACAGGGTGAAAGAAGTCAGAACCATAGGCTGATTACCAAAAAAGATCCCTGATAAAAAGTGGTTGTCTTTATGAGAAAATCTCTTTAGGCTATGTAATGTAGGGAGAATGTATTAGAAACATACCTGTCTGTACCAAATACTGGTCGTCAGCTTCTGATTCTGTCCATCCTGGAAGATAATAAATACTGCAATAATCGGAACCTCTAAGGATGATACGGTAGTAAAAACTATGAGGGAGATGTATCATAACCTGTGCAGAGGAGAAGTTAACCAGTTCCCTATGGTAACCAATTAGATTGCTTCTTTCATAAATAAAAGCAATCTGATTGATTGCTGTGGGCAACTGCTCAAATTTTTCTCTACACAGGTTTCATAAATCTGCCCTTATATACTTGAAAAGTGGAGCCCAATCATAAATTTCAGGTGTAAGAAGTGTTTAAGGGGATTTAAAATTGAGACCTTTCCTTAGAACAGGGGAAATACACTGCTACTCGCCTGAACCCTGGAGTCCACAGCTTAGCCATTCCTGTTCTCTGCCCTGTCACATGGCAAACTCCTACTCAGCCAATGACTGGCTGAAGTGGGAGGAGGGGGGGAGACACCACTGTGACCTTTTTTCCAATGGGACACAAGCAGGAAGCACTCAGCAGTAAGGAACTGCCACATTGGAACAGCACCAGTGGGGGATCGGCAGCAGGTGAGTACCATTGTTTTAGTCCCCTCCCCCCCTCCCGACCAATGAGCACTTTTAAACAGAAAAATATGTTTCAATCCCCTTTAAAGAAAATACATTCAATGATCTTTACTATAGTAATTAATTAATTTATGTTTGTAGTTAATGTGAAATACAAAATAGTAACTATGTAAAGTGAGGTCATTGTGAGGTGAGGGCCATAGAGATGCATTGTTCAGGATAGTTCAGATATCACAGCTCTCCATTGTAACAAGTCATGCACCTGTGTGATCATCACATGACCAGGACTGGTTGGTATTTAAAGCCTACATAGGGCATTGTACAACAGCCTGATGCATAACGTACCAGAAGAAAGCCAGCAGCGGCAGGAGAACAGAAGAGAAGCATTGGGTTTCTTTTTTATGCACCAGGCTAAGCACATTTTTAAAATAAAAATACTACTCGGAATATCTCTTTACATTTACTGTATATGTTGCAGTGCTGTGGATTTTATGCTGCTGTTGGATATCTTTTTAATATATGTGATAGGGGGTAGCAGAGGTGGCAGAATGGGGCCAAAGTAGCCACAGCTCAGCCTATTAGTTAGGAGTGGGGGGTCATGGGACCCACATTCTCCAAAAAGACCCCAACATATTAGGCATTTTAGTAAATATCTTTTTTGCATATGCCATAAATTTCTCTAGTTTGAATGCCCCTTAATTACTAAGACTAAGTTCACACTGCTATTGTGCTCCCACCCATTAAGTGTCTGTTAGATTGAATGGATCCTTAAAGGGTTGGAGCACAACTGACACTACCCTGTCCCAACGGATTCCATTGACTTGAACGGGGTGTGTAGGGTGTCCGGTATAGCGGAGAAAAAATATCAGACATGCAACATTTTTTCCCTTCTTTTAAGGGATTCAGCAACAGAGCTCCCGTTAGTGCAGCACAACGCCAGTGTGAATGTAGCCTTACACTGTTATTTGAATTTGGGAACCACAACAAATATAAGTAAGTCAAAATAACATATAATAATGAAGTAACAAATAAAATACAAAGACTTTCTTATGAACAAATACACACAAAGTATTGTTGATTGGCGTCAACAAAAATCACAAAACTCGGTTTATTTCCTTATTTGCAATTGATCACCTACTACTAGATGGTTCTTGTGCTGACCAGCCCAATTTATTACTTAGATTCTATGAAAGGAATATAACAACAATAATAATATTGTGCCAGAGAAATAAACCACTAACTCAATAACTTTGTCAAAAGTCTGCTTTGTGAATAATTGTGTTGTGGAATTGATTACTTGTTTGCTATGTAGTTGTTTCTGGTTTATCTTTGATTAAATAGAGCGTCACCTTCAGATGACACATTAAACAAATCACTGGCTTCTCTCTCTATTTTAATTAGTTGCAGAGTCATTAATCAGGAGGATGTTGAGGAAAACAATGTTATTCCGGGGTTCAAACCATGACTCTTCATAAGAGAATAGACTGGAGCGGGGGCTTGTGTACTACCTGTGACTACAGCCGCACCCTAGGATAGCAGTGCTGACATGTTTTTCACATGCATACGAAAGGGAAAAAAAATCATACACAAGCAGAATGTCTGGTCACTAAAAAGAAATCTTCAACAAAAGATTTCTCAAATCAGTGCAACTTCATTACAGTATTTAATGGAGGAAGAAGATAAAATTCCATGGGTTCTCGTCGCAAACCGTCTCATAAACTCACAGTTAGTGACCTGTCCATTTATTAGATTGCTAATACAAACAAACGCATTTCGAGGCCTTTGCTAGCCTCTTAATCAATGTTAAAAATGCCATAAAAATGAGGCTAGCAAAGGCCTCGAAACGCGTTTGAGTTTATGAGACGGTTTGCGCCGGGAACCCGTGGAATTTTATCTTCTACCTCCATTGATTGTCTCTACATTCCGCTGAGGACCTCTGCCGAAACCCAGGTGGCTGCACTGATGTTATAACGCTGTTATAGGTGGTTGTGTCTGGCACACAACCACAAAAGGTGAGCAAGATTGCCCCTATCCTTCATTTACATGGAAGGGCATATTTTCGCTATCTAGACTACTATGCCATGAGAAGCTCTGCTTTGTTTTTTTCAGACACATTCATTCGTTTTTTTTTTTTTTCAGACACATTCATTCATTACAGTATTTAATAAATCTGCTAAAAACATCCAAACTATCCTGAGAAGTCATTGGCATATACTGAAAATGGACCCATTCTTGAAGGACATCATTCCAGCGGTGCCTATGGTTACATTTAGAAGAGCCCCCACCCTCAAAAATTTGTTGGCACCTAGCCAGTTAAAACAACATAAGCAAAAGACCCATACTGGATCCACAAATGTGGTAAGCCCCATTGCCTTTGTTGCGAGGAAATATGTAATGGAACCACCTCTATCACTTCGCAGACTAATGGTAACAAACATCACTTAACCTGTGATACATCCAATATGATTTATCTCCTGGACTGTTGCTGTGGGAAACAGTATATAGAAAGGACTGTCCAGGCACTTAGATGCAGAATTAACAAACACTGTCAAAACATCAGAAACCACTTTCTTTTCCATGGGTTCTCGAGGCACTGTGCCACAAAACATGCCGATATCAAGAGACCATTTAAAGTTACTCCTATTGACCACATACACAGCACAGTCACCAATAGATTTGGACAATTGCAAAAGAGAGAGGTCTTCTGGATATATAAAATGGGAACACTGTCCCCGGAAGGCCTGAATGAGATCACGGAAACCATCATCCAGTAACAGAAGAATTCCACTCAGCCCTTCTCTCTGTCTACCCCGTCTAGGTTTTTTGTTTTTTTTCCCCCTCTGGTTCCACATAAATCAGAGGAAATAAAAAACAATAATAAAAATAAAAGAGAAAAACAATAATACATAATGCAAAACCAATGAATATTATAGTTCTGTACTAAACTGGCAATATACATTTCTTTGCCCCTGGGCAGCTCATACTGCAGTGGAGAAAGGTATCATTTACTTTTGGGATTACATTAATCATACCTCTGGGTGGGTAATACCCCCTGATAAGCAAATGCCTAAATATAAATATAAATCCAAGGATAGGCGGCACTACCACTGTAGCAATAAGTCCTGGGGTGCAGGCTGAAAACCACAGTCCCAATCACAGACTGTGTAGATAATCCAGAAGCGAAAAAATGCCAGCAGCACACCCATTGTTAAAGTGCAAAAGGTGGGATTTTATTGACCCATATCAAGTGGGACGTTTCGACGGCATCCCGTCATCTTTTTCAAGCATGAAAAAGATGGCGGGATGCCGTCAAAACGTCGCACTTGATATGGGTCAATAAAATCCCACCTTTTGCACTTTAAAGGAAATCTGTCATCAGAATCACCCGCACTAAACCTGTTACACAGGCTTGTAGTGCGGGTGATCCTGATTAAAACGCTTCTTACCTGGTTTAAAATGGTTCAGCAGTTCTTCAGATATCTATATTTTTAGTTTTCTGTTATTCCCTGGCTTGGGAGGTCTTATCATCTGGGACTCGGCTACACGTCATTCTAGCTGGGCAGAGCTGCCGTCCGGCTCATGAATATTCATGAACTTATCCTCCTGGTCTAATTCTTCTTTCTCGGTCTGGTGGGGAGGACCGCGCATGAGGATAAGGTCATGAATATTCATGAGCCGGGCGGCCGCTCCGCCCAGCTAGAATGACGTGTAGCCGAGTCCCAGATGATAACACCTCCCACTGAGTCCCAAGCCAGGGAATAACAGAAAACTAAAAATATAGATATCTGAAGAACCGCTCAACCATTTTTAACCAGGTAAGAAGCGTTTTAATCAGGATCACCCGCACTACAAGCCTGTGTAACAGGTTTAGTGCGGGTGATTCTGATGACAGATTTCCTTTAACAACGGGTGTGCTGCTGGCATTTTTTCGCTTCTAAATATAAATATATATATATATATATATATATATATATATATATATATATATATATATATACAATCCAAATATAAGCGGCACCTCCTGAGAAGAGTAAGGTCGGGTGCACGCCCTAGAACCTCAGTGCTCCAGTCCGCAGTAAATATAGATCAATGTAGGCAGCACACCAAAATTAGTGCAAAATTCAAGTGTTTATTCCAAGGATAGGTGACAACGTTTCGGCGATCTCACACCGCCATTTTCAAGTGGTTTACAAGTGAGTTACTACATTACGATCAAGCAGCCCAAGAAATGAACAAAGGACCTCAACATGGAGCCGCATATCCATTTTTGTGTCTAGATTTAGACATTGTTTTATTTTATTTTTTCTACCAACACAGTGACGGCGTCTCTGGGGCAACTAGGACCAATTTTAATAGAGTTACGTATACTCCTGTTTTTATACCCTGGAATGAGTGACATCTGGATGTTGGGTTGCCAATAACCCCCCTGAGCCAGAAGCGATGGTCTGGTGAAGTATCCTGAAACCTGGAAGGTGATGACACACCAAGCTGGGAAGGAGAAGCGGCCTTGAGGGTCCTTTTGGATCCTACAAGACGCACCCAGACGTTAGCTTGAAGGGTACAGGGTGAATGGTTTAAGCCCCTTGAATGTTTTCATTTGTTGTATGCAGGGTATTACTGTCAGGATGTAGTGAGAATACCTCTTTGTACAGTAGGAGGTTTATTGTCTAACATTAGAGCGATTTACCTTGCCAGTATATTACTATAGGATACACTTTGGTTACCAACTATTTTGCCCGAATCTAAAATGGCGCTGATGAGTGTGTTAATATACACTGAGCATGCGCAGAGGGCCACGGAGCTCGGCCGCGCCGCGCACGTCACCGCTGCACTGACAGTGCAGAGAGTAGCCATGACAACAGATGATGCCGTCTCTGTGATTGGTTGACGTCTGGCAATGCCGGAAGTAAGTCCCGGCATCCCATGTGGAGTACGGGCGTGCGGACAATGGCGCGATTTGCTATGAGGCCGGTGTTTGGAGGAGGCTGCTTGAATCGGTAATGTTTTTAACCCTTCACTTGTTTTCACAATGCCCACATTGTAATTATGACACTTAAGATGAGTTTATCAATCTGTCACCGGAGGAATAGGTGATCAGATCATGTATATGTATTCACTGTACAATATTGCATCTATGAGATGGTTTTATTTAATATATTTCACTGTATAGCATGAATTTTCCACTTTATTTACATTTTGTTTATGATCATGTGATATGCTAATAATCATGATGTCACTAAATGGGGAGTGTATTTAAACCCCACCTGTATCACTTGTAAACCACTTGAAAATGGCGGTGTGAGATCGCCGAAACGTTGTCACCCATCCTTGGAATAAACACTTGAATTTTGCACTAATTTTGGTGTGCTGCCTACATTGATCTATATATATATATATATATATATATATATATATATATATATATATACCACCATATCCTTTTTTAAGGTCTTGTTCGCTCTATACTTTAATTCCTACCTAGATTGATTTGCACAAAGGGTTAACCACTACCGTGAACTACTAACCTGGACCACTACTGCAGACTCCTCAAATAGGAACCATTGAACCATGGCCCGATCGGTGCAATTACATTGTCCCCTGGATACATCCTTGGGTATAATTACAGTCCGTCAGCAGCAGCTTCTCAACTTATTTATTGCAATACCTGCCGGCAAGCTGTCACGTGCAGCGAAATCATCATTGCAACATAACCTGGACACATCTGTAGCCGACCAGTTTTTTCTATATAGCAACCAGTTCATATATATAGCAACCAGTTCCCCTATTCACCGCCGGCATCACTGCCGGAGCCTGCGGCTATTCCAAATGCTAGTCCGCACTGAAAAATAAAACTAATTAGATGCGCAATCTTTGCGCAAACTTCAGGACACATCAGGGGAGATTTATCAAAACCTGTCCAGAAGAAAAGTTGCTGAGTTGCCCATAGCAACCAATCCACTCGCTTCTTTCATTTTTAACAAGGCCTCTACAAAATGAAAGAAGTAATCTGATTGGTTGCTATGGGCAACTGGGTAAATTTTCCTTTGCACAGGTTTTGATAAATCTCCCCCATCAACTTTTAATCAATGTGTGGGGAATTATGATTCCATCTCTGGCACTATCACCGAAGCCTGCTGTTATTTCAAGTACTGCCACGTGAAAAGTCTAATCATTTAGATGCGTAATCATTGCGCTAACTTCGGCCCGCTGTCTATCACGAGTACTACTGCACCAGAAAATACGGCTATAATTGAACTTTAATTCTACACAACTACAGCCCTATCACGTACCTCAGTTTGTGCATACCGATGTTACTGTATGAATACCACACAGAGATCCCGGAGCGCTGCTCCCTAATTCTTTTAATGCATTTCATGGGATCAAAACTTATACATGATTATATGCATTTAATGTTTGTTTTATACTGAATTGTTTTAGGGTTATCACTATAACCTTATTGTTTCTGCAATCTTATAACTTTTTTATTTATTTTATTATTTAATGTTATACAACACAAGAAATACCCAAAGGCAATATTGGGACTCCTTACAGTGAAGCCAGGAGCTGGGTGCACCAGTAGCTGCTGAATACTACAGAGGAAATTCTTTTCTTTTTTGAACACAGAGCTCTCTGCTGACATCATGACCACAGTGCTCTCTGCTGACATCTTTGTCCATTTTAGGAACTGTCCTCAGCAGCATATGTTTGCTATGGGGATTTTCTCCTACTCTGGACAGTTCCTAAAATGGACAGAGATGCTAGCAGAGAGCTCTGTGCTCGTGATTCATCAGAGAGCTCTGTGTTCCAAAAAAGAAAAAAAAAATCCTCTGTAGTATTCAGCAGCTAATAAGTACTGGAAGGATTAAGATTTTTTAATAGAAGTAATTTACAAATCTGTTTAACTTTCTGGCACCAGTTGACCACCAGAGTACCCCTTTAACGACGCAGGACGTATATTTACATGTTAAGCTACTGTTTTATACTGAATTGGTTTAAAGAAATGGTTATCACTATAACCTTATTAGAAATTTTTATGCAATCTTATAATGTTGTGTTTTTTATTATTTTTTTTATTTTATTTTATTTATAATGGTATAAAACACAGGAAATACCCAACCGCCATATTGGGACTCCTTACAGTGAAGCCAGGAACTGGGTGCACAAGCTTCCAGGGTAAATCCACAGCTTGTTAACTCATTTGTATGCCTATATATAGTGAGTCCATGTTATGCTAGAATATGCACATCTTGATAAAGAGCCCTGTAGAAATGCATTGAAAGTGCTACTAGCGAAGCGCCTGGATCGGAGATTTTTTATTAATTCACTACTGAACCTACTAATGTTTCTCTCATTAGTCCTGTTTGGAATGGTCTGCTTAAAGGAGTACTTAAAGGAGTAGTCCAGTGGTGACTCAGTGGTTTACAACTTATCCCCTATCTTAAGGATAGGGGATAAGTTGCAGATCGCGGGGGGTCCGACCCCTGGGGCCCCCCGCTATCTCCTGTACGGAGCCCCGACAGCCCGCGGGAAGGGGGCGTGTCGACCTCCGCACGAAGCGACGGCCGACACGCCCCCTCAATACAACTGTATGGCAGAGCCGAAGCACTGCCTTCGGCAATCTCCAGCTCTGCCATTGAGATGTATTGAGGGGGCGTGTCGGCCGCCGCCTCGTGCGGGGGTCGACACCCGCTATCTCGGCGGAGAGCCGGGGCCCCGTACAGAGAGATTGCGGGGGACCCCAGCGGTCGGACCCCCCGCGATCTCAAACTTATCCCCTATCCTTAGGATAGGGGATAAGTTTTTCACCACTGGACTACCCCTTTAATCCTTCCAGTACTTATTAGCTGCTGTATGTTCCAGAGGAAGTTATTTTCTTTTTGAATTTCCTTTCTGTCTGACCACAGTGCTCTCTACTGACACCTCTGTCCATTTTAGGAACTGCCCATAGCAAACGTCTCCTGCTCCGGACAGTTCCTGAAATGAACAGAGGTGTCAGCAGAGAGCACTGAGGTCAGACAGAAAGGAAATTCAAAAAGAAAAGAACTGTGTAGCATGTAGTAGCTGATAAATACTGGAAGAATTAAGATTTTTTTTTTAATAGAAGTAATTTACAAGTCTGTTTTACTTTCTGGCACCAGCTGATTAAAAAAATGTTTTCAAGCAGAGTACCCCTTTAATCTAAAAGTACAGTATTATTTTTATATCAGAGTATGCCAAAAATATAATGAAAAATATGTATTTACCACTGAAAGTGACAGAAATGGTCGTCATGGATCACTATATTTACGACAGGTACCCAAGGAAGCTGTCGAGCATGGACATCAGATTTCAGAAAGCACATATCCCATCCAGGAAAAGCCGGGTGAGATATGAGGAATACAAGAAATATTTAAAATTTCTGGCAATACTAGGGAATTTGGTAACTCCTGCAAATGGGTCTGGATATTTATGGGATGCAAGGCAGGTTTAGTAGTGGGGCCTTTCGTCCTTTTCTGGGGCCAGTCCAGATTTTTAGTCAGTACAGATGCTTAGGCGAATAAATACTGAGCATACAAAAGAAGTACCGTATATACTCGAGTATAGGCCGAGTTTTTCAGCACGATTTTTCGTGCTGAAAACACCCCCCTCGGCTTATACTCGAGTGAACTCCCCCACCCGCAGTGGTCTTCAACCTGCGGACCTCCAGAGGTTTCAAAACTACAACTCCCAGCAAGCCCGGGCAGCCATCGGCTGTCCGGGCTTGCTGGGAGTTGTAGTTTTGAAACCTCCGGAGGTCCGCAGGTTGAAGACCACTGCGGCCTTCAACATCATCCAGCCCCCTCTCACCCCCTTTAGTTCTGAATACTCACCTCCGCTCGGCGCTGGTCCGGTCCTGCAGGACTGTCCGGTGAGGAGGTGGTCCGGTGGGATAGTGGTTCCGGGCTGCTATCTTCACCGGGGAGGCCTCTTCTAAGCGCTTCGGGCCCGGCCTCAGAATAGTCACGTTGCCGTGACAACGACGCATAGGTGCGTTCATTGCCAACGTAATTCTGCGTCATTGTCAAGGCAACGCCTCTATTCCGGGCCGGAAGCGCGGAGAAGAGGCGCCCCCGGTGAAGATAGCAGCCCGGACCACCTCCTCACCGGACCACCTCCTCACCGGACAGCCCTGCAGGACCGGACCAGCGCCGAGCGGAGGTGAGTACTCAGAACTAAAGGGGGTGAGAGGGGGCTGGATGATGTTGAAGGCCGCAGTGGTCTTCAACCTGCGGACCTCCGGAGGTTTCAAAACTACAACTCCCAGCAAGCCCGGAAAGCCGATGGCTGCCCGGGCTTGTTGGGAGTTGTAGTTTTGAAACCTCTGGAGGTCCGCAGGTTGAAGACCACTGAGGGCGAATGATGAGAAGAGGATGATGAAGGGGGGGTGTGGGGATGATGAAGGGGGGTGGGGATGATGAAGGGGGGGGGTGTGGGATGATAAGGGGATGATGAAGGGGGGATGTGTGGGATGATGACAAGGGGATGATGAAGGGGGGATGTGTGGGATGATAAGGGGATGATGAAGGGGGGATGTGCGGGATGATAAGGGGATGATGAAGGGGGGATGTGTGGGATGATGACAAGGGGATGATGAAGGGGGGATGTGTGGGATGATAAGGGGATGATGAAGGGGGGATGTGTGGGATGATAAGAGGATGATGAAGGGGGGATGTGTGGGATGATGACAAGGGGATGATGATGAGGATGTTAATGACGGGTCTGGATGATGACAGGGGGGGATGAGGTATTTCCCACCCTAGGCTTATACTCGAGTCAATAACTTTTCCTGGGATTTTGGGTTGAAATTAGGGGTCTCGGCTTATACTCGGGTCGGCTTATACTCGAGTATATACGGTACCCAAGTCTTCATTAAAAGACTGTGAGGAACCTCTGATTAGAGTTGGAATCTTCAAGTGTACAGCCTCAAAAGGGGACATTTTCCTTGAGTGAGCAACACATTTTTGGTGTTTTTTTCTTGGGTGACTGGTAGTAAGCCACCTGTACAGAGAGGGAGGGTTTGTGTAGTTAGCACTGGACAAACCTGATCATTTTTTTATTTGTTTGTGCCCAAAGTTAAAGGCTGTATTTATATTGTTACTTAAAAATAAAAACAGGAGGGTTCACACCACGTTTTTGCAATACAGTTCCCATATACGTTTTCAGTTTGGAAACCGTATTGAAAACCATATTGAAAACCGTATGCATTGACTCTCCATTGAAAACCGTATGCCAAAAGATGCATCACGTTGTGTCCGTTTTGCATCCTGTATGGTTTTGTCAATTTTCTTCCTGTACCCAAAACCGTAGTCTACCACGGTTTTTGGTCCGGGTGAAAAACCGTATTGAAACGTATACGTTTATTTTAACATGGGAGTCAATGGGAACCATACAGAACCGTATGCGCGCACGGTTCCATCCGGTTTTCACCATACGGTTTTTGACTTTGCACAGTTTTATTCTTGAAATTTCAATCAAGCAAGTGAAACTTTATTCATAATGGAATGAAAAGTTAAAACGTGTACATTTTTTTCTTAAAAAACGGATGCAACCGGACATCATTTTTCAAATTACATTTTTACACACGTTTTGATACAGTTTAGTCAGGTTTTGTGGAATCCATTTTTTTTTTAATCAAAAACCTGATATGGGAACTGTATTGCAAAAACGTGGTGTGAACCCAGCCGAAGCCCTGTTTAAATGTTACTTCCATGTCCCTGTCTCTCAGTGCTATGTTACCGCTATTTGACTGGCATATAGAACAACAACATCTATGGAGATCTCATTGCATGTATTCAGAACATCATCTTTGAAAAGAATAATTGAACATGATAAAACAGATACTGTACATTGGCCCAGATTTCCTAAAACCGTCTAATACTTAGACAATGTAAACCTAGACTAGACAGTCTAAGAAAGCTCCAATGGCTGTTTGATAAAATTGGAAAATAGTTTTTTTTTTTACTTTGGACTAACTAGCTGCTGGCTTATTTTATACCAATGTACAACTAAAATAGAGAAACATAGCTGCACCTCCACCATTTGTAATTTGATCTACTTGCTTCTCAGCATAATTTCAAAAACTAACAGGTTGTTAGTATACATTTTGATCAAAAAGTACAAGCCCACTCGCCACGTCAAGGCCACCTAGTCAGAGTTGGTCCTTAACCTAACACTGGTGTAGCGCTGGCCGGCGACCACTGCCTCTGAGACACCAAGCCCACCGGGGGAATGACCCAGTGGCCAGGCAGCCCCACTGCTGCCCAACCAAGCCTCTGGCTCTGGGCCGCACCACCCCACAGACAAAGCGTCACAGAAACAATGCCACAAAGAACCACAATAGTGTGAAACCTACCATGTGCTCCCTACCAGAGGGCTTGGAGAATGTAATTATGCTGAGAAGCAAGTAGGTCACAATACAAATGGGGGATGTGCCGCTATGTTTCCATATTTTTGTTGAACATTTGTAGTCTCTACCTTCTTCACTCCACCCATTCAGCCAAGGCGTTTTTAATTAGCAGGAGACTGCATAAGGGCATAAGGGTTTCGG
Organism: Hyla sarda; assembly: GCF_029499605.1. Lineage (NCBI taxonomy): Eukaryota > Metazoa > Chordata > Amphibia > Anura > Hylidae > Hyla > Hyla sarda. The sequence continues at coordinate 86,054,987 of NC_079198.1, forward strand.
CCGAGCATTCTCCCAGTCCTCTAGCAGGGAACACATGGTAGGTTTCATACTGGTGTGGTGCTCTGTGGCGGCCATTGTTTCTGTGATGCTTTGACTGTGGGGTGGTGTGCCCCGGGGCAAGGGGCTTGGTCAGGCTGCAGTGGGGCTGCCTGGCCACTGGGTCATTCCCCGGTGGGCTTGGTGTCTCAGAGGCAGTGGTCGTCGCCCAGCGCTACGCCAGTGTCAGGTTAGGGACCCACTCTGACTAGGTGGCCTTGACGTGGCGAGTGGGCTTGTACTTTTTGATCAAAATGTATACTAACAACTTGTTAGTTTTAGAAATTATGCTGAGAAGCCAGTGGATCAAAATACAAATGGTGGATGTGCGGCTATGTTTCTCTTTTTTTGTTGTACATCTATTTTATACCATGTTTCTGCGTCAAAATGTTGGCAAAATTTTTGTCACTCTTCCAATGGCTCTTTCCCAATCTCCCTCCTGTACACATGCATGTTTAGCCTGGATGAGTGTGCATGTTTTCTGAATAGGGAGAGGGAGAAAGCTGCTGCCCGACAGCTCGGTGGCCTTTTATTTCCCAAACAACCATTAGGTTAGTCTGAACAGATAGAAGGGAGTTACAGAGCAGCCTGCAGTGATTGGTTGAAGAGACCCAGCACAGCACAACAGACTCAAGGAGGAAGTGAATGCATGGTGAGTGAGGGCGGGCTCAATCCTTGCTTAAGACACACCCCTTCCTGAGCAGTGAATATCAGAATGAGTGAGGAGCACAACGGAAGGATTTGTGAGCTAAATACAGTAGCTAAACACATAAAATAGTCATATAAAGAATCTGCATGACCTAGCGAACAGCATATAATAGTATTATTTTTTTCTGTGATATGACAGTTACACTTTAAAATGTTATTGTAACTTAATTCTAGCAATCAAAACATATAGAGATTTTGTCTTACAACATCCAACACGGCATGGACAAAGAGGTCTATGTACACGGTGGTGGATTGGTTCCAGTTCCTCACAGGTCTGACATCTTTACTGTAGTTGATCAAAAGGTTTTTTGTCAGATGAAGTAAACTGGAATTCTTTATTTGTGGAACACCAAAGGCAAACGTCTGTAGCCTGACAGCTGGAAAAACAAGAATAGTTCTTAAGACTGGATTGTCTAGAACAACGCATTGTATGGCTTGTAACTGATACATTTTTATAGCAGATGGTAGAATTTCTAGACAAGTGATCTTCCTCCCATATTATGCATACGTAGGCAAAATTCACACAGCCGAAAACATGGGCGGCAATTCTGCACTTCTGAAAAATCAGGAGGGCGCTCGGACCAATCGGAAATGCATCTCATAGACCAGCATGCATTTCTGAGCAGAATCCAGAAAGTGAATAGACATGTCCAATCTTTCTGCGAACGCCGGAATCGTAATTTTCCCGGCAGAAACATCTGCTGCAGAAATTCTGCTGTGTGCACAGTGAAGCAGAATCCCATTGAAATCAATGGGACTCTGTTGCAGCGGAATTTCCGTGCAGAGTATTCCTACGGACATACTGCTGTGTGAACCTAGCTTTATAGAGAATCAGTGATGATTATACATAGGATAATATACACCCTAGAGCAGTGTTTCCCAAACAGGTTGCCTCCAGCTGCTGCAAAACTACAATTCCCAGCATGCCCGGACATTTGTAGTTTTGCAACAGCTGAAAGCATCTTGGTAAGAAACACTGCCCTGAAATAAATGATAAGGATAAAAGCTGTTACTGAGAAGTTCTGTGTCCATATGAAAGCACAATACATTGATACAGGTCAAGCAAACTGTGGCAAATTTTAATATTCTTAATAGATTTTTGGAGCGAATACAATAATCCTGTTAATACGTACTCCTTGCTGCTCCAATTTTGCAGAAAAAAATAAAGCTTTTCGTCTACTATTTTTGATCAATATGAAACTCATACCTTTTTATAAAGAAGATCTGCAGCAGCTGGGGCACTGTGCTGTATGATATACATTGCAGCTGCTGAACAACTTCTTTTTAGGCTAGGATTCCGCTGAGGTTTTTTCCCACCAGCAAAAACGCCAGGTAAATGGCCACACCTTTTTCCTGCGTTTTGGCAGTTTTTCTGGCGTTTTTTCTGGTGTTTTCCCTGGTGTGTGGAAACAGCCAGTTTTGTCCCCTGTGGCAGTTTTCTCACTATCTTCAGGTACCACTCAGGGGGTCGGATGCTGAGCGCCCGGTCCACAGAGTGTAAGGAGGTGAGGAGAGATGTATAGCATCAATACTCACCTCCCCCGGCAGTATAGTATACAGAGGGGCATAGTGTACCCATGTGAACAGACCCTTCTGCCAGTGCCCTCCCAGACAGGGAGACTCCAGCTGTTGCTAAACTACAACTCCTAGCATGCCCAGACAGCAAATGGCTGTCTGGGCATGCTGGGAGTTGTAGTTGTTCAACAATTGGAGGCTCTCTGTTTGTGACTACACTGCAATATGGGCACTCTACCCAGCAGAGAGCACCAAAAATGTCCTAACCAATTATTTGGAGAGTGGTGGATTCAGTCCAAAAAGAAGGATTTACCAAACGGCGCTTCTCCCAGGAAAGATGCAAGGCAGCAATCCACAGTAAAATGGTGTAGTTTTACTGCAACCAATAACCAATTTTTTCGTGTTTCTTTTTTCTTCTTGTTTCAGATCCGTGTATGCAGAGGATTATGGCAGATTCAGAGGACTACTGCGGATGAACTGGATTTTTTATATATATAAAATGGCTAACATGGGCTTTGGGGGAGTGTTTTAAAATAAAATAATGTTTCCAGTGTGTCGTGTTTTTTAATAATTGACTTTTCAGGCTTAGTAGTGGAAGCCGTCTTATTGACAGAATCCATTACTAAGCCAGGGCTTAGTGTTAGCCCCCAAAACAGCTAGCGCTAACCCCCAATTATTACCCCGGTACCCACCGCCACAGGGGTGCCGGGAAGAGCCGGTACCAATAGGCCCGAAGCATCAAAAATGGCGCTCTTGGGTCTAGGCGGTAACAGGCTGGCCTTATTTAGGCTGGGGTGGGCCCATAACAATGGTCTTTGCCCACCCTTGTAACGTCAGGCTGTTGCTGTTTGGTTGGTATCTGGCTGAGAATAAAAATACGGGGAACCTTATACATTTTTTTATTTATTTATGAAAAAAATAAAAATGCATAGGGTTCCCCGTATTTTACAAAACGTACAATGTGAACAGAGCTTCACACCCTTACCAGCCTGGCTTCTGTCTGTAGCTCCTCCCCCTAATAACATCATCACTAGGGGTGTAGCTACACGGACACAGCCGGGATTGGAGGGAGGTAAGGGGACTTCTTCGTCTTCTGTATACACTATATACAGCTATCTATAGATAGCTGTATATAGTGTATACCGCCCAAAGGGTTAACCTACACTGTCCAGCAGTGTAAGTTAAGTCATTCCTTGCTGGGCTGGCGCATAGCGCACCGCTCAAGAAGTGGTTAAGTGAGCCAGCAATGTGTATATTGTAAACATATTGCAGGCTCATTTTAAGTTCTTGCTGGGCAGTAGATATACAACCTATATCTACTGCTCAGCATCAGCTGTTCTCCCGGGTTTGTAGCCGTGAGCACAGCTGAGTCCCAAAATTTACATCAGGAGGATCGCAGCAGGTGTCAGGAGGGACACCCGCTGTGATCTGTCCTTAACTGCAGGTACTACTGCTCCCAACATGGAGCACACTCTGCTCCATGCTGGGAGCTATAGTATCTGTACTAAGAGACAGATGGCCTGGGTGTCACTTCTGACACCCATTGCGATCTGTCTATTAATGCAGGTACTACAGCTCCCAGCATGGAGCAGAGTGTTCTCCATGTTGGGAGTAGTAGTACCTGCAGTAAGGGACAGATCACAGCGGGTGCCACTCCTGACACCCACTATAATCCTCTGGTCTAAGCTATAGAATCGGGCAGCCGCAGCACTTGTCTGGTCTCCTGCCCGCACTATACTCCGCTGAGATGTGAGATGTGAGATGTGACACTACCCGGCCAATCACTGCTCTCAGCGGAAAATATGAATTTGTGAAGAAAAGAGAACTTCACATCACAGTCAGTGGAGCGGAGAAGTGCGGCGAGGATCGCAGCGAGTGTAAAAAGTGTCACCCGCTATGATCTGTCCATTAGTACAGGTACTACTACTCCCATAATGGAACAGTCTGTTCCATGCTGGGAGTAGTAGTACTACCTAAAAACTTCTTTTTAAAGTAAAAAAAAGCACACATTTTAGTAAACACATAATTAAAATACATTACTAATAAAAAGTTTTACCAAATGAATTACAAAAAAAATATTATTTTTATAATTAAATGGCCCCTTTCTACATTTTTTACATTGCCAGCTAGATTTTGACTTCTCTGCCTGCCCACATAAAGTGATCCCTGTTTAAAAATGAATAAAAAATGTTGTTCTAAAAAAATATACATTTTGCTAAATACAATTTTTTCCATCACTACTGTATCTTTTTTTTTACATTTTTTTTTCTTAATGGCACCCTACGAAATTTAACAAAAAAAAGGTATATCCATCACTTTTTTTGATTGCTAAAGTCCAAAAAAAGAATGAAAGCACCTGCAAAAACGCCAAAGTTAAAACCCACATGGCATTTTTCTTGGTGTTTTTTCACTCCCGTAGACTTCTTTGTGAGGAAAACGCCAATATTTTCCTGAAAAAAAAGCCACACTCTGAATTTGCTGTGCGGCAAAATGGGCGTTTTTAACTGCGTTTTTGCATGAAAAACCTCAGTGGAATTCTAGCCTAAAAGAGAGCATACCACCACATGTCCTTACATAGTTACATAGGGGGATATTTATCATTGTAGTACAGTGACCCCACGACCTACGATGACCCCGACATACGATCATTTCAACATACGATGGCCTCTGAGAGGCCATCGCATGTTGAAGGCAGCATCAACATACGATGCTTTTGTATGTCGGGGCCATCGCATAAACGGCTATCCGGCAGCGCACACTGCTTCAGCTGCCGCTGGATAGCCGTTTAGGGTGCCCCGTGTGGTCCGCTGACGATCACTTACCTGACCTCGGGGCTCCGGCACGTCCTCTTCGGGATCCCTGTATCGTCGGCGCTCTCCATCATCGTCATTACGTCGCTGCGCACGTCGTCCCGTCATCCAATAGGAGCGGCGTGCGTAGCAACGTGATGGCGGCGACGGAGAGCGAGGATCCCGGGGAAGCAGAGGCCTTGCCAGAGCGTCGGGGACACCCTGGGGACGTGGCGACAGCGATGGAGGGCGATATCCAGGGCAGCGGTGACGAGTCCGTGACGGTCCGGAGCGGCGGGGACACGTGAGTATAACCTCCAATACCAGTGGTCTTCAACCTGCGGGCCTCCAGATGTTGCAAAACTACAACTCCCAGCATGCCCGGACAGCCGTTGGCTGTCCGGGCATGCTGGGTGTTGTAGTTTTGCAACATCTGGAGGTCCGCAGGTTGTAGACCACTGTCCTATAATTTACATTGCACGGATCCCTCAACATACGATGGTTTCAACAAACGATGGTCCATTTGGAACGGATTACCATCGTATGTTGAGGGACCACTGTATTTGGAAAGTGTGCTTTAGGGTATGGTCCCAAGTAGCACTTACGCAGAATATTTCACGTTACACAAAATCCGCTGCGCAGAGGGGAATACGCTGCATATTCTCCGATCAGGAGTCAGACATCACAACATCACGTATAGTTACATTTAGTCAGTGAATTATAAAAAAAAAGAAAGAAAGCAATGCTGGCAAAAAATGATCATATAAGACTGGTTCTACAGGAAGAAATAAGTATTGTCTATATGTCGCCAATTACCTATGTTCAATCATCAGGTTCTATCATCAGGATGTGGAGTTTATATAAATATTTCATTGGTATAGGAATTGAATATTTACATTGACCTGTATTGGATCATTACAATTAGACCTATTAATGGTAATTGTTACATGAATATATCATTTTATTTACAAAACATATGAGTAAAATAATCAACAAACATGTTTGCATTATTGTGAATAGAAGAAAGTTTGTAAAACTCAGTTATAAAATCCTTTCCGTATTGGCTAAAAAAGATTATTTATTGTATGAAAAGGAAAAATGTACAATTTTCTAATATACTTTGTGATATAGTTCCTTATAGTTTTTAGTAGTACAGTTTATATGATTAGTGTTTTGTAAATGGGAAAATTGATGTCTAAAAAAAAATACTACAATTTCTACTACCACCATTACTACTCCTATATTACTATTAAGGGTACGTTCCCACACGGCGTATTTGCTGCGTATTTGCTGCTGCGCATTTTATTTTCCCTGTTGAAGTCAATGGGTAGGAAAATACTCAGCACCAAATACGCAGCAAATACGCAGCAAAATACGCCACGTGGGAATGCACCCTTATAATGTATTCTGTCAGCAGAAAGCATCACAAGTAGTAAGATGTATGGTGGCAGCTCTGCCATGACTATTGGGTATGAGTTACATATATAGGTCATCAATCCACATAAATAATGCTAATATTTGCATTAAATGAATTACTGAACATTTCAATACTGTGTCCCCCCCCCCCCCCCAAAAAAAAAACAACTATTCTCCTTTGGATTTACTACGTAATCACACAAAGATCTGATCTATATCTCCTCTTCTATACTCAAATATTCATACGAGGAAAAATTTACACGACCCAAGGAAAAACATAAGTAATGGGATTGGTGTTCAGTAACATTCACAAACATGCAAGCTATAGCCATGTACACTAGTGAACGTCCTTACCTGATAATAAGATCATCATTATTACTGATATAGAAGCCATTGAAGTGCAGATTCTGGACCAGACTTGGATCCCTCGGAAGAAGAGGTGCAGCTTCTCGCTGAGTACTTAGGAGCCTTCACACTTAACCATATCCAAACAGTCCGCGGCCTGCACTCCTTAAAGGAATCGTCTACAGTTACCTGTAAATGGGCAAACTCTCCATCTACCCTCCTCATTTGAAGTAATCTTATTAAAAGTCTGATTCCATCTTTTCTAACACGATAGCAGATACCACAAGCTCTTGAAAAGCTCCAAATGAACAGCTAATCGGATTTACTGGAGATCTTTTACCTGTGGCTAAGGTCCAGCTGGTTTGTATGACTTTCATACCAGGCTAATAAGTACGTCCAAAATAGCACAGAAAATACAAAGACATCTAGGATCAATGTGACCTAATGGAAGCAAGGAAGGACAATGCTAAAGGGGGAAGTGAGTGTAAACCATAAAATCCATACCTTTGATTCTTAAACAGTAAGTGGAATCAGGTGTTAACCATGTCTCCTATTTAAAGTACTGTAAAACACATATGCACAGTGTGCAGACCAAGGGTCACATGTGCCCAGTGATGCCATTCTGTGTGACCTGCAGTAGTAGGAGATACAGTCCCAATGTACAATAAGGGCCCTATTAGATAGCTCGATGCTCGCTTATATACAGGGCTATGTGTCATTCTGTCAGAATATTCCACATAGACATTCCACTGTAGCAGAGTCCCATTGATATCCAGCATCCGCAGAAACAATAGACTTGTCTATTCTTTCTGCGGATTCCGCTCAGAAATGCATTGCCGTCTATGAGACGGCGCATTTCCGATAGCATCGGTTGGATTGTGCAAATGTGCTGAATGTCTGCCCATGTTTTCCGTGCGAACATTCTGCACATTTTCGACCATGTAAACCTGTCCTTACAATGCTCGAGTATCGGGCAGGGAAAGCTGCACAAACTAAGATGTAGCATCACTTGTCGGCCACGTGTCCCCTGTACGGCCAATGAGCTATGATTTTTGTCCAGTCAAAACGAACCAACCAGCCAACAAACAAGCCTGTTTTCTCATTCATGATAGGGCACTAAGTCTGCCTCATATATACCGACAATTATAACACTGAACCAACAACTCAAAGGGAAAAGGCTGTAGGGGAGATTTATTAAAACCCGTGCAGGTGAAAAGTCAACCAGTTTCCCTTAGCAACCAATCAGACTGTTTCTTTTGTTGTTTTCAGAGGGCTTTATAAAATGGAAGAAACAATATGATTGGTTGCTTTGGACAACTGCTCCACTCTTCACCTGCATAGTTATGATAAATCTCCCCTATATTCATATGGGTCGAATTTAACCTCAGTTCATATTCTATGCCAAAATCTGCATTCCTCACGGACATTCTGCTGCAGCAGAGTACCATTGATTTCAATGGGATTCTGTTGCACTGTTCAGATCCCGGTGCCTGCTGAAACAATAGACTTGTCTACTCTTTGTGCGGAGTCCAGAAGGAAACTCATTGCCGTCTAAGAGATGCCGCATTTCCGATTGGTCAAATGTCCGATTAGTCAAATGTGCAGAATGTCCACACTTGTTTTCCTTGCGGTCATTCCTCATATTTTTGACCATGTAAACATAGCCTTAAGAAGAAAATGTGTGGAATAGGGACTAGGTAAGTATACTACACAACACAGGACTGTGAATGATTGATTATTCTATTGTAATATAGTATCTCAGCTATATGTTAAAGCATAACTTCGAAGATGCTCCAGAGGCAGGATACCTGTTTAAATTTCCTGCCAACTTTGGAGCCCGAGACTTACCCAAAACTACAGCTATCAGGATACAAATTTGATGGAAGTCCCACTGACTTAAATTCTAAGCCTAGAATAAGCTGAGGATGTAATTAATACATCTGGTAATTTCTAACAATGCAGAGCTGGTTGGGAATGTAACTGTGTTTGAAAACCTTGGTAATAGTGACCACAATATACACTGTTCAAAAAAATAAAGGGAACACTTAAACAACACAATGTAACTCCAAGTCAATCACACTTCTGTGAAATCACACTGTCCACTCAGGAAGCAACACTGATTCACAATCAATTTCACATGCTGTTGTGCAAACAGACGACAGATGTTTTGGTCACTTTTGAATGCCGGCGGTGCTTTCACTTTAGTGGTAGCATGAGACGGAGTCTACAACTCACACAAGTGGCTCAGGTAGTGCAGCTCATCCAGGATGGCACATCAAATAGAGCTGTGGCAAGAAGGTTTGCTGTATCTGTCAGCGTAGTGTTCAGAGCATGTAGGCGCTTCCAGGAGACAGGCCAATACATCAGAAGACGTGGAGGAGGCCGAAGGGGGGGCAACAACCCAGCAGAAGGACCGCTACCTCCGGCTTAGTGCAAGGAGGAGCAGGAGGAGCACTGCCAGAGCCCTACAAAATGACCTCCAGCAGCCACAAATGTGCATGTGTCCACTCATACGGTCAGAAACAGTCTCCATGATTGTGGTATGAGGGCCACAGGTGGGGGTTGTGCTTACAGCCCAACACCATGCAGGACGTTTGGTATTTGCCAGAGAACACCAAGATTTGCAAATTCACCACTGGCGCCCTGTGCTCTTCGCAGATGAAAGCAGGTTCACACTGAGCACATGTGACAGACATGACAGAGACTGGAGACGTCGTGGACATGACAGAGACTGGAGAATTTTCCGCTGCCTGCAACATCCTCCAGCATGACCGGTTTGGCGGTGGGTCAGTAATGGTGTGGGGTGGCATTTCTTTGGAGGGCCTCACACCCCTCCATATGTTTGCCAGAGGTAGCCTGATGGTACATTGAGTACCGAGATGAGATCCTCAGACCCCTTGTGAGACCATATGCTGGTGGCCCTGGGTTCCTCCTAATGCAAGACAATGCTAGACCTCATGGGGCTGAAGTGTGTCAGCAGTTCCTGCAAGAGGAAGGCAATGATGCTATGGACTGGCCCACCCGTTCCCCAGACTTGAATCCGATTGAGCACATCTGGGACATCATGTCATCATGACATCTCACTCCATCCACCAACGCCATGTTGTACCACAGACTGTCCAGGAGTTGGCAGATGCTTTAGTCCAGGTCTGGGAGGACATCCCTCAGGAGACCATCCGCCACATCATTAGGAGCATGCCAAGGCATTGTAGGGAGGTCATACGGGCACGTGGAGGCCACACACACACCTCTGAGCCTCATTTTGACTTGTTTTAAGGACATTACATGAAAGTTGGATCAGCCTGTAGTGTGGTTTTCCACTTTGATTTTGAGTGTGACTCCATATCCAGACCTCCATGGGTTGATAAATTTGATTTCCATTGATAATTTTTGTGTGATTTTGTTGTCAGCACATTCAACTATGTAAAGACGAAAGTATTTCATACGATTAGTTCATTCAGATCTAGGATGTGTTATCTTAGTGTACCCTTTATTTTTTTGAGCAGTGTAGTTACTTTTGGCTTAAAGGGGTATTCCAGGAATTTTTTTTATTTGACTCTGCTACAGGGGCTGTTAAGTTAGTGTAGTTCATAATACAGTGTCTGTACCTGTTTCTGATGGCTGGTCTCGTATTCTTATGTGATCTTTGCTCTGGATGTTCATTTTTAATGTGATGTCCCACTACAGGTACATTGTCCTGTCCTACCTGTAGGCCCTGTCAGGTTGAGTGCATCAGTGACCTGGGGCTCCCCTGCAGTAACTCCCTTGTTCACCTGTTAATTTAGTAAATGTAGTGTATGTACCTTTAAGAGCATAGACAGGATCCTTATGTCTAGATAGTATACAGGACCTTTGGAGGTCTCAAGAACCTGTGAGTAATCCGGTCACATGTTATGTTCTGCTGTTATAGTATTTGTTGTAACATGTACTCCCAGAGAGCACCAGCTTTAACCTATGACCCACAGCTTGACCAATGGGCTATAGTCCAGCCCCCCACTATATAAAGGGGTGGCCATCTTTAATTAGCTCACTTAGCTTTACCACCTGCTGCTGAGAACAAGTCTTTGCTGAAGCAGCAATCATCAGAGGCCTTAGAGTCAAGTGTTCAGCATCTGGAGTACCACAAAGCTACTACTCTCAAGTAAGTCTACAAGTCTATGTCTGCTGTGACTACAACTAGTCAGGTCCTGCACATAGTCAAGTCAAGTCCTGCACATAGTATAAGTCAAGTCAAGTTAACCCTGTCCTTACTTATTGTTCAGTGAGGGCAAGGGTTTAGACTAGGTAGGGTCTTCCAAGGAGTAGGGGTTCACCTGTATCCTATACCCCGTCCCTTCCTGATCCGTGATCTGTGCACATTGTCGGATCAAGAGACATAATTCTGTATTGTCAGTGTATCCTTTTATGTCTATATGTATTTATGTTTTCAATAAAGATTTACATTTTATAACTTAGGCCTAATCAATGATTTTGAGAGTGTTGGAAGTATTGGTCCAGCAAGCTGCAAGGTCCTCTAGGTCCTGGCCACCTCTCTGGGAATTCTGGCCTTAGCTGTGAAGATAATTACACCAAGCTTCTACTCAGTAAAGGCTCAGTTTACCCCTGACTGGTTGTGGACTCTTTATTCACTACTAGCCCGTGGGATAGCGGAGAATCCGGGCGTGTGGTGTTCCGGAACCCGAAAACCACACTGGCGTCACGAACACATAAGGTTTAATACCATCTGACCCCCCCCGGGGTTAATAACATCTGATCCCACCACTCTCACTGCAACACCTGTGGTCCCGACATTCACCGCAGCGGTGCACCACATTAACAGTATACGAAATTACTCCTGTCTCGGGTATTTCCCAGGATGCAGTGCGGCCAAGACCTGACATCTATAGTCAGGTGATGACAGGGAGCCTGTCTGCTTCAATGGGTGGAACAGCTGGAGGCACCCTGATTAGAAAGCACTGACCTTTTTTATTGAATCTCGTTTGTTTGTTGTTCAATGGGTAAGGGGGTTGATGTGGGGGAGGTAGGAAAGTGGAATTCTGGGACTTTTAATAAAAAGGAAAACTCCAACAGGGAAAACTGAGGTTCCCAAAGACAAGTGCAGATCCTTCCTAAGCATGTCCATTACTGTCTGGCAGATAGGTGCTAAAATCACCTTATGGTGGATAACCCCTTTAAAGTATAGAAAACAAAAACAGGGTGGAAGGGCAAAAACATATCATTTTAAAAAGGCTAAATTCCCTGGGCTAAGAGCTGCACGTCAGGAAATAGACTGGAAGAGACTGTTGTGAAATACTAATACAGGTGATAAATGGGGTTTTTCAAATCAACATTGAATAACTATACAGCTAAATTTATTCCTATGGGGAACAAATATCAACGATTAAAACGTAATCCTAATGGTTGCCAACTGATGTTAAAAGAGAAATAAACAACAAAAAATAGCATTTAAAAATACGAATCTAAGGGGTCAGCTATAGCATTTAAACATTACAAAGAGCTTAATAAAATCTGTAAAACTGTAATAAAAACAGCTAAAATTCACAATGAAAGGCAGGTCGCCGAAGAAAGCAAAACAAATCCCAAACATTGTTTTAGATATGCAAAAAAAAAAAATTGACATAGCATGTGGGACCCCTTAATAATGATCATGGGAAAGGTGGTCACTGGCGATCAAGAGAAAGCAGAGCTACTGAATGGGTTCTTTAGTTCTGATTATATGAAGGAAGAGGGAGGAGCTGATGCCGGCCGGGCCAGTGCTAAACTGGCTTAATGTATCTGTGGTCCAAGGTAAATTAAGTAAAGTAAATGTAAGCAAATCTCCAGGACCAGATGGATTACACTGCACAGTTTGTAGAGAACTAAGTTCAGTTAATTCTGTACCCTTGTTCATGATATTTAGACATTCTCTGGTGTCTGGTATTGTGCTGAGGGACTGGCGCAAGGGGAATGTGGTGCCAATCTTTAAAAAGGGCTCTAGGTCTTCCCCAGGTAATTATAGACCTGTAAGCTTAAGGTGCATTGTGGGAAAAATGTTTGAAGGACTAATAAGGGACTACATACAGGAATACATAGGGGATAAGGAGATTTTTTTGTATTCACCATAAAATCTCTTTCTTGTAGCCTTCATTGGGGGGGAGGGGATGCACCTTACTGATGGATATATGCTCTTGCCACTAGAAGGCGCTGACACTAGGAAAAAAAGTTGGCTCCTCCTTGGCAGGATATACCCGCCCACTGGAAGTGAGTTTATCAGTTTTGTGTGAAAGCAGTAGGAGAAGCCAACCAAGAACATGTCTAAAGGACCCTAGAAGAGAATCTCGGATAAAAAAAAAAAAAAACAACCAGAAAGAATCATTCGGACGAAAAGTGAAGAAAAGGGTCGGTGCGGTGTCTCCCAATGAAGGCTTTGAGAAAGAGATTTTATGGCGAGTACAAAAAAAATCTCCTTTTCTCGGTCGCTCTTCATTGGGGGACACCTTACTGATGGGATGTACCAAAGCAGTCCCCTAGGGTGGGAAAAACAACCACCAGAGAAAAGGAATCAGTCCTGAGACCAAACTTCCGTGTCCACAAGGCCTGCGGATGAGCCCCCCAGGCCAGAGATGATCTAGGCCCAGAAATTGAGCTCCCGGAAGATCCCCCGTCCCTGGAGATGGACTAGGACACCAAAGGTCGACCAGGAAGCCAGATGGGCCAGAACCATCCCGGAAGCAGATAGGAAACCACTCCAAGGAACACAGCAGGGAGATCAGTGTACGCCTAAGCAGAAGACAAGCACAGAAGGCGGAGACCAGAAACCACAGGAAAAAAAAATAAGACTGAAATCTGTTCTATAGAGGTATGGTGCCCGAGAACAAATACCTAAACAGCTGCAGACGCAAAAATCCCTGTCCCAGGGGCCCGCCAGAGGACCTGAACACCCTCTAACTTGGGAGCACATGGACCCCGAAGGAAGAAAGGAGGGGAATGCCCTGAAAAGGTGGCAGCCAGGGTACCAGAGAGACCAGCATGGAAACTGGAGATTTCTGAGTCTCCTGGAAGACAAACCCGTAAAATCAAACGGACAATAAACAAGCGGAATACCCCGAGAAGGAGCATCCTGGAACACCGGAGCATCCGACATGGTAATTAGAGGTTCCTGAGTCACCTGGAAGATTCACACCTGAAGAGTAAGGAAAACAGATGTCTGCAAAAACTCTCCGGACGACAAACTTCCATGTCGCAACATGAAGAAGTGAAGAAGTGAAGTACAGAAAGATCACACCACCAAATGGGATAGTGGAGGAGTTGGAGCTGGATCACTACACATGCCCGAGACCTCAACCATCACCAAGGCCCAAGAACCGGAAGAGTCTCCTGAAAGGAAGGCACGCCAAAGCATCCTAGGACAGAGTCCTAATCGGTCTTGGACTCCAGTGGTCTGAGCGGACCAGAGCATTCCGAAGAAACATCCCACCAGAACGGGAACGGAGGGGGAAACAAAGGGGAATCCGGCTGGGACTCTCAGATTCTGGGCAATGGCAGGACTTGAACAACAGACGGTGGCTAGACCAGCTGTCGCCGGCCATACAAGATTACATAAACTGCTCCAACAGCGGAGAGAGCCAAGGCTGCATGAGCAGCAGTAGATAACCAAAAAACTGAAAGAGAGCCAGGTTGCAATGGTGGACAGTAAGCACACAAGCCTAGACAGTAAAAAGCTCTGTTGATTGCTCTCAGGAAAAAAACAAGGGCCCAGCCCCTTACCCCACCTATATAATGGGAACAGAGAGATGGCCCCATCTTGGCGGCAGAAAAAGATCAACAAAATAGTCCCCCTATTTTGGAGGGAGAACAAGGGGGGGGTCGAGATGAAACTCAGGTACTGGCCATGCCAAGAACCCTGATACCCGTATCCCCTGTGGGAAGGGGATTGGCAAGTGCGCCAGGCACTGTAGGAGCAGGGTAATTCTGCCCCACAGCCACAGGACAAGTACTGGGTGAATGTAGCCCCCAGGGCCCCCGCGACAACCCATTGCTGTATGGAGGAGCCACCTTGTGTCCCAAGAGGGATCGGAATCCCGCACGCTGGAGCTGGGCAAAAATACAAGACGAGTTGAGAGCCATTCCAGACGATGACTAAGGCAACAGAGTAGGTGCCTGAGCCACCCTGGCAGAAACTCCAAAAAAGTACCTGGAGGCATAGGGAGGAGCTGTGTCACCCTATCAGGCCCCATGCCAGAACAGAAGTGCTCAACCGCCGCAGAACTGCAGAAACAAAATCATAGGAAGCCCCGAGGCACACTCCACCGAACAGAAGTAAAGGTGGGCTCTACACTTACAGAGCAGCCTTAGCATATGTAGGGACACAGACATGGGTACCTCACGATAGTAGTGGGGTACTGAGACTGCAGACACAAAAGAAACCACAGACATCCAAAGGACCGGCAGGAAGGGAGGTATGCCTCTAGCTGAACAACATTGCAACCTTAGAAAGGGGAACAGAGTGATGCTGCTGTTTCTGAGAAAGTCCCTGGAACCTGCAGAAAAAACCCACACCCCAGCTCCTAATGGTGTCACACACCAAGACTGCAGGCGCAGACTCAAGAGATGAAGAAGGTATGTGGAGCAGGAAAACATGCAGACACAGTCTGACCATGTGGCATAGGGACCATGGCAACGCCGGGTTCAGCATATGGAAACACACAGTGAAGTGAGATACTAGCCTTCAGACAGCAGAGAAAGACCTGGTAAAGTAGGGAACCCTGCAAACCAGTATGTGGTGCATTGTATTAGGCCCATGGAGCAACATGGGGTGACATACTCAGAACTACACCTTGACAGTGGGTCACCGGAACTGCCGTCCTCGGTGTGGAAAGTGTATGGTAGTTGACCCAACGTAGTAGCAAGCCATGTGGAAAACCGTCTGTTCGGCTGGTATAGGATTCCTGAGCGCACAGGGTCACTCCATTAAACCTCCCACAGAAAGTGAGGTACTGGAGTGTAGCCTATCCAACAAGCGACTTGTTGGTGTAGAAGACCCAACAGATGAAGGACTGTCTGACTGGTATCAATCCCGTGTACCTGTAGGGACCCTCCTCCAGATCCCTCACCCAGCAGTGAGGTACGGGAAACCTGGCTATGTCCGCGACAGCTCTCAGATCAGAGACCGATGGCGGTGAAAACTGTGCAGACAACAGTCTTGCGAAAATAGGACAGTCAGATAGGCGATAACTGTGCCCCTTTGGCATAGGTGGGGGGGCGGGGGGGCCTAGGAGACAGGGATAGAAACCCGCCCCAAGGGAGATAGGGGGAGACTGAGGAGCCATGGAATGCATCCCCGATAGGGTCCGTAGGACACCCTGAGTCAGTTCTACGTAAACCACACAGCAGTGGGGTTCTGGAACTCCAGCCGCAGATACATCGGCCGTGTGACAGGTGGCAAAGGAAACCATGCAGACCACTGTCTGGCTTACTAATATGGGTCAACAGTAGACAACGAGTCATTTCGTCGGACACCTCGCACAGTAGTGAGGTACTGGAACTCCAGCCACAGATACATCAGCTGAATAATGAGTGACAGGCGGCAGAGGAAACCACGCAGACCACTGTCTGGCTTACCGGTATGGGTCCATAGTATACAATGGGTCATTCCTTCGGACACCTCGCACCAGCAGTGGGGTACGGGAGTGCCAGCCGCGGAAGCTGTGAAAGACAGGCGAGAATACTGTCTGGCATAATGATATCAGGTCCAATCCATGCCCACGCAGGAATATTCCCATGGAGACCTCGCGCTGGATGTGGGGATCTGGAGCACTAGCCACGGATGCGGCAGCCTGGGGAGAAGGGAATCATATAGTATGACATGCCAAGAACACCCCAGGATGGGTGGTCGGCAGACCTGACAGATGAGGAATCTCAAAAGAAACCTGAGCGTCTGCCAGGAACGCAAAAGAGCTTGCACATGGTATGGCACTCAGTGGCAGGGGAGAACAGATTGCTGGAATATATCCCCCGGTAGTTTCCAAGGGAACGTGAATCTCTGGCAACAATCCGCCACGGTGGTTTGCATATGCTCTATGACAGTGAGCAACAATGCAGAATTAGGGACACCAGAGGGACACCTTTAGTGGCTCATGTCCTTTGTGCTCATGTCCATTTGTGCACATGTCCTTTGTGCATACCTTCCAGGGTGACCGAAACAAATAAAGCAGCCCCAATACATACCGTAAGAAAGGACTCTGCAGATATTAAACTGAAGAGAACAGATATGGCCAGCCAAGGCTGCAATAGAAATTAGAGTGCCATACAAGTATTGGCCACAAGAGGGTGCCCAACCACACCAAATGGTCTGAGTGACCAAGCAATATATTTATATATATAACACACTTTTTAATTTTGTGTTAAAAGATTATACAATAATGTGGCTGGAAGGGAGCAAATGCTGCCCGCAGAACCTATGAGACAGGAGTCTGCAGAACCTATGAGACAGGAAAGCCCATGGAGCAGTGACGGATCATAGCAGCATGCTATAGCAGCACCTGCCAAGCCGCCGCACAGCTACGAGGTAGGGGACAATAGTAGGCCATGATAACGAGCTCCCGCGGGCTACTGTCTAGTGAGCAAAAAGATGCTCTTCCTAACAGAGCGCCGACAACCCCCGCAACAAGGAAGGAGGGCAGAGCTAGACGCCGCAGTGTGAGGTGCATACCTCACTGGTCACGGCCCCCAGCAGCGCACAAGCCGAAGAGGAGGGGCTGCCTGACCTCCCGGCTTGCGCTTTCAGAAGAGGGGGAAGAAGGGCGGAGCTACGTGCCGTCATGATGCTCGAACTCCCGCCAGCTGAGCACCCTGGAACGTGCAGAAAGTGAAAATTAGCACAGCTCCCTGTACCGTAGATGCTGAGGTACAGGAGATGCAGCCGAAGCTGTATTAATAAAATAGCGAGGTTAACCCCTCACTGCCCGGACCCCAAAAACAGCCCCAGAAATAGGGGCATTAATACCACTGCTCGTTCTACAAGGGGAGGGGGGTTTGTATACTCACCTCAGACGCCACATACTCACCCAAGATGTCTTCAGACAGATCTTTAGTCACCTGCATCACGTCAGTCTGAGATAGTGGGACGAGCAGAGAAGATAGGGGGACCCGGACCCTAGGAACAACCCCAGGCACTGGCCGTTGGCGGGAAGGAGTTAACGGTGCATTTTTTAATCCCCCCTAACCACATATGTGGGACCAGGTAGCGCCATGCTCTTGAACCCCCTCCTGAAAGAAAAGGAAACAAAAGGTAGTAAAGAACTTAACTAAACAGCCCTTACTAGAAAGTAATTAAAAAAAAGACAAGGTCTGGGGAGCTCCCAGACCTGTGTCTTACCTCCTACTGACACTAGCTAAAACTGATTACCTCACTTCCAGTGGGCGGGTATATCCTGTCAGGGAGGAAATTACTTTTTTTCTAGTGTCAGCGCCTCCTAGTGGCAAGAGCATATACCCATCCGTAAGGTGTCCCCCAATGAAGAGCGAAAAAATAGCATTATAAGTGACAGCCAGCATGTGTTTACTAAGGATAGAAGTTCTCAAGCCAACCTAATTTGCTTTTATAAAGATGTGAGCAAAAGCCTTGACAGAGGAATGACTGTGGATATAGTATTATTGGATTTTGCAAAAGCGTTTGACACTGCCCCTCATAGACATCTGACAGGTAAGTAAAAGTCTTTAAGTTTCGAAATTTATGTTTGGAACTGGATTGAAAGCTGGCTTAACCCCTTAAATTGGCACTGTCAGATACAAAAACTTTTGATATGTTGTAAAGCATGCAAAACCAATAGGTTTTGCAATTGCTTTCATTAGAAAAATTCAGGATTTCATACTGAAAAAGCCAGTCAAACAACTGCCCCCCCTGCCTGCTTGGACACATACTAGTCCTGCTGTGTCCATGCGTCATCACCTATGTCATGGACACACTTCCTTGATTGACAGCTGTGAGTGCAGGGCTCAGACCTGGAGGAAAAATCCTCCCACTGTCAGCTTGTGTCCCGCTACTGTCAATGAGGACAAGCTGGGAGTTGTAGTTTTGCTAATGCTAGGGGAGATGTGAGCAAACAGCATACTGAGGGAGGGGGCGGAGACCTGCACAGTGAGGCCATGCCCCCTCCCTTTGAGAGTAATTCAGAATAGTGAGCTAAATTAAAAGTGTAATAAAAAAATAAATAAAGGTGTTAGACACATAAAAATTACATGTACATGGTCAGGATTAGGTACTTAGTGATAGATTTAAAAAAAAGTTTTTTTGTTGAATCAGACGGGTACACTTTAAGGACTCAGGGTTTTTCTGTTTTGCACTTTGGTTTCCTCCTTACCATTAAAAAATTATAATTCTTAAAATTTTGCACCTAAAAATCCATATGATGGCTTCTTTTTTGCGCCACCAATTCTACTTTGTAATGACATCAGTCATTTTACCCAAAAATCTACAGCGAAACGGAAAAAAAAATCATTGTGTGACAAAATTGAAGAAAAAACGCCGGTCCCTCCCTGAACTAAAGTGCAGGGGCCTAATAAAAACACATACTAATAAATAGTCTGTCCCAAACCAGAAACATAACAGGAACATAGAACTCTATAGTATAAAGTTCCGAGGGCACAGATCAGTGAGCAGCACAGGGGACACTATATCAGCGGACATGAGCAGAGGACACTATAGATAAGCGGTCATGAACAGAACTCCAAAGATCTGAATAAAGAACTAATAAACATATAGAGTTCAAAACACCAGACAGGAAAATGGATAGGTCTGAATATACTCCAGAACAAAACAGGAATAAGCTTAATCCCCTAGAAAAACCTCTGGTAGACACAGGAATAACAATACCTTTTCTGTCCCCACGGACAGAAAAACGGGATATATCGCAATCCCACATAAAACCTCCAGTAGACACGGAGTCCCCATGGACAGGTAACGGGGTTGCCTAGATACACAGGATATATTTATAGAACACTGTTCACACTGAACACAAGACAAAAATAATTGCAATCCCTTCAGAACACCTCCAGTAGACGCAGGAATAACAATACCCTCTGAGTCCCCATGGACAGGTAACAGGGATGCCTAAATACACAGGATATAATTATAGAACACTATTCACACAGAACACAAGACAGGATAAATCACAATCCCTTCAGAACACCTCCAGTAGACACAGGAATAACAATACCCTCTGAGTCCCCATGGAGCGGTAACAGGGATCTAACATAGGACACTGTTCACACTGGACAGACAAACTGGACACTCCACTAACGAAGTAGCCATTAATAATAAATCCAAATAGACTACTGGCTAGCGGCACACTCCACAGTGTGGTCAGAAGCTGACCCAGTAGGAAAACAGAAATATATAACACAAAACTTCATATAAACGGATACAAGAGAAAACATTGTGTGAACAGACAAATAGCAGAAAAGATATACAAATCCTAAAACCTAAATGACAGACATGACAGGCTAGACCTCATGTGGCTAGAGTGTGTCAGCAGTTCCTGCAAGAGGAAGGCATTGATACTATGGACTGGCCCACCCGTTCCCCTGACCTGAATCCAATTGAGCTCATGTGGGACATCATGTCTCGCACCATAGACTGTCCAGGAGTTGGCGGATGCTTTAGTCCAGGTCTGGGAGGACATCCCTCAAGAGACCATCTGCCACCTCATCAGGAGCATGCCCAGGCATTGTAGGGAGGTCATACGGACACATGGAGGCCACACACACTACTGAGCCTCATTTTGACTTGTTTAAAGGACATTACATCAAAGTTGGATCAGCCTGTAGTATGGTTTTCCACTTTGATTTTGAGTGTGACTCCATTTCCAGACCTCCATGGGTTGATAAATTTGATTTCCATTGATCATTTTTGTGTGATTTTGTTGTCAGCATATTCAACTATGTGAAGAGGAAAGTATTTCATACTATTAGTTCATTCATTTGGATCTAGGATGTGTTATCTTAGTGTTGCCTTTATTTTTTTGAGCAGTGTATGTCTCCAATAGCAACAAGCAAAACTGCGTTTGCATCTCTGGAGCATAATAACGTCTGTAACTCTAGATAAATAAAAGATAGGTCATGTAATAAAAAAAAATTATGTAGATGGATTCTAAAAATAAAATACAAAATTGCATTCAGAAGCCCTTGTCATTCCCAATGGCTTCAAACCATTTATTAGATACTTGGAGTTCACACCTGGATTTGCTATTTAGTGGTAGATGTTATATCAGGCTGGATTTCCTCTTGGCACTTTTTGGTAAAATTACAAATTCAGTTTTTCAGCCAAACCCAGAACTGTATCCAAAAGGAATAAGAAATATAAAGGAAGGATTTATACTTATTTTTCCTCATGGATCCACTTATAACTTTGGCTCCAAAACTATAGTAGCTGTTTTCTAAAAAAAAAAAAAAAACTGCCTAGTGGAAAGTCAGCCTTGGTTGACCATTATAGGGGTGCTCCACCCCTAGACATCTTATCCCCTATATCTGATCAGTGGGGTCCGGCCACTGGGAACCCCCGCAATCTCCCTACTGCACCCGGCATTCGTTTCCAGCATCGGGTGCAGCGACGGAGGCTTGTGACATCACGGCTGTGCCACGCCCCCTCCTATAGACTTGCATTGAAGGGACATGGCCATGACATCACGAGCCTCAACCCCGCATCGCCAGTCATCCGGCACGGAGCACAGTTCACTCCATGCACCAGATGTCTGGGGTGCCGCAGCCGAGATCGCAGGGGTCCCCAGCAGCAGGACCCCATAATTAGACATCTTATCCCCAATCCTTTGGATAGGGGATAAGATGTCTAAGGGCAGAGTACCCCTTTAAGTCCCCAGGATAGTGGATATGTATTTGTGACATTGAGAAGTAGACATTCACAATAAAACATTCTCTTTTTAAGATGCACATAAACAAGTGAAAATAAATCGGTTTCTATCCAGTAATCTTAAATGGCTGATTGTTTTTTAGAAGTAATTAAACAGTAATGACCCTTCTCCTTCGGCATCTTCACTTGATTAATTACTGAAATGAAAATTAGATTTTTAATCAATTTTTAGGTGATGTTCCTTAAACCCCTGAACTGCAAGATGTAGACATAGCTTAAGTTAATACAGAGCATGCAGTAATGTTATAGGTGAGAAAACATGGAGAACTGTTGAAACGTCTGACACAATAAGTATATGGGCTATATGATTGGCACGTATGGCAGAAAAATTACTTGGCATATATGCTGAAAATTCAATGTCAATATATTCTATTGGGGGCATATGTCATGCATGCAAAAACATACTTAAGGTATAACCATATTTTACATAATTTTTTCTGTAGACAGTTTAATAGGAAAGTGCAGAAGATTACACTATCCTATATAGTTAAAATAGTCACTCAGGCTGTCAATCAAGCCAGGAGGAGAGAGTGGTGAGCAGGACTAGAAGTCTCCCCGTCCTCTTCCTCATGACTGGATACCAGTCATGACATGCAAGTTCAAAGTTCAAATTTTAACTCTCTGCTGCATCACAAAGAGATGTGGATAACAGCATTGAAAAGCATGCAGCACACTTCACTCACCTGTATGTGTGTACATAAGGAACAGCACTATTTGTGACCATTACACAACTGTTATATAACATTTTTCAGCATATTTATGCTCGACAGGCTTCATCTATAATTTTTAGTTCTCCTAGAGCTGGTAGGAGAAGCGTAATCAGACGCGTAACTTGAAGCCTCCTTGCAATCTGCCCCAGGTGCCAATTATAATACTGGTCTCTTATGGGGCAGATGTTCTTTGGGGTCCCCTTAGGCACCAGGGCCCCAGTGTGACTGCTACCTCTGCACCCTCTATAGCTACTCCCCTGAGCGTAATGTCTATGGTGTTTCCCACATACTTCACACACAAAGGAGGTTTTCCTGCACTTCGATGTTTCTATATACTGCACACACACATAGAGAAGGAGATCATGCACCTCTGTGTCTCTGCACAGCCTACACAGCAGCAGAAGCAGCATAAAGTGAGCAATCTAAACTGTGCACAAAGCCCTGTGATGAGATCTTTTGCTTACAGACCTGCCTCTCTGTGTCTCTCTGCAGCCTGTTTATGTTCACATGCACATCCCTGTCCCTTCTCCTCCTTCATAGATTTGTATTGCTTGTAATTTGATCTCTAGCTGAGCTACAAGACAAATCATGAGCAGAACAGGACAAAACAATGCTATTTTTTGAAAAGGGTGACAGTCTATCAAGAGGGATGACAAAGTTTGTAGTATTGAACTATGCAATTTTTGAAACATTTAAAATGGCAGTGCCATTTTGTTATCATATTCCTTCTTCTGCACGGTCAACAATAAAAATGTAAAAGAAACTCCAAAATTGCTGGTCCCATCATATCCCAGAAAAAAAATAGAAAAAAAAATTATCAAGAAGTCAGATATATGTAGAAGTTCTACCCCTATGCTGTTATTGGCCAGAAAAATAAGGGAAAGAAAGCTCTGTGTGTGTATTACTGGCAAACAGAACAGCTCTGGTCTGACTCCCTAAAATAGCTGTGTACCATGGAGGGGACTCTGAAGGCCTCGATAACAGCAATGAGAACACTATGATCACCTTCTCACCACTCTGTAGGGTTAATCTAACAAAACCATGTAGGTTTATAAAAATCTTTAAAAATACAGATATGCATTAAGTTGATAGAATTCTATAATAATGGGATTTTAAATTAGTCTCTAGTTTTTATGTTTTTAGTTTTATTAAGTAGGTCAGTAATATACCTAGCTCCGTAAAAGCTGGCTTCAGAGAATGGCAGACAGTCAATCAATTCAGTTTACCCAATTACTTGGAAAGATTGTAATAGTAAACAGATTATAACAAAGCTAAATGCAGCAATGTGAGAGTGCAGACACTTCTACATTGTAAGCAAGGCACACAACCTCAGCCGTAACTGGAAAAACAACATGATATCGATTGGGGAAGAAAATCATTGCACATAACATCAGAGATTTGATTTACCTCTCAGTAGATTATTACTGATAATTTAAAAACTTTAAATCAGTTTAGGGCCTCATTGCTATTTTCTTGTTTAATACAGACCACTTATTCAAGAAGATAGTCAAGTCATTCACATTAACTTATCCCGGAGACTGGTTATTACTGTGCTACCTAATATATAGTACATAACATAATTGGAGCTTGTCTGACCTGGACTATATGTTGTCACTTTGCATGGCTACAGATAGATTTGAACAATGCACGCTTTATAACTTTATCTTAAAAGGGTACTCCAGTGGAAAACAATTTTTTTTAAATCAACTGGTGCCATAAAGTTAAATAGATTTGTAAATTACTTCTATTTAAAAATGTTATTCCTTCAAGTACTTATCAGCTGCTGTTTGTTCCACAGGAGGTTGTATTATTTTCTGGAGTTCTTTTCAGTCTGACCACAGTGCTCTCTGCTGACTCCTGTGTCCCTATCAGGAACCGTCCAGAGCAGGAGAGGTTTGGTATGGGGATTTGATCCTACTCTGGACAGTTCCTGACATGGACAGAGGTGTAAGAAGAGAGCACTGTGGTCAGACAGAAAAGAATTCAAGAAAGAAATACAACTTCCTGTGGAGCATTCAGCAGCTGATAAGTACTGGAAGGATTAAGATTTTTAAATGTAAGTAATTTACATATCTGTTTAACTTTATGGCACCAGTTGATTTAAAAAAAATAAAAAATTCCCACCGGGGTACTCTTTAATAATGCATTTCAAAGTGTCAAAATCAAAAATCAAAAATGAAACACCAACATATTTTGCATAATGGATGTAAAGTCCTAAACAAATCAGAGTTTAGTTTTTTGTCACTTTATATCGGTTAGGTCATGATTAGGGATATAAGGTCCGAAACACGTCGGTTTTTCAGATTTATTTAAGTGTATTTGTAACATGAAGGCGTAAAGCTTGCATTGTTTTAAAGGGGTTATCCAGGAAATAACTTTTTTTTATATATCAACTGGCTCAAGAAAGTTAAACAGATTTGTAAATTACTTCTATTAAAAAATCCTAATCCTTTCAGTTCTTATTAGCTTCTTAAGTTAAGGTTGTTCTTTTCTGTCTAAGTCCTCTCTGATGACACCTGTCTTCGAAAACGCCCAGTTTAGAAGCAAATCCCCATAGCAAACCTCTTCTAAACGGGGTGTTTCCCGAGACAGGTGTCATCAGCTAGCACTTAGACAGAAAATAACAACCTTAACTTCAGAAGCTCATAAGTACTGAAAGGATTAAGATTTTTTAATAGAAGTCATTTACAAATCTTTTTAACTTTCTGGAGCCAGTTGATATATATAAAAAAAAGTTTTTCCCTGGATAACCCCTTTAAGCAACTAGGGAACTGGAGAAAATTCCTTTGGCATCCACATGTTGCTTAATGGGAGTTGGCCTGGAATGGTGTCATCATTGCTCCTGAACTACAATTCAGTCCTCATCTGGTTGTTTCATCAGCAGTTGGTGATAAAAAAAAAAATTTTCCCATTTTTTGCTGCTGTAAAAAAGTATTTTCTTTAGTTTTTCTCATATTCATCACACATAAAGGGGTATTCCAGCCCTAAAAAACATATCTGATGGCAACAAATATCTGATTGCAGAAGGCCTATCCTCGGGTCACCTCCGTGTTCTCTATAAAACGGCCCCAGCTCTTACCGACGAAACGTTCTCCATTCATTGTCTATTACTATCCCATAGATGGTCATTTTTTTTAAAAAAAGTATTTTTTTTATTTATTTCTTTTTTTTTATCTGGACTTGGTATACCTTTAATGGCTGTTAAAATTGCATTTATTTTATTTTATTGTATTTGTGCACTAAAGGCTGATTTCCATGGACAACAATGGAACACAATATTAAAGGGAAATCATATGGAATAAATGGTGGGTTTAATGTATTATTTTTTTATTTTCATTCCCCTGGACTAGGGTGGAGTGGGTAGGGATAAGAAATTAGTAAATAAAACAGTAAATGTATTTTACCTGGTCCTTTGTGAAATGTACTGATGTGATACATTTTGTACTGTATAATTTGTACATAAAAAAAATAAAAATAACAATTTAAAAAAGGAAAATCAGCTGTTTATTTTTTTACCTGCAGTAACTGGCCAATTTTACTGTGTGTGTGTGTGGCCTAAGTATGGAATTCTGAATTATGAATAAAGAGAATCATATATGATAGTATTTTCCAAACAGTGTGTCTCCAGCTGTTGCAAAACTACAAATCCCAGCATGCCCGGACAGCCTTTGGCTGTCCGGGCATGCTGGGAGTTGTAGTTTTGCAACTGCTGGAGACGCAGTGTTTGGGAAACATTGATCTATGATATAGTTTCTACATATATTTATAGATATGTATAATAATAGTAAGCTATATTGATAACAAATAAACAATAAAAAACGTATTAAATAATCTAAACATAGTCTAAATCCTATAAATTACAGTCTTTTAAACATAAAGGTTAATATTTAATTTACGTCATGAAAGTAGAGACCGAGACATAAAATGTAAAAGCGTCTCCATTACGATTTACCAGAAGTAAAATATCATTTTTATATCCTATATCTGGTTGCAAATAAGAGGACAGCAATTTAAAAGAGCAAATGTAATTTTAATATCCAAATGTGATTATTGGCTTGGAAAGCTCACCTAGTATCTATTAGAGATAAGCATGTAATTAACATTTGCCATTATTCATGATTACATTTTCTTTCATTTTATCGGAGACCCCCTATGGGACTAATGATTTAACTACACATAATGCAACATAAATAGGAATAAATACGAATTAACCTTGAAAAATATACTCAGCTCGGTTATAATTAAGTCAGCGTGGTAAGGTCCAATGATTAAGAAATAATGGAGACGGAGTTAAGTACATTCAATCAATGCTAACTCTGTATACGGGAAAGTATCTTACTTCTGTCTTACATGGCAAGACAACTAACCCTACAGCTAATTACTAACAACAGAATATAGTAATAAATGTATATAAAGTATGGCATCATGGCAATGACCTTGAAGGGAGTGTGCCATCTTGTAAAGTTATCCTCTGTACTAGTCTGTTGCGTTGGCACCCATACAGAATAGATGGACTCGCTGCTCCATTCTAAGAGGAAACCGGGGTCCCCATTGTCGAGATTGCGGGGGGTCCGACTGTGGATTAAGGGATAACTGTACAGGATGACACAAGGGGGTTATCCAGGAAAAAAAAAAAAAATATATATATATATATATATATATATATATATATATATATATCTCAACTGGCTCCAGAAAGTTGAACAGATTTGTAAATTACTTCTATTAAAAAATCTTAATCCTTTCAGTACTTATGAGCTACTGAATTTGAGTTGTTCTTTTCTGTCTAAGTGCTCTCTGATGACACATGTCTCGGGAACCGCCCAGAGTAGAAGCAAATCCCCATAGTAAACCTCTTCTACTCTGTGCAGTTCCTGAGACAAGCAGAGATGTCAGCAGAGAGCACTGTTGCCAGACAGAAAAGAGCAACTCAAATTCAGCAGCTGATAATTATTGGAAGGATTAAGATTTTTTAATAGAAGTGATTTACAGATCTGTTTAAGTTTCTGGATCCAGTTTATATAAAAAAATTAATTTTCCCTGTAAAAAAAATAAATACCCCTTTAACCACTTAGGCACACAGGGACGCCCCGACGCCCTGGTTCGGACCCAGGGCGTACCTGTACGCCCATGGGAATTTCGGTCCCCGACGCACGCCGGGCGGGGACCGGACCGCGATGACTGCTGATATCTATCAATTCAGACTGGCGATCTGCGGCGATTCCGGGTCATATGGGTTTCCAGTGACTCAGAAAATAAGGGGGATAGGGGTTGTCCATGACACCCCCAATCCCTCTGAAGGGATAGCAGTGAGCTGGCAGGGGTGCCACCCCTCCTATCCCTGCTATTGGTCCGTCAGAAGCGATGAACTAATAGCAGATCGGGGGTGGGGGATTAAAGTTCAGTTCCCCTGCTCTGCCCACCGACTGTTGTCCGGGCAGAACGGGGGAACTGTCCTGTGACCGGAGGCGGCGGTGGAAGTCACTTATCAGCGGCAATCGGTGGTGGCGGGCGGCGATCCTCTCCTTAGTGTGGCGATCCTCCGACTACGGAAGCCGGTGAGTTGCCTAGCAACATCTGGAGGGCTACAGTTTGGAGACCACTATATAGTGGTATCTAAACTGTAGCCCTCCAGATTTTGCAAAACTACAACTCCCTGCATACCCACACAGTAGTTTGCTGTCTGGGCATGCTGGGATTTGTAGTTTTGCAACATCTGGAGGGCCACAGTTTGGAGATTACTGCGCGGTGGTTTCTAAACTATGGCCCTCTAAATTTTGCAAACTACAACTCCGAATAATAGAAAACAGGAATTTAGGTGCGTGGTAGATGTAAACAATGACATTGGTTAACCCTCAAAACTGATGTTAAAGGGGTATTCCAGGGAAAAAAAAAATATTTTATATCAACTGGCTCCAGAAAGTTAAACAGATTTGTAAATCACTTCTATTAAAAATCATTCCAATAATTATCAGCTGCTGAAGTTGAGTTGTTCTTTTCTTTCTGGCAACAGTGCTCTCTGTTGACATCTCTGCTTGTCTTGGGAACTGCACAGAATAGAAGAGGTTTGCTATGGGGATTTGCCGACTCTGGCCAGTTCCCGAGACAGGTGTCATCAGAGAGCACTTAGGCAGAAAAGAACAACTCAACTTCAGCAGCTCATGAATACTGGAAAGGATTAAGATTTTTTAATAGAAGTAATTTACAAATCTGTTTAGCTTTCTGAAGCCAGTTGATCTATAATTTTTTTTATTTTTTCCTGGATAACCCCTTTAAAATTGGGACATTAACCAGTATATCCTTAGATGAAGGACATACCTGAGCCCGCACACCAACACCAAGGTTTCTCAAGTGGCACGGGACCTAACACTAAGTCTACCTGTGTCGTATGGTGCTCCCCCAATATATATGCACAACTGCATTAGGGGTTGAGCACCTCCTGCCATTTAAGGCCACGTCTTTGTTGTTTTTGTTGTTAAAATGTATACTACTGCGCCTGTGTCATCACTATAGGTAGCATAAATTTGCACCTGTGAGGCCGGCAACATATCAGCCAACTTGGGTGGGGCTTATAGCGATTCTCCCACCTCCCTTTGTATGTGTGCCCAGCCACACTGGAGGTAATTAGGAAGCAGTCTGTGAGTCAGACCAAATACTGCTGTAATTGCCCACTGGCCCCTGGTATTGCCCATACGGCACAGGTAGGTTTAGTGTTAGGTCCCGCGCCACTTGAGAAACCTTGGCGTTGGTGTGCAGGCTCAGGTATGTCCTTCATATAAGGATATACTGGCTAAAGTCTCAATTTTAACATTAGTGTTGAGGGTTAGCCATATGTCACTGTTTGCATCTACCACAGTAGTGCATCTAAATTCCTGTTTTGTATTATTCTAAGTGTTATATATCCACACCTTTTTATCTGGTGTAGGATGCCATTGTGGTACTTGTAGTGTGCTGCAGGAATTCTCCATTGTATGCATTTTATCCTGGGGATCGCCCCTTGCAATGGACTACAAGGGCAGGATTTGCTCCCCCAATATATATGCACAACTGCATTAGAGGTTGAGCACCTCCTGCCATTTGAGACCACGTCTTATTTGTTTTTGTTGTTAAAACTACAACTTCCAGCATGCACGTACAGCAAAAGGCTGTCTCGGCATGCTGAAAGTGGTAGTTGCATACCTCCAGCTGTTGCATAACTACATCTCCCAGCATGCACTTCGGCGATCAGTTTTGCAACAGCAGGAGGAACACTGGTTGGAAAATACTGAGTTAGGTAATAGAACCTAACTGAAGGTTTTCATACCAGTGTGCCTCCAGCTGTTTCAAAAGTACAACTCCCAGCATGCACAGTCTGTCAGTGCATGTTGGGAGATGTAGTTTTGCAACAGCTGGAGGTTTGCCCCCCCCCCCCCCCCCACATGTGAATGTATGGGGTACATTCACACGGGCAAGTTTACAGTGAGTTTCCTAAAAGGTGGTCTCCTAAAAGGCAAGCTCCAGCAATGGATATTTCTCACAGGAATCATCATTTAGCTTTCCTAGACTTTTTTCACCCAGCTTTCCTAGACTTCGGAACAGCAAAGTTTTCCAAAATATGTGGTAACACATCCAACACTTCATACAGGGGGAGCGTATGTTGTTACCACACATATAGGCAAACTTTGCTGACCTCAAGTCTAGAAAAGCTGGATGAAAAAAATATGGCTACAATTATATTTCTCACAGGAATCATCACTCAGCGTTCCTAGTAGGAAAGCTGAATGATGATTCCTATGAGAAATAACAGGAATCATCATTCAGCTTTTCTACTAGGAAAGCTGAGTGATGATTGCTGTGAGAAATATAATTGCAGCTATATTTTTTCCTAGACTTCGGAACAGCAAAGTTTGCCTAAATATGTGGTAACACATCCAACACTTCATACAGGGGGAGTGTATGTTGTTTGTTACCACATATATAGGCAAACTTTGCTGCTCTGAAGTCTAGAAAAGCTGGATGAAAAAAATATGGCTGCAATTATATTTCTGCAATTATATTATGTGTTACCACATATTTAGACAAACTTTGCTGTTCAGAAGTCTAGGAAAGCTGGGTGAAAAAAAATATGGCTGCAATTATATTTCTCACAGGAATCATCACTTAGCTTTCCTAGAAGGAAAGCTCAGTGATTCCTGTAAGAAACTTAATTTCTCACAGGAATCTGTAGCTATCCACTTACCGTATTTATCGGGGTACACCACTCACCGGCCTATAACACGCATCCCCATTTTACCAAGGATATTTGGGTAAAAAAAAGGTTTTTACCCAAATATCCTTGATAAAATGAGGGTGCGTGTGTGTGCATGTGCATACCCAGATACACTGTTTCTGACCCCGCAGAAGCCCCCAGGAAAGGCAGGGGGAGAGAGTCCGTCACTGCCCGTTTCTCTCCCCCTGCCTTTCCTGGAGTCTAGAGTTCTGCTGCCGCCGCTTCTCTCCCCCTGGCTGTTGGCGCCGCTGCCCCATTGCCTCCCCCATCCCCGGTTTTATAATTACCTGTTCCCGGGTTCGGGTCCGCGCTGCTTCTGGCTTCGGTGTGGCATCTCCTGCGTCGCTGCTATGCGCTGCGAGGCGCAATGACAAGTGACATGTTCAATACGACATCACTCGTCATTGCACAGCGCATAGCAACGACGCAGGAGACGCCACACCGGACCCAGAAGCAGCGCAGACCAGACCCCGGCAACAGGTAATTATAAAACCGGGGATGGGGAGGCAAAGGGGCAGCAGCGCCGGCAATGGGGCAGTGGCACCGTTAGCCAGGGGGAGAGAAGCGGCAGTAGCAGGGCTCTAGACCCCAGGAAAGGCAGGGGGAGAGAAGCGGGCAGCGACGGCTCTCCCCCTGCCTTGCCTGGGGGCTTCTGCGGGGTCAGAAATACCGGGGATGGGGGAGGCAATGGGGCAGCGGCGCCGGCAGTCTCTGGACCCAGGGATAGGCAGGGGAAGAGAATCGGGCAGCGACGGCAGGTCTCTGGACCTGCAAAAGCCGCTGCAGTTCATTGATTTAAAGCGCCCGCTTTAAAACATTGAACTGCAGTGGCTTATCGGCGTACCCCTGTTCATGATATTTAGAGATTCTCTGGTGTCTGGTATTGTGCCAAGGGACTGGCGCAAGGCGAATGTGGTGCCAATCTTCAAAAAGGGCTCTAGGTCTTCCCCAGGAAACTATAGACCGGTAAGTTTAACGTGCATTGTGGGTAAATTGTTTGAAGGACTTATAAGGGATTACATACAGGAATACATAGGGGATAATTGTATTATAAGTGATAGCCAGCATGGGTTTACTAAGGATAGAAGTTGTCAAACCAATCTAATTTGCTTTTATGAAGAGGTGAGTAGAAGCCTTGACAGAGGAATGGCTGTGGATATAGTGTTTCTGGATTTTGCTAAAGCATTTGATACTGTCCCTCATAGACGTCTGACAGGTAAGTTAAGGTCTTTGGGTTTGGAAATTTTAGTTTGTAACTGGATTAAACACTGGCTCATGGATCGTACCCAGAGAGTGGTGGTCAATGATTCGTACTCTGATTGGTCCCCGGTTATTAGTGGTGTACCCCAAGGTTCAGTACTGGGACCGCTGTTGTTTAATTTATTTATCAATGATATAGAGGATGGTATTAACAGCTCTGTTTCTATCTTTGCAGATGACACCAAGCTTTGTAGCACGGTACAGTCTATAGAGGATGTGCATAAGTTACAAGATGACTTGGATAGACTAAGTGTCTGGGCATCCACTTGGCAAATGAGGTTCAATGTGGATAAATGTAAAGTTATGCATCTGGGTACTAATAACCTGCATGCATCGTATGTCTTAGGGGGGATTAAACTGGCAGAGTCACTGGTAGAGAAGGATCTGGGTGTACTTGTAGATCACAGACTACAAAATAGCATGCAATGTCAGGCTGCTGCTTCCAAAGCCGGCAGGATATTGTCATGTATCAAAAGAGGCATGGACTCAAGGGACAGGGACATAATACTCCCCCTTTATAAATCATTGGTACGGCCTTACCTGGAATATGCTGTTCAGTTTTGGGCACCTGTCCATAAAAGGGACACTGCGGAGTTGGAAAGGGTGCAGAGACGCGCGACTAAACTAATATGGGGAATGGAACATCTTAGCTATGAGGAGCGATTAAAGGAGTTACAATTGTTTAGTCTTGAGAAGAGATGTTTAAGGGGGGATATGATAAACGTATATAAGTATATTAATGGCCCATACAAAAAATATGGAGAAAAACTGTTCCAGGTTAAACCCCCCCAAAGGACGAGGGGGCACTCCCTCCGTCTGGAGAAGAAAAAGTTTAGTCTCAAGGGGCGACACGCCTTCTTTACCATGAGAACTGTGAACTTATGGAACAGTCTACCTCAGGAACTGGTCACAGCAGGAACAATTAACAGCTTTAAAACAGGATTAGATACATTCCTGGAACAAAATAAGATTAATGCTTATGAAGAAATATAAAATCTCATCCCTTCCCCAATATCGCGCCACACCCCTACCCCTTAATTCCCTGGTTGAACTTGATGGACATATGTCTTTTTTCGACCGTACTAACTATGTAACTATGTAACTATGTAACTATAACACGCAGATAGACTTTAGCCTAAAAATTTTAGCCTAAAAAATGTGTGTTATATGCCGATAAATACGGTACCTACCTATCTAGCTAACAACCAACCTAACTTTGAACATACCTAGCTACCTACTTACCTGAACAGGAGAATACAGCAGCACACTGCTAGCACAAATATATAGATAAAACACGAGTATATAGATACAACATGAGAAGCTATTCAGCTATGGTGCAGAAATGAAATAGTGAGATACTTAGCTTGCAATTTGGCGGCCAAATAGCTTGGACCATTCCACCATGGTAAAGTGATCTCATTGGGATGGACCCTACACTGTGAATATGCCTCTGTGTGAATAGATCAGCAGGCATTGCAGGATCTGGAACATCCAAATCACCTTATATACACCTGATAGAGGTGGGTGGGGTGCAAGAACCAACAAGGAGGTAGCCACTCCCCCATATGTGTAATACAAACAAAGAATAAGTTGGCCAGCACTATTGATTACAAACTATTATATGGACCTGGCTTACAGGTGCAGGCTGCTGGGCTAAATATACAGGAACAGGAGAATACAGCAGCACACTGCTAGCACAAATATATAGATAAAACATGAGTATATAGATAAAACATGAGTATATAGATACAACATGAGAAGCTATTCAGCTATGGTGCAGTAATGAAATAGTGAGATACTTAGCTATTTGGCCACCAAATTGCAAGCTAAGTATCTCACTATTTCATTACTGCACCATAGCTGAATAGCTTCCCATGTTGTATCTATATAATCATGTTTTATCTATATCTTTGTGCTAGTAGTGTGCTGCTGTATTCTCCTGTTGCTGTATATTTAGCCCAGCAGCCTGCACCTGTAAGCCAGGTCCGTATAATAGTTTGGAATCAATAGTGCTGGCCAACTTATTCTTTGTTTGTACCTACTTACCTGCCTATCTACCTAGCTAACAACCTACCTACTTTCTGATGTATTAACCTACTGGGGGGAAGGTCTACAGTAGAGGATAGGGCTACTTAATGGGGGACCTACTATCCTAATTATGGGAGGGCAGAGTCTAACATGTTTTTCCTGCAGATGCTAAAGAGATGTTTTTTGGCTGGAAGAAGTTGACATGTCAGTCTGATCCAGATGCAGAAGAAAAGGAAAGAGGACATCGCTGATCAGAAATGACCATACCTGTGAGTCCCTAGATGTAACTATAATCACTTACAGTATATGGTATACAGATCCTGTGTACAGCTGGTATCTACCTTTTATATGGTCCTTTATACAATCACTTATGTGGTATACAAGTCCTGCAACAAAGTCCAAGACCACAGGACCAAAAATCGAAAACTCTGGATATGTGCAAAAGAGCAGTAGTTAATGGTTCCCCAAAAGCCTTTTTTTGTGGAATAGATAAATAATAGCTCTTTTACACATATCCAGAGTTTTCCATTTCTGGTGCTGTGGTCTTGGACTTTGTTGCATGTTTGGTATACGGATACCAAACATGCAACAAAGTCAGAGACCACAGCACCAGAAATGGAAAACTCCAGATATGTGCAAAAGAGCTATTATTTATCTATTCTATCTGGATGACTACGGGGACAATGGATTTATCCAGTGTTGTCTTCTACTGCTTTTCTGTATGCAGATTCTGTGTACAGCTGGTATCTACTTCTTTATGGTCACTGTACATGGAGATACAGGTCTGTATACAGTGGTCTTATTCAGTAACAGTATAATGCATTAGTCAGTCACTGTGAGATGTAAAGTGTGTTCCTGATGATTCAGTATTACTTGGTCCTGTTATTGTTTTTATTCTGGTATTATTGGTATGGTTAGTCTATATATATAGGGGTTTTTACTCAGTATGGTGGTATTATCCAGTCTTTGTGTGCTGGTATATTTTGTTCCTTGTATACTGATATTATTGGTAATATTGGTCTTATTATTCAGGATTTAGTCAGTAATAGTATGGTGGTATTATGTATGGTGATTTTATTCCTCCTTGTATACTGGTTTAAATGCTTAAAATTGTCTTCTTCTATAAGACTTTTACTTATGGGACATATTTTTTTGCTCCATGGTCTGTGGTTTTTATAGGTATCATTTTTTATTTTTTTTATGGGACTTTTTGATCACTTTTGATAAACTTTTTTCTGTTATATGAAGATACCAGAAATCAGAAATTATGGGCTTAGGTATTTTTTTTTATGTTTACACCATTTACCATGCAGTTTTATTAATGTTATATTTATAGTTATGTCATTTCCACATGCAGCAATGCCAAATATGTTTATTTTTGTTTACACTTTTATTAGGGGAGGGATGTGATTACTGATGTCCAGCATTAGCAATAAATGAAGAGCGCTTCATACACCCAGACTGCTACCACGGCATACATTTACACCCTGTTTCGTGAAGGTGTCAATGGTGCCTACACTAACCCCTCGTCCTGACCTCACATACACACAGTCTACCTCCCACAGTCCTGACGGATCCATATCTCTTGAATTCACTGCTCCCTGAATGTACCTGTGATGAGGAGTCTGTATTGTCATTCAGAATTGAGTGACTCTGCCCTTTTATGGCTCGACCTTTTTCCAAAGCCACACCCAGTTACAATGCTATTCCCCCCAGATTTGTGGGGCTTCCTACACCCCTGGGTATTTCCATACTCGGGAGCAATGGCGTTACAATTTTTTTCCCCTTTTACCCCTTATGAAAAGGAAAAGTTGGGGTCTACACCAGCCTGTTAGTGTAAAAAAAAAAAATAATTTACACTAACATGCTGGTGTTGCCCCATACTTATTTCCACAAGAGGTAAAAGGAAAAAAGACCCCCCCAAAATTTGTAACGCAACTTCTCCTAAGTACAAAAATACCCCATATGTGGGCGTAAAATGCTCTGCGGATGCACATGGCTCAGGAGTGAGAGCGCACTATGTACATTTGAGGCCTAAATTGGTGCTTTGCACAGGGGTGGCTGATTTTACAGCGGTTCTGACATAAACACAAAAAAATAAATACCTACGTGTGACCCTATTTTGGAAACTACACCCCTCATGGAATGTAACAAGTGGTATAGTGAGCCTTAACACCCCACAGGTGTTTGAAGAATTTTTGTTAGTTGGATGGGAAAATGAAAAAAAAAATGTAACTAAAATGCTGGTTTTAACCAAAATTTTTTATTTTCACAATGGAAAATAGGAGAAAAAGCCCCCCAAAATTTGTAACCCCATTCTTCTGAGTAATAACATACCCCATATGTGGATGTAAAGTGCTCTGCGGGCACACTACAATGCACACAAGAGAAGGAGCATCATTCGGCTTTTGGAGAGAAAATGTGTCCCGAATTGAAGGCCAAGAGTGTTTACAAAGCCCCCATAGTGCCAGAACAATGCCCCCCCCCACATGTGACCCCATTTTGGAAACTACACCCCTCATGTAATGTAATAAGGGGTACAGTGAGCATTTACGCCCCACAGGTGGAACAGTGGTCCGTGAAAATTAAAAATGTAATTGTAAAACGCCAGTGGGGTGTAAATGCTCAATGCACCCCCATTCTTTGAGGGGTGTAGTTTACAAAATGGGGTCACATATGGGGGGGTCCACTGTTCTGGCACCACGGGGAGCTTTGTAAACGTACATGGCCCCCAACTTCCATTCTAAACAAATTATCTTTCCAAAAGCTCAATGGCGCTCCTCCATTGTAGTGCATTGTAGTGCACCAGCAGAGCACTTGACGTCCACACATGGGGTATTTCCATACTCAGAAGAAATGGAGTTACAAATTTTGGGGGTCATTTTCTCCTACCCCTTGTAAAAATGTAAAATTTGTGGAAAAAACAGCATTTTAGTGAAAATTTCATTTACACATCCAACTTTAACAAAAAGTTTGCCAATCACCTGTGCGGTGTTAAGGCTCACTGTACCCCTTGTTACATTACATAAGGGGTGTAGTTTCCAAAATAGTATGCCATGTGTTTCTTTTTTTTTGCTGTTCTGGCACCACAGGGGCTTCTTAAATGCGACATGCCCCCCAAAAACCATTTCAGCAAAATTTGCTTTCCAAAAGCCAAATGTGACTCCTTCTCTTCTGTGCATTGTAGTTTGCCCGCAGAGCATTTTACGTCCTAACACGCGGTATTTCCTTACGAGAAGAGATGGGGTTACAATTTTTGGGGGGCATTTTCTCCCATACCCCTTTGTAAAAATTGTAAATTTGGGGGAAAAAACTGCACTTTAGTGAAAAAAAATTTTTTTTTCATTTACACATCCGACTTTAACGTAAAGTCGTCAAACACCTGTGGGGTGTTAAGGCTCACTGGATGCCTTGTTACGTGCCTTGAGGTGTGTAATTTCCAAAATGGTATGTCAATGGTCTGCTGTTCTGGCACCATAGGGGCTTTCTAAATGTGACATGCCCCCCCAAAAACCATTTCAGCAAAATTCACTCTCCAAAATCCCATTGTTGCTCCTTCCCTTCTGAGCCCTCTACTGCGCCCGCCGAACACTTGACATAAACATATGTGGTATTTCCTTACTCGAGAGAAATTGAGCTACAAATTTAATTTTTTTTCCTCCTATTTCCCCTTGTAAAAATTCAAAAACTGGGTCTACAAGAACATGCGAGTGTAAAAAATGAAGATTTTGAATTTTCTCCTTCACTTTGCTGCTATTCCTGTGAAACACCTAAAGGGTTAACACACTTAACGAATGTCATTTTGGATACTTTGAGGGGTACAGTTTTTATAATGAGGTCATTTGTGGGGTATTTCTAATATGAAGGCCCTTCAGATCCACTTCAAAAACGTAACTGGTCCCTGAAAAATTCTGATTTTGAAGATTTTGCGAAAAATTGGAAAATTGCTGCTGAACTTCCTCTGATGTTTTCCAAAAGTAAAAACATGTCAACTTTATGATGAAAATATAAAACAGACATATTTTAGTTGTGAATCAATATATAATTTATTTGGAATGTCTGCTTTTCTTCCAAGCAGAGAGCTTCAAAGTTAGAAAAATGCAAAATTTTGTATTGACAAAAATTTACCACTAACATGAAGTAGAATATGTCACGAAAAAACTGTCTCAGAATGAAAAATAAAAGCATCCCAGAGTTATTAATGCTTAAAGTGACAGTGCTCAGATGTGCAAAAAATGGCCGGGTCCTTAAGGTGAAAATGGGCTGGGTCCTTAAGGGGTTAAGGACACATGATGTACTGGTACATCATGAGTCCGCTCCCATTCTATAACGCTAAAATGCAGGGCCATGGCCGGGAGCCGTGGCTAATAGCACGCGGCACTGATCGCAGTGCTGTGCATTACTAACTCTTTAGATGCATTAAGAGTCATTCAAAGTTGATTGCCGCATCTAAAGTGAAACTAAACTAATGCTGGTTAGCTGAGGGGGCTGTTCGGGATCGCCGCCGTGAAATCGCGGCATCCCAAACTTCTATAGGACACGAAAAGGGTCCCCTTACCTGCCTCCTGGTGTCCGATCGCCGAATGACTGCTTAGTGACTGAGATCCAGGCATGGGAAGTCAAGTGGCAGAATCATCGATCAATGGTTTCCTGTGAGAAACCATTGATCAATGTAAAAGATCAGTGTGTGCAGTGTTATAGCCCCCTATGGGAGCTATAGCATTGCAAAAAAAAAAGGGAAAAAAAAGTTAATGAAGATCATTTAACCCTTTCCCTAATAAAAGTTTGAATCACCCCTTTTCCCATTTAAAAAAAAACAGCGTAAATAAAAATAAAATTAAACATATGTGGCATTGCCGCATGCAGAAATGTCAGAATTATAAAAATCTATCATTAATTTAACCGCACGCTCAATGGCGTATGCGCAAAAAAGTTCCAAAGTCCAAAATAGTGTATTTTTGGTCATTTTTTATCTCTTGAAAAAATTTGTAAAAAGCGATCAATAAGTCCGATCAATACAAAAATGGTACTGCTAAAAACTTCAGATCACGGCGCAAAAAATGAGCCCTCATACCGCCCCATGCGCGGAAAAATAAAGGGGTCAGAAGATGACAATTTTAAACGTATACATTTTCCTGCATGTAGTTATGATTTTTTTCAGAAGTATGACAAAATCAAACCTACATACAGTAAGTAGAGTATCATTTTAATCGTATGGACCTACAGAATAAAGAAAAGGTGTCATTTTTACTGAAAAATGTACTGTGTAGAAACGGAAGCCCATAAAATTTACAAAATGGCGTTTTTTCTTCAATTTTGTCGTACAATGATTTATTTGCCATTTTGCTGTAGATTTTTGGGTAAAATGACTGATGTCATTATAAAGTAGAATTGGTGGCCCAAAAAATAAGCCATCACATGGATTTTTAGGTGCAAAATTGAAAGAGTTATGATTTTTTAAAAGTGAGGAGGAAAAAACGAAAGTGCAAAAATGGAAAAACCCCAGGTCCTTAAGGGGTTAAACTTTACAGGAATATTGAGATTCTTCTGATTCTCTTATCATATAGCCTTACCAGAGGTCACTTATTTTCAAGGTCAAAAGTGATGAGGATTGATATTATACAATAAAAAAAATGACATTAAATTAAATGGGCTCCTGAGAAAAGTAAAGACCTTCTATCCCAGTTTTCCATTTGTAGACAGTTTTTGTCATGCTCACATCTTAATAAAGGCTACATTTGTGGTATACTTCGGCAAATTGGCAAAATAGGGGTCAGTACTGGTTACACTTCTTTTCAGTATGTTTATAAATGACTTTGTAGAGGGATTACAGAGTAGAATTTCTACTAAACTGGGTAAGGCTGCATTCACACCTCGTTTTTGCGTTACGGGTGCCAGATCCGGCTGGGAGAGGGTCAAACCGGGCTCTCCCGTACCCCAGCCGGACCAGCGCTGAAATCCATTTACTTTAATGAGCTGACTGGAGTCAAACGATTACTCCGATCGGCTCATTTTTGACCTGTCTGCGGTTTCCTGACCAAACCTAAAATCGTAGTATACTACGATTTTAGGTCCGGTCACCATTTGACTCCAGTCAGCTCATTAAAGTAAATGGATTTCAGCGTTGGTCCGGCTGGGGTACAGGAGAGATCGGTTTGCCCCTCCCCAGCCGGATCTGCACCCGTAATGTAAAAACAAGATGTGAATGCAGCCTAAGCTGATCACAACAGAGGAGGACAACATAATATTACAGAGGGGAAGCCGGAGGCTTGGGCACAGACATGGCAAGTGAATTTTAATGTAAAGAAATGTAAGGTTATGCTCTTCAGCCATAAAACAATGGCCCAGATTTATCAAACAGTGTGTGAGAAAAAATAGAGGGATTTTCTCATAGCAACCGATCACAGGTCAGCTTTCACTTTACCAGAGCTTGTTGGCTGAGCTGTGATTGGTTGCTGTAGGAACATTTTTCTCTCACAAAGATTAAAAAAATCTGGGCCAATATGTACAATTATGTGCTAAATAATAAAACTTAAGGAAAAACTGGGGGGTACTGGTGGACAGTAAGCTCAACTTTAGTGTTCACTGCCAAGCAGCGGCTGCCAGGTTATCAAGCTTGGTTTTTTTAGTTTTGAGAAAAGACGTA
This sequence comes from Hyla sarda, assembly GCF_029499605.1. NCBI lineage: Eukaryota > Metazoa > Chordata > Amphibia > Anura > Hylidae > Hyla > Hyla sarda. The sequence goes on from NC_079198.1 coordinate 86,095,593, forward strand.
TTAGGGGCGATCTGATCACAATGTACAAATATATGAATGGACAGTACAGAGAACTTTCTAGTGATCTTTTTATACCTAGGCTGATAACCATGACCAGGGGGAATCCTCTATGTCAAGCGGAAAGAAGGTTTCACCATCATCTCAGACAGGGATTCTTTACTGTAAGAGCAGGAAGACTATGGAACTCTCTGACACATGATGTTGTGATGTCTGACTCAATAAACACATTCAAGAGGGGCCTGGATGTTTTTTCTGGAAAAATATAACATTACATTCTCCTCTGTCGTGAGGTTGGCATCAGCCTCATGGGGGTTTTGCCTTCCTCTGGATCAACACAGTAGAGTTTTAGGTTAAACTCTATGGACTCTTGTCTTTTTATCACATTACAAACTATGTTACTATGTAAAATGTCGACATGTACCATGGCATGCCCACTTCAATTCAATCAATTTTAATGGACCTAATGTATTCTAGACTGAACATATAATTTTTATTTAGCACAATTCCAAAGTGAAGGTACAGCATAAGTTAACTGCTGTAATCTCTGCGCTAAATTTGCAGTTTATGACCACTTTAAGAGGATTTGTTGCCTCTTCTAAAAATGTCAATTGTCAAATTTTGTGTTCAGTCACCACTTTACAAATTCTGACACATTATTTTTTCTGAGGCCTCCCCGTTTACTAGCTGTTGGTGCCATTAGTTTTGGTTCAGACTGTGAAATGGGCACTAACCACTGCTTAGTTCTTAATGAGGAAAGTAAGTTGGTACCCAAGCAGTGGCGACCACCCTCTTGACAATCTATTGGCAGTGTGAATTATAAGGAGGGTCAGTCACCACAGCTCTCAATCAGACCTGAACTTGAGTGTTCTTACGTTCATAACTCAGTAGAGGTCAATGTCCAGCTCACAGTCTATGCATTTCTTAGTATATTGGATGGCTAAATCTGTGCCACAGACATTGCCATCTATCCGGACAGCAATTCTTGTGTACAATCACCTCACCAATGGCATTCCTAGCTCACTGAAAAGTAATAATCACTGAGCTGCCATGCCACCTTAATTAAAGGAGTGCTCAGCTACATACTTCTACATACCCTCCACAATCTCATGTACATATGTATTTCCTGCTCTCCCATAGAAATGCGTGTAGGGGGTGTGTCGACCTTCACTCCATGTAGGAAGAGAGCCGAGGTGCTGCAGCCTGGTAACAGCCTGGTGTTTGTTTTTCCCTTTAAGCCAATCCAACTGTAGTGACACAAAGAACACAGAAACCAAAGCACTTCTTAGTGCAATGCCATGAAAACAGAACTGTGTTGCATTGTATTTATCAATAAAAGTAGCTTTGAAATTCATGAAGACGTGTTTGAAGTATTGCCATCCACTGTATAGGTGAGCTTACTTGCAGTACGAGCTGGAGCTGGAATCCAAAGGTCCTGACAAATAATGGGTTTGGGTAGAATTAAAACCACATGAACTCATAGAAGCTACCAATATTCAATACCACTCTGGAGAGCAGAATCTAAGGCTACTCCAGTGACTTAGTAGCCAAAAGGCTGCAAGAAAACCCAGGGAAAGCAGAAGGGGAGCACAGTGGTGGACTAGATGGAGTCAGAAAGCAGGAGAGCATGTCTAGTCTAAATTATCAGATAACAGGGTCTGGAGGGGGACAACGGAGTCTAGGGGGGTCTCAGTGGAGTCTGAAAGAGGGCAAAGGGGTTTAGGTGGGGCAGAGGGATCTGGAGGGAGGCAGAGGAGTCTGCAAGGGGGGAAACAAAGGTTTTGTTTATTTTTTGTGTGGATGGGGGGACATGTACTGAGCATTGTGCCCTAGATTTTTAATTGAACCTAGCAATGAGCCTGCTGTATGGACAGGACAGAGGAGTCTGGAGGGAAAACATGAGTTGGTAAGGGAAGAGGGGACAGAGGGGTATGAAGAGGACAGGAGTCTGGAGAGGAAAAAAAGTGTCTGCACAGGGTGACAGAGGGGTCTGGAGGAGAACACAGGAGTTTATGGGGGGACAAAGGAGTCTGGAGTAGGTCCGGAGTCTTGGGGGATTTGGCCAAATGGAGAAGCAACAGGGAATGGCAAGATTATATTTAGGGATACAGTGTGTGGCAGTATCATATTAAGAAGTCACATTGTGTGTCAGGTTTATATGTGTCAGTATTGGGGCACCGTTTCTGGTAGTATTATATTCAGTAATATAGAGGATGGGGATCTGCTGCAAAGGTGAAGAGCTAAAGATTTATGGACATCAAATGCTGCAGAGGACAGAGACAAGTCATCACGTTCTGGACCAATTCAAAAGGAAAAATATACAATTTCAGAAAAGATGTCACTTATGAGTCATTGGATATCACTGTGTATTCTGTTTGTATCCCATCAGTGCTGTTGTCACTTGTAAGGTCTGTAGCAACGATGGGTGAAACAATGGGAGCTGTAGTTTCATATGATAAAAACTACAGCACGCCTTAACCTGACTTCTAGTTGGTATATTTGGTTATTAGAGTAGAAAAAAATTTTCATGGCCCTGTACACCGCAGGCATCGGTCATGTCAAGTAAGGGACCTATTGCTAAGAATGTAAACTCCACCCCTGCTTCTCCTCTAAATTGTAGAAATACTCCTTTATTAGTGCAATAATGAAATCACACCGGTCTAAGCTATATGGATTATACTCCTATGACCCAATGTCCTAGATGGTAAGTTCAGGTAAAGTTTTAATGCCCATAAGCACAAGATAGCTGCCAGCTAAAAGATCTTTAGGTCGACAGCTGTCACTCCCAGTCAACCTATTAACATACCACTTCAGTGTAGCCAATAATACTTTCTAATGTCTATTGAGAAGGTAGGGGGGACAGCTGCCTATCACCTCTGGCACCACTTCTCTTTGCAATAAAGAAATACATTGCATATTCTTCTAAAACTCTATAACAAAATAGGTGAAAATAAATAAAAGAAACAGAAATGGAGAAATAGAGATCATATTACTAGTCTAGAGGATGAAAGCCACCATCATAAATATACAGTAACCTTCATAGGTATTTATATGAACAAAACTTTTATATGACTTGGGTTTCAGCATATGCCATGCACATGGCATTCTGGGAAAACCCATTGGTTTGTAACACTTCACTGATATTCCCGATAGTAAATGGGCTGAATGAACATAAGTGTTGCTTTTATAGCACCAGGTCTCCCTCACACCATATAAAATGATCACCTGGTATGAATATAAATCAGGAATAGTCCTGCACACAGATGACTACCTGCATTAGAGGGCAGAGCAAAATCATTGCTGATTTACACTAATGTGGTGAGATCCTATTCCTGCTGCCTGTCAATCTGTAACTAGAGAGATTGAACATATCTGAAAGCAAATTAAGCCTCTTTATTTACTATGAATAGCATTACCGGGATGATGTATGTGACGACCGCTTGAGCAAAAAGTGGTTTAAATGACTTCCAAGCCACAAAACTTCCATTTGGTGGTTTATAAGTGTTATGAGACGTATTTGATGCCTCACAGAATATTATAGGCATCACAATGGGTCATTAGTCTTATACATTGTATGGATTTTAATACGATTTTCCGAAGCCAACACTTAGTGTAGAATATTGCTTGACACATTTGCCCTTGCTGGACACCTACCTACTGTATATACATTCTCATAGAAAAATCATTATCACTTGTTAAGCATAATTCTACTGGGGTGCCATCAGTGCATAGAAGAAAGTTTTTTTCCCCTTAAGAAAACTAATCTTCTAGGGGTTTTATGATTCAGACTTCCCTTTGATTCCCCCTATTGGTTTTTGGTTAAAAGAAGTATTCCGATGCTTATAAAACCTTGATACTATGCTGAGGCTGTAAAAAAAAGTTAATAAAAGATACTTACCTATCCCAGGCTCCCTGTATTTCAGCTCCAATCTTGGCTCCTTCAGTCCTTCCCTGCTCTATTTTTCTGCCTGCTTCTGAAGTAAATAGCGGGAGTAGGACCCGCCTGGTCATCAATCACTGAACGAGACAGGACACCTCTCTCTGACCTCTCGTCTCGTAAGCAGGTAGAGAGGCAGTGAGGGACCAGACGCAGCTGCAAAGTGAGCTAAAGCAGGGGTCCATGGTAGGTAAATACAATTTTTTCTTTTTTTTCTACAGTTACGGCATTATATCAAGTTTTTGTGAACACTAGAATACCCCTTTAATCCCTAAATGCCACAGGGTGTACACATACTCCCTGGTCACGATCCAGGTGAATGAAGCACGCTCACAAGCTGAGCGTGTTTCATATTCAATCAGTCCCGGCTAATTCTAGACATTGGCGATCTTGCTGAAACCCAACCTTTAGATGCCATGATCAAAACTGATCACAGCATGTAAAATTGTTACAAATGTGCACTTGGTCCTTTGTGGGAGGTCCAGAATAGCCTGAATGATGGCCAAAGGGTTCCTACCTGCCCTATTATCATCCTGATGGTGCTTTGCTTTCTCAGGCTGCTTTGGCATAGCCTAGCACTGATCATGTTTGCAGTTGAGAGACTTCATGTAATAGTCCCCTATGGGGACAAAAAAAATTGTGAAAGAAAAGTGATATTAACCACTTAAGGATGCAGCCCATTTTTTACCTTAAGGACGCAGCCGTTTTTTTTGCAAATCTGACCTCTGTCATTTTATGCGTTAATAACTCTGGGATGCTTTAACCTATAAATTTGATTCCGAGATTGTTTTTTCGTGACATATTCTACTATATGTTAGTGGTAAATTGTCTTCAATACTTGCATAATTTCTTGGTGAAAATTTCCAAAATTACATGAAAAATTTAAAAAAGGTTGCATTTTTCGGACTTTGAAGCCCTCTGCTTGTAAGGAAAGTGGACATGCCAAAAAAATTATATGCTGAGGGCGGTTAGAGGGCTTCAAAATTAAGCAGCAATTTTCCACGAAAATTTTAAAATCTGAATTTTTCAGTGACCAAAGTGAATTTGAAGGGCCTTCATATTAGAAATACCCCAAAATGGACACCATTATGAAAACTGCACCCCTCAATGTATTCAAAATTACATTTAGAAAGTTTGTTAATCATTTGGGTGTTTCACAGGAATAGCAGCAATGTGGAGGAAAAAATTCTAAATCTTCATTTTTTTACACTAAATGTTCTTGTAGATCAATATTTTTTTTTTCATTTTTACAAGGGGTAAAAGGAGTAAAAGCCCACCAAATTTTGTAACCTAATTTCTCTTGAGTAAGTGAAAAAAAAAACAACACATAGCACACTATTTGGGAAACTACACCCCTCAAGGCACGTAACAAGGGGTACAGTGAGCCTTAATACCCCACAGGTGTTTGACAATTTTTGCTAAAATGTTGGTGTTATCCAAAATTTTTCATTTTTCCAAGGGGTAACAGGAGAAAAAGCCCCCCAATTGGTAACACCATTTGTATGGAAATACGCCATATGTGGATGTAAAGTGCTCTGCGGGCGCAGAGTCCTCCCCAGCTGTTGGCATGGGATGCCCGCTGAACGATTTCAGCATGCATCCTGTTCCGTTCACATTCAGGGCATACAGGTACGCCCCCGGTACTTAAGTCCCAGGAAGTGAGGGCGTACCTGTACGCCCTGAGTCCTGGACGGGTTGTAGTGTTCTCGCTTTATTTCATTGTGTAGTGTAGTGTGGGTGTATTGCTTTTTTTTTCTACTTTTGCTTACTTTTACTGTAATAAAGTAGGTTGTTTTTTGCACCTTTTTGGGTGGATTTTGCGGTCCATGCCACCAGCAACTGTTTTCCGCTGTGGCTGGACATACCCTTTGTGCAGACTGCCCTGATTGCTGATCAGTGCTTTATTACTGATCAGCACTTTTTGGTGATGTAGGCTTGTTTGGTTTTTTGCCACTATTTAGTGGGCATTTGCGATCCGTGTCACCAGTAACTGTTCTGTACTGTGTGCTCGGCCTGCAAACACCCCAAATATATACAAAAAGGTGCTGATCAGTAATAAATCACTGATCAGCAATCAGAGCAATTGCACATTGGGTATGATCCGGCCACACAGCACAGAACAGTCGCTGGTGGCACAGACCGCAAGTGGCCCCAAAAATAGTGGGGGAAAAAACCTGCACCACAAAAAAGATAGGAGCAGGCAGAAGCAACCACTGATGGATCACAGATCAGTGGTCTCCAAACTGTGGCCCCCCAGATATTACTAAACTAAAACTCCCAGCATCCCCAGACAGCTGTTGGCTGTTTGGACATGCTGGGATTTGTAGCAACATCTGTAGGGTCACCGTTTAGAGACCAATGACTTAGAACCCCACATCAGTACAAGGTGCTGCAAAAATAAAAATAAATGTATCACTTAGACCAGTGGTCTCAGATGTTGCAAAACTACAAATCCCAGCAGGCCCTGACAGCCAATAGCTGTCTGGGCATGCTTGGAGTTGTTGTTTAGCAACATAAGGAGGCCCACAGTTTGCAGAAATCATTGCATGGTGACAATCAGCTGTCCAAGACAGCTGATGTAACCAAGACAGGAGCACTAGGATGGGTATGGGGGGGGGGGGGTTATAGGGGTCTTTGTGGGCTTGTGTGATGTTTTATTTCACACAGAGCTCACACAGCTCCGATCTCCTCACCGATCTCCCTGCACTGAGGAGGTTGGAGCTGTGAAAGGCAGTTTTTTCAACTGCCTTTGCTGTGATTGGTAAATCTGGATTGATTGACGAATCACAGCAATCGAGGGGTGGGCCCGGTTGACGTCTGTGACCATCAGCTGTCTATGACAGCTGAAGTCACCTCTGTCACCGCTGTGACAGTTTAGCTTCAGGACAAGCCGGCTTGTCCTAATGAGGCAAGTACTCGCTGATTAGGACGAGCTGCCTCGTCCGTGTTGGCAACCAGTTAAATGGGAATAAGCTCTTCCCCTAATAAATGTTATTATAATTCAGAATAACTGTTTTTATTATACAATTCATTTTTATTCATAATATCTGGTGAAAATAAGCTGATCACATGTTGTCCTGCTGTTTGGACTAGAAGAGAACAGTTAGGCTGGGTCCACACTGACCACAGAATTTCTGCCGGAGACTGAGCCGGCGGCGCTAGGACTGAGCAGACTGCATTGCTGCCCCCATAGACTGCAGTGCATTTCTGGGTGGATCTTTTGGGAGATCTGCTCAGAAATGCATTGCCATCTATGGGGACGGCAATGTAGTCCGCACGGTCCTAGTGCTGCCAACTTGACCTCCGGCAGAAATTCTACCCAGAAATTTTACAGTGTGAACCTAGCCTTACAGTCCTACAGGAAAAATGAGGTATTGTAATGGCTGGAATAGTGAATCTGCTGTACCACTGAGGACAATGGTGAAAGCCACACCAGGGAATGGAGTCTAAGGAGCTGCTGTTTCTCACCAGAGCCCGCCGCAAAGCGGGATGGACTTGCTGCGGCAGGCGATCTTCCCAGGTCGCTAACCCTGGCGCGACTTGCCCACAGTGGCAGCTGCGGTGAGGCAAGATACCGACTAGTAGCGAAGGACTCTTGGTAAGAGACAGGCAGGAAGGTCAGGGCCGGCGGCAAGACACAATGGACAGGAACGTAGCAGACAGAACTGGAACACGGTATAGCAAAACACTATCCGTCGGACTCGGCTGACTCTGAGGGAAATGGGTTTTGGCCCTGAATTTTTATCTTGGATTCAATCATTATATGTTAATCCTACGGCAAAAATCAGAGCGAATGGGGTATTGTCAGACGGTTTTTCATTATATAGCGGATCCAGACAGGGGTGTCCACTATCGCCACTTTTATTTGCGGTGGCAATGGAACCCCTTGCAGCAAGTGTCCAAGCTACTTTAAATAGTTTCGAGCACAGTCAATATTTCAACAAGATCGCTCTTTATGCTGACGATGCTTTGATTTTCTTAAATGATACGGAATCGTCTTTGAAAACTACTATTGATCTGACTACCCGATTTGAGGAACTTTCTGGTATATGCATCAATTGGCAGAAATCTTTTTTGATGTTGTTAGATAGGATGGCAGATTATATATGTGTTAATGAGTCTCTTACGGAAAAATTTGTAAATCAAATAAAATACTTGGGAATAGAAGTTACGCAATCTGTAATTAATCATATCAAGTTAAATGTGCTTCCCTGTTTAGATAGATTAAAACAGAAGGTTATATCCTGGCGTTACCAATTATTGGACGTATCAATTTGATAAAAATGGTCTATATGCCCCAACTAAATTATATATTGCATAACTCACCAGTCTGGATCCCACTAAAGTTATTTCAGTTTAGGGACTTAATATAGAACGGGTGAAAGCTGAAACTTAAATTAGAGAATATGCAGAGACCAAAAGATGAAGGTGGATTGGTATTGCCCAACCCATGGCTATATTTTTTGTCAGCCCAGTGTGAACATTTATTGGGGTGGGGCAGTAATGAAAATAGAAACAGTAATGTTCAGATTATGTCCTATTTGTTTTTATATGAGGATATTGTAGCTCTACTAGAGAAAGGGGAACTTGACAAAAAGAACATGTATATTGGTTTATTGATTCCAAAAATATGACAACCCAAAATTAGGGGAAATTAAAAAGGTAAAAGGGTTTGATAATTGGAGAACCTACAAGATTTATTTCCAAAATGTATGGACGTTTAATTAAATGTTCTCTGGAATCAATACCAGTCCCTGCTTTCACAAAATTTCAGCGGGAACTGGGATTTGAGGACAGTGGACAGTGGGATATAGTCCTGAGGGTAGTCCCTGTCAACTCTGTGGGAGAGGCAGGTCATTTATCGCAAATATATATTTTGTATAAGGTCTATCAGACCCCTGCCTTTCGCCATAAAATTGGTTGCCGCAATGATTTCAGATATCCCCGCTGTCATCAAGAAGAGTCTGAATGATCACATATGCTCTGGGACTGTTCAGCCCTGAAGGTATTCTGGTCCTCTGTATTACAGAGAATCCGTGATGTTTTTGAAACTATAATACCATAAGACCCCAAGATATGTCTGCTGGGATATATGGATAGTATACGACTAGAACATAATTACAGAATAGCAGTGGGCAGAATTTTACACATTGCTAGAAAGATGATTGCTAAACAATGGAAAAATGAAAAAGCCCCATCTGCTTTTTTTTCATCCCCATCTACAGCAAGATTTGGGAGGTGTGGGTGGGGGATGGGGGGGGGTTGTCTTATAAAATATAAATCGAAATAGATATCCTATAAGCCTTGCTTATTATCTTTGTAAAAGATTTAGTACTACTTGAGAATTATGCTTTGCTGTTTGCTTTGTTTTGTCCTTTTTTGTAACTGGATATTTTGAATAAAAATATTATTAATAAAAAAAACACAATTGGGATAAGCTTTCTCAATGGCAAGGTAGCACAAAGATCCGGCAGGAGTCAAAGGAAGTGAGAACACTTTATAGGGTTAGTGCCCGCCAATTACCGATGCGCTTGCCCTTTAAATTTCAGTGTGCCGGTGTACGCGCGCCCTTGGAAGTGGATATGCACACGTCTGCTGTCATGAGAAACAGAGGAGCCAGGAACGCAGTGGGGTGAGTATCCTCCGGCCGAGTACACCCGCAGCCAGACATGTGAGCCACGGCGCTGCCCATCCCTGAGATGGGCAAGGGGTGCGCCCGCAGCCAGCATGTTCGGTCACGGTGTGAAATGTAATACCCCCCCTTAGGTCTCCCCCTCTTTTTGGCCACAGAAATTTAAGCACCAGATTCCGGTCCAAAACGTTCTCCTCTGGTTCCCAGGACCTTTCCTCAAGTCCAAACCGCTTCCAGTCTACCTGGAAGAATAGTTTGTTCCTGACGGTCTTGGTAGCCAGAATCTGCTTTACTTCAAATACGCACACAGGAGTAGGAGAGACATCCCCTTGGGAGAAACAGTTAAGTACTAGCGGCTTAAGGAGGGATGCATGAAAGGAGTTCGGGATACAAAGGGATGGTGGCAGGCAGAGTTTATAAGACACCGGGTTAACACGATGCAAGATCGGCTGTCCGGGCATGCTGCGAGTTGTAGTTTTGCAAAATCTGGAGGTCCACAGTTTGAAGACCACCGATCTACACTTTGGGGTGTTTGCAAAAAAAAGCTAAAAATTGTGGAATTGTTTGCAAATTTTTATTACATATTTCCTGCCCATTAATTTTGACTGTATTTGTTAAAAATCTGCACATATATTTGGCTTTCAGCTTAGAAATACTGTGTGATGTAGTTTCCCAGCTTCCCTTTAACAAGTAAAGCTGCAGGGTGCTTATTTCATAGGTAAATAGTCATACACATGTGATGCTGATTAATAATTCCTATCATCGGGTCCTTGGGTAGGAAACGTGAACATATGGCCATTAGATGGAAGAAGCGGCATTTCTAATCAGGTACATGTAATGATGCATTCTTTATCAGCCCTTGTTACATAAACCTCAAAGTGATCTCAGTAAGTGTTACAAAATAAATCTGTTCAGCTGAAAAATTGTATTCCCCACGAGCAAAGAAATGTAAATACGCCAGCCGAGAACCACGCGCGCCGAGTTATTAAATGGAAATGTTACAGTAGACGTGCGCCATTCAGCTTCTCTGACTTTACACATTTTTACCCTCCAACAATTCAACATTCCGAAAAGTAAACCAAATGCATAATTGAAAATCTCCTAAGAATATTTGGCTTTGTATTGTGATGCAGTTTGCAAAATAGGCCCTGTTCACATCACCGTTGGTGCATGGTTACATAGTTTATAGGGTTGGAGAAAGACAAGAGCCCATCAAGTTTAACCTAAAACCTTACTGTGGATTTTGCCCCATTATAGAGGGGGGGGGGATTCCCGAGTCCAATATGGCACAATAAATCCCTGGAGCAATGTTCTTTCTATGTAAATGTAATATCCATAACCTGTAATATTTTATTTTCCCAGAAAAAAACATCCAGGCCCCTCCATGAACTTGTTTATTGAGTCAGACATCACAACATTATGTGGCAGAGAGTTCCATAGTCTCACTGCTCTTACAGTAAAGAATCCCTGTCTGTGATGATGGTGAAACCTTCTTTCCTCTACACGTAGAGGATTAACGGTCTAGGTATAAAAAGATCACTAGAATTCCATTCATATATTTTGTATACTGTGATCAAATCACCAAGAGGTACTCCGCCCCTAGACATCTTATCCACTATCCAAAGGTGTATGATTGCCGGATCTCTGCAATCTCTGTGCAGCACTCAGCGTTTGTTTATAACGCAGGGGTCGTGATGTCACTGCCACGCCACTTGTGATGTTATGTCACACCCCCTCAAGAAAAGTCTATGGAAGGGGGTGTGGTGGTCGTTATGCCCTCTCCCATAGACTTGCATTGAGGAGGCATGGCGTGACATCACGAGGGGCGTGGCTGTGACATCACAACCTCCGCTGCCCGTTCCAAGCATTCAAAACAAAATGTTCCGAATGCTGGGGCAGCAGAGTACCATTTTAACCCCTTGGGGACGGAGGGTTTTCCAGTTTTTGCACTTTTGTTTTTTCTTCCTTACCTTTTAAAAATCATAACCCTTTCAATTTTGCAGCTAAAAATCCATATGATGGCTTATGTTTTGCACCACCAATTCTACTTTGCTGTGACTTCAGTAATTTTACCCAAAAATCTAAGTCGAAACGGGAAAAAAAATCATTGTGCGACAAATTGAAGAAAAAATGCCATTTTGTAAATTTTGGTGGCTTCCCTTTCTACGCAGTACATTTTTCGGTAAAAATGACACCTTCTCTTTAGTCTGTAGGTCCATAAGATTAAAATGACACCCTACTTATATATGTTTGATTTTGTCGTACTTCTGGAAAAAATCATAACTACATGCAGGAAAATTTATACATTTCAAATTGTCATCTATTGACCCCTATAACTTTTTTATTTTTCTGCGTATGAGGCGGTATGAGGGCTAATTTTTTGCGCCGTGATCTGAAGTTTTTAGAGGTACCATTTTTGTATTGATCGGACCTTTTCTTCACTTTTTATTCCTTTTTTATGATATAAAAAGTGACCAAAAATACGTTATTTAGCGCGTACATCATTTACCGTCCGCCTCACCTGTTCCATCCATTGCTCCCTTTGTGTCTGTCCGTCTTGCTACATGTATCCAAGCATTGGAATAAATCTACATTCTGCTGTCGCAATTTTGGCTGCGGTGAGTGCTTTATCTTCATTCTTTTCTATATATTATGCATATAGTTTTATAATTCGGACATTTCCACACACGGCGATACCACAAATGTTTATTTTTATTTACACTGTTTTTTTTTTAATTGGGAAAAGTGGGGTGATTCAAACTTTTATTAGGGAAGGGGTTAAATGATCTTTATTCACTTTTTTTTTTTGCAGTGTTATAGCTCTTTCACATTGTTCAATGGTTTCTCATAGGAAACCATTGATCAATGATTCTGCCACTTGACTGCTCATGCCTGGATCTCAGGCACTGAGCAGTCATTTGGCGATCGGACAGCGAGGAGGCAGGTAGGGACCCTCCAGCTGTCCTGTAAGCTGTTTGGGATGCCACGATTTCACCGCAGCGATCCCAAACAGCTTCCTGAGCTAACCGGCAGTGCTTTACTTTCACTTTAGACGTGGCGTTCAACTTTGAACGCCACGGCTAAAAGGTTAATAGCACCATGATCAATGCCCCGCGCTATTAGCCACGGGTCCAGACCATTGTTTAAGGGCAGGCCCGACCCGCTATGACGCGGGGCCACAGCATGGCCCTGCGTTATAGACAGGGAGTGGGCTGAGGGCGTATAGGTACGCCCTCAATCCCAAAGGAGTGTAAGGGGTTATCCTGCCCCTAGACAAGTTATCCCCTATTTAAAGGATCTCCTGGCTGATGCTGCGGTGTTTAAGAACATGGTAGCCTGGGCTTCCATCTTTGTGACGTCTTGCCACACTCCCTCCATTCATGTCTAGGGGAGGGGGCATGACGGCTAGTACACAGCCACCACGCCCCCTCCCATAGACATACATGGAGGAGACGTGGGGTGATGTCACAAACACAGAAGCCCCAGGCCTCCGTGTTCATGAATGCCACAGCTTCTGCCTGGAGATCGATGTAACTAGTGATCAAGATCTGAATACATGACAAATATTTTATTCAGATAATTAAAAGGATATATTTGTCAACATTACACAATGCTTCCCTCAGCAGGGCCCTTGCTGGTAGGAGGCAATCAATATATACAAATGGATACGAAAAGATAAATAATATAAAATACTGAATAATAAAAATGCTGAATGATAAAAATAGTGAACCAGTTTAAATGTCCATCCCAATATTGCCTGCAACATTCCCTGATTGAGGTAGTAGTATAACAATAGCAAGTCGGTACAATAAGTATATGAAGAACGTGGGTGCTGCAGCGTACCGCTCACCCAATTGTCGTTCTCCTGGTTCTTGCAGCCGGGTATGCAATGTGCAGAATATTGGTGCAGACCTAGTTGTATCAGCGTGGATCTCCTGGTTCTTGCAGCCGGACAAGTGATGTTACAATCACTGGTGTCGACCTAGTGTCAGAAGCGTGGGGCTGCGCACAAAGCGATAATGATGATAATATGCTGGTTCTTGCACTCACTAGTAGCGTGCAGACCTGAATGTATGCAGAGATGCGCGTAGTGATATTGGAGATGCCAGTTACGTTGTTGATAATCACGCTGGTTTGTGTTATCAGTGAAAAAATATATATATACATTTTTTGTCCTCGTGGCAGAGAAGTGCAGGACCAGGGATTTATATGGCATATAGCATAAGCTTGGTATGCTGATACTTAGACGCGTTTCGGTCCCACCTTAGGGATCTTCCTCAGTAAAATCAGCAAGCAGTATAACCTGACACATTCTATGGTGTTCTATTTATACCTGGAGACTGAAGTCATTAGGGTTTCCACTTGGAGCACAAAAGCACAGAAAATAAATGGAACACACATGGAATGAGTGGTAAATAAAAACCTGGAATAAAATAAGTCTTACGCAGTAAAATGCACTAAACCAACTAGAAAATTGGAATATAAGGTATACTACTGCTAAAATTTGACAGCCATATCTACCCTAAGGTGAGTGATGTAAAAAATCTATATAACCACATTAAGAATAATAATAATGATAATAATAATAATAATAAAGATAAAACTAAGAATGAAAATAAAAGTAAAGTAAAGATAAATATAGAAATGAAAAGAATTCATTTTCGAACAAATGAAAAAACTGAAAATTATTATACAAAAATGTCAACAAAATATAATTCTGAGACAGAATGTATAACCGAAGAACATAAATGTACATATCAAGTATATACGTAAAATATGTATTTCAAATATTGAAAATATAAAAAAATTATTAAAAAAATTATTTAAAAAAATAATATATATATATTAACCCCTTAAGGACCCAGCCCATTTTCACCTTAAAGGGGTACTCCGCCCCTAGACATCTTATCCCCTATCCAAAGGATAGGGGATAAGATGTCAGATTGCCGGGGTCCCGCTGCTGGGGACCCCGGGGATCGCTGCTGCAGCACCCCGCTATCATTACTGCGCAGGGCGAGATCGCTCTGCACGTAATGACGGGCAATACAGGGGCCGGAGCATCGTTATGTCACGGCTCCGTGCCTCGTGATGTCATGGCCCGCCCCCGTCAATACAAGTCTATGGGAGGGGGAGTGGCGGTCGTCACGCCCCCTGCCATAGACTTGCATTAAGGGGACGGGCCGTGATGTGATGAGGGGCGGAGCCATGACGTCACGCTGCTCCGGCCCCTGTATCGCCTGTCATTACGCACAGAGCGAACTCGCTCTGTGCTGTAATCATAGCATGGTGCCGCAGCGGCGATCCCCGGGGTCCCCAGCAGCGGGACCGCGGCAATCTAACATCTTATCCCCTATCCTTTGGATAGGGGATAAGATGCCAGGGGTGGAATACGCCTTTAAGGACCAGAGCGTTTTTTGCACATCTGACCACTGTCATTTTAAGCATTAATAACTCTGGGATTCTTTTACTTTTCATTCTGATTCCGAGATTGTTTTTTTTACCACTGACATATTCTACTTTATGTCAGTGGTAAATTTTTGTCGATACTTGCATCATTTCTTGGAGAAAATTTTTTAACTTTTATGAAAATTTAGCATTTTTTTTTTTACTTTGAAACTCTCTGCTTATAAGGAGAATAGACATACCAAATAAGTTATATATTGATTCACAAATACAATATGTCTACTTTATGTTGGCATTATAAAGTTGACATGTTTTTACTTTTGGAAGACATCAGAGGGCTTCAAAGTTCAGCAGCAATTTTTAAATCTTTCACAAAATTTCAGTTTTGAAGTGGATTTGAAGGGCCTTCATATTAGAAATACCCCGTAAATGACCCCATTTTAAAAACTGCACCCCTCAAAGTATTCAAAATGACATTCAGAAAGTGTGTTAACCCTTTAGGTGTTTCACAGGAATAGCAGCGAAGTGAAGGAGAAAATTGAAAATCTTCATTTCCTTTCATTGTCCAATTTTTGAAATTTTACAAGGGGCAAAAGGAGAAAAATCCCCCCAAAATTTGTAACCCAATTTCTCTTGAGTAAGGAAATATCTTATATGTGTATATAAGTGTTCGGCGGGCGCAGTAGAGGGCTCAGAAGGGAAGGAGCAACAATGGGATTTTGGAAAGTGAGTTTTTCTGAAATGGTTTTTGGGGGGCGTGTCACATTTAGGAAGCCCCCAAGGTGCCAGAACAGCTAAAAAAAAAACACATGGAATACTATTTTGGATACTACACCCCTCAAGGAACATAACAAGGGGTACAGTGAGCTTTAACACCCCACAGGTGTTTGACGACTTTTCGTTAAAATTGGATGTGTAAATGAATTAATTTTTTTCACTAAAATGCTGGTTTCCCCCCAAATTTTTCATTTTTACAAGGGGTAATAGAAGATAATCCCCACCAAAATTTGCAACCCCATCTCTTCTGAGTATGGAAATACCCCATGTGTGGACGTGAAGTGTACAATGCTCAGAAGAGAAGAAGTCATATTTGGCTTTTGGAAAGCAAATTTTGCTGAAATGGTTTTTAGGGAGCATGTTATCACGCCCAGACGTCAGCACAGGAGAGGCACTAGAAACACACCCTGTCTGGAAGACCAGTCCGTGAGGAGTAAGTCTGGACGTCCCGGCAACTGCATCCGCGGTTGTCCTCTGCAGCTTCTGTGCTCCACAGATCCTCCAGCTTGGGGACCTACTGCTTAGTGCAATGGTCCATAGCAGTAGGTCCCTATCCTTGGCAGGATAAGCAGTGGAGCACAGGGGGACAACTATCTAGAGGGGTCTTCCTACAGAGGAACAACTATCTAGGAGGGTCTGCCTACAGGGGGCAGCTATCTAGGGGGGTACGACAAGCAGTGAAGCACATTTGAGTATATGGCTGCTGGAACTCATGGGGAGAACTATCAACAGGGGGCTGCTGACTACAGGGGGAAAACTATCTAAAGGGGTCCGCCTACAGGGGGCAGCTATCTAGTGGGGTCTATCAACTCTGGGCACCTACGTAATGGGGGAATCTACAAGAAGGGACTTTACCTACTGGAGCAACCAATATTATCTAATGGGGGCCTACCTTCTCTTCCCCAAACCACTTATCTACGCACTATACTACGTGGGACAACAAGGGGGGCAATATTACAGTGAGGATCAAAAGCTTGTATTAAAGGGGTACTCCGGTGGTCAACGTGTTTTTCTGTTTTTGACTTACCCTATTTGTTTTGTTTCATTTCTATTCTTGTTGTTTAGCCTACTCTATTTCCGTTCTTTGTTGTCTTTTTATCCCCCATTTTGTTATCCCCCGTCTTGCTGTGCTGAAAACTACAAATCCCAGCATGCCACATGCCTTGCTGGTTTGGGGAGGCTCTTTTTTTTGTTTGTTTGTTTCACCCTTTACCCATCCTACTATTTTCCTGGGTCGGCCCCCTTATACACAGCACACTAATATAATCAGCCCTGGTTGGGATAGACTGGCATACACACACACACAAAAGGGACTACAACTCCCAGCATGTGTTATTCAGGAGTCTTCAGTCTGTGGTATAACACCAGCATGCTGCCTCGGTAGTCTCCTGGGGGTTGTAGTTCACTACACCTCTGTAGGGCATACACCAGTGTTTCCCAACCAGGGTGCCTCCAGGTGTTGCAAAACTACTACTACTAGCATGCCTTGACAGCCAAAAGCTGTCTGGGCATGCTGGGAGTTGTAGTTTTGATACAGCTAAAGATACCCTGGTTGGGAAACAATGCACTTTGTTTGTAATATACTGAATAGGCTAGGCCAGTGTTTCCCAATCAGTGTGCCTCCAGCTGTTGCAAAACTCCCTTCACGTATAGAAATCATCCCCAGTCGGAGATTTATTCCTCTGCAGTCTATACATCCCCAGCCCGTGCACCTTGTCATCCCTTCACATTACACTTCCTCCCCTTCACATACATCTTCTCTGTCTTCTTTCAGTGCAGACCTGCGTCCTCACAAGACAGAGCAGGGGGAGGGGAGATGAGGAGCTGTGTAGGAGCTTCTTGCTCTCATGCACACCTGTGTCCTCCAGGAGGGCGAGATGAGGGGGCGTGGCCTATCTCTGTCATGCAGTTCTCAAAGAACAGAGAAAAAAAAAGGCTATGACATCTTGTCCACAGCCTAATCCTAACCTGTGGACAACAGTCAGAGATCTATCACAGAACTACAGAACTTCCTGGCCCACAAACAGGTAAGAAAAAAAAAACACATGCTACACAAACATATACTACATGTCAATTGCAAAAAACATGAACATTAAAAGAAGATGAAATATAGCCAAAAATCTTAACCACCGGAGTACCCCTTTAACCCCTTGGGGACGGAGCCCATTATGACCCCAAGGACGGGAGCATTTTTGGCAAACCTGACCACTGTCACTTTAAGCATTAATAACTCTGGGATGGTTTTACCTATAAATTTGATTCCGAGATTGTTTTTCGTGACATATTCTACTTTATGGTAGTGGTAAATTTTCGTCGATACTTGCATCATTTCTTGGTGAAAAATTCAAAAATTTGATGAAAAATTTGAAAATTTTGCATTTTTTCTAACTTTGAAGCTCTCTGCTTGGAAGGAAAATAGACATTCCAAATAAATTATATATTGATTCACAAATACAATATGTCTACTTTATGTTTCCATCATAAAGATGACATGTTTTTACTTTTCGAAACATCAGAGGGCATCAAAGTTCAGCAGCAATTTTCCAATTTTTTTCAAAATTTTCAGAATCAGAATTTTTCAGGGACCAGTTCAGTTTTGAAGTGGATTTGAAGGGTCTTTTGGTTAGAAATACCCCATAAATGACCCCATTATAAAAATTGCACCCCTCAAAGTATTCAAAATGACATTCAGTAAGTGTGTTAACCCTTTACGTATTTCACAGGAATAGCAGCAAAGTGAAGGAGAAAATTCAAAATCTTCATTTTTTACACCCGCATGTTCTTGTAGACCCCCCCCCCCCCCACATCGCACACTATTATGGAAACTACACCCCTCAAGGAACATAACAAGGGGTATGGTGAGCCTTAACACCCCACAGGTGTTTGACAACTTTTTGTTAAAGTCAGATGTGTAAATGAAAAAAAAATTTTTTCACTAAAATGCTGGTTATAGAAGAAATGGGGTGACAAATTTTGGGGGCATTTTCTCCTGAGTATGGAAATACCCCATGTTTGGACGTCAAGTGCACTGCAAGTGAACTACAATGCTCAGAAGAGGAGCGCCATTGAGCTTTTAGAAAGATAATTTGTTTGGAATGGAAGTAGGGGGCCATGTGCATTTACAAAGCCCCCGTGGCGCCAGAACAGTGGACCCCCCCCCCCACATGTGACCCCATTTTGGAAACTACACCCCTCACGGAATGTAATAAGGGGTACAGTGAGCATTTACACCCTACTGGCGTTTGACAGATCTTTGGAACAGTTGGCTGTGCAAACAAAAAAATTACATTTTTCATTGACCACTGTTTCAGAAATCTGTCAGACACTTGTGGGGCATAAATGCTCACTGTACCCCTTATTACATTCCGTGAGGGGTGTAGTTTCCAAAATGGGGTCACATGTGGGTATTTATTTTTTGGGGTTTATGTCAGAACCGCTGTAATATCGGCCACCCCTGTGCAAATCAGCAATTTAGGCCTCAAAATGTACATAGTGCGCTCTCACTTCTGAGCCTTGTTGTGCGCCCGCAGAGCATTTTACGCCCACATATGGGGTATTTCCGTACTCAGGAGAAATTGCGTTACAAATTTTGGGGGTCTTTTTTTCCTTTTACCTCTTGTGAAAATAAAAAGTAAAGGGCAACACCAGCATTTTAGTGTAAAAAAAATTTTTTTTACACTAACAGGCTGGTGTAGACCCCAACTTTTCCTTTTCATAAGGGGTAAAAGGAGAAAAAGCAATTTCTCCCGAGTACGGAGATACCCCATATGTGGCCCTAAACTGTTTCTTTGAAATACGACAGGGCTCTGAAGTGAGAGAGCGCCATGCGCATTTGAGGACTAAATTAGGGATTGCATAGGGGTGGACATAGGGGTATTCTACACCAGTGATTCCCAAACAGGGTACCTCCAGCTGTTGCTAAACTCCCAGCATGCCTGGACAGTCAGTGGCTGTCCGTAAATGCTGGGAGTTGTTGTTTTGCAACAGCTGGAGGCTCCGTTTTGGAAACACTGCCGTACAATATATTTTTCATTTTTTATTGGGGGGGGGGGGGGGGGACAGTGTAAGGGGGTGTATATGTAGAGCTTTACTCTTTATTAGATGTTAGTGTAGTGTAGTGTTTTTAGGGTACATTCACACTGGCGGGTTACGGTGAGTTTCCCGCTAGGAATTTGCGCTGCGGCGAAAAATTTGCCGCAACTCATACTTGAAGCAGGAAACTTACTGTAAACCCGCCTATGTGAATGTACCCTGTACGTTCACATGGGGGGGGGGGGGGCAAACCTCCAGCTGTTTCAAAACTAAAACTCCCAGCATGTACTGACAGACCGTGCATGCTGGGAGTTGTAGTTTTGCAACAGCTGGAGGCACACATGTTGGAAAACCTTCAGTTAGGTTCTGTTACCTAACTCAGTATTTTCCAACCAATGTGCCTCCAGCTGTTGCAAAACTACAACTCCCAGCATGTACTGACAGACCGTGCATGCTGGGAGTTGTAGTTTTGCAACAGCAGTTGGCACACAGGTTCTAACTGAAGGTTTTCCAACCAAACTGAAGGTTTTCCAACCAGTGTGCCTCCAGCAGTTGCAAAACTACAATTTCCAGCATGTACTGATCACAGAAGGGCATGCTGGGAGATGTAGTTATGCAACAGCTGGAGGTCTGCAACTACAACTCCCAGCATGCCGAGACAGCTGTTTGCTGTTTGGGCATGCTGCGATTTGCAGTTTTGCAACATCTGGAGTGCTACAATTTAGAGACCACTGAACAGTGATTTCCAAACTGTGGACCTCCAGATGTTGCAAAACTACAACTCCCAGCATGCCCAGACAGCAAATAGCTGTGTGGGCATGCTAGGAGTTGTAGTTTTGCAAGATCTAGAGGGCAGTATAGAGATCACTGTGCAGTGGTTTCTAAACTGTAGACCTCCAGCTGTTGCAAAACTACAAATCCCAGCATGCCCAGACAGCAAACAGCTGTCTGGGCATGCTGGGAGTTGTAGTTTTGCAACATCTGGAGGGCTACAGTCTAGATACCACTATAGTGGTCTCAGACTGTAGCCCTCTAGATGTTGCTAGGCAACTCACCGGCTTCCGTCGCATCCAGGGAGCCGTCCTCTTCTGCCGCACGCCGCCCGCAGATCTCCGTCGCCGCCCGCCGATCGCCGGCGCTCCGCTGCCTCCGGACGGGTAAGTGGACTCCGGCGCCGCTCCTCTTCGTTTTCCCTGTTCTGCCTGGCCTATTGTCGGTGGGCAGGACGGGGAAAACAAAAGTAAAGCCCCCCCTCCCCCGATCTGCTATTGGTGGTCGCGTCTAGACCACCAATAGCAGGGATAGGAGGGGTGGCACCCGTGCCACCTCACTCCTATTGCTTCAAGGGGATCGTGGGTGTCTTAGACAACCGCGATCCCCCTTATATTCCGGGTCACCATAGACCCGTAATGACCCGGAATCGGCGCAAATCGCAAGTGTGAATTCACTTGCGATTTGCGCCGATCGCCGACATGGGGGGGTCTAATGACCCCCCTGGGCATTTGCACGGGGTGCCTGCTGATAGATATCAGCAGTCACCCCGGTCCGGTCCCCGCCCGGCGGGGACCGAAATTACCTTGGGCGTATGGATACGCCCTTCGTCCTCAAGTACCAGGATGCAAGGGCATATGCATACGCCCTTCGTCCCCAACAGGTTAATGTGCATAAAGAAGCCAAGGAAAGATGGAAAAATCTCCAAAAGGCATCAAATTACAGATTAGACATTCTTATAATATGTCAACAAAAGTTAGATTTTATTTCCACCATTTACACATTCAAAATAACAGAAAATAAAAAAAAGCTGAGACCTGCCAGTGTCATGGATTGTTCTCAATCATCATCTGGGAAGAGCAGGTGATGTCAATCTCAAAGGTTTTAAATGCCCAGACTCATCTGACCTTGCCCCAACAATCAGCACCATGGGTTCTTCTAAGCAGTTGTCTAGAAATCTGAAACTGAAAATAGTTGACGCTCACAAAGCTGGAGAAGGCTATAAGAAGATAGCAAAACGTTTTTAGATGTCAATATCTTCTGTTCAAATGTATTTAAGAAATGGCAGTCATCAGGAACAGTGGAAGTTAAAGCAAGATCTGTAAGACCAAGAAAAATATCAGACAGAACAGCTCGCAGGATTGTGAGAAAAACAATTCAAAACCCAAGTTTGACTGCACAATCCTTCCAGAAAGATCTGCCAGACACTGGAGTTGTGGTACACTATTCCACTATAAAGATATACTTGTACAAATATGGTCTTCATGGAAGAGTCATCAGAAGAAAACCTCTTTTACGTCCTCACCACAAAAATCAGCGATTGAACTTTGCAAATGAACATATAGACAAGCCTGATGCATTTTGGAAACAATTCCTGTGGACCGATGAGGTTAAAATTTAACTTTTTGGCCAGAATGAGCAAAGGTACGTTTGGAGAAGAAGGGGAACAGAATTTAATGAAAAGAACCTCTGTCCAACAGTTAAGCATGGGGGTGGATCAATCATGCTTTGGGGTTGTATTGCAGCCAGTGGCACAGGGAACATCACACAAGTAGAGGAAAAAATGGATTCAATACAATTTCAGTAAATTTTGGATGCTAACTTGATGCCATCTGTGAAAAAGCTGAAGTTAAAGAGAGGATGGCTTCTACAAATGGATAATGATCCTAAACACACCTCGAAATCCACGGGGGATTACATCAAGAGGCGTAAACTGAAGGTTTTGCCATGGATTCACAATCTCCTGACCTCAACATAATTGGAAATCTCCGGATAGACCTTAAAAGAGCAGTGTGTGATAGACAGCCCAGAAATCTCAAAGAACTGGAAGACTTTTGTAAGGAAGAATGGGCAAAGATACCTCAAAAGAGAATTGAAAGACTCTTGGCTGGCTACAAAAAGCGTTTACAAGCTGTGTTACTTGCCAAAGGGGGCAGTGCAAGATATTAACTCTGCAGGGTGCCCAAACTTTTGCAGATGCCATTTTATTTGTTTTCTGTTTTTTTGAAAGTGTAAATGATGGAAATAAAATCTAACTTTTGTTGACATATTATAAGAATGTCTAATCTGTAATTTGATGCCTTTTGGAGATTTTTCCCTCTTTCCTTGGCTTCTTTATGCACATTAATACAAATTTTTACCTGAGGTGCCCAAACTTTTGATCCCCACTGTACCTATCTGTCTGTAATGTATATAAATATATGTAATGTACTGTATGTAATATAACTATGTGTCTAATGTATGTATATGTAATGTACTGTACTGTATGTAATATACTTATGTGTCTAATGTACTTATGTGTCTACATACAGGGGACAGCTATCTGATCTGTGGGGGATGTCTACATACAGGGGACAGCTATCTGATCTGTGGGGGATGTCTACATACAGGGGACAGCTATCTGATCTGTGGGGGATGTCTACATACAGGGGACAGCTATCTGATCTGTGGGGGACGTCTACATACAAGGGACAGCTATCTGATCTGTGGGGGACGTCTACATACAGGGGACAGCTATCTGATCTGTGGGGGACGTCTACATACAGGGGACAGCTATCTGATCTATGGGGGACGTCTACATACAAGGGACAGCTATCTGATCTGTGGGGGATGTCTACATACAGGGGACAGCTATCTGATCTATGGGGGGACGTCTACATACAGGGGACAGCTATCTGATCTATGGGGGACGTCTACATACAAGGGACAGCTATCTTATCTGTGGGGGAAGTCAACATACAGGGGACAGCTATCTGATTTGTGGGGGACGTCTACATACAGGGGACAGCTATCTGATCTGTGAGGGACGTCTACATAAAGGGGATAGCTATCTGTGGGGGAGGTCTACATACAGGGGGCAGCTATCTGTGTGGGAGGTCTACATACAGGGGACAGCTATCTGTGGGGGAGGTCTACATACAGGGGGCAGCTATCTGTGGGGGAGGTCTACATACAGGGGACAGCTATCTGATCTATGGGGGACGTCTACATACAGGGGACAGCTATCTGATCTATGGGGGACGTCTACATACAAGGGACAGCTATCTGATCTGTGGGGGACGTCTACATACAGGGGACAGCTATCTTATCTGTGGGTGACGTCTACATACAGGGGACAGCTATCTGATCTTTGGGGGATGTCTACATAAAGGGGATAGCTATCTGATCTGTGGGGGACGTCTACATACAGGGGACAGATATCTGATCTGTGGGGGACGTCTACATACAGGGGACAGCTATCTGATCTTTGGGGGATGTCTACATAAAGGGGATAGCTATCTGTGGGGGAGGCCTACATACAGGGGACAGCTATCTGTGGGGGAGGTCTACATACAGGGGACAGCTATCTGTGGGGGAGGTCTACATACAGGGGACAGCTATCTGTGGGGGAGGTCTACATACAGGGGACAGCTATCTGTGGGGGAGGTCTACATACAGGGGACAGCTATCTGTGGGGGAGGTCTACATACAGGGGACAGCTATCTGTGGGGGAGGTCTACATACAGGGGACAGCTATCTGTGGGGGAGGTCTACATACAGGGGTAGCTTTATGTGGGGGAGGTCTACATACAGGGGACAGCTATCTGTGGGGGAGCTCTACATACAAGGGTAGCTATATGTGGGGGAGGTCTACATACAGGGGACAGCTATCTGTGGGGGAGGTCTACATACAGGGGACAGCTATCTGTGGGGGAGGTCTACATACAGGGGTAGCTATATGTGGGGGAGGTCTACATACAGGGGGTAGCTATCTGTTGGGGAGGTCTACATACAGGGGACAGCTATCTGTGGGGGAGGTCTACATACAGGGGACAGCTATCTGTGGGGGAGGTCTACATACAGGGGACAGCTATCTGTTGGGGAGGTCTACATACAGGGGACAGCTATCTGTGGGGGAGGACTACATACATTAAGCAGCTATCTGTGGGGGTGGTCTACATACAGGGGACAGCTATCTGATTTGTGGGGGACGTCTACATACAGGGGACAGCTATCTGATCTGTGGGGGACGTCTATATAAAGGGGATAGCTATCTGTGGGGGAGGTCTACATACAGGGGACAGCTATCTGTGGGGGAGGTCTACATACAGGGGACAGCTATCTGTGGGGGAGGTCTACATACAGGGGTAGCTATATGTGGGGGAGGTCTACATACAGGGGGCAGCTATCTGTGGGGGAGGTCTACATACAGGGGTAGCTATATGTGGGGGAGGTCTACATACAGGGGGCAGCTATCTGTGGGGGAGGTCTACATACAGGGGACAGCTATCTGTGGGGGAGGTCTACATACAGGGGTAGCTATATGTGGGGGAGGTCTACATACAGGGGGCAGCTATCTGTTGGGGAGGTCTACATACAGGGGACAGCTATCTGTGGGGGAGGACTACATACAGGAAGCAGCTATCTGTGGGGGAGGTCTACATGCAGGGGGCAGATATCTGTGGGGAGGTCTACATACAGGGGACAGCTATCAGTGGGGGAGGTCTACATACAGGGGGCAGCTATCTGTGGGGAAGGTCTACATACAGAGGGCATCTATATGTGGGGGAGGTCTCCATCCAGGTGGCAGCTATCTGTGGGGGAGGTCTACATACAGGGGGCAGATATCTGTGGGGGAGGTCTACATACAGGGGGCAGCTATCTGTGGGGGAGGTCTACATACAGGGGGCAGCTATCTGATCTGTGGGGGAGGTCTACATAAAGGGGACAGCTATCTGTGGGGGAGGTCTACATACAGGGGACAGCTATCTGTGGGGGAGGTCTACATAAAGGGGGAAGCTATCTGTGGGGGAGGTCTACATAAAGGGGACAGCTATCTGTGGGGGATGTCTACATAGAGGGGACAGCTATCTGTGGGGGAGGTCTACATACAGGGGTAGCTATATGTGGGGGAGGTCTACATACAGGGGACAGCTATCTGTGGGGGAGGTCTACATACAGGGGTAGCTATATGTGGGGGAGGTCTACATACAGGGGGCAGCTATCTGTGGGGGAGGTCTACATACAGGGGGCAGCTATCTGTGGGGGAGGTCTACATACAGAGGGCAGCTATCTGTGGGGGAGGTCTACATACAGAGGGCAGCTATCTGTGGGGGACATCTACATACAGGGGGCAGCTATAGGTGGGGGACATCTACATACAGGGGGCAGCTATAGGTGGGGGAGGTCTACATACAGAGGGCAGATATCTGTGGGGGAGGTCTACATACAAGGGGCAGCTATCTGTGGGGGAGGTCTACATACAGGGGGCAGCTATCTGTGGGGGAGGTCTACATACAGGGGGCAGATATCTGTGGGGGAGGTCTACATACAAGGGGCAGCTATCTGTGGGGGAGGTCTACATACAGGGGGCAGATATCTGTGGGGGGCATTTACATACAGGGGGCACACAACAAAGCACGGAGACAGCACACCGAGGTAGACAGTAGGTGGGTGCAGGCCAAGATAGACAGTCCCAGTCGTAGACTGTATAGTGAATATCCAAAGTCGATTTTTAGGCAGCATACCAGTTCAAATTCAAGTAAAGTGCGTTTTATTTTCCCATATCCAGATACGTTTCAGCAGCATCACACTGCAGCATCACACTGCAGCATCACACTGCAGCATCACACTGCAGCATCACACTGCTGAATCACACTGCAGTATCACACTGCTGAATTACACTGCAGTATCACACTGCTGAATTACACTGCAGTATCACACATGCTTGAGAAAGGCAATGTGATACTGCTGAAACGTTGTATCTGGATATGGGAAAATAAACCGCACTTTACTTGAACCTGAACTGGTGTGCTGCCTAAAAATCGACCTTGGATACATACAGGGGGCAGCTATCTAGGGGGGCTACCTTCGTAGGACACCTATGTGATGGGGGAAACTAAAGGAAGGGGCCTGTCTACCTACAGGACCAACATAACTATCCAATGGCAGGGACCTACCGACTCTTCCCCAACCCACTTACCTACCCACTCTACTATATGGGATACCAAGAGGGTTATTGTTACTGCATAAAGCGCTATAGGTGCTAAACAAGTGTAGAGCCTAAAATGTTTGTCTGGTTCCCTGGAGATCGTCAGGATGGTCTGGGCCAGATGGAGAAGAAAAAGTAAAGTGAACGACTCCAATTAGAGAAGACGTCACCCGTAAGACACCCAATGTACAGTATGTAGTCACTTATATGGTCTGTCTGATGATGATGGGGGTTGTTGTCCTCCTAAACTCAGGTGACAGACTTGTTGTTAAAGAGATATTCCCATCTGCATGTACGATGTGTTATATACAGTGGTGGGAGAATATTTAAGGAAGCTGGGTGTGGTTAGGGGGTGTGGCCAAGGGCGTGGTTAATGTTGCATCTATGGGTGTGGCTTGTCCCTCTGCTCTAAGCAAAAGTTGGGAGGTATGATGTATCTAATATCTATGTATCTAATCTCACAGTGATGAGTATATAGACCCATATAATTCCAGCGCCCTCAGCCCCGGGGTGATCTATGTATCTCATATCTATGTATCTAATCTCGCAGTGATGAGTATATAGACCCGTATAATTCCAGCACCCTCAGCCTGGGGTGATCTATGTATCTAATATCTATGTATCTAATCACAGTGATGATTATATAGACCCGTATAATTCCAGCGCCCTCCGCCCCGAGGTGATCTATGTATCTAATAACTATGTATCTAATTTCACAGTGATGAGTATATAGACCCGTATAATTCCAGCGCCCTCCGCCCCGAGGTGATCTATGTATCTAATATCTATGTATCTAATCTCACAGTGATGAGTATATAGACCCGTATAAATCCGGCGCCCTCCGCCCCAGGGTGATCTGTGTATATAATATCTATGTATCTAATCTCACAGTGATGATTATATAGACCCGTATAATTCCAGCGCCCTCCGCCCCGGGGTGATCTATGTATCTCATAACTATGTATCTAATCTCACAGTGATGATTATATAGACCCGTATAATTCCAGCGCCCTCCGCCCTGGGTTGATCTGTGTATCTCATATCTATGTATCTAATCTCACAGTGATGAGTATATAGACCCGTATAATTCCAGCGCCCTCAGCCCCGGGGTGATCTGTGTATCTAATATCTATGTATCTAATCTCACAGTGATTAGTATATAGACCCGTATAATTCCAGCGCCCTCAGCCCCGGGGTGATCTATGTATCTCATATCTATGTATCTAATCTCACAGTGATGATTATATAGACCCGTATAATTCCAGCGCCCTCCGCCCCGGGGTGATCTATGTATCTAATATCTATGTATCTAATCTCACAGTGATGATTACATAGACCCGTATAATTCCAGCGCCCTCAGCCCCAGGGTGATCTATGTATCTCATAGCTATGTATCTAATCTCACAGTGATGATTATATAGACCCGTATAATTCCAGCGCCCTCCGCCCCGGGGTGATCTATGTATCTAATATCTATGTATCTAATCTCACAGTGATGATTACATAGACCCGTATAATTCCAGCCCCCTCAGCCCCAGGGTGATCTATGTATCTAATATCTATGTATCTAATCTCACAATGATGATTACATAGACCCGTATAATTCCAGCCCCCTCCGCCCCGGGGTGATCTATGTATCTCATATCTATGTATCTAATCTGACAGTGATGAGTATATAGACCCGTATAATTCCAGCGCCCTCCGCCCCGGGGTGATCTATGTATCTCATATCTATGTATCTAATCACAGTGATGAGTATGTAGACCCGTATAAATCCGGCGCCCTCCACCCCAGGGTGATCTATGTATCTAATATCTATGTATCTAATCTCACAGTGATGAGTATATAGACCCGTATAATTCCAGCGCCCTCCGCCCCGGGGTGATCTATGTATCTAATATCTATGTATCTAATCTCACAGTGATGATTATATAGACCCGTATAAATCCGGCGCACTCCACCCCGGGGTGATCTATGTATCTAATATCTATGTATCTAATCTCACAGTGATGATTATATAGACCCGTATAATTCCAGCGCCCTCCGCCCCGGGGTGATCTATGTATCTAATATCTATGTATCTAATCTCACAGTGATGATTATATAGACCCGTATAAATCCGGCGCACTCCACCCCGGGGTGATCTATGTATCTAATATCTATGTATCTAATCTCACAGTGATGATTATATAGACCCGTATAATTCCAGCCCCCTCCGCCCCGGGGTGATCTATGTATCTAATATCTATGTATCTAATCTGACAGTGATGAGTATATAGACCCGTATAATTCCAGCGCCCTCCGCCCCGGGGTGATCTATGTATCTCATATCTATGTATCTAATCTCACAGTGATGAGTATATAGACCCGTATAATTCCAGCGCCCTCAGCCCCGGGGTGATCTATGTATCTAATATCTATGTATCTAATCTCACAGTGATGATTATATAGACCCATATAATCCGGCGCCCTCCGCCCCGGGGTGATCTATGTATCTAATATCTATGTATCTAATCTCACAGTGATGATTATATAGACCCATATAATCCGGCGCCCTCCGCCCCGGGGTGATCTATGTATCTAATATCTATGTATCTAATCTAACAGTGATGATTATATAGACCCGTATAATTCCAGCACCCTCCGCCCCGGGGTGATCTATGTATCTCATATCTATGTATCTAATCTCACAGTGATGAGTATATAGACCCGTATAATTCCAGCACCCTCAGCCTGGGGTGATCTATGTATCTAATATCTATGTATCTAATCACAGTGATGAGTATATAGACTCCGCCCCGAGATGATCCCGAGAACATGACCTGGAATTCCCCTTTCAGCCCTACAGGGGAGCAGACAGCTGGACCTCGTGACGTCACGCCGTGACCCGTACAAGGAGCCCGCCATGCAAGTCTATGGGAGTGGGCGGGGTCCCGGGCAGTGGGCGGTGCCGTGCGGTGAGCGCTCGGGAGATGTCAGTCAGGACGGGGACACGCGGGGTCTCGGGAGTGATAATGACCGGTAATAACGTAAGTGCGGAGCGGGAACCGGACGACGAGGATGAAGAAGGCGGAGAAGAGGAAGGGGACACTGACGGGGAGAGCCGCTCTGCTCGCTGCACGGTGAGGGTTAGGGGCGGACGGAAATGAGGAGGAGGGGGGGAGTAGTGCTGCCGGGAGCCGCGTTATTCCTGTGACCGGAGGCTCTTCCCGTTATTTTGTACAGTGAGCGCCGCTACCTGTTGTAAACTACATTTCCCAGCATCCCCTGTAGGAGTCCGGGCACGTGTGAGCCGGGCCTGGACTACAATGTAAAGTCTATTATTAGGGGTGACCTGTATACAGGGGCAGCATAAGGTTTACAGCAGGGACCTCAGACTTGTGACTCTGCAGCTGTCCCAGAACTGCTACTCCCATCGTGCCCATGCTGGGAGTTGTAGTTTTGCACTAGTTGGAGAGAGTTTAGATAAGTTTGTGCACCCCTCCCCTATTATTTCCTGTATTCACTAGGAGACAATAACAATGGAAAATATGGGGCAATTCTCTACAAACTGCCCTCTAACTGTTGCAAAACAACAACTCCCAGCATGCCCGGACCGCCATTGGCGGTCCGGGCATGCTGGGAGTTGTTGTTTTGCAACTGCTGGAGGTGTAGGCTTTAGGGGTGTCAGTGCTGAATTGGGACTTAAAATCTTTATTTCACTTTAAGACAGGTACGTAATACCAAATGGACACAAGAACAGAAGACCAGACGCCTTTCGAGCATCTATGCAAAAGTGTGCAACCTCGAAACGCGTTAGCCCAGTCTGCTCCTGTATTCATTGGTGTTCTCTCTTTCTAAAATTGGCATAGATGACCAATCGATACGGGAGCAGAGCGGGCTGATGGGTTTCCAGGTTGCACACTTACATAGAGACTCGAAATGCGTGAGCCAACTCTGTTTCTGTATTCCAGTGTTTCCCAATCAGGGTAGTTTTGCAACAGCTGGAGGCACCCTGGTTGGGAAGCACTGCTGTATCCATTAGTGTTGGATACCAGTTTTAGAATGAGATAAAACTGATGGATACAGGTATGAAGGTTGTTCTTGGAATACGACCGGACGTTCTGTTCTTGTATCCATAATGTAAGATTTTTAATCATGTCCCCTCCCATAGACTGTCATTGAGTGGGCGGGGCATGACTCCACACGGGGGCGGAGCCGTGACATCACGATCTTCCGTCCCCGTGGTCAGGAATAATTAGCCTGAGAGCCTCCTGCGCTTCCGGAAGCAGTTACAGGTGGGTGCTGCTTGCTATATTGCGGGGGTCCCCAGCGGCGAGACCCCGGCGATCTGACATCTTATCCCCTATCCTTTGGATAGGGGATAAGATGTCTAGGGGCAGAGTACCCCTTTAATACTCGTTGTCGAAGCACGACCTATGAAACCCTAACTATTACCCATATACTGTGCAGTCGGATTTGTGCCCATACTGCTGCGTTAGATGAGGCCTGAATAAATGAGGGCAAAACTCAAAATATAAATCAAAACACTTTATTTGAAATACAAAACATCACATGTTAGAGACTGAAAGGCGTCTGCCATCTCCTTGCGAGGATTAGGCTAGAAATACACTGAGGTTTTTGCCCTGCGTTTTTTTGGCTTAAAAACGCCAGAAAATCTGCCACTGTTTTTCCCTGCGTTTTGGCAATTTTTTCTTGCGTTTTTACCTTAGTATGGAATTTGCCTTGCAGTAGGGATGTAAAACATTTATTTAATTAAATGTTTGTGTTTTTAACTTTTTTCCCTTTTTTTTGTACATTTTTTAGATAGTACTACTACTCCTAGCATGGAACACACTGTTCCATGATGGGAGTAGTAGTACCTGTACTAATAGACCTATTGCCCCGCGTGTCAGTCGTGACACCCGATGCGATTGTCCATAATATAGCAGAGATGCAGAGCGGCTCTATACAGCGCTCGCATCTCTGCACTATACTCCGGCCAGTCATGTGAATAGAACATCTCTCATTCATATTTTCCGCCCAGAGTGGTGATTGGCCGGATGGTTGCAGCCAATCACAGCTCTGAGGGAAATATGAATGAGTCTCTGCAATAGATAGGATGATCACAGCGGATGTCAGGAGTGACATCCACTGTGATGTGTCCTTAACTGCGAGTACTACTACTCCCAACATGGAGCACACACCATGCTAGGAGCTGTAGTACCTGCATTAATAGACAGATCGCAGCGAGTGTAACTTCTAACACCTGTTGCGATCTCTCTATTAATGCAGGTACTACAGCTCCCAGCATGGAGAAGAGTGTGTTCCATTTTGGGAGTAGTAGTACTTGTAGTTAAGAACAGATCACAGTGGGTATCACTACTGACACCCGCTGTGATCCTCCAGTATAATGTATAGATGTGGCCGGGCACTCTTCTATGGTCCCCTGCACTGCCGTATATATACACCTAATCATATTTCCCACACAGTTGTGATTGGCTGGAACCATCTGGCCAATCACAGCTCTCTGCGGAAAATATGAATAGGTGTGTGTATATATACGGCAGTGCAGGGGACCATAGAAGAGCGGCCGCTGCATCCATACATTATACAGAGGGATCGCAACAGGCGATCTGTCTATTAGTACAGGTACTACTCCCATCATGGAACAGTGTGTTCCATGCTGGGAGTAGTAGTACTACCTAAAAAAAATTGAAAAAAAAGTGAAAACACACACACTACATTTTTAGTGCTTTACCCACATAAACTGATCAGTTTTAAAAGATTAATAAAACTTTTGTAATAAAAAAGATACATTTCGTTAAATACCATTTTTTCCATCACTACTGTATCTTTTTTTATTTACTTATTTTTTTAATGGTACCCTACGAAATTTTAATAAAAATTAATAAACAAAATGTATCTCCATCACTTTTTTCACTAAAGTCCAAAAAAGAATAAAAACCGCCGCCAAAAACGACAGTTAAAACCAACATGGCGTTTTTGCTCTCCCATAGACTTCTATGGGAGGAAAACGCCACAATTTCTATGCAAAAAAAACGACAAACTAGGTTTTGTTCGGCGTTTTGAAAAAACAGTTTCTGAGCCCAAAATTGCTCAAAAACACCAAAAGGATTAAAATAAACGCCAAACTGAAAAACGCCAAGTGGATCTGGCATTTTGCAGTTTACTATTGACTTGCAGCTAACATCTGGACGTGGCAGATTTTCCATGTGGGAAAATTGGCGTTTTTGAAAAAAAAAAAACCTCAGTGGAATTCCAGCTTAAGGGTACGTTCACACGAGCGGATTTACAACATATTTTATGCTGCGGATCAGCTGGTGAAGGCCCGCTCTAGGATCAGCTGGTGAAGGCCCGCTCTAAGCTGTCTTTACATGTGCCTGCTCGTAGCGGCAATACACCGCTACGAGCAGACACACTGCGATGTGCGAGTTACAGTATACTCGCACATCGCGGGAGCTCTCTGCTTAGCTCAGAGCAGGGAGAGTGGCCGCGATGTGCGAGTACGCCGCACACATCGCTGCGGTGTATTGCTATGAGCAGGTACATGTAAGGACAGCATAGAGCGGGCCTTCACCAGCGGATCCGCAGCGTAAAATACGCTGTACATCCGCTCGTGTGAACGTACCCTTAGGGATATATCTCTTATAACTGCCGGACTTCCAGTGACCAAGTTGCTGAATAACGTGTATCGGGACTCCATTGTGTGATGAATGAATGAATGACCCGATAGAGAGGCCGGATCACCTCCAATAGACCTGATTAGAACATGTAACTGCTTGATGAATACAGAAGTAGTCAATGAACAATTATTTAACAGGAGAGGAACATCAGGTCTACTTTGCTGACACCGTTCTAACAACACATCAAAGACCTTCACTGGGCATTACTTGTGGGATGTGGCAAAATAATGAATCACTACGACCAGTCATAGTAAGGATGTCTTGGTGTTAGTTAAAGGAGTACTCTGATTTAAAAATGTATACCCCCCAAATGTTCCCCTTGGCTGTACCTCTCTGCGCATGTACTTATTTCTGAAATCGGTCCAGCCATTCTCCCGCTGCGGGGCCACGTATTTTCTGCCACTTCCTGGTTATGGTGGTGTGGAGGATGATGTAAAAATTGTCATCCCCCATGCTGCATTGCTACAATTTCCTGTGCCTCCCTCCTCCTCAACCCCTCCCCTCTCTCTTACCTAATAATTTTAATAAAAACACCCCCCCCCCGCTGCCGCCCATACCCCTAAACACACCCCTTTCATCTTCACACCCCTTTCATCTTCACACCCCACACCACTCCCCCTCCATTCCCCTGCACCAATGAACGGGAGCTCCACCGCTGCACTCCCAGCGTAAATATAGCTATGCGAGCACACGCATGCGCTCTGAATTGAGGATACGCTTAAAAAAGTTACTAAGTCGTTTGTAGAATATCCCTGTTAGTTACGCCAGCGTAACTATCAGGGATATCGTTGGCTTACAATTATCACATGTTCGGTCCCGGCGAGATTGTATGTGCGCACACGCGGTTGTATCGCACTGATAGGCGTGGGTAGCCTACAGTTATCACATGTCCTGTCCCAAGGAGATGGTATGTGCGCATGCGCGGCCGGGTCGCGATGATTGGCGGAGGATATTCTGACATGTTTGCACAGCCCAGCCAATGACTGCTGTGCAAACGAAGACTATATGAATATGCAAAGGATGGGAGTGACTGGATCGCGGCAAGGGGGGCAGGCTTAGAGAGAAGACTTTGAGAGCGGTGACGTTTCGTTACCAAGATGGTCGGGGAACGAAATTCATAATTCTGGCAGACAGGCTGTACTTCCGGATATAGGAAAAGTCAAGGATGCGTGCAAGTGAGACTACTGAGGTAATTGACTTTATTATCTAACTTCGTGCTAGCTGCGCAATGCCATAAAATAACTTTGGTCCAGAGCACTCCTTTAAGGATAACATGAAGTGGTCTGCTTTCCGCTCTAACTGGCATAATTTCATAAATGGACTCTGGGCATTACGACTGGTGAATTCCCCGGGCCTAAGAAATCTGTAATAGCCCAAGTACATTGCTGCCTTCAGAGTTGAACTATCACCATCCGTGAAGAAAATTGTCTCTGTTTGGGTCGGTTAAGGACAAGTGATGCTGTATGCCTGCCAAATAAACCTTGATAGTGTTATGGGTTAAGTGTAGATTAGTATGGCAAAACCTGATGAAGGCCAACACAAATGCTACCGATCTAACATCTCCTTCTGGAAAATCTCTTTGACATTTCAAGAACACTTTCCAGACTGAATTGTAAACCTTTTGTGTATTGGATGATAACGAATTGATGAAAAGTTTTTTTTAACTACTTGCCAATGCTCCACTAATCGAGGATCGGTGAACGTAGCGCTGGGATCTTGGCCTCTGCTAGCTCTGCCTCTGGCATCACCTGAAAGAAAAGTGAGAAATTTCTTCTAGACAGAGCATCTGCTGCTACGTTCTGTATATCATTTATGTGCGCGCATGTGAAATTGAAATTATGATGCAGCGACAACCACACTAACTTCCTGGCAAAAGACTTTATCTGAGGACATTTAGATCTACCTTTCATTAACACTTCTACTATGGCTGCATTGTCAGATACAAATAATACCGTGGATTTCTTCCAGTTGTGGCCCCAAACTTGAGCAGCCGCTACAATTGGGTATAACTCAAACAATGCTTAGTTACGCTGAATTCCTGGCATTTGACTAACCTCTGGGGGCCACGGACTCGCCAATCACTGATTACCCCGAATAGTTGCGAAACCCGATATTGAGGAGGCGTCAGAAAAGACTGGGGGATTGGTCACCTACTTTCGGAATGAAAAATGAAATACCATTCCAATTGCGCAAGAACAATTCCCACATTTTTAAGTCAGCTAAAGCTTCCCGATCTAACTGGATGATACTGGTCTGATCGGGTGCTGTGGAAAAAGTTCTAAGAGTCGTGAAATAAACGTATGGCCTTGTGGAATAATGCACATTGCAAAATTCAGCATGCCCAAAATAGATTGTAATACTACTTTAGGTATGTGGGGATTGTTCTTTACTTTAAGAATAGCCGCTCTGACCATCTTCAGCTTTTCCAGTGGTAACCTCGCTTCCATTTTTTGCGAATCAAGCCCCACACCTAAGAACGTGATAACTTTTGTCAGACCTTCTACTTTCTTAGGGGAGACCGGGACTGCCAGCTGCTCAAAAACTGCAAGCAGGATATCTAGGTCTCGAGAAAACTTATGCGCAGGCTCAATAAGCAAAAAATCGTCAAGGTAATGTATAACATGCCCACATGAGAACCTATTCTCCAATATCCAGTGTAATGCGTCAGCAAACCTGTTGAATAGCCACGGGTTACTCCTGGCCCAGAATGTCAATTTAACAGCGAAGTAATAACTGTTCAACCATTTAATACCATGCCACTTCCAGAGCTGAGGCTGTATGGGCAATAGCTTGAATGCATCTGTTATGTCAGCTTTAGCAAGCCAAGCCCCGTGCTGAGGATAATGGCAATAGCACTGTCGATTGAAGCATACTTTAGAGCAAATTCTTCTGCAGGTATGAGGGAGTTAAGACTAGGCACTTGCGAAGAATAGGGTGCGGACAAATCATAAATCAATCTTTTTTTTTTTATTGGAACATTTTCCAGTGACCAAACCAATGGGATTCACCCTCCATGTATCAAACGGGGGCTGCAAAAAGGGGCCTATAATAAACCTCTTGTCCAAATCTACCTGGATAAGTGCCGATACCATATGTGGGTCTGCAGAGGCTGATAACAGATTTTTGCATTCATGAGTTGCCTCTGGAAGAGCCACAAGACCAACATGGAAACCTGACTTGAAGCCGTTGAGCAGAAATTGAACGAATCGCTGATCAGGGTGGTCCTCCAAAAACAAGCCGGGGAACTCTACCGTCCACCACGCCTAGTTAAGATTTTTCCATTTTCTGGGAACAAGCAGTTTTGGGGTGTGCCCGGAAACAAATCGTGCAGATATGCAACAATCTGCACTGGACATAGTTGCATGCTGTGTAATTATAATTATTACAAATCTGCCATTTACCCAGAAAACTGATAGGTCGTCCAAGCTTGTCCACTAAACCCGATACTTTGTTGCTCTTTGTTTGACTAGGACCCAACATACTAGAATTCCCCAAATGACACCATTCCGTCGAATGTGTGCTAGATTGGCATCTAGCGCATACCAGGGCTTTGATACCCGCAAAATGATTACACTGCTCAATTAAATACGTAATTGAACTGGCTCAGAGCAGCTGCTGCTTTTGGCAGAGAAAGATTTATGATAATCATAAAATGTATAGCCCCCATATTTGTGCTAGAACTCCATAATCTTGTACAAAACGGGCCTGTTGTCCTCTTGACAAAGCTGCGTCTAGCAGCAAAACATGTCGAGGGGGGCTGAGAACGGATTTTAAAACATAGTGCTGTCTCCATTCGCATAGCACACTGCAGGTGCATGCGATGTTCATATAATTAGTGTCAGGTAGCCCGGCTGGCACCGCTTGTATCTAAGGATCACTAGATGGAGAGAATGGCACTGCATTTTTAAGCTGTTTGTCCTAAGTGTGAGAAACAACTAATAAAGTACAAAGTTTTTATATATGGGAAATAGGGTATTGTTGGATCACCGTGCTGATCTATAAGTAATTGAGATTAAGTCCACCCGCCATATATTGGTCTGCTGGATATTGACCTCATGTTTAAATAGTGTGGCCCGAGTCGGCCACTCGCTCCACCTGAATTAAAAAATAGCCAGCTTACCTCCGGAGCAAGGGGATACAAGGCTACACAACCCCCAATCAGTCCCGGCCACTTACCCGTTCCCGCTGACTGCGCGATCTGACTTCCGGTCAGCTGACTCGACTAGTCAGCTGAACGGCTGTCAGTGAAGAACCTGTGGCGTGAAGTAAGGACGAGCCACGGGTTCTTAAGGAACTCCCGCTCCTCCCACAAATCCAGGATAACATGTTAGCCTTAATACTTATCCCCAAAAATAGGCCATTAAGGGGGTACTCTGCCCCTAGACATCTTATCCCGTATCAAAAGCATAAGATGTCTGATCGTGGGGGTCCCGCTGCTGGGAACCCCACAGACATGTTATTCCCTATCCTTTGGATAGGGGATAAGATATCTAGGGGCGGAGTACCCCCTTAATGTTAGATCAGCATGGTCCAAACTCCTGACACCCCCCTGATCAGCAAATTGTATGGGCTACGGTGCTGCACAAGCCCTACAGCCTCTTTAATATATAAATCCTCCACTTTTCTAGTACTTAAAGGGGTTCTCCGGCCCTAATGCATCTTATCCCCTATCCAAATTGACGCTGGGGACCCCCGCAATCTATCATTCAGCACCCACCTTTTTGCTAGTTCTCCGCAGCGCTGGATGCTCAGAGTGTGCAGCGTGACGACCACAGGGCGGGAGTATTGTGTTTAGCTTTCGCTCTTAAGGTAGCCATTTGTGTACAGTATGACTGTCAGTGTGTGGGTAGGAGCAACTCTTACATTCCTCTCCCCTCTGCGCCTTGTTTTCTTAATAATTAGTTCACACTACAGAATCTTTGCACTTACTTATGCTTAGGCTCAGAGATTCCACTGCTCAAAACTAACAGTAGGATAAATGGGTCTTCCATTGACTATGAAATTTCAGTGGTGGAAATTCTGCAATGGTTATCGACCCGATAAAAGAATGACCGTGTTACTTTAAAAAAAAATCTTTTTCTATTTTCTGTTTGTAATTTTTTTTTATTTTTTTATTTTTTATTTTTTTTTAAGTATATTATAATGGGGCATACCATCTTGCTTGAACTTTTTGTTAACAGCATTTAGTGATATGCCTTACAGCATGACCCATGGTCACAGTATGTCTCCAGCTGTTGCAAGACTGTAGTTTTGCAACAGCTGGAGACACACTTTAAAAATAAAAAAACACTAGTCTAGACCCTATTCTTATGGGATACATTAAGCATACTCTGACAAGAGCAGAGGTCATTCCATAGGGGGAGGGGAGGCTGAGTTTCTATTGTATTCTCTATCTACTGTGTCACCTTTCGCTGCAATGATGTACAGATTCTTACAGACAGAACAGAAGGATCCAGCTTAGTTTTAGGCCTTGGATTGAGAATCAATACTGCTTGATTTCAAAATAGATAGTAACAGAAAAAATTACCAAAAATGTATTTTCTGCTGGCCAGTTTAAAATCTAGACAGAGCAATCAGAGTATCCATCGTGAGTGAACATACCCACAGGTTATGTTCACACAGGAATCTGTGTTAGAATCCACATGAAATTTAAATCTCATTGTTTTCAATACCCATAACACCGTGACACCATTACCTAGAGACTGGCAGCCATCACATACCAGTAGATCAGTATTTTCCCAAACAGTGTGCCTCCAGCTGTCCAGGGAAGCAGTGTGCCTTGGAAAACACTGCAGTAGATAGTGATGTAGGTGTTGCAATAGCCATTAATAAATCCACCATTCTGGATGTCGTGGAACCCCCTTACTGACTCCATACCACAGGGTCACATGACTGACGCCATGTCTAGTCCTCTTCCTGGGTGTATTTTACAGGACCCACAACACTGCTGTAAGAAAGGTCATTTTAATACATGTATGTTAGATCGCCGCGGTCCAGCTGCTGGGGACCCTGGGATCGCCGCTGCGGCAGCCCGCTATCATTACTGCACAGAGCGAGTTCGCTCTGTGCGTAATGACGGGCGATACAGGGGCCAGAGCAGCGTGACTTCATGGCCCGTCCCCTTAATGCAAGTCTATGGCAGGGGGCGTGATGACCGCCGCGCCCCCTCCCATAGACTTGTATTGACGGGGGCGGGCCGTGATGTCACCAGGGGCGGAGCCGTGATGTAACGATGCTCTGGCCTCTGTATTGCCCATCATTGCGTGCAGAGCGATCTCGCTCTGCGCAGTAATGATAGCGGGGTGCTGCAGCAGCGATCCCCGGAGTCCACAGCAGCGGGACCCCGGCGATCTGACATCTTTGGATAGGGGATAAGATGTCTAGGGGCGGATCACCCCTTTAAAGGACACCAAGAAGAATTATGAATGGCACACGAGAGCAGCATATAGCCAAAAAACTTCTCCTTTATTGCTCCATAGCAGGTAACTGCACCGGAAGCTAGAATAACATGCCTTCCACTATTTTTTTGTTTGTGCCTGAGAGTAACCACACTCCATCTGTTATCCTCTACGCTATGGTTAAAGGGGTGCTCCGCTGCTCAGCATTTGGAACAAACTGTTCCGAACGCTGGAGCCGGCACCGGAAGCTTGTGACATCATAGCCCCGCCCCCTCAATGCAAGTCTGTGAGGGGCATGACGGATGACACGTCTCCTCCCATAGACTTGCATTGAGGGGGTGGGGCTATTACATCATGAGCTCCCGGCTCCAGCGTTCGGAACAGTTTGTTCTAAACGCTGAGCAGCGGAGTACCCCTTTAAGTGGAATAAGGGATCAGGGTTCCTCCCTTCTGGTGATCGGCGGGGGCACCTATCCTCAATTCAGTGGATAGGTGGGGAGAAAAAAAATCTTCTAACTGGAATACTTTTTAGCACTAGAAAGATTGATCTCATGCTTACAAATAGACTATGTCAAATGCCAGAGATATGGGGCAGTGAGCAGTGTCTATAAATTCAGACTAGTGAATCAGATCTGGATTCTACAGTGTTGTTCCTAGCCATGTAATAGTGTGCCTTTTGTATATGAGGCCCTTTGGCCTATACAGAAACTAATATATGGATTTGGGGCTCAAGGTCATGGATATTTATATATATTTCTATAAAATATTGGTATGTACTAGGGATCGGCCGATATAGATTTTTTTTTAGGGCCGATACCAATAATCAGTGAACTTTGAGGCTGATAGCCAATAACTTATACAAGAATGTTGGAATAAGTTATCGGCTATTCCTGGCCCCGCAGAAGCCACAGCAGATCAATGCTTTTAAAGCGGGCGCTTTAAATCAATGAACTGCAGTGGCTTTTGCAGGGCCAGAGACTACAGCCGCCATCCGCTTCTCTCCCCCTGCCTGTCTTGGGGGTCCTCCCTAGTCCAACCACCACCGCCGCTGCCCCCCTGCCTATCCTCTGGCCAGAGGCAGCCACCCGCTTCTCTCCCCCTGCGTCCAACAACCACCGCTGCTTCATTGCCTCCCCCATCCCCGGTTTTATAATTACCTGTTCCCGGGGTCTGCGCTACTTCTGGCTCCGGCGGCGTCCTGAGCTGTCGCTGTGCGCACTGATGGTGACGTTGCGTTGAGGACGTTGCACGTCATTGCACAGCGCACAGAAATAGCGCAGGACGCTGCAGGAGCCAGAAGTAGTGCGGACCCCTGGAACAGGTAATTATAAAACCGGGGATGGGGGAGGCAATGGGGCGGTGGCGGTCTCTGGCCGGGGGGGGGCGGGGAAATATCGGCAAGGTAATTGGCAATACCGATAATGTCCAAAATCGTGAATATCAGCCGATAATATCGGCCAAACCGATAATCGGCCGATCCCTAGTATGTACCATACAAGTGAATAAGGAGAGGGATACAGTATAAAATACAATAGATTTTATTGAAATATATATGTAATATCCATGACCTGGAGCCCCAAATCCATATATTTATTTCTATAGTTTCTGGACAAAGTGGGTATAAGTGTCAGTTGGGCGTCTCAGGTCTTTGTGGTGACTAGTCTGACAAGAGCCTTTCCAATTTTATCACTATACTGATTTTTTTTTTTTTTTTTGGGGGGGGGGGGCTTAACAGTATTTGTCTTTGAAAGCATTGGGCCTTATATCTGCCTTTTTTATACTCTTCTGTCCTCATGACAACACTTCCTGTCTGCTGTGCACTTCTGCAGTGTTTTCATATGTACCTTGTTTGGATCCACATTGTTACTCACCTGAGGTTTGCTTGAACTTTTTCTTTTAATCTTGTATTGGTCTGGCTCTTCAATCAGCCTGCCCTGGAACCTCGTGTATCGCTGCTTTGGGGTCTACCTAGTAGGGCTAAGAGATAAAGGAAAACAAGTGGTATATAACTTATAGATTGTGGGGGTCCGACTGCTGGGACCCCCCCCCCCAGTGATCTCCTGTACGGGTCCTCGGTCATCTGCATGAAGGGAGCGTTGTCCATGTATCATCTATGGGATAACACGTCCCCTTACTGCTCACTGCCGAGGCCCCGTAAGGAGATTGCGGAGGGGAACGCTGAACCTCCGCCTCTCCCAAAAGGCAATTTTACAAGTTTGACAACCACTATCAGCTCAAGGAAAGGCACAAATTGCTTAATTAACCTTAAAGGGGTACTCCGGTGGTTATTTTTTTTTTGACTATATGGCATCTTCTTTGTAAGTTGTTTTGTTTTTTTGCAATATACTTGTGTTATATGTTTTGGCAGCATGTATGTGTTTTTCTTACCTGTTTGTTGGGCAGGAAGTTCTGTAGTTCAGTGCGTTTTCTTTTACTGTTGTCCACAGTTCTGAGTCAGTTGTGGACAAGATGTCACAGCTTTTTTTTTTTTTTTCCCTCTCTGTCTGCATGAGAGGAATAAGCCACACCCCCTCATCTCATCCAGCTGAGTACACAGCTCCTCCCCTCCTCCCTGCTCTGTATTCTAAGGACACAGGTCTACACAGGAGAAGGAACACAGAGAAGATAAGTGTTATCTGAAGGGGAGGATAACAAGGTGCATGCCCTGGGGGAATAAATCTCATTCTGGGAATGATCTCTATGGAGGAGATTTATCAAAACCTGTGCAGAGGAAAACTTGCCCAGTTGCCCATAGCAACCAATCAGATCGCTTCTTTCATTTTTCACAGGCCTTAATGAAAATGAAAGCAGCAAGCTGATTGGTTGCTATGGGCAACTGGACAAGTTTTCCTCTGCACAAGTTTTGATAAATCTCCCCCTATATGTGAAGGGGGAGGGGGGGGTAGTCCCTTTTGTGTGTGTATGAAAGTGTATCCCAACCAGGGCTGATTATATTAGTGTGCTGTGTATAAGGGGGCCGACTGGAAAATAGTAGAATGGGTAAAGGGCGGAACAAAAAAAAGCCTCCCCAAACCAGCAAGGCATGTGGCATGCTGGGATTTGTAGTTTTCAGCACAGCAAGAAACAGGAAATAGAAGCAAAGATAGGAAAACAAAGTGGGGGATAAAAAGACAACAAAGAACGGAAATAGAGTAGGCTAAACAACAAGAATAGAAATGAAACAAAACAAATAGGGTAAGTAAAAAAACAGAAAAACACGTTGACCACCGGAGTACCCCTTTAAGGCAGGCTCACACATGTGCTGACGCAGGGTGAGCTCCTGGGTAACTGTGTCTGCTCGTAGGGGTGGATATTCTGCTGCAGAAATCCGCCACTAAGTGGACACACAGCTATCCGGCCACAGCCCGTAACTTGCTCTTCAGTCCCCCTGTGACTGCGTCAGCGCATCCGCAGTGTGAAATACATGTTTGACCCTCCTCTTACAGCTATGTAGTGGTATCTGCAGCTCTTGGCAGCAGATTCCCTTCAAGGGTCTGGAAGCACGCTGGAAAATTGGGGAATGACCATGTGGATTTAAACAATGGGGAGGTCTGTGAATGTATTTGTACCCGGTTTATGAACCCTTCCACCACTCTTTCTGATGCAGGCCAGACCTGATGATACATCTGAACAACGCTGAGCTGTTAGAGGGACTGGCGCAGCTCATACCTTTGACACATCTGAGAAAGGCCAGGGCGCAGGTAGGAAGTGTATAGTAGTGACAGATGAAGAGTAGAGTCTTGTGATTCATGGGGATCAGGCAGTACAACATGCAGACATCTTCACTATTCAGTTTAGTAATCATTTCTTCATTAGATTGGTTTGTGGCTGCTGATTTTGGATGTGAAGTTGATCCATTTAATATGAGGATATGTAGGAGGTTTGATAAATATGCAGATTACAGTATAAGACATAGAGAATATTGTATGAATCTCTTTATCAGGGGAAGTTTCATAGGTACTTTGTGTATTACAAACAGCACTGAATTCTGCTTAAGAAGAGAACTTTCCACAGAGCAATAAGCTTTGTAAAACAACCACATGTAGGGATTATTATTATTATGATTATTATTATTGTTAATATATATATATATATATATATATATAATTTTTTTTTTTTTTTTTTTAATAATTTAAATTTTTTTATAAGTCTCAATAAAAACATGTTTTGTGGTTAAGCGGACCCTTCTCCTTAAATTAGAAGAAACAAAAAATGTGAGAAAGGTGGGTTGGGTGAACCATGAAACGCGTTGTTGTTAATTAAACTGGATAAGCCTACTTGTGCTCACTGGAGGAGATTTATCAAAACGTGTGTAGATGAAGAGTGGAGTACTTAAAGGGGTACTCCGGTGGAAAAACAATTATTTTTTTTTATTTTTTAAATCAACTGGTGCCAGAAAGTTAAACATATTTGTAAATTACTTCTATTAAAAAAATCTTAAACCTTCCTGTATTTATTAGCTGCTGAATACTACAGAGGAAATTCTTTTCTTTTTGGAATGCTCTCTGATGACATCACGAACACACTGCTCTCTGCTGACGTTATA
Source organism: Hyla sarda (assembly GCF_029499605.1). NCBI lineage: Eukaryota > Metazoa > Chordata > Amphibia > Anura > Hylidae > Hyla > Hyla sarda. Next base: position 86,139,962 of record NC_079198.1, read on the forward strand.
ATAATAATAAGTCTTTATTTATTGTTGTCCTTAGTGGGATTTGAACCCAAGGCCCCAGCACTGCAAGGCAGCAGTGCTAACCACTAAGCCACCATGCTACCCTTAGCATACATCTGCTATGCACGGTTGCTAAAATGGACAGAGATGTCAGCAGAGAGCACTGTGGTCATGATGTCATCAGTGTTCCAAAAAGAAAGGAATTTTCTCTGTAGCATTTAGCAGCTAATAAGTACTGGAAGGATTAAGATTTTTTAATAGACGTAATTTACAAATATGTTTAACTTTCTTGCACCAGTTGATTTAAAAAAGAAAAAAAAATGTTTTTCCACCGGAGTACCCCTTTAACCTTAGTAACCAATTGGATTGCTTATTTCATTTATATATAAAAATAAAAACTATCAAATATGCACCACTTTTTCTCTGCACAGGTTTTGAGAAATCTCCTTATTGTGTCCAGGAAGGGATTCTTTTATTGTTTGTAATACACAAAATACCTATAAGGTAATATTCACATAGTGGAATTTCTGAGCAGAATCCAGTGGAAAAACTCAGCTCAGAAATTTTGTTGCAGCAAAGTCCCATTGTTTTTAATGAGATTCTGCTGCTCAATGACACGGCGGCAATTACACTGCAGATGTTTCTGCTGCAGAAATTCCAATACTGATGTCCACTGAAGAGCTGCCATGTTCAGGTCAGTGGCAGCTATTTGCAGAATATCCACCAGTTTGGACATTCCGCAAAATTTCTGCCATGTTAACATGGACTAATTCTACTCTTGAAATTTCCTGGAGGCTATCAAGAATTCCAGCTGACAGTAACTTACACATAGCCACCCAAACTGAGCAATTATCATCTACCTGTCAGATATACTTGACTTGAATGCCTTAACTCTTACTGTGGTGCACTTCTTATATAATGTGGATGAGATGTGCTTAAAGGGGTATTCCAGGAAAAAACTTTTTTTCTTTTATCAACTGGCTCCAGAAAGTTAAACAGATTTGTATATTACTTCTATTAAAAAATCTTAAAACTTCAAATAATTAACAGCTGCTTAAGTTGAGTTGTTGATTTCTGTCTGGCAACAGTGCTCTCTGCTGACATATCTGCTTGTCTCGGGAACTGCAGAGTAGAAGAGGTTTGCTATGGGGATTTGCTTCTAAACTGGGCAGTTCCCGAGACACGTGTAATCAGAGAGCACTTGGATAGAAAAGAACAACTCAACTTCAGCAGCTCATAAGTACTGAAAGGATTAAGATTTTTAAATAGAAGTTATTTACAAAACTGTTTAACTCTCTGGAGCCAGTTGATATAAGAAAACATTTTTTTTTTCCTGGATAACCCCTTTAAAAAAAATAAATTAAATAAATAAAAAAAAAAAAAAAGTGATCCTCACCTGCCCTAGTTCCCTCACAGCTGCTGTTACATCAGCTCCCAGTTCCTGTTTCTTTCTAGTTTCTGTGATGTCATCCCCACAGGAACTGTCCGCTCAGCCAGGCTCCACCTGCAGCACATCACTGGAACCAGAAGAAGTTGGGATTAGAGGATGGGATTTGTTTGGTTAATAGTTGGTAGATATTAGGCGATTGCTATATTTGCAATTCCCAAACCTGTAATAATAATCATCAAAAAGAAGTGTCTTCCTTAGGCCATGCTCGCACAATGTATTTTTGCACATTTTGTTTGTGCTGTAAAACACCCATAGGTTTTTGAGTAATAGGCATTAGTGTGCGCACCCATTAATTTTATGACTGAAAAAAAAAAATGTATTATGAGAACACTGTAAATATTGTGTGAACATGGCCTTAGGGTGTAAAGTGGGATTAAGAGGAGTCCTTCCTGGCCTAAGCTTTTCTTCAAATATCAGTATAATCCACAGCTTCTAGCTTGAGCTTCTTGTTATAATAATAATAAATTAATAAAAATGATGATAAAATAATTTCTTGGTATTAACCAAGTATCTATAGTAAGATCAAGGATGATGGAAAACCATGTATTCATATGGCAGCTAACCCCCGGATTATCCTGTGTGACGGTGTCTCATGTAGCAGAATTTGGAAATTCTGTGTGTGTGTGTATATATATATATATATATATATATATATATATATATATATATATGTGTGTGTGTGTATATTTAGTGCAGAAAAAGCTACCGTAAGTGTAAAAACTGTAGCACAAATCTTTCATTATTCAGTACAATACTTCATAGGGTAATGCAGTGTTTCCCAACCAGGGTGCCTCCCAGCACTCACTTGCTAATGTTCACTATAGATTTTATTTATCGTAAAAATCTGCAGGGTGCCTAAAATCCACTTCAGGCTGTAAGGTTTTTTTTTCTTCTCTATTTCATCTGTATTACTGGACAATTTCATTATGATGTCTTGTGTTTTCTATTTTCTTAAGTACATTGGATTTTAAGGTTCACATGGTATAAAATCTCAATATTTTTTCATTTCCATATTGTACAGTGCCCCCCAACCCTGCCAGGCCATTTAAATAGGAATGAGCAGCAGAACACAGCATCTGCCCATCCGAAAGAAGATGGATGAGTTCTGCTCAATATCATGGCTGCAGTGTTAGTGACGAGAGGCTGGCACCTCATTGTGAGGCAGTAATGACAAACACAAATGGCATGTGTAACCAACCTTAAAATAGCCCATCAGGCTCATTTGCATTCCCTCGCCTCCTTATATGTCCCAGTGCACATAACAGCCCAGGACGGTCCTAGTCTCTGACATCCTCACAAGCCGCACCATTCCTGTGGTGATTCTGTGCCGTCACCAGTGCAAATACAACCTGTCCTGAATTAGAAATAATAGTCTGTGTGCGTATATATAATTATATGTATACTTCACATATACACAAAAACGCACAAGGACCGAGTGAAACAATAATCACTTTGAATGAATGGGGAAAAACTATTGCAGTATTTGTATTATTATTATTATTATTATTATTAATAATTTATTATTCTGTTATATATTATATACACACATACATACATTGGGGCAAAAAGTATTGTCAGCAACCAATTGTGCAGGTTCTCCCACTTAAAAAGATGAGGCCTGTAATTTTCATCATAGCTATACCACAACTATGAGGGACATAATGAGAAAAATAAATCCATAAAATCACATTGTCGAATTTTTAAAGAATTCATTTGCAAATTATGGTGGAAAATAAGTACCGTATTTGGTCACCTACAAACAAGCAAGATTTCTGGCTCTCACAGACCTGTAACTTTTTCTTTAAGGGTGCGTTCACACGGAGTAATTCAAGAGGAATTTACTCAAGTAATTCCTCTTGAATTCTCCGCTCTAAATTAATGCACATCTGCTCTGCCCATTGACTTTAATGTTATTTCTGCTGGCCTGTTCACACTGCGGAAATTCTGCTAGCAGAATTCAGACGCTAAATTCCGTTCCGCTTGAAGAAAGGACATGTTCATTCTTCAAGCAGAATCCGCTAGCAGAAATCAATTGATGTCAATGGTAAAAAAAAAAAACACCCGACATCGTTTTCGCGCACAATTTGTGCGGAATTCGCGCGCAATTTGCGCGGAAATGGCTGAAAACCCCTTCACTTCTTTCCACGCGAATTGCGCGCAAATTTCCCGCAAAAATAAAATTATTTTTTGCGCTCGTAAATTTTTCGGCGTGAATTACTCTTCATTTACTCTTCATTTACACCGTGTGAACGCACTAAGAGTCTCCTCTGTCCTCCACTTGTTACCTGTATTAATGGCATCTGTTTGAACTTATCAATATAAAAGACACCTGTCCACAACCTCAAACAGTCACACTCCAAACTCCACTATGGCCAAGACCAAAGAGCTGTCAAAGGACACCAGAAACAAAATTGTAGACCTGCACCAGGCTGTGAAGACTGAGTTTGCATTAGGCAAACTGCTTGGTGTGAAGAAATCAACTGTGGGAGCAATTATTAGAAAATGGAAGACATACAAGAACACTGATAATCTCCCTCGATCTGGTGCTCCACGCAAGATCTCACCCCGTGGTGTCAAAATTATTTCACGAATGGGTGAGCAAAAATCCCAGAACCACACGGGGGACCTGGTGAATGACCTGCAGAGAGCTGGGTCCAAAGTAACAAAGGCTACCATCAGTAACGCACTACGCCTCCAGGGACTCAAATCATACAGTGCCAGAGGTGTCCCCCCCTGCTTAAGCCAGTACCTGTCCGGGTCCGTCTGAAGTTTGATCCAGAAGAGGATTGGGAGAATGTCATATGGTCAGATGAAACCAAAGTAGAACTATTTGGTAAAAACTCAACTCGTGTTTGAAAGAGAAACAATGCGGAGTTGCATCCAAAGCACACCATACCTACTGTGAAGCATGGGAGTGGAAACATCATGCTTTGGGGCTGTTTTTCTGCAAAGGGACCAGGACGACTGATCCATGTAAAGGAAAGAATGAATAGGCCATGTATTGTGAGATTTTGAGTGAAAACCTCCTTCCATCAGCAAGGACATTGAAGATGAAACGTGGCTGGGTCTTTCAGCATGACAATGATCCCAAACACACCGCCCTGGCAACAAAGGAGTGGCTTCAAACAAAGCATTTCAAGGTCCTGGAGTGGCCTAGCCAGTCTCTAGATCTCAACCCCATAGAAAACCTTTGGAGGGAGTTGAAAGTCCGTGTTGCCCAGTGATAGCCCCAAAACATCACTGCTCTAGAGGAGATCTGCATGGAGGAATGGGCCAAAATACCAGCAACAGTGTGTGAAAACCTTGAAGATTTAAAGAAAATGTTTGACCTCCCCAACAAAGGGTATATAGCAAAATATTGAGATTAACTTTTGTTATTGACCAAATACTTATTTTCCACCATAATTTGCAAATACATTCTTTAAAAATTAGACAGTGTGATTTTATTTTGAAATTTTTTTTCACATTAGGTTTCTCATAGTTGATGAAAATTACTGGCCTCTCTCATCTTTTTAAGTGAGAGAACTTGCACAATCCGTGGCTGACTAAATACTTTTTTTGCCCCACTGTGTGTGTGTGTGTATTATTATTATTATTATTATTATTATTATTATTATTATTACGGTATTATTATTTTATTTATTTATTTATTTTATTTATTATTATTATTATTATTTTTTTTAGGAAGAGTGGTGCAGTGCCCATAGCAACACACACATATTTGATCTATATAAATCAAATATGTGTTGCTATGGGCAACTGCACTACTCTTCCTCTACACCGGTTTTGATAAATCTCCCCGAATAAATAAAAAAATAAAATAAATAAATATATGCACACACATATATATATGTATGTATATATATATATGTATATATGTGTGTATATATATATATATATATAATATGTATATGTATATGTTTTTTATTTTTTTATTTTTATTTTTTATTTTTTTACATTTTATTTGATAATTTTCCTTGTTCCAGGAAAGTCAGATGCTGATAAACCAACTGAAGGAGATCACAGGGATTCAAGATGTAGCCTTTCTCAGTGAGGCACTTAAGGTAGGTTAGTCATTTTTAATGTTTATACAGTGATCCCCCAACTTACAGTGGCCTCAACATACAATCTTTTCTGGACCATTGTAAGTTGAAACAAGACTCGACATACAATGCTACAGACAGTTCAGATCTGTGATACGTGTCAATGGCCGGAAGAACTGTCCAATGGGAATGGGCATTTCACTGGTAAAACCCCTGTATTCCTAAAGTACCTGCACTGACTGGCTGTCTGTTAGCGCCCCCTACAGTACAGGAAGGTATTAAAAGTTCTGTACTACTCTTTACCTGTGCCAGGGATAGCTGCTCTAGGTGAGGGCGGCTCCATGTTACTTTTTTTTGAGACACTGTGTACTGTACAGGACCCTGAAGAAGCTCCTGTCCTCTAGACAGTGATTACAGCTCCCAGCAGATCTTTTTCTTTTATATGTAGGGATTTGCTTTATCTGTATTAGTTATCTATTTATATTTCTTCAATCCTCACTTTTCCCTATTTTTGGATGACATTTCGGGGGCTTCAGAACCAAATACTAGGTTTCCATAGTTATGGTCTCAACATTCTTTGGTCTCAACATACAATGGTCATCCTGGAACCAATTAATATTGTAACTTGAGGGACCACTGTGTATAATTTAGCCACATTAGAATTTGATTTTGTGACTTGATTTGAGGGGAGACAAGAAATGACTTTTTGAGTTATTTAGTAGTATAAGTAGTCTTATCAATAGTCTGACTTGAAACCTTTAAATATGTTAAAGGGTTAAGTAAGTTTCAGAACGGAAGAGTATATAATAAATACATTTAGTAAATTGAACAGAGGGGCAATTTTACCAACACCTGTGCAGAGGAAAAGTTGAGCCATAGCAACCAATCAGATCGCTTCTTTCATTTTTCAGAGGCCTTTAGAAAAATAAAAGAAACCATTTGCTGTGGGCAACTGGTCAACATTTGCTATACACAGGTTTTGATTAATCTTCACCCACAGGGAGATAATTTGAGGTTAGTTGGTTGAAAGATCAGGAGCCATGTGAGAAAATATTATTTTACTAAAAGAGTAGTAGATGTGTGGAACAAACTACCAGCTGATGTGGTTGGTAAATCCCCAGTAAGCGAATTTAAATCTGCATGGAATAAGAAGATATCTATTTTATTGATGATATAACAGACTAGAGAGACCAGGGGGTCTTTTTTTGTCTACAATATTCTATGTTTCCATGGGGGAGAGTTATCAAAACCTGTCCAGAGGAAAAGTTGCTGAGTTGCCCATAGCAACCAATCAGATCGCTTCTGTAATTTGTGAAAAGGTCTCTGAAAAATTAAAGAAGCAATTTGGTTGCTATGGGCAACTCAGCATTTTTTCCTCTGGACAGGTTTTGATAACTCTCCACCCAGGTCTTTAAAGTAAGCCTGCCTCTTTATTTATGCCACCAGAACCACAGACGACATAAAACAAGCACAAGCTTCCACATAGTAATGTGTGGGGATTCGCTGTGAAACACTGCAACAGATCAGAAAAATATAGTTTTCAAATGGGAAATGTCAGCTGTGTTTACTTCTAAGAGCAGCAGACACCATTTGAAAGCTGTATAAAAGCAAGCTGTTCCTTTTGTAGAAAATTGTCTTTATTTCTCAACCAAGTGTCAAGGAGGTGGAGCCAAGGTGCTCAAGTGCCACAACCTTGCACACCTCCTCCATAGCCTCATCTCCCAGCCCTTCCTTGACTGATGTGCAGAGCTGTGTACATCGATAAAGGGGGGATTTGGGAGGTTGGGTCAAGTGAGGAGTGTGACCGGCTGTGGCACTTGAGCAGCTCTGCTCCACCCCCTTGACACTCGCCAACACTGCTCAGAAATGAAAAGACAGGTTATGAAAAACGTGGCTGTGTTCTTCCAACATGAATCAAAATAAAAGCAGAGTATAAAAGAAGGTCATAACTTCTGGACGATAAAGATGTCTCCAAAAGAATAAGAGGACGGAGCCCTCGGAACACCACAGCAGTTGGGAGGAACGCTGGGACAAACCGTATTTTGGAATCGGCTGTGTCTGCTTTAACTGAGAGCAGGACGGCGTTCCTCCCAACTGCTGTGGTGTTCCGAGGGCTCCGTCCTCTTATTCTTTTGGAGACCTCTTTATCGTAGCACATATCTTATGAATAAATTAACATTTTGGACTTGTGAGATATGTGAGTTGCGGTTTTGGAGACCTCTATATTGCCCAAAAGGTATTACCCTCTTTTACACTCCCTGGTTATTTTAATTAATGTTCAGACCATAGGTCTGATAGAGCCGTAGTAACAGGAGGAGTTATATATGGACAATATTTTTCCAGCTTACCCCTGTTAACTACACTGAAGCTGAGCTGCCATTCCAGACATAAACATAAGCAGCCCCATATTTCTAATCCTATACAACCCCCTTTGACTGAATGTTTATTAGTGTCTCCCAGAGACTTCATTGTATATATAAATGTTACGTTGACCTTTTTCTAATCACATTTCCCCCCCCAATACTTTAGGCCAGTAATAATAACATTGAACAGGCTGTGGGTCTTCTCACCGATGAATGTACAAAGGAGCCAGATTCCAGGGAACTAGCTACGGAGCCATCTAATGCTGATGAAAGTGCTACAGTAATTCAAGGAGCAAATGGTACGTTCTCTTCCTAGTAGACCAGTGTTTCCCAACCAGGGTGCCTCCAGCTGTTGCAAAACTACAATTCCAAGTATGCCCGTCTGGGCATACTTGGAATTGTAGTTTTGCAACAGCTGGAGGCACCCTGGTTGGGAAACACTGTAGCAGACATGGCACAACAATGTTTTATGAGATTCTAGATGGTCACTAACAGATTGCTGTTTTTGGTCTATTGGCCTTTATAGAAAATATAATTTCAGCTGTCTATATATATATATATATATATATATATATATATATATATATATATATATATATATATATATATATCTCTATCTCTATCTCTATCTCTATCTCTATCTCGATCTCTCTATCTCTCTCTCGCTATCAATCATCTCTCTCTCGCTATCAATCATCTCTCTCTCTCTCTCTCTCGCTATCAATCATCTCTCTCTCTCTCTCTCTCTCGCTATCAATCATCTCTCTCTCTCTCTCTCTCGCTATCAATCATCTCTCTCTCTCTCTCTCTCGCTATCAATCATCTCTCTCTCTCTCTCGCTATCAATCATCTCTCTCTCTCTCTCGCTATCAATCATCTCTCTCTCTCTCTCTCGCTATCAATCATCTCTCTCTCTCTCTCTCTCTCTATCAATCATCTCTCTCTCTCTCTCTCTCTCTCTATCAATCATCTCTCTCTCTCTCTCTCTCTCTCTCTATCAATCATCTCTCTCTCTCTCTCTCGCTATCAATCATCTCTCTCTCTCTCTCTCTCTCTCGCTATCAATCATCTCTCTCTCTCTCTCTCTCTCTCTCTCTCTCTCTCTCTCTCTCGCTATCAATCATCTCTCTCTCTCTCTCTCTCTCGCTATCAATCATCTCTCTCTCTCTCTCTCTCGCTATCAATCATCTCTCTCTCTCTCTCTATCAATCATCTCTCTCTCTCTCTCGCTATCAATCATCTCTCTCTCTCTCTCTCGCTATCAATCATCTCTCTCTCTCTCTCTCTCTCTCTCTATCAATCATCTCTCTCTCTCTCTCTCTCTCTCTATCAATCATCTCTCTCTCTCTCTCTCTCTCTCTCTATCAATCATCTCTCTCTCTCTCTCTCGCTATCAATCATCTCTCTCTCTCTCTCTCTCTCTCGCTATCAATCATCTCTCTCTCTCTCTCTCTCTCTCTCTCTCTCTCTCTCTCTCTCTCTCTATCAATCATCTCTCTCTCTCTCTCTCTATCAATCATCTCTCTCTCTCTCTCTCTATCAATCATCTCTCTCTCTCTCTCTCTATCAATCATCTCTCTCTCTCTCTCTCTCTCTCTCTATCAATCATCTCTCTCTCTCTCTATCAATCATCTCTCTCTCTCTCTCTCTCTCTCTCTCTCTATCAATCATCTCTCTCTCTCTCTCTCTCGCTATCAATCATCTCTCTCTCTCTCTCTCTCTCTCTATCAATCATCTCTCTCTCTCTCTCTATCAATCATCTCTCTCTCTCTCTCTCTATCAATCATCTCTCTCTCTATCAATCCTCTCTCTCTCTCTATCAATCATCTCTCTCTCTATCTATCTATCTATCTATCTATCTATATCTATATCCGCTTCTGCATATTAGGTAAATGCTTAGTTAACAATCCCTTATTGGTATTAAAGAAGCTCCCCTCCCCCTCCGTCCTGACTGTGGCAGCGTCCTGTCAATAAGCTGTAGAGCTGTGGGATGTGGATGACTTGTTATCGTGCTGCAGAGCCATTGGCAATATTAGGATGTTTTATATCGACCGGTACCACAAGTCCATTGATAAACTATAGAGTGCCCTGCATGCTGCTATGGTTCTGCAAGGCAAGCGTGAAAGTTTCCTATAGGCCACATGTTACTATATAAAATGGCATTAGAAAATTCGTCATACCTGCCATTTCTTATCACCTTTCGTTGCACCAGGCTCTGAAGCTTTTTCCATTAACCCACCTGAGATTTTATTCTGTATATTACAATAGTAGATTGAACGCCTTGTTTTTCAGGTATGGTTGACCCAGTGGATAATAAAGATGACCTTCAGGCAGCAATCGCTCTTAGTTTACAAGAAGCCACAAATCATCTGGAGGCGAGAGATCCCAACAGGTATGGTAGTGAACCTAAAGGGTTTTTGTTAATGCAAATTTAGGATTTGCTTTTATAAAGTGGCACTTTTTAGTGGTCTTGTCCCACATTTAAAAGGGTATCCAGGATTACAAAGAAAATTGCTGATTTTTCCAGAAACTGCGCCACTCTTGTCCTTTAGTTTGTATTGTTTTGCAGTTAAAGGGGTTATCCAGGATTAAAAAAACAGAGCTAATTTTTTTTTTCTTTTTTTTTTTTCTAAAGCACATGTCCTCAGGTTGTGTGTGGTAGTGCAGTTTAGTTCCATTGAAGTAAATGGGATCTAGTTGTAATACCATACACAACCTGAGGACAGGTACGATGCCCATTTTGGAAGGAATGATCTGTTTTTCTATTTCTAGATTACCCCTTTAAGTTCTGTTGAAGTAAATGGAGCAGAGTTGTAATACCACATACAGACAAAAGTGGTGCTGTTTTAGGATGAAAGTCGCTGTTATTTCTAATCCTGGATAGCGCCTTCAACTCTTAACTTATTTTCTGTAGATATGGGATAAGAGTGTATGATCATGGGAGGGGATCTGACAACTAGGATTTCCTGCGACCTTGAGCGCAGGAGCGGAAGTCTTGAGAAGCGGATACATCTGCGTTGGCTTTCCATTTACTGTCTATAACACTGATGAAGATAGCTATTACTGGCAGCTCCCATAGACACTAAACAGATTATCAGTTCACATCCATGGCCTCCATCATTCAGACAGGAGACTCTCAACCTGCTGTTCTTGACATTGCGATGGATCCCTGACAAACTCACTGTTCCCCTTCGCCATGACAGCACCACCTGAGGGACTCTGCCCCTAGGGACAGGAAACCTGAGAATAAAAAGAGCCCTCCTCTCCAGCCTCAGTGTGTTTTCTGTCCCTATGGAAGCCTGACTGGGCAGGAGTCCCTTTCTCAGGTAGTGGAAGAAGCTGAGGGTGGGATAGTAATTCCCCCTAGTTTTGGGGTTTCTCCTTTCCCCTATATACCTCCCTGGCGTGGTGAGGTTGCGGAGCCTGCGGCCACTTACTTGTTCCGGTGCGGCCTTCAGGTGGGGAGCATTGGTTGCCGGTGCACGCGACTCGGGCTGGAGCAGAGAGTGGAGGAACAGCTGGTAGTTCCTGTTCCTCCGCGCACGCACCTCGCTACATCCTATCTGACGGGATACAGGGCCGTGATGCTGCTGGGCGGATCTGACGTCGTAGGGGTTCGGTGATCGGGACCTGGATCTGATGTCAGACGCCGGTGCAGTGGTACGGAAGTGCTTCCGCAATAGTATATAGGAGGCCTCTGTGCAAAGTGGTCTCAGCCAGCTAAAGAAGTGTTGGCAAGTGGGAGACTCATCTACATCATGAGCTCTAACAAAGAGGAACCCCAATGGGAATAGGCTGAAGTTACAGCAAAGACCCCGTCCTAAGTGTACCTATTCCTTCCTTTTGGGGTTCATATGCTTAATCTGGTTTATTTCTGTTTTTTGTAGGGTGATGTTACTACAAAAAATCTACCAAAAAAAATTGAAGCATGCAGAATGTAATACATGTAGGACTAAGCTGCCACAGGGATATGATAAACAGACTTGTTCTTCCTGTGTAGTTAAAGTTTTTTTTCTACTGAGGTGCCGTCTCTGCTATCTTCAATGCAGGAGATAATAAGAGTAGAGATTCAGAATAGGGCTGGGCGGTATGCCGGTTCATACCGAATACCCAATTTTTTTAGGCTGCACAATATGAATTTCCCCCCATACCGCAATACCGGTTGGGCCCCTTCCCCTCGGGAATGTATTATCAGCGCAGCGCTGTCCCCACATCGGGGAACTAATCCTATGTTTACCCGCCAGCACTGTTCTGCCCCCCCCCCCAAATTAAGGATCAGCCCAGCGGGGTACTACTCACAGATGTCAAGCACTGCCCTCCTCCTCTTTGTTGGGGGCCGCTGGGGAGCTGGAACTCTATACTGTACGCCAGTGGTCTCCAACGCATGCTGGGAGTTGTAGTTTTGCAACAGCTGGAGGTCCGCAGGTTTGAGACCACTGCTGTATGCTATATACCTATGCCCGGGCTGCAAAAGAAACAGAAAATAAACTTTTAACTCGCCCACCTCGGCCGCATGCAGGGGACTGGAACGTGGACAGCCGTCAGCCTATCACCGGCCGGAGAGATGTCCCGCCCCGGCCAGTGATAGGCTGAGCCAACTGTCATGTAAGGAGCTCTGGCCGGCTTCTTACATGATGTTTAACGTGCGTTTAACCTATCCCTGGCCGGGGTGGAACATCGCTCCGGCCGGTTATAGGCTGACGGCTGTCCACGTTCCAGTCACCTGTGTGCGGCCGTGGTGGGTGAGTTAAGTTAATTTCCTGTATCTTTTGCAGCCCTGGCATAGGTATACAGCGTACAGCAGTGGTCTCAAACCTGCGGACCTCCAGCTGTTGCAAAACTACAACTCCCAGCATGCTCGGTCAGCAGTTGGCTGGGGACAGAACAGCGCTGGCGGGTCATATGATTTGGGGGGGGGGTGAGAAAATACAGCTATATACCGTGGAACCGCCGTAAGTAAAAAAAAAAAAAAACATGATCCACATATTTGGTCATACCGCCCAGCCCTAATTCAGAATCCTTTTAAATCTATGAATACCTCTGCACCCACTTCTGTGACTGCTCCTGATGCTACTGTGGGTGATGCTTCACCCGGTGCAGGCTCGGAAGAGAGAATTATCCGGGGCTGTGTGGACTCAGATGACGAGTCCTCATCTGCAGAAGATTCTACATTTTTTTTTCTAGCAGAGGACACTGATAGCCTTATCAAAAGCATAAGACATACCATGAATATTGAGGACCCCAAACAAATCAAATCTGTGCAGGATATCATGTTTGAGGGTTTGGAGCCAAAAAAGCGAAAGGTTGTTTCCAGTACATAGAAGTTTTATTTCTCTAATTAAAAAAGAATGCGGTAATCCAGATAGAAAATCTTTTTTACCAAAGGAATTTAAAAGAAAATACCCGTTTGACACAGATCTAGTTTCCTGGGAGAAGGTTCCGAAAATTGATGCCTCTATATCTAAACTATCTAGAAAAGGAGCATTTCCAATGAATGATCTTGGGCTTCTGAAAGATTCTTTTTTGAAGCGTGCATGTGAAGCTGCTACGGCTTCCTTTAAACCTAATGTCGCAGCCTCCTGGGTAGATCTATGCTAATCTGGATTGACCAGTTGTCTATGGGCATTCAAAATAATGTTCCTCATGAGCAATTGTCGTCTTCTGTCCCATTAATCAAAAAATCTGCAGCATATTTTATAGACTCCTCTTCTGATTCTTTTAAGGCTGTCTGCCAGTTCTGAGGCAATGTCCGACTCTGGTTGTAGGGCCCTCTGGTTAAAAAATAGGTCAGGGGAGGTTAGTTGGCCTTGTGAAGGTAATCCTCTGTTCAGTCCCCCTCTATCAGATCTTAGGGAAGGCCGGTGACAGGAAGAGAAATTTCCTTAGTCCTCCTCCCTTCAGACCTGATAGACCCTATTTCTCAAATAGGAAAACCAGAGGTCAGATCCACAAATCTGGGGAATCCTCTAGTTGGCGAATTCCCAAGAAATCTAAAGGATGCGTGTTTAATCAGCCGTCCTCTACAGCTGAAAAAAAAACAGGTCAGCAGTGACGATTTAGTTCGTCGGCAGCAGGCTGAGAAAGTTCTTTTCTTTTCAGAGTGGGAGCAGATTTCAAACAGCTCTTGGGTCTTAACACCTTAACGACCATGGATGTGTATACACGTCCAGGCAGGATGCACGTTTCTGTACCAGGACCAGTATACACGCCCATGGTTCTCGTGGGTGCTGCCCAGTGCACCCACGAGATTGCGGCAGGGACCCTTACAGCCATGGTCGGAAGTGACCGCGGGCTGTAAGAGTTTTGGCAATTGCGGGGTGCTGTGTCTGTGATCCCCAGCGGGCGGGGAAAGTAAACTTCGGTCCCGGCAGTTTAATCCTTACAGCCGAGGTCGGAAGCGACTGCGAGCTGTAAGGAGTTTTGACAGAGGGAGGAGGCTCCCTCTGTCTCTCTCCTGTAGCACCCCCCCCCCCCCCCCCCCCCCCCAGGTCTGCCCCAGTTCTTGCCTGTTAGGAGGTGCCAGAGGCATGTCCTGCTATGCTGCCTGCTAGTGTAAAACTGGCAGGCAGCATATAACTGCAATGCTTTGGAGTATGAAGTATTCCAAAGCATTAAAAAAAAAAAGTGTAAAAAAAATAAATAAAAAATTAAAATTTATATATAAAATGAATATAAGTGTAAAAAGAAAAGTGTAAAAATGTTTCGATAACAAATAAAATTAAAAATACATTTATTAAATAAATATAATGAAATATAAAAATGCATAATGTGTAGGATCACACGGCGCACATCCGCAGCGTATTACATGCCCACCAGGAGTCCCAATAATGAGCTCCCTGCTGCGGCTGGTTAGCTTTGTGTGAGCACTCATAGCGGCGGATTTCCCGCCGGCAGTCATGAGCGGACACACTAAGCTACCCAGCCGCAGCAGTGATCTCGCCCTTGTGACTGCTGGGGGGCAATCACGGTGTGAAATATGCTGAGGATGTCCTCTGTGACCCTACACTGCGTTCCTTTCATACTGCGTTTCAGCAGTATGTTAGAGGTATCAGTCAGCGTCGCGTCAAAAAGAGTGATGCTGACGTATACTGTAGCAGCTCCATTAATTTCTGAATGAGACTGCTACAGTATACATTGGCATCTCTTTTTTTGACATGACACCGATACTGCAGAAATGCAGTATGAATGGGGACTATTCATACAATGATGCCCAGAAAGTCGAAGGGGGCTCCTCTCCTTCTGGGTCCTTCCACGGGGCCAAGGAACCAAATATGGCCTAAGCGGGGGTATTTCCAAACATGGGCCGAGCAGCTCAATAAAATATAGGGTGCATTTCTTTCAGTATCAAAAGTGATGTACAAAAAATATGTTCCACAAATGATTCATTTGTGAAAAAAAGCTAATTTTGCATTTTTAACACTGATTTTGTAATTCCTGCCAAAAAAACTATGGTGTTTAAAATACTCACTGTACCCCCTAGTGAATACCGTGAGAGGTCTAGTTTTTAAAATAGTGTCATTTGGGGGCGGTTCCTAAGTTATACCACCTTCAAATTTCTGCAAACCTTGCATAGCACATGAAAAAAATTTACTTTTCTAATTTTGAAAATTTCAGGTAAAATTGTTAGGCTTCTAATTCATTTAAAATGTTAATTAAAAACAAAAGAAATGCTTTCAATATAAAGTAGACATCTGAAAGTATAAGTTTCATAAATTATTTGGTCAGAAAGTATAAATATTTGCAACCTATTAGTGTTAAAATAATTTTTTTGCACTTTAAAAAAAAAAATAAATACAAATGATATCAGCTTTCTTTTACTATGTACATAAAGGACAACTTGTGACAAAAAGACAATGTCAGAATTATCGTGATTGGCAAAACGTTACCAGAGTTATTTTCTAAAGAAGTCAGACATCCCCGATTTGAAAAAAAAAAAGGCCTGGCCTTTCAGGGACGTACAGGCTTACTTTTTTATTGGTCCTTAAGGGGTTAAACACTGTAAAAAAAAAATAAATAAAAAGGCTTTCTCTAGAATTCCTCAGTCTCCCCAACCCCCCCCGCCCCAGCTGGACTAAAGGTCACTGTAAGCCATTCAGGTCCTTTTTAGGTTTTCTTGCTTTCCAAAAAGCGGTAACATCCCTTATGGAGAAATGTGGCTAATAGAAACAAATCTTACAAAAGGTCTGGACTGGTTAACAAAAGATCCAAGGATCCTGACCACAGATGCCAGCACCTGGGGCTCACATAGAAAATCTAAATCTTCAGGGTCCCTGAGAATTTCAAGAAAAGTCGGTCAACAAATAGCAAAAGAACGGCCAGCTGTCTATCAGCCTATTACAGGCTCAGCATCTATTATATCAAAGCAATGTAAAGGTCTTCTCGGACAACTCTACCACGATCGTGGTTATAAACAGAGGGTACAACAAGAAGCGAATTTCGAATGCATATCTGTACCCAGATTTTTTGTTTTTGCAGAAATCAATCTTCATTCTTTGTCCACATTACATCTAAAAGGGTCTTTAAAGGGGTATTCCAGGAAAAAAAGTTTTTATATATACCAACTGGCTCCAGAAAGTTAAACAGATTTGTAAATTTACTTCTATTAAAAAAAAATCTTAATCCTTCCAATAATTATCAGTTGCTGAAGTCGAGTTGTTCTTTTCAGTCTGGCAACAGTGCTCTCTGCTGACATCTCTGCTTGTCTCCGGAACTGCACAGCGTAGAAGAGGTTTGCTATGGGGATTTGCTTCTACTCTGGACAGTTCCCGAGACAGGTGTCATCAGAGAGCACTTAGACAGAAAAGAACAACTCAACTTCAGCAGCTCATAAGTACTGAAAGGATTAATATTTTTAAGTAATTTACAAATCTGTTTAACTTTCTGGAGCCAGGGTTATCCAGGAAAGACTGACAGCTATTTTTATATAAGTGGGCATAGAGAGAGCTGTCAATTGCTGAGTAAGATTGTCTAAATGACTGCTTATGGTATCTGACTGCGAGTTTGCTTGGAAATTCACTGCATGTTTTCTGCTGCGAGTTTGAATGGGGATGAACTCTCCACAGCAAGTCAATAGGGTCTGCGGTGGATTTTCCACAGCAACAAATCTGCTCCGGAGAGCTTGTCGTCGTTCACACTCACAGCGGGAAACACGTTGTGAGTTCACAAGCAAATCCACCGGAGTAAACGTACCCGCACACCGATCTTTCACAAAATCCCACTGCTGTTGGATTTGACAGAATCTGGCACTTTGGCTGTAACATTACAACTGAATGTAAATCTACACTAACTGTAAGTTAGCTTAGATTTCCCCCTATAGTGTGCATGCACCAATTACTTGTGTAAACTGTAGTAGATCTTCTATCCTGTCTCTTTCTAGCTAGTTGTCCTCCAAGATCTCACCTCCCTGACCACTATCCGCTGCTAACATTTCACAAGGGCTTTAGATGAGAGCTGGGCTTTGGTTGCTGTGAACTGCTCCTCCACCTTCTCCAGTTTTGATAAATCCCATGATATTTGCCAGGTGTACATGCTTACTATTTACTGAGATACACAAATCTGTGCAAAACTGCTGAGGGAGAAGTATAGATTGGACATTGTTTGTTGGCTACGTATCCACTTGTTATACTTTTATTAAATGTCTATATAACTTATACATTCATTTTAGATCTAGTGACCACCACATTCATGAAAATAAAAGCCGATCTAAGAGGAAACGCTGTGAGGCGTGGGGCGATGTCCCCAACCCTAGTGATTTGAGGAGGAATGGTGACTGGCCTGTAGGGCTGAAGAACATCGGGAACACCTGCTGGTTCAGTGCAGTCATACAGGTGCCATAGATTTTATCTTCATATATTATATTAGTATTTCCCAACCAGTGTGCCTTCAGTTGTTACAAAACTCCTATTCCCAGCATGTCCTTTGGTTGCATTCACATCACATTTGGGGCATGCTGCTGCTGAATTTGACAGGGGAATTTCAAAACCACCCCCTGCTGCACCTGTGCTGTACCCCATTCATTTCAGTGAGCGGCCGAGTGAGGTAGTGACACCAGTCAGCATCAGTTTGCCACCATATAATGTTGTATATGCAGCAGACCAGTTTTCACTCCGGCGCAAAAACTGCATACGGTATGAAAATAAGCCGACCGGTCACTAGCTGACTCCGGGGACTTCATTGAAATGAATGGGGTCGGGCAGTAGGTGGTTTTGAAATTCTCCTGTCGGCTCTGGCTGCTGTATGCCCCAAAAGTGATGTGACTGCAGCCTATAGAATGTAATATATTTTAGCTGAATTCACACCAGCTCTGAGTAGATTACAAAGCATGGCGTTTGGGGCAGCATCTGATTCAATAGGAGGCTTTAACTAAAGTCTGTCCTGTTTTAGTACATTTTCCCCATTGTGTTTTGGCAGTACCGTATTACCTGGTGCCAGACCAATGAACTGTATTTTAAGTGTTGGTTGTTACGGTTCAGTCCCTGCAAATGAAACAGAGTTGTTTGGGGTTTTTTTCATTTATTTTTTTACATGTCCCTTTTATTGAGAGATCCGCTCAGTGTCTACAGTTGTGCGACTATTAAAGATCCCTTAAAATGTATGACTCTCCTAATTGCTAATTACGTTACTTAGTTGGAGCGGGACATTAACTGAGGGAAGGCAGGGAACATTTAAAGTTTAGGTTCCGCGCTATTCTTCTAATTCCTCCGAGATTGAATTCTTAACACTGACTGTTCAATTGTTGTGTTTACACTATTTGATTGCTAAACGGAGAAGCCAGGGAGCGCCACGGTGTGGGGGTGCTGAGTGACTGGGGCTTGGCACTGAGCTCTCCAGTTTGCTTCTTAAATTGAAAGACTGTGTTATACTGGTTGGTTGGCGTTAGTGGCGCACAATTAAAAACAAGCATTTTACTAGGTTTCCTGGGTGCGTGTGATGAGAATAAGCCATAGTTAGAAATACGGTCTGCAACTTGATTGGTTTCTTGCTGTTTATTAGCGTGACTCAGAGATAGAAATAACCCCTTCAGTTTGATTGGTTCCCAGCTGAGTATTCCACAGAGCTCCTTTCAGAGCTGCAATAAAGTGGAAACCTAAACTACCAATTAAAACTAACGCTTGTTTTCTTTATTTAAAATGGTGAGGTTTACTTAAAGCCTGAGCTACAGAAAAGTCTGGCCCGTAGAGGCAGGCTGTGCTGCGGAGGGGCTTCAATGGTTAAAGAGTCTTTACTAACCTTGTGTAGAATGATCTGCATCTTTTCCATTGTGTGCTAATATATATATATATATGTGTGTGTGTGTGTTTTATCAGTCGCTCTTTCACCTACCTGAATTCCGAAGACTAGTCCACAGCTACAGAATTTCCCAAAGCATGGTCGAAAGGTGTCGAAGTCGCAGTGTAAGTATTAAAAAATAAATAAAATTAAAAAAAATTATAATTCAAAGGAAATGTAATTCTTTAATCTCCTTTAACATTTATATTATCATTAATATCCGTATAATATTATTTTAAGTATAATTCCATGATACAACTAAACTAGTATGTGAAATGTTTTTGGCCCTGATGTGCAGTTGTCCATTATCAGATCCCTTTTGCCTGACAGACAAAAAACAAAAAAAAAAAGACATATTTGAAGTTAAGTCTGATCCAGCCAGAACCTAAAAGTTACAAACATTTTGCAAATAAAAGGTTTAGGTCATTTATACATGTCACAAAAATACAATGGCCCTTATTTACTAAGATTGTTGTGTAGGTTTCTTTGTGGATTTTAATTCCCTACAATTTATTTTCCACGGTATTTACTAAGATTTCCTTACATTTTCCACTTTCCTTACACTTTGCTTTTATTACACATGTTCTGCTCTGTCGGGTTTTCCTCAGCTCAAATCCACCACATTTTATGTGGAAACCTTTCCCCGGTGGCCACGCACCCGTTTCGGGTTTTCTTAGCAAAATGGAGAGTTAGTCGTTTTTTTTTTTGTTTGTTTTTTCAATTGTGGCGCAAAATCTGACGGACAGAATTTCTGGCGGACAACCCGACAAAACATGTCAGGTTTGCAATAGTAAATGAGGGCCAATGCATATACCGTTAACTGTTTGACATATTAGACTATGTGCCATGTTAAGCTATACAACTGCTCATCTTCTGACCACATGGGACAGAAATGCTTTGGGTTTTAGCGCTCATCGTATAAAAAAACGAAATAAAAATCCATGATTCGGCTTTATTTATGTAGTTATAAACTAAAACTATTAAATGTGTTTTAGTTGAAAATTCTCCAAAGTTGAGGGGAATTCTTATTGATAAATCTTCCTATGTTATCCTATGATATGTTCAAAATATGCATTAGCAGCTTTTCTTTTCAGAAACTCAGCATTTCCACAGCAGAATCTGCTTCATCAAATCTCAAGATTCTGACTTTCCCATTAAAGATAATGGGGAAAATCCTTAGCTTACCCCCAACATAATTTGATATCCTGTGACTGTAAAATCTGTACTGTAGGTCAGTTTCCGCATAGATTTTGACCAGATTTTTCCTGCAGCACATAACTATTTGTTAAAGCCCCAGCCACCTTTGCTGCTACTGTAAACACTGGAGACTTTCGGTTACATATTTGGAACTAATCACACAGGAAATCTCAGAACACAGTATCCTCTCAGATTGTTAAAGGGAATGTTAGAATGATAAAAAAAAAAAAAAAAAACTCCTATAGCCTCCCGTGAGGTTACTGAAACACTTGTCCACAATGTCAAAGAAGTGCTTCAAAATGTAGTCTTGCTTTTTTATGTCTCTGTGTCAGCAGTGGGGTCCTCCTGGGTCTCCTGCCATAGCGTTTCAATTCATTTAAATGTCGACGGATAGTTTGTGCTGACACTGATGCTCCCTGAGCCTGCAGGACAGCTTGAATATCTTTGGAACTTGTTTGGGGCTGCTTATCCACCATCCAGACAATCCTGCGTTGACACCTTTTCATACATTTTTTTCTTCCGTTCACGCCTGGGGAGATTAGCTACATGGCCATGGGTTGCAAACTTCTTGATAATGTTGCGCACTGTGGACAATGGCAAATCTAGATCTCTGGAGATGGACTTGTAGCCTCTTATATTGTTGATATTTTTCCACAATTTTGGTTCTCAAGTCCTCAGACAGTTCTCTTCTCCTCTTTCTGTTGTCAATGCTTAGTGTGGCACACAGACACACAAAGCAAAGACTAAGTGAACTTCTCTCCTTTTTATCTGCTTTCAGGTGTGATTTTTATATTGCCCACACCTGTTAATTGCCCCAGGTGAGTTTAAAGGAGCATCACATGCTTAAAACAATCTTTATTTTTCCACAATTTTGAAAGGGTACCAATAAATTTTGTCCAGCCATTTTTGGAGTATGTTGTGACATTATGTCCAATTTGCTTTTTTTCCCTCCCTTTTCTGTGTTAGTTCCAATACACACAAAGGAAATAAACATGTGTCTAGCAAAACGTGTTACTGCAATCCTTTTCTGTGGGGCGGGGCATTATCGGCTTATCGGAAAGGTAATTGGCGATACCGATAATGCCCAAATCGTGATTATCGGCCGTGATTATCGGCCGGTAATATTGGCCAAACAGATAATCGGTCGATCCCTAATCCTTGGCATAGAGAGGGCTAGAAACGAAATTTACTGAAAAGATACAGAATGCTGTACTGCAGTTAGGGCTGGGCGGTATGACCAAATATGTGTATCACAGTATTTTTTTTTAACTTGCGGCGGTTCCACGGTATATAACGGCTTCTTACATGGCTTCTTACATGACAGTGGGCTCAGCCTATGACTGGCCGGGGCGGGACATCACTCCGGCCGGTGATAGACTGGCGGCTGTCCGACGTTCCAGTCCCCAGCGTGTGGCCGACATAGGTGAGTTTAAAGGGGTATTCCAGGCAAAATCCTTCCAATAGTTATTAGCTTCTGAAGTTTCCTGTCTAACTGCTCAATGATGATGTCACGTCCCGGGAACTGTGCATGATGGGAGAATATCCCCATAGGAACTGCACAGCTCCCTGGACGTGAGTCATCAGAGAGCAGTTAGACAGAAAACAACAACTCAACTTCAAAAGCTAATAACTATTGGAAGGATTAAGATTTTTTAATAGAAGTAAATTACAAATCTGTTTAACTTTCCGGAGCTAGTTGATACAGAAAATAAACTTTAAAGGGATATTCCAGGCCAAAACGTTTTTTTTTTTTATATATCTTTTGCAGCCCGGGCATAGGGATACAGCGTACAGCAGTGGTCTCCAACCTGCGGACCTCCAGCTGTTGCAAAACTATAACTCCCAGCATGCCCGGACAGCCAACGGCTGTCCGGGCATGCTGGGAGTTGTAGTTTTGCATCAACTGGAGGTCCGCAGGTTGGAGACCACTGGCGTACAGTGAGTTCCATCGCTGGCGGCCCCCAACAAAGAGGAGGAGGTTAGTGTTGGAAGGTGACATCTGTGAGTAGTACCCCGCTGGGCTGATCAATAATTTGGGGGGGGGGGGGGCAGAACAGCGCTGGCGGGTAACATAGGATTAGTTCTCCGATGTGGGGACAGCGCTGCGCTGGGCTGATAATACATTCCCGAGGGGGAGGGGCCCAACCGGTATTGCGGTATGGGGGAAAATTCATATCGTGCAGCCCAAAAAATTCTGTATGAACCGGTATACCGCCCAGCCCTAACTGCAGTGTATTGAGATTTACTCCTGAAGAGGTGATAGTGGCACAAAGCTGCAGGGGCACCAGTGCAGACCCCTGTATGTAGTACAGATTTGTAAATTTTCCCTGAATTGACACCAGGTTAATAAATGATAACCCCATGCTTTTAACCTTGCATTTATCATTCCACTAAATCCCTTAAACTTCCAGGAGTCTACATCTAGATCATGACTCCTGTCATCTCCAGCCCCTGTGCGTGCACCTTATGGTAAACTGACTGCAGGCGATCATTCTGGGTCATGTGTTGTTTCAGGAAAAGAGAAACATTGCCTTTATGCAAGAACTCCAGTACCTCTTTGCCCTAATGGTTGGATCCAATAGAAAATTTGTTGATCCTTCTGCTGCCCTGGAGCTGTTGAAAGATGCGTTTCTGTCAGAGGAAGCACAGCAGGTAAGGATGTGCGCGGCACTAATGGCTGTTAAAGCGTATTCTAATCTGTGTGAGTACTGATAGTGACAGGCATAGGAATGGAAACTCTATAGTAGCTGACGTAAAAAGATGACCTGTATTAAAGTGACTCTGTATGGGGGTCTCCATACTTAAATTCAACCTTGTCAATTATTTGGCATAATAAAGTGGCTGATAACAAGATGACGCTTATAGTCTAGGCAGAAGAGGATGTCATGACTGCAGACTACTGATGTAAGCAGACAGAATCTTACTGCAAAGAGGGTTTGTCAATATACCTAGAAACGCTGCCCCCCATTGCTGGGGCTTCCTCCTATCAGACACCCCTTTTTAAATGCTAGATAAAATAGCTTTTTAAAGGGGTACTCCGGTGGAAAACTATCTTTTTATTTTAATTGAAATTTTTTTTCAACTGATGCCAGAAAGTGAAACAGATTTGTACATTACTTCTATTAAAAAAATCATAATCCTTCCAGTACTTATTCCAGGCTGTATACTACAGAGGAAACTTTTTTTTTTTTCTTCTTCTTTTTGGATATCTTTTCTGTCACGACCACAGTGCTCTCTGCTGACACCTCTGTCCATATCAGGAACTGTCCAGAACAGGAGAAAATCCCCATAGCAAACAAATACTGCTCTGGACAGTTCCTAAACTGGAGAGAGGTGTCAGCAGAGAGCACTGTGATCACGACAGAAAAGAATTGCAAAAAGAAAAGAATTTCGTCTGTAGTATACAGCTGCTAAGAAGTACTGGAAGGATTAAGAATTTTTAATAGAAGTAATTTACAAATCTGTTCAACTTTCTGGCACCAGTGGATTTAAAAAAAAAAAAAAATGTTTTCCACCGGAGTACCCCTTTAGTGCTTTAGAAAGCCTAGTTTGCCATATTTTACAAGTCTGCCCCTGGAGGCTTGCATGCGCCATGGTTATACGAGGTTACTTATGCTATTTTAGGCAGCAGCGAGACATCTGTTCTGTCTCACTTCCTATTATAACTCTTGAGTCAGCAGTTGTGTGAAGGGCTCTTCTCTGGGTCAAGTGATTGAAAGCACCACTGATGTATATCTGTGAGAGAAGCAAGCATGCACTATTCTCAATAAATGTTTTAACGTGGTATAAACTGATTATGTTTTTTTGCTTGCTAGCAAGATGTCAGTGAGTTTTCCCATAAGTTACTGGACTGGCTGGAAGACGCTTTCCAACTGGCTGTAAATGGAGAGTAAGTTCCTACTTGTCTTTTCTTTACTGTGCTCACCGTAAGGCACATTCACATGGCAGAATTAACAAGGTCGAAAATTACAATGCACCAGCCTCCCATTGTTTTAATAAGATTCTGCTGCATCGTGCACACTCCAGAATTTCAAAATCTGGACGTTGTTGTTCATTCTTTTGGCAGAATCTGCTCTGATATTCATTGCCGTCAATGAGATTTATCACCTGTGTATAGCAGTGTTTCCCAGCCAGTAGTGTGTCTTCAGCTGTTGCAAAACTACAACTCCCAGCATGCCCGGACAGCCTTCGGCTGTCTGGGCATGCTGGGAGTTGTAGTTTTAAAACAGCTGCAGGCACGCTTCTTGGTAAACACTGGTGTATAGGAAGAGTGGTGCAGTTGCCAATAGCAACCAGCCAGATTGCTTCTTTCATTTTTAAAAGGCCTCTAAAAAATGAAAGAAGCAAACTGGTTGCCATGGGCAACTGCACCACTCTTCCTCTACACAGGCATTGATATTTTCTGCCATGTTTGGGCCTTACAGGGGTACTCTGGTCGAAAACATTTTTTTTTTTAGGTCTTTATAAGTCAACTGGTGCCAGAAAGTTAAACAGATTTGTAAATTACATGTATTAAAAAATCTTTACCCTTCCAGTACTTTTTAGCAGCTGTATGCTACAGAGAAAATTCTGTTCTTTTTGAATTTCTTTTTTGTCTTGTCCAAAGTGCTCTCTGCTGACACCCCTGTCCATGTCAGGAACTGTCCAGAGCAGCATAGGTTTGCTATGGGGATTTTCTCCTGCTCTGGACAGTTCCTGATACGGGCAGCAGATGTCAGCAGAGAGCACTGTGGACAAGACAAAAAAGAAATTAAAAAAGAGCAGAATTTCCTCTGTAGCATACAGCTGCAAAAAAATACAGGAAGGGTGAAGATTTTTTAATAAAAGTAATTTACAAATCTGTTTAACTTTCTGGCACCAGTTCATAAAAAATAAATAAATAAATAAATAAAAATTTCCACCGGAGTACCCCTTTAATAAGCCAATAGAAAGGAAACAACTGAGAAAATGTTTCCAAAGAGCTGGCATGTCCATCTGTTCATTGCATACAACATACTATAGATGAGATACATGCACGTCGTGCACTACAGGATAGAGTAGACTAGGACGGCTTAATGTTAATCTATATACCATTCACTTGCATAGGATAAGCAAACCTCTTTGTAATGTCTTCTTAGTTTTACCTTAAGTTACCTTACACAGATGTACTATTGATTTGTGTAATCTGCAGTGCCTTATTCTTTTTCTGGTGGAATTGTTACCTTTAATCTTATTTTAATGATAGTTCGTAAGGCTTAAGAAATGTTCTCCATTAGGACAGATCTATGAGCAGTGACTAAAGCTCCGCTATATTATCCTCCTAGCAATGAGAAAGAGGCTGCAGCATCTGCAATCAGATACCAAAGTTTCTCTTATTTTCCTAGTTTTTGCCCAAGCAATATCTCACCTTAGAGACTCCTTTCCATGCCTTTAAAATATACTGAAATGTTGTACTGGCAATATATGGTGAATAAAGGGAGCATCTCATGGTGGATACTGTAGCTTCCTTAGAAGCAAAGCACCTCATTACTGGTGCTGACATGAATCCCTGTTTTGTTTTCCATCAAGAGAGAGAGAAAAAAGCAGAATGGCGCTGATAGTGCAGTTATTCCCAGATGATGTGGGATACAAGTTAGGATATAGGTAGATTTTGCTCACCTTTTAGTGTTGTGCGGGCTGACACAACACTGATTAGCGCTTGGGAAAGTATTACAATGTCAGGAGGCAGCGGTGCAAATGCAGAAGGGAACAGCTTGAAGGAGGACAGCCTGGCAGTGCTGACCTCTGGGCCAGGGGGAAAATCTGACTAATTTTCTCAAAAGGCGCACTCCCCGAGACTTCAGATATGTAAATCCATGCCGTCGTTATTGGGTTAAGAATGGAAGTTTACAACATGGACAACACGTTTCAAAGGTTATATCCTTCTTCTTCAGGTCCAGTTACATGTTGTACATAATACACACTATATATACACAAAGTAAAATTCAAAAATGAATATATATATATATATATATATAATTCATTTTTGAATTTTACTTTGTGTATATATAGTGTGTATTATGTACAACATGTAACTGGACCTGAAGAAGGATATAACCTTTGAAACGCGTTGTCCATGCTGTAAACTGCCGTTCTTAACCCAATAAAGACTTCATTGATTTGCAAATCTGAAGTCTCTGGTAGTGCGCCTTTTAAGCCAATTAGTTGAATTTTCCCCCTTGTCCAGAGGTCAGCACTACCAGGCTGCCCTCCTTCCAGCTGTTCCCTTCTGTTTTGTTTTCCAGGGTTTTTAATATTGATGGCCTAACCTGAGGATGGACCTTAATTATCAGATCAGTGATATTCCGGCACTCCTACCTGTCAGCTGAATGATGGTGCCCAGCACTTGGGCAACGGGTGCAGTTTCTGTGTTACCAGGCATAGCTGCAGTGTTTACAGAATTACACAGTGCCCATTAAAGTCCATGTCTTTGTCAGAGGACCCTGAGCAGGAAACGTTTTAGTTAATTCTGTATGTCCCAAGAATATATATGCTAAAGGGTAGCTGAAGTGGATAGTGCCTGCATTTAAAAGGAGTATAATATTTAACAATAACTTTATGAATTCTCTTCATGATTTGTATATAGGAGTCCTAGAGACAAGACTGAAAACCCAATGGTGCAGCTTTTTTATGGCACATTTCTGAATGAGGGATATCTGGAAGGTATGTTCTTACACAAGTACACACTTTGTTATATTCTTTATCAGTGTTGTTGCTGAGACCTCTACCTACTTGTGGTTATTTTTAAATTTGTCCACAATCCTGGAGGTGCTACATCCCATTGATTGCAGCAGAGTCCCATCCCATTGATTGCAGCAGAGTCCCATCCCATTGATTGCAGCAGAGTCCCATCCCATTGATTGCAGCAGAGTCCCATCCCATTGATTGCAGCAGAGTCCCATCCCATTGATTGCAGCAGAGTCCCATCCCATTGATTGCAGCAGAGTCCCATCCCATTGATTGCAGCAGAGTCCCATCCCATTGATTGCAGCAGAGTCCCATCCCATTGATTGCAGCAGAGTCCCATCCCATTGATTGCAGCAGAGTCCCATCCCATTGAAAACATTGGGACTCTGCTGCAAGTGGAATTCTATCGGCAGAACGTCTGAAGGACAAGCCATTAACCCCTTAACGACAAAGGACGTATATGTACATCCTCCGCCGGCTCCCGCGGGGTCACGCGGTGTCCCCACGTCATATCGGGTCGGTCCCGGCGGCTATCAACGCCTGGGACCCACGGCTAATACAGGACATCACCGATCGCGGTGATACACTGTATTAACCCTTCAGACGCGGCGATCACAGCTGACCGCCGTGTCTGAAATGAAAGTGAAAGTAACCCGGCTCAGTCGGGCTGTTCGGGATCACCGCGGTGAAATCGCGGCGTCCCGAACAGCTTACAGGACACCGGGAGAGCCCTTACTTGCCTCCTCGGTGTCCAATCGACGAATGACTGCTCCGTGCCTGAGATCCAGGCAGGAGCAGTCAAGCACCGATAACACTGATCACAGGCGTGTTAATACACGCCAGTGATCAGGATGAGAGATCAGTGTGTGCAGTGTTATAGGTCCCTATGGGACCTATAACACTGCAAAAAAAAAGTGTTAATAAAGGTCATTTAACCCCTTCCCTAATAAAAGTTTGAATTACCCCCCTTTTCCTATAAAAAATAAATAAAACAGTGTAAATAAACATATGTGGTATCACCGCGTGCGTAAATGTCCGAACTATAAAAATATATCGTTAATTAAACCGCACGGTCAATGGCGTATGCGCAAAAAAATTCCAAAGTCCAAAAAAGCGTATTTTTGGTCACTTTTTATACCATTAAAAAATGAATAAATAGCGATCAAAAAGTCTGATCAAAACAAAAATGGTACCCATAAAAACATCCGATCACGGCGCAAAAAATGAGTCCTCATACTGCCCTGTACGTGGAAATTTTTTTTTAAACGTATAAATTTTCCTGCATGTAGTTATGATTTTTTTCCGAAGCACGACAATATCCAACCTATATAAGTAGGGTATCATTTTAACCGTATGGACCTACAGAATAATGATAAGGTGTCATTTTTACAGAAATATGCACTGCGTAGAAACGGAAGCCCCCAAAAGTTACAAAATGGAGTTTTTTCTTCGATTTTTGTCGCACAATGATTTTTTTTTTTCCCGTTTCGCAGTGATTTTTTTGGTAAAATGACTAATGTCACTGCAAAGTAGAATTGGTGAGGCAAAAAATAAGCCATATGGATTTTTAGGTGGAAAATTGAAAGGGTTATGATTTTTAAAAGATAAGGAGGAAAAAACGAAAGTGCAAAAAACGGAAAAACCCTGAGTCCTTAAGGGGTTAAACAGACTGGAGATGGCTGGGTGGGTGTATCTTCTATTTGTGGGCAAACCCCTTTTATGTCACCCAGATCCTTAATCTGCTTATTTTTCCTGCTTCTGACACATTACCTTCAAGAACGGACTTCATATACTTCTAATTTATCCCATCCCTTGACATACACTATTGTCACAGGATATTCAATGCTATTCTTTTCACCTAATGTTATCGCTGATTGAAGGAGATGTATCTTTTTTGACTTGATAAAGTAACCATTTGCTTTAAAGCATTACTGTCACTTGTACATACTTTTGACATGCCCAGATGTGTCAAAATGTTAAATCACACTGGGTCTCAGTCCTAAAACCAGCTGCAATCCTGAGTTTATAACTGGGTGAAGTGCGCGGCAGTTGTCACTTAAGCCCAACTCATTCACTATGGACTGTAATGGAGTGTTGTTGGCCCGGCAGTAAAGCAGGTTTGCTGCACAATTCAATGCACTTGCAATCTGGACTGAGACCCGTTGCAGTCTAAACAAGTGTTTTTACAAATTTACGCTTTAAGGCACTCAATAAAAAAAAATTTACACAAGAGCTGAATCAGATAACGTGTTATTAACTTCTTCCTGTTAATGAGTTTCATTCATGTAAAATTTATCATTAAGACCGGATTCAAACAGCAGAATTTCCTCACTGAAAATAATCCTCATCAGGACTTTCCTTTTGACATCAATGGGGCTTTGATTCCTGGCAGAATTTTCACATGGAAATCCTGCTTGATTTGCCTCACATTACTTGTTTGCCTTGGATTTTACTTGAAGAAGTAGAGGAAATTCCGCCTAAGGATAGGTTCACACTGTGGAATTTCCCCTGTCTGCTTAGAATCAGTTCCTTGTTTGCTCCATGCGGAATGTTAGCATTTGCATGCGGATTCTGCACAGAATTTCCTCATGGAATTTTATGCCTAGAAATCAGTGGGAGTGCAGAGAGGGACCAAGGTCTACTCCTGTTTGACCAAATGTTCACCTGACCACAACCAGTGGGCTGGACAATGTTTAATTCCCGCACAGAATCTGGACGGAAAATATGTTGCAAATCCACCTTTATTCTGCTCAAGAGTAAATTCCACCTTAAAATCCGATTCCCATTGACTTTAAAGGGATTCTGCATTGGAAATCGGCCATAACATCCGCAGCAAGTTCAATGTTCTGGCAGAATTTTTCAAGAGGATTTTTTCGGGCAGAAATTCCACCTTGAAAATTCTGCAGTGTTAGTGGATGAACTGAAAACCTATTCACTCTCATTTTCTCTTCATGTAGGGGAATTTTCACCCGGAATTCCGAAGCAGAATTCCAGATGGAAATTCCTCAGTGTGAATCTTGCCTTATAGTCCAATGTTTTCCAAACGGTGTGTCTAAGGCTATTGCAAAACTACTGCCTGGATGGCCTTTGGCTGTCCGGGCATGCTGGGAGTTGTAGTTTTGCAATAGCTGGAGACACACTGTTCTAGTCAGTAGCTGTAGCTTGAGACAAGTAGTTTGCCCCCATCTTCCCACTAGGTGTCTATTACAAATGCTCAGATGTGTATGATTACATTGTAACTGCAATTTATTTTTTACCAGATAAAATATTCTCCAATATTGAAACTTTTGGCCAATATCCCCTCCAAGTAAACGGGTTCAACAACTTAAATGAATGTCTAGAAGGAGCTGTGTCGGAGGGAGAGATTGAGCACACTCAGAATGGCAAAACCGTGCAATACAGGCAAGAGGTTAGTTTGTCATTTGTGCCTTTGTGCTTTGTCATTAGTGATTGGAAAATCTGATATAACTTTACCAATCAAGGTAAATGTATGACAATATAAATTTATGTTGCTGTTTAAAGGAGAACTATTATGTAGCAAAATGTATCGCCCATCCAAAGGATAGGGGATAAGTTTTAGATGGCGCGGGGTTTGTCCGATGGGAACCTGCACGGGATCCTGGCTCTCCCTGGGAACAGGACGTGTCGACCCGGCAGGGGAAGCTGTGGCCAACATGCCCCCTCCATGTATCTCTGTGAGAGAGCAGTTGGATCCCCCGCAATCTTAAACTTATCCCCTATCCGTTGCAATTTGTTTTCTGGGTGGACATTTCACAAATTAAGCATGGCCTAAATTGTGTCCTGTTAACCTTCTGTTTAAAACCCCACCCACAGCATCTTGGTGCGGATCTGACCACATGCCTGAAACTCTTGCTGACTTGATCTACTCACTATCAGGCATTTCCATTGCAGACATTAGGAAAACGCACCTGACAATAAACAGCATTTGCAATTGGTATTTCATTTTTTTTTTTTTGTATGTTTGCAGCGTAGTTACTTTAGAAAGATGTCTAAGATATTTTTTTACTGTATCAAGGTTTTCAAAACTATTTGTAATTATTAAAGGGTTACACTGGCCCTAAGACATTGTATCCCTTCAATCTCTCATGCAGCACCCACCTGTGTGAGCTGCACGCCAGCGCTGGAGGCTGAGTCTGAAGCCTCATGACTACAGGGCCGGAGTATCGTGACATCACGACTCCGCCCCCATACAACGTCACGCACCACCCTCTCAATGCAAGTCTATGGGAGGGGGTGTGATGGCTGTCACTCCCCCTCCCATACACTTGCATTGAGGGGAGGGGATAGTGTGCCAGAACTACTGTGGATTTGTAACTCTGCTAATGGGTTTTGCATCCTATTTTAAAAATACTTAGCATATAATTATCAGTAATAAATGTACGGATCATCGATATGTTTTAGGATATGTTCACATGTACTTTGTATGCTGCATATTTTATACTGTGTTCTACTATTTATTACACAGCATAAGATCTGCAATATGTACAGGACATGTGAATGTACCCTTATTGTGGTTTACTTAGCAGGCTTTTTTTAGGTACTTTGGTCTTCACATTACATTGTGTCTCTTCCTCTTTGCAGCGCTGGTTTACAAAACTACCTCCAGTGTTGACCTTTGAACTGTCACGGTTTGAGTATAACCAATCGCTGGGACAGCCAGAAAAAATTCACAATAAGCTTGAATTCCCGGAGATCATTTATATGGACAGGTACAAACATGGCAAAGGATTTGAAACGTGTCAGTGTGTAGTAATGTTGCTGTATACAGTATCTCTAGAAGTGTAGTTTGTTACTTACTGACCATACTTGTTGACTGTTGGATATTAAAATTGCCACTATCTTTGTTGATAACTTTAAGGGTAGAGTCACACTTTATGGATCTGCATTGTATTTTACCCTGCGTATCCACCCGTGTTCCGTCCCATATTGTGCCTCCAGTATGGGTTGGGTCATCAGCGGATCTGCAGCGTAAAATACGATGCAGATCTGTTACGTGTGACCCTACTCTAAGGGATTTTGTTCTCTTGTACAAAGAGTCAGAGGCATTCCCAAGCCCCTAAACTGTTAAGGGCTGGAACTCTTTTCTCTATTCCCATCACTATCCCTGCTTGATTGATAGTCAGAAGCCAAGCCCTGTTTCCAAATCTCTCACGTGCACACAATTTGTCTGCACAAGGCAGAAACTGGATTTAAAAAAACAGGTTTCGACACTCAAAGCAGTCAGTCAGTCAGGGTTGGGAGGGAGAGTGAGGAAGTGTTCCAGCCCTCAGCACTGGGTGCTTGCCACCAGAGAATAGAAGCAATTTTCTACATTATAGAAGCAGAGAAGAGAGATATATGAAAGATCCTATGTCTCCTTGTCCTAACGGCTATCTAACAGTGTCAACACCTATGCTGCTAAAACATCGGCATTTCTCATCCATAAATCTGTTCGCTGGGGACCTGTATGTGTCCATAAAGACCCACATGGGAGGTTTATATTTATGTATGCCTTTATAAATAACCCCCCGTATGTGCGCCTGTTTCTCTATATTCCTCCACAAGCCCCCCTTCAGATTGTCCACTTAGCAGTTACTTTTGTGGCTAGTTACCCTACAGCTAAGACTAGATGTATGGATCTCTACAATATGGTACTGGACCCGTCTATAGATAGGCATAGTATGAGGACAGCGCCTTGGGCTGCCAAACTGGCTTCTGCTTGATTCTTTCTGTGTGAGGAATCCCTGGCCTCCGAGTATATTCTTACTGTACTACAATAAATTGCCAGTATATGCTACATGTCAATGAGAAAATGAATAGAAAACTTTTTTTTTTTTTTTTAACTAAATAGATGTATTTTGAACATGGAAATCAATCCAGTTAACTTGTGACCCACATTGTTAGGCAGAACTATTGCTACCAGTTCTTCAAAACATGTACTCTTTGGCATTTAGGGAGGGGGTTCTGCCCTCTTCCTTGTACAATGCCACTATAGTAGTTATTCTTAAACCTGACAATGACCTGTTAGACTATGGCTCCTACAGACCAATATCCCTATTGAACTTGGATTACAAAATTGTCATTAAGGTCCTTCCTAACAGACTCAATCAAGCTATATTGTCCATAATTCACCCGGACCAAGACTGGCTTCATGCCTAGAAAGTCCACCTCTGATAATATTCTGAGAGTACAGGTGACGGTGCTGGCAGGTGCGGTGCTCAGGGGCAACCGGGCCTTGGAGTCTGTGGATGCAGCCAAGGCCTTTGACTCTATATAGTGTTTTTTACCGGAGGTCCTTAACAGATTTGGCTTTGGGCCAAATTTTCTCAAATGGATATCCATCCTCTATTGTGAGCCTAGGGTGCTGGTGAATGGATTGTGCTCTTCCTTTTGCCTTGGGGCAGGGCACGCGACTGGTGCCAACTGTCCCCGTTGTTGTTCGCAGTAGTGGTGGAACCCCTGGCACTGCTCATAAGTCAGGATCGGCAGTATACGTGGATGAACATTGGAGGGGAGGAGTGTGTAGGCCTGTATGCCGATGACACAATTCTATTTATGTCTAAGCCTCATGTGACTTTACCATATGTTATCCAATTGATGGACCGGTTTTGCTGCTTTTCTGGCCTGTATATCAATTGGACTAAATCTGTGGTGGAGCGTCATTTAGTGCTGGTGGGGCACAGAGCCCCCTGGCTAGTTACCGAGGTCCCAGCAGCTTTTTTTTTCTTTTCTTTTTAGAGTACGTTCACACGTCTGCAGATTTGATGCTCAGGATTTGATGCACAGGATTTGATGCACAGGATTTTCTGCTGCATATTTCAATGTAAACTAAATGACTGAGCATCCTGCGCATCAAATCTGTGCAGGATCCTGTATGTGTGAACGCACCCTTATTAAAAATGTATTGTTTTGTTTTGTTTTTTAAACACCCAGGAGTTTCAGAGGAAATCATAGTATGTTGGGATTGCGCTCTCTGCACCTGTCTCATGCTCCCCATGTTTAGGGACAGGTTCTCTTTAAGGGTGCATTTAAACTGAGTAATAGGAGAGTAATTCTCATGTAAAAATTCCGCAGCGGAATTTGCATTTTTTTTTTGTTTTTTGAAGCAATATAGGAGGAAACTGGGTCTTTTGCTGAACTACAACCACCAATTGGGATTTCCCTATTTATTTATTGAAATTTTTTTTTTCATGAACAATTTTCACGCAAATTCAGTGCGGAAACTATTTCAAGCGGAATTTTTTTTACCATTGACTTCAATGGACTTTGCTCGCGTATTCCACAAGAAGAATGAACATGTTCGTTCTTCTAGCGGAATGGAATTCCGCGAGTGGAATTTACAGTGTGAACAGTGCAGTGCAGAAATACATTTAAGTCAATGGCAAAGCAGATGTAAATTTTTTCTAAGCAGAGAATTCAAGAGGAATCACTCGAGTAAACTCCTCTTGAATTACTCAGTGTGAACGCACCCTAACAGTGTCAGCAGACAGATTCCCTTTAAAGCGCAACTGTCATGAACTTGGGGCTAGATAACCTACACACAGCCTTTGTACTGTGTGCAGATTGTGTCTACAGTAGTGTTTTTTTTACCTTTTTAGTTCTCTCTGCTTTTATCACCCCAAAAAAAACGTTTTTGATAGCAGCCGCACATAGTCGAATAGGCGTGGCGCAAGGTTCGCTATGCCCCGCGCTAACATGCCTTTCCCCTGTATGTCATCGTTAAGGCCGCTGTGTGATTGACACACAGATCCCCGCGCATGCACATCTTAGCTCATCCCCTGTGCACGCCACAGCGTGTTATCTTGGAAAGCACTCTCTCCCGTCGCCTGACTCCTCGTGCGCCTGCGCAGTGCTAGAGGCAGAGAGCGCAGGCATGTTAATCACACAGCCTTCCCAGTGCTGACGTACAGGGGATAGGCGTGTCAGCGGCGGGGCATAGTGAACCTTGCGCCACGCCTATCCGTGTGCGCAAGGTTTGTGTGCGGCTGCTATCAATCAAAAACTTTTTTTGGGGTGATAAAAGCAGAGAGAACTAAGGTAAAAACAATAATGTAGACACAATCTGCACACAGTACAAAGGCTGTGTGTAAGTTATATAGCCCCAAGTTCATGACGGTTGCGCTTTTAAGTTGCCCTATATCTCAAAAACAGACTTACTTATTTGTATGTGGCATAGATGAGTTGTATTCACCCAACATATTAATTAGTCTAAAGAGACCCATGTGCATTTTATTATGATTTATTATTTACCTGTTCATATTGTTGAAATTTGATGATTGACCCGAGTCTTTGTTTCAGATTTCTATATGTAAATAAAGGGCTTATTAGGAAGAAGCGGGAGATGATCAAGAAACTTAATAGAGACATTGACCTTCTGCAACAAAAGCTGGAAAGGTAAACTAAGGTCAATAACAATTTCCTGCACTAAACTTTGTGACTTGGTGTGATCATATTAAAGTGTACCTGTCATTACCAAAAACTTTTTATATAATGTAGAAAATAACATGTGTATTTTTGTAATATTCATTGGTTAAAAATGGGTAAATATTTTTGTCCCTGCAGCTACTGCCTGTGTGTCTCTGTGATGAGACCAAATACAGGAAGTGTGGGTGGACAAGCAAGGCTCTGTGCACTGAGGGCAAGCAGGGCTCTGTACACTGAGGGCAAGCAGGGCTCTGTGCACTGAGGACAAGCGGGGCTCTGTGCACTGAGGACAAGCGGGGCTCTGTGCACTGATATATATATATGACACAAGAAAACGTCCGGCACTCGGGAAGATGCAGGTAAAACTTGTCAATGGCTTTATTCACACGCTTAAAGGCAGGAGCTTGTGTCCTGCCTTTAAGCGTGTGAATAAAGCCATTGACAAGTTTTACCTGCATCTTCCCGAGTGCCGGACGTTTTCTTGTGTGACTTCTATTAAGCCGGGAGCGGTACCGGTGTCCGTAGCACGAGATCGTGCAGCAAACGCGAGAGTGGTGAGCAGCCTTACCTTGTCTGCACATATATATATATATATATATATATATATATATATATATATATATATTCCCAAAATAAAGCAGCACTACTTATCCAGTCCAACCAAAAAATTGGTGCCAGCGTCCCAAAGGACTTGATCAGAGTCCATCCAAGATAAAAACCAGATACAGGCGCAGCACAACAAAATAAGTGATTTAATGTCTCATGTCAGCATTACGAAATAATGCTGACATGAGACATTAAATCACTTATTTTGTTGGAGTGCTGCGCCTGTATCTGGTTTATATATATATATATATATATATATATATAATATATATAAAAATATACACACACATAATGGCATTATCTACATTATATAAAACTATATTTTTGTCAACGACAGGTACACTTTAAGAATAGTGGAAATATTCCCTTACCTGTATGTCTTAAGATACCAGTCTTACCCTTTAAGGGGACAGCCCATTTTGCACTTGAGTATTTTTTGCATTTTTGCATTTTTGTTTTTTCCTCCTTGCTTTCTAAGAGCCATAACTATCTTACTCTTTTTATTAACAGGGCTTGTTTTGTTGTGTGACTATTTGTACTTTGTGTCGCCTTTTCATTTTACCATAAAATGTACTGTGCAACAAAAAAATATTATTTATGGTCGGAAATGAAAAAGAAAACAGCAATTTAGCAAATTTGGGGCAGTTTAGTTTTTGTTTAGTGCACTTTACAATAAAACTTAAATGTTTTCTTCTGTGGGTCTATATGTTTAAAATGATACCCATGTATACATGCTTTTCTATTATTGTACTCCATATAAAAATAAAAACTTTTACAAAAGTATGTTTATTACCCTATTCTGACTCCTATTACTTAATTTCTTCGTGTACAGGGCTGTATAAGGGCACATCTTTAGTAATTGCAATTTACTTAGTTTTTTTTTTTTTTCTTAATGTTTGCGCTGTTCTAGATCATTGAGAATATTTTTATAGATCGGACGTTTCAGCATGCAGCAATACCAAATGTAGATTTTTTTTTTTTTATGGGGAAAAATATGGAATTAATTTTTTATTAGGAGAGAAGCAGCTTATTCGTTGAACCGTGGATGAACTCTTGAAGAATGCAGTAGACACCTGAGAGCAAGTGAGAGGAGCTCCGGCAGCATTTTTTCCTGATCGAACCCCCGAGATTGCACTGCAGGTGGTCCGATGAGTGTCTGTATGCTCCCAAACACACTTTAGATGCTGTGATCAGTTCTTCAGCTATTTACTATAATACCCTTATATGTAAGAAATAAGCAAGTTTTAAGAGTTAACTCAACCCGTTAACTCAATCTTTTTCCCCTAGATAGTTGACTTATCCACCTAGATATTACTTTGTTGCTGATAAATAAAAATAAAAAAAAATCTAGTCTTTCCAATTAGATCAAACAAACTGCCATAACATGCTGGTTATATTTATGCCTCTCTCTAAAGCTGAACTGGCACTGTGCCTACAGGAGAGGATAGGAAAAAGGCTTGGCAGCAATCCACCATGCCATCCCTTATATCAGGTTGCTATAGTAAGCATCTCTAAGCAATACATTTAAGTGGATGTGCTCTTAAATATTCATTTCTCGGTCGCTCTTCATTGGGGGACACGAATACTGATGGGTATATGCTCTTGCCACAAGGAGGCGCTGACACTAAGGAAAAAAAAGTCTGCTCACTGGAAGTGAGGTAATCAGTTTTAGCTAGTGGTAGCTGGAGGCAAGACACAGGTCTGAGAGTTCCACAGACCTGGTCTATTATTTTATTATTTTCTAGTTAAGTACGTATAGTTAGGTTCTTTTTCCTTTTATTTTTCTAGGATGGGCGGCAGGAGCATGGCGCTACTTGATCTCGTGCATGCGAAAAAGGGGCACGGAACATAACAGTATGGGCCGTCAACCCCTTATCGCCAACGGACAGCGACTGGAAGTTGTACCCTGGGTCCGGGTACTCCACTGCCCCTGCTTGCCCTGCTATGACAGCCTGGCATGATGCAGCGTGGCCTAATGCTGGCTGAAGACCTTAAGGGGTGAATATGTGGGGACAGCTGAGGTGAGTATGCTTGCCCTGCTATGACAGCCTGGCATGATGCAGCATGGCCTAATGCTGGCTGAAGACCTTAAGGGGTGAATATGTGGGGACAGCTGAGGTGAGTATGTCCCCCCCCCCCCCCCCAAACGAACGAGCAGTGGTAGTAGTCCCCTGCTTCTGGAGGTGTGGTTCATGGGGTCTGGGCAGTAAGGGGTTAACCCTCGCTATGTTGTTCATGCAGCTTCTGCTGCATCTCCTGACTTCAGCAGCAGTGGTGGCCTAGGGGTTAAGGGGTAGCTACTCCCAACGTTTCCCCCAGCGGCTCTCTGCAAGTTTTTATTTTCCTGACAGCCCCCTATGTCTCCGCGCTGTCAGGCGGCGCCTAGAGCCGCCAGCACTTCACTTCTGCAGCTCCGCGTTCTTAGTCAGCGCCGGAGCCGCTTGCATGTGCACAGGTCTGCTGCAATCCCTGCGGCTCTCCCTGCGCTCCTAGTATGTGCCTGGAGCTGCCATCACCTCACCTCTGTGCACCCACACCAAGTTAGGCCTGTTGTGCTGCAAGGGCGTTTTGCCAGTGGCCCCTTTCCTTCCCCTTGCCTGCTCAGCGGAGATGGTTTTTGGTTTCCGGGTAGTTAATTCTGCGCCATTTTGCACCGCACACTGTTGGCATTAGGCCCTGCCCCCTTCTTCTATTCTCTCCCCCCCCCCCCCCCCGCAGCCTGCAAACTGAGGGTTTGAACACCCTCCTCTGTTGTCATCTTTTGGGGGCTTAAAAGGTGCCTACTCAGAGCGGCCCTGGCATGCTGCAAGGAATGGTTCATGCTCTGCTCTGCTGTCAACACATGGGCGTGCCTCAGCAGCTACTAAATGTGTATATATTAAAAAAAAAAAAAAATACAGCCTCTCTGTACTGGAGGGACCCGGGTCCTCCCTAGCTGCCGTCAGAGTAGTTCTATCACCGCAGCCTAGTTCCCACAGTATACAGCGTACTGCAGACACTGGCAGTCAAAATTATTCCATATAGGAGTGTTCATTATTGTTTTGGGACCTTTTTATAACAGTATTTTCAATAAAAGTGAAGTTTTAATAATAAACACTAATAAGGCGGGCTATTTTCTAAAATGTTTTTTTTTGTTTTTTTTACCACGTTGCCTAGGTAACTCGGTGACTGGGGTTTGGTGTATTTAGTTATATACACCCTCTCCCACCTTTGGGCACTTTTGGTTTTGTTACTTCTATCACCATGGTCTCGGAGCGCCCCGCTATCACTATTGCTGCGATCACGTCTGCTGCTGTCGGCCTCTATAGAGCCTGAAGAAGTTGCACAATCGCAGTGAAACGTGTTGCATCTTGGTAATAAAGGTTTTATCTCTACCCATTGACTATACTGCGAGTTGTTCCTGCGCCAAGCTGAGCCGGCATCCTTGTTGAAGCTACCTTGATTTTATATACCTCATCTAGCCAGAGGGCAGCGGACTTTTATATTATATGCATTACCATTGTTGTGTATTGGGCTGCACAACATTTAAGGGCGAGCGGTTTGATATTATCGCCTTCATTTTTATGCCCCCGTGTTTAATTGCACTAATGGAGCGCTCTGATTTTTTTTTAATTTTTTTTTAGATTTCCTGTTCTTGGAGCCGTAGTGGGGGCTGGAACCTGGGGCATCTGTGGCACTCCTGCCCAGCTCCTTTCCTCCTTCCCTGGGGGTGGTCTTGCTGAACCGCGTTACTTCTAGTCTTGTCTCAGAAGTACATTCCCCGGTGCTTTTCGCTGTGGCTGGCTTTGCTCGCACACTTCAGGTGTGGGACCTTCCGGAGTCCTGGGAACCTTTTAGTTCCCATGTCTTCCGCCCCGGTGCTCAGGGATGCCCCTTCTCAAGGCATTCCAGTTCTTGTTGGCCATTTTCCCCCCTTCTCCTCCTTCGGGGTCAGTGTCACCAAGCACGGATGGTGTTCTGTTCAGCTGAATTACACCAGTCTGGCCAGATTTCAGTTTGTGTGGACGTGTTTCCCTCGTCCTGCTCTTGACTATGGTTTTGGCTCTGGATCATGTTCTCTGAGACTTTTCCTCCCAGGTCCCATGGTGTGTTCATGGGATGGTGGTTCTGGTACCTGAAGCCTTTTGGTTCTCTTTATTTTAGTATTCACTGTACCTCTCAGCAGATGGCCCTGTTTTCCAGAGGTTCGAGCCTCCACCTTACTACTTCCCAAGTGCATGCAGATTTCCCTCGTGTTTTCTTGCCAGATTCTCTTGTATTAGTTGTTTCTCTGGCTGAAGTTCTCTTGTCATTCTCACTTTCCACTGCGTTTTCCTGCCAGGATAGTTCTCTGGCTGGTTCCAGGGTTTTCTGGGACCTGGCTTCTTCCTGCCTTCCAGGATGGTGTGCGACAGACGACAATTATTGTTCCTCTATGCGGCCATCGGGTCTTTGGTCTGTGCACAGAATGGTTTCTTCCCTGGCTTCCTGCCCATTCCATGGGTTGTGGGGGCTTCCAGATGCTCATTCTTGCTCCTGTTGCCTCTCAGCCCAGGGCTTTGCCCACAGGCTTTGCGGCGGTTGTGGTTCAGTCTCTGGACTGACTCTATCTCTCTCTCTC
Organism: Hyla sarda; assembly: GCF_029499605.1. Taxonomy (NCBI): domain Eukaryota; kingdom Metazoa; phylum Chordata; class Amphibia; order Anura; family Hylidae; genus Hyla; species Hyla sarda. Next base: position 86,180,615 of record NC_079198.1, read on the forward strand.
TCTGGCAGTTTTTCCCACTGCTTTCCCCTGCTTTCATACATCCCATCAGTATCTGTGTCCCCCAATGAAGAGCGACCGAGAAAAGTAGTTTTCATTTTTTTTTTTTTTTTTACTCCCCCAAAAATCTTTCTCGTAGCCTTCATTGAGGGACACAGATACTGATGGGTATATGCTCTTGCCACTAGGAGGCACTGACACTAAGGAAAAAAAGTTGGCTCCTCCATGGCAGGATATACCCTCCCACTGGAAGTGAGGTAATCAGTTTTGTCACAAAGCAGTAGGAGAAGCCAACAAGAGATGTTTCCAAAGGACCCCAGAAAGGAAAACTCTAATAAAAAAAACAAAAAAAAAACAGAACCGCAAATTATTATCCGGAAAAGACATGAAGAAAGGGTGGGTGCGGTGTCGCCACATGAAGGCTACAAGAGAGATTTTACGGTGAGTACAGAAATTAAACTTTTGCCTCATTTATTGGTTCTATAATTCGAACTGTGTATATGGCAAAGGTGGTGTTAGACACGTGAGGCTCTGTTTGGGGCCTCTGTTTGAATAACAAGACAAAAGAACACTGAATGCAGTATGTTTTCCCCCATTACACTCATGCAAAATGGGAATACCCTACAGACCACATTAACCTCGCTCCATTGATTTAACTCGAGACAAAATCAAACCTATATAAGCTGGGTATCATTTTAATCGTATGGATCTACCGAGTAAAGATAAGGTGGCGTTTTTTACAAAAAATGCACTGTGTAGAAACGGCAGCCCCCAAAATGTACAAAATGGCGTTATTTTTCTTCAATTTCGTCGCACAATAATTTTTTTCCTAGTTTGCTGTTGTTTTTTGGGTAATTTTGGGTTATTACAAAGTAGAATTGGTCCCGCAAAAAATAAGCCATCATTTGGGTCTGTAGGTGCAAAATTGAAAGGGTTATGATTTTTAAAAGGTGAGGAGGAAAAACGAAAGTACAAAAACGGAAAAACCTGAGTCCCCAAGGGGTTAAAGCCTGTCCGGCACCATTCATGGCCGGTGTCAAGCCCAAGGCCTGAGCTTGAGAGAGATCCTTCTATGTATTTGTGTATAATGTTTAACCTGTTAAGGACGGCGGGCGTATCCATACGCCCCCGTTTTAAAGTTCTTAAGGACTGAGGGCGTATGGATATGCCCGTGGGAATTCCGGTCCCCGCCGCTAGCCGGTTGGGGACCGGACCGTGATGTCTGCTGAAATCATTCAGCAGGTATCCCGGCACATCGCCGAGGGGGGGTCCTGAGACCCCCCCCCCCCAATGTCGGCAATCTGAGAAAATCGCATGTCAATTCAGACATGCAGTTTTCTCCTATTCTGGGCTGACCAGGTCTCTGGTGACCCAATCACCCAGAAAATAGGGATGATCGGAGCGAGATTGCAGTGCTGAGTTCTGACCAATGGCAGCGCACAACAGGGGGTTGCCATGGAAACCATGCCTAAAGAAACTTTGGAGAACTATGATAGTCCTGACCCCCACCTGATAAAACTAGGAGGGAGGATTTTTCCCTATGAATTCAGCTATATAACTTAGATGCTTAGAGTTTGTTTTGTGTTACAAATCTGGACACAACATCCTGGAAACAGCAAAGAGAAACCTTTGTTAAGGCTGGTTCACATCACGTTTTCTCCCATACGGGAGCGAATACTGCAGGGGGGAGCTAAAACCTTGTGCTCCCCTATGACTTTCTATGTGCTCCCGTATGTAATTAATTTCAATGAGCCAACCGCAGTGAAATGTTCGGTCTGGTCGGCTCATTTTTGCGCCATATGCGCTTTTACAACCAGATCTAAAACCGTGGTTGACCACAGTTTTAGGTCCGGGGAAAAAGCGCATATGGCGCAAAAATTAGCCAAACCGAACGTTTCACTCCGGCCGGCTCATTAAAATGAATTGCATACGGTAGCGCGAGGTTTTAGCTCCCCCTGCCGTATGTGCTCTCTTATGGGAGAAAACGTGATGTGGACCAGCCCTTACAATCTCACAAGGACTGCTATGAAACCATGATCATATGTAAGGAATCTTGTTCATCCAAGTTGATTTCCTGAATTGTCTGTACATTGTTTGTTTATTATGTTTTGTAACCTGTATGTAATTTTTTTCTGTATTTTTGTACATACATACAAAATATATTTTGTACAATTCAGCTCTGGTTTTTGATCTCTAAATATGAGTTCACCTTTCTGAAAGAAGCTCGGGTCTATATATTTACAAAAGGGTTAATTTTGTAACTTGCTGGGACTAGTAGTAGTAGATGTCCAGAGGTCTGGTGGCATTAACCCTTGCACTAGCACACTCTCCCCTGTGTCCCAATCAGGTGAGATCGTGACAGCCGGCTGGATCCATTTGTCACTGCCTAATAGAATCTGTGATGGAGGCCCTGAACGGAGCCCCCAATGTTGTGAACCTAGCCTTAGGATATGTTCAGACGAGCAGATCCACAGCGTATTTTACGCTGCAGATCTGCCACTGAAGGACCGCTACATGGTGCCTTCTTAGATGTGCCTGCTCGGAGTGGCAATATGCTGCTACGGGCGGACACACCGCAATGTGCGAGTCGCAATGCGCAGTATACTCGCATATTGCGGCAGCTCTCGGCCTAGCTCAGGGAGCAGGGGGAGTGGCCGCGATGTGTGCGAGTACACCGCGCATACGTGGGGACTCGCACATAGCAGCAGTGTGTCTGCTCGTAGTGGCGTAGTGCCTCTCCAAACAGGCACATCTAAAGGCACCCTGTAGGGGTCCATCGGCGGCGAATTAACAGCGTGAAATACACTGTGGATCCACTCGTCTGAACGTACCCTTAAAGAGGTTGTCACCTAGTGATGGTCTGTCATTGCAAAAAAAAGATACCGTAGGCCTTTGCAGGATTGAGGAGGCTTTAGTTACATGCTTACTGCTCTAGAGGGAAGCAGAGTTTGCTGAAAATTGTGGTCATCCTTATTCAATGCTTGAACTTGTCATGTCCAGGTTCACTACTTTATTGTGTCTAGGTCACTAATTTATTGTGTATCATTCTTTCCGTCAGGTACCTAAAATACGGTTCTGGTACCAGCCGCTGTCCCCTTCCCGACATGCTACAGTATGTGTTGGAGTTTGCAAACACACAGTCTGCAGCAGGAAGCCATGCTGTGGATGTGACAGATATCTCGGTGCTTTCAGCAGATGACTCTGGTTCCTCCGATACTCAACCACAGGAAAATGGGTAATTTCATTTATGGTAAAATGCAAACCTATAAAATAGATGTTCTAGCTAACCTTGTAAATGAAGTGCCGCACAGCCAAAAGCAATTTTCTTAATGCTATTTGATGCGGATTACAAAGCCTTATCTTCATTTGTTCTCTGTTTTTGTTTTATGTGTGTGTTTTGTTTTTGTTTTTTTGTTTTTGTTTTTTATTTTGTGTTTCTTTAATAGGCCAATATGCGAGTTACATTGTTAAAAATGCTTCTTCAACAGTAAAACAAATGTTTCTCCTGCATCATATGGCATTTCTTTTGATGAAAAAGATTAAACATTTACTTGATCAAACACTTGACATTCACTTCACTGTTTGTCACTAAATTCACTTTCCTAAAAGAAGTACAGTAAAACTCCTTTAATCCGACACTTGATGGTCCACAAATTTGGATAATCTGTCAATTTGCAAACCTAATCCCATGCCAGATTACTGGGTAGAATACTTGATGGGTCTAAGACAGTGGTCTCCAAACTGGGAACCTCCAGATGTTGCAAAACTACAACTCCTAGCATGCCCGGACAGCCAACGGCTGTCCGGGCATAGTGGGAGTTGTAGTTTTGCAACATCTTGAGGTCCACAGCTTGGAGACCACTGATCTAAAATGATATGGTGGACAATGGCAGGTCAGTTGTAATTGTTTTAATTACTTTGTATGTCTAAATAATCTGTTAATCTGATTATATTTCTGATTTTATTGCAGCATACATGTTTTATGGATTTTTAGATAATGTAACATTTATTCTGCATGTTTCATGCTATTTGTTTCTGAAAAGTATAACAAGTATCCTTTTGTTTTTGTCTAGTACTGTAGCCAATGGATGCAATGAGCACTTGGACAGTGATGATTCAACAGTATGCAGCCCATCTGCAGAAAATGCTTCCTTGCCATCTTCTCAGCAGTGCCTCTACATGGCTCCAGCACCCAGAACTGTTAGCAAGGAAGAACTGCAGTCTGTGGGGGCCTGCTTACAGAGATGGAGAGCTGAGGTTGAACAAGACATTCAAGGTGAGCGCGGCTGGTGTCACAAACAGTGAAAAAACACCACTCAAGGTTTTATGCCATTTCTTCAGCCAAAGCCAGAAGTGGATGCAGCGGAAATGAGATGTATAATAAGTCATTCCTTTTATATCCACTCCTGGTTTGATCTAAAAAAAGAAAATAATAATAAATTAAAAACTTGATTGAAAAACTTTAGCTGTTTTACAAACCACATTTAGTCCCCCCCACACTTAACTCTTGTAGTAAATCGGACACCCTGCGGACCCGATTCCAGTCATTGGGACCCGGCAGTGTCAGTTGGGCTGCGGTCTGTTCAGCGGGGGAAAAAAAAAAGCTGAACGGGTCGGAGCACAACAGTTGTGTAAACTAAGCCTAGGATCTACTAGTTATAGTTCAAACAGTCAGGTCTTCTGTGATAATTTTTATTGAAATGTATTAATTGTTTTTGTTTATACTATGTGTTAAGCGGTTCTAAACTGACCATATAATAGAGACCTGTACAGTCAGTGATCATAGTTGTTACTTAGTGTAGTTAATTCGGGCATTAAAAAAAAATTAAAAATAAATTTCAAACAGGAACACTGATTACCCATTCTATTTTTTTCTTTCTGTAAATCCATAACTAGAGATCTGCTTTGAAAATTATATTGATATTTGTTCCATTCTCCTTCAGACTTGAAGAATTCAATTGCACGTATCAGAAAAACTATTGAAGATATTTACAATGATCCTCATCTATTAGAGGTAAAGATTTTGACATCATTCAAAAAATTTTTTTTCTTAAGGGCGTATTAACACACCGGATCACCCACTGGATTTTACAACTTCAAATCCGCCTCTGGCACGTCCTTTCAGGCAATACCCAGGGCAGACCTGGGGGTCTTTGTAGGACCCCCGGCTGCCCAGGTGTGCAGCAGCACCCCGCGATGCTCCGGGGTGCTGCAGGAGAGACAGAGGGAGCTTCAGTCCCGGCAGTGCAGCAGGGTCCCTGCTGTGTGATACAGCCGAGTCCCTGCCGCGATCTCGTGGGTGCACTGGGCAGCACCCACGAGAATAATGGACGAGTATAGACGTCCAGGTGCCGGAACGCCCACCAACCTGGACGTCTATACTCGTCCATGGTCATTATCGGGTTAAACGTACTAATTTGGTTAAAAAGTTTGCGTATTTTTTGTTTGTTGATTTTTGTTTGTTTTTTGCACAACAGTAATAGAAAAGTATGTTATCATGGGTATCATTTTAATTGTATTGACCCAAAGAATAAAGACATGTCATTTTTACCGTAAATTGTACGGCATGAAAACGAAACCTTCCAGAATTTGCAAAATTGCGGTTTTCTTTTTTTATTTCCCCACACAAATCGTATTTTTTTGGTTGCACCATACATTTTATGGTAAAGTGAGTGATGGCATTACAACGGACAACTGGTTGCACGAAAATCAAGCCCTCATACTAGTCTGTGGATGAAAATATAAAAGTTATGATTTTTTGAAGGCAAGGAGGAATTAGACCTTAAGGGGTTAATAAAGACTTCTTCATGGCTAGCAGTCTTCTTAAATATTGTCCCTGATTATCAATCTGCCTGAGAACAAAACTATCTGGTTTTATCCATAACAGCCTATCACAGGCCAACTTTTATTTTACTAGAGCTCATTAAGATATGAAGTTAAGCTGTGATTGGTTGTTACAGTTTAAGGCCTTAAGGACGGACCCATTTTTCACCTTAATGACCAGGCTCTTTTTTTGTAATTTTTTTTAAATGTTTTAATTTTTTAAATTTGACATGTCTCTTTTTCAAATGGTAATAACTTTAGAACGCTTTTTCTGAGCTGAGCGATTCTGAGATTGTTTTTTCGTGACCTATTGTACTTGCATTTTTGTTGACGCATGCAGCATTTTTTGTGAAAAACTCCAAAATATTGTGAAAAACTGGAAAATTTCTGGCTTGTGTGTTCCCGTATGACCTCCCTACAATGCCTGGCCATGCTCCTGATGAGGTGGAACTCCTGGACAGTCTGTGGTGCATGGAGCGAGTGTTGGTGGATGGAGCGAGACATGATGTCCCAGATGTGCTTAATCGGATTCAGGTCAGGGGAACGGGCGGGCCAGTCCATAGCATCAATGCCTTCCTCTTGCAGGAACTGCTGACACACTCCAGCCACATGAGGTCTCGCATTGTCTTGCATTAGGAGGAACCCAGGGCCAACTGCACTAGCATATGGTCTCACAAGGGGTCCGAAGATTTCATCTCTGTACCTAATGGTAGTCAGACTATCTCTGGCAAGCACATGGAGGGCTGTGCCCCCCCCCCCCCCCCCAAAGAAATGCCATCCCACACCTTTACTGACCCCACCGCCAATCAGGTCATGCTGGAGGATGTTGGAGGCAGCAGAACGTTCTCCAGGGTGCTTCCAGACTCAGTCATGTCTGTCACATGTGCTCAGTGTGAACCTGCTTTCATCTGTGAAGAGCACAGGGCGCCAGTGGCGAATTTGCCAATCTTGGTGTTCTCTGGCAAATGCCAAGCGTCCTGAAGGGTGTTGGGCTGTAAGCACAACCCCCACCTGTGGCCCTCATACCACCCTCATGGAGTCTGTTCCTGACCGTTTGAGTGGACACATGCACATTTGTGACTTGCTGGAGGTCATTTTGCAGGGCTCTGGCAGTGCTCCTCCTCCTCCTCCTTGCACAAAGGCGGAGGTTGCGGTCCTGCTGCTAGGTTGTTGCCCTCCTACGGCCTCCTCCATGTCTCCTAATGTACTGGCCTGTCTCCTGGTAGCACCTCCATGCTCTGGACACTATGCTAGCACAGCAAACCTTCTTGCCACAGCTGGCATTGATGTGCCATCCTGGATGAGCTTCACTACCTGAGCCATTTGTGTGGGTTATAGACTGTCTCATGCTACCACTCGAGTGAAAGCACTGCCAGAATTCAAAAGTGACCAAAACATCAGCCAGAAAGCATAGGAACTAAGTAGTGGTCTGTGGTCACCACCTGCAGAACCACTCCTTTATTGGGGGGTGTCTTGCTAATTGCCTATAATTTCCACCTGTTGTCTGTTCCATTTGCACATCATCATGTGAAATTGTCAATCAGTGTTGCTTCCTGAGTGGACAGTGGGATTTCACAGAAGTGTGATTGACTTGGAGTTACATTGTGTTGTTTTAAGTGTTCCCTTTTATTTATTTTTTTGAGCAGTGTAGCTTTCTATGTCTTTTTTTTTTTTTTTTTTTTTTTTTTCTGAGCAAAATTCATCTGACGCCAATGAGTAAGGGCTTATTTTTTGCGGGATCAGCGGTACTTTTTATTGGTGTAATTTTTACGATACGTTCTACCTTTTGATCTTTTTGATCTTTTTTTATTCCGCGGTTTGTACCAAAATTGTACCAAATTTATTTATTTTATTTTTTTACGGCGTTCCCCATGCAGGATAATTTACATTATAGCTTTATAGTACACGCAATTATGGATGTGGCAATACCTATTATGTATATAATTAGTGTTTTTGATCTTTGATGATAATACAGGGCTTTTATTGGGCACATATATACACTTTTTACAGGTTATACTATGCTGCAATACATTTGTACTGAAGCACAGTATGACCCGATCAGCGGAACACAGTACAGCCTGTGCGACCCAGCCTGTCGCTGGATCTCACAAGCTTCTGTAGCAGGCAGACAGGAGGTCATAATCTGACCTCCTGCTGCCATAGCAACCAACGGCGACCCGCGATTGTATTGCGGTGCCGACGTTGTGAACAGGGGGAGCGCGCTCCTCCTGTCAACACCATAGATGCCGTGATCAGGATTGATCACGGCATCTATGGGGTTAATGCTGCCAGGATCGGTGAGATTGCAGCCCCGGCAGCTGGGGTGGGACTCTGGTTGTGATTGACAGCTGAGTCCCGCCACCAATCTCCTGCGCTGCCCGCGGCAGTGCAGGAGATCACTAGGACGTATGCATACGTCCTGTAGCAGGAAGGGGTTAAACTATAGAATGTTCTCAAAGGCTTCTGTTACTAGGAGGCACAATCCAGTTTACGACAGTGTTGCCTTCTCCATTGTTCTGTTCCATCATTGCAGCAAAACAATTTTAAAAAGTTGACCAGTTATAGATTGATATGGCGTCCGGCATTTTACTGGACAAAATAGTGTAACATTGGCCCTCATTTACTTAGAAAATCGGGTTGTAAGTCTATGTTGCTTTCTTACCCGACTGCTTTTTTCCCCCGGTATTTATTATTATGTCGCATCCTGTTTGTCGCACTGGGTTTTGTTGGTTTTGGTTTCCAACTCCTCCTCGGGAAAAAATCCACAACAATTCAACAAATTCGGGTTGTAAACCTTTATAAATACGTGGCAAAGCTCAGAAATGTCGGGTTACGCCCCTTTTTCGGGTTTGGGAGAATCCACATCGGGTCCATCGGGAAAAAATGTTGCGTTGTGTCGCAGACTGGCGCACGATGTCTGCGACATGTTGCAGACAAAGATGCGCCAAAAGAAGTCGGGTTTAGAATAGTAAATGAGGGCCATTGTCCATATACGGCTCTTCATAGAAGCCTGTACGGAGTGGGTTTGAGACTACAGACTATTTTATAAAATGCCTTGAAATGAATGTGTGAACACATCTAAATTTAAAAATGCATAGTAGGCTTGTTGTTGATAGTAAATGGTTTTACCCAGGGGCAGATGTACCATGCGTCCAACTTATTACAGTGTTTCCCTACCAGAGTTCTTCCAGATGTTGAAAAACTATAACTCCCAGCATGCCCAGACAGCCTTTGACTGTCCAGGCATGCTGGGAGTTGTAGTTTTGCAACAGCTTGAGCCACTCTTGGGAAACATTGGTCTATTGCCACACAGGGGCTTGAGCTATGGATTTAATGGCTTTTAATGATTCCCTAGTTGCTTAACTTTAAACTTTTAAGTAGCAAGGGGCCCACATGTTATTTTGCACTGATACCACTGCTGTCTTTGTCCACTGGACATCTATCTTTTCATTCGGCAATACATTTTATAGAGATAGAGATAATATTTAAGCAAATATGTCTTGTGTGCATGTTTTTTGTGACACTAATGTACAGCTTTGCAGTGCATTAACTCCTAAAATAACAATGTTCGTCATGACAGCGGCTTTAAATGTTCTGTGTCATGGTTCAGTAGCTTGGACACACAGCCAAGGACTAGGGCACAGGAGGGAGGTTTGTTGGCTTTAGGAAAACTTGAATGAAGTCTAGGCTGGAATCAACAGCTGAGAATTCTGTCTGCGTAAGACGGGGATGAATGTCGCTGGAGATGGCTAAATCTGAGGCACTACCGTCATGTTGTTGAAGTGAGCTTATATAGCTAAATATATATATAATGACAGCAGAAAACATAAGCAGCTCAGTGTGCAGGAACATGACTACCAATTATTAGTGCCCCGAGGCTTTCTAATTACATGCCATCCTCTCACCCCACTGTATCACTAGCGTCATGACCTGCCAGTCACATCCTCTCCAGCCTGAAATAATATCCTTTGCACATTTGTAACTCTTGTGCTAAAGATATGGTTTAGGGAACCGCATCATATCAATTCCTTGATACAGTTTAATAATAGATCCAATAGATCTATTTTTGGATAAGTTGCATCCCCACTGTTGGTTTACAGGAACCCCAAGCCTATAACTGAATAGTAATGCAGCACGATTTTCAGGAGAATTGGTTTTCTTATTGTGTTTGTGTGTTTTCAGGATTTCCTACTCTCTTCTGTAGAAATATTTATTTACGTTATTTTCTTTATTTGTTCTATAAATATTATTTACCTAGGTCTCCCTGTCCTGTGTATTTTATTCATATACTGTTCCTTTGATATTCCCTTGGGGGATAGGCACATTCCTTTATTTGTCCTCAGTGCCACATGCACCCCATTTATGCCCTTTTCATTAGTTACTGTGTATGGATTTTAAGTAATTGTTTTTTTTTCCCCTCTTTCTATAGAGTAATGGTGAGAATATGTATATTTAATAATACATTTTTTTTAAGGTTCCATACAGGCTTCATGCAGTGCTGGTTCATGAAGGCCAGGCGAATGCTGGACACTACTGGGCGTATGTTTACAGCCATTCAAGACAGTGCTGGTTGAAGTGCAACGATATATCCGTGACAGAAGCCACTTGGGAAGAGCTGGAAAGGGACTCCTATGGAGGGGTGAGAAACGCCAGCGCTTACTGCCTCATGTACATAAATAACAAGCTGCCTTATCTTATTAAGGGTAAGTGTTTTATTTAAATTTTTTGTCCCCCCCCCCCCCCCTCTCATGCATCACATTTAAGATTTAAGTTCATCCTATTCATGTTTGTGGGGGATAATGGTTTTCATGAAGGAGATCATCTGCGTATGGCATCCTATAGGCAATGCTCCATTGGGAACTCTAGCTTACTGGTGCCTCCTCTAGGTAGCTAGCCGGTAAGTCAATGTCTGATTGTATATGAGTGTTTAAACACAACTAGAAATATTAGCCGTCAAAATCATATTTACCAGGTACAAAAGATGGCACTTAGGAGGTCGCTTTCTCTTTACTGGGGTACAGCTATTTTGCACAAATGCCCGAGATAATTTGATTTCATCCTGCTTTTATCAGTTTCCATGTATATGCTGGGGGGCCTCCCCCATATACATATGAACGATGAGTGGCATCACACATGGGGTTGCATGTTGAATAATGATGTATACCAGTTTTCTGGACCTTACTCTCTCCCTGACACAATGGGTAATTGGCTGTCAACAAGGGAAACAAAGGCTTGGCTCTCTCCGTTTAAAGGGTACCTCTCATCAAATAAACTTTTGATATATTTTAGATTAATGAATGTTGAATAACTTTCCAATAGCATGTTAATGAAAAATATGCTTCTTTCTATTGTATTTTTCCCGATCAGTCCTGTCAGCAAGCATTTCTGACTCCTGCTGGAGTCCTAAACACTCAGAGCTGCCAGCCTGCTTTGTTCACAGCCAAACAGGCTGTGAACAATGCAGGCTGGCAGCTCTGAGTGTTCTCCTTTGTGAACAAAGCAGACTGGCAGCTCGTAGTGTTTAGGACTCCGGCATGAGTCTGAAATGCTTGCTGCCAGGACTGGTAGGGAGACCCCTAGTGGTCATTTCTTCAAAGTGGAAAATTAAATAGAAAGAAGCATATTTTTTAATAACATGCAATTGTAAAGTTATTCTGCATACATTAATCTATAATATATCAAAAGTTTTTTTGATGAGAGGTACCCTTTAAAATCTGCCATCTGAGGATCCTTCTTCACATTGCATCCCACTAAAATCAGCATGTTCAGCCAACTTTTATCTAATATGTATGGGCAACTCAACATGCAATACTATTTCTAAGTTTTATATCTTTAAAACTATTTTACAGACCTAGAAACGGGACAACTGGAGGATAAAATTAGCAGTCTCCCACCAGCCTTGGCACACTGTATTTTAGGGGATAACCAAAGGTTTGAGCACGATGTGGAAGAATGGGAGGAGACTCATTCCTGCAAGATCCCACAAATAGAGCCTATGGCGACTTCAGAAGAGGAGGTCTTACCTGATGGTAAATATTACCCTTCTTTGATGCTCCTACTTTATTACTAGCTCTAGATTAGTGTTTCCCAACCAGAGCGCCTCCAGCTGTTGAAAAACTACAACTCCCAACATGCCCGGACAGCCTTTGGCTGTCCGGGCATGTTGGGAGTTGTAGTTTTGCAACAGCTGGAGGCGCTCTGGTTGGGAAACGCTGTTCTAGATTGTGACTTTAATTTTCAAGATTTGCTGGGTATCTCACCGGAGCCTCGTTTTATAAAATGATATCAAGACTCCACATATGCTATTACTGATGAAATGTTCATGTAATAGGACATAGAAAAATCATTACCTGGTAGGGAGGTGTGAACTGTGGATGTAGATTGCTGGGCTTCAATAGTAACTATATCATTAGATCCTTTCCATATCAAAGTAATCTCTGCACATCTCCCTGATCCTCTAGTCTCTTCATTCTTAGATTATAGTCTATTTTCACCAACCTTGTAGGCACAGCTCTGTGTTGTGGGGACTTCAATAGATCCTTGTCATCAGAACATGCCATGATCACCAAAGAACAGACTGCTCTTGCCATTACCAAAACTGCTGAGTCCTATGAGAAAAACGGAGTGGAGGCTGCACTAGAAGAGGTAAAAGTTGGACTTCTCAGAAATTCCAGTCAATTACAAGCGTAGTGGGTCCACATTAGAATAGCTGTCTGTGTCTTGTCTGGTGTATCCTCTGCCCATACAGACATGTTTCTCATACTGTCTATCTTTTCTTATTAAATAGAACCCATTCATTTACTAAGTGAAATAGTAGCTCTGTTCAGCATTGGGTGGGTGGCAGCAGGCAGGTGAGTCTGGGCACCTTTTTAAGACACCACCTAATGGAAGACCTTGGTCTTTCCGTGCACAGCTTTCTATAGCTATCGCTAGAGATGAGCGAACTTACAGTAAATTCGATTCGTCACAAACTTCTCGGCTTGGCAGTTGATGACTTATACTGCATAAATTAGTTCAGCTTTCAGGTGCTCCGGTGGGCTGGAAAAGGTGGATACAGTCCTAGGAGACTCTTTCCTAGGAATGTATCCACCTTTTCCAGCCCACCGGAGCACCTGAAAGCTGAACTAATTTATGCAGGATAAAGTCATCAACTGCCAAGCCGAGAAGTTCGTGACGAATGGAATTTACTGTAAGTTCGCTCATCTCTAGCTATCGCCATACCCCTTTTAAAATAGTACATTGAGGTAACGCTGGGGAATGCCAATGTGCCAAAAGCCTGCAAAGAAAATAGTTTATAACAAAAATCTACATAAGCATAAATATATTTCTGTACCCACATACAGTTGACACTCCTACAAAAACCTGTCACTAATAATGAAACAATTCATGGATTAATCATGGAAGACAAATTTGTTTGATCAAATGCATCACCCCATATACCCCTACCCCTCTAGGGGTACTATGGGTCATTCTTTTAAAAAATAAAATTTTGCATCATTGAAACATGTATTTTTTGTCATTATAAATGGCAGTTTAAGGAGCGTAAAAAAAAAGTTATAGCTTGTTTAAGGGTTAATTGAGGCCAACTCTGAAGCATTAGTCCCAATTCAATTCTTAATTTATTTATTTATTTATTTTTTTCCTTCTGCCAAAAACTCTTATAGAATGATTTTCTCTTTATTCAATAGTGCCTCAGGAACTTTTTGTCTAAAGTGAAGCACATTTAACTCCCCGTAATGGTCCAGAGCTACATTCTTTGGGTGAATAAACACGCAGCAGATATTTTTACAGTGAGACTAGAAATCAGTTCAACTAAAAGGGTACATTTCAGATAAATAAGACATTCTGCCCCATGTGAATTCACCCATGAATTAGCATATCCTATTAATACATATTTTAGTATTGACACTAGTAGTATGTCATTTAAATTGGCCCTTGTCTGTGGTTAGGCCATGTCTGCAATAGTGCCAGTGCATCTGGACATAACCCAGGACTGCCATGGGAGTCACACAGCAGGGGACTGAGCAGCTAGTTGGAGGCCACTGTGTTATGGTGTAGTGGAGCTCTTCATTATAGTACCTTCCTGGATTCACAGTCTCCTGTCACCTGTTCTCTTGTATGTCCCTGCTATTCTTCTATCTTTCCTACCTGTACCTTTTATACTTTCCTTTTCCACTGTCACAGCCCACAAAACCGGAGCCAGAGGAGGCCAATCAGTCCGAAGCCGTTCTCTCTAATCAGACCGGAGAGAAGGAGCAGCAGCCCAGCTCCCAGCTTTCCGAAGTGGAGATTCCCACTGTGGGAAAGATACTTGTTAGATCGGACGCTGACGGATATAATGAGGAGGTACAGAGCATGAGAGCTCAACTCCATTCATTTGTCACACAGTAGGGTCAGCTTTTTAACACAAGTGCTTGGCACATACATTCTATAATGGGTAATGATGATACTTATTTCAATTACAATCCTTGTCTTGGGTGCACTGTTGGCTGAGACCATAATACATTGTTAATTCAACAACATAAGCTGCTGGTTTGGGCTACTAACATGGTAACTATTCCTGTGTTCTCTGATTGCTTTCTTTCTACCCTTTTCTTTCACATTCTGACGTCTTTTATTTTCTTCTTTTATTCGACTGCGGTGTTAGACTATGCTGTGCCCTGCCATGCAAGGTGTAATCCTGGCCATACTCAAAGCCCGCCAGGTCTTTGATCGCGATGGGCCTGAAGCAGGGCTTGTTAAGGTATTCGAAGGTTTGCTGTGTGCTAACAAGCGTGAAGCTCATGTTTTGGACAGAATAATACTTTGCTGTGAATACTAACGTGTGCTGCTGTCATTATGTAGTACTTTAAACTAACCAGAATTGAAGCTTGGCTTAGATGAGTGTTTCTTTTTAAAGATGCACTCCAGGAAGTTTTTTATTTGCTTATATAGAGCTGCTATAATTTGAGAATTATGAAGAGGTTCTTGTGTATGTCTTGGACCAGGGATGTGGAATTTCTATCGCCCGACGCCCGGGACTAGCAGTTTTGGGCGCCGGGCAGGTGAATTTGTCCGGCCCTTAGCCCGGCTTCGGGCAAGCAGGGCCGGACCTGACAAGTGCCGCGGGGATCTGCAGTCTGTATGGAGCGGGCACCCGACTCCTGCCCGCTCCATACTCTGCAGCCTGTGTAGCAGAGCAGGGGAGATGAGAAGCTGTGTACAGTATTTGTCTTCTCTCCCCTGCTCTGCAGACATGCGGGGGGGAGATGAGGGCGCGTGGCTTCTTTCTCCCCGTGCAGACCTGCGTCCTCTGCCTTCGCTCCCCGCACGTCTGCACGGGGAGATGCATGCGGCGCTCACAGGGGAGTATGGAGCGGGCCCGGGACTCGTGCCCGCTCCATACTCTGCAGCCCCCGGCTGTTCTCAGTAGCCGGGGGCCGCCGCTAATAGCCAGCATGTGGCGATCGCCGCGGCTGGCTATTAACCCTTTAGATCGCCGCTGTCAAAGCTGACAGCGGCGTCTAAAGGGACATGTGAACGCTCCCTGGTGGGCTAGTGGGGTGGATCACCCCCCCCCCCCGCAGCGCGATCGCAGGGGGGCGATCCACTATGGAGGTAGCCGGAGGACTTACCTCTGCTTCCTCCTGTCCCGGCTCTGTCATTGATAGATCCTGGCTGGACCAGGCTCTATCAATGGATCACAGAGCACACAGATTAATAGAGTTCAAAAGAAGTCTAATAAAGTGTCAAAAAAAAAAAATAATAATAAATAAAAGTTTTAATAAAAGTTTGAAAGACACATATTAACCCAGTGGTCTTCAAACTGTGCCCCTCCAGATGTTACAAAACTACAATTCCCAGCATGCCAGGACAGCCGTTGGCTGTCCGGGCATGCTGGGAGTTGTAGTTTTGCAACATCTGGAGGGCCACAGTTTGAAGACCGCTGCATTAACCCCTTCCATGTTAAAAGTTCAAATCACCCCCTTTTCCTATATAAAAACATGCAAACATAATAAAAATAAACATATTCGTTATCGCTTCGTGCGTAATTGTACAACCTATTAAAATATAACATTAAGTATCCCGTATGGTAAATGTAAAAAAAATACCAAACCACAGATTTGAAATTTTTATAATATCCCATAAAAAAAAGTAAAAAAGCGATTAAAAAGTCAGATCAATGCCAAAATGGTACCGATACAAAAAACAGATTATGGCGCAAAAAATGAGCCCTCATACAGCCTGGTATGCGGAAAAAGAATAAAGCTACAGGGGTTAAAAAAATAGCAATTAAAAAAATTAGAAAAAGTCCAGAATTAGTAAAACCTGACGTAAACGATACAAATCTATTATTGCGTAATCAGGCGGCCTAAAGTATAAAACTAACATGTTACCTCAACCACAAGGTAAATGGCGCAGAAAAGAAAAAGACCAAATCTGCAAAATTATCTTTTACTATTTCAATATCACATCCCTTAATATATATTTATATATTTTTTTGGTTCAGAGAATACGTTATTGAAAAATTAAAAGGTATCATTATAGTAGGTAGTTATGACTATTATAGGGCAAGGAGGAAAAAATCAGAGCATAAAAGCGAAAATTGGCCCGGACAAGTGGATCGTCATGAGGGACAAGTAGATTTTGCTCCATTTTAGTCCCGTGGACAAGTAGTTTTTTTATAAAAATTCCACACCCCTGCTTGGACTTACCTGTTTTAGCTGATGTAGCAGGTATAAGATTGGCTCCATGTTGGTTTGCAAGTCCATAACTGAATTTCTTCTGTAATACAGCCTATATTTCCCATGAATCATCTGGCATTGGGAATGGAGTTTTATGATGGTTTCTGGTGCTGGAGTTTATTCAGCTGTACTCATTAGACGCACAAGTGGGTTGAGTCAGTTCACATTATGTACCGTTTAGATGAGTTTTCTTATTGAAAGTGGGGTTTTTTAGAGAAATATTCACATGTTAAATTCTTATTCCTTTTTAACTGATAGTAAAAATGACACATTTTTATTGTGATTTGCACAAATGCGGTTCAGTATAATTTTTCCACAATGTTGCGAAAACTACAACAGGAGTAGCTCTCCCCAGTCTTAGGGGGTATATAACTACTATATATCATGATCCCATAAAAATAGCAAGAGTGTATAGATCTGGGTGGGAAGAGGTTTGGGGGCTGGCAGGAGGGGGATCTGGTAGGTGATGGTGCCATCCTATAATATACAGGAAGTCAGCTGACCCAGGACTGACATCCTGTGACACACATCAATCATTGTAACTTTTGTAGGAGTTAGACTGGTAATCACATGCCAAAGTTAGGGTAATAACATGCATAGATGTAGCTTTACTGGAATAAAACAAAAGGCACTGTATGACTAGCGATGGTGAATGTGTATGATATGGGCAAAAAACAGGAAAACCCTGGAGTGCTTCTTTAATGTTGTGATTGGTTTTACAATCCACTGTTGGGGTCATATGGGAAAAGTGGAGCAGTTACCTACGGCGAGCCAACAGGTTGATGAAGGGGAAGTCTGATCCGCTGCTAATGGCAACTACTTCAGGCTTCTCCTTTACTAAGAAATGGTATGGTCAGCCTAATTCTTAACTTAAAGAAGGTATTTCTTGAGAAAATTCACGACACCTGTCCTCAGGCTTTGTGTGGTATTACAACTTGGCTCTATTCACTTCAGTAGAACTGAGATGCAATGCTACATACAACCTCAGGACAGGCGTGGCACTGTTTTTTAGAAGAAATCAGCTCTGATTTTCAAATCCTGAAAAACTCCTTTTTAAGGATCACATTTTTCTTCTACATTTGGTATATATTGGTATACATTGCCAAAAAGAGGTCAGATGATTGTAATTTTGGCCTCCATCAGGGTGGTGTACACTAAAAAATTAAGTATAGTGTAGTAGACTACTCTATTCCATATTTGGGATGCTGTACAAAATGGATCTGTTGAACACTTCTTGTATTAGCCTATGGCCAATAGGTGGCACTGTATGGCATTCATCACAGCCCCTATATAAAGAGAAACTGTAGCCTCTTCCTAAAACATCAGCCATGTAAAGATGTGGATCCTCATACCCCGACACTTCTTATTTATGTCTAGCCACCAAACTAAAGTTTAATCTATTGTTCTTATGTTAATATAGGAAACTTTGCTATTTAATTGCTGTTAAAATTTTCAAACTTTTATATGTTTTTAATGTGATTGAAAAAACGTCCACTAGGTGGCTCTGTTCTGTTCCCTGCGCAATAGTTAGTTTGGTCTCCTCCCAGCCTGGCAGGAGACCAAACTAAGAAAGTGCATGTGGGGCATAGCGAGGCACAGCTCTCATAGGCTTTAGTGACGTTGCGCCTGCTGGGGAACGCCCACTTTCTCATGCTGGGAGCTCACACAATGTGAACAAGGGGAAATATATGATACAGAGATTTTTACAGCTTGGGAAAAATTTTAAGGGCAGGAGGGGTGTTAGGAGTAATTAGGGAATATAATTCTGAGTTAGTTTAGAAAATATGGTTTAATGACAGGTACTTTTTAATTTCAGCACTGAAAAAGTGGTTTTGCAACATCTGGAGGGCCAGAGTTTGTAGACCACTGACCTAGAAGATCTAATGGCCTGAGCACCACAGCTTGTGTGCTGTTGAGAGCATAATTCATACATTGCAGTGCTATCCATAGACCGTCAACAGGGTGTGACCCTTTAAGTGTACCAGTCATATTGCAGTAGAAATAATGCTTATATATGTTACTCATTAGGTCCTACATATGCTTTACAGATCTTTATGTCTAGCTTCTGTATTTGGCTCACAAATCTTTCTGTTCTGCTGCTCACTGATTTTGACATCCACTGCTCAGGAAGAGGCGTGTCCAAGGCAAGCACTAATCCTAATCGCATTCATTTTCTCCCTGAGTTTACTGTGCTGTGCTGGATCTCTTCATCCAATCACTGCAGGCTATGTTGTGACCTTCTCTCTGTTTTTAGACAGGAGTCTGATAACAGGACAGGAGTGAGTACAGAGGAGTGCTAGTCCTGCCCTCACTTTTGTTTCAGCTGGGACAAAGATGATGCTGCAGGATTCTGGGGGAGATTTATAAAAACCTGTGCAGAGGGAAAGTTGGCCAGTTGCCCATAGCAACCAATCGGATAATTTCTTCCATTTTTCACAGGCCTCTTTAAAAATAAAATAATCTGATTGGTTGCTATGGACAACTGTTCAACTTTTCCTCTGCACAGGTTTTCATAAATCTCCCCATTTATTCTGTATGGTATTGGGACCCCTAGTGGTCTTTTTTTTTTTAATTACCGTATTTTTCGGCCTATAAGACGCTCTGGCATATAAGACGCACCCAATTTTAAAGGATAAAAATCTAGAAAATAAAGATTCTGAACCAAATACAAAGTATAGGACAGTGATCTTCAACCTGCGGACCTTCAGATGTTGCAAAACTACAACTCCCAGCATGCCCGGGCAGCCGTTGGCTGTCCGGACATGCCGGGAGTTGTAGTTTTGCAACATCTGGAGGTCCACAGGTTGAAGACCACTGGTATAGGAGGTAGTATTCACGTGTCCCCGCTGCTCCGGACCCGTCACCTCTAGTCACCGCTGCCCTGGATGTCACCCACCATCGCTGTCCCTGTCGCTCCGGAACTTCTCTGCTGCCCGGTATCCTCGCTCTCCGTCACCGCCATCACGCCGCTACGCACGCCACTCCTATTGGATGACGGGACGGCGTGCGCGACGACGTGATGATGACTAAGGAGAGCGCCGGCCATGCAGGGGATCCCGGAACGGAGCAGACACCGAGGAGGCAGGTAAGGTCCCTCCTGGTGTCCTGTAAGCTGTTCGGGATGCCGCGATTTCACCGCGCCGGTCCCGAACAGCCCGACTGAGCAGCCGGGTTAGTGTTATTTTCACTTCAAACGCGGCAGTCAGCTTTGATCGCTGCGTCTGAAGGGTTAATACAGGGCATCGCCGCGATTGTTGATGTCCTGTATTAGCCGCGGGTCCCGGCCGTTGATGGCTGCAGGGACCGCTGCGATAGGACAGGGTTTTAATGTGTATTTGCCGTATAAGACGCACCAACTTTCCCCCCCCCCCAGTTTTGGGGAAGAAAAAGTGCGTCTTATACGGCGAAAAATTACGGTATATATGTACAATATATAGAAAGTTTTTCATTCTGACAGTGCCCGTTAAACACTCATAATTGAGAATTAAGCAGTGGTGACCGCCCAGTTGACTAAGTGACAAATTTGTTGAGCAGTAACGCTACACAGATAAGGATAGATCCCCTTTAATATATTTGTCTGGAGCTTTTTCCAATGTACACACTAAATTGTAAGAAAAAGATGTGAATGAGGACTTAACTGCGTTTATTGTGCACAATCACATATTGCTGACTTGATCTGCCACAATTACATGTACAGGGGAAAAACTTTTTAGACTGTGAAAGGGGGTCGGGGATGTAGCCTTGATCCTTTATGGCTGGTGTAAGGTATGGTTGGGTGGACATCATTGGATGCTGCAGGTTATTGATCTGCATAAAACAAACACCAGGCACTGGTGCACAAAGCTCCGATTGTGCTGGCATAGAACAATGTGTTGGCTGTGTTAGAAGACAGGAAGGTTTTTCTCATTCTCTATAACACAGTGGTAGCACCAGTCTTTTTTTCTGTGCTCCAGGACATTTCCTTCATTGAATTTGCATACTTGGCCCTTCACGTTCTGGATGTGCCAGCAGAACAATGAGCAAGCAGATTAAAAGAGAGAGATTGTGAAAAACATAAAACATTGACTCTCCAAAATACTAAGTTAATAGTCACTAGCATTAGGACACTGCAGATTTTGGCCAACACAGGTCTAAACTACATGGGCACTTTTTATTAGTTCTTACATTAGCAAGCACCTGTGTGCAACTGGTTTTACTATTTCATGTCTCTTATGATAAGTCATGCATTTTTTAGAGCTGATCTTGGTTTTGCTCGAGGCACTAAACCCACCTATATACCACTCCAGTACAAAACAATCAGTTGTGATGTTGGACACAAAACAATTACCTGCTGAAATGTTAGGCTGACAACGCCACATATCTCTATGGATCTGACATGACTATAGGGCTGCAACTATTATATTCATAATCGATTAGTTGGCCGATTATTGTTCATCGACTTATCTGATAAAAATAACAATAGTGGAGAAGAGGAGACTTTGTGAGTTAGATTGGGGAGGGGATCGGACTGAAGGTCTTCTGTGTATTTCAGGTAAGGAATGCATTGTGTGTTAAGAATTTGTGGGGTCGGCTAAATGCTAAGCTTTGCGGAGGCTGAGAGGAATAGCTTTTTACTATATTTAAATACCTATATTAATTCTTTTAAATATAATTTTTTCCCCCTTGTTAAGGCTATACCCCCTCCCTGTTTCTTTCCTGTGGCCAGATAGGAGGGGCAGCATATTCCCTGGTTGTCCAGCCTACATGCCCCCGGCAGCCCATCTAGTGAAGAGGGGTCAGCACACATAATCTTCCTGCATCTTCTCTATTGTGAATCTGGCCTTTAGCACAGAGCCTGACATCCCGGGGACTCACGATAGCTGCAGAAAGGAGCTGCGGGAAGCAGGAGATGGGGTGTGCTGGACTTTCTCTTCACTATACAGACTGCAGGGGATCACAGTTGCAGATATACATTGTGATAATCGCTATGTGTATGTGAACTTTAGAAATTGGCTGACCAACTAATCGACCAAACGATTATGAAAATAGTTGACAACTATTTTCATAATCTGTTAGTTGCCGATTATTAGGTTAGTTGTTTCAGCCCTTCATTACGATTACATATAATTGTTGGTTAAACTGATCCATAAGTAAGGAAAAGGTTTCAGAGAACGTTACCTGTCTGTTTGCTAATTGTGTACTCTACGATAATGCATTTTGAGGTTTCTTCCCCTTCATCAGATTGTGCATGCCCATATGGCATGCATTATTTAGTGAGGGGAGAGGAACCCCAAAAAGCATTGTTGTATGCAATTTTTAAAAAATCCTTTCTTTGGAGTTTTTTTTTTTTTTTCTCTTTTAGGCTAGGTCAATGTTTCCCAACCAGGTTTGCAAAACCACAACTCTCAGCGTGTCTGGACTGCCATTGGCTAGGTTCACACAGTGTATTTAATTGTTTTAATGTTTTTCACAAAATAGTGTAAAAATTGCATCCCTATTTTTTACATAGTGTGCTTTATGTAAGTGTATGGAAAAGTGGTTGTCTGTGCATACAATATATAAAAAAAGGACACATTTTTTTCCATCCACGTAAATATTTTAAAAATAAAAGAAGCAATCTGATTGGTTGCTGGGTGCCATGTCTTTACTCTTTGTCTGCATGGCTTTGGATAAATCTAACAAGAAGAGGAGATGATCCAGCGTGGGTCAATAGAAATCCAGACTTTATTGGAACTCACAGTAAAAGCAGTAAAAGCAACCAGCAGATCAGACGCGTTTCAGGCGCATGCGCCCTTCGTCAGTGATGTCATCCATTTGCACAGGTGTCAGTTAAATACCGACCAGGTAGTGGGTGGAGAGTTAACCACCAATTGAACTACACTTGGACCGCTGACAATGGTGCAGAGGAGGATACTAATACAAAACATAGACAAAATGTTAGTAAAAGTACAAGAAGCTAAAACAATGCACTAATATGCAATTTTGCACAAATGGCTTGTACAACACAGGAAAATAACATGGTGATAAATGTACACCAGTTATAATCCGCTGTGAAAGTGGAACAAACGTGTGTGTGTGACTGCGGCGCTAATAATGGAACAGCAATTCTCTCTTTAAATTCAGACCCTTCGGTGCACTGGTGCCCAAAGTGAATTGCCAGAATGCCTCACGTTCCAACAATTTTCGCCGCACACAACCACCACGGGGTCCTATGTGAACACGTTCTATAGCATAAATTTGAAAATAATTAATGTGGCCACCATGTACAGTTTTAAAATGTAAAGATGCTGCCGATCGGTTTCTTACGGTATTGCTGGTTATGTCATTGAGATGTTCCAGTGCTCTGACCCGAAGTTTCCTGGAAGTGGAGCCTACGTATTTAAGTTGGCACTGCGAACACTCAATGACATAGACTACATTATGGTGGTTACAATTAATATAATCTTTTATCTGATAATTTTTAGTTTGCTCTGCATTGGAAAATTGTGTGCATAATTTAGCATAATTACAAGTTCTACAAATCCTACCGCCACATTTAAAAAATCCTCTATTACTCAACCAGTTATTTCTGTTAACTGTGTTGGACAATACCAAGCTAGGGGAAAGAATATCTCCCAGGGTTTTTGCCTTTTTTGGGACTATGTGACAACCTTTCGATAATATTTTTGCTACAGTTTCATCCTGTCTCAGGAAATGGAGGTGTCTATTGATAATATTCTTGACCTGTGTAAATTGGGGAGAATAAGTAAGTGCTATGACCGGTTTGTTCAGAAAATTAGAGCGACTGTGTTGTGAACAGTTAATAGGTGGAGAAATTAGACGAGAACGGTCCTTTTTAGCAACAATAGTTTTAGCTCTGGATAAAGTACGTTTAGTGTAGCCTCTATTCGCGAGCCTACGTGAAGCCTCACTGATTTGAGACTCGCAAGTAGAGGGACCACTACAATTTCTTTTTATCCGTGTAAATTCTCCTACTGGAATAGCCCTGATGGTATGTGGCGGATGATTACTATCAGCTCTGAGAATAGTGTTACCTGCAGTGGGTTTGCGGAACGTTGAAACAGAAATGATATGATCTGGTACTGAGCTGAATTCAAGGTCAAGGAAGGAAATGCTGGATGGGTGTGAATGGTGAGTGAATTTAAGATTGTAGGAATTGTCATTAATGTATTCCAGGAACAGTGGTATGGCAGACATATCACCCCTCCAAATCAGGAGGAGATCATCTATGAATCTGCCATACCACTGCACGTGGGAAACAAATGGATTGGATGTGGAAAAGAGGTACTTGGATTCCCAATATGACATAGTCAGATTGGCTAAAGATGGTGAATGTCTAGCGCCCATGGAAACGCCACTAGTTTGAATGAAGAACATGCGGTCAAAAGAAAAAAAGTTATGTGTCATGAGATACCATGTGCTCATTTTAATAAATTCTTTTAAATCAGAGGTATAGTCACTGTGGTTGTCCAAATGGTACATCAGTGCCTCCATGGCGACATGCCAGGGAATACTGGTGTACAATGAGACAACATCACAAGTTAACCAACTATGCTCTGGCCTCCATGTTAGGTGTTCGAAAGCTCTAAGAACATCTCTAGAATCTTTAAGATACCCAGGGACCCTTTGGACCATGGGCTGAAGCATTTGATCAGTCCATATGGATAGTTTTTCTGAAAGGGAACCGCAAGAAGATACAATCGGTCTCATAGGGGGGGGTGAGATTAGTTTATGGGTTTTGGGTAGGCCGTACATGATGGGGATAATGGGTTCATCCACCAGCATGTATTCCCTATCCCTATTTGAAATGACACCCAAACTAACCCCCTCACTCAGTAGTTTATCCAACTCATTTTTAAACTTGGCGGTAGGATCAAAATCCAATTTTTTGTACACATTTGTATCCAAAAGTAGATCATTAATTTGTTGCATATAAATCGCCTTATCCATCACAGTGACTGTGCCGCCCTTATCAGACATTTTAATGACTATATCATCTGCAATACTAAGTTCATTGAGAGCGGCATTTTCACTGTGCGAAAGGTTGCGATGTTTGTTGGGCAGTCCTGATCGACTGTTACCCAATGCAATTAAATCCACCTCCACTGCATTTTGGAATAAATCCATACCATTGGTTCTAGATTGAAGAGGATAAAAATAAGGGTTAGCATTTCTATGAGCAGGGTTGCTATTGGTAACTGCATCTGATTGTTCTCCAGCTAAATCTTGTAATGTGCATAAAGCCACCTGCTCCGAGAAATGTAATCCACAAAATTCGTTAACATAATTATTACGAGAGATAGGTACATTATAATCCATAACAACATCTGCGAAAAAATGTTTTTTGATTGTCAAATTTCGTACAAACTTGTTAATTTCACATAACATTTTAAAAATTTGCAGATCGTTAGATGGGGAGAAATTCATTCCCCTACTAAGGACACTGATTTGGTCAGGAGTGAGTGTCCTATTAGATAAATTTAACACTGTTAATTTCTCGTCACTTGGCTCCTCAATCTGGGAGTGGCCACGTCTGTTGTGTTTTCTTCCCCCCCCTCCGGGAGGGTTTCCTTTGCGCTTGGAGTTTTTTGAAAGATGACGCTGTTGAACAGCTGAAGACTGTGAAGTGTCCGATTCTGTGCTATCTCCATTGGCTTCCGTTTCATACTCAGATGAGCTGAATGTAACTTTCGGTTTGCGGTTGCGATTCCTTCTTCTATAATTTTTATTTTTATTTTTGAGAATGGATTTGGGTTCACTTGATTCCCATTTGCCCCACGCATAGACTTGATTGGTTTCATAGTCCCGTATGTCCCGCTGTAACTTGATTTTTTTGGTTTCCATGATGTGGGTTTCCATTTTATTAATGCGCTCATTTATTTTATCCAAGAAATCTTTATATTCAGGTAAATCCTTGTACAATTCAGCTTCACTCTTAAATTTGTCAATGTCCTCTGTGAGGGTCTCCAATCTGAGAGACTCAAATTTAGTGATAGTCCTCATGATACTTTTGGAACAAATGGTAAGAGCCTCATTCCACTCATTCAGCATTTCATCACAATAGACAACATTAGGAATTTTCCGGATCCGTAGACCTCTCGGAATAATTTCTTTAGTTAAATAATTCGTGAGAGTGGTGTGATCCCACCATAACTTCATTTCCTGGAATTGCAGGCGTTCAAGATTATGCATGCATACTTTAAGGTTCACCAGATTAGGTTCCTGGGATCCTGTAGCAGCAAATAAATTGGCTGCTTTGGCAGAATGGTTCAAATTAGCCATGACTGCAAAACGCAATAGTGAACTGGGTTGCACACAGTACCTTGCTTATGATCCTGTGAAGTTCTCTGGAAGGTGGTGAGCACGGAATGGCTGTAGAACTTGGCAAGTATAGTTCGGAAAAATCCAGCTCGCTCCACCAATGCGCCCCCGACACGGATCCGCACCCAGCCCGGTGCACATGGATTCATTGCTGTTCCATTATTAGCGCCGCAGTCACACACACACACGTTTGTTCCACTTTCACAGCGGATTATAACTGGTGTACATTTATCACCATGTTATTTTCCTGTGTTGTACAAGCCATTTGTGCAAAATTGCATATTAGTGCATTGTTTTAGCTTCTTGTACTTTTACTAACATTTTGTCTATGTTTTGTATTAGTATCCTCCTCTGCACCGTTGTCAGCGGTCCAAGTGTAGTTCAATTGGTGGTTAACTCTCCACCCACTACCTGGTCGGTATTTAACTGACACCTGTGCAAATGGATGACATCACTGACGAAGGGCGCATGCGCCTGAAACGCGTCTGATCTGCTGGTTGCTTTTACTGCTTTTACTGTGAGTTCCAACAAAGTCTGGATTTCTATTGACCCACGCTG
The DNA here is from genome assembly GCF_029499605.1 of Hyla sarda. Taxonomy (NCBI): domain Eukaryota; kingdom Metazoa; phylum Chordata; class Amphibia; order Anura; family Hylidae; genus Hyla; species Hyla sarda. Next base: position 86,207,017 of record NC_079198.1, read on the forward strand.
GATCATCTCCTCTTCTTGTTTGAATCCATGTGCACCGGGCTGGGTGCGGATCCGTGTCGGGGGCGCATTGGTGGAGCGAGCTGGATTTTTCCGAACTATACTTTGGATAAATCTCCCCGATTGTGTGCACAGTTTGAAGTTGTAGTCTTGCATGAGCCAGAGGCCCTGTTTTGGGAACCTTGCTACATGGTCTGGTAACATATAGTGCTGTCTATTTATTTTTAGGGGGATTCTTTAACGGGATTTTTTCATTGTTTGTCTGATGTGTTAGACCACCCATTTTCCAAGGAATAATAAAAAACTGAGCTAATTTCTTAAATAAAAAAACACTTCCTTTGTCTCCAGGTTGGGTGTGGTTCTGCAGCTAAGTTCCATTAAAGTGAATGGAGCCAAGTTGTAATACCACTCCCAACCTGGGGACAGACTTGGAGCTGTTTTTGAAAGAAATTAGCTCTGGTTTTCTATTCCTGGATAACCTCTTTACCTGTATTAGGTGGTATTCTCACGTACAGCACCCTACGCATATGTATGTTGCTGGATTTTAACCTGCAGAATTGAATCTGTGTTCAGTTATTTCACTTTGAACAAAATCCTGCACATCAAATATGCACAGGATACTGTATGTGTGAATAGACTCCTAGAGAGTAATTAAAGAAGGTCCATTTGAGTCCTTAGTTGATGTCGCTTGGACTATTAAAGTGAATAGTATGCAATCTATTTTGACAGTATAACAACATTTATGTATAGTGAAAGGGAAAATTGTGAGCATGAACGCTTACTGTCAGGCTTCCTTACAGCTCATCAAGGGGGAGGGGACCTACACAACTGCTCCCATTGCACCTATGTACTCCAGATTTAAAAGGGTTGTCCAGGAATTAGAAACAATAGAGATTGGAAGACTACCGAAGATAATAGAATGTCATTAGAAAATGACTTATTATTTATATCAAGTTTTATGTTAAAGGGGAAATGTCACCCGCTCTAACCTGCTCTTACTGCCTGATTTTGCCAATCAACAGGGTCTTTACATGTGTTTTTTTTCCTACATGGTGCTGTTCATGAGAGAGCCTTAAAAATTCTAATATTTAACCCCTTTAGGACCAAGCGTTTTTCTGTTTTTGCACTTTAGTTTTTTCCTCCTTATCGTTGTAAAAATCATAACCCTTTCAATTTTCCACCTAAAAATCCATGTGATGGCTTGTTTTTTTGCGCCACCAATTCTACTTTGTAATGACATCAGTCATTTTACCTAAAAAATCATTGTGTGACAAAATTGAAGAAAAAAACACAATTTTGTTAGTTTTGGAGGCTTCCGTTTCTATGCAGTACATTTACCGGTAAAAAAAAGACACCTTATCTTTATTCTGTAGGTCCATACGATTAAAATGATACCCTACTTATATAGGTTTGGTTTTGTCGGACTTCTGGAAAAAATCATAACTACATGCAGGAAAATTTCCTCTTCTGACCCCTATAACTTTTATTATTTTGCGGTATGAGGGCTCATTTTTTTGCACCGTGATCTGAAGTTATCTGTATCATTTTTGTTTTAATCTGAATTTTTGGTCATTATTTCATTTTTTTTTTTATGGTATAAAAAGTGACAAAAAATATGCTATTTTTGATTTTTTTTTTCCGTGCGCGCCATTGACCATGTGGTTTAATTTACGAATATTTCGGACATTTACATATGTGGAGATACCATATATGTTTATTTTTATTTACGCAGTTTTTTTTTAAATGGAAAAAGGGGGTTGATTCAAACTTTTATTAGGGAAGGGGTTAAATCACGTTAATTAACCTTTTTTATTTTTATTTTTTTGCAGTGTTACAGCCCCCATGGAGGGCTATAACATTGCACACACTGATCACTGCTATGCCATAGCATAGTACTGATCATCGTTATCTGCGCTTGATTGCTCAAGGCTTGGAGAAATCAAACACCGATCAGACAGCAAAGAGCACAGTAAGGCACCTCCCGCTGTCCTCTCAGCGGTTCAGGACGCAGCGATTTCACCGCGGTGGTCCCGAACAGCTCAGCTGAGCTAACCGGCATTGATTTCTCTCGTTTTAGACACCACAATCAACTTTGATCGCGGCTCTAAAGGGTTAATAGCCCGATCGGCGATGTCCGGTATTAGCCGCGGGTCCTCGTTGCTGTTAGTAACCAGGACCCAGCAGAACCAAAGCACGCTCAGCTTCTGGGCACACTTCACAGATCGGGAGCCGGCCACGGACATAAATATACGTCCGTGGTCATTAAGGGGTTAAATGAGTGTCTGTGGTGCTCTCTGGATTTTCCATAGCCCCTTGGGGCACTGGTACAACCACCCAACTGGTCCTTGATGCATGCCCCCTAATAGACATAACCGTCCTTTTCTACATATAGCCACTACGTTCTGTAAGATCGGGCACATCAGATCTCACAGCATGAGGCCTCTGTTCTGTGCTCCCATGGGCGCCCAGATCCTCAGCACAGCTGGAGTGCAGCGAATCACCATGCATGCACTGCAGCGGCGGCAGCGGCAGCTATGTGCAAAAGAGGAATGTTATGAATAATTACTATGGGGCCTGCATCAAGGACCAGCCAGGCTGGCTTACCAGTGGGCCCTGAGGGCACCAACTCATTTACATATCAGGATTTTTGGGGACATCTCTGGAACAGCCCCACATAGGAAAAAAATTAAGACCCTTGTAATCCGTGTCACTCATAATCGGGCAGTACCAGCTGCTGTCAGATATACTTAAATAAAAAATTCCTGGAATACCCCTTTGACTATGCTACAGGGGCTGTAAAGTTAGTGTAGTTCATAATATAGTGCAGGGATGTGGAAATGATATAGCCCGACGCCCGGGACATGCAGTTTTGAGCACCGGGCAGGTGGATTCTTCCAGCATTTAGCCCGGCTTCGGGCAAGCAGCGCTAAATGCCGGAAGAATTTTAAATGTGTGCGCAGCGTGTGTATTGTACCTGCGGCCTCCTTCCTGAAGCGGTGCGCACTATCCGCGACGTCATAGGAAGCGCAGGACGCCGGGACGCATAGGCAGCGGCGTGACGCTGACTTCCCGTGCGGCGCCTGGGATGACGTCACTTGACGTGCTCATCGTGCATTCCCCGGCCCGTGCATCGCGCATCCCCTGGCCCGTGCATCGCGCATCCCCTGGCCCGTGCATCGCGCATCCCCTGGCCCGCGCATCGCGCATCCCCTGGCCCGCGCATCGCGCATCCCTCGGCCCGCGCATCGTGCATCCCCCGGCAAGGTCCTGCGATCTTTACAGGCAGCAGTAAGTGTAAAACGTCCATAGAGATATTTTTAAGGGGGTATAATTGTTTAAATAGGAACCCTACCTAGGTGATCATGTATATCTGGGGGCCTGTACATCAATTGGGAACCCCTATCTCTTTATCAGGTGGGGCTCCAGCTGTTGGAAAACTACAACTCCCAGCATGCCCAGACAGCCATTGGCTGTCCGAGCATGCAGGGAGTTGTAGTTTTGCAACAGCTGGAGGCTTCCTGGTTGGAGAAACAGCGGTATACTGTCTGCACAGTGTTTCCCAACCAGGTGGTGCCTCCAGCAGTTGCAAAACTACAACTCCCAGCATGCTCGGACAGCCAATGGCTGTCTGGGCATGCTGGGAGTTGTAGTTTTGTAACAGCTAGAGGCTCCCTGGTTGGAGAAACAGCGGTATACTGTCTGCCCAGTGTTTCCCAACCAGGTGGTGCCTCCAGCTGTTGCAAAACTACAACTCCCAGCATGCTCGGACAGCCAATGGCTGTCTGGGCATGCTGGGAGTTGTAGTTTTGCAACAGCTAGAGGCTCCCTGGTTGGAGAAACAGCGGTATACTGTCTGCCCAGTGTTTCCCAACCAGGTGGTGCCTCCAGCTGTTGCAAAACTACAACTCCCAGCATGCTCAGACAGCCAGTGGCTGTCTGGGCATGCTGGGAGTTGTAGTTTTGCAACAGCTGGAGGCTTCCTGGTTGGAGAAACAGCGGTATACTGGCTGCACAGTGTTTCCCAACCAGGTGGTGCCTCCAGCTGTTGCAAAACTACAACTCCCAGCATGCTCGGACAGCCAATGGCTGTCTGGGCATGCTGGGAGTTGTAGTTTTGCAACAGCTAGAGGCTCCCTGGTTGGAGAAACAGCGGTATACTGGCTGCACAGAGTGTCACAGCTCACTCCCCCACTGTGACACACAGGTCCCAGCACATAGAAGATGCCCCATTATCCTTATGTGCGGGCGGTGAAAATTTTATATATAAAATTACCATTATTCAGTATGAACAGGTAAACCGCCCTGCCCTAGGGGTCATATATATCTGGGGACCTGTACACCTATTGGGAACCCCTATCTCATCATCAGGTGGGGCTCCCCACAGGGATGTGGAATTCCTATCGCCCGAGGCCCGAAAAACAGTTTTGGGCGCCGAGCAGGTGAAATTGTCCGGCCCTTAGCCCGGCTACGGGCAAGCAGGGCCGGACCTGACAAGTGCGGTGGCGATCTGCAGTCTGTATGGAGCGGGCTCGGGATTCCTGGCCGCTCCATACTCTGCAGTCCCCGGCTGTTTTCAGTAGCCGGGGGCCGCCGCTAATAGCCAGCATGCGGTGATCGCCACGGCTGGCTATTAACCCTTTAGATCGCCGCTGTCAAAGCTGACAGCGGCATCTAAAGGGAGATGTGAATGCTCCCTGGTGGGCTAGTGGGGTGGATCGCCCACCCCCCCCCCCCCCCCCGCAGCGCGATCGCAGGGGGGAGATCCACTATAGAGGTAGCCGGAGGACTTACCTCTGCTTCCTCCTGTCCCGGCTCTGTCATTGATAGATCCTGGCTGGACCAGGCTCTATCAATGGATCACAGAGCACACAGATTAATAGAGTTCAATAGAATCTATTCATCTGTATGAGGAATCTAATGATTCCTCCTATAAGTGTAATAAAGTGTAAAAAAAAAAAAAGTTTTAATAAAAGTTTGAAAGACACATTAACCCAGTGGTCTTCAAACTGTGACCCTCCAGATGTTACAAAACTACAATTGTCCGGGCATGCTGGGAGTTGTAGTTTTGCAACATCTGGAGGGCCACAGTTTGAAGACCGCTGCATTAACCCCTTCCATGTTAAAAGTTCAAATCACCCCCTTTTCCTATATAAAAACATGCAAACATAATAAAAATAAACATATTTGGTATCGCTTTGTGCGTAATTGTACAACCTATTAAAATATAACATTATGTATCCCGTACGGTAAATGTAATAAAAATACCAAACCACAGACTTGCCATTTTTATAATATCCCATAAAAAAAAAGTTAAAAAGCGATTAAAAAGTCAGATCAATACCAAGATGGTACCGATACAGAAAACAGATTATGGCGCAAAACATGAGCCCTCATACAGCCTGGTATGCAGGAAAAAAAAAAAAAGCTACAGGGGTTAAAAAATGGCAATTAAAAAGATTAGAAAACGTTCAGAATTAGTAAAACATGACGTAAACGATACAAATCTGGTATCGCTGTAATCAGGCGCCTAAAGTATAAAACTAACATGTTACCTCAACCACAAGGTAAATGGCGCAGAAAAGAAAACCACCAAATCTGCAAAATTATCTTTTACTATTTCAATATCACTTCCCTTAATATATATATATATTTTGGTTCAGAGAATATATGTTATTGAAAAATTAAAAGGTATCATCATAGTAGGTAATTATGGCTATTATAGGGCAAGGAGGAAAAAATCAGAGCGTAAAAGCGAAAATTGGCCCGGACAAGTAGATCGTCATGAGGGACAAGTAGATTTTGCTCCATTTTAGTCCCGTGGACAAGTAGTTTTTTATAAAATTTCCACACCACTGTAGTGTCTATACCTGTGTGTGACGGTTTTCTCACAATTCTTCTGTGATTTTCACCCCACTTTATTTGTACCAGCATACAAAATGACTGTTGTCTCAGATTTTTCCCAGCTTGCAATGCAGCCGAGATCTGACTCACTAGTCAGCTGATGACAGGGAGCCTGTCTGCTTCAATGGGGGGAGGGATCAATCGGCAACTAATGCAACAGCTGTAGGCATCCTGATTGAAGACCACAGGTCTTTTGTTTCAATGGGTGGGGTGGCTGATGTGTGAGAGGGAGGAAAATGGCATTTGGGATTTGTAGTCAAAAAAACATAAGTCAAACAGGAAATACCAGTTCACAAAAAGCTAGCCACAGTGTTATGGTAATCTCACAACATAGCCATTTAGCCCCAAGACAAGCGCAGATCCTTCCTAAGCATGTCCATCACCGTCTGCCAGGTATGTACTAAAATCACCTTATGGTGGATAACCCCTTTAATGTTCAATTTGACTTGCTATATTTTAAGATGATCCTGAAATCTTGCAGTTTTTACTCTGACATCTACCTAATAATAAGCTGACAATTCTGTAGAAAAAAAAACATTTCAGTGGTCTCTTCTTTATCACAGATAGGATTTTAGGAAAAGATATCACTTATACCTATAGATAACACCCCCACTCACGGAGTATAGTCTGAGCACTGACAGGCTGACCCCCACCCCTTTAACCTCTGCAGCATTGCTGGCAGCAATCTATTTCCCAAAGACAACCTCTGGATATGATGCTGAGCATGTGCACTGGACATCTTGTCGACCACAACAAGGCCTGTTCTAAGTAGGACCTTTCTTGTAAAACTGCACATTTTTTTTTTTTTCCCCCCCAGTTTCTGAATTTTTTTTTTTTTGCCATGAGGTCGTCATTCACACCTGAGACTTTGTAACACTAAGAAGCCATATAACACTGTGCAGAGAGAATGGCTAACTGAGCCCAATTTGGGCATTTCCATTAAAGGAGTTATCCAGTGCTGAAAACCTTATCCCCTATCCTAAGGATAGGGGATAAGTTTCAGATCGCGGGGGGTCCAACCGCTGGGGCTCCCCCGCAATCTCCTGTACGGGGCCCCGGAAGCCCGTGGCAAGGTGGCGTGTTGACCACCGCATGAAGCTGACACGCTCCCTCAATACAACCCTATGGCAGAGCCGGAGTGCTGCCTTCGGCAATTTCCGGCTCTGCCATAGCGATGTATTGAGGTGCATGTCAGCCGCCGCTTTATTTGGTGGTTGACACCCGCTATCTGGCCAGTGAGTCGGGGCCCCGTACAGGAGATCGCGGGGGGCCCCAGAGGTTGGACCCCCGCGATCTCAAACTTATCCCCTATCCTTAGGATAGGGAATACGTTTTTCAGCACTGGACTACCCCTTTAATGGCTGTTCATTGAGTTATTTTAAGGGGACACATTACATATGTGTGTATGTATATGTGTGTATATATATATATATATATATATATATATATATATATATATATTATATATATATTGCACTTGTTTTTGTTTTCTTTATATATTGTTGAAAAAACAGGAAACATTTTTTATATGTAAAAACAAACTTTTTATAGATGGCACCTTTTGTTTTTCACTGTTGTAGATCAATCCCTCCCCCGTAGTTGTGCAGATGCAGACCTACATCCAGTATTTTTCCTCCAACTGAGCAGCATTGGGACTCTACCCAGATTCCAGGGGGTTGGGGGGGAGGTGCAATCAAAGTTTTTTTCCAGCTTCTATAGGGTAGTAGAAAAAGTATGGTTTTGTAGGCTGGCACATGTGTGGGCTTCATGCCACCTTTAAGCGATTACATTTGCTTGAAATTTTTAGCTGCTCTTGTTCTGTGAAAAGCACTGTCAGCGCCACTATTGTTCCATCTGCAAAAACATGCAAATTTGTTTTGGAGCTTGTGGAACATCTATTTTTGTCACCACATGCATATGCAGAGAGCCGCTTGGGTTCCAACAAGATAATTTTAGGCTGTACCATGCAGAATCATCCTGCGCTTGACGTAAATTGGTTTTCAGTGCTGAAAAGGTAGCAGATGATGTCTGTAGCTTTTTTTCAAAGCAGCTTTCACTTTGAGGTTCAAAATCCGTTTTCAAACAGACATATTCATTCCCGGCTCCCGGTAATTAAGTAGCTACACCTCGAAGCTAAAGACACTGAAGTGTGCCGTCCTCGGATCATGTGCCGCCCGCTGCACATCTTCTATTAATGCGTCACTCCATCATCTGCGGACAGCAGGGAAGAGAAATTGATGAAATCCATTGTGGGATTAGAGGCTGTTTAGTTACTGATATTCTTCATGAAAGGTTTTACTGTATGTTCTGACTGTCCATTGTAATCCTGCAGCCTTCCTTTGTATTCTTGTACGTTAATATAGGTTATAAACAATAAAACACTAAATGGAGGACCTTTTTAATGGTAGTTCTCATTTGAATCATTATGGAGTACCACCTTTTAGTTGCAGCTTGACCGCCACCGGAATTTCTAGCGGAGGAGAAATGATACGTTGTAATGAATGGGATTTTAAAAATGATCAAAATCACTGAAGTAGAGAATTGTGTTTCCTTGTGGAAATGTAAGAATAAATAGACAATTGGGTGCTACCCGTCTTTGTCAGGGAGGCATGTCCCTACACCAGTGTTTTCCCAACCAGGGTGCCTCCAGCTGTTGCAAAACTACAACTCCCACCATGCCCGGACAGCCGAAGGCTGTCCGGGCATGATGGGAGTTGTAGTTTTGCAACAGCTGGAGTGACACTGGTTGGGAAAACGCTGCCCTACATGTTGACACTGTCTTGTCCGTACTGGAATCACGATAAAAACAAGCAATCTCCAGGTAGCCGAGCGGGATCAATGGAAACGCTGAGACCAGATAAGAAGTTGAAAGGATTTATTTCCCATAATGCAACGCGTTTCACGGTCACCCACTTCCTCAGGATGCCTGAGGAAGCGGGTGACCGTGAAGCGCGTTGCATTATGGGAAATAAATCCTTTTAACTTCTTATCTGGTCTCAGCACTTCCATTGATCCTGCTCTGCTACCTGGAGATTGCTTGTTTTTATCGTGGTTTTATTTCAGCGGGACGAAGCTGCAGAGACCCTTTGATGATACACCCTGTTCCATTGTTGTGCTTGGTTGGAGTACAACTTCATGTGGTAAGCGCAATTCACACTTAGCGTTACCAACTCACCTTTGGTGTTACACTACAAAGCGCATCCGTTTGTGCTTTTTTATTTCAGTTGTCCGTACTGGGTCACTGACAACCCTGTTAACGGGTGATGGTGTCACCCAGTCATCAGTTTATTCTTTCACTGCCAGGAGGATTGACAGAGGCACAGTGCAGAGTTCTAAAGAAAGATGCTCCAGCATTGTTGTTTTATGGGGAACACATATATATTTAGGCTGATGGGCCATATAGGATGTTGAGTTAGCTTGTGTGGCAGGGGGATCTGCTCTGTAACTTGCGCCTCACAGGGTAACTGTTTGATGCCCTATAAGAAAGTGGCAGGTCCCCCTGATCTTAACATTCCTATAAAATTCTCATCTCACTCTTCTTATCCCAGTTTTTTTTAAGATTCCAAATTATTTTAATATAGCCACTGCATAAAACTACAGGATAATTTTACGATGTATTTGCAAAGCATTTATCCTTCTCTTAAAAGTGGTGGATTCCTTTTAGAGCTGCTAACTGGGTACAACAGTTCTCCTTGATGTGCTTGTAATTTTTTTTTTTCCCCCGTTTTGCTTTGTTTTTGAAATCTAATGTTTATTGAATTTTTAAACAAAATAACAGTTAAGTAGGAAATGTACATATCGGTGTACCATATTGACAATCAATTTCACATGCTGTTGTGCAAATGAAACAGACAACAGGTGGAAATTATAGGCAATTAGCAAGACACCCCCCCAATAAAGGTGTGTTTCTGCACGTGGTGACCACAGACCACTTCTCAGTTCCTATGCTTCTTGGCTGATTTGGTCACTGGCGGTGCTTTCACTCAAGTGGTAGCATGAGACTGAGTCTGCAACACACACAAATGGCTCAGATAGTGCTGCTCACCCAGGATGGCACATCAATGCGAGCTGTAGCAAGAAGGTTTGCTGTGTCAGTCAGCGTAGTGTCCAGAGCATGGAGGCGCTACCAGGAGACAGGCCAGTACATCAGGAGACGTGGAGGAGGCCAACAACCCACAGTCCTTCATGTGCTTGCCAGCGGTAGCCTGACTGCCATTAGGTACCGAGATGAGATCCTCAGACCCCTTGTGAGACCATATGCTGGTGTGGTCAGCCCGGGGTTCCTCCTAATAAAAGACAATGCTAGACCTCATGTGGCTGGAGTGTCAGCAGTTCCTGCAGGAGGATGGCATTGATGCTATGGACTGTCCCGCCTGTTCCCCAGACCTGAATCCGATTGAGCACATCTGGGACATCTTGTCTCGCTCCATCCACCAACGCCACGTTGCACCACAGACTGTCCAGGAGTTGACAGATGCTTTAGTCCAGGTCTGGGAGGACATCCCTCAGGAGACCATCCGCCACCTCATCAGGAGAATGCCCAGGCGTTGTAGGGAGGTCATACAGGCACGTGGAGGCCTCACACACTACTGAGCCTCATTGTGACTTGTTTTAAGGACATTACATAAAGTTGGATCAGCCTGTATTGAGGTTTTCCACTTTGATTGTGAGTGTGACTCCATATCCAGACCTCCATGGGTTGATAAATTTGATTTCCATTGATAATTTTTGTGTGATTTTGTTGTCAGCACATTCAACTATGTAAAGATGAAAGTATTTCACACGATTAGTTCATTCATTCAGATCTAGGTAACTTTGAATCCACCAGGAAGAGGATGAGAGGGAGTAGGGGTGGGGTGGGGGGTTGGGTTGGGTTAAGGGAAAATAGGTCATAATGCTTGTAAAGAAGGGGTTGTCTGGTGGGTGGAAAAAGGGCACAGGAGCTTTAATATAAAAAATATTTACTTAAAAAAGAAAAAAAACAAAAGAAGAATAACTGTGTTCTCCACTGATTCAAATGCAATGGTTCCTGGGTCCCCGCCTCCTGAATCCAACTTGACTGCATGTGGCCATTTTAAGGATAAACATAAGGCTATCCTTCATATAAGATAGGGCCAGGAACTATTGACAGTATTCAGATTATTGAGCAGACTAGATGGGCCAAATGGTTCTTATCTGCCGACACATTCTATGTTTCTATGTCATAATACAAATACAATATGCAGCGGGGTAAACCTGGAATTGGTCTGGCATCCCCACTTTATTTTTCTAGCCTTTATAATAAACCCTCTAACATGTTGACTTCTCTGTAGGCCTTCCGAGAGGAGTATTCCCGTCTCTACCAGCTTTCTAAGGAACAGCCGTCCCAGTCCAATGACCCTCGCCTGCAGCATGTGCTGGTCTACTTCTTCCAGAACAGAGCCCCCGAACGTGTAATAGAAAGAACATTATTGGAGCAGTTTGCAGATAAAAATCTCAGCTATGATGAGCGGTAAGGAGCAAGCTTGTTACAGCATTTCAGTGGCTGACATTAGTCTTGTGTATGAATGGTGCAGGTTAAAGTATAAGGTCCGCAAGTTTAGTTGCACCTCTGCTTTTCTGACTTCAGGGAAAGTGCTTTAACCAGCCTGAATTCTGAGGATGTCTAGGTTTCCAGGGAATACACTTTGAGGCTATGTTTCCACTTGGCAGATTTTTGGCTAACTGCCATGGCAGTTTTTGAGCCGACGTCAGATTTAAAAGGAATGGGAAGTATAAAGGAAGACTTATACTTCCCCTTCCTCATGGATCCACTTCTGAATTTAGCTCAAAGACTGCAGTGGCAGTTTTCCCCAAAAAATAAAACTGCCAAGGGGAAATCTAGACTTTGGGTAGGGTCACGTGCCATTTTTTGCGCCATATTTTCTGCATCTGATTTTGCCACCCATTCACTTCAATTGTCAGAAAGATATGCAGCAGCAGATATGCAGCACAATTTGGCATGTGTGTCCCTATCTTTATAGTGGAAAGTTTATGCATTTTGTTTCATGAAAGAATTGATTTAACACTGAAATCTTCTTCCATTCTCATATCAATGCTAAACTGGCCATCATTGATGGCCCTGCTGTCAAACTTAAGCTACCTAGCGGACAGCACCTAGAAACTAAGGTGACGCTATGTGCAAAATATTACACCTTAAATCTAATGTCATCTGGGTCCATGGGGAGGGGCACAGGATTGCAGACACATAATGGAAACCATCTCACCAGGTATTGTATAGTATAGTGTATAGCAGTGGTCTTCAACCTGCGGACCTCCAGATGTTGCAAAACTACAACTCCCAGCATGCCCGGACAGCCGTTGGCTGTCCGGGCATGCTGGGAATTGTAGTTTTGTAACATCTGGAGGTCCGCAGGTTGAAGACCACTGGTGAATAGTAATGTTGGGTGTCAATGATAAAATAATATTGATGCTTAGTACTGGGCACAGAAATGTTTGGGCCTTGTGTGATAAAGCTATACGTGTGCAAAACTACATGTTCAGTATCTTATTGTTGCTATTTTCCTCTCCTTTTCCAGATCGATAAGTATTATGAAGGTGGCTCGAGCTAAACTGAAAGAGATTGGGCCAAATGACATGGATATGAGAGAATATCAGGTTAGGTTTCCACAGATAGAAAAACTGCTTTGTTGGTATATTTTTGCTTAACCTGTTCCGGCCTGGGGTATTTTGGGCCTTTGTCCACACGGCAGAATTTCTGCACGGAATTATGCAGTAAATTCTGTAGATACTCAAGGGGTACTCCGGTGGAAAACTTTTTTTTTTATATATTTTTTTTAATTAACTGGTGCCAGAAAGTTAAACAGATTTGTAAATGACTATTAAAAAATCTTAATCCTTCCAGTACTTATTAGCTGCTGAATACTACAGCGGAAATTCTTAACTTTTTGAAACACAGAGCTGTCTGCTGACCTCATGAGTACAGTGCTCTCTGCTGACATCTCTGTCCATTTTAGGAACTGTTCAGAGCAGCATATGTTTGCTATGGGGATTTTCTCCTACTCTGGACAGTTCCTAAAATGGACATGTCAGCAGAGAGCACTGTGGTCATGATGTCAGCAGACAGCTCTGTGTTTCAAACGGAAAAGAATTTCCACTGTAGTATTCAGCAGCTAATAAGTACTGGAAAGATTTTTTAATAGAAGTCATCTACAAATCTGTAACTTTCTGGCACCAATTGATTTAAAAAAAAAAAAAATAAGGTTTTAACCGGAGTACCCCTTTAATTGCCCATTCACTTTAATGGAATTCCTGCAGCGGAAATTCTGTAGCAGACATTTAGCTGTGTGAATGGGACAGCTGAATTCCATTGAAGTGTATTGGCTACAAATTTGTGCATAATTTTCATGCAGAATTCCATACAGAAATTCTGGCGTGTGAACAAAGCCTAACACGTGACACCGTATAGCTGTTTTCTTTGTAATAAAAGTAGAATATTATTATAATTTTTGTTAGACTGTATAGGCAAATTATTTGAATGAAGAGCACAGCATTGTGTATGGTTTGTGTAAGGTAATTGGGTCAGGGCTAGTGTAACACAATGGTTAGTAAGGGAGGGTCTTTTGTAGAGATTATTTCATGTGTTTTTTATTTTATTTTTTTAATCTATTTTTCTGTTCTATTTTTTTCTCTTGTGCAGTCTAGTTCTCAGGGGTTTAAAAATGCCATTGGGGGCCTGTATTACTTTACATATACTTTATACAGCAGCCCTAGTTACAGTTAGAATTAGACCTGCTATGTTGACTATTATAATTGTTAGGAAGCTTGGTCTAGATCAGTTGTCTTGGCATGCTGGGAGTTGTAGTTTTACAACAGCTAGCAGGCCACAGTTTGGAGACACTAGTCTAGATACAGCATCAGCCTTTTGGCATCCCAGTGATTGAGTAATGAGTAGCAATAAAGGCTGAAGCATGTCCTCCATACATGCCCTCATTGAGTGCTGTGTATGTGGAAACAGAGAAGACGAGTGCTGAAAACTGGTTATGTCTTCTCTTTAGCGTGCCAGGCCCTAACATTCCTATGCCAGATCTCTCAGGCAGCTAGCGTTAAACCTGTGCCAGAAATATACCCTGCTTTAATGACCTTGAGCGGCTGAAATGATAAAAATACACAGTAATAAAATATTTTGGCTATTATATGATGATCTGGGTGTCCATGTATGTTGCTAACACATACCAGCTCGTAGATATACATCTTATATAATAATTATATGAGACTTTTTTTATTTAGTTTAAAAGCTTCTGGAATTAAACATGACGGTAGGGTTGATTTAGATCAAACACTTACGGATTCCAAAGGTTTTACGTAATATCTAAAATAAATGTTATTTTGTTTTCTCTCTGAATACAGAAGTGGCACGAGGATTACAGTCAGTTTCGTAAGGTGTCTGTTTACCTTCTGACTGGTCTGGAATTGTACCAGAATGGAAAGTAAGTGACCTCCTGTTGGCCATGCACCTTATTTCATTTGGACTTGCTAAAAGCCAAAGTGATTTCTCGTTCGGCTCCATTGGGGGACACAGAGACCGTGGGGTATATGCTGCTGACACTAGGCAACAAAAAGGAAGTCGACCCCTCCTAGCAGGATATAACCCGCCTACAGACTCTGAGCTATCAGTTTTAGCTTAGTGTTCGTAGGAGGCAGACCTGGTCTTTTACTTTTAACATTTTTTAGTTCAGGGAAGTATTTTTAGCTTTTTATCTCCTTCTTATTTCCTTGTTTTTAGGTGGGGGATTAGGAGCAGGGCGCTACCTGTTAAGGGTCAGGTGTCGGCGCTCTCCATTCTCTTTCAGCGCCCCCTGGTGTCCGACGCTTGCATCCATACTTTTCTGCAGGGTGTAGCTCACGCGGCTCCACCGTACAGATCCCCTACTCCTCTGTGGGATCTGAATCTGGTTCTCAGTGCTTTGCAGGGTACTCCCTTCGAACCTCTCCGGGACGTTTCTCTTCATGTCCTTTCCTGGAAGGTGGCCTTCCTCATTGCGGTCACTTCCATTAGGAGAGTTTCAGAGCTGGCAGCTCTCTGCAGTTCCCCCTACCTGGTCTCCCCCTACCTGGTCTTGCACAAGAACAAAGTTTGTTTTCTGTTCGGTGCCATCTTTTTTGCCTAAGGTTGTCTCCGCCTTTCACCTAAATGAGGATATTGTCCTTTTGTCCAGCTCTGTCCCATCCTAGGGAACGGTTGCTTCATGGCCTTGTCGTGGTAGGGGCCGTTAGGTTTTACCTTTCGGTCGCTTCATCCTTTAGCCAGTGTGACTCTTTCTTTGTACTTACAGAGGGTCATCGTAAGAGATTTCCTGCTTCAAAGGCGACTGTTTCGCGGTGGATCCGTTCTGCCATCTCTGAAGCTTACCGCTGCAAAGGGAAGACTCCGCCTTTCTGGGTCTCAGCTCATTCCACTTGTTCAGTCGGGGCCTCCTGGGCTCTCCGCAACAGGGCTTTGGCCTTGCAAGTCTGTAAGGTGGCCACCTGGTCGTCCTTGTACACTTTTTTTTACTAAATTTTACTAGGTGCACATTTTTGTGTCCGCTGATGCGGGTTTTGGTCGCAAGGTGTTGCAAGTGGCTGTGGCCCAGCCTTCCACCTGAGTTGCTTGGGTTCTCTCCCACCCTTGGGACTGCTTTGGTACGTCCCACGGTCTTTTTCCCCCCAATGGAGCCGAACGAGAAAAGTAGATTTTTATGCTTACTGTAAAATTTCTTCCTCAGATGATCCATTGGGGACACAGCGCCCACCCATTTATTCTGGTATCCTTGGTTCGGTTGCCTGTCCTGTTGTTGTTTTTCTTCCCCTGTCGATCCTGCTAGGAGGGGCCAACTTCCTTTTTTTTTTTGCCTAGTGGCAGCAGCATATACCCAATGTGTCCCCCAATGGATCCTCCGAGAAAGAGATTTTTACAGTAAGCAAAAAAAAAATCTACTTTTTCGAGTGAATAGAAGTGGAATTTTGCTTGTAAAGCTAGAGCTGCATGTAGCTGAAATGCTGCAAAACTACAACTCTCAGCATGCCTGTACAGCCGAAGGCTGTTTGGCCATGCTAGGAGTTGTAGTTTTGCAACAGCTGGAGGCACCCTGGTTTGGAAAACACTGCTCTGTAAGATTATTAACTAATGGCTGCCCTTTAAATTGCAGTTTATGAACAGATAGCTGCCCTGTCCTTTAAAGGAACCCGTCTTCCCTTTTATGCTGCCCAACCCACTAGAATTGAGGTTTTTGAGCAGCGGGAAAGTGATGACTTTCACTCTGCACTGGGCAGGCTGGTATTATTTGCTGTTTGGAGTACTGCCATTGTTC
The DNA here is from genome assembly GCF_029499605.1 of Hyla sarda. Classification (NCBI taxonomy): domain Eukaryota; kingdom Metazoa; phylum Chordata; class Amphibia; order Anura; family Hylidae; genus Hyla; species Hyla sarda. The sequence continues at coordinate 86,223,246 of NC_079198.1, forward strand.
TCCTATTGCAGTGTTTTCCAACCAGGGTGCCTTCAGCTGTTGCAAAACTACAATGCCCAGCATGCCCGGACAGCTGAAGCCTGTCCAGGCATGCTGGGAGTTGTAGTTTTGCAACAGCTGCAGGCTCCCTGTTGGGAAACACTGTCCTATTGCTTCTAGTAGTTTTTCATGCCACACTGCACAGTTCCTCTTCTCTGGTGTGTGTAGCCTCAGATGTGGGATTATAATACTCAATAGCTGAAGTGAGCTCACTGGAACAGGAATCCACATTCTCCATTTGGAACAGGGGAGGGGGTTAAAGGGGTATTCCAGGAAAAAACTTTTTTATATATATCAACTGGCTCCAGAAAGTTAAACAGATGTGTAAATTACTTCTATTAAAAAATCTTAATCCTTTCAGTACTTATGAGCTACTGAAGTTAAGGTTGTTCTTTTCTGTCTAAGTGCTCTATGATGACACATGTCTCAGGAACCGCCCAGTTTAGAAGAGGTTTGCTATGGGGATTTGCTTCTAAACTGGGTGGTTCCCGAGACACGTGTCATCGAAGAGCACTTAGACAGAAAAAAACAACCTTAACTTCAGAAGCTCATAAGTACTGAAAGATTAAGGATTAAGATTTTTTAATAGAAGTAATTTACAAATCTGTTTAACTTTCTGCAGCCAGTTGATATATATATAAAAAAAAAGTTTTTTCCTGGATAACCCCTTTAATTAATAAATTTTGTTTTTGTGAATGGGATATTTAACCCTTCTCTGCAGGGCCTCAATCATGTATATATTAGTGTCATGTTTCCAAACGCAGCGAGCAGATGACCACAACTTCCTGCACGTCTTCTATTGGCTCTTAGGCAACATTTGTTTGTAAAAGGACACACTTGTAGTTTTATAAATCCAAGATAAATGATCTCTCATATCTAGATACACTGGTAAGTTTCAGAACTGCAGTAACAATATCTCTTACTCTTGTCAGATGTCAGGAAGCCCTCACCTACCTGGTATATGCTTATCAAAGCAATAGTGCCCTTCTGAGCATAGGAGAAAATCGTGGGGTGGAAGAAAAACTGCTCGAGCTGTACAGACGGAAGTGCCTCCTGGTACGTATTCCTTATATTGTACGTCTGAAAGACTACATCGGGGTATCTCACCAGCACAAACACTTTTTATATTGGAGCCGGTAAATCAATGAGTGAAGTGTCCGTCTGTCTATAATCTGTCACAAATTTATGTATCCTATTGATTGATCAATCATAATAAAAAAACATTTATTATCACTGTGGGCTAATAAAAAGGAAGGTATTTTTCTATCTTATTATTCACTTTCCTTCCTTCCAGTGTAAGGTATCGATCATCTGTTTTAGCCTTAGGACGCGCTTTGCTCCCATTCAGTACTGTAGCATCTGCTGTCGCTTATTGGTGACCTTTGCTCCCTCATTCTAGGAATGAATACAGTTTTACCCCATAGGCAGATGAAATGGTTGCTTTATTTGACAATGAGAGGTGGGCTTTACTGGGGAAGAGAGCTTTTGTTCACAGCAGAGATTTAGGATACACACACACACTTCCTTTAGATATTGCAAATCTATACAACAAAAAGAAGATGTCATCCCTAAAAGTGAAGAAAGCTTTGTTCATGTGTTGTGCATGTGACTGCAGAAATGGCTGTACTATATGACGAGCAAAAGCAAATCTAACAAAGCATAGAATTTATAGGTGTGAATTTTAAACTTTTTGCCTATCCCAGACCATTTTTGTATTTTGTTCCATTCCTTCCCTCTGCTTGTGTAATCCTTGGTTCCTAACCAAACTTTATCTACTGTAGTGCAGAATAACCATAACTATGAAAGGTAAAGATTAAGGTTAATGATAAACATGCAAAAAAAAGGAATTAATTTGGTTTACTAGTGCCGCCTATTGGTGGCTATCACAAGTGTGCTGCCTCTCAGGAAATGCTGATTCTCGTTGTGGTGATCTAGTTCCAAATGTCAGCAGAATATTGCCTTTGGGTATATTCCCACCACAGAAAGGCAAGGTGGAATTCCATGAGAATTCCACCTTGCATCCCACTCCCATTGACTTCAATGAGCAATTTTGTTGCAGACATTTCTGACGATCTACCTTCCAGCAGAAAAAGGAACGTGCTTGATCTTCTACCGAAATTCAGTAAAAGTAGTAAAAGACCATAAGTCAATGGGACTTTGATTTCCGGTTTTCGATTTCTCATCAGTTTTGTTTCATTTACCATGGAGCAGAAAGGGAACACTATTCCAAAGAGGAATTCAGTGAGGAAATGTTTCTTTCTGCATTCCATAGTGTGAACTAGCCCTGTAAGGCTTCCAGCTGGATCTCCACAAGAAGAATATGTACCTCTTCAAGCGTCAGTCCATATGGCATCTCACCCTACATTGTACCAATAAGAACAGTGTTGTCTACAGACAGTCTGGGTCTTTGATGTGGTTATAAAACTCAAGCTTCTTTAGTCTAGTCACCTACAGATGGCGGATTTAAGAATTGTAATACTTTAATTCTACAAAATGTGACGGAACACATTATTTTTCTTCTCTAAAAGGACTTGAATGATATGGCCGCCAGGATGTTTGAGAGTCGTGTAGATGAGCAGATTTCTGAAGGAATCGGCATAATAAATGATTTGATCATCCCCTGCGTGCATCTCATATTCAACAATAAGATCTCGGAGGAAGACATGGCTGCTATTGAGGAAATGCGGAGTCGCTGGTGCTCATACCTTGGCCAAGATATAGATGGTAAGTCCCTAATTAACATACATGTGGAGGTCATTCAAATTGGTTCTTAATAGGCCATCAATATCTAAGCTGTGGCAAGTAGTTGTTACCTTTTATTGTTTACGCTGCTTTGTACTGCACAACCCTGTCGGCTGTGCATGGGATGCAATTCAGTGACCCCTTCAGAGAGTTGATCACTGGGGGTGCTGAGCATCAGATCCGCATTGATTTAATATCATTGGCTGATCCTAAGAATAGGCCTTCAATTTTAAATTTCCATTTAAAAAAATGAGTGTTTTTATATGCACATACTTTAAAGGAACCCTTAACCTGGTCATACACCTTAGATAAATATTGGATGATTCTGGTTTATACTTTGACAACCTATGTGTAGATTATTTACCATGTAGATTGTGGGTGATTCCTTTGTTCCTCTATAGATTGCTGAAATCATATAATTACCACTTTTCTCCCCTCCCATTCGAAATGTACTCATACACATGGCTCAAATCAAGTGCATCACCAGCTATGTTGTTTGTATGGCCTGCATAACGCATCATGAATGTGGCTTTACTTGCATGAGCTATTTGCCTTCCATTGTTCTGCTCAGGTTACTCCATCAAGCATACAGTGGTCCCTCAACATACAATGGTAATTGGTTCCAAGCAGATCATCGTTTGTTGAAACCATCGTATGTTGAGGGATTCGTACCATGGATCATACTCGCATGTCCCCGCCGCTCTGGCCCGTCAGTTTGCCAAACCTCTGCTGCCATATCACTACGTTGCTGCTGCCCTGCGCCATCGCCGCTCACGGAGCCTCTATTGAGCAGTGTGAGCAGCGACGTAATGATGGTGGCGGAGAGCAACTGCGCAGGGCAGCAGCAGATGAGCGGCGACATGACGGGCATGGACCGGACACATGGGGCACATTAAACGGCTATTTGGCAGCAGCTGAAGCAGTCAGCGCTGCCAGATAGCTGTTTTTGCGATCATATGTTGAAATGATCGTATGTCGGGGCCATTGTATGTCGGGGACCACTGTACCTTGCAGAGAACTGCCCTGCCCTCTTATCGGTTGGCAGCTTAATTTTGCTAAGGTTTCTCCTCCCTTTACATTGGCTGTCGCTGTGAACACCCCAGGCTCATATATGTGCACAGGTCCTCTTCTCATCCGATCACCACCTACACATTAGTATTCACAGTGCTCTAAGGTTATTTAAGGTTCTGAATGACTGATCCAAGAACCAGTATTAGAGCGAAGCTCTGGAAGGTGGTAACACTGTCATTCAGAGCTAATAATCATGAGATAGTCATGTGATGGGGAGACAGGCAATGTGTTTATCATCCCCTAATGTGCTTTCTCTTGCTTATTTCTTGTGCCATGTGCCGTGCTTATTACAGTCCATTTAGATTACTTATTTTTACCGTATCAGAAAATTTGCAGCATTCTAAGAATTTCTGTAGATAATGATTAACAATGATCAAAGATATTTCATTTTCTCTGCCTCCCAATAGGATAAGTAATGTTATTGTTGTCCTAATAAAGCAGCACATAGGGGCAAATTTATGAAAACAGGTGTTTTATACTTCACTCCTTAGTAAAGCCTCGGTGGCCATAGCATTCGGCCTATTCATTAAAGTGGATTTTTTTTTTAAATCAACTGTTGCCAGAAAGTTACAGATTTGTAAATTATTTCCATTAAAAATCTTAATCCTTCCAGTACTTATCAACTGCTGTATACTACAGAGGAAATTATTTTCTTTTTGGGTTTCTTTTCTGTCTGACCACATTGCTCTCTGCTGACACCTCTGTCCATGTCAGGAATTGTCCAGAGCAGGAGAAAATCCCCATAGCAAACATATGCTGCTCTGGACAGTTCCTAAAACAGACCGAGGTGTCAGCAGAGAGCACTGTGCTCGTTACAGAAAATATATCCCAAAAGAAAAGAATTTCCTCTGTAGTATACAGTTGCTAATAAGTACTGGAAGGATTAAGATTTTTTTTAATAGAAGTAATTTACAAATCTAGCATCAAAGGGTGTAGAATCCAGTGGTAAAAGTAACTTCACCTTTATTTCATCCAAATAAAAACGTTGACGTGGATCAATCTCAAAGACAATAGAAGTGGAATAAAACTCAGGAATTGTTCAGCAAACTATAGGAAGCTTAGAGGCTTAATAAATTGCGGCCCCTCCTTCCATTGTGTTTAGGGTCTGACCTACACACATTGTACAGTGATATTATGGAAATCACCTGTGAGTGCTAAGGATGTGGGAAGCCATGATGGTGCTCTATTTGAGCTGAGCGGTATGGCCAAAAAGGTGTATCACGGTATTTTTGTAAGTTATGGCGGTTCCACGGTATTTAACAGTATTTTCCATCCCGCCCCAATCATGTGACCCGTGGGCGCTGCTTCTCTAACCCCCACCCCCCCCCCCCTGGTTTATCAGCCCAGTGCTGCACTGTCCCCCACATCGAGGAACTAATCATATGTCTTCTCGTCCTCCTGTGAGTTGCGGTCCGCCTGCGCTGTAAATCTGTACTGTACTACATGTTCCTTGTGCCCGGGCTGCAAAAATAAACAAAACAACTTTAACTCGCCTTCCCACATTGCTCCGGTAACTGCCTCGAGCTGGGGTTGGGAACGTTACAGAGCAGTCAGCCTATCACCGCCACAGCGATGTCCCGCCTCAGTCGGTGATAGGCTGAGCGCACTGTCATGTAAGGAGCTGGCCGGCCTATTACATGACAGTACGCTCAGCCTATCACCGACTGAGGCGGGACATCGCTGTGGCCGGTGATAGGCTGACTGCTCTGTAACGTTCCCATCCCCAGCGCGAGGCTGTTACCGGAGCAACGTGGGAAAGTGAGTTAGATAGTACAGTACAGATTTCCAGCGCAGGTGGCCCGCAACTTACAGGAGGACGAGAAGACATATGATTTAGTTCCTCAATATGGGAGACAGTGGGGCGCTGGTCTGATAAACCGGGGGGGGGGGGGGGGGAGTTCGGGGAGGAGAAGCAGAACAGCGCCCACAGGTCACACATGATTGGTTCCCCGATGGGGACAGCGCACTGCAGCTGATAATTGTCATTCGAGGGGGGGCAACCGGTATTGCGGTATGGGAAAAATTTATGTCGTGAGGGGAAAAAAGAAATCCGGTATGAACCGGTATACCGCCCAGCACTAGTCTTATGTTGTATGATGTGCTTCTTTAGCCCATTATTTACAGAAACATTCTTTGCATAACAAATACACTGTATAATACAGTGTTTGCCAACCAGGGTGCCTCCAGCTGTTTCAAAACTACAGCCAAAGGCTGTCCGGGCATGCTGGGAAATGTAGTTTTGAAACCGCTGAAGGCACTCTGGTTGGGAAACACTGATATAATACCTAGTGAAGGGCCAGAGGAATCACATAATCCCTAAATCACGCCCCCTCTCAATGCCTGCACTATTCACAATCCAGTGTATGAGCTTTGTCCAGAACCCATAGGCCTGAATAAATGGCTCTGGCTTTACTAACCCTCGACTATCAGCCTGGACATACAAATATTACAATATAAATGGAGGGACAACGTAAGTTGGGGATTTTGTTAGTGTCATTTCCCTACGTAATGTTACTGTTGTATCTTGTCCTTGAATGTTGAAGGGGCAGTTGGTCTAATAAGAAGAAACATCATACCTGGAGATTATATGGTCTCATACGTGATCTATAGTTTGTATGTTCACAATATGAGAAGCCAGCACAGGAATAAGGAGCCAGCAGAGACAAAACTTTGACCTTTGGTTATTTGACTTTCACGCAGCTTCATTCCCCTCCACCATCGCCCCCTTTTTCAGCTGCACGAGCGGTTGACGCAGTAATAACCCGTGTCACTTTTAACATCCCTGCATATTTATTGACTGACGGCCCCCACTCCTCTCTTCCTAAGGAAGATTAAAGCATAACGATTTCAGTTTATGGCACATTAGAATACACATTGTCCCTCCAAGCCCGTGCGAAGCGAGATTAATGGGCTGTCAGAAATCTGTCTCTGCCGGCAATGAATTCCAGACATAAGAGTCTCAGGCACGCTGGGTAGGATACAAATTAGCACTGAGCAGTACTTATTAGACAGTGAAGAATTCATATGTATTATTTTATTGTTGTACAATGCCAGCCACAGTCACAGCACCCCAACACAATGCACAAAGGGGCACCTGCATGTTTATGGGCAAACATCAGAACAAAATCGGTTTTAATCTTTTACATTTGTTATGTTAAAATGGCCAAAAATACCTTGTCTGGTATAACTGAACAAAAGTCATTCTTTGTGTAAGTATATTTTCAAGTCCCAATTCAACCTAAATAGAATGTTATCCTGAATATAAGAAGGGGCTCCAGTCTGGATGCACAAAACTTGACCATTAGGGAAGAATGGATTCGCACATTTTATACAATGAGACTGCTAGCTTTACTGTATCCAGTTATTACCTATTTGCAAGATGAAATAAACTAAATCCCATCAATTTTAGACACTGACCTCATCTGGTCCCTTTCAAATACTTTTCTCTGTATTTTTGGGGTTATCCACTTGTACCTCTCAGTGTAAATGCAGCTAAAGAGGTATTCCAGTATAGTAGCATTTTTCATATGTTGCTGTGGACAGAGTAAAATACAAAGCCAATGCTACATATCTACTTTGATTCCCCACATCCTTTGTTCTGGTGACTTTCCTGCCCCCTGATATCTGATTGTTGCTACTTCTGAAATTAGTCTTCTCCATAGGTCAATTACTGGCCACAGCGGCGTCCTGCCTCAGTCAGTGATTAGCAATAGGCCTTCTCAGCCAAAGTCTAAAAACACAAAGCAGAGGCGTTCCTTGTGGAGGATCACATGTGCTAATATCGGACGGGGGTAGGGTAGTCTCTTACCCGCACCGGTTGTGTACCGACATACACAACAATGCTTAGCACGTGTTAGACAATGGAAGATACTTGGTTCCTTCCTGCAGCCTTCCCATATGAACTTGTATAATCCAGTTAAAGGAGTACTCCAGCGCAAAATTACTCCTTTGGATAGGGGATAAGTTATAGATCGCGGGGGGTCCGAGCACTGGGGCCCCCGTGATCTCCTGGACGGGGCCGCGGCAGTCTGCAGGAAGTGAAGTTTCGTCCCCAGCAGAAAGCAGCGGCAGACACGCCCCCTCCATGTATCTCTATGGGGTACATGGAGGGGGCGTGTCGGCCGCCGCATCATGCTGGGACGGAACGCCCCCTTTCCTGTACATTGCCGCGGCCCCGTACCAGAGATCGCTGGGGGCCCCACCACTCGGACCCCCCACGATCTATAACTTATCCCCTATTCTTCAAATAGGGTATAAGTTAATTTGCACTATAGATGTCCTTTAACTTCGTGGGTGGCAAGGGATTCTCTGGCGCTGACCGGGACAAAGAGGCTTCAGGTGTTTAGGTTCAGATAAAAAGCTTTATTCAGCCAAGAGGCAATGCGTTTCATGGCGCAGCTTCCCAGACAGCCTGAGGAAGCTGTGCCTGTGCAGTGAAACGTGTTGCCTCTTGGCTGAATAAAGCTTTTTATCTGAACCTACACACCTGAAGCCTCTTTGTCCCGGTCAGCGCCAGAGAATCCCTTGCCACCCACGAAGTTCACTGGATTATACACATTCTCTACCAAAGTAGCAACAAGCAGAGATGAGCAGGAAACCGGAAGTTGCTGGAACAAGAACTGCAGGGAACCAAGGTTGGTGAGTGTGATTGGTTTTATATTTTAATTTTGTTGCCAGCAATGACAGCTGCAGTTTATTAACTATATTCACTTTATTAATCTCAATATAGGGCATAATAGGAAGATACTGATTTTCTTCCTCCTTGCTGAAAGTAAGATGGAGACAAAATAACTTTTAATATTTTACCCAAACATGGAATAATAAACTGTTGGTAAAAAAAAACAAAAAAAACTTTCTAGCAACTAAGTCCTGTGATCACAGCAGCATTGACACTAATTCCTTTACCGCTAGTGGTGGCTGCAGCTCCACTATATCTGTAACATGGCAGACAATAATATCCACTTCTTGTAAGGGAATTAGGAATAAGAAAGCGTCTACAGCAAAGCAGCTGAGCGAAAGCGTTCACAATGGTTCTATACACGAGGTTCTAAGAGCATGGTGAGGGTATTGCTGCTTTCATCCTTTTATTGTACTGAACTGACTGAAATGAAAGTTTGCAGGCTAAAGAGTACACGTCACCAGATTAGATGCTTACATGTAAAAAGAAAAAAGCACAGTGCCTCATAGTGTAATACTGTATGGATGTCAGGTGAGAGAAGGGCTGGACAAAGGCAGGTGCTCACCTGGTAAGGTTGTGTCACAACAAAGGCTCAACAAAGAATTGTTGGTGGGTACAGTTGTACCCACCTTGCAGCCCTTTACACAAATGGCACTACACTTTTGGCTTGCTGCTTATATGTGTTTAGAAGGGATTACTAGTTGGCTCCTTGAGATATTAAAGGGGTATTCCGGCTTTATACATCTTATCCCCTATCTAAAGGATAGGGGATAAGATGTATGATCTCAGGGGTCCTGCCGCTGGGGACCCCCCGCGATCTCAGTGCAGCCCCTGGCATTTTGTCGTGAACTGCCTCCAAGACAGGAATGTAATGTCATGGCCATGCCCCCTCCATTCATGTCCATGGGAGGGGGCGTGACGGTTGTCACGCCCCCTCCCATAGACATGAATGTAGGGAAATGGTGTGATGTCACTAGTGGGCGTGGCGTTACATCCCTGTCTCTGAGGCAGCGCCCGGCACAGAATGCTGGGGGCTGCACAGACATGGTGGGGGTCCCGAGCCGCGGGACCCCTGCAATCATACATCTTATCCCCTATCCTTTGGATAGGGGATAGGCTGTATAAAGCCAGAATACCCCTTTAAGCACTATTGTAAGGTTAATAGCTCTTCAGTATTTTAGAATAATTTAGATTGGTGATGATGGTGACTACATGTCTGTTCTTTTCTTGGTGTGACAGATAACCTACAGCAGAAGCTCGGGCAGTTTCTTCCACGGCTCCTGGACTGTTCTAGCGACATCATTGTTTTAAAAGAGCCACCAAAGATACGACCTCACTCCCCGTATGACCTGTGCAATCGCTTCACAGCCGTCATGGAGTCTATAAACGGGGCTTCCACAGTTAAGGTGACCTAGGAACAAAAGAATAATCAAAAACAACAAAAAACAAAACACTAAAAACTGGCAAACAAGGTCACCGCCATCATAGTGCACCGGCTCTGTGTCTTACATAGAGCAGCCATAGGAAGAAGCCACTGAGGCCTTATGCGGTTTGGAGGAAGAGCTGCGAATGAGCAAATGAATAAACGAACACTGGACTTGTATGTATTGTCACAGCCGCCTTGGAAAAAAAGAGACTGCTCTACAGTCTGTGCATATGATTAAACCTGTTTAGTGCCACACTGGACTTAGTGTTAGTGTTATAGTCTGCCAGGTCTAGGTATACTTTTGCACTTCTATTATTTTTGTCTTTAATAAGTATACCTTTTTGTATTTGTTGCCATATATTGTCCCGTAAGACAGCATCAAAATTGAGTAGCCTATGAATAACCATAGCGGGAGACTTGGGGAAGACTACTTATATGCTGTGTGCTTGTATAGGTGGTCCCCATGGACGTATAGAAGTATGGATGAGTAAACAACACTCCCTCTCCAGCCCCTGCTATTAAGTATGCTCACTTTATTTGTGCCCTGTGGACTTGATATATGGACACGAGTTGATAAAGCCAAGACATAGCGACACTGGAGGGCAAAACCCAGGACTTCTGGCTTCACAGATAAAGAAGAGCACACAGGCGAGTGCACCTTTCAGATTGCTTTGCTTTAAATAAATCCAACATTCATATCTCTTGCCAAGTAGCTGACAGAAGCTGACTGGGTAATAGAGAATTTTTAGCCTGTGGGTGTGGGTTTTTCTCAACAATCACACAAGCAGCTGCACAATTCCATTTCAGCAGGATAGAGCGGGTGGAAGGAAAGACTAGTGTAAGAAGCCAAACCCCATTGGGATCTGGCAACTAAGGGCTCTTGGCTCTCTTATTTTGGAAACTGAGAGAACAAGAGAATATCAGGGAAATTTTAAACTGGCATCTGAACAATGTTCAGCCATTACCAGGGGCAAAAAATAAAACCGGGACTTTTTCTCTGCCTTTAATTGCTCCTTCCATTTCTGTTTTTAGAGACGTAGGTTCCTTTTCCATGAAATATGTAAACCAGTATTGATGTGCCTAGAAAAAAAAAAAAGCACATGTATTATTGCCAATGTTGACACCAGCTGTGCCAAAACCCATTGTCGAATGTGCACGTGTGAGCTGTATACGACTCTTCCTCTGTTACTCCAGATACGGGTGACTTTTTCTCTCAACTTCTGTGTGACATTTTTACAATTAGCAATATCCTCAGTCCTTTGTTACTGTGTTTTTTATGTGCAATAAAATATTTATGTTTTTATCTGAGTGTTTCTAGTTATGTATTGCTCTGATCTATCCTAACTTTTATTCTATTTTATTTTATTAATATCCATCTATTGTTGATAGGTATTGTGACTTTCCTTCAATAGCAATATATAAATATTACAGCTACTGCAGGGGGTTGAGGTGGGGGTTTAAAGGGGTTATCCACCATAAGGTGATTTTAATACGTACCTGGCAGGCAGTAATGGACATCTTAGGAAGTATCTACACTTGTCTTGGGGCTAAATGGCTATGTTGTAAGATTACCATAACACTGTGGCTAGCTTTTTGTCAACTGGTATTTCCTGTTTGACTTTTCTTCTTTGCCTACAAATCCCATAATTCAATTTTCCTCCCTCCCACACATCAGCGACCCCACCCATTGAAACATAAATGAGCTGCATCCATTCAAAAGACATTTGGTTTTCAATCAGGGTACCTCCAGCTGTTGCATTAGTTGCAGATTGATCCCTCCACCCAATGAAGCAGACAGGCTCCCTGTCATCAGCTGACTAGTGAGGTAAGGTCTCGGCCGCATTGCAACCTGGGAAAAATCTGAGACAACAGTCATTTTGTATGCCGTTAAAAATAAATATTGGGGTGAAGAATTGTGAGAAAACAGTCAAAACTACATTGCAGGGTGAATGCACCTCTAAGGCTACAGACATGCCTGGATGCTGGGAGTTGTAGTTTTGCACCAGCTTGAGGCACCTTATATGAGAAACACCGTCCTGGTCTGAGGGGGATGTACAAATTTTTTTATGGAATATATTAAATAGTTCAGAAGGCTAAAAGAAGACTAGAGTCCATCAAGTTCAGCCTATAGCTTTACTATGTCCCTACTGTGTTGATCCAGAGGAAGACCGGAAACCCTTATGAGGCTGATGCCAATTGCCCCATGATAGAGGCAAAATTTCTTCCAGACTCCAATATGGAAGAATAAATCCCTGATGAATCAATGTCCTGTCCCTCTAAGGCTGCATTCTCACCTCGTTTTTACATGACGGGTGCCGGATCTGGCTGGGGAGGGGCAAACCGGGCACTCCCGTACCCCAGCCGGACCAGCGCTTAAATCAATTTACTTTAAAGAGCCGACCGGAGTCAAACAGTGACTCCGGTCGGCTCATTTTTGACCCGTATGCAGTTTCCTGACCGGACCTAAAACCGTAGTATACTACGGTTTTAGGTCCGGTCATAAAACCGGATATCGGTCAAAAATGAGCCGACCGGAGTCACTGTTTGACTCCGGTCGGCTCATTAAAGTAAATGGATTTCAGAGCTGGTCCGGCTGGGGTACGGGAGTGCCCGGTTTGCCCCTCCCCCAGCCGGATCCGACACCCGTCATGTAAAAACGAGGTGTGAATGCAGCCTAAATTGTGTATCTATAGTATTTGTTTTGATGTAATGAGTCAGAAAGACAAAATAATTTTAGGAGTCATACCTTCATCGGCTCACCAGAACCATTATATAACCCTCTATTGCCCAACCAGGGTGCCTTCAACTCTCTGGCCATGCTGGGAGTTGTAGTTTTGCCACAGCTGGAGGCACCCTGGTTGGGAAACACTGATATAACCATAAGGATCACTCCTAAAATACTGTCTTTTTTTATACTAGACATTTTTCAGTTTTTCTTTTCATTTCAATGTTCACCGTACCTGTATGTGTACACATGGGGGGGAAAAAACACTGCCTTATTTAATTTACATATGTATAATCAGCAGATTACAGTTAAGTGACTGGAGCCAAGTTGTAATACCACACACAACCTAAGGGTAGGTGTGGGGCTGTTTTTGGAAGAAATTAGATCGTTTTTTCTATTCATGGATAACCCTTTCCAAAGTGTACATTCTTTTTTTATTGCATATATATATGCAATAATGCAGTTCCATGCAAATTAGAAAAATCTGTGTGCTTGTAAGTATTTTTAAATTGGGCACTGTCACTTGAAAAAATATGAAATGTTGTAGAGACATGTCAAACGTTTTTATTATCATTTGGGGCGAAGTGTTCAGACTATTACCAATAGCTAGAAGTAGCTGGTAGAAGAACTCACTAAGCGAGACCAACTTAATCTGTAAATCTATGGGATTGTATCGGTCAGCCGCACTTTTCTCCCTGTTTTTTAAAGGAAAACGGTCATCCCGTTCACCCACACTAAACCCAATACACCGGGTTACAGTGCGGGTGAACAGGAAACATACCTGCAGTCCAGCACCCGGTCCCTCTGAACATGCTCTTCTTTCTGCACTGAATTGCGTGCTGGAAGCGGGCCTGCTGGCTGGATTTGATTATTCATGGGCGCTGGTCACGTGAGTGCTCAGTAGGCACAAGTGCTCACATGACCAGTGCTCATGAATATTAAAATCTAGCCGGCAGGGCCCGCCTACAGCACACAAATCAGCGCATGTCTCCTGTTCACCCACACTATAAGCAGGTGTATTGGGTTTAGTGTGGGTGAACGGGTGACCGTTTTTACTTAAAAACTACAGTTTGCCTTAAGGCAATGGCTATGTTCACACACAGTTTTTTTCAGACTTATTTTAAAGGGGTACTTCGGTGGAAAAAAAAAATGAAATTACTTCTACTAAAGGATATTAATCCTTCCAGTACTTGGCAGCTGCTGCATGCTCCACAGGAAGTCGGCCCCCCGTCTGGCCACAGTGCTCTCTGCTGACACCACTGTCCATGTCATGAACTGTCCAGAGCAGGAGAGGTTTGCTATGGGGATTTGCTTCTGCTCTGGACAGTTCCTAAAATGGACAGGTGTCAGCAGAGAGCACTGTAGTCAGACAGAAAAGAATAACACCACTTTCTCTGAAGCATACAGCAGCTGATAAGTACTAAAAGGATTAAGATTTTTAAATAGAAGTAATTTACAAATCGGTTTAACTTTCTGGCATCAGTTGATTAAAAAAAAAAGTTTTCCACCCGTGTACCCCTTTTAAGTCTGTTTTTGCTTTAGGTTAGTTTTTCTTGTATTTTTTTCTCTATTATATAGGTAAGTCAATTAATATAACATTGGTGGGAAATGGGGGCACAGGCAGTACTAAAAGTATAGCGTTGTGCAGTATGGTTCCCAATGTCTTGGCATTCTCCAAGCATTTGGTAGGCAGAAAGGAAGGGTAGTCCATCTCTTGCGCCTTTGCAGTTAAAACTTGACTTTTAATAGGTCCTTAAAACAGGGTGCATAATCCAAAAATTACTGGGTACATAAAAACACGTGCCGACGCATTTCGGGCTAGAGATCAGCCCTTAGTCATGGCGATAATACAGAGGACAGTGCTTGTTTATATACACTAAGTGTAAATGGAAATAGTTACCAGACCAGCGTATCCCTGTCATGCATAGTGTCTGACGTCAGATCCGGTCATGTGAGCGCACAAGCCTGGTAAAGCACGGGGTGGATTTCGGCTCACACAGCAACACATAATAACTCCGGATCGGCCGTAGGTGCAGGGAATAGACAGCGTTCAATAGCAGCCAGAGTATTCGGCTGTATGAGTGAGCAGGCCTTGTTAAAACATGAAATGGATGTCGGCCCGCACATCAACATGCAGAGGTACCGAACCGGCTGGGAACGCATCATGTGAACACTGATCAGTGTCAACACATGTTGCTATTACTAGTAGAGAAGATAAGCCAGCTCACCGCAGGTGTATTCCATCCACAGCACGACAGGTGTACGGCACAAGCCAGCGTGGATACCGTATTTAAAAGTGCAGAGTCCCATTTTATCCAGATAATTCATGAGACACAGATAGTGAACATAGAATGACACGTTTCAGCCGTTGCTGCCCTTAGTCATATGACTAAGGGCAGCAATGCCTGATACACGTCATTCTATGTCCATTATCTGTGTCTCATGACTTTTATCTGAATAAACGGGACCCTGCACTTTGAAATATCCATGTTGCTATTAGTATGATGTTGGGTCAATGGTATAAAACATTTGGTTTCGAGTACTCATGTATATAATGTAAATCTATAACCTGAAATTCAAACACATCAAGATGAGGCAAAATGCAGGCTACACCAATTGGATTCAACAGTAGTAATAGTGATAGATGATAATTGTAGTGACAGTATTGGTAGTGCATAAGCTGTTATATATATATATATATATATATATATATATATATATATATATATATATATATATATATATATATATATATATACTGTATAATCTTATGTACTATGCAGAGAACCAGGAACCCAAGGTGAGTGTCTAAATTACGTTAGATGTCACTTCAATCCAAATAATAGAGCATTAAATGCACACAGTCTGTGTGTGAAATTCACACCAAAAGATGTGCAGATCATACCCAAACAATGGTTAAACAATACTGATGCTGTGTGACAGAGGGTCATCTCTAAATGGAAGTTGTATGACCACAGCATGGGGACAAAGCATAACAGAATATTAATATGAAAATACCTTAGTAACTGTAAAATGTATATACATACGCTTGGTCTGCATTAGCTGGTGGTAACCAAAAAATACCTAACTACACCCAAACAGAAGAAAGTTGAGTGAGTAAAGTACAAAAATGTAAACAGATGATCCACACAGAAGAGTGTGGTAAAGTATGGAAATGACTAATAAATATACATTAAATAATTTCTATAATTGAGTCCAGAGACAAGGTCAAGAATGCCTCCCGTGTATAAACCAGACATGCCCAATCCCCTCTGCGGCGGGGCTGCTGCACTCTCTCAATGCCAGTAATGCATATGCCGGAGCTGTCACCACCATGTATGTCACGGATGTGTTTCGAAAGACCAGAAACTGACCTTGTGTTAAACATAGTAGATGTAGATGTGCTACCTCTTAAATGTTCCGCTATGCGGGTCTTGAGCTTCCTGCAGGGATGTGGAATTCCTATCGCCCGACGCCCGGGACAAGCAGTTCCGGGCGCCGGGCAGGTGAATTTGTCCGGCCCTTGCTTCGGGCAAGCAGGGCCGGACCTGACAAGTCGCCCAAACCTCTGCAGTCTGTATGGAGCGGGCTGCCCACTCCATACTCTGCAGCCCCCAGCTATAAAAACCTGTGTCCTCCGAAGCAGAGCAGGGGAGATGAGAAGCTGTGTATTTGTCTTCTCTCCCCTGCTCTGCAGACGTGCGGGGGGAGATGAGGGGGCGTGGCTTCTTGCTCCCTGTGCAGACCTGCATCCTCTGCCTTCACTCCCCCCAGCTGTAGCTTCGGAGAGCTGAGGGAAGGAGGCACGTCTGCACGGGGAGATGCATGCGGCGCTTTGCAGTATGTATGGAGCAGGCTCGGGATTTCTGCCAGCTCCATACTCTGCAGCCCCCAGCTGTTCTCAGTAGCCGGGGGCTGCCGCTAATAGCCGCGGCTGGCTATTAACCCTTTAGATCGCTGCTGTCAAAGCTGACAGCGGCGTCTAAAGGGACATGTGAATGCTCCCTGGTGGGCTAGTGGGGTGGATCGCCCCCCCCCCCCCCTCGCAGCGCGATCGCGGGGGGAGATCCACTATAGAGGTAGCCGGAGGACTTACCTCTGTTCCCTGCTGTCCCGCTCTGTCATTG
This sequence comes from Hyla sarda, assembly GCF_029499605.1. NCBI lineage: Eukaryota > Metazoa > Chordata > Amphibia > Anura > Hylidae > Hyla > Hyla sarda. The sequence continues at coordinate 86,240,054 of NC_079198.1, forward strand.
ATAGATCCTGGCTGGACTAGGCTCTATCAATGGATCACAGAGCACACAGATTAATAGAGTTCAATAGAACTCTATTCATCTGTATGAGGAATCTAATGATTCCTCATATAAGTGTAATAAAGTGTTAAAAGAAAAAAAAAAGTTTTAATAAAAGTTTGAAAGACACATTAACCCAGTGGTCTTCAAACTGTGGCCCTCCAGATGTTACAAAACTGCAATTCCCAGCATGCCAGGACAGCCGTTGGCTGACCGGGCATGCTGGGAGTTGTAGTTTTGCAAGATCTGGAGGGCCACAGTTTGAAGACCGCTGCATTAACCCCTTCCATGTTAAAAGTTCAAATCCCCCCCTTGTCCTATATAAAAACATGCAAACATAAAAATAAACATATTTGGTATCGCTTCGTGCGTAATTGTACAACCTATGAAAATATAACATTATGTATCCCGTACGGTAAATGTAAAAACAAATACCAAACCACAGAATTGCAATTTTTATAATATCCCAGAAAAAAAGTTAAAAAGCGGTTAAAAAGTCAGATCAATACCAAAATGGTACCGATACAAAAAACAGATTATGGCGCAAAAAATGAGCCCTCATACAGCCTGGTATGCGGAAAAAAATAAAGCTACAGGGGTTAAAAAATGTCAATGAAAAAAATTAGAAAAAGTCCAGAATTAGTAAAACATGACGTAAACGATACAAATCTGGTATTGCTGTAACCAAGCGGCCTAAAGGATAAAACTAACATGTTACCTCAACCACAAGGTAAATGGCATGTGACCAGGTATACCACGTGACTGGTGGTGCAATTTATTAGTCATTTTATAGGGAATGTTTTCTTTGTCACTTTGGATGAAAAATGCTTAGTTGTGGTCACAAACTTGCACATAGGACATCGAGGCTGATTGCATTTGTAACACCCAGTGGTGGAAAGCCATGTGTCCTCTGTGGGTGTGCCATGGTATTCACTAGGGGACAGTTGGTCTCCAAGAGATCTTGCCCTCCTAGCCGCATATCTCACACCTGATTGAAGGATTTTTGCCACGGTGGGTTCCTGATGAAGAACTGGAAGGTGATTTTGAATAATGTTACGTATAGAATCAAAGTCAACTGAAAACGGTGTAGAGAATGGAATTGCTTGAAAGGAGCAGTTACTGTGTTTTCTTCGTTTTTCGGTTGTTTGTGATAAATATTGATTCCTTGTCTTCGTATCTGCTATTGTTTTTGCTCTGGTGAGAATACTGGGTTTGTTCCCTCATCTTGCAGACATGTTTCAATTTCCTTGGCTGTGTTTTCATACATATCCAGGGAGGAGGATTCCCTCCTAGCCCTAACAAACTCTCCAATGGGCAGATTTTTGACAGTGTGTTGCGGATGGCAGCTGTGTGCATGTAATATTGTATTGCCAGACATTGTCTCCCATGAGAGTGACATCAAGGAAATTGATGATGTTATCCTCTAAACTGCAAGTGAATATTAGGTTAAATGTATTGTTATTAATGTATTTTTTAAAAGCCTTTGCTTGTGCTGTGGTGCCTCTCCACACAAGGAGGAGGTCGTCAATATAACGGCCGTACCACCCCATGAAAGAATGGTGGGGTTTGACGGCCCCATAGAGGTAGACCTCATCCCAGTGAGACATATAAAGGTTGGCTAGCGATGGGGAGAACTTGGCTCCCATCGGGCAACCGAGCAGTTGTAGAAAGAACTGCCCATTAAATGAAAATACATTTTTGGATAGAACAAAATGTAAAACCTGTAAAATATACTGTCTAAGTGCCACTGTATATTTGCTGTATTTACACGTGGTACTCGACTGCTTCAATGGTTTCGTGATGCGAAGTGGTGGTATCTCAGAATTGTTCCACTATCAGATTTTCATATAATTTCTTATCAAGTATTACAATGGATCCCCCCCCTTATCCGCTTGTTGTATTTCTATATGTTTTTTTTGGGTTAGTTCATCCAGAGCCTTCCATTGGGCATGGTTCAGATTATGTTTAAGAGGGACATGCATGTTCGTTAATTCGTTTAGGTCATGTTCCACTCTCAATTGATAGGTGTCAATCACGTCACATCTAGAACCTACTGGATAGAATGATGGATTAGATGTTCTATATGTATCTGTAGTGCTATTCTGTTCTGTAGATATATCTTCTTGTGATAGGTTCTGAAGGTCAATGAGATTTAGCAGTGTACTCTGATCTTGGAAGAATGTATGTAGCGGAAGAGAGCTTGTGGCCGCTTTCTTCAAACAGGGTATGTGGTCATTTGTGTTACATTCAGGCTCCTCCAAAACAGATTTCAGAAGTGGAAAAATGTTTCTTGACAGTAATGGCTCTCACAATTTTATTAATGTCTTTAATGGTCTGGTATAGATCACATCTATGTTAAGCCCCACGGAGAAGACCTGTAACTGATTTTCACTCAATATCGAAGCTGATAAATTGACCACGGACAGATCTCCTTGTGTATGTGTCATCCTGTCTGTTTCGTCCAATATCTGGTGTACCTGGTTTCTGGTGCTGAGAACCAGACCAACATTTCATATTGATTGCTTATCCTAAAGACCAATTTTAAAATGCAGGTACTATTGCTAAGAATAGGATCAAGGCTGTGACAACTTAATAAACTATCGGTGACTGCTACTATTTAACATAGAAGATAAATGGATCTCCTGATCATCTGATCACAGCTGGACTTAATGCTAAGTCATAGTCAAGTAATGCATTTGGGTAAAGTTATCTTTTAACATCAAGACTAATAAAACAAAATTATTGTGCTAATTTTTTACTATGTAGGTTTATTACATAAATTCCTTGAATACTCCATGGTATGCGCACAGATGACATGCCACTCTAAATCAAAGGTGATTTTCTGCCAGTCGCTGTAAACTACCACTTTTACTGTGCTGTTATTATCCAAGGTATTTTCAATGATCTTGTGATGCCACCTAGTGGCTGCTGATGTATTTAAGGTAAGGGAGTGAAGAGATGGTGAAATTAGGATATCAGGAGTAAATATCATATTGAAACAGACTTCTGCTTCCTGTTTTCCCTTAGAAGTACTGTACAATGGTTTACACCTAACATAAAATATGACTATATATATACATATATATATATATATATATATATATATATATATATATATATACACACACATTTTGTAAGAGAAAGCATCTGCAACTCCATACATTGCCCAAGCCTGCTTTAGACTATTTTAGGTTTTCCCATTAAGTGATGCTTCGTATAGTAACCACTTCCTTGTCCTCCAAGTTCTTTGTTTAGAAATCCAGTTCATGTTGGTAGTGTCCACCCTAAACATTACAGTCAGGTGGTCACAAATGTGCAATTGTTACATTGTTTGCTATGGACGAACTAGACAGTTTTTGTTCTTAGACACATTGATAACTCTGGGCCACAGTCACACTCTAAATTAACGGCTGTTTATAGGAGACCTATGCATATGAAATGACAACACTGTATGAACTATCATTCCACAACATGAAGATTATGACTGGGACAATAGTGGAAGAGTGACTCCACTTAGCACCGCTTACAGCCCACCCATGACAAGGAAGGAGAAAACAGACCCACAAAAATACAAAAATAGCCTTCAGTTTGAACAATTAAAAAATGATCATAACGATCATAAAGATTATTGGTAGAAAGAATGGAAAATACTAAAGATAAATTGAGGAAACGGGAGATGTGGGAGAGCTGCATAGGGAGGTTAATAAGAGTAGAAACTTAAAAATAAGTCAGATTTCAAAATGAAGTCTGTATTGGGGAGGGGGGGGGGGGGGGGAGATGGAGAGGTCAGAATGTAAGAATGTTGGAAGTAAGGATATAGAATGGTAGAATGTTGGTATGTAAGAATTCCGAATCTTAGAGTTTAGAATGTTAGTATTATGTTTGCTGGGAATAGATATGGTAGCCCCTCTCTGTCAGGATAAGAGTGAGTGGGGATAAGAAAGTGAGTAGCTGGCAGAGTTCGATATTTTGGATAGGTGAGAATGAATGTATATTTTGAATGGTTGAGTAATATTACGTATTACTTGTTTTATTTATTGTGTACACTGTGTATTATGGAAAATGAATAAAAATATTGAAAATCAAAAAAATGATCATAACAATCTTTTAAGCTGGAAATCCAACAATGAGTGTGGCAGAAGATGTTGGTTGTCCCCAATCAGCTGTGAAAGACATTAAAGTGTCTGAATAGAAAACGCAAATAATATGCTTTGAAAGTAGAAAACGTTCACCATAACAAATGGGAGGAAAAAGAGTCTGTTGACAGAACTGAAAGAAATCCGCTGTATAAATGGGATGTACATGTAGAAAATCCATAAGAAAATCAGCACAGACACAAAAACAGAAGAACACAATGTTATAGGAGAAGGATACGGATGTGTGGTGGATTGGATGAAAGTGAGATTTAGTGATGAATCCCAATCTGTATTGGCCAGAGAGATGATGTTTGACCTTTTTGTCTCGAGCTATTCTTCTAATTATAGACGGTTTCCTAAAGTAAACAATCACGTTGTCCTGCTTATTTATGATACAGTGACATGTCAGATATTGTCTCAACAGCCAATGCAGAATAGACCATAAAGAGACATTTTTGATGCTTTTTCTCATTCCATTGATTTAAAAAATATATATTACTTATTCCTTGTGCACTATTGTACATTTGGTCCCAGTACTTTGAAAAGAGGATTAATGTTCCCTTTACATTTGGCATTGACCTGGCTTTTTACCCACCACAGCCCACTTTTGTGTATCGCTGTGCAAGAATTCTTCCTGCCATAACCTTCTGCCTATTTACTAGTGTACATATTCCCTGCCTTGTGTAACCTTTTGCCTGTGTATAGAGACGTTGCAAATTGTTCGCCGGCGAATTTAGCATGTTCGCATTCGCATCGCCGGGCGATCATATGTGAAGTTCGATCCGCCCCCTATACTTTAACATTGCAGTAAACTTTGACCCTGTGAGTCAGAGTCAGCAGACACATTACAGCCAATCAGCATCAGTCCCTCCCTTCCAGACCCTCCTACCTCTTGCACGGACGCCATTTTACCCTCATTCAGCATGCTGCAGGCTTAGGAAGTGGAGGGACAGAGAAGCTGCTCCTGCTGTATAGGGAAAGCGATAGCTAGGTTGCTGCTAGGTGGTGTATTCAGGGTCCAGTTTACTTCTAAAGCACTAGTGTAACATCTGCTTTATGGACAGCACCCAAAAAAGCTCTTTTTAGGGCTGAAAGAGATCGGTCCGTGTGTCTTGCAACAGCTGGAGGCACCCTGGTTGGGAGGGAACCGCTGGTTAAAAGGGGTACTCCAGTATAAAACTTAAAGAGGCACTGTCATTGTTAAAAACTTTTCATATATTGCAGGACTCATTATAATATGACATTTCACAATATACACCTGTTAAAAAATGTTTTACTTTTCACCTGAAATTCAAGCTCAAAATAGCCACCACTAGGGGTCGCCTGTCTTTTAGCCGGACAGACTAATCTAGATTTTACAGCATACTTGATACCGTCCGTAAAGCATACCGGTATCCAGTATAGGAGATTTCTATTGTGTATGCAAAACTATAGATAAAGGATGTGTGGACATGCTGGGAGCTGTAGTTTTAAAACAGCTGGAGGCAACACTGCTCTAACACAGTTATTTACAAACATTGCAGCTTCAGTTGTTACTAAACTATAACTCCCAGCATGCTGAAATAGTCAAAGCTTTCTCGGACTCCTGAATGACAAAGAAGTTGATCATTCAGGAGTCTGTGAAAGATGAATGACACACATAGTGACAGCTATGCTGATTAGCATCCAGCTTTACTAGGAGAAGATAAAACAGATAGAACATTTATTCATAAAAATGCTGTACTGTTATCTATAAAATCCTTGCACTAATTTTATAAAGACCTATTCTTATATTTATACATTTTATCCTGTTATGAATTCACCATAATGTCTTCTGATTACTGCAGGCAAGCTCCAAGTATCTTCCTCTGACACATGCCACAGCATAAAACCAGAGAGGAAAGGGTTACAGAGTAGAGAGTACTGATTGGCTGACTGCACAGGCTTGCTTCTGTGAGGGAGACAGACTGACACGCCCCCTCCAGCCTGCACAGTGAAAAAGTAACTCACCAGCAGATAAATGCTTATATCTCTGCATATATAGGTCCGAGACACTTAAAAATTATATGCACATGATCAGGATTGGGTCCTGAGTAACATATCACTTTTTTTTCTTTTTTTTGCACTATGACAGGTACGCTTTAACTTCCTTCAAGCAACTAACTACTACAGTATTCAAAGGTATTGAAAGATATCAGTCTGTGTGTTTTGCAACAGCTGGAGGCATCCTGGTTGGGGACCACTGCATAAAAGGGGAACTCCGCTGGCAACCTTTTTTTCTTTAAAGCAACTAACTACTACTGTATTCAAAGGGCTGAAATATATCAGTCCGTGTGTTTTGCAACAGCTGGAGGCACCCTGGTTGGGGACCACTGCTTAAAAGGGTAACTCTGCTGGCAAGCTTTTTTGCTCATTGTCACACTAGTGCAAATCACATTTGGAGTGAAAGTTGTGCAAATTAAAAAAAAAAAAAAAACACTTTTTTGTCTGGTAAATAAAACCAGTCGACACTGTCAGTTCACGTCAAAGTTACCAGTTTTTTTGCCTGCAGGGCAAATTGTGTCACCCTAGTGCAGAGAGGAAAGGGTTACAGAGTAGAGAGTACTGATTGGCTGACTGCATAGGCTTGCTCCAGTGAGGGAGACAGACTAACACGCCCCCTCCAGCCTGCACACTGAAAAAGTTACTCACCAGCAGATAAATGCTTATATCTCTGGATATATAGGTCCGAGACACATATAAATTATATGCACATGATCAGGATTCGGTCCTGAGTAACATATGACTTTTTTTCTTTTCTTTTTTTTGCACTATGACAGGTACGCTTTAAGTTCCTTCAAGCAACTAACTACTACAGTATTCAAATGGCTGAAAGATATCAGTCTGTGTGTTTTGCAACAGCTGGAGGCACCCTGGCTGGGGACCACTGCTTAAAAGGGGAACTCTGCTGGCAAGCTTTTTTTGCTGATTGTCACACTAGTGCAAATCACATTTGGTGTGACAGTTGTGCAAATAAAAAAAAAACTTTTTTGGCTGTTAACCCCTTAAGGACCGGAGGTTTTTCCGTTTTTGCATTTTCGTTTTTTGCTCCTTGCCTTTAAAAAATCATACCTCTTTCAAATTTACACCTAAAAATCCATATGATGGCTTATTTTTTGCGCCACCAATTCTACTTTGTAATGACGTCAGTCATTTTGCCCAAAAATCTATGGTGAAGCGGGAAAAAAAATCATTGTGCGACAAAATTGAAAAAAAAACGCTGTTTTGTAACTTTTGGGGGCTTCCGTTTCTACGTAGTACATTTTTCGGTAAAAATGACACCTGATATGTATTCTGTAGGTCCATACGATTAAAATGATACCCTACTTATATAGGTTTGATTTTGTCGGACTTCTGGAAAAAATCATAACTACATGCAGGAAAATTAATACGTTTAAAATTGTCATCTTCTGACCCCTATAACTTTTTTATTTTTCCATGTATGGGGCGGTATGAGGGCTCATTTTTTGCGCCGTGATCTGAAGTTTTTAACGGTACCATTTTTGCATTGATAGGACTTATTGATCATTTTTTTGCGCGCACGCCATTGACCGAGCGGTTTAATTAATGATATATTTTTATAATTCGGACATTTCCGCACGCGGTGATACCACATATGTTTATTTTTATTTTTATTTACACTGTGTTTTTTTTTTTATTGGAAAAGGGGGGTGATTCAAACTTTTAATAGGGGAGGAGTTAAATGATCTTTATTCACTTTTTTTTTTCACTTTTTTTTTGCCGTGTTATAGGTCCCATAGGGACCTATAACACTGCACACACTGATCTTCTATGTTGATCACTGGTTTCTCATAAGAAACCAGTGATCAACGATTCTGCCGCATGACTGCTCATGCCTGGATCTCAGGCACTGAGCAGTCATTCGGCGATCGGACAGCGAGGAGGCAGGAAGGGGCCCTCCCGCTGTCCTGTCAGCTGTTCGGGATGCCGCGATTAGCCGCGGCTATCCCGAACAGCCCGACTGAGCTAGCCGGGAACTTTCACTTTCACTTTTAGCCGCGCGGCTCAGCTTTGAGCGCGCGGCTAAAGGGTTAATAGCGCGCGGCGCCGCGATCGGCGCTGCGCGCTATTAGAGGCGGGTCCCGGCTTCACTATGACGCCGGGCCCGCCATGATATGACGCGGGGTTACTGTGTAACCCCGCGTTATATCAGAAGAGCAGGACCAAGGACGTACCGGTACGTCCTTGGTCCTTAAGGGGTTAAATAAAACCAGTCGTCACTGTCAGTTCACGTCACAGTTGCCATTTTTTTTTTGCCTGCATGGCAAATCGTGTCACCCTAGTGCAAATCCCATTAGGTGTGACAGTTGTGCAAATTAAAAAAAAATACTGTCTGTCAAGAAGATGTTTGAGCGCAAGAAGCCAATGTGTCAAAGTCACCCCCTAGCCCGGCATCTGACAGCTGGCTTGTCGGAACTGCTAGCCCGCCAGCTTTTACCATACAAGCTGGTGGAGTCTGAGGCCTTTAAAAATTTTGTAGCCATTGGGACACCGCAGTGGAAGGTACCCGGATGAAATTTTTTTGCACAAAAGGCAATCCCCAACCTTTACTCCATTGTGCAAAAGGAAATTATGGCATGTCTGGCACAGAGTGTAGGGGCAAGGGTCCATCTGACCACTGATACCTGGTCTGCAAAATATGGTCAGGGCAGGTATATCACCTACACTGCGCATTGGGTAAACCTGGTGACGGCTGCATGGAATGCGTGGCTCTCCAGAGGAGTTGGTGACACCGCCACGACTTGCAGGCAGGCCTGCTGCCACCTCCTCTACTCCTCCTACTCCATCCTCTTCCATAACATCCTTGGCTGAGTCCTCTTCCACTGCTGCATCTTGCTCCACATTACCGGCACCCCCCCCCCAGCTCCCCAGGTGCTATTCCACATCCCGGATACGGCAGTGTCACGCCATCCTGGGGTTGACTTACCTCAAAGCGGAGAGTCACACCGCACCAGCACTCCTGTCGGCCCTGAACGCACAGGTGGACCAGTGGCTGATTCCGCACCAACTGGAGATCGGCAAAGTGGTTTGTGACAACTGAACAAATTTGTTGGCGGCATTGAGGTTGGGCAAGTTGACACATGTGCTGTGCATGGCACATGTGTGTAATCTGATTGTACAACACTTTGTGCTCAAGTACCCAGTCTTACAGGATGTCCTGAAGCAGTCCAGGAAGGTGTGTGGCCATTTCAGGCGTTCCTACACGGCCATGGCGCACTTGTCAGATTTCCAGCGGCGAAACAACATGTTTTTCACCGTCCTGCATTATAGAGTCTTCTGGACTTTATGATGATTTAAACTAGAATTTTCAAGAGTACTAACCATTACACATAGGAACGCTTGTTGCGTGTGATTTTTTTAACTTAAATTTTCAAAAGTGAAATACAGAGAGGGAAAAACTCTGTTTCTTTATTTGATGAAAAATGTTATTTAGGAAATAATTTCTGTGTCTGTTTCTCCGTACTGCATTATAGAGTCTTCTGGACTCTTGGATATGCGCTTGTTCTTATATTTCAGCCATGTGAACATGCCTAATTTTTCTGGCCTCTGGTGCTGCACTTTTTCTGCTGCTGCAATTTTTCTGGCTGCTGCTTTCATCTTGATTTGATGAAAAATTTTATTTTGAAAAGGATTTCTCTGTGATTTTCATCGTCCTACATTATAGAGTCTTCTGGACTTTCTGATAATTTAAACTTGAATTTTCCAGAGTACTAACCATTACACCAAGGAACACTTGTTGCATGTGATTTTTAAACTTACATTTTCAAAAATAAAATACAGAGAGGGAAGAACTCTGTTTCTTTATTTGATGAAAATTTTTATTTAGAAAAGAATTTCTTTGTGTGTTTCTCCGTCCTGCATTATAGAGTCTTCTGGACTCTTGGATATGCGCTTGTTCTTATTTTTCAGCCATGTGTACATGCCTAATTTTTCTGGCCTCTGGTGCTGCACTTTTTATGCTGCCGCAATTTTTCTGGGTGCTGCTACAGCTGCGGCTGCAACAATACCAAATTTTGTAGCCATGTGTACATGCCTAATTTTTCTGGTACTCTCTGCTGACATCTTTGTCCATTTTAGCAACCGTGCATATTAGATGTATGGTAAGGGTAGCATGGTGGCTCAGAGGTTAGCACTGCTGACTTGCAGCGCTGGGGCCTTGGGTTCAAATCCCACTATGTGCTGAATAAAGGGGGGCTCTAACTATGTGCTGCCTAATATGGGGGAATCTATGTGCTGCCTAAAGGGGGGAATAATAGGTGATAGGAATAATAGGTAATTTATGCCCTTTATGGATTAAAACCAGACTCTGCATCAACTATGTAATTTTCCATGGGAGTTTTGCATGGATCCCCCTCCAGCACGCCACAGTCCAGGTATTAGTCCCCTTGAAACAGCTTTTAAATCACTATTGTGGCCAGAAAGAGTCCCTGTGGGTTTTAAAATTAGCCTGCTCATTGAAGTCAATGGCGATTCGCCCGGTTCGCAAACATTTGCAGAAGTTCGCGTTCGCCGTTCACAAACCGAAAATTTTATGTTCGCGACATCACTATCTGTGTACTGTTGAACAAAAAAGCTGTCTTCTGTAACCTCTGCCTGTATACAGTTGTGCAAGAACCCTACCTGCCCCAACTTCCAGGCTCAAAGTAAACTGATGCCCGTGGTTAAACTCTTCACAATAATTAGATGTGATTTCAGTTCTGTACACGGGAAGGAATCGTAACAGGGAACGTCATTCCTGCCAAAATAGGTTAACAGTAAAAGAAGAAAAATTGCTGCACCAGATTGTGGACTTTCCAACTGCATCATTTTCACTAGACTGGGGATTGATCAACCACAGCTTTTACACCAGAATGTGGACTGACAGCAGCATTTACAAGAGATGTGTGCTCTGTGGCCAAGGTGTCCAACATGTGGCCCACCAGAGATCTCCAGTGGTAACCACACCCAGGGGTGTAATGACCAGGCCCTAAGGGCAAAGGGGGATTCAGGAAACATGTCCCGGATGCATAAACATGTCTTTCCACTGTGTGTCATAAGGACAGGACAGAGCCTGTACCAGTGAAAGCTCCTGTATTGTCACTTGAGCTGGGACTTCCAGTGACACCTCTTACAATGCCAACCAGGCTTACAGTGGAAGGGCGGCTCATGGGGATTTGGCACACATCTACTAGGTCCCTGGACTGTACCTGTGTCTTTAAGATGCGCACACGCAGTTACACATTTTTTGTGCCAATAGTTTCACCCTGTCACTTGAGCTAGGGTTTCCTGCGCAGGCACTGTTTTTATGACAATGGGAAGATGAGCCATGAGGAGCAGAGCACCAGGAATTGTGGGAGAACAATTGAGAGAAGACAGTTTTTTTGCCCCACAGGGCAGTATCGGTGGCCTAAGTACTATAAGGGGACAGTATGGAGGCTTAACTACTATATGGGGTCTAATACAATATGGTGGGCCCAAATACTAAATGGAGCCAGTAGGGGGACCTACTACTATATGGAGACACAGAGGGAAGCCTTTATGTGGGAGTCTTATTGCCTGTAATAACATCTAAAAGACCATATTTTTTTCTCAGTCCACGTGCACATACATTTATGACGTGGACACCCCTGCTCTAGTAGAGGGGACGTAATCCATACTTTTAAAATAATAAAGCTTTTTAAGGGTTATTTCTGGAGTATCTTGTGTATATAATTATGCTTAGGCAGATGGTAGAAAAATATGCTGTACTTACCTTTCCTTTCTCCACTGCCATTCTGATGGATGTCTTCTGCTCTTACAAAGGAGCCAAATTATATTTTGGTCACATTTTCCCTGTTTTTAGTACCTGGGTTATATCTAAATCCCTTTAAAAGCTAAATTATTACTTTTTTTTTTTTTTTTTATCTAGTGCCCTATTGTAAGCATTCCACAAAGTGATATTTGATGCTTTCGTATCATTTATAAACTCCTTTATTTCCGTACTTTGTGCCTAGGTGTTAAACCTGTTAGTCTCACAGAGTAAAGTGAAGCAGTTGTCCCTTTTACAAGTCATTGTATACAAACACTGCAGTCATAAAGAGCCCTTTAATATCTATTCAGACAACTAGTGACTCCGAGCACAGTCTCGGCTTTTCTCTACTTATAACAAGTCACAGCCAGAAGGAATTAACCAATCCTGCCAGTCAGAAAACAACATGTTTAATGGGAATGTTTATGTCTCTCTGCAGAGTTAAATCACTCGTGACAGCAGTATATTATAAAAATAATAATAGCTTTTTAGTTATCAAGCACCTTATGAGTAAAGAACCCTGAGGGAATAAAAGAAAGCCAAATTCAGCTATAAAAAAGCAAAATGTGCTATTAAAGCCCAGCCTGTTAACGTATGCAAATTGAAACAATGCTCGGAGATTTATTTTGCTGTTATTTGAAATGAAATTGTGTGTATGTGTGAGGGGCGATGTCTGCCCGCACCACGCTCCTAGTTTACTAAGCAAGTTGCCGCTAATATATTTTATTTGTAAACTCTACATACAGTATCTCACATAAGTGAGTACACACCACACATTTTGTAAATATTTTATTATATCTTTTTATGTGACAACTCACTACTTGTAAAGTAGTGAGTGCTCAGCCTGTATAGCCTGCCCTGCGGCCCAGTCTTTGGATGGAGGGGATCGTGCTCTGCGTCAGTATGTCTCAGTACATGTTGGCATTCATGGTTCTTAAAGTGGTACTCCGGTGGAAAACGTTTTTATTTTTAAATCAACTGGTGCCAGAAAGTTAAACAAATTTGTAAATGACTTCTATTAAAAAATCTTAATCCTTCCAGAACTTATTAGCTGCTAAATACTACAGAGGAAAATGATTTTCTTTTTGGAACACAGAGCTCTCTGCTGACATCATGACCACAGTGCTCTCTGCTGACATCTCTGTCCATTTTAAGAACTGTCCAGAGTAGGAGAAAATACCCATAACCGTCACACACATGTACTATGAACTAAGAGACCAAAAGCAAAATCAAAAATGCAGAACTCCAGCTCCCAAAATACGAATAAAAGTCCAAACTTTGATTCAAATCATTAAAAAAGCAAAAATCCACGTGATAAAGAAAAAAAGTGAGGTTGAAAGATGAGTAGAAACGCCGACGCGTTTCGAACCGTCCGGTTCTTAGTCATGGCACAAGTACTACTGAGCACTGCAAGTCTTATATACAAACTGAGGGTTGAAGACACACCTCTTTATTTATGTCATTTCCCGGAAACAGCATCACCATGGAGCCGTTCAGAGACACAGTGATTCGATGGTAAATGTCTGGTGTGCATGGATGCTAGCATGGGTTGCCATGCACATTAAGCATTTTTTGAATAAAAATTATACATCATTTTTAGTCTCCTAAAAAATGCAAAAAATAAATAAAAATGTTAATAATGTATATATATACCTCATTGCCATCCCAGCCAAGCATAGAGAGAAAAAGGAAAAAAAAAAAAGTAACAAGAGACACCATCACTGTAACATAACATAATGAACAAAGGATACAAAGTAAGTGTTTTGCAAGTGTTTTTTTTTTCCATAGGTGTGGATTTCACATTACTTTTTTTCATTCATCATTTTTTCATTCATACATTTTTTGTATACTAATTTACTTATAATCAAAATTGCAATTTTTATTTTGTTTTTGTTGTTTATTCTACATTTGTAACACTTCAGTTAACTTGCTGGCCTTTTATTTCGTCAGTTTTTTTTTTTTTTTTCCTGTCCATCTGGTGGTTCCACCTAGCATGGGTGCGATAACATACATTCGCACACGGCAACATATACTTTTCAGAATATAGGGAGTTTTTACCCTTGCACTTTAGTATAACAAAGTTCCCACTGAGCGGTTATTAACATGCGTTAGGTCTCCTTAATAAATCTCATTCATTATCCCTTACATTGTAATTGCAGCCCAAGCATGTTGAAATTGTAATAATAATAAGAGCAAACATTCATTAATAAACACACGATTGTAATATCATAAAACAATTAAACATAAAAGCCATAGACTATATCCAACAAGTTACAAAAAAAGTAACAAAAAGTAAAATAATAAAAAATATAAAAATAAAGTTATAAACTATATCTAATAATTATAAATTACATTTACGGTAACAAACTATATAAATAATAGAAAACACAAAAGCTATAAAATCATGTTTATTTATCATAAACTGGTGCCGATGCTGTATCTATCTTTCAATAAGCTTTTCACCCCAGCCTAGCCTGGATGTGGTAATTGCTCAAACTTACCTTGGTATAACCTGGTGTTACCATTTGATCTTGTTCACACTGCATGCGATACCAGCTTGCGGATATATATGACACACCTCAAGCTTCGGCAATCGGTTCTGCGCTTTTCTGCTTCTCTGTTAGATGCAGATGGACAGTGAGTATGTTCATTCACTAATACAAGTTTGCAAAACACTTACTTTGTATCCTTTGATCATTGGTATATGTTATCACTGCACTGCTCACGTATATTAATGACCATCTAAACCTATTTATTTTTTATAGATATAGTCTGTGGTTAACAATATGTGGAATAACATGATTGTTACAGTGATGGTATCTCTTGTTATTTTTATTTTATTTTTTTCTCTCTATGCTTGACTGGGATGGCAATGAGGTATATACAGTATATATATATATATATATATATATATATATATATATATATATATACACACACATTGTTAACATCTTTATTTTTTGCATTTTTTAGGTGAAATGATGTATAATTTTTATTCAAAAACCGCTTAATGTGCATAGCAACCCATACTAGTGTCCATGCACACCAGACATTTACCATCGAATCACTGTGTCTCTGAATGGCTCCAGGGTGATGCTGTTTCCGGGAAATGACATAAATAAAGAGGTGTGTCTTCAACCCTCAGTTTGTGTATAAGACTTGCAGTGCTCAGTAGTACTCGTGCGATGACTAAGAACCGGACGGTTCGAAACGCGTCGGAGTTTCTACTCATCTTTCAACCTCACTTTTTTCTTTATCACATGGATTTTTGCTTTTTTTTTTAATGATTTGAATTAAAGTTTGGACTTTTATTCGTATTTTGGGAGCTGGAGTTCTGCATTTTTGATTTTGCTTTTGGTCTCATTCTGCCAAGATGCGGCTTGGACTTTCACTCTGTGCTCCGTGACTACTACCATCATCCTCCTCATACATCCACAAGGCGGTGAGCTGTTTTTTTCTATTGTTCTTTTTCTGTTATATTATGAACTATACTAACTTTACAGCCCCTGTAGCATAGGCACATAAAAAAAAAATCCTGGAATACCCCTTTAAACAGATTTGTAATTTACTATTATTAAAAAATCTTAATCCTTCCAGTACTTATGAGCTGCTGAATACTACAGAGGAAATTCTTTTCTTTTTGGAACACAGTGCTCTCTACTGACATCATGACCACAGTGCTCTCTGCTGACATCTCTGTCCATTTTAGAAACTGTCCAGAGCAGCATATGTTTGCTATGGAGATTTTCTCCTACTCTGGACAGTTCTTAAAATGGACAGAGATGTCAGCAGAGAGCACTGTGTTTGTGACATTTACCATCGAATCACTGTGTCTCTGAACGGCTCCAGGGTGATGCTGTTTCCGGGAAATGACATAAATAAAGAGGTGTGTCTTCAACCCTCAGTTTGTATATAAGACTTGCAGTGCTCAGTAGTACTTGTGCCATGACTAAGAACCGGACGGTTTGAAACGCGTCGGCGTTTCTACTCATCTTTCAATCTCACTTTTTTCTTTATCACGTGGATTTTTGCTTTTTTAATGATTTGAATTAAAGTTTGGACTTTTATTCGTATTTTGGGAGCTGGATTTATGCATTTTTGATTTTGCTTTTGGTCTCTTAGTTCATAGTACCTGTGTGTGACAGTTATGGGTATTTTCTCCTACTCTGGACAGTTCTTAAAATGGACAGAGATGCCAGAAGAGAGCACTGTGGTCATGATGTCAGCAGAGAGCTCTGTGTTCCAAAAAGAAAATAATTTCCACTGTATTATTCAGCAGCTAATAAGTACTAGAAGGATTAAGATTTATTTTAATAGAAGTAATTTACAAATCTGTTTAACTTTCTGGCACCAGTTGATTAAAAAAAAAAAAATCCCACCGGAGTACCCCTTTAACTCCTTAAGGACGTAGGGTGTACGCCCAGTCCCGGTGTTTAAAACGGGGTCACGCCGTGACCCCACATCACACCGGGTCGGTCCTGGCTGCAAATCGTAGCCGGGAACCTGGGCTAACAGCGCTCAGCATCAATCGTTGTGCCACATGCTGTTAACCCTTCAGTCGCGGCGATCAAATTTGACCTCCACGTCTGAAAGCGAAAGTAAATGCTTCAGTCGGGCTGATCGGGACATCGCGATAAAATCGCGATGTTCCGATCATCTGGGACGCAGGCGGAGGTCTCTTTACCTGTCTCCGCAGCGTCCGATCAGGGTTTGATTGCTCCAGCCTGAGCTACAGGCTTGAGCAGTCAAGCCCCTATCTCACTGATCCGTGCAAAGCTATCAGTGTGTGCAGTGTTATAGGTCCCTATGGAGGCTATAACACTGCAAAAAAAAGGGGAAAAAAAGTTAACAAAGGTCATTTAACCCCTTCCCTAATAAAAGTTTGAATCAGCCCCCTTTTCCCATAAAAAAAACTGTGTAAATAAAAATAAACATGTGTGGTATCGCCACGTGCGGAAATGTCCGAACTATAAAAATATATCATTAATTAAATCTCACAGTCAATGGCGTGCGCGCAAAAAAAATTTAAAGTCCAAAATAGTGTATTTTTGGTCCCTTTTTATATCATGAAAAAATTAATAAAAAGTGATCAAAAAGTCCAATCAATACAAAAATGGTAGCAATAAAAACTTCAGAACACGGCGCAAAAAATGAGCCCTCATATCGGCCCATACACGGAAAAATAAAAAAGGTATAGGGGTTAGAAGATGGCAATTTTTAACATATAAATTTTCCTGCATGTAGTTATGATTTTTTTCCAAAGTACGACAAAATCCAACCTATATAAGTAGGATATCATTTTAACCGTATGGACCTACAGAATAAAGATAATGAACTGTGTAGAAACGGAAGCCCCCAAAAGCTACAAAATAACAAAAAATTCTTCAATTTTGTCCTACAATGGATTTTTTTTTCCCGTATCGCCGTGGATTTTTGGGTGAAATGACTGATGTCACTGCAAAGTAGAATTGGTGGCACAAGAACTAAACCATAATATGGAATGTTATGTGCAAAATTGAAAGCGTTATGATTTTTAGAAAGTGATGAGGAAAAAATGAAAATACAAAAACAGAAAAACCCTTCGTCCTTAAAGGGGTACTCCGCCCCTAGACATCTTATCCCCTATCCAAAGGATAGTGGATAAGATGTCAGATCGCCGGGGTCCCGCTGCTGGGGACCCCGGGGATCGCTGCTGCAGCACCCCGCTATCATTACTGCGCAGAGCGAGTTCGCTCTGCACGTAATGACGGGCAATACAGGGGCTGGAGCATCGTTACATCACGGCTCCGCCCCTCGTGACGTCATGGCCCGCCCCGTCAATATAAGTCTATGGGAAGGGGGCGTGGCGACTGCCATAGACTTGCATTAAGGGGACGGGCCGTGATGTCATGAGGGGCGGAGCCATGACGTCACTCTGCTCCGGCCCCTGTATCGCCCGTCATTACGCACAGAGCGAACTCGCTCTGCGCAGTAATGATAGCGCAGTGCCGCAGCGGCGATCCCCGGGGTCCCCAGCAGCAGGACCGTGGCGATCTGACATCTTAACCCCTATCCTTTGGATAGGGGATAAGATGCAGGGGCGGAGTACCCCTTTAAGGGGTTAATGAACTGTAGCTCCCCAGTGCCAGCAGCACTCATTCAGCCCCACACCATGACACTCCCACCCCCATGCTTGACTGTAGGCAAGACACACTTGTCTTTGTACTCCTCACCGATTTGCTACCTCACACACTTGATACCATCTGAACCAAATAAGTTTATCTTGGTCTCATAGGACCACAGGGGATGATTCCAACAATCCATGTCCTTAGCCTTCTTTTCTTTAGCAAACTGTTTGTGGTCTTTCTTGTGCATCATCTTTAGAAGAGGCTTCTTCTGAGACGACAGCCATGTAGACCAATTTGATGCAGTGTGCAGCGTATGGTCTGAGCACTGATAGGCTGACCCCCCCCCCCAACCCTTTAACCTCTGCAGTAATGCTGGAAGCACACATACATCTATTTCCCAATGAAAAACTCTGGATGTGGCGCTGAGCATGTGCGCTCAATTTCTTTGGTCGATTATGACGAGACCTGTTCTAAGTGGAATCTGTTGTGTGAAATTGCTGTATGGTCTTGCCCAACTTGCTGCGGCTCAGTTTCAGGGTCTTGGCATTCTTCTTATAGCCTAGGCCATCTTTATGTAGAGCAACAGTTTTTCTTTTCATATTGTCAGAGAGTTTAGTATTAGAGAGTGTAAGAGCAATAACACCAACATTAAGACACCAGCTCCCCATTCACACCTGGGACCTTGTAATACTAACGAGTCACATAACGCCCGCAAGGGAAAATAGCTAATTAGGCCCAATTTGTGAGTGAAAATCTCAGTAGATTGTCAGTTTCTGAAATACTCAGACCAGTCTGTCTGGCTCCAACAACCACGTCATGTTCAAGGTCAATTGAGAAGTGAAAAGCCTCATTAAATATGCAGTGGTTTTACATATAATGACAATTCTAAAAATCTGATCCTTAGAAGGTCTATAAACTAGGTAAAACAATCTCAGATGTACAACGGCACACAGAAAAGTACACCATGTCATTATTTATGTAACAAAAATAAAGTCAAAATGAAAAAGCCATGTAAAGAACTAAGTCCACCCCATGGTTTGGTTTAATAGCTTCGAGAAACACCATTAGCAGCAATAGTTTTCTGTATAACTTTATCAGTCTCTCACATCATCCTGGAGGAATGATGTCACTCTCTTCCTTACAATGTTGTTTCAGTTCATTGAGGTTTGTGGCATTGGTTTAGACTATAGACATGAATGGAGGAGGTGGGGTGTGACATGAATGGAGGAGGTGGGGTGTGACATGAATGGACGGGGTGTGGTGTGGCGTCACGTCTTCAGTCCTGGAAACACAGAGGTTTTCGAGACTGGAGCAGTCGCCCCCACATAGAATGCGGGTGCTGCATGGAGATCGTGGGGGGTCCCAGCAGCGGGACCCCCACGATCAGACATCTTCTCCTCTATACTTTGGATAGGGGATAAGATGTCTTTGGCTGGAATACCCCTTTAAAGTCCAGCCACAGTATTTTAGTTGAGTTGAGGTCAGGACTTTGTGGCTGCAAAATAAGCCTAAAACTTCTCCCTTCGTGCTTGACAGTCGGCATGAGGTGTTTATGCTGGTGAGTGGTGACGTGTTTGGTTTTAGCCAATCATGGTGCTGTGCATTATCACCAAACATCTCCGTTTTGGTCTCCTCTGTCCAAAAGACACTGTTCAGGATGACTTGAGGTTTGTTCAGATACAACTTTGAAATGTAAACGTCAGCCATAATGCCATGTCCTATTTACAAAGAAGAGGATTTCTGATGGCCATTTTTGTTCAGTCTTTTCCTCACTGTACTATCAGGGTACGGTCCCACATTGCGCTTATAGAGCATATTTCATGCTGCGTAAAAACTGCTGCGCGGCAGGAAATATGCTGTGTATTCTCTGTTGAGCATACACACATGGCTACCCGGCGACAGCCCTGTGTGTTCAGTGAGGTATGGAAGGGGGGGGGGGGTGCTGGTGTAACTGTGACACGTGGCCCCATGAGCTCAATTTTGCACAGCATGAAATACTCTGTAAGCTCTGCGTGGGACTGTACCCTCATTATCTTGAACATTTTCCCTGCTAACTGAGGTCTGTAGGGTCTGAGATGTAACTTTTCTGGTTTACAAGTTCTCTAATGCATTGCACAGTCTGACTTTAGGTAAAATTTACTTTAGGTAAAATTTGTCTCTACTTGTGAATAATCTTTCTCACTATAGTATGGTGAACTTCATGGTCTTTTAACCCTTCGCAGATTGATAAGAAGCAACAATTGCTTCTCCAAGATCATTGCTGATTTATTTTCTCCTTGACATTTTGTAAACTGCAGCAACAAAAAAACTGCAGCATTTCCCCTACGTGTAGTCATAACCCTAAGGCTAAGTTTCCACTTGGTTTTTTTCCTGGCAGTTTTTGCAATGCTGCCACTGTAGTTTTTGAGCCAAAGTCAGAAGTGGATCCATAAGGGAGAAGATGTATAAATCCTTCCTTTATATGTCCTATTCCTTTTGAATACACTTATGGCTTTGGCTCAAAAACTGCAGTGGCAGGATTGCAAAAACTGCCAGAGAAAAAACCAAGTGGAAACTTAGCCTAAGTATCCATTTCTCTAGAGAGCTTATAGATATCTCTCTTCCTGTGGGACCAGAGGGCACCAATAAATGTATTCCTTGCCCAATGAATGGGGTAGGTGGACAGACTCAATCTGCCCACTCCATAGAGGAGTCTAGAGGCATTATAGAATTTTTATGTTCTACATACCAGAAAGCCATTAAAGGTATTAGACTGTTTAACCCCTTAAGGACTCATGACATACTGGAACGTCATTAGTCCGCTCCCGATCTATAACGCGGGGCCTCTTACAACGGCCAGGACCCGTGGCTAATAGCGCGTGGCATTGATCGCACTGCTGCGCGCTATTAACCCTTTAGACGCGGCGTTCAAAGTTGAACGCTGCGTTTAAAGTGAAAGTGAAAGTATGCCGGTTAGCTCAGGGAGCTGTTCAGGATAGCCACGGTGAAATCGCGGCATCCCGAACAGCTTACAGGACAGCCGGAGGGCCCCTACCTGCCTCCTCGCTGTCCGATCGCCGAATGACTGCTCAGTGCCTGAGATCCAGGCATGAGCAGTCAAGCGGCAGAATCATCGATCACTGGTTTCTTATGAGAAACCAGTGATCAATGATAAAGATCAGTGTGTGCAGTGTTATAGGTCCCTATGGGAACTATAACACTGCAAAAAAAAAGTGAAAAAAAAAGTGAATAAAGATCATTTAACCCCTTCCCTATTAAAAGTTTGAATCACCCCCCTTTTCCCATAAAAAAATCAAATAAACATATGTGGTATCGCCGCATGCAGAAATTTCCGAATTTTAAAAATATATCATTAATTAAACCGCACGGTCAATGGCGTGCGCGCAAAAAAAATTCCAAAGTCCAAATTAGAGCATTTTGGTCACTTTTTATATCAAGAAAAAATGAATGAAAAGCGATCAATAAGTCCTATCAATGCAAAAATTGTACTGCTAAAAACTTCAGATCACGGCGCAAAAATTGAGCCCTCATACCGCCCCATACGCAGAAAAATAAAAAAGTTATAGGGGTCAGAAGATGACAATTTTAAACGTATAAATTTTCCTGCATGTAGTTATGATTTTTTCCAGAAGTACGACAATATCAAACCTATATAAGTAGGGTATCATTTTAATCGTATGGACCTACAGAATAAAGATAAGGTGTCATGTTTACCAAAAAATGTGCTGCGTAGAAAAGGAAGCCCCCATAATTTACAAAATGGCGTTTTTTTTTTCAATTTTGTCTCGCAATGATTTTTTTTTCTGTTTCACCGTAGATTTTTGGGTAAAATGACTGATGTAATTACAAAGTAGAATTGGTGGCGCAAAAAATAAGCCAGCATATGGATTTTTAGGTGCAAAATTGAAAGAGTTATGATTTTTTAGGAAGAAAAATGCAAAAACGGAAAAACGCTGAGTCCTTAAGGGGATAAGCGATCAGGCTATGGGAATACATTGACTTGGATGTACACATTAACTGATTTTTGGGGGATGGAGAAATATGTATCAGTGTCTTCAATGTTATAGGGAACCTATTGGCAGTAACTAAATTACTAATTGGTTTTACTCCAGTTTGTGAAGAACATAAGAGCAGTGACTATTATGTTTGCAGGGACTCCTGTCAAACATAAGAGTCCCTGCTCCCATGCACTGAGCATTGAGGCATACACGGAATACCTCAGGTCACAGTGCGCGCAGCTGCATGGAGGTAAGCAGTGATGCTGAATGCATTGTCGCTTACACTCACAACATCTTCTAGGCCAGGCACTCTACACCCAAAACAGAGAATGTTACCTGAGTGATGAGAAATACAATGTATGTGGCTTCCTGAAGGTAAAAAGCAATGCTAAACGCGTCACTGCTTACACCATGATAAGTACATATAGGAGCAGTGACTCCTGTCAAATAGATGGGCACAGAGCAAATGGCCCAGCAAATGTGTTGAGCCACCCAGAGGTAAGCAGTGATGCTGCTTGCATTGCTGATTACGCTCACTACATTTTAAGGGCCAGGAACTTTGCACAACAGAATGCTTAGGGGCCAGAGCAGGGGGGCTAGATCGGGCAGCATTGGGTTTCTCTGCCACTGGGCCATTCCCCCTATGGGCACAGGCGTTGTGGCGGCAGTGGTCACCATTCAGTGCCACACCATTTTATGTTAGGGACCTGCTACACACAGGGGGCCAGGTGGCTTGTAGGATGTGTGCCCATGTCTGTTTTCCTCCACCGATGTCTTCTACAGGTTTTGTTTTATGTACTACTTTTAACAAACTTCCTTTTTGCACAAAAATTTGTATGCTTATAATTGTCCTCTTCTGACCCTTATAACTCTTTTGGGAAAGGGGGATGATTAAAACTTTTATTAGGGAATGGGCTGATTCACATTTAATATTATATTTTTTTACATTTAATTTTCATATTTTTAGTCCCCATAGGGTACTGTTACATGCAATCTTTCGATTAAAAAAACACTAAACAGCCTCTATCAACAATATTTGTTTTATGTTATTTTTGTTTTGAATATGTTTTGGCTAGATATATTACCTTGACTACCACAATTTTTTTTATTTGATTTGTCAGCGATACTCCTACGAAGAATGTTGAAACTCCTTGAACTTTACATATCTACCCTGTTGTTCTTATATGCACAGTCTATGATTACAAAAGAAAATGATGTATAACTTGTTCCTTTATATGTTAAAATTCAATAAAAATCTTATTGAAAAAAAACAAAACACTGAACAGTGTTATGCCATAGCGCAGCATTGATAAGTGTTATTGGTGCTTAATATTATAGGCTGCGGGTGGCCACCTGTACTATTAAAGCACCTATGGGACAGGAAGGAGGCAGGTAGGGACCCTCTGCTGTGCTCCAAGCTGATCAGGACCCCAGGATTTTTCTTTGGTGGTCCCAATCAGCTCCCTGAACTAATGGCAACTTAATTTCGGCACTCTCCCATTTTTCTCTCACTACCCCTTGTATCCAGACCAACTAAACTAATACAGACTCCAGACCTGGCTCTACAGGTATTTCTCTCACTTATTCCTGCAGCATGCAGTCCTATTTATTAATATTCCAATTTAGTTGAAACAATCCCCCCAAACCTAAATAAATTAAATAAAAACAACAAAACATTGTATGCGAACATAGTAGTGTCATAGATAATACAGGAGAAATCACAAATGAATTTCACCATCAGATATTCATACAGAATATCTGATCCAGACAACATAATAACTCTTCTGTGTATAAATGACTGAATTACCTGGATGTGGCCGCTTATCAGATGCTGATTAATAGGGGAGACAGAAAGTGATCCTCATTCCATCACTAAGTAGGAAAACTTCTAGTATGCTGCTCTGTAATGAGTTCTTCCTCATTTATAGAAACTGATAGAATGCTGCCACCAAGTGGCCAAAGTATAGAAGGCCTTCCACTGGTATTGTACATCGCTGTTTTAAAGGGGTTCTCCGGTGCTTAAACATCTTATCCCCTATCCAAAGGAAAGGGGATAAGATGTCTGATCGCGGGAGTTCCGCCGCTGGGGACCCCCGGGATCATGCACGCGGTACCCCATTTGTAATCAGTCCCTGGAGCGTGTTCGCTCCGGGACTGATTACCGGCGACTACATGGCGGGACGGCGTGTGACGTCACGCCTGCTCCGGCGTGTGACGTCACGCTCCACCCCGCATTGCAAGCCTACGGGAGGGGGCGTAAAAGTTTGAATCACCCCTTTTCCCATAAAAAATAAAATAAAATGTAAACAAAAAAATAAACTTATGTGGTATCGCCGCATGCGTATCTGTCCAATCTATAAAAATGTAATGTCAATTAAACCACCCGTCAATGGCGTATATGTAAAAAAAATACCAAAATCCACAATTGCGTATTTTTGGTAATTTTGTATACCCTTAAAAATGTATAAAAAGCAATCAACAAGTCCCATCAAAACAAAAATGGTACCAATAAAAACTTCAGATCACGGCGCAATAAAAAGGTTATAGGTGTCAGAAGATGACAATTTTAACCCCTTCCCACAGAATTACTTATATTAACGTCAGGTTATGCAGCTAGTTCACGCATCTTGACGTTTATTTAAGTCATTCAGTTAGCCTGGCGATGCGCGGCATTGCACGGGTTAATAGGCAGAAGTTTGCTGTTACTGGCAGGAGACAACATCTGCAACACACCCCAGGACCATCTGTGAATGGTCCTGGTCAGCGATCACTGTGATTGGTCCCTGTGGAGGGGGTGAAAAGGTCAGATCCGCTGCTCTGCCTGCCCCTAGAAGTCCGGGTAGAGTGGGGGAAGAGGACCCCGAGACCTGCGGGGGCCAATTATTGGACCCCGGACCAGCGGCACATACCTGGGACCGGCACAGGTAGCGGGCACCGGGGACCATCAGAGGCAGCAGTGAAGATTGCTGTAAAGTAATCTTTACTGCTGCTTCTAGGAGTTTCAAAATAAGAACTCCCAGCATGCCCAGACAGCCTTTGGCTATCCAGGCATGCTGGGAGTTTTAGTTTTTCAAAATCTGGAGGGCCATAGTTTGAAGACCACTGTGCAGTGGTCTCCAATCTGTGCTCTTCCAGATGTTGCAAAACTACAACTCTCAGCATGCACAGACAGTCCAGACACACTGGGAGTTGTATTTCTGTAACATCTGGCCCTTCAGATGTTGCCAAACTACAACTCCCAGCATGCCTTGGTAATCAGGGCATGCTTGGAGTTGAAGTCTTGAAACATCTGGTGGGCTACAGTTTGGACACCACTACACAGTGATCTCCAAACTGTTCTCCTTAAGTTGTTGCAAAGCTACAACTCCCAGCATGCCCTTCGGCTCTCTCCTTTGCAACAACTGGAGGCACACTAGTTGGGAAACATTGTGTTTCTTATCTCAGTGTTTCCCAACCTGTGTGCCTCATGCTGTTGCAAAACCATAACTCCCAGCATGCACTGACAGACCATGCATGCTGGGAGTTGTAGTTTTGCAACAGCTGGAGGCATGTGTTGGGAAACACTGAGTTAAGTAACAAACTCTCAGTGTTTAGCAACCAG
The DNA here is from genome assembly GCF_029499605.1 of Hyla sarda. NCBI lineage: Eukaryota > Metazoa > Chordata > Amphibia > Anura > Hylidae > Hyla > Hyla sarda. The sequence continues at coordinate 86,265,739 of NC_079198.1, forward strand.
TGTGCCTCCAGCTGCTGCATAACTACAACCCGCAGCATGCACGGACAGCCAAAGGGCATGCTGGAAGTTGTAGTAGTGTGCCTCCAGCTGTTGTATAACAAGGGGTATAGTGAGCCTTGTTTGAAGAATTTTCGGTAAAGTTGGACGTGAAAATGAAAATTTTGTATATTTTCACTAAAATGCTGGTGTTTTCCCAAATTTTTCATTTTCACAAGGGGTAATAGGAAAAAAGCCCCCCAAATTTTGTAACCCCATTTCTTCTGAGTATGGAAATAGCCCATGTGTGGATGTAAAGTGCTCTGCAGGCGCACTACAATGCTCAGAAGAAAAGGAGCGCCATTGAGCTTTTGGGAAAAAAAATAGTTTGGAATGGAAGTCAGGGGCCATGTGCGTTTACAAAGCCCCCGTGGTGCCAGAACAGTGGAACCCCCCCCCCCCCCCCACACACACACACATGTGATCCCATTTTGGAAACTACACCCCTCACAGAATTTAATAAGGGGTACAGTGAGCATTTACACTCCACTGGTGTCTGACAGATTTTTGGAACAGTGGTCCGCGAAAATGAAAAATGAAATTTTTCATTTGCACAGCCCACTGTTCCAAAAGTCTGTCAAACGCCAGTGGGGTGTAAATGCTCACTGTACCCCTTATTAAATTCTGTGAGGGGTGTAGTTTCCAAAATGGGGTCACATGTGGGGGGGGTCCACTGTTCTGGCAGCATGGGGGCTTTGTAAACGCACATGGCCCCCGAATTATCTCTCCAAATAAAAACGGAAGCCGGTAAAAATTACAAAATGGTGGGGTTTTATTTTAATTTTGTCCCACAATTTTTTTTTTTGTTTCGTCCCAAAATTTTGTGGTAAAATGACTGATGTCATTACAAAGTAAAATTGGTAGCGTAAAAAACAAGTTCTCATATAGGTCTGTAGGGGGAAAACTGAAAGCTTTATGATTCTTAGAAGGTAAGAAGGAAAAAACAAAAGTGCAAAAATGGAAAAACCATGTAGCTTTTTTTATGTGCCCAAATAATGAATATTGTTTGCCTCTTCGGAAAGTGCCCACAGCTGGATGTTACTGTCAGTTTAAAAAAAGAGCATATATGAAAAACATGTAACAAAACACTGTGCCCAAAAATGTAACTTTTTGCCGACATAAACGCAATAGTAAATGTCCCCCTGTATGGTGATGTAATTGGGTATATTGGTCCTTGTGATGATTATATAAGATCTTAGTGAGGAGGGATTATTTGGCCCTTGTACAGTGCTATTATTTAGTAAGGATTGTATTATTCTGACATAAGCTGTAATATATATATATATATATACACAAAGTAAATTATTTATAATAGTATACCTATGTAGAGTGTTCTGATGGAGTGGTATACCTGTGAAGAGGTCCAAAAGGTTATTTTATTGTTTTATAGATATGCCACCTTCTATATATTTTTACGGAGAAATGATGTTGCGGCTCTAGCCTGACTGGGACCTCTGGTACTACCGATTAGTGTCGAATATTCAAAATGCTATTTTTTACTGTGAATATCGGCACTTCGCCATTTCACAAATATTTAGAATAGTGATATATATTGGTAATGACGAATATTAGTTTTCTTTTTATGAGAATATTTATGTGAATATCGGAACCTCCAGACTGGACACTGATCCCTCTCTTCTTTTAGGTGAAAGATATAATTGTGTATGCGCACTATGCGAATTTCTTTACGGATTTTCGCATGGGGAAAAAAAAAAGAGAACAAACATAGAGTATATACGAATTTCATAAACATAGGAGGAATATTTGTCCATATATTTGTGAAATAACGGGAATTCGAATATGGCCCCCGCCGCTCATCACTACTACCACCTCGGTAGTAGTGATGAGCGGCGGGGGCCATATTCGAATTCCCGTTATTTCACAAATATATGGACAAATATTCCTCCTATGTTCATGAAATTCGTATATACTCTATGTTTGTTCTCTTTTTTTTGGTGTCAAGAGTAATGCTGCAGTCCCAGGTAAACAACCCCCAACACACTCACAATCTTTTGTCAAGGGGGGAACTATAGTTAATGGTAATATGGCGAGATTTCTCAGGACACATCACAATGTACTGTGTGCCGGTGATGGAAGTCGGGATGCTCTTGATGATTGTGGGTACAGGAGATGGTGCAATGCCATTTTACTAGAAGTATCCTCCGGTACACACTGCAGTAAACAGTTTATTAAACAACTCCCAGGCTGCAGTGCTGCAAGGTTACTAGTGTATGTAGAGAAGAGACTGACATTATAGTGTATCAGTGATTGAATAATCTTCACTTGGGAATGTACTTTTTTGGTTAGAAGTTCTGGGCTCAGCAGTCGGGTCTATCCCTGGACTTCTTATAGGTACCTAAGGTGATAGCCTAACTTGTTCTTTGACAAATGTGACTAGTGACTTGTGGGAACTCTCTTATACAACTCCAATATTGTACTCACTGAATCAGGGTCTTCTCAGGGATATAGCGGAGGTAACTCGTGAAGTCCTTGGTACGGGATTCCACACCAAAGACTTGGCCCTGCTGAGACGTGTTCCTGCTGGCACATTCAGGCAGGTATCTCCCAACTTGTAATCAGGCTACTAAACCAGACCAGGACCTAAAGGCGAGTGAGCTTTCTTTGTGTGCAATCAGGCCCATGAATCTTCTCCTGAATGCTCCCTTGACTTGGTAGTAGACACCCTGTCAGGAATAGGCTAAGCAGACAGGCAGCTTGTTCTCTCAGCCTCTCAACTCGACATGTGATCAAGGTTCTTATAGACCATGACTCAGATGTAACTGACAGGCGCTTTGGCCCTTAAATGAGACCTAGCTCTTATTTTTCCTTCCTGTGGAAAAACACTAAGAAGGAGATTTATCATTCTTTTCAAACGTATGGCTTTTACATGTTAATTTTTTCTTTACTTATTTTTGCTTAAATGTGACCTATTTATCAATTACCTTGATAAATAAATCGCACGTAAGTAAAACCCGGGAAACCCGCTTACAAAAGCATTTTTTAAAGCAGAAAAGTTTCACCTTTTGTTAATAGCCGAAGTTCTTTATCTACCTTTATTACCAGTACCGTTGCTAGAGAGTGATGGGGAGGGGGCGTACCGCATCGGGTGACACCCTGACTGGCCTGCATGGCGCTAAATAGCTGCTCTCCAACTATCCCGCAACAACCCATCCACCCTCCTCAGAAATTTTTAAATATTAAAAACATACTATGCCGCACCATGAATATCTGTACTCTGGAGGCGTTTTAGTTTAATTTTGAGCCTGCATTTTGTGACGTTGGTGGGCAGAGTCTGGCGTTGCTGCGCTGAGGTCGGAGTTTACGTCAGGAAGGAAGACAGTGCAGCACCAACAGACACATAAACAATAGTGAAGCCACAAAAAAAAAAAAAACGGCTCGGTACGTTACCCACCCCAGAATGTGCATGAAGCTCTATTACTATGGATGTTTCTTTTTTTTTAAGGAAAAATTGTAGAGCCTCATATGGGTTATTTACGTAGTCTGTAAAAATTCTTACACAATTATTTTGTGCCTTATTCTATTTTAACACAACATTAATTTTAGTGGATACGCCAGCATGTACGTTTCCTAAAATTAACAAGGTGTACAATGTGTATTTTTATCCTTAAAATTAATAGAGTTATTAGTTATATAATGAATTTTTTATATAATTAACATTAATGTAGTAGCTTTGTTTCATGATGCAGAACAAGAACAGTTGTTAAAGTAGGTGTTAATGTCCTTTTCTGCAGACATATGCAGGTTGGACCTGGAATACATAGGCCACTTTTAAATCGAGATGCAACTTTTTTTCTTCATAAACAGCGACTATCGCATTTGATAAATACATGACCACTGCAAAGTAAAAAAAAAAATAATTACTACGTGAGCAGATTTCACAAATCGCAGCATGTATAGAAAAGACGCATGTGCATAGTATGTGCAACTTTTTTACGCAAAAAAAATCGACTACGGAGCTTGATAAATCTCCTTCTAAGTGATCTTTATGTAAACTCTGTAGGTAGTGTAGTGCAGTAACCCTTGGTTTACCTTGCAGTATCAGCAAAGCTGGGGAAACAAAACACAAAATTGTATACAATAATGACATATCAAAGACAACAAAGCTCACCCGCTACCCAGGATTTAACCTATTGTGGGACATTACTTTATGTTGCTCAGTCTGACATCATGTAAGTTCTGCCATACGTTCCTCTCACTGCTGATGTATTGGTATGCATGGCATGGTCATGTCATATTTATGGGACAGATTTACACTTTTACATCTAAGGCTTTATATCACAATTTGTGCCTCTGAGGCCCAGATACATGGGGGTATTGTGATGTGAACCTAGCCTTAAAGGGGTACTCAAGTGAAAACCTTTTTTCTTTTAAATCAACTGGTGGCAGAAAGTTAAACATATTTGTAAATTACTTCTATTAAAAAATCTTAATCCTTCCAGTACTTATTAGCTGCTGAATGCTACAGAGGAAATTCCTTTCTTTTTGGAACACTGATGACATCACGAGCACAGTGCTCTCTGCTGACATCTCTGTCCATTTTAGCAACCATGCATAGCAGATGTATGCTAATGGCAGCATGGTGGCTCAGTGGTTAGCACTGCTGCCTTGCAGTGCTGGGAACTTCGGTTCAAATCACACTAAGGACAGCAATAAATAAAGTATTATTATTATTATAATAATGTCAGCAGTGAGAGCTGTGCTCGTGATGTCATCAGGGATCATTCCAAAAAGAAAATAATTTCCTCTGTAGTATTCAGCAGCTAATAAGTACAGGAAGGATTAAGATTTTTTAATAGAAGTAATTTACAAATATGTTTAACTTTCTGCCACCAGTTGATTTAAAAGAAAAAAGGTTTTCACCGGAGTACCCCTTTAAATGTAAAAGTGTAAATCTAGCCGATAAATATGACATGACCATACCATGTATATCCAATACTCAGGAAGCCCGGTGGTTAACATTGTTGCCTTTCGGCACTGGCATTAAGCTTCAAAACCTACCAGAACAACATCAATATGAAGTTTATATATTCTCTCTGTTTGCTTTGAGTATTTCCTTTGACATTACCCAAGAAAGTTTGAGCAATGAAATAATGCCCACAGTGATGTGAGCAATGCATGCATGATGTCATTCACAGTATAGAGATAATACCAGGGCTTAAGTCCTGCAGGAGCACATGGGAACGGCGTCCCTGCACTTTTCCCACAGCAGGCACACTGTTACCATTAGCAGGAGTCCTACAAGACCAGCCTTTGAGTGGAAATCTTGGGTGAGTTCCCAATTTTTTTTTTCCAGGACTTGACTCCTGGATAATACCAAGAGTGATGTCACAGCATAGAGACAAACAGTGAGGCTACAGTAAAGGGATGATTATTGAAGGTAAATCACAGGAATCCTATACATAGGGGAATAATTGTGTGCATTAAAATCACAGTGCAGGGATAATGCACACAGTGATGTCTCACAGCATACAAATAATTCACACAGTGATATCAAAGTAAAAGGATAGATAGTGAGGTTACAACGCCACAGTTATCTGCCCAGTCATGTTTCAGCCCTGGGATGTCACAGCACAGAGATAATGCACACAGTGGTGTCACAGCATAGGAATGGTAAACTCAAAGTAAAGGGATAATAACAGTAATTTTACAATAGTGGGAAAATCTTCACAATAATGTCACAGTTTGGGGATAATGCTAGCCTTGTACTTAAAGGGAACCTGTCAGCTGAATTATATGGCCCTCGCTAAGGACAGCATACTATAGCGACAACGGTCTCTAGCTTACACTGTAATATACAGTGGTTGGTTAAGGAGCACCTAAATTCTAAAGCCTTCAGCCCGCGCCAAGCTCTAGTAGAGAAGAGTCACCCATATTTATAAGGTGCTGCTGCCCCGACCCACTAACTAATGCAGTGTTTCCCAACCAGTGTGTTGCATTAGTGGGTGGACAGGTTTCTACATATACACATAAATAGAAAGAAACCTGCCAATTATTAGCAGGTGGAGCAGAGGACCCTAATAATTATTGGTGAAATCTCTCTAGAGCGCACTGCATGCTTCACAACAAAGCTCACAGGTACATCTTAAGCCATTGCACTGACCTGTTTTTAACTTTTTTCTTATGTATTTTATGTTTCTTGTTTAAAAGGATTGTACAATTTAGCAACATTTTTATGAAAGGACTCAAGCTGGCATAAAAAAAAAATTTAAAAAAAAGTTATAGATACCTTCCTGAAGGTACCAATAGCAGCTGAGAAGTGTGTCCTGCTTTTGTCTCAAAGTGTCTCCTCAGCCAATCATTAGCCAAAATGGTGACCCACCTCGGCAAGAGAATGGGTCAATGAGGGCTTCCAACATCCCAGGACAAAAGCTAGAATACCTGCTCAGCTACATTGTGCCAGATGGGGGATTAGGTAAGATGAGTATAACTTATTATAACTTATATCATATTTCTATGCAACCCTGAATCCTTGGGCAGGACAACCTCCTTAACTTGATTCCAGCATAAGAGAATGAAGATGGCACTCACCAGTATCGGTGCAAGAAAGGTGACTCTTTATTGACAGCAATGCAACCGGCAGACAGACAGCATCGGGATGAGGGACGCCTTGGCGTCCCTCATCCCGATGCTGTCTGTCTGCCGGTTGCATTGCTGTTAATAAAGAGTCACTGTTCTTGCACCGATACCGGTGAGTGCCATCTTCATTCTCCTGTGCTGGAAACTATGGACATTTTCTCTGATTGAGCACCCCGGTGGGCTGGAAGTGTGTCAGGTGCCTGTTTAGAGTTCTACGGGATTGAAGCGCAATCATCATGGTTGCTGTGCCGAACGCTTTGTCTATTGTGCTCTTTAACTTTCTCTTTTAAGAAGCCTTCTTTATTAGAAGATAGTTTTAAAGGTGCGCTTAAAGGGATATTCCAGGATTGTTTTTATTTGACTATGCTACAGGGGTGGTAAAATGAGAGTAGTTCATAATATTGTGTGTGTACCTGTGTTTGATGGATGGTCTCGCAATTCTTATGTGATCTTTGCCCCAATGTTTTTAATGCCATACAAAATGAGTGAAATGCATTGGTCCACCTCAAATAAGGAAGTTGAAGCTTTAAACTAATTGTTTGGGGTTCTGGAATTTTCAGGTCCACAACACTGTTCGTCCCATGAAGAAAAAAATAGACGCCTCCTCTTGCTTCTAACCTAGAGTTTTTACAGAGATGGGGCAGATAGAAGGGATTAACACAAGACTGCATTGTCTACCTACACCGGGTTTATTTGTAGCCTGTAACCATGGAGAAATATAGCTCTGGGTAAGAACTGCATACACAAAACGGTAGGATTATTTTATTATAAGTGTTGAGCGCGAATATTCGAAATGCAAAGTTTTACAGTGAATTTGGTATGCGAATATTTAGAATACAGTAATATATATTTGTAAGGGTACGTTCACACGTACGCAGATTTGATGCACAGGATTTGATACTGCAGATTTGATTTGCTGAATATTCTTTTTTTTTTTTTCCGAATATGCGTATATATGTGAATATTCGTGAATATACAAATATTCACAAAAGTCGTCACTTCCAGTCAGAGGGCACTGATCCCTCCCTTCTTTTAGGTGAAAGATATAATCGCGCATGCGCACTATGAGTATTTGATTCCGAATTTTCACATGAAAGAAAAAAAAGAGAATGAACATAGCGAATATGCACATTTTGCAAACATAGGACGAACATTCATCCATATATTCGTGAAATATCGCAAATTCGAATATGGCCCCTGATGCTCATCATTATTTATTATCAAAACAGGAAACACATATTTTCTTTAATGTACCACTGATCAGCCTGGCATCATGGGAAATGTAGTTCCCAAACTGCCAAAAGTTATTTGTATTGTTTAATCTTTTCACTTTAAAATGTTACTTGCCCCTTGGTAGGATGAGAAATGATCTAGCTCCTGCATGTTCTCAAACGCTTTTTGTGGCAGGTTTCCCATCTGTCTGCTCAGAAACACAAAGGCGGCATAAATCGGAGCTCTCGCAAATTCATCTTTATAGGGGATTAAAGCTGTAAGCCTCCACTCATCCATCCTCATTGTTAGCCAAGGGGATATTAAACATGCAGGAAACATTTCCAGATAAAATCTATTGGTATTCTGTGCCACATACCTTATCTACGGAAGGAAATGCAGAAAGTGTTCTTAAAGATGGCACATGAGGTATTGTTCAAAGCCGGTCTGTCATGTAGAGAATGCATATCGTTTCCAAAAACTGCCACTATATTGTACTGTATTAAAGGGGTCCTCAGACAGTATAAAGATAAAGCTTTGAAATGATATTCGCATCTTTTATAACTACAGAATACACCATGAATTTCTGGCAACAGATCCACCTCTAGAACCCATACTTACTTAAAGGCGTACTCCGGGGAACTAAACTTATCAGACACTTATCCCCTCTCCAGAGGATAGGGGATAGGGGTCTAATGGCGGGGGTCCGACTGCTGGGCACCCACAAAATCTCTTGTATGGAGCTTGTTCTTCTTACCCGTCCTCAGCGCACTCTGACCCCCATCTTCAGCCAATCACCAGCTGAGGCGGGACTTCTCTTCAACTGGTGATTGGCTGAAGGAGCCTTCACTTGTATACGTCCAGGAAAATGAGGGTCAGAGTGTGCCAAGGACAGGTAAGTAGGATGGATCCCATACAGGAGATCACGGGGGGGTCCAAGCTTTTAAACCTCCTGCTAGATAAGGGGAATGTTCAGTTCCCTGGAATACCCCTTTAAAGATGCAGGAAGTGCATGATGTAAATTTGCTGGTAAGGTTAAAAGTGTGAGAACAGGGACAAGTGAGTATCTTTTTTAGTTGGGCTGGGGGCACTTGTTTTCGCAGTGATGAAATTATAATGAATTACACAAGGGGAAGTGAGCAATATAAAGAATTTCAGATGACACAGTGTGTATTATCATTACTTTCAGGGAGCACAGTGCATATTATAATGAATTTCAGGAGTTCATTTAAGAGCAAAGTTATGATAAGAATTATTTTCAGGGCCCACTTTGTATAATAATATTTTCAGTGGACACTGTGTATGTTATAATTACCTTTAGATTTCACTGTGTGTATTATTGGCAGAATTCTACATCAATCAGATCACAATGAGAACTGGAGCTTTACATGATAAAAAAAAACTTCCAAAGTCCATTAACCTGACTTGGTAATTTGTAAGTAGTTAACAAGGGAGAACCCATGTAAGGCTTTATTTGAGGGAGGCCAGATGAAATTCCTAAACTCCATAAACATTCTTTAGATACCTCCATCTTCAACATCCTTGCACCACCCAATCTTGATGGCACCCCCTTATCTTTGACTTCTGAAATAACTGGCATGTACCATTTCACTTTCAAAACCAGTCTTGCTGTTCTTCAATATGTGCATGATTCTGTAGGCCTGTCCATATTTAATCGTCTCTAGTCTGTCTCTAAGGGGTCTTACATACCATTTTTAATGCACTAATTTTAAGACAAAATGTGACCAATAAACCAGCTGTCAAGACCGACTGGATGGACAGGGAGAGTGAGCCCTAAGCTGTCCCTAGTGACACTCTCCCTGCCTACTTGCCCAAGCACCCTAAGCAGTGAATCGACAACTTAGAGCAGCTCGCTGCCTACGCTAAAGTGCAGTAGCGTAAAAAATAATAATACACATAGTCGCTCACAGGCCAGAAACAGAACGGGAATACAAAATCAAGAACAGATAAACCAGACAGAATACAAATATTAACAGGGCAGAGTATAGAATATTAACAAACAGTTCACAAACCGGTATCCAGATAAACAGCATACATGGATGAATGAAGAAGACAAGGCATGGTACGAGAATGCAGCAAAAACCAGGAACTGCAGGGGAATAGCAGAAAAACTGTAAGTTAGAACACTAAACTGATCAGGTAACATAGGACACTGTTCACACTGGGACACAGAAATAACAAACTGGACATCCCACTCCACAAAAGGAGTAGGCGGCATAATAAAACCAAATAGAGTACTAGCCAGCGGGGCACACACCACCGTGTGATCAGGATGCACGAAACACAGGACTAAAACCGGATGAGTCAAAATAGACTGCAGGATATCAAACAGGAATTATAACATACAGAGCACAGGTAACAAGCAAGACTAAAACCGGAGGAGTCTGAACAGTAGTGATGTCGCGAACAAAAAATTTTCAGTTTGCGAACCGCCATTGACTTTAATGGGCATGCAAATTTTAAAACCCACAGGGACTCTTTCTGGCCACAATAGTGATTTCAAAGTTGTTTCAAGGGGACTAATACCTGGACTGTGGTTGATGCAGAGTCTGGTTTTAATCCATAAAGGGCATAAATCACCTATTATTCCTAAATTCTTTGGAATAACGTGCTTTAGCCCCCTTTAGGCAGCACATAGAGCCCCCCTTTAGGCATCACATAGTTAGATCCCCCCCTTTAGGCAGTACATAGATTCCCCCATATTAGGCAGCACATAGTTAGAGCCCCCCTTTATGCAGTACATAGTGGGATTTTAACCCAAGGCCCCATCGCTGCAAGTCAGCAGTGGTAACCTCTGAGCCACCATGCTACCCTTACCATACATCTAATATGCACGGTTGCTAAAATGGACAGAGATGTCAGCAGAGAGTACCAGAAAAATTAGGCATGTACACATGGCTCAAAAATTTGGTATTGTTGCAGCCGCAGCTGTAGCAGCGCCCAGAAAAATTGCGGCAGCATAAAAAGTGCAGCACCAGAGGCCAGAAAAATTAGGCATGTACACATGGCTGAAAAATAAGAACAAGCGCATATCCAAGAGTCCAGAAGACTCTATAATGCAGGATGGAGAAACACACAAAGAAATTATTTTCTAAATAAAATTTTTCATCAAATAAAGAAACAGAGTTCTTCCCTCTCTGTATTTTAATTTTGAAAATTTAAGTTTAAAAATCACACGCAACAAGTGTTCCTTGGTGTAATGGTTAGTACTCTGGAAAATTCAAGTTTAAATTATCAGAAAGTCCAGAAGACTTTATGATGCAGGATGGTGAAAATCACAGAGAAATCATTTTCAAAATAAAATTTTTCATCAAATCAAGATGAAAGCAGCGGCCAGAAAAATTGCAGCAGCAGAAAAAGTGCAGCACCAGAGGCCAGAAAAATTAGGCATGTACACATGGCTGAAATATAAGAACAAGCGCATATCCAAGAGTCCAGAAGACTCTATAATGAAGGACGGAGAAACAGACAAAGAAATTATTTTCTAAATAAAATTTTTCATCAAATAAAGAAACAGAGTTCTTCCCTCTCTGTATTTTACTTTTGAAAATGTAAGTTAAGAAATCACACGCAACAAGCGTTCCTTAGTACTCTTGAAAATTCAAGTTAAAATTATCATAAAGTCCAGAAGACTCTATAATGTAGGATATAATGCTCTATAATGCTATCTGACACCTCAAGAAAGGAAGCAGCAGCGGGTACAACATCATCATCACACTAGACATGTGCAGAAGCAAAAATTTTGTTTCTTTTTGTTTCGTTCGTTTTTGTTTTCAAAAATTTTCGGTTCTGTGAATATTCGGAATGTTGTTAATTGGTTATATTCGGTTTTCGGATGCATAGCCTAAAATTTTTTTCATTTTCGAATGCATTCGTTAATAACATCGAATGCATTCGTTAATTCGGATCTTTCGTTATATCTGTAAAATTCGTTAAATTTAGCATTCGTTACTAAACAAAATGCACATTAGTTTCACTTGCTGATCCTCCTTTGTAATAAATAGCAGGTGTTACCTTAGGATTCTTGTTGTTTTCACATTTTTTTGCAGTTTTCTCTGTGTGGAAGGCAAGTTTTCCTCAGGTAAACCCAATGAAAAAAATCTAATTCATTCCTTACAATCGGTTTACTGATAACGAATGCATTCGTTATTCGTTAACATGCATTATTTCTTATACATTATTTAACGAATGCATTTGTTAACTGTATATTCGTATTCTTTTTTGGAAATATTAAATTTTTTTTCCGTGCATTCGGATTGTAACGAACACCCGAAAACGGGAAAATTTGTTACGTTTAGTATTCGTTCCGAAACGAATTGCACATGTCTACATCACACCGTACGTCCATGTGTGTAATTCTGCCTGACTGAGACATATCCCTGTTAACTACATCCTCTGGCAATAATGGTTGCGCATAACTCATGTCTTCAAACTGATGTGCAAATAACTCCTCTGACAGATCAAGTAAAGCTGCTGTGGTGCTAGTGTTGGTGGTGGCGGCAAGCGGGCAAGTGGTAGCATGAGAGGTGCCCAAAGCTAAGCTAGAGGAGGAGAAGGATGGTGCGTCAAGGTTCCGAGCGGAAGCTGTAGTAGATTGGGTGTCTTGTGAGAGCCAGTCAACTAAGTCCTCCAGTCAACTAAGTAACTTTGGGGGTTGATGGTACGTGGCCTCTGAACACTGGCCATTCTAGGGCCAAAGGGAATCTCAGCCCCACGACGGCCCCTACGGGGTAGCCTTCCTCTGCCTGTCATTTTTTTTTGGTTACATTTGCACAAGTGTCACACCAAATGTGATTTGCACTAGGGTGACACAATTTGCCCTGCAAGCAAATAAACTGGCAACTGTGACGTGAACTGACAGTGACGACTGGTTTTATTTAACAGCCAAAAAAGTTTTTTTTTTTAAATTTGCACAACTGTCACACCAAATGTGATTTGCACTAGTGTGACAATGAGCAAAAAAGCTTGCCAGCAGAGTTCCCCTTTTAAGCAGTGGTCCCCAACCAGGGTGCCTCCAGCTGTTGCAAAACACACGGACTGATATATTTCAGCCCTTTGAATACTGTAGTAGTTAGTTGCTTTAACCTCTTAAGGACATAGGACGTTCTCTAACGTCCCCGCTACCTGGGCTTTAATGCCCAAGGACGTTAGAGAACGTCCTGTTGTATTTCCGGTCTCTGCCGCTCGCCGGGCAGAGATCGGAAGCGGATGCCTGCTGAAAACCTTCAGCAGGCATCCAGGGCAAATGCCGAGGGGGGCCATGTACGCCCCCCATGTCGGCGATCGCCGCAAATCGCAAGGGAAATCGCCCTTATAATCTGCGGCGATACCGGGCTGATTGGGTCTCTGGGACCCGACCGCCCGGTAAATTTGCATGATCCCGGCTGTCAGGACCAGGACCATGCTGAAGGCTAGGAGCGAGGTGGCAAGCCTGCCACCTCCTCTGATCCCCTGCGATCCGTCGGTTAACTAACCGACCAATCGCAAGGGGGGGGGGCGGTTACTTCCTCCCGCCCTGCCCGGCCCCTTGAAGTCCGGAGAGGACGGGAGGAAGACCGGAGGACGCCGCGGGGGACGAGGGAGTGCTGGGGACCGGCCCCGGTACTTACCTCATCCCTGAAGACCCGGATCCTGGCGATGAAGGTGGCGGCGGCGGCGACAGGTAAGTTCCTCTTCAGCCGCGGTCGGGCCCTTTACAGCAATGCACGTCGCCTAAAGCGACATGCATTGCTGTAATGGGACCCTGTATACTACAACTCCCAGCATGCCCAGCCAGCCCTTGGCGTCTGGGCATGCTGGGAGTTGCAGTTTTGCAACATCTGGAGGTCCACAGTTTGGAGACCACTGTGCCCTTCCAGATGTTGCAAAACTACACATCCTCAGCATGCCCTTACTGTCCAGGCATACTGGGAGTTGTAGTTCTGTAACATCTGGCCCTTCAGATGTTGTAGAACTACAACTCCCAGCATGCCTGGACAGTTTTGGCATACTGGGAGTTGTAGTTTTGCAACATAAGGAAGGGCACAGATTGGGAACCACTGTATTAGTGGTCTGCAAACTGTAGTCCTCCAGATGTTGCAAAACTACAACTCCAAGCATGCTGGGAGTTGTAGTTCGGCAACATCTGGCTCTAAAGATGTTGCTGAACTACTACTTCCAGCATGCCTGAGAATGTTTGGGAGTTGTGGTTTTGCAACAACTGGAGGCACACTGGTTGGGAAACATTGTCTGTTTCCTAACTCAGTGTTTCCCAACCCGTGTGCCTCCAGCTGTTGCAAAACTATAACTACCAGCATGCACTGCGATGCAGCAAATTTTGCGCGGCAGCTCAAACTCGCAGCGGGAAACTCGCTGTAATCCCCCGCCCGTGTGACTGTACCCTAAAAACACTACACTACACTACACTAACACAAAATAAAATAAAAATTAAAAAAACACTACATATACACATACCCCTACACAGCCCCCCTCCCAATAAAAATGAAAAACGTCTGGTACGCCACTGTTTCCAAAATGGAGCCTCCAGCTGTTGCAAAACAACAACTCCCAGTATTACCGGACAGCTGTTGACTGTCCAAGCATCCTGGGAGTTTTGCAACAGCTGGAGGCACCCTGTTTGGGAATCACTGGCGTAGAATACCGCAAAGTCCACCCCTATGCAAATCCCTAATTCAGGCCTCAAATGCACATGGCACTCTAACTTTGGAGCCCTGTCGTATTTCAAGGCAACAGTTTAGGGTCACATATGGGGTATCACCGTCCTCAGGAGAAATTGCCTTACAAATTTTGGGGGGCTTTTTCTCCTTTAACCCCTTATGAAAAGGTGAAGTTGGAGTCTACAACAGAATGTTAGTGTAAAAAATAATTTTTTTTACACTAACACGCTGGTGTTGCCCTATACTGTTCATTTTGACAAGAGGTAAAAGGGAAAAAAGCCCCCCAAAATTTGTAATGCAACTTCTCCCGACTATGGAGATACCCCATATGTGGGCGCAAAGTGCTCTGGGGGCGCACAACAAGGCCCAGAAGGAGAGTGCACCAAGTACATTTGAGGTGATTTGCACAGGGGTGGCTGATTGTTACAGTGGTTTTGACAAACGCAAAAAAAAAAACACGTGACCCCATTTTGGAAACTACACCCCTCACGGAATGTAATGAGGGGTGCAGTGATAATTTATACCCCACTGGTGTCTGACAGATCTTTGGAACAGTGGGCTGTGCAAATTAAAAATGTTGTACAGCCCACTGTTCCAAAGGTCTGACAGACACCAGTGGGGGGTAAATGCTCACTGTACACCTTGTTACGTTCCTCAAGGGGTCTAGTTTCCAAAATGGTATGCCATGTTGGGGTTATTTTGCTGTCCTGGCACCATAGGGGCTTCCTAAATGCGACATGCCCCCCGACCAAAATTTGCTCTCAAAAAGCCAAATATGACTCCTTCTCTTCTTAGCATTGTAGTTCGCCCGTACTGCACTTCAGGTCCACTTATGGGGTACCTCCATACTCAGAAGAGATGGGGTTACAAATTTTGGGGGGTCTTTTCTGCTATTAACCCTTGCAAAAATGTGAAATTTGGGGGAAACACACATTTTAGTGAAAAAAAATATATATTTTTTTACATATGCAAAAGTCGTGAAACACCTGTGGGGTATTAATGTTCATTTTACCCCTTGTTACGTTCCCCAAGGGGTCTAGTTTCCAAAATGGTATGCCATGTGGGGATTTTTTGCTGTTCTGGTACCATAGGGGCTTCCTAAATGCAACATGCCCCCCAAAAACCATTTCAGAAAAACGTGCTCTCCAACATCCCCTTGTCGCTCCTTCGCTTCTGAGCCCTCTACTGCGTCCGCCGAACACTTTACATAGACATATGAGGTATGTGCTTACTCGAGAGAAATTGGGCTACAAATATAAGTATAAATTTTCTCCTTCTACCCCTTGTAAAAATAAAAAAAATTGGGTCTACAAGAACATGCGAGTGTAAAAAATGAAGATTGTGAATCTTCTCCTTCACTTTGCTACTATTCCTGTGAAACACCCAAAGGGTTAAAACACTGACTGAATGCCATTTTGAATACTTTGGGGGTGCAGTTTTTATAATGGGGTCATTTGTGGGGTATTTCTAATATGAAGACCCTTCAAATCCACTTCAAACCTGAACTGGTCCCTGAAAAATAGTGAGTTTGAAAATTTTGTAAAAAATTGGAAAATTGCTGCTGAACTTTGAAGCCCTCTGGTGTCTTCCAAAAGTAAAATCATGTCAATTTTATGATGCAAACATAAAGTAGACATATTGTATTTGTGAATAAAAAATTGTTTTATTTGGAATATCCATTTTCCTTACAAGCATCAAAGAGAGCTTCAAAGTTAGAAAAATGCAAACATTTTTCATCAAATTTTGGAATTTTTCACTAAGAAACGATGCAAGTATCATCAAAATTTTACCAATAACATAAAGTAGAATATGTCACGAAAAAACCTTCTCGGAATCAGAATGATAGGTAAAAGCATCCCAGATTTATTAATGTTTAAAGTGACAGTGGTCAGATGTTCAAAAAACGCTCCGGTCCTAAGGTGTAAAATGGCCTGATCCTTAAGGGGTTAAAGAAAAAAAGCTTGCCAGCGGAGTTCCCCTTTTAAGCAGTGGTCCCCAACCAGGGTGCCTCCAGCTGTTGCAAAGCACACGGACTGATATCTTTCAGCCCTTTGAATACTGTAGTAGTTAGTTGCTTGAAGGAACTTAAGTTTGATTCTGGAGTACCCCTTTTAACCAGCAGTTCCCTCCCAACCAGGGTGCCTCCAGCTGTTGCAAGACACACACACTGATATCTTTCAGCCCTAAAAAGGGCTTTTTTGGGTGCTGTCCTTAAATCAGATGTTACACTAGTGCTTTAGAAGTAAACTGGACCCTGAATACACCACCTAGCAGCAACCTAGCTATCGCTTTCCCTATACAGCAGGAGCAGCTTCTCTGACCCTCCACTTCCTAAGACTGTGGCATGCTGAATGAGGGTAAAATGGCCTCCGTGCAAGAGGTAGGAGGATCTGGAAGAGAGGGACTGCTGCTGATTGGCTGTAATGTGTCTGCTGACTCTGACTCACAGGGTCAAAGTTTACTGCAATGTTAAAGTATACAGGGCGGATCGAACTTCACATATGTTCGCCCGGCAATGCAAACGCGAACATGCTAAATTCGCCGGGAACTGTTCGCTGGCGAACAATTCACGACATCTCTATTGAACAGACTCCAAGATCCCAAACAGGAATAATTACAAACAGAGCACAGGTAACACTAGACTAACACAGTGTGAACACAGATTAAGCAGAACGGACATACTAATCCTATACTCGACAAATGAAACAGACTACAATCTACAATAAACAAGACTATTTAACCATGGCTAAAACTCAGATAAAATCACAAGATAAATACAAGGTAAATGCTCAAGCAGACATAGAGTATTGCACAAACAGACATCATAGTTGCATTATTGCACAAAATAACCAGCACAGAATGCAGAACTCTGGTTAAAATAGACACACCCGAGATCTCATTGGTTCTGAGCACTAACCATTCCCAATCCAGGGAGAATAACAAACAGCACAGTAGCAAGGTCAGGTCACATAGCAAGGGGTCAATGGGCAGGTGGCACATGAGCAAGGTCTGGATACATAGCAATAAGGTCAAAAGGAAGTGCAAGGGTCAAAAGGAAGTGCTTGTGCTTATAAGGTCATGGGGAAGCAAGAACCAATTAACTGCATATTGTCCCTTTAAATTCCACAGAGCCGGCGCACGCGTGCCCTAGGAGGCGGGGACGTGTGTGCCGGCAAGCAGGAAGCACACAGAGACGACAAGGGAGGTGAGGAACAGAGGGCTGAATGCCTTTGCATTGCGGGATGTGAATCGCAGTATGGGCAGTGCCGGGCAATGGAGGACTCCTAACCGTACACCCCCCTTAGATCTCTCCCTCTTTTTAGGCTGGAGAAACCTGAGCACCAAATCCCAGTCCAAGATGTTCTCCTGAGGTTCCCAGGACCTCTCCTAAGGACCAAATCCCTTCCAATCAACCAGGAAGTACAGTTTCCTCCTGATGGTCTTGGTGGCGAGTATCTCCTGAACTTCAAACACATCAGAGGCCCCGGAAACAGGGGAAGAGAGATGTTCTTCAGAGAGAACCGGTTAAGGACCAACGGCTTGAGGAGGGAGATGTGGAAGGAGTTTGGGATGCGCAGGGAAGGAAGGAAATGTAACTTGTATGCAACCGGATTGATGCGGCGTAGGACTTTAAAAGGACCCAAGAAGCACGGACCCAATTTGTAACTAGGTTGCTTCAGACGGACATACTTTGCAGAGAGCAAAACCTTGTCTCCGGGGGGAAAAACTGGTGGAGATGAGTCACGAAGATTGTAAGAGAATTCAGCCCAGGGTAACAGATCGAACCAGTTGTCTTGCCGGACAGAAATTAAATGGGGAAGATATGCTCCAAGTACTTGATTCACCCGCTCCACCTGGCCGTTGGTTTGCGGATGGTACGCAGATGAGAAATCCAATTTGACTTTGAGGCGCGAGCAGAGGGCCCACAAAAACTTGAAAACGAACTGAACCCCTCTGTCAGAAACGATGTGAAGGGGTAGACCATGCAGGCAGAAAATATGATGGAAAAATGTATCTGCCAACTTAGGAGCAGAAGGAATCTAGGCCGAGGTACAAAATGAGCCATCTTAGAGAAATGATCAATGACCCCCCCCCAAATGACCATGCAACCGGAGGGGGATGGCAAATCAGTAATGAAATCCATGGCAATGTGGGTCCACGGAGACTCAGAGACGGGTAAAGGCTGTAAGAGACCAGTCGGTTTGCTGCAAACTTGTGAAAAATTTGATTCGGCCGATTCGCCGAATTTTCCCCAAAAATTTGGTTTGATCTGAATTTATTTGTGGTGAATCTATATTAAAAATGGCTATTTCTGGCCTACAGAGAGCCTCAATAGGGGTCTAGAACATTTTGCTTTGTTCTAACATGCATATGGAGTGTGCTGGGATATTTAAATAATACTGTTATTCAGTATGACATGCAGATTACAGGCATCACTTTTAGAATCACTGCCGTAGAGCGGCACAATGACAGAGCCTGGAGGTGGCATCAGTATGAGGAGATCATATAGTGGCTCAATGACAAAGCGTGGAGATGTTGGCAGCATGAGGAGACCATATAGTGGCTGAATGACAGCTTGGATGTGGCTGAAGCATGATGAGACCATATAGTGGCTGAATGACACAGTGTGGAGGTGTTGGCAGCATGAGGAAACCATATAGTGGCTAAATGGCACAGCGTGGAGGTGTTGGCAGCATGAGGAGACCATATAGTGGCTGAATGACACAGCATGGAGGTGTTGGCAGCATGAGGAGACCAAATAGTGGCATAGTGGCTACATGACACAGCGTGGAGGTGTTGGCAGCATGAGGAGACCATATAGTTGCTGAATGACACAGCCTGAGCTGGCAGCAGCATGAGTAGACACTAGTGTTGGTCGCGAAAATTCACATTTCAAATTTTTATCGCGAATATCGCAAATTTGCGAATATTGTGAATAAATTCGCTATATATTATTATATATCAACAACATCCCTAGCAACCAATAGTAAAGTTGCCCACCCCCTCACTGTTTTCTTCCTCAAATACGCGAATATGCAAATATTCACACATATGCGAATATAACGAATACGCAAAATTCGTGAATATAGGACGAATATTCGTCTATACATTCGCAAAATATCGCGAATTCGAATATGGCCAATGCAGCTCATCACTAGTAGACACTAGGACTTAAAAATCCCTAAGATTAAAAGATGAATTTTGAAATTTAAATTGAAGATTTATGGTAGCTAATGCTACCATAATTTTTTTTTAGTTCCATGCCCTGGCCCAGCAGCATCAGTAAACCATATATTAGCTGAATGACACAGCCTGGAGGTGGCTGAAGCATGAGGAGACCATTGACATGTAAGATTTTTTTAATGGAAATTGTGGATTTTTAAATTAAAATTTTAACTCCCAAGCTTTAGTGTCCTGGGCCCTGGTGTGTGGATACAAAGGACCAAATCTAACAAGGAGTCACATGGCAGCACAATGAAAGAGCCTGGAGGTGGCATCAGTATGAGGAGACCATGTAGTTGCTGAATGACACAGCCTGGAGCTGGCAGCAGCATGCGTTGACACTAGAGCTTCATTATTCCTAAAATAGATTAAAAGATTAATTTTGAAATTTAAATTAAAGATTTATGGTAGCTAGTGCTACCATAAAAAATTTTAAAGCCCAGGTCCAGCAGCATCAGTAAATCATATATTGGCTGAATGACACAGCCTGAAGGTGGCTGAAGCATGAGGAGACCATATAGTGGCTGAATGACACAGCGTGGAGGTGTTGGCAGCATGAGGAGACTATATAGTGGCTGAATGACACAGCTTGGATGTGGCTGAAGCATGTGGAGACCATATAGTGGCTGAATGACACAGCACGGAGGTGTTGGCAGCATGATGAGACCATGTAGTGGCTGAATGAGACCATATGTGACCATAGTGTCTGAATGGCACAGCCTGGAGTTGGCAGAAGCATGAGGAGACCATTGAGATTGAACATTTTTAAATGTAAGATTTTGAAATTAAAATTGAGAATTTTGAAATTGAAATTTTAACTCCCAAGTTTTAGTGTCCCGGGCCCCAGCGTGTTGGTACAAAGGACCAAATTAAACAAGGAGTCACATGTCACTGCAGCAAAATGACAGAGCCTGGAGGTGGCATCAGTATGAGGAGACCATATAGTGGCTGAATAACTGACTGGAGTTTGTGGCAGCATGAAGAGACCATATAGTGGCTGAATGGCACAGCCTGGAGTTGGCTGAAGCAGGAGGAGACCATATAGTAGGTGGCTGAAGCATGACGAGACCATGGAGCAGCACAATAAGAGAGCCTGGAGGTGGCAACATCAGCATGAGGAGACCATATGGTGGCACAATGATAGTGCCTGGAGGTGGTGGCATCAGGAGACCATATGGTGGCACAATAACAGAGCATGGAGGTGGTAGCATCAGCATGAGGAGACCATAGAGCAACACAATGAGAGAGCTTGGAGGTGGTAGCATCAGCATGAGGAGACCATAGAGCAACACAATGAGAGAGCTTGGAGGTGGCAGAATCAGCATGAGGAGACCATATGGCAGCACAATGACAGAGCCTGGAGGTGGCAGCATCATCATGAGGAGACCATATGGCAGCACAATGACAGAGCCTGGAGGTGGTAGCATTAGCATGAGGAGACCAAAGAGCAGCAAAATGACAGCCTTGAGGTGGCAGCAGCAGCATGAGGGCCATGCCAAGTGAGGGTTTAGTCTGAGGAACCCACCAACTGTTGACTGGGGATGTCGGATGTCACTTGGGATGAAGTGGATGACCGAGTGGACCGATCAATCACGGCAGATGGGTTGCTGACACGAGAGACACGACTACTAGCTGACATCGGGAGCTTAGACCTCTCACTGCGACTCCGGCTGCCATATGCCCCTACTCTGCTGTGACCTTTGCCTGCGCCTGATGAATTTAGGCCTCTGCCACTCCATTGTACACTTCCTGGCAATACTCTGCCTGACATACTTATTGCGTATATCAGGGGAGTACAATCCCCCTCACTACGCTTAAAACAGTATTTGTCTAGAACAGCAGCAGGTGTGTACTATTAGCTGTCCTTTCACAGTATATAGGCCCTTGACAGATTAACAGGTAAAAAATAGTACACTACTTAGATGTAGGTATGTGGTATGCAATTATGAGGGCAGAAAAATGTGCTATAGTAAACTTAAAAAAGTACCTGAGTACAACACCAGCCGGTGAGTACTTTTGCCTGGATCACAATATGTAGGCCCTTGACAGATTAACAGGTACAAAATAGTACACTACTTAGATGTAGGTATGTGGTATCAGGTATGCACTTATGAGGGCAGAAAAATGCAGTACAGTATGCTTATTTTTGTAAAACACTAGCCAGTGATTACTTCAGGACAGAATGGCTTATCCATGTCTGGTCTTGTCAGAACAAATGCGGAGGCAAATGCCGACTTAAAACAAGGAAAAGCTTCTTCCGCTGTAGGCGGCCAGGACTTGCGATTGGCACCTTTCTTAGTAAGAGCCACAATCGGAGCTACCGGGGTGAAGAAATGCGGAATGAACTGCTGATAATAATTGGCAAAGCCAAGGAAGCTTTGAATAGCTGCAGATCAGAAGGTTGCGACCAGGTTGGAACATAAGACAGCTTATCAGGATCCATTCTGAGGCCTTCGTTAGAGACAATATCAAGAGACGTATAGTAGAGACGACTTCTCGAAAAGACATTTCTCGATTTTGGCGTAGAGGTGGTTGCTCCGAAGGCATCTCAGTACCAGACGCACATGAGTGTGATGAAATTCAAAGTTGGGCGAGAAGATCAAGATGTTGTCCAAGTATACCACAACGCAAGTGTACAGGAGATCTCGGAAAATGTCACTGACAAATACTCGAAAAAAATATTTCCAGGGCATTATAGAGACCAAACGGCATCACTAGGTAATGTCCATCAAGGGTATTTAAAGCCGTCTTTCACTCGTCTCCTTCCCGGATCATAATAAGGTTATACACCCCTTGCAAATCCAACTTGGTCAAAATCTTGGCTCCCCATAGGCGATCAAATAGTTCAGAGATCAGTGGAAGGAGGTACTGGTTCTTGATGGTGATCTTGTTAAGTCCCCGGTGATCAATGCAGGGACGGAGAGAACCGTCCTTTTTCTCCACAAAGAAGAAACCGGCTCCGGTTGGAGAGGTAGACTTCTGAATGAAGCCCTTCTGTAGGTTCTCACTGATGTATTCAGGCATGGCCTGTGTCTCAGGAGCCAACAAGGGATAGATTCTTCCCTGAAGGGGGGAAGAACCTGGCAGAATATCAATTGGACAATCGTAGGGTTGATGAGGAGGAAGACCCACTGCTTGCTTCTCGCAAAACACATCAGCAAAGTCTTGATACGGGGTAGTCTGGTTATGGACCAGAGTTCCCTGCTGAACCAGAGTCCACAAAAGCAGAAACGAGGAACTAGAAGAGGAGAAGGGCCGAACAAGCATGTATAAGCAAGGAGAGGGAGTATTCAAACCTAGAGATGCCTCTCCCACGTGCCCTAGGTGCGTGCGTTTCCCGGTCGCTGAGACCGAAGAGGGCAGTTATTGCGAAAATGCTCTGGGCTGGCAAAGTACAGGCACAGATTCTCTTCACGTCGGCGTGTCCTCTCTTGAGGAGACAAGTAAGCTCGATTCACCTCCATGGGCTCTTCAGCAGAAGGCGAAGAAGTAGGCAGTGGTGGCTGCTGAAACACCGGAGCCAAACTGAGTAGACTGCGTGAACAGGCAGGTTCACGTTCCTGACAGAGCTCCTCTTGCCTCTCCGCAAAACACACATCAATGCGGGTAGCCAGCAGAATCAATTAAGTCAAGGAAGATGGTGGGTCCGTGGGGCCAGGGCATTCTTTACCCTGCTAGAAAGTCCCTTCTTGAAGGTGGCACACAGGGCCGAATCATTCCAATCCAATTCAGAGGCTAGAGTTCCATGGTTTTTAATATACCTTATGGTCTCTCTCCTTTGGTATTAATGCAGAGATATTTTCAATCTTCAGCTCTCTGCATTTTTACTTGCTCAGATTTAGCTACATTGTACTCGGCACCTCAATAAGGTAAAACACACTGCCGATTCATTCATTGCCTACTAGCAGCCAGCTTATGCCCCTATTGTCATTGTGTTGTAGCCCTGTCTCACACTAGCTACGCTACTAATGTGTATCGCTCCTCCTACTATATAACGCTTTACTTAATTTGTATGCGCCCGGCAGTTGACACATATACTTCAATAGCATTTATGATGTAGCTCCGCCCTACAGCAGCTACGCTGCCACCATATAGCACCCTATTAAATCCATAGCGCAATATACTGAGGCTGAGGCAGAGCCCTTAACTAAAATCCCCTTCCAGTTACACCACTATTATGTGAGACTCTGCATCCTATTCCCTGCTGCCATGATGGGCTACTTATAACTTCAAGCAGTCCAGTGACTCAATGGTTACTTATGGAGATTTCACACCGGTCTGGCCCCTTTGTCCTGCATAACATCTGACTCTGCCCACCACTAGCCACGCTATGGTATAGATAGCAACTTTCATTCACAAATTTCACTACAGCTACAGCGCTCAGTAGTGCATCTCCTCCACGGATACAGTCACCCTTATTCAACACTGAAATTGCACCTGGTGAAGATCCACTTTTATCTCTGCTGTTTTGCTCCTACTACATGAACTGGTGAGCGAGGACCTGACCGGAGGATCTAGGCTGCTTACAGAGTACTACATATCAATACAACATCATTTGGTAAGTGTAATTCCTTTACAACTTCCAAACATCTCACAGTACTGCACTAGGGGTGCGTGTGCCTTTTTTCCCCTTCTTTTTCTCTGCTAGATGCTAGAGTATGGAATTGGACCGCGTAGTTGCCTAAGGAGGAATCCCCTTGACAGATGTTCAGGAGTGCAGGCAATGCCAGGTAGTGGAGGAGTGCGTCCGCGGCCAGGATGTCTGACCGTGGTGTGATTCCTAACAAAAGGCTTCCAAATCAATTTCCCATTCCGTGCTGCAAGGATACATTCTATTACACTTTAGCCCCCAACAGAGAGAATTTCCTCTATTAATAGAGAAGTTGTACAAGGACCTAAGTGAAGCAAAATGGAAACTGTCAGGAACCGGACTGGAAACGGGTAGTGGATCCTCTGTGTTAGTGAGGCGATGGCGTAGGCCGTACCAGGGGACCGGCTTTAAGAAGTTACTGGTTTTCACCAGAGCCCGCCGCAAGGCGGGATGGACTTGCTGCGGCGGTAACTCCCAGGTCGTATCCCCCGATAGCGACTTGACCTCACTAACAGCTGAGATAGGCGTAGTACACAAGGACAAGGCGAAGGCAAGGTCGGACGTAGCAAGAGGTCAAGGCAGGCGGCAAAGGTTCGTAGTCAGGGGCAACAGCAAGGATCTGGATACACAGGCTTGGGAACACACAGAACACTTTCTCAGGGCACTAGGGCAACAAGATCCGGCAAGGACAGGAAGGGGAAGTGGGTTTTTATAGAGTAGGGAGTGATTGGAACTGATTGGGCCAGGCACCAATTAATAGTGCACTGGCCCTTTAAATCTGAGAAACCTGGCGCGCGCGTGCGCCCTAGAGAGCGGGGCTGCACGCACCGGGACTGAGCAGGAGGACAGGGCAGGTGAGTGACACGGGATGCGACCCGCGGGCAGGCACGTCCCGCCGCGGGGATCGCATCCCCGCCGAGAGACACAGAGCAGCGCTCCCGGTCAGCGGGTCTGACCGGGGCGCTGCAAGCAAGAGCAGAACGCTGTGAGCGCTCCGGGGAAGGAGCGAACCCAGAGCGCTCGGCGTTACAATAACCCCATATGCCGATGCGTTTCAGACCATAAGGTCCTTAATCATGGCAGGGAAGGATACTATGCACAGACCTTATATACCCTAGATTCAGATGCACATGTTTGCCGGGAACCTCCCACACACCATCTAGAAGTTGGAGTCTGACCTCACTTCTTGGGAGGGACCAATACGGCCAGGTAAGTTAACCCATTAATGCCAAAAAACAATTCATTATATATTGATAAGCAAAACATGGGCTAAA
Organism: Hyla sarda; assembly: GCF_029499605.1. Classification (NCBI taxonomy): domain Eukaryota; kingdom Metazoa; phylum Chordata; class Amphibia; order Anura; family Hylidae; genus Hyla; species Hyla sarda. Next base: position 86,291,346 of record NC_079198.1, read on the forward strand.
CAGCAAACCAATAGCAAAGAACCAGAATCTAACTTATCATCATTGTTAATAACAATAATCCAGTAAAATGTTCAGTAAAAATATGACTGGTCATTGCGAAAATTCAAACCTTGTGGAAAACGCAAGTCCAGGATCAATATCTAGAAATCTTCCCTCTTGAAATCCTTACGGGGCCAATCACCTCCCCTTTGCGGACGAGAGATGTGTTCTATTCCAGTAACCTGAATATATTGCAGGTTTCCTGCCTACACTTCTAGAATATGTCTGCTTGATCCTTTAAGCAATTTTGTGGAGGTGCGTCCAGAAAAGTGTGGTCTCGCAATTAATGAAGGATTTAATATTATAATTCTTGTCATTTGCAGGCGAGCAAAATAGTTTGACGTGTACCATGAATTTGCAAAGGTTACATCTCGGGTGGGAGCACCTATAGTCACCCAATATTCTCAACCAGCATTCATTTCTGCTGTCACTCCTAAAGTCACTGTTAGATAACCTCCCTTGCAGGGATTTACCTTTTTTGGCCACAAATCTGACACCATTATTCAGAACTGTGCAATTATCCTCATTATCACACAATATAGGTAAATGTTTTTGTATAATATTTTTAATCTCCGAAGATTTCATACTGTAGGGAGGGGAAAACTTTATCGGGTTATTGGAACCCTGCAAGTTTATATTTCCGTTAATGCTGTTTCCTTGTACCCTGGTGGTATCACCCCCACATGTCACTACATGCATCTTCATATGCAGCGACATCAGAAGAGGCTCGTTTAGCTCTGATGAATTCTCCCACTGGGAGATTACGAGTGACGTGTTTGTGGTGACAGCTGGTGGCGGAAAGAATGCTATTACCAGATATTGGCTTTCGATATAACTTTGTGTGGACGCCATTTAACTTCTTATCTCCATATAATGTTACTGTAACGAACCGGTTAGGTGACAGGTGGTGGATCCACTGGACCAGAGGGGTGATGACATGGGCCGTACCAGGAGAACGGAGTCTAAGGGACTACTGGTCTTCACCAGGGCCCGCCGCAAAGCAGGATGGTCATGCTGCGGCAGGTAGCCCCCTGGTTGTTCCACCCGGTAGCGACTCAACCCCTCTGGTAGCTGAGGCAGACGCGGTACAGGAGGAGCAGGCAGAAGCGTAGTCGAACGTAGCAAAGGTCAGGGCAGGCGGCACAGATTCACAGGCGATAGTCAGGCAACAGGTCAGGGAAGGCAGCACGGGTTCACAAGCGGTAGTCACGGGCAATGGGTCGGCAACAGGAAAGGGCAACACAGGAACAATAGGAACGCTTTCACTAGGCACAAGGCACAAATATCCGGCAAGGGTAGGAAGGGGCAGGAAACATTTATAGAACACTTTTAGCCAAGGCACCAATCAATGGTGCGCTGGCCCTTTAAATTTCATGAAGCCGGTGCGCGCGCGCCCCAGAGAGCGGGGATGCGCGTGCCAGGGAACAGAGAGGACACATGGAGCCGCAGGAGGTAAGGGGCGGCATCAGGATGCGGCGCGTGTGCAGGGACCTACCACCACGCTAACCGCATCCCCTTCAGGGATAACTCTGCGCTCCTGGTCAGTGTGTCTGACCGGGACGTGCAGGGACGCTGCGGCCCGGACAGAGGCAGTGAGCGCTCCGATCCAGGAGCGGGGACCGGAGCGCTCACTGTAACAGTTACATCTAGAAAATGAATGCATTTACCACCCCCTCCAGGGTAAACTTGATGGATTATACTAATGGGTGCTCGTGGATTGGACTACTATAAGCGGTGAGCTGGCTGAATTTTTCTTTGTTTGTACAAGGATCCCTCTATCTTACTCTGATCTTTTGGAGGACAAATGTTCAGGTCAGAACTGCTACTCTTTCATGCTAAGAGGACTTACCTGGATGTGCCTCTTCAAGTGTTGTGTCAAAGATTCCCACCAAAAAGTAGGTAAAGTGGAGTCCTGTTTTGTACCATGCACCATGGTACACCAATCCGTGAAGATCCGTGTTCAGTATTTTCTGTAATTTGGAAGGAGAAACTTGATAGGTAGAGAACCATAATACCTGAACACATTGTCAGAAGACATTTCACGTACACATGTTAAAGCACTTAAAGTTTCCTTCATTCAGCTAACCTGCAAAAAAGCAATAATTAAAGGGACAGTGACCAAATCTTTATTCTCCTATCTCCAAAGATACACAAAATAAGCGGTAGCAAAGTATTTGTGTTTTCACTGGAAAGTTTAGAAGTTGTTTCAGGTTATGCTAGCGTCAGAAGTCTGATTCCTGTACTCTCATTCCTGTTCTGTATGCAGAATAAGCTTCATTGACAAAAAGGTTGTGGTTCACAGGAACATTGGGTTAGTACCACTTTGTCACATGACAGCAACATCAGGGACAACTACAACCAGCATAACCCTCATCAAGCTCCCCAGTGGCTACCATACAAACACGGGGAGGACATATTGTCCAATCTCTATAAAGCCCAAAATTCCTATTTAAAAAAAGACCATCTCCATCATGTAATTATATGTAACTATATTTGATGACAGTGTTCTTTTGTGTATTGTTTCATGGCAAGTACTACATGTTTCATACACATGTCATATAAGGAAGAGTAACATTAACTACTTTCACCCCTTTTCCTGGCATCAAGTCAAAATTAATGGCTGAACACACAGCCAAGAGGGAGATTAACCCTGCACTGCCCAAAGGCTTCTAGTTGCTTGTCCACTGATTAAATTATCTGGCGGTAAATCTGCCTGACATTGAGACAGATTACTGAGTGACCTCCTTCCGAAGGGGAGACGAGCTTCAGTGACACTGCTACACTTTTACACAGCAGCACGTCCATCTGGGACCCTCGCTGCTTTTAAATGGTCCTTCCTGCTGCTGTAACAGGCACCTTTTCATAGGGGATTGTGAATTTAAGACCCACAGAGACAGCAGAATGAGGTAGGAATTTGTAACCTGTTTTGTTCTCAAGTTCATTAAGTATTGCTGTGCCCCCCATTGATATACAGAAGACGCAGAACAGAATAAAGTCCCCCAACTGGCAGCCAGCACTAACTTTATGCCCCCTGTCCATCATATATAGAGGTATTAGAAGTCAAGAACAGGTTTAAATTGAACATTTACTTTCCCCAAAGACTATACTAAGAATCCCACCCATAAAAACATACAGATGTGTCTCCCAGCAAACCAATAGCCCCCACCGATATTTATGTCCTGAAACAGATTACATTAGAGTTTATTTGACAAATATATTACAATTTTACTTTTAAGGTAGTGTTGGTTTTTAATCCATTTATGATGTATTGTTTTTGTTATAAATCATAATTTCTCTAGATGTTATATTGACAATATAAATATAATATTCTCATATATTATAACATATTTATTCATAGCATAAATATAATAATATTTTAATTAATTTTATTGCATGTTACGATTTATAATATCCGATGGAAAACACATTCTCAGCATTTGTTTCCTGACCGAAGGGGATTGTGTCGGCTACAGTCATGGTGTGATATGGTGTTCAATGGTTGATGGATTTCTTGTTATTGAATTGACAATAGAAAACAGAATATTTATCGAGTTTTTAACATTTTTTGCAATCTGTGTAAAAGTCCTTCCATTTTTTTGAAGGAATTAATTCGGATTTGTTCTTTCGCTTGGAGGTGGCTCGATTAAGACTGTTACTACTACTATTTATTGGTCGTAGTTGTTATTAACCTTCGATTTTAGTTATCAAAAATATTTTGTATTGTTTGATATTGGGTTTTTTTGCATTTTTTTTTTCAAAGTACTAAAATCCATCATTTTGACCTTTTGGTGTTGCTAGACTATTTTTTAAAGGGACGGATGCAGTGGTCATGAATTTATCTGCGTGTTTTTGAAAAAACAAACCCGCAGATGAAGACCACCTCCCGACCAGGTCTAAAAAAGAGAGAGAGAGAGAGACTAAGATAGAGAATAAGAGCATTTAAAAATATAAAAAAGTTAAAAAAAAATTAAAAACGTGCAAATGAAAAGTAAAGCAGTTGTCCATATGAAACAATCAGATATATTTTTTAAGGTACAACAAAGGAAAAAATATGTAAAAAAAAGAAAAAAGATGGTAAAGATGTAAGAAACAATAAGATTGTTAGCAATGGCCAAAATCTAACAATTTCATGTGCCCAAGTTTAAAAAAAATATCTGACAAAGTGATGATAACAAATAGAATAAAAAAGTGAAAGGTAAAAAATATATATATATATATATATATATATATATATATATATATATATATATATATATATATATCTGATCTGTTCAACTAAAACCTCCGTCTCTTGAACAATATATTTTTTTTTCCTGGCCTGTGGCGAGGTAAACCACTATTCAAATGTGAGACTCTCTTTGCAGACCTTCTTTTAGACATTAATTTGCCATAAAATTAAAACTAAAACAAATAAAGCCAAACACACAGAGAAACAAGCTCCTCAGAAGCAGGGTAGACATGATCTGAAAGCGGCGGTGGAAAATGATCTGGATGTAGATCATGGTCACTGCAACAATATGATAAATTTGGAGCAGCACCGCAAAAAAAAAAAATTCATAGCCAAGTTTATAGGTTGGCTTTGCCTTTTATTGATGGGTCAGTACATGTAGGTCAGGCAGCCCTAAGGATATGGCTTGGACCTCCAGAGATACAGCATTTAAGCAAATGGCCATTGGGGATACAACATTTGGTCACAGGGTACTCAGGAGCATGGTGTTTAATCATAGAGCCACCAGGGATGTGGTGTTTAATCATAGGGCCACCAGGGATGTGGTATTTAATCACAGGGCCACCAGGGATGTGGTATTTAACCCTAAAGGACTGAGCGATTTCACGTTTTTGCATTTTCGTTTTTTCCTCCTTGCCTTTAAAAAATCATAACCCTTTCAATTTTGCACCTAAAAATCTGTATTATGGCTTATTTTTTGAACCACCAATTCTACTTTATAGTGACATTAGTCATTTTACCGAAAAAACCACGGTGAAACGGAAAAAAAATTCATTGTGCGACAAAATGCCATTTTGTAAATTTTGGGGGCTTCAGTTTCTACGCAGTAAATTTTTCGGTAAAAATGACACTTTATCTTTATTCTGTAGGTCCATATGGTTAAAATGATACCCTACCCTTGTGTAGGTTTAATTTTGTATTACTTCAGAAAAAAATCATAAATACATGCAGGAAAATGTATACGTGTTACGCTGAGCGCTCCGGGCTTCGGAGCGCTCACAGCATGTGTCCCCAGGCAGCGCTCCGGCATCTCGGTGTGTGCATCCCCACTCTCTAGGGCGCGCGCGCCGGGACTCTTAGATTTAAAGGGCCAGTGCACCAGTCATGGGTGCCTGGCCCAAAGTGGTTATTAAGGGTTAAGGTTTGTGAGAGACAGTGCTGGTTTGACTTAATTAGGCATTCACCTGTGCACTGCCTATAAATACCTTCTCCTCCCACAGCCTCCTGCCGGATCTTTGTGCCTTGTGCCTTGTGAAAGCGTTCCCTGTTGTTCCAGTGTTATCCTGCCTGTTGCCGACCCGTTGCCCGTGACTACTGCCTTAGAACCTGTGCTGCCTGCCCTGACCATTGCTACGTCTGACTACGCTTCTGCCTATCCCTCCTGTACCGCGTCTATCTCAGCAACCAGAGGAGTTGAGTCGCTACTGGGTGGAACGACCTGGGGATTACCGCCGCAGCAAGACCATCCCGCTTTACGGCGGGCTCTGGTGAAAACCAGTAATCTCTTACTGGTACGGCCCACGCCATCTCTCCTCTGGTCCAGTGGATCCACCTCCTGCCATCTGACCGGACCGTGACAATACGTTTAAAATTGTAATTTTCTGAGCCCTATAACTTTTTTATTTTTCTGTGTTCAGGGCGCTATGAGGGCTCATTTTTTGCGCCATAAACTGAAGTTTTTAGCGGTACCATTCTTGTTCTTATCAGACTTTTTGATCACTTTTTAGTGGTATAAAAAGTGATCAAAAATGCTCTATTTTGGACATTTTTTTTGCGCTAACGCCATTGAACGTGCGGTTTTAAAAGCGGTATATTTTTATAATTCGAACATTTCTGCACGCAGTGATACCACATATGTTTATTTTTATTTACACTGTTTTATTTTGTTATTAGGAAATGCTGGTTGATTTAAACTTTTAATTCAGAAGGGAATATCATATTCTCATATATTATAACATATTTATTCATAGAATAAATATAATACTATTTTAATTAATTTTATTGCATGTTACGATTTATAATATCCGATGGAAAACACATTCTCAGCATTTGTTTCCTGACCGAAGGGGATTGTGTCGGCTACAGTCATGGTGTGATACGGTGTTCAATGGTTGATGGATTTCTTGTTATTGAATTGAAAATAGAAAACAGAATATTTATCAAATTTTTAACATTTTTTGCAATCTGTGTAAAAGTCCTTCCATTTTTTTGAAGGAATTAATTCGGATTTGTTCTTTTGCTTGGAGGTGGCTCGATTAAGACTGTTACTATTACTATTTATTGGTCGTAGTTGTTATTAACCTTCGATTTTAGTTATCAAAAAGAGAGAGAGAGAGAGAGAGAGAGAGAGAGAGAGAGAGAGAGAGAGAGAGAGACTAAGGTAGAGAATAAGAGCATTTAAAAACATGGAAAAGTTAAAAATTAAAAAAACGTGCAAACGAAAAGTAAAGCAGTTGTCCATATGAAACAATCAGATATATTTTTCAAGGTGTAACAAACAAAAAATATGTAAAAAAAAAAGAAAAAAGATCGTAATGATGTAAGAAACAATAAGATTGTTAGCCCTCAAAGTGATCAAATGCTCTATTTTGGACAGTTTTTATGCGCGAATGCCATTGAACGTGCGGTTTTAAAAGCGGTATATTTTTATAATTCGAACATTTCTGCACGCAGTGATACCACATATGTTTATTTTTATTTATACCAGAAATGCCGGTTGATTTAAACTTTTAATTCAGAAGGGAATACCTGAAAGGGTTAACTTTTTTTTTACACTTTTTTTTACACTTTTTTTTTGCGAGCTCATAGCTCCTATAGGGACCTATGAGCTTGCAATGGCTGATTGCATACACAGATTGTTGCCTTGCCGTTGCATGGCAACGAGCTGTGTAATGAGCGGTTGATTGCTCCAGCCTGTAACTCAGGCATGGCCAACGGCTGTCCGGGCATGCTGGGAGTTGTAGTTTTGCAACATATGGAGGTCCGCAGGTTGAAGACCACTGGTATTGGAGGTTGTACTCACGTGTCCCCGCCGCTCCGGATGGTCACCGCTCGTCACCACTGCCCTGGATGTTGCCTTCCATCGCTATCTCCGCGTCCCCGGGGTGTCCCCGACGCTCCCGCCATGCCTCTGCTTCCCCGGCATCCTCGCTCTCCGTTGCCGCCATCACGTCACTACACACGCCGTTCCTATTGGATGACGGGACAGCGTGCGCAGCGACATAATGATGATGATGCAGAGCGCCGACGATGCAGGGGATCCCGAAGAGGACGGTCCGGAGCCCCGAGGACAGGTAAGTGATTTTCAGCGGACCACACGGGGATCCGTAAATGGCTATCCGGTGGCAGCTGAAGCAGTCTGCGCTGCCGGATAGCCGTTTATGCGGTGGCCCCGACATACAAAAGCATCGTATGTTGATGCTGCCTTCAACTCTCTGAGAGGCCATCATATGTTGAAATGATCGTATGTCAGGGCCATCGTAGGTCGGGGGGGGGGTCACTGTATTACCATGAAGATTCCCACAAACGTAATTTTTTTTCTTTTTTTTTAATAAGGCTGTAATCCTTACACAAGGCCCTGAAAAAGAACACCTCAAAAGCCAGGGTTTTTGAAAAAAATGCTGTAAACTTTGCTTTCTTCCTGAGATGGGTCAATACAGTGCAAATACTTTCGAAATGTTGCAGAATCATTGTACAATTCTTTAGAATACATTGTATCTTCAGGAAAAAGTAATAAATTGTCTCTAGTCACTATACTTGTAGTCACTATACTTGTTGCTATTTACATCAGTTGTACTTATAGTTATACTTTACTTTGGTAACCCCATCTACTCCAGTATTTCCTCTCTGTATCTGGATTGTCCCTTTAGGGTGTAGACTAGCTTGGGTGTTGTATTAGCTTGTTTCCTATTTATCTGTGCAAGCAGACAAGAGTCTTCACAGGGGTTTTCCGTGGTGAAACTGAAAGGATGCCTCTTTAGGGTACGTTCACATGGGCGGATTTATTTGCGGGTTTCCCGCTGCGTATTTGATAGGGGGCAGGAAATTCCGCTGCGGAAAATCCGCCACAGACCCTACTGACTTCAATGGGGCTTGCGGACGATTTTCTGCAGCGCAAAGTCCGCCGCGGAAAATCTGCTGCCGATAGCCGAGAAGAGCCCACCCTCTTTCAAATACGCAGCGTGAAACCCGCATATAAATCCGCCTGTGTGAACATACCCTTACTTACAGTTATGAACTTTGCGGTGACATCACTCTGCTAGCACAGCCTATAGGTAGTCCCTCATCTTTCCTATCAGTTGCTAACCTGACCTGGTCCATGGGATAATGCACCTAGTTCTGAGAAAATAAACAAAAACATATGTGGTATCACCACGAGCATAAACTATTAAAATATGACATTAATTAATTAAGATACATCTTAGATGTATCTTAATATATCATAGATACATCTGTATCAGCAAATAGGTGAGGTCTCCCAATATTAAACAGAAAAGAGTACAAATAGGGAACCTTTGACTTTTATTATAATTAATAAAAGTCAAAGGTTCCCTATTTCTACACTATTCTCTCTCTCTCTCTCTCTCTCTCTCTCTCTATATATATATATATATATATATATATATATATATATGGATATATATATATATATAGACAAAAAGTTTGGACACACCTTCTCATTCAGAGTTTTCTTTATTTTCATGACTATGAAAATTGTAGATTCACACTGAAGGCATCAAAACTATTAATTAACACATGTGGAATTATATACATAAGAAGAAAAAAGTGTGAAACAACTGAAAATATGTCATATTCTAGGTTCTTCAAAGTAGCCACCTTTTGCTTTGATTACTGCTTTGCACACTCTTGGAATTCTCTTGTTGAGCTTCAAGAGGTAGTCACCTGAAATGGTTTTCACTTCACAGGTGTGATGGTGTGGGGGTGCTTTGCTTGTGATACTCTTGGGGATGTATTCAAAATTGAAGGCATACTAAACCAGCATGTCTACCACAGCATCTTGCAGCGGCATGCTATTCCAACCAGTTTGCGTTTAGTTGGACCATCATTTATTTTTCAACAGGACAATGACCCCAAACACACCTCCAGGCTGTGTAAGGGCTATTTGACCAAAAAGGAGAGTGATGGGGTGCTGTGCCAGATGACCTGGCCTCCACAGTCACCAGACCCAATAGAGATGGCTTGGGGTGAGCTGGACCGCAGAGTGAAGGCAAAAGGGCCAACAAGTGCTAAGCATCTCTGGGAACTCCTTCAAGACTGTTAGAAGACCATTTCAGGTGACTACCTCTTGAAGCTCATCAAGAGAATGCCAAGAGTGTGCAAAGCAGTAATCAAAGCAAAAGGTGGCTAGAACCTAGAATATGACATCTTGTTACACTTTTTTGTTATGTATAAAATTCCACATGTGTTAATTCATAGTTTTGATGCCTTCAGTGTGAATTTACAATTTTCATAGTCATGAAAATAAAGAAAACTTTGATTGAGAAGGTGTGTCCAAACTTTTGGTCTGTACTGTGTGTATGTATATATATATATATATATATATATATATATATATATATATATATATACATATACATGTACATATATATATATAATCCTTTTTTTTTTCTCCTGCGGAGAGAGTTAATACCATACCATTACCTTTTAAGGCTGCCTAAAATTGACTTTCTCTATTGAGGAAATCGCTCTTGTATGAACTATTATGACTTGCTGAAACATTATATTTGATCACCAAGTGTGATATTGGACAGACTGGCACCTTGACATTAACATTTTGCCTGCTACATAGCTTCTTTGATTATCTTTACAGGAGGTCGTCTTACCTGTCACAGCTCCCTCAGTGCCCCGGTATGGCTGCTCTTGTCCTCCAGTGCGGTCTTCTTTCTGGTTGCCGGAGGTCGACATGTCATATTGTTACTCAGCTAATTGCTGGCCACAGTGATGTCCCACCTTAGCACGTGATAGACTGCACTGCTGTGTGACATATTGAGCCCCAGCACCAGGAAGAAGACTGGGGCTCAATACGTTACACTGTTGCTCTGCCTATCTCTGACCGAGGTGGGACATTGCTACAGCTGACGATTAGCTGGCACCAAGGGAGCAGCAGCAGGTAAGTCTTGATTTTGTATGGCAGCACTCTGGGGATGATGTTTAAAGCTATACACTGGAGTACCCCTTTAAACACCTTTTAGATACTTTTGTGCCCCTCTCAGCAACAGGGCATGGCTTACTGGAAAGTGGGTGTGGTTTTAGTAAAGAAAAACTTGAAATGTGCCATTAAGCCAACTAATACAGCGATCCCTCAACTTACAATAGCCTCAGCATACAATAGTTTCAACATACAATTGTCTTTTCTGGACCATTGTAACTTGAAACCAGACTCAACATACATGCTATGGACAGTCCAGATTTGTGAAATGTGTCAATGGCCGGAAGAACTGACCAATCAGAATGGGCATTTACTGGTAAAACACCTGTATTACTGAAGTGTATGCACTGAATTCCTGTCTGTTAGTGCCCTCTACAGTACAGGGAGGTACTACATGTTCTGTACTACTCTTTACCTGTGCCACAGTGAGCTGCTCCTTTGGACACCAGGTGAGGGCGGCTCCATGTTACTTTTTTTGAGACACTGTGTACTGTACAGGACCCTGAAGAAGCTCCTGTCCTCTACAGTGATTTACAGTTCCCAGCAGATCTTTCTTACTTTTATATGTAAGGATTTGCTTTATCTATATTAGAACTTGAGGAACCACTGTAGATGGTGCAGGCAGTCTATGCACAAGACTTTCAAAGAGCTTGAGCCACTATGGTAAATGTGGTGCTTTCCCAGACTGTCTAGTCACAGTTTACACAGCCTAAGAATTAGAAAGTTTTTGATTGTCTCCCCTATGATATGCATATCCATCTGTATGAATGAATGCTACGGGTGGTTTGGCTTTCATCTGAACAGGCTGACTAGATTGGTTTCCTAATCCAAACCTACACTCTGTCAATTGCAAGTCCTTATGGCCTTACGTATCATCGCAGATATTAAGCTTCAGTCACACAAATCATGGCTCCTCTACCTGTTATTACATATTGCTTTTTAGGGTACAGTATTACTATTACCAAGCGTTGGCCAAATTAATAGAAATGTCAACAAAAACAAGCAGCATGAAATCAGTCATTCTGCCTTTGTTTAAATATTTAATTAGCTGCTGGCAATTTTGATTAGAATGGACATAATGTGCCCCTGTCTTCTCATGTCATGTCACAGAGGCATGTCAAAAGTTTTGATCGGTTGGGATACAGCGCTGACACCCTCACCTACCAGGAGAAAGGGGGAGGGTAAGAAGTGCACAGCAGCTTTACTCCCTGGCTCTTAGCGATCTCCATCCTGTTGCTCCTTTACATGTTTATGGGGCCACAGGACAGAGATTGCTGCAAGTTGATTTTTGTTTTGATGGGAGTTTTTGATACCTTTTTTAAAAAAAATTTAGGGTATACAAAATTACCAAAAATACGCAATTTTGGACATTTTTTTATGTATACGCCATTGACCGTGTGGTTTAATTAACATTATATTTTTATAGTTCAGGCATTTACACACACGGCGATACCACCTATAGGGCGGAGGATACATGCAAGAGTAAAAAATGAAGATTTAGAATTGTGTTTACATATTTTTTTATATGGAATTTGGGAAAAGGGTAGTGATTTAAACTTTTAGTATGTACGGGGTTAAATCACATTTATTAACTTTTTATTTTAACTTTTTTTACACCATTTTTTTAGTCTCCATAGGGGACTATTACATGCATTGATCAGTGTAATAATCTGTGCTCGATTGTTCCAGCCTGCTGAGGCTGGCTGGAGTAACCTAGCAACAATCAGAGGGGGCAGGTAAGGCCCCTTCCCTGTCCTCTCAGCTGTTTGGGACGCCACGATTTCCCTGCGGCGGTCCCGAACAGCCCAACTGAGCTGCCGGGTACGGTTTTACTTTTACTTTAGACATGGCGATCAACTTTGATCACCACGTCTAAGGGGTTAATGCCAGACATCACCACGATCGGTGATGTCTGGCATTAGACACGGGTCCTGGCGCGGGGTCAGTCCATGAGCCCGTGTCATAGCATGGGAGTGGGTACTGGGTGTACAGGTACACCCTGCTCCCTGAAGAGGTTACTAGCCATATCTCTTTCAAATTTCTATATACATGGTCATATGAGGGCTTGTTTTATGCAGGACCATGTTTACTTTGTAATAACAACACTTATTTTAGCTTAGAATTAATGGTGAAACCCCCCAAAAAATTTGGGTTGGCCAATATTGAAAAATGTTTTTTGCTAATTTTGGTGGGGTTTCATTTCTATGCAGTGCACCTTACGGTTAACACTACATGTTATCTTTGTTCTGTAGGTCACTACAATAACAACAATACCCAATTAATATTGGTTTTATTTTATTTTACTATTTTTTATTGATCATTTTTTTCTGATATATGAAATGACCAAAAATCGGCAATTCTGGACTTTGCCATTTTTTTACATTCATTGTGCAGTTTTATAAAACTTACAATAAAAAATTTGGACATTTTCACTCCCGGCAATACCACGTATGTTAATGTTAATGTTTTTTTTTTTTTTTTTTTTTACTATTTTATTTAAAAAATGGGAAATGGGAAATGAAGGCAGGTAAGGGACCTCCGACCTTCATCTTAGCTGATTGTGACTCGGTGATTGCACTATGGAGGTCACGATCAGCCCCAACAAGGACTGGCAGCATTATTTTACCACTTTTAGATGGCTATTGCCAGACATTGCCAAACAATGAATTAGCATGAAGGCAGGTAAGGGACCTCCGACCTTCATCTTAGCTGATTGTGACTCAGTGATTGCACTATGGAGGTCACAATCAGACCCCGAAAAGGACTGGCAGAATTATTTTACCACTTTTAGAGGTTATTGCCAGACACTGGCATCATCAGCGATTTTCGCCATTGGCGGTGAGTCCTGTCTGCTGATAGCAGCCATTATTCACTGGATTTTAAGCAAGTTCAACTCCTGAGTCCACTTCAAAGTCCCATAGCGGGCGCTGGGTGTAAATGTTCAATCGCAACTTCTGGATTCCAGGTTTCAAGCCCACATAGCTTTGAAGATACAAAAAATAATAATTTCCTAAGAATAAGTTCACACAGACACAAAAGAGTGCTTGTGTAAATCACAGTGTCAAGTTCATACTGAGGCCATGAGCAACGTTAGGAAGCACTCATCGACTTTGGCACTGAACCACGTTGAAAAGAAGTAACATGTCACTTCTTGTCAGCATGTTTCCCCACTCCCACTGAAGTCAATGTGGGACATTTATTATGATATTTAGAACCTTTTTTTTTTCCTACTCCGGCTGCATAAAAAGTTGCATGTGCGCCTAAGCACTTTTTTGCGACTTTTGGGTGTAGGTATAAAGTTGCATGTGCGCTTAAGCACTTTTTTGCAACTTTTGGGTGTAGGTATAAAGTTGCAAACAGCATTACCTAAGCAACTTTCAGTTTTCACTTTGCAGTAGTCACAAATTTATGATGTGTGAATGTCGCACGTAGGCAAAAAAAAAAAAAGTTGCAAACCCCTTCAAAAGTCGCAAGTCAAAGCCAGGTCTTACCTGGAGTACACAACTGTCTTTCATCTCAACTGCGAATTTTGTGTTTTGCTTATGTTCTCCAAATTTATCAACCCCCTGTGTTAGTATTAATAATATGAAGAACATAAACAAAACTATAGCAAAAAAATGACTTCAGAACTCACTTACCAAAGATAACAATGAGAAATGTCTCACATTAAGCGCAGGGTTTTTAGCAGAAAATTACATGTTTTCCTATCAAAAACATTGCTTTTTGGATATATGAGCATACCTACAACAAAGGAAGGTAAAAAGACTTGACTGGACTAAAAGTTTGAAAACTGGTCAACAGAAAACTTGAAAGGGTAAGATACTTTCATTACCTTTTATAATATTTACTACATTCTAGAGTAAGATTTGATCCCTCAGCAGTATTTCAGGGCATAGAAGGGATTTACATGAACTGGAGACTTCATTTTCTTGCACAAAGATGCCCCAGGAAGTAAAGAATTGGAAAGTGTACTTTCCTTGATCATAGCATTAAAGTGTTACCCTGACTGAGCAATAGCCTGGACGTGAGGTTAGCGATAAGGAAAAAAACATATGAAACAAGCAACAAATGATAAAATAACTTAACTTGGGTATGCAGTGGCTGTGTGACAAAACATTGTACTTGTTCTTTCTATACCTGAGTGAGTCAAATCCCTACCTGTCATTAACAAAAACTTTTGATATAATGTAGATAATACCATTGTATGTTTATTTGTAATATACAAACATTGATTTTTGGGTGAAAAAAGCTGTCCCTGCAGATCAATCATCCTGCTGTGTGAGCCAGAGCGTGTCACAGAGCCCTGCTTGTCCTCACTGCAGAGCCCTGCTTGTCCTCACTGCACAGAGTCCTGCTTGTCCTGAGTGTACAGAGCCCTGCTTGTCATCAGTGTACAGAGCCCTGCTTGTCCTCACTGCAGAGTCCTGCTTGTCCTCAATGTACAGAGCCCTGTTTGTCCTCAGTGTACAGGGCCCTGCTTATCCTCAGTGTACAGAGCCCTGCTTGTCCTCAGTGCACAGAGCCCTGCATTTCCTCAGTGTACAGAGCCCTGCTTGTCCTCACTGCACAGAGTCCTGCTTCTCCTCAGTGTATAGAGCCCTGCTTGTCCAGCAGTGTACAGAGCCCTGCTTGACCTCACTGCACAGAGTCCTGCTTGTCCTCAGTGTACAGGGCCCTGCTTGTCCTCAGTGTACGGAGCCCTGATTGTCCTCAGTGTACAGAGCCTTGCCTGTCCTCAGTGTACAGAGCCTTGCTTGTCTTCAGTGTACAGAGCCCGGATTGTCCTCAGTGTACAGAGCCTTGCTTTTCCTCAGTGTACAGAGCCCTGCTTGTCCTCACTGCACAGAGCCTTGCCTGTCCTCACTGCACAGAGCCCTGCTTATCCTCAGTGTACAGAGCCCTGCTTGTCCTCAGTGTAAGGAGCCCTGCTTGTCCTCAGTGTACAGAGCCCTGCTTGTCCTCAGTGTACAGAGCCTTGCTTGTCCTCAGTGTACAGAGCCCTGCTTGTCCTCAGTGTACAGAGCCCTGCTTGTCCTCAGTGCACAGAGCCCTGCTTGTCCTCAGTATACAGAACCCTGCTTGTCCTCAGTGCACAGAGCCCTGCTTGTCACCCATACTTCCTGTATTTGTACTCCTCAAAGAGACACACAGACAGTAGATGTAGGGACAAAAATATACACTTTTTTTTTAACAATGCATATTACAAATATACATATAATGGTAGTATCTACATTACATAAAACATTTTTGTTAATGACAGGTAAACTTGTAATGTCCAAAGAGACATTAGCAAAATATATATCCAAATGAATTATAACACATTTCTTGTGTAAAACAAAATGTATTTGGTGTTATTAGATCTGGCAAAACAACAATAAAATTTAGTAATTTGGATAACATGGTTCTGCAGGAAGTCTTGGGGAGCTTTCATCTACCAGCTATCTAAAAGTTATGGCCACCATTCATCCCATAAACATGTAGCTAACTACTATTTGATCACAACTGATTTTGGCTGATAAGTTATTGAAAGGATATTTCTGACCAGGCGCATAATTTTGCCTTTAGATGGCTACTTCTGGTGAGCAGAGATTAAAGGCAGATGGAGCACAATTACTACTCCTTAATGTTGGCTTGATCAGAAGATAAAAATAAACCCAGAATTAGGCAGTAGGGTGAAGTAATTTTGTGCTGTGTTTAGCTTGTTTGGGATGTGAGCAGAGGATTCCTCCACCTTATGCACCTCTCTGATTATACGTAAGATTGCTTTCCATTTATCCTCATTGGATATGTTTAGACGGATAACAAAATAAAAGCCTCTATACTCATGCCAAATAATTATTCCTGTGATTTTTTTTTCTTTTCTTAAATCCAGCTAAATCCGGCAGAGCTCTTGCATGTTACGATTCTTCTCCCCGACTTCGAGCTTAAAGCCACTGTGGAGTAATCTGCAATTTAATTTTCTTTCTTGGTTGGAGTCTTGGGGAGATGAAAACTAAGATTTAACTCTATATATGCAAGACAAGTAAACCATATGCAGCTATTGGAGGTTACCTGAGGTTATATGCTGGGTTTTTAGTTAGTTTTTTTTAGGTTTTAGTTGCTCAACTTAACATTGTTGGCTTTTGAGCATGAAACATTGTGTTTTTTAAAGGGGTATTGCGGCTTTATACATATGATCCCCTATCCAAAGAGGATAGGGGATAACCGCTGGGGACCCCCCACAATCTTGGTGCAGCCCCCGGCATTCACTAGGGGTGTGTCACGTTCCGTCTCAGAGGCAGCGCCCGGAATACCCCTTTAAGAAATAAATAACTGAATTAGTTATTGACGTTTCTATATTAGTCATTCATGGGTGCGCATAGATAGCAGAGGGACTTTGCACAAGATCAGAATCCTGCGGTTGGTGGAGACATCATCTTCTGCCCTAGAGATCTCTCTATGATCATGTATAACACAGTCAAGCATTCATTTGATATAAGTTATACGTATGATTCCTCTGGAAAAAAAGCTGGTTGTCAGAGATTAGAATAGCCAGGTCTACAGTCGACAACTGCATTTATAAAAAGTATAGTTAAGATGTGACAACTCTTTTAAAGGGAAGGGTTTGCCAGAATTTTGGGAAAGTTGTAGAAGAAAAAAATAACCATAAATCCCATAAATGTTGCTCCACTGCTGACCCTTCAGTTATGATGTTGCAGACATCATCCACATGACGGCTGCAGCCAATCCGGACCAGGATGGGCTGGGACCATTGGTGTAGAGACAAATTAGACAAGTGAGTTTTTTTCTTTATTTTATTCCCACTAGAAAAGAAAAACCTAGGCCCCATAGACAATATATACTAAGGATGCTATTTATTCCTCATTAGGGGATTTTTTTGTCTGGCAATTTGATTGTGCCTTTGTGCCAAAATATTGCAATAAAAAAAAAATCACAAATGACGAATCAAGCAGAAACAGGCAAGCCATGCAAACCACATCCACTTCAGTTACACAAAAAATGACAAATTAGGTATAAAAGTAAAAAAAAAAAAAGAAGTTGCAAATGCATGACAAATTTGTCAGCCAATTAAAAACAAGGCCAAGAAGTCGCAAAACACACAAGAAGCTGGTGCAACAAGCTTGTGTTCAAATCATTCAAATGAATAGAAATGAGAAAACATAAATAAACTGTGTGCACGCACAAAATATCCTGGAAGAGATAGGCTTTAATGTGGAAAATAATGTTTTTGTATGTCGTTTATTCTTATACTAAAGCCTATCTCATGGGTATTTTAGATGTGTACACAATTTGTGTTACTTTTTCTTTCTTTTTTCATTTTATAACATTTCCAGCTTCTAGGAAACTTTCTCAAAATCTCTGACAATCTGATGACCCAGGACATACATGAAGGGCAAAACAATAAAGGGGTTTTCTGGTAAAAGAAACAACCAGTCTATGGTGTCAAAAAGTAATAGCAAAAGTAATAAATCAACTTAGTAATATATTGTTATTAGCCATAGTGCAGAGCTCTTCCATTATCATCTGAGCTGTCTCCCTTGTAGCTGTAACATCTTGTCACAGGCTATGGATGCTGAGAGCTGCCCCCTCCTCTCCCCTCCAGTTGTCTAAGGGAGAAACCATTGATATGAAAAGGGCAGCTCATATTACCGCTCATTAGATTTTAGAAAAGCAGGAAGCTTTTCTCAAAAAAGACAGCAGTTAGCCTGTTTTGAGGGAAACTACTGTGAATGAAAAAAGCTCCCTTCTACCTTAAAATCTATTCAGCAGTAATATGAACTTCCCTTTTCATATCAATTGTCTCTCCCTTAGAAGACAGGAGGGTAGGGGGTAGACTGTGTTCAGAGAGTGTGACAGGTCATCACAGTCACAAGTGTTACGCCGAGCGCTCCGGGTCCCCGCTCCTCCCCGGAGCGCTCGCTTCACTCTCCCCGCGGCAGCGCTCCGGTCACGTCCTCTGACCCGGGGCGCTGCGATTCCGCTGCCAGCCGGGATGCGATTCGCGATGCGGGTAGCGCCCGCTCGCGATGCGCACCCCGGCTCCCCTACCTGACTCGCTCTCCGTCTGTTCTGTCCCGGCGCGCGCGGCCCCGCTCCCTAGGGCGCGCGCGCGCCGGGTCTCTGCGATTTAAAGGGCCACTGCGCCGCTGATTGGCGCAGTGGTTCCAATTAGTGTGTTCACCTGTGCACTTCCCTATATCACCTCACTTCCCCTGCACTCCCTTGCCGGATCTTGTTGCCTTGGTGCCAGTGAAAGCGTTCCTTGTGTGTTCCTTGCCTGTGTTTCCAGACCTTCTGCCGTTGCCCCTGACTACGATCCTTGCTGCCTGCCCCGACCTTCTGCTACGTCCGACCTTGCTTTTGCCTACTCCCTTGTACCGCGCCTATCTTCAGCAGCCAGAGAGGTGAGCCGTTGCTAGTGGATACGACCTGGTCACTACCGCCGCAGCAAGACCATCCCGCTTTGCGGCGGGCTCTGGTGAAAACTAGTAGTGGCTTAGAACCGGTCCACTAGCACGGTCCACGCCAATCCCTCTCTGGCACAGAGGATCCACTACCTGCCAGCCGGCATCATGACAGTAGATCCGGCCATGGATCCCGCTGAAGTTCCTCTGCCAGTTGTCGCTGACCTCACCACGGTGGTCGCCCAGCAGTCACAACAGATAGCGCAACAAGGCCAACAGCTGTCTCAACTGACCGTTATGCTACAACAGTTACTACCACAGCTTCAGCAGTCATCTCCTCCGCCAGCTCCTGCACCTCCTCCGCAGCGAGTGGCCGCTCCTGGGATACGCTTATCCTTGCCGGATAAATTTGATGGGGACTCTAAGTTTTGCCGTGGCTTTCTTTCCCAATGTTCCCTGCATCTGGAGATGATGTCGGACCTGTTTCCCACTGAAAGGTCTAAGGTGGCTTTCGTAGTCAGCCTTCTGTCCGGAAAAGCCCTGTCATGGGCCACACCGCTCTGGGACCGCAATGACCCCGTCACTGCCTCTGTACACTCCTTCTTCTCGGAAATCCGAAGTGTCTTTGAGGAACCTGCCCGAGCCTCTTCTGCTGAGACTGCCCTGTTGAACCTGGTCCAGGGTAATTCTTCCGTTGGCGAGTATGCCGTACAATTCCGTACTCTTGCTTCAGAATTGTCCTGGAATAATGAGGCCCTCTGCGCGACCTTCAAAAAAGGCCTATCCAGCAACATTAAAGATGTTCTGGCCGCACGAGAAATTCCTGCTAATCTACATGAACTTATTCACCTAGCCACTCGCATTGACATGCGTTTTTCCGAAAGGCGTCAGGAACTCCGCCAAGATATGGACTCTGTTCGCACGAGGCGTTTCTTCTCCTCGGCTCCTCTCTCCTCTGGTCCCCTGCAATCTGTTCCTGTGCCTCCCGCCGTGGAGGCTATGCAGGTCGACCGGTCTCGCCTGACACCTCAAGAGAGGACACGACGCCGTATGGAGAACCTCTGCCTGTACTGTGCTAGTACCGAACACTTCCTGAGAGATTGTCCTATCCGTCCTCCCCGCCTGGAAAGACGTACGCTGACTCCGCACAAAGGTGAGACAGTCCTTGATGTCTACTCTGCTTCTCCACGTCTTACTGTGCCTGTGCGGATGTCTGCCTCTGCCTTCTCCTTCTCTACAGTGGCCTTCTTGGACTCTGGATCTGCAGGAAATTTTATTTTGGCCTCTCTCGTCAACAGGTTCAACATCCCGGTGACCAGTCTCGCCAGACCCCTCTACATCAATTGTGTAAATAATGAAAGATTGGACTGTACCATACGTTTCCGCACGGAGCCCCTTCTTATGAGCATCGGATCTCATCATGAGAGGATTGAACTTTTGGTCCTCCCCAATTGCACCTCGGAAATTCTCCTTGGACTTCCCTGGCTTCAACTTCATTCCCCTACCCTGGATTGGTCCACTGGGGAGATCAAGAGTTGGGGGTCCTCTTGTTCCAAGAACTGTCTAAAACCGGTTCCCAGTAACCCTTGCCGTAACTCTGTGGTTCCTCCAGTAACCGGTCTCCCTAAGGCCTATATGGACTTCGCGGATGTTTTCTGCAAAAAACAAGCTGAGACTCTACCTCCTCACAGGCCTTATGATTGCCCTATCGACCTCCTCCCGGGCACTACTCCACCCCGGGGCAGAATTTATCCTCTCTCTGCCCCAGAGACTCTTGCCATGTCCGAATACGTCCAGGAGAATCTAAAAAAGGGCTTTATCCGTAAATCCTCCTCTCCTGCCGGAGCCGGATTTTTCTTTGTGTCCAAAAAAGATGGCTCCCTACGTCCTTGCATTGACTACCGCGGTCTTAATAAAATCACGGTTAAGAACCGCTACCCCTTACCCCTCATCTCTGAACTCTTTGATCGCCTCCAAGGTGCCCACATCTTCACTAAATTGGACTTAAGAGGCGCCTATAACCTCATCCGCATCAGAGAGGGGGACGAGTGGAAAACGGCATTTAACACCAGAGATGGACACTTTGAGTATCTGGTCATGCCCTTTGGACTGTGCAACGCCCCTGCCGTCTTCCAAGACTTTGTCAGTGAAATTTTTCGTGATCTGTTATACTCCTGTGTTGTTGTATATCTGGACGATATCCTAATTTTTTCTGCCAATCTAGAAGAACACCGCCAGCATGTCCGTATGGTTCTTCAGAGACTTCGTGACAACCAACTCTATGCCAAAATTGAGAAATGTCTGTTTGAATGCCAATCTCTTCCTTTTCTAGGATATTTGGTCTCTGGCCAGGGACTACAGATGGATCCAGACAAACTCTCTGCCGTCTTAGATTGGCCACGCCCCTCCGGACTCCGTGCTATCCAACGCTTTTTGGGGTTCGCCAATTATTACAGGCAATTTATTCCACATTTTTCTACCATTGTGGCTCCTATCGTGGCTTTAACCAAAAAAAATGCTGATCCCAAGTCCTGGCCTCCTCAAGCAGAAGACGCCTTTAAACGACTCAAGTCTGCCTTTTCTTCGGCTCCCGTCCTCTCCAGACCTGACCCTTCCAAACCCTTCCTATTGGAGGTTGATGCCTCCTCAGTGGGAGCTGGAGCTGTTCTTCTACAAAAAAATTCTTCCGGGCATGCTGTCACTTGTGGTTTTTTCTCTAGGACCTTCTCTCCAGCGGAGAGGAACTACTCCATCGGGGATCGAGAGCTTCTAGCCATTAAATTAGCACTTGAGGAATGGAGGCATCTGCTGGAGGGATCAAGTTCTCCTGTTATTATCTACACCGACCACAAGAACCTCTCCTACCTCCAGTCTGCCCAACGGCTGAATCCTCGCCAGGCCCGGTGGTCTCTGTTCTTTGCCCGATTTAATTTTGAGATTCACTTTCGTCCTGCCGATAAGAACATTAGGGCCGATGCTCTCTCTCGTTCCTCGGATGCCTCAGAAGTTGAACTCTCTCCGCAACACATCATTCCACCTGACTGCCTGATCTCCACTTCTCCTGCCTCCATCAGGCAGACTCCTCCAGGAAAGACCTTTGTTTCTCCTCGCCAACGCCTCGGAATCCTCAAATGGGGTCACTCCTCCCATCTCGCAGGTCATGCGGGTATCAAGAAATCTGTGCAACTCATCTCCCGCTTCTATTGGTGGCCGACTCTGGAGACGGATGTTGTGGACTTTGTGCGAGCCTGCACTATCTGTGCCCGGGATAAGACTCCTCGCCAGAAGCCCGCTGGTTTTCTTCATCCTCTGCCTGTCCCCGAACAGCCTTGGTCTCTGATTGGTATGGATTTTATTACTGATTTACCCCCTTCCCGTGGCAACACTGTTATTTGGGTGGTCGTTGATCGATTCTCCAAAATGGCACATTTCATCCCTCTTCCTGGTCTTCCTTCTGCGCCTCAGTTGGCTAAACAATTTTTTGTACACATTTTTCGTCTTCACGGGTTGCCTACGCAGATTGTCTCGGATAGAGGCGTCCAATTCGTGTCTAAATTCTGGAGGGCTCTCTGTAAACAACTCAAGATTAAATTAAATTTTTCTTCTGCATATCATCCCCAGTCCAATGGACAAGTAGAAAGGATTAACCAGATCTTGGGTGATTATTTGCGACATTTTGTTTCCTCCCGCCAGGATGACTGGGCAGATCTCCTCCCATGGGCCGAATTCTCGTATAACTTCAGGGTCTCTGAGTCTTCCTCCAAATCCCCATTTTTCGTGGTGTACGGCCGTCACCCTCTTCCCCCCCTCCCTACTCCCTTGCCCTCTGGTCTGCCCGCTGTGGATGAAATTTCTCGTGACCTTTCCATCATATGGAGAGAGACCCAAAATTCTCTCTTACAGGCTTCATCACGCATGAAGAAGTTCGCGGATAAGAAAAGAAGAGCTCCCCCCGTTTTTTCCCCTGGAGACAAGGTATGGCTCTCCGCTAAATATGTCCGCTTCCGTGTCCCTAGCTACAAGTTGGGACCACGCTATCTTGGTCCTTTCAAAATTTTGTGTCAAATTAATCCTGTCTCTTATAAACTTCTTCTTCCTCCCTCTCTTCGTATCCCTAATGCCTTTCACGTCTCTCTTCTCAAACCACTCATCCTCAACCGTTTTTCTCCCAAATCTGTTCCTCCCACTCCTGTTTCCGGCTCCTCGGACATCTTCTCGGTCAAAGAAATTTTAGCTGCCAAAAAGGTCAGAGGGAAAAATTTTTTTTTAGTGGACTGGGAGGGTTGTGGTCCTGAAGAGAGATCCTGGGAACCTGAGGACAACATCCTAGACAAAAGTCTGCTCCTCAGGTTCTCAGGCTCTAAGAAGAGGGGGAGACCCAAGGGGGGGGGTACTGTTACGCCGAGCGCTCCGGGTCCCCGCTCCTCCCCGGAGCGCTCGCTTCACTCTCCCCGCGGCAGCGCTCCGGTCACGTCCTCTGACCCGGGGCGCTGCGATTCCGCTGCCAGCCGGGATGCGATTCGCGATGCGGGTAGCGCCCGCTCGCGATGCGCACCCCGGCTCCCCTACCTGACTCGCTCTCCGTCTGTTCTGTCCCGGCGCGCGCGGCCCCGCTCCCTAGGGCGCGCGCGCGCCGGGTCTCTGCGATTTAAAGGGCCACTGCGCCGCTGATTGGCGCAGTGGTTCCAATTAGTGTGTTCACCTGTGCACTTCCCTATATCACCTCACTTCCCCTGCACTCCCTTGCCGGATCTTGTTGCCTTAGTGCCAGTGAAAGCGTTCCTTGTGTGTTCCTTGCCTGTGTTTCCAGACCTTCTGCCGTTGCCCCTGACTACGATCCTTGCTGCCTGCCCCGACCTTCTGCTACGTCCGACCTTGCTTTTGCCTACTCCCTTGTACCGCGCCTATCTTCAGCAGCCAGAGAGGTGAGCCGTTGCTAGTGGATACGACCTGGTCACTACCGCCGCAGCAAGACCATCCCGCTTTGCGGCGGGCTCTGGTGAAAACCAGTAGTGGCTTAGAACCGGTCCACTAGCACGGTCCACGCCAATCCCTCTCTGGCACAGAGGATCCACTACCTGCCAGCCGGCATCGTGACAACAAGGTAAGATAAGGACAGGTAAATATAACAGGTAAAAAGTTAATGTGAAGAAATCTGTTCAATATGATGATAACATTACATTAGTTGCCTTTTATACTTTTTGACATTATACACAGGTTGTTTCTTTTGCCAGACAACCATTTTCAGGAAGAATTGAGCAGGTTAAGGAACTCAGCAGTTGTCAGCTGGTGTCTCCAGCTAACAGCCTCAATCAGTAGCAAGGAATGGAGATAACTTAGATCTACGCCACTTAACCTTTGATGATGTGGTTAATAGATAGGCAGTTAAAAGCCACATGATGGTCCCTTCCGGCCCCCAGTCAAACCTCTCACAGGGTAATTGGAGGGTACTATTTAATTGGCATGACAGTCAAAGTCCTTCATACTTACAATTATTGTGTAATATATTAGTGTTACTGTGTACTGTACAAACAATCAATATACAGCTACCCTAGCAGAACAAAAAATGTACAAAATTTTTTGGGAAAACATGTTTTTCTCTAAATATTTTAAAATTACCCGGTGTTGCCCAGTCTTCCTACACAAACCTTGCGGGAGAGGAAAAGCAACAATGATATATAAATAACATGTTGCTTTTCCTCTCCCACAAGGTTTAGGTAGAAATAACCGGGCAACACGGGGTACTCTGCTACTCAATATTTAAATCCATGCCCTGTCGGAAAATACAGCAGCTTAGCCTAAGTTCACATTGGCGCTTTGCTCCACTAAAGGTAGCTCCAGAGAGAAAGGATGGTAGTTAATCAGAGAAAAAAATACTGCATGTCCAATCTTTTTTCTCATCTCCCCTAAAATAACAGACAGCCAACAGAACCCATTCAAGTCAATGGGAACCTTCAGGACCTGGCAGTGTCCATTGTGCCAAGGGTTTGTTTGGCTTCTTTGTTTGGCACGGAAAAGACCTGAAACTGGATGGAGCATGGCGACAATTTGAACGTAGCCTAAGTGACATCTGTTACTTTTCTTAATGTCTCTAATATGGCTGCTACACTAGACACATGATCTCTTCAGGAGAGTGGAAAAGCTGGGGGAGTACTGTGAGCTCTGTACTGTGTACTGCCTGCCCCCCCCTCCCCCCAGCTTTCACAGTCTCCTGAAGGGAATATCTATCTGTTGAAGCAGCCATATTTGAGCTCTTAATGAGACTGGGAAAGCTGGGTGGCACGCATACTGCATGCCACCCAACTTTTCCAGTCTCCTAAAGCCCCAGCAATAATAGGCTTGTAACGACTGGCGATGAAGTGGATCCGTTGTACCTGTGTGGATGATGACGTGGGCCATACCAGTGAGCAGAGTCTAAGGTGCTGCTGGTTTTCAACAGAGCCCGCAGCAAGGCGGGACGGACTTGCTGCGGCAGGCAGCACCCAGGTCACTATCCCTGATACGACTTGTCCACATAGGCAGCCAAGGTGTAACATGGCACAGGAAGGAAGAGGCATCACGGAGTCTGGACAAGCAGGAGGTCAGGGCTAGCGCCACAGTAGCAAGGTCAAGTCACATAGCAAGAGGTCAGTGGGCAGGCGGCACAGAAGCAAGGTCAGGATATGTAGCAATAAGGTCAGATACACGGCAAGGCAAGACACAAAACTGAACGCTTTCTCTAAGGCTGATAAGGCACAAAAATCCTCCGGCGGGGGTCAGGAGGAAGTAAGGAACTATATAAGGTCAGAGCCAGACATGGACCAATTAAGGGTGCACTGGCCCTTTAAATCTAAGGGAACCAGTGCGCGCCCTAGGAAGCGAGAACGCACGCGCCGGCAAACAGAGAGGATGGAGGAGGCACGAGGAGAGTTGGGTGAGGAACGGGCAGCAGGCTGCGTGCGATTGCATCCAGACATGTGAATCACAGCGCTGACAGAACAGGGAGTGCGCTTGCAAGCAGCACGTCTGACCGCAGCGCCACTCATAACAAGGCTGCTCGTCTGCCCCCACTGATATCGTCTCTTCCCCCACTCTTCTCTGAACCTGCAGAGATAGAGATTGTTGGTATCAGGACATCCCTAAACTCTACTCTTTTGTTATTTGTCATGTAATGTTATGCAGGATTACACATATACATACATACATACGTTGATATATATATATATATATATATATATATATATATATATATATATACCAGCAAATGGTATATACAGCACTCCAAAATAAAGGTGATTTATTTTCTCATGTTAGGCATTACAGGATTAGCTCCAGGATTAGCTGAAATGTTGTATCACAGGAGAATTTAAAATTTGATAGTGGATCCCGCATGTCACCCAGTTAGAGGCTATATGCCCAGCAGAAGTGAGCAGAGTAGCATGTTTAGGGTCCCATCCGAAATTAGGTCACCTCCGCGTGGTGAATGGGGGAGTTGTTTTGCTCAAAAGTATGAAGAGTTGAAATGTCAGTTTTACTGCATAATGAATTTTAGTTGTGAAGCTTTATGGCTGTTAGAAGGTGTGGAGGAAAATGAAAATTGGTCACATCCCTTAAGGGTTAATGAACAGTGCACTAAAGGAGTATTCTGTATACAAATGATTGCATTTGTTGCTGGGGCTGGAAAAAAACACGATACTTACCTTACCCTTTTCCCTGCAGCTGTTGTTGCAGAATCTTTTGATCACCTGGTACAACATTATTATATGTTGCAGGTATGTATCTGCAATTACCTTAATATGTACGTAACCTTCATCGGACACAACAAGACGCAGTGTGAAAAAAGCCTAAGCAGAACTGATGTAAGACTTTAATGGAGCCATAACAAAGATCACATAGAATAAGATAAACAGATCACAGAAATAAAATAAAAAAATATAAAAAACGTTTCTTTTGTTGTAGGGACATGTCAAGAGTCTTTATCAGTCGGGGTCTAAATGTTCAGACCCCGGCCGATCACCAGTAGGAGCTGCACTTCTCTCCCTGCTGTGTCTATGAGATCAAGATAGCCTTATATACTTTCATTATAAGTCCCTCCTGGTCACATTGCACAGAGCCAGTAGAGAAAGCGTTAAGGAAGTCCCTTTTTCTTAATTCATTCTCCTGGTTGGACAGGATCTGAGTGTTTTCTACTACATATGAAAAGTTTTGCTTCATTAAAGTGTCTGTTTAAGAGGGTATTGCAAAACAGCATGCTAAATACACTTTTTTTTTCTAATGGACATTCTTGGGGAATTGGCAAGTTTTCATTTGATAGAGCTCGATATAGTTTTTGCACATGGCTTTAGTACATTTAAAGGGGTACTCCGCCCCCTTGACATCTTATCTCCTATCCAAGGATAGGGGATAAGATGTCTGATCACAGGGATCCCACTGCTGGGGACCCCCGCAATCTCTTCTGCAGCCCCCACCTGAGTCATCAGCTCTCCAGAGCCACGATACAGGGGTCGTCGGTTCGTCACGTCATGGCTTCACACCCTCGTGGACATCACGCCCCCGACCCCTTAATGCAAGTCTATGGGAGGGGCATGATGAACTGCCG
The DNA here is from genome assembly GCF_029499605.1 of Hyla sarda. Taxonomy (NCBI): domain Eukaryota; kingdom Metazoa; phylum Chordata; class Amphibia; order Anura; family Hylidae; genus Hyla; species Hyla sarda. The sequence continues at coordinate 86,318,765 of NC_079198.1, forward strand.
GCCCCTGCCATCAGCCAAGGAGGAAACTTAGCTCCAGAGAGCTGATGACTCCGGGGGCTGCAGGAGAGATTGCGAGGGTCCCCAGGAACGGGACCCCTGTGATCAGACATCATATCCCCTATCCTTGGATAGGGGATAAGATGTATAGGGGAGGAGTACCCCTTTAAAGGTAAACTCCGGTACAGAACGTCTTATCCCCTATCCACAGCATTGGGAATAAGTGTCTGCCCGGTACCCCGACTCTCTCCATGCATGGCGTGACTTCTTCTCCAAGCACAGAGTACTGTTGACCACTGCATAAATTGGTGACCAACACGCCCCTCTATGTATCTCTATGGGAGAGCCATAGATACACAAACGCTGTATCTCTGGCTCTCCCATGGAGATGAATGGAGGGGTGTGTCTGTGCACAGAGCGGAGGTCGCTTTGTGCATGGAGAGAGCCGGGGGGGGGGGGGGGGCAGGAGATTGTGGGGGGTCCCAGCGGTCAGTCCTGTAAATAGGAGATAAGATGTTCTGTATTAGAGTTCCAATAGTGTTTCCGATAGCATGCCATGACTTTTGGTTCTTTAAATGTGAGACAGGGGCAGCAAAGTTAGTCTAGTTACTAATATACTTTGCTTACCTAGGTTTGGTGGCTGGTATGGAATTTCTTTGTCTTTCGTTTTCCCAGAAGTTAATTTTTTTATGCAGCCTATAAAATGACCGTTGTCTCAGACCTTTCCCAGCTTGCTGTGCAGTCAGAGACAATATGCTACAAGTCAGGTGCTGAAAAAGGGTTTGGCTGCTTCGTCTGTTGTGTGTGAAGCCAGTCCCCTGATGGCATTACTGGCGCTTGTGTGCCAGGTAATGCTGGGCAAGTCATGTGATCATAAAGAGTGTGGCTATGCTGCAGTTGGCGGGCCAACCAATGTGTGGGAGGGAAATATGTCATCTCCCACCTTGAAACAAAGGGATTGAAGTCTGAGGAAGGCCACAGAAACCGGAACTAGCCAGTTCCCAAAAACAAGCCAGCAATGTGATGGGGGGCACGAACTTGGCCATTTACCACCAACACAAGCACAGATCCTTGGTAAGCATGTCCATTACTGTATGACACTCAATTACTAAAGTCACCTTATGTTGGATAACCCAAAAGTCTAAAATTTTCTAAACTGAAGTTTGAAGGTACATGACTTACTAAAATATATATTTTATTTATGTATGTGGATATTATTTTCAAAGAGAGGAGCCATAGATGTGAAAGGCTCAGTAGGTTTAAAGGGGTACTCCCGTGCACCAGCCTTCTGAACATCCGGTTCAGAAGGCTTGAAGCAACGGTCGCAATGTCACGGCCATGCCCCCTCTATTGATGTCTATGGGGAGGGGGCGTGGCGCGACCGCTGCTCCAAGCCTTCTGAACCGGATGTTCAGAAGGCTGGGGCACAGGAGTACCCCTTTAAAAGGGTTATTAACGTTTAAAAAAAAACATGGCTGGGGTTTATCAAAATTAGTCAATGGTCTATATCTGCAACTCTAGCTCAGTTCTATTCATGTGAATGGGGATGAATTACAGTAAGAGATACAAAACAATTCCTCCAACCACAGCAGGATTCAAACAGGCGCAAGCATGAATAGCAGCAATAGTAGCAAGAGCACTTAGGCAGTAGGTACGGTAATGTAAAATTATTTAATATAGAACAACGCGTTTCAACGCCAGGGCCGGCGTCTTCCTCAGGTTCTCAAACAAAATGAAAATACACTACATATAAATAGTCAAAACACCCAGCATACATAATAGAATAATTGACTCACATCTCGCTCCCGGGACGCGTGATCAGCTGACCAGGCGGAAGTGATGCACAAGTCATGGGGCGAGGCGGAAGTCATCACAGGTAAATAACGATAATGAAATATACTATAATCATGTAATCCAATAACAATAATAATATAAATATTTACTGAATGAAAGATGGATGGTTGTAAAGAACATCTGAATATCTGATTATAACAGTTCAACTAGTATTCTCAATGGTCTCATTGAGCCTCTCCGGGTATAGACATTTAAGCTTGTAGATCCAGTAGGATTCCTTATTGACAAGCTTACGAAAACGGTCTCTTGTATCTACTGGGATCAAAACTATAAATGTTAATTTAAGGAGTTCCGGATTTTTATCATGGAATTGCAAAAAGTGGCGAGATATACTATGGAGAAGGAGAAAGAGACACAACACATGGACAGGACTGGTGCTGAAAAGTGGCAAGGTAGCTAGTATTTCCCTGGGGCACTCCCAGTGTATGGGTCTGTGTCCCCTTAATGGTAGTGTGTAATAAAAGTTAGACCAACAGGTAACACTGCCAAGATCGAAGCACAAATATTTAACACTGGTTTAGACAGGTTTTCTCCGACTGAAGTCGGATTTCTCAATATATTTTCTTTTAGCCTTTTGAAGAAATTTCTTACTGCAACTCTAGCCTTTTTTTTTTTTTATAGTAGTCAGGTTTCTCTTTTGTGCAGGTCTTCAACTGTTTGGCTCACAGATTTCTTTAAGTTGATCCTTTTTGTACTGCAATTCCCATCTGCTGGGTGTAGATTTGTAATAGGTATTATGTGATTGCACTGTGCCTGGATGGAAGCCTACTTGGGTCCTAGTTTGGAGCTGTGAGGCCCTTGTGCAGCTTCTCCTCATAGGTTAAACTTCTTGTCTCTGATCCACTCCCTTATGCACTCAAACTGCTCTGAACAGAAAACTAAAGTCAGCTGTCTCTGACTTCAGGCTAGGCTATGTTTAGCTCTTTAGATTAACCCCTTCATAGTAAGTGTAAAACACTTTGCAGCATAAGAGCTTATTCACATCATGGCACAGATACATTGAAAAATATCAAAATGGGGTGCTGATGTGTCAGTGTAAATATCAGTGTAAGGTTAAGGTAAAACTTCCCTGACTACCAGCTTGAAGAAGGGGGTGCCAGTGTCAGTATAGCTTCAGGAAGAACCCGAGCTGCTGTTAGTATGTTGTTGTCCTGGTCTGTTTACTATGTTCTGTTGTGCAGTTGTTCTTAAAGGGGACTCCACCATCCCTTACAAGTGCCATTAATGGGAATAACCATAGGGGGTATGTGGTTCAGCTGGATTATTTATTCCTAGTTAACATTTATTTAATGTTTGTTTATAATTTTAGCAATGACAATGATAACAATGTAATATGTAGATAAGAACTTGTTGTTTGCCGATTTCTTCCTGTGTATAACCAGCTTATCCCAGAATCCAAACCTTAGTGTTAAGAAGTGCAATAAAGGCCACCAATCCTGGTAAGCTCAGGACAAAGCTACTAATGGTTCTTCATTAAAGAGGACATATCAGTTCTCCTGACATCTCTATTTTTGTACATGCTTGTATTCTGTATTAAAAAGCTCTGGAGCATCTTATCTTAGAACTTGTATTGGCCTTTTCTTATTCCTGATGAAAAGGTATGAATAAATAGTTAATGGGGTATTAGTTATTACCCTTTCCTTCAATGTCATACTGTTCAATCATTGCTGATAAGACTGTGATGGTTACGCAGCCTCCAACAAGCACAATAATCAGCTCTCACCCCCTCGCCGCCTATGTGACTCGAACCGGGATGAACTTGATTCCTGTGGTAAAGGACGTCCAGCGCAATCTCGATTCAATGCTTCTTTATTTAATGATTATACAGACATCATAGATGCACAAGTGATTTGTTTTGGTCGTGGTTTGCAGCCTTAGTCATACACAGTGAAAGTGCATATAGATCTCTTTTATGAGAGGAATGGGAGGAGCCTAAATTAGGTAAGAAAAAACACATGTTGTGGTATAAAAATTTGTCCTCATATCCCCCCTATATACAAATCTCATTAAAAGCAAAAAATAAACACAAAATAAAATCACAATATCGCTAAACCATTGCCTGATTATTGTGTTCTTGGTGACGGACTATTGTGTTTTTATGATATATATTTAAAAAAAATTCATAGTAAAAATGCATCTTGCAGAAAAATCATCTCATAAAAGATCAGTAGTGTAGAATGACATCCTGCCTTTCATTAAGCCCCCTTGCAGAGATGCACTGTGTGTTCTTACACCTTTCTTGCATATTTTGAATTACCTTTGCTATAGTAGCTCATCTGTGGGATCAAATTAGAGGGGTAAGCCTCCTCTCCCAACACACATCACAGAGTCTTGGGTACCCATAGCCCTGCTGATGGTTCACTGGTTATCTGTCCTTTGACCAGTTTTGGTAGCTATAATATTGAAGATCTGTAATCTTAGATATGCTCTGAACAAGTTGCTTAACCATCTTAAAAAATGTTTCTGCTTCCAAAACATTCATATCCATAACTGACAGGTTACTTGCTACCTAATATATCTCACCCTCCATTGCAGGCACCATTGTATCCCATTATCAGAACCTATTATACACAAATTAGGTATTTAGAACCAAAGCCAGAATACAAGCCATGATCATTATAATCTATATCAGTGGTTCCCAACCTTTTTCAGCTTGGGCACCCCTCACAAAAAAATGTTTTTGCAGTGCACCCCTACCGAATATGTTAATAAGAAAAATTGGCTAAAAAGAAGCAATACACATCACCTATATATCTGTTAGCTATGTAGATTACAGTGCTGCTATATGCAGGACTCACAGGTGATGTTTTCTCTGATCAGAGTCCTTCACTTTTCTTTTCCATCTGGCCCAGACCGTCATGATGGTTTCTTCCTGGTTATTTTTATCTATTTCTTCCTATATGATGGTTTCTTCCAGTCACAACTCTTCAGCACAGAACCATTAAAAAAATAAATAAATAAACATATTAGGCTCTGTACTTTTCCAGCATCATCCTATTTTTTTTTACCACAAATACCTTCACTCTCACACACACAGTGCCTCCAGCAGCCTCACACACACACACACACACACAAATACCTCCAGTTTCACACACAATGCCCCCAGCAGCCTCAAATACACACAGCGCCCCCAGCAGCCACACAGCAGCCCCCCTGCTTCTGCCTCTGCTTCCATTCACCCCACCGCTCCTTCCCCTGCTTCCATTCACTCCACCGCTCCTGCTTTCATTCACCCCACCGCTCCTGCCCCTGCTTTCATTCACCCCCCTGCCTCTTCCCCTGCTTCCATTCAAACCCCCCTGCTTCTGCCCCTGCTTTAATTCAAGCCCACCTGCTTTCTTTCAACCCCCCTGCTTTCATTCAAACTCCCCCTGCTTTCATTAACCCCTCCCCTGCTATCATTCAAACCTACCCTGCTTTCATTCAAACCCCTCCCTGCTTCTGTCCCTACCCCTGCTTCCATTCACCCCACTGCTCTTGCCACTGCTTCCATTCACCCCACCGCTCTTGCCCCTGCTTCCATCCACCCCACCGCTCCTGCCCCTGCTTCCATTCACCCCACCGCTCCTGCCCCTGCTTTCATTCACCCCACCACTACTGCCCCTGCTTCCATTCAAACCCCCACTGCTTTCATTCAAACTCCCCCTGCTTTTATTAACCCCCCTGCTTTCATTCAAACCTCCCCTGCTTTCATTCAAACCCCCCCTACTTTCACCCCTGCTTTCATTCAAACCCCCTCCCTGCTTCTGTCCCTGCCCCTGCTTACAATTCAATCCCTTCCCATGTGCCGATTTCCTCAAAAATCCCCACTCCCCAACCCCTCACCTGTGCTCTGGACTGTGCGCTGTAAGGTACACGGGATGACGGGGAAGCGCCGTCTCTGCAGTGACGTGGACACTTCCCCACCCAGCATCCCGATGCAGGATCCTCTCTGGCAGAAGCATTCAGCAATTGATGCTGATGCTTCTGCCAGGAGGGAAATTCAAATAAATAAATAAAAGTTTTCCCCTCCGGAGCCTGCGGCACCCTGGGCACTGCCGAACGGCACCCCAGTGTGCTGGGGCACCCAGGTTGGGAATCACTGATATACATATACAGACATTGGGGGAGATTTATCAAACTGCGTGAGAGAAAAAGTGGAGTGATTTCCCCACAGCAACCAATCACAGCTCAGCTTTCACTTTACCAGAGCTTGTTAGCTGAGCTGTGATTGGTTGCTGTGGGGAAATCACTCCACTTTTTCTCTCACACAGTTTGGTAAATCTGGGCAATTGTCATTACTTTGTCACACAAACTAAAGTTCAAATTACGGTAATCAGAATATTATTTGAGTGTGGGAACAAACTGGATTAAATTGACACCATGGGGAGAAGACATAAAGCACACACAAAGGTGGTATTTCAACCTAGCACTGCAAAGTAAAGCTAACCACTGAGCCTCTTTGCTGCCCTATTTTCCTATTTTACTGTGTGGAGGGGGCCCATCCTATGCCCCCTTGTCATTCTATATCCAGGGCAAACGTCCTTGTAGCCCCCCCCCCCTTCAGTTACACCACCGCAGAACCACTATTTTATAGGAAATGAGGAATTCATTACAGACATGGGGTTCTCATTAGGATGGATGGCTTAATAACCAAGCAAAAAATAATAACAAATGATTGAGGAGTATTTTGTTGACAATGAATAGACACGTGGTCTTGGGATGATCACTATGGCTACATGTGACTGATACTAGGAGAAGAGTCTCCTGCAATAACTCTAATCAAATGGAGTGGAGATTTATCAGATCACAAAACAAAGCATTTCATTTGACCCAGCAGGCTGTGTGCGAGGAGGATGACTACCGGATAATGTGGGTCACCGGGGAGGCCAGAGCTGAGTGGAAGCCCTGGACAGGAATAGAAAGGATTACTTTAGTAACACATCACTTACACTACTGTAAACTATAAGATAAGACTGAACCCGGCAATAGTTACATAAACTTACACTAATGAGAACAATCTATTACTACACCCAAAATTCTTAGTTTTCAGCATTTTACAATTAGTTACCGAGTTTCTTTGTTTTCTTTAAGATCCCCAAATGATTTTTTTTGTATAACTGTTTATTTATAAACATTTTATATATTTTTCCATCAGAAATAAAGAAAAAACAGAAATATGCAAAAGTGAAAAATTGTACATCAGTATTTTTCGTTCAATATACAGCCATCATCATCTGCAATCTCAACCATTCTTGTTCGGGTGTAAGTACCGTACATTAAGATGTCATTGGTGATAATAAAAAAATGAAATATAGAACAGAGTTATAGAACCAATAACTAAAATGTAATTAGCTTTATTTTTAAGGAAATTGTTTATAGATGTATGTTCTAAACTACACCTAGGGTCAAAGTTTGCATTTTCGAGTTTGACTAGAAGAAAATGTTGCACATCGACTGAGTAAGTCTGTATCCGCCTCAATGAGGCAAACACATGTAAACATGAGAAGAAAGACATGTATAAAAAATAATAGACAGAAAGAGGGTTACAAAGCCATAAGAACACATATAATAAAAAGTTTAGATAATCAGTAAAAAAAGACTAAAGTTATAAGTAAAAAAGAATACAGATGAATATAAACGTTCATGCGGTTTCCTCCTACTCTACTTCTTCCCCCTACCGAAGATTAAAGCCTTCCATATTGCCATCCCACTCCGTCCATGAGAGATCCGGTTTTCTGATACTGCAGATAGGCATTCTATTCGCATTGCTTCCAATATTTTGTTTATCAGAGCCTGTAGGGATGGGGGATCAGGCTTCTTCCAATTCTGAGCAATCAGGCATTTAGCTGCGGTTAATATATAATAAAAAACCTAACCTTATTTTTTGGGATACCAGATGGTGGTACATTCAGGAGGTATATGTTCTAGGGGGATCGATATTCCAATAACCCCTCTAACCATGGATTGTATATCCAGCCAGAGTGGCGTAGGGAAGAGCATTCCCAAAAGATGTGTGGTAGAGTACCTAATTCAGCACCTGGATGAGATCTGGGGGTAGTACCTTTCGGGTATGGTACCAATAAAATAATATTTTGTATTGATTTTCCTTGTGTGAAATACATGAGGAAGCCTTTGCTGTCTGGGTCCAGATGGTCTGCCAGGTAGCCGGTGAAAGCGTATAACCCAGGTGTGCCTCCCATTTATTTATATAAGAATGTCTGGCCGGTCGCATATGTATAATATTATAGATTGTCTAAATCAATTCCTTTCGTGGATACCTCTCCCTTGCATTGAACTTCAAACGGCGTTGGTTGATTAAAAGGGGTATAAGGGTTTGGTAAACCAGAGTTCTGAATAATTATTTGATAAAAATCCACTAGAAAATTATAGAACAACTAATAATGTGTTCAAAGGTGTGCCTAAAATGTAACTTTTAAAAGTTACCATTAAAGTGCCTGTGTAACCAACACCATTAAAATATTAATACAAGGTGGTCATCACCATTAGCAACAACAAGCACAAGGTAGGGCTCTGCTGGGCCCTGCCAGCCCACTCATGCCAAGAGAAATACACAAAAGTATAAACCGCCGACGTGTTTCTACCAACTGTTCAATAGTGGCGTCATCAGGGAGGTACAAAATTTGTATTTTAGCAGTTCAAAAATGACCCCAAAATATTGATAATGATAAGGAATAATGGCTAATTGACTGAAAACATGGCATTGGTTCTTGTTGGGAAACGAACACATGAATATCACCCTAGGAATGTAGGTCCGCTGTGAAGGGAAGAGCTGTCCATAATAGTCATGTGAGGAAGAAATATTCACAGCCCGGTATCCTGTGGAGAAATGTTCTGTCCCTTTATAGCTGCACCAAGCGAGTCGAGCTGGTAATCCCCGGCTCCCTAAATATCAGGTTATACTGAGCCTGCAACCTGATACAACTAATTGTGGAAACGGCGGCTGTGTATGATTTATGTGGCAATAGACTGGATATATAAAGGGACAGAACATTTCTCCACAGGTGTTACAGTTGCGCTCTGGCCGGACTCGCCGGACGTGAGCGCTTTCTGTCCCCGCTGTCGGCGGGGCTGAGATTCGCAGTGCGGGACGTGCCCGCATGAGAGTCTCAGTCCGTCGCTCACCTTCCTGTGTCCTTGCTTCCTGATGTCCCCGCAGCTCCAGTGTGTGTGCCTTTGGCCCCTTGGGCGCGCGCGTGCCAGAGCTCTGTTTCTTAAAGGACCAGTACCCAATTAGTCTAAGTGTTTGCACCTGTACCCTGGTCCATAAGTATCTGCTCCTCCCTGCTCCCTGGGGTGGATCTTGGTTGTCTGTCTTAGTATTTGTTAGGCCTACCATGAGTCTAGTCCTGTTCCAGAGTCAAGTCTTGTTTCTGAGTCAAGTCCTGTTCCAGAGTCAAGTCCTGTTCCAGTGTCTGTGTACCTGTCCCTAGTTCCGGCCTGTCCTACTCCCGTGTTCCTGCCTTGTCCTTCTGCCTTGCCAGTAACGTCTTGCCTGCCACATCCTGCCTGCCACGTCCTGCTAGTCTCTGTCTGTGCCACGTCACCCCCCAGCTACCTGTGTGGACGAGTCGTGCCAGGGGTAGCGAGATAGGTGTCACACGCCGCAGCAAGACCATCCCACTTTGCGTCGGGCTCTGGTGAAAACCAGTGGCACCTTAGACCCTGCTCCCTGGCATGGCTCAAGTCTCCTTCCACACAGGCCCAGAGGATCCACCACCTGCTGTCCTCCTGCCATGATTCCTAACAACAGGATACCGGGCTGTGAATATTTCTTCCTTACAGGACTATTAAGGACAGCGGACCTACATTCCTAGGGTGATATTCATGTGTTCGTTTCCCAACAGGAACCAATGCCATGTTTTCAGCCAATTAGCCGTTTTTCCTTATCATTATCAATATTTTGTGGTAATTTTGAACTGTTAAAATACAAATTTTGTACCTTCCTGATGACGCCACTATTGAACAGGTGGTAGAAACACATCGGCGGTTTATACTTTTGTGCATTTCTCTTGGCATGAGTGGGCTGGCAGGGGCCAGCAGAGCCCTACCTTGTGCTTAGAAACATAGAATGTGTCGGCAGATAAGAACCATTTGGCCCATATTGTCTGCCCAATAATCTGAATCCTATGAATAGTCCCTTGCCCTATCTTTTTTCTTCTTTTAAATATACTCTCCTCCTTTACCGTGTTGATTCCCTTTACTGTATGTATTTAAAAGTCTCTTTCATATCCCATCTGTCTCTTCTTTCTTCTATACATTTTAAAGGGGTACTCCGGCGCTTAGACATCTTATCCCCTATCCAAGGTATAGGGGATAAGATGCCTGATCGTGGGGGTCCCGCCGGTGGGGACCCCCGTGATCTTGCACGCCGCACCCCGTTTATAATCAGTCCCCGGAGCGTGTCCGCTCCGGGTCTGATTACTGTCGATCACGGGGCTGGAGCGTTGTGACGTCAAGGCTCCACCACGCCCCCTCAATGCAAGCCTATGGGAGGGGGCGTGAAGGCTGACATCACATGGGGCGGAGCCTTGATGTCACAGCGCTCCGGCCCTGTGATCGACAGTAATCAGACCCGGAGCGAACACGCTCCGGGTACTGATTATAAACGGTGTGCGGCGTGCAAGATCACGGGAGTCCCCAGCGGCGGGACCCCCGCGATCAGGCATCTTATCCCCTATCCGTTGGATAGGGGGATAAGATGTCTAAGCGCCAGAGTACTCCTTTAAGGTCCTTTAACCTTTCCTGGTAAGTTTTATCCTGCAATCCATGTACTAGTTTAGTAGCTCTACTCTGAACAACCTGTTTGTTGTTGCTAAGCTAATGTGATGACCACCTTATATTAATATTTTAATGGTGTTGGTTACACAGGCACTTTAATAGTAACTTTTAAAGGCACTATTTAACACATTTTTAGTTGTTGTATAATTCTCTATAATATTCTGATGTCTTATGCTGAGGTGTTAAGCTAGTAAAAACGTGGTTTCACGCAGAACCATTGTCTTTTATGCACTAATATTTATAAAAGTCCACTAGGAAGACCAAATCTCTCCCTGCGTGTATGAAAGGGCAAGAATTTTTGTCTAATCGGGTCTATTATATCAGCTAAATAAAAGAGCTTAGCTGATATCCAGGATGAAATTGTCTTTGTATCCTCACTGTTTGGAATACAACGGTTGAATATAAAAGGCATTAAAGGGGAAATTATTGATTTCAGAGGGTATTTAGCTGACATTGTTTCCCACTGTTGTCGTTTTCATAGAGCCAAGTATGTTCTTTGGCAAAATAAGTGTAGTTGGAGACCAAATGATAGCACAAGGGTGAATAGGGGCTATCCATAGCTTTTCTATTTCGGTCCATTTATTGTAAGCCAGGAATTGTGTCCAAGAAGGGAAAATGAACAGAGCAATATTGTTTAAAGATGTGGGGCATCGCCAGTCTTCTTTGGTTCTTTTTAGCAGTCAGGACTGAAGTAAGATTCCCAAATTATGAATGGATCTAAATGGATTCTTTATTTTGTGATTAAACATTAAGTTTATTGTAATATTTGGAAATTTAAGTGATTAAAAAAAAAAAAAAAAAAAAAAGCTGACAATGCCTTTTTTTGCTTCAAAGGAAAGCACCAACACCTAAAAATGTATATACTTGTTTATTTCCATCCAAGGAACCATAGGGTCTTTATACAGGTGACTCCTTCTCAATGGCCACTGCGCTCGGTTCCTAAGCAGTGATTGTCATGACACCCCCTGTAACCTGTCAATTAACTGGGCAAGGTGCATGGTCCTAAAGAATCACCTTTAAGGGAATGTGTCATCAGAAAATTACCTATTGTTAAAATACTTTTTTATGTTAAACATTTTTGGTGGATTTTCTCCATTTTACTACCATTCCATTTTACATTCTCTAAAAATCACTTTTCAGCAGTGCCCTCTTTATCAGCACAGACAAGATTACAGGGAAATATGACACTAGTAGACAGATAACACTGGATCTACCACCAATCAGAATAGCTGAACCTGAGAGCTCAGCCTCCCCTTCCCTGTGGAATGACCTCTACACATGTTACAGAGCCATGTTTAAGGGGCTTGCTGTGAAGCATATCTCTAAATACTGCTCAGGTAAGATGGCTGCCCATAATTATGTACTAAAAATTAAATAAAAACAATTACAATCAGACATAAAAACAAATAAAGAAAAGAACATGGATAAGTATTTGTTTCTAATTAGAAAAAAAATGGGTGATATATTTACTTGTAAATTGGGATATTTTTTCATAATGGCTTTCAGCTCTGGTTTATTAAATGTTCTTAATTAAGTTAGAATTTAATCCACAGCATCCACAGTGCAGGTGCTGAATATAGGGTTTCTATTGATTCCTGGGAAAGATTGGTGCCAAAGCCTGGTTAATTAGTGTGAATCTGTAAAGAAACTATTTTTTTTTTTAGCAAATAAGGGCAATGGGAATGAGCCAAGGGGAATTATGGATCAAAGAAATAACCCAAAGCCATTATGTACTGGGCATCAAAACCTGCTCCATAATGGGGGGCACATTTTGATATCTGCTATGTGGCCCCCTTTTCCTCTATGTACTCTTATGAAATTAGTATCTATATAATAAGTCCAATGGTGTATACACCATAGAATCCTCCCATTAAGCTACTAAATACACTCCTATTTTAATGTTGGATCTTGCTAGCAAGGAAGTGTGGAGGGGTCCCTTTGATGTATAGCTCTTATGGTTGAACCAACAGCTTTATCTTTTCTTCAGTGGTGGTAAAATATACAGCACCCCATGGTTTCAAACCAAACGTGTCATGAACACATTTTTGAGCAACTGTGGCACAGAGACCGTGGGATGTTTCAACAGGTTAGTCAGATTGGGTTGCACCCAGAACCACGGTTTGCTCTCTTCCATCCTACAGTACTGCTGTGCATCTCTGGATGGGGGTATACAAGTGATCCGTAGTCAATTACAACCTGCCACCGGTCTGGGAATGCAGACAAAAGATTCTTTGTGTGAACTGTTATGTACAGTGTTGAAGGGAAACGCATTCCAGTTCAATAATAAGTGGCATACCCAAGTAGCGGGCATGGCAATGAGCCTTAATAAGAAGATACAAGTACATAAATAAGTGGTGTATAGTGTGTACAGTATTGGCAATATGGACACACATCCATATATAAAGTAATACATTGTATACTGTTATATCCCATTAATCAAGTTGATAGACCACCAAATAGAAAAATGTGTAAAAACATCAGACAAATATTTAGTTTATCACTAAAACAAGCCTCTCAAAATTGTTAGAAACAGTAAATGATCCTGATAAATTAATTTGTCTGAGACAGAGAGCACAATATGTACTCAGAGACAAACATGGCACCTTCTCAGTAGACATCCTAGACACAGCAGTAATCCTTCATTGACTATATGCCCATTTTTAATCTAATGGATGGTGTAAAGACACATCTCTCCCGACCTCCCCATACATTTGAGCATTCGGTATGGCTGAATTTTCATGTGTTCCCTATGGGGAGGGATGGGGTAAGCCACAGTCAGCTCTGAGCTCGGCTTATCCCTTTGAGAAAATGCTGGTGTCAGATGTAGAAAATCCAACACGCCGACCATTCACTCCTCCAAAATCATCTGTTGTTGGAGAGTTGGAAGGCCACCATACACCTTAGCTAGAGATAAGCAAACCAAACCTGTAGAACCTAATTTCTGTAAAAACTTTGCAAAAATGTAGTTCCAGGTAGAATAATATTAACTGCATGTCAGAAAGGAGAAGGAGGAAGGATTGCATGACCTCTGGGAATCTGCTAGTGTAGTGTGTTTTAATTTAACTTGTTAGTTACCTCTGGATACCATCTGTTTGCCTCAACTTTGCCTTATGAACAGCTCAGAAGTACACAGATACACTACTTGGTTATCTAACAGTGTTATACAGGGCTTTTGGAGCTCTCAGACAGTGTTTTACACACTTTTTTTGGGCTATTGGTGAAGTACAGGTTCAGAGAGAACTAGTTCAGTCAGAAACAGAACTTTTTGCAAGAGTTTGGCGAATTGGCAGAACTGAACTTTTGAACAGTTTGCTAACCTTAGAAAGTTTAGATCCCTAAAAGTAGAAAGTTGACTGAACTGCCGAAGGCCAAGGTGTATGAGCAGGGGTGGGGAGGAAACAGGTCCTGTCATGTGTAATGTTTAGCATATATATATATATATATATATATATATATATATATATATATATATATATATATATATATAGAGTATATGAGCAGGGACAGATAAAGGTTTGTGGGGACCCATTACAACCTTAAAGGGGCTCTTGTTTTCCAGAGAGATGAGGTTCCCAGAGTGAGCAGTGTATACACTACCCAGATATATAATAACTGTCAGAGGCATAACTAATAATTTTGGGCCCCATAATAGATTTTTGCTATTTGAAAGTTATCTTTTCACTATGACCTGAACATGGTAAGAGTATGCTGGAAGTTAGAAGAGCTGGTCATAAAAGGAATATGGGTATTGGAGGTCCTCTGTGTCCCTGTGGGGAAGGTCTTAATGTACACACTCCTTGTTCCATCCCAATAATTTAGCCCTGTATGTGACATTCTATAATATTCCGGAAATTGCAGTTACATCAACATTGATATGTTTCTAGCTTAAAATATAAGAAAAATTTGAGACCACATGAAAAAAAATAAGCTTACTACAGTGCAAAGAAGATAAAATTTATGCAAAGCACATGGTACTGAACACACACATGAATATCCATATCTAAGGACAAATGTAACTGAAAAACACACACAATATTCATAAAAACATTTTTGTTGAAATAATATCCAATGGAAAATAATGCCCAACATCTGTGCTTCAGCGTCTAAGCCGCCTTTTACTGGAGAGAGGGTCTTCATTAACACAGAACAGCTCTCTGTAAATGACGCATGCATAATCTATACGGAAAGCGAACAGGTTTAGGGCCTGGATTATGGAGAAGTATAATCCCCAACAAATGAGGCCTGAAGCTCATCAAAAGCTAAGATTATTTTGCAGATAAGTCTGGAAAACCCATGCTGGTGAATGGCGGCCCCCTTACAATCACAAAGATTTTCTTCTGTACATTTGATTTCTGAAGGATTTACTCTAAGTTGCCAGGTTTCACAGCTAAAGGTGCATTTGGCTATTTATAGATTCTAATTTGTAACTGGTAATATATGAGCTAGAATGTCAAAGCAGAGCTCACGTGTCTCCAAAGTGTGCAGAAATGCATGTCTATGTGCATCTAATGGGAACGTCTGTAATCTGCAAATATAGTATTTATAATTAACCCCATATAGTATATGTTTGTGTATGAAATCCATATAAAATCATGGTACAGATCTGTATTTTCTGCATTTAACTTAATTTAACATTTAATGCATACACTGAGGTCTTACATAATGTAAAGGGTTAACATTTCTTGCATATAATGTACACAGAAGAATTATGCTTTGGTCACCTGCTACTTCTAGCCAATCATTGCAGGAAAAAGTTCTTAGTGCAACTTCTCTCTCCTTAGAGAAGGGGAAGACGTAAATATGTTGTAGGCCAGTCTAAGCCTGGCTTTTGCCAATGCCACATCTCTCTCAGCTCAGTTATTGTAAAGTTGGTCCTAGATTTCCAACTGCTAGGCATCCATACACATACCATAGCAAGAGACAGAGAAAATCCGCAGGCACCACAAAGCTCCAGGTGCTTAACAGTAGGATCCAGGAGTGGGTTACACGGATAACACTTTACAATGATCAAACATCTCACAGTTCATAGCGAAGTATATCCAGATAACAGTACAGTAAAGAGAATAGATGGAGCACTTACCAGATTGTTGTATCCAAAGTATGTTTATTTTATGTCAACTTAGTTATACATAAGAGCATAGGGAGCGTGTAAAGGTTTTTCCAGAAGAAGTACTTGACTGGTATGAAAGGGCCATCATCTCTGGGCATCCAGTCAGTCTGCTTACCTGTTCCATGCAGGTCTGGGTCCCATCTGTTGATAGAGCCTGATGAAGCAGGCTCTATCAGTAAATTACCGATACACTGAATAATGCTGTGCAATAGCATAGCATTATTCATTGTTAGCAATCTAATAATTGCATGTAAAAATCCCTTATGTGGACTTAAAAAGGTGTAAATACAATCTAATAAAAAAAAAGTTTCATTTGTGACTTTGTAACTTTGAAGGGCTTCCATTTCTGTGCAGCTCACTTTTTGGTTAAAATGACACATTGGCCCTGACTTACTATTGTAAACCCATCCTGTTTTGTCAAGTTGTGATCGCAGCTTCGGCTTCTTACTCACGCTGCTGCTTCTGGTCCAGAACAGTGATTTTGTTATATGAATTTGAGCTATTTGTATCTTGAATATTTGACCCTGCACTTTATCATATGTTTCATTTGGATTGTACTTACATTCGTTTGGGTCATACTTTACTTTTGAATTGTGTATCATTATATGTTTATCAAGGCCAGTGGCTACTACCCTCACTAGTTGGTGCCCTTTTCTCCTTATATATGTCTGTATTACACATGATGTTTGTATACTCATCTGAGGAAGGGAGGGCTCCTCCTGAAATCCATTTTATTATTTTAATATTTAATAAACGGTCCTGATCTTTTCTACTACCTCGAGCTCCATTCCCCATTTGATGTCTCAGAGTCTGCAGCGCCTGGAACCTAAGGGTTCTTTCTTATACATTGTCTTCATATCTTCTGAATTTAGTCAGAACAAGCAACAGTTATAGTTCAGGGATTGGTGTACTAAAGACTAAATCTCCGACTTCCGGTTCCGGCGCCATGCTGTGAGGACGTGCAGGGAGCCCGCTCCTCTACCTTCTCCTACTATACCCGCAAATTTCACCTGCCTCATTCTAACGCTGAACACCAGAGTCCGCCCGGGGTATATGGACAGATACTTGATCCCAATGGGCAACCATAAAGACAAGAAACAGTCCAAAAATAAAGGTGAGCCGCGCTCGGGGAGTCGGTGCGGAAGATCAAGCATGGCCTCCTCCCCTGCATCCAGCAGAGCGCCCTCTCCCTCGCTCTCCACGTGTAGTGGGCTTAATGGGGATGATCGGGTAGAGCTTGCAGGGATCGACTATGAGACCCTGGCTGCTGCGGTGGCCGAGAAGATAGTGCCCAAGGTTAAGGAATCGATAGTGGCCGCAATACAGACTACCCTCTTAGACCTGCAAACTACTGTGTCGCAACATGGCGCACGTATGGCGGCGGTAGAAGACCGTGTGCAGGCATTCGAAACCACTGAGGCTGCCTCTCACACACGACTCTCTTCGTTGGAAGCTGAATGCAAGCGTCTGGGGGATAAGGTGGAAGACTTAGAAAACAGATCCCGCAGAAATAACTTGCGAATAGTGGGGATACCTGAATCAGTACCGGCTGTAGATCTCATCCATGTGTGCGAATTCATGTTACCAAAATTACTGGGCCTGCCCCGACCATGCAAGGTTGAGCGGGCGCACCGCTTGGGCCCGGATCTCAGAGAGGGCCGGGACTCTGGACGGCACCTGGGGTCGCAACAGCGTATTAGACCGCGCCAGGTCATCACTAGGTATCTGGATTTCCAGGACAAGACCGCAGTTCTTCGGGCGTTTAAGAGAAGAAACACTGACTTGACCCTGGACGGAGCAAAGCTTCTAATATTTGGCGACTTCTCTGCAGACGTTAGCCGCAAGCGGAAATTATATTCCCCTCTTTGCTCGTCCCTGCATCGGCGGGGTATCAGATTCACTCTTCAATACCCGGCTATCCTACGAGTTTTCTTTCCCGACGGCCATTCTGCGATCTACAGCTCACCGGAGGAAGCTTCTGCGCAGTTGGAGGTTCTTCTCCGCAACGACACCGGCGGCTCTCCTTCTCATCAGCGGAGGCAACGGGAGGGGGTTGGAATCGCTCCCCCTCTGGATCGTCGCCCGGATCCCACAGTGATTTCTTCTCCCCAGCAGGGTTCACCTTCACAAGAGCGCCCCCCTCTAGACAGGAGGGACAGATGGAACTCCGAGAACCCATCGTGAACATTGTATAGACTTGAGCTGCATCCTCAGGTACCTCTTTTCCTGTCTATATGTTATCCCTGTTTACTACATGTGTCCACCTGGCAAATCGACATAACACTCGAAGGTGCCCCGGTAATCTTGGAATCTTTCTCCTCCTGCTGAATCGGACTCTGTGGACTTGGTGCCATTCTAGGCCGTGAAACCAGTAAATCCCTATGGACTTTCTCTTATTTTGATTCCATCAGAGACTCTGTGCATCACTGACTGTGCACCAGATATATGATCTAGTCATGGCCCTAGACAGGACTTTTGTTGTTCATGTTTTATTATTATTTTTCAGTATCCACCATGTCCTGACATCATGATATGTGGAGGTTCACTTGAATATGTTGGAGGTTCTGTTTTTAATATACGGGGTAGATTAAGGAGACTACCGGCCCTACAAGGTGGGGAAGTTGGAGACTCGGGAGGGGAGGAGGGTGGGAGGCTGGGAACAGGATCTTTGTATTGGAGGGGGGGTGGGAAAGTAGGGATCCTCCAGCACCTCTTCAAGTTCTCTTTTTCTGGGCTATGAGAGGGTGGGGGCCTGGAGAATTCTGGCAGTTAAGGAAGTAGTGGGGATGATTGCTTTGCGGAGGGGGGGTAAATATAGGGAGGGAACGAAAGGGGAAGGGAAAGGGTGGGGGAGGGGGGGGGGAAATAAACGAATACGGTAGTTCAGTAATGTTGAGGTTCTTCCTTAGGTTAGAAGGGGAATACTTAGGAAGGGGGGGTGGATTGGTCATAGTATACCCATCTTTCCCAGTTACCGGGTTTTTAACCCTGCTACTAAGGCACGGTCTCGAGTCTCCTCAGATACCTCACTCTTCGGTTAGCTGATTATTGGTTCACCTTTGGGCGTTGGGATACTTGTATGACTTGTTATTTTCACTCGAGAGTCCCCGGGCTCTTTACTATAATCTTGGCGGACATACTCACATTTCTATCTAGTCACTCAGGGGGAGGAGGGGGGGGGCTCCCTTGTTGGCTTGGCATATCCTTAGGTAGTGGTAAAGGGAAGTCCCTAGAGCAGTGGATAAGTGGTCCCCTAGGTAGGGATATCCAGCTCGGAGTAGGGGTGGGATTGTGTTTCATTCCTAAAGAGTATTTGGAAGTTCCTCTTTAGTCCCAACTAGAGGTATACACGACTCATATCCTTGGTTTATTTCTTAACAAGTCCTTTCTATGAGGTTGGTGTCGTGGAATGTGAAAGGGTTGAGATCCCCTCGCAAGAGGAGCCTAGTTTTGAGACATCTTAAAAAACTTTCACCTGATATAGCATTACTCCAAGAAACTCACCTTGATTTAGCCGATTTCTCTCGCATGAAAAAATGGTGGGTAGGGAGGGTAGAGGGTTCGGCGGCTGTAGCGAGAAAAGCCGGAGTCTTAATACTATTTCATAGGAACTTTACCTGTGACATTCTTAATGTAGTTTCTGATGACAGAGGACGTTTTTGCGCAGTTCACGTAAGGACGGCCTCTGACGAATTCTCCTTGGTTAATATTTATGGTCCCAATGACGGACAGGACCAGTTCTTGACTGACGTAACAGGGCGACTAGCTCCTCTTTCTCCTTCTCAACGAGTGATAATGGGCGACTTCAACATGGTAATGAATGGGACGGAAGACAGACGTTCCAATAGGACCTTGGGACCGGTTCCTAGGCGAGCAGACGGCCTCCTGGGCCCGTGGACCTTGAGTTTAGGACTGACGGACATTTGGAGAGCGAGAAATCCCGACGGACGAGACTATTCCCATTACTCTCATTCTCATGACTCTTGGTCGAGAATCGATTACTGTTTCTTATCGGACTCTCTTGTACTAAAGACCGAGGACATTTCACTGACTGACATGGTGATCTCTGACCACTCTCCCTTATTATTGCAGCTACAGGACTCGGTTCCTCGTGGATCTGACTTCCTGTGGCGCTTTCCTTCCAGCTTGGCAAGAGATGAGCATTTTCATTCACTCCTGAAAAGTTGGTGGGGGGAATACGCTGCGGATAACGCGGCACATGTAACCAATCCCCAACTGTTTTGGGATGCTGCTAAGGCAGTATTACGAGGGAGAATCCTGGCATACACGACCTCCCTAAAACGTAAAATAGCTACACATCTTAAATCTCTCGGCTCTGCTCTTCAGAGGGCCTATACCGACTTTGTTGCCGGGCCGACTGAGACCACGAAAAAACTCTGGATGTCAGCCAAGGCATCTTATGATGGCTGGTTAGAGCGGCGAGACGACCTCAAAAGATCCAATCTTGAAGCTTCTCTCTTTCGGTTCGGCAACAAACCGGGTCGTCTATTGGCACGCTTTGCTAAGGGTGCCCTCCCGGTGAGTAACATATCTGCCCTGAAGGATACTAGAGGTGTTACCCACAGGGATCCCAAAATAATTAATAGTATCTTAGCTAGCTATTTCGCAGACATCTACTCAGCGCCAACTGTCCCCATGGCAGACCCCACACAATGGCTCTCACACTCATCTCTTCCCTCATTGACATCGGAGGAAAGGGAAATGTTAGGGGCAGAGATCTCCTCGGAGGAGCTAGATCGGGCCCTTAAACATCTCAAACTTAATAAAGCCCCTGGTCCTGATGGCTTCTCCGGGGATTTCTTCAAAATCATGGCAAATGAGGTAGCTCCCTCCCTGCTGGCCCTGTACAACTCTTACCTTTCTGGTGACCCGATCCCGCCGTCCTCTAATGTGGCGCACATCAGGGTCTTGCCTAAGCCAGGGAAGGATCCTTTATTGCCAGGGAGTTATAGACCTATCTCTTTAATCAATGTAGATTTAAAGTTAGTCTCCAAAATTTTGTCTGACAGACTGGCAACTGTATTACCAAGATTAATATCTCCGGCCCAGGTGGGCTTTATCAAGGGACGCTCCTCGGTTTCTCATATTAGAGCGGTGCTCTCGGTATTGGATGAGGTAAATCTACGGCCCCACAGACATCCCACAGCGGCATTGTTATCGATTGATGCCGAAAAGGCCTTTGACTGTGTTCGCTGGGAATGGCTGTGGGAAGTACTGTCGGCAATGGGGTTCGGAGGGCCCTTTCTCGGTTACTTACGCTCCCTTTATGCCTCACCTAGAGCACGTCTCCACACTATGGGCTTCTTATCTGAACTCTTCACTCCTGAGAGGGGGACTAGGCAGGGTTGTCCCCTATCCCCTCTTCTTTTCGATCTGGCCATTGAACCATTATCTCTCCTCATTGAGAGGGAAAGGGGATCATTAGGTATACAGATGGGTTCCCAAAGAATTTCTCATACTTTATTTGCGGATGACATCCTTTTTTTCTTATCTGATCCGGTAAGGACTGTACCGAGGGTGTTTACCATCCTATCTGATTTTGGGGAGGTATCGGGGTTCCGAGTTAATGTAGAAAAAAGCGTCCTACTGGACATTTCTCCTATTCCCCTGTCTCACAGTTCTGCGTCAATGCCATTCCCGATCCTAGTTACCAGATCCTCCTTTAAGTACTTGGGAATATTGGTGGGGAGGTCCCCCTCTTCAATCTACTCTCTTAACTTTACTCCGTTGTTCCGCAAAATAATAGGAGAGTTGCAGAGGTGGATGTCTCTGCCGCTTTCCCTGCTAGCCAGATGCCACCTACTAAAGATGCTTAGCTTTTCGAAGATGCTTTACCCCATTCAAATGATTCCACTCCTCCTTAAGAGGGTTGATATCCAGGCACTTCAGTCAGCATTTACTAAATTTATTTGGGCCAATAAGAGACCCCGTATTGCCTTATCAAAGTTGATGCTTCCTAAAGAGAAAGGGGGGGTGGGGTTCCCGGATGTGAGGCACTATAATGTGGCATGTATATATAGACATTGCATAGACTGGCTTAGGGGTGAATCGACATACTCTAACATTGCACTGGAGTCGGCCATGGTCGCACCGTGGTCCTTGGCTGGAATTCTTCACTCCAAACTCCAGAACTTGCCAACACATATAAAAAATAGCATTATTATTAGGGACACAATTGCCACGTGGAAAATTGGCAGGGACCTTATGCACCTGCCCTTTTCCCTGTCTAAGTACATGCCCCTATGGTCCCACCCTGAATTCCCACAAGGTTCGGAGAACAGTTTATTTGCCCTGTGGAGATCAGCTGGCCTTCAATCTGTTGGCCAACTACTACACCCTACCGAACGTAGATATTTCTCGTTTGCCGAAGTGAGTGCCCAATATGGTCTTGGTCCAGGTCAGCATCTGTCATACCGACAGGTTCTGTCCTTTCTAACACCAAGATTGGCTGACCTTTCTCGAATAAGCACGACTACCTCTTTTGATAGTCTGGTGACCTCAGCCAATCCATCTCACTCTCTCTCTACACTATACCGACATCTGACCAGAAAGGGGAGTGGGATTGCTTCTGCCTCTCTATTCAGATACTGGGAAACCACACTCGGGATCTCTGACTCCTCTGTGCCAATACTGGAGGGATGGGCTAAGGTACGCAAGGTTGTAATTAACGAAAATTGGAGGGAAACGCAATTTAAAATATTACACCACGCTACCTACGGATTCACCATACCCCGGACACCTGACAGACCTGACAGACTGACTGAATGCCCTAACTGTAATGCCCCCTTTACTGATTTATTGCACGGCTTAGTTACCTGCCCTAAGACTCAGGATTTCTGGACTGCTCTCTTCATGCTGATAGATAGGAAACTAAAAGTCGCTTTACCTTTGACCCCTTTACTTATAGTCCTACACATACCGCCGGAGGATGTCCCTCTGACATTATTGCACCACACGATTCTACTGGGAGCCAAGCGGTGTCTCCTAAATCATTGGTTGTCGGCTTACATGCCCTCGCCTATGGAAGTTATAGCGCAAGTGAAAAAATATCTGATGCTAGATCGCCTTGAAATTTTAAGAACAAGAGAGAAATCGGCTAAATGGTTTTTTAAGAAATGGAAAACGTTCATGCTGGCCTTTTATTCGAATGAGGAATTGATTTCTTTGATGCAACCATTTACAGACACGACCTGGTATCTTACTAGATCCATTTCCGGCTCGTTGGGCCGGCTTCGAGTTCCTGTTTGACATTGATTCGTATTTCTCTATTGGTTTCTGGGTGTCCGATGCGAGGGGATCTCACCTATAGTATCATGATACTCTCCTGAATGACTTACGCCGGTTGGCGTTCTGATTACTGATTAGGATGGGGTGGGGGAGGGGTACGGGATACTAGATTGATTTGATAATGCTGTATCGTAATATGTCTTGTTGTTATAGTTAATATTTCTATACTACACATTATTTCACAGGAATGCCCTGTGTACAAGTTTATAAAATTTGGAAAATTTTGAATAAAAATATGTTTAAAAAAAAAAAGACTAAATCTCCTATATGTTATGGGAAATGGACCATACACTGTTCTTGGGTCTATTATATTTGTAACCAAGCAGAATTTTACAGCAAAAATTACTGTAATATCAAGTCATCAGAATGTGTAGAAGGAAAAAACACTGGAATTTTTCAGGCGCGTGCCACAGGAATAGACAGTCATCCAATTATGGATATATACTTCTTTATTTAGCCAATTCAAGCGTGTTTCGAGGCTGCTGCCTCTTTCTCAATGAACACTGGCTTATGGCTCACATAGCATACAAGTACTGTTTAAAACAGTAAAAAGCCAGCAAGCATGTCAGGTGCCGGACTGCCCCATGTGAACTGCGCACACTGGTGATGTGAATACAACACCTGTTAAGGTGATGACATATAAACAAACACATTCTGTGTGATAAAATTATAATTTAAAAATTTCACCAATACACGTCTTACAATAAAAAAAAACAGTAAAATCTAAGTGAAGACATATTGGTTAATTTTCTGCCTTTTATCTCTAGGTGTGAGATACATGTTGTAGAATAGTGCAGGCGCGTAGTCAGATGGTTATCAGAGCCGGCATTTGTATCATTCTTGGCCAGAGAAATTTGGAGGTCAGCGGAGGATGCTTCAGCGCAAAGCGGGCATCTGCGCATAGCTAATGCGCAGAAGGGACTATTACAACTCCTATGGGCTATGCGCTTACTCACAAGAGCTAGATATGAGAAGTTCTGGCAATATAATAAAGATGGTGCATGTGACTGAACTGAAACAAATGTGAAAACTTAATATGGGGGAGTGGTTATTGAAAGGGGGATTAGAGAGATGATATGAATGGCCGTGGGACTGTAGATGGAAGTATAGATGCTGGGGAAAATGTCTATGTTGCTTACCATGAAACCAAAATGGTTGGATGTTGGGTTCTAGAGAAAAAAATGGTTGGGAGTATAATGGTGTATGAAATGGGGGTGGACCTATATGGTTGGAAATGCTGCGTGGGGTATGTATGACTGTAAAGAATAAGGTATGCCAAAGCGGAGGGAAAAGGTATATGTGGTTAGACGTTCTCTAGGCATTAATTAAGCCCCGAGGGGTGTAGCGTATCCATCTTATAAATCCAATATGTTTCCAAAGCGATCTTCTGAGTTCTCTGGTTTCTGTTCCAGTGCTGTGATGGTAAAATCCTTGAAACTGCTATTGTGGGCTTTCATCGCGTGTTTCGAAACGCTATGTTTCAGGTATTGGTGAGTGACATTATATCTGTGTCTTTTAAATCTGCTTCTGAATTGTTGAGACGTGTGGCCAATGTATTGTAGCTGACAGGTACATTCTATAAGATATATGATGTGTATGGAGCTGCAATCCATGCAGGTTTTAATTTGAAATGTTTCTCCCGTTTGATTGCTGACAAATGAGGTTGATTTGTCCTTAATACTGTCACATAATTTGCAAGCTTTGTTCCGGCACTTAAAACACCCTCTAGTGAGCCCCAAAGTCTCGTAGTGTTTCCCATTGTTGACTTTTTTTTAGGCGGCTGGGTGCAATGCTATTTCCCATGGTTCTTGCCCTCCTGTATGTAAAACCAGGCTTTTCAGGTAGGATTTTTTTTAAGAATGGGATCATGTTGTAAAATCTTCCAATGGGTCCGGATCACATTACCAATGGTTTTAAATCCTGCTGTATAGTCAGTGATAAAATTACATTTAAAATCTGTTTGATAAGATTTTCTAGTGCTTGGAGGGTGGTCCTCTGTACGGGACTTTACTGCTTTCTTGTTAGCGTTTTTGATTATATTCAAAGTCCTTGGTGCAGTTCCGACTCACTCTATAGGACTGGTCATATGGTACACTCTTCTTCCACTTGTGAAAGTGGCAGCTTCTATAGTACCTTCTGATGTTAATACAAGGACGAGATATTCAATCTTTTCACTTGCACATTTGCATGTAAGTTTCAAGTTACATTTCTTGTTGTTGAGATGATTTGTGAATTGGTTGAACTCTTCTTCGGTCCCATCCCAAATAAACAATTAATCATCTATGTAGCGTTTGTAGAATATGATGTGTTCACTCCAAGGGTGCGATTGGTAAATGTATCTGTCCTTGAAATCTCCCATATAGAGATAAGCAAACGATGGCGCAAAACATGTGCCCATCACAGTCCCGGTGGTCTATAGGAATATCCTTTGTTCGAACCCAAAATAATTATGTGAAAGAATAAAAGCAATGCTATCGGTTATAAATGTTTTTTGTTCGGGTGGCATAAACTCATCGGTGGAGAGTACAGATGATATTACTTTGAGTCCGAGTTGCTAGGGGATGTTCGAATGTAGGGCAGACACATCTTATGTAGCCCACCTGTAACTGGATTTCCATATCAGCGGTTCCAGTAGTTCAATAAGGGTGGGTGTGTCCTTCAAGTGAGATGGGAGAGTCACTACATATTTTTGTAACATGATGTCGACATAGTTAGATAGGTTACTTGTGATGGAGTTGACCCCAGAGATGATTGGATGTCCTGGGGGATTGACAGGATCCTTATGTAGTTTCGGTAGGTGATAGAATACCATTGTGCGGGGATTGCGGATCTTCATAAAGTCACGCTCCTTTTTGTTCAAGACTCCAGTCGCGTATGCTTGATTGACTAGTGTGTGGAACCTTTTGAAAAATTCTGAAGTCGGGTCTGTGAAAAGTTCTTTGTAGTATAGGGGATCAGATATAATATTAAAGGCTTCCATGAGGTAAGTGAAGCGATCTTGAATTTAATTACCACTCATGATGATGTTCCTATTCTCTCCAAGCCCTTTCATTGCCCTGTCTTGCATTCTTGTGAGGTTATGGTTCATTTTATACTTGCTATTGATGGAACGAAACTCTTCTGCCACTAAGGCATAAAATGTCTCTATGAATTCTCCTTTATAGTGAGTTGGATAAAATGTTGATTTGGGCTTTAATCCGCTACATAGTGCTGGTGGATCGAGTTGGGTAGTTTCCTGGTCCCTCAGGTTGTTTGTTATTCCTGGCCCATTTTTTTCCATTATACAAAAATGGTGACTTAGAGTGAACTTTCTGATAAATGTGTCCAGATCTATAAAAAGTTTAAACTTGTCTATTTTCCTCTTAGGACAGAATGACAGTCCCTTGTTGAGGACCACTATCTCTGTCTCTAATAATATGTGGCTGGAGAGGTTAAAAATCTTTATCGTAGTTTCTTGTTTTTCTTTGCTTTCTGTCTGTCGTGTCTGTTTTTTTCGTTTCCCTCGACATCCCCTTTTGGTCCTTCTTTTTCCGACAGTTTTCTTTACGTTCTTGCCGGGCTGTAGTACTCTGTTATTAGTGTTGTGAGAGTCTCAGTTCTGCCGTGGTGCGTGGGGGTGGGGGTGAGAACTAGTGGCAGATCTAAAAAAGCCGGGGAGCACCTACTGGCACTGGGGGGGGGGGGGGGGGTAGTGGACTCTCCTAGCCCTCTGTCATCCCTCATTCGACCCCTTTGGATTAGATCATCTGTATTGATGATATTGGGGTTCCTCCCAAATTGTCCTGACTCCTGGTACTTCTGATGTTACTTCTACAAAGGATGTAGGGGGTAAAGCTAGTGACGAGAATTCTTGTGCTTGTTGTAATAAAACCTCTAGATCCGAGGTCTCTTCTAATATCTCTACAGCTTGGTCATTTGCCCATGTTCATTCGACTCTGGCTCATCATTGTATAAGATTCTTCCATTTCTTGACAAAAACTTAGTAAATCTTAAATGCAGGCTCCGGACAAAGTCCCAGCCCTCTGGGAATGATATTCTTCTGTATGTAGATTCACATGAATTTCAAATCCAAATGGTGTTGGATCTCACTTTTTAACAACCTTTCCAATTTTAGGAACATTTTGGGAAGGTCTATTTCAAGTTGTGAATCTCTCAGTTCTGTGGTGGTCTAAATGATGTTCTGGATATTGATCAGTTGTTTGAGTGATTGTTTGATCAATTATTCCCTTTCACTGAGTCGGTTGGCCAGTATTCCATATTATTAGGTGATGATGTAATTATATATGATGGAAATTATAAGTATGTATACCCTTAGAGCAAGGTATCTAGGTAGGAATGAAGTACAAATAAGATGGATCCGTGTGGTATGAGACTATGGATGTGAGATATATAATGAAGGGTTTGGCGAGTGAGAACAGGACAGATCTTCAGGTGGGTGTCCCCTAAGGAACCGTGATGGTGATGATGAATACACAGTCCAGTGATAATGGTATTGGGATATGGATGCGTACAGGTGTGACTGTAAGACTGGGTGCTGCTCAATGTGAGAGGCACTGTTGGGAGGAAAGGGGTGCGAGCGGGGGTATTCCGCCCCTAGACATCTTATCCCATATCCAAAGGATAGGGAATAAGATGTCAGATCGCCACGGTCCCGCTGCTGGGGACCCCCGGGATCCCCGCTGCGGCACCGTGCTATCATTACAGCACAGAGCGAGTTCGCTCTGCACGTAATGATGGGTGGTACAGGGGCCGGAGCATCGTTACGTCACGGCTCCGCCCCTCGTGATGGCACGGCCCGCCCCTTTCAATACAAGTCTATGGGAGGGGGCGTGGCAGTCGTCACGCCCCCTCCCATAGACTTGCATTAAGGGGACGGGCCGTGATGTCACGAGGGGCGGCGCCATGACATCACGCTGCTCCATCCCCTATATCGCCCATCATTACGCACAGAGCGAACTCGCTCTGTGCTGTAATGATAGCGCGGTGCCGCAGCGGGGATCCCGGGGGTCCCCAGCAGCGGGACCGCGGCAATCTGACATCTTATCCCCTATCCTTTGGATAGGGGATAAGATGTCTTGGGGCGGAATACCCCTTTAAAGATGGTAATGTCGCATATGGATCATAAAATCACTATAAAATGAAAAATTGCCCCCCAAATCTGTGCGATGCGACAGATCCAGAATAAATCCAAAGGAAAAAAAGTTAACAATCAGGTGGATAAAACAACTTCAATAAAACAAAATATAATGAAATGCTGAATAAAATCCAATGAATAACAATGAAAATCGTTGAAAAAAACATGCAAACATGCAAAATTGTGTTTTGAGAAATGTCAATAAGTTATAAATCGCCGCAAATTGCGTGGCAAGTATAAGTACTTGTGAGGGATTTCACTGCCCCTGTTGTGATGCTCCAATGCTCTAGAGATGGTGCTAGTCAGAATCCAATTTCAACAAAATAGAAAAAAAAATTTGGATCCCAATTGACCATCCAATCGGAAACCTCTGATTCAGGGTCAGGTGATAGGTACAATCTAATGCAATAAAAAGATAGAGCAGAGCTTTTCCTAAGGACAGTATGTCAGTAACAGTGTAAAGACATATAACAGAAGTTGCACCAATCAGGTGTATGTTCACCTTATGGGGTTGTGTACCAGACACAACCACCATGAAGGGCTAGTAGGAATGGTAAAAGCGGAGCTGCCTCCCGGGGATCAGGCTAGGATTCCCCCAGCTGGTCGCTGATCATCAGAATGTGTAGCACTGGGATTTTTCAGGCACGTGCCGCAGAAATAGACAATCATCCAGTTATGGATATATTCTTCTTTATAAGCCAGTGTTCATTGTGAAAGAGGCAGCAGCCTTAAAACGCGTTTGAATTGGCTAAATAAAGAAGTATATATCCATAACTGGATGATTGTCTATTCCTGCGGCACGCGCCTGAAAAATCGCAGTATTTTTTCCTGCTACAAATTCTGATGATCAGCGATCAGCTGGGGGAATCCTAGCCTTTACCTAGTGCTTTTACCATTCCTACTAGCACTTCATGGTGGTTGTGTCTGGTACACAACCCCAA
Organism: Hyla sarda; assembly: GCF_029499605.1. Classification (NCBI taxonomy): domain Eukaryota; kingdom Metazoa; phylum Chordata; class Amphibia; order Anura; family Hylidae; genus Hyla; species Hyla sarda. Next base: position 86,347,890 of record NC_079198.1, read on the forward strand.
AGGGTGAGCATACACCTGATTGGTGCAACTTCTGCTATATGTCTTTACACTGTTACTGACATACTGTCCTTAAGAGAAGCTCTGCTCTATCTTTTTATTGCATTAGATTATAATATCAAGTCAGCATTTTGCCCAATTGTCAATGTTTTGAAATGCTGTTAAAAAAGAGAATTCTTGCAAAGGGGAAACTTATAATGCAGCATATTAATGATATGAAATTTTTTGCGATTTCTCTGAGGCCCCTTACTTGGCAAATAATCCTATTAAATCCTGGTAAAAGGGAACAGGAAAGGTTCCTCGAGTACAGGGAAATCATGAAGTTTTACTTCTCTTTGTTTGCTATGAGCATACTACATTGTATGCACTCAGAATGCTATAGAAGGAGCAAAGCTATAGGTGGTGCAGAAGTAGCAGCGCCACCCAGAAGTCTACAGTTATATCTCTTTAGTGGTTCCACTGTTTATTGCATTTGTTCTTTTAATAATATTCAATGGGTTGAAGTTTGTTTACAATTGTAGGAGATTTCATATAAAACATTACACACTTATACATAATCATATTTGGAATCTGTATTATTCTGTTTCCAGATATGACGTTACTACATTTCAGTTGGTCCATGCTCACCACTGAATTGTATATGGCGTCTGCATGAACATTATTGAAGCAAGAACCATTTAATGTATCATATAAGACTGAGTTTTTCCATGAACGCACAATACCAGCAATATGGCTTCATTTTGTCCACCATATTTGTACAGGAGGCTTTACTGAAATTTCACAATAACGTCAGTAACACTAGTGATTCTGGTACTTTTTAGTGTACAACACAGTGAATGTTGGATTTATCTCCTAGAATAAGTGTGTGGTGATGCCAAAGTTGTGGTTTGACCATGGGGTGTGAAGGGTGTAGATGTATGGGGCAGATGGTATCGCCCAGGGGCAAGTTGTTATTAACCCCTAATGTTTGTTACGCCAGAGTGTTTTTTCCAGTAACCACTCGAACGGTAGCACCGCTATCCCAAGGTTAGCAAGGGCAATAATAGTCCAAGAACAGGTAGGGGTTAACGGTAACTTTACTGAGGTTAGACAGTTGTTAAAGTCTTTACAGCTAGGCCAGAATCCCAGAGAGTCAACCAGTAACACGGAAAGGGCCTTGCAGCTTGCTGAGACTAGCAGTACTTTTGGGTCAGACTTCAATACAGCCACTCTGACTATAATTGACTTGACTAGTGACATGACTTTGGTAGAGACAGCAGACATAGATGAGTTGACTTACTGACAATGTGGCTGGTTTGCAGGCTTTATGGCCTCCAGGTGTAGTGTTGCTCGCGAATATTCGCAATTCGAATATTATTCGCGAATATTGCATATTCGCGAATTCGCAAATTTCGCGAATATAGCGCTATATATTCGTAATTACGAATTTTCATTATTTATTTTTTTTTTTTTTCTTCACAGTACACATCACAGTGATCACCCCTCTCTGCTTCCAGCTTGTGTGGTGTAAAGAAGGCTCTAATACTACTGTGTGAGACTGGCGTGCGAAAATTCGCATCTGCGAAAATTAGTGTATGCTAATTTTCGCATATGCGAATTTTCGAGTATGCGAATTTCCTATATGCTAATTTTCACATATGTTAATTTTCGCATATGCGAAAATAAAACGAGAATATAACAAATATGCGAATATTCGCGAATATATGACGAATATTCGTCCATATATTCGCGAATATTCGCAAATTCGAATATGGCCTATGCCGCTCAACACTATCCAGGTGTACTGGACACAGGATCTGTGATGTCTGTGCTTTACTGTACCTCAGGATCTAAGAGAGGGATTGTAATGGCTCTTCCTCTTATAAAGGGGGGCTGAGCAAGAAGCCCATAGGTCAAGCTGCAGGTCAGTTGGTCAACTGGTGCTCTATGGGTAACTTAACACATCATAACAGGTGATACCTCCAAAGGTCCTTAAAGATCCTTTATACTTTATATAAAACTATACATAACATTAGACTTACTACTATGGGGGAGACGCTGCCGGAGAGAGCCCCTAGTACAACCTGACAGGGCCTAAGTACTGTACAGGAGTATATCCTGTACTGGGACATTACAAACCCCCCTACTTAACAGAAGTCGCCCTCAACAAAGGTCCTGTCTGGATTGAGGGTCGATGCAGCCTTGGGGCCAAATGCAGTCCTGGGAGACATTGCAATTAATGTCCATTTCCAGGCTGTAGTTTGGTTTAAGAAACTGACAACACATTAGAGTCTTTGTATAATTGTCCATAAATGTCTATACATGCTCTGATGAATTTTTGCTCAACGGAGAACAGAGATCACTGGAGAATAAGGACTATGACTAATACTAACAGTTAACTATGCATGACAATACTTTATACATTACTAGACATTTGGCAGATTGGGTTGCCGGAGGCTCTCTGCCCAATGCCTTGGCTACTGGGGTCCCTTGGCATAACACACTTCTACCCAGAACTCTATTTATATTTAATGCTAGACATTTTATTTAGCTAGACATTTTTGTAGATAACATTTGATGTTCTGTTACCTTTGACTTTTTACGTGTTTCTGTAAGTAACAGGAATGCCTTCTGGCCAGGAAATCATCCTGAGCACGAGGACACAAGAAATATCACATTTGACATTAGTGACATATGACATTTGTGTGGACTGTGTGGTTGTGAGTGTTACAGTCCTACTGTACATGAAACAGGTGTACTTTACGTGTGCATGACTTTTATGTGTACTGGTGACTATGTGTAGTGCACAACAGCTTACATGATAGCCAGAGGGTCACTACCTGCCTCCATGCTGTCCGATCGCAAGCGGCAGAATCATCGATCAGTGGTTTCTTATGAGAAACCACTGATCAATGTAAAAGATCAGTGTGTGCAGTTTTATAGCCCCCTATGGGAGCTATAACACTGCAAAAAAAAGTGAATAAAGATCATTTAACACCTTCCCTGATAAAAGTTTGACTCACCCCCCTTATCCCATTAAAAAAAAAAATTTGTAAATAAAAATAAACAAATGTGGTATCGCCACGTACGGAAATGTCCGAATTATAAAAATATCTCATTAATTAAACCGCACGGTCAATGGCGTATGCGCAAAAAAATTCCAAAGTCCAAAATAGTGTATTTTTGGTCACTTTTTATATCATGAAAAAATGAATAAAAAGCGATCAAAAAGTCCGATCAATACAAAAAATGGCCCCAATTAAAAACTTTAGATCACGGCGCAAAAAATGAGCCCTCAAACCGCCCCATACGCAGAAAAATAAAAAAAGTTATAGGGGGTCAGAAGATGACAATTTTAAACGTATAAATTTGCCTGCATGTAGGAAGGTGCCATTTTTACCGAAAAATTTACTGTGTAGAAACGGAAGCCCCCAAAAGTTACAAAATGTCGTTTTGTTTTTTTTTCTATTTTGTCTCACAATTATTTTTTTTCCCGTTTCTGGGTAAAAGGACTGACGTCATTACAAAATAGAATTGGTGGCGCAAAAAATAAGCCATGATATGGATTTTTAGGTGCAAAATTGACAGAGTTATGATCTTTTAAAAGTAAGGAGGAAAAACGAAAATGCGAAAACAGAAAAACCCCGGGTCCTTAACCCCTTAAGGACTCAGCCCATTTTGGCCTTAAGGACTCAGACAATTTAATTTTTACGTTTTCATTTTTTCCTCCTCGCCTTCTAAAAATCGTAACTCTTTTATATTTTCATCCACAGACTAGTATGAGGGCTTGTTTTTTGCGCGACCAGTTGTCCTTTGTAATGACATCACTCATTATATCATAAAATGTATGGCGCAACCAAAAAACACTATTTTTGTGGGGAAATTAAAACGAAAAACGCAATTTTGCTAATTTTGGAAGGTTTTGTTTTCACGCCGTACAATTTCTGGTAAAAATGACGTGTGTTCTTTATTCTGAGGGTCAATACGATTAAAATGATACCCATTATTATATACTTTTATATTATTGTTGCGCTTAAAAAAAATCACAAACTTTTTAACCAAATTAGTACGTTTATAATCCCTTTATTTTGATGACCTATAACTTTTTTATTTTTCCGTATAAGCGGCGGTATGGGGGCTCATTTTTTGCGCCATGATCCGTACTTTTTTTTGATACCACATTTGTATATAAAAAACTTTTAATACATTTTTTATAATTTTTTTTTTAATAAAATGTATTAAAAAAGTAGGAATTTTGGACTTTTTTAATTTTTTTTCGTTCACGCCGTTCACCGTACGGGATCATTAACATTTTATTTTAATAGTTCGGACATTTACGCACGCGGCGATACCAAATATGTCTATAAAAAATGTTTTTTACGCTTTTTGGGGTAAAATAGGAAAAAAACGGACGTTTTACTTTTTTATTGGGGGAGGGGATTTTTCACTTTTTTTTTACTTTTACTTTTACATTTTTTTACATTTTTTTTTACACTTGAATAGTCCCCATAGGGGACTATTCATAGCAATACCATGATTGCTAATACTGATCTGTTCTATGTATAGGACATAGAACAGATCAGTATTATCGGTCATCTCCTGCTCTGGTCTGCTCGATCACAGACCAGAGCAGGAGACGCCGGGAGCCGCACGGAGGAAGGTGAGGGGACCTCCGTGCGGCGTTATGAATGATCGGATCCCCGCAGCAGCGCTGCGGGCGATCCGATCGTTCATTTTAATCGCGAACTCCCGCAGATGCCGGGATCTGTATTGATCCCGGCACCTGAGGGGTTAATGGCGGACGCCCGCGAGATCGCGGGCGTCGGCCATTGCCGGCGGGTCCCTGGCTGCGATCAGCAGCCGGGATCAGCCGCGCATGACACGGGCATCGCTCCGATGCCCGCGGTTATGCTTAGGACGTAAATGTACGTCCTGGTGCGTTAAGTACCACCTCACCAGGACGTACATTTACGTCCTGCGTCCTTAAGGGGTTAAAGGGGTTCTCCGGTGCTTAGACATCTTATCCCCGGGGACTGATTACGAATGGGGTGCCGCGTGCAAGATCCCGGGGGTCCCCAGCGGCGGGACTACCGCGATCAGGCATCTTATCCCCTATCCTTTGGATAGGGGATAAGATGTCTAAAGCACCGGAGAACCCCTTTAAGGGGTTAAAGATCCTTTATACTTTATATACCTATACATAACATTATGCACTATATTTACAACACTATACATAACATTAGACTTACTACTATGGGGGAGACGCTGCAGGAGAGCCCCTAGTACAATGAGGGACTCAACCTGACAGAGCCTAAGTACTGTACAGGAGTATATCCTGTACTGGGACATTACAAGTGGATGAGTGCAAGATAATGCACCTTTGTCATAAGAACGCAAGGGTAGAATATAGAATGTTTGATACAGTTTTAACCTCAGTATCTGAGGAAAGGGATTTAGGGATTAATTATGTTAGAAGACAAAGTAAGGCAGACAAAGTCATAGGGCAGCAGGAAATGCTAGCAGAATGCTTGGATGTATAGGGATACAGTGTAGAAATATTTGGGGTATTCCTGGCATGGAATTTCCCCTAAGATCCGACTCTAGCTTGTAGTGCTTTACCGGTGATGGAGGACATGAGAGGTGTAGGTAGTAGCAATCATATATTCTTTAGTCTGAAGAAAAGAGGTAGACCTATTGAAACGCATCTAGCCACTGACAGACTGCTACCCCAATCATCCCTGAGCTGTTCACTGAAGGCCGAGACCCGCGGCTCAGCACTGTATTCTAACACAGCAGTAGCGCTTGTGATTTTGAGCACTTTTTCGCACGAGGAGGGCAACTGCAGTGGCAACGCACACCGCTAGAGAGGACAGCTCGCTGTGGGGAACCGTCTACAGCAGTCCCCACGGCTAGAAGCTCTGAAGAGGGCCATCAGAACGGGTGAGTGGGACACAGTGCCACTGTTCTTTCTCCTGCACAGGATATCTGCCTAGAGGCCAGCACCTCTGCTCATCCCCATATCTGTATCATACCGGACCTAACTTCTTTATTCAGGAGAGTGCACAGTACTCAAGGAACTATTGAGGCACCGCCACTTGCATCCTTGTGCCCCTCACTACATAGCGGTGAAATTGACTATTGAGCATCGCAATCTTTGCTGCCTTTATTTACAGGGAGCACGCAGTGCTCAGACTCGATCACCACATTGGAAACCATATATAACTGTTAAATTACTGCTATAGTATTGTTTGTTATCTTGTGGTTAATATACTCACAGGTTACACAACACTACATGTTATAACTAGCTACCATTAATACAGGGATAACTATTGAAATGATTTACCCAGTAGTCATATACTACATCTTATTCTTACCACTGATTTTACATGGGGCATTATATATGTCTGTAACATTCTCTTTATGATTATTTTTTGCCTTTTTATCCCTATTTTTATCTTTCTAATTTTATTTTATTTGTGTTAAGGTGTTTTAGGTAGGTGGTCGCTGGGGCTCAGCGCACCTCCTTACTTGACCTCACCCACTTCTGTTTAATAAATTCTATAAATTTTTTACACATACAGTCTGATCTACCTTTTTATTTCATTCATTTCTCCCCCACTCACACCCTATCCTTCTTTTCTCCTTTCTTTTTCTTTTCTTCCCTCTCCTTCTCTGACCCTTTGTCCCCTCCTTGCTCCACTTACTGCCCTCTTTCTCGCCTCCTTCCCCCCTCCCCCTCTCCTATACTCTTCCAGACTATCCCAGAATAGAACCCCTGAGGACTGCCTTTTTCCATCCTTCATTTAAGATGGTCTATTGATGTTAATCCAAAAAATTGGCTGACTAGATGGGCCGAATAATTTTTATCTGTTGACACTTTCTAAGTTTCTATGTTTTATTCATAAGTTCTCTTGTCTTTTCCTTTAGGAACAGAGACAGAAGGTGCCATGATCTTGCGTAAACCTAAATGGTCCTCATCTGAGCCGCCACAATGGCATTGGCTGCTCCTAGTAGCAGCATGGACTTACAACAGAATAATGGGCCCTGTGTGCGAAATCACGTTAATGAGTCCAGGCTGAAAGTGGATGACCCTAGAATCAGGAGGAACTCCATCCCTCCAGCTCAGGCTCCCACGGCAAAACACATGCTAGCCTATCTGCCCAGGCCACCAACAGACACCCACAAATACGGAACATTCCCTCAAAAGGTATAATACAGTAGGTCTGTTATTAATTGCCACAATAGGTCCGTTTTCTGCTTGTAACTCTGTGGCACACAGCAAAGCACCAGATCCATCATTTGACAAGTTTGTGTTAATTGAAAAAAGATAATTGATGTCTTCTGCAACTTGCTCCTAGTTTCAGATTTTTCACATGATGTGTCCCTCCCAGTAATACATATTCAATGTGAGTTCTAAGATGCCAGGTTTCTCCTGCCCTCTCTATGGCACTTCTGAACCCTGCCAAGCACTGAATTTGGCAGACCCATAGACAGGGAATGGAGCAGTGGCTGAGCATGTGCTCTGCTGCTCCATTGACCTGTTGACCTTCTTCTCTCAAGATCGGTGGAGAACCCAGTGGTCAGACTCCCACCAACCAGCTAGTTACATTATGGGAGATTTATCAAAACCGGTCCAGAGAAAAGTTTCTGAGTTGCCCCATGCAACAAATCAGATCACTTCATTTTTTAGAAGCCTTTTAAAAAAATGAAAGAAGCAATCTGATTGATTGCTATGGGCAACTCAGAAACTTTTCCTCTGCACTGGTTTTCATAAATCTTCCCCATAGTGCCTTCAGCTGTCACAAAAATACAACTTTAGGTTATGTACAGAGTGCATACATGTAATGGGCATAGCAGGAGGTCTATCAGGTACAGCTTTAGCTACTAGTTTCATAACACTCAGTGGGATCTAAAAGTGGGTTTCTTTTGATTCCCTCTTCTGCAACATGCAAACATGTTGTTAATTCTGTGGTGTTAAAGATGTTTAGATAATAAAGCACCCTTAAAATATGCATTTGGGGAACTAGAGTCAAATAATTAACAGTGCTTGTATGGTAAATGACTTGTATGGTAAGTTATGTTCACTCAGTTTTTTTATTTTATTTAGTTATTTCTCTGCTTTTTTCATACTTTCTTAAACAGCCTGAAACAATGGTTATGTCCACGACTTCCTGCGAAGATTATCATCAAAAACCAGAGTTCCCTCAACCTAAGAAAGGCAGCATTATCTCAAACTTTATTCCACTGTCTTACACCAACAGTACTAAGGAACCCCGCCATAGGAGATTCAGTGCTGTAGAACAAACAGACAGTGGTGCTGTTCCTCCAGTAGCCAAGCATAGGCCTAGTGTGACTATTAATACAGAGGACTTACCTCGATATCAACGAGCTGCCAAGCCAGAAACACCTCTAAGGGGATCCTTTTCAAAGTGGCATTCTAAACATGCCCTAAGTGTTCCAAATATCCCAATGAGAAGTAAAACCCCTACCCGTAGTGTTGTTTCTGCTCCAGTCAGCACAAAATCACACAGGATGCGATGTAAGCTCATGTATGATGACCGTCAGCTCTTTAACCTTACTAATCGACAGACACGCCAGAGATATGTCACCAAGGATGGCAAGTGTAGGGTTAACCTTGGACGTATTCACGAGAAGAAGAGGTTTTTGTCAGACATTTTCACCACTATTGTGGATCTAAAGTATCGTTGGTTCATATTTGTATTCATGTTATGTTACATGCTCACCTGGGTTGGATTTGGGGTTATTTATTTTGTGGATGCCTTGATAAGAGATGACGTAAATCACGTGGGGGATCCTGAGTGGAAGCCTTGTATTGACAATGTTGACTCCTTCCTTTCTGCCTTACTCTTCTCTGTAGAAAGTCAAAGGACAATTGGTTATGGCACCAGGATGGTAACTGCCGATTGCCCAGAGGGTGTTATTTTGCTCATGGCTCAGTCAATTATAGGTTCAGTCATTGACGCGCTCATGGTTGGCTGCATGTTTGTCAAAATTTCTCGGCCTAAAAAAAGAGCCGAGACACTGATTTTCAGCAAGAAATGTGTGGTGTCCCATCGGGATGAAAAGCTTTGCTTGATGTTCAGAATTGGAGATTTAAGAGACAGTCATATGGTAGATGCCAAGATAAGAGCTAAACTCATCAAATCTAGACAGACAAAGGAAGGGGAGTTTATTCCACTGGAGCAATCTGAAATTAACCTTGGTTATGATACTGGAGAGGACCGGCTTTTCCTGGTGGAACCTCAGATCATCTGTCATTTCATCAACGATCACAGCCCATTCTGGGAGATGTCTGCCGAGTCACTGAAGCGGGAGCAGTTCGAAATTATTGTAATCCTTGAGGGCATTGTTGAAGCCACAGGTAAAACACAGGTTAAAAAGATTTGTGTTTTTTTTTTTTTTTTTTTTTTTGCTGCTGCTGCAATTGTCTAGTTGCTACTGTTGACTTTCTGTTAAATTAATGACCTTTAAACTGTTGGTGTTATGTTAATAGTCTTTTCCTGTATCACCAACAGCCTTCATTGTATGTTGGTTTAATAGGATTTCCACCCTGTACATATGAACTAGCCAGGAATTTCTGAATGAGAATAAGATTATTCTAGGATTGGTATTCATATTTTATTTACTTAAAGGCCATTTTATTACATCTAAACTATCATTACAGTCTTGACATTTGGGACTACACAAATGTCTTGTCCAAAATGCCAAGAAGCAAAGTCTCATATTGCTAGGGTAAAAGAACTTTAACTTCATTTGCACAACGCCTGATTAGGCTAAGTTTCTACTTGTTTTTTTTTTTTTTTTTTGGGGGGGGGGGGGGGGGAATGCCAGGAAAAACGCCAATTCTGCCACATTGCGTTTTTTCGACCAAAAAACAGTGCGGCCAGATGTTAGCTGTAAATCAATGAGAAATCACTAAATTCTTTTTACACTTGGCATTTTTCAGTTTGGCGTTTATTTTATCGTTTTTTTTATGGGGGTGCTACTTCTGGGGGTTCCCCACATTAGGTAGGCAGCAGGTTCCCCACATTAGATAGGCAGCAGGTTCCCCACATTAGGTAGTAGCAGGTTCCCTACATTAGATAGTAGCAGGTTGCCCACGTTAGGTAGTAGCAGGTTCCCCACATTAGGTAGAAGCAGGTTCCCCACATTAGGTAGAAGCAGGTTCCCCACATTAGGTAGAAGCAGGTTCCCCACATTAGGTAGTAGCAGGTTCCCCCCATTAGGTAGTAGCATGTTCCCCACATTAGGTAGTAGCAGGTTCCCCACATTAGGTAGTAGCAGGTTCCCCACATTAGGTAGTAGCAGGTTCCCCACATTAGGTAGAAGCAGGTTCCCCACATTAGGTAGTAGCAGGTTCCCCAAATTAGGTAGAAGCAGGTTCCTCACATTAGGTAGTAGCAGGTTCCCCACATTAGGTAGTAGCAGGTTCCCCACATTAGGTAGTAGCAGGTTCCCCACATTAGGTAGTAGCATGTTCCCCACATTAGGTAGTAGCAGGTTCCCCACATTAGGTAGTAGCAGGTTCCCCACATTAGGTAGTAGCAGGTTCCCCACATTAGGTAGAAGCAGGGGCCGGCCAACCGGGGACGCAGAGGAGGGCGGGGTAAGTGAAGCCTTCCGGCATTTAGCGCTGCTTGCCCGAAGCAGGGCTAAATGTCTGAAGAAGTTACCTTCCCCTGCCCGGAACTGCATGTCCCGGACGTCGGGAAATACAAATTACATATACCTGGTGCGGGCCACAAACTTTCGTTCTGCGGGCGGCAAATGGCCCGCGGGCCGGGAGTTTTAGACCCCTGATCTATATTATCATATAGTCCTGAAGTCTTGCAGATTTCATTCTAACCACTAGGCTTGATATTAGGCAGAGATCTTTTCTGTAGAGATCACCTTTCAGCAGTCTCCTCCTTATCATCACAGATCTGGTTTTAGTGAAATGTGACAATAATACATAGAAAACACAGCATCTACCACTATTTAGAATAGCTGAAGCTCAGAGAATGGGGATTTGGAGTAACGGACTCCCTTTTGTCTTCACTCTGTCGCATATTTTCTATAAGGTGCTGGAAACATTCCTCAGAGAGTATGGTGTACAAGGACATGATTTCATCACACATTTGCTGCAGATTTGTTGACTGCACATCCATGATGGAAATCTCCTATTCCACCACATCTCAAAAGCGCTCTTTTGGATTAAGATCTGGTGACTGTGGGAGCCATTAGGGTACAGTGAATTCCCGTTGTTCTGTTCAAGAAACTTAAAACCTTACATAGTGCATTATACTTCCTGATGTAGCCATCAGAAGATGGGTACACTGTAGTCCAGCAATGCTGGATACTCTGCTAGTGTATGGTAAAGAACTTAGGGTTAAAGAGTACCTGTCACCAAATAAAACTTTTAATGTAGTGTTCCTTGTGTAATTAGCAGACACTTTCCCATTCACTTGCTTTTAACCCCTTAAGGACCGAGCCCTTTTTCACCTTAAGGACCGGAGCGTTTTTTGCAATTCTGACCACTGTCACTTTAAACATTAATAACTCTGGAATGCTTTTAGTTATCATTCTGATTCCGAGATTGTTTTTTCGTGACATATTCTACTTTAACTTAGTGGTAAAATTTTATGGTAACTTGCATCCTTTCTTGGTGAAAAATCACCAAATTTGATGAAAAAAATGAAAATTTAGCATTTTTCTAACTTTGAAGCTCTCTGCTTGTAAGGAAAATGGATATTCAAAATATATTTTTTTTGGGTTCACATATACAATATGTCTACTTTATGTTTGCATCATAAAATTTATGAGTTTTTACTTTTGGAAGACACCAGAGGGCTTCAAAGTTCAGCAGCAATTTTGACATTTTTCACAAAATTTTCAAACTCGCTATTTTTCATGGACCAGTTCACGTTTGAAGTGGATTTGAAGGGCCTTCATATTAGAAATGCCCCATAAAAGACCCCATTATAAAAACTACACCCCCCAAAGTATTCAAAATGACATTCAGTAAGTGTATTAACCCTTTAGGTGTTTCACAGGAATAGCAGCAAAGTGAAGGAGAAAATTCAAAATCTTCATTTTTTACACTCACATTTTCTTGTAGACCCAATTTTTTTATTTTTGAAAGGGGTAAAAAGGAGAAAATTTTTACTTGTATTTGAAACCCAATTTCTCTCGAGTAAGCACATACCTCATATGTCTATGTTAATTGTTCAGCGGGCACAGTAGAGGGCTCAGAAGGGAAGGAGCGTCAAATGGTTTTTGGGGGGCATGTCACCTTTAGGAAGCCCCTATGGTGCCAGAACAGCAAAAAAACACACATGGCATACCATTTTGGAAACTAGACTCCTCAGGGAACGTAACAAGGGGTAAAGTGAACCTTAATACCCCACAGGTGTTTCACGACTTTAGCATATGTAAAAAAAATATATATTTTTTTTACCTAAAATGCTTGGTTTCCCAAAAATTTTACATTTTTAAAAAGTGTAATAGCAGAAAATACCCCCCAAAATTTGAAACCCAATTTCTCCCGATTCAGAAAACACCCCATATGGGGGTGAAAATTGCTCTGCTGGCGCACTACAGGTCTCAGAAGAGAAGGAGTCACATTTGGCTTTTTGAAAGCAAATTTTGCTCTGGGGGCATGTCGCATTTAGGAAGCCCCTATGGTACCAGAACAGCAAAAAAAAAAACACATGGCATACCATTTTGGAAACTAGACCCCTCGGGGAACGTAACAAGGGGTAATGTGAACCTTAATACCCTACAGGTGTTTCACGACTTTTGCATATGTGAACATTTTTTTTTTTTTTTTTACCTAAAATGCTTGGTTTCCCAAAATTTTTACATTTTTAAAAAGGGTAATAGCAGAAAACACCCCCCAAAATTTGAAGCCCAATTTCTCCCGATTCAGAAAACACCCCATATGGGGGTGAAAAGTGCTCTGCTGGAGCACTACAGGTCTCAGAAGAGAAGGAGTCACGTTTGGCTTTTTGAAAGCAAATTTTGCTCTGGGGGCATGCCGCATTTAGGAAGCCCCTATGGTGCCAGGACAGCAAAAAAAAAACACATGGCATACCATTTTGGAAACTAGACCCCTCGGGTAACATAACAAGGGGTTAAGTGAACCTTTATACCCCACAGGTGTTTTATGACTTTTGTATATGTAAAAAAAAAATTTTTTTTTTTACCTAAAATGCTTGTTTTCCCAAAAATTTTACATTTTTAAAAAGGGTAATAGCAAAAAATACCCCACAAAATTTGAAGCCCAATTTCTCCCGAGTACGGCGATACCCCATATGTGGCCCTAAACTGTTGTCTTGAAATACGACAGGGCTCCAAAGTGAGAGTGCCATGCGCATTTGAGGCCTAAATTAGGGATTGCATAGGGGTGGACATAGGGGTATTCTACGCCAGTGATTCCCAAACAGGGGGCCTCCAGCTGTTGTAAAACTCCCAGCATGCCTGGACAGTCAGTGGCTATCTGGCAATACTGGGAGTAGTTGTTTTGCAACAGCTGGAGGCTCCGTTCTGGAAACAGTGGCGTACCAGACGTTTTTCCTTTTTATTGGGGAGGGGAGGGGGGCTGTGTAGGGGTATGTGTATATGTAGTGTTTTTTACTTTTTATTTTATTTTGTGTTAGTGTAGTGTAGTGTTTTTAGGGTACAGTCACACGGGCGGGGGTTCACAGTAGTTTCTCGTTGGCAGTTTGAGCTGCGGCAGAAAATTTGACGCAGCTCAAACTTGCAGCCGGATACTTACTGTAATCCTCCGCCCATGTGAGTGTACCCTGTACGTTCACATTGGGGGGGGGGGAGAAACATCCAGCTGTTGCAAAACTACAACTCCCAGCATGGACGGTCTATCAGTGCATGCTGGGAGTTGTAGTTTTGCAACCGCTGGAGGCTCCGTTTTGGAAACAGTGACGTACCAGACGTTTTTCATTTTTATTGGGGAGGGGAGGGGGGCTGTGTAGGGGTATGTGTATATGTAGTGTTTTTTACTTTATTTTGTGTTAGTGTAGTGTAGTGTTTTTAGGGTACAGTCGCATGGGCGGGGGGTTCACAGTAGTTTCTCGCTGGCAGTTTGAGCTGCGACAGAAAATTTGCCGCAGCTCAAACTTGCAGCCGGATACTTACTGTAATCCTCCGCCCATGTGAGTGTACCCTGTACATTCACATTGGGGGGGGAACATCCAGCTGTTGCAAAACTACAACTCCCAGCATGTACGGTCTATCAGTGCATGCTGGGAGTTGTAGTTTTGCAACAGCTGGAGGCACACTGGTTGTGAAACACCAAGTTTGGTAACAAACTCAGTGTTTTGCAACCAGTGTGCCTTCAGCTGTTGCAAAAGCTACAACCCCCAGCATGTACGGACAGCGGAAGGGCATGCTGGGTCTTGTAGTTATGCAACAGCCGGAGGCATACTACATTGGCTGGGGATGCTGGGGATTGTAGTTATGCAACAGCTGGAGACACACTGGTTTACTACTTAACTCAGTGTGCCTTCAGCAGTTGCAAAACTACAACTCTCAGCAGTCACCGACAGCCAACGGGCATGCTGGGAGTTGTAGTTATGCAACCACCAGATGCACCACTACAACTCCCAGCATGCACTTTAGCTGATTGTGCAAGCTGGGAGTTGTAGTTACACAACAGCTGAAGGTACACTTTTTCATAGAAAGAATGTGCCTTCAGCTGTTGCAAAACTACAAGTCCCAGCATGCCCATAAGGGCATGCTGGGAGTTGTGGTGGTCTGCCTCCTGCTGATGCATAACTACAGCTCCCAGCATGCCCTTGTTGCATGCTGGGAGCTGTTGCTAAGCAACAGCAGGAGGCTGTCACTCACCTCCAACGATCCAGCAGCACAGGTCAGTCCCTCGTCGTCTCCGCCGCCGCCGCTGCTCCTGGGGCCCCGATCCCAACAGGGGCGCCGGGGATCGGGGTCCCCAGCACCGGGGGTCGTCTTCCCGCACCCGCTCACGTCCTCCGGAAGAGGGGCGGAGCGGGTTGCGGGAGTGACACCCGCAGCAGGCGCCCTGATTCGTCGGCCGGTAATCCGGCCGACGAATCAGGGCGATCGTGAGGTGGCACCAGTGCCACCTCACCCCTGCTGCCTCTGGCTGTTCGGGGCCGTCTCTGACGGCCCCGATCAGCCAGTAATTCCGGGTCATCGGGTCACTGGAGACCCGATTGACCCGGAATCTGCCGCAGATCGCTGGACTGAATTGTCCAGCGATCTGCGGCAATCGCCGACATGGGGGGACATAATGACCCCCCTGGGCGATATGCCGGGATGCCTGCTGAACGATTTCAGCAGGCATCCGGCTCCGGCTCCCCTCCGGCTAGCGGTGGGGGCCGGAAATGCTCAGGGCGTATCCATACGCCCTCGGTCCTTAAGGACTCGGAAACGGGGGCGTATGGATACGCCCTATGTCCTTAAGGGGTTAAAATTATCAACATAAATATGTTTAAAATGTAACAGAAAAAACGACCACTAAGTTTGGTCTCCTCCCGGCCTGGCAGGAGACCAAACTCAGTGCTTCTCGGCATTGAGCTTGATTGACAGCTGCACAGAGCCTCTCTGAAATCTGCAGCCTCATTGAAAGCTGCACAGAGCCTCACTGAAACATGCATAGAGCCTCACTGAAAAATGCATAGAGCCTCACTGAAACATGCATAGAGCCTGAGGTCTTCTATTCATCACAGCACTGCAACCATGTTAGGGCAGATGTGTCCCCCAGAAAAGCCCACTTTCTCCTGCTGGGAGATTGCACTATGTGAGCAAGAATAAAGGTATGATACAGACCTTTTTAAAGCTCTGAAATTCTTTTAAGGAGGAGTGTCAGGAGTAATTAGGGAACATAGCCTGAGTTAGTTTACAAAAGCTTTCTTTAATATTTGAGCTGGAAAGGGTGGTCATATTTAGAATAGAAGCCTTGGGTTTTCTAGTATTAAAGGGGTTATCCAGCATAAGGTGATTTTAGTACATACCTGGCAGACAGTAATGGACATGCTTAGGAAGGATCTGCGCTTGTCTAGGGCTAAATGGCTATGCTGTGAAATTACCATAATACTGTGGCTAGCTTTCTGTGAACTTGTATTTCCTGTTTTCAGTTTTCTTGTTTGCCTAAAAATCCCATAATTCCATTCTCCTCCTTCCCACACATCAGCTACCCTACCCATTGAAACATAAATGAGCTGCAGACCTGTGGTTTTCAATCAGGGTGCCTACCGCTGTTGCATTAGTTGCAGATTGCTCTCTCCACCCATTGAAGCAGACAGGCTCCCTGTCATCAGCTGACTAGTGAGTCAGGTCTCGACCGCATTGCAAGCTGGGAAAAATCCGAGACAGCAGTCATTTTGTATGCTGATAAAATAAATATTGGGGTGAAAATCACATAAGAATTGTGAGAAAACTGTCACACACAGGTACAGACACTATATTATGGACTACACTAACTTTACAGCCCCTGTAGCATAGTCAAATAACAAAAAATTCCCGGAATACCCCTTTAAGTTGACCATATAGGATACTGTAGCTATAGGACAAACACTAATTGGTCAGGCCGCTATTTGTCCGGTTTCCACTAAACATGCACACCTGGCTCTGCATATATATATATATATATATATATATATATATATATATATAGGGGAGAGAAAGTAATCCAATAAATCAAGACAGGCCACAAAAAAACTATGTATTGGGGGAGATTTCTCAAAACCTATGTAAGGGAAGGTTGGATCAGATTACTTTTTCAATTTTCAGATGCCTTTAAAAAAAAAATGAAAGAAGCGATCTGATTGGTTGCTATGGGCAACTGTTTCTTGCCGTCCATTGGCCCCTTCAGTCCATAGATAGATATAACTGCTATAACTATAGTAATGGACAGGAATATAAAAAAGTAGCTGGTAGCTAAATGAAGAGCAGAATCTGTTAGATAAGCCTCTTTATTATGCTGACACTAGAGAGTCCAAAATGAAGATGAACTGACAAACAACTATTGAGGAAAAGCTGTTTACATAGCTTTGACCATGTATCTGCTTCGTGGTTAAAGCTCTACTTGAAGATGCAGAACCATCTTTTATAGTCTTTTGGAATTAACAATAGATATTGGTGCAAAAACACAGCAGTAATTGATAAATACAATAAAATGAATGATAATGTTAATAAAGGTAGCATTGGTTTACTTGCAAGTAAAGTACACCGTTCATTGTATAGATAGTAAAAACAGCTGGTGGATAATTCAGGGGTTTATTAAAGGAGATGTCCGGTGCAGACTTTTTCTATTCCATTCTGCCCGGGCTGCAAAAAAAGACAAAACAAACTTTCCCTTACCTTCCTACGTTCCCCTGGAGCTCCGCAACAGCTGATCGGTCAGCCGGGCTGTTTACTTCCTACTTCCCTTAGCCAGGTACATCACACAGCGCTTCAGCCTATCACCGGCCGAGGCAGGACATCGCTGCGGCCCGTGATAGGCTGAAGCGCCATGTGACGTGTCGGGCTAAAGGAAGTAGGAAGTAAACAGCCCGGCCGACCGATCAGCTGTTGTGGAGCTCCAGGGGAACGTAGGAAGGTATGTGAAAGTTTGTTTTGTCTTTTTTTGCAGCCTGGGCAGGATGGAATAGAAAAAGTCTGCACCGGACATCTACTTTAACCCTTTAAGGACCCAGGGCGTATGGGTACGCCCTGGCTTCCTGGTAGTTAAGGACCCAGGGCGTACGCCCGTGGGAATTTCGGTCCCCACCGCGTGCCAGGCGGGGAATGGACCGGGGTGACTGCTGATATCGATCAGCAGGCACCCCGCGCAAATACCCAGGGGGGTCATCAGACCCCCCATGTCGGCGCTCGCCGCAAATCACGGGTGAATTCACACCTGTGATTGGCGGTTATTCCGGGTCATATGGGTCTATGGTGACCCGGCGACCCGGAAAATAAGGGGGATCGGGGTTGTCCAAGACACCCACGATCACCCTGAAGGCATAGGAGTGAGGTGGCAGGGGTGCCACCCCTCCTATGCCTGCTATTGGTCGTATAGACGCGACGACCAATAGCAGATCGGGGGCGGGGGGGTTAACTTTCGGTTTCCCCGTTCTGCCCACCCACAATAGGCAGGGAAGAACGGGGAAACCGACGAAGGACCGGTGCCGAAGTCCACTTACCCATCCGGTGGCAGCGGATGTGACGATCGAGGGTGGAGATCTTCGGGCGGTGAGGACGTGCGGCTGGCTCCCAGGATCCTACGGAAAACGGTGAGTTGCCTAGCAACATCTGGAGGGCTACAGTTTGAGACCACTATACAGTGGTCTCTAAACTGTAGCCCTCCAGATGTTGCAAAACTACAACTCCCAGCATGCCCAGACAGCTGTCTGAGCATGCTGGGATTTGTAGTTTTGCAACATCTGGAGGGCCACAGCTTGGAGATCACTGTGCAGTGGTCTCTAAACTGTAGCTCTCCAGATGTTGCAAAACTGCAAATCCCAGCATGCCCAAACAGCAAACAGCTGTCTCGGCATGCTGGGAGTTGTAGTGGCGTACCTCCAGCTGTTGCATAACTACATCTCCCAGTTTTGCAACAGCTGGAGGCACACTGATTGGAAAATACTGAGTTAGGTAACAGAACCTAATTGAAGGTTTTCCAACCAGTGTGCCTCCAGCTGTTGCAAAAGTAGTTTTGCAACAGCTGGAGGTTTGCCCCCCCATGTTAATGTAGAGGGTACAATCATACAGGCGAGTTTACAGTAAGGTTCCTGCTTGAAGTTTGAGCTGCGGCAAACTAACCGTAAACTTGCACCAGTGGGAATGTACCCTAAAAACACTACACTACACTAACACATAATAAAGGGTAAAACACAACATATACACCCCCTTACACTGTCCCCCCCCCCCAATAAAAATGAAAAACGTATTGTACAGCAGTGTTTCCAAAATGGAGCCTCAAGCTGTTGCAAAACAACAACTCCCAGCATTTCCGGACAGCCACTGACTGTCCAGGCATGCTGGGAGTTTAGCAACAGCTGGAGGCACCCTGTTTGGGAATCACTGGCGTAGAATTGCCCCTATGTCCACCACTATGCAATCCCTAATTTAGTCCTCAAATGCGCATGGCGCTCTCTCACTTTGGAGCCCTGTCGTATTTCAAGGAAACAGTTTAGGGCCACATATGGGGTGTTTCCGTACTCGGGAGAAATTGCACTACAAATTTTGGGGGCTTTTTCTCCTTTTACCCGTTATGAAAAGGAAAACTTGGCGGCAACACCAGCCTGTTAGTGTAAAAAAAAAAAAAAATTATTGCACCAACATGCTGGTGTTGCCCCATACTTTTTATTTTCACAAGCGGTAAAAGGAAAAAAAGACCCCCAAAATTTGTAACGCAATTTCTCCTGAGTACGGAAATACCCCATATGTGGGCGTAAAATGCTCTGCGGGTGCACAACAAAGCTCAGGATTGAGAGCGCGCCATGTACATTTGAGGCCTAAAAAAAGCAAAAAAAAAAAATACCCACGTGACCCCATTTTGGAAACTACACCCTTCACGGAATGTAACAAGGGGTATAGTGAGCCTTAACACCCCACAGGTGTTTGATGAATTTTCGTTAAAGTTGGATGGGAAAATGAAAAAATGGAAAATAGGAAAAAAGCCTCCCAAAATTTGTAACCCCACTTCACTTGTAAAGTGCTCTACTGCCGCACTACAATGCTCAGAAGAGAAGGAGCGCCATTGGGCTTTTGAAGAGAAAATTTGTCCGGAATTGAAGGCCACGTGTGTTTACAAAGCCCCCATAGTGCCAGTACAATGAACCCCCCCCCCACATGTGACCCAATTTTGGAAACTACACCCCTCACGTAATGTAATAAGGGGTACAGTGAGCATTTACCCCCCACAGGTGTCTGACAGATTTTTGGAACAATGGTCCGTTAAAAACGAAAAATGTAATTTTTCATTTGCACAGCCCACTGTTCCAAAAGATCTGTCAAATGCCAGTGGGGTGTAAATACTCACTGAACAGGTCGTCAAACACCTGTGGGGTGTTAAGGCTCACTGGATTCCTTGTTACGTGCCTTGAGGGGTGTAGTTTCCAAAATGGTATGCCATGTGGAAGGTTTTCTGCTGTTCTGGCACCATAGGGGCTTCCTAAATGTGACATGCCCCCCAAAAACAATTTCATCAAAATTCACTTTCCAAAATCCCATTGTTGCTCCTTCCCTTCTGAGCCCTCTAATGCGCCCGCCGAACACTTGACATACACATATGAGGTATTTCCTTACTCGAGAGAAATTGGGTTACAAATTTTGTGGATTTTTTTTATCCTATTACCCCTTGTAAAAATTCAAAAACTGGGTCTACAAGAACATGCAAGTGTAAAAAAATGAAGATTTTGAATTTTCTCCTTCACTTTGCTGCTATTCCTGTGAAACACCTAAAGGGTTAACACACTTACTGAATTTCATTTTGAATACTTTGGGGGGTGCAGTTTTTATAATGGGGTCATTTGTGGGGTATTTCTAATATTAAGGCCCTTCAAATCCACTTCAAAACTGAACTGGTCCCTAAAAAATTCTGATTTTGAAAATGTTGTGAAAAATTGGAAAATTGATGTTGAACTTTGAAGCCCTCTGATTTCTTACAAAAGTAAAAACTTGTCAGCTTTATGATGCAAATATAAAGTAGACATTTTGTATATGTGAATCAATATATCATTTATTTGGAATGTCTATTTTCCTTACAAGCAGAGAGCCTCAAAGTAAAAAAAAAAAAAATGCCAATTTTTTAATGAAATTTTGGAATTTTTCACCAAGAAATGATGCAACTATCGACGGAAATTTACCACTAACATAAAGTAGAATATGTCATGAAAAAACATTCTTGGAATCAGAATGAAAGGTAAAAGCTTTGTAAAAGGTAAAAGTGACAGTGGTCAGATGTGCAAAAAATGGTTGGGTCCTACACTAAAAATTGGCTGGGTCCTTAAGGGGTTAAAGGAGTTATCCAGGAAAAAACTTTTTTTTTAAATATCGACTGGCTCCATAAAGTTAAACAGATTTGTAAATTACTTCTATTAAAAATTCTTAATCCTTTCAGTACTTATGAGCTGCTGAAGTTGAGTTGTTCTTTTCTGTCTAAGTGGTCTCTGATGACACCTGTCTCGGGAACCGCCCAGTTTAGAAGCAAATCCCCATAGCAAACCTCTTCTACTCTGCGCAGTTCCCGAGACAAGCAGAGATGTCATTATTATTGGAAGGATTAAAATTTTTTAATAAAAGTAATTTACAATTCTGTTTAACTTTCTGGAGCCAATTGATATAAAAAAAAGTTTTTTCCTGGAATACCCCTTTAATAACAGTAGGGTGCTTAACCCCTTAAGCCCTTTCGACCGACATAGACAATTTTATTTTTGCGTTTTCGTTTTTTTCCTCCTCGCCTTCTAAAATCCATAACTCTTTTACATTTACATTCACAGACCCATATGAGGGCTTGTTTTTTGTGTACTGTATATACTCGAGTAGAAGCCGAGTTTTTCAGCACGATTTTTTGTGCTGAAAACGCCCCCCTCGGCTTATACTAGAGTGAACTCTCTGCCTGTCAATCCCTTCTCAGTGGTCTTCAACCTGCGGACCTCCAGAGGTTGCAAAACTACAACTCCCAGCATGCCCGGACAGCCATCGGAGGGGTCCACCGCTGGGACCCTGGCAGATTCAGTGAGGAGCGCGTGTCATCTATCGGTAGACAGCACAAGCTCCATTCATTTCTATGGGAGCACCGATTAAGCTTTTCGGCGCTCCCATAGAAATTAAAGGGGTTATCCAGCATAAGGTGATTTTAGTACATACCTGGCAGACAGTAATGGACATGCTTAGGAAGGATCTGCGCTTGTCTTAGGCTAAATGGCTATGTTGTGAGATTACTGTGGCTAGCTTTCTGTGAACTTGTATTTCCTGTTTTCAGTTTTCTTGTTTGCCTACAAATCCCATGATACCATTTTCCTCCTTCCCACACATCAGCTACCCCACCCATTGAAACTAAATGAGCTGCAGACCTGTGGTTTTCCATCAGGGTGCCTACAGTTGTTGCATTAGTTGCAGATTGATCCCTCCACCCATTGAAGTAGACAGGCTCCCTGTCATCAGCTGACTAGTGAGTCAGGTCTCGGCCGCATTGGAAGCTGGGAAAAATCCAAGACAGCAGTCATTTTGTATGCTGATAAAAATAAATATTGGGGTGAAAAATCACATAAGAATTGTGAGAAAACCGTCACACACAGGTACAGACACTATATTATGAACTATACTAACTTTACAGCCCCTGTAGCATAGTCAAATAAAAAAAATTCCCGGAATACCCCTTTAATGGAGCCCAAGCCGTCTACCAGTAGACGACACATTCTCCTCACTGAATCCACCTGGGTCCCGTGCTATTGATCACAGGGGGCCCAGCGGCCAGACCCCTTACGGCCAGCTACTTATCCCCTATCCTGTGGATAGAAGATAAGTTAATTTTTGACAGAGTATTCCTTTAAGTGGGTAGTATTTTTGAAGAAGTATAAGCAGAAGGTTTTATTTAGGGAGTCAACAAAATTTGTGTTTTATCCAAGCAGTTGGAGTGGGGTGGTGAAGGTTTGTCATATTTTTGAGGATAGGAAATTGATAACTTTTGAGTTTTTTTTTAACAAAGATATTCAATAATGTTGGATTTGAGTTTTTGGTATAAATACATTAAAAGTGCGTATAGCAAGACAGAAAGGAAGGAAATATTTACAGTTTACTACATTAATTAATACATACTTTTATCACTCACAAAAAAAAGTGTATTATTTTTATATGAATGCTTGATTAGGGAATTGTCACAAAAAGTTAAATTTGTTAGTAAAGGAAAATGGGTTGAGGATAAGGGAGATATAGAAGATTCACAATGGGATACCATCTTGAATAGCCCACAGGTGGTATCTGTGAGTGCAAATAATAAATTGAAGCAATTTAAGAATATACATAGGTTACATATATGCTCGTGATAGTCAGAATTTCGGTTTATGTCAAGATTCGGTCTGCCCAAAATGTCAAGAGCAGAATGCAAATTTGATCCATTGTCTGTAGGGCAGCAGTATCTTTGGTTTTTGATGCCAAAACTATGGTATTGGGGTTACTTACCACATTGGAATCCTGTAATAAGAGACTTATTTCAAACATTCTTTTTATTGCCATATTGTTGATAATGAGGAAATGGATTGTTGCTGTCTCTTTTCTCTTTGGGAAAATGAGATTAGGTTAGGTTGGGAGGGGTTTGGATAATGGGTTTTGTGTATTTTTGTTGTCCATCAATGGAGTACTGGTGTATCCTCTCACTTGTACAACCAACATAATATTGTAACTTACAGAAAAAAAAAATATTTGGGACACAATTGCTATGGATTTTGTTAAAATAAGCTTATTTTACTTGATTATAAAATGCTTGTGAGCTTTGCATTAACCCCCTACTTTAATGTCTCATTTCAATAAGGTATGACGTGTCAAGCTAAGACTTCCTACACGGAGGATGAGATTTTGTGGGGTCACAGATTCGAGCCTTGCATGACTCTGGAGAAAGGAGCATTCCGCGTTGACTACAGCCACTTTGATAAGACATTTGATGTCCAAACACCATGGGGCAGTGCTAAGGATATGCATGAACTCAAGGAAAATGAACAGAATGACAGGTCTACCCTCAGCCTCTATTGGGACAATATGTTCCAGACCCCTATTCCCGAGGATGCAAATATAGTATTTGGGAACGATTCACTGGAGAATCAAGACAGAATAGACTTTCCCAGCATTGCTGAAGGAAACCAAGAATCTGACAGCAATGATCTTGATGTCTGATAGAACACTCCTTAGTTGCCAATGTTTAACTACTGATGGCAGGGAGACTTTATAAATAACCGTGTTTCTATAGTAAGAAAAGTCCATATCCTCTAATGAAAATGTAACTAACAGGCCCTAAAAATTGTCTGTTATTATTCTCTCATTCCAAGTGTCTTTTACATGGGTAAGTGAACTCATTGTGTAACAAGGTCATGGTCCCTTAATATCCTCTTATTCATTTCTGTGTCTCAATTTTTACAGTTATGCCTTTTTTAAGTCATGTCTGCCATTGGGTGTCCGATACTCTTGCACAGATTCTTAAAGTATGTCTTACAGCAGAACAAATTTCTCAGAGGCAATACTTTCACAACTTCAGGGATACGGCAGCAATTCTAGCTCAAAGTTTTGCTTCTTTTCCCCACAAGGTAATCTAAAGAGGTATTTAGGCAAAAATGTCACCTACTGTAGCTACAGAATAGATGATAACTGCTAGATTGAAAAGGGCTCAACTGCTGATACCCCACCGATCATTGGAATGGGAGTCTTGGTTGCTTTAGTCATTGACAGAACACATATTTGACCACTTCTCAATTCAATTCATTGTCACTGTTGTCTTGCGTCGAGGGGAGGATGAACCAGGGTACCGTTCCAAAGATCTGTGGAGTTTCCATTGGTGACACTCCTACCAATCTAACATTTATGACCTAGCTAAAGAACTATTGATGTTTTGACTGGAATACCACTTTAGTTTTCTTTTCTGACAGTTTTTGTATTATCTAACAGGCTTTAAGTTATATGAACAGAAGAATATACTCAAACTTCATTATTTATTTTCACAATAAAATACAGATTTTATACTGTGATCCATTGTCTTTGGTAAATAAAAGGTACCAACGCCAATCATAAAGCCCACATTCTATAAACCTACTGTGGCAGATGTAACCAGCTTGCCAGGTCCTGGAATGGTAGGTAAGTATATTACCTGGGAAAAAGAGGAAACCCCCTTATTGGCCCTCATTTACTAAGAAAATCGGGTTGTAAGTCTATCTTGCTTTCTTACCCAACTGCTTTTTTCCCCTGGTATTTATTATTATGCCGCATCCTATTTGTCGCACGTGGGTTTTGTAGGTTTTGGTTTCCAACTCCTCTGAGCTGTCGGGAAAAAATCCACAACAATTCAACAAATTCGGGTTGGAAACCTTAATAAATACGTGGGAAAACTCAGAAATGTCGGGTTACGCCCCTTTTTCGGGTTTGGGAGAATCCACATCGGGTCCGTCGGGAAAAAATGCGACATGGCGCAGACAAAGATGCGACAAAAAAACCCGACAAAAGAGGTCGGGTTTAGAATAGTAAATGAGGGCCATTGTGTTTGTCCCTGCAGACTGAAATGCTCTCTTTACTTCTAAAGCACTATACATTACTTGGCCCATGGGAGGCATTGTTTGTGATTATGCTGTACATACAAGAAATACCACAATAGTTGTGGAAATTTGTCTTACTTCCCGCTGTTGTACTGCTAGGTTTATTGGTCTATACTGAGATAACAAACATGCCACCCTAACCTCTATTGGATATCTGTCTATGGTTGATCCAGTCTTGGTACATTCTTAATACAGTGGTTTGGGAACAGCCAATAAGTTTGGTTGTTTCAAAAATAGTGGGATTATATCTCCGGACCCCAAAAAATGTCCCGCAATCAAAGACACTTAAGTCAACATGTCTAACCATGACTGACAAATGTTGCCTTCAGCTGTGCTGAATAGAGGTCAACATATAAATGAAAACTGTCTGAGAAAACGAAAAGTCATATTTGCCCATGGCAACCAATCAGAGCTTTCATTTCTTAATGAGATCTGGTAAAATGAAAGTTGAGCTGTGATAGGTTGCTATTGATGAAACAAACAGTTTTTGTCTGGGTGCCGATTGTATCACGTCATTGGTCACAAGATGTCAGGTGCCAGCTGTTCCTAATGCAGCAATTGTTCAGTGTATATAACACAATATTCTTTATCCATTCCTATTATTTACAATATTTCATAGATAATGTATTCATGTGATTGCTATTTCACCAGAGAGGCACTGAGATTTTTCCCAGGATGAAAATAAAGACATTTCAAGGGGTTCAAGTTGGAGAGATGTACACTGTTTAATAAACAAGAAATAAAAATGTATGTACAAATGTGTAATATGATTTGACTTTCTATTAATGGTATGTCTACCTTTATATTCATTTTGTTATTATTGTTTCAATTGTTATGCCGCCGCTGCGTCTTCTGCTCTGCAGCGCTGACCGGAGATGCTGCTCTGTTGTGCCCGGCGGGGATGCGATCCGCCTGGCGGGACGTGCCCGTCCACCGATCGCATACCGTCCCACTCACCTGTCCCGATCTCCTGCTGGGTCCCAGTGCACGTGGCCCCGCTCTCTAAGGCGCGCGCGCATCGGGGCTCTCAGATTTAAAGGGCCAGCGCACCGCTAATTGGTGACTGGCCAAATCAGTCTAATCAGCTTCCATTTGTTCCATGTGCATAAAAGTCTGCTTCCCCTTCCGTTCCCTGCCGGATCATGTTGTTTTTGCACTTGAGAAAGCTTCCCTGTGTTTCCCAGTCCTGTGTACCTGACCTTGCTTTTTCCATTGACAACGAACCTCTGCCGCCTGCCCTGACCTTCTGCTACGTCCGACCTCGCCTCTGTCTCATCCCTTTGTACCGTGCCTGCCTCAGCTGTCAGGGAGGTTGATTCGTTACCAGGGGAAACAACCTGGGGGTTACCTGCCGCTGCAAATCCATCCTGCTTTGCGGCGGGCTCTAGTGAAGACCAGTAACCCCTTAGACTCAGTTCCCTTGGTATGGCCCACGTCATCACTCCCTGACACAGGAGATCCACTACCCCTGCATACCCTGCACTCCGGTCCGGATCCTGACACCAATGTATCCAAAATACATGTGTGTAAGGGGCCACGGCAGGTAGTGGATCCTCTGAGCCTGTGTGGATGATGACGTGAGCTGTGCCAGGGAGCAGAGTCTAAGGTGCCGCTGGTTTTCACCAGAGCCCGCCGCAAATCGGGATGGTCTTGCTGCGGCAGGCAGCACCTAGGTTGCTACCCCTGGCACGACTCATCCACGCAGGTAGCTAGGAGGTGGCGTAGTACAGAAGGACACTGGCAGGACGTGGCAAGATGGCAGTAGGTCAGGGCAGGTAACACAGGTGCAGGGGAGGTAAGATAGCAAGGAACGGTTACACGGTAACAGGGACACAGGGCTTTCACTATGGCACAAGGTAACCAAAGATCCAGCAGGGAAACAAGGGAGGAGCTGATATTTAAGGACAAGGTGGTGCAGGTGTAGACACTTAATTAAATGAGCACTGGCCCTTTAAGAGTAAGAGCACCGGCGTGCGTGCGCCCTAGGAGGCGGGGGCATGCATGCCGGAGCTGTGAGGACACAGAGAGGCAGAAGATGAGGGAGGTGAGTGAAGGGCCGGGATTCGCTTGTGGACACGTCCCGCAATGCGAATCCCAGCCCTGCCGGCAGCGGGGACATAAGCAGAAAGCGCTCACTGCCGGCGTGTCCGGCTGGAGCGTAGGTGTTGCAATGTGTTTTCAACTCCTGTACAGACATATGTGTCTCTATGGTAACAGACTACAAAAGAAACCCATGTAGTCTGATCCTATAGTCATACAATGTATCTGTCTCCTACTTCTGTTTTCATATATTAATTATGGGAAAGATTAACTATCTGCTGTGTTTCGGTGGGACCTTACACAATTTACTATGAGGGATACGCCTTGTAGTAAGTTTGAGTAAATTATAAATTGTGGCATGGCGTTGCTTTTTTGTGTACAAAATTACGCAGCTTGCATACATGCTAGGCTTTCCTAGCTGAATGTTCTGGGAGAATGACATGCACATTTGGTAAATTTAAAGGGTACCTCTCATCAAAAAAACTTTTGATATATTATAGATTAATGTATGCAGAATAACTTTACAATTCCATGTTATTAAAAAATATGCTTCTTTCTATTTAATTTTCCACTTTGAAGAAATGACAACTAGGGGTCTCCCTACCAGTCCTAGCAGCAAGCATTTCAGACTCATGCTAGAGTCCTAAACACTACGAGCTGCCAATCTGCTTTGTTCACAAAGGAGAACACTCAGAGCTGCAAGCCTGCTTTGTTCACAGCCTGTTTGGCTGTGAACAAAGCAGGCTGGCAGCTCTGAGTGTTTAGGACTCCAGCATGAGTCAGAAATGCTTGCTGACAGGACTGATCGGGAAAAATACAATAGAAAGAAGCATATTTTTCATTAACATGCTATTGGAAAGTTATTCAACATTCATTAATCTAAAATATATCAAAAGTTTATTTGATGAGAGGTACCCTTTAATTTGGTGTTTTATGGCAAGTGATTATGACCGGGATGCTTTGATGATGGGTGTATGCTATCAGGGGCAGACTGACAACACTCAGGGCCCCCGGACCAAATAAAGCAAGGGCCCACAGTCGGCCCCTGGCCACACCTCTGCCCCACCCCTATTCGGACATCAGCCTGATTGGTGATGTCTGGCATTAGCCAAGGGAGTGGAAGTGGGAGAAGGCACTGTGCGTACATGTATGCCTTGTGTCTTTAGGGCTCATTTACACGGACGGATCCACAGCGTATTTTACGGTGCAGATCCACCGACAATGGACCCTACAGTGCTGCCTCCATCTGTGTTTGCTCATAGCGGCAATCCGTTGCTACGAATAGACACACTTTGATACATCGCAGCTGCTCTCGGTGAGTATACTGCGCATGCGCGAGGCGAACATGCACATTGAAGCGTGTCTGCTCGTAGCAGTGGATTGCCGCAAGAGCAGACACAGATGGAGGCAGCACTGTAGGGTCCATTGCCGGCAGATTCGCAGTGTAAAATACACTGTGGATCTGTCCATGTGAATAAGCACTTCACACGTACAGGATCTGCTGTATATTTTTTGTAGCTGATTTTTCTACCTATTGAAGCTAATCGGTTGCAAAGTCAGCTGCACAAAAAATGCAGCAAAAACATGTGAATGCACCCTTAAGGTGTTAATGATAAATAAACAAGCAGTGTGTTCACATGTTGTCGCCCCAGTGGGATCACTTTCCCTCCTCCAGTATCCACAGGTCACCAACAGGTCACATTACCAGAACAATTTTTTGAAAAATTGTGGCAAAAATGGCGCAGCTTTACCACAATTTCGAAAAATTGCGGTAAAACCACTCCATTTTTGCCACGATTTTTCCCAAAAATGTTTCTGGTAATGTGACCTGTTGGTGACCTGTGGACACTGGAGAAGGGAAAGTGACCACACTGGGCTGCTACTATACACATCACCCAGCCCCAGGTTATACTGCTGATTAGAGGGGAGAGAGGCAGCACACAGGGACATCAATCACCCTCACATGAAGCCGCTCTTTGTTCCTGGGAGTCCTGTCAGCTCTTGGCCCCGCCCTCTTCCTGTGCTGAGGGGTAGAGCCAACAATCAGGTCCTCTTCATCCCTGGGCTGCTGCCTGTCTCTGCTAATGATTCGCAGAGCAGGAGCAGTGCAGGGATATTTATACAGAGAAAGACGTCACCTGAAAGTAGCGCTTGTCTGACTGGGGATCCGGAACAAGTGTCCTGAATCCTCAGCAGCTGCAGCCACCCTTTACCCGGCCGGGGCTTCGGACTACGCCCGAATGGACCGGCCGGTCAGTCTGCCCCTGTATGCTATTACTGGTGCTAAGCTGTGTACAATATACATAGCTCTGCTCCCGCATATCAGGGCCCTGGATGCCTGTAATACTGAGAGTGATGCTAATAGCTTTTTAGGAGGATGGAGGTGAGACACACACTGGTTCTGGGGTGGGGGTGGGGGGCAGTAGTAGGCACAGGGCATCGTATCACTCTGCATTGACTGCATGAACCAGTGTGAGGCAGCACTGACTCGGGGGTTCTCTGTGTAGACTAAATGGTGCTGCTGGTCAAGTAGCAGCTACTCTCCAGCTGCTCCTCCTTCCCTTCCACCGCACTCTACAGGATGGCTTCAGCCAAATGCTTACAGCGTACCCATCAGATCCAACAAAAAAACATTTTTTAATATATCCCTCAGTACCTAATCCTGACCATGTACATCTCATTTTTATGTGAGCACCTTTATTTATTAATTTTTTATTACACTTTTATTTAGCTCACTAGTCTGAATTCCTCTCAAAGGGAGGCGGTGTGGCCTCACTGGTCAGGTCTCCGCCTCCTCCCTCACTATGTTGTCTGCTCACATCTCCCCTAGCATTAGCAAAACTACAACTACATCTTGTCCTCACTGACAGTAGCGGGACACAAGCTGACAGTGGGAGGATTTTTCCTCCAGCTGTGAACCCTGCGCTCACTGCTGTCAATCAAGGAAGTGTGTCCATGACATAGGTGATGATGCACGGACACAGCAGGGCTAGTATATGTCCAAGCAGGCAGGGGGTGGGGGGCAGTTGTTTGACTGGCTTTTTCAGTATGAAATACAGACATTTTTCTAATGAAAGCAATTGCAAAACCTATTGGTTTCACATGCTCTACAACATATCAAAGGTTTTTGTATCTGACAGTGCCCATTTAACCCTTTAACAGCGCAGGACGTATGTTTACGTCCTGCGCCGGCTCCCGCAATATGAAGCGGGGTCGCGCTGCGACCCCGCATCACATCACGTCGGTCCCGGCGCTCATCAACGGCCGGGACCCGCGGCTAATACCACACATCGCCGATCGCGGCAATGTGCGGTATTAACCCTTTAGAAGCGGCGGTCAAAGCTGACCACCGCTTCTAAAGCGAAAGTGAAAGTATCCCGGCTAGTCAGTCGGGCTGTTCGGGACCGCTGCGGTGAAATCGCGGCGTCCCGAACAGCTTGCAGTACACTGGGAGGGCCCTTACCTTCCTCCTCGGTGTCCGATCGGCGAATGACTGCTCCGTGCCTGAGATCCAGGCAGGAGCAGTCAAGCGCTGATAACACTGATCACAGGCGTGTGAATACACGCCTGTGATCAGGATGAGAGATCAGTGTGTGCAGTGCTATAGGTCCCTATGGGACCTATAACACTGCAAAAAAAAGTGTTAATAAAGGTCATTTAACCCCTTCCCTAATAAAAGTTTGAATCACCCCCCTTTTCCCATAAAAAAAATAAAACAGTGTAAATAAAAATAAAAATAAACATATGAGGTATCGCCGCGTGCGTAAATGTCCGAACTATAAAAATATATCATTAATTAAACCGCACGGTCAATGGCGTACGCGCAAAAAAATTCCAAAGTCCAAAAAAGCGTATTTTGGTCACTTTTTATACCATTAAAAAAATTTATAAAAAGTGATCAAAAAGTCTGATCAAAACAAAAATCATACCGATAAACACTTCAGATCACGATGCAAAAAATGAGCCCTCATACCGCCCTGTATGTGGAAAAATAAAAAAGTTATAGGGGTCAGAAGATTGAAGAAACACAAAAACAAATATAGGAGAGCGGACAGGATCGATATTTATATGCAGCCACTTTTCAACTTTCCAAGCGCAATTTTACTTACTTCGGCGAGAGGGGTTTTCCTGCATGTAGTTATGATTTTTTCCAGAAGTGCGACAAAATCAAACCTATATAAGTAGGGTATCATTTTAACCGTATGGACCTACAGAATAATGATAAGGTGTAATTTTTACCGAAATATGCACTGCGTAGAAACGGAAACCCCCAAAAGTTACAAAATGGCGTTTTTTTTCGATTTTGTCGCACGATGATTTTTTTTTCCATTTCGCCGTGCATTTTTGGGTAAAATGACTAATGTCACTGCAAAGTAGAATTGGTGACGCAATAAATAAGCCGTAATATGGATTTTTAGGTGGAAAATTGAAAGGGTTATGATTTTTAAAAGGTAAGGAGGAAAAAACGAAAGTGCAAAAACGGAAAAAACCCTGAGTCCTTAAGGGGTTAACCCCTTAAGGATCAAGCCCATTTTGGCCTTAAGGACCAGAGCATTTTTTGCATATCTGACCACTGTCACTTTAAACATTAATAACTCTGGAATGCTTTTAGTTATCATTCTGATTCCGAGATTGTTTTTAGTGACATATTCTACTTTAACATAGTAGTAAATTTTGTGGTAACTTGCATCCTTTCTTGGTGAAAAATCCGTCAATTTGATGAAAAATTTGAAAATTTAGCATTTTTCTAACTTTGAAGCTTTCTGCTTGTAAGGAAAATGGATATTACGAATACATTTTTTTTTGGTTCACATATACAATATGTCTACTTTATGTTTGCATCATAAAATTGATGAGTTTTTACTTTTGGAAGACATCAGAGGGCTTCAAAGTTCAGCAGCAATTTTCCAATTTTTCACAAAATTTTCAAACTCAATATTTTTCAGGGACCAGTTCAGTTTTGAAATGGATTTGAAGGGTCTTCATATTAGAAATACCCCACAAATGAACCTATTATAAAAACTGCACCCTCCAAAGTATTCAGAATGACATTCAGTCAGTGTTTTAACCCTTTAGGTGTTTCACAGCAATAGCAGCAAAGTGAAGGAGAAAATTTAAAATCTTCATTTTTTCCACTTGCATGTTCTTGTAGACCCAAATTTTTGCAAGTGGTAAAAGGAGAAAATTTTTACTTGATTTTGTAGCCCAATTTCTCTTGAGTAAACACATACCTCATATGTCTATGTAAAGCGGGCGCAGTAGAGGGCTCAGAAGGGAAGGAGCGACAAGGGGATTTTGGAGAGAACGTTTTTCTGAAATGGTTTTTGGGGGGCATGTTGCATTTAGGAAGCCCCTATGGTGCCAGAACAGCAAAAAAAAAAAACACATGGCATACCATTTTGGAAGCTAGACCCCTCAGAGAATGTAACATGGGATAAAGTGAGCCTTAATACCCCACAGATGTTTCATGACTTTTGCAAATGTAAAAAAAAAAATGTTTTACCTAAAATGCTTGTTTTTCCCAAAATTTTACATTTTTAAAAAGGGTAATAGCAGAAAATACCCACCAAAATTTGAAGCCCAATTTCTCCCGATTCAGAAAACACCCCATATGGGGGTGAAAAGTGCTCTGCTGGCGCACTACAGGTCTCAGAAGAGGAGTAGTCACATTTGGCTTTTTGGAAGCAAATTTTGCTCTGTGGGCATGCCGCATTTAGGAAGCCCCTATGGTGCCAGAACAGCAAAAAAAATAAAAAATAACACATGGCATACTATTTTGGAAACTAGACCCCTCGGGGAACGAAAAAAGGGGTTAAGTGAACCTTTATACCCCACAGGTGTTTCACGACTTTTGCATGTGTAAAAAAAAAAAAATTTTACCTAAAAATGCTTGTTTTTCCAAAAATTTTACATTTTTATAAAGGGTAAAAGCAGAAAATAGCCCCCAAAATTTGTAACACAATTTCTCCCGAGTATGGCGATACCCCATATGTGTCCCTAAACTGTTGCCTTGAAATACGACAGGGCTCCAAAGTGAGAGTGCCATGCGCATTTGAGGCCTAAATTAGGGACTTGCATAAGGGTGGACATAGGGGAATTCTACGCCAGTGATTCCCAAACCGGGGGCCTCCAGCTGTTGTAAAACTCCCAGCATGCCTGGACAGTCAGTGGCTGTCTGGTAATAATGGGAGTAGTTGTTTTGCAACAGCTGTGTTACGCCGAGCGCTCCGGGTCCCTGCTCCTCCCCGGAGCGCTCGCGGCGTTCTCCTCTCTGCAGTGCCCCGGTCAGACCCGCTGACCGGGAGCGCTGCACTGACATTCACGATGGGGATGTGATTCGCATAGCGGGACGCGCCCGCTCGCGAATCGCATCCCAAGCCACTTACCCGTCCCGGTCCCCGGCTGTCATGTTCTGGCGTGCACGGCTCCGCTCTCTAGGGCGCGCGCGCCAGCTCTCTAAGATTTATAGGGCCAGTGCACCAGTGATTGGTGCCTGGCCCAATCAGTCTAATTAGCTTCCACCTGCTCCCTGTCCATATAACCTCACTTCCCCTTCCCTTCCTTGCTGGATCTTGTTGCCTTGTGCCAGAGAAAGCATTTAGTGTTGTTCTAAGCCTGTGTTCCAGACCTTCTGCTATTGCTATTGACTACGAACCTTGCCACCTGCCCCGACCTTCTGCTACGTCTGACCTTGCCTCTGCCTAGTCCTTCTGTCCCACGCCTTCTCAGCAGTCAGCGAGGTTG
The DNA here is from genome assembly GCF_029499605.1 of Hyla sarda. NCBI lineage: Eukaryota > Metazoa > Chordata > Amphibia > Anura > Hylidae > Hyla > Hyla sarda. Next base: position 86,381,930 of record NC_079198.1, read on the forward strand.
AGCCATTGCCGGTGGATACGACCTGGTTGCTACCGCCGCAGCAAGACCATCCCGCTTTGCGGCGGGCTCTGGTGAAAACCAGTAGCAACCTAGAACCGGTCCACCGACACGGTCCACGCCAATCCCTCGCTGACACAGAGGATCCACATCCAGCTAGCCGAATCATAACAGTAGATCCGGCCATGGATCCCGCTGAGGTGCTGCTGCCAAGTCTCGCTGACCTATCCACGGTGGTCGCCCAGCAATCCCAACAGATTGCCCAACAAGGACAGCAGCTGTCGCAGTTGACCGCCATGTTACAGCAACTTCTGCCACTGCTACAGCAGCAACCATCTCCTCCGCCAGCTCCTGCACCTCCTCCGCAACGAGTGGCCGCTCCTAGCCTCCGCTTGTCCCTGCCGGACAAATTTGATGGGGACTCTAGACTCTGCCGTGGTTTCCTGTCTCAATGTTCCCTACATATGGAGATGTTGTCGGACCAATTTCCTACAGAACGGTCTAAGGTGGCGTTCGTAGTTAGTCTTCTGTCTGGAAAGGCCTTGTCTTGGGCCACACCGCTCTGGGACCGCAATGATCCTGCCACAGCCACAGTCCAGTCCTTCTTCGCTGAAGTCCGTAGTGTCTTCGAGGAACCAGCCCGAGCTTCTTCTGCCGAGACTGCCCTGCTGAACCTGGTCCAGGGTAATTCTTCAGTAGGCGAGTACGCCATCCAATTTCGTACTCTCGCCTCCGAATTATCTTGGAATAATGAGGCCCTCTGCGCGACCTTTAACCACTTAAGGACCTAGGGCGTATGGATACGCCTTGACGTCCTGGTACTTAAGGACCCAGGGCGTATCCATACGCCCGTGGGAATTTCGGTCCCCGCCGCGCGCCGGGCGGGGACCGGGCCGGGGTGACTGCTGATATCAATCAGCAGGCACCCCGTGCAAATGCCCAGGGGGGTCATCAGACCCCCCCCCGTCGGCGATCGGCGCAAATCGCAAGTGAATTCACACTTGCGATTTGCGCCGATTCCGGGTCATACGGGTCTATTGTGACCCGGTGACCCGGAATAGAAGGGGGATCGCGGTTGTCTAAGACACCCACGATCCCCCTGTAGGCATAGGAGTGAGGTGGCAGGGTTGCCACCCCTCCAATCCCTGCTATTGGTCTGCTATTGATCGTCAGAGGCGACGACCAATAGCAGACCGGGGGCGGGGGGGTTAACTTTCGTTTTCCCCGTCCTGCCCTCCCACAATAGGCGGGGCAGAACGGGGAACCGAAGGGGACCGGGCGCCGACGTCCACTTACCCGTCCGGAGGCTGCGGCGACGTTGATCGGCGGGCGACGTCACGTGCGTCTGAAGAGGACGGCTGCCGGGATCCTACGGAAGCCGGTAAGTAGATCTGGAGGGCTACAGTCTGAGACCGTGGTCTCTAACTGTAGCCCTCCAGATGTTGCAAAACTACAACTCCCAGCATGCCCAGACAGCTGTTTGGGCATGCTGGAATATGTAGTTTTGCAACAGCTGGAGGGATACAGTTTGAGACCATTATACAGTGGTCTCTAAACTATATCCCTCCAGATGTTGCAAAACTACAACTCCTAGCATGCCCACATAGCTGTTTGTTGTCTGGACATGCTGGGAGTTGTAGTTTTGCAACATCTGGAGGTCCACAGTTTGGAGATCACTGTGCTGTGGTCTAAAAACTGTAGCTCTCCAGATGTTGCAAAACTGCAATTCCCAGCTTGCAACATCTGGAGGTCCACAGTTTGGAGATCACTGTGCTGTGGTCTAAAAACTGTAGCTCTCCAGATGTTGCAAAACTGCAATTCCCAGCATGCCCAGAAAGCAAACAGCTGTCTCGGCATGCTGGGAGTTGTAGTTGGGTACCTCCAGCTATTGCATAACTACATCTCCCAGCATGCCCTTCGGTGATTAGTACATGCTGGGAGTTGTAGTTTTGCAACAGCTGGAGGCACACTGGTTGGAAAATATTGAGTTAGGTAACAGAACCTAACTGAAGGTTTTCCAACCAGTGTGCCTCCAGCTGTTGCAAAACTACAACTCCCAGCATGCACGGTCTGTCAGTACATGCTGGGAGTTGTAGTTTTGAAACAGCTGGAGGTTTGCCCCCCCTTGTGAACGTACAGGGTACATTCACATAGGCGGGTTTACAGTAAATTTCCTGCTTCAAGTTTGGGCTGCGGCAAATTCTTTGCCGCAGTGCAAACTCCTAGCGGGAAATTCACCGTAACCTGCCAGTGTGAATGTACCCTAAAAACACTACACTACACTAACACCTAATAAAGGGTAAAACACTACATATACAGCCCTTACACTGCCCCCCCCCCCCAATAAACAATTTAAAACGTCTTGTACGGCAGGGTTTCCAAAACGGAGCCTCCAGCTGTTGCAAAACAACAACTCCCAGCATTTCTGGACAGCCACTGACTGTCCAGGCATGCTGGGAGTTTAGCAACAGCTGGAGGCACCCTGTTTGGGAATCACTGGCGTAGAATACCCCTATGTCCACCCCTATGCAATCCCTAATTTAGTCCTCAAATGCGCATGGTGCTCTCTTACTTCGGAGCCCTGTCGTATTTCAAGGCAACAGTTTAGGGTCACATATGGGGTATTTCCGTACTCGGGAGAAATGACACTACAAATTTTGGGGGGCTTTTTTTCCTTTTACCGCTTGTGAAAAGGAAAAGTTGGGGGCTACACCAGCCTGTAAGTGTAATTTTTTTTTATTTTTTTACACTAACATGCTCGTGTTGCCCCATACTTTTTATTTCCACAAGCGGTAAAAGGAAAAAAAGACCCCCAAAATTTGTAACGCAATTTCTCCTGAGTACAGAAATACCCCAGATGTGGGCGTAAAATGCTCTGCGGGCACACAACAAGGCTCAGGAGTGAGAGTGCACCATGTACATTTGAGGCCTAAATTGGTGATTTGCACAGGGGTGGCTGATTTTACAGCGGTTCTGACAAACGCAAAAAAAAAAAAATACCCACATGTGACCCCATTTTGGAAACTACACCCCTCACCGAACGTGACAAGGGGTATAGTGAGTCTGAACACCCCACAGGTGTTTGACGAATTTTCATTAAAGTTGGATGGGAAAATGAAAAAAATTATATTTTTTCACTAAAATGCTGGTGTTACCCTAAATTTTTCATTTTCACATCCTGAAATAGGAAAAAAGCCCCCCCAAATTTGTAAACCCATCTCTTCTGAGTAAGAACATACCCCATATGTAAATTTAAAGTGCTCTGCGGGCGAACTACAATGCTCAGAAGAGAAGGAGCGCCATTGGGATTTTGTAGAGAAAATTTGTCCGGAATTGAAGGCCACATGTGTTTACAAAGCCCCCATAGTGCCAGAACAATGGACCCCCACACATGTGACCCCATTTTGGAAACTACACCCCTCACGTAATGTAATAAGGGGTACATTGAGAATTTACGCCCCACAGATGTCTGACAGATTTTTGGAACAGTGGTCCGTAAAAATGAAAAATAAACTTTTTCATTTGCACAGCCCACTGTTCCAAAGTTCTGTGGGGTGTAAATACTCACTGCACCCCTTATTAAATTCTGTGAGGGGTGTAGTTTCCAAAATGGGGTCACATGTGGGGGGTTCCACTGTTCTGGCACCACGGGGGGCTTTGTAAACGCACATGGCCCCTGACTACCATTCCAAACTAATTCTCTTTCCAAAAGCTCAATGGCGCTCCTCCTCTTCTGAGCTTGTAGTTCGCCAGCAGAGCATTTTACGTCCTAACATGGGGTATTTCCATACTCAGAAGAAATGGGGTTACACATTTTGGGGGTCATTTTCTCCTATTACCCCTTGTAAAAATGTAACATTTTGGGGAAAAACTGCATTTTAGTAAAAAAAAAAAAATTTTTCATTTACACATCCAACTTTAACGAAAAGTCGTCAAAAACCTGTGGGGTGTTAAGGCTCAGCGGACCCTTTGTTACGTTCCTTGAGGGGTGTAGTTTCCAAAATAGTATGCCATGTGGGTATTTTTTGCTGTTCTGGCACCACAGGGGCTTCCTAAATGCGACATGCCCCCAAAAAACCATTTCAGCAAAAGTTGCTTTCAAAAAGCCAAATGTGACTCCTTCTCTTCTGAGCATTGTAGTTTGCCCGCAAAGCATTTTACATCCTAACATGGGGTATTTCCATACTCAGAAGAGATGGGGTTACAAATTTGGGGGGGCATTTTCTCCCATTACCCTTTGTAAAAATGGTAAATTTGGGGGAAAAACTGCACTTTAGTGAAAAAAAATTTTTTTTCATTTACACATCCGACTTTAACGAAAAGTCGTCAAACACCTGTGGGGTGTTAAGGCTCACTGGACCCCTTGTTACGTGCCTTGAGGGGTCTAGTTTCCAAAATGGTATGCCATGTTGGGGTTTTCTGCTGTTCTGGCACCATAGGGGCTTCCTAAATGTGACATGCCCCCCAAAAACCATTTCAGCAAAATTCCCTCTCCAAAATCCTATTGTCGCTCCTTCCCTTCTGAGCCCTCTAGTGCACCCGCCGAACACTTGACATACACATATGAGGTATTTCCTTACTCGAGAGAAATTGGGTTACACATTTTGGGGGGATTTTTCATCTATTACCCCTTGTAAAAATTCAAAAACTGGGTCTACAAGAACATGCGAGTGTAAAAAATGAAGATTTTGAATTTTCTCCTTCACTTTGCTGCTATTCCTGTGAAACACCTAAAGGGTTAACACACTTACTGAATGTCATTTTGAATACTTTGAGGGGTGCAGTTTTTATAATGGGGTCATTTGTGGGGTATTTCTAATATGAAGGCCCTTCAAATCCACTTCAAAACTGAACTGGTCCCTGAAAAATTCCGATTTTGAAAATTTTGTGAAAAATTGGAAAATTGCTGCTGAACTTTGAAGCCCTCTGATGTCTTCCAAAAGTAAAAACACGTCAATTTTATGATGCAAACATAAAGTAGACATATTGTATATGTGAATCAATGTATAATTTATTTGGAATATCCATTTTCCTTACAAGCAGAGAGCTTCAAAGTTAAAAAAAATGCAAAATTTTCATTTTTTTCATCAAATTTTGGAATTTTTCACCAAGAAATGATGCAAGTATCGACAAAATTTTACCACTAACATAAAGTAGAATATGTCACGAAAAAACAATCTCGGAATCAGAATGAAAGGTAAAAGCATCCCAGAGTTATTAATGTTTAAAGTGACAGTGGTCAGATGTTCAAAAAATGGCCGGGTCCTTAAGGTATATTTGGGCTGGGTCCTTAAGGGGTTAAAAAAGGCCTATCCAGTAACATCAAGGATGTGCTGGCCGCACGAGAGATTCCTGCCAACCTGCATGAACTTATCCATTTGGCCACCAGCATTGACATGCGTTTTTCTGAAAGACACCAGGAACTCTGCCAGGAAAAAGACCTTGATCTCTGGGCACCTCTCTCACAGTATCCTTTGTAATCTACCACTGTGCCTCCCGCCGAGGAGGCTATGCAAGTGGATCGGTCTCGCCTGACCCATGAAGAGAGGACTCGCCGAAGGGATAAAAATTCCCTGTACGTTCACATTGAGGGGTGGGGGGGGTAGACATCCAGCTGTTGCATAACTACAGCTCCCAGCATGCCCTTTTTGTATGCTGGGAGCTGTTGCTAAGCAACAGCAGGAGGCTATCACTCACCTCCTACTGCTGCTACGGGACACAGGTCAGTCCCTTGCCGCCGCCGCTGCTCCTGGGGCCCTGATCCCAACATTGACCCCTGGGATCGGGTCCCCAGCTCCCGGGGTCTTCTTCCCGCACCCGCTCACGTCCTCCGGAAGAGGGGCGGAGTGGGTTGCGGGAGTGACACCCGCAGCAGGTGCCCTGATTGGTCGGCAGGTAAACCGGCCGACGAATCAGGGCGATTGTGAGGTGGCACCAGTGCCACCTCACCCCTGCTGGCTATGGCTGTTCGGGGCCGTCAGAGACGGCCCCGATCAGCCAGTAATTCCGTGTCACTGGGTCACTGGAGACCCGATTGACCCGGAATCACCGCAGATCGCTGGGCTGAATTGTCCAGCGATCTGTGGCCATTGCCGACATGGGGGGACATAATGACCCCCCTGGGCAATATGCTGCGATGCCTGCTGAACGATTTCAGCAGGCATCCAGCTCCGGTCCCAAACTGGCTAGCGGTGGGGACCGGAATTCCCACGGGCGTATGGATACGCCCGCAGTCCTTAACCCCTTAAGGACCCAGGACGTACTGCGCCCCGGGCAGAGATCGGAAGCGGATGCCTGCTGAAATGATTCAGCAGGCATCCAGGGCAAACACAGAGGGGGGCCATGTCGGCCCCCCATGTCAGCGATCGACGCAAATCGCTAGGGAAGTCTCCCCTGCGATCTGCGGCGATACCGGGCTGATCTGGTCTCTGGGACCCGACCGCCCGGTAATTTTGCATGATCCCGGCTGTCACAGACAGCCAGGACCATGCTAAAGTATAGGAGCAAGGTGGCAAGCCTGCCACTTCCTCCTATCCCCTGCGATCCGTCGGTTAGCTAACCAACCAATCACAGGGGGGGCGGTTACTTCCTCCCACCCTGCCCGGCCCCTGGATGTCCGGAGAGGACAGGAGGAAGACCGGAGGACGCGGCGGGGGACGGGGAGCGCTGGGGACCGGCCCCGGTACTTACCTCGTCCTTGAAGACCCGGATCCTGACGATGAATTTTGGGGCTTTTTCTCCTTTCACCCCTTATGAAAAGGGGAAGTTGGGGTCTACACCAGCATGTTAGTGTAAAAAAATAAATGTTTACACTAACATGCTGGTGTTGCCCTATACTTTTCATTTTGACAAGAGGTAAAAGGGAAAAAAGCCCCCCAAAATTTGTAATGCAGTTTCTCCTGACTACGGAGATACCCCATATGTGGGCGTAAAGTGCTCTGGGGGCGCACAACAAGGCCTAGAAGGGAGAGTGCACCATGTACATTTAAGGTGATTTGCACAGGGGTGGCTCCGGTACTTACCTCGTCCTTGAAGACCCGGATCCTGACGATGAAGACAGCGGCGGCGGCGGTGACAGGTAAGTTCCTCTTCAGCCGCGGTCGGGCCCTTTACAGCAATGCACGTTGCCGTAAAGAGACATGCATTGCTGTAATGGGACCCTGTTTACTACAACTCCCAGCATGCCTAGACAGCCCTTGGCGTCTGGGCATGCTGGGAGTTGCAGTTTTGCAACATCTGGGGGTCCACAGTTTGGAGACCACTGTGCCCTTCCAGATGTTGCAAAACTACACATCCTCAGCATGCCCTTACTGTCCAGGCATGCTGGGAGTTGTAGTTCTTTAACATCTGGCCCTTCAGCTGTTGCAGAACTACAACTCCCAGCATGCCTGGACAGTTTTGTCATACTAAGAGTTGTAGTTTTGCAACATCTGGAGGGCTACAGCTTGGACACCACTACACAGTGGTCCCCATCCTGTTCTCCTACAGCTGTTGCGTAACCACTACTCCCAATATGCCCTTCGGCTGTCTGGGCATGCTGGGAGTTGTGGTTTTGCAACAACTGGAGGCACACTGGTTGGGAAACATTGTCTGTTTCCTAACTCAGTGTTTCCCAACCAGCGTGCCTCCAGCTGTTGCCAAACTATAACTACCAGCACGCACTGATAGACCGTGCATGCTGGGAGTTGTAGTTTTGCAACAGCTGGAGGTCCCCCCCCCCCCCCCCCTGTGAATGTACAGGGTACATTCACATGGGCCGGGGGCTTACAGTGAGTATCAGGCTGCAAGTTTGTGATGCAGCAAATTTTGCGCGGCAGCTCAAACTCGCCCGTGTGACTGTATCCTAAAAACACTACACTACACTGACACAAAATAAAATAAGTAAAAAACATTACATATACACATACCCCTACACAGCCCCCCTCCCCAATAAAAATGAAAAACGTCTGGTACGCCACTGTTTCTAAAATGGAGCCTCCAGCTGTTGCAAAACAACAACTCCCAGTATTGCCGGACAGCCGTTGACTGTCCAAGCATTCTGGGAGTTTTGCAACAGCCGGAGGCACCCTGTTTGGGAATCGCTGGCGTAGAATACCCCTATGTCCACCCCTATGCAAATCCCTAATTCAGGCCTCAAATGCGCATGGCGCTCTCACTTTGGAGCCCTGTCGTATTTCAAGGCAACAGTTTAGGGCCACATATGGGGTATCACCGTACTCGGGAGAAATTGCCTAACAAATTTTGGGGCTTTTTCTCCTTTCACCCCTTATGAAAAGGGGAAGTTGGGGTCTACACCAGCATGTTAGTGTAAAAAAATAAATGTTTACACTAACATGTTGGTGTTGCCCTATACTTTTCATTTTGACAAGAGGTAAAAGGGAAAAAAGCCCCCCAAAATTTGTAATGCAGTTTCTCCTGACTATGGAGATACCCCATATGTGGGCGTAAAGTGCTCTGGGGGCGCACAACAAGGCCTAGAAGGGAGAGTGCACCATGTACATTTAAGGCGATTTGCACAGGGGTGGCTGATTGTTACAGCGGTTTTGACAAACGCAAAAAAAAAAAACCACATGTGACCCCATTTTGGAAACTACACCCCTCATGGAATGTAATTAGGGGTGCAGTGAGAATTTAAACCCCACTGGTGTCTGACAGATCTTTGGAACAATGGGCTGTGCAAATTAAAAATTTTGTACAGCCCACTGTTCCAAAGATCTGACAGACACCAGTTGGGGTAAATGCTCACTGTACCCCTTGTTACTTTCCTCAAGGGGTCTAGTTTCCAAAATGGTATGCCATGTGGGGGTTATTTTGCTGTCCTGGCACCATAGGGGCTTCCTAAATGCGACATGCCCCCCAAGCAAAATTTGCTCTCAAAAAGCCAAATATGACTCCTTCTCTTCTGAGCATTGTAGTTCGCCCGTAGTGCACTTCAGGTCAACTTATGGGGTACCTCCATACTCAGAAGAGATGGGGTTACAAATTTTGGGGGTATTTTCTGCTATTAACCCTTGCATAAATGTGAAATTTGGGGGGGGAAACACACATTTTAGTGAATTTTTTTTTTTTTTTTACGTATGCAAAAGTCGTGAAACCCCTGTGGGGTATTAAGGCTCACTTAATTCCTTGCTACGTTCCTCAAGGGGTCTAGTTTCCAAAATGGTATGCCATGTGGGGGTTTTTCGCTGTCCTGGCACCATAGGGGCTTCCTAAATGCGACATGCCCCCCAAGCAAAATTTGCTCTCAAAAAGCCAAATATGACTCCTTCTCTTCTGAGCATTGTAGTTCGCCCGTAGTGCACTTCAGGTCAACTTATGGGGTACCTCCATACTCAGAAGAGATGGGGTTACAAATTTTGGGGGTATTTTCTGCTATTAACCCTTGCATAATTGTGAAATTTGGGGGGGAAACACACATTTTAGTGAAATTTTTTATTTTTTTTTACATATGCAAAAGTCGTGAAACACCTGTGGGGTATTAAGGCTCACTTAATTCCTTGTTACGTTCCTCAAGGGGTCTAGTTTCCAAAATGGTATGGCTTGTGTTTTTTTTTTTTTTTTGCTGTTCTGGCACCATAGGGGCTTCCTAAATGCAACATGCTCCCCAAAAACCATTTCTGAAAAACGTACTCTCCAAAATCCCCTTGTCACTCCTTCGCTTCTGAGCCCTCTACTGCGCCCGCGGAACACTTTACATAGACATATGAGGTATGTGCTTACTTGAGAGAAATTGGGCTACAAATACAAGTATAAATTTTCTCCTTTTACCCCTTGTAAAAATTCAAAAATTGGGTCTACAAGAAAATGCGAGTGTAAAAAATGAAGATTGTGAATTTTCTCCTTCACTTTGCTGCTATTCCTGTGAAACACCTAAAGGGTTAAAACACTGACTGAATGTAATTTTGAATACTTTGGGGGATGCAGTTTTTATAATGGGGTCTTTTATCGGGTATTTCTAATATAAAGACCCTTTAAATCCACTTCAAACCTGAACTGGTCCCTGAAAAATTGTGAGTTTGAAAATTTTGTGAAAAATTGGAAAATTGCTTCTGAACTTTGAAGCCCTCTGGTGTCTTCCAAAAGTAAAAACTCGTCAATTTTATGATGCAAACATAAAGTGGACATATTGTATATGTGAATAAAATAAAAAAATGTTTTGAATATCCATTCTCCTTACAAGCAGAGAGCTTCAAAGTTAGAAAAAGTTCATCAAATTTTGGGATTTTTCACCAAGGATGCAAGTTACCACAAAATGTTACCACTATGTTAAAGTAGAATATGTCACGAAAAAACAATCTCGGAATCAGAATGATAACTAAAAGCATTCCAGAGTTATTAATGTTTAAATTGACAGTGGTCAGATGTTCAAAAAATGGCCGGGTCCTAAGGTGTAAAATGGCTGGGTCCTTAAGGGGTTAAGGAATCGGAATGCAGGGCGTATCCATACGCCCTATGTCCTGAAGAGGTTAATTGAATTGAGATATGGACTCTTTGGCCGGCATTTATCATTGTAGGTATAAGTGAAGCATTTTTCTACCCCTTTTTTTTTTTTGTGTGCTGGTAATGTTTAGGAGCACGAAATTTATTAAAGGGGTACTCCAGTGAAAGCCTTTTTTCTTTTAAATCAACTTGTGGCAGAAAGTTAAACATATTTGCAAATTACTTCTATTAAAAAATCTTAATCCTTCCAGTACTTATTAGCTGCTGAATGCTACAGAGGAAATTCCTTTCTTTTTGGAACACTGATGACATCACGAGCACAGTGCTCTTTGCTGACATCTCTGTCCATTTTAGCAACCATGCATAGCAGATGTATTCTAAGGGCGCTCAGTGGTTAGCACTGCTGCCTTGCAGTGCTGGGAACTTGGGTTCAAATCCCACTAAGGACAACAATAAATAAAGCATTATTATTATTATAATAATGTCAGCAGAGAGAACTGTGCTCGTGATGTCATCAAATTCTTTTCATTTTGGAAACAGTGCTCTCTGCTGACATCATGACCACAGTGTTCTCTGTTGACATCTCTGTCCAGTTTAGGAACTGTCCAGAGCAGCATATGTTTTCTATGGGGATTTTCTCCTACTATGGACAGTTCTTAAAATGGACAGAGATGTCAGCAGAGAGCACTGTGGTCATGATGTAAGCAGAGAGCTCTGTGTTCCAAAATGAAAAGAATTTCCTTTGTAGTATTCAGCAGCTAATAAGTACTGGAAGGATTAAGATTTTTTAATAGAAGTAAATTACAAATCTGTTTACGTTTCTGGCACCAGTTGATAAAAAAAAAAAAAAGTTTCCCACTGGAGTACCCCTTTAAAGTAAAATCCACATGAATGCCTGAAGGTTTCCCAAAGGAACACAGGGGGAGATTTATCAAAACCTGTGGAAAAGAAAAGTTTCCCCTAGCAACCAATCAGATCGCTTCTTTCATTTTGTAAAGGCCTTGTTAAATGATCTGATTGGTTGCTATGGGCAACTAGGCTACTTTTCCTCTGGACAGGTTTTGATAAGTCTCCCCCATAGCCTCTGCTGGCTGCTTTCTTCCCATAGTGTATCTTGATGCCTACTCTTCCTCAGACAAGTGACACACATGCATTCTATCATTCACATGATGTAAAAAAGTGGTATTAGCCAGATCAGGCCCCCTTCTCCATTTTGCTCTGTGATCTAGATACAAGGCTCATGTGACTAATGTAGGCACTGTTGGTCAGGGCTGGTACAAGGATTTTTGCCACCCTAGGCAAAAGCTAATTTTGCTGCCCCCTTGACTCTGCCCATTGGCCCGCCCTATGACACTCCCCACTTTACAACTGGAGTGACACACTGTAACAAGCCTCCTCCTCATGCTGCTGGCTGAGCGAAAGGTTCGGATGCTGGTTGTCTAACTTTCTTGCAGCAGGCAGAGCGGTGCTCCCCATCAAGAGGGCGCTTTAGGCGGCTGCCTATTTTGCTTATAGGCATGGGGACATTGAGGCTTAGTAGCCCTGTAAGCAGCAGACTGTAATGGACTGCTTATAGACTTGTATTGCTATCTAGATGAACTTGCTTAGTTATTTGTGCACTAGGGGATCTAACCAGATGAGCTAGCTTTAGATGGTTCACCAATTGTCCTTCCTTCTTCTACCCAGGTGACTACTCAGCTAAATTTGGCTCCTGGTAAAGTTGTTCTGATCCTTATGCTTGCCCACATCATTTATTGATTGGCTCAACAAAAAAAAAAAGGGCTGTCCATGTATACTCTGATATAGAGCACAGAGAATTGCAACTGTAGACTGGTCAGTACTAGTGTTGAGCGGCATAGGCCATATTCGAATTCGCAAATATTCGCGAATATATGTACGAATATTCGTCATATTCGCGAATATTCGCATGTTCGTAATATTCTCGTTTTATTTTCGCATATGCGAATATTCGCGTGTGCGAAAATTAACATATGCGAAAATTCGCATATACAACAATTAGTACAAGCGAACATTCGCATATACGAAAATTTGCATATGCGAAAATTCGCACACCGGTCTCACACAGTAGTATTAGAGCCTTCTTACACCACATAAGCTGGAAGCAGAGAGGGATGATCACTGTGATGTGTACTGTGAAAAAAATAAAAAATAAAAAACGAATATTCGTAATTACGAATATATAGCGCTATATTCGCAAATTCGCGAATATGCAATATTCGCGAATAAAATTCTAATTGCGAATATTCGCGAGCAACACTAGTCAGTACACTAGCCAGGGCAACTGTGTGATGCCCAGTAAGTATTGTGCATGGGTCCTGTTCTACTCATTGTGACCCATTCATGATATTTGCTTGGTATTAGGTAGTTGTAGGTGTGTATACAGACTACTGTTAGTCACTGATCAGAACTGCCCACTGGACTCTATAGCCCAGACTCACAAGTACATTTTTGGTCAGGGCTAATTAACATCACGTTTGGAGAATTTAAGGGGTATTCCGGGCAAAAACATTTTATCCCCTAGGATAGGGGATAAGGGATAAGATGTCTGATTGCTGGGGGCCCACTGATCGCCCGGGAGGGGGGGGGGGGGGGGATGGAGGTGGCGTGGCGTGACATCACGTCCCCAGTCCGGGAGACCCGGAGGTTTCCGAAACTGGAGATTCTATGCGGGTGCTGCAGGGAGATCGCGTGGGGTCTCAGCAGCGGGACCCCCACAATCAGACATCTTATCCCCTCTCCTTTGGATAGGGGATAAAATGTTTTAAGGATGGGGCTTTGTTGTTTTCTTCCTCACCTTCAAAAAATCATAACACTTTCAATATTTCACCTACAGACCCACATGAGGGCTTGTTGTTTGTGTCCCCAATTTTGCTTTGTCATGCCATCAGTCATTTCACCACAAAATCCATGGCGAAACCGGAAAAAAAATATTTGTGGTGCAAAATTGAAGGAAAAAAAAAACACACCATTTTGTAACTTTTGGGGGCTTCCGTTTCTATGCAGTAAAAATGACACCTTCTCTTTATTCTGTAGGTCCATACAATTAAATTGATACCCTACTTATATAGATTTGATTTTGTTTTACTTCTGTTAAAAAATTATAACTTTTTGCCCCATAATTTGTATGTTTAAAAATGTCCTCTTCTGACCTTTACAACTTTTTTATTTTTCTGCATACGGGGATGTATAGAGCAAATTTATTTGTTTTCATCGGTACCATTTTTGTTTTGATGAGACTTTTTCATCGCTTTTTAGGATATACAAAGTGACCAAAAATACACAATTTTGGACTTTGGTATTTTTTTTTTTATGTAAACGCCATTGACCGTGTGGTTTATTTAACATAATATTTTTATAGTTTGGACATTTATGCATGTTTTATTTCTTTTTTATTGTTTTATTTAAAAAATGGGAAAAGGGGGTGATTTAAACTTTTATTAGGGAAGGGGTTAATGCATATGTATTACTATTTTTTCTTTTTACACTTTTTTTTAGTCCCCATAGGGGACTAAAAAAGATTGCATACACTGATCAATGCTTCTCCATAGGAGAGCATTGATCAGTGTTATCGGTGCTCTATTGCTTCAGCCTTGCATAGCTAACTGAAGGCCTGAAGCACCGATTGGATAGCAGGGAGGAAGGTAAGAGACCTCCTGCCGTCCTCTCAGCTGATCGGGATGCCGTGGCAGCACGATCAGCCCATTGAGCTAGCCGGCAACGGGATTTACCTCTTTTAGACTGAGCTAACCGGGAACAGGATTTACCGCTTCAGCCTGGCATAGCTGACTGAAGGCCTGGAGCACCAATCGGAAGAGACCTCCCGCCGTCCCCTCAGCTGACTGAGATGTCGCGGTTTTGCTTCAGCAGTCCTGATCAGCCCATTGAGCTAGCTGTGAACAGGATTTACCGCCTTTAGACACTGCAATAAACTTTGATTGCTGCGTCTAAATGGTTGATTCCTGACATCAGCCTGATCGGCGATGTTCGGCATTAGCCATGGGTCTCGGCTGCTGATAGCAACCTGGAGTCACTGGGTATGATGCGTCATACATAGGGAGCCCGCAGAGGATGTAAATATATGTCCATTTGCTGGAAGGGGCTAAAAAACTAGCCGCTGCCGTATCCCTGTCGGATCCGTGCCACACCCAATTTATTTGTTGAGCTGGATGGAGTCAGTAAGTGACTCTGGTCAGCTTATTTTTGGACCGTATTTGGTTTTGTTGCCGAACTGAAAACAATGGCCTGTCATTGTTTAGGTTTAGCAACAAAACCAGATATGGTCCAAAAATGAGCTGAATGAAGTCACTTACTGTGGCGGGACCACCGGTGTACGGCGGGACCACAGGTGTAGCAGTGTGAGTGGTGGGATCAGATGTTATTAACCCTGGGGGCTGGATGGTATTAACCCCTAGTGTTCGTGACACCAGTGTGGTTTTCGGGTTCCGGAACACCACACACCCGGATTCTCCGCTATCCCAATTGCTAGAAGTGAAATGAGAGTCCACAACCAGTTATGGACAAACGGAGGCTTTACTGAGTAGAAGACAGGTGTAATTATCTTCACAGTTAAAGGGGTAGTCCAGTGGTGAAAAACTTATCCCCTATCCTAAGGATAGGGGATAAGTTTGAGATCGCGGGGGGTCCGACCGCTGGGGCCCCCTGCGATCTCTCTGTACGGGGCCCCGGCTCTCCGCCGAGATAGCGGGTGTCGACCCCCGCACGAGGCGGCGGCCGACACGCCCCCTCAATACATCTCTATGGCAGAGCCGGAGATTGCCGAAGGCAGCGCTTCGGCTCTACCATAGAGTTGTATTGAGGGGGCGTGTCGGCCGCCGCCTCGTGCGGAGGTCGACACGCCCCCTTCCAGCGGGCTGTCGGGGCTCCGTACAGGAGATCGCGGGGGGCCCCAGGGGTCGGACCCCCCGCGATCTGCAACTTATCCCCTATCCTTAGGATAGGGGATAAGTTGCTCACCACTGAATCACCACTGGACTACTCCTTTAAGGCCAGAATTCCCAGAGAGGTGGCCAGGACCCAGAGGACCTTGCAGCTTGCTGGACCAATATACTTGTAGTTAACTTGACTTGAAATTAGACTTGACTTGACTATGTGCAGGACTTGACTAGTTTCAGTGACAGCAGACATAGACTTGAGACTTACTGGAATGACTGTAGCTTTTGGGGTCTTCTAGATGCTGATCACTTGCACTGAGATCTCTGGTGGTTACTGTGCTCAGTAAGGTAGCAGGTGTTAAGAGTTAAGAGTGAGATTTGTAATGGCTGCCCCTTTATATAGTGGGGGCTGGACTAAAGCCCATTGGTCAAGCTGTGGGTCATAGGTTAAGCTGGTGCTCTCTGGGAGAACATGTGCGTGACTGCATGACATAACATGTGACAGACCTACACAGGTCTTTGAGACCTCCCACAGGTCCTCTATACTACCTATACATAGGGATCCTGTCTAGGCATTAAAGTGATACACACACCTTTATAAAACCAACAGGGGGAGACCTTGCAGGGGAGCCCCCAAGGTCATTGAGGGTCTCAACCTGACAGGGCCTAAGGGTAGTACTGGACCATGTCCTGTACTGGGACATCACACTTACTGACAGCTCATTCAAATCAATGGGGTGTGGTACCCAAAACGTCATATGAATGCACCCATACAATTAATTAAAATCAATATGCTCGGCTGTGTTCACACATAGTGGGCCTCATTTACTAAGAGGGTCGGGTTTTTACTAGTGGGAAAAGTTGTTTCAGACTTGCAGGATTCCTCTCTATTTACTATGGGGAAAAATCGGGAACATTTTCTGACCAGCTTTTTCTAGGTGGCAATTTCCAGTCATTTACCCACAGGATTTTCTTTGAATTCAGTAGTAAATCGGTCAGGTTGTGTAACCACGCCCCCTTTGGCTGGTCACGCCCCTTTGAACCAGACCACGGTCCTTTTCGGCTTTTCACAGTGCAATGTCGGGTTTGTCGGATTTTCCTGGCACACACCGGCGCAGACATGTCGCCAAAATAACCCGACAAAAACTGGTCTGTTTCAGCTTAAATAAATGAGGCCCAATATTTTGGTCAGTATGTCAGAGTTTTAAACCAAAACCAGAGGTGGTTCCAAAACACAGAAAAAGCTACAAATCTTTCCATTATAGTGTCGGTTCCACTCCTGATTTCGGCTAAAGGGTTACTCCGGCCCTGAGACATCTTATCCCCTATATAAAGGATAGGGGATAAGATGTCTCACCGCAGGAGTCCCGCCGCTGGGGACCCCCACAATCTTGTATCCGCCACCCACCTGTTTGAGCAGCATGCCGCGGTGCCAGCTCACAAACAGCCGGGTGGCGAATACAAGATTGTGGGGGTCCCCAGCGGCGGGACTCCTGCGGTGAGAAAAGGGGATAAGATGTCTCAGGGCCGGAGTACCCCTTTAAGAAATCCTGACCAAAATACAATGGTTGGAATTTGGCAATTGGCAGGCACCTGCAAAATTGAGTGTGCAGTGTGTTTTTATTTTGCGCACTGACTTTTCTAATATTTGCACTATTTTTATCATTGCCTGTGCTGGTTACGTAATTTTTTCTCATTGTGCGGTCAGGAGATGCACTAGTTGGTGCGCTGAATTTATCACTCGTGCACAAATTTTTTTTTGTCAAAATATACTTCAGTGACCGGCTGGCTTAGAAATGTGTGTGAGCTTTTCACCCTTTTTTTGCACTATCCTGTGGTGCCTGTCATTTGTGCACATTTATGAAGTGTTCTGCGCAACATTACACATTTTGCACAGCGACTGGGAAAACCACACATTTGCACACGTTTCATATTGTGCAAAAATCTGTGTCAATAATAAATCCCTCCTAAGGGTACGTTCACACATGGGTTACCCATGAGTTTTTCCACTGCAGATTTTATGCGGCTGATTTTTTGTAGCGGAAAATCGGCAGCAGACCCGATTGAGGCCAATGTAATCTGTTAATACATTTTTTTTTTTTACCTTAGAATAATTTTTTCTGTAAATGTACTGTACTACTCTCCCCCACTAGAGGGCAAACCATAACGTGTTTATCTTTTCTTTCCTCCACCAGGGGGCAATACAATACATTCAAGGTTATAAACCCATTATCAAAATCTCGTTCCGCGGTATAATATATACTACACTAAACACGTATATTACCACAGCTACAATAACCCGTAACATTACCACACTACATTTCCCAGCAGCCCCCTTCGTTAAAATGACGTGGACTATAATTCCGCTTTTAGGATGTCCCAAGAATTCCGGGAATTGTAGTCTTTCCTGACAGAACGATATGCCTTAGCAACGCTGTACGGACTTCATATCCCATCGTCCTTTGCAAAAACAAAAACCTTAAGCCGTAGACGGCTGTCATACGCCGCGTCGCAATGCATGCCGGTTGTTGTAATCTCTGTCCTACGAAATAGACTGTCAGACAAGCCGTGGCTGGACTACATTTCCCGGCATTCCTCGTGTAGTAGGTTGAATTCCCTGGTTTGAAAGCGGCCCCGTCAGCGCCCGGGACTTCGGAGGCTGTGGAGTTGGCTGCTGGCGGGATGGCGTCTTTTGTGACCGAAGTCCTGGCACATTCTGGGCGGCTGGAGAAGGAGGATTTGGGCACGAAAATCAGTCGCCTGTCTCGGAGGGTGGAGGAAGTGAAGGTATGTGCTGTGTGATCCTAGGTGACTTCTCTCATCACGTGACTCTGGGGATCTGTCAGTATCTAAATATGTGTGCTCACACCCATAGGATACATAGGGTGCCACTGGATGAGCATGTGCTCACACCCATAGGATACATAGGGTGCCACTGCATGAGCATGTGCTCACACCCATAGGATACATAGGGTGCCACTGGATGAGCATGTGCTCACACCCATAGGATACATAGGGTGCCACTGGATGAGCATGTGCTCACACCCATAGGATACATAGGGTGCCACTGGATGAGCATGTGCTCACACCCATAGGATACATAGGGTGCCACTGCATGAGCATGTGCTCACACCCATAGGATACATAGGGTGCCACTGGATGAGCATGTGCTCACACCCATAGGATACATAGGGTGCCACTGGATGAGCATGTGCTCACACCCATAGGATACATAGGGTGCCACTGGATGAGCATGTGCTCACACCCATAGGATACATAGGGTGCCACTGGATGAGCATGTGCTCACACCCATAGGATACATAGGGTGCCACTGGATGAGCATGTGCTCACACCCATAGGATACATAGGGTGCCACTGCATGAGCATGTGCCCACACCCATAGGATACATAGGGTGCCACTGGATGAGCATGTGCTCACACCCATAGGATACATAGGGTGCCACTGGATGAGCATGTGCTCACACCCATAGGATACATAGGGTGCCACTGGATGAGCATGTGCTCACACCCATAGGATACATAGGGTGCCACTGGATGAGCATGTGCTCACACCCATAGGATACATAGGGTGCCACTGGATGAGCATGTGCTCACACCCATAGGATACATAGGGTGCCACTGGATGAGCATGTGCTCACACCCATAGGATACATAGGGTGCCACTGGATGAGCATGTGCTCACACCCATAGGATACATAGGGTGCCACTGGATGAGCATGTGCTCACACCCATAGGATACATAGGGTGCCACTGGATGAGCATGTGCTCACACCCATAGGATACATAGGGTGCCACTGGATGAGCATGTGCTCACACCCATAGGATACATAGGGTGCCACTGGATGAGCATGTGCTCACACCCATAGGATACATAGGGTGCCACTGGATGAGCATGTGCTCACACCCATAGGATACATAGGGTGCCACTGCATGAGCATGTGCTCACACCCATAGGATACATAGGGTGCCACTGGATGAGCATGTGCTCACACCCATAGGATACATAGGGTGCCACTGGATGAGCCGGGGTGCTTACACACTATACATTGTTCTCTCAGCATGCCCGGACAGCCAACGGAGTTCCTGCACTTTTTCCATAGCAGGAACGCAGTTCCCATTAGCAGGAGTCCTGCTGGACCGGCCCTTAAAGGGTTACTCCTCCCCTAGACATGTTATCCCCTATCCATAGGATAGGGGATAAGATGTCTGATCGTGGGGGTCCCACTGCTTGGGACCCCTGCGATCTTGGCTGCGGCACCCCAGACATCTGGTGCACGGAGCGAACTTCGCTCTGTAACGGATGACTGGTGATGCAGGACGGAGGCTCGTGATGTCACAGTAATGCCCCCTCAATGCAAGTCTCCCATTGAGGGGGCATAACTGTGACATCTCCCATAGACTTGCATTGAGGGGCCGTGCGCTGCACCCAACACTCTAAACTAACGCTGTGAGCAGCAGGAAGAATGTGGGGGTCCCCAGCGGCGGGACCCCCAGGATCAGACATTTTATCCCCTATGGATAGGGTATAAGATGTCCAGTACCCCTTTAAGTGGAAACCTAGGGTGAGTTCCAGCACTTTCCAATATGTGACACACTGAATCCTCCCAATTGAGCGCTAACCCCGTCCAATATGGTAGATCAGTAAGGAACTGTGGCCACTCCATGTTTGTAAAAAAAATGTGTGAAAAACAAAACGTAAGCCCTATGAAACCTAATGGCGTGCAACGGTATTCTGAAGTGTATTTTGCAATGAGTGAAAAACCTAAAGCGTAAACCTAACCAAAGGGCGGAAAAGAGGGAACCTGAATGGACCAAAACTGGACGGAGCACAACGGCAACATTGCCTAAACAAGCGCTGATCTTGTAGATTGGCGCTTAATTACCGAGCCTAGTCACAACGCAAGCGTCCAGCGGGGAGAGTACACCCGCTAGATCTCCAGTTGCTGTAAAGCTACAACTATACACCTGCTGGGAGTTGTAGTTTTCCAACAGCTGGGGGCTCTACTTATCTGTCCACAGGTGCTACTGATGCTTTAAAGAAGATCTGCAGCAGCTGAGGCGCACACAATTCACTTTATTGTATCTTCCTTACTAAAATAGCTCATTTAGGTATATGCCTGTGTTTCCCAAGCAGTGTGCCTCCAGCTGTGGCAAAACTACAATTCCCAGCATTCCCGGACAGCCGTTGGCTGTCCGGGCATGCTGGGAGTTGTAGTTTTGCCACAGCTGGAGGCACACTGCTTGGGAAACACTGGCATATAAGGTTCATTGGAGGAGAGTTATGAAAACCTGTATGGAGGAAGAGTGGTGCAGTTGCCCATAGCAACCAATCAGATCGCTGCTTTCATTTTCAAAAAGGCCTGTGAAAAATGAAAGCAGTGATCTGGTTGGTTGCTAGGGGCAACAGCACCACTCTTCCTCCATACAGGTTTTCATAAATCTCCCCCCGTTGTGTGTGTATATACTTTGCCTCATAACCCAAGCTTCAGATCCCTACTTCCAGTCAGTGACTGGAAGCAGTTTTAATCTCTTTAAAATGGCACAGTAAGGAACACCCATTTTCTCTTCCACTTTGTCGCTACTGTAAACGCTGTGAATGTTTTGCTTAAAAATTCCTTCTTTTGAGTGTTCCAGCCAAAAAAAAAATGCTGACTGAACCCGATATGTTATCAGGGGTCCATGAGTGTCCCCCAGTAATAATACATTACATACTACTCAATCCTACAGATGTCAAAAGTAACAATCCTTTATTAAGGTGCGTTCACACGGCCGTCTGTCCCCGTTTTTTTTTTTTTTTTTTTTTTTTTTTTTTTTATCCCAGTTTGCTTTTTTGCAGGCTGTAAAATGATTCTAAACGGTTTAAAAAAAAATCCCATTCATATCAATGGAATTATCATTAGCGCAGGTTTTTGTGCAGTTGTGGTGTTTTCCCAGTTACTACGCAAAATTTATGTTGCACTCATTAGTTTATAAATTTGCACAAGTGACGGGAAGCCTCGGGATAGTGCAAAAAAAAAAAAAAAAGTGAAATGCCCACACACATTCCTACACCAGCCGGTCACTGGCGCTCATTTGTTGCGCAAAAATAATTCTTGGGCAAGTGATAAATCCAGCACAACAAGAGTAAAATCAAAGCCAGCACAAAATATAGCAAAATTAGATAATTTCGCTTAAAATATAAACGGCGCGCGCCAGTTGATGAGTTCCCTCCATAGGGTCATGCATACAGTAACAAAATTCCCAATCCTGTATTATAGTCACTAGTTCAACAATGTTGTTGCTATAAGCAGTACCCTATATATTAGTCCCTGTTTGGCTATAGGACATTTGATAGATGTGTCATTTTATTTGACTTTTTTATTTGTATTTTTTTATCACATTTTGTTTAATTTTGTATATGATACTGAATCGTACCAATATATTATTGTTACATTTGTCACCTGTAGGATTCAGTGGTATTTATGTATATATTATATATTACTTTATATTATGACTTTTTTTTTCAGATCCGCTGTGAGCAAGGTGCAGGATTTTTTGATCTCCTGTAGTACTTTCTATGTTCTTCTAATGCTAATTCTACTAACCTACTTGTCGGTGTCATAATATATCCTCATAATAAAGACAGGCTGCTAATGCTACTTAATGGGATATAGTACAGTGGTTTCTCTGACTCTATATACTCCAGGCCATGGAATGCTTTTATCCATACTAACTAGTTTGTTAGTAATATGAAGCCGAACATAGAGGTGAAGCGCAGCTCCTGGTAATGTCATGTTACTATATACAGCTGCTGGGGGACACGGGACAGCAACATGTGACACATTCATTTGCCAGGCGTACAATGTTTATTTGCAAAGGATCTCAATATGTACACTGCTCAAAAACATAAAGGGAACACTTAAACAATAGACATGTGCAATTCGTTTCGGAACGAATACTAAACTTAACGAATTTTCCCGTTTTCGGGTGTTCGTTACAATCCGAATGCACGAAAAAAAAAAATCGAATATTTCCGAAAAAGAATACAAATACGAATATACAGTTAACAAATGCATTCGTTAAGTAACGCAGAACGAATAATGCATGTTAAAGAATAACGAAAACTTGCCTTCCTACACAGAGAAAACTGCAAAAAAAGGTGAAAACAACAAGAATCCTAAGGTAACACCTGCTTATTACAAAAGAGGATCAGCAAGTGAAACGAATGTGCATTTCGTTTAGTAACGAATGCTAAATTTAACGAATTTTACAGATATAACGAAAGACCCAAATTAACAAATGCATTCGATGTTATTAACGAATGCATCCGAAAACGAAAAAAAATTTCGCGGATGCATCCGAAAACCGAATATGACGAATGCCCAGCATTCTGAATATTCACAGAACCGAAAAAAAATAAAATAAACGAAAAAAACGAAATTTTGGGTTCTGCACATGTCTATTAAACAACACAATGTAACTCCAAGTCATTCATACTGGGGGAGATTTATCAAAACATGTGCAGAGGAAAAGTTGCCCAGTTGCCCATAGCAACCAATCAGATTGCTTCTTTCATTTTTAACAAGGCCTCGCAAAATGAAAGAAGCAATCTGATTGGTTGCTATGGGCAACTGGGCAACTTTTCCTCTGCACAGGTTTTGATAAATCTCCCCCACTGTCCACTCAGGAAGCATACACTGATTGACCATCAATTTCACATGTTGTTGTGCAAATGGAACAAACAGGTGGAAATTATAGGCAATTGGCAAGACGCCCCCAATAAAGGAGTGGTTCTGCAGGTGGTGACTACAGACCACTTATCAGTTTCTATGCTTCCATGCTGATGTTTTGGTCACTTTTGAATGCTGGCGGTGCTTTCACTCTAGTGGTAGCATGAGACGGAGTCTACAACCCACACAAGTGGCTCAGGTAGTGCAGCTCATCCAGGATGGCACATCAATGCAAGCTGTGGCAAGAAGGTTTGCTGTGTCTGTCAGTGTAGTGTCCAGAGCATGGAGGCGCTATCAGGAGACATGGAGGAGACCGTAGGAGGGCAACAACCCAGCAGCAGGACCGCTACCTCCGCCTTTGTGCAAGGAGGAGCACTGCCAGAGCCCTGCAGAATGACCTCCAGCAGGCCACATGTGCATGTGTCCACTCAAATGGTCAGAAACAGACTCCATGAGGGCTCGACGTCCACAGGTGGGGGTTGTGCTTCCAGTCATTGTGACTTGTTTTAAGTTGGATCAGCCTGTAGAGTGGTTTTCTACTTTGATTTTGAATGTGACTCCACTGATAAATTTGATTTCCATTGATAATTTTTGTGTGATTTTGTTGTCAGCACATTTAACTATGTAAAGACAAAGGTATTTTATATGATTAGTTAATTCAGATCTAGGATGTGTTGTTTGTGTTCCTTTTATTTTTTTTGAGCAGTGTATTTGCCAAGTGTCTTAAGTTCTAGTACTATATACACAGACTTGTTCTAATAAACCTATTGTATCATGAATGTAGTTTAAATGCTTTATCTGTGCCTTATAACCTTCTTAGTGATGCTCCACCTTCTTTAACAGCAGCTATAATGTCAGCAGTATACATTGTAGCATCTTTATAAAATATCTTTAAATATCGTTTTATAAATCTAATAAAAACCTGCATGGTTTTATTGAATTAACCCTTAACAGTAACGACATGGTGCACTGTTTTAAGCCCTTAAGAATCCGCTCCATGATGATTTATACAGTACAATACTAGATGGCATGTGGAAGGAGGGGGGGTCCACTAGTGCATTGGCATTGCAAAGTGCTGTGAGCAGAAAGGTAATAAACAGCAGCAGCACAGCAAGTGAAGGGTTGCACTTAACATTGCTGCTGCTAAGATTAGAGGAAATCCTTGATTTACCTTGCATAGACAGTGCAGATCATCTGAACACTCATAGATTGCAGGTACACATGCCAGGCTCTCTGTCCTCTCTCCACCACAGACCAGTTATATACCCATGGCCCCTCCATTGACCACTGGCGACATTCTGCCCTGACTATGTTGGTAGTTAGAGTAATGATCTGTAAACCTGCTGCTCACGTCTGGGTACACAAGGACATTTATTTATTACTGGTGACTGTCATTTTTGCAGAAGCGACACCAGTAAGTGAGTAAATGAAGAGTAATTCACTCAGAAAATTTAACGTGCGGAAAAAATAAAAAAAAATTCTCGTGAAATTTGTGCGTAATTGCGCGCGGACATGGGGGAGAAAGAAGTGAAGGGGTTTTTCAGCCATTTCTGTGCAAATTCTGCGCAAAAACGATGTCGGGCGGAATTTTTTTTTTACCATTGACTTCAATTGATTTCTGCTAGCGGATTCCGCTTGAAGAATGAACATGTCCTTTCTTCAAGCGGAACGGAATTCAGCGTCGGAATTCTGCTAGCAGAATTTCCGCAGTGTGAACAGGGCAGCAGAAATAACATTAAAGTCAATGGGCAGAGGAGATGTGCATTAGTTTGTAGCGGAGAATTCAAGAGGAATTACTCAAGTAAATTCCTCTTGAATTACTCCGTGTGAACGCACCCTAATTGTGACACTTTACTAAGCTGATGAATGGTAAGTGAGAAGATCCTGGACAGGCTGTTTATAGGTTCCTGTGATGTATTGGGGTCTCTCACAGTGACTGCTATTCTTTATAATGTAAGAGTAGACCATATTTTTACCTCTATTATCTGTGTTTGTCTTTATAGGGTGAAGTCTGTGACATGATCAATAAGAAGTACGATGAGTTCCTTCCCAGCATGCAGAGCGCCGAGGACCTGGTGGCACAGGTGAACAGTCTGAACAGGGATGTAGATATTCTAACTTCAACAATAGAAAATGAGGTGAGTTCTGTTGTGCGATGCCCTATATCAGTGGTCTTCAACCTGCGGACCTCCAGATGTTGCAAAACTACAACTCCCATCATGCCCGGACAGCCAAAGGCTGTCCGGGCATGCTGGGAGTTGTAGTTTTGCAACATCTGGAGGTCCGCAGGTTGGAGACCACTGCTCTATATGTTGTTGACCAATTTCTCTGAACAGCTAATACTTCTACTATCGGGAAATGATGACGGCCTTAAAGAGTTTCTCTATGGTTTGAGAAAAGGGTCTCCTTTCTTCAGAAACAATTCCACGTGTTCATGGGTCAGTGTTTCCCAACCAGGGTGCCTCCAGCTGTGGCAAAACTACAACTCCCAGCATGCCCAGACAGCAAAAGGCTGTTTTGCCACAGCTGGAGGCACCCTGCTTGGGAAACACTGTCATGGGTTATACTTGCTGTTGCAGCTCAGCCTTTCTCACCTATTCACAGGATAAATGGTGTGTGTTTTATTACTGGGGGTCCCATTGCTAGGTCTTCCCATCAGTCAGGTATCCAAGCTCCCTGTTCCTCCTCAAGGCATGACCGCAGTGAGAGCTTTGAATGGACGGCTGGTCAGGCATGTGCTCGGCTGAATCATTGAAAGCCTGTGGGACTTCTGGAGATAGCCAAGCACTGTACTCCGCTGTTTTCACCTGTCCCATATATAGACTGGCATAGCAGGACATATGCACAACTATCACTGCTTCAAACTCCTCTATTATGCTCAGTGGGGTCCGACCTGTAATAACGTCACAAATCACAAAGAAAATAAGGAGTGTCTGCCTCTCCAGCTTGAATCTGAACTGTCAAAGTGTATCTGTTATATCACAGAAAAAAAATAAGGCTTATATATAGGTAATTCACATGCTGTATATGTCTTTTTTTCATGTGTCTGTTTCCTGTATTTGGCTCATGTCCCTCTGTTCTGCTCACTCATTCTGACATCCACTACTCGGGAAGCGGCATGTTCCAGGCAAGCACTGAGCGCTCCCTCTCTTACCATGCATTTACTTTCTCTCTGAATCTGTTGTGCTGTGCTGGGTCTCTTCATCCAATTACTATAGGCTGCTCTGTAACCCCTTCCTCTCTGTTTTTAGACAGGAGTCTGACAGATGGGACAGGAATGAGCACAGAGTAGTGCCAGTCCAGCCCTAACTTAATGGACTTTTTCAAACCCTGTGCTTCATCTGGGACAAAGATGATACTGCAGCTAGACAGGATTATGTTCTGGATGGTATGGGGACCCCTTTATAAGACATGATTTCAATAAAAAGGAGAGATAAAGATATATATAATCTCTATTTTTTCTCTCTTTATATATATATATATATATATATATATATATATATATATATATATATATATATATATTAGAAAGGTTAATGTTTTGCCAAGATGTATAGCATCTAAACGATTTTGGAATCTCAAAGTACCTATTTAAGACTACACTTTTAATATTTCAGCAAGAACAGGTGAATCGCAGGATGGGATGGCATTTTTAGGTTGTGCTGCAGAATAATACTGTGGATTTTGGTCACACGACCATTTAGTTTATTGGCGAAGATGGATAATTTTATATCCAGAACGCATTGAAACACCTCTTGAAATACCACTTTAACAATATCCATGAAATCCCTGACATTAAAATGTATTCCTCTTTATTTAGGTTCAGAATGATCTGAAAGTGGCCATCAGTGAATTTACAGAACTGAAGCATCAGCTGGAGAGAAACACCATGATCCTGGGAGTTCTCGGGCAGCTACAGGAGGTTAGTACATGGCTTATGTGTCTTCATTATACAATGGTCATGAGTCATGGCTTGGGGAGGATGACTGACTGATCATTTTATTATCACAAGAAATGTTAATTAGATAACTCTATTTCACTTGGTCTCACTTTGCATTCCTTTTGACCCCTTAACCACTTAAGGACCTAGGGCGTATGGATATGCCTTGACATCCTGGTACTTGACGTCCTGGTACTACGCCCGTGGGAATTTCGGTCCCCGGGGTGGACCGGGGTGACTGCTGATATCGTCGGTGATCAGCGCAAATAGCAAGTGAATTCACACTTGCGATTTGCGCCGATTCCGGGTCATACGGGTCTATGGTGACCCGGTGACCCGGAATTTAAGGGGGATCGCGGTTGGCTAAGACACCCACGATCCCCCTGAAGGCATAGGAGTACGGTGGCAGAGGTGCCACCCCTCCTATCCCTGCTATTGGTCTGCTATTGTTCGTCAGAGGCGACGACCAATAGCAGATCGGGGGGGGGGGGGGGGGGGTTAACTTTCGTTTTCCCCGTCCTGCCCACCCACAATAGACGGGGCAAAACTGGGAAACAAAGGGGACCGAGCGCCGACTTCCACTTTCCGATCCGGAGGCTGCGGCGACGGTGATTGGCGGGCGGCGTGACGTGCGTCTGAAGAGGACGGCTCCCAGGATCCTACGGAAGCCGGTAAGTTGATCTGGAGGGCTACAGTCTGAGACTGTGGTCTCTAAACTCTATCCCTCCAGATCTTGCAAAACTACAATTACTAGCATGCCCACATAGCTGTTTTCTGTCTGGGCATGCTGGGATTTGTAGTTTTGCAACGTCTGGAGGGTCACAGTTTGGAGATCACTGTGCACTGGTCTAAAAAACTGTAGCCCTCCAGATGTTGCAAAACTGCAAATCCCAGCATGCCCAGACAGCAAACAGCTGTCTCGGCATGCTGGGAGTTGTAGTTGGGTACCTCCAGCTGTTGCATAACTATATCTCCCAGCATGCCCATCGGTGATTAGTGCATGCCGGGAGTTGCAGTTTTGCAACAGCTGGAGGCACACTGGTTGGAAAACCTTCAGTTAGGTTCTGTTACCTAACTCAGAATTTTCCAAACTGAAGGTTTTCCAACCAGTGTGCCTCCAGCTGTTGCAAAAGTACAAATCCCAGCATGCACGGTCTGTCAGTAATGCTGGGAGTTGTAGTTTTGAAACAGCTGGAGGTTTGCCCCCCCATGTGATTGTACAAGGTATATTCACACGGACAGGTTTACAGTAAATTTCCTGCTTCAAGTTTGGGATGCGGCAAATCTTTCACCACAGTGCAAACTCCTAGCGGGAAACTCACCGTAACCAGACAGTGCGAAAGTACCCTAAAAACACTACACTACACTAACACATAATAAAGGGTAAAACACAACATATACACCCCCGTACACTGTTCTTCCCTCCCCCAATAAAAATAAAAACGTCTTGTACGGCAGTGTTTCCAAAACGAAGCCTCCAGCTGCTGCAAAACAACTCCCAGCATTTCTGGACAGCCACTGACTGTCCAGGCATGCTGGGAGTTTAGCAACAGCTGGAGGCACTCTGTTTGGGAATCACTGGCGTAGAATACCCCTATGTCCACCCCTATGCAATCCCTAATTTAGCCCTCAAATGTGCATGGCGTTCTCTCATTTCAGAGCCCTGTCGTATTTCAAGGAAACCGTTTAGGGTCACATATGGGGTATTACCGTACTCGGGAGAAATTGTACTACAAATTTTTGGGGCCTTTTACCCCTTATGAAAAGGAAAAGTTGGGGGCTACACCTGCCTGTTAGTGTAAAAAAATAAAACA
Organism: Hyla sarda; assembly: GCF_029499605.1. Taxonomy (NCBI): domain Eukaryota; kingdom Metazoa; phylum Chordata; class Amphibia; order Anura; family Hylidae; genus Hyla; species Hyla sarda. The sequence continues at coordinate 86,410,764 of NC_079198.1, forward strand.
TTTTACTCTAACATGCTGGTGTTGCCCCATACTTATTATTTTCACAAGCGGTAAAAGGAAAAAAAGACCCCCAAAATCTCTAACGCAATTTCTCCTGAGTACAAAAATACCCCATATGTAAGCGTAAAATGCTCTGCGGGCGCATAACAAGGCTCAGGAGTGAGAGCGCACCATGTACACTTGAGGCCTAAATTGGTGATTTGCACAGGGGTGGCTGAATTAACAGCGGTTCTGACATAAACGCAAAAAAATTTATACCCACATGTGACCCCATTTTGGAAACTACACCCCTCACGGAACGTGACAAGGGGGGTATAATGAGCCTTAACACCTCACAGGTGTTTGACGAATTTTCATTAAAGTTGGATGGGAAAATGAAGAAAACATTTTTTTTTTTTCACTAAAATGCTGGTGTTACCCAAAATTTTTCATTTTCACAAGTGAAAATGGGAAAAAAGCCCCCCCAAATTTGTAACCCCACCTCTTCTGAGTAAGAACAGACCCCATATGTGAATGTAAAGTGCTCTGCGGGTGAACTACAATGCTCAGAAGAGAAGGAGCGCCATTGGGATTTTGAAGAGAAAATGTGTCCGGAATTGAAGGCCATGTGTGTTTACAAAGCCCCCATAGTGCCAGAACAATGGACACATGTGACCCCATTGTGGAAACTACACCCCTCATGTAATGTAATAAGGGGTACAGTGAGAATTTACGCCCCACAGATGTCTGACAGTTTTTTGGAACAGTGGTCCGTAAAATTGAAAAATTAAATTTTTTATTTGCACAGCCCACTGTTCCAAAGATCTGTCAAACGCGAGTGGGATGTAAGTACTCACTGCACCACTTATTAAATTATGTGAGGAGTGTAGTTTCCAAAATGGGGGTCACATGTGGGGGGGTCCACTGTTCTGGCACCACGGGGGGGCTTTGTAAATGCACATGGCCCCGGACTACCATTCCAAACAAATTCTCTTTCCAAAAGCTCAATGGTGCTCCTCCTCTTCTGAGCATTGTAGTTCGCCAGCAGAGCACTTGACATCCACACATGCGGTATTTCCATACTCGGAAGAAAGGGGGTTACAAATTTTGGGGGTCATTTTTCCTATTACCCCTTGTAAAAATGTAAAATTTAGGGAAAAAACTGCATTTTAGTAAAAAAAAATATTTTTTTTCATTTACGCCTCCAACTTTAACAAAAAGTCATCAAACACTTGTGGGTAGTTAAAGGGGTATTCCAGGCAAAACTTTTTTTTATATATATATTAACTGGCTCCGGAAAGTTAAACAGATTTGTAAATTACTTCTATTAAAAAATCTTAATCCTTCCAATAGTTATTAGCTTCTGAAGTTTTCTGTCGAACTGCTCAATGATGATGTCACGTCCTGGGAGCTGTGCATGATGGGAGAATATCCCCATAGGAACTGCATAGCTCCCGGGACGTGAGTCATCAGAGAGCAGTTAGACAGAAAACAACAACTCAACTTCAGAAGCTGATAACTAAGGATTAAGATTTTTTTTAATAGAAGTAATTTACAAATCTGTTTAACTTTCCGGAGCCAGTTGATATATAAAAAAAAAAGTTTTGGCCTGTAATACCCCTTTAAGGCTCTCTGTATGCCTTGTTACGTTCCTTGAGGGGTGTAGTTTCCAAAATAGTATGCCATGTGGGTATTTTTTGCTGTTCTGGCACCACAGGGGCTTCCTAAATGCGACATGCCCCCAAAAAACCATTTCAGCAAAAGTTGCTTTCAAAAAGCCAAATGTGGCTCCTTAAATTTTGCTCAAATTGTTTTTGGGGGGCATGTCTCATTTAGGAAGCCCCTATGGTGCCAGAACAGCAAAAAAAAAAAAGCCCTACATTGCACACTATTTGGGAAACAACACCACTCAAGGAACATAACATGGGAGTTCTAGTGAGCCATAACACCCCACAGTTTTTTTTTCACTAAAATGCTGGTGTTACCTCAAATTTTTCATTTTCACAAGGGGTAATAGGAGAAAAAGTCTCCAAAAATGTTTAACCCCATTTCTTCTGAGTATGGAAATACCCCATATGTGGATGTAAAGTGCTCTGCGGCCGAACTACAGGGCTCAGAAGAGAATGAGCGCCATTGGGCTTTTGGAGAGAGAATTTGTTTGAATTCGGGGGACCATCACCAAGCCTGGGACCATGTGCGTTTACAAACCCACATGCTACCAGAACAATGGACCCCCCCCCACATGTGATCCCATTTTGGAAACTACACCCCTCACGAAATGTAATAAGGGGTGCAGTGAGTATTTACACCCCACTGGCGTTTGAAAGATCTTTGGAACAGTGGGCTGTGCAAATGAAAAATTAGATTTTAAATTTTCACGGACCACTGTTACAAAAATCTGTCCGATACCTGTGGTGCGTAAATGCTCACTGTACCCCTTATTACATTACGTGAGGGTTGTAGTTTCCACAATGGGGTCACATGTGGGGGGGGGGGTCCACTGTTCTGGTGCCATGGGGGCTTTCAAGTGAACATGGCATTCAATTCTGGACACATTCTCTCTCCAAAAGCCCAATGGTGCTCCTCCTCTTCTGAGCCCTGTAGTGCGCCAGCAGAGCACTGTACGTTCACATATGGGGTATTTATAAACTCAGAAGAAATGGGATTACCAATTATGGGGGGCTTTTTTCCTATTACCCCTTGGGAAAATGAAAAATTATACAAATTTTTCATTTTCACCTCCAACTTTAACGAAAATTCTTCAAACACCTGTGGGTTGTTAATCAGAACTCCAGAATATCAAAATTGTCCTCCATACTGCCGGCAGAAAAAAAAAATAAAGATGTACATACATTCCTTCGCTCCCTGGGGGCCTCCTGTAACCATCTCCGGTCTCCGCCACAATCCTCTTCCTGGTTGCCGGTGGTCGGCGAGTCATACTGCGCTCAGCCAATCACCGGCCGCAGTGAAGTCCCGACTCGGCCGGTGATAGGCTGAGCGGCAGTGTTAGAACGCTTCAAGACACACAATTCTTCACTACATCGGCACCTGCTGCCGGGGCCGAAAACGTCACACTGACACTCAGCCTATCACTGGCCGAGTCGGGACTTCACTGCGGCCGATGATTGGCTGAGTGCATTAAGACTCGCCGACCACCAGCAACCAGGAAGAGGATTGCGGTGGAGACTGGAGCCTTACCGGATGCCCCTGGGGAGTGAAGGAAGGTATGTACATCTTTATTTTTTTACTGCTGGCAGTATGGGGGACAATTTTTACATTCTGGAGTTCTCCTTTAAGGCTCACTATACCCCTTTTTACGTTCCGCGAGGGGTGTACTTTCCAAAATGGTGTCACATGTGTTATTTTTTTTTTGCGTTTGTCAGAACCGCTGTAACGATCAGCCACCCCTTTGCAAATCACCTCATATGTACATGGTGCTCTCACTCCTGAGCATTGTGTGCCCGCAGAGCATTTTACGGCCACATATGAGATATTTCCGTACGTAACAAATTTTGGGGGCCTTTTTTTCCTTTTACCTCTTAGGGATTTGCATAGGGGTGGACCCGAATGTAAGAATTACGCTTGCCTCCGATACCAAAATTACCCTACGTCAGTGTTTCTCAAACAGGGCGCCTCCAGCTTTTGCAAAACTCCCAGCATGCCTGGACAGTCAATGGCTGTCCGGCAATACTGGGAGTTGTTGTTTTGCAACAGCTGGAGCCTCCGTTTTGGAAACACTGCTGTACGAGATGTTTTTTCATTTTTATTGGGGGCGGGGGGGACAGTGTAAGGGTATGTGTATATGTAGTGTTTTACCCTTTTATTTTGTGCAAGTGTAGTGTTTTTAGGGTACATTCACAAGGGTGGGGGTTCACAGCAAGTTTTCCACTGGGAGTTTGAGCTGCAGTAGTAAATTTGCTGCATCTCAAACTTGCACATTTATGTGGGGGTGGGGGGGGGGGGTGGTCAAACCTCCAGCTGTTGCAAAACTACAACTCCCAGCATGCTCTTCGGCTGTCCATGCATGCTGGGGGTTGTAGTTATGCAATAGCTGGAGGCACACTGGTTGAAAAACACAGTTTGTTACTTGGCTCAGTGTTTCCCAACCCGTGTGCCTCCAGCTTTTGAAAAACTACAAATCCCAGTGGTCTGCCAGTGCATGCTGGGAGTTATAGTTTTGCAACAGCTGGAGGCACATGGGTTTGGAAACAGACAATGTTTACCAAAAGGTGTGCCTCCAGTTGTTACAAAACTACAACTCCCAGCGTGCCCAGATAGTTGAAGGGCATGTTGGGAGTTGTAGTTATGCAACAACTGGAGGAGAACAGTTTGTAGACCACTTTGTACTGGTGTCCAAACTGTGGCCCTTTAGATGTCGCAAAACTTCAACTCCCAGCATGCCCGGGCAGTCTGGGAGTTGTAATTTGGCAACATCTGAAGGGCCAGATGTTGCCGAACTGCAACTTTCAGAATGCCTGGACAGCCTCAGCATGCTTTGAATTGTAGTTTTGCTACATCTGGAGGGCCACAGTTTGGAAACCACTGTGCAGTGGTCTCCAAACTGTGCCCTTCCAGATGTTGCAAAACTACAACTCCCAGCATGGCGAGACTGTCCAGGCATGCTGGGAGTTGTAGTTCTGCTACATCTGAATGGCCAGATGTTACAGAACTACAACTCCCAGCATGCCTGGACTTTCTGGGCATGTTGAGTTGTTGTTTTGCAACTTCTGGAAGGGCTACAGTTTTGGAGACCACTGCACAGTGGTTTCCAAACTGTGGCCCTCCAGATGTAGCAAAACTACATCTTCCATCATGCCCAGACAACCAAAGGCTGTCTGTGCATGCTTGGAGTTGTAGTTTTGAAACTCCCAGAAGCAGCAGTCAAGATTACTTTACAGCGATCTTCACTGCTGCCTCTGACGCCAACGCTGCTGCCTTCACTTGCCTGCCGCCTCCTTTCTGCCGCCTGTCCCCGTGGGATCTTGGGTAACTGATGCCCCCGCTGTGCCCAAACTACCCCCCCCCTCACCTGCCCTGCGATTCGCCGGTCGGTCCTGACACCTCACTCCTATCCTAGGAATGTATCCACCTTTTCCAGCCCACCGAAGCACCTGAAAGCTGAACTCATTTATGCAGGCTAAAGTAAGCAACTGCCGAGCCGAGAAGTTTGTGACGAATCGAATTACTGGAAGTTCGCTCCTCTCTAATCACGGTGCAAAAATTGAGCCTGTATACTGAAAAATAAAAGAATTCTAGGGGTCAGAAGAATACAATTTTAAGCATACTTATTTTCTCACAAAAAGTTATAATTAAAAGTAGTAAAATAAACCAAAACCTATATAAATTAATTATTGCTGTAATCATGTATTTTTAAGCGTAAAGTGCATTGTTTGGAACTATAGAAATCATGGTTTTGTCCAAGCTGAAGCACAGGCAAGGACAAAGTCCAGTAAGTGAGCGTGGGCTAGCACTCCTCTGTCCTCTCTCGTGTCTGATAGTACTCCTCTGTCCTCTCTCGTGTCTGATAGTACTCCTCTGTCCTCTCTCGTGTCTGATAGCACTCCTCTGTGCTCTCTCGTGTCTGATAGCACTCCTCTGTCCTCTCTCGTGTCTGATAGCACTCCTCTGTCCTCTCTCGTGTCTGATAGCACTCCTCTGTGCTCTCTCCTGTCTGATAGCACTCCTCTGTGCTCTCTTCTGTCTGATAGCACTCCTCTGTGCTCTCTCCTGTCTGATAGCACTCCTCTGTGCTATTTCCTTTCCTATCGGACACAGAGGAGTGCTATCAGACAGGAGAGAGGACAGAGGAGTACTATCAGACAGGAGAGAGGACAGAGGAGTAATATCAGACAGGAGAGAGCACAGAGGAGTACTATCAGACAGGAGAGAGCACAGAGGAGTGCTATCAGACAGGAGAGAAGACAGGGGAGTGCTAACCCACCCTCACTTACTTGACTTAATCCATGCTTGTACTTAAGCTTGGACAAAGCCATAATTTTATAATCCATAATTTCTATAAAAAGGAAATAACATTTTATTATGAAGTAGATTAGAAAAGTTAATGTTTTTTGCCAAGATGTACAATATATGAAGAGTTTTTGTATCTAACAGTGCCCATTTAAAGCCTATAACTGTCTTTCACCTCCTCTTTAATAGATCCCTTATAATTTCTATTAATATAGTACTTATAATAAATCTGGTTCAGAGAGAAGTGCCCTCAGTTTCAGTTTGTCCCCCCTGATGTGTTTAGCCGGTGTCCTCTGTATTTGGGGACAGCTATAGATGTTGTACTGGATACAGAAGATCTTTGTTACTGCAGCTTCTCATCAGACTGGGCCTCCCCTTTACACAGCCACCTCTTTATGTATAGGATAAGCTCTTCTTTTATGTTCTGTTATTTGCTTTTACTACAGGCTCTGTATATAGGATAACCTGTCCTGTGTTTTACATTTCACCCTTTACCAGTTTGCCTTTTCTGTTTCAGTTTAATAGCGCAATAGAAAAATATAACACAGTTTTGTCTGAGAGGAACTACATAAGTGCAGCTGAACAACTGGAAAAGGTAACTAATATATTCTGTTTCCTTTCCTTAAATGATGTACAGTCTTTTTTTTAATATGATTTCACCATTCAATTCACTGATATCGATGCCTCAGGGGTGACAAGTATAAGGGCAGCTACCGCAACCACATTATGAAAACACTGCTTAACCCCTTAAGGACGAAGGACGTAAATGTACGTCCTGGTGCCGTGGTACTTAACGCACCAGGACGTACATTTACGTCCTGTGCATAACCGCGGGCATCGGAGCGATGCCCGTGTCATGCGCGGCTGATCCCGGCTGCTGATCGCAGCCAGGGACCCGCCGGCAATGGCCGACGCCCGCGATCTCGCGGGCGTCCGCCATTAACCCCTCAGGTGCCGGGATCAATACAGATCCCGGCATCTGCGGCAGTGCGCGATTTGAATGAATGATCGGATCGCCCGCAGCGCTGCTGCGGGGATCCGATCATTCAGAACGCCGCACGGAGGTCCCCTCTCCTTCCGGCTCCCGGCGTCTCCTGCTCTGGTCTGAGATCGAGCAGACCAGAGCAGGAGATGACCGATAATACTGATCTGTTCTATGTCCTATACATAGAACAGATCAGTATTAGCAATCATGGTATTGCTATGAATAGTCCCCTATGGGGACTATTCAAGTGTAAAAAAAAAAAAATGTAAAAAAATCTAAAGTAAAAGTAAAAAAAAGTGAAAAATCCCCTCCCCCAATAAAAAAGTTAAATGTCAGTTTTTTCCTATTTTACCCCCAAAAAGCGTAAAAAATAAATTTAATAGACATATTTGGTATCGCCGTGTGCGTAAATGTCCGAACTATTAAAATAAAATGTTAATGATCCCGTACGGTGAATGGCGTGAACGGAAAAAAAAAAAGTCCAAAATTGCTACTTTTTTAATACATTTTATTAAAAAAATTATAAAAAATTTATTAAAAGTTTTTATATGCAAATGTGGTATCAAAGAAAAGTACAGATCATGGCGCAAAAAATGAGCCCCCATACCGACGCTTATACGGAAAAATAAAAAAGTTAGAGGTCATCAAAATAAAGGGATTATAAACGTACTAATTTGGTTAAAAAGTTTGTGATATTTTTTTTTAAGCACAACAATAATATAAAAGTATATAATAATGGGTATCATTTTAATTGTATTGACCCTCAGAATAAAGAACACATGTCATTTTTACCATAAATTGTACGGCGTGAAAACGAAACCTTCCAAAATTAGCAAAATTGCGTTTTTCTTTTTAATTTCCCCACAAAAATAGTGTTTTTTGGTTGCGCCATACATTTTATGATATAATGAGTAAAGTCAATACAAAGGACAACTCGTCGCGCAAAAAACAAGCCCTCATACTAGTCTGTGGATGAAAATATAAAAGTTATGATTTTTAGAAGGCGAGGAGGAAAAAATTAAAACGTAAAAATTTAATTGTTTGAGTCCTTAAGGCCAAAATGGGCTGAGTCCTTAAGGGGTTAAAGGGGTACTCTAATGCTCAGCGTTTTGAGCCAACTGTTCCACACGCTGGAGCCGTCACCGGGAGCTTGTGACGTCATAGCCCTCTCCCACGCCCCTCCCATAGACTTGCATTGAGGGGGTGGGGCTAAGACGTCACATGCTCACTGCAACTCTGACATAAGTGGATGCCATCCAGCGAGCGCAAGTGTCATTTTCTCCTCCTACACCGTGGGAGCCACCATTGCTGTTACTGCCCCGGTACTCTGGGCACATATGATCACGGGCAGCTGCTGAGATCTCCAGTGCCCCATTTTTAAAGGTGAGAATCGGTGTTGTGTTCGTCGCACAACATTCTTAGGTGAGCAGTTCACTTTTTTTGCTTACCATCTACTGCTACTGTTGGATAATAGGCACAGGATGCGCCGGTTTTGTCCTTCTTTTTTTTTTTTCTTTCTCTCTCCATCTCCTAAGGCAACATTAACAAAGAGGCAGAATTTTCATTTTCTTTCTTGGCCAGAAACATTGCACGTCTGAATTTCTGCACTGAATTGAAAAAACATCTACACATCTCTGAAAAAGAGCGACAGATTCAATTCAGAGTGGACAGGCTAAAATGTAGCAGTGTGGACGGCCCTTAACCCCTTAAGGACTCAGCCCATTTTGGCCTTAAGGACTCGGACAATTAAATTTTTACGTTTTCATTTTTTCCTCCTCGCCTTCTAAAAATCATAACTCTTTTATATTTTCATCCACAGACTAGTATGAGGGCTTGTTTTTTGCGCGACCAGTTGTCCATTGTAATGACAGCCCTCATTATATCATTAAATGTATGGTGCAACCAAAAAACACTATTTTTGTGGGGAAATTAAAAAGAAAAACGCAATTTTGCTAATTTTGGAAGGTTTCGTTTTCACGCCGTACAATTTACGGTAAAAATGATGTGTGTTCTTTATTCTGAGGGTCAATACGATTAAAATGATACCCATTATTACGTACTTTTATATTATTGTTGTGCTTAAAAAAAATCGCAAACTTTTTAACCAAATTAGTACGTTTATAATCCCTTTATTTTGATGACCTCTAACTTTTTTATTTTTCCGTATAAGTGGCGGTATGAGGGCTCATTTTTTGCGCCATGATCTGTACTTTTTTTTATACCATATTTGCATATAAAAAACTTATAATAAATTTTTTATATTTTTTTTCATAAAATTTATAAAAAAAAGTAGCAATTTTGGATTTTTTTTTTCCGTTCACCGTACGGGATCATTAACATTTTATTTTAATAGTTTGGACATTTACGCACGCGGCGATACCAAATATGTCTATTAAATTTATTTTTTACGCTTTTTGGGGGTAAAATAGGAAAAAACGGACGTTTTACTCTTTTTTTGGGGGGGGGGGGGGATTATTCACATTTTTTTTACATATTTTTTTTTTACACTTGAATAGTCCCCATAGGGGACTATTCATAGCAATCCCATGATTGCTAATACTGATCTGTTCTATGTATAGGACATAGAACAGATCAGTGTTATCGGTCATCTTCTGCTCTGGTCTGCTCGATCTCAGACCAGAGCAGGAGACGCCGGGAGCCGGAAGGAGGAAGGTGAGGGGAACTCAGGCCAGAATGCAACGCGTTTCGCTACACATGTGCAGCTTCCTCAGGCCAGAGGAAGCTGCGCATGCGCAGCGAAATGTGTTGCATTCTGGTCAAATAAACTCCTTTTAACCGTTCACCTGTTGTGATCGTTCAGGGCCGATTGAGTCGGGTTCCCTTGAAGCCTTATCCTACACTGCAGATATCTACCGGAAGGCAGCAGTCGACCTATTATTACCCTACGCTTACATCATTGTTGTGTATGAAGTTGCACAACCACCCAGCGTGAGCAAGTAATTTGTATAATTGTTTCCCCACAGGATTTTACGTTACTACTCTATGGAGCGCCTGTTTCTCTCATCTATAGAGGAGAGGTTGCCTTCATGACATTTTTAATTGTTCTGTAATTTCTCTTAGTACCCTGCACATTGTAGGTCACACACTTTATTCTCTTTTTATATTTGTTTTGCTCTGAATAATTGAAATATTTGTTTTGAAATCTCAGGCGCAAAACTGTCTGAAAATCCTTAAGTCCCGGAAGGGCTTTGAACTCAAGGTGCTGAAGTCTCTGGGAATAGAGCTGACGGTACAGAAGCAGAACATGTTGTATCACCTCGGAGAGGAGTGGCAGAAGCTGGCGGTGTGGAAGCTTCCCCCATCCAAAGGTATCCACTGTATAAATGATGGGACATAAAATCACATAACCTTCATTTAGCAATATTACTGGCAAGTAAAGTTATATTCCACATTCATTATTGGAAAGGTCATTAATATTAATTTGATGATGATCCACATGGATACATGAATAAAATAAGGGTGTTTTTTGTTCCTTACTTGGAACAATGCGTTTTTGCGGATTCCTTCTCCCTTTCTTTGGTCCATACAGAGGGTTTACACACAGTAAATTAAATATAGTGTAAAAACCACAATGACGCTGCCGAGAGTGGAACCAACCGCAAGTTCATAGAATGGCATCCGTCAGATGAGGGTCACATCGGGATGTGTGTTACTAAAAAAAAAAAAGGATTAATAAAAACCGCATATTCCGAAACCATTGTAAAAACAATATTATTGTCGTTCTTTGTCTTTTCATATTTGTATATATCGGTTTGGCATACTTCATAGGTAAGTTCAAAACCCATTCAACTGCTAGAACCAAGGACACCTGTCAATGTTCAAAAGAACTACTGTATGTGAATACAGAGCAGCTGAATATGCTCACATAGGGTTGCATCATGTGGCAGCAAGCATGCTTTAAAGGGGTACCCCGCTGCTCAGCGTTTGGAACAAAACGTTCCGAACGCTTAGAGGCGGCACCGGGAGCTCGTGACGTTATAGCCCCCTCCCATAGACTTGCATTGAGGGGGCGGAGCTATGACATCTCGAGCTGCCGGCTCTCAGCATTCTTAACATTTTGTTCCAAACACTGAGCAGCGGAGTACCCCCTTTAAATGGCCTCATAAAAGTCTACCTCACTGTGCAGATGTGTTGGACCATGGCCCACTATTGTAATTTTTTTTTTTTTTACACAATATAGAAAAACTAAATATCTGCTATGTCTGTACATTAAATTTAGCTAAATAATGAGTCCATTATGTTGCTATACCATTGCTTAGTAAGTTGGCGAAGTTTGTGTTGTCTGGATACAACCAGGTCCTGAAGGAATTTTATACCCTGCAGTCTCTGTATCAGACATGACATTACATGTATTACTTGTTTCTGTTGTTGCAGATAATTCAAGTTTGGAAATGATCTTGAAAACCGAGCTTCACTTGTGCACGGTGCCACCGACTGAAGAAACCAATTCTGGTTCAGTACTGGGATCTGTCCTCCAGGCCTTGGCTATTCTGGGAGAACTCAACACAAAGCTGAAGTTTTTCAGTAAGATCATTATTATGATTGGTCATTCCTGATCCACATTAAGGGCAAAAAGCATTGCAAAAGGAAAAACACAATCTCTATTTTTTTTCTTATACCCTTTTAGGTCTGAGCTAGATTAGTGCAGATAAGTTTAGGGGTTTTTCATGAGTTTAACATTTGTATTTCTCACCCTATGCCTACTGAGTGGACAGACTCTTCATGACTTTATTTTAGTGTCATGCCTAAAGGAAGGTATAGGTACAAGACAAGGCTTCAGTATAGGGTGCAGGAGTACATCGGCGCTGAACGGACCCAGGACACAGCAGGTAAGAAAGTAAAATCCAATTTATTTGATGCAACGCGTTTCCCTGCGCAAGCACAGATTCATCAGGCATCTGAATCAATCTGATGAATCTGTGCTTGCACAGGGAAACGTGTTGCATCAAATAAATTGGATTTTACTTTCTTACCTGCTGTGTCCTGGGTCCGTTCAGCGCCGATGTACTCCTGCACCCTATACTGAAGCCTTGTCTTGTACCTATACGTTGTGGAATCCACACCAGGAGGGCCGCAGCGATTTCCATTGTTGTGTATGAGGCTACACAACCACCCAGGGTGAGCAGTTTAAAATTAGCTTTTACTCTCCCCTCCCCCCATCTCCGGGGGTATTACCCTATGGAGCGCCTTCTCTCCTGTTTTTAGAAATGCTTAAAGGAAAACTGTCAGCTTGCTCCCCCCGCACCAACCAGTGGTACTGGCTGGTAGTGTGGGGGGACGCTGATCAGTTTGATGCCTACCGGATAAGCCACGCCGTTCGTCCGAAATCTTTGTTTTTCTGTATATGCTAATTGGCACATGTGGCGTAACTGGCCCTCTGACGTCAGCGCCGCTCGTACGCAGCGCCACCCAGCTCATCAATATTCCTCCCTTCCCTCTGCCTATCCCTCTTCTCCCCACTCTGTAATGAAGAGGGAGAGGCGGAGGGAGGGGAGGAATACTCATGGGCTGGGTGGCGCTGCGGACGAGCGGTGCTGACGTCTGAGTGCCAGTTAGCCGCCTGTGCCAGTTAGCACCTAATTAGCATATACAGAAAAACAAAGATTTCGGCCAAACAGCGTGGCGGATCTGGGCACGGTAGGCATCAAACTGATCAGCGTCCCCCACACTACCAGCCAATACCACTGGTTAGTGTGGGGGAAGCAAGCTGACAGTTTTCCTTTTAACTAACCAGATATCTCATTAGGTTTGAGAGCCTGCAGGCAAAGAAAAGTGGCCTAGAGGCTGCTTGAGTGTTAGAAAGGTGCCTCTCTTTACCATTCTGGTTCACGTGGCTTTGAGTGTCCTTCTGGCCCTTACCTCACAGGTATACTGCAAAAACAATACTGTCTTGCTGGATCCTGTAAAAATAAAAAAATAAAACGTGTTAAAAGGAAATCATGTCATCATATTACTGAGTAATGGATGTCGCTTTATGACATCTATTTAAAGGATACATCATCCAAGAGCTTTTCTGATTGCCGGTTGCCAATCTGTGGTGACCGATTTGTTAAATGGATATCTAATGCCATCAGTTTCTACACTGTGAGAAGACTCACAAGGTATCTGGTAAACTAATCACATATTAATCGATGGGTGATGGATGTCTTTATTGGGCATCTGTCACAGCTTTCTTTTATAGGGGGATTTATAGGTCGCTCTTCATTGGGGGACACCTATACTGATGGGTATATGCTCTCCTCCCTGGCAGGATATACCTGCCCACTGGAAGTGAGATAATCAGTTTTAGCTATTGTCAGTAGGACATTTTTTTTCTAATAAGGGCTGTTTAGTTTGGTTTTTATCTCCCTTTTGTTTCCCTTTTTCAGGTGGGGGTTCAGGAGCATGGCGCTACCTGTTCCCCCATATGCGACATAGGGGCACGGAACATAAGAGTATGGGCCGTCAACCCCTTATCGCCAATGGCCAGCACCTGGAGGTTGTACCCTGGGTCCAGGTCCCCCACTTGCCCCTGCTCACCCCGCTATCTTAGCCTTATATGATGCAGCGTGGCTATAAGCAGGTTGAAGTCTTCAGGGTGAGTATAAGAAGATTGAGCTGTGGGTGAGTATGTACTTCAACTCCCCTTTCCCCCCCCCCCCCTTGCTCATCCAGTGGTCCCCTTCCTCTCATGTGCCCAGCTCCTCAGCCGCCATTACACGTGGCTGTGCTGCGCCGGACCCCTCATGGCCTCTGGTACCATTCTGGAGGGGACAGTCCGGTGAACCTTCCCCCTCTTCGGGCCACGCATCTCTACACATGTATTGCGGCCAGGCACAGTGCCCTGGCCACGTTATGTTCCTACCGGCCAGGGACTCTATGCTGCTGCCCCAGTTTGTCTCTAGTGGGGGTGTTATCTGCCCGCTTACTACCTTGTGCGGCCAGGGGCAGTGTTCTGGCCACTTTCTTTATAGGCTGCGGGTCTCCAGTCCCTCCTGGCTGATCACGTTCTCAGTGCGGGCACACCAGCACACTTACTCCTATCTGCTGCGGCTAGGCGCAATGTCCTGGCTGCGTTCTTACAGGCTGACTGAAGACTTACAGCTGCAGGCAGCGTGTCTCCGGTCCCAGACTTACTCCTATACTTTGCGGCCAGGCACAGTGTCCTGGCCATGGTCTTTATGGGCTGACTGGAGATCTACAGCCGTAGGCAGTGGGTCTCTGGTCCCACATGGCCGACTACCCTCAGTGCTCCCCATGCGGATGGATGCTTCCCCGGTGGGGGAGGAACCAGCCGCGTCTTTCGCCCAGTTCCCCAGCCCCCTTCCTGTAAAGGCCGCAGATCGTGCGGCCGGCGCTCCGTTCATGGGGCCGGGTGCCGCATCCTATCACAAGGTCCCCCCCCCCACCTTGTGCTTCTAGTCTGAGGCCGGCTCCGGGGGCGGTGTTCTTCTAGCACGCCCTCCCTTCCCGGCGGGCTGCGCTGTCATAGTTTAAAAAAAATTAAAATTCACCACTGGTCACTCAGACCATTTGGTGGTTTTTGGTTGTGGCCATCAATTGTATTGTGCCCTGAATTTTTCCTTCTTGAGCTCCCCCTAGTGGCAACCAAGCACTATTACAGCCTTGGCCTGTCACATCTGTTTTTATCAGTTAAATATCTGCAGGGTACCTTTTCTAGGGACAGAATCGGGGGCCCGCTTTATTCCTTCAGTCACCCTGTACAGTGGCCTGCCTTAGACTATTTACATAGTCAGTTGAGATATGCCTCTGCCAAATTCCAGTCCCTCCCTACTGAGGCAAGACACTGGCCCTTGCAAGATTTTTTATTTTTTTTGCATTCCTGGTGGACGCTAAGGACACTCTGCCAGGTCCACCGGTCACCCATCATGGGGGTGTTCTGGCATGTCATACAATATGATTCTCTCCTCTACCGGCTGCCGCATCCACGGCTAGGGTTCTGGATCCCCCCGTCTAGTGAGAGGTCTCTGTGGAAGTGTCCCTGCGTGGGCATGGATTGGTCCTGATATCGATATGCCGGACAGTAGTCTCGTCTGTCACTCATCTCTCAGCTGCCACGTCCACGCCTGGCACTCCGGTACCCCACTGCAATGCAAGGGGTCCGACGTAGCCACTCGTTGTCTAATATGGACCCGTACCAGTAAGCCAGACAGTGGTCTGCGTGGTTTCCTCCAACGCCTGCCACTTATCACACGGCAGATGTATCAGCGGCAGGAGTTCCGGTTCCCTACTGCTGTGCGTGGTGTCCGAAGGAGTGATTGGATACTGTGGACTCATACCAGTAAGCCAGACAGTGGTCTGTGTGGTCTCCATCACTGTCGGTCTCCCATCTCTGGGCTGCTGCGGGCTTGGTCAGATCTCTTGTACCTCTCTACTGGTATAAGGACTCTGGTTGAGGGTCGCTGCTGGTACTCGGGACTGCCAGGTTGCTTGTTAGTTGAGTCGTCCTCCAATACCCCACTTTCTGTAAGGGGGGGAGGGTTCGATGTAGTGCCCATGAGCATTCAGGTCCTATACCAGTCAGCCCGAAGGTTGTCTGCATGGTCTACTATTACTACGACGGGTACACTACCATACACTTCCCATGCCGTGGATGGTAGTTCAGGTTATCCACTTCCAAGGTATAGTTTCGAGTGAGTCTTCCCATGTTGCTCCATGGGCCCTATACAATACACCACATACTGGTTCGCGGGGTTCCCTCCTTTACCAGGTTCCTCCTTGCATGCCTGCTGCTCTCTAGGCTGAAGGCTGAGAACCCACTTTCGGTGTGTAATTCTGTCTACTGCAACCGGTGTGGCCATGGTCCCTATGCCAGATAGCCAGACTGTCTGCATGGTTTACTACTCTGCCAGGTCACCTTCCCCATTCTTGCCGCTCCCATGGTTACAGTCCGGTGACTCATTTTCCAGGTGAAGTTCCAAAGAGTGTCTCGGGGTTTCATTGGATCTTTCGTACTTGCCGGTTAGACTGTGTCTGTCTGCATTTTCTTGCTCCACATACATCTTTCATCCCTTGTGTCTGCGACAGCAGTCCTGGTGTGTGGCACCAATTGGAGCTGGGGTGTGGGGGTTTCCTGCAAATTCCATGGACTTTCGCAGAAAGAGCAGCACTCTGTTCCCCTTTCTAAGGGGCAACGTTGGTCTGCTAGCGGCATGGCTGGACTTTTAAATGTCTGCGGTTTATTTTGCGTGCGATAACTATGTCTGTGTCCCTACATATGCTAGGCCACTCTGCACGTGGAGAGTCCATCTCCCATTTTTTTTTCTGTGGGGTGTGCCTTGGGCCTTCCTGTGATCTTGTTTCGGTGGTCGGACTCCTCTGCTCTGGCATGGGGCATGATGGGGCGGCACAGTCGGTTCAGCCCTCTGTGCCTCCAGGTATCTGTCCTGGGTTCCTGTGCAGGGTGGTTCAGACGCCGGCTCTGTTTCCTTAGGGAATGACCACAATGGATCCATTGATGCGCCTATGACCCAGGGTTACACCACGTTGAGGTGTACCCCTCAATGCTTTGGGTGTTTGTGTAATTTTCCCATTCGTAGTCAGGACTCAAATTAGCTCCTCAATTCCTTGATATATTGTTGCAGAGTTCCTGAGAACTACGATTACCCACTACTTTGCCCTCTTACCTTCAGGCGGCATTTCACTGCTGCTATGGTGCCTGTCGCACTTTAGGCACTTCCACAGGGGGTACGGGGATCAGGGAGCTTGGCATGGTCTGGGCTTCATAGCGATCACCCCTTGTTTTCCCTTCCTCTATATAGGTGGGGTACCTGGCTGTGCCCTTGTTTTATGCTGAGAGCAATCAGCACTTTTGCAGCCTGGCTCTCTTCCTGTTTCTTGGTTATCTACTGCTGCTCATACAGACTTTGCACTCTCCTCTGTTGGATGCGTTTATGTACTCATGTATGGCTCAGCTACAGCCGGTCTAGCACTATCATTTGTTTGGGTCCTGCCATTGCTGTCCTCCTCTCTCGGTGCAATCTCCCTGAAGGGGTTTGTTCCTCCTTCCGTGTCTGTGTCATTTGCGCTACCCTGACACTACAGTCTTCTGGAGTAACCTTACCTTTTGTTTTCCCCTCCGTTCCTGTCCTGACGGGATGTTGCTTCGGTCTGCTCAGACCACTGGGGTCCATGTCTGGTTAGTCTCCTGGTCTTGGACACTATCCTAGTATGCTGTGGCGTGTCTTCTTTTCTAGGTCGGCCCTTCTTTGGGCCTTAGTAATGGTTGTGGTCTCGGGCAGGTTACCTCTCCTGCCCCAACTTCTCTGCGGTCCTGTTTGTGGGGCGGTCTTTCTTTTCCGCACTTCTTGTCTAGATGTAGAAGTTTGTCACTCGGAGCGTTTGTCCTTCCGTTTACCTTGTCAGCTGCTCCAAGTGTTCCGGGATGCTCCTTTTGGCTGTTGTTTTTACGTGTAAGTCTTCCAGGTGACCCGGGTACCTCCAGTTCCCATGTCGGACGCTCCGGTGTTCAGGGCATTCCGCTACCTTTTTTGGCCTTATTCCTTCCGCCTCCTCCTTTGTGGGTCAATGTACTCCCGGGGTGTTCCGGTCGTCCGGATCACTCTATTCAAGCTTATTTTGCCTCCCAGGTGCTCACGGCGGGCCCCTGGGGGGGGAGTTTTTGGTCTGCAGCTGTTTTGGTCATCGATTTTCTCCACCAGTCCTCTCCACAGCCAGTCTCCATCCTTCTTTCTTTTTTCCAGTGTTTTTCTGGTCTCCTCTTTCCGTACTCTCCTGCTCAGGCGTATGCTGCTCCCCCTGGCATTTTTTCCGCCATGTTCTCTTGACCTGGTTGACTCTGGATGGGGTTCTCTTGTTTGTGCCATTTTTGTTTCCCAGCCGTGTTAGTCCTCTGTCTGGTTTTGTGTTCCTTGGGGTTGATTCCTACCTTCTCCTGGGATGGTTCAGGCCCTCCTGGCTTCCTAGTCGACCTTTTGTTGTCTCTCTTTATGGACTGTGGCTTTGGAGTCTCAACATAGGACGGTCTCTTCCTTTGTGTCCTAGTCCTTCTCCATGGACAGGGGTTCTTCTGGGAGCTCAGTTTGTGGGGCTCAGTTGTCTCTGGCCTGGATCTCGTCTGCAGGCCTTACGGTCGAGTGGGTTTGGTCTCTGGACTGATTCCCTTTTGTTGTTGGTTGTTTCTTCCTCCCTAGGGGACTGCTTTGGTACGTCCCATCAGTATAGGTGTCGCCCAATTAGAGCGACCGAGCAAAGGAGAATTATTTTTTTTGTACTCACCGTAAAATCTCTTTCTCGTAGCCTTCAATGGGGGACACCGCACCCACCCATTTCTTCATTCTTTGTCCGAATTTTCTTTTAAGTTTTTTTTTTATTTACATTTTTTTTAAATCTGGGATTCCTTTCTGGTGTACTTCGGACATATTTCTTTGTTGGCTCCTCTTACAGCTTGGTGACAAAATTGATTACCTTACTTCCAGTGGGTGGGTATATCCTGCCAGAGAGGAGTCAGTATAGGTGTCCCCCAATGAAGGCTACGAGAAAGATTTTACGGGGAGTACAAAAAAATCTCCTTTTACTGGGACAGGATAGGCCATTATCATATCTGATTAGTTGGGGTCTGACGACTAGCACTATTTTCTTCTTGCCAGGCACAGCGACATACACTGAGTAGCGGCCTTACTTGGTATTTCAGCATATTGAAGCTCAAACTTTTTGAAGGAAATAGGACTTGCAGCAATACTAGATAGACGCCACTGAGTGTAAGCAGCTTTGCTGGTGTGAGGTGCAGAACTGCAGAGCTGAGGGACAATGTACATGACAGGAGGATGTATATATGAACACTTCTTTGCATGTCTACTTCCCACCTGTCATGAACTATACAATGACTACTGACAAGATCGTAGCTGAGGGAGGTGTGTATGGAACTGAGGGAGGTGCAGAGTTGCGTCCTGCCCTGCTTTGACTACCCTTCTCCTCACTGTATCTTCGGCAGACCTCGGACAGCAGAGGGGAGGATGCAGTTCTGCACCTCACACAGGATAGGAATTAAAGAGCTGTATAGCTCACTCCAATGCAGTGGTCTCTTTGATCAGGCGATCGGAGGAGGTACTGTGTGTCAGATCTCCCCCACCCCCCCATTCACATATTAATGGACTGTATAATTTTAAAAACCCTATTAACATATGTTGTAGGCTTTTCCTGCCGAGTATGTTTAATTGAGGGCAAAAACTTCATGTAAGCACAATAGCCTTACAAACCTATAGGAAAAAAATACTGTTTAATATTTTGTGCTAGAATTTAAAGGAAAACTCCAGTGGAAAACAGTTTCTGTTTTCAGAAGCTATAAAAGCAATTGTAGGCAAGTGCAGAGCTAACAAGGCAATCCGCAGATGAGTGCTGGTGGCTTCCTAACTTCTTAGCCAGAGATCGAGGTGACCTGTGAATCTCTTAACAGAGATGGCCACGCTTAATCAAAATAGGTGCAGGCGGTGTATAGAGCCACCAGAACTCGTGCTTTATCCAATTGTAGATGCTGACAACTTTTTGGGCATGTCGTGTTTTATTTATTTATTTATTTATATATATTTTTTTGAGACTTCAGTATATTATATATTAACTTCTGACGCTTAAATAAAAGAAAAACAATGAGATATCTCTACTTTCTAGGTCAGTTACTCCTGAAATACATCCTGAAGCCTCTGGTCTCGTATCAGTCACTTCACGTTCTCGTGGACGCCCAGCCTCAGGGAGTCATCTTAAGGTTTGAAAGCACAAAGACTGACCTGAAGCACCCACCTCCCGCAGAGGTGTTCATGAAGCTGAAGCTGGTTCTGGAGCTACTACACACACACTTACTGGGTAAGAAATATGCGCATATATAAGCAGAGTAATAGTATAGTAGTAGTTTCATTGGAATGATTATTCTTTCGCAGGCTTTATTAATAACTTTGGTGTACAGAGGTGTCACCGAATGTAGGATGTGAATGCATGAGAGATTGAGGAGGTTCCTTTTCGAAAACACTAGCGCACTTACCATCAAACAAATAAGGAATTGTCACTTTATTATTCCATTATTTAGAATGATGAGAATGAATCAATATCTAAATAGTAATTTGCTGCCAACTAAATAGTAATTTGATGCCCACTAAATAGTAATTTGATGCCAGGCATAGGATTTTTTTTTTTTTTATAATTTTTTTAAAATCTGTTTCATTTGATGTAGGAAATTGTATGTAGGTAGATATTACAGATCAGTGCACCTGCGTTTCTCTGACTAACATGTGAGTTATACAGTCTCCAGACTGAAGGTTCCTATTGTCTACAGCAGTGTTTGCTACGGAGTGTGCCCTTAACCATTACAAAACTACAACTACCAGCATTCCCAGACAGCCACTGGTTGCTATCCCTGAACTGCTGTATGTGTTTTTGTTTAAATATTAGGGGATGCATTTCCTTTTAAAGTACTTATCAAGTTACTTAACTCTTATGATGCTTCATAGATACACAAGTTAAAGCAAACGTTTAGCTGCAAACGTTGGCAAAACAAGCCGGCACTAGAACCGAATTACAAATGTGTTGTCTCAATAGACGGCAATGCATTTTAGTCTACTGTCCCACGTAGCTCTAACACAGTGTATTTAACGCTGCGCAAGATGTACTGCGCAGCGGGAGAAACACTGCGTATTCTGTAATGAACATATACACAGGGCTACCCCGCAGCAACCCTGTGTGTTTATTGAGATTTGAGGGGGGGGCGCGTGCCGGCAAGCCTTTAATGTGCCGGCTAGCCCTGTGTGTATGCTCATCACAGAAAAGGCAGCGTATTTCCCGCTGTGCAGCATAAAATACGTTGCGCTAGCGCTACGTGGGACCATTGGCTTAGAGTGGATTCTGCCGAAAGAGTGAACATGTTTTATTCTTCCAGTGCAGTCTGTGGCCTGAAATTTAGTAGTGTTAATGGTGCAGCAAAATCCCATTGTGAACAATGGGAGGCTGCTGTACCATATTTTCAGGGCAGAATTCCACTGGGAAATCCGTAGTATGAATTGGCCCAAGGCTGTGTTCTCAATCTGGTTTTGTTGCATTTTTACCATGGATTTTCTATTTTGATTGGTAAACTCCTATGTCTGTTGATGTGTATCCCAATGTGCACTGGAAACGTGAATGCTGCCATGCTTTTGTAAATGAGATTGAAACATTGTCCTTGTTGTAGATGTCCCTGTAAAAGGAGAAGAAGAAAACAAGGTGGTGCTAGCAGAAGTTCTCGGTGATCTGATCTGGGAGGATATTTCAGAATCCATAATTAAAGACTGTCTGGTTTACTCCATACCCAACAATAGCAACAAACTGGAGCAATATGAGGAGGTAATAATAATTATGACAATACATTTTGTAGACAGAATTCATTTCATACGACCAATGAGCAGATATTCTGTATGAGAGAAGTCCTATCAGTTATCTCTGTTCATCAGGCTTCTGCGAAATTCCAAATAAAAGGTGTTTTCCATGCAAAGATATTTTTCTATATTTGGGTGTGGGGCTTAAAACATAAAAAAAAAAAAAAAAAAAAAATGTTATTTTCTTCTACACCAATCCTCCGCAGCTGGTGGTAATCGGAGACCGAGATCTGTCGGAACAGTATCTGCAGGGCTTGGGTAGGTTTGAATGACTTATATTATAGGTTTTAAGCATGCCCCCTGATGATGATGATGATGATGATGATGATGTTAAAAAAAATAAAAAATAAATAAATTATTAAGCCCTTTTCCCTGGCCGATCCTTTTAATTCACAGCTCTTGTCTTGTTAAAAACTAGTGCCATCTGGTGTCAGATGTTAGCATTACATGAATCTTACTGTAATATACATAAGAAAGGCTCACTTCATTTAACATGGTTTTCTTGAAAAAAAAGCACTTGGTGGTCCCCAAAATTCTGTTGGGAATGCAGTAGGAATGACTAAGATCACGCTCCGTTATTGGTGGCTGTCAATGCAGCAGTAGAGGAGGTAATAAACACATCGAAAACTGTCCATTCACTTTCAAGCCAGTGAACCAAATACTGTATTTATACATTTAGTGGCCTTCTCCTTTTAAAGTGTACCTATCATCATAACACACTTCTGACATGTCAGACATTTGTATGGGTGGGGGTCCAGGTGTTGAGACCCCTATCAATAGCTAGATTCAGTGGGCAGAGTTGTGTACCTGCAAGCGCTGTGCCGCTTTATCTCTGCTCAGCACGTGGTATACGGCTATAATGGAAGTCTATAGGACATCCGGTATATGGAGTTTTTATAGACTTCCGTTGTAAATAGTATACTGCTCCTATAGCTGTGAAGAGGGATATTAAATGGCGGCAAATTGAGCAGCTGCACCCTTCCACCCCTTCATTCAGCACCTGGACCCCCGCCGATAAACGTGACGTGTCATTTTGACATGTCGTAAGTTTGTTACAGTCATAAGTTCGCTTTCATTGAATATTCCATTAATTTAAATCATTGATTTTTGGAACTGAATTTGAAAATGAGCCTTGTGATAAACTTGTCTTTACCCAGAATTCTGTAAATATGTAACTACAATATGTAAACATTGGAGCAGCTTTTTAACCCCTTAAGCTGTCATGACCTAAAAGTAGTAAAACTTTTAAAATAAACTATACAAATTGGTTATCATGCAGACCCACTGACTTAAAGCATTACATTCATTAGAAACAACTTTTTACAAGTCAATCGTATCGAGTCTCACTCCTGAGACCCCCTGCGATCGTGAGTTATTAGCTGGGTTAATGTGGGCATTACACTCCACTCCTCTACCAGCTTAGAGATACGTACATTTTTCTGCATAGACTTCTACCCTAAGCGATTCACAATATTTGACATGTCAGATCGACATGTCAAAAGTTATTTTTTATGACAGTAATACTTCAAGGTAGAATGTTGGTTTTACTGCACAGTGAATGGTGTAAAAAGGAGACAATTACATGCTGCTGTTTTCATTCAAGGAGAATTAGCAGCATTTTATTATCCACTTAATTCTTCTTTAAAGGGGTACTCCGGCCCGAAGACATCTTATCCCCTATCCTAAGGCTAGGGGATAAGATGTCTGATCACAGGGTCCCACCGCTGGGGACTCCCGCAATCTCTCATGCAGCACCCACCTGTGTGAGCTGCACACAGCGCTGGAGGCTCAGAGTCTGAGCCTTATGACCATGGGGCCAGAGTATCCTATCACGACTCTGCCCCCGTGAGATGTCATGCCCCACCCCCTCAATTCAAGTGTATGGGAGGTGGCGGAGTCGTGATGTCACAATACTCCGGCCCAGTGTCCGTGAGGCTTCAGACTCGGAGCCTCCAGCGCTGGGTGGTGGGTGCTGCATGAGAGATTGCGGGGGTCCCCAGCGGCAAGTCCCCCGTGATCAGACATCTTATCCCCTATCCTTTTGGATATAGGATAAGATGTCTTAGGGCAGGAGTACCCCTTTACGTTATTGGGCATCCTATCCACAGCATTGGTGCGGAGAATCTTCCTGATCATATGCTGGGGATTTCTTTCAGATCTGCCACTTACACACGATCTGTGAGAAAACGCTTCTTTGCGTGCCTGTGGGCATCTGTTTGACTGCATAAACGTAGTGGGAATTTATTCTGTGAATGTTTACATTGTGCTTCAGTGCACTTTATTTTCATTGTTATTCATGAAATCAGATCCTGCTATGTTCACAGCGGTGACTTGCAGAATAAGCATGTTAGGGGTCTATTCACACGTACAGTATCCTGCACAGATTTGATGCGCAGGATTTGTAACTGCAGATAAGAATCTGTGCTCAGGCATTTAGTTTACATTGAAATCTGCAGCAGAAAATCCTGTGCATCAAATCTGCGCAGAATAATGTACGTGTGAATACACCCTAACGGTGCGTTACCACAGGGCGTATACGCAGCGTATTTGATGCTGCGCAAAATTTATGGCAGCAGCGGGAAATACGCTGCACATTCCTTGCTCACTGTACACACAGGGCTTTCCGGCGGCAGCCCTATGTGTGTAGTGAGTTTTGGAGGCGGAGCCATATGCCGGCGTGTCTGTGACGCGCGGCTCCGCCTCCAAAACTCACTACACGCATAGGGCTGCCGCCGGAAAGCCCTGTGTGTACAGTGAGCAAGGAATACGCAGCGTATTTCCCGCTGCTGCCTTAAATTTTGCGCAGTGTCAAATACGCTGCGTATACGCCCTGTGGGAACGCACCCGAAAGCTGTAAAGTTATCTAGTTGATGGGTGTAATTCACAGCCCTTTGCTCTCTTTTTTTTTGTATCCAGGTTATAAAAGCGACTGAGCAGTTTGAAAATGATCTGAAAGGAATGAAATACCTGAAGGGCGACGCAACTGAGCTACTTAAATATGCCCGAAATGTCAATGCTCACTTTGCCAGTAAGAAATGCCAGGATGTCATTGTTACAGCTAGAAACCTGATGACCTCTGAGATCCATAATACTGTGAAGGTGAGAGACCATTTTCCTGTGTACGTTGTCTACAGATGTTCTAACAGATGACAAGGTCTACATCTACAGAGCTCTTTTCTTTGACAGTCTGTATAGAATTATGAAAGAGTAGGTTTACAGTAATATACAGGTTAATACTCTTTGACGTCACTATGTGAGATGTTATCAGTAAAATATTCTTGAGCCAAGACCTCCACGTTCTCTAGAATGCAGCACGGTCTTATTGACCTCGTTGTTCCCCCAAGGCTTTCAGTATCTCATGCTGAATTTGATGCCTTGCTAGACGCGGCTTAGAAGCATCTGGATAAACTGTTTCAGGGGACCAGGAAGATACAAGCTCAGTTTCCCTTCCCCCAGGATCTGATTTCCAAGTGGATGACAGTGCCGGCAGTTGATCCTCCAGTTTCGCGTCTGTCCAAGTCGACTACTCTGCCTCTGGCGGATGCAGCGCCCTTTTTAAGGATCCGGTGGGCAAGAAGATCGAAAACTTGGCGAAGTTTCCCTTCGAAGCGGCAGGTTTGTCCTTGTTACCTACCTTCGCTTACGCCTGGCTGCCCAAGGGTGTCTCGGTTTGTGTGTCTCAGCTACGCCAAGGCATCCTGTCAGGCGCTCCTCGGGAGGACTTGGCGGATCTCGCTCTTCAACTCTCTTAGGCCGGGGACTTCCTCTGTTCAGCTGCTTTAGAGTCCGCACGATGTACAGCCTTTGCCTCAGGTAACTTTGTTGCGATTCATCGCTCCATGTGGCTGAAGGCGTGGGAAGCAGATGCTGCTTCGAAGAAATCTCTGAGTTGCCCTTCTCAGGTTCCCTGTGTTTTGGGAAACCGCAAGATGAGATCATATCCGAAGATACCGGAGGTAAAAGCTCTCTGCTGGCACAGAACAAACCCCGCCGCCTTCCTTTCGGTCCTTTTGCATCAGGTCTCCCTCCCAAGCAGGTGCCCTTCCAAGTGCGCAAAGCCCCTTCCTTCCTGGAAGTCAGACAACCGTGCTGATGGTTTCTCGGCCAAGTCCGGAAACCGTAATCCTCCCTCTTCCTGAAGAGACGCCCCCACCCGTAATGTCTTCTTGGGTGGGAGGCGTCTGTCTCTTTTCCAGGACATTTGGCTAGCGCAGGTTTAGGACTCCTGGGTTTGGGACGTCATATCCGATGGTTACTGGATAGTTTGCTTCCTTTCCCTGGGACCAGTTCTTCCGGTCCCGCCCCCCTTGTTCCCCTTCTTTGGTGGCTTCCTTTCAGGTCGCTTTAAGTACCCTCCTGGCTCAGGGATTGATTGGTTTTACTCCAATCTGTTTGTAGTCCCCAAGAAAGGGGGCTCTGCTGGCCCCATGCTGGACCTATAGTTGCTCAACCGCCACTTGTGGCTACACCACTTTTGCATGAAGTCCCTCCACTTAGTGTTCAGTCCATGGATCAGGGGGAGTTTCTTTCCTCAGTGGATATCTGGGACGCCTATCTGCACATCCCCATTTTCCCTGCCCATCAGCGATTCCTCCGCTTTGCTGTTCTGGCGGGTCACTTCCAGTTCGTGGCTCTTACCTTTGGCCTGGTGACGGCTCCCAGGGTTTTCACCAAAGTCATGGCGGCGGTGATTGCCATTCTTTAGGCTCTGGGGATCTCGATCCTCTCTAACCTGGACGATCTTTTGATCAAAGCTCCGTCCTGGTCCCAAAACTTGGAGAGCCTTCATCTCACTGTGCAGACTCTGTATGCCTTCGGTTGGGAAAAGTCCCACCTTTCTCCCACACAGTCTCTGGTCTTCCTGGGTCTCCTCTTCAACACAGTGGCTGCCCGTGTTTGTCTTCCATTGGACAAGTGGTGCTCCTTGTCGGAAGGGTGTTTGACAACTACAGCGCCCCTCTCCTGTTCCGAATCGCTTCTGCATGGAGGTGCTGGGCTGGATGGTAGCAGCCATGGAGGCGGTTCCCTTTGCCCAGTTCCACTGTGACCCTCTCCAGCTGGCCATCTTGGCCTGGTGGGTAGTTGCCGTCCACTCTGGATTGCCGTATTCTTCTGCCCCCCCCCCCTCCGTTTGTCGGGCTCTTCTGTGGTGGCTCCACTCTCCCCTTCTTCTTCTCCAGGGGCGGTCATTTCTTCCCCTCCGCTCAGCTCCCTTAAAGGTCAAGTATCGACTCTTTCAATGGCCATTGGCTTCCAACACTCACGTCTGCACCTTCCTGCAGGGCATGGCCCATGCAGCTCCGCTGTACCGGTCTCCCACCCCTCCTTGGGATCTTAACCCGGTGCTTGGTATTTTGAGGGAAGCTCCATTTGAACCTCTTTGGGACGCTTCCCTTCGTGTTCTTTCCTTGAAGGTCTCCTTCCTCATCACCATTACCTCCATTAGGAGGGTCCTGAACTGGAGGCTCTCTTGTCACTCTCCCTTCTTGGTCCTTCACCCGGACAAGCTTGTTTTTCGGCTGCCTCTCTCTCTTTTTTTGCCCAAGGTGGGCTCCTCCTTTCACATGAACGAGATTGTTCTTCCTTCTGTCCAGCGTTGCCTCCATTGTCTGGATTTGGTTTGCGCTGTCCGTATCTATGTTTCCGTCGCCTCCTCTTTCCGGCAGGGTGACTTTCTTTGTGATTCCGGAGGGTCATCACAAGGGTATTCCATCTTTCAAGGCGACCATTTCGCTGTGGATCCGTTCCGCCATCTCAGAATCGTACTGTTGTAAGGGGAAGGTCCCACCCTTTTGGGTGACTGCGCATTCCATGCATTCCGTTGGGGCTTCTTGGGCACTACGCAATACGGCTTTGGCCATGCAAGTTTGCAAGGCGGCCACTTGATTCTGTTTCTAGTATTTTTCCCACCCTGGGGACTGCTCTAGTATGTCCCACGGTCTCTGTGTCTCCCAATGGAGCCGACCGAAAAAAGTAGATTTTTTTTATGCTTACCGTAAAATCTCTTTCTCGGAGGATCCATTAGGGGACACAGCATCCACCCTTTTGTTTTAGTTACCATGGTTTTGTTTTCTGTCCGAGGGGTAGTGTTCGGTAATTTTTTTTTGTCTGGGTCCCTCGGACGCCTGCTGGTTTCTTTCTGTTGGTTCTCTCCTACTGCTTTGGGACTAAACTAATAGCTCAGAGTCTGTGGGCGGGTATATACTGCCAGGAGGGGCCGACTTCTTTTTGTATGCCTAGTGGCAGCAAGATATACCCACGGTCTCTGTGTCCCCAATGGATCCTCCGAGAAAGAGAGAGATTTTACAGTAAGCATTAAAAAAAAAAAAAATACACTTATTGTAGAGATCAGTTGGGTTCTTTCTCATGAACCCACAATGTTGCCATTTTCAAAATGATTGCAGATTGACTCATTCGTTCACTATATTGTATCCACATACATAGAAGAAAGTGTTTTATATAGTGTGTGTGTATGTGTATATATGTGTGTGTGTGTGTATGTGTATATATATATATATATATATATATATATATATATATATATATATATATATATATATATATATATATATATATATATATATATGTATATATGTATGCACACAAAAGTTAAAGCCAGTGCAGCACTCCATAAAGTGAAAAAGGTGAATTTATTCCATCAAAAAAAGTGTAAAAGTAGTGACGTTTCGATCTTCTCCAGAATATTTCTCAAGCAAGTAACAGATCTGTGTCACAAATTAAACACAAGCAAGTCCTGTGACTCAATCAATCAATTAGTGATTTCAAAATTACGGTAAAGTGCAATTAGTGCAAAGATTATACGGTACATAGATATTTAAGATATTTAACAGTGGCAGTGCCTGCACATATTTTGTGTTATATCCGAAGTGTTAATTCATATCTTATCATTGTACATATCATAAAGTGCAGAATAGAACTAAAAACAAAATCAGAGGAATAGATAAGTTATACAGTAATACATTACATCCAGAAGTGCGTGACGGCGTGCACGGACATCTCGGCTTTCCGGAAGTGCCGTCCGTGGAGGCCACACCCATTATCTATCGATCAACCAATCAGTGTACTGGAAACTGGGCCACATGCTAACTGTGGGCTGGCGCTTGCGCAAAGACTCCCATGACGGAGCTGCGCCATGTTTGGGCACATCCGATCATATGAAGTATGGGGGCTAATTTTTGGTGCCGTCATCTGTACTTTTTATTGATACCACATTGGCATATATAAAACTTTTTTAGAAATTTTTTTTATTATAAAAAAAATTTGAACAAAATGTGACAAAAAAGCAGCATTTTTGGACTTTTTTTTTTTTTACATTTACGCCGTTCACCGTACGGGATCATTAACATTATATTTTGATAGTTCGGACATTTACGCACGCAATTTTTACGTTTTTTTGGGGTAAAATGAGAAAAACTGACCATTTTTTCACTTTTATTGGGGGAGGGGATTCTTCTTTTATTTTTTTTTATTTTTATTTTTTTTACATTTTTCAACTTATTTTTTACACTTTTTATGTCCCCCATAGGGGACTTTCTATAGCAATCCTTTGATTGTTAATACTGTTCAGTGCTATGCATAGGACATTTCACTGATCAGTATTATTGGCTATCTCCTGCTCTGGTCTGCTCGATCTCAGACCAGAGCAGGAGATGCCGGGAGATGGACGGAGGCAAGTGAGGTGACCTCCGCCATTACACATGATCGGAGCGCTGCGGCCGATCCGATCATCTATTTTATCATGCGCATTGCCGCAGATGCTGTGATCTGTACATATCACGGCATCTGAGGGGTTAATGGCGGACATTCGCGCGATCGTGGATGTCGGCCATTACCGGCGGGTCCCAGGCTGCTGATGGCAGCCGGAACCTACCGTGTATGGCGTGAGCACCGCACCGATGCTCGCGGTCATACACATGACGTAAAAGTACCGCCAAACCAGGCCGTACATTTACATCCGTGGTCGTTAAGGGGTTAAACATTACTAGTACCAACGTGACAACCAATCTCCTCACCATCAAACCATTCATACTGGACCGACCTCCTAAATCCTTTTGAATATAGATGAATAACAAATGGACAAAATAAAAAACAAAAAAGAAATAAAAAAATTATAGAAAAAATTATTAAAAAAAGGAAATAATGAAATGAAGATAACAAAGTAGTGGCAACAGCAAGGTTAGTGAGGGCAGACTGCATCCATAATCAGGCAATCCCAACACATATAAAGTGACTAGAGTGAATAATTGTAAAAAATAATGAAAGTACAAAAGATTTTTTATTGTTCAATAAAATATAAGTATGGGTTTAGTTATTTTTCATGAAACCAGATCTCCATATACACTAAATTGTACAAAGGCTAAAAAACTGAAGCATTCCTCTGATTGTACTGTACTTTGTTTCTGTAAAAAACAAAAACATAAAATTATTATTAAAGAAGCAAATCTGTTTCTGATACACATGCAAGCCATAACCTGACAGATCTTCACAGCATGTTGGGTGTGATCTTGAACTCCATGTTGAGCCCATGCGGCCGCAACATGGAATGTTTAAAGATCCACCTCAGTTCCCTCTTCATTAATAATGCAATGCGATCTTCACCCCTTTTGAGCGGTGGGATGTAGTCAAAAATCATGAATCTCAAATCATGTTCTGTATGCCCTTGTTCAGTAAAATGTTTTGCAACCAGTAAATCTAACCTAATCTGTATTTGTTTAGTCTAGTTTTCATGTCGCACTTTGTCTCCCCAACATATAAAAATATAGATAGATAGATAGATATACAGTTATGGCCGTAAATGTTGGCACCCCTGAATTTTTCAAGAAAATTAAGTATTTCTCACAGAAAAGGATTGCAGTAACACATGTTTTGCTATACACATGTTTATTCCCTTTTGTGTGTATTGGAACTAAACCAAAAAAAGGGAGGAAAATAAGCAAATTGGGCATAATGTCACCAAACTCCAAAAATGGGCTGGACAAAATTATTGGCACCCTTTCAAAATTGTGGAAAAATAAGATGGTTTCAAGCATGTGATGCTCCTTAAAACTCACCTGGGGCAAGTAACAGGTGTGGGCAATATAAAAATCACACCTGAAAGCAGATAAAAAGGAGAGAAGTTCACTTAGTCTTTGCATTGTGTGTCTGTGTGTGCCACACTAAGCATGGACAAAAGAAAGAGAAGAGAATGGTCTGAGGACTTGAGAACCAAAATTGTGGAAAAATATCAACAATCTCAAGGCAAATCTCCAGAGATCTAGATTTGCCTTTGTCCACAGTGCGCATCCTTATCAAGAAGTTTGCAACCCATGGCACTGTAGCTAATCTCCCTGGGCATGGATGGAAGATAAAAATTGATGAAGGTGTCAACACAGTATATTCCGGATGGTGGATAAGCAGCCCCAAACAAGTTCCAAAGATATTCAAGCTGTCCTGCAGGCTCAGGGAGGATCAGTGTTAGCGCGAACTATCCGTCAACATTTAAATGAAATGAAACGCTATGGCAGGAGACCCAGGAGGACCCCACTGCTGACACCGAAACATAAAAAAGCAAGGCTACATTTTGCCAAAATGAACTTGAGTAAGCCACAATCCTTCTGGGAAAATGTCTTGTGGACAGATGAGACCAAGATAGAGCTTTTTGGTAAAACACATCATTCTACTGTTTATCGAAAATAGTGCCTCCGGCACTGGGTGCCTTGAATGTGTGCAAGGCATCATGAAATCTGAGGATTACCAATGGATTTTGGGTCGCACTGTACAGCCTAGTGTCAGAAAGCTGGGTTTGCGTCCGAGATCTTGGGTCTTCCAGTAGGACGATGACCTCAAACATACGTCAAAAAGCACCCAGAAATGGATGGCAACAAAGTGCTGGAGAGTTCTGAAGTGGCAGCAATGAGTCCAGATCTAAATCCCATTGAACACCTGTGGAGAGATCTTAAAATTGCTGTTGGGAAAAGGCGCCTTCCAATAAGAGAGACCTGGAGCAGTTTGCAAAGGAAGAGTGGTCCAACATTCCGGCTGAGAGGTGTAAGAAGCTTATTAATGGTTATAGGAAGCGACTGATTTCAGTTATTTTTTTTCAAAGGGTGTGCAACCAAATATTAATTTAAAGGGTGTCAATAATTTTGGCCAGCCCATTTTTTTCCTCCCTTTTTTGGTTTAGTTCCAATACACACAAAAGGAATAAACATGTATAGAAAAACATGTTACTGCAATCCTTTTCTGTGAGAAATACTTAATTTTCTTGAAAAATTTCAGGGGTGCCAAAGCTTACAGATCTGTGTTTATATATGCATGTATGTATGTATATATCTCTACCCTCTAATCCTCTAACCCTCTACCCTATCTCTCAATGTAATGTGTGTGTGTATGCGTGTTCCAGCATCACGTCCAAACGACTAAAGATATTAACATGAAACTTGGCACATATGTTACTAATATGTCAACAACTAACATAGGATAGGTCATTTAACCATTACCCACCCCCATTTGCCAGGGGCGGGGTTTTTGTTTAAAGTCCCATACAAGTCTATGGGAAATATGTTACTGCATAAATTCCAAACGGCTGGAGATATTTCGATAATACTTGGACACATGTTACTTATATGTCCACTTAAAATATAGGATAATTATTTTAACCCTTAACTACCCCCATTTGTGAGGGTCGGGGTTTTTGTTTAAAGTCCCATGCAAATCTTTGGGAAATGTATGTTCCCAAATAACTTCCGTACGGTTGGATATATTTCAATAATACCTGGTCATATATTACTTATGTCAAATAAACATATGATAGTTAAATGAACCCTTGCCTACACCCTTATATAAAAGATGGATCTTTGTTTCAAAGTATATGGGACTTCCAGTACCCTACTCCACAAGCTCCGCTCTGCATCTCCTCGTAAATGTGTCAGTCCAGCTTGCAAGCCACACCCCTTCTCACAGACATGCCCACTGATTAAACCCCACCCCTTTTTTATCTGCCCTTTTTGTGCATCGGTCTGGCTTGCAAATCACGCCCAGTCCCACAAAGCCACGCCCCCTTCTATTTTCAGCTTACAATATCTTCATTACAAATCAGTCCCACCTGAGGACAGGACATGAGGATGGTACATAAGGACTGGATATGAGGACGAGATGTGAGGTCGGGATATGGGGTCGGGATAGGAGGATGGTATAGGAGGTTGAGATAGGAGGACGGGATATGAGGTCGACATAGGAGGTCGGGATAGGAGGATGGGATATGGGGTTGGGATATGACAACAATATATGAGGATGGGATATGAAGTCAAAAGCTTCCTCCTTTTGTTAATTTTCCTCCCAACAAGATTAGGAAGGAAAAAAACGGTCAACGCCGCATACTCAGCTAATATATATTTCTTTCTTTTTTCTTTTGCTGTTCTAATAGATCACACCAGATTCTAAAGTGAATGTACCAAAACTCCAAAGCCCTCGGGGTGAGAAGGCGAAACCGCAGAAGAGTCCGTCACATGAAGCTCCAGCTTTAGAAAATGAAGTCAAGCTGAGCCAGCACACGTTCTCGCTGCCCACCTGCCGGATCAGCAAGTCTGTTGAGAAGCTGATGGAGCTTGCATACCAGACTCTCTCAGAAGCTACAACCAGCAATGAGCCCTGGTAAGTGTGGATTGTGTATCCCAAAATTAAATTGAAATTCTTTACATGGTCTCCAAAGAACAGTGGTCACCAATCTAAACTGTGGCCCTCCAGAAGTTGCAAAACTACAACTCCCTGCATGCCCGGACAGCCAACGGCTGTCCGGGCATGCTGGGAGTTATAGTTTTGCAACTTCTGGAGGTCGACAGTTTGGAAACCACTGATATATAACAAAGCTACTGCTTTAAAATTACATGTATCCATTACAAGTGTGGGATCTAAATGGGAGGAAGGAGGTTGAATCTACTGCTTACTTTTGGCCCCCACGTTGCAATGATCGCTATTATATCTTGTTATTGATACTTTATACCGGGTAACGTCCACCCGATGGAATTCACAAAGAAAAGGTAAATAACTGACCCATGAGGATGGCGCTTCTTTAGGTTCAGCTGTGCCAGATTGTAAACTATTTTAGGCTTTTATAGTTATAATTTTTATTTCTCTCCTTTTCTGTACATTTTTGTTTTTACTTCTTACTGTTTTAATTTTTTTCTCATCACGACCTCCCCTTCTTTTCAGTGCCATCCAGCTGTTCTACACTGTCAGAAACATTTTCCATCTGTTCTATGATGTTGTCCCAACGTATCACAAGTGAGTGTTCTCGGCATCCTCATAAAGCTCATGCCTTCAGTTATTCGTATAAAATCTATACTAGTGCACTAATGTACTTGATCCTGTCCCCATCTGCAGCAGCAACTGTTGTCTATATAGTATTTATGTAACGTATGTTTAACCTGAGATTTTATAAAATCATGATCAAAGGAAGGAATAACAACTCATATAAGACTTATGCCGACTAAATCATTGTTGGGGGAGATCTGATGTGGATTTGACAACAACACTAGTGCTATACTTTATATTATTGTCATCTAAAGCACTGATTCCGGTAGAACGTAGCATAACACGGTCCATTTCTGTCCCCATTGGATGATGTGACTAGTGCATAGACAGAGTACATTGCAGTGTCACTTCATGATATCAGCATTGCACATAAAGGCTACATGTACCTCTGTGGGTGTCCTATTCCTACTGCACACAAAGCAGAAAGCCTATTAGAATCGTAATACTTGCCCACAGTATATTTTTACATTTATTTCAATTATTGGAGAATACACATAAATTGGCTTTCTACATGATACTACAGTTTAGAGGCTCCTGAGCCACTGTACAATCTGTGTTCACCATACTGTACATGACACTGTGTATGAACCCTGACCCCTGAGTGTATTCCCGTTCTGCTAGAAGATAAAGCTCATTATTTCTTTGCTGATTATGTGGTACGGTGCGGGCCCATAGTGCGGCTCCAGTTTTAATACTTCACTTATTCCTCCCAATAGACTTTGAACATAAACCACTAATTAGAACCCATCATGTATGGAGCGGCATCTCTACACTTTGTTTGGAAGAACTCTGAACAAGTAATTTTAGCTTGAATGGCAAGGGACTTGTGTTTCTTTAGAGAGGAAACATGAATTTATGAAATGTAATGGTTTTCCTCGCCCCTGTACCCCTTGTTTGCTCTCTGTATGACTCTCCCTCCTTGGTCACGCACTCAAATGGCTCTTTTGCCCTCTTGCTCTCCCTTCCTTGCCCTCTTGCTCTCCCTTCCTTGCGTGCGCTCCTGCCCCCCCTCCCCCTCGTTCACCCTCTGCTTGATCTCTCTTGCCATCCTTTTGCTCTCGTGCTATTGCTTCTCCTTTGCTGCTTTGTTGGCACCTACTCTGTGACACACATGTTCTTCCTTTACAGAGAGAACCTTCAGAAACTTCCCCAGCTCTCTGCCATCCACCATAACAACTGTATGTACATTGCGCACCACCTGCTAACTCTCGGACACCAGTTTCGGTATCATCTTCCTGCTCCACTCATTGATGGAGCGGCCACTTTTGTGGACATGGTTCCAGGATTTAGGCGGCTAGGTAGGCAGAATAATGTGTTCTGTGTATGATGTCTTCTGATAACTTTTTTATATTTCAGTGAGAAATGGTAATAACAATCAGCTTACCCACTTTGTGTTGCTGCTTTTGGTGCAAGGATAACTGTGAGTGTTGCGGTCGCAGTCTTTAGATATGAATGTGAAGTCGCGCTCTCCTTTGTAAGTTAAAAAAGAAAAAAAAATTTGTTTTATCACAGCCACGCCCCCTCTCATAGACTTGCATTGAGGGAGCGGGGAGTGACGTCACGAGGGGGTTGGGCCGTGGTGTCCCCCATATCCCGACCCTATATCTAATCCTCCTATCCTGTCCTAAGGTGTGGCTGCGTTGTGGTAAAGATATTGTAAGCTGAAAATAAAAGGGGTGTGGCGTAAATGGTGGGCTTGTCTTTGCAAGATGGGGTATGGCATGCAGGGAAAGTGTGGCTTGCCAGTGACTGATTCATTCACCAGGAGATGCAGAGAGAAGTTTGTGGAGTAAGGTACTGGAAGTCCCATATACTTGAATGGGACCTGAAACATAAACCCATTCTTGGGGGCAGGTTAGGGGTTAATTTAACTATTATATTTTTATTTGACATCTAACCAAGTATTAGCGAAATATCTCCAGCCTTATGGAAGTAATGCTGGAACATACATTTCTCATAGATTTGCATTGGACTTTAAACAAAAACCCT
This sequence comes from Hyla sarda, assembly GCF_029499605.1. Classification (NCBI taxonomy): domain Eukaryota; kingdom Metazoa; phylum Chordata; class Amphibia; order Anura; family Hylidae; genus Hyla; species Hyla sarda. The sequence goes on from NC_079198.1 coordinate 86,446,374, forward strand.
GACCCTCACAATGAGGGTAGGTTAGGGTTAAATTAAAGGACAACTGTAGTGGAACACTTTTATAAATGCCCGGGCCTCAAAAATAAACAAAATAAACTCATACATACCTTCCTATGAGCTCCCGTTGGTTCGGCACAGGCCTCACGGTACGGCAGTGCAGACCTCATTCCACTTCCTGGGGATGCCACAGAGCTGTCGGCGCATCACCGGCCGCAGCGATGTCCCGCCCCGGCTGGTGATAGGCTGAGCCAATTGTCATGTAATGAGCCGGCCCCAAGTGAGGCACTTAGCTCGCAAATTTGTCTCCGCCGGCAGTCAAATAGCTTGGACCGTCCCACCGCGATAAGGTAGCCTCCTTGGGACGGACCCTACACTGTGAATATGCCTCTGTGTGAACAGTTCAGTAAGCATGGCAGGATCTGGAACATCCAAGACACCTTATATACACCTGATAGAGGTGGGTGGGGTGCAAGGCCAACATGGAGGTAGCCACTCCCCCGTATGTGCAATACAGACAAAGAATAAGTCAGCCAGCACTTTAGTTGATACCAAACTATTATATGAACCTGGCCTACAGGTGCACGCTACTAGGCTAGATATACAGCAACAGAAGAATACAGCAGCACACTGCCAGCACAAGGATATACCGTATATACTCGAGTATAAGCCGAGTTTTTCAGCACGATTTTTCGTGCTGAAAACACCCCCCTCGGCTTATACTCGAGTGAACTCCCCCACCCGCAGTGGTCTTCAACCTGCGGACTTCCAGAGGTTTCAAAACTACAACTCCCAGCAAGCCCGGGCAGCCATCGGCTGTCCGGGCTTGCTGGGAGTTGTAGTTTTGAAACCTCCGGAGTTCCGCAGGTTGAAGACCACTGCGGCCTTCAACATCATCCAGCCCCCTCTCACCCCCTTTAGTTCTGAGTACTCACCTCCGCTCGGCGCTGGTCCGGTTCTGCAGGGCTGTCCGGTGAGGAGGCGGTCCGGTGGGATAGTGGTTCCGGGCTGCTATCTTCACCGGGGAGGCCTCTTCTAAGCGCTTCGGGCCCGGCCTCAGAATAGTCACGTTGCCTTGACAACGACGCAGAGGTGCGTTCATTGCCAAAGTACTTCTGCGTCGTTGTCAAGGCAACGCCTCTATTCCGGGCCGGAAGCGCGGAGAAGAGGCGCCCCCGGTGAAGATAGCAGCCCGGAACCACTATCCCACCGGACCACCTCCTCACCGGACAGCCCTGCAGGACCGGACCAGCGCCGAGCGGAGGTGAGTACTCAGAACTAAAGGGGGTGAGAGGGGGCTGGATGATGTTGAAGGCCGCAGTGGTCTTCAACCTGCGGACCTCCGGAGGTTTCAAAACTACAACTCCCAGCAAGCCCGGACAGCCGATGGCTGCCCGGGCTTGCTGGGAGTTGTAGTTTTGAAACCTCTGGAGGTCCGCAGGTTGAAGACCACTGAGGGCGAATGATGAGAAGAGGATGATGAAGGGGGGGTGTGGGATGATGAAGGGGGGTGGGGATGATGACAACGGGATGATGAAGGGGGGGTGTGGGATGATTACAAGGGGATGATGAAGGGGGGATGTGTGGGATGATAAGGGGATGATGAAGGGGGGATGTGCGGGATGATAAGGGGATGATGAAGGGGGGATGTGTGGGATGATGACAAGGGGATGATGAAGGGGGGATGTTTGGGATGATAAGGGGATGATGAAGGGGGGATGTGTGGGATGATGACAAGGGGATGATGATGAGGATGTTAATGACGGGTCTGGATGATGACAGGGGGGGATGAGGTATTTCCCACCCTAGGCTTATACTCGAGTCAATAACTTTTCCTGGGATTTTGGGTTGAAATTAGGGGTCTCGGCTTATACTCGGGTCGGCTTATACTCGAGTATATACGGTAGGTGATACATGAAAATGCAGTTAAAACATGGAGAGCTATACAGCTATGGTGTAATAGATGCAAATGTGAAACTATGAGATAGTGAGGCACTTAGCTCGCAAATTTGTCTCCGCCGGCAGTCAAATAGCTTGGACCGTCCCACCGCGATAAGGTAGCCTCCTTGGGACGGACCCTACACTGTGAATATGCCTCTGTGGGAACAGTTCAGTAAGCATGGCAGGATCTGGAACATCCAAGACACCTTATATACACACCTGATAGAGGTGGGTGGGGTGTAAGGCCAACATGGAGGTAGCCACTCCCCCGTATGTGCAATACAGACAAAGAATAAGTCAGCCAGCACTTTAGTTGATACCAAACTATTATATGGACCTGGCCTACAGGTGCACGCTACTAGATGACAGAAGAAAGAGGAGTCCAGCGTCCAGTAACTCAGAGGATAATATTTATTTCACCAGTAGTCATAGTAGGAACACAGGGTACAGTGACGCGTTTCAGCCTTACAACAAAGCCTTAGTCATACACAACATGTAGTACAAAAAGACCGGTTTTTATACATGTGGGTGGGCAGACATGACGCAGCGGCACACCTGCTCTAACAGGTGGACGCGACGTCATAACCACAACTACACATGAAGGTATATCCACCCACATGTAGAAACTAATGGCAACTGCCACTTCAAAACATGCAAAACATGAATTAGAAATCTATAAAATTGTATATAATTTACCAAATATAGACGCTTTACATGAAAACAGTATTAAAAAATACATACATAGACATAGCAGTTTCTTTATTACAAAATATATTAAATATAAAAAGGGAGAAAGAGGTCAGCATCATGTATAAGTGGCAGAAATCTGTCTCATAATAATAAAAGATATCTTAGAAGCATTCACACTCATGATTTGCATATGTGAGTGTATCGCGGAATTATGCTATCGCACTATAGATATAACAGCTAGAACCATAATAATCATTAGAGAACATCTAGACAAAAAGGGCAGTGACCCGAAGAAGAGGAAAAAAACTAAAAAAAAATATATCAATAATGTAAAATCGTATACATTCTTTTGTTCAAACCTCGTGGATATCTAGTCCCCAACTTCAGGATCCAAAAGATCTCACGGTCCAGAATCTTATGTCTAAGATTACCGCCTCTAGATGGAACCGTGACCCTTTCGATCCCCTGAAGCCGGAGACTAGAGGTATCCCCAGCATGCACCTCCGCACAGTGCTTAGATACCATTGAAATGTTCCTAGATAGGAAATGTGGTACATCGGAAATATGCTTCCTAATCCTCATTTTCAGAGAACTCGTAGTGCACCCAACGTATTGTACCTGACAGCTAGTGCATGTAAACGAGTACACAACACCAGTGGTATTACAGTTTACATACTGTTTAATTGGAAAACTAGTATGGTTAACTGTAGAAGCAAATGTAGTAGAATTAGAAATATAACTGCAGCAAATGCACCTTTTAGCCCCACACTTGGCTGACGTACATTGGATCATTCAAGTGGGTTTGGTAGAAGCCTTATCCTGGAACAGGCTAGGAGAGAGACGCTGGCCAATAGTGGGTGCTTTCTTAGACCCACATTTGTGGCCCCCTATCAAAGCCTGTTTAAAATCTGTACCCTGTGTTCCTGCTATGACCATCTGGTGAAATAAATATTATCCTCCGAGTTACTGGACGCTGGACTCCTCTTTCTTCTGTCGTTCATTTGGGTGAGGTTCACGCCCTGTCAGTGCGCACCTGGGGTGAGCTGAAGCACTGTTGTCTCTCTCTCTCTCTTTCTCTCTCTCTTTCTCTCTCTCTCTCTCTCTCTTTCTCTCTCTCTTTCTCTCTCTCTCTTTTTCTCTCTCTCTTTTTCTCTCTCTCTTTTTCTCTCTCCTAGTTGAGTACCCATTGTTGCCTGGTTTTTCCTTCCTAATCCTTGATGGGGAGGAAAGTCAACAAAGGAGGAAGCTTTTGACTTCATATCCCAACCTCATATCCTGACCTCCTATCCTGTCCTTATATCCCGAGAGAGGGAAGAAGGCGCCTTATGTGCGGGATCAGCAAATCTTGTGAGTGGGGGGAAGGGAGGTAATCCCAAGCCACTTACCAAAGTTGGTTGTGCGCCCACTCACAACAAGGTCTAGCGTGAAGTGTATAAATCGGTTCACTGCAGCCCTCCTTAGTAGAGTAGAAACAAGGATGAGATGACCATAAAATCAGGAGTTTGTCCGGCACAGAAAGGAACCGTCAGAATGCAGGATAAAATCAAGGGATTTATTGAATGCAACGCGTTTCGCTGCGCATGCGCAGCGAAACGCGTTGCATTCAATAAATCCCTTGATTTTATCCTGCATTCTGACGGTTCCTTTCTGTGCCGGACAAACTCCTGATTTTATGGTAATCTCATCCTTGTCCTCCTATCCCGACTTCCTATCCTGACCTATCCTGTCCTCAGGTGGGGCTGATTTGTGATTGTAAGCGTAAAATAGAAGGGGACGTGGCTTTGTGGGACTGGGTGTTATTTGCAAGCCAGACCGATGCACAAAAAGGGTAGATAATAAAAGGGGTGGGGTTTAAACAGTGGGGGTGTCTTTGTGAGATGGGGTGTGGCTTGCAAGCCGGGCTGACACATTCACCAGGAGATGCAGAGCTGAGCTTATGGAGTAAGGTACTGGAAGTCCCATATACTCGCATGGGACTATAAACAAAATCCCATCTTTTATATAAGGATGTAGTTAAGGGTTAATTTACCGATCATATATTTTTATTTGACATATAAGTAATATGTGTACCTGGTATTGAAATATCTCCTGCCGTACAGAAGTTATGTGGGAACATTCATTTCCCATTGATTTGCATGGGACTTTAAATAAAAACCCTGACCCTCACAAATGGGGGTAGTTAAGGGTTAAATTAACTATCCTATATTTTAAGTGGACATATAAGTAACATGTGTCCGAGTATTATCGAAATATCTCCAGCTGTTTGGAAGTTATGCAGTAACATTTCCCATAGAAATGGGGGTGAGTTAGGGTTAAATCACCTATCCTATGTTTGTTGTTGACATATAAGTAACATGTGTGCCAAGTTTCATGTTAATATCTTTAGTCGTTTGGACGTGAGGCTGGAACATACACACATACATACATACACACACACATACACACACATTGAGTTTTATATGTATAGATTGGACGACATATTTAACCTATATTAAGGAGTTTCCTACATGTTTCTACTCTTGCCAAGGGGAATAATTTTTTTTTTCAATCCCTATTACAGTTAGGTGGCTTCATCTGAACAGTTTCAAGACTATAAAACTCCCCATAGAGGATCTTATTGACCATATGTTTAGGGTGACATAACGCTGCTTGTGGTTTTTCATTTTTAGCTACATATGGGACCACAACAACCCTTCCATATTCCAAATGAGGAGTGCTGCCAGGAATAACCTATACATATCGGCAAATAAGGGAGAATATTTTACCCTATAGAGGCTTCCCTCACCTGAATATTGTCTTCCAAAAAAAAAAAAAAATGTAAGAATGAATCCCATAGAAATCAACAAAAATTCCTTAAAGGGGTAGTCCAGTGGTGAAAAATGTATCCCTTATCCCAAGGATAGGGGATAAGTTTGAGATCGCAGGGGGTCCGACCGCTGGGGCCCCCTACGATCTCTCTGTCCGGGGGCCAGGCTCTCCGGCCAGATAGCGGGTGTCGACCTCCACACGAAGCGGCGGCCGACACGCCCCCTCAATACATCTCTATGGCAGAGCCGGAGATCGCCGAAGGCAGCGCTTCGGCTCTGCCATAGAGTTGTATTGAGGGGGCGTGTCGGCCGCCGCTTCGTGCGGAGGTCAACACGCCCCCTTCCAGCGGGCTGTCGGGGCTCCGTACAGAGAGATCGCAGGGGGCCCAAGCGGTCGGAACCCCCGCAATCTCAAACTTATCCCCTATCCTTAGGATAGGGGATAAGTTGTTCACCACTGGGCTACCACTAGACTACTCCTTTAAGTGCAGGAATTTAGTTGCTATGCTGGTTTTATACTTGGCATGTTTTCTGAATGCACATAGTCCAAACATTATAACATTGCATTCACCATGTGTTGGCCAGTATGATTATACAAATACAGACAACTCAGGGATGTGGTAAGAAAGTTGTTTTACTGCTGTATATGTAAATTCACAAAAAAAAATTTACTTCCCATGTTTTAGATCTGGAACGAAAATCGATGTATTATATTAAGAGTGGTATATACTTAAAATCTGATGTGGATGTTTCCTGAGAGTCTAACATATCTTTATATTGTCTCCATTATTTAAAAAGGCACAGAGACTTTTCTTGCACAGATGCGGCTACAGAAAGGAGAACTTCTTGACAGGTTATCAAATGCACGGTCCTTTATTAACATGGAGGACGAAGACAATTATACAGCAGGCCATAAAGCTATACGGCAGGTATATAAGATGCACTTTAAAAAAAAATAAAAAACATTTTTTGTCATATATACATATATACAGCCATGACCGTAAATGTTGGCACCCGCAAATGTTGTATTTCTCACAGAAAAGGATTCCAGTAACACATGTTTTGCTATACACATGTTTATTCCCTTTGTATGTATTGGAACTAAACCAAAAAAGGAGGAAAAAAATGCAAATTGGACATAATGTCACACCAAACTCCAAAAATGGGCTGGACTAAATTATTGGCACCCTTAATATCTGGTTGCACACCCTTTGGAAAAAATAACTGAAATCAGTCGCTTCCTATAACCATTAATAAGCTTCTTACACCTCTCAGCCGGTATGTAGGACCACTCTTCCTTTGCAAACTGCTCCAGGTCTCTCTTATTGGAAGGCACCTTTTCCCAACAGCAATTTTAAGATCTCTCAAAAGATGTTCAATGGGATTTAGATCTGGAGTCATTGCTGGCCATTTCAGAACTCTCCAGCTCCCAGAATTTCTGGGAGCTTTTTGACATATGTTTGGGGTCATTGTCCTACTGGAAGACCCTAGATCTCGGACGCAAACCCAGCTTTCTGACACTGGGCTTTACAGTGTGACCCAAAATCCGTTGGTAATCCTCAGATTTCATGATACCTTGTACACATTCAAGGCACCCAGTGCCAGAGGCAGCAAAACAAACCCAAAACATCATTGAAATTCTACCATATTTCACTGTAGGTACTGAGTTCTTTTCTTTGTAGGCCTCATTCCGTTTTTGGTAAACAATAGAATGATGTGCTTTACCAAAAAGCTCTATCAAGGTCTCCGCTGTCCACAAGGATTTTGGCTTACTCAAGTTCATTTTGGCAAAATGTAGTCTTTCTTTTTATGTCTCTGAGTCAGCAGTGGGGTCCTCCTGGGTCTCCTGCCATAGCGTTTCATTTCATTTAAATGTCAACGGATAGTCCGCGCTGACACTGATGCTCCCTGAGCCTGCAGGACAGCATGAATATCTTTGGAACTTGTTTCGGGCTGCTTATCCACCATCCAAACTATCCTGCATTGATACCTTTCATCAGTGTCCATGCCCAGGGATACTATCTACAGTGCCATGGGTTGCAAACTTCTTGATAATGTTGTGCACTGTGGACAAAGGCAAATTTATATCTCTGGAGATGGACTTGTAACCTTGAGATTGTTGATATTTTTCCACAATTTTGGTTCTCAAGTCCTCAGACAGTTCTCTTCTCCTCTTTCCCAGGTGTGTTTAACCCCTTAAGGACTCAGCCCATTTTGGCCTTAAGGACTCAGACAATTTAATTTTTACGTTTTCATTTTTTCCTCCTCGCCTTCTAAAAATCATAACTCTTTTATATTTTCATCCACAGACTAATATGAGGGCTTGTTTTTTGCGCGACCAGTTGTCCTTTGTAATGACATCACTCATTATATCATAAAATGTATGGCGCAACCAAAAAACACTATTTTTGTGGGGAAATGAAAACGAAAAACGCAATTTTGCTAATTTTGGAAGGTTTTGTTTTCACGCCGTACAATTTATGGTAAAAATGACGTGTGTTCTTTAGTCTGAGGGTCAATACGATTAAAATGATACCCATTATTATATACTTTTATATTATTGTTGCGCTTAAAAAAAATCACAAACTTTTTAACCAAATTAGTACGTTTATAATCCCTTTATTTATTTTTCCGTATAAGCAGCGGTATGAGGGCTCATTTTTTGCGCCATGATCTGTACTTTTTTTTGATACCACATTTGCATATAAAAAACTTTTAATACATTTTTTATAATTTTTTTTTTAATAAAATGTATTAAAAAAGTAGGAAATTTGGACTTTTTTTTATTTTTTTTCGTTCACGCCGTTCACCGTACGGGATCATCAACATTTTATTTTAATAGTTCGGACATTTACGCACGCGGCGATACCAAATATGTCTATAAAAAATGTTTTTTACGCTTTTTGGGGGTAAAATAGTAAAAAACGGACGTTTTACTTTTTTATTGGGGGAGGGGATTTTTCACTTTTTTTTTACTTTTACTTTTACATTTTTTTACATTTTTTTTTTACACTTGAATAGTCCCCATAGGGGACTATTCATAGCAATACCATGATTGCTAATACTGATCTGTTCTATGTATAGGACATAGAACAGATCAGTATTATCGGTCATCTTCTGCTCTGGTCTGCTCGATCACAGACCAGAGCAGGAGACGCCGGGAGCCGCACGGAGGAAGGAGAGGGGACCTCCGTGCGGCGTTATGAATGATCGGATCCCCGCAGCAGCGCTGCGGGCGATCCGATCGTTCATTTAAATTGCGAACCGCCGCAGATGCCGGGATCTGTATTGATCCCGGCACCTGAGGGGTTAATGGCGGACGCCCGCGAGATCGCGGGCGTCGGCCATTGCCGGCGGGTCCCTGGCTGCGATTAGCAGCCGGGATCAGCCGCGCATGACACGGGCATCGCTCCGATGCCCGCGGTTATGCTTAGGACGTAAATGTACGTCCTGGTGCGTTAAGTACCACCTCACCAGGACGTACATTTACGTCCTGCGTCCTTAAGGGGTTAAAGGAGCATCACATGCTTGAAACTATCTTCTTTATCCACAATTTTGAAAGGGTGCCAATAATTTTGTCCAGCCCATTTTTGGGAGTCTGGTGTGACATTATGTCCAATTTGCTTTTTTTCCTCCCTTTTTTGGTTTAGTTCCAATACACACAAAGGGAATAAACATGTGCATAGCAAATCATGTGTTACTGCAATCCTTTTCTGTGAGAAATACTTAATTTCCTTGAGAAATTTCAGAGTTGCCAACATTTACGGCCATGACTGTATAATGCTGCAGACTTACCATTGACTTATCTGCAATATAAAATCAGCTGCATGCAATCCACAGCAAGTACAGTATGTATAAACATACCCTTAAAAATTATAATAGTTGGTTGATTGTAGTGAATAGTAACAAAAGGAGTTGCATTCATCTTCCCACTGAATTCCGCTTGCAGCAGAAAATCCCATTGATCTCAAAGGGATTCTGCTGCTACTTTCACTATACGGAAGTTCCATAGTGGAACTTCTGACGCCGATATGGATTCTGCCAAAAGAATGAGCATGTTCATTGCAGGCGTTAATTTCTGCCCAAATTAATATGGTTCCAGTCAGCACAAGTGAATTTGGGGAAGTTTTTGTGGTTTGTGTAGCCAAATTGAATTAAACCCCAAAGTATCTAATAAATGTGACAACTTCTTTCTCTTTAAGATCGTTCATCAGCTGAGCCGTCTGGGTAAAGTGTGGCAGGACGTGCTTCCCGTAGGAATTTACTGCAAAGCCATGGGGACGTTACTAAACACAGCCATCACTGAGATGATAAACAAAATCACCGCTCTGGAGGTAGGACAGCTAGCCAGATACAGTGGCTTTCTAGCTGCTTGCCACCTGCAAGCTAGGGGGATATTTAGGGGATATTTTCATCCTACAATATTTATGGCATACCTACAAGGCATGCCATAAATGTCTGATAGATGCTGGTCCCACCTCTAGGACCAGCCCCTGCATGGAGAACAGGCAGTTCTCCGACCCACCTGTTGGGGTGACCACCAGAGTTGTAGTTTTGCAACAGCTGGAGGCACACTGTTTGGATAACACTGATCTAATATCAGTATTTATGTTGTATCTTGTGGATGGGCCGTAAATGTTCCAGCATAGAATTAACCCCTTAGGGTGCATTCCCACCTGACGTATTTTGCTGCGTATTTGCTGCTGCGTATTTTCCTACCCATTGACTTCAACAGGAAGATAAAATACACAGCAGCAAATACGCATCAAATACGCCAGGTGGGAACGTACCCTTAAACTGATAGTGTTTCTGTTCATCCACTATTTTTAAGATGACTACTTGCTGTAAGTGAATGGAAACTTCTTTCTATAAATTCTGTACTGATCGTTTATTTCTGACACGGGTGCATGGAATAAAGTTTTTTGATATAACGTATTTTTCGCCCTATAGGACGCACCGGCATATAAGACTCACCGAATTTTAAGGGTGCAAAATCTAGAAAAAAAAGATTCTGCACCCAACAGTGATCTTCAACCTGCGGGCCTCCAGATGTTGCAAAACTACAACTCCCAGCATGCTGGGAGTTGTAGTTTTGCAACATCTGGAGGCCCTCAGGTTGATGACCACTGGATAGGAGGTAGTGCTCACGTGTCCCCGCCGCTCCGGATCCGTTACCGCGGCCCTGGATGTCACTCCATCGCTCTCGCCGCATCCCCGGGGTGTCCCCGACGCTCCGGACGTCTTCTTCCCCGGGATCCATGCTCTCAGTCACTGTCATCACGTCGCTACGCACGCCGCTCCTATTGGATGACAGGACGGCGTGCGCGACAACGTGATGACGTCGAAGGAGAGCGCCGCCATGCAGGGGATCCCGGCACGGAGCCGACACCGAGGAGGCAGGTAAGGTCCCTCCCGGTGTCCTGTAAGCTGTTCGGGACGCCGCAATTTCACCGCGGCGGTCCCGAACAGCCCGACTTTCGCTTCAGTCTGAAGGGTTAATACAGGGCATCACCGCGATCGGGGATATCCTGTATTAGCCGCGGGTCCCAGCCGTTGATGGCCGCAGGGACCGCCGCGATAGGGGTGTATTCGCCATATAAGACTCACCAACTTCCCCCCCCCCCCCAGTTTTGGGGAAGAAAAAGTGCGTCTTATACGGCGAAAAATACGGTAATTGACCAGCCAAGCATGGTCTTAACAATGACTGCATGGTGTTTGAAAAAATTATTGGGAATATTTATCAAGACCTGTGCAGAGGAACAGCTGCCCAATTACCCATAGCAAACAATTAGATTACTATGGGTACTGGTCAACTTTTCCTCTGGAACTCTTCTTCTGATCGCGGGGGTGCCACCGGTGGGGACCCCCGCGATCTGGGCTGTGGCACCCCAGACATCCGGTTCTCGGAGTGAATTTCGTTCTGTGCCGGATGACTGACCATGCTGGGCGGAGGCTAGTCACGCCCCCCTCCCGTAGGCTTGCATTGAGGGGGTGTGGCCGTGACGTCATGAGCTGGGCGCAGGCATGATGTCTCGAACCGCCGGCGCTTCACCCTGTGCGCTAAACGAATGCTGGGTGCTGCAGGGACATCGCAGGGGTTGCCAGCAGGGGGACCCCTGCGATCAGACATCTTATCCCCTAACCTATGGATAGGGTAGAAGATGTCTAGGGGAGGAGTACCCCTTTTAAAGCATGAAAACAATGGCCGTCTCAACAAAAAGCTTCAATCTTCATGTTTTGTTACCCACAGCTTATCTTTTAGGTATAGAAACTTGTCCTTTCCCTTGCTCCTAGGAATGTGGAATCACTAGATTAACTTCTTATTCTATTCTTCTGTGGCTATAAACACACATGCTCAGCTTATCCAAGTTTGTACCTAATATCTAAAATATATGGCCTGGGATAAGTAAGTCATAATTTTATGAAATGGGAAGATACAGAGGCAGAAATAGTAACAGAAGCCTTTTTTGACCAGGTTTGTGTTACAGACAGTTTTCCAGCAGATTAGGTCTGTGATTGACTTTTCTATTGACTGGTTACATTAATCTGAACGGGAAGTCTTGTAATTTGTATTTGCCTTATTCTGTTTATAACGTACAAAGAAACAATGATGTCTATGAACTGTGTTTTTAATAGGACATTTCCACTGAAGATGGAGAGCGACTGTATACACTTTGCAGGACAATGATTGAAGAAGGGCCCCTTGTCTTTACTCCCTATCCTGAAGAAGGCAAAAACAAGAAGTTTCAGGAGGAGGTGCCCATCTATGTGCAGAAGTGGATGAAATTCAAAGAACTCATGATCATCCTGCAGGCAAATCTACAGGAGATAGTTGATCGGTGGGTTCAGACACCTCAAGTCCAGTTGTAATTTTTTCAGGGCTATAATATTGATGGCCAATACTTGGGATAAGACAGCAATATCATATCAGTCAGGGTCCAACATGGACAAATGTGCAGATCTGTGCCTGGGAAGCAATGAAGTGGCTGCAGCACTTGTGTTAGTGCCACAGCTTCTACAATAAGCTTGGTCGGCATTGAGCTGGGAATCGGAACCCATCTCATCTGAAATTGCTGATCATATTAAAGGGGTATTCCAGGCAAAAACATTTTATCCCCTATCCAAAGGATAGGTGATAAGATGTCTGAACACGGGGAGCCCACTGATGACACCCCCCCGCGATCTCCCTGCAGCACCCGCATTCTATGCAGGTGCTGAGTCTCCAGTTTCGGAAACATCCGGGTTTCTGGGACTAGGGACGTGAAGTCACGCCCCCTCCCATAGACATGAATGGAGGGGGCCTGGCGTGACGTCACGTCCCCAGTCCGGGAAACACGGAGGTTTCCGCAACTGGAGACTCAGCACCCGCTTAGAATGCGGGTGCTGCTGGGAGATCGCGGGGGGTCTCAGCAGCGGGCTCCCCGCGATCAGACATCTTATGCCCTATCCTTTTGGATAGGGGATAACATGTTTTTGCCTGGAATACCCCTTTAATCACTATTAAAGAAACTTTTTAATGGGAGTGTCCTTTTTACAAGACATTTAGAACTAAGCTGTAAATACCTGATAGATAAGAATACCAGGGAAGTTGGAAGAAAAGGATTCCGAGATGGGACACCATCTCCCAAACTATAACACATTTTTGTTCCTCTTTCTCTGGCTCATCTGTATTTTGTCTTACAGGTGGGCTGATGGTAAAGGACCCCTCGCTACAGAGTTCTCCCCTAATGAAGTGAAGAGTTTGATCCGAGCTCTATTTCAGAACACAGAGAGGAGAGCAGCAGCATTAGCCAAAATTAAATAAACCCCCCCCCCCCTCCCCCCCATCCTTGTGTGCTGTCTGTAATATTCTGTACATATTTCTCTTTGAGAACACCAGTAAATATCTTCTTAAGAGCTTTTAACACTGAGGTTGTTTCTTTTTTTGCTAAATTGTAAATATTTAGTACACTATCCTCCGAAAGTAGCAGTGAAACTTGGGTAACTTTGTTATTTTATTGTCTTAATTTCTGTTTGAGGGGTTTGCGAAATAAAAAAAATGCCTATTTATTTTCACCACGGTTTGTTAGGCAAAAAACTGATGCGGTTTGAAAATTTCTCCGGTCAACTCAATAAATTAAATGGAGTACGGCCGTAGCCGTTTTTCAAAATCGCCTGCCAGATTCTGCTGCCGTATGACCAAAACAGTGGTATGGAAGCATCCTAAAATATATCCCAGATTGCGCTTACATGTCTCTTATCTTTATAGTCGCCAGTGTTCCACAACACCTCCTTGTTTACATTATTTCCTTGATCCTTAGAATAGTGTCAATCTTCCAGTGTCTTTGTAGGTAACAGAAGTGATCCTCCTTCATGCTGCATAGACTATTTTCATCCTCCATGTCTACAGGTGCCTTCACAATGCACATTTCCTCCTACTTGTTTCAAAAAGGCTGCTCTTCATCCTCAAGGAGATGTAGTCCATCATGATTTGGACTCTATTAAAGTACCGGAAAGTACCTAGGGATGAGGCAGAGGCATGGTTGAGGCAGGCAGCACCAGATCAGGTCAGTATGGTACAGGATGGGTCAGGTAGAATTGGAAACCAGGAAAAAGGGATGGGTCAGGATACAAGGAATATCAGGATTAGGACAGCACACCTGCTCCATAGTTTCACTTCTCTTACAGTAAAGAACCCCAATCTGTGCTGATGTAGAAACCTTCTTTCCTCTAAATGTAGAGGCTGCTTCATTGTTATACAGTCCTGGGCATAAATAGGTCATGGGAGAGATCTCTGTACTGCCCCCTGATTTATTCCTTGAAATGCCCCAGTGGTGGGATATTCTGTGTGGCTCAGGGTAAACTTTATTGATCTACAAATCTTTATAATTTGACAGGGGCCTTATGAACCTTTCACACCATTTTATTTATTTAATTTATTTATGTTTGGAAGCACAAAGACTGGGTTCACGCATAGAATTTTGGTCAGTAATCTAAGCTAAAATCAGGAGTGGGTCCAAAACAAAGAAAATAGTGCAAATCTTACAATTACAGTTTTTTTCTTTGTGTTATTTCCACTCCTGGTTTTGGTTAGAAATGCTGAACAAAATCTGTACAGAGAAGAAGTGGAGCAGCAACCAAGCAGATTGCTTCTTAAATGTTTTAAAGGCCTCTGAAAAATTAATGAAGCAATCTGATTGGTTGATATGGGCAACTGGTCAACTTTTCCTTTCACAGCATCACTTGGTGAAACTTTGCTCTATACTGAATTAACTGCGCCAGCCCTTAACCCCTTTAATGTTCATTAACGTCCATCTGCGGCTCCCGAGGTATGACGCACGCTCAGCAGGTGAGCGAGCATCATACCTGGTGGATCCCGGTTGCTATAGGCAACCAGGACCCATGACTAATGTCAATCGAGATGATGTCCGGCATTAACCTTTTAGACGCGGTGATCACACTTGATCGCCGCTTCTAAAATGAGAGTAAACTTTGTCGGTTAGCTCAGTGGTGCAGTTCGGGACCGCTGCGGTGAAATTGCGGTCAAGCGGCGATAACATTGATCAATGCCATGCTACTGCACGGCATTGATCAGTGTAGAAAATCAGTGTGTGCAATGTTATAGTCCCCTATGGAGGCTATAACATTGCAAAAAAATAGTGTTATATGTGATTTAACCCCTTCCCTAATAAAAGTTTGTATCGCCCCAGTTTTCCCATAAAAAAAAAAAAAATGTGTAAATAAAAATAAACGTGTGCTATCTCCTCATGCGTAAATGTCCGAACTATAAAAATATATCATTAATTAAACTGTACGGTCAATGGCGTACACCTAAAAAATTCCAGAGTCCAAAATAACGTATTTTTTGTCATTTTATACCATAAATTTTTTTATAAAAAGTGATCAAAAAGTCAGATCAAAACAAAAATGGTACCGATTAAAACTGTGTAAAAAATGAGCCCTCATACTGCCCCTTATACGGAAAAATAAAAGTTATAGGGGTCAGAAGAGGACATGTTTCAACGTATTAATTTTGGTGCATGTAGTTAAAAAATATTTTTTAGTTGTAAAATAAAATCAAACCTATATAAATTGGGTATCCTTGCAACCGTATGGACCTACAAAATAAATATAAGGTGCAATTTTTACCGAAAACTGCACTGTGTAGGAACTGAAGAGGCTAAAAATTACAAAATGGCTTTTTATTTTTTCAATTTTGCCCCACAAATAATTTTTTTCTGGTTTCGCCGTAGATTTTGTGGTGAAATTATTAATGGTATTATAAAGTAAAATTGTTGGGGCAAAGGACAAGCCCCCTTATGTATTTTTAGGTGGAAAATTTTAAGTGTTATGATTTTTAGAAGGTAAGGAGGAAAAAACAAAAGTGCAAAAATGAAAAATCGCCAGAGGGAAGGGGTTAATATTAAAGTGGAGGTGAGAAAATTCTTTGATTCATGTTTTTTAGACTCTCTGGCTTGGACAATATCATTTTCAGGTTTGAGGTTTGCTTTGGCTACTTTGAGATAACAGGCAAATTAATTCTGACACTTTCTACAGGCCATCTTTGGAGCAGAAGAAGGTGCAAAGAATTTAAAGGGGTACTCAACTGGAAAACTTTTTTTTTCTAATCAACTGGTGCCAGAAAGTCAGATTTGTAAATTACTTCTATTAAAAAAAATCTTAATCCTTCCAGTACTTATCAGCTGCTGTATAATCCACAGGAAGTTATTTTCTTTTTGAATTTCCTTTCTGTCTGACCACACTGCTCTCTGCTGACACCTCTGTCCATTTTAGGAACTGTTTAGAGCAGGATAGGTTTTCTATGGGGATTTGCTCCTACTCTGGACAGTTCCTAAAATGGACAGAGGTGTCAGCAGAGAGCACTGTGGTCAGAGAGAAAGGAAATTAAAAAAGAAAATAACTTCCTGTGGATCAAATAGCAGCTAAGTACTGGAAGGATTAATATTTTTTTTATTTTTTAAAGAAGTAATTTACAAATCTGTTTTAACTTTCTGGTACCAGTTGAATAAAAAAAATAAAGGTTTTCCAGTGGAGTACCCCTTTTAAAGGGGTTATCCATGAAAAAACTTTTTTTTATATCAACTGGCTCCAGAAAGTTAAACAGATTTGTAAATTACTTCTATTAAAAAAATCTTAATCCTTTCAGTACTTATGAGCTTCTGAAGTTTAGGTTGTTCTTTTCTGTCTAAGTAATCTCTGATGACACGTGTCTCGGGAACCGCCCAGTTTAGAAGAGGTTTGCTATGGGAATTTGCTTCTAAACTGGGCGTTTCCCTAGACACGTGTCATCACGATTACTTAGACAGAAAAGAACAACCTTAACTTCAGAAGCTCATAAGTACTGAAAGGATTAAGATTTTTTAATAGAAGTAATTTACAAATCTGTTTAACTTTCTGGCACCAGTTGATATATAAAAAAAAGTTTTTTCCTGGAATACCCCTTTAATGTTGCTGGTAAAAGCAGCGGTTTGTGTACAGATAACCAGCCGCACATTCACTAAAAGGCACATAACAACTTGCATACTTATCTTTAGAAACCCAATGTCTGTCTTTGTTCTCGTGTAGCAATGACAACAACTCGGCGCATTTAAAACTATTTTCCACTGTTGGAAACTTTTCTTATTCTTTTAATGCTTTATAGCTATAGTTAATGGAGAGTTAAAGTGTTTTTGGCGTGGCACAGTCCAGTAAGCGCTGCCTCTGTATCCGGATAGCTTTTCTTGTCTAATAAAAGCAGAATGATTATCATACTGGTGATTGCACCACTTCTTACAAGGCATTTTCTGGCTGGATTCAATTATTCCGTTCTCACTTCAGGTACCTGCAGGTCTGCTAGATGCTGCTCACCATCATATTTTACGAAGATAAAGCAAGAAAAGTAATGAGAGGTTGCTGGAGGTTTTTAAGGTACTTTGTTCCTAAAATTAATTTGGTCAATTAGCTGAGAAGAATGTGTCCATGAGATGAAATTCAGACCTTGTGTATATGATACGACTCTTCCTTTTTAGCTTATTATTGTCCTGAATGTCTGATACAAGTCATTTCACATGCTGAGGCATTGCATTGTAATTACAGCCATGCTGGTCTACACCAGTGCTTCCCAACCAGGGTGCCTCCAGCTGTTGCAAAACTACAACTCCCAGCATGCCCGGACAGCCTTTGGCTGTCCGGGCTTGCTGGGAGTTGTAGTTTTGCAACAGCTGGAGGCACCCTGGTTGGGAAGCATTGGTCTACACTTTGATATCTTAGGAAGAATTATGTTTTCTCTACTTTTAATGCCTTGAAGCTTACATACATGACAGTGTTTTTTTTTTTTTGGTAAATTTGCCACTGCAATTTTTTTGCCAAAGCCATAAGTGTGCCAGGAAGTATTAGGCTTAAGTGCACATCAGGGGATAAAAAAAAAAATACTTCAAGCTGTAATTTATTTTCTCTATTTAAAGCCTGCTAAACAGACACCAAACTGTCAGGAAACCTGTTGGTTGCCAAAGTGCAGCACAGCGCCCCAAATGGGGCTCCCTACCAGTGCTTCAAAAATACGTGAATGAGCTCCAAGTTCTTTCTTTGTATTTTCCATTCCATTTGAATCCACTTCTGGCTTTGGTTCAAAAACAGCAGAGGAAGTTTAAAAAAAAAAAAAAAAAAAGCTGCCGTGTGACCCTAGCTTCAAGGCATTCTCTCCTATAGACAATATAGGTGATAATATACTGATTCGTGGGCATTCCTTTACTGTGATCCCGGCAGATCATGAGAACAAAGGCCCCTTATCCCAAAATTAAAGGATCAGCAGCATGCTCTATTCACCCTATAAAGGACTTAAAAACACAGCCCTCAGCAATATTCTTAAAGGGGTGCTCCAGTAAAAAAAAAAAAAAATTCTAAATCAACTGGTGCCAGAAAGTTAAACAGATTTGTAAATTACTTCTATTAAAAAATCTTTACCCGTTCAGTACTTTTTAGCAGCTGTATGCTACGAAGGAAATTATTTTCTTTTTGAATTTCTTTTCTGTCTGACCACAGTGCTCTCTGCTGACAGCTCTGTCCGTGTCAGGAACTGTCCAGAGCAACATAGGTTTGCAAAGGGGGGTTTCTACTGCAGCTGCATGGTGGCTCAGTGGTTAGCTCAGTGCTGGGGCTTGGGTTCAAATCCCACTAAGGACAACAATAAATAAAGCGTTATTATTCCCTCAGGCAGAATATAGATTATTTGACACAGTCCTGACCTCAGTATCTGAGGAGAGGGATTTAGGAGTAATAATTTCAGATGACTTAAAGGTAGGAAGACAATGTAATAGAGCAGCAGGAAACGCTAGCAGAATGCTTAAATGTATAGGGAGAGGTATAAGCAGTAGAAAGAGTGAAGTGCTCATGCTGCTGTACAGAACAATGGTGAATGACCTCACTTGGAGTATTGTGCGCAGTACTGGAGGCCGTATCTCCAGAAGGATATAGATACTCTAGAGAGAGTTCAAAGAAGATACTAAACTAGTGCATGGATTGCAGGATAAAACTTACCAGGAAAGGTTAAAGGACCTTAACATGTATAGAAGAAAGAAGAGACAGAGGGGATATGAAAGAGACTTTTAAATACATAAAGGGAATCGACGTGGTAAAGGAGGAGAGCATATTTAAAAGAAGAAAAACTACCACAAGGACATAGTTTTAACCCCTTAAGGACCAAGGACGTACTGGTACGTCCTTGGTCCTGCTCTTCTGATATAACGCGGGGTTACACAGTAACCCCGCGTCATATCATGGCGGGCCCGGCGTCATAGTGAAGCCAGGACCCGCCTCTAATAGCGCGCAGCGCAGATCGCGGCGCCGCGCGCTATTAACCCTTTAGCCGCGCGCTCAGAGCTGAGCCGCGCGGCTAAAAGTGAAAGTGAAAGTTCCCGACTAGCTCAGTCGAGCTGTTCGGGATAGCCGCGGCTAATCGCGGCATCCCGAACAGCTGACAGGACAGCGGGAGGGCCCCTTCCTGCCTCCTCGCTGTCCGATCGCCGAATGACTGCTCAGTGCCTGAGATCCAGGCATGAGCAGTCATGCGGCAGAATCGTTGATCACTGGTTTCTTATGAGAAACCAGTGATCAACATAGAAGATCAGTGTGTGCAGTGTTATAGGTCCCTATGGGACCTATAACACTGCAAAAAAAAAGTGAAAAAAAAAAGTGAATAAAGATCAGTTAACTCCTCCCCTATTAAAAGTTTGAATCACCCCCCTTTTCCAATAAAAAAAAAACACAGTGTAAATAAAAATAAACATATGTGGTATCACCGCGTGCGGAAATGTCCGAATTATAAAAATATATCATTAATTAAACCGCTCGGTCAATGGCGTGCGCGCAAAAAAATTCCAAATTCCAAAATAGTGCATTTTTGGTCACTTTTTATATAATTTCAAAATGAATAAAAAGTGATCAATAAGTCCTATCAATGCAAAAATGGTACCGTTAAAAACTTCAGATCACGGCGCAAAAAATGAGCCCTCATACCGCCCCATACACGGAAAAATAAAAAAGTTATAGGGGTCAGAAGATGACAATTTTAAACGTATTAATTTTCCTGCCTGTAGTTATGATTTTTTCCAGAAGTCCGACAAAATCAAACCTATATAAGTAGAGTATCATTTTAATCGTATGGACCTACAGAATACATATCAGGTGTCATTTTTACCGAAAAATGTACTACGTAGAAACGGAAGCCCCCAAAAGTTACAAAACAGCGGTTTTTTTTCAATTTTGTCGCACAATGATTTTTTTTCCCGCTTCACCATAGATTTTTGGGCAAAATGACTGACGTCATTACAAAGTAGAATTGGTGGTGCAAAAAATAAGCCATCATATGGATTTTTAGGTGTAAATTTGAAAGAGTTATGATTTTTTAAAGGCAAGGAGCAAAAAACGAAAATGCAAAAACGGAAAAACCTCCGGTCCTTAAGGGGTTAAATTAGAGGAGCAAAGGTTTAAAAGTAATATCAGGAAGTATTACTTTACTGAGAGAGTAGTGGATGCATGGAATAGCCTTCCTGCAGAAGTGGTCACTGCAAATACAGTGAAGGAGTTTAAACATGCATGGGATAAGCATAAGGCTATCCTTCATATAAGATAGGGCCAGGGACTATTCGTAGTATTCAGATTATTGGGCAGACTAGATCGGCCAAATGGTTCTTATCTGCCGACACATTCTATGTTTCTCTGTTTCTATGGTTGTGGTACCCCACTACTAGTGTGAGGTGTCTGCTGGATTGACCCGTTGTCTACTATGGACCCATACCAGTAGGCCAGACAGTGATCTATATGGTTTTCTCCGCTGTCTTTCGCTTATCCAAGGAGCTGATGTATCTGCGGCTGGAGTTCCGGTAGTCATTTACAAATTTGTATAACTTTCTGGCACCAGTTGATTTAAAAAGAAAGTGTTTTTCACCGGAGTACCCCTTTAAATTCCATAAGAGAATCAATAGAGCAATGGTGACAATTCATTTTTGCTCCATTACGTAGAATAGGTTTGTAAAGCTGCAAACACAGGGCACTAGGGCTTTACAATCTTATTCTAACCAAATCTTTGCTGAAAAAGAAGACTGATCTATACTTACAAGTTTGTAATCCAGTCTGGAGGAGGCGAGGTCCGCTCTGCTCTGCGGCCGCACCACCTCTCTCTGGCTGTACAGACCCCCGGTCCCGACTGTCTGGACAACTCCTGGGTGAAATTACAAGGCTGTTTTTTTTTTTTGTAAGTTTACAAAAGCCTTCTTTTTACAGTAAAGGTATGCAAGAATAGGATTGTAAAGCCCTAATGCATCCTGTGTGTGCAGCTTTGCAAGCTTATTCTAAGGGACAATTGCACTTTAATGTAGTGCCTTCGGTGGCCGTGCCCCCACCAATGCCCATAGGTGATAGCTTTCATCTTAGCATGACCCCTTTAAAGCGTACCTGCACTTTCAGGTAACTTCCGGATAAGCAGTCATGTGTGAGAAGTAGCACTGTTTGTGGCAATTTTTTTACATTCATATTTGTCATTTTTGCACCTGGCAACTAGTTTTCTTCTCTGCAGTTCTCTGTCCCTAATTTGATGGGTAGGGACTATAGTCTATGTTGTCTCCCATACACTGCAGACACACAGAGGAGGGGTTCCTGCTCTTCTGTATCTCTATAGTACACCCCCCGGATCAGCAGAACATTGAGGACATTATTGAGCAGTCCTGCATAGTGTAAGCGGTGAATCCTGCACTAGGGTGAGACAGTGACCATTTAAAGTTGTAGCCAAGTTTTTATTTTTGCCTTTCTCTTAGAAAATATATTTTTATGCACTAATCTGAAGTTTTTATAGATACTATTTTGGGGAACATGGGACTTTTTAATTACTTTCTATTCCATTCAACTGTAGTTCTGGGATTGGATTTTTTATGTTTATGGCATTCAACATGCAGGATAAATAACAATATATTTATTGGGTGCTCTTCATTGGGGGACACCTATAATGATGGGTATGTGCTCTTGCCACTAGAAGGCACTGACCCTAGGAAAAAAATAAGTCTGCTCCTCCCTGGCAGGATATACCCGCCCACTGGAAGTGAGGTAATCAGTTTTAGCTAGTGTCAGTAGGAGGCAAGACATCTGGTCTTTGTTATTTTCTAGTAAGGGCTGTTTAGTTTGTATTTATTTGGTTTTTATCTCCCTTTAGTTTCCTTTTTTTCAGGTGGGGGTTCAGGAGCATGGCGCTACCTGTTCCGCATATGCAACTAAGGGGCAAAGGCATAGAGTATGTACTGTTAACCCCTTCTTGCTAACTGCCAACGCCTGGAGGTTGTACCCTGGGTCCGGGTCCCCCACTGCCCGTGCTCGCCCCGCTATCTTAGCCTGATATGATGCAGCATGGCCACAAGCTGGTTGAAGACACCTTGGTGAGTATAAGATGATGGCGTCTGCAGTAGTGGCTCGCTTTCATTGGGGGGGTCGTCTGTGTTTTTTGCATACTGGGTCCTTGGGAGGACACCTGATGGCCTTTTTGCAGCGGCTGCCTCTGCAGGAGTTCTTTTCCGGCTCACCTCTGAACAGCTTTGCTGTTCCTCTGTTACGCTGGTTGTTCAGCCGGCATAGTTCAGGGGTTATGGCGGCACATGGCTCCGGCCTTCTTCTCCCCCTGAGTCAGCGTGCTAACCGGGGGCCAGGCAGCGCCGCCTCTTAAGATTCAGGGGGTTATGGCGGCAGTAGCTTCGTCCTTCTCCCTCTGAACAGTGCGCGAACCGGGAGGTCAGGCAGCTACCCCTTTCCAGGTTTGTGCACCCCACGGATCTTGCTGCAAACGGCGGGTGCTTACCCTCGGCTGTGCTGAGGTACCCCTCCAGCAGCGTTGGCTCCACCCCTCCACCTTTGCGGGGGTTGCAATGTAGTCGGCACTTTGTAGTCTGCGCGGCTCCGTGGTCTCCCTGAGCTCCAACCCGGTGGGAGCTTGCCCGGCCCAGCCCACTCTTGTTCCCTGCTCTCTGAGCTGTGCGGCGCTGCACCTCTATGCGCGCTTTTCCTGGCCATCACCACTTCTAGGGCTCCCGTGGGTGCATTTCCTTTGTGTCCCTGCAGGGGGGGCATGGTGCGGGGCGTCCTTGCCCGTCTAACTTGAAAGATCTTGCAGACTTCATCAGGGCAGGGTGCCTAGCTCCCCACGCTACCCTTCTATGGCAATTTCTTGTGGCCAATGATTAAATTGTGCCCTTATTTTTCATTTCTACTCGTGACATCCATTCACTATTACAGCCTTGGCCTGTAATATCTCTTTTTTTTCAGCTTAATATCTGTTGGGGGTTGTTCTATTGTTTCTGTTTCCCTGTACGGGCTCTGACATGGCAATCTACTTTGAATCGGTTGAGGTATGCCTCTGGCATACCTAATTTCGGCAGGTTTCTCACGCTGTCAGGTTGTGTATGTGACCCGCCGTGGCAGGTCCTTGCCAGGGATTTCACCTGAGTTAGTCGGGGTTTCTTAGCTTGTGCATACCCTCCTCCACAGGCTGCCGCATCTGCGGCTAGCGCCCCGGATCCCCACGTCCAGTGCGTGGTCTCCCTGGAAGTGTTCCTGCGTAGGCATGGACTGGACCTAATAACATTATGATGGACAGTAGTCTCATCTGTCTCTCATTTCACAGCTGCTGCATCCGCGGCCGTACCAAATCAGTCCCCTAGGGTGGGAAGAACCACCACTAGCGAAAGGGGATCAGTCCTGAGACCGAACCCACTCGTCCATAAGGCCTGCAGATGAGACCCCAGGGCAGAGATAACCAAGGACATGAAACTGAGCTCCCGGAAGATCCCCCGGCGATTGAGATGGACTAGGACACCAAGGAAGGGGCCGTGCTTCGCAGCGACTCTAAACCTACGATCCATATAGATAGACAAGAAAAGGTCGACTAGGAAGCCAAATTTCAGTCTGGCTGCGGCTCGCAGAACTTTCTAACATTTCCTGGTTTGGCTTGTGTGAACCCGGAAATGTGCAAAATCAGTAACATGAGGAATGAGAAACACATGGCACTTTTGGCGCCCAAACAAAGCAGGAAGGATGGGTCAGTAAAAGGGGACGTCAGGTTGATCAGCATTCCCTGCAACTATCACATGATGACCCCAGGTTAAACAATCATTTGCTGGTTTAGGTGTCAGTCAGCTCCCAGGCCAATAGGCAACATCTAAAGAGGTATAAACTTTTACACAGTTTTAAAGGCAAAACGTGTGCCACTGCCAGCATTCTAGAGAGACAGACAGGAGATTATACAGAAAAATAAAAAGTCTTCTCATGAACAATAACCTCCACAGCTGGCTGAGCACGAAGCCTAGGGTATACTATTTCTTAGCAAAGAGAGCAAAGCCTTGATCTGTGGACTGATCTCCTATGCGGTCTCTTCCTGCATAAGCCTTATTGTGCTCTACAAATCCCAGCTAGCCTTTTTCCAGACACATACAAATATTTGTGCAAAGTTGTGGGCTGACTTGTATGATAGCAATACTTATTTAAATTGCTGTGAATGCAGCATTAAGCCACCTCATATTTTATGTGGTTGAAGTGCACACCCAGTATATCTACCAGTTCTAAGTTAACATTACCATAAAAATCTGCCACATTTAACATGCCCTCTTAAGTGCTTGTACATCTACATTCTTGATGTAAAGGGGTTATCCAGATATAGAAAAACAGAGCTACTTTCTTTCAAAAACTGCTCCCAGTCTGTCTCCAGGTTGGGTGTGGTTCTGCAGCTCATTTCCATTGAAGTGAATGGAGCCAAGTTATAAAACCACACCCAACCTGGAGACAAACTTGGAGTTGTTTTTGAAAGAAATTAGCTGTGTTTTTCTATTCCTGGATAACCCTTTTAAACATAGTTTCTTTTTATTTATTTTGTATTGCCTTACAACCAGGTAACTATAACGTGTGTTTGATTAAACCAAGAATATAGATGTACAAGAACTTTTTAGAGGGTTAATGCACTTTTGAATGTTGCCACTTTTTATTGCATTTTTACCTTACAACCAAGTAAATATAATGTATGTATGATTAAAGGGGTTATGCAGGAATAGAAAAACACAATTTCTTTTCTAATTTCTTTCAAAAACAACTCCACGTCTGTCCCCAGGCTGGGTGTGGTTTTATAACTTTGCTCCATTCACTTCAAAGAAACTGAGCTGCAGAACCACACCCAACCTGGAGACAGACTGGGAGCGGTTTTTGAAAGAAAGTAGCTCTGTTTTTCTATATCTGGTTAACTCCTTTAACATGCATTAGCCCTGTAAAATGCTTGTGTGTCTAAATTCTTGAATTAACCAAACATGTTATATTTACCTGCTTGTAACTTGCTTGCACAATAAAAAAATATATATATATTTAACGCACATTAGCTCTCAAAGCGCTAGCACGTCTACATTCTTGGTTTAATCAAACATGTTATAGTCACCTGGTTGTAAGATAACAACGCGTTGAAAGTTAAAGTTGACCAGCCAGTGAGTAAAAAATAAGATTAAAATAACCTAAAAAAATATGTCTGAAAAGGAATTGTTGAATGGGGTAGAGGACAGAAGACTAATGTCATGTCCTCTGCCAGTAAGAATGTTGGTGGCAGTACCAGCCCCAGTTCAGGTAGCAGCAGCCAGGTTGTAGTAGTAGTAGAAGCCACGTCATCCATCCAAAGTTCTGACTCCTGGGTTATGGGGTTTCACAGGATAGTGCGGCCCTTGTGGACTGGTTGATTCATTCGAGGTCTTATTATTGTCTGTGGATTTAGGATAGTATGTCCTAAAGGCTGCTGTGGGTGTAATATGTAGGTTCCCAATATCTATCTATACATCCATCAATCCATCCATCCATCACCACACCTTCAGTATTGAATTAGGGAACATCTCTATGTGCTATGTCCATAGTATTATATGTACACAAGAAGATGTCTGTGCTACGATTTCTCATCAATATTAGGCTGCATTCATTCATTAGCCATATTTCCCAAAGGAATAGTTTTCTGCACTTCTTAACATGGATATGTTTCCATTTGTGACACAAAATCCGTCTCTGAGAATGCAGCCTTAATGTTCATAAGGGACCATGTCTACAATATTTGTTGGGCTCCTTATCATGTATAAAAGGTATGCTGTGCTTTGTACTCCGTAAATTCATATGTATATTGGAAGAACTATGTTTGGTGTGTGTGTATATAAAATATATATCAACATTTGGTCAAAAAGACAGTAATTGCAGCGTGGGCCACTAGAGGGAGCTCTTTGCTCATGTTAGAAATTTCCTTGTTACATTGTGTCAAAAACCGAAGACAAGAACAATGCAGTTAGTGCACATATGTCCTCAAAATGTATAATTCCTCTAATTTATTAGATTTACTAGTCACGGTTTAACATTTCACAAAAATTTCTCTCCTGTGGCAACTGAGAATGTCATCTACATGATCACCTAGAGGTGAAGTATGAGAACACTCTATATATCTAAAGGATACGAATTTTAACATTGATTTTAGCAGTTATTAGTTGTAATACCTGATGCTTTGCATGTGTATTAATATTAATACTGTAAAACAGTTTCAGGGAGAAACAACCCATTCTTCAGATTGACAGGGTACCCTGGGGTTTGATTCGCCCCGAAACGCGTTATCGCTGTACAAAATTAAAACAAGTAATTTGACTTCTGCATCCGCGACCTGGTTGTGTTCTCTCTTTGAATGTCTGAGCACCTGGAATAAGGTCACTTTTACTTCCACTTCCCAATACCGACACAGGATTTCGTTTGGATATCTCCAGAAGACCTCCATGCTTGCACAGGATCTGCATCCACCCCTCGTACCTCTATAAGAGCTTATATGCATGTTAACTATATGCTCAAGGTGAGCGGCCACTTCATAGAGTCTGCGACTCCCTCTGTAGTGGGGTCTATTCTCTTTTCTATATAGGGTAATGCACAAGGCTCATTTTCTGGGTCTTTCTTTTTCTACTTCTACACATCAGGAACTGTCCAGAGCAGGAGAGGTTCGCTATGGGGATCTGCTCCTGCTCTGGACAGTTTCTGAAATGGACAGAGGTGTCAGCAGAGAGCACTGTGGTCAGACAGCAAAGAAATTCAAAAAGGAAAGAACTTTCCCTGTAGTATACAGCAGCTGATAATTACTGGAAGTATTTAGATTTTTAAATAGAAGTAATTTACAAATCTGTTTAACATTCTGGCACCGGTTGATTTAAAAAAATAAATGTTTTCCACTGTAGTAAAGAACTGGGAATAATACTGGCCCCTTTTAAGCATAAGATATGCCATTCATAGGCTTATGAGAGTCATGTGAGCAGAGACATGGTGGAGGCAGATGAGACGGGTTTCTAACTCATCACATGTTAATCTGATTTTATTTTCATATGTGTATCCTTTTTACCTCCCAGGTCTTGTACTTTTATGTATCAAACTAGATCAAATGTAAATATATACAGTGGTCCCTCAACATACGATGGTAATCCGTTCCAAACGGACCATCGTTTGTTGAAACCATCACATGTTGAGGGATCCGTGCAATGTAAAGTATAGGACAGTGGTCTACAACCTGCAGGCCTCCAGATGTTGCAAAACTACAACACCCAGCATGCCCAGACAGCCGTTGGCTGTCCGGGCATGCTGGGTGTTGTAGCTTTGCAACATCTGGAGGTCCGCAGGTTGAAGACCACTGTTGGAGGAAGTTGTACTCACCTGTCCCTTCCGCTCTGGACCGTCACCGCTGCCCGGGATGTCGCCGTCCATCGCTGTCGCCGTGTCCCCGACGCTCCGGCAAGGCCCCTGCTTCCCCGGCATCCGTGCGCTCCGTCCCTGCTATCACGTTGTTACGCACGCCGCTCCTATTGAATGACGGGATGGCGTGCGCAGCGACGTGATGACGATGATGGAGAGCGCCGACGATGCAGGGGATCCCGTAGAGGACGCGCCGGAGCCCCGAGGACAGGTAAGAGACATCACCGGAGCTCACGGGGCACTGTAAACGGCTATCTGGCGGCAGCAGAAACAGTCAACGCTGCCGGATAGCCGTTTATGCGATGGCCCCGACATAAAAAAGCATTGTATGTTGATGCTGCCTTCAACATGCGATGACCTCTGAGAGGCCATCGCATGTTAAAATTTTCATATGTCGGGGCCATCGTAGGTCGAGGGGTCACTGTATATATTAGTGGAGATATTTTACATGGTATACTTAATATTCAGAGGTGTCAACAATGGCGACCACAACTGTTTGTATAAGTAGTGGCCAGACGGCCTAGGGTTTTCGTTGTACTGTGAATGTGAATACCTATGTCTGGATGAGAAGCAAATAAAGCTGCCTAAATTAAGTCTGAACGGAAACATGTGCTTTGGGCTGAATTATTGGTGCCCTTGTGTGCCGAAGAGCCTGGGTAAAAGCTAAAACAATTGAATAGCCTGTGTATAGCTAAAGCTATATATTGCTTAGAGAGTGAAGATTATTAGTAAATTCCCTGATGGTCCAGGGCAGTAAAAGTTTACAGTACGTTCTTGACTGTCAAGTTCACAAATGTGTAATCCTTAGGAGTTTATGCTCATGCACAGCTAGACAGCAGACAGGTTTTGTTCATGCAGCCTTTTGCTTGTCCATGGATTCAGGGCTATACATTTTATTAAAACAACTGGCTTCTTCTGCAGAAACAATGTGAAAATAGGAAATAACTTTGCTATTAACATCAGAAATTGGTACTATTGATACTATGAGCCAACCTATGGTTCTCCAGCTGTTGCAAAACTTTGTCTGTCATGTATAGTGTGTATACAAGGGTCAAATCTATATTTGGTTTTGTATAGCAGGATATGATTCAGTTTTTATGTTTATTTTACATCAGTTTTACTTGCTGATTTATTTACTTTACAGCTCCCCAAGTATAGAACACTAAACATATTCTTTATACTGACATGCCCTCTGCTCGCACACTTGTGAATGAAGAATCTCAGTGCCTGAATACAGCAGCCCCCTCTGTACCCCCATATAGTATAAACCCTCCCCATACTTCCCTAATATAGCATTAGACCCCCAAACTGCCTTGTTATAGTGTTAGACCTTGATATTGCCCCATATAGTAGTCAGGTCTCTATACTGCCGGACTACTAGAAAAATGTAATCACTAGTGTTGCTCGCGAATATTCGCAATGCGAATTTTATCCACGAATATCGCATATTTGCGAATTCGCGAATATTTGCAAATATAGCACTATATATTCGTAATTACGAATGTTCGTTTTTTTTTTTTGTTTTGTTTTTCACAGTACACATCACAGTGATCATCCCTCTCTGCTTCCAGCTTGTGTGGTGTAAAGAAGGCTCTAATACTACTGTGTGAGACTGGCGTGCAAATTTTCGCTTATGCTAATTTTGAATATGCAAATTTTTGCATATGCGAATTTTCGCATATGCGAAAATAAAACGTGAATATTACGAATATGCAAATTTAACAAATATATGACGAATATTCGTCCATATATTCGTGAAATATCGCAAATTCGAATATGGCCTATGCCGCTCAACACTAGTAATCACTTACGTCTCCCATTATTTCTCCACAGCTCTTAGCCTTTTTTTCCTTTTAACTGCTCCTCTCTGATCTTCTGGTGCAGGCAGCGTCTCACAGACACATGATCCGCATCAAAGGTTCTGGCAAAAGTAACAAGGACAGAGCCGCCAACTCTGTTAAAGACGCAGCATACTTTCACATGTGTGTGTGCATCTTAAAGATGCATACACAGTTAAAAAGCCACGCCCCTCCTTTCCCTGCAGTCCAGGTCAAACCCCTTGCGACCGTTATTGTTACACCCCTCCTATCACTTATTGCTTTGTATTTAGTTATGTCAACTATACTATTCACTTAGCTATTGTGTGTAGACCTACAGTATTTTTCGCCCTATAGGACGCACCGACATATAAGACGCACCCAATTTTAAAGGTGCAAAATCTAGAAAAAAAAGATTCTGAACCCAACAGTGATCTTCAACCTGTGGACCTCCAGATGTTGCAAAACTACAACTCCCAGCATGCCCGGACAGGCGTTGGCTGTCCGGCCATGCTGGGAGTTGTAGTTTTGCAACATCTGGAGGTCCACAGGTTGAAGACCACTGGTATAGGAGGTAATACTCACGTGTCCCCGCCGCTCCGAACCCGTCACCGCTGCCCTGGATGTCGCTCCATCGCTGTCCCCCTGGTATCCCCGACGCTCCGGACATCTTCTTCCCCGGGATCCACGCTCTCCGTCGCCGTCATCACGTCGCTATGCACGCCGCTCCTATTGGATGACTGGACAGCATGCGCAACGACGTGATGACGTCGAAGGAGAGCGCCGGCCATGCAGGGGATCCCGGCACGGAGCAGACACCGCGGAGGCAGGTAAAGTCCCTCCCGGTGTCCTGTAAGCTGTTCGGCATGCCGCAATTTCACCGCAGCGGTCACGAACAGCCCAACTGAGCAGCCGGGTTAGTGTCACTTTCGCTTCAGACGTGGCGGTCAGCTTTGATCGCTGCATCTGAAGGGTTAATACAGGGCATAACCGCGATCGGTATTGTCCTGTATTAGCCGCGGGTCCCGGCCATTGATGGCTGCAGGGACCGCCGCGATAGGGGTGTATTCGCCGTATAAGACGCACCAACTTTTCCCCCCCAGTTTTGGGGAAGGAAAAAGTGCGTCTTATACGGTGAAAAATACGGTATTTATTTGCAATTTATATGTTAAAATCCCCCATAATACACCTGGCATCTTTCTGGGCATGGTTGATGTTGTATTCTGGCATCAGCTAAAAAGCCTGTAGTTTGTGAACACTCTGATTTGCAATTACCTTTTGTGTTACATGGAATACTGCTACACAAAAACCGAGGGAAATATAAACTGAGGTCTATGTTGCAGTATCAGGAAGTTAAAGACAAAGTACAGTGTATATGAAGACATAGTCATCTGTGACACTGCTGCCGGAGGATAGACAATGCTTTGTTTTTTCTTTTAATATGGTGACTGGTGAGCTACGGAAGTGGAGATTGGGAGTCATAGACTGAGGCTACTGGTAATAAATAAACTGGTATAATATTTCCTTTTGCTTGGCTGGTGTAAGCTTTGCTGACAAGCCCTTGAGCTGTGAACTGTGTATATGTGTATACAGGCAGGACTCCTGAGCCCATGCTCTGCAAAGTACTTTAAGTGACAGGTCGCATTTCAATGTCCTTAGACCCCCTCTCCCCTCCCTGCCCCTATGCCACACACACTACAATTACAATAAAGAAGAAGCTGCGTTAGGCTTCTTTCACACTGCAGTTATGACACGTTAGTGGCAGTGTGATGGCCGCCAGGGGAGCTACTCCCCCTACATAATGGCACCCAACGGACCCCATTATAGTAAATGGGATCCATTGGGACCCGTTATTGCCCATTGTGTCCTGTTCTGTTAAGGGCTAAAAAATAAAAAGCCTAACGGCCATTTAAGGTTGGGGCATGATGGCAGTGTGAAAATAGCCCTAGCTGTGTTACTGGTTATTAATGTTTTATATACTGGGTTTACTCTTACTATATATTTTACTATTATATGAATATTATAGATTGGAGGTGGGTAAAGCCTTGAAATTACATAATCAATGCCAATATATAGTGTGGGGTGTTGTTCCCTATAATATCCACCTCTGCTGCAAAATGTATTTCTGACCACGCTGCTTTTCCTCTCAAGGAAGTTCTGCAGTAGTTGGTCCTGGGCATTAGGAACACATGTCCCAGGTCTATTGTAACATTTATTCTGGGTAAATAATTGGGGCATGTGGTGTAAAAATAAATAGCTTAAGATGCCTGGGTGGTCAATTCTGTAGGGGAACGTCATAGCTGGAAGAAGCATTCATGTGTTTAAATGGAGAAGATGAGGAAAGCAAAGGCAACAGCTATAGAAGACAACTATGAGTCATTGGGGTTTATTAATAAAGGTTTTCTGAGATAATATAATTATACAGTTAAGTGAACCAGAAGCAGTTGGATCACTTTAGTTTGTAGTGGTGGTACTGCATTACTGCTTCTTACCTCTTATTGACTGGAGCCAAATGCCTCCAACATCTGGTACCCTGCGAATCAGCAGGTGATGGCCTATCCTCAGGAAAGGCCATCAATAATTTTAGCCAGAAAACCCCCTTTGAAGGTAGGGTTAAACCTGGTGCCTCCTAGCGGGTCTCCTGCAGCTGAAATGCCACTTGTAGATTTTCGGCTGCAGAACTCCACAAGCAGATTATGTTGCTACTCACTAAAGTCAACTAGTAACAACCTTGACGTAATTCTGCAGCAAAAAATCCACAAGCGGAAAAACTGCTGCAGATGCACCAGGTGTGACCCTACCTTTTAAAGTGTTTTATGTGATGTTCCTAATAGAAAATTATGGCTTTGGCATTGAGCGCCACAATCTGCTGCTTGGCCAACTAGTAAAGTCCCCACAGTAAATTTTATCATGGTTTGTTCTCTCTTTAATAATGTATGTACCTGTGTAACATATGGTGATAAAAAATTGTATTATTCATATGAAGATGTATTCTATTTGTATTTATGATTAGGTATGTTGTGCCTATAGGGAAACATTTTTGAATATTAGCTTTTCACCCCTCATCTTCCCCCAAAGTTATACCTGTGCCTCAAGGTTGCCCCGATGTTTTCATCTGGATATACCCATATTCTGTAACCACTGGAGGGTTTCTAGCTGTTAAGAGATTAGCTCTATAGAGCCAGTCAAATATCAGCAAAATAGCAGTCAGAGAAAGGGACACAGAAGTAATGTTTAAACAGGGCTATTCCTGTTTTAATTTTTCAACACCAAAACACAATCAGCCTTCACACTCAAGCATAAACACAAAATAAATCCTGTTTGTTCAGTGATAGCTATACAGAATAGAGCCATGTTTTTTCAATCCCGATCCTGTCCACTACCACAAGATTTGTTGTCCAATCCCGCCCGCTCCCGCTAATATAGAACTGTACATACACTAGGGTGCAATGCTCTGCACATACGCCCATGTGTATAGCAGTGTGTGTACACATTCCTATACAGGTGGGGTATGTGCAGAGCATTGGATCCTTGTCTGGACACTGTTATACACAAGGGGGTATGTGCACTGCAGAGCATTGCACCCTAGTGTCTGTAGAAGACACTAGGGTGCAATGCTCTGCAGTGCACTTATCCCCATGTGAATAGCAGTGCAGGCCCTGGGAGGATCACCAACCGATGCAGTCTAATCTGCACTCACATACCTGGCCGGGCTCGCAGCACAGCACACTGTGAAGTTGCAATAACTTTGGTGGCAGTGTGTTGTGTAGATGCATTACTTAAGCACAAGCCCACTCTGACTTACCGGGCCTGGCGGCAGGTGAAGATTGAGGCTGGGAAGGGTCCCGCAGGATCCCAGTCCCATTGCAGGGCTCTAATACAGAACACTTCTCTGTCTATACAGGCACAGATACAATTGTGCAGGTTCTTCACAGCCTCACTTGCAGACGGACTCACACCTAGTTTTTAAGCATAGCGACTAGTGCTGATCTGGGTCAGTCTGAAAACTTAAGGTTGCCCAGAAAGGTGATGAAAGTCTGCGCTACCAAACCTGCCTTTTATCCCATACTAATAACAGGACTTACTAAATTCCTTAGCAAGCGAAGTCTTGCCAGGGACTTTTAAAGGGGTACTCCGCTGCCCTGCTTCCGGAGCTCCGCTCCCCAGCGTCCGGAAGTTTATTGTTCCGAACGCTGTGTGCGGGCTTCCGTGTTCAGGGCCGCCCCTCGTGACGTCACGCCTGCCCCCTTAATGAAAGTCTAGGCCGTCGCGCCCCCTTCCCATAGACTTTCATTGAGGGGGCGGCCGTGATGTCACAAGGGGGCGAGCGTGACGTCACAAGGGGTGGCACTGAACACGGAAGCCCGCACATCGTTTGGAACAATAAACTTCCGGACGCTGGGGAGCGGAGCTCTGGAAGCAGGGCAGCAGAGTACCCCTTTAAGGTGCTATTTGGCACAATTTGGCTTTGTGTTTATACTGAATTCTACTTGTAATTTCCTGATTTTACAGATATTTACAAATGATGTTAAAGGGGTATTCCAAGATTTTTTTTTTTTATTTGACTGTGCTACAGGGGCTGTAAAGTTAGTGTCGTTCATAATATAGTGTCTGTACCTGTGTTTCTTGGTAGTCTTGCAATTCTTATGTGATCTTTGCCCCAAATTATTTTAGCTGATTAGGAGGGAGAATTGTAGTTTTGCACACAGAGGGCAGCCTGGCCAGAAAACACTGGTCTATTGCATTGAAGGCAGCACAGGTGTGTTTCAGTGGGGAAGGGGGGGGGGGGTGGCTGATGTGTGAGAGGGTGAATAGTTACCTCACACTTACAAATAAGGAATTATGGGATTTGTAGTTTAAAGGCGTACGCCGGGGTAAAACTATTTTTTTTTTTCTCCAAATCAATTGGTGCCAGAAAGTTAAACAGATTTGTAAATTACTTCTATTAAAAAATCTTAATCCTTCCAGTACTTATCAGCTGCTGTATGCTCCAGAGGAAGTTTAGTTGTTCTTTTCAGTCTGACCACAGTGCTCTCTGCTGACACCTTTGTACGTGTCAGGAACTGACCAGAGCAGGAGAGGGGGATTTGTTCCTGCTCTGGACAGTTCCTTACATAAACTGAGGTTTCAGCAAAGAGCACTATGGTCAAACTGGAAAGAACTTTACAACTTCATACAACAGCTGATAAGTTTTTTTTTTAATAGAAGCAATTTACAAATCTGTTTAACTTTGTGGAACCAGTTGAAAAAAAAATAGTTTCCTACCGGAGTACCCCTTTAAAGGAAAACAGTCACCCGTACACCCGCACTATAACCCGATACACCGGGTTATAGTGCTGGTAAACAGGAGACCAATGCAGGGTCTCAGACTGCTATACTTACCTGCAGTCCGGAGCCCCGATACTCCAAAGGTCCTGCCTCAAAGCGCAAGTCAGTGCTGGAAGAGGGGGCCTTTGGAGGATTGGGGTTCTGGGCTGCAGGTAGGTATAGCAGTCCGAGACTTGGCATCGGTCTCCTGTTCACCCACACTATAACCCGGTGTATTGGGTTATAATGTGGGTGACCGTTTTCCTTTCAATGAACGAACTTCAACAGTCACAGCCTTATGGTAATCTCACCACACAGCCATTTAGCCCCAAGATAAGCACAGATCCTTTCCGAGCATGGCTATTACTGTCTGGCAGGAACGTACAGTGGTCCCTCAACATACGATGGTAATCCGTTCCAAATGTACCATCGTTTGTTAAAACCATTGTATGTTGAGGGATCCGTGCAATGTAAAGTATAGGACAGTGGTCTACAACCTGCGGACCTCCAGATATTGCAAAACTACAACACCCAGCATGCCCGGACAGCCAACGTTGTAGTTTTGCAACATCTGGAGGTCGGCAGGTTGAAGACCACTGGTATTGGAGGTTATACTCGCGTGTCCCCGCTGCTCCGGACCGTCACTGCTCGTCACCGCTGCCCTGGATGTCGCCGTCCATCACTATCGCCGCGTCCCCAGGGTGTCCCCGACACACCGGCAAGGCCTCTGCTTCCCCGGGATCCTTGCTCTCCGTCGCCGCCATCACGTCGCTGCGCATGCTGCTTCTATTGGATGACGGGAGCCGGAGCCCCGAGGACAGGTAAATGATCGTCAGCGTACCACACGGGGCACCGTAAACGGCTATCCGGTGGCAGCTGAAGCAGTCTGCGCTGCCGGATAGCCGTTTATGCGATGGCCCCGACATACAAAAGCATCGTATGTTGATGCTGCCTTCAACATGCGATGGCCTCTGAGAGATCGCATGTTGAAATTATCGTATGTTGGGGCCATCGTTGGTAGGGGGGGTTACTGTAGTAAAATAACTTTATGGTGGAGAACCCCTCTAAAGCTCCTTTCACACTATATGTTGCTCCGTTTTAAAGATCCGATAAGAAAACCTTTAAAAACGGGCATTATACGGCCGTTACAAAATCCCATTCAAGTCTATGGGATTTTTTGATTATCCGTTATGAATAATGGACGTTATTTGTGATGGGAGAAAAAACATTACATTCACTAATTTTTCTCCCATCACAAATAACGTCCATTATTCATAACACGCTATAACTGGTGATAACGGATAATCAAAAAATCCCATAGACTTGAATGGGATTTTGTAACGGCCGTATAATGCCCATTTTTAAGGGTTTTCTTAACGAGTCTTTAAAACGGAACAACATATAGTGTGAAAGGAGCCTAATTCTTTTATTGGTAATCCTTTAAAAACACATGAAACTAGTGTTCACAAACATTATACATAAAAGTGAAAATGTGTACTGATGTGTTTCACCTATATTATGCAAAGTGATTCATAATACAAATGTTGATTGATGGACAAGCATATATATATATGTATAATATATATATTTATAAACTGTATAGTGTTTTTCCGGTTGTTTAAGAAAAATGAGGTCACTATAGTCCTGTCAGTAATGTCTGTATAGTTGCATGTGGCAGGTAGGTTGCAAGGACATAAGGACAGGTGTCTAATGACCTCATTTTTCTTTGGCTGTGATGGGACAGGTTGTAATCTCTGATAACAAGTCCCTGTCACAATGGTATGCTTGGTATTTATTGTTTGTTTTGTCCTCCATAGTTTGTGTTCAGTGATAAATGGCATTTGTTTCTCGTGTGTCCCCTGTTCTAAAGACTCTAGAGCTAAATACGCTGTCCACACAGACATAGAAAAACATGTAGGGCTACAAAGATAGTCTATCTTCTGGCCCCCTGGCTGATCAGCTTTGGAGGGACCACAGTCCTGCAGCCTGTTCAGTGTTTAATTCAGTTTAAGGTCCCGTTCACATGAGCGGACCCACAGCGTATTTTACGTTGCAGATACACCGCTGAAGGACCCCTGCATGGTGGCTTTAAATGTGTCTGCTAGGAGCGGCAATATATCGCTACGAGCAGACACACTGCGATGTGCGAGTCGCAGCATGCATGCGCAGTGTACTAGCACATTGCGGCAGCTCTCGGCCTAGCTCATGGAGCAGGGAGAGCGGCCGTGGTGTGTGCGAGTACACCGCGCATGCGTGGCAACTTGCACATTGCAGTGTGTCTGCTTGTAGCTGCGTATTGCCGCGTCGAGCAGGCACATGTAAAGCCACCATGCAGTGGTCCTTCAGCGGCGGATCTGCAGCATAAAATATGCTGTGGGTCCGCTCATGTGAACATACCCCAAAGGTGACTTTACAGGATAAGCTGCCCTGGTTGTACAAGAGAAGCAGCACTATTTCTGGTGATTATATAACGAGCATATGGTATTTTTCAGCAGATTTCTGCTCTGCAGGCTTTCTCTAATTTGAAGTTTTCCTAGAACTGGTGGGCGGAGCTTTTTCCTCTATCCTCCAAATACTTGTATTGCTTGTCTTGCAGACACAGGACCTATCTCAGCTGATTCTCAGAGTGGAAAAGTTTAGCAGCAGGAGAGAAAGGGAAAAAGCTTCATAATAGGAGAGAGAGAAGCAGTTTTGTCTAATAAGATTTATCACAAAGTTTCTTATATGTGCTTGTTCTATTGATCTATACAAAGTTTGATCAAATGACAGTGACCATTTAAGATTTTCCTACTTGTTTCGTGTTTCAAACGTCTGTGTGGTGGATCAGGGTATTGCAGTGTTGTTCTACCAAAGTAAATGGGACAAAGCTGTTCAATCAAA
The DNA here is from genome assembly GCF_029499605.1 of Hyla sarda. Classification (NCBI taxonomy): domain Eukaryota; kingdom Metazoa; phylum Chordata; class Amphibia; order Anura; family Hylidae; genus Hyla; species Hyla sarda. The sequence goes on from NC_079198.1 coordinate 86,484,058, forward strand.
GGTAAAAGAGCACTATCCGTGTAGGCTTAAAATGTAGTTTCATGCCATAAATTATCTGGGGCCCAAAGTGTTAGACCCTGACCTCATGGGCCCCTGCATATCCAATAGGAACCCCAAAAAATACTGCAACACTACTTAATATTCAAATGCAAAAAAAAGCTACTTATAGTGCTTGACAAAAGCATTGTGGTACTGGAGAAATGTTGCTACACATTTTGGTAAAAAAAAAAAAAAAAGCTCTAGCTTTTTATTTTTTTTTTGTATTTAAAGGGGCATTCCTGTGAAAAAAAAAAATTCTTTTCTTATCAACTGGCTCCAGAAAGTTAAACAGATTTGTAAATTATAACAGAATATAGATACAGATCCAAAGACAACAGACAATTCCAATATGTAAGAAAAGAATGGAGGACGGCACTAACCCAAGATGGTAGCTTCAAAACAGTTCTTTATTGCATAAACACGGTGGCGGTGTCAGACAGGTGAATGGACAGGAACGCCGAGGGCCTCAGCATGCAGGTAACAGCTGTGTCGTACTTCCGTACTTCGTCAGACCATCACGCCCACTGACGAGGTCCTGGTTAAATACCTGAGTGATCTCATCAGGCGGCGGGAACTACAAACTTGTAGTAACACTAGGACATATGTCTTTTTTCGACCATACTAACTATGTAACATATACAGTGCACTAGTGGGTTAAATATACTTAGATCTAATTTGTCATTAAGACCTAGTTTTCTTTGAGCATCCGTACGCATAATCCAGCGCGCCTCCGTTTGGAGGAGATCATTACGTCTGTCTATACCATCTCGGCTGTGCACTCTCTCGATCCTGAAAAACCGCAAAGCCGAGGGATCTCCTTTATGTACTTCCCAAACATGATCAATAACTCGAGGTGAGCTCTTTCTTGTTCTTAATGAGTAAAGATGCTCTCGGAATCTAGTGTGCATCGGACGTGTGGTGCTTCCGATATAAAATCGTCCACACTCACATTTAATTCCATACACTACATCATTTGTTTTGCAACATATGAAATCTTTACATTGCATACATATACCACCAATACTTATAGATGAGATCCCGCGGCTTTGCGGTTTTTCGGGATCGAGAGAGTGCACAGCCGAGATGGTAAAGACAGACGTAATGATCTCCTCCAAACGGAGGCGCGCTGGATTATGCGTACGGATGCTCAAGGAAAACTAGGTCTTAATGACAAATTAGATCTAAGTATATTTGTATAAATTGCTCTTTGGTACTTGCCAGCGGAATTTTGGGTTTTAATCTATTGTAACCCACTAGTGCACTGTATATGTCTTAGTGTTACTACAAGTTTGTAGTTCCCGCCGCCTGATGAGATCACTCAGGTATTTAACCAGGACCTCGTCAGTTGGCGTGATGGTCTGACGAAGTACGAAAGTACGACACAGCTGTTACCTGCACGCTGAGGCCCTCAGCGTTCCTGTCCATTCACCTGTCTGACACCGCCACCGTGTTTATGCAATAAAGAACTGTTTTGAAGCTACTATCTTGGGTGAGTGCCGTCCTCCATTCTTTTCTTATATATTAGATTTGTAAATTACTTCTATTTACAAATCTTAATCCTACTAGTACTTATCAGCTGCTAAAGTTGAGTTGTTTTTTCTGTCTGACAACAGTGCTCACTGCTGACACCTCTGTATGTCTCAGGAACTGTCCAGAGTAGGAGAAAATCCCCATAGCAAACCTATCCTGCTCTGGACCCTTTGCTATGGTATTTTTTTGGCTTCATATGGGACAAAGCTATAATTCATTGCACTGCTGCTTATAAAAAGTACAGTGGCCCAGGTCTGACTTCCCCATAGCAACCAATCTCAACTCCAACTTTAATATTTCAATGCACTCTGGTACAATGAAAGCTGAGCTGTGAGTGGTTTCTATAAGGACATTTTTGTCTCTGCCAGATCTAGGTTCTAATGTAAAGTGTATACACCATAGAGCCTATAAACAGCTGATCAGAGGGGGTGCCAAGAGTCAGATCTCTATCAATCTAATACTGACATTTGCTTAGGTTATCTTAGGCTTAAAGAAGATGTCCAGTGCTAAGAAATGTATCCCCTGCTGGGACCCCCCTGCGATCTCCTGTACGGGGCCCTGGCTCGACCTCAGCTTTGCGCTGCTAGAGCCCTTTAAGTACCCAACACGTCAGCTGGTCTAAACATACCCTCTCCATTCATCTCTATGGGAGTGGTGGAGGCACATGAATGCTGTGTCTCCGCCTCTCCGATAGAGATGAATGGAGGAGGTATGTTTAGACCAGTTGACCTGCTGTGTTTAAATCATCACAGACAGCAGCTCAGCCGGGGTCAGGGTGCCTGCGCATAGGGGATATATTTCTTATCACTGGATAAGATATCTCTGGGTTAGTGTACCAGAGTCCCTTCTGTATGTACTGAACAGTGAGGCATGCACTGTATGTCTCCCTGCTCTGTGAACATGGGTAATGCATACATCATCGCTTACCTCTAGTCAGCCCAACACTTTGCTGGGCAGGCACAGTACACCAGCCCAAAGGTAAGCAGTGATGCACTATGTATCACCACTTGTACATTTGTTGAGCTTCATTTGAATTAGCTGTCAAATCAGAGTCGCTGCGGCTCCCTACACTATTGGCCATTCAGTAACCACTTACTGGGCTGAGCACAGAACGAATGTGTTGGGGCTGACCAAAGACAAACAGGGGTTCCTGCTCCTGTATTGTTATGCCCAAAGTGAATATCAAGAATTTAAAATATGGTTTATTTGTTAAATCTGGATTGAATTTGATTCTGAATCAAATTGATCATCTTAATAACATTCTGAGAAAGAACCATCAATTTTAAAACTCGCTTAAATAGTTTATTTTCAAGGTTTTATGTCAGTAAATGGTTTATCATTGTATGAAAATAGGAAATAATAGCTTAACATGTTTTTTGAACCAATTTCTCAGCATTTTCAAGATTTCCTTTTTCTATCAATAAATGAAGTGAAACTAGTGCCATGGATCTACTGCCAAGACTGATAGGATATATATGCATTGCTTAGAGGGCTTTGTTGAAACAGGCTGTCTCCTTATATTGCTTTTCATTCTGTGCCCTGGTCAGTAAGGAGTTACAGGCCTGGGTCAATCAGCAGCTGAGGAGGGGTATTTGATTCCTCCTCGGCTTTATGGCTCTCGCTCTTGCTATATAACTCTGTGTTTTAGTCCTGTTGATTTTAGTTCAGACTTGTTACTTTGTTTAAACCATGGCTTTGTAGTTCTGACCTGTTTGTTTGGCTTTTAGACTAGTCCTGTTTGTCTTTTGATCTGTTTATACTTATGGCCAGGTTTATTCTTTCTAGTTTGCATCTGAACCTTGACCTGTGTCCTGACTTTTATTCAGATGTGTTTACTGTATGTTTTGTACTCCACCAAGGTTTAGATCCTGATCCATTGCTTTGCCCCTATACCTGGTGGTGTTTGACTGACTGTGTTTAGTCTTGTGCAATCCAGAACCTGTGTATCCTAATCTGTATAGTTTCTTGACTTGTACTCAAACCTGTTCCTGTTTTGTACTCTGCCACAATATACGTCCTGATCCATTACTTCTTACTTTGCCCTATACCTGATGATTTTTAAATTGTGTTTAGTCTTATGTAATCCAGAACCAGTGTATCCTGATCTGTATAGTGTCCTGACTTAAGTTATTTCTTCACTTACCTTTTTCCTGGTTAACTTGCTGCTATATCTCCTCGCTTTGACCCTGAACCTGCTAGTCACTATTATATATACCTGCCATTATATCTTTCTGATATTTGTAACTACCTTGGATTCCTGTTTGTTATAGATTAACTTTTCAAATCCTGACCTCTGTACAGATCTGTGTATTGTTTTGACTTATGTCAACCCTGCACTTTAGTCCAGTGGAGGTACTGGTGCCCAGTTGTGCATCCGTGGTTTAGGGCAGATACGTGAGTAGGTAGGGATAATGGTTCTGGGTGAGAGCAGGGCCACACTATTCCCTTCCAGACATGACAATAACAGTGTAAAATGTAATAATGGACCAACATTTAGCTCAGGGGACCTGCAGAATTTCCACAACTTCAAAGCAAAAAGAGAACACTGTGAAATGCAAGGACATAAAAGACCCAGCAAAATAAAGATACCAAAATGTTGTTTGTAAGTGATGTCCCCCGATTCTAGCCTGTATGAAAACAGATCACTTTTGTATTTCAGCTTCAGAGCTTCTATTTGTTCTCAGCAGCTGTAAAACATTATTCTGAAAAAAAAAAAACTCTCCAGCGAGGATACAGCTGTCAAAACGACTTAAATAAGATTTATTATATCACTTCAATAAGACAGAGCAAAAAACAGCCGCTTATGACTGAGAGTAATTACTGGATCAATCAATTATACTAATTACATGAAAATCCACCACACAAATCATCATGGAAATGAATGGGAAATGGAATTCACTTTATCTATGAATGTCATTTCTAGAGCGTAAGAAACTTGGAGATAACAGGGCGTACTGCCATCTTTAGGTGTAGGGATCGTCTACCTCTAGTAACCACTTCATGATATTCCCCCATTATAGCCGCCAACATGTGGTATTTGCTTATTAACCTATTTATTACAGACATCTTTAACCGCATCTCGATTTAGCAGAACTGATCTGATCATATGACACAAATATCAAGGTGTATTATTGCTGTAAATAGTCTATAACAAGGCCCCCTACTAAATACTAACATGCTTCTACAGTGGCACAGAGGGTACTGCATGTAGGTAAGATGACAGGAGCTGCATTGCATCCTGGGGTGTTGTGTACAAAGTAGAAGCAGAGTTTCTATTGGCCAATGCTTAGCAACAGTCCGCCTCTCAGTTACTGAATTGTATGATAAAGTTTAACTACAAACAGCAGCGATGGAAAAAAAAAATTGTTTTCATTCATGTACAGCCCCATAAACGCTGTCGCCCTAGGCACATGGCTTAATGCAAACACAAAATCCCTGTCTATAGATAAATTTACTACAGAATTGCATTAAAGCTAAAATGAAATAGTAGATTGCTCTTTCTATTAAAATGTAAGCAGAATACAGTGTCCTATTCTGTATCATATCTGATAAACAGAGTATTTAAGACTTTGGGTTCAGCAGTAACATTGATGGTTAGTCTGACACTTTTTGTTATATGACAAGTAGAGGATATTTTTTGGATGGACTCTTATACTTCCTAGAGCACTGTACATGTAATTGAGTAAATCAATGGCTTGTTAAAACATCCACCCAGATTATTGCATCGCATACCAGGCTGTATTTAATAAGAGAAGTATATGGAATGTCCTTCATAGTCACCAAAATCATGTACTGCAATGAGCTGGATAGATTGGCCATCATTGGTATATCATTGTGAGGGTGGATGTAAATGTGTTCAGATACCACCAAATCTGGTGTCCTCTGGTTCTCTGTCTAGTCGTCCTGCAAAAGAGAGAGTTATAGTGTTCCAGTTGGTTCTTCCATTTTGTAATTCTATAGACACATTAACAAAAGCTAAAGACTTTCCGAAAATTATTACCTCAATGACCTTATGTATCCAGTCTAGAAAGGATCCAATCTTAGTATAAACACCTGGGCGGTTGGGCTCAGCACATCCCGTTCCCCAGCTCACCACTCCAACCAGACGCCAGGTATAGTCAGTCTGACAAACCAAGGGCCCACCGCTGTCACCCTACAGGAACAAGATCAGAAGTGGAGTGGAAAAAAACATTTATTGCACATTAAAGATTGGTGCCAATTTTATGCCAACCAGTGGTCGGAATCCCCCATAATCAGTCACTTCTTTTCCTACATGGTACTACTCATTTAATAAAAACTGTAGTTTTAACCATATCCATTCAAACATCTCCATACATTTAGTTTTCTTGTATGCATTTGGGAGTTCACATATTTCCACATAACATATGAATGGGTACATTTTTTACATTTATGTTCATTATTTATATACTAGTCATTTTCCCCCTCATTTTTTGCTTTTTTCAAAATAAGATATTTTGATGGCTTAAAAATTTACTGCTTAACTTTCCAGTTTCAAAACCTGTTGAACCTTTTTGTGTTCTATAAACACCGGCAGGCATCTGCCCCCAAAAGGGATACTTTTTAAACTTTTTATTTTATTTTTAAAAGCATAAAAAATCCACTAGTGCAATGTGTTATTAAACAAGCTGGTAACACTGAGTACCATCCACTTACTCATTACCATACATGTTGCCATAACGGTCATTAAAGGGGTTGCCAACGTTTTATTTTTATTTTTTTTAAATCATTGCTATAGGATAACTTTTTACAGTTTTCTTATCGTCAAGTTCTTCTTCTCTGCCTGCAGTGTATTGTCCATACCTGGCGGCCTATAGAGGGGCATGTGATGATACACGTCATGATGGCTCCTCCACGGCACCTGCCCTCCTTGCTTGAGCACAGTGTACTGCTATGGAGGAGGCACGGTGACTTGTATCGTCACATGCTCCTCCGTAGGCTGCCTGTATGAGCGATAAGCTGCCGGCAGAGTCCAAGAACTGAGTGGGAGCAGAGCCGGATGATGTACACTTTATGAGGATTCCCTGCCACCCTGTTCGCTTACAAGTATTACACATCTCCTTTAATGTAAAAACAGCTCAATACTTCTTGGATATACTCCTAGGTGACCTGTCAGTGTTATACAGGGATCTTAGACAGTGTTAAACATTGGCTGAACATCATGCCGAAGGTCAGCCAACCTTCTCTCATCTCTCCTCACCACCTCATCAGTAATATTTCCTTACCTGACAAGCATCAACTTTTCCATCCAGGTACCCAGCACAAAGCATTCTTGAAGTAATGTCTCCATCATATATGCAGGAACTATTGCATTTCTTAGTGCCAATGAGGGGCACCATGGCTTCCTTCAGACTTTGAGGCATGCGTGCTAAAGATATGAAATAAGAATGACAAAATAGGAACAGCACAATTTGTCACTTTCAAACATCAGTCCTAATTGGTTATTTCTTACCCATCCAATCAACTACACAAAAAGGAGTATAGAGATATATGGATCAATAAAATATTACATTATGAAGGAAGGCTGATGTCTGTATTCTCTTTTTTTTTTGTCTGTTCTATATTTTTTTAAAGACTAAGTGGGGCATTTATCAAAACCAGTGTAGAGAAAAGGTTGACCAGTTGGCTATAGCAACCAATCATATTGCTTATTTCATTCTTAACAAGGCCTGTGGAAAAAATGAAGCAATCTGATTGGTTGCTATGGGCAATTGATCATTTTTTCCTCTACACAGGTTTTCATAAATCTCCCCCTAAGGCCACATTTTAGTCTCTTGAATAAAGCCAACTTGCCAATAACGGTGGTGTGGCATTCTGTTGTGCAACCACAACTATTGTTTTGCCATTTATACTTAGTGCAGGTGTATATTAAAACACGATAGTGTAAATCTTTCCATTATACTTTTCTTTTGTACAACAAGCAAACATATGAAAATCTTGACTAAACCCCTGAAGTTTCACACAACCAAACTTGGACCATTGTTTTGTTTTATGTTAAAAAACATGGGGGGAGATTTATCAAAACCTGTGCAGAGGAAGAGTGGTGCAGTTGCCCATAGCAACCAATCAGATTGCTTCTTTCATTTTCCACAGGCCTCTAAAGAGGCCTGTGGAAAATGAAAGAAGCAATCTGATTGGCTGCTATGGGCAACTGCACCACTCTTCCTCTGCACAAGTTTTGATAAATCTCCCCCATGGGGTGTATATTTTATGGGTGTTCTAATATTTAATGTCCTAGTTCATCATTATGCTTGGAAGTTTTTTTTTTTTTTTGCCTATATTTGGCCCAGTTGATTGGTGCAGCAATTTTTTTTAAGTCAGAAGTGCATGCCTTTTAAATTAAAGTAATTTGTAAGGTGTTCTACAGAAGTTAACTTTTTTGAATTGGTTTGTGCAGTGGTCATAAACTTATTATGTGCGCCTTTTTAAAAAGTTGCATAATACTGCTTCCTGCCATCTACCATACCGCTCTTTGCCACCTAGCCAGGTGATCGTGCTGATGATGGGTATTTTCAGGGGCTGCTGGGTCTTAACTTTGTCTGCAAAGCTGATCTGAGTCTTTTAAGTGGCTCTATTTCCCCTATAACTGGGACTACTATGTCAACTCCACTTAGGGTATATTGAAACTGCGGAATGTCTGCCCGTAATAATTTCCAGGCAAACATTCCGCAGGCTGCAAACGGATGCCAGCAGAACATGCCAGCTTTAGGGCCGCTCGGAAATGCTCTGTCTTCATAGACACAGTAATTCTTTCTGCAGAGGCTGAAATGAGATTTTTTGTTGTGTGAAAATAATTGGAATCTGCTGCAGTGGAATTTTTCTTTCAGATTCCCCTCGGATATTCCACTGTGTGTAAGAGACCTTACAGGTGAAATCAGCAACAAAAAAATATTAATTTACCATAAAAATGCCCCTTAATTTACACGTACAGTATTCTGCACAGATTTGATGCGCAGGATTTGAAGCTGTGTTCAGTCATTTAGTTTACATTGAAGTCTGCAGCAGATAATCCTGCTCAGAATACTGAATGTGTGAGTAAACCCTAAAGGTCTTTTATGACCTTATGGGGGCACAAAATTGTAAAACACAAAGTGTGTATTTATAGAAAAAAACTAACCAAAAACGGGGGCGTGGCCTGGCTGCTGTGGTGCATGGTCGCACTCTAACGGAGCTCCGTGCCCAGACCTGCTAAAGCGACGATATTACCCGCTAACCACCTCTCTCAGATACCCGAACTTACCTCTTGCTATCCCAGGACACCCTCCGCAATGCCGGCCCGCAAGAAAAAGCCGCTCCACCATCGCTCTCTGGCAAAATTTGCCTTCTCCCCGAGAGGCCGCACTTCATAAGATGGCGCCGAAGACCGACGCGCTGTCCTCCAGGACGGGGCTCCCTGCTTCCCTGACCGCCACGGCTCTGCCTCGCTGTCACCAAGGCAGAGACATTCATTTTCAGACCCGACGGTCCACATGGCTGTGGGCCCCCCGGATACTCTGCGGCTCTGTGACCGGCCTGACTCAGACGCTTCCCCGGGGCAGTGCGGTCACCTGGAGCGCCGCGGCTGCAGCACCTCTCCGAGACACCGCACTTCCTCCCTGACGAGCTTGTCCCCAGCTGCAGAGCCTGGGGTCTCTAAGCTGCCAACTACCAAGTCGCCGGCACTGATGGGAGACGGCACTCCATTATCAGGTACCGTGTGTGGCTTTGACCCCCTAGCGGACATTCCTGTACTCAATGCCTCCCTCACAGACACTGCCATGCGCAACATGCTGGTGTTGCTCCATACTATGTTTGTGCAGGACATTAATAAATGAATACATCCTGTACAAGCAGACCTTCAATCTTTAGGAGGCAGAGTGGATCATCTAGAAGATAAGTTGGGAGAATTTGCAGAATCACATAATTCCCTCATAGATATGCATTATGAGGCTGAGGATGAAATATCAGCTCTAAAGGCTAAAGTGGCAGACGTGGAGGACCACAGCCGCCATAATAACATAAAATTATGGGGTGTTCCTGAGAAGGTGGCCCCTACTGACATCCCATCCTATGTGTGCACGCTCCTAAAAACTGTCTTGCCTGACTGTTCATCTCAGGAACTGATAGTTGATAGAGCCCACAGGGTTCCCCGCCCACGCCATTTGGATGAAACGGTCCCCAGAGACATATTAGCCTGTGTCCACTTTTTCCATGTTAAAGAACAGCTGATGGACAATGCTCGGAAAAATAATAGCCTGCCGGCCCCTTACCACAATATTTCTCTCTATGTGGATTTATCTGCTGCCACGTTACAAGCCAGACGTACCCTTCTTCCCATCACCTCTGCCCTGAGGTCTGCGAATGTGCCCTATCGCTGGGGTTTTCCGACCCGTCTGCTCATTAGAAAGGATGGGACTGTTCACTCCGTCAAGAACCTAGCTGAAGGTGAATTTCTTCTAGCACAGTGGAATCTCTCTCCAGCTGCCACAAATACCACCCGCTCTACCAAGAGAGCGACCACTGTCTCGAGAGACTGGGATGTAGCTTGAGAACTATGGTGTTTACTAATTGCTCTTTCTTAGTTGGCAGACTCTGGCGTGTTGCCCATGACCCACGGCTTCAGTGTGGACTTTTGACTCTCACCCAAAGTGGACCTGTGTCTGGCAGAGGTTCCATAAAGATTTCTTAGTTGTTTTCTGTTTGTTTGTGCTGTTTGTGTTTGTGCTGTTATGTTTCTTTGTTGTTTGTCTCCTCAGAAACACCGAATTCAGTAGTCCATGGTGTATACTCTACCTTAGGCAGGCAGGCACACGCTGGCTGGGAGGTGTGCTTTGCCACTGTAAATTACATATAATAGCAATTTTTCAAGCTCCTACTTATGTCTACTTAAGATAGTAATTAACATAGATAGCTTGAACGTGAGTGGGCTTAATGCTCCTCATAAAAGGGCTTATTTATGGAAGGAAGCCAGATCTCTTAAAAGTGAAGTGTTATGCTTGCAAGAAACTCATTTGCTTTCCCAGGATGCCTTCCGTCTTACTCACCCCTTATTTCCGCATGTTTTTCATTCCCACTACAGTAAGAAATCCAGAGGGGTCGCGATTGCCGTTAAGAACACCGTTGCATTTTCCTTGAAAGAGGCTGTTTCGAACCCACAGGGAAGGTATGTCATCCTTTGCTGTACTATCAATGCTGCCCCTTTAACCATAGTGGCCGTGTATGCCCCAAATGTGGGTCAGCTCAGATTTCTCAACAAATTTCTCAGAGTAATACGTAAATCACCTTGGGGGTCTCTTTTGCTTTGCGGGGACTTTAACACTATTCCTGACTCTTCGCTAGATACTACCTCCCTCTCCCACTCTGTCTCTACCACTCTTTCCTCTTTCCTTTACAAAGAAGAACTATATGACATTTGGAGAATACACCACAACACTAAAAGAGATTACACTTTTTTATCCACAGTCCATAATTCATATTCTCATATTGACCTATTTCTAGTTGACAAATCCCTCCTTACAACTTTACTCACTTCTACTATTAACACTATCTCTTGGACAGATCATGCAGCTATCACGCTAACACTTTCTGACAAGATATCATCCCCACAGACCTATATAAAGAGGTGTAATCCTTTTATTTGGTCACATCCCAAATATGCAGGGTGTTTATACAAAGACATTGAGGAATATTTTTCCCTAAATTCTACCTCCGTCTCAAACCCTGTCACTGTGTGGAGTTGCCACAAAGCTGTCAATCGCGGTTTTTGTATAAAATATGGATCTCTTATCAAAAAAGCAATGCGATCAAAAATTTCATGATATTTTGCAAAGTTTGCAAACCGCGGACCAAGCAAATAAACTTGCCCCCTCTGCGGTGTTAGCGACAGAGATTGCCTCATTGCGTCGGGACCTCCGCTGCCTTTTATTGTCCACATATGAAAAATTGTACCGAAAGTTACGTGCTACATACTACTCTCAAAACGACAAGGCTGGCAAGCTGCTGGCCCGCAGACTCAAACAGCGACAAGCAAAATCCTGCATCCCATTTCTTATCCATACAGATACTAATACCCCCCGTCACAGATCGCTAATGGCTTTCTTTCCTACTATACAAAACTTTACAATCTTAAGGACTCTATTCAAAATTCTTCAGACATACCTTCTATGACTACCAGTTTCTTAGACTCGCTCCGCCTCCCTTCACTTACTGCCCCTCAACTAGCTGCATTAAACGCAGAGATCACAGTGGATGAAGTTCTTGCTCCCATCAAATCCCTCCCATCTGAAAAAGCTCCCGGCCCCGATGGCTATATTTATGCTTATTATAAAAAGTTTCACACCCTGTTATATCCCCATCTAACTAAATTCTGTAATGCTGCAATGTTATCTGGTCATCTTCCCGAGGAAAATTTGCAAGCCACTATCACAACACTGCCCAAGCCAGGCAAGACTCCTGATCGCCCCCAAAATTTCCGCCCCATATCACTCCTCAACCAGGATGTAAAAATATATGCTAAAATTATAGCTACACGTATCACTAAAGTATTGCCATATCTTATATCAGCTAACCAAGCGGGGTTTGTGGCTGGCCGGCAAGCCTCAGACAACACCAGGCGCCTGGTCAACATCTTCACACATCTAGAGCACTCTGCCACGCCAGCACTTGTATTAGCGCTCGATGCCGAGAAGGCGTTTGACCGCCTTCGGTGGTCTTATGCTTTTTCGGTTTTATCCAGAATGGGTTTTGCTGGTTCGGTAGTTTCGGCAATAGCCTCTCTGTACTCCTGTCCCACTGCCAGGGTGCTTGCAAATGGCTCCCTATCTGACACTTTTAAGATTACAAACGAATCCCGACAGGGTTGTCCCTTGTCACCACTTCTATATATTTTGTCTATGGAACCGCTCGCTCAAGCTATTAGGCAAGAGGCAACTATCTCAGGGATAAAAATAGGTGGCAGTAAGCATGTCAGCTCTTTATACGCTGACGACGTGATCCTAACACTAACTGACCCACTTGCCTCTGTGCCAGCGGTGATGGACTTAATATCTAAGTTCGGCACTATCTCATATTACTTACTAAACACTAATAAAACACAAGCCCTATCTAACAATTTACCTATTGAGCATCTAACATTTCTTCGCACTAACTACACATTTGACTGGCACCCCACATCTATTCAACTATCCTACCCTTATAATACGCTATACTCTGAAAATTAGAAGGTTAGGGCTTCTGCTGATCGATTAGCTAAATCAGAAGTTTCTTAGTTCGGTAGGATTGCAGCATTTAAAATGTTCCTTCTCCCCCTCTTCTTGTACCTGTTTCGCGCCCTCCCTATAGCTTTACCCTCCACTTTTTTCATATCTGCTCAAAAAATTCTTACTTCTTACATTTGGGCGGGTAGATGGTCAAGACTTTCTGCATCCATTCTCCGGAAACCTAAATTGTTGGGGGGTCTGGGTTCTCCTAACTTGAAACACTATTACACGGCTACCCTGGTTGCGATGATGCGGCATTGGCAGCGAGGATGTACGGCCCTCCCGTGGGTGGACATAGAGAACAATTCTGTACGACCCTATTGTGTTAGCGACCTGTTATTTTTTCCTTACTGGAACATACCTCCACCTTCTTTTTCCAACCCATTGGTAAAAGCATCCTACACAGCATGGGTTTCCTACATCTTGCATTCATCTAACACCTGTAGGCCTAATCTCCGCGACTTACCTTTGACTTTTTTACAAGGTTGCATTCCTAACATGGACTTAAATGTATGGATCTCTAGGGGTATTACTCATGTTCGCCACCTATATGAGGGTTTCTCCATAGTCTCCTTTTCTAGCCTCATGTCCGCAAACCCAATCTCTAAGCATTATTTTTTTAAATTTCTACAAATCCGCCACCTCTTAAGCACATTGCGGCCCTCAACGACCCCTCTGGATTGCTCGGCCCTCAGGTTCTCACCCTCTTCAACCCAAGGTCTCAAACCATTTTATCGTACTTTATTACACACTGACGTTTTCTCCAAATCCTATCCCTTATGATTATGGGAGAGGGACCTGGGAATCACGCCATCTCTGGAGGATTGGCAGAGGGCTTTCAAGTATATCCATAAGGCTCTTCAATGCTCTACTCATATGGAATCGGCCTTCAAAATTCCTTTGGTGGTACTATACACCGGACCGCCTAAATTACATATATGGTGATGTCTCAGACCGTAGTAGGAGGGGATACGGTTTTAAGGGTATCCTAGCACATATTCTTTGGTTTTGTCCCCAGTTGCAGCCTTTTTGGTCGGCATGTTTGCAACTATTCCAAGGACTTTTTGGCAGTGACGTTCCTTGGTCTCCCCAATCTGTCTTTCTTTTTCTAGAATTTTTCTAGAATTTTCTAGAATTTCTAGAATTACAACATCTACCATTATATGTATTCTAGCCAAAATAGCTGTTGTGAGCCATTGGAGATCCAATACCGTTCCTACTATAGAAATTTTACTTAATAAAATACAGCTTACATACACGTATGAAAGAATCATAGCGGAAGGAGCGGGTAGATTGCCTTTCTTCACTCAACGTTGGCATAACTTGTCTTTGTCCCCACATTGTACAGAATTAGCATAACCTATAAGCTTGTGACTATCAAGTTTTCTTTGTATTGGCCATCCAATATAGCCCATATATGGCCCATCCACCAGCTTCACTAGTATTTCTATCTGTAGACCTCGGCTCCATAGGGGTTCATTATCAATAATTGTAGTGTGTACTTAACGTGATCAACTTTTACTGATGTCTAGACATGGTGACTACCCAATTGTTTCTCACAGCATAATAACCACAGTGTTTTGTTGTTTGATTCCTGTTTCTAATGTTGGACCTCTGTGTCCTTGTTTTAGGATTGTATTGAACCATGTGCTTTACTATACCTGCCATAACGTGTCCTTCTCTTGTGCGTAGGATGACATGTTTCCCTATATGACATTGTATACTCTGCCCATGTGTCGACAGTCCGGTGTTTATTTGTTGTAACCTTGAAAAAGTTTTATCAATAAAAAACTATTCACAAAAAAAAAAAAAAACAAATAGCCCAAACAACACCCCTAGCCCAGCCAACTATATATAAGAAAAACATTATTGTAAAAAATTATAATAATAACAGTAGTAATTAAAAAAAAACACACACACACCTGTGTGTGTGTGTGTGTGTATATATATATATATGTGTATATATATATATGTGTGTATATATATATATATATATATATATATACACAGTACAGACCTAAAGTTTGGACACACCTTCTCATTCAGAGTTTTCTTTATTTTCATGACTATGAAAATTGTAGATTCACACTGAAGGCTTCAAAACTATGAATTAACACATGTGGAATTATATAGATAACAAAAAAGTGTGAAAATATGTCATATTCTAGGTTCTAGCCACCTTTTGCTTTGATTACTGCTTTGCACATTCTTGGCATTCTCTTGATGAGCTTCAAGAGGTAGTCACCTGAAATGGTCTTCCAACAGTCTTGAAGGAGTTCCCAGAGATGCTTAGCACATGTTGGCCCTTTTGCCTTCACTCTGCTTCACCCCAAACCATCTCGATTGGGTTCAGGTCCGGTGACTGTGGAGGTCAGGTCATCTGGCACAGCACCCCATCACTCTCCTTCTTGGTCAAATAGCCCTTACACAGCCTGGAGGTGTGTTTGGGGTCATTGTCCTGTTGAAAAATAAATGATGGTCCAACTAAACGCAAACCGGATGGAATAGCAGCCGCTCCAAGATGCTGTGGTAGCCATGCTGGTTCAGTATGCCTTCAATTTTGAATAAATCCCCAACAGTGTCACCAGCAAAGCACCCCCACACCATCACACCTCCTCCTCCACACCAGCACACCTGTGAAGTGAAAACCATTTCAGGTGACTACCTCTTGAATCTCAACAAGAGAATGCCAATAGTGTGCAAAGCAGTAATCAAAGCAAAAGGTGGCTACTTTGAAGAACCTAGAATGTGACATAATTTCAGTTGTTTTACACTTTTTTGTTATGTATATAATTCCACATGTGTTAATTCATAGTTTTGACGCCCTCAATGTGAATCTACAATTTTCATAGTCATGAGAATAAAGTAAACTCTGAATGAGAAGATGTGTCCAAATTTTTGGGCTGTACTGTATGTGTACATATATATATATATATATAATGTTTTATTTTTTACATTTTCCCCGATGGAACAAAATATGTACTAAAATAAAAATGTATCATGGAAAAAAGGTGCAAAAAAAATTCATGAAAAAAAAGCGAGGTGATGTTCCCAGTCTGGAAGTGGTTAAACAAAAACTGGGAGCACCTCAAAACCGTAACATACTGTATTTTCAAGCTTCTTTTTACATAACAGCAGTCGAGTGACTTTCCGCTGAACCCATGCAGTAAAATCTAAACTTTCATCCTTTCAGTAGAATAAACCTTTAATAGACCCTGCCGTATTGTGTATTCTGGATTTGTTCTGCGTCTGTAAACATGAAGAAACCTTTGTTCTATTGTAACAGCAAAAAGAAAATAACAAAATGACGACTCTTGTTTAATTGGGCTTTACAGACTACAGGAAAGGCTCCATGCTGTGTCCTGCAATATCTCCTGCAGACCTGTAACCTGGAAATTAGCAGTGGATGGTGCTTTGGATTGGAAAAACACACAGTAATTAAAATAAACTAAATTACAGAAGCCTTTAACAACTGAAAAATTGTTAGTTTATCATTGTTTTAGGAGTTTCTCTTAAAGGGGTACTCCAATGGAAAACGCATTTTCAAATCAACTGGTGCCAGAAAGTTAAACAGATTTGTAAATACTTCTATGAAAAAATCTGAAGCCTTCCAGCACTTATCAGCTGCTGTATGCTTCAGAGGAAGTTATGCAGTTCTTTCCAGTCTAACCACAATGCCCTCTGCTGACACCTCTGTCCATGTCAGGAACTGTCCAGAATAGAAGCAAATTCGGATAGCAAATCTTCTGACATGGAGAGAGTTGTCAGCAGAGAGCACTGTGGTCAGACAGAAAAGGACTATACAACTTACTCAGGAGCATACAGCAGCTGATAAGTACCGAAAGGATTAAGATTTTTAAATAGAAATAATTTACAAATCTGTATAACTTTCTGGCACCAGTTGATTTAAAAAAAAAATTTCCTTACCCCTTCAAAGGAACCTGCATATTTATTTCTACACCTAAAGGGGTACTCCAGTGCTTAGACATCTTATCCCCTATCCAAAGGATAGGGGATAAGATGCCTGATCGCGGGAGTCCTGCCGCTGGGGATGCCCGTGATCTTGCACGCGGCACCCCGTTTGTAATCAGTCCCCGGAGCGTGTCCGCTCCGGGTCTGATTACCGGCGACTACAGGGCGGGCGGCGTGTGACGTCACGCCTCCACCCCCGTGTGATGTCACGCTCCGCCCCTCAATGCAAGTCTATGGGAGGGGGCGTGACAGCTATCACGCCCCCTCCCGTAGGCTTGCATTGAGGGGCGGAGCGTGACGTCACATGGGGGCAGAGGCGTGACGTCACACGCCGCCCGCCCTGTAGTCGCCGGTAATCAGACCCGGAGCTGACACGCTCCGGGGACTGATTACAAACGGGGTGCCGCGTGCAAGATCACGGGCGTCCCCAGCGGCGGGACTCCCGCTATCAGGCATCTTATCCCAAGATGTCTAAGCACCGGAGTACCCCTTTAAAGGGGTATTCCAGGAAAAAACTTTTTTTTTAGATCAACCAGAAAGTTAAACAGATTTGTAAATTACTACTATTACAAAATATTAATCCTTCCAATAGTTATCAGCTGCTGAAGTTGGGTTGTTATTTTCTGTCTGACAACAGTGCTCTCTGCTGACACCTCTGTGTGTCTCAGAAATAGTGATGAGCGACATTGGCCATATTCGAATTTGTGATATTTTGCAAATATATAGATGAATATTCGTCCTATAGTCGCGAATTTCGCGCATTCATTATATTCGCATATTCGCGTATTCGAGGAAGAAAACAGTGAGGGGGTGGGCAACTTTACTATTGGTTGCTAGGGATGTTGTTGATAACCTTTGCCATGTGTATTTGCATAATTCTAATTGGCCCACAAGTGAAAAGAAGGAATATGTGAGTATTCACATATGCGAATATGCGGAAAAAAGGGAATATTCTTAATTTCGAATATATAGCGAATATATTCGCAATGTTCATGAATTTGCGATATTCGTGATAAAAATTTGAATCCAAATATTCGCACCCAACACTACTCAGGAACTGTCAGGAGCATAAGAGGTTTGCTATGGGGATTTGCTCCTACTCTGGACAGCTCCCAAGGCAGGTGTCATCAGAGAGCAGTTAGACAGAAAAGAACAACTCAACTTCAGCAGCTGATAAGTACTGGAAGGATTAAGATTTTTTAATAGAAGTAATTTACAAATCTGTTTAACTTTCTTGAGCCAGTTGATATATAAAACTAAGTTTTTTTTTCCTGCAATACCCCTTTAAGTCTTTCATTAGCTAATTTAGACTATTTAAAGGAAACCTGTCATCACTTTCATGCTACCATAAGTGGCAGACATCAGCGCTCGTGCTGATATCCGCCATTAACCCCTCAGATGATGTGATCAATACATATCACGGAATTTGCGGCAATGCCGCCGTTACATTGGATGATCGGATCACCCGCCGCCATCCGATCATCTAATATGGCGAACGAAGGTCCCCTCACCAGTCCGTTTCCTGGGGTCTTCTGCTCTGGTTTGAGATCGAGCAGACCAGAGCAGATCGCCGATAACACTGATCAGTGCTATGCCCTATGCATAGCACTGAACAGTATTGGCAATTAAATGAATTAATTGATTGCACTAAATAGTAAATAAATAAAATAGTAAACAAATAAAATAAAAAGTGTGAAAAAAAAAATTAAATCCTCTCCCCCAATAAAAATGTAAATCGTCCCTTTTTCCCATTTTACCCCCCCCCCCCAAAAAGCATAAACATTTTTTTTATAAACATATTTGGTATCGCGTGGGTAAGTGTCCAAACTATCAAAAATATAATGTTAATGATTCCGTACGGTGAACAGCGTAAACGTTAAAAAAAAATGTCCAAAGTTGCTGCTTTTTTGTCACAGTTTATTATTACTATAAAAAATTTATAAAAATCAATTTAAAAGTTTCATATACGCAAATGTAGTATGGATAAAAACAATAGATCACGCCACAAAAAATGGGCCCTCATACACCCGTGTATACGGAAAAATTAGAAATGTATTGGTCATCAAAATAGAGGGATTATAAACATACTCATTTTGGTTTAAAAGTTTTTTTTATTTATTTTTTTTATTTTTTTAAGCGATACAATAATAGAGAAGCCATGGGTATCATTTTATTCATATTGACCCACCGAATGAAGAAAACATGTAATTTTTACCGAAAGGTGTACAGCATGAAGATGAAACCTTCAAAAATTTGCAAAATTGCTTTTTTTTTTTTCAATTTCCCCACACAAATAATATTTTTTTGGTTGCACCATACATTTTATGGTAAAATGAGTGATGTCATTACAAAGGACAACTGGTCGCGCAATAAACTAGTATGAGTACTAGTCTGTGGATGAAAATATAAAAGTTAGGATTTTTAGAAGGCGAGGAGGAAAAAAAATGCAAGAATAAAATTGGCTGTGTCCTTAAGGGGTTAAAGTAATCTATTTGTCCTATAAGTAGGTTTTCTTCTGCTTCTGTTATACTTGGTGTCTTTTAACAAACTCCTATCAGTAATTTCTTGTTCTTACCACCTCCCCTTGTTTCCATTGTTACCAATGTCCTAAAGCAGAAAGGGCCTAAGATAGGATTTTGCGTATAAGCAAACCCCTCCCACTTTCTTACTTGTACGGTCATTTCTAAAGAGACTGTACCCTACATTAAAGGAGTATTCCAGGCCAAAACTTTTTTTTTATATATCAACTGGCTCTGGAAAGTTAAACAGATTTGTAAATTACTTCTATTAAAAAATCTTAATCCTTCCAATAGTTATTAGCTTCTGAAGTTGGGTTGTTGTTTTCTGTCTAACTGCTCTCTGATGACTCACGTCCCGGGCAGTTCCTATGGGGATATTCTCCCATCATGCACAGCTCCCGGGACGTGACATCATCATTGAGCAGTTAGACAGAAAACTTCAGAAGCTAATACAGTGACCCCTCGACCTACGATGGCCCCGACATACGATAATTTCAACATGCGATGGCCTCTCAGAGGCTATCGCATGTTGAATGCAGCATTAACATACAATGCTTTTTTATATGTCGGGGCCATCGCATAAACGGCTATCCGGCAGCGCTGACTGCTTCAGCTGCTGCCGGATAGCCGTTTACGGTGCCCCGTGAGCTCCGGTGATGGTCACTCACTTGTCCTCGGGCTCCGGCGCGTCCTTTTCGGGATCCTCTGCATCGTCGGCGCTCTGCATCAATGTCATCACGTCGCTGCGCACGCCGTCCCGTCATCCAATAGGAGCGGCGTGCATAGCGACGTGATGGCGGCGACGGAGAGCGCGGTTGCCGGGGAAGCAGAGGCCTTGCCGGAGCATCGGGGACACCTCAGGGACGCGGCGACAGCGATGGACGGCAACATCCAGGGCAGTGGTGACTAGCGGTGACAGTCCGGAGTGGCGGGGACAGGTGAGTACAACTTTCTCTAACAGTGGTCTACAACCTGCAGACCTCCAGATGTTGCAAAACTACAACACCCAGCATGCCCGGACAGCCAACGGCTGTCCGGGAATGCTGGGTGTGGTAGTTTTGCAACATCTGGAGGTCCGCAGGTTGTAGACCACTGTCCTATACTTTACATTGCACGGATCCCTCAACATACGATGGTTTCAACAAACGATGGTCCGTTTGGAGCGGATTACCATCGTATGTTGGGGGACCACTGTAACTATTGGAAGGAATAAGATTTTTTAATAGAAGTAATTTACAAATCTGTTTAACTTTCCGGAGCAAGTTGATATACCGGTATATATATAAAAAAAGGTTTTGCCTGGAATACCCCTTTAAGCTTGCATTCAGCGATGTCTCACTTATTCCCACTACATCATAGTCTTCTTCCAACATTAATAGTTCCAGCTCCTCCATCTTATTATTGAGGCTTCTGGCACTAGTATATATGCTCTTCATGTTTTCTTTCCTATTTGCTTTCCTCTGATCACTTATGACTAATCTAACCATCAGTTTTACTACTTATCCCCAGTTCTCTATCTACACTATCTTCCCCCTCTATGTTAAAGGGGTACTCCACCCCTAGACATCTTATCCCCTATCCAAAGGATAGGGGATGAGTTGTCTGATCGCGGGGGTCCCGCCGCTGGGGACCCCCACAATATAGCATGCGGCACCCACCTGTTTCTGGTCCGAAAGCGCTGGAGGGTCTGGGTTCCGACCACGGGAATGGAAGTTTGTGACATCACAACTCCGCCCCCGTGTGACATCACGCCCTGTCCCCTCAATGCAAGTCTATGGGAGGGGGCATGACGGCCGTCACACCCCCTCCCATAGACTTGCATTGAGGGGACGGGGCGTTACGTCACGAACTTCCGTTCTCGTGGTCGGGACCCAGACCCTCCAGCGCTTCCGGACCAGCAACAGGTGGGTGCCACATGCTATACTGTGGGGGGCCTCAGCGGCAGGACCCCCACGATCAGACATCTTATCCTTTGGATAGGGGATAAGATGTCTAGGGGTGGAGTACCCCTTTAAAGAGGTATTCCATTCTCCAATAGTTGCAAAAGGAATATCCAGCGTGGTGGAGTGCAAACAGGAAACTTTATTGAAGATACATGGACAGCACAGGTAAAACCAACGCGTTTCGGGTCAAGCAGGACCCTTAGTCATGGCATGACTAAGGGTCCTGCTTGACCCGAAACGTGTTGGTTTTACCTGTGCGGTCCATGTATCTTCAATAAAGTTTCCTGTTTGCCATCCACCGCGCTGGATATTCCTTTTGCTGCTATTATGTATTGGACCGCAGGCACTGCCGGTTAGTCCGTGTGTGGGTGATGGGGGTCTGACTGCTAGAACCCTCACTGATCATGAGCATGGAGGTAAATTCTAACCCTAAATGAATTGAGTGTACCGTGCATGTGCAGACATTGCTTCATTCATTCTCTTTGGTGCCTCTGAACATTCATTCTAGGTACCTCGTGACCAGTGGGGATCCCAATGATTAGATTCCCCTATCGATCATCTCTTATAGGGAACAACTATTAGAGATTGGAATACTCCCCTGATGTAGCCCAGAAAAAAAAAATGTTATGGGTTGGTCCAACACAAATAGGTGGGGTTAAAAATCCATTAGCCATAGCCACATTGGTGGTAGAGAGGGGGAGGACTGGGAGTACATGGGGGTGGAGTACAAGAGGGACAATGATGGAAGGGGAACAATACAAAGTTGTGGATCTCCTGGATAGAGTGGATGAAATGACAGGGGCTCTAAGCTAAGATGCATCCTCTCAGAGATCTATATAGGGGCCGACTGGAGACGATACGTGGGTAGAGGTTTTTTAGATAGCAAGGGAGATATACTAGGAGGCAGAGGCTCTGTTAGTGAAGATGGGAGCAGATAGAAACACCAAATAGCAGGGGTCGGGGAAAACAAAATGGCCTAGACCCTCTGCTGGGAAATGGCAGACACAATATGGCAGGGGCTTCATAGGGGAAATGCTCCATACACAATCTATATTTATGTATTGATGGCTTTGTGGGAATAATACTGACAGCTCATTTTATAAGCTTATGTTATCTTCAGGCTCTTAATAGCTTGGTCGAGGTTAACAGGTTATCATCAATGACTGTAAATGACTTATTTACATAACATAGCTACGGCATTTCTTATTTCTCAGTTGTCATTGCAGTTACCCTTGGCTTTTTTCATCCAGAGTTTTCACCTTCTTTATAGGTTTGAGGGTATCGGGAAGCTTGACCTTTGAATCTATCAACATGTGTTCAATAGAGAGAGCACTTAAATGATGACACATACCGGTGAAGGACGCATTTCATTTGTGAAATCAATACAGGTCATAGACGACCCGTCTGTGCTACTATGTGTTACTGACCATGAACACCGCATCATTACCGTTGTCACACACAATGCCGGGGAAAAAGAAGCTTTGTCCTTCCACATGTCCCCTAGAATTTATTACACTGAGTGGTTTCTAATGAAGAAACCTTACAAATTACTGTACAAATAGTTGAAATTACCAATGAGAGTACAATGTCCTTCAGATCCTATGTTGGGTCTGCAAACAATCCCTGGTCCTCTACACTTGCAGTCATATTTCATTCCAGTGTTTACCAACATGTGCTGCTGGGCATGTATTTGTGTGCATATCGGTACAATTAGATATGCTTCGAAAATATTTAAGCATTAGGGCTTATTTATAAATATTTATTACATTTTTTATTATTTACATATGTATTTAATTTTGCTAAACTGCTGCAGAACAAACCTCAGACCACATTTCAGCAGGAAGTAAATAAGCCTCAAGACTAGGTTTAAGTTATTTTTTGAAATTTTTTTCCTGGCATTATTTCGCCCATTCTTACCTAAATTGTGTGAAAATTGTGTTTTCTTTTTATTTGTCAGTTTTTCCTGTTCTTGAGTCCACCCCTTTTTTTTTTTACTTTAAATAAATAAAATGTAAAAATGCAATTGCAAAACTAATTCGGATTTTAAATGGCGTTTTTTTTCTCTCCCATAGACTTCTATAGAAGAAAAAACTCAAGGGGAAAAAAAACGCCATAGTCTCAACAGGCTGCAGTTTTGAAAAACTGCTTCTGAGCCCAGAAACGCAGAAAAATGACAGAAAGGAGTGAACAAACGTTAAAGAGAAAGATGTCAAGTGGGTATTGTATTTTGCAACTCCCTGTTAACTTGCAGCAAGTGGAAACCTAGCCTAAGGCTAGGATTCCACTGAGGTTTTTGGCCTGCGTTTTTTTTAGGCTTAAAAACGCCAGAAAACCCCCCAGAAAAACTGCTTCTGTTTTTCCCTGCGTTTTTTCTGGTGTTTTAAAAAAAGGATGCAGTTTTTTAGGTAGTACTACTACTCCCATCATGGAACAAACTGTTCGATGATGGGAGTAGTAGTACCTGTACTAAATGACAGATGACCCCGGGTGTCAGTCCTGACACCCGATGCGATTGTCCATAATATAGCAGAGATGTGGAGCGGCTCTATACAGCGCTTGCATCTCTGCACTAATCTCCGGCCAGTGATATGAATAGAAATTCACATCAATCATTCATATTTTCCACCCAGAGTGGGGATTGACTGGATGGTTGCAGCCAATCACTGCTCTCAGCGGGAAATATGAGTGAGTGATGTTCTATTCACATCACTGGCCGGAGTATAGTGCACAGATACGGAGCGCAGGAGAAAGCCGCTCCCCATCTCTGCAATAGAAAGGACGATCACAGCGGATGTCAGGAGTGACACCCACTGTGATCTGTCCTTAACTGCGGGTACTACTACTCCCATCATGGATCACACTCTGCTCCATACTGGGAGTTGTAGTGCCTGCATTAATAGACAGATTGCAGCATGGAGCAGAGTGTGTGCCATAATGGGAGTAGTAGTACCCGCAGTTAAGGAAAGATCACAGTGGGTGTCACTCCTGACATCCGCTGTGATAGTCCTTTCTATTGTGCTCGCATCTCTGCACTATACTCCGGCCAGTGATATGATATGAATAGAACATCACTCATTCATATTTACCACTGAGAGTGGTGATTGGCTGAAACCATCTGGCCTCAGTCTATATTGTGCTGCCCTCAGCAACAGCAGCATGTTCTGTCTGTAAGATTCCCTTTAAAAACACAGCGGCCCCCATTTTGTCAGTCACATATGTATGTTTTTATGCACCAATTTTATCTTCCCCCTATAATGAATAGATGCGACCGGCCACTCTATGGTCCCCTGCACTGACGTATATACAGTGATCCCTCGACTTACGATGGCCCCGACATATGATCATTTCAACATATGATGGCCTCTCAGAGCCCATCGTATGTTGAGGGCAGCCTCGACATATGATGCTGCTGTGTGTCGGGGCCATCATACAAACAGCTATCTGACAGCACTGACAACTTCAGCAACTGACAGATAGTTGTTTAATGTGCCCCGTGTGCCCCGTTCTGCCTCCTGTTACTCACATGCTGTCCTGCTAACTCACGCAGGCTTCCACTGTGAGCTCTGTGTAAGCCCCGCCCCCCCAGAGCAGCCATAGCCAATAGCCTGCAGCATCTTGCTGCAGGCATCCAATGAGCTGCTCCCCTTCCTTTCCTATAGAGCTGTAGTTGGCAGGATCATAATGGAGGACATTCTGTCCCCCCTGAAGGTATTTAAAGAACTGTACAGTACTGTATGCGATGTCACACATCACATACAATACATAGACACACTATACACCCCATAATCAATGTTTCCCTATCAGTGTGCCTCCAGCTGTTGCAAAACTATAACTCCCAGCATGCCCAGACAGTCAATGGCTGTACATGCATGCTGGGAGTTGTAGTTGTACAACAGCTGGCGGCACCCTGGTTTGTTAAACACTCCCCATATACTCCACATACAATGGTCATCCCAGAACCAATTAGCAGTTTCCCATAGAGATATGTATTCAACATACAATGGTTCCGAGGCCCCAGAACCAATTACTATTTTTACATAGACATATGTACTCGACATATGATGGTTTCAACATATGATGGTTCTCCTGGAACCAATTAATATCATATGTTGAGGGACCACTGTATACACCTATTCATATTTCCCCCAGAGTTGTGATTGGCTGAAACCATCTGGCCAATCGCAGCTCTCTGCGGGAAATATGAATATGTGTACATATACGTGAGTGCAGGGGACCATAGAAGAGCGGCCGCCGCATCTATACATTATACAAGAGGATCGCAACGGACCCGGGGTGATCTGTCAATTAGTATAGGTACTACTACTCCCATCATGGAAGAGTGTGTTCCATGCTGAGAGTAGTAGTACTACCTAAAAAAAAATTTAAAAAAAAAATAAAAAGTGAAAAACACGCACACACTACATTTTTATTATTGTCGGCTACATTTTTAGCGCCCTGCCTGCACACATAAATTGATCCTTGTTTATAAATGAATACAAATTTTGTTATAGAAAAGATAAATTTTATTAAATACAATTTTTTCCATCACTACTGTATCTTTTTTTATTATTTTTAATAGTACCCTACAACATTTTAATAAAAAAAGGTATCTCTATCACTTTTTTGGATCGGTAAGTCCAAAAAAGAATAAAAACCGTCGGCAAAAAAGCCAAAGTTAAAAGAACATGGCGTTTTTTTGCTCTCCCATAGACTTCTATGGGAGGAAAATGCCACGATTTCTGTGCAAAAAAACCCAAACTAGGTTTTGTAGGATGTTTTGGAAAACCAGCCTCTGAGCCCAAAATAGCTGAAAAACACCAAAAGTATAAAAAAAAACGCCAAACTGAAAAACACCAAGCGGCATTTAACAGTTTACTATTGACTTGCAGCTAACTTCTGGATGTGGCGTTTTTTCACTGAAAAATGCTGTGTGGCAAAATGGGCGTTTTTTACAGTGTTTTTGCTAGAAAATCCTTAGTGGAGTTCCAGCCATAAGACCGCTTTTTACAACACAACAGAGGTTTGTCCTTCCGTAGACATTTCTTTGAGATATCCACAGGAATAGAGTCAGGTAAGTGTCAGCCTTTACTTTATACTTGTCCTCCATTTATGATCTGTTCCCGACTTTGTATTTAATCATTTCAATTATAAACCTGAACGCATCCTAACATTTTCCAGAGCAAAGAAATGCTTTCTATCGGCAATACTCACTGTTATCAGGATGAGTATGTCCCCAGCCAGAAATCCAGCACTCAGAGCCCACTGGGAGATCCTGTTCATATTGCGGTAGACACACGGGGCGAATGCTATCTAAGGGAAATCATGTTGATTAAATTACACAAAAGGGGATAGAAACATAAGCAATAATGAAGTAAATGAACCCCCCCCCCCCCCATTTCGAATATTATGGTATACAATCTGAAAGTAGAAAGAATGCATTATAACAGACTTAATACAATTGTGAAATGGTAACATAGCAATTGGCACTCTGGAAAAGCTGGATTTACAAATGTTATAAAATAAAAATAAACTATATATATATATATATATATATATATATATATATATATATATATATGAAAGAAGGTGAGAGACATCACCAGCAACGGCGTCACTAGAATGGCCAAGCCCCCCCCCCCCCCCCCCAAGTAAAAACCCTAAGAAATCCCCTGCAGCAACAATGGTGCCAGGAGCTGAAGATCACAGGCAGCAGACTGTATTAGGCTCGGTTAACAGTACGTTTTAAGCAATACGGGAAGCGAAAACCGAGCACTCTCGTATCCCAGCCGTATCCGGCCCGTATGTGATGTATTTCAAACGCTGACTCCGGTTGGCATATTTTTGCCCTGTATATGGTTTTCTACCACGGTTTTAGGTCCGGTTAGGGAACCGTATAGCGGCCAAAAATGAGCCAACCGGAGTTAGCGTTTCACTCCGGCCGGCTCATTGAAATACATCACATACGGGCCGGATACGGCTGGGATACGAAAGTGCCCGGTTTTTGCTTCCCCCAGCCGTATACGGTCCCGTATTGCTTAAAACGTAGTGTGAACCCAGCCTTAGAGAGAACCTCCGTGCAGATAATTCCTGCTGGCCGAGGTATTAACAACACAGCTGCATTGCCACGTAAGAGGAGATTCAGCCTGTGCTAGCTTAAAATTGTACTCCGGTGGAAAACATTTTTTTTCTTAATCAACTGGTGCTAGAAAGTTAAACATATTTGTAAATTAGTTCTATTAAAAAAGCTTAATCCTTCCAGTACTTATTAGCTGCTATATACTACAGAGAAAGTTCTTTTGTTTTTGGATTTCTTTTTTTTTTTTTTCTGTCTACAATGCTCTCTGCTGACACCTCTGTCCGTATCAGGAACTGTCCAGAACAGGAACAAATCCGCATAGCAAACCTATGCTGCTCTGGACAGTTCCTGATACAGACAGAGGTGTCAGCAGAGGGCACTGTAGTCAGAAAAAAAATAAAGAAATCCAAAAACAAAAGAACTTTCTCTGTAATATACAGCCGCTAATAAGTACTGGAAGGATAAAGATTTTTTTAATAGATGTAATTTACAAATCTGTTTAACTTTCTGGCACCAGTTGATAAAAATTTTATTTTTTTCCACTAGAGCACCCCTTGAACAAGTCCCCCTCCCCCCTCGGCTGGCTCCGTCTACACTGCACAGTTCCTACTGATGGTGAAGAGTATGGGGAGGAAGTCTATAAGTATATAGTGAGTGTATATATAATGTGTTATGTGTACATGTATATAGTGAGTGTATATATACAGGGTGGGCCATTTATATGGATACACCTTAATATAATGGGAATGGTTGGTTCCTGTTTGTGGCACATTAGTATATGTGAGGGGGGAAACTTTTCAAGATGGGTGGTGACCATGGCGGCCATTTTGAAGTCGGCCATTTTGAATCCAACTTTTGTTTTTTCAATAGGAAGAGGGTCATGTGACACATCAAACTTATTGGGAATTTCACAAGAAAAACAATGATGTGATTGGTTTTAATGTAACTTTATTCTTTCATGAGTTATTCACAAGTTTCTGACCACTTATAAAATGTGTTCAATGTGCTGCCCATTGTGTTGGATTGTCAATGCAACCCTCTTCTCCCACTCTTCACACACTGATAGCAACACTGCAGGAGAAATGCTAGCACAGGCTTCCAGTGTGTACTGTTGGGTATATATATATATATATATATATATATATCTGTGTAATGTGTGTTTATGTATTTGTACATATCTCTTTTATGTATCTAGTGTGGCGTACATACCATAGCGGCAGGGTTTGCGACTGCTGTGGGGTCCAGCAAACAGTGAGGCCTGGTCATTTTGTGGTCTAGTAATATTTAGGGGTTAACTACCATATCCAGATAGCACTTTTTTTTTTTTTTTTTACCATGCTGGAATTCTGGCTGTGAGTTTATTTAATTTATTACACTTGGTCTGGGCAGCAGTGATTGGGGCCCCATGTCCCCAGCCCCATCCATCTTTACACTTGGTCTGGACAGCAGTGATTGGGCCCCCATGTCCCCAACCCCCATCCATCTTTACACTTGGTCTGGGCTGAAGTGATTGGGCCCCCATGTCCCCAACCCCCATCCATCTTTACACTTGGTCTGGGCAGCAGTGATTGGGCCCCCATGTCCCCAACCCCTATCCATCTTTACACTTGGTCTGGACAGCAGTGATTGGGCCCCCATGTCCCCAGCCCCATCCATCTTTACACTTGGTCTGGGCAGCAGTGATTGGGCCCCCATGTCCCCAGCCCCAATCCATCAATACACTAGCCCCCATCCATCAATACACTTGGTCTGGGCAGCTGTCATTGGGCCCCCATGTCCCCAACCCCCATCCATCTTTACACTTGGTCTGGACAGCAGTGATTGGGCCCCCATGTCCCCAGCCCCATCCATCTTTACACTTGGTCTGGGCAGCAGTGATTGGGCCCCCATGTCCCCAGCCCCCATCCATCAATACACTTGGTCTGAGCAGCAGTCATTGGGCCCCCATGTCCCCAGCCACCATCCATCTTTACACTTGGTCTGGACAGCAGTGATTGGGCCCCATGTCCCCAGCCCCCATCCATCTTTACACTTGGTCTGGACAGCAGTGATTGGACCCCCATGTCCCCAGCCCCCATCCATCTGTATCAATTGCTAGCCTGGTAGGTGACTGCCTCAGGCCTGTGTGTATAACATTTGTTCTGGACTCAGGAACACATTTCACACCGACAGGCCTGAGACAGTCACCTACCAGGCTAGGAATTGATAAGGATGAATGGGGGCTGGGGACATGGGGGTCCAATAACTGCTGTGTATGGTGCGCCCTGAAGAATAGGGACTACACTGGGAGCACTGCATGGGAGTCATATTTTGAAAGCATTCTGTCCCTAGGACACTTTTACATACAAGTGGTACATTGTGTTGCATTATTGCATCCTGGTGACTCAATTTGTGGCACTGTTATATCCAGGCTGTACAGTTTGTGGCACTATTATATCCTGGCAGCACAGTGTGTGGACCTGTTGTATCCTGGGGTCACAGTATGTAGCACTATTATATCCTGGTGGCACAGTGTGTGGAACTATTCAAGGGAAACTGACAGTCTGTTCACCCACACTAAACTCAATACATTGGGTCATAGTGCGGGTGAACTAGAGTAGAAAAAGGTATAATGTACATAAATTCCTCCAGCAGTTTAGAAGATATTGTCCCCCGTAGCTTAAATGCAGAGCAGCTTTGCTGTTCAATGGAGGCTGCTCCTGCTTCCCCGCCTCCTCTTGTATGAAGCGCTATGCCTGCCCGTTATTTGTGAATATATTACTGTTCACTATTCACACAAGTCACTAGGAGGTGAGAGTGAATAGTAATAAA
The DNA here is from genome assembly GCF_029499605.1 of Hyla sarda. Taxonomy (NCBI): domain Eukaryota; kingdom Metazoa; phylum Chordata; class Amphibia; order Anura; family Hylidae; genus Hyla; species Hyla sarda. The sequence continues at coordinate 86,514,203 of NC_079198.1, forward strand.
TATTCAAATAACGGGCAGGCATAGCGCTGCATACAAGAGGAGGCGGGGAAGCAGGAGCAGCCTCCATTGCATAGCAAAGCTGCTCTGCATTTAAAGGGGTTATCCAGGAAAAAACTTTTTTATATATATCAACTGGCTCCAAAAAGTTAAACAGATTTGTAAATTTCTTCTATTAAAAAAAATCTTAATCCTTTCAGTACTTATGAGCTGCTGAAGTTGAGTTGTTCTTTTCTGTCTAAGTGCCCTCTGATGACACGTGTCTCGGGAACCACCCAGTTTAGAAGCAAATCCCCATAGCAAACCTCTTCTACTCTGTGCAGTTCCCGAGAAAAGCAGAGTTGTCAGCAGAGAGCACTGTTTCCAGACAGAAAACAACAACTCAACTTCAGCAGCTGATAATTATTGGAAGGATTAAGATTTTTTTATAGAAGTAATTTACAAATCTGTTTAACTTACTGGAGCCAGTTGATAGAAGAAAAAAAAGTTATTTTCCTGGAATACCCCTTTAAGCTACGGGGCACAATATGTTCTAAACTGCTGGAGGAATGTATGTACATTATACCTTTTACAGCCTGTCAGTTTCGATTTAAAGGGATGCTCCGGTGGAAAACATTTTTTTTTTTATCAACTGGTGCCAGTAAGTTAAACAGATTTGTAAATTACTTCTGTACAGTACTTTTAAGCAGCTGTATGCTACAGAGGAAATTATTTTCTTTTTTAATTTCTTTTTTGTCTTTTCCACAGTGCTCTCAGTTGACACCTGATGCCCATATCAGGAACTGTCCAGAGCATCATAGGTTTGCTATGGGGATTTTCTCCTGCTCTGGACAGTCCTTGATATGGGCATCAGGTGTCAGCAGAGAGCATTGTGGACAAGACAAAAAAGAAATTCAAAAGGAAAAGAATGTTTTCCACCGGAGTATCCCTTTAAGTCCTGGGGTACATTGTTTGGCGCTATTATGTCCTAGCGACACAGTGTGTCGCACCATTATGTCCTGGCTGCACACCATATGGCACTATTATGTCCGGGCTGCACACCATATGGCACTATTATGTCCTGGCAGCACAGCATATGCCACCATAATATCCTGGAAGTGTAGTGTCTGGCACTATTCTATCCTAGCGACACAGTGTGGGGAACTATTATATCCTGGTGGGACAGAGTGTGACACTATGATATCCTGGCAGCATAATGTGTGGCACTTTTATATCCTGGCAGCACAGTGTGTGGCACTATTAAGTCCTAGACTATATTGTGTAGAACTATTATTTCCTGGGGTACATTGTGTGGCACTCATATCCTGGCAGCACAGTGTAGTGTGTGGCACTATTATATCCTGGAAGTGTAGTGTTTGGCATTACTATATCCTGGCAGCTCAGTGTGTGGCACTATTATATCCTGGCAGCACAGCGTATGGCACCATGATATCCTGGAAGTGTAGTGTGTGGCACTACTATATCCTGGCAGCACAGTGTGTGGCACTATTAAATCCTGGCTGCACAGTGTGTCACACTACTTTATCCTGGCAGCACAGTGTATGGCACCATGATATCCTGGCAGTGTAGTATGCGGCACTATTATATCCTGGTGGTATGTACAGTACTGTATATAGTGCTTTACAATTGCCCCCCCCCTAATTTTGTCATAGCCCTCAGAGTGTCCCCCCAAAATATGATAGCTGGAGATGCCACTGATCACCAGGGATTAGCCTCTGCTCATGTGGTCATACAGGTAGCAAGCCCAGAATCCAAAATGCAGAAGAGTGTCCCTACAGCTATTGCCTGTGTGGAGACAAAATATAGGAAATGTACACTGGGGACAAGCAGGGCTCTGTGCAGTGAGGACAAACAGGGCCATGTACACTGAGGACAGGCAGGACTCTGTGCAGTGAGGACAAACAGGGCCCTGTACACTGAGGACAGGCAGGACTCTGTACACTGAGGACAAGCAGGGCTCTGTACACTGAGGACAAGCAGGGCTCTGTACACTGAGGACAAGCAGGGCTCTGTACACTGAGGACAAGCAGGGTTCTGTACACTGAGGACAAGCAGGGCTCTTTACACTGAGGACAAGCAGGGCTCTGTGCACTGAGGACAAGCAAGTCTCCATTCACTGAGGACAAGCAGGGCTCTGTACACTGAGTACAAGCAGGGCTTTGTTCACTGAAGACAAGCAGTGCTCTACACTGAGGATAAGCAGGGCTATGTACACTGAGGACAAGCAGGGCTCTGTGCGGTGAGGACAAGCAGGGCTCTGTGCCCTGAGGACAAGCAGGGCTCTGTGCCCTGAGGACAAGCAGGGCTCTGTGCAATGAGGACAAGCAGGACTCTGTACACTGAGGACAAGCAGGGTTCTGTACACTGAGGACAAGCAGGGCTCTCTACACTGAGGACAAGCAGGGTTCTGTACACTGAGGACAAGCAGGGCCCTGTACACTGAGGACAAGCAGGGCTCTGTGCACTGAGGACAAGCAGGGCTCTGTGCACTGAGGACAAGCAGGGCTCTGTACACTGAGGACAAGCAGGGCTCTGCGCACTGAGGACAAGCAGGGCTCTGCGCACTGAGGACAAGCAGGGCCCTGTACACTGAGGACAAGCAGGGCCCTGTACACTGAGGACAAGCAGGGCTCTGTACACTGAGGACAAGCAGGGCTCTGTACACTGAGGACAAGCAGGGCTCTGTACACTGAGGACAAGCAGGGCTCTGTACACTGAGGACAAGCAGGGCTCTGTACACTGAGGACAAGCAGGGCTCTGTACACTGAGGACAAGCAGGGCTCTGTACACTGATGACAAGCAGGGCTCTGTACACTAAAGACAAGCAGGGCTCTGTACACTGAGGACAAGCAGGACTCTGTACACTGAGGATAAGCAGGGCTCTGTACACTGAGGACAAGCAGGGCTCTGTACACTGAGGACAAGCAGGGCTCTGTACACTGAGGACAAGCAGGGCTCTGTACACTGAGGACAAGCCGGTCTCTGTACACTGAGGACAAGCAGGGCTTTGTTCACTGAAGACAAGCAAGGCTCTACACTGAGGACAAGCAGGGCTCTGTGAGGTGAGGACAAGCAGGGCTCTGTGCGGTGAGGACAAGCAGGGCTCTGTGCGGGGAGAACAAGCAGGGCTCTGTGCAATGAGGACAAGCAGGACTCTGTACACTGAGGACAAGCAGGGCTCTGTGCACTGAGAACAAGCAGGGCTCTGTGCACTGAGGACAAGCAGGGCTCTGTGCACTGAGGACAAGCAGGGTTCTGTGCGGTGAGGACAAGCAGGGCTTTGTGCAGTGTGGACAAGCAGGGCTCTGTGCGCTGAGGACAAGTAGGGCTCTGTACACTGAGGACAAGCAGGGCTCTGTACACTGAAGACAAGTAGGGCTCTGTACACTGAGGACAAGCAGGGCTCTGTACACTGAGGACAAGCAGGGCTCTGTGCACTGAGGACAAGCAGGGCTCTGTACACTGAGGACAAGCGGGGCTCTGTGCGCTGAGGACAAGCAGGGCTCTGTACACTGAGGACAAGCGGGGCTCTATGCGCTGAGGACAAGCAGGGCTCTGTGCGGTGATGCTCTGTGACACGCTCCTGGCTTACACAGCAGGCTGATTGACAAGCCAGAAGCCTGCATAGAGCCCTGCTTTTCCTATTCACATTTTCTGTATTTTGTTTCCGCACAGCGCCACAGAGACAATAGCTGCAGGGACAGCATTTTTTTCACAAAAAAAATATATATATATAGTTACATAGTACGGTCGAAAAAAGACATACGTCCATCAAGTTCAACCAGGGAATTGAAGGGTAGGGGTGTGGTGGGATATTGGGGGAAGGGATGGGATTTAATATTTCTGCATAAGCATTAATGTTATTTTGTTTCAGGAATGTATCTAACCTTGTTGTAAATATATATATATATATATATATATATATATATATATAAATATATTTTTTTTTTTGCCAATGTAAATTATAGATATAAATGTAATGGAGTTATCTACATTACATAATTTTTTTTTGCAAATAACAGGTACACTTTAAGGCATTAGAATAAAATAAGGTGTGTTACATATACTGTATATAAAGTGTTATAATCATTAATAAGCCACATTATTATAGGAAATATCTTGGTATGGCCCTGTCCGTGCCTTCCTCCTCTATACATTTGCCATACAAAAACAGTTCACAGCACTAAAACTAGGTTCACATCTGCATTAGAGCGTCAGTCAGCGGGCTCCATTTGCAGAATCTGTTGAAATAGTGAGGCATGAGCAAAGAACAAAATCCTGCAAATAAATGAAAATCAGACAGAGAAACAATGAGATCTGATAGTGTCCGTTGTACAACAGACCGTCTGGCTGTTTTTTTTATTTTATGTTTATGAATGGACATGGTCAGTCCAGCATTGTTTTGTTGGTCTTTTCCTTGACCTGTTGAAGCTATACATGTCTATTGCTAAGGCTTATAAGATTAGAAGCAGACTGGGACATCAATCTAACATTAACATCACGTATCTGATTTTATTCCTAGATCTTGGAGAAAGAACAATGGACAATGGAGGCAACAATGCCACACACTCATGACCTATGTAGACGCTGGAGCAATGAGCAGCTTAAATTTTTGACTATATGTATAATTGTTTTTTTTTTTTGTGTTCTCTAACCCAAGGTGGGTCTGGCATGCTGGGTTTTGTGAGTTTGGAACAGCTGGAGAACCACAGGTTGGAGAACACTGCTTCAACTATTTCCTTAGTATCAAGTTGCTATCCATTTAACTTTCATCAGTGAAAATTGTACTTTTTATACCTCCTTAAAGTGTATCTGTTTTATAATATGTTACCCAGTACCTAATCCTGACCGCGCACATCAAATTTTTATGCCTCTATCACCTATATTTATTATAAAAATACCTCTTTTCATTAGCTCACAGTGTTAGAAATCCTCTTAGGGGAAGGGACGTGTCCCTCCCTTGTGGTGGTGGGAGGTGATTGCGGTGTTGGCTCCTACAGCCTTGTCCATGAATCATTTATCTCTTGTCTATGACTCACGGACAAGCCTGATGCTGCTGCAGGACTTGTTAGTGTCCCAGTAGGTATGGGGACCCCCATGGGATTTTCAGGAGACATTTTCTTTATTAAATATAAAAAAAAATTTAAAAAACCATATTACAAAATATATTTTATTTTCATCAGAAACAATATATAAAAAGTTTTTGATCTGACAGTGCCCATTTCCCTTTTCTTATAACCGGTTGCTGTCTAAGGACGAGCCGGCTCGTCCTGAGGCGGCAACCATTGTATAGCGCAGGCTCCCGACTCGAGCCCCCAGCTGATTCCTGTAGATGGGGGCCGGCGTTATAGCCGACATGCTGCAATCGCCGCGGCCCGCTATTAACCCTTTAGATCACCGCTGTCAAAGTTGACAGCGACGTCTAAAGGGAAATATAGTGAGGTGGATGGCCCCCCCGCAGCACAATCGCAAGGGGGGGCTTTGGGAGCGATCCACTGCTGAGGTAGCCGGAAGGCTTACCTCACGTCCTCCTATGCCGTCTGCTGCGCTGTGAATGATAAAGCCTGGCAGCACCAGGCTTTATTAATCGAGCGCAGAGCACACAGATCAATGTGGTTCTAGGAGACCACATTGATCTGTATGAGGAATCTAATGATTCCTCCTAAAAGTCCTCTAAGGGGACTAAAAGTGTAAAGAAAAACATTGAATAAAAAGTTTTAAAAAACACCCATTAACACCTTCATTATTAAAAGTGTAAGTCAGCCCCCTTTCCCCAAATTCCATATAAAAAATATGTAACCATAATAAAAATAAACATATGTGGTATCGCCGCGTGCATAAATGTCAGAACTATAAAAATACATAATTAAACCGCACGGTCAATGGCCTACACGCAAAAAAAAAAAAAGTCCAAAATGGCGTATTTTTTTGGCACTTTTTAGATCATGAAAAAATGAATAAAAAGCGATCAAAAAGTCTGATCAATACAAAAAATGGTACTGCTAAAAACTTCAGATCACAGCACACAGCAAAATGTATTGCGTAGAAACGAAAGCCCCCAAGAGCTACAAATTTATTTATTTTTCTTAAATTTTGTCGCACAATGATTTTTTTTGGGTTTTGCCGTAAATTTTTGGGTAAAAAGACTGATGTCATTACAAAGTAAGAGTGGTGGCACACAAAAAAAAGCCATCATATGGATTTGTAGGTGCAAAATTGAAAGGGTTATGATTTTTAAAAGGTAAGGAGGAAAAAACTAAAATGTAGAAACGGGAAAACGCTCAGTCCTTAAGGGGTTAAACAACTCCAGCCCTTTAGTGTGACTAGGGCTGAGCTGCAGTACTAAAGATAGTTTTATTAGACTCTTGACAAGAGAAGAGTTGCTCCTTAAGAGGGGCTTCCATCCTCGTCTAGATTCACATTTCTACACATGTATAAGGGGAAATTAACAGGAACCCATCTTGTATGTACAACTATGTAAATCTTTATGTAGACAGCCATGATCCAGGCAAACTGATGGAGTGAGGAAGAAAAGTTTGACCTTCTTGCAATCTGTTGGTGACTGATAAATCTATGCTGAATGAAGAATGAAGAAAATAAAACAAAAATGCACCTGAATAATTTAAAGGCCTCTCCAGTTTCATCAATGCGATGTCATAATCGTGGGTCCTGTCATCGTACTTTTGGTGATAAATGATTTTCTCCACTGCCGATAAAGATGCTTGTTGACTTATAGGGGAGTGACTGACAATGCCCGAAAGGACAGACCAGCTGGACAGCTTAGGGGACCTGTAACTTAATAGAATTGCTCATAAATGACACATAAACCATATATATATATATATATATATATATATATATATATATATATATATATATATATATATATAAAATGTTTTTATATTTATAATATTATATCCAATAAGCCTTGAAATATAAAAAAAGAATTTACTTAGTCATTTACATATTTTTCTCCAATGTATTTTTGTCCCCTATTTTCTAATTCTTGTAGATGACTAGGTATTTTTTTTCCATTTTCACAGGACTGTCCCAGTTAACCTTAAAGAAAGATGGGACATATGTAAATTTGCAAAAGATCTACCATTTTCAACACTGTTTCGAGGCTTCCTGGAGGAGGTTTAAGGTGGCCTTTCACATTAGATAATAGTGTGAAATGGTCAATGGCCAATGGTAAGGTAATCAAAAAGGTATTCGACCATGCATGACCGGCCAAATTTGTCCTATCCTTTGCAACCTATGGTCATGTGTCAGTTTAGTCTGGCATGTTGGTTACAAGGTCATACATATGAACGATTCTATAAGATTTCATTGACCATGTTGTGCCGATCCTATGTGTTTGGCCAGCTTAAAGTGTACCACCTCCTGGTAACCAAGTTCCAGGAGCTGCATATAAGGTGAAGACTTGCATGTTGTATGTGCTTTTATATTTACACTTGCATGAAGAATTTAGCTTGGAGCACTCACCTTGGACACAATACATGGAGCAGTACAACGTCTTTATTCAGGTTGCAGGTGAAGCGTACAGCAGGGAGGTGGGAAGATGAAACAAGGACGGGTGAGTTCAGCCAGTGGGCGCCGGTCCGTATCGCGCTCTTTGCACTTCGTCAGGCCCCCTGCCTATTACCCATCTATCCCTAACCCCCTCCCTGCCTTTAATTATTATTTTTTTTTTACATATTAAAAATGCCTTTTGTCTGCCTGGCAGTGTGCTCACTACCAGGCAGACTTCCCCAGCAGGCACCACGTCACTGATTCCTGCTGGGGCCGACACTTCCGTCCATAGTTCACCGATACAGGGTGCCTCCAGCTGTTTCCCCACTGCAACTCCCAGCTCGCCCTGACATCTATTGGCTGTCAGGGCATGCTGGGAGTTGTAGTGGGGAAACAGCTGGAGGCACCCTGTATAGGTGAACACCGTGATGGCCGCACATCCCGCTCCCCGCCGCGCAACCCGCAACCACCCCCCCCGGCCCCGTCGCGCCGCTCAACTCCCTTCCCACCCCCCCTTAGTTCACCTATTCAGTGTCCCTCCAGCTGTTTCCCCACTACAACTCCCAGCTTGCACTGACATCTATTGGCTGTCAGGGTATGCTGGAAGTTGTAGTGGGAAAACAACTGGAGGCATACTGTATAGCCCGCAACCCCCCTGGCCCCGCTGCGCCACTGAACCACTTCCCCTCCCCCCGCAAAAGCATAGGCATTGAAAACAGTCACATTGAGAATTTTACCTGTCGCCGGGAGCCGGGGCCGGCGTGCGAGGCCAGGGAGCCTGCGCGCAACCTCTTCCTTCAAAGCGCTCGCTCCCCCCCTGTCTGATTGACAGGCGGGAGCGAGCACCGCAGTGAATGAATTCCGACTCGTTGCCAGGCTTCAACGAGTCGAAATTCATTAGTGACGTCACTGCCGAATGCATTCGGCCACTAGGAGGGCGACCCCTAGTGGCCGAATTTAAAAGTGATTTTAAACTGTTTTAAAATCACTTTTTTAAATTAAAGTATATTAGAGATATGTTGTAGTACTTAAGTACTACAACATATCAATTTTTTGATTTCATGACAGTGCACATTTAATAGCGTTTTGGCACAATAGTTTACTTCTATGCAGGTATATAATGACTAATGTATGGCTGAAATTATCGAGTACTGTAAGTTAGTAGAGGAGATTGACAGCTCTCTTCTTACTAAGGCTCATTCAGTTTATGAGGTGCTTGCTTGTACTTGCTTACATAGATTAGTTCTTCATGCACTGAGCTCCTGGTGAGCCTGTGTAGAGCTTAATGTAATACGCAACAGCCAATTTGAACAATACAGTCAAAATGTCTACCATGACGTGTGGAGGACATGACAGTGGTCACTGGGGAAATTTAAAGAGATCTGAATGTAAGAACATAGAGAGTTTTATTATTCTTTTATCTTGGTTTATTTTAGTGTGTAAACCCATTGCTGTTTTTACAATTATGCTTTGAGTATAATTCCAGACTATAACTGCAATGTACATTGTTTTATTGCCAACATTTCCCAGTGATGTCAATGTCAATATGATTAATCACTTTACCTCCTCCTTCCCTAGCCATTGTTGTCTTCAAAATGTAAAATAAGATACAAGAAATGAGGTCATTTTGGAACTAGGTATAGTTGTAGAAGAACATTTTCTATAATGAGAATGATCGTAGAACAAAAAATGTACAAATATATTGGAGCATGGATGAGCTGTTCCCACAGACTGATGGGAATTTCAAACGTTACTGTCATTAGTTCCGAAATTTAAAAAAAAACATGCTCAAGTCAGTGAAGTAATGAGCCCTGAAACCTGTATGCATAATAATATGCATGTGTTAATATGTAAAATAGCTTGTGATCTATGTATTATTGTGATCAATCTTTTTGCACTTCTCTTGGAAGCGTTTCTCCAAGAGAATAATGAGCTCCTTTCCTCCTCCCTCTCCTGTCATGAGGTCTGCAACATTTTTACATTTGCAAAGATTTGTGCCTAAAGTGCATGTTCTATATAACTCTAATGCTGCCATGTGAAACTATTTGGTGCAAGTACAGAAGAACAACCTGCATTTTGTGCCAAAAAATTACTTGTCAGTGTGCTGACTGCAAGTTGTCTCACACTGGTGAAAGCTGGCTGATACACTGCATTGAGGCACAGCAGGAAGGGAAGAGAACCACACCACCCCTCCCCTCCCAAAAAATAATCCTGGACCAAAAAGGCTTGGTTTTCAGGGTTAATTTGCAAAATGACAGAGATCCCTAGTGGCTGTTTTTTTTTAACCATTCTTTCACATCTTTAGCAATCAAGTATATTAGGAAAATGTAAGGAAGTTTAAAAAAAAAAATAAATAAATAAATAAAGTTGTTTCTAATGATAGTAACACTTTAATGCCATCCTTCCTACATATTGGAAAAATAAAGACACAGAGGGAATTCACTAGAACCAGAACATTCTATTCCTGTCTTAACCTGTTAAGGACCCAGGGCGTACACCCTGAGTCCGCTCCCGATCTATAACGTGGGGCCCGGCCGGGACCCGTGGCTAAAAGCGCCTGGCATTGATCGCGCTGCCGGGTGCTATTAACCCTTTAGACACGGCGTTCAAAGTTGAACGCCGCGTCTAAAATGAAAGTGAAACCATGCCGGTTAGCTCAGGGAGCTGTTCGGGATAGCCGCGGTGAAATCGCGGCATCCCGAACAGCTTACAGGACAGCGGGAGGGCCCCTACCTGCCTCCTCGCTGTCCTATCGCCGAATGACTGCTCAGTGCCTGAGATCCAGGCATGAGCAGTCAAGCGGCAGAATCATCGATCACTGGTTTCCTATGAGAAACCACTGATCAATGTAAAAGATCAGTGTGTGCAGTGTTATAGGTCCCTATGGGAGCTATAACACTGCAAAAAAAAAAAGTGAATAAAGATCATTTGTGGTCAGGACTTTGAACCGTGCATGGGCTTACCTGTTACCTCCTGCCAAGGCCACCTGCAAGAAACTAGATTTACCAAGACCTAACACAAAACTCTACTTATAACAAAGAACAGCGGTTGAGGTGTGCCTGAAAACCGCGTCGAGGGTCCGCCTATAGAGGGCATTCCCTTATGTATGGTGATGAAGAAAAGGGTGAGGAGGGTGGGTTTCGCCAATCCAGCATACGCCCAGAGGGAGGGGCCGATGGATGTTAAATAGCCAAAGCCCCTCCCACAAATTCAGCCTGATAGGCTTCCCGCTTGTGGTCAGGACTTTGAACCGTGCATGGGCTTACCTGTTACCTCCTGCCAAGGCCACCTGCAAGAAACTAGATTTACCAAGACCTAACACAAAACTCTACTTATAACATAGAACAGCGGTTGAGGTGTGCCTGAAAACCGCGTCGAGGGTCCGCCTATAGAGGGCAAAAGTACACCACCAGTTAGGGTAAATTGAGTATCATTTATTTATAATGCCAAAATTGAAATGCCTCTGCAATTTCCCTTGAGGGATCTGGGACATAAGTGGTATATGCATCAGAACGCCACCTCCCCAACTTCTGGATGACATGTACAGGCACCTTGTGCCTGGAGGCCGCCGATGCTGCTCCTATGCGGAATGAGTGACCTGAGAACTCTCTGGGGTTGTGTCCTAAAGTGCCAAGCAGCGTGCGGACATGTGATGTGAAAAGAGAAGTGGTAAGAGCACCCCCACCGAAAGGCAACAGTGGCGACTCCGGAGGCTTATCATGGAGGAACTCAACCAGTTGTGCCAACACCGCCACCGGGCACCAGTTGTTACCTGAAGGAAAATACTTAACCACCGCCCCCCACCTGCAAGTTTTTGTGACGGACAGTGAAACTTCGAACCAAGAACCCTGCCACCTTAAATGAGCCTTTTGTGGATGTGTCGCTCCCCGCCTGACACATGAAAATTCACCCGGCCGGAGGAAGCCATAGAAGGCTAGATAAATGGCAGATTTGATTATCAGACTGCGCTCGAAGCCAAACGGGTTATTGGCTAATGTGTCAGACATGGCTCGGAACAGCTCGCCGCTGATCGGTTTCCTCAGAGGTGGCGCTGTGGGGCTACGAGTCACCACCCCTCTGAGCGCAGCCTTGACAGCCTGAGATGATAGGATGACAGCCTGTCTTGGTGGGATAAAGAAATGCAATGCTGAATGCCCAAAAGGTAAGATTAATAGTGCTATGAGACAGGTGCAGAGAAGAGTGGCAGAAACCAATGAAAGATAGAATGATAGTGGTGTCGTAAGAAAAGGGGATGCTATGTTGAGACAGATATGACCTAAAGGTGTCGTGTGCTGCATAATAGGCCTTCTGGTATTGGGGGCTAAGGCGTCCGACATTAACTCCCGGGCCACCTGTGTGTAGTAAGTCAGTCCAAGATTAATTGTGCCAGGCAAGGGGGTTGTGTTCCTACTGCGTCTGCTTGCGGAGCCACCTGTGAAAAGAGATGGAAATTAGCCCTGGACAGAGCATCTGCGGCCGTGTTGTCTACCCCCGGTATGTGTCTAGCTACAAATTGAAGTTGTGTTGTAAGGACACCCAGACTAACCTGCGCATGAAAGACATGACAGTAGCATGCCTGGAACTGCCCTTGTTGACTATGGCAACTGTCGCCTGATTGTCCCACTGAAACTCCACCGTCTGCCCTGACCACTTGTCGCCCCATGTCACTGCAGCTGCTACAATGGGGAAAACCTCAAAAAGTGCCGAAGTGCTGCTGAAGCCTGCCATAGCCAATACCTGATTGGACCATTGGCCTGCCATCCACCTGCCGCCCCACACTGCACCATAACCGGTGGAAGATGACGCATCGGTGCAGATCTTGGGGGACAACTCGGAGACTGGCGGGACAAACATAGCATTGTGGGACAAACATTCCATTGTGCCATGTACCTATCCCACATGTTCAGGTCAGCCAGGGCTTGGCAATCTAACCAAACCCTACTGTGTTGTTGAGGGACACCATGCAGCAAAGACAATATTCTGGATACGAACGCTCTGCCCTGCGGAATTGCTCGCATAGCAAATGCCAGCATTCCCAGCAAGCTCTGCAACTCGCCCTTGGTCGTGACCTGGGAGACCGTGTACTTGTGGATAGTGTCTCTGATATGGTTGAGTTTGTCAGTGGGCAAGCTGACTTGCATTGCGACTGAATCTAGGATTACTCCCAGAAAGGTGAGACACTTAGTTGGACCGACCGTTTCTTGGGAGACACTGGCACCCCAATATCAGTGAACAGTTTCAGGAATCTGACCAACTGGTCCGGCTCTTCCCTCGGCCGACTGAGCAGAAGAAAGTCATCCAATAATGGATGACCTGGCTGCATCCAGAGACATTAACCAGCAGCCAGTGCAATGCCTGGGCCAGTTGGTCAAACAGCCACGGGCTGCTCTTGCATCCGAAAGTCAACTTGGAAGCAAAATAATATGCACCCTGCCATTTGAGCCCGAACCATTGCCACTGGTCCCTGTGCGACGGCAGCAACTTGAAGGCATCTGTGATATCCGCCTTCGCCATCCAAGTCCCGGGGCCGAGCGCCAAGATGACCTGAATAGCCTGGTCTATGGAAGAATAGTGCATACTAAACTCCTCGGATGGAATGAGAGAGTTGATACTGGGGACAAGTGACCCATGAGGAGCCGACAAGTCAAATATCAGTCTCTTTTCCCATTGAACTTGCCTGTTACCACCCCTACCGGACTGACCCTCCAAGACCTGAATGGAGAAACTAACAAGGGGCCAATCATATAACCTTTCATTAGCTCAGCATTTATTAATTCAGTGACAACAGCGGGATCGTTTACGGCAAACAGCAGATTGTCACATTCAAATGTGGCCTGCGGCAGTGTGACCATGCCGGCGTGGAAGCCTCTGTCAAACCCATTGATCAACCACTGGACCCAATCTGGGTCCGGGTGATCCGCGAGCAGAGCGGCCAGGACTGGGGTACGTACCCCGCCTAGTCATGCTGGCCCTAACCTGCAATTGCTGAAGTTGCACGAAGACATGTTATAGTTATTACAAATTTGTGAGCCTCCGAGATAGTGTACTGGACGGCCCAACTTATCCACGGAAGGTGCGGACCTGCTGAAACTGTCCGTGGAAGGTCTGGCGGCGCCCTGCTCGCCCTGTTGAGCCAGCCATACACACCACGCCGTAGTATGCGTGATTGATTGACAGGCGGCACATGCGGGGAATTTGAGATTGCGAAGTGGCTGCAGAACATCTGTGAATCTTCGATGCTCCAGTCCGTGAGGTACCCATCTTGGCTGAAGGCTGCCGCTGCCATGGCTGAGAAACTTCTAAGATAATCGTAGAAATGGGTACCACCGTATTTGTATGCGTATTCAGTAACCCTCAGCAAATACAGGTCGAGCTCCTCTCTGCGCTCCGGTCTGGCTGAGCATATCACCTCCCTGCATTTGCTGAAGGCAATCACAAACTCGTGGATATTTAGCTTCCTCCAAGCCCTGTAAGCTGCAGAGGAGGGCGTCCCTCGCACGGAGCTTCTAGCTGGTGTATCAGGGATGGACATCGGGTCCTCTATGTCTGACACGTGAGACATGACCTGTCCGGGCCGTAACGGGTGCCGGGGAAAAAAACGGTAATCATGAGTGACCTGATATGAGAAACGTGTACCCCCCTTGCTGAGTACTGACTGACCTTACCACCACTGTAACACAACAGTAAGATGCCTGAAACGAACAGCAAATCGACTGTAACACCTGCGGACAACCGAATACATACTTAATGTTAGCTTACAGCTGCAGATAACTGCCCGTGCAATGTGGCCGAACCCAAGAGTGCTGACCGTAGTGCCAGTGCGACCCAGAGTACCACCTGAATAGTTTGAAACCAGGCCTGACCGTGAGTCTGACCGAGAACGTGTGCATGACGCGTATAGTCATGAATAACTAAACCGTGAACACCTCCTGACTGCGAGTCAAGATTACAGTGTGCACTGTTTCTCACTAACTAGCGATGGCTCTGAAGACGTGTCAGCAACCACCGCAGGCGAGTGGTCACCCTTGAAGAAGAGTCAAGATCGCAGTGACCACTACCCGTGTAAACGAAATGCTCTGTATGCGTGACAGTAGCAATGATGCCTTGAACCCTATGTGACATGTCGAGTCAGATATACAGTGATTCAGGGCCTATGTGTAACAGCAGCAGTGCGTAACATTAACTAGTGTAACAGGAGTATTAAGCATTTGAACTGAAATGACGTGAACTAGCGTCTGCTAGCGAAAGTGATGACCACCGTGAAACGTGACTAATTAACATGAACAACCGCCGTACGGTTGGTACTGCCCGTAGCCAAGTTTGCAATGACCAGGAACGTAACGACCACCTAACTGGATACAGACCACCCAATCTGCAAAAGAAACTAACAGTGTTCTAACCATATGGGTTACGCGCCACCTACCACCTCTGACATATAAGTGCTGGCACCCCCTAGCCCCCCCCTCTATGCCTGAAACTACCCCAACCCCACTAATTACTTGACTACCCCAAGCCTCCGACCCGGTACCCCGATATGCATAACCACCCCCCCCCCCCCAAACCGAAACCACAGTAATATGGATTATAGTATTATTAACTTACAAGCTGCCCCTTGTCTGCGACAGTGCATGTGTCAGGAACTGTGGCCTGACACCGGTGCACCATAAGCCAGCCCCTCTTTACTGCATGGTATCAATACACTCTATAAGCCACACTCTATAAAACACATTTCCTCACACACATTTTTTTTTTTTCCAGCGCCACCTGCTGACCATCCGTGGAGCTATGCCGCCGGTTCACTGGCATGCTGTGACTCCGCCCGTTCAGAGCCCCGTGTCCAGAGGCCGTGTTCACTGCGGCCAGCCCGGGCATGCGCTGCACCGTCGGACCGCCGCCTACATAACGCGCTGGGTGCCGGAGCCTGCCCGCCAAACGAGGGGAGCAATCGCAACAGACCAGGGCCCCAGTAAATGAAACCTGCCGGACACCCGGCACTTACCTGCACCACCACACACCTGACCCAGCGTACGCAACGAAAGAACCCCCGCAATTTCGCCAACCCAGCATACGCCCAGAGGGAGGGGCCGATGGATGTTAAATAGCCAAAGCCCCTCCCACAAATTCAGCCTGATAGGCTTCCCACTTAACCCCTTCCCTATTAAAAATTTGAATCACCTCCCTTTTCCCATAAAAAAAAAGTGTAAATAAAAATGTGTGGTAATGCTGCATGCGGAAATGTCCGAATTATAAAAATATATCATTAATTAAACCGCACGATCAATGGCGTGCGCGCAAAAAAATTCCAAAGTCCAAAATAGTGCATTTTTGGTCACTTTTTATATCATGAAAAAATGAATAAGTCCTATCAATGCAAAAATTATACAGTTAAAAACTTCAGATCATGGCGCAAAAAATGAGCCCCCATACCGACCCATATGCGGAAAAATAAAAAAGTTATAGTGGTCAGAAGATGACAATTTTAAACGTATAAATTTTCCTGCATGTAGTTTTGATATTTTCCAGAAGTACGACAAAATCAAACCTATATAAGTAGGGTATCATTTTAACCGTATGGACATACAGAATAAAAGGTGTCATTTTTATCGATAAATGTACTACGTAGAAACGGAAGCCCCCAAAAGTTACAAAATGGCGTTTTTTTTCCAATTTTGTCTCACATTGATTTTTTTTTTCTGTTTCGCCATAGATGTTTGGGTAAAATGACTGACGTCATTACAAAGTAGAATTGGTGGCGCAAAAAATAAGCCATGATATGGATTTTTAGGTGAAATATTGAAAGAGTTATGATTTTTTAAAAGTAAAGAGGAAAAAACGAAAATGCAAAAACGGAAAAACTCCGGGTCCTTAAGGGGTTAAGCAAAACAGTACTGCTTGCATAGATATCCACTATAATTTCCCCAATTTGTGGTATAATTAAACAGTTAGGTTAAGTCACTCCCACCATTCCCCTGACCACTATGCTAAAACTGGTAAACATTGCTTAGTAATTTCCCCTCATTGTCTTTCTATATAACATTTTCAGCATTCTGGAAATTTTCCTAGTGTGACAATGAATGAACTATGTTGATACATGGACTAAGTATTGACCAATTAACCCCTTAAGGACTCAGGGTTTTTCCGTTTTTGCACTTTCGTTTTTTCCTCCTTACCTTTTAAAAATCATAACCCTTTCAATTTTCCACCTAAAAATCCATATTATGGCTTATTTTTTGCGTCGCCAATTCTACTTTGCAGTGACATTAGTCATTTTACCAAAAAATGCACGGCGAAACGGAAAAAAAAATCATTGTGCGACAAAATTGAAGAAAAAATGCCATTTTGTAACTTTTGGGGGCTTCCGTTTCTACGCAGTGCATATTTCGGTAAAAATTACCCCTTATCATTATTCTGTAGGTCCATACGGTTAAAATGATCCCCTACTTATATAGGTTTGATTTTGTCGCACTTCTGGAAAAAATCATAACTACATGCAGGAAAATTTATACGTTTAAAAATGTCATCTTCTGACCCCTATAACTTTTTTCTTTTTCCCCGTACAGGGCGGTATGAGGACTCATTTTTTGCGCCGTGATCTGAAGTTTTTATCGGTATGATTTTTGTTTTGATCGGACTTTTTGATCACTTTTTATTCATTTTTTAATGGTATAAAAAGTGACCAAAAATGCGTTTTTTTTTGACCGTACGGCTTAATTAATGATATATTTTTATAGTTCGGACATTTACGCACGCAGCGATACCACATATGTTTATTATTTTTTTCTTTTTACACTGTTTTATTTTTTTTATGGGAAAAGGGGGGTGATTCAAACTTTTATTAGGGAAGGGGTTAAATGACCTTTATTAACACTTTATTTTTAAATTTTTTTTGCAGTGTTATAGGTCCCATAGGGACCTATAACACTGCACACACTGATCTCTTACACAGATCACTGGCGTGTATTAACACGCCTGTGATCAGTGTTATCGGCGCTTGACTTCTCCTGCCTGGATCTCAGGCACGGAGCAGTCATTCGCCGATCGGACACCGAGGAGGCAGGTAAGGGCCCTCCCGGTGTCCTGCCAGCTGTTCGGGACGCCCCGATTTCACCGCGGCAGTCCCGAACAGCCCGACTGAGCAGCCGGGTCACTTTCGCTTTAGAAGTGGCGGTCAGCTT
Organism: Hyla sarda; assembly: GCF_029499605.1. Taxonomy (NCBI): domain Eukaryota; kingdom Metazoa; phylum Chordata; class Amphibia; order Anura; family Hylidae; genus Hyla; species Hyla sarda. Next base: position 86,531,887 of record NC_079198.1, read on the forward strand.
TGACCGCCACTTCTAAAGGGTTAATACCGCACATCGCCGCGATCGGCGATGTGTGGTATTAGCCGCGGGTCCCGGCCGTTGATGAGCGCCGGGACCGACGCGATATGATGCGGGATCGCGGTGCGATCCCGCTTCATATCTTGGGAGCCTGCGCAGGACGTAAATATACGTCCTGCGTCGTTAAAGGGGAACTCCGGTGAAAACCTTTTTTTTTTTTTTAAATCAACTGGTGCCAGAAAGTTAAACAGATTTGTAAATTACTTCTATTAAAAAATCTTAATCCTTCCTGTACTTATTAGCTGCAGGAAATTATTTTCCGTTTGAAACACACAGCTGTCTGCTGACATCATGACCACAGTGCTCTCTGCTGACATCTCTGTCCATTTTAGGAACTGTCAAGAGTAAAAGGAAATCCCCATAGCAAACATGTGCTGTTCTGGACAGTTCCTAAAATGGACAGAGATGTCAGCAGAGAGCACTGTTGTCATGATGTCAGCAGAGAGCTCTGTGTTTCAAAAAGAAAAGAATTTCCGCTGTAGTATTCAGCAGCTAATAAGTAAAGGAAGGATTAAGATTTTTTAATAGAAGTAATTTAAAAATCTGTTTAACTTTCTGGCGCCAGTTGATTTAAAAAAATAAAAAGTTTTTCACCGGAGTACCCCTTTAAGGCTGGGTTCACACATATCAGGCATCCAACATAGTTTCCCTCCAGCATGCACTGGAGGGAAACTGATGCTAGAACTGATCCCATTAATTTCAATGGGACAGTTCACAATCATCCAGTGTCTCAATTTTGACGCCGCATGGTTGGACATGCCAGACAGCACCGGACAGGGGAACGCAGCCTGTCCAGAAACAATGGTCGCTGGATGCCATATAACTGATGCACGTTGTCATCAGTCATGGCATCAGTTGCGTCAAGATCTAGGCTGAGTTTACCTATGCTGGATGCCGAACATATGTGACCCCAGCCTAACTGGGTGAGTTATCTACAAGGGTCAGCCTTAATCTAGCCATCTATTACAGATTTAAGATGTTTTCTAGACATTTTAGAAGTTTTGACTCATGGGTGGTCTAAAATATGTCTTTTTGAATGGCAGTGCTATAAATTAAAATGACAATTCAGTGAATTTCTGCCATGATCCACAGCCTGATATGGACTTACATTGATGGAATGCAAATCTGTTGTTTCCCATGAATACATTTTTAACTAATGCACCTTGGAACAACCAAAAAACTAAAACAAGCAGACATTTGCCCTTGATTGACATCTGTCCTACTAATTCATGTCATAAAATAGCACTGATAGTTGGTCGAAAGTGATCTAAATGAACCATTATTTTTTCATGTCTAAAATCTCTAGTGTATGGTCATCTTAAGCCATATTCAGATAATTGTGTTTTATTAAGACCTACTTGTGCACACAGTGGGCTGCAGTTATGATCCACTGTTGGGCTATGATGGATCCACCACAGACATGCTTGTTGTGTAGGTATAGGCTGACTTGCCAAGGCCAACGACCCAAGGCCACATCGCGTCCTCCAATTATTCTAGAAGATTTGGAACGAGATCCACATTCTGCAAATTAAAGGACAAACGTAATTGTGAAAGATCCCAGAAGAAACAAAGTATACATCTTTTCCATCAACAGCAGAATTCTTGCACATGGAGTGTGTATGATATCGCAACACTATCCAATTAACTTGAACTGGTCTAAGCCACAATTCTTGTGCAGTTCTGTGAGATGAAGCACCACACCATTACTTTTCAGTTTATTGGGCTGTGCACAAAAAGGCTAACAGAAAGTATATTGTACTTAGGGTGGATTTCCACTAGTTTTTTTGGGGGCAAAAATACCCACAAAAACACCACAACTGCGGCACTGCATTTTTTCTCTACAAATGTTGGAAGGGAGTCGATAAGGAATTCTAGAACGCCAAACCCACTGTGGATTTTTGGATTTGTAATTTTTCAACCCAGCCTGCCGAGCATGAATGTACAGTAAACCAGTCATGTCTATAAATTACTGGTTTACTGTACCCACTTGCTGCACTAGTTAATTCTGGAGGGTATACAGTATACAGCCATTTATATAGATTACTGTATACAGTGAGAATATGTTCACTTACCCACCTCCTTTTTTGCTTCCGTCTGGCCCTGTGTAACTCCGCCAGAAGTGATGATGTCACTAAAAGCGGAGTTACATAGGCAATTGACAAAAAGGACCAGGTGTGGTAAGCCATCTCTGGTTGTTTTTTAAACAAAAAGGCATGTTAAATTTTTTAAAATGTGAACAGAATCTTTATGTACTTTATGGGGGCTCTCCCTAGGGGAGGGTGCCCAAAACGTACTTATCCATTCTTTGTGTTTTTATTTTCTTTACGTTTTAGATACATAAATGCGAGGGACAACATCGGATTCGATTAACTAAAACGATGACCAGCGTTTTATTTTTTGGGATGAAATGGTTAAAGGGTACCTCTCATCAAATAAACTTTTGATATATTTTAGATTAATGAATGTTGAATAACTTTCCAATAGCATGTTAATGAAAAATATGCTTCTTTCTATTATATTTTTCCCGATCAGTCCTGTCAGCAAGCATTTCTGACTCATGCTGGAGTCCTAAACACTCAGAGCTGCCAGCCTGCTTTGTTCACAGCCAAACAGGCTGTGAACAAAGCAGGCTAGCAGCTCTGAGTGTTCTCCTTTTTGAACAAAGCAGACTGGCAGCTCGTAGTGTTTAGGACTCCAGCATGAGTCTGAAATGCTTGCTGCCAGGACTGGTAGGGAGACCCCTAGTGGTCATTTCTTCAAAGTGGAAAATTAAATAGAAAGAAGCATATTTTTTAATAACATGCAATTGTAAAGTTATTCTGCATACATTAATCTATAATATATCAAAAGTTTTTTTGATGAGAGGTACCCTTTAATGAGGGGAGTGTTTTCTGTAATAAAACCTATACTTTAGGGCCGCTGGAGCCAAGTAGTGATTCTATTACTACTTACCTCCTCATCTGCCGCCGGGTTTCCCTCTGCGCAGCACATTTTGCAGGGCGTGAAATGCGCTGCTTTAGCGCTACGTGGGACTGTAGCCTAAGAGTACGTTCACACTACAGAATTCCTGAGTGAAATTTTACTTAGAAATTTGAATACAGCAGCCTCCTATTGTTTTCAATGGGATTCTGCTGCACTGTTAACCCTTTGAAATTTCTAACTTCGGACCGAGCAAAAAGTGAACTTTTCATTCTTTCAGCAGAATTCCGCACATACTGCATTTCCGCAAATGGAGACAGCACATGTCTGTGCGGTTCTTATGCCAAAGGATTTTGTAGGGTAAACGTAGCCTAAGTCTTCTAAAGTGAATGCTGCTCTGTACAGCAATTCCTAATTTGGGCTAATAAACAATGACCCCCTTGCCTTTAGTACCTTAAAGGGCAGCACAACCAGGAACAGGGACCCAGATTCAGACACTATGTTGCCTGTCTTTTTAGGTGTCATAGGTTTAGTACACATACATCTGGTCATTTTAACCTCTATGCATGTTTGAAAATAACTTTCTTAAAGGGGTACTCTGGTGGAAACCTTTTTTTTTTTTTAAATCAACTGGTACCAGAAAGTTAAACAAATTTGTAAATTACTAATCCTTCCAGTACTTATTAGCTGCTGAATACTATAGAGGAAATTATTTTCTTTTTGGAACACAGAGCTCTCTGCTGACATCACGATCACAGTGCTCTCTGCTGACATATCTGTCCATTTTAGGAACTGTCCAGAGTAGGAGAAAATCCCCATAGCAAACATATGCTACTCTGGACAGTTCCTAAAATGGACAGAGATGTCAGCAGAGAACACTGTAGTATTCAGCAGCTAATAAGTAATGGAAAGATTAAGATTTTTTTTATAGAAGTAAATTATAAATCTGTTTAACTTTCTGGCACCAGTTGATAAAAAAAAAAAAGTTATCCACCGGAGTACCCATTTAAACCAGACACTCTCTTATTTTACAGCTTAGAAGGGATGTTTTCCTGGGATGAACTCCAGTGTGAGAGGAACTTTAATTTTTCAGATATTCAGCAGCAAATACAGTACACCATAAATATGTCTAAAATATGTTTTAAATGTACCACTCACCTGAGCATTTCAGTGCAACAATTCGTCCAGAAAGACATCCTCGTCTGCAAAGTGAAATGTGGAAATAGAAGGCTAGCACAAAATGTACCACCATTGTGAGAAATAGCAAAACATTAAGATACTTCAAGAAAAAAACCTTGAGCATTAAGAATTATTTTAAAGAATAAACAAGTAAGAAAAAAGTAGATGATAGCAGGTATCTTACTCACCTAGTGTCAAATACAGCAATATGTAAATACCAATGGGGGGGTGAATATAAAACTTAGCTTTTAATAAAGTGTATAAAAAAAAAATAATAATAAAATATATATATATATACTGTATAATACATAGAAGTGAAGGTCAGATAGGAAACTGATGACAGTTACCAACCATATTGGAGACGCACAAATACCAATTGAGTCACTGTTAAATACGTAACCAATAGTACTGTGTACCACAAAAAACAGATAAGTAGGTTATCACTTCAATATTCCCTTGCCCTGCACGTTTTGGACACAAATAAACATGACCTCATCAGGGGCTACATAGGGTATGCATAGGGACAGATATACAAATACTTAGCCAAAGTAAAGAGGCCACTCACAGCCTCCTAAGCATGCAGGTTACAAAGTGAAACCATAGGCAATGAGAGCTGCCAATACAGTCACAGCCCCCGTATATCTTTCAAGAAGCTCATAGACACTCACAAAGAATAAATGAGGGGACTATAACTGTCTGTTTAGGACAAAGCTTAGAAAATAATACAATATTACTTATTGTAAATGTGCATTATTATATCACAATTACTTTTTAATATACACTGTGATCTATATTTGTTCTTTATCTACTGACCTGGTTTGCCACATATGCTCAGGTGCAATGGTCTGACCAAGTGGCACCTGAACAAATTCTTGACTGTGATTTAACTTGGTGGATGTCAGATTCACAGCCTTGTGATGCATCAACCTGCAAAAAAAACAACACAATTCAGTGAATTAGGTTTTAACTTGGTAATAAACATTTTAAAATTGACCATTCAGCAGGTTTTCAGGATATAAAATAAGGACATGGTCATATGGGCTTTTGACCCTGAATCACTACATGTCTGTTGATTGATTCCTACAGCGACAAGATATCAACGATTAAAGGAGAACAAATCTTTTAACTTTTCCTGTGCCCAGACTGCAAAAACAAAAAGACTTTAACTCCCCTTCCTAGGTTCCCCGTTGCACCAGTATCGGCGTCCTGGTCCTCCACTGCTGCTCGGTGTCATTCTTCTTAGGCTCGGAACGTCACACTGCAGTCAGTGTATCGCCGGCCGCAGTGATGTCCTACCTCGGCCGGTGATAGGCTGAGCGCACTTGTAGTCATGTAGGGAGCTCAGGCCCCTCTTTCGCCCTGCTGCCCGGGCTCCTTACATGACACTGCGCTAAACCTATCACTGGCCAAGGTGGGACATCGCTGCGGCTGGCGTTACGCTGACAGCAGTGTGATGTTCTGAGCCTAAGAAGCATGAAGCCGAGCAGTGCCAGAGAACCAGGACGCCGATATAGGCCTTATGGGGGAACGTGGGGAGGTGAGTTAAAGTCCACAGGACATTCCCCTTCCATGGTAGATTATAGAGGAGACACAGGTATTTAAAGAGGTATTCTGGCCAAAAACATCTTATCCCCTATTGAAAAGATAGGGGATAAGAGGTCTGATGGCGGGGGGGCCTGCCACTGGGACCCCCCGCGATCTCCTTGCAGTAGCTCGCATTCCATGCGTAGCAGCGTCTGAAGTATCAGAAACCTCAGGGCTTCCGCGACGGGGACGTGACGTCATGCCATGCCCCCTCCATTCATTTCTATGGGAGGGGGCATAACGGCCGCAACGCCCCCTCCCATAGACAGAGAGGAACCATCAGGCAGCCAAGTAAAATCAATGGATTTATTGGATGCAATGCGTTTCGCTGCGCATGCGCAGCTTCATCAGGCATGACAAGAGAAGGCTGGTAACAGATATATATACCTCCAGGAATTAACCATTAGAGTACTTTTTGAAAGAGTTGTTATATAAAATTACATATCCAAATATGAATGTGCCAATGTATGAAAAATATCTAAATAGATATAAATAAATATAAATAGGCAGACAAAAATCACAGAAATAATAATGAAACAATAATGTAAAAACACAATGGAATCATATAAACATATATATATATATAATATAATTATCGCATGTGGTGTGAATATACCACCACAAGCGACTCAAGCAATCACACCGCTTAGTCACCGGTGCGGCATTCAACAACGCAAGTTGGATATTATTTCAAAAAATATATATAATATAAAGAGATATGGACCTATAGGGTGCTATGTATATTAATTCAAAGAATACAAAATTGATTTGTATATCGCTGCATTATTAAATAAAAAATAAATGATAAACAGTGCGGTAAACCAAATCGCAACTGACCAGAAGGTGATGTATGAACACTACTTAGAGAAAGTGAAGAAAATGAACTAGAATGACTAGTGCGGTATTGAATACAGCACCCGGCGAAAACGCAGGGTGTGAATATTCGTAAAAAGATCCAAATTTACAAACATTAAATAAATAAATAAAAAATACAGAAGTTTCTGTATGCAGAAAGGAAGGGAAGAACAAAAAACGGAACTTGGATAATAAAACATAAGAAATAATAAATACACAGTGGGGCGCTCCAGGGTGAACAGCACAGAAGGAACAACGAAAAAAATAGATCAAGATATAATATTTTGGAGGTTAATCCATTGGAAGAAATGGAAAGTTTTTAAACCCTAATTTATCAGATTATTTAACTGTATCGATACATTCATTAAAACCTTGAGGGTGCAAAGTATGTAATTTGTGGATCCAGAAGGATTCACGATTATTTAATCTTTGTATTCTGTTAGGTAAATGAATGGGGATAGTTTCTAGAATAATTAATTTCAAAGTTTCGGCATTTTTTTGATGATGAAGAGTGAAGTGTCGGGACAAACTATGCAACAAAAAACCATGTTTTATGTTCCATCTGTGCTTGGAAGATGGAACATAAAACATACCTGGAGGTATATATATCTGTTACCAGCCTTCTCTTGTCATGCCTGATGAAGCTGCGCATGTGCAGCGAAACGCGTTGCATCTAATAAATCCATTGATTTTACTTGGCTGCCTGATGGTTCCTCTCTGCGCCAGACAAACTCCTGACTCCCTGGTCATTCGGTTTTGATTTTACTCTTACCCAGGAGGGCTGCAGTGGACCTTCTTCTATATCTCTTCTGCTCTTTACCTTGTTGTGTGTGGGCGCACAACCCACTTTGGTAAGCGGCTTGGGAATTACCGTCCCCTACCCCCACCTACAAGATCTACTGATCCCGCACATGAGGCGCCTTCCTCCCTCTCTCTGTGTATCAGAATGTGATCAGGAAGGTGAAATGACTGGTAAGCATCAGAATGGTGTAGGTACTGTGATGTTGGACTGGTGGTTAATTTTTTTTTATAATCCAAATAGCGAAATAAGCACCAGAAAATACCTTTATCTATTTAACACATATTTAAAAAATGACTTTTCTAAAGATTTCTACCTGATGAATCCCAAGTGTCGGCACACATGGGTTCCCCAATCTGCGTTCCACCCCTCATGACAAGTGAGAAGCCATTCTTGTCTGTATTCCACCTGCACTTCCAACAAGAAGTTTTCTGTGTTTATTCTGAAAGATACTGAAGCCATTTTTTTATAAAGTGTGATTACTTATAACAAAAGATTTTCATCAATGAACTGACACCCGGAGAACCACAGTAAAAGCCATGCTGGAATCAGTGGTGTCAAACAGAATAGTAAATTAATGAGGAAAAAACACATGTATTTTTAAATCTAGTCAATGTGTTTGTGTTCCACAATTTTGATGCACAATAGATTTTTTGGCGCACGTAGGAAAATTATACTTCGAAATTACATTCTAAGTGTAAGGTCACACAGGAGCGCAACTACAGCATATTTGACACTGCGGATGTGCTGCCTTAATGCACGTCTATGGCAGGGGGCGTGATGACCGCCACGCCCCCTCCCATAGACTTGTATTGACGGGGGCGGGGCGTGATGTCACAAGGGGCGGAGCTGTGACGTAACGATGCTCTGGCCCCTGTATTGCCCGTCATTACGTGCAGAGCGATCTCGCTCTGTGCAGTAATGATAGCGGGGTGCCGCAGCGGAGATCCCCGGGGTCCCCAGCAGCGGGACCCTGGCGATCTGACATCTTATCCTTTGGATAGTGGATAAGATGTCTAGGGGCGGAGTACCCCTTTAAGATATCATTTAAAGTAGTTCTCCAGCGAAAGACAAATTATCCTCTATCAACAGTGTAGGGAAAAAGTTTCTGATTAAAGGAGGGTCTGGAGCACTGAAGATGGCCGAATGCTGTACATGGTTATCTTTGGAGCTTCCGTAGAAATGAATGGAGTGCATGCCGTCTGCAGCATGCACTCTCCCTGAGAGTCAGATTCTTCTCCATAATCAGACACATATCCCCCTATCCTGTATAGGGGAAATGTTGTCTTTCACAGATAACACCTCATACAGTATTTAATTGCTGGCTTCATTAATTTGGTCTGTTTTTTCCATTTGTATTTATAAAATCTTTTATGAATGTGGCCATAATGGAGACACACTTCCCATTGCTGTCATTCAATTTCCTTCCTCTAATAAGTCTACACAGAAAAGCTTGCAGCAGCAATTGTCAGCCTATCATGTGTGCTCCAGTTGGTAGTGTATGCACATATTAGTTTTGGATAGTATGTGGATAGTCACACAAAAAGGAAAAAGGACAAACATAAAACACCACTTAAAATTTGTAAAACTGTTGAAAAACAAATTTTTTTTTCATAACACTGCTTTATTATACATTCCCCTCTATAAAGGACCAGGGATGAATACCATAAAATTATGTTTTTACAGTTTGACTCTCCTGCTTCATCCCTCCATATTAGAGATATATGGGCTTTACCATCTGGTTAACTATTTCTACTTTTTACTGAAACCTTATTGAAATGAGATGTGAGTGCTAAGTTTAAGACATTGTGGCCCCCCCCCCCCCCCCAAAAAAAAAAAAAAAAAAAAAAAAAAACCTGCAGAAATAATATTTTACTGATATAACTGTGTGAATTAGGATAGTCCACATCAAAAAATCCCCCGGAGGGGTGAGGGTCAATTAGACTAGGAATCAATTGACCAAGGGTTAACCAAATACCCTTATTTAACTCCTGCCCCTAAAACTTTGCTTTTGTGAAGCCTTATTAAAATATAAGTAAAGAGTCACTTTAAAAGCACAATCCAGTGTGTATTTCAGTGTATAACATTATATGATCATAACCACACAGTGGTCTCTGTTTTCCACAACAATCTATTAACCACCTGTGGCCTGCAGGTCCACCGGTTGATACAACACACTGCTGACGCACTATTAGGATTGCTATATAAAAACTAACACTGCCCCCTCTACATGTTCCGTTACAGCAGTAACGTCCTCAGGAGGGAAACGGGCATCAACCTGCTCAGGCAACAGACTCACTATTTATGCACTGTGTCCACTCCTGGATACCGCCCTCTGATCCTCATCCAACCAATCATCAAAGCTATCACATTGCTAGCACATCACAGACCCATCTGTACCTCCTTTTCTTTCAATTAGTCCTGTCTTTATGGCCAATCATATACTTAATCCTTCCTTGCACCTTCTGATGTCATAATCCTATGTCGGATGATGCGCATTGTGCTCGCCGCATGCACGGCTCTGTAATATGCGCATGCACAGATTCCCGAACGGGCTGTCTATCGCGCATGCGCTGTTGCTCTATATCGGCACTTATTCTGTGCAGCTATAATCTCCCATTTTTCAATATGGGTGATTACTTGCACCTGCGTGTAATGCCAATCCCTTTTCTGAGCCATTCTATTATCAGTTTATAAAGGGAGTTTGTATTGTAAAGTATATTTATATTTAATGATGTATCCCAATTCATTCTGGCATCAAATTTCCCCATCCAGAAAAAGTTATTCCATGCCAGAATATAAATTGGGGCACAACATACCATTCCTGATAACTAAAACAAGACAGACAGCGCTCTGTAGTGTGATACCGTTTAGGCGACCAGAATAGGTAAAATACAAGTGGCACTTACCACATGGAGTTACACTCAACCAAGTGTAACTATGGAAAAGAGTGATGTTAAGGGTGCCCGCAGCCGCTCCACGTCAACTTCAAATATAAAAGCACAAATTCCTCTACTGTAGCGACGGGATTGAGAGGCGCAGGACACACAGATTGAAAGGGATCTCGAGTTTAAACTTGAGATCCCTTTCAATCTGTGTGTCTGGCACCTCTCAATCCCTTCGCTACAGTGGAGGAATTTGTGCTTTTATACCAGATAACTGGAATTGTTATGATAATTATATTTAATTATTTTGATCAGTAGAGTAAAGAGATTGGTTTCATGACTAATAGAAGGTTATCGGGTCTATTCCACATATTATACACAGGAGGTAGCCATGGTGCTAACAAAATGCGATTAATAGACCACATACAATGCGAATAATTAAAACTAGATGACAGGAATTGCATCTAATGATAACAAGTATTGTTTAATTTGAGTCTGGTTTGCTAATTTTGGCTCTGCTCAGGTCAGTTACATCTCATATTCTGTCGTCTAGTTTTAATTATTAACATTGTATGTGGTCTAGTAATCACATTTTGTTAGCACCATGGCTACCTCCTGTGTATAATATATGGAATAGACCCGATATCCTTCTATTAGTTATGAAACCAATCTCTTTACTCTACTGATTAAAAGAATTCAATATAATTGTCATAACCATTCCAGTTATCTGGTATGGTATGTTGTGTCCCAATTTATATTCTGGGATGGAATAACTTTTTTCTGGATGGGGAAATTTGATGCCAGAATGCATTGGGATACATCATTAAATATAAATATACTTTACAATACAAACTCCCTGTTACGCTGAGCGCTCCGGGTCTCCGCTCCTCCCCAAAGCGCTCGCAGCGTTCTTTAATTCGCAGCGCTCCGGTCAGACCTGCTGACCGGGTGCGCTGCGATATTGCTCCCAGCCGGGATGCGATTCGCGATGCGGGACGCGCCCGCTCGCGATGCGCATCTCGGTCCCCGTACCTGACCCGTTCCCCGTCTGTGTTGTCCCTGTGCGCGTGGCCCCGCTCCTTAGGGCGCGCGCGCGCCGGGTCTCTGCAATTTAAAGGGCCAGTGCACCAATGATGGTGCCTGGCCCAATCACCTTGATTAGTTTCCACCTGTGCACTCCCTACTTATACCTCACTTCCCCTGCACTCCCTCGCCGGATCTTGTTGCCCTTGTGCCAGAGAAAGCCTTTCCTTGAGTGTTCCTAGCCTGTGTTCCAGACCTCCTGCCGTTGCCCCTGACTACGATCCTTGCTGCCTGCCCTGACCTTCTGCTACGTCCGACCTTGCTCTTGCCTTATCCCTTGTACCATGCCTATCTCAGCAGTCAGAGAGGTTGAGCCGTTGCCGGTGGATACGACCTGGTTGCTACCGCCGCTGCAAGACCATCCCGCTTTGCGGCGGGCTCTGGTGAAAACCAGTAGCTACTTAGAACCGGTCCACCGACACGGTCCACGCCAATCCCTCTCTGACACAGAGGATCCACCTCCAGCCTGCCGAACCGTGACAGTAGATCCGGCCATGGATTCCGCTGAGGTGCCGCTGTCAAGTCTTGCCGACATTTCCACGGTGATTTCCCAGCAATCCCTAATGATCACCCAACGAAATCACCAGCTGGCATACTTGACCACCGTGACACAGCAACTTCAGTCACAGATACAGCAGCTGCTGCCGCAGATACAGCAACTTCAGTCACAGACACAGCAGCTGCAACAGCAACAACCATCTCCTCCGCCGGCTCCTGCAACTCCTCCGCAGCGACCGGCCGCTCCTAACCCCTGCTTGTCCCTGCCGGACAAATTTGATGGGGACTCTAGACTCTGCCGTGGTCTCCTGCCTGGGAAGGCCCTGCCATGTGCCACACCGCTCGGAGCACCTCTCTCACAGTATCCTTTGCAATCCACCCCTGTGCCTCCCACTGAGGAGGCTATGCAAGTGGATCGGTCTCGCCTGACCCCTGAAGAGAGGACTCGCCGCAGAAAGAAAGAAGATTTACTTCTATACTGCACTGTGCGTTACCGCACAGAACCCCTGCTCTTGAGCATGGAACTTTTTGTTTTGCCCAAATGCTCCTCTGAAGTCCTCCTCGGTCTGCCATGGCTCCAACGCCACTCCTCTACCCTTGTCTGGACCACCGGGGAGATCATGAGCTGGGGTGCTTCTTGCCACAGAAAATGCCTCACGTCTGCTCCCAGTCCCGTCAGTCAAACCTCTGTGTCTCCCCCTTTACCTGGTCTCCCCAAGGCCTATCTGGACTATGCTGTGTCTCCTCCTCACAGCCCCCGTCCTGTTAACACTCTGCCCCGTGCCAAGCTTGACCCTCTTCCCTCCCTCCCCACCCCCACGCCTTCTTGTGTGCCCGCTGTTGATGTGGTTTCCTGGGGCTTCGCCACCATCTGGAAAAAGACTCTAAAATCCCTCATACTAGCCTCTTCCCGGGTGAAGAAGCTTGCCGAAGAAAAAAGAAGAACTCCTCCTGTTTTTGTGTGGCTCTCCACCAAGTATATCCGCTTCCGTGTCCCCAGTTTTAATCTGGGACCACGTTATCTTGGACCCTTTGTAGTTGAGTGCTCAGAGGAGAGATCTTGGGAACCTGAGGACAACATCCTGGACAAAAGTCTTATCCTCAGGTTCTCAGGCTCCAAGAAGAGGGGGAGACCCAAGGGGGGGGTACTGTTACGCTGAGCGCTCCGGGTCTCCGCTCCTCCCCGAAGCGCTCGCAGCGTTCTTTAATTCGCAGCGCTCCGGTCAGACCTGCTGACCGGGTGCGCTGCGATATTGCTCCCAGCCGGGATGCGATTCGCGATGCGGGACGCGCCCGCTCGCGATGCGCATCTCGGTCCCCGTACCTGACCCGTTCCCCGTCTGTGTTGTCCCTGTGCGCGTGGCCCCGCTCCTTAGGGCGCACGCGCGCCGGGTCTCTGCAATTTAAAGGGCCAGTGCACCAATGATGGTGCCTGGCCCAATCACCTTGATTAGTTTCCACCTGTGCACTCCCTACTTATACCTCACTTCCCCTGCACTCCCTCGCCGGATCTTGTTGCCCTTGTGCCAGAGAAAGCCTTTCCTTGAGTGTTCCTAGCCTGTGTTCCAGACCTCCTGCCGTTGCCCCTGACTACGATCCTTGCTGCCTGCCCTGACCTTCTGCTACGTCCGACCTTGCTCTTGCCTTATCCCTTGTACCATGCCTATCTCAGCAGTCAGAGAGGTTGAGCCGTTGCCGGTGGATACGACCTGGTTGCTACCGCCGCTGCAAGACCATCCCGCTTTGCGGCGGGCTCTGGTGAAAACCAGTAGCTACTTAGAACCGGTCCACCGACACGGTCCACGCCAATCCCTCTCTGACACAGAGAATCCACCTCCAGCCTGCCGAACCGTGACACTCCCTTTATAAACTGATAATGGAATGGCTCACAAAAGGTACGGGCATAAGACGCAGGGGCAAGTAATCACCCATATTTTAGAATGGGAGATTATAGCTCCACAGACTAAGTGCCGATATAGAGCAACAGCACATACGCGAGAGAGAGCCCGTTCAGGAATCTGTGCATGCGCATATTACGGTGCCGTGCGTGCAGCAAGCACAATGCACAACATCTGACATAGGATTATGACTTTGGAAGGTGCAAGGAAGGAGTAATTATATGATTGGCCATAAGGACAGGACTCATTGAAAGAAAAGGAGGTACAGATGGGTCTGTGATGTGCTAACAATGTGATAGCTTTGATGATTGGTTGGATGATCAGAGGGCGGAATCCAGGAGTGGATACAGTGCATAAATAGTGAGTCTGTTGCCTGAGCAGGACCTGCATCGGTTGAAAGCTAAGTTTTAAGGGTGGGAGCTAAATAAGGGTATTTGGAACCAAGGGTTAACCCTTGGTCAATTGATTTCTATTAGGATAGTCATATCTCTCTCTATCAGCAAATTAGTGTAAGAGAGTGGCGATGCAGACAGTGTATGCATTGCTGCTCACCAGGGGTTAAAGGGGTATTCCAGGCCAAAACTTTTTTTTTATATCAACTGGCTCCGGAAAGTTAAACAGATTTGTAAATTACTTCTATTAAAAAATCTTAATCCTTCCAATAGTTATTAGCTTCTGAAGTTGAGTTGTTGTTTTCTGTCTAACTGCTCTCTGATGACTCACGTCCCAGGAGCTGTGCAGTTCCTATGGGGATATTCTCCCATCATGCACAGCTCCCGGGACGTGACATCATCATTGAGCAGTTAGACAGAAAACTTCAGAAGCTAATAACTATTGGAAGGATTATGATTTTTTCATAGAAGTACTTTACAAATCTGTTTAACTTTCCGGAGCCAGTTGATATATATATAAAAAAAGGTTTTGCCTGGAATACCCCTTTAAAGTTTAAAATGATACCTTAACACTGGTCAACATATTACTAGTGTGACTCAGTAATACCATCATTCTGCTATTAAATAAAAAACACTATACACAATCCGATATAATCAATAACACCCTTAAACATAGGAAAACTAATTCTGCCGCACCATGACCACTAGCAATTGCAGCACATAGTGACGACACGATACCACCATACTGATAGTGGATAAAAACCACTGTACAAAGATCAATAACCACCATAAAGTGACCAAATAGTGGTGACCTCAGATCTCCTCAAGCTCTGCAGACCAGACTACAGCAGCAGAAGTTCCTTTGAAGGCACTCATTCTTATCTGCTCCTATAGGCTACTGAGTGGTGATGCGTAAAATATACAATTGCCACTTAGCACTTATAGGAGCAGGTAAACAGCACTCCCTGCGTTAGATGAATATTCTGGACACTGGGTGTATATGCTTCTGGGCGGCAAAGTACCACCTTTGTTAAGATATTGCCTGCATCCTATGAAGCCCCCGGGACCCATGGTAGGACCAGCCCTGGTGCTAGGCACAGTGAAGGCCGTTAGGAGGCTGAGGGTGCATAAACCATGATTAGGGGGTGTTTATAGAAAGCTCTTTGTCACAGACCCCTGAGCCTCCTATTCACTGGCCATTTTTAATAAGTTCCTTGTTCCTTGACAATTCAATAAAAAAACGAACAGTGAAACCCCTATATCTCAGGAACCCAGGGAAGGGGGTGAGAATAGCAAGAAAGTAAAAACAAAGACAGTTCTATAAATAATTTAATAACAAAGCTGAAAAATCAACCAAGAATAGAAAAAAATCCCAAACCTTTTCTACGTGGCACCCTAGTGACTTCGTTGTCAGAGTCATTACATCGAGAGATCACCTCAGCATCTTGCAGCGGTACAGAGCCTTGATAAACCAGAGGCTTCATGAAGTACTGCACTGCAAACAGGAATACAATGGTGAGAATCCATTTCTTACATGAAATTATACATATGTAAAAGAAAGGCCCACCTTAAAACATCTCTTGTCATGTTGCTAAGACCTGTGACCCCCACCACAATTTTTTTATTTTATTTTGTACAAGTAAGTAGTGCAGATTCTTGAACTTTATATATCTACTTCATTTCCATTGCCATGAATTGAAGATTTCCAACTACAGATCAAGAAAACTAGTTGAAGATGAAAGAGACAAGGAACTCAAAGGAATGCTGACCCTTTTTGTACTAGCAATTGGTAGGGCTCAGGAAACCATTGCTCATGAAGGGTACATTCTGAAAAAGAAAATGTTTTAAGGTGGTAGTTGTAAATGCATATCACTGAAGTATCAACACTTAAACATAACTTTCATTAATATGCTGATAAAATACCAAAAAACCCAGAGAACAAATAAGAAAATGATACACAGATATAGTATGTGCCCTGGTCCAATGTCTAAATATAAAAATCCCCCAAAATGAATTACAAAATCAGAGATATGACACAATGAACTACTGCTAAATCAAAAAGTTTTACATAAGGTCATAATGATTCACCAGCCCATTATAGGGCTAGTCATTGCACAATGGTCATGATGATGAGAGGAGCGGTTATTCTAAATGCCAACAAAAATGCCAAATGCAACCATTATTACAGCATACAATTTTCAAAAACCTTCTAAATATTTTTTTTGTACTTATGAGCTGATTTTGAGTTACATTAGTCTTGTCTATAGAGAATTCTTCTGGTTTCTGTAGAATAGTGAGTACAGCTCAGGAGTATAATACAGGATATAACTCAGGATCAGTACAGGATAAGTAAAGTAATGTACTGTATGTACACAGTTGCCTCACCAGCAGAATAGTGCATATAGCTCTGGAGTGCAGATCAATTAGTTGTGGGTGTGGTCGTGCTTCAGCTGTGCTGTGTCTGCTGTGCCTCCTGAGCTCCAGGGATTTCCATCTGTTCCACCTGGAGCCTGCTTCCTCCTCCTCAGGGAGGGGATGCATTTTCAGGGATGAGTGAGGGAGGCAAGGCCCAGGCTTTTGCTCCCCGGAATAGGCCAAAGGGGAGCAGGAGAGGTCAGCAAGCGGCCTGTATGTCGGAGGATTTGGGGGTGAGGCCCTCCACCCGGAGTCGCAACAATGTGGCTCCAACTCCCCCCACTGAGGCGAGAAGCTGCAAGGTTGAATCAACCTCAGGAAAGCTGGGTTTTTCAGAGAGTGCTCGTGGAGATGAAGCTGACCTCAGGTAGGAAGGCTGGGGAATGCCAAGGATCCGGTAGTCTATTTCCACCTATGGCTCCCGGGTAATGAGTCATCTCCGTGATTATGAAGATGCCTGTAAAGCCGTCAGGGCTGATGTTACCCCTAAACGCAAAAGGGCAGAAATTCAGGCATAGATAAAGAGACTAATGTCTGAAGTTGAAGCTTTGGATGAAAGAAAAGCAGTATTACGGGAGATGAGTGGCCCAGTTAAGGAAAAACTGGAAAATGAAGACGGCTTCAGGGAAATGGCTGACAAAAGCGAGAAAAGGTTGATGGGGCTGCAACCTGAGAACAGCAAGACCAGCAGGCCCCGTACAGTGGGCCCCCTGCACAGCAGTCAGCAGTGTCACCTGCAGACTCAGGGGAGGACAGCGACAGAAGTGGCCAGGGAGGGGTGCTGATGGCCCAGATCAGATTGCTGGAATCCCCACTGTGTCCTCAGAACCTGGTAGAGTGGAGGCATGGGCCCCCTACTGGTCTCTTGCGGCAGAGCTGTATAGCGGAGTGGCGGTCCTTTTTACCACAGTGGTAGAATGCCGACAGGTTATCGAGTTAGAAATGGAGAGGTGCCTGATTTTAGATGTCCTCATGAAGGGACAAGAACTTCGCCTTATTAACATCTACGGTCCACAGTCTAAGGGTGGGTTCACACTACGTTTTGTCCCATACGTGATATGTGACCGTATGCGCTCCCGTATGCCATTCATTTCAATGAGCCGACCGGAGTGAAATGTTCGGTCCGGTCGGCTCATTTTTGCGCCGTATGCGCTTTTACAACCGGACCTTAAACCGTGGTTGACCACAGTTTTAGGTCCGGTTGTAAAAGCGCATACGGCGCAAAAATGAGCCGACCGGACCGAACGTTTCACTCCGGCCGGCTCATTGAAATGAATGACATACGGGAGCGCATACGGTGACATACGGGAGCGCGAGCTTTTAGCTCCCCCCTGCCGTATGCGCTCCCGTATGGGACAAAACGTAGTGTGAACCCAGCCTAAGTGGGACCGGAAGTGTCTCTTTATGAGGATCAAGTCTTATCTTTTTACAAGTCGGCAGGTGGTCTTTGGAGGGGACTTTAATGCTGTCATGAGGTCCCAAGACAGGGGAGGTTCCAGAGACAAGCTGATTTATGATAGCATCACCCTTAATAGCATAGCGAGTGAGGCTTGCCTGGTGGTGGATATCCACATCCGGCACAACCCAGGCCACGCGGGATTCACCTATCATAGGAGTAGTTGTAGGTTCAGAATAGACAGGTTTTATTTGAAGGAGGAAGCCGTCTCTTCAGCAGTGTCAGTTGAGGTAGAATTCTCCGATCACTGTTTAATTTTGTTTTCTCTGAATGTTACAGAGACCCCCTGGATGGGCAGAGGCTATTGGAAGCTCAATTCTTCTCTCTTTGAAGAAGCAGAGATAAGACAGTCCTTTCAGGATTTTCTTCAGAGCCAGGTACCATTGCTGGGCCTTTGTAGCAGTAAGTCAGAGTGGTGGGAGATCTTCAAAAAAAAAGGTTGCGAGATTCTACCACCAGCTCTCAGGCCTCAGAAGCCTAAACATGTACCGCTTGAACCAGGGCCTGAGGGAGAAACTTGAGCACCTTGTCTCGACTGGAGGTAGTCAAGAGGATATCTCCAGAGTGAAGTCCTTGCTGATTAAGTGCCAGAGGGATTACGGGAAGTAACTCCCACCCGACCCTTACAGAAGCTGCAAGATGTCAGTAAATAGTAAAGTAGTTTCAGGACTGATTGAAAGTATGGGGTCCTTGAAAAGGTCCAGATCAGGTATCCTGGAGGCCGTCAGATCCTTTTACTCGGACCTTTTGGGAAGGACGGATCTAGATCGAGATGGGGTATCAGCTTTCTTGGCTGAAGCCATCCCTGTACCAGGAGAAGACCCCTCTCTTGACGTTTTGACAGAGATGATCCGGGAAGAGGAAGTGAGGATGGCGATTGATGGGCTTGCCCTCAGGAAGTCACCCGGTTCAGATGGCTTAACATCTGAGTTCTATAAGACCTCTAAGGACACTTTGGTTCTCCTCTTGACCAAGGTATTTAATGAGTGTATATCCTCGGACACTCTGCCGAAGTCAATGAGGAGGTCAGCACTGATCATCCTGTCAAAGGGTAAAGACCCGTCCTGCATTGAGAATTGGTGTCCAACAACGCTTCTCAATGCGGACAGAAAGATTCTGGAAAAAGTGCTGTTTAATCGGCTGATGGAGTTTGCACCCCCTCTCCTTTCAGGGATTCAGCATTGCTCAGTTCCGGGCCGCAGTACATTTAGTGCTGTTTAGGGCTGGCAACTGGAAGGGGTACTTGCTGTCCTTGGATGAGGCAAAAGCATTTGATCTGGTCAACCATGAGTACCTCTGGTCTGTTCTTCTGAGATATAGCCTGCCGGGGGGTTTTGTTGATTGGCTTAAGACCTTGTATGTAGGGGCAGAGAGTTTCCCACTTGTGAATGGTTGAATTGACCGCTCTTTTGAGGTTGGGTCTGGTGTCCATCAGGGTTGTCCTTTGAGCCCTTTGCTGTATGTGTTTGAAATTGATCCTTTCCTTAGGAGGATTGATTGTGGACCGTTGGTGGGGGTGAGAATGGACCTGGCGGTGCCAGATTCGGCTCTAAAAGCAGTAGCGTATGCTGATGATGTCACCGTGTTTGTCTCCTCACAAGAGGAGGGCTGATGGGTGATGTCAGAGGTGGACCGCTACTCTGAGGCATAAGTGTGAGAATCTCTGGCTGGGAGTGGAGATCCTGGTTTTGATCTCCCGGACGCCCTTCCAGAGCCCCAGGAATCTGCAAAAGTTCTCGGCATAGAATTTGGCCAAGGTCAAAGCAGGCTTAAGATCGCTGCTCAGAAGGTGGATCAGTGGAAGGGTTGGTCTTTGACCCTCCGGGACAGGGTTAACCTGATCAAAACATTTCTGCTCCCTTTGCTAATATATCTGGGTAGTATATGCATGTTGCCAGAACCTGTCTGGACCCAGGTCTACAGTGTGTTCTTCCAAATGGTATGGGAGAATAGACTGAACCTAGTGAAAAGGGAGGTTACTTACCATACGAGGAGACTAGAGGGATTGTGTGTGGTCAATCCCATGGTATTCCTAGTCAATACGTTTCTTAAGAGCAATATTGCAAACCTCTGGAAAGAGAGGGCTCCTTCAGGGGTATCCTCTTGTAGGGGATGGTTTCAGCCTTTCTTCCAGGAATGGTAGACAAGGGGCCAAGTAAAGGATCTTTGCACACCACATGGGCATCTCCCGGCTTATGCTACCCCGGTTCTGAAGGTTATTCGTCGGTGAGGTCTTGGGATGTTGGAGATTAGGACTCTGTCGAGGAAATTCGAGGGTTCTGTCTTCTCATTTCCAGAGGACATTGGCGCCCAATGATTGCCCAAGTCGGGATCTGGAGGTTGGTTTAGGGCTTTTAAATTCTATCAGGATCCCCTTGAAGTTTTGGGTCTTGAATTGGTGCTGCTTCCATGGGAAACTCTGTGTGAGGGACAATCTGAAGTGCAGGAGCTCTGAGGATTGGGGATGTCCCCGCGAGGAGTGTGGAGGCATTTTCTGCTTTAACACAGAGGTTTACAACAGGGTGGGTGCTTCCATTGGTTGGCCTAGGCTGGCCAGTCTCTCCCATGTAGAATGGGCCTATGGGGCATTCAGAAACCTTAGAGGCTGGGACCGGTGCACTTTAGTCCTAGCTAGCTCAGTGGTTAGGTACTACATTTGGAACGCATGGTGTTTAGTGTCGATGCAGCGTAAAATCCTCCCTCTGGGTGAGGTGGTTAGGAATATACTGGCTGACCTGGTGAAGGTGCGTTCTCTGGAGTACGAGAGGCTGGGTGCTGGCAGGGCTTCTCGTCTGTGGAGGGGCTCTGCCTTTAAAGTTCCTTAGCCTGTTGTCTCCTCCTGGTGGTCGGCTGATGCTGGCACAAAATTGTCTTTTTGTTTTGTGCTCTAGGTACATGGTAATATAGGGCTTGCAGGCGGTGAACTTGGGCTTTCTGTGGCTGTAAAGCCTCATTGTTGTTTGGTTTGTATAGTTTGTACTATTTTTGTATATTTTTCTGTTTGTGTATTTATATATTTAGGGTTTATATATTTAGTGTTTGCATATATTAACATATCATTTTTTTTTTCTAGGGGGTGGTTTATCACAGTATGTTGGAGTTTAGTTTAGGTTGGGTGGTGGGAAAAAGGGGAGGAGGGGGGTTTCTATGGGACTCCATATAAAAAAAAATCCTGGACTGGTTCATGGACATCTGTTATCATGTACTGGGGGCATGGGATGCGGGACCAGCTCAGGGCCAAAAAATAAATAAAAAATTTGTATTTTCCGTTTATGGTGTTTGGTAGTTTGTGACACAAATTAATCATTTATTTATTTTGGGTGAGAGAAATGCAACCGGGCCAGGGATTTTTAGTTTAATTATTGGTATTAAGGTTATAGTTATTATGATTATTTGTTGTTATTATTAAGTAGAGTTTAGTAGTTTACATTTGTGAGGTTGTTATTATAGTGGTGTGTTTGGTGAGAATGTGGATGGACCAGGAAATACTTTGATGGACAGTTAAGGACTTATATGGACTCATTACTTGTATATATTGTATGTTGTTTGTAAAAAAAAATCCATAAAATCACATTGTCTGATTTTTAAAGAATTTATTTGCAAATTATGGTGGAAATAACCAAAGTTCATCTCAATACTTTGTTATATACCCTTTGTTGGCAATGACAGAGGTCAAACGTTTTCTGTAAGTCTTCACAAGGTTTTCACACACTGTTGCTGGTATTTTGGCCCATTCCTCCATGCAGATCTCCTCTAGAGCAGTGATGTTTTGGGGGCTGTCACTGGGCAACATGGACTTTCAATTCCCTCCAAAGGTTTTCCATGGGGTCGAGATCTGGATACTGGCTAGGCCACTCCAGGACCTTGAAAGACTTCTTACGAAGCCACAAAGCATGATTTTTCAACCCCCCCATGATTCACAGTAGGTATGGTGTTCTTTGGATGCAAATCAGCATTCTTTCTCCTCCAAACACGATGAGTTGAGTTTTTACCAAAAAGTTCTACTTTGGTTTCATCTGACCATAATAACATTCTCCCAATCCTCTTCTGGATCATCCAAATGCTCTCTAGCAAACTAAAGAGGGGCCTAGACATGTACTGGCTTAAGCAGGAAGACACATCTGGCACTGCATGATTTGAGTCCCTGGCGGTGAAGTGTGTTACTGATGGTAGCCTTTGTCTCTTTGGTCCCAGCTCTCTTTGGTCATTCACTAGCTCCCCCCCCCCCCCCCCCGTGTGGTTCTGGGATTTATGCTCACCATTCGAGGGAGATTATCAGTGGTTTTGTATGTCTTCCATTTTCTAATAATTGCTCCCACAGTTGATTTCTTCAAACCAAGCTGCTTGCCTAGTGCAAATTCAGTCTTCCCAGACTGGTGCAGGTCTACAATTTTGCTTCTGGTGTCCTTAGACAGCTCTTTGATCTTGGCCATAATGGAGTTTGGAGTGTGATGGTTTGAGGTTGTGGACAGGTGTCTTTTATACTGATAACAATGTCAAACAGGTGCCATTAATACAGGTAATGAGTGGAGGACAGAGGAGACTCGTAAAGAAGAAGTTACAGGTCTGTGAGAGCCAGAAATCTTGCTTTTTTGTAGGTGACCAAATACTTATTTTCCACTATAATTTGCTAATAAATTCTTAAAAAATCAGACAATGTGATTTTATGGATTTTTTTTCTCATGTCTCTTATCCCCTTAAGGACATAGGACATATGAGTACGTCCTAAGTCCGGTCCCTGTCTATGACGCGGGGTCCCGGTGGGACCCCGCATCATAGCGGGATGGTCCTGGCGCCTATTCATAGCCGGGACCCGCGGCTATTAACCCTTTCGATGCGGCTCTCAAAGCTGAGCGCCGCATCGAAAGTGAAAGTAAATGCTTCCCGGCTGCTTAGTCGGGCTGATCAGGGTAATGGTGATAAAATCAGGATGCCCCGATCAGCTACCTGGAGAGAAGAAGGTCCCTACCTTCTGTCAGCATCCCGGCTCTGATTGATTGCTCCATGCCTGAGTTACAGGCTGGAGAAATCAACCGCCGATTACACAGCTTGTTGCCATGCAACGGCAAGGCAACAATCTGTGTATGCAATCAGCCATTGCAAGCTCATAGGTCCCTATAGGAGCTATGAGCTCGCAAAAAAAAAAAGTGTAAAAAAAGTTAACCCTTTCAGGTATTCCCTTCTGAATTAAAAGTTTAAATCACCTGGCATTTCCTAGTAACAAAATAAAACAGTGCATATAAAAATAAACATATGTGGTATCGCCGCATGTGGAAATGTCTGAATTATAAAAATATGTCGTTAATTAAACCGCACGGTCAATGGCGTGCGCGCAAAAAAATTCCAAATTCCAAAATAGTGTATTTTTGGTCACTTTTTATATCATGAAAAAATGAATAAAAAGTGATCAACAAGTCCTATCAATACAATACATGGTACCGCTAAAAACATCAGATCACAGCGCAAAAAATGAGCCCTCATACCGACCCATACGCGGTAAAATAAAAGTTATAGGGGTCAGAAGATGACAATTTTAAACGTATACATTTTCCTGCATGTAGTTATGATTTTTTTCAGAAGTACGACAAAATCAAACCGATATAAGTAGGACATCATTTTAATCGTATGGACCTACAGAATAAAGAGAATGTTTCATTTTTACTGAAAAATGTACTGTGTAGAAACAGAAGCCCCCAAAAGTTACAAAATGGCGTTTTTATTTTGTCTCACAATGATTTTTTTTTTCCATTTCGCCATAGATTTTTGGGTAAAATGACTGGTCATTACAAAGTAGAATTTGTGGCGCAAAAAATAAGCCATTATATGGATTTTTAGCTGCAAAATTGAAAGGGTTATGAATTTTTAAAGGTAAGGAGGAGAAAACAAAAGTGCAAAAATGGTAAACCCCCTGGTCCTTATTTGCTAATAAATTCTTAAGAAATCAGACAATGTGATTTTATGGATTTTTTTTCTCATGTCTCTTATAGTTGAGGTATACATATGATGAAAATTACAGGCCTCTCTCATCTTTTTAATTGGGAGAGCTGGCACAATTGGTGGCTGACTAATTACTTTTTTGCCCCCACTGTAACTCAGGATCAGTACAGGATAAGTAATGTATGTACACAGTGACCCCCACCAGAAGAATAGTGAGTACAGCTCTGGGGTATAATACAGGATATAACTCAGGGTCAGTACAGGATAAGTAATGTAATGTATGTACACAGTGACCTCACCAGCAGAATAGTGAGTACAGCTCTGGAGTGGGAGCCAATCAGTTGCGGGTGTGGTTCTGCTTCAGTTCAGCTGTGTAGTGTCTGCTGTGCCTCCTGAGCTCCAGGGAATTACCACCTGTTCCACCTGGGACCTGCTTTCTCCTCCCCAGGGAGGGAGTGGGTTTCCAGGGATGAGTGAGGGAGGCGAGGCCCAGGCTTCTGCCTCCCGGAGTAGGCCGCAGGGAGGCAGGAGAGGCCAGCAAGCGGCCTGTACATCAGAAGATCTGGGGGTTAGGCGATCCACCCGGAGTCGCAGCAATGTCACTCCAACACCCCCCACAGAGGCAAGAGGCCGAAAGGTTTCTGGAAACGAGGATCACAATTTGGGAAAGCTGGGTGCTGCCAGCAGAAAGCCAAGGTCATCTGGAGGAAGGCAGAGTACTCACGGAGGTGAAGCCGACCTCAGTGAGGAAGGCTGGGGAATGCTGAGGACCCGGGAGTCTATTTCCACCTATACTACCCGGGTCGTAAGTCACCTCCGTGAGTATGAAGACGCCAGGAAAGCTGTGAGGAGGCTTCAGGAGGAACTTCGCCATGTCCGTTCTAGGCTGGAGGTTACCCCAAAGAAGAAGAAGCCTGAAGTCCAGGCACAGATAAAAGGTCTGATGGCTGAAATAAATGCTTTGGAGGAAAGAAAGGAGGAATTGCTGGAGATGAGTGGACCATTTAAAGAAAAGCTGAAAAATCAAGAGCGTTTCAGAGATATGGATGAAAAGAAACAGAGAAGGTTGATGGGGCTGCAACCTGAGAGCCAGGTGGATGATGAGGAGGAGATAGAGGGAGAACAACAGCCAGATCCACCTGGTGGCCTGTCGCAACAGCAGCAGGCCCCGTACAGTGGGCCCCCTGCACAGCAGCCAGCAGTATCACCTGCCGACTCAGGGGAAGACAGTGACAACAGCTACCAGGGAGGGGCGCTAATGGCCCAGATACGTATGCTGGAATCCCCAGTGTGTCCTCAGAATCTGGTGTTCGGAGATGAGCTGCCAGATGAGGCACCTGGGGGTAAGAAAAAGAAGGCCAAGCCAAAGCAGCAAGAAGTGGTGAGTTACATCTACACCCCCCTCCCTGTAAACCCTGAGTCGGCCGCAGGGTCAGCTCATTGTGCAAGCCCCGTTACCCAGCCCAGCCCGTGTTCTGTGGTGGACTCGGTGCAAAGGAGCGGGGAGAGTACAGGTACTAAAAGGGCGCAAAACTCCATGCCTGTTTGCAGTAGCAGGGATGGAGTAGAGAAGGCACTGGCCGCAAGGCCGGACAGTGAGGGCAGCCCAGCAGTGGGCATAGAGGCAGACTCCGGGGCTGTAGTTCGCTCCCCTGTGGGAGGGGGGGGTGATTCAGTGCCTGAGGTAGTCGCGGTGACTACAGATGTAGCAGACGCTCCCAAAAGAAAAGAACAAATCTTATTTTGTATTGGCGCCGCTGATCCCATTGATCAGCGGCGCCCTGATAAGACTGGAGAAATTGCTGATGAGGCGGAGGGCACTAATAAGAACAGGGCTGGGGCCTCCTCTAGACTGGGTAAGCATGCTGCCCAGTCCCTTAAAGGGCCAGCGGAGGTTGTCCCAGCTCTAGTGCCCCGTGATGCCGAGGCAAAACGGAATGAAAATGTATCAACATCACCATCATCATTTGCCGGTTTACCTGTTGCTGGTCCAGCCAGTGTGAGTGATGGGGTAAATGGGGTTGGGGGATGTATGACTGGGGAGAGGATGGAGATTGATGTTACTGGGGAAGGTGTTTTTGGGGGAGGTGGTGACCATGTTATTGGAGTTGGTGCTAATGTTGTCATTGGGGGTGGTGGGGATGTTGTCATCGGCAGTGGTGTAGGTGCAGGGTCTGGTCCGGTTGCCCCCCCAGTGGTGACAGACCATAGGAGTTATGCCAATGTCACTGCTGGGGGAAGTAGAATACTTTCCTCGTCTCCTGACTCTAGGGACGGTTTATTGCAGCGACGTCTCCTGGAGGCTCTGAAAAAGGGGGAAAGGTCGATTAATGTAGAGGGTAGAGCAGTTGATCTGTCCTTCTGGATAGAGAGACACGGTCTCTCTGCCTTCCAAGAGGAAAGAGGGGGCGATACTGTGTGGTCCCTCCCAACAGCCGGGGCAGGTAGTAACCGTAGGAATGTAGTCCGTCTTCGGTGGCAGGGCGAAGATATGTGTCCTTCAAGGACGAAAGTGGTTGAGCTCTTGCTAAAGATGGGCTTCAAGGCAGTTGATATCTTCGCCTTGATACATCCCTACGGTACTCCTGAATTCGATATCAGTTTTGTTCGGTCGGAGGGGCTTGAGCTTTTCTGGTCGAATTATGAATTGGTAAAGAATGAGCCCGGCTGGCGAGACTTTGCCATACAGGCATTGTCTCGCCAAAACGAAATCAAGAGAGTGACCGTTTTGACCCGTAACGAATCACTCTCTTGTGTTGACATAATCACCTGGTTAGGACGGTATGGCGAGGTAATGGGGGTCCCACAGAAGAACAGGGACGAGTTTGGCATCTGGTCAGGAGCCTGGACGTTTTTGGTAAAACTTAAACGTTCAGGAAATACAGTTACCCATATTCCATCCTCTGCCTTTCTCGGTAGGGATCGTATCCAGATTTTCTACCGGGGTCAGCCGAAGCTCTGTCACAGATGTGGTGACCCCACACACTTCAGTGCAAACTGTACGGTGCAGAAATGTGCCTTGTGTGGGGGTGTAGGCCATCTTGCCGCATCTTGTGCGGAGATTAGGTGTCACCTGTGTGGTGACTTAGGTCACCCATTCAGTCGTTGTCCTCGTTCTTTCGCTAATGCAGTCTTGTCCCCAGCGGGTGAAGATCACGAGCCGGAATCTGCTGGGGGGGGACTAGCAGGGGTGGAGGAACTGAGGGGTCAGTGAGGAACAGCAAGAAAAAGACACCAGCCCAACTAAGACGTCTTGATAAACGCCAAAGGGATAGGGTGATGGGGAAAGCCCGGGTTACCGGGACAACCTCTCATTCTGTCCCAGAGGCCAACCTTGCTGCTGAGACCCTGAGGGATGGCGAGCTGAATGAGGAGGTCAGGAGGATCCAGAATGAGGAAGGTGCCATCTCCTCAGATAGCGTGGAGGAGGATGATGGGGGATGGCAGAAGGAGACACGAAAGCGGGGTACAAGTAGGAAAAAAAAGGGAGATTTAAGATCTTCTCCCACCCTGGTCCAGGTGCCACAGGAAGGCAAAACTGACTCCCCTCTGGTTGGCCTTTCCAATCGATTCCGACCCCTCAGGGACATCTCCTCCTCTTCTTCGGAAGGGGAGGATGAGGGGGAGGTGGCAGAGGAGCTTCCAGGGGGCGCCGAGTCCTCTTCCCCTGGGGAGGTTATGTCCTCGGGGGAAGGGACTGGCCTGGAATCCGGAAACGAGGAAAGTAAAACGACGTCTGGTGAGATGGACACTTCTATTTCTCTAAAGAGGGTGAAGAGTTCTTCTGATGTGGAGGGTGAGAAGGGGAGTGGGAAAAAGAAAGCTGTTTAACTCAATCACCCTTGATGGCGGCACCCTCTCCATTGACGCTGGCGTCCATTAATGTCGCCAGCATTAAGTCAGATACGGCTCGATTTGCTGCCTATGATTTTTTTTGCCCATATTAATGCTGATATTTTATTTTTGCAGGAGACCAGGCTAACAGACATGTTATCTATCTACAAGGCTAAAAGAGAGTGGAGGAATGGGCCCTCCTACT
Organism: Hyla sarda; assembly: GCF_029499605.1. NCBI lineage: Eukaryota > Metazoa > Chordata > Amphibia > Anura > Hylidae > Hyla > Hyla sarda. Next base: position 86,559,883 of record NC_079198.1, read on the forward strand.
GGTCTCTTGGGGCCGAGCCGTATAGCGGAGTGGCGGTCCTTTTTACCGCAGCGGTAGAATGCCGACGGGTTATCGAGTTAGAAATGGGGAGGTGCCTGATCTTAGATGTCCTCATGAGGGGACAAGAACTTCGCCTTATTAACATCTACGGCCCACAGTCTAAGTGGGACCGGAAGTGTCTCTTTATGAGGATCAAGCCCTATCTTTTTACAAGTCGGCAGGTGGTCTTTGGAGGGGACTTTAATGCTGTCACGAGGCCCCAAGACAGGGGAGGTGCCAGAGACAAGCTGACTTATGATAGCGTCGCCCTTAATAGCATAGCGAGTGAGGCTCGCCTGGTGGATGTCCACATCCGGCACACCCCAGGCCACGCGGGATTCACCTATCATAGGGGTAGTTGTAGGTCTAGAATAGACAGGTTTTATTTAAAGGAGGAAGCCGTCTCTTCAGCAGTGTCTGTTGTTGAGGTGGAGTTCTCCGATCACTGTTTAATTTTGTTTTCTCTGAATGTCACAGAGACCCCCCGGATGGGCAGAGGCTATTGGAAGCTGAATTCGTCTCTCTTGGAAGAAGCGGAGATAAGACAGTCCTTTGAGGATTTTCTTCAGAGCCAGGTACCATTGCTGGGCCTTTGTAGCAGTAAGTCAGAGTGGTGGGAGATCTTCAAGGAAAGGGTTGCAAGATTCTTCCGCCAGCTCTCGGGCCTCAGAAGCCTAAACAGGTACCGTTTGTACCAGGGCCTGAGGAAGAAACTTGAGAACCTTGTCTCGACTGGAGGTAGTCGTGATGATATCTCCAGAGTGAAGTCCTTGCTGATGAAGTGCCAGTACGATAGGCACGCATCTTTGGTTTTTGAGAGGGATTACGGGAAGTACCGCTCGCCCGACCCTTACAGAAACTGCAAGATGTCAGTGAATAGTAAAGTAGTCTCAGGACTGATTGATAGTACGGGATCCTTGAAAAGGTCCAGATCAGGGATCCTGGAGGTCGTCAGATCCTTCTACTCGCACCTCTTGGGAAGGAAGGATCTAGATCGAGATAAGGTATCAGCTTTCTTGGCTGAAACCGTCCCTGAACCAGGAGTAGACCCCTCTCTTGACGTTTTGACAGAGATGATCTGGGAAGAGGAAGTCAGGATGGCTATTGATGGGCTTGCCCTCAAGAAGTCACCCGGGCCGGATGGCTTAACATCTGAGTTCTATAAGACCTTTAAGGACACTTTGGTTCCCCTCTTGACCGCGGTTTTTAATGAGTGTCTATCCTCGGGCACTCTGCCAAAGTCAATGAGGAGGTCAGCGCTGATCATCCTGTCAAAGGGTAAAGACCCGTCCCACATTGAGAATTGGCGTCCCATAGCGCTTCTCAATGCGGACAGAAAGATTCTGGCAAAAGTGCTGTTTAATCGGCTGGTGGAGTTTGCACCCCGGCTCCTTTCGGGGGCTCAGCATTGCTCTGTTCCGGGCCGCAGTACATTCAGTGCTGTGCTCAGTGTCCGAGAGGCTGTGGAGCAGGGTAGGGCTGGCCACTGGAAGGGGTACTTGCTTTCCTTGGATCAGGCAAAAGCGTTTGATCGGGTTAACCATGAGTACCTCTGGTCTGTCCTTCTGAGATATGGCCTGCCAGGGGGGTTTGTTGATTGGCTTAAGACCTTGTATGTAGGGGCAGAGAGTTTCCCGCTTGTGAATGGTTGGATTGGCCGCTCTTTTGAGGTTGGGTCTGGTGTCCGTCAGGGTTGTCCTTTGAGCCCTTTGCTGTACGTGTTTGCAATCGATCCTTTCCTTAGAGGTATTGATTGTGGACCGTTGGCGGGGGTGAGAATGGACCTGGAGGTGCCGGATTCGGCTCTGAGGGCGGTAGCGTACGCTGATGATGTCACCGTGTTTGTCTCCTCACAAGAGGAGGGCAGATGGGTGATGTCAGAGGTGGACCGCTACTCGGAGGCATCCGGGTCAAAGATCAATCAGGATAAGTGTGAGAGTCTCTGGCTGGGAGGGGGAGATCCTGATTTTGATCTCCCGGACGCCCTTCCAGAGCCCCAGGAATCCGCAAAAGTCCTCGGCATCGAATTTGGTCAAGGGGATTACCCCAAACAAAACTGGGACAGCAGGCTTAAGATCGCCGCTCAGAAGGTAGATCAGTGGAAGGGTTGGTCTTTGACCCTCCGGGAAAGGGTTAACCTGATGAAAACTTTCCTGCTCCCTTTGCTGATATATCTGGGCAGTGTATGCATGTTGCCAGAGCCTCTCTGGACCCGGGTCTACAGTGTGTTCTTCCAAATGTTATGGGGGAATAGACTGAACCTAGTGAAGAGGGAGGTTACTTACCGTACGAGGAGACTAGGGGGGTTGTGTATGGTCAACCCTGTGGTGTTCCTAGTGAATACCTTTCTTAAGACCAATATAGCAAACCTCTGGTCAGAGAGGGCTCCTCCGTGGGTATCCTCCTGTAGGGGATGGTTTCGGCCTTTCTTCCAGGAATGGGAGACAGGAGGGCAAGTGAAGGATCTTCGCACACCACACGGGCATCTCCCGGCTTATGCTACCCCGGTTCTGAAGGTTATTCGTCGGTGGGGTCTGGGGATGTGGGAGATTAGGACTCTGTCGAGGAAATTCCTTGACAAGAGGGTCCTGTCTTCTCATTTCCAGAGGCCATTGGCACTCAAGGACTGCCCAAGTCGGGATCTGGAGGTGGGATTAGAGCTTTTGAATTCTATCAGGATCCCCTTGAAGTTTTGGGACTTGACTTGGCGCTGCTTCCATGGGAAACTGTGTGTGAGGGACAATCTGAAGTGCAGGAGCTCTGATGACCGGGGATGTCCCCGCGAAGAGTGTGGAGGCATGCTGGAAAGCATGGAGCATTTTCTGCTTCATTGTCCCTTTAACACAGAGGTTTACAACAGGGTGGGCGCTTCCATTGGTTGGCCTCGGCTGGCCAGTCTCTCCTATGCGGAATGGGCCTATGGGGCATTCAGAAACCTTGGAGGCTGGGACCGGTGCACTTTATTCCTAGTCAGCTCAGTGGTCAGGTATTACACGTGGAACGCACGGTGTTTAGTGTCGACGCAGCGTAAAATCCTCCCTGTGGGTGAGGTGGTTAGGAACATTCTTGGTGACCTGGTGAAGGTGCGTTCTCTGGAGTACGAGAGGCTGGGTGCTGGCAGGGCCTCTCGTCTGTGGAGGGGCTCTGCATTTAAAGTGCCTTAGCCTGTTGTCTCCCCCTGGTGGTGGGCTGATGCTGGCACATTAGTCTTTTTGTTTTGTGCTGTAGATATATGGTGATATAGGGCTTGCAGGCACTGAACTTGAGCTTTAGGGGTTTGTGTGATTGAAAAGCCTTATTGATGTTTGTTGTTTGGTTTGTATTATTTTGTATATATTTGTATTGTTTGTACATTTATGTATATGTGTATATATGTATATATATATTGTATTTTTTTCTAGGGGTTGTGTCGTGTTGGGGTTTAGTGTTAGGTTGGGTGGTGGGTAGATGGGGGGAGGGGGGATTCTGTGTGGGACTTTTTATTTAAAAAAAAAAAAAAAAAATCCTGGGCTGGTTCATGGACGTCTGTTATCATGTACTGGGGGCATGGGATGCGGGACCAGCTCAGGGCCAAAAAAAAAAAAAAAAAAAAAAAAAAAAAAATTATATATAAAAAACATTGTATATTCGGTTTTTCTTATTGTGGTGTTTGTTGGTGGTTTGACACATATTTATTATATTTATTATTTTGGGTGGGGAAATGCAACCGGACCAGTTTTTAGTTATTATTGTTATTATTATTACTGTAAGTATTATTATTATTGTAGAGTGTTTAGTAATTGTTGTTATTATAGCGGTGTGTTTGGTGAGAATGAGGCTGGACCAGAAGATACTTGGTTGGACATTTTTGGACTAATATGGACTCATTTTTGTATATATTATGCAGGTGTATGTTGTTTGTATTATTGTTATGGTGATGTTTATTCTTTTTGTAATGTTTTATATTTTTTAATAAAAGATCTACAGGATATCACTCAGGATTAGTACAGGATAAGTAACGTAATGTGTGTACACAGTGACCTCACAAGCAGAATAGTGAGTACAGCTCTGGAGTATAGTACAGGATATCACTCAGGATTAGTACAGGATAAGTAACGTAATGTGTGTACACAGTGACCTCACCTGCAGAATAGTGAGTAGTGTTGAGCGGCATAGGCCATATTCGAATTCGCGAATATATGGACGAATATTCGCTAATATTCGCATATTCGTAATATTCTCATTTTATTTTCGCATATGCGAATATTCGCATGTGTGTAAATGAACATAGGCGAAAATTTGCATATACAAAATTAGCATAAGCGAAAATTTGCATATGCGAAAATTCGCACACCAGTCTCACACAGTAGTATTACAGCCTTCTTTACACCACATAAGCTGGAAGCAGAGAGGGATGATCACTGTGATGTGTACTGTGAAAAAAAAAAAAAAAAAGAATATTCGTAATTACGAATATATAGCGCTATATTCGCGAATATTCGCGAATAAAATTCGAATTGCGAATATTCGCGAGCAACACTAATAGTGAGTACAGCTCTGGAGTATAGTACAGGATATCACTCAGGATTAGTACAGGATAAGTAATGTAATGTGTGTACACAGTGACCTCACCAGCTTCCAGATGTTGCAAAACTACAACTCCTAGCATGCCTAAACAGCCTTTGACAGCCTTTAAAGGAGAAAAGGAAAGCGCTCCATAGCGTGAAACTGCCTTAAGGTAATCTAGTATAAGAACTAGGAACTCTTACCATCGGTGGTTGCGTGACCCCACACACAACAATGGTAAGCTTGGAGGGGTAATGATGTCCGGTCTGCAGCCTTCCCAATAACAGAGCTAAAATGGAGAAAGGACTTCCAAGGGATGAATGGCATTAAATGGCACTGACCAGGAACAGAAGCATGAGGTAAAAACAGCAAGTTTATTTGGATTTCCCACAATGCTTTGTGGGAAATCCAAATAAACCTGGTGTTTTTACTTCATGCTTCTGTTCCTGGTCAGCGCCGTTCAAAGCCATTCATCCCTTGGAAGTCCTTTCTCCATTTTGACAGCCTTTGGCTGTCCAGGCATGCTGGGAGTTGTGGTTGTGCAACACTTGGAGGCACCCTGGATGGGAAACACTGATGTATAGTGTTGCTCGCGAATATTCGCAATACGAATTTTATTCGCAAATATCGTATATTCGCGAATTCGCGAATATTCACGAACATAGCACTATATATTTGTAATTACGAATATTCGTTTTTTTTTGTTTGTTTTTTCACAGTACACATCACAGTGATCATCCCTCTCTGCTTCCAGCTTGTGTGGTGTAAAGAAGGCTCTAATACTACTGTGTGAGACTGGCGTGCGAATTTTCGCATATGCGAAAATTTGCATATGCAAATTTTCGCATATGCAAAAATAAAACGCGAATATTCGCGAATATATGACGAATATTCGTCCATATATTCGCGAATATTCGCGAATTCGAATATGGCCTATGCCGCTCAACACTACTGATGTACAGTGACCCCACCAGCAGAATATTGAGTGCAGCTTTGTAGCTCACATGTATATACTGTATATTAGTGTCTTCCAACCCTGGTTAGGAAACACTGCTGTGACTTCAGACCAACTGATTGCTGGAATAACTCACCACATACACTCTACTCTCCTGGCTGCTCCAGTAACTGTAGCTTTGCCCCCAAGTCACATGATCATGACATCACCACAGGTCCTCAAAGAAATCATCCCCTCCAGCATTGAGAAGGTACAAAGCAGGGCCTGGTCAGGCAGTCACTGCCATTATGTTCTGTGTTGAGATCCCTGTTTTTAAGTGACTGCCGACCAGGACCTGCATGATGCAAAGGGAGTGGGGCCCGGAGCATGAGCTCCAAAAGCTCCAATGATAATCTGGCTCTGGTTGTGGCAGCTCACGTTACAGTTGTGTAGCCAAGCTAAGCTCTGGAGTGACTTGACTTGTCTTGCATGGGGTACTCACTCTAAACAAGCATCGATAATGTAGATCGGCACTCATTTAGGGAGCCTGTTACAAGGCTCTACTATAATGATTTAATATCTCTCCTTGCTGTCATTTAATACGAAGCCTACATTGTTTTTTTCTAGTGGCTAAAAATTTGTTCAGAATTTGGGATTGAAGATAAATGTTGATTACTTTGCCATTTTGCAAGAAGTTTCTGTAGTTAAATGCATCCTACATATCGTCAAACAAATAATCTATTTTTTATTAACCATAAAATAAGATTTATTTTGTATTTTGTAACTCAATGTAATAGAACGTTTCTGGAGCCAGCTATTGCTATAATTTAGGCATTCCAACAAGTATAGTGTCGCAAAGGTCTTAGCTAATGGAAGATATAAATAAAATATGTGGGAGGTGATGAACTCACTCAATAATTTCCAATAATTATGAATACTTTCGAAAGAGTAGAACGTGCACTGATGCAGAAAATTGTTTGTTCAACTAACATAACACCAAATTGGTCTTACCTGACTTAGGGGTTATTAATAAAACTCTTTTCTGCATAGAATGTTTGCATTTGTTGTGAAACATACAAATGAGTATAAGATAGAGTTCTAAATTGTTATATGGTACTTCCTAAATTGAATGCAGTGTGATCTAGGAGAATGGTGCTGAGCAACCAACCTTGTGTTGTATACATGTAAGGCTGCATCCGTTCTCTACCTGAGGGGGTGGTCATGGTGAACTCTGTAAAATTGTTCAAAAAGGGTCTGGATGCATTTTTGGAGAGTAATAACATTACTGGTTATGTATACTAGATTTATAGGGACAGAAGGTTGATCCAGGAATTTATTCTGATGCCATATTTGGAGTCAGGAAGGAATTTTTACCTCAAGTATAAGGGTTTTTTGCCTTTCTCTGGATCAACTCAGTAGGGACTCATTAGGGTTATAGGTTGAACTTGATGGACTCTTGTCTTTTTTCAACCTTATGAACTATGTTACTATGTTAACCCCTTCAGGACCAAGCCCATTTTGGCCTTAAGGACCAGAGCGTTTTTTGCACATCTGACCACTGTCACTTTAAACATTAATAACTCTGGAATGCTTTTAGTTATCATTCTGATTCTGAGATTGTTTTTTCGTGACATATTCTACTTTAACATGGTGGTAAATTTTTGTAGTAACTTGCATCCTTTCCTTGTGAAAAATCCTAAAATTTGATGAAAAATTTGAAAATTTTGCATTTTTCTAACTTTGAAGCTCTCTGCTTGTAAGGAAAATGTATATTACAAATAAAAAAATTTTTTATTCACATATACAATATGTCTACTTTATGTCTGCATCATAAAAGTGACGAGTTTTTACTTTTGGAAGACACCAGAGGGCTTCAAAGTTCAGCAGCAATTTTCCAATTTTTCACAAAATTTTCAAACTCACTATTTTTCAGGGACCAGTTCAGGTTTGAAGTGGATTTGAAGGGTCTTCTTATTAGAAATACCCCACAAAAGACCCCATTATAAAAACTGCACCCCCCAAAGTATTCAAAATGACATTCAGTCATCATTTTAACCCTTTAGGTGTTTCACAGGAATAGAAGCAAAGTGAAGGAGAAAATTCACAATCTTCATTTTTTACACTCGCATGTTCTTGTAGACCCAATTTTTAAATTTTTACAAGGGGTAAAAGGAGAAAATGTATACTTATATTTGTAGCCCAATTTCTCTCGAGTAAGGACATACCTCATATGTCTATGTAAAGTGTTCGGCGGGCGCAGTAGAGGGCTCAGAAGGGAAAGAGCGACAAGGGGATTTTGGAGAGTACGTTTTTCTGAAATGGTTTTTGGGGGCATGTTGCATTTAGGAAGCCCTTATGGTGCCAGAACAGCAAAAAAGCATCACATGGCATACCATTTTGGAAACTAGACCCCTTGAGGTACGTAACAAGGAATAAAGTGAGCCTTAATACCCCACAGGTGTTTCACGACTTTTGCATATGTAAAAAAAAAATTATTTTTTCACTAAAATGTGTGTTTCCCCCCAAATTTCACATTTTTCAATAGCAGGAAATACCCCCCAATATTTGTAACCCCTTCTCTTCTGAGTATGGAGGTACCCCATAAGTTGACCTGAAGTGCACTATGGGTGAACTACAATGCTCAGAAGAGAAGGAGTCATATTTGGCTTTTTGAGAGCAAATTTTGCTCGGGGGGCATGTCGCATTTAGGAAGCCCCTATGGTGCCAGAACAGCAAAAAATACCCACATGGCATACCATTTTGGAAACTAGACCCCTTGAGGAATGTAATAAGGAATAAAGTGAGCCTTATTACCCCACAGGTGTTTCATGACTTTTGCATATGTAAAAAAAAAAAAAAAAAATTTCCACTAAAATGTGTGTTTCCCCCCTAATTTCACAAGGGGAGGAACGTAACAAGGGGTACAGTGAGCATTTGCCCCCCACTGGTGTCTGACAGATCTTTGGAACAGTGGGCTGTACAAGTTTTCATTTTCATGGACCACTGTTCCAAAGATCCGTCAGACACCTGTGGGGGGTAAATTCTCACTGCACCCCTCATTACATTCCGTGAGGGGTGTCGTTTCCGAAATGGGGTCACATGTGGGGTTTTGTTTTTTTTGCGTTTGTCAAAACCGCTGTAACAATCAGCCACCCCTGTGCAAATCACCTCAAATGTACATGGTGCGCTCTCCCTTCTGGGCCTTGTTGTGCGCCCCCAGAGCACTTTGCGCTCACATATGGGGTATCTCTGTAGTCGGGAGAAATTGCGTTACAAATTTTGGGGGGCTTTTTTCCCTTTTACCTCTTGTGAAAATGTAAAGTATAGGGCAACATCAGCATGTTAGTGTAAAAAATAAAAAATTTTTACACCAACATTCTGGTGTAGACCCCAACATTTCCTTTTCATGAAGGGTTAAAGAAGAAAAAGCCCCCCAAACCTTGTAACGCAATTTCTCCCGAGTACAGCGATACCCCATATGTCGCCCTAAACTGTTGCCCTGAAATACGACAGGGCTCCAAAGTGAGAGCGCCATGTGCATTTGAGGCCTAAATTAGGGATTTGCATAGGGGTGGACATAGGGGTATTCTACGCCAGTGATTCCCAAACAGGGTGCCTCCAGCTGTTGCAAAACTCCCAGCATGCCTGGACAGTCAACGGCTGTCCGACAATACTGGGAGTTGTTGTTTTTCAACAGCTGGAGGCTCTGCTTTGGAAACAGTGGTGTACCGGACGTTCTTATTGGGGGAGGGGGGCTGTGTAAGGGTATGTGTATATGTAGTGTTTTTAACTTTTTATTTTATTTTGTGTTAGTGTAGTGTAGTGTTTTTAGGGTACAGTCACATGGGCGGGGGATTACAGTGAGTTTCCCAGCGCAAAATTTGCTGCATCTCAAGATGCGAGAAACCCACTGTAAAAGCCTCGCCCATGTGAATGTACCCTGTACATTCACGGGGGTGGCGTGGCGGGGGGGGGGGGGGGGGGAAGGGGGGGGCTTGCATCAGCTGTTGCAAAACCACAACTCCCAGCATGCATGGTCTGTTAGTGCATGCTGGGAGTCATAGTTTTGCAACAGCTGGAGGCACACAGGTTGGGAAACACTGAGTTAGAAACAATGTTTCCCAACCAGTGTGTCTCCAGTTGTTGCAAAACTACAACTCCCAGCATGCCCAGACAGCTGAAGGGCATGCTGGGAGTTGTAGTTCGGCAACATCTGAAGGGCCAGATGTTGCTGAACTAAAACTCCCAGCATGCCTGGACAGTCAGTGCATACTGGGAGTTGTAGTTTTGCAACAGCTGGAAGAGCACAGATTGGAGACCATTATACAATGGTCTCCAAACTGGGGCCCTCCAGATGTTGCAAAACTACAACTCCCAGCATGCATGGTCTTTTAGTGCATGCTGGGAGTTATAGTTTTGCAACAGCTGGAGGCACACAGGTTAGGAAACACTGAGTTAGAAACAATGTTTCCCAACCAGTGTGTCTCCAGCTGTTGCAAAACTACAACTCCCAGCATGCCCAGACAGCTGAAGGGCATGCTGGGAGTTGTAGTTCGGCAACATCTGAAGGGCCAGATGTTGCTTAACTAAAACTCCCAGCATGCCTGGACAGTCAGTGCATGCTGGGAGTTGTAGTTTTGCAACAGCTGGAAGAGCACAGATTGGAGACCATTATACAATGGTCTCCAAACTGAGGCCCTCCAGATGTTGCAAAACTACAACTCCCAGCATGCCCAGACAGCCAAAGGCTGTCTAGGCATGCTGGGAGTTGTAGTTTTCAGACTCCTAGAAGCAGCAGTGAAGATCTTCACTGCTGCCTCTGAGGACCACATACTTACCTGTCGCTGCTCGTCCACGTGGCCGGTCCCGCGCTGCTCCTCGGTCCCGCCGCTGGATCAGGTAAGTCCGCCGGTCCCCACGTGTTCCCCCCGAATGCCGCAGGTCCCTGCGAGCCCCTGCAGCCTTCGTCCCCCGTTCTGCCCGACTTCCAGGGGCGGGCAGTGCGGGGGATCTGAACTTTCACCCCAGATCACTGTGATTGGTCCACAGGGACCAATCACAGTGATCGCTGACCAGGACCATCAATTGATGGTCCTGGGGGTGAAGCAGAAGTTGTCCCCTGCTGGAAACAGCGGGACTTCTGCCAGTTAACCCGTGCGATGCTGCGCATCGCCGGGTTAACTGCATGTCATTTATAAACGCCGGGATGCGCGAACGCACTGCACAACCTGGCGTTTATATATGACATTCTGCGGGAAGGGGTTAAATACCCCCATAAATCACCCCATTTTATAAACTGCACCCCTTAAAGTAGTCAGAATGACGTTAAAGAAGTTTATTAACCCTTCTGGCATTTCACAGAAATAAAAGCAAAGTGGAGGTGTAATTTAAAAATGTTCTTTTTTAGCAGATTTTTCATTTTAATCCATTTTTTTCCTGTAACACAGTAGGTGTTGACAAAGAAATTCAACATGATTTATACCCCGAATTCTGATGTATATAGAAATATCCCATATGTGCGCTACGTGTCTCTCACACAGGCCTCAGACATGAAGGTGTGCTGTGTGGATTTTGGGGCATTCTTTTAGTTTTAGATATTTTGTTGGCATCATATAAAATTACAGGGGCTTTGGGGTGCAAAAATATTTTTGGGAGACAAGTTGACGCATTCATCTGTACTATTTTTTATTTAATTTTTTATGAGGTGGTATACATAAAAAAATCTTCTGCGGTTGTTTTTTTTATTTTTTACGTCATTCATCATGCGGTATAAATGACATTTTAACGTTACACTGCAGGTTGATACGATTACGATTACGGCGATACCAAATTTATAAACTTTTTAAAAATATTTTAGTTCATTTATGGCATAAAAACAATTTTTTTTTAACTATGTTTGTAAGTTGCCATATTCTGTGATCTGTAACTTTTTTATTTTTTCACTGACGCAATTGTGGGAGAACTCTCTTTTTTTGCGGGACATGTTGATGTATTTGGGGGGACAATTTTTTTTGAATCATTTATTATATTTTTCACAATTTTTTTTCTTTTATTTTTCAAATTTTTTTCTCAATTTGTAATTTTTTTCACTTTTTTTATTTTTTCACTTTTCTTCACACTTTTTTTAACTATTATACACATAATTCACAGTGACTGTAGCATCTACAGGGTTAACTCAGGATCAGAGCCCAGCTCTGATCCTGAGTGCTGTGGGTTGCCTCCCTTGACGGGGCCCCCCCTCACCACTGATTTCTTCACACAGTGAAGCGACATAGGAGAGAGGGGAGACCCCCGACAGATCCCTGCTATTGGTCCGTCTGTACTGACAGACCAATAGCAGCGATCGCTGGCCAGGGGCCGCTGCGATTGGTCCCTGGCCGGCTTCAGGGGGGCTCGGCTGTGCAGCACAGCTGAGTTCAATAAACTGTCACAACTCCCGGTGGCGCTGTGACAGTTTATTTCCATCAGGTACATGTACGTAATGATGCGAGAAGTCATCCCTTATCATCACGTACATGTACCTGATTTTATGTAAAGGGGTTAAGTGGGACCAATTGTACTTTTGTAATGACATCATTCATATTACCACAAAATCTAGTTACAAAAAAAAAAAAAAAAAAGACAAAATGATTAGGCTGTAAGAAAACTCATTTTTTTCACCGTAATCTGTAGTTTTTGTTGGTACCACTTTTGCTGATGGGCCTTTTTGTTCGCTTTTTATAAAAAAAAAATTCTATTATATGAAGTGACCAATAATCAGCAATTCTGGACTTTGGTACTTTTTACATTTACACCATTCACTATGCAGTTTTACTAATGTCATATTTTAATACTTAACAACAAAAGAGAAATAGCTGGGCACTGCTTGCGTATATAGCAAATAAAGGCAGAATGTCTGTGTAGCAAACAAAGGTGGATGTAATGTAAAACAGGCAATCTGGTGGTGCTACACAGAAAGGTAAGAGTATATGCACAATGAACTGAAGGAAGGAAGAAACGGAGCACACACCTGGAGATCTTACTGTGTAGGTTTAAAGGGGTATTCCAGGCCAAAACTTTTTTTTTATATATCAACTGACTCCGGAAAGTTAAACAGATTTGTAAATTACTTCGATTAAACAATCTTAATCCTTGCAATAGCTATTAGCTTCTGAAGTTAAGTTGTTTTTTCCTGTCTAACTGCTTTCTGATGACTCACGTCCCGGGAGCTGTGCAGTTCCTATGGGGATATTCTCCCATCATGCACAGCTCCCGGGACGTGATATCATGATTGAGCAGTTAGACAGAAAGATTTTTTAATAGAAGTAATTTACAAATCTGTTTAACTTTCCGGAGCCAGTTGTTATATAAAAAAAAGTTTTTGCCTGGAATACCCCTTTAAATCCCGAACATCGGCATCCCTTCACCCCGTGATCTGAGCAGAGCTGGAACGACAGGAGCTTGCACCTGGACGACAATGCTGTTTCATGTCGCAAGGCGTTTCCTCAGGTCTGTTTCTTCCTTCCTTCAGTTCATTGTTATATTTTAAAGGGGTACTCCGGTGAAAAACTTTTTTTTTTTTTTTTTTTTTTTTTTTAAATCAACTGGTTCCAGAAATGTAAACAGTTTTGTAAATTACTTCTATTAAAAAAAATCTTAATCCTTCCAGTACTTAGCTGCGGAATACTACAGAGGAAATTCTTTTCTTTTTGGAACACAGTGCTCTCTGCTGACATCACGAGCACAGTGCTCTCTGCTGACATCTCTGTCCATTTTAGGAACTGTCCAGAGCAGCATATGTTTGCCATGGGGATTTTCTCCTACTCTGGACAGTACTTAAAATGGACAGAGATGTCAGCAGAGAGCACTGTGCTCGTGATGTCAGCATAGAGCTCTATGTTCCAAAAAGAAAATAATTTCTTCTGTAGTATTCAGCAGCTAATAAGTACTGGAAGGATTAAGAAGTAATAGAAGTAATTTACAAATCTGTTTAACTTTCTGGCACCAGTTGATTTAAAAAAAATAAAGTTTTCCACCGGACTACCCCTTTAATAGTTTGGACATCACACAGCACATGTTTATTCTTATTTATAGCCATGGGCATGGTATTAATCAGTGCACTCTCAACAGGTTATTTTCCTTTTAAAATACTTTATTATTATTGGTGTTAGACTCTTTTTAAGGCACAAGTCTCCCGATGCATATGATAGTCGTGAAGGAGTTTAGGAATAGATTTAGGCATAGGGCCCTTAGCTATTTTCTTACAACATTAGTCGCATTCATGGCCAATTAAGCACATTTTATAGTGTTGGTATAACAATGTAATATTGAAATGTAGTTATACATCAAATTGTTGCATCTGTACGTGAGAATCTAATAAAGGAAATCTTGTAATGCTGTACTTGTAAATTATAATTAATATTGGTCATAAATCATTCACTTAATTAGATATACACCAATTATCCGAAAGCAGAAAGCTACGGAGAGCACAGAATATAGGACTGTGGGATCTTTGCAGGGTATATTACTAAACTAAACCTACATAAGACCCTCTTCATGAACAAAATAACAAAATAAATTTGAACCAAGGTAAAGAATACCAATGCAATAACGACCTATAATATCCTTACCCACAAGTATGACCAAATACAACTTAATTCCAAAAAGGAAGGAAAATTTAATCTTTATTATAATATGAACATGATTAACATGGAAAATAACAAGAAATACCCACCCCTAAAAAACGTATACACTTAGACAAAATTAAAAACCCATAGGGGGGAACACTGACGGAGATTTGTACAAACAATGATGACATAATATTAAATATATTATGAGGATTCCATAAAAGAATCTACTCCTATGACAATGTAATGGGATGGTATCAAAAACAGAAATTCATTACTGGTAATCAATATGGTGCTGATGTGCAAATAAATATCCAATATGCAAAATATCAATACACAGGTACGTATACACATGAACACTCTTGATTAACTACACTGATGTTAATGCATGTAAAAAAAAAATATATTATAAAGTGTCATTGTGCAAATAAATCCTGTTGGGACTGACACCAATGCATATGGTAATAGATAAACAAGGTGAAATTAAGCAATAGAAGAAAATCCTAGATTGGCAAAGCACACAAAAAAAGATACCAACCACAGTAATGTAAGCAGACTACTTCGGTGTTCCCCCACCTCACACTCCAACGCATTTCGTCCCTTTTCGTCTGGGAGTTATAAGGAGGGGGGGACACATGACTGTCTAGGAACTGTAACTGAACATTGAATGGTTCATCTTCTTGGCTATTTTATCAACATAGAGGAATAACTCTATAAGACCAAAAATGAAAGGAAAGTCATGCTGTAGATCAGAAATGGAAGGAGGAGCCATACAGGGGACCCAAAATGAAATAGGGAGCCATTCTAGGCAGGAGAAATGAGATGAGGAGCCATGCTCGGGGGTAGGAATAAGAGTGGGAATCATGCATGGGGCTAGAGGTAAGAGAATGAGAGACGATTCATGTGTGGGCCTTTAACCATATAGACGCTATTCTCACTGTAATTTATTCCTTGCACTGGCTTTTTAGCACTTTATGTTGAATGTATTCTGCACATGAAATGGTAAATGTTACGCTATGCGCTCCGGCCTCACACGCTTGCCGTGAGCGCATGGTCCCCTTACCTTCTGCTGCCGACGGGGCTGGGACTCGCACTGCGGGACGCACCCGCATGCGAGCCCCAGTCTGTCACTCTCCGGGTGTTTCCCCTGCCTCTGCTTTCACCTCTCTGCTCCGGCGCATGTGTCCCCGTCCCTTAGGGAGTGCGCGTGCCGGAGCTTTAAGATTTAAAGGGCCAGTACACTCATTAGTGTAACCGCCTGTGTCTTGTTGATAAATTCCTCCACCCTCCTCAGTTCTCTGCCGGATCTTTGTTGCCTTGTGCCCTAGAGAAAGCGTTCCTTTGTATTGCCTTGCCGTGTACCAGATCTCCTGCTCTTGTGACCTTGACCTTGCTTCTCTGCCGCCTGCCTACTGAACTTCTGCTACGTCCCGACTACGCTACTGTGCTGCCCTCCCTGGCCTACAGCTATCCTGACTACAAGTTGTCTCATCCGTTCTGTGCTTCGCATCTCCTCAGCCGCCTGTGTGGTCGAGCCATTGCCGGGGTTACGACCTGGGTGTCGCCTGCAGCAGCAAGCCCATCCTGCTTTGCGGCGGGCTCTGGTGAAGACCAGTGGCACCTTAGACTCCGTTCCCTTACACGGTCCGAGTCATCTGCCACACAGGTCCAGCAGATCCACATACACCGGAGTTCCTGTCTTCAGAAACATGAGTGTTACAGTAAATATGCTGTATGCTGTTGTCTTGAATAAGAATAAAACATCAGTCTATCTGGCTGTCTGCTGGGGACCAGGAACAAGATGGAAAGCCATACTGGGAGCTGCAAATGACAAAGGAGCTATCAGAACCCATAGGGTTAATCGGTTCTGACAGTTCCTTTTATTTATTTTTGTTGCCAGGTTACTAGTAGCTCTCTCGGATGGTCAGCTGACCTTTTTTGCTTTCACCTGTGTACTCCCTATTTAAACCCCCCCGGTTTACATCCAGGCTTTGCCTACGAAAGAGATTCCCTCCTGTAGCTAGTGATATAACCTGTTTATACCTGTTTACCCAGTATCTGTGACTTTTGGCTTGACTTCTCGACTTCTCTCTGGTATTAGCATTTTTGTACTTAGACAACTCCTGGTACTGACTCGGCTAGTGGACATTGACTTATTGGCCCTCATTTACTAAGAAAATCGGGTTGTAAGTCTATCTTGCTTTCTTACCCGACTGCTTTTTCCCCCTGGTATTTATTATTATGTCGCATCCTGTTTGTCGCACGTGGGTTTTGTTGGTTTTGGTTTCCAACTCCTCTGAGCTGTCGGGAAAAAATCCACAACAATACAACAAATTCGGGTTGGAAACCTTTATAAATACGTGGGAAAGCTCAGAAATGTCGGGTTACGCCCCTTTTTCGGGTTTGGGAGAATCCACATCGGGTCTGTCGGGAAAAAATGTCGCATGGTGTCGCAGACTGGCGCACGATGTCTGCGACATGGCGCAGACAAAGATGCGACAAAAAAACCCGACAAAAGAGGTCGGGTTTAGAATAGTAAATGAGGGCCATTGTGTGGGTGTCAGATATTATTTCTGTTAGTCTGTGTGCTTTCTTACTGTATCACGTCCTGTGTCTGTATTGTAGATTATTTTGTTGACAGTGACTTCCATTACATATTCAGGATAGGACTGTCACTGTGGTTGTCGATCCGCTATTTAGGGCAGATAGGCAAGTAGGCAGGGATAGAGGGAATGGGTGAGATCAGTACTGCACTCCTTCCCTACCCATATGTGACATTTTTGCCGGCTCAAATACCTGCATTTGCTAAGATCGAGGCTATGACGGCTCTAGTGGAGCAAATGCAGGATCTTACACATTTGGTATAGTCTCCTGCCGAGCGGGTTCAAACCCAGAAAACAGCTAATGCTCGGGAAGTGGTCTGTCCTCCAGCTGTTTCTAGTGAACCGAAAATTTATCTTCCTGACCCCTTTTCAGGTGACCAAAATACATTTGTGGTGTTCAGGGAGAGTTGTAAGCTGTATTTTAGCTTAAGACCCCAGTCAGCTGGCACATAAGTTCAGAGAGTAGGAATTGTCATGTCTTTGCTTCAAGGAGATCCCCAGGAGTATAGGTATTTTTATTGCCTCCCTCTGCTCCTGAATTAACTTCTGCGGGTGTACTTTTTTCTTCTATGCGTCTACTTTATGATGAGTTTGACTGTGCAGGCTTTGCAGAATCTCAGTTGGTTAGTCTTAGCAGGGTCGAAGAACGGCTGAGGAGTATTGTGTAGATTTTTGTAAATGGTGTACATTTTCTGGGTGGAATGGTAACATAGTAACATAATTCATAAGGTTGAAAAAAGACCAGAGTCCATCAAGTTCAACCTATATCCCTAATGAGCCCCTACTGAGTTGATCCAGAGGAAGGCAAAAAACCCTCATCTTAGAGGTAAAAATTCCTTCCCGACTCCAAATATCGGAGTCATAATAAATCCCTGGATCAACGTTCTGTCCCTATAAATCTAGTATCTATAACCTGTAATGTTATTACTCTCCAAAAATGCATTTTTGCCCCTTTTGAACTCTTTTACAGAGTTCACCATGACCCCCTCCTCCGATAGAGAGTTCCTCAGTCTCACTACTCTTACAGAAATAACCCCCGTCTGTGCTGGTGTAGAAACCTTCTTTCCTCTAAACGAAGAGGATGCCCCCTTGTTGTAGTTACAGTCCTGGATATAAATAGATCATGGGAGAGATTTCTGTAATGTTCCCTGATATATTTATACATAGTTATTAGGTCGCCCCTAAGCCTTCTCTTTTCTAAACTAAATAACCCTAATTTTGATAATCTTTCTGGGTACTGTAGTCCTCCCATTCCCAGTATTACTCTGGTTGCCCGTCTTTGAACTTTCTCCAGCTCCACTATATCTTTCTTGTACACTGGTGCCCAGTACTGTACACAGTATTCTATGTGTGGTCTGACTAGTGATTTGTACAGCGGTAGAATTATCTTCTTGTCGTGGGCATCTATGCCCCTATTGATGCACCCCATGATTTTATTTGCCTTGGCAGCAACTGCCTGACACTGGTCACTACAGCTAAATTTACTATTAACTAAGACTCCCAAGTCCTTTTCCATGTCAGTCGTCCCAAATGTTCTCCCATTTAATACATAATCCCAGCCCGGATTTTTCCACCCCATGTGCATTACCTTACATTTATCAATGTTGAACCTCATCTGCCCAAACCTCCAACCAGTCCAGATCCATTTGTAACAGTGCACAGTCCTCTATTGTGTTGACCACTAGTCATGAGTGGCATAGGCCATATTCAAATTTGCGATATTTCGCAAATATATGGACGAATATTCTTTGGACCACAAGCTAGAAGCAGGGAGGAGTGATCACTTTTTATTTACACAGTACACATAATTGTGATGTGTACTTTGAAGAAAAAAAATATACGTCATAACAAATATATTTCGCTATATTCTAAATATTTGCGATATTGTGCAAAGTGCAGACATTCGCGATAAAAATTAGCTATTTGCTTATTTTCGCGCTCAACATTATTGACCACTGTTACGCCGAGCGCTCCGGGTCCCCGCTCCTCCCCGGAGCGCTCGCAGCATCCTCTCATTCGCAGCGCCCCGGTCAGACCTGCTGACCGGGTGCACTGCAATATCACTCCCAGCCGGGATGCGATTCGTGACGTAGAAGGCACCCGCTCGCGATGCGCATCCCGGCTCCCGTACCTGACCCGTTCCCCGTCTGTCTTGTCCCGGCGCGCGCGGCCCCGATCCCTAGGGCGCGCACGCGCCGGGTCTCTGCAATTTAAAGGGCCACTGCGCCACTGATTGGCGCAGCAGGCCTAATCAGTGTGTCCACCTGTGCACTCCCTACTTATACCTCACTTCCCCTGCACTCCCTCGCCGGATCTTGTTGCCATTGTGCCAGTGAAAGCGTTCCCTTGTGTGTTCCTAGCCTGTGTTCCAGACCTCCTGCCGTTGCCCCTGACTACGATCCTTGCTGCCTGCCCCGACCTTCTGCTACGTCCGACCTTGCTCTTGTCTACTCCCTTGTACCGCGCTTATCTTCAGCAGTCAGAGAGGTTGAGCCGTTGCTGGTGGATACGACCTGGTTGCTACCGCCGCTGCAAGACCATCCCTCTTTGCGGCGGGCTCTGGTGAATACCAGTAGCAACTTAGAACCGGTCCACCAACACGGTCCACGCCAATCCCTCTCTGGCACACCTCCAGCCAGCCGAATCGTGAAACCACTTTACAGAGTTTATTATCATCTGCAAAGATTGCTATGTTACTATTTAACCCCTCTACAAGGTCATTAATGAATATATTAAATAGAATAGGACCCAAGACGGACCCCTGTGGTACCCCACTAGTAACAGTCACCCTATCAGAATGCCGTATATACTCGAGTATAAGCCGACCCGAGTATAAGCCGAGACCCCTAATTTCAACCCAAAATCCCAGGAAAAGTTATTGACTCGAGTATAAGCCTAGGGTGGGAAATACATCCCCTCCTGTCATCATCCAGACCCCCGTCATTAACATCCTCATCATCATCACCGCCTGTCATCATCCAGACCCTCATCATCATCACCTGTCATCATCCCCTTGTCATCATCCCACACATCCCCCCTTCATCATCCCCTTGTCATCATCCCCACCCCCCTTCATCATCCCCTTGTCATCATCCCCACCCCCCTTCATCATCATCCCACACACACCCCTTCATCATCCCCACCCCCTTCATCATCCCCTTGTAATCATTCCACCCCCCCCTTCATCATCCCCTTGTCATCATCCCACACACCCCCCTTCATCATCCCACACCCCCCCTTCATCATCCTCTTGTCATCATCCGCCCGCAGTGGTCTTCAACCTGCGGACCTCCAGAGGTTTCAAAACTACAACTCCCAGCAAGCCCGGGCAGCCATCGGCTGTCCGGGCTTGCTGGGAGTTGTAGTTTTGAAACCTCCGGAGGTCCGCAGGTTGAAGACCACTGCGGCCTTCGACATCATCCAGCCCCCTCTCGCCCCCCTTTAGTTCTGTACAGTACTCACCTCCGCTCTGCGCTGGTCCGGTGCTGCAGGACTGTCCGGTGAGGAGGTCGTCCGGTGGGATAGTGGTTCCGGGCTGCTATCTTCACTGGGGGGGCTTCTTCTCCGCGCTGCGGGCCCGGAATAGAGGCGTTGCCTTGACAATGACGCAGAAGTACGTTGGCAATGAACGTACCTCTGCGTCGTTGTCAAGGCAACGTGATTATTCTGGGGCCGGGCCCGAAGCGCTTAGGAGAGGCCTCCCCGGTGAAGATAGGAGCCCGGAACCACTATCCCACCGGACGACCTCCTCTCCGGACAGTCCTGCAGCACCGGACCAGCGCCGAGGGGAGGTGAGTACTGTACAGAACTAAAGGGGGGGAGAGGGGGCTGGATGATGTGGAAGGCCGCAGGCTGCCCGAGCTTGCTGGGAGTTGTAGTTTTGAAACCTCTGGAGGTCCGCAGGTTGAAGACCACTGCGGGTGGAGAGTTCACTCGAGTATAAGCCGAGGGGGGTGTTTTCAGCACGAAAAATCGTGCTGAAAATCTCGGCTTATACTCGAGTATATACGGTAAGTACCATTAATAACCACCCTTTGTTTCCTATCATTGAGCCAGTTACTTACCCACTTACACACATTTTCCCCCAGCCTCATCCCTCTCATTTTATGCACCAACCTTTTATGTGGCACTGTATCAAATGCTTTGGAAAAATCCAGATATATGACATCCAGCGATTCACCCTGGTCCAGTCTGGAGCTCACCTCCTCATAAAAGCTGATCAGGTTAGTTTGACAGGACCGATCCCTCATAAAGTCACGCTGACATGGGGTCATACATTTATTTTTATCGAGATACTCCAAAATAGCATCTCTTAGAAAACTCTCAAACAATTTACATACAACGGAGGCTAAACTAATGGGCCTATAATTCCCTGGGTCACCTTTTGACCCCTTTTTAAATATTGGCACCACATTTGCTATACGCCAGTCCTGGGGAACAGTCCCTGTTACTATAGAATCCCTGAATATTAATAATAGGAGTCTGTCTATTACATTACTTAATTCCTTTAGAACACGGGGGTGAATACCATCTGGACCTGGTGATTTGTGTATTTTGATTTTTTGTAGGTGGCACTGTACTTCTTCCTGGGTTAGTCAGGTGACCTGTACTGGGGAGTTTACCTTATCTTGCTGAATTTCACCTGGCATTTCATTTTCCTCTATGAATACAGTGGAGAAGAATTTGTTTAATATATTTGCTTTTTCCTGATCCCTGTGTATAATTTCTTCCTCATCATTTTTTAAAGGCCCAACACTTTCATTTGTAACCTTTTTGCTATTTATATAGTTAAAGAACATTTTGGGGTTAGTTTTACTCTCTTTGGCAGTGAGTTTCTGTTTCTACTTTTATGGCTTTTATTAGTTTTTTTTACATATTTTACATTTTTCTCTATATCTTTTCATTGCTTCTTCACTGCTGTCCTGTTTTAGTACCGTATATACTCGAGTATAAGCCGACCCGAGTATAAGCCGAGACCCCTAATTTCAACCCAAAATCCCAGGAAAAGTTATTGACTCGAGTATAAGCCTAGGGTGGGAAATACATCATCCCCCCCTGTCATCATCCAGACCCGTCATTAACATCTTCATCATCATCACCGCCTGTCATCATCCAGACCCTCATCATCATCACCTGTCATCATCCCCTTGTCATCATCCCACACATCCCCCTTCATCATCCCACACATCCCCCCTTCATCATCCCCTTGTCATCATCCCACACATCATCCCCTTGTCATCATCCCCACCCCCTTCATCATCCCCTTGTCCTCATCCTACACACCCCCCTTCATCATCCCACCCCCCCCCTTCATCATCCTCTTGTCATCATCCCACACCCCCCCCTTCATCATCCTCTTCTCATCATCCGCCCTCAGTGGTCTTCAACCTGCGGACCTCCAGAGGTTTTAAAACTACAACTCCCAGCAAGCCCGGGCAGCCATCGGCTACAACTCGGGCTTGCTGGGAGTTGTAGTTTTGAAACCTCCGGAGGTCCGCAGTTTGAAGACCACTGCGGTCTTCAACATCATCCAGCCCCCTCTCACCCCCTTTAGTTCTGAGTACTCACCTCCGCTCGGCGCTGTTCCGGTCCTGCGGGGCTGTCCGGTGAGGAGGTGGTCCGGTGGGATAGTGGTTCCGGGATGCTATCTTCACCGGGGCACCTCTTCTCCGCGCTTCCGGCCCGGAATAGAGGCGTTGCCTTGACAACGACGCAGAAGTATGTTGGCAATGAACGCACCTCTGCGTCGTTGTCAAGGCAACGTGACTATTCTGAGGCCGGGCCCGAAGCGCTTAGAAGAGGCCTCCCCGGTGAAGATAGCAGCCCGGAACCACTATCCCACCGGACCACCTCCTCTCCGGACAGCCCTGCAGCACCGGACCAGCGCCGAGCGGAGGTGAGTACTGTACAGAACTAAAGGGGGGTGAGAGGGGGCTGGATGATGTCGAAGGCCGCAGTGGTCTTCAACCTGCGGACCTCCGGAGGTTTCAAAACTACAACTCCCAGCAAGCCCGGACAGCCGATGGCTGCCCGGGCTTGCTGGAAGTTGTAGTTTTGAAACCTCTGGAGGTCCGCAGGTTGAAGACCACTGCGGGTGGGGAGTTCACTCGAGTATAAGCCGAGGGGGGTGTTTTCAGCACGAAAAATCGAGTATATACGGTAGTTTATACTCGAGTATATACGGTAGTTTAAATGCTTTATTATTTTCATTTATTGCCCCCTTAACATTTTAAACTATTTTAAACATTTTAACTATTAAATGGTACTTGGGCCCTAGACATCTTATCCCCTATCCAAAGGATAGGGGATAAGATGTCTGATTACGGGGGTCCCGCCACTGGGGACCCCTGCAATCTTTCCTGCAGCATCACCTGTCATCAGCCTCACGGAGCAAAGATCGCTCCTTGTCTGATGACTCACGGTACAGGGGCCGGAGTATTGTGATGTCACGGCTCTGCCCCTCATGACATCATGCCCAGCCCCTTCAATGCAAGCCTATGGGAGGTGGCGTGATAGCCACCTTGCTCCGATAGACTTGCATTGAGGGTCGGGGCATGACATCACGAGTGGGCGGAGCCTGAAGACAGGTGGTGCTGCTGGAGAGATTGCATGGGTCCCCAGTGGGAGGACCCACACGATCAGACATTTTTTTCCCTCTCCTATGGCTAGGGGATAAGATGTCTAGGGCCAGAGTACGCCTTTAAGGATGTCCTGGTTTGTTATCCTTCACCTGACTCATTAGAACAGGCTATGACTGTACGACTTGACAGATGCTTAAGAGAGAGACGACGTGAATGGTCCATTTCTTCTGTTTCTCACTCTTCTTCCTCCGTGTTGTCTTCTTCACCTATCTCTCATGTCCCTTCTGAGGAACCCATGAAGATAGGGAAATTGTCCTCCCTGGAGAGAAAATCTATCCGGAAGAAGAACAAGTTATGTTTCTTTTGTGGAGAAGTGGGACATCGGATGCAGAATTGTCCGAAACGTCAGCAGCAGGGAAAACGCCAGCGCCTAAAGACAATCGGGGAGATCATTTAGACGCACAGGCATCTCCGGAATTGTCTTCTAAATTCTTATTACTATTCCAAATATTTTTTCTTTCTTTTTCTTTATCTGGTAAAGTATTTGTTGATTCAGATTCTGCTGCCAATTTTGTTGATCTGAAATTTATTAAGTCTTTGAATCTTCCCTTAAAATTGTTCTTCCCTTAAAATCCTATGCCCATTGCTGGAGTCGATTACACACCTTTGTCTGGGGGTTGTGTCTATTCTTACTCTCCAGAAGTGGGATTACTGGTGGACTCATTGCATTTAAAAAAAATCACATTCTTGGTTTTGGAAAATGTGTTAGTAAATGTGATTTTGGGTTTACCTTGGTAAAGAAAACATAACCCTGTCTTTGATTGGTCCTCCAGGGAACTCATCAAGTGGGGTTCTGACTGTATTAACAAATGTATTTCCTCTTGTGTTGCAACTCTTGGTGGGGCCCGAAGTCATCTACCCAAATTTATTTCTGATTTTGAATATCTGGTAATGCCCTTTGGTCTCGGTAATGCACCAGCAGTTTTTCAGAATTTGGTTGATGATATTTTTCTGGAATTTTTGGTAAAATTCTTAGTGGTTTATCTAGACAACATTCAAATTTTTTCTTGTAATTGGTCATCTCATGTAAATCATGTTCGTTCTGTCCTCTGGGTACTTCGTCAAAACAAATTATTCATCAAACAAGAGAAGTGTGTCTTTGGTGTCAAAGAGGTACAATTTTTGGGGTATATCTTAACTCCAGAACATTTCAAAATAAATCCTAAAAAAGGTTAAGGCTGTTTAAGACTGGGTGCGGCCTTCTTTTTTAAATGGGTGAGAGGTGGACGAAAGGCGTTCTAAGAGGGGCTGCTCAAAGTTGTTCGCAGTAAGACGGACACAGACCGGCGCAGGACAAGAAATATTTTTATTGAAAATTACGGAAAGCGCGTTTTGGCACTCGAGGGTGCCTTCCTCAGGTCCAATTTGGCAGTACACTCTTTAGGACAGGTACCTTCAGGAGGCATGCCAGTTTCTGGTCTTTGCGAACTACTACAGAAAATATATTTATAAAAAGGTTATATCGTCACGAAACCATTGACTGATTTAACTCGCAAAGGGGCAGATTTGGTCAACTGGTCTACGGAGGCAGCTTTTGAACATCTCAAGATCAGACCAACCAGATTAGGCCAAGCCCTTTATTGTTGAAATTGATGCTACTGAGGTTGGTGCTGGAGCAGTATTGTCTCAGGGAACTGCTTCTTTGACTAAGTTACCTCCTTGTGCGTTTTTCTCTCGAAAATTTTCTGCAGCAGAACAAAATTATTGATATTTATCAATAATTTAATATTAATATTATAATAATAAATATTATTGATATTTCGGACATTTAGGCATGTGACGATACCAAATATGTTTATAAAAATAAATTATTTTTATGATTTTCGGGGGTAATATGGGAAAAACTGACAATTTTTATTTGGGAGAGGATTTTTTTTTTTACTTTTTATTTTTACATTATTCAACTTTTTTTTTAAACACTTTTTATGTCCCCACAGGGGACTATCTATAGCAATCATTTGATTGCTAATACTGTTCAGCAGCATTATCGGTGATCTCCTGCTCTGGTCTGCTGGATCTCAGACCAGAGCAGGAGACGCCGGGAGATAGACAGAGGCAGGTGAGGGGACCTCCGTCTGACATTACAGATCATCTATTTTAACATGCGCACTGCCGCAGATGCCGTGATATGTACTGATCACGGCATATGAGGGGTTAATTGCTGACATCCGTGTGATCGCGGATGTCGGCCATTACCGGCGGGTACCCGACTGCTGATAGCAGCCGGAACCTGCCGTGTATGACGCAAGCACCGCTCTGATGCTCGCGGTCATACACAGGACGTAAATGTACGTCCTGGTGCGTGAAGTACCGCCAAACCAGGACGTGCATTTCCGTCCATGGTCGTTAAGGGGTCAAGTGGGCTTTTGAGGAATGGATACATTTTCTTGAAGGGGCAGTTCATCAGGTTACAGTAATTACTGATCACAAAAATGTAAACTTCCTTGAGTCTGCCAAACATCTCAATCCTCATCAAGCTCGTTGGGCCTTGTTCTATACTCGATTTCATTCTTTCATTACATATTGTCCGGGTACTAAGAATCTCAAGGCTGATGCCTTATCTCTGAGTTTCAGTGCTTCTCAGTCTATTGATTCGAATCCTGAGACAATTCTCCCAGAAGGTGTGGTTATTTCAGCAGTGTCCTCAGATTTAACTTCTAAGATATTGATCAAGGCTTGGTTCCCCTAGAGACTCCTAGAGGTAAAATCTTTGTACCCAGTCAGTTTAGTCTCCAAATTATTGAAGAATGTCATTGTTCCCCGTTGGCAGGTCATCCTGGCATTCAGAGTACAAAGAAACTGCTTCAAAAGAAGTTCTTGTGGCGAACTCTCAACAGGGATGTGGAGACTTTTGTTGTTGCTTGTGAAATTTGATCTAGTAGTGGGGGCGTTCCGTCCCCGCATGACGCTGCAGCCTTCACGCCCCCTCCATTTATCTCTATGGGATTCATGGAGGGGCGTGCCGGCTGCTGAGTCATGCAGGGACGGAATGCCCCCTTTCCTCTACATTGGCGTGGCCCCGTACAGGAGATCACGGGGGGCCCCAGCGCTCAGACCCCCTGCGATCTAAAACTTATCCCCTATCCTTCAGATAGGGGATAAAGTTCAGAGCACTACAGATCTCCTTTAATCTTCGTGCAGTGAAACGCAGCAGGGCCGACATCAGGCGCCACTAGCGCAGCTAGATTAATAAACCTACATTAAGCACATGATTTGGTAATTGCCTCCTAATTTCATATTCTATGTACACCTGGTTTATTGACTTACTGTGCTGAGGATGTAGCATGCCGCTTGTGCCTCAGGAAGGTAACCCTGGGAGTTACTGGTGACGTATTTAAGGAGTTTATGTTCTGGTTGTGTCGACTTCTGTGACTATTATTCGTACACCTAAAATGGAGACCATCTCCAACATTGAGTAGGACTGAACGTGAAAGCCATGTGGGAAGTTTCTTTTAAATGACAGTAACACTTGCTGCACAATCTATCTACTGCCTGGGACTAAGTAGTGCAATTGTTGTTTGTGGACATTCGCTTTAATACTTAATAAATTCATCCATTTTGAACTGGTGGTTGTGAAAAGAAATAATTCTGGGGAGAAAAAGAAATGAATAAGGACAAGTAGTAAGATAAGTCCTGAGCAGATGACATACTTACTGCTTGCAATCTGTGATCATTATTAGCAGATTAGCATTGAGTGTTATATGAATAGTGAAGAGTCCTTGATATTTTCATACATCAAAAAGTAACTTCACTGCTGTGAACTCTACGTGTTTGGCGGCCATCGATGCTTCTCATCTGACTTCTCCTTTATCCATTTTTAAAAAGCAGGTTTGGCAGGGTAGCACTTCCAGTCATTTGGTTTACAACGAGTGGTCAACTGGGGACCGTTAGAAGTCTGTTCATGTCTTTAAAATATATAGATATTGGCAGGACAAGGCAATTCTGTGTAATAAGCTGTCATGAGACCCGGTTATAGATAAAGAGAGAATTTTTGTTTCCAGTCGTTCCAGTGAATTTTTAATCATCAGTTTAATTTAGGAGATTTCACTGCATTTTTATACATCGCAAAGGGAGATATTAGAAGTAAAATGGCCCTTGTTGGTTTTTTTAATTGTAGCTGTTGGGTTCTTGGTTTAACCCCTTAAGGACG
Source organism: Hyla sarda (assembly GCF_029499605.1). Classification (NCBI taxonomy): domain Eukaryota; kingdom Metazoa; phylum Chordata; class Amphibia; order Anura; family Hylidae; genus Hyla; species Hyla sarda. The sequence continues at coordinate 86,587,401 of NC_079198.1, forward strand.
GACCCATTTTTTTACCTCAATGACCAGGCTCTTTTTTGTTTTTATTTGACATGTATCTCTTTAAATGGTAATAACTTTAGAACGCTTTTTCTGAGCAGAGCGATTCTGAGATAGTTTTTTCGTGACATATTGTACTTTATATAAGTGGTGCATTTTTGTTGACATATGCAGAATTTTTTGAGAAAAACGCCAAAAACTGGAAAATTTCTGGCGTTTTTTTTATTGTGTACACTGTGCGGTAAAAGTGATGTTATATTTATTCTGTGGGTCGGTATGATTATAGCGATACCCATTTTATATGGCTCTCTATGTTTTTTTTCCTTTTCTGAGCAAAATTCTTTTTCTGCCATTCATTTTTCAACAGCCGTAACTTTTTTATTTTTCTTCCGACGCCGTTGAGTAAGGGCTTATTTTTTGCGGGTTGAGCTGTACTTTTTATTGGTATCATTTTTGTGCTACGTGCTACCTTTTGATCTTTTTTTACTCTTTGGGATCAATTATATTATATTTTATGAGACTGGAAATTTCTAAATGTGGTGATACCAATGATGCTTTGAAGAAAACATTTCATCAGTTTCTTGCTGCTTGCACCACTGTGAGCCCCAACGGGGATAGGGACCACTTTAAGTGAACAGTGTTTATAGAGCTATGTAAATAAATAATTTTTTATTATTATGATTATTAGGGCGATCCATTGCTTCTCCCCATCCCACCATGAGTGATAAATGGATCTCTCCCGGTTTGGGTATAGGAGATCTGTCAATCAAGGCTGAGAGGGCAGGGCACAACAGTATTCTTCCATGTTTATCACATCAAGCAGTGGCGTAGCTATAGAGGTCGCAGAGGTCGCCATGGCGACCGGGCCCCTGCACCAGGGGGAGGGGGGCCCGCAGGGCCCCCCTTGCCATATTTGCATGATGGTCGGCTGTCTAAGGGGTCAGCGCTGCTGCCAGACATTCCCGTCAAGCAGCAGAGACCAGATAAGGGCAGAGTAAGGACAGCGCAGCGCATGTTGCCCTGACTGTCCACCTGTACCTTGCCCTGTTTTGTTAAAAACAGCCCTGGCAGCTCTGTTGGCACTGAAGGGGGCCTCTCTCAGTTCGGTCCCCCGGCCCCATGTAAAGTCAGCCGGTGCATTGCCGTGGAATGAGATTTGCCATAGAATGAGATGGTCCGCCTCCATCACATCCTATTGGCTCTCTCTTGTCACGTGACATATTTAAACGTCACGCATTGATGCGCACAGTAGTGTCAGTTTGGCTATCACAGGGAGAGGATCTCCTCTCCCTGTGATAGCTGAAGCTGCACGGAGCTCTCATGGCCTCTGTGGCCCGACAGAAGTTCACACGTACGCAGCTCATACGGCTGCCTCATATACATTTACTGTTGATCCACAGCGCTATCGGGATCCCGATGCCGCTGTCATCAGTGTGCCTCCCCCCGAGCGCCCCACGCCCGCAGCTCTACTCCCCGTCCTCCGCCCCATGCCCGCAGCTGTACTCCCCGTTAACGCTCAGGGAGCGGGGAACAGAAAGTAGAGCATCGGGCGCAGGTTAAGTTATTCGCGTAGTGCTGCGCATGCGCAGTACTACTTTACCTGCGCCCGATGCTCTATTTTCTGTTCCCCGCTCCCTGAGCGTTAACGGGACGTGGAGTACAGCTGCGGGCATGGGGCGGAGGACGGGGAGTAGAGCTGCGGGCGTGGGGCGCTCGCGGGGACGCACACTGATGACAGCACCATCGGGCATAGGGATCCCGATAGCGCTGTGGATGTAATAATAGAGTAAATGTATATGAGGCAGCCGTATGAGCTGCGTACATGTGTGAACTTCTGTCGGGCCACAGAGGCCATGAGAGCTCCGTACAGCTTCAGCTATCACACGGTGAGGAGATCCTCTCCCTGTGATAGCCAAACTGACACTACTGTGCGCATCGATGCGTGACGTTTAAATATGTCACGTGACAAGAGAGAGCCAATAGGATGTGATGGAGGCGGACCATATCATTCTATGGCAAATCTCATTCCACGGCAATGCACCGGTGCAGGGACACTGCCACTTTAAGAGCAGCAGACATCGGAAGCACGCACCTGACATCACGGTCCCTGCCCCGGCTGCGCAGGTGGAGGAAGACATCCCGCCGCCTACAGCTGCTGCAGCTTCTCCGCAAGGTGAGGACGTGAATGGGAGCTGAAGACAATGACGGAGGGTCAGAGGGGATAGTGGCTGCGCCGGGGGGGAGGATGGGGGGAGGAAGGGGGTTGTTAAAGTAACATGGATGGGGACAGAGAGAGGGGGGGTTGTAAAAGTAACATGGAAGAGGTGGGGGGGGGGGTTAGAAAAGTAACATGGAGGAGGGGGAGTTGTAAAAGGAATATGGAGGAGGACGGGGGGGTGGTTGTAAAAGGAACATGGGGGAGGACCGAGAGAGGGGGGGGGTTGTAAAAGTAACATGGAAGAGGTCAGGGGGGGGTGGTGGTTAGAAAAGTAACATGGAGGAGGACCGGTTGGGGGGTTGTACAAGGAATATGTAGGAGGGCAGGGGGGGGGGGGTTTAAAAGTAACATGGAGGGGGACAGGGGCGGATTGTAATGGTAACATGGAGGAGGGAGGACCGGGGGGGGGGGGTTGTACAAGGAATATGGAGGAGGACAGGGGGGTGGGGCATGTTGTACAAGAACAGGGGGGATTGTACAAGGAATATGGAGTTCAGGGGGTAGTACAAGGAATATGGAGGAGGATTGTGGGGGTTGTACAAGGAATATGGAGGAGGACAGGGGGGTTGTACAAGGAATATGGAGGAGGACAGGGGGGTTGTACAAGGAATATGGAGGAGGACAAGGGGGGGCGGGGGGATGTTGTACAAGGAATATGGAGGAGGACAGGGGGGATTGTACAAGGAATATGGAGGAGGACAGGGGGGATTGTACAAGGAATATGGAGGAGGACAGGGGGGATTGTACAAGGAATATGGAGGAGGACAGGGGGGATTGTACAAGGAATATGGAGGAGGACAGGGGGGATTGTACAAGGAATATGGAGGAGGACAGGGGGGTTGTACAAGGAATATGGAGGAGGACAGGGGGGATTGTACAAGGAATATGGAGGAGGACAGGGGGGGGTTGTACAAGGAATATGGAGGAGGACAGGGGGGTTGTACAAGGAATATGGAGGAGGACAAGGGGGGGCGGGGGGATGTTGTACAAGGAATATGGAGGAGGACAGGGGGGATTGTACAAGGAATATGGAGGAGGACAGGGGGGATTGTACAAGGAATATGGAGGAGGACAGGGGGGATTGTACAAGGAATATGTAGGAGGACGGGGGGGGTTGTACAAAGAATATGTAGGAGGACGGGGGGGTTGTACAAGGAATATGAAGGAGGACAGGGGGGGTTGTACAAGGAATATGGAGGAGGACAGGGGGGGGTTGTACAAGGAATATGGAGGAGGACGGGGGGGTTGTACAAGGAATATGGAGGAGGACGGGGGGGGGTTGTACAAGGAATATGGAGGAGGACGGGGGGGGGTTGTACAAGGAACATGGAGGAGGACGGAGGGGTTGTACAAGGAATATGGAGGAGGACGGGGGGGTTGTACAAGGAATATGGAGGAGGACGGGGGGGGGGTGTTGTACAAGGAATATGGAGGAGGACAGGGGGGTTGTACAAGGAATATTGCGGAGGACAGTGGGGGGTTGTACAAGGAATATGGATGAGGACAGGGGGGTTGTACAAGGAATATGGAGGAGGACAGGGGGGGGTTGTACAAGGAATATGGAGGAGGATGGGGGGGGTTGTACAAGGAATGTGGAGGAGGACAGGGGGGTTGTACAAGGAATATGGAGGAGGACAGGGGGCTTGTACAAGGAATATGGAGGAGGACAGGGGGGTTGTACAAGGAATATGGAGGAGGACAGGGGGCTTGTACAAGGAATATGGAGGAGGATGGGGGGGTTGTACAAGGAATGTGGAGGAGGACAGGGGGTTGTACAAGGAATATGGAGGAGGACAGTGGGGGGTTGTACAAGGAATATGGAGGAGGACAGGGGGGTTGTACAAGGAATATGGAGGAGGACAAGGGGGGTTGTACAAGGAATATGGAGGAGGATGGGGGGGGTTGTACAAGGAATGTGGAGGAGGACAGGGGGGTTGTACAAGGAATATGGAGGAGGACAGGGGGGTGTACAAGGAATGTGGAGGAGGACAGGGGGGTTGTACAAGGAATATGGAGGAGGACAGGGGGGTGTACAAGGAATGTGGAGGAGGACAGGAGGGTTGTACAAGGAATATGGAGGAGGACAGGGGGCTTGTACAAGGAATATGGAGGAGGACAGGGGGGTTGTACAAGGAATAAGGAGGAGGACGGGGGGGTTGTACAAGGAATATGGAGGAGGACAGGGGGGTTGTAAAAGTAACATGGACGAGGATTAGGGGGGGTCTGAAAACTAAAGGAGTAGGAGGACTAAGGAATCTGGGGGACTTAGCGCCTGTCCACACTGCGGACATTCTGCTGGCGGAATTCTGCTGCGGAAATCCGCTTGCAGCAGAGTCCTATTGTTTTCAATGGGATTCTGCTGCTCTGTGCATACTGTGGAGTCACTGCAGCGGAATTCTGCTGATGGAAATCTGCCCAAAGAAGGAACATATTTATTCTGCCAGATTGCGTTGCTGTCTTAGAGATGGTGCACATCCTGTGTTCCTAATGCTGATACCTTGCTGACTAAATGTCTGCAGTGCGGACAAGCCCTTAGGGGTCTAAAGGAGAGGAAAAATGGGTCTGGAAATGGGTCTGGGGGGATTTAGAGGGTCATTTTCAGGGTTATGATGTCTGGCAAGGTATATTTAGGTGGCACAGATTGTGGTAGCAGGGCTATATTTAGGGGGCGCAGTGTTGGACAGGGTTTTTATAATTATTGTTGTCATACAGAGAAAGAGGATCTGTTGACAAAGTGAGGACCCACTATCCTGACATCAGACTCGGCAGAGGAAGAAGAAAAGGAAAGGAAAGAGACAGAAGACTACTCCTGTGAGTCAAATCATTTTTCAGTCTGTCTGTTTCCCATCGTTGTTGTAGTCACTTTAAGATTTGCAGAGTTATTGGTCAAACTACACCCCAATCTGCCGCTTTCCAGCTGTTACAAAACTACAACTCCCATACTGTCTGAAGCTCTCCAGGCATGATGGGAGTTGTATCTTTGCAATAGCTGGAAAGCCACTTGAACCAAGGTGATTTTAGACTAGGCAGCCCATTTCATTTTGGTCGGGGGCCGACTGCTGGGACCCCCACCCAAAATATATGGGCTGCATAGTCTAATATGCCCGAGCCTATTTTTGGTCCCAGTCTGGCCCTGCTTGCCACATTAGTGAAGTGAGGAGTGAAGAGGAAGAGGAGCAGGGTACATAGGAGCCCCGTCCAGGAACCCCTGCCCTTCCTCCTCTAGTGTGTTGTGTGCCGTGTACTTGAGAAGACAACTGACATAACTCTTCGTCCAAACCACTATCCTGGCCAGCCCGCCGCAGCCGGTATGGCCGCTTTATCCCTTAAAGAGAACCAATCAGCACATTTTATTATATAAAATGCTTGGCAATGCGTTATGTATGCTAAAATTATTATCCTCACCATCCCCATGTGACGTTTGTGCCCCCAGGGATGGTAAAGATATTAAGTTGAATGACATCTTGTGCCCGCACTGCTCCGTCTACTTAAGGAGCAGAGTGGTGATGTGAGCCGTCATTCAAGCCGTCGGGGCGGGGCCACGGCCGCAGCCAACGAAGCTGGTAAGTGAAAGTCCCCGCCCAGGGGACTACTTGCTGGGTGGCCCGGGGGGACTGTACAAATTAATATCTTTACCATTTCTGGGGGCACAAATGTCACACAGGGATGGTGAGGATAATAATTTTAGCATATATAACACAATGGCAAGCATTATATATACTAAAATGTGCTGATTGGTTCCCTTTAAGGACACAGCATGCTGTAAATATATGGTGCTGCAGCATGTCACTTCGCGCTCAGTGCCGTGCATTTAAGGCTCGGCTATAAAGGGAGTGCAGGAGCTTTAGGGTTAATAGGGGGCCCAGGGCAATTTTTTTCATCAGGGCCCTGTGGTTTCTAGCTACGCCCCTGACATCAAGTATATATTTTTCATGACGTGGTCTCGCCTTGTGATGCTGGGGAGCTTGGGGTGCCAGTACTTTGTGGGGTACACATATAAGATGCTGGGCAGCGCGCCTGATCGAATAGTATGAGCATCACTAATAGGTTGTAAGCCAACATGGTGCACTACACGCTATCACCCTGTGTATGCCAGTTACATGTGAGCAACTTTAAAGAGGTACTTCGGTGGAAAACTATTATTTTTTTAATTAACTGGTGCCAAAAAGTTAAACAAATTTGTAAATTACTTCTAGTTAAAAATCTTAATCCTTCCAGCACTTATCAGCTGTTGTATGTTCAAGAGGAAGATCTTTTCTTTTTGAATTTCCTTTCTGTCTGACCACAGTGCTCTCTGCTGACACCTCTGTCCATGTCAGGAACTGTCCAGCGCAGGAGAGGTTTGCTATGGGGATTTCCTCCTGCAAATACTACATGTGTACTACAACTTCTTCTGCAGCATACAGCAGCCGATTAGTACTGGAAGGATTAAGATTTTTAAATAGAAGGAATTTACAAATCTGTTTAACTGACACCAGTTGATTTAAAAAAATGTTTTCCTTTCAGATAACCCCCTTAATACTAAGCAGCTACCCCCCCCCATATGAATAGTAGGCGTATGAATGGTTGTTCATCGGTATCCTATACAGTGGTCCCTCAACATATGATATTAATTGGTTCCAGGAGAACCATCATATGTTGAAACCATCATATGTCGAGTACATATGTCTATGTAAAAATGGTAATTGGTTCTGGGGCCTCAGAACCATTGTATGTTGAATAAATATCTCTATGGGAAACTGCCAATTGGTTCTGGGATGACCATTGTATGTGGAGTGTATGAGGAGTGTTTAACAAACCAGGGTGCCTCCAGCAGTTGCACAACTACAACTCCCAGCATGCATGTACAGCCATTGACTGTCTGGGCATGCTGAGAGTTATAGTTTTGCAACAGCTGGAGGCACACTGATAGGGAAACATTGATGTATGGGGTGTATAGTGTGTATATGTATTGCATGTGATGTGTGACATCGCATACAGTACTGTACAGTTCTTTAAATACCTTCAGGGGGGGACAGAATGTCCTCCATTACAATCCTGCCGACTACAGCTCTATAGGAAAGGAAGGGGGGGGGGCAGCCAGCAGCTCATTGGATGCCTGCAGCAAGATGCTGCAGGCTATTGGCTATGGCTGCACTGGGGGGGACGGGGCTTACACGGAGCTAACAGTGGAAGCCTGCATGAGTTAGCAGGACAGCATGTGAGTAACAGGAGGCAGAACGGGGCACACGGGGCACATTAAACAACTATCTGTCAGTTGCTGAAGTTGTCAGCGCTGTCAGATAGCTGTTTGTACGATGGCCCCGACACACAGCAGCATCATATGTCGATGCTGCCTTCAACATACGATGGGCTCTGAGAGGCCATCATATGTTGAAATGATCATATGTCGGGGCCATCGTAAGTCGGGGGGTCACTGTATAGCAGTGGTACTCAACTGGTGGACCGTGGTCCAGATCTGGACTGCGGCCGCCAGGCACCTGGACCACCGGCTGGAGGAGGCATCCGCTGTCCCGACATTCATATGTATCGGTGACTTTAAGATATTGATACAAATGAATAGCTGAGCGTCGCCAGAGCAAGGGAACCCTCTGCTCCCTGCCCAGCCAGCGCTTCCCCTATTATGCAGGCGGCGCGATTAGCGCTGCCTACATCATCTACTCAGGCCTGGCCTAACTAGAAGAGGCCAGAGCAGCTCGGTACCTGCCACAGAAAAGTAGTGTTAGTACAGGTAAGTATGCAGGGGTCAGGGGATGATAAAATGCTGCAGGGTGGGGGAGATAAAATGGGAGAGATAAAAATGCTGCAGGGTGGGGGAGATAAAATGCTGCAGGGTGGGGAGATAAAAATGCTACATGGTGGGGGAGATAAAAATGCTGCAGGGAGGGAAAGATAAATGCTGCAGGGGGGGGAAACATAAATGCTGCAGGGGGGGAAAGATAAATGCTGCAGGGGGGGAGAGATAAATGCTGCAGGGGGGGAGAGATAAATGCTGCAGGGGGGGAGAGATAAATGCTGCAGGGGGGAGAGATAAATGCTGCACGGGGGAGAGATAAATGCTGCAGGGGGGAGAGATAAATGCTGCAGGGGGAGAGATAAATGCTGCAGGGGGGAGAGATAAATGCTGCAGGGGGGAGAGATAAATGCTGCAGGGGGAGAGATAAATGCTGCAGGGGGGAGATAAATGCTGCAGGGGGGGGGAGATAAATGCTGCCGGGCAGGAGATAAATGCTGCAGGGGACGGGGAGATAAATGCTGCAGGGTTCTTGGGGGGGATAAATGCTGCAGGGGTCTTGGGGGAGGGATAAATGCTGCAGGGGTCTTGGGGGGGATAAATGCTGCAGGGGTCTTGGGGGGGGGGGTAAATGCTACAGGGGCCTTGGGGGGGGGGTATAAATGCTGCAGGAGTCTTGGGGGGGATAAATGCTGCAGGGGTCTTGGGGGGGGGGATAAATGCTGCAGGGGTCTTGGGGGGGATAATTGCTGCAGGGGTCTTGGGGGGATAATTGCTGCAGGGGTCTTGGGGTGGGGGGAAATGAATGCTGCAGGTGTTATTGGGTGTGGGGAGGGTGTAGATGAATGCTGCAGGGGTCTTTGTGTGGAGGGGGGAAGATGAATAATGCAGGAGTCTGGTCTTGAGGGGGAATGAATGATGCGGGTAGGGAGTGTTAAGGCAGAAGGGGACAGAAAAGTGTCAAGATAAATAATGCAGGGGTCTTGGGGGGCAGAGAAGTCTGCAGGAGAATTAAGGAGGGCCATTCACATTGAGGACATTCCTCTGGCAGAAATCTGCTTGCAGCAGAGTCCAAATGTTTTAATGGTTTTCTGCTGCTCTGTGCATACTGTAGAATTGCCACAGTGGAATTCCCCCAGCAGAATGGACATACACCCAAAGAACGAACATGTTAATTCTTTAGGTGGGCGTCCATTCTTCTGGTGGATTTCCACCAGACTGCATTGTCATCTATAGAGATGGCGCACATCTGTGCAGTTCTTTCGCCAATGGCTTCTGAGGCGCCTGCAGCAAGTGGACATTCTGCCAACTAAATGTCCACAGTGTGGAGGAGTCCTTAGAGGTCTGCAGGAGGAGGGGGAAATGGGTTTGAGGGGAGTACAGGGGTGGGATTCTGACACAAAGTGGAAACAGTGTCTGGCAGTATTATTATTAGGGTCATGATGTCTGGCAGGGTTATAATGATTATTGTCTATATGTCTTTATACAGAGGATGAGGATCGATTAACAAAGTAAGCAATGATGTCCGGGCGTCAGACTCTGCAGAGAAGATGGAGCTAAAAGAAGATAAAGACCAGTGGAAGAAGAAAAATAAAGACAACAGAGAAGATGTCTCCTGTGAGTCATTATACAATTGTCTATTCTCCTGACCGTCCCATCAGAGCTGGAGTCACTTGTAATTTCTGCAGTGATGCTGGGTGACACTGTACCCCAATCTGTGGTTGTCCAACTGTTACAAAACTACAACTCCCATAATGACTGAAGCTTTGCAACAGTTGGAGAGCCACTTAAACTGAGGTGATTTTAGAGTAAGCAGCTCATTTTATTTTAATGGTTGTTGACTGACGTGAACCCCCCCTGTAAAAAAAAAAAAAAGAAAAAAAAATGGTATGCATAGTCTAATATCCCCGGACCTATTTTTGATCTCAGTCCAGCCCTGGAAGTAAGTTTATTACAGGTATTTCCCAACCTTTAACTCTACAGTTGTTTAAAAACTACAGCTCCCATCATGCTCTTCTGTCTGCATGATGGGAGTTGTAGTTTTGCAACAGCTGGAAAGTTCACATGGGGGGGCAGGCATAGTGGCATAGTTTTATATGGGGGAGAGCAGTGGCGTAGCGTGGGGAGTGCAGGGGGGGGGGCGGCCGCACCAGGCGCAACATCTGGGGGGGCGTGCTCGCACTCGCAGTTCTCTGCCCCTGCCTGGCTCACTCACTCTCTCTACAGTGCTGGCTGTGCGAATCCGATCCGAGCCGCCGGGTCGCCGCCCACTGTGGAGGGGGGGGGGGGGGGGGTGCCAGGCGTGCGGTGTGGTGGGTGCGAAGAGAGAGAGAGGGACTATCTGGGGAGGGACAGTGCAGCGGCCGCCCAGCGTAGCGCTGAGCGCGGGAGAGAAGCACACCAGACCAGCACAGGCAGCAGCAAGAAGAAGCTGGCAGCGGTGGCAGGCAGGTGACACAGGCCAGAGAGGAGAGAGGGAGCCAGTGGTGTCAGACGTTGCAGGAGGAAAACCTAGGAGGGGACCTGGAGGAGAAAACCTAGCCTGCTGACTGCTGTGATCGGGTCCGAGACAGCCGGTGAAAAAAAAGGTAGGAGTCAGGATTGACTGGAGTAGTACTGGGCTCAGTGGGCTGGCTGTGTAGTGCTAGCAAAGCATCTCCAAAACTGAAGTTTCTTTCGGATGTTCCCGGTCTGCAGGTCAAGACTGGCATGTTGAGCTGACCAGATGGATTGAAGTTTGGTTGGTTCAACAGTGACGAGACAGATTTCGATCCATATGTAGCTGCTCCAGTTGATGTAAGCCAGTGGGTCTAGCAACCTTTAATTTATTTAGCAGTATTTTCATAACAAACAATAAATGTGCTTAGGGGGTAAGGGTTTCTTTAACTAATCTAGTGGAAGAGACTCGAGTGCTAAAATCCACGGGTTAGGGAGCGCAAATTACTTGCCTTGCCCCGGGTGCTAACAACCCACGCTACCCCGCTGGGGGAGAGGCATCATGGCACAGTTAATATGGGGGCCAGGCTTAAATGGCAGTACTATCCTCAGAAACAGGGTGCATGGAGGTATTATATCAGGGGCATGGTGTTTGACAGCATTATATTTAGGTACACAGCATGTAGTAGTATTATATTCAGGGGCATAGTGTGGCAGTATTATACCAGGGGCACAGTGTGTGGCAGTATTATATCAGGGGCACAGTGTGGGGCAGTATTATACCAGGGGCACAGTCTGTGGCAGTATTATACCAGGGGCACAGTGTGTGGCAGTATTATACCAGGGGCACAGTGTGGGGCAGTATTATACCAGGGGCACAGTCTGTGGCAGTATTATACCAGGGGCACAGTGTGTGGCAGTATTATACCAGGGGCACAGTGTGTGGCAGTATTATACCAGGGGCACAGTGTGGGGCAGTATTATACCAGGGGCACAGTCTGTGGCAGTATTATACCAGGGGCACAGTGTGTGGCAGTATTATACCAGGGGCACAGTGTGGGGCAGTATTATACCAGGGGCACAGTGTGTGGCAGTTGGAGAACGATTATGACTTAACAAATAATGTTTTACAACAGGCAGCACCTATTTCTGGCATGGCCCTGTGGCCGCTAGGTGTGAACCAGGTCTTAGCATTTAGTTTGGACCTTCACTGGATGGCAGGCCTGGATAAGTGGACCCCTACTAAGATTAGTTGAGTACCTCTGCTATATAGCATTGTGACTGATCTGCACCATAATGGGAATGGGTACCTAACCTGCCCTTGTATCAGTAACCAGTAAGTGGCCTTTTTTATGTGTGATTGATTTATTTATGTGTCATGAGTGATTTTTGTCCCATTTTTCTGTGATTTCTGTGATCCCATTTTGGCCAAAATATTAACTAATACCTCATGTTTGTCATATGGAGTATATCGTCTACCATGGGGCTAAGAGGTCCGTAAATATGTCTGCCAATATGTCTGCACGTATCTTCAGAGAATTCCTTGAAACATTTACTGACATCAGTGCATCTGCAGTTCTGTTTTAAGTTTTGAAGATTAAGTTAATATTCCCTTAATGTAAAATTAGCCAAACCAAGCGAAATAGAAAGTGCTGCACAATACCTAAGAGGTAAACTCCCACAGCCGTCCCGATGAGAAATCCAAGTGCAATGAGGAGGATAAACATCTTCTGGATGTTGCATCTGTCTTCTTTGAACTTTTCTAGAGATGAAAATAATTGATATATAAGTTGTTACAAGGAATAATTATATATATATATATATATATATATATATATATATATATATATATATCCAAGAAGAGGCTGCAGCACTCAAGGTTATGAGTGTAAAAAAAGGTGTTTATTCCATATCAATACAAAAAGTGCAACGTTTCTGCTGCCAATGCAGCCTTTTTCAAGCAACAAACAGTGATCACATGGGTGCTATATATATGTAAATGTACAAACAAATCAATAAAGAAACTAATCAAACAATTAAGAGGTATATACCATGTAAAGTGCAATAAGATATAGGGTAAAAACTACCGCTATAATGATAAAGTGCATAGTGGACCATGTATGTTAAAAACACAATGAAACTTTACAAAGGCCACAGTTTACAGACAAAAATGTCATAATACAGTAATTGCATCATTAAATTCAAACATGTGTTACATAATTAATGACAATACGGGAGGCGAGATGGTTCAGTTGCACTCACCCTATATATAATATATTCGAATCATGAATCCAGTGTAACCAGCGATGCAGCATGGGCGTCCGCGCGCGCGGCCACGTGACACGCCAAGTCACATGATCATCCTCCACCGTGTCACGTGTCCACGCGCACTTCCGGCCATGCGCACCGACATGTAAACAATGAACGGCCACATTGGAACAATTGCGCGTGTGCGCATGTCCAACAATGTGACTCTAAGTGCGGTTCGCAACGGCCGCAAAAAAGATCAGAATAGAGTTTAAGAAGTACCAAGTATAAGAAAAATTAGAATAAGATAAGTCCAGCATAAAAAATAAAAAAGTATATGGAGTAATAAGGTAAAGTATAAGTGAAATAGAGAAAAATGAATAAGTAAAATGAAAATAAGCTGAATGAATAAGTAATACAAAGGGAATAAGGAAAATTAAATGTGAAGGTAGAATAAAAGAAAATAAAGCTAAATAAATAAAAATTAATAAGGATTGATAGAAAAATATATATATAAAGAAATATATATATAAAAAAAAATATATATAAAAAAATAAAAAAATAATAAAAAATGTAAAAAAATAAAAAATAATAAATGAGAATAATAATAATTAAATGAGATAAAGTAAAATAAAATAAAATAAAAATGTTATAAAATAAATAGAAGTGGACAAAGATGCACATTGCTGTCTGTAAACCAGGCATGTATATCAATCACTCAGGGCCAAAATGTTTATTTATATATAGTAGTACCTCTGTGCCTATTATAGGGCCACCCAGGAAGGTGGTGTATCCTCACCCAGGTGAGCCCTACCGCAGGAGACGTGAAGGCGTAATTAAACGTCATCTCGCCAACTATGGAAGGCCAAATCATGAGGTTGGGTCACCCCCTTTTTTTAAAGGCCACTGCATCCATACAGACATCCGTACTTTATCAGACTGGTGCTCAATGTGTCCAAAAGAAATTAGATAAAATAAAATGAAATAAAATGAAATAAAATGAAAAAGAATAAATGAAAAAAAAATTTATGAAAAAAATAAAAAAAATTTTTTTAGGAAAAATGAAAAAAATAAATAAAAAAATAAAAATATAAGAAATAAAAAATAATAATAATAAAAATGATAGAAGTAATAAAAAAGAGATAAGAAAAGGAGTCAAAGAGGAAGAATAAATCATTTATTGAAAGAAAGAGTCACCATAATAATAACATAGTAGGGTTGAATATAGGTCACACTGAGCTAAATAATAATGTCTCAAGATAACAAAGTCTATAGGGTGGCTGCAACATTCTCCTCTCGCCAACCTGAAAAACATAACAAAAAAATAAGATCAATGCAAAATATTGTAATGTTTGGTAAGTGATCACATTTCTTATACGTTCGTGATGCTTAGGTCCACAGTGAAGTGGGGTTTATGCACTATATATTTGGGGTGTTAAAGTAAAATCCACATTGAGGCCCTTTGGGCGAAGTGACTGTAGTTCAAAGATCCATTTCAATTCCAATTTTTTCAATTTGCTGATCCGATCACCTCCCCTCTTTTGTTGGGGTACGTGGTCGATCAGAGTGAAATGCAAATCCCGTTCGGTATGACCATGTTCAGTGCAATGTTTTGCCACTGGCAGGTCTAGCCGTTTTTTCCTAACCGTATACCGGTGGTGATTAAACCGAGTTTTAAAATCCCATGTGGTCTCACCTACATAGATGAGACCACATGGGCAAACCAAGGCATACACAACAAATGTGGAAGTACAGGTCAAGTAGTACTTGAGGTCATACACCTTGCCGCTAGTGGGGTGCGTAAACTGTGGACCCTTGACCATCTGGGAACAGTTAACGCACCGGCAGCAAGGGTATGAACCCTTGTTTTGTACTGTAAGGTAACGCTGAGTGGAGGTCTGGCGAGACACATCAGCTTTGATCAATCTATCCTTGAGGTTGCGAGGTCGCCGGTAGGACATAAGGGGCGGGCTCGCAAACTCAGGGATCTACGGAAAAGATTCACCCAGTAATCTCCAATGTTTGTTGACCACTCTGGAAATTAATCCCGAGTGGTCACCAAATGTAGATACAAAAGGGACACGGGGCACAGAAGACTTAGTTCTAGATTCATGGATCAGTTTTGTTCTGTCCATCTGCATGACATGCTGTTTGCTCTCTTCCAAAAGTTTGGAGGGGTAGCCACGTTGAGAAAAATTTCTAATCATTTTGTCCAGGGCTGGTTCCAATTCATCCTCTCTCTCGATGATCCGTCTTGCCCTCATCATTTGACTTGTGGGCAAAGACCGGACCATCAGGCGAGGATGGTTACTTCTATAATGTAACATAGAGTTACAGTCTGTAGGTTTTGTATACAGACTTGTAACTAAACGATGTTCATTAATAGAAACAATAGTATCCAGAAAATTAACCGAATTATGTGATGCTGTTAAAGTAAATTTAATGTGTGTATTAATAGAATTCAAAAAGTGATGGAAATCATAAAGTGAATCTAACGTGCCCTTCCAGACCAAGAAGACATCGTCTATGTATCTCCACCACCCCAACAGGTTGTCAGAGTGGTGGGACACATAGATAGATGTCTCCTCCAGCACCGCCATGTACACGTTGGCATACGTAGGCGCCACGTTCGTGCCCATGGCGGTGCCGGTGGTCTGGAGGTAAAAAACATCATTAAAGAGAAAATAATTGTTTTGTAAAATTGTGTACAATAAATTAATCACAAATTCGGTTTGTTCTGGTGAGTAATCACGTTCAATCGTGGACCTGACAGCCTGCACACCCCCATCGTGTGGGATGGAGGTGTACAGGCTAGTCACGTCCAGAGTAGCCACAATGGTATCGTCAGGGATATACATATCCGATATTTTTTTAAGAAAATCCGATGTGTCTCTCAGGTAAGATCTTGCGCGCATGGCATATGGGCGCAAGATCTGATCTGTGAAAATAGACAAGCCACTTGTGATAGAACCCCTCCCGGAGACTATAGGTCTTCCAGGGGGGTTCTGCAGGGACTTGTGTATTTTTGGTAGCAGGTATAAAACAGGAGTTACAGGATGTTCAACATGCAAAAAATTATACAATGTCCCATCTATTAAGCCCTTCTCCAAAGCGGTATCAAGCAAATCCATGACTCTTGTGGAGATTTCCTTAGTAGGATCACGGGACAGAGTGCGGTATGTATATTGGTCACTTAATTGTCGATTTGCCTCTTCAATATACTTACTACGATCCATAACCACAATGGCTCCGCCCTTGTCTGCAGGCTTCATTACCAGATTGTGGTTATGGATCAAGTCATTGAGGGACTGCATTTCAACTCTGGTGAGATTGAAATGTGATGGCTCTGTAGGTGCAATTCTTAGTTTCTCAATATCACGTCTAACAAATTGGCAAAAAGTTTCAAATCCACAAGAGTCAATGGCAGGCTGGAAACGACTAGGAATATGTAAGTCAAAATCAGAAAAGGCGAAGCCTTGTGTCTGAGATTGATTAGAGGGTACAAACACATCATTGGTAACTGGATGTTGTGAAAACCAAATTTTTAACTTAATTTTCCTGAAAAACTGTAAACAATCTAGCTCTAGTTGGAACCAGTCAGTAAAATGGGAGGGGCAATAGTTAAGTCCTTTGGACAATAATTTCAGTTGATCAGATGTCAAAGGAACAGATGAAATATTTAACGTGGCTCTTGTGTCTACTTCTTCTTGAATGGTAGTTTGGCCTGTTGAGTTTTTGGATTCCTCTGTGCCCTGGTTCTCCCGGAATTTTCTATGGCGTCGCCCGCCCCTTCGGGTGGGTCCTCTTTGGGTCTTGATTCTACGCCTAAAAAATCAGAATTATTTTGAACAACATTTTTAGAGTCAAAAAAAGTGTTTTTAGAGTCTATATCAGTATCTTTTTGACGACGGAATTTCTTCTGGGAATATTGATTTCCCCATGTATATACACGTCCTGTAGAATAATCATGATTGTCCCTGTGCCACTTATGTCTTTTCATGGTCTCCTGATCCGTTTTGAATTTAGAAAGAAATTTATCCTGTTTATCAATAAGTTTACCAAACATCTTCCAAACACAAGGAGCGTAATGATGTTACAATAGTATCAATGCGGAGTTGGGTTTCTTTAGAGTCTTTCTGTAGAAACTCCAAATTAAGTAAAATGATGTCAAAGGAGTATTTGTTGGAGATTAACTCATATTTAGACCGGTAATCCAAATCATGTGCATAGGCATTTTCACTTGGTTGAAATCTCAAGCCTCTCGGGATACGGTTAAATTTAAGGTATTCATTCAAAGTGACAATATGCAAATTCAAAGCAGACAGTCTCTTGGTTTCATTAGTATATTGGCGTTGTAAATCAACAAGCGATGGTGTATGTAAAAAGGAAGCGTCCCCACAAATTTCACTGCGTATCCTATTAACATCATCAGCAGTATAAGAAAAAGTATTGATAGGAATCACCGTATCAGTAGTAGGTTCAGAAGTCATCATGGTATCAGGGTGCAGGCTCCAGTGACCAACTCTAGACAGCAAACAAAAATGTAGAGCAGCGCCCAAGTAGATAGTAGATGGTGCAGGCAGCGAAGAAAAAATCCTAGGTCAAGGTAGGTTACACATCCAAGAAGAGGCTGCAGCACTCAAGGTTATGAGTGTAAAAAAAGGTGTTTATTCCATATCAATACAAAAAGTGCAACATTTCTGCTGCCAATGCAGCCTTTTTCAAGCAACAAACAGTGATCACATGGGTGCTATATATATGTAAATGTACAAACAAATCAATAAAGAAACTAATCAAACAATTAAGAGGTATATACCATGTAAAGTGCAATAAGATATAGGGTAAAAACTACCGCTATAATGATAAAGTGCATAGTGGACCATGTATGTTAAAAACACAATGAAACTTTACAAAGGCCACAGTTTACAGACAAAAATGTCATAATACAGTAATTGCATCATTAAATTCAAACATGTGTTACATAATTAATGACAATACGGGAGGCGAGATGGTTCAGTTGCACTCACCCTATATATAATATATTCGAATCATGAATCCAGTGTAACCAGCGATGCAGCATGGGCGTCCGCGCGCGCGGCCACGTGACACGCCAAGTCACATGATCATCCTCCACCATGTCACGTGTCCGCGCGCACTTCCGGCCATGCGCACCGACATGTAAACAATGAACGGCCACATTGGAACAATTGCGCGTGTGCGCATGTCCAACAATGTGACTCTAAGTGCGGTTCGCAACGTGGCTACCCCTCCAAACTTTTGGAAGAGAGCAAACAGCATGTCATGCAGATGGACAGAACAAAACTGATCCATGAATCTAGAACTAAGTCTTCTGTGCCCCGTGTCCCTTTTGTATCTACATTTGGTGACCACTCGGGATTAATTTCCAGAGTGGTCAACAAACATTGGAGATTACTGGGTGAATCTTTTCCGCAGATCCCTAAGTTTGCGAGCCCGCCCCTTATGTCCTACCGGCGACCTCGCAACCTCAAGGATAGATTGATCAAAGCTGATGTGTCTCGCCAGACCTCCACTCAGCGTTACCTTACAGTACAAAACAAGGGTTCATACCCTTGCTGCCGGTGCGTTAACTGTTCCCAGATGGTCAAGGGTCCACAGTTTACGCACCCCACTAGCGGCAAGGTGTATGACCTCAAGTACTACTTGACCTGTACTTCCACATTTGTTGTGTATGCCTTGGTTTGCCCATGTGGTCTCATCTATGTAGGTGAGACCACATGGGATTTTAAAACTCGGTTTAATCACCACCGGTATACGGTTAGGAAAAAACGGCTAGACCTGCCAGTGGCAAAACATTGCACTGAACATGGTCATACCGAACGGGATTTGCATTTCACTCTGATCGACCACGTACCCCAACAAAAGAGGGGAGGTGATCGGATCAGCAAATTGAAAAAATTGGAATTGAAATGGATCTTTGAACTACAGTCACTTCGCCCAAAGGGCCTCAATGTGGATTTTACTTTAACACCCCAAATATATAGTGCATAAACCCCACTTCACTGTGGACCTAAGCATCACGAACGTATAAGAAATGTGATCACTTACCAAACATTACAATATTTTGCATTGATCTTATTTTTTTGTTATGTTTTTCAGGTTGGCGAGAGGAGAATGTTGCAGCCACCCTATAGACTTTGTTATCTTGAGACATTATTATTTAGCTCAGTGTGACCTATATTCAACCCTACTATGTTATTATTATGGTGACTCTTTCAATAAATGATTTATTCTTCCTCTTTGACTCCTTTTCTTATCTCTTTTTTATTACTTCTATCATTTTTATTATTATTATTTTTTATTTCTTATATTTTTATTTTTTTATTTATTTTTTTCATTTTTCCTAAAAAAATTTTTTTTATTTTTTTCATAAAATTTTTTTTCATTTATTCTTTTTCATTTTATTTCATTTTATTTCATTTTATTTTATCTAATTTCTTTTGGACACATTGAGCACCAGTCTGATAAAGTACGGATGTCTGTATGGATGCAGTGGCCTTTAAAAAAAGGGGGTGACCCAACCTCATGATTTGGCCTTCCATAGTTGGCGAGATGACGTTTAATTACGCCTTCACGTCTCCTGCGGTAGGGCTCACCTGGGTGAGGATACACCACCTTCCTGGGTGGCCCTATAATAGGCACAGAGGTACTACTATATATAAATAAACATTTTGGCCCTGAGTGATTGATATACATGCCTGGTTTACAGACAGCAATGTGCATCTTTGTCCACTTCTATTTATTTTATAACATTTTTATTTTATTTTATTTTACTTTATCTCATTTAATTATTATTATTCTCATTTATTATTTTTTATTTTTTTACATTTTTTATTATTTTTTTATTTTTTTATATATATATTTTTTTTTATATATATTTCTTTATATATATATTTTTCTATCAATCCTTATTAATTTTTATTTATTTAGCTTTATTTTCTTTTATTCTACCTTCACATTTAATTTTCCTTATTCCCTTTGTATTACTTATTCATTCAGCTTATTTTCATTTTACTTATTCATTTTTCTCTATTTCACTTATACTTTACCTTATTACTCCATATACTTTTTTATTTTTTATACTGGACTTATCTTATTCTAATTTTTCTTATACTTGGTACTTCTTAAACTCTATTCTGATCTTTTTTGCGGCCGTTGCGAACCGCACTTAGAGTCACATTGTTGGACATGCGCACACGCGCAATTGTTCCAATGTGGCCGTTCATTGTTTACATGTCGGTGCGCATGGCCGGAAGTGCGCGCGGACACGTGACACGGTGGAGGATGATCATGTGACTTGGCGTGTCACGTGGCCGCGCGCGCGCGGACGCCCATGCTGCATCGCTGGTTACACTGGATTCATGATTCGAATATATTATATATAGGGTGAGTGCAACTGAACCATCTCGCCTCCCGTATTGTCATTAATTATGTAACACATGTTTGAATTTAATGATGCAATTACTGTATTATGACATTTTTGTCTGTAAACTGTGGCCTTTGTAAAGTTTCATTGTGTTTTTAACATACATGGTCCACTATGCACTTTATCATTATAGCGGTAGTTTTTACCCTATATCTTATTGCACTTTACATGGTATATACCTCTTAATTGTTTGATTAGTTTCTTTATTGATTTGTTTGTACATTTACATATATATAGCACCCATGTGATCACTGTTTGTTGCTTGAAAAAGGCTGCATTGGCAGCAGAAACGTTGCACTTTTTGTATTGATATGGAATAAACACCTTTTTTTACACTCATAACCTTGAGTGCTGCAGCCTCTTCTTGGATGTGTAACCTACCTTGACCTAGGATTTTTTCTTCGCTGCCTGCACCATCTACTATCTACTTGGGCGCTGCTCTACATTTTTGTTTGCTATATATATATATATATATATATATATATATACTCTAAGGATGACCTTACAATTCCACAATGTTACATAAGATTCTGCTGCTTTAGACCTCAGAACACCATTGTAAAGCTTACTGAGAATTAAATAAAATATAGCTGATTTGATAAAGTTGCTGGTCTTATTGCAGTTCAGTGTCATTAACTTCAATGGAGATAATCAGCTAAATACTAGATGTACTATGTTGGCTTCATATTTTCATTATGTTGGATAAAATAAACAAGAACTACTTTAAATGACCATGTTTCTTTTATTGCTGGATTATTCACAGTTGGTGGACCAAGTATCCGATTACCCAAAGATCATACACTGGTAAAAGATTATGGCTGACTGACAGGGAGGAGCAATGTCTAGCTTTGTAACACATTAACCCCTTACTGCAAATGGACTTTAAATAATGTCCATTTGCGGCTCCCGAGGTATGACGTGCACTGAGCAGGTGAACGCACATCATACCCGGTGGATCCCGGTTGCTATAAGCTAATGCTGGACATCGCCGATTGGGCTGATGTCGGGCATTAAGCCTTTAGACACGGCATTCAAACTTGATAGACGCGTCTAAAACTAAAGTAAACATTGCTGGTTATCTCAGTGGTGCTGTTCAGGACCACTGCGGGGAAATTGTGGCATTCCGAACAGCTTGCAGGATCCCTACCTGCCTCCTCGCTGTCTGATCGCCAAATGACTGCTCCGTGCCTGAGATCCAGGCAGGAGCAGTCGAGCGGCGATAACACTGATCAATGCCATGCTATTGCATGGGACTGATCAGTGTAAGAGATCAGAGTACTGCATCTTATATTCCCCTATGGGGGCTATAACATTGCAAAATAAAGTGTAAAAAAAAAGTTAATAAATGTGATTTAACCTCTTCCCTAATAAAAGTTTTGATCACCCCTTTTCCAATAAAAAAAAAACTGTAAATAAAAATAAACATGTGTGGTATCGCCACGTGTGTAAATGTCTGAACTATTAAAATACATAGATAATTCAACCGTCAATGGTGTAGGTCAATGGTGTACGCGCAAAAAAAATCCAACGTCCAAAATTGTATTTTTGGTCACTTTTTATACCATAAAAAAATGAATAAAAAGTGATCTAAAAGTCCAAACAAAACAAAGATGGTACTGATAAAAACTTCAGATCACGGTGCAAAAAATGAGCCCTCATACTACCCCTGATACGGAAAAATAGAGGACAGTTTTCAACGTATAATTTTTTTTTGTAGTAAAATAAAATCAAACCTAATCTTTGCGACCATACAGAATAAATATAAGGTGCAATTTTTACCGAAAACTGCACTGCATAGAAACGGAAGCCGCTAAAAATTACAAAATGGCTTAAAAAAAATTAAATTCCACACA
Organism: Hyla sarda; assembly: GCF_029499605.1. Classification (NCBI taxonomy): domain Eukaryota; kingdom Metazoa; phylum Chordata; class Amphibia; order Anura; family Hylidae; genus Hyla; species Hyla sarda. Next base: position 86,609,351 of record NC_079198.1, read on the forward strand.
AATCATTTTTTTCTGGTTTCACCATAGATTTTGTGGTGAAATTATTAATGGTATCACAAAGTAAGATTGTTGGAGCAAAGAAAAAGCACTCATATGGATTTTTAGGTGGAAAATTGAAAGTTTTATGATTTTTAGAAGGTGAGGAGGAAAAACAAAAGTGCAAAAATGAAAAATCGCCAAAAGAGGGAAGGAGTTAAATGGGCACTTCTCCAGAAAACAGATGGTGGTCCAGCACATAGGAATATGTAGCTTTATTTCGTAACTTGACACACACAGGTAAAATCAACTTCAGCAGCAGACGCGTTTCAAGCACATGCGCTCTTTCTGTGATGTCCGACTGCTCTCAGGTGCAGGGTTAAATACCTAAACAGTGGGTGGAACTATGAAAAGCTCCAATACCTCACCCTCAACCTGAGAGAAGACGATAAAAATAAGTTAATAAGTTAATATGACATACTACATGAAATCAACATTGTTAAAACCATATTGGATCAAACACAGCATGTTTACAAAGAAATATCAAAATTTGTATCACAAGATGTGATATGGAAGGATATGTATAAATATAACCCCTTAAGGGCACGCACCATAAATGCACGGCATTGCATAGCGATACTTCACGCACAGCACGGTACACTTACGGTGCAGCTGTGCTGCGAGTGCAGGAGTCGCCCTGGGGGCTGTCAGCAGCTGTGGACCCGCCGGTAATGGCGAACATCAGCGATCACATGTCTGCCCTTTACCCCTCAGATGCCGTGATCAATACAGATCACGGTATCTACGGCAGTGCGGCACTTAACCCCTTTTCATGACCCAGGCTTTTTCCGTTTTTGCACTTTTGTTTTTTCCTCTTTACTTTAAAAAATCTTAACTCTTTAAATTTTGCACCTAAAAATCCATATGATGGCTTATTTTTTTACACCAACAATTCTAATTTTTAGTGACATCAGTCATTTTACACCAAAAAATATGATGAAACAGAAAAAAAAAATCATTGTGTGACAAAATTGAAGAAAAAACACCATTTTGTAAATTTTCAGGGATTCCATTTCTACTAGGGATGTCCCGATACCGATACTGGTATCGATATCGGGGCCGATACTAGCTATTTGCATAGTATTGGGGACTCGTTTAATGTCCCCGATACCATGCCCGATACCTGCTGCCGCTCCACTGTCCCGTTCTTCCGTCCTCCGGGCCGCATCATGTTGTCCTATGGAGGAGCATGTGACATATACTTCACTCCGCCTCCTCCCCTGCGCCCAGTGTAACGCTACGGCCCTGCTGCTGTTTAAATGGGGGCCCTGCTGCTGTTTAAATGGGGGCCCACTGTCTAAAGGGGGGCTGTGGTCTACAGGGGGGCTGCTACTTATGTCTACAGGGGGGCTGCTGTCTACAAGGGGGCTGCTGCTAATGTCTGCAAGGGGATACTACCTACTATTAAAGGCAATCTTACTGCAGAGTCACCTGTACTAACTTGAATTTATATGTAGGTAGATGCAGGTGACCCGGTTTCTGCCGCTGCTCACCATGTGGTCATCTATCTCACGGCAAATGCAAATACCCTGTTCTGTCCAATAGAGGAGAGAGAACAAGGACCCACATATCATACGGTAAACAGCATCAGAAACCGCGTCACCCTGGGGTCAGATTCCCTTTAAAATATAAGTACTTGGTATTGTACTTGGTATCGGCGAGTACTAGAATTAAAGCATCGGTACTCGTACTTGGTCTTAAAAAAATGGTATTGGCACATCCCTAATTTCTAGGCAGTAAATTTTGGGGTAAATATGACACCTTTTCTTTATTCTGTAGGTCCATACGATTAAAATGATACCCTACTTATATAGGTTTGATTTTGTCTTACTTCTGGAAAAAATCTAAACTACATGCAGGAAAATTTATATGTTTAAAATTGTCATCTTCTGACCCCTATAACTTTTTAATTTTTCCGCGTACAGGGCGGTATTAGCCACGGGTCCCGGCCGTTGCTAGGTACCGGGCCCGACCCACTATTAAACGGGGCCACCCCGTGGCCCCGCATTATAGAAAGGGAAAGGAACCAGGACGTACCAGTACATCCTGGGTCGGGAAGGGGTTAAATTGGCTGATCTGATCGCCCTCAGCACCCTGCGGTCCCCTCACCTGCCTTCATCCATATCCCGGGGTCTTCTGCACTGATCTGCCTTCAAGCAGACCAGAGCAGAAGATCGCCAATAATACTGATCAGTGCTATGCCCCATGCATAGCACTAAATAGTATTAGTAATTTAATGATTGCTATAAATAATTCCCTATGGGGTCTATTCAAACTGAAAAAAAATTATAAAAAGCGATCAAAAAGTCACAAATACACAAAAGTGGTACTAAAACAAACTAAAGATCATGGTGCAAAAATTGAGCTCTCATACCTCCCTGAATACGGAAAAAATAAGAAAGTTGGAAGTGGTCAAAATAGGGCAATTTTAAACGTACTGATTTTGTAAAAAAAAGCTTGCGATTTTTTTAAAGCAGTACAATAATAGAAATATATGTAACCATGGGTATCATGTTAAATGGGCATTGTCACCAACATTTTTTTTATATGTTGCAGTACTTACAGTACAGACCAAAAGTTTGGACACACCTTCACATTCAGAGTTTTCTTTATTTTCATGACTATGAAAATTGTAGATTCACATTGAAGGCATTAAAACTAACACATTTGGAATTATATACATAACAAAAAAGTGTGAAACAACTGAAAATATGTCATATTCTAGGTTCTTCAAAGTAGCCACCTTTTGCTTTGATTACTGCTTTGCACCCTCTTGGCATTCTCTTGTTGAGACTCAAGAGGTAGTCACCTGAAATGGTTTTCACTTCATAGGTGTGCTGGTGTGGAGGAGGAGGTGTGATGGTGTGGGGGTGCTTTGCTGGTGACACTGTTGGGGATTTATTCAAAATTGAAGGCATATTGAACCAGCATCTTGCAGCGGCATGCTATTCCATCCGGTTTGCGTTTAGTTGGACCATCATTTCTTTTTCAACAGGACAATGACCCCAACCACACCTCCAGGCTGTGTAAGGGCTATTTGACCAAGAAGGAGAGTGATGGGGTGCTGCGCCAGATGACCTGGCCTCCACAGTCACCGAACCTGAACCCAATCGAGATGGTTTGGGGTGAGCTGGACCGCAGAGTGAAGGCAAAAGGGCCAACAAGTGCTAAGCATCTCTGGGAACTCCGTCAAGACTGTTGGAAGACCATTTCAGGTGACTACCTCTTGAAGCTCATCAAGAGAATGCCAAGAGTGTGCAAAGCAGTAAAGCAAAAGGTGGCTAGAACCTAGAATATGACATATTTTCACACTTTTTTTGTTATGTATATAATTCCACATGTATTAATTCATAGTTTTGATGCCTTCAGTTTGAATCTACAATTTTCATAGTCATGAAAATGAAGAAAACTCTGAATGAGAAGGTGTGTCCAAACTTTTGGTCTGTACTGTATGTACTACAACATATCTCTAATATAGTTTAATTTTTAAAATTTAAATGCTTTAATTTACATTTGAAAATCGGCCACTAGGGGTCTCCCTCCTAATTAGTTCAGCCTGCGCTCGCTCCCTGCCTGTCAATCAGACAGGTGGGAGTGAGCGCTGTGAAAGCCGGGGCTGTGCGCATTGGCTACCTAGCCTCGCACGCCGTCCCTGCCTCCCGACATACGCGCGGTAGCATGCAGTGCTGCACTGCTGTCTTGGACATTGGGAGTTGTAAGGTATCGGGGGAGCGGGTAGCGCTTTATATGGAGGCTTGCCGGGGCGGGGGGATTTGCGCTGCAGCCGTGGTCTTATAAGGAACTGGGGGGAGGGGTTATGGGGGAGCGGGGTGCCGTGACCGCTACATTACAAGATTGATTTCAGCACGGGGTGCCTCTAGTTGTTTCACCACTACAACTCCCTACATGCCCTGACAGCCAATAGATGTCAGGGCAATCTGGGAGTTGTAGTGGTGAAACAGCTGGAGGCACCCTGTATAGGTGAACTAAGGGCGGAAGTCGGCACCCCCAGCAGGCATCAGTGACATCACGCCTGCTGGGGAAGTCTGCCTGGTAGTGAGCACACTACCAGGCAGACATAAAGTTATTTCTAAGATAGTAAAAAAAAAATTAAGGCAGGGATGTGGTTAGGGATAAATGGGCAATAGGCGGGGACAGAAAAAAAAATATATAGGATGGTGTGAGCTACTCTTTAATCATATGGACCCAGAGAATAAAGACAACACGATTTTTACCGTAAAGTGTACATCGTGAAAACAACCCCTCCAAATTTGCAAAATGAAGATTTTTGTTGACATTTCCTTATATAATTTTTTTTTTGGGGGGGTTTAACATACATTTTAGGGTACAACGAGTGATGTAATTACAAAGTACAACTGGTCACGCAAAAAACAAGCCCTCATATGGGTCTGTGAAATTTAAGAGTTATGGATTTTAGCAGGCGAGGAGGAAAAACGAAAAGGCTAAAATAAAATTTTCTGTCTCCTTAAGGTCAAAATGGATCCTTAAGGGGATAATATAATACAGTATTGGCAACATTATTTATTAATAGTGGAATAGCAGTTCACGGCGAACATTCATTCCAAATGGAGCCCTTGTTCCTAAAGTAAAGCCAAAATGGTTTTAACAATGTTGATTTCATTATACCAAAAGAAAGCATAAAATGGCTAACAGCCACAGCTGGTCCACATTACATATAACCGCCTACAAAATAGAACCAGACTGTGTTAAATATATAAATACAATTTATTAACATATGTGCAAGAAATATATGACATACATTTAAAATGGGAAAGAATAAAATACGGCACTAGAGTCACAACCGCAGAAGATTGGAGACGGCAGGATGGAAGTCAATACATGGAATACATAGTATGCAGGGAAAATGAGCACAGTATCTTAATAATACAAAACATGTGGGACTGGTTGACAAAGGTGGTTAAAGAATAAATAATGTTACTGTTACGCCGAGCGCTCCGGGTCCCTGCTCCTCCCCGGAGCGCTCGCGGCGTTCCTCTCTCTGCAGCGCCCCGGTCAGACCCGCTGACCGGGAGAGCTGCACTGACATTGCCGGCGGGGATGCGATTCGCATAGCGGGACACGCCCGCTCGCGAATCGCATCCCAAGTCACTCACCTGTCCCGGTCCCCGGCTGTCACGTCCTGGTGCGCGCGGCTCCGCTCCTTAGGGCGCGCGCGTGCCAGCTCTCTAAGATTTAAAGGGCCAGTGCACCAATGATTGGTGCCTGGCCCAATCAGCCTAATTAGCTTCCACCTGCTCCCTGTCCATATTACCTCACTTCCCCTGCACTTCCTGGCCGGATCTTGTTGCCTTGTGCCAGTGAAAGCGTTTAGTGTTGTCCAAAGCCTGTGTTCCAGATCTCCTGCTATCCTCATTGACTACGAACCTTGCCGCCTGCCCCGACCTTCTGCTACGTCTGACCTTGGTCTGCCTAGTCCTTCTATCCCACGCCTTCTCAGCAGTCAGCGAGGTTGAGCCGTTGCCGGTGGATGCGACATGGTTGCTACCGCCGCAGCAAGACCATCCCGCTTTGCGGCGGGCTCTGGTGAAAACCAGTAGCAACCCTAGAAACGGTCCACCGACACGGTCCACGCCAATCCCTCGCTGACACAGAGGATCCACATCCAGCTAGCCGAATCCTAACAGTAGATCTGGCCATGGATCCTGCTGAGGTGCCGCTGCCAAGTCTCGCTGACCTACCCACGGTGGTCGCCCAGCAATCGCAGCAAATTGCCCAACAAGGACAGCAGCTGTCGCAGTTGACCGCCACATTACAGCAACTTCTGCCTCTGCTACAGCAGCAACCATCTCCTCCGCCAGCTCCTGCACCTCCTCCACAGCGAGTGGCCGCTCCTAGCCTCCGCTTGATGGGGACTCTAGACTCTGCCGTGGCTTCTTGTCTCAATGTTCCCTATATATGGAGATGTTGTCGGACCAATTTTCTACAGAACGGTCTAAGGTGGCGTTCGTAGTGAGTCTTCTGTCTGGAAAGGCCTTGTCTTGGGCCACACCGCTCTGGGACCGCAATGATCCTGCCACATTCCAGTCCTTCTTCGCTGAAGTCCGTAGTGTCTTCGAGGAACCAGCCCGAGCTTCTTCTACCGAGACTGCCCTGCTGAACCTGGTCCAGGGTAATTCTTCAGTAGGCGAGTACGCCATTCAATTTCGTACTCTCGCTTCCAAATTATCTTGGAATAACGAGGCTCTCTGCGCGACCTTTAAAAAAGGCCTATCCAGTAACATCAAGGATGTGCTGGCCGCACGAGAGATTCCTGCCAACCTGCAAGAACTTATCCATTTGGCCACCCGCATTGACATGCGTTTTTCTGAAAGACACCAGGAGCTCCGCCACAAAAAAGACCTTGATCTCTGGGCACCTCTCTCACAGTATCCTTTGCAATCTACCCCTGTGCCTCCCGCCGAGGAGGCTATGCAAGTGGATCGGTCTCGCCTGACCCATGAAGAGAGGACTCGCCGTAGGGATAAAAATTTATGTCTGTACTGCGCTAGTACCGAACACTTCTTGGTGGATTGCCCTATTCGCCCTCCACGTCTGGGAAACGCACGCACGCACCCAGCTCACGTGGGTGTGGCGTCTCTTGGTACGAAGTCTGCTTCTCCACGTCTCAGTGTGCCCGTGCGGATTTCTCCTTCTGCCAACTCCTCCTTCTCAGCCGCGGCCTTCTTGGACTCTGGTTCTTCTTGAAATTTTATTCTGGCCTCTTTGGTGAATAAGTTCTGCATCCCGGTGACCCGTCTCGTCAAGCCGCTCTACATTTCTTCGGTCAACGGAGTTAAATTGGACTGCACCGTGCGTTATCGCACAGAACCCCTGCTCATGAGCATTGGACGGCATCACGAAAAAATTTAACTTTTTGTTATGCCCAACTGCACCTCTGAAGTCCTCCTTGGTCTGTCATGGCTCCAACGCCACTCTCCTACCCTTGATTGGACCACCGGGGAGATCAAGAGCTGGGGTGCTTCTTGCCATAAAAAATGCCTCACGTCTGCTCCCAGTCCCGTCAGTCAAACCTCAGTGTCTCCTCCTTTATCTGGTCTCCCCAAGGCCTATCAGGACTATGCTGTGTCTCCTCCTCATAGCCCCCGTCCTGGTAACACTTTGCCCCGTGCCAAGCTTCACCCTCTTCCCCCCTCCCCACTCCCACGCCTTCTGGTTTGCCCGCTGTTGATGAGGTTTCCCGGGACTTCTCCACCATCTGGAAAGAGACTCAAAAATCCCTCATACAGGCCTCATCCCGGATGAAGAAACATCCTGACAAAAAGAGGGGGAGAACTAAGGGGGGGGGTACTGTTCCCCGGAGCGCTCGCGGCGTTCCTCTCTCTGCAGCGCCCCGGTCAGACCTGCTGACCGGGAGCGCTGCACTGACATTGCCGGCGGGGATGCGATTCGCATAGCGGGACGCGCCCGCTCGCGAATCGCATCCCAAGTCACTCACCTGTCCCGGTCCCCGGCTGTCACGTCCTGGCGTGCGCGGCTCCGCTCCTTAGGGCGCGCGCGCCAGCTCTCTAAGATTTAAAGGGCCAGTGCACCAATGATTGGTGCCTGGCCCAATCACCCTAATTAGCTTCCACCTGCTCCCTGTCCATATTACCTCACTTCCCCTGCACTTCCTGGCCGGATCTTGTTGCCTTGTGCCAGTGAAAGCGTTTAATGTTGTCCAAAGCCTGTGTTCCACATCTCCTGCTATCCTCATTGACTACGAACCTTGCCGCCTGCCCCGACCTTCTGCTACGTCTGACCTTGCCTCTGCCTAGTCCTTCTGTCCCACGCCTTCTCAGCAGTCAGCGAGGTTGAGCTGTTGCCGGTGGATACGACCTGGTTGCTACCGCCGCAGCAAGACCATCCCGCTTTGCGGCGGGTTCTGGTGAAAACCAGTAGCAACCCTAGAAATGGTCCACCGACACGGTCCACACCAATCCCTCGCTCACACAGAGGATCCACATCCAGCTAGCCGAATCCTAACAGTTACATTTCAAGAAGTGAAACCAATGCAAAAGGTGAGTAAATAAAAAGTAATAAAGGAATAAAAAAAGGAATATAGTGATAAGTGAAAAAGGTGCAAGAGAAAAAAAGTGCACATATAAAGTAGGTAAGTATTACACCAATATAATGGCAGATTACCCCATGTGTCTGGAGAGACGTTGCACAACAAAAACACGTAGGCTAATCACGTGCAAGCAGTGTTGGTGTGTGAATAATACAAAAAATTAAAAATTAATATTAGTAATGAATTAATTTATTTACAGATCACTAATCATACCTTCAATGAAGATACAGGTGAAAAATGTGCAAGCAAATGCAAAAAAAACACCAAAAGGATAAGCTGCGGCATAAAAAAGACAAATGACAAGGGGCAAAAAAGTGCCTATGTGTAGGCGCAATGAAGGTGCAAAATGCTTAATAACAAAGGTGTAGAAGAAGTGACACACTAAAAAAGGCTTAAAAAAAGGGTGACATTTTGGGCACTTAATGTTTTGTGTTGTCTGTCATGTATGTCCATGTCGGCCGACCACCAGGGTTGTTAGCTCCCCCCGTGTAGCAGATGTCACCATCGCTGCGCGAATTCAGCCGCTACTCAGTGATAGTCTGGGGAGGTTCAGCATTTGTTGCTGCCCTCAGGGTTATCGCTGTGTGCGCATGTGACTTCCCAGGGACTTGGAGGTGAATGCCTCCCTGTCCTGTCATGTATTACTCACCCTACGATGTTCTATGCGCGTGCGCACCTTTGGACATTGCAGGGGGCAGCGGCCCCAGGCTTCTCCTTGCGATGTCACTGAGTGACGCGCAACCAGCTCCGATCATGTGACTACCCGAGTATGACGCGGGATCACATGACCGCCGCCCCAGTCACATGACTGGGCCGAGGTAATCATCACAGGGGACGGAACTATATGCCTCCTCCTTGTTGTAGCACTATTTGTGTTGTGACTAGTGCGATCATGTGATTCCCTGTGCTTTATGCGGGATCACATGGTTGTCACTCTAGTCACATGATTGGGCGGAGTTAGCCAGCTTATATTGTTTTGACTAGGTGGTATTAGGGCACACAGTGATGACACAGTGACGCATTCTGTGATGTCACTATTACTACACAGGTGGTGTTCATCTAAGGTAGGAGTATTTTGTGTATGAACACCTTAATAGGTGGGCGGTCCATGGTCAGGATTGGCTAATGGAGGCATCAGTCTAGCCACATCAGGCATTTCATTGGATGAGAGATAGTTCATATACCCATCAGGCAGGGGCATTAGACACGCCCCCTGACGAAGCACAGGCAAAACGTACATTGGGGTAGGAGCTGGCAGGTGTGTGTCTGCATGGCAGGAGGACCTTTTATGTGGTTTGTCTAACATCTGTTAGCTTTTCCATGTTTTTTCACAGGTTATATCATTACTTTTGTTGTATATTGATTTCCCTTCTTGAAATGTAACATTTTGTATTATTAAGATACTGTGCTCATTTTCCCTGCATACTATGTATTCCATGTATTGACTTCCATCCTGCCGTCTCCAATCTTCTGCGGTTGTGACTCTAGTGCCATATTTTATTCTTTCCCATTTTAAATGTATGTCATATATTTCTTGCATAAATGTTGATTTCATGCAGTATGTCATGTTATCTTATTGTTATCATCTTCTCTCAGGTTGAGGGTGATGTATTGGAGCTTTCCATAGTGCACCTGAGAGCAGTCTAATGTCACAGAGAAAGAGCGCATGCGAAATGCCTCTGATGTAGTGGATTTTACTTGTGTGTCAAGTCCCGAAATAAAGCTGCATATCTCTATGTGCTGGACCACCGTCTGTTTTCTGGAGAATTGCTGTGTGCCTATCCGGGCACAGATCCATACACTCTTACGGTGAAGGTGAGCTGGATCTTTTGAACTCATTACTTTCATTAAATATGCACTGTCAGACCCAAAAACTTTTTATATGTTGTTACTAATGAAAATGAAAGATCTTTTGTAATATGGTTGTTTAAATTATTTTTTTTGAATATATAATAAAGAAAATGGATCCTGAAAATCCCACCACTAGGGGACCCTATACCTACTGGGACACTAACCATTCCTGCAGCAGCATCAGGCTTGTCTAGGAGTCATGGAGAAGAGATAATTCATGGACAAGGCTGCCTGAGCAGACAGACAGTGTATGGCTGGAGGCTGTATACCTGTGTTCGGCCCCACTTCAGTGGTCCAACCACTGCTCCTCTGGTCCGGACATAGCAGTAAGTCCCGGGACCGAAGTAGCTGCTCCATGCTCCGTCGCTGCTCGCTCCTCCATGCTCCGTCGCTGCTCGCTCCTCCATGCTCTGTTGCTATGGGCGCACGCACTTGACGTCAGTGAAGTCCCTGCATGCACCACCTTCCCGGCAGCCCCTGCGTTTTCAAAGTAAACGCTAGGCCGCCGAGAGCGCATCTCTGTGTCCCGAAAACCTCTTTCAGGACTCAGGGATGTCCTTTGGCAGCGATGGGCGGGATAAAGGTCCTCGGCGGGCCGCATGTGGCCCGCTGGCCGTAGTTTGAGGACCCCTGATTTAAACTATGTAAGACCCATTCAGTAAATGTTTCTTTTTATTTTTGCAGTCACTGTATTATTCATTTCACTCACAAAATAGATAAAAAAGGCAATTAAAGAAATAATATGCTAAGCCCTAAGCAAAAAAAAAAACTCTTCAGTCTTTGCTCTTTAAAGACTTATTCAAAAATGTTATCACTTTACATTGTTGATTTTGCTATGGCTTTTTTAATATCCTTCCACAATGGGATTGTGTGTAAGTGTCTATTATAAATTTTCTCTTTGATTGAACATCGTTTCATTTAATGAGTATTATAGAAATGAGATTGTATCACTATTGCAAACCCCTCTCAAGACTTGGCAATTTATTATGTGTTATATTATGTGTTAGTGTATTGATCAGGTGATATCAGATTTTCAACATAATACATTGCTTACTGCTAAGGGCATTTGTCTAAAAGGGAGACAATATTGTATTTGGTGTTTTATGCTTGATGAGATTTTCTTTTAAGGCAAGTTACCAGTTATTGCTGGTAAGATTGGTGTAAAAATTCTGAAAAGTTCCCTGTAAAATTGAATATTTTTATTTTTCACTGGACTCAACAATAATTCCCTCTTTGAGCAGTGGAGGAAAGGGTATAATAGATAAATACAGGACCTTAAAATAAACTGTTGGTCTGAGCACCATTCGTTGACAACCATCTGCAGAAGGTGGGACCTATAGAAAGTGAAAAGGGCTATTATAGTGGCACATTCTACCTTTCAACAGACTCTTTCATGTATATATTTCTCCAAGATCTCATAATATTCTGCATTCATTTCCCCAATGCATCCCTAATCCCATTGGCAGTTGACCCTCACCGATGATATGTCTGATTCATGTGCTATACAAGTTGTTGTGTTCTGCCCTTTAACAAAGGAGGAGGACCTCAAGAGCCGCCATTTCTGCCCTTCATATTAGTGTGAAATTTTATTCAACATGAGGGGGGAGCAGTCTTGCTATGTTTCGACTCACTCAATGGAGTCTTTATCAAGCTTGATAAAGACTCCATTGAGTGAGTCGAAACGTAGCACCATATGGGTGAATAAAGGATTTTTTCTTCTTCTTGAAACCGCTGGAGTGCCGCTGTTTGCTTCCTATTGGATTCCTGTTGTTCTCATACCTGTGGTCGGGGTTTGAGCTGGCTGAGCACCCGCATTGACACTTTATAGGCTTGAAGCCCTGTTACGGTGCTCCTTCATTATATTGTTTATATATATATATATATATATATATATATATATATATATATATATATATAGCACACTTTAGCGATTTTTGAGGGTAGGCATAAAGTTGCAAACAGCCCTACCTAAGCAGCTTTCAGTTTTAACTTTGCAGTGGTCGCTAATTTGTGGATGCCGCATGTAGGCAAAAAAAAAAAAAAAAACACAAACATCTTCAAAATGTCCAGGTCTGACCGGGCTTGCAAAACCTTCTTGAGAACTTATAAAACATTGCAAAACAGTAAAAAAAAATCTCAACTGTGACTTTTGTGTTTTGCTTATGTGCTCCAAATGTATTAAGTGTTTGTATGATAAATGCGTACATCAGAGAAACACAGTCTCGGCACTGGACGGCAAGAAGCGGCCCCTGGATAGTGTGGTGATGCACGTTTGAAAGAGAAGAATAAACTGAGTGTCTATATCAGGGGTGCTCTTACTTGGAACAAAAATCATTCAAAATACAAAATAAAGACAGGTTGAAGTAACAAACTCACCCAGTGATGATGCCAAAAAGAGACACATTATTTAATGTTCCAAAAGCAGACACCAGTAGCGGGGTAGGGAAAGAGAAGACAAGAGCTCGGCAGAACACCACAAGCTCCACTGTGCCCTTGTTTTCTCCCTCCCTACCCCGCTACTTGTATCTCCTTTTGGAACATGAAATAAAGTGTTTCCTTACGGCATCATCACTGGGTGAGTGCACTACTTCAACCTGTCTATTTTTGTATGATAAACATGTAGCACATAAACAAAACTGAAGCAAAAAAAAGAAATAACTTTAGAACTTACTTACCAAAGGCAACAATGATAAATGTCCCCCATAGTTGACATTTCTTGCTTGATATTTGTTTGAATATACATTTTATGAGTACTGTATGGTTAGAATAAGAAGTGTTATAGAGGTTGTCCCGTTCTTCAATTACTAACTTTATCTTTATGTTCAGTGCATTGGGGAATCAGGTCAGGTAAGCTCAAGATGACTTGTGCAACATCTGTACCTAAAAGAGAACTTTTACTTCCTATGGATCAACACTGAAGGTTAAACTTGATGGACTTAAAGGGGTTCTCCACCATAAGATAATTTTAGTACGTACCTGGCAGACAGTAATAGACAGGCTTAGGAAGGATCTGCGCTTGTCTTCGGGATAAATGACTATGTCATGAGATTACCATAATACTGTGGCTAGCTTTTTGTGAACTTGTATTTCCTGTTTCTTTTTTACTACAAATCCCACAATTCAATTTTCCTCCCTCCACACATCAGCCACCCCACCCATTGAAACATAAATGAGCTGCATCCATTCAAAGACCTGTGGTTTTCAATCAGGGTGCCTACAGCTGTTGCATTAGTTGCAGTTGATCTCCCTCCCACCAAGCGATCCCTCCACCCATTGAAGCAGACAGGCTCCCTGTCATCATCTGACTAGTGAATCAGGTCTCTGCCGCATTGCAACCTGGGAAAAATCTGAGATCACAGTCATTTTGTATGCTGATAAAAATAAATAATGGGGGGAAAATCACATAAGAATTGTGAGAAAACCGTCACACACAGGTAAAGACACTATATTATGAACTATACTAACTTTACAGCCCCTGTAGCATAGTCAAATAAAAAAAGAAAATCCTGGAATAGCCTAATGACACAACACAGAGATCTGCCTAGGTCTACTGGTTTGCATTCTACTGGTCACCACTTGCTGCATACAGCTCATGAGAAATTGTGTTTTCTTGTGTTACATCTAAGTCAAAATATATTGGAAAATTTAGCTGGATATTACTTTAACTGAAATAAAATAATATATAATAAAATATTCTGTAGTGGTCTGGACATCGCAAAGCAAAGTTCTCCTAAACGATTTACTTTTACAATTACTATTCCTAAATATAACAAATGATGAACTATTAGCCAGGTGAACAGGCATTTTTTGAGTTCCAAGCATTATAGTTGTTAAATGTTTTATTCATTTTGAATATATAACAAGGAAATAGATAGCTGTAAATTATTTATTTGGTTGTGAATATCTTTTCCTAAATTTATTATTTTCTGAATTGAAATCATTAGGCCAACCGGAATGCAAATCTATTCTCTCAATAAATAATATATCTGTATGCCTGCACTTTTTGTCATCTTCTCTCGAATGTTTCTGTTTTTTTTTTTACCAGTTCCATCTTGGGGCACATCACATTAAATGGCAACCCCTGCCAGATCACAAGATGAGGGTTATGTATTGCCCTGACACAATAAAGCATTGTATGGTACACAAAAAATGTTCATTCAAAAGAGTCACTGTTTGTGAGAATATACAACTAAAGGGTATTCCAGTATAAGAAAACTTTATGTTAATAAAATTATCACCCTATATATATTATATTACTTACTAATAAAGTGTTCTCACATATTGTACTTGTGGTGTCCCGGTACCGCATCCTATACGTTACCTATGTATGTGTGGGTCCCCATAGCCAGAGTCCCTAGGACGTAGGGATCCCTGTAATGTAGTTTACCCCTTGTCGCCTCTATTTCTACTGATAGACCAGTGGTCTATATAAGGTTAATGTAAATATAATGATATATCTGTAAATAAATGGTTAATTACCTGTGCCATAGCATTGCAGGACCTGCGGGTCATGTGACAAGGTGAACTCTATGGTATTAAGCTTAAGGACCTTTGGAGGCCCTGTGACGTAAGCAATCCCATTACTCTCTGTAATGGTGAATGGCAGATGTTCGGACTAATCGGATTCGCCCCGCCCCCCCTGCCCATATAAGGGAGCGGCGGCCATGTTTCTCTCTCTTACCTCGTGTGCTGTCATGAGAGAAGTATCTGCGCAGCAACTAACGCAGTGAGTTAGGCCCGAGCCTTGCGGCAACGGCTGAACAATTCTAAATCTAGAGTGTATCAATCCCCAGACACTCTGCAGCATCACCGGACCTAATAATACCCCTAAATCCGGATGGATCTGCAAATATCTACCCTAAATTCAGAGACTGTATGACTAGTAGTGTTGAGCGGCATAGGCCATATTCGAATTCGCGAATGTTCGCGAATATATGGACGAATATTCGCTAAATTTGCATATTCGTAATATTCGTGTTTTATTTTCGCATATGCGAAAATTCGCGTTTGTGAAAATTAGCATATGTAAAAACAAGCATATACAAAAATTGGCACAAACGAAAATTCGCATATGCGAAAAGTAGCATATGCAAATGTTCGCATATGCGAAAATTCGTACGCCAGTCTCACACTGTAGTATTAGAACCTTAATAACACCACACAAGCTGGAAGCAGAGAGGGGTGATCACTGTGATGTGTACTGTGATAAAAAAAACAAAAAAAAAACAATATTCGTAATTACGAATATATAGCGCTATATTCGCGAATATTCGCGAGTATGCGATATTCGCAAATAAAATTTGCATTGCGAATATTCGCAAGCAACACTAATGACTAGCTCAAGGTCCGCAACCACTGTCAGTCACTAAGCAAGATAAGGACTGTTTATATGAGACTGTTACTGTGCCTTGGATACTGCAAGCACTTAAGTAAAGTTGTGCAAGTTCAATCTCTTTGTGGACCTTCAGTCATTTCATGCACCTATCGTTACTGGGAAGGGCGGCGATAGACCGGAGCATTGACTCAGCATAACAGCCCTCAGCCTGGCGTCACGAACTATAGGGTTAACATTAACCCCTCCTATACCGATACCATACCACAACTACCATACACCCCCCCCAAGGGCTACTACATACTCACAAATGCTTTCGCTTGATTTACCCCTGACATGACATTGTGTAGTTGTTTCAATGTCAGTGTGGTGTTGTCCCAGCAGCTCCCTGCTACTCCCTCTCTACCAAGACAATGCATCATCCTCTGCTGTCTCAAGAGACATGCCCCCTGAGTGATGTCATCACCTCTGCCAGCTTACCAGCCCCTACATCTTACATCCCCATCTTCCTGTCATATACAAATCTTTATTTGGACATTAAGGGAGAATGAGATGTGTTTATGCTGCCTTGTGGAGCAATGCCACAGGCAGAGGACCAGACAGAGAGTGAATGCAAATTTACTGACAGAGCAAAAGTCTTCTGTGTACTAAAATATTCTGTAACAGGGGGGGTGGACAGGGGTGACAGGGGGTGGACATGGGTGACAGGGGGGTGAACAGGGGTGACAGGAGGGTGGACATGGGTGACAGGGGGGTGGACATGGGTGACAGGGGGGTGAACAGGGGTGTGGACATGGGTGACAGGGGGGTGGACATGTTTTATAACATTATTACGGACAGTGTACACACCTGACATCCTAACTGGCCGTGGTGTGGGATGAGTATGGACTGGATCGGTGCTTCCCAACCAGGGTGCCTCCAGCTGTTGCAAAACTATAACTCCCAGCATGCCTGGACAAACTTAGGCTGTCTGGGCATGCACGGAGTTGTAGTTTTATAACAGCTGGAGGCACCCTGGTTGGGAAACACTTAACTGTATACTTATATCATTGATTATATTGCTATATTTACATCCAGAGCTACCAGAGTAACACCACTTAAAGGGCCCCTGATCCTCGATGAGCCAACAGGGCTCCAAGGGGTCTCCCAACACCACAAAATGAATGGCCATGGGTGACAGGGGGGTAGACATAGGTGACAGGGGGGGTAGGACATGGGTGACAGGGATGACTGGGGGGGTAGGACACGGGTGACAGGGATAACAGGGGGGTGGACATGGGTGACAGGGATGACAGGGGGGTGGACATGGGTGACAGGGGGGTGGGCATGGGTGACAGAGATGACAGGGGGTGGACATGGGTGACAGGGGGGTGGGCATGGGTGACAGAGATGACAGGAGGTGGACATGGGTGACAGGGGGGAGGACATGGGTGACAGGGGGTGGTGATGGGTGAACAGGGATGACAGGGGGGTGGACATGGGTGACAGGGGGGAGGACATGGGTGACAGGGGGGAGGACATGGGTGCACAGGGGTGGCAGGGGGTGAACAGGGGTGACAGGGGGTGAACAGGGGTGACAGGGGGGCTGGACATGGGTGACAGGAGGGTGGACATGGGTGACAGGAGGGTGGACATGGGTGACAGGGGGGAGGACATGGGTGACGGGGGGAGGACATGGGTGACAGGGGGGTGGACAGGGGTGAACAGGGGTGGCAGGGGGTGAACAGGGGTGGCAGGGGGTGAACCGGGGTGGCAGGGGAGGGAACAGGGGTGACAGGGGGTGAACAGGGGTGACAGGGGGTGAATAGGGGTGACCAGGGGGGGAACAGGGGTGACAGGGGGGGGGTGGACATGGGTGACAGGGGGTGACAGGGGTGACAGGGGGGGTGAACATGGGTGACAGGGGGGGTGAACATGTTTTATAACATTATTACGGACAGTGTACACACCTGACATCCTAACTGGCCGTGGTGTGGGATGAGTATGGACTGGATTGGTGTTTCCCAACCAGGGTGCCTTCAGCTGTTGCAAAACTACAACTCCCAGCATGCCTGGACAGACTTAGGCTGTCCGGGCATGCTGGGAGTTGTAGTTTTGCTACAGCTGGAGGCACCCTGGTTGGGAAACACACTGGACTGGCGGGGGTTTGAGGGGGGCTAGACATGGATGACAGGGGGAGGGTAGACATGGGTGACAGGGGGGTAGGACACGGGTGACAGGGATGGACAGGGAGGTAGACAAGGCGGACATGGATGACGGGGGGTGGGGGACGGTGGACATGTGTGACGGGGGGGTGCAGAGGGTGGACCTGGGTGACGGTGGGGGGGGGGGTTTGGACAGGGTTGAGAAGGGGTAACAGGGGGGTGGAAAGGGTACGGTACCTTTGGAAATCTCACCTAACACCAGCCCGCGCAGCCAGCAGTTCCACGGCAGTCCGGCGCAAATGCAGCTCGCTCCGGGTAGGCACAATTTTCGGCTCACTGCGCCTCAAGGGGGAGGGTCACGCAGGAGATGCAGGGGACGCAGGAGGATGCTGTGTGCGCAGTGCGCATGCAGGCTTTTCTTCCCCCCTGCGCACAGGCCAGGGCGGGACATTTAAAAAAAAAAAATGTCGCCAAAATCACTGCTCTAACTACAAGATTTAGGCGGCCGCGAGGCCCCCTTTAGCGCGAGGCCTTAGGCGGCCGCCTATATCGACTAATTAGAGAGCCGCCTCTGTATATACCCCCCGCATATCGCTATTATATACCCCCCGCAGCGCATGTAGATATATATTTTATATGCCCCGCACAGCGCATCTATATACGTATGCTTCTGAAGCGCTATTAATGACTAATGCAGTGGTCTCCAACTTGTGGACCTCCAGATGTTTCAAAACTACAACTCCCAGCATGCCCGGGGTGGGGAAGTGGGGAACAGACCTATAGCGTTATCTGGTCCCCACTTCGCGACAATACATAATCCTCAGCAAACACCAGAGCTGCCCCATCGCCTCCCCCCATCCCCGGTGTTATAATTACCTGTTGCCGGGGCCCGGGGTCCGCGATCATTCTGGCTTCGGCGCTGTTGCTGTGCGCTGTCACTGTGCACACTGACGAGTGACGTCCCCAATGTAGTCGTGACGTCACCGACGCGTCAGTGTGCACAGTGACAGCGCACAGCAACAGCGCCAAAGCCAGCATGATCGTGGACCCCGGGCTGGGAAAAGGTAATTATAACACCGGGAATGGGGGGAGGCGATGGGGCAGCTCTGGTGTTTGCTGAGGATTATGTATTGTAGCGAAGTGGGGATAACGCTATATGTCTGGTCCCCACTTCACTTCTATATACATTTGCCTCTGAAGCGCAGTGGTCTCCAACCTGCGGACCTCCAGATGTAGCAAAACTACAACTCCCAGAATGCCCGGACAGCCAACGGCTGTCCGGGCATGCTGGGAGTTGTAGTTTTGAAACATCTGGAGGTCCGCAAGTTGGAGACCACTGCATTAGTCATTAATAGCGCTCCAGAGGCATAGCATACGTATATAGATGCGCTGTGCGGGGCATATATAATATATATCTACATGCGCTGCGGAGGGTATATAATAGCGCTTTGTGGGGGGTATATATATATGTGTTCACATGCGCTGCGGGGGGTATATAATAGCGCTGTGCGGGGGGGGGGGTATATATATATATATATACACATGCGCTGCGGGGGGTATATAATAGCGCTATGCGGGGGGTATAAATATATATGTACACATGCGCTGCGGGGGGTATATAATAGCGCTATGCGGGGGGATATATATGTACACATGCGCTGCGGGGGGTGTATAATAGCGCTGTGTGGGGGATATATATATGTACACATGCGCTGCGGGGGTGTATAATAGAGCTATGCAGGGGGTATATATATATATATATATATATATATATATATATATATATGTACACATGTGCTGCGGGGGTATACAATAGCGCTATGCGGGGGGATATATATATATATGTACACATGTGCTGCGGGGGGTATATAATAGCGCTATGCGGGGGGTATATATATATGTACACAAATGCGCTGCGGGGGGTATATAATATCGCTATGCGGGGGGTATAAATATATATGCACACATGCGCTGCGGGGGGTATATAATAGCGCTATGCGGGGGGTATATATATATGTACACATGCGTTGCGGGGGGTGCATAATAGCGTTGTGTGGGGGTGATATATATATATGTACACATGTGCTGCGGGGGTATATCATAGAGCTATGCGGGGGGTATATATATATATGTACACATGTGCTGCGGGGGGGTATATAATAGCGCTATGCGGGGGGATATATATATGTACACATGTGCTGCGGGGGGTATATAATAGCGCTATGCGGGGGATATATATATATGTACACATGCGTTGCGGGGGGGATATATATATGTACACATGTGCTGCGGGGGTATATAATAGAGCTATGCGGGGGGTATATATATATGTACACATGTGCTGCGGGGGGTATATAATAGCGCTATGCGGGGGGATATATATATATATGTACACATGTGCTGCGGGGGGTATATAATAGCGCTATGCGGGGGGATATATATATGTGTACACATGAGCTGCAGGGGGGATATAATAACGCTATGCGGGGTATATATATATATATATATATATATATATACATATATATATATATTTATGTGTACACATGCGTTGCAGGGACAAGACATATAGCGCAGCAGGGGGCAAGATATATAGAAGCTGTGGGAGCCAGACATATACAAAACCTCCAGCGATTCTATATATCTTTCCCCACCGCAGCTCGCAGGGATCCCTGATTGGCTCTTCCGTACGGGCCATTCAAGGATCCCTGCGGGAAATTTGAAAATGAAAGTGAAATACATCGCACATCGCTGGGGAGCGGACCATGCCGCCCGCTCCCCTGCTTAATAACTTTTGATCGGATCGGGTCTCAGAATTGAGACCCGATGCGATCAATCCCTTAGCCCCTGTATTACTACCCCCAACATGAAAAAGACCCTGTTGGATTCACTCGGTTTTCAGTAATTTCCAGACAGCTCAGAGCTGTCGGGTTTTAGTGAAGAAAAATTCACAGGTTTTCCTGTGAGTTTTTCATCATACTCCGAGTGTTTTTTCTTTTTTGTCGGGAACACGCCCCTTTTTGTGATAACCACACCCATTTTGACGGATTTAAAAAACATTCGGAGAGATGGTATCTTTTGTTGGGTTGTGCGACCAAATTTGTGTCGCATGGTCAGAAAAAGTCGGGTTGACATTAGTAAATGAGAACCATTGTCTCTGTGTTTTATTTTGATGTCACTATGTATGTTATAAAAAAATAAAAAAATATTAATATTTTTTTTCACTCTGGTGCCTGAGCCTTACAATGGTCTAACACTTTCTGTATAAATGACTTCTCATCGGTCATCTCATTGTCAGCTAAGGCAGGATGACAATTTACCATAACACCTATATTATAAAGGCAGAAAACTCACGCGGTGATGGATGCAGCTCATTTCCTCTCCTTTCATGCACAATGACCTCTGCCCAGGTCAGGGAGCAAGCCTTAAAGGGAATTTACCACTAGATTTACTGTATGCTGTCCTATCTAGTGACAGAGATATTACTTACATTTTTCTATGTACCAGTTCTCCTCCTGTGCAGGAGGATACGCACCGTGCCATGCCGCTCATCCCACATTCTGGCCACTCATTGACAGCTGTCTGCCTATATACTGTATACAGCTGCCAGTCAAAGGCCAAAGGGTGGAGGGAGCTGGTTCTCATTAACATCTAGAACTACCAAGCATGTGCACATAAAGGAGAAGACTAGTGGATCCATTTATTACAGATTATCCACCATTGAAGAGAATTGTAGCTGAAATGCAGGAAAACAACTCATCTACTACACCGCGCAAAGCCATCTGCTTCTGTCTATTTTACATGAATATGAGGGCATAGCATCCCCTTCAGTCAGCTGATTGACATGGGTGCCAGATGTAGGACCCCCCCCACCAATCAGATACTAATGGCCTATCCTGAAGACAGGCAATCAATAAAAACACCACGGGAAGCCCCCTTTAACCCCTTAAGGACCAAACCCATTTTGGCCTTAAGGATCAGAGCGTTTTTTGAACATCTGACCACTGTCACTTTAAACATTAATAACTCTGGGATGCTTTTAGTTATCATTCTGATTCCGAGATTTTTTTTTCATGACATATTCTACTTTAACATAGTGTTAAAATTTTGTGGTAACTTGCATCCTTTCTTGGTGAAAAATCCAAAAATTTCATGAAATTTTTTTTCATTTAGCATGTTTCAGACTTTGAAGCTTTCTGCTTGTAAGGAAAATGGATATTCCAATTTTTTTTTATTATTCACATATAAAATATGTCCACTTTATGTTTGCATCATAAAATTGATGAGTTTTTACTTTTGGAAGACATCAGAGGGCTTCAAAGTTCAGCAGCAATTTTCCAATTTTTCGCAAAATTTTATAACTCGCTATTTTTCAGGGACCAGTTCAGTTTTGAAGTGGATTTGAAGGCTCTTCATATTAGAAATACCCCACAAATGACCCCATTATAAAAAAAACTGCATCCCCCAAAGTATTCAAAATTACATTCAGTAAGTGTTTTAACCCTTTAGGTGTTTCACATGAATAGCAGCAAAGTGAAGGAGAAAATTCAAAATCTTCATTTTTTACACTCGCATGTTCTTGTAGACCCAATTTTTTAATTTTTGCAAGTAGTAAAAGGAGAAAATGTTTACTTGTCTTTGTAGCCCAATTTCTCTTGAGTAAGCACATACCTCATATGTCTATGTAAAGTGTTCGGCGGGTGCAGTAGAGGGCTCAGAAAGGAAGGAGCGACAAGGGGATTTTGGAGAGAACATTTTTCTGAAATGGTTTTTGGGGGGCATGTTACATTTAGGAAGCCCCTAGGGTGTCAAAACAGCAAAAAAAAAAAAACACATGGCATACCATTTTGGAAACTAGACCCCTCGAGGAATGTAATATGGGATAAAGTGAGCCTTAATACCCCACAGGTGTTTCATGACTTTTACAAATGTAAAAAAAATCAAATAAATTTGACCTAAAATGCTTGTTTTCCCAAAAATTTTACATTTTTAAAAAGGGTAATAGCAAAAAATACCCCCCAAAATTTGAAGCCCAATTTCTCCCGATTCAGAAAACACCCCATATGGGCGTGAAAAGTGCTCTGCTGGCGCACTACAGGTCTCAGAAGAGGAATAATCACTTTTGGCTTTTTGGAAGCAAATTTTGCTCTGGGGGCATGCCGCATTTAGGAAGCCCCTATGGTGCCAGGACAGAAAAAAAAAACACATGGCATACCATTTTGGAAACTAGACCCCTCGGGGAACGTAACAAGGGGTTAAGTGAACCTTTATACCCCACAGGTGTTTCACGACTTTTGCATATGTAAAAAAAATATATATTTTTTTTTACCTAAAATGCTTGTTTTCCCAAAAATTTTACATTTTTAAAAAGGGTAAAAGCAGAAAATACCCCCCAAAATTTGTAACACAATTTCTCCCGAGTACGGCGATACCCCATATGTGACCCTAAACTGTTGCCTTGAAATACGACAGGGCTCCAAAGTGAGAGCACCATGCCCATTTGAGGCCTAAATTAGGGACTTGCATAGGGGTGGACATAGGGGTATTCTACACCAGTTATTCCCAAACAGGGTGCCTCCAGCTGTTGTAAAACTCCCAGCATGCCTGGACAGTCAGTGGCTGTCTGGTAATACTGGGAGTAGTTGTATTGCAACAGCTGGAGGCTCTGTTTTGGAAACAGTGACGTACCAGACGTTTTTCATTTTTATTGGGGAGGGGGGCTGTGTAGGGGTATGTGTATATGTAGTGTATTTTTACTTTTTATTTTATTTTGTGTTAGTGTAGTGTAGTGTTGTTAGGGTACAGTCGCACGGGCAGGGGTTCACAGTAGTTTCTTGCTGGCAGTTTGAGCTGCGGCAGAAAATTTGCCGCAGCTCAAACTTGCAGCCGGATACTTACTGTAAACCTCCACCCATGTGAGTGTACCCTGTACGTTCACATTGAGGGGGGGGGAGAAACATCCAGCTGTTGCAAAACTACAACTCCCAGCATGCACTGACAGACTGTACATGCTGAGAGTTTTAGTTTTGCAATTGCTGTTGGCACACTGATTGTGTATCACTGAGTTTGTGACCTAACTCAGTGTTTCACAACCAGTGTGCCTCCAGCTGTTGCAAAACTACAACTCCCAGCATGTACGATGCATGCTGGGAGTTGTAGTTTGCAACAGCTGGAGGCACACCGGTCATGAAACACTGAATTAGGTAAAAAAAAACTCTGAGTTTCACAACCAGTGTGCCTTCTGCTGTTGCAAAACTACAACTCTCAGCAGTCACCGACAGCCAACGGGCATGCTGGGAGTTGTAGTTATGCAACCGGCAGATGCACCACTACAACTCCCAGCATGCACTTTAGCTGTTTGTACAAGCTGGGAGTTGTAGTTATACAACAGCTGAAGGTAAACTTTTCCATAGAAAAAATGTGCCTCCAGCTGTTGCAAAACTATAAGTCCCAGCATGCCCATAAGGGAATGCTGGGAGTTGTGGTGGTCTGCCTCCTGCTGTTGCATAACTACAGCTCCCAGCATGCCCTTTTTGCATGCTGGGAGCTGTTGCTAAACAACAGCAGGAGGCTCTAACTCACCTCCAACTGCTGCAAGCCGCCGCATACAGGTCAGTCCCTCGCTGCCACCGCCGCTCCTGGAGCCCCGATCCCAACATTGGCGCCGGGGATCGGCGTCCCCAGCTGCCAGGGTCCACGTCCAGCACCCGCTCATGTCCTCCGGAAGAGGGGCGGAGCGGGTTGCGGGAGTGACACCCGCAGCAGGCGCCCTGATTGGTCGGCCGGTAAACCAGTGCCACCTCTCCCCTGCTGGCTATGGCTGTTCGGGGCCGTCAGAGACAGCCTGTAATTCCGGGTCACCGAAGACCCGATTGACCCGGAATCCGCCGCAGATCGCTGGGTTGAATTGTCCAGCAATCTGCGGCCATCGCCGACATGGGGGGACATAATGACCCCCCTGGGCGATATGCCGGGATGCCTGCTGAACGATTTCAGCAGGCATCCGGCTCCAGTCCCCAACCGGCTAGCGGTGGGGATCGGATTTCCCACGGGCGTATGATACGCCCTGTGTCCTTAAGGACTCGGAATGCAGGGCATATCCATACGCCCTGTGTCCTGAAGAGGTTAATTGTATATACAGTTGCATGAAATAAGTTGCAGAAATAGAATAACTAAGTATCCAAAGGAACAGCTTCAATGGCCTCTACTTAAAAAAAGCCCCATAGATCACAGCTTCCTGTTATCCCAGTGTAGAGTCTTTCTTGAGGGCAGTGTTGATTGTGTATCACAGGATTTGTAGCTAACATTCTCCCTACATGATGGCAACTAATCTGTGGGATAACAGGATGTCAGTGTATATATACATGCAATTAAAGGGGTTGTGCAGCAAAAAATAACTTAACTACACTAACTTAGTGTCTGATTGCAGGGGGTCTCCCTGTTGGGACCCACCATGATCTCCTGAGCAGGCACTAGGTCTCTCTTCCGATCCCATTGAAAATGAATGAAGCACGTGCTGTCCCCAGCATGTGCTCCTCTGAGAGACCCAGGGACGCGTGTCTGTAGTAGTTTGCGAATACAAGAAATCGCTGTATGGCCCTAAGCCAGAGGGACGAGGCCAGTCCAGGACTGTGGAAAGCTTGGCAGGATCCATCTGTAGTCCCTTGGCAGAAATGATGTACCCCAGGAAGGGGAGACTGGTACGATCAAACAGGCACTTTTCAAATTTAGCATAAAGACGATTCTTCCTAAGACGGGAAAGTACAAGGCGAACCTGAGTACGGTGTTGATCCAGATCAGAGGAGAATATTAGGATATCATCCAGGTAAACTACCACACAAGTATAGAGCAGGTCTCTGAAGATGTCGTTCACGAACTCCTGGAAGACGGCTGGTGCATTACAGAGTCCGAAAGGCATGACTAGATACTCAAAATGACCATCTCGGGTATTGAAAGCAGTCTTCCATTCATCACCCTCTCGTATCCGAATGAGGTTCTAGGCCCCTCTAAGATCCAACTTAGTAAAGAACTTGGCACCTCGCAGACGGTCAAAGAGTTCTGCAATCAGGGCAAGAGGGTAACGGTTCTTGATAGTGATGCTATTGAGTCCCCGATAGTCTATGCACGGCCGAAGAGTACCGTCCTTTTTAGTAACAAAGAAGAATCCTGCTCCGGCAGGGGAAGAAGACTTTCTTATGAATCCTCTCTGTAGGTTCTCTCGTAAGTCGGACATGGCAAGAGTCTCAGGAGGTGAGAGAGGATAAATTCTGCCCCGGGGTGGAGTAGAACCGGGTATGAGGTCGATAAGACAATCATAGGGTCTGTGAGAGGGAAGGACCTAAGCTTGTTTCTTGCAGAAGACATCCGCAAAGGAGTGGTATGGCTCGGGCAGGCCAGTAGGCGGAGAAACTTGTGGGTCCCGTTTGACAAATACAGACTTATTCACCAAAAGATCACCGAGGTGATCCACTAATTCCCTATATTTCCCATATACTTGTTAAAAGGTGTAATCTTTATTAATTCAGAACACCAACAAAAAAAGGGGGGTTAAAAATTGCAGTGTATCTCTCCTCCCGTATTGATAGTAGTTATCTGTGCCAACCAGGCATCACCTATTATCTACCTGTGTGTACCTGCAGTGTACACACGGTTGTTGGGGGAGTTGGCACTGTATATTAAAAACCTATCCTATGCCCCCCTCGACATGTTTCGCCGCAGGACGCGGCTTTGTCAAGAGGTTTTAGGGCACTTTTTTTGTTGGTGTTCTGAATTAATAAAGATTACACCTTTTAACAAGTATATGGGAAATATAGGGAATTAGTGGATCACCTGGGTGATCTTTTGGTGAATTGGTTAAAACAACCCTCCATATATTGGTCCGCAGTTGGATCATACAAGTACAGACTTGAGACAACGGTCAGAACAGGAGGAACCCCAACGCAAGATCTCCCCGGTGGACCAATTCAGGACAGGAGAATGACGTTGAAGCCACGGAAGGCCCAGGAGGAGTTCGGAAGAGCAGAAGGGAAGGACAAAGAACTCCAAAGTCTCAGTATGAAATATCCCAATGCTCATCTGCAGAGGCTGGGTGCGGTACTGCACCGTGGCAGAGAGTCTCTCTCCGTTAACAGTAGAGATGAGGAGCGGCTTGGGTAGAAGGACTATTGGAATACGGTACTTGTCTACCAAGGAGGCGTGGATGAAGTTGCCAGCTGAACCGGAATCCAAGAAGGTGGCAGCGGAGAAAGAGGACTTGGAAGAGAGGGACAACTGCACGGGTATGATGAGGCGTGGAGAGGAAGAGTCCACACCTAGCAACGCCTCTCCCACATTTACTAGGAGCGAGCGTTTCCCGAACGCAGTGGACGTAGAGGACAATCTCTAAGGAAGTGCTCGGTACTGGCACAGTAAAGACACAGGTTCTCGTCTCTGCGACAGCTTCATTCTTGCGGAGTCAGATGTGACCGATCCACCTGCATGGCTGCGGGAGGCCCAGTAACGGGTTGAGGTGGACGCAGAAAAACAGGAGCCAGACGAGGGTAGCGTCTAGGAGCGGCCTTTTCCTTTTCTCCATGTCTCTCGGTGAAACGCTTGTCTATCCCAGTGGCCAGCAAGATGAGGTCACTAAGGGGGGAAGGTAGCTCACGTGCAGCCAGAACGTCCTTAATCTCGCTGTTAAGTCCCTTCTTGAAGGTGGCACAAAGGGCTGCATTGTTCCAGTTCAGTTCAGAAGCTAGGGTGCGGAACTGAATGGCATAGTCACCCACGGTAGAACTTCCTTGGGTCAAGTTTAATAAGGCAGTCTCTGCGGAGGTAACCCCGGCAGGTTCCTCAAAAACATTCCTGAACTCCTGGCAGAAGCTCTGGACGGAAGAGGTGGCTGGATCAGCGCGGTCCCATAGTGGAGTAGCCCAGGCCAGGGCCTTCCCGGACAGCAAACTGAGGATAAAGGCTACCTTGGCTCGCTCAGAAGGGAATTGGTCGGACAGTAGCTCGAGTTGTAGAGAGCACTGCGACAGGAACCCACGGCACTGCTTCGCATCTCCGTCATACTTGTCAGGCAGGGACAAACGGATTCTGGAACCGGTGGTTACAGCAGGTGGAGGTGAAGTAGCAGATGCAGAAGGAGGGGCTGGCTGTTGCTGAGAAGGCAGAAGCTGCTGCATCATAGCGGTCAGTTGAGCCAGCTGTTAACCCTGCTGGGCCACAATGGAGGGGAGGTCCACTAGGCTTGGCAGGGGAACATCAGCTGGCTCCATGGCCGGATCTTACTGTCACAAACCGGCAGGACAGGTAGTGGATCCTCTAGACCAGAGAGGTGATGGCGCGGGTCGTACTGAGGGATCGGTTCTAAGCAGTTACTGGTCTTCACCAGAGCCCGGCGCAAAACGGGATGGACTTGCTGCGGCGGTAACTACCAGGTCGTGTCCCCCAGTAACAACCTCTCTGGCAGCTGATATAGCGTGGTACACAGGGAGCAGGCAAGAGCGTAGCCGGACATAGCAGAGGTCAGGGCAGGCAGCAAGGGTTCAAAGGCGAGTAGACGGTAGCAACAGGCTCGGCAACAGGCAAGGCAATACTAGGCTACAGGGAACGCTTTGTCAGAGGCACAAGGATCCGGCAAGGGCAGGAAGGGGCAGGGTACTTTTATAATTTGGCCCTTAATTAACCATTTGGGCCAGGCACCAATCATTGGTGCGCTGGCCCTTTAAACTTAACATAGCTCGCACGCGTGCGCACCCCAGAGAACAGGGACGCACGCACTGGGACACGTGGCCGGTGTACACAGGAGCAGGGAGAGGTTAAATGAGACTGCGATGCGGATCGCGTGCGGGGACGAGCCACGACGCAACCCGCATCCCCGCCGGAGACCACAGGGACACTGCACCCCCGGTCAGGGTGAAGAACCGGGGAGCGCATGGCTGCAGCAGGAGGCGAGTGCTCCGGTCCAGAGGCAGAGACCGGAGCGCTTGTCATGACAAGGTGGATGTCAAAAGAAGATATTGCATAGGGCACCCTCAAACCTAAAGCTGACTGTGATTTATTGCAAGTTACATACACATTCTCTATAATTGCAGATGGAAAAATTATGCTTTTTACGTTAGGGCAACGCTTTACATGTTTGCTGAAGATTTATTGTGGGGAATTTTTCATGTGTACAGTCTGCAGCATTTCCAGTAGCGCTAAAGAGAGTGGATGAGAGTTGAAAAATTTGATCCAAATGTAACCAGCAATGTCTACGCAGCCCCAGCGCTGATTCAGACGGCACCGGACACTTTTGGAATCTTCACCCAGAGAAATACCGTAGCGTACATAGATCCTTAGAGTCATATAATAGCTTTTTTTTTTACATAGCACATGCAATTATGAAAATGGTAAGTCACATATGAATGGTGCAATAAACAGGCTATATTTCGGTCAGAACATTTTGTCACCATAAGAGGAATAGATGTCATTGTTTCACTGGACATGGGCTAATGTTCAAGGTCATTGTTGCTCACCAGTTCTTAGTTACCCACGGACAGGTTATGCTTTCATGATTTCCTCAGTAATGCACATTTTTTGCTCCATTATAGTAATACTAACATCCTTTGTCCCCCATAAAATAAAAATGGACACCTTTATTAATTTCTATGATACATAAATGAGGCATTTTTACTTTGTGAAAGGCACAAAGATAGACAAAATTACTGTGTGGGCACTAAGGGCCTAATGGGGGCACTTATACTATTTGGGGGCACTCATGCAATTATTATTACTATGTGAGGGCACAATTTCTATATGTAAGCAACCAATTGATACCCACTACATTTTACAAATACATTCTATTCAAACTAATGGTACCCATACACGATACTTGCTAGATGTCGGACAGTTGTCTCAGCAATGAGTGATGTTACATACTGTGCCGTTACTCCCCATTTAACATACTGACTGCTTTAAAACATTTCCTTTTACCTGTTTTTGGTGACTGCTTCATGTCAAACGTATCCTCTTTTATTTTGATTGTAGTTTTTTGCCCATAGATACTGCTGTGTGGTGTCATCTTGTGATCCTATGTTGAGATTTAAAAAGTATGAATTGGAGTCTATAAGACATAAACATATTACCAAAAGTATGTGGACAACCAAACATCACACTTTTAAATGCATGCTTATTTGGTACTAAACCACAGGCATTTGTAAACAGTACATCCGAGTTGCCTCTACTCTTCCTAAAAATTATTCTGTCATGATAGGGGGCAGGGGACAGGGAGTTAGTGAGCCCTAACTGTTTCTACAATCGCTGTTCCTTCCTATTGCCCATCCACCCTAAGCAACAGATCGACAACCACGAGGACGGTCCCTATACTGCACTAAAGTGCATAAGCGTCAATGCAAACAAAACAGACCAGACTGTATATGTCGGGAAACAAGTCAGGAACATAACAAAAATACTACAAAGAGAGATACCAGGCAGGATCTAGCACACTAACAAACAGTTAAAGAACCAGGATCAAGATTAACAGCAGATATGATAATATGAACAAAATTAGATATGAGGATAAGTTTACAGCAGAAAAAAACAGGAGATGCAGAGGACGAACAGGTTAACTGAATGTTAGAACACTAAACAGGTAAGGAAATCAAGAGCACTGTACACACTGGACTCCGAACAAGGAACAAACTAGACACACCACTCCAGTCATGGATGGACATCAATACTAAAGCCAAATAGGTTCCTAGCAAGTGGGCACACTCCACAGTGAACAGGATACTAACCTAAGAGGAAACAAAAGTCCTAAATACAAGAAACACGAATACAGACACAAGGCTAACTCACTCCTAGATAGATGGATTAGCACAAGGCTCAGAACAGGATTCTATCCTATGAGATCTAGGATCAAACAAGGTCAACACAGGACTGACAAACGCACAGTGTGAACACGGACTCAGGAAACACAAAGCATATGCAGAAAAAACAATACAAGAATACTAAAACCTGACAAAGGTACTAAAACAAGGCAAGCTAAAATCTAGAAATCAGACAGGACAGATAACCATGGTGAAAACTCAGGACATGTGTTCAGACAGACATAGTGAGCATAATGCAAACATGGTCAGAGAAACAGGTGTAATTACCAGCCCAGAAGAGCATCTGAAGAGACCTTATATACACTCCCAGTGCTGAAGGCAGGAAGATTAACTCTTCCCAAACCAGGGAGAATAAACACAGAAACTGTTCAGACATAAACATAATGTCTGAAAAGGACCCAAAGAAGAAAAATGCAAAATACAGACAAACGGACATGACAGTTTCTACTAGTTTTTTGCTCATGACTAACATGACATGACAGGTCCTTCGTATCTTTTTTCATGACCATGGTAACTCGTTTTTATTATGAACTTTTCTGCACATGGGGCATTGACCTTCCTCAGACTCTTGCCACAAAGGACATTAGTCATTTCAAAGCTCTAAGTTTAAGATTTCTCCTTCAATAATGTTTAACCCCTTAAGGACACAGACCATTTTGGCCTTAAAGGGGTACTCCGCCCCTAGCATCTTATCCCCTATCCAAAGGATAGGGGATAAGATGTCACATCGCCGGAGTCCCGCTGCTGGGGAACCCAGGTATCTCCACTGCGGCACCCCACTATCATTAAAGCACAGAGCAAACTCGCTCTGTGCGTAATGACCGGCAATACAGGGGCCGGAGCATCGTGATGTCACGGCTCTGCCCACTCGTGACGTCACGGCCCGCCCTCTCAATACAAGTCTATGGGAGGGGGCGTGGTGGCCATCACGCCCCCTCCCATAGACTTGCATTAAGGGGGCGGGCCG
Source organism: Hyla sarda (assembly GCF_029499605.1). NCBI lineage: Eukaryota > Metazoa > Chordata > Amphibia > Anura > Hylidae > Hyla > Hyla sarda. The sequence continues at coordinate 86,640,624 of NC_079198.1, forward strand.
TGACATCACGAGGGGCGCAGCCATGACATATCGATGCTCCGGCCCCTGTATTGCCGGTCATTACGCACAGAGCGAGTGTTCTCTGTGCAGTAATGATAGCGGGGTGCCGCAGCTGAGATCCCGGGGGTCCCCAGCAGCGGGACCCTGGCAATCTGACATCCTATCCCCTATCCTTTGGATAGGGCATAAGATGTCCAGGGGCGGAGTACACCTTTAAGGACCTGGACAATTTTCATTTTTGCATTCTCGTTTTTTCTTCCTCTCCTTAAAATCCATAACTATTTGATTTTTTTCACATACATACCCATGTGTGGGCTTATTTTTTGCATGAACAAATTTACTTTGTAATTTTACAATAAAGTGTACAGAGCAATAAAAAAAAAACTTATGATACATTATCTTTATTCTGTAGGTTATTGCGATTAAAATGATACCCAATTTATATAGTTTTTTTTTAATTATTGTACTATTTAAAAAAAAATACTAACTTTTTTAAAGAAAATTGGTATGCATAAAATTGTCCTTTTCTGACCTCTATAACTTTTTTATTTTTCCGTTTACAGGGATATGAGGGCTCATTCTTTGCACAGCTGTAGTTTTTATCGGTTCCATTTTTGTTTTGATGGGACTTTTTGATCGCTTTTTATACATTTTTTTTCCAATATGTGACTTGATTAAAAATCTGTATTTTGGGTATGTTTTTTTGGGTGTTATTTCTTTACGTTTACGCTGTTTACTCATTTTTTTTGTAAAATGGGGAAATAAGGGGGATTTTTTTTGTATTTTTATTTTTTGCGGAGGGGTTTTATATAATTTCAGAATCTTTTTTTATTTTTTTTATTTAAAACTTTTTAAGTCCCCATTAGGGACTTTTATATGCAATCATTGAATTGCATTTACTGTATAATGCTATGCCTATTGCATAGCATTACACAGTAAGCTTGGCGATCCACAGACATACATTATTGGATCGGTGGCAGGAGGCAGGTAAGGGACCCTCCTTCGTCATTTTGACTTACGGAACCCCCACAATCATGTCACAAGGGTTCCGTGAGCACCACTAAGCTGCCAGCATCTTTCACTTTCACTTTAGATGCCGTGATCGGCATTGATCACACTGGCTGCCAACATTCACTGCTCACTAGCACAGCTTCTGCGCTCTCTTCAAAGCTGCTTAAGGATTCAGGGCATACAGGTATGTCCTTGGTCCTTAACCTCTTAACGACCCAGAGCATATAGGTACGCCTTGGCTCCTTGGTACTTAAGGGGACCAGACCGGGATGCCTGCTGAAATCAATCAGCAAGCACCCCGTGCAAACCCCTGGGGGTGGTCAATTCAGACTAGCGATTTGCGGGGATTCCAGGTCAATCGGGTCTCTGGTGACCCGGAAAAAAAGGGTGAATGGGGCTGTAACATACTCTCAGTCTCAGTGTTGCACAACCAATGTGCCCCTCCAGCTGTTGCATAACTACAACTCCCAGCATGTATGGTCTGTCAATGCATGCTGGGAGTTGTAGTTTTGCAACAGCTTACGGGTTTGCCCCCCCCCCACATGTGAATGGGCGGGTTTACAGCAAGTTTTCTGCTGCAAGTTTGAGATGTGTCAAGTTTTCCGCCGCAGCTCAAACTCCCAGCGAGAAACTTGCTGTAAACCCCTGCCTGTGTGAATGTACCCTAAAAACACTACACTACACTACTACGGAACTACCCCATATGTGGGTGTAAAGTGATCTGCGGGTGCACAACATGGCTCAGAAGTGATAGTGCACCATGTACATTTGAGGTTTAAATTGGTGATTTGCACAGGGGTGGCTGATTTTACAGTGTTTCTGACAAAACAATAAATACCCACATGTGACCCCATTTTGGAAACTACACCCCTCACAGAATGTAACAAGGGGTATAGGGAGCCTTAACACCCCACAGGTGTTTGACAAATTTTCGTTAAAGTTGGATGTGAAACTAAAATGCTGGTGTTACCCTACATTTTTCATTTTCACAAGGGATAATAGGAAAAAAGCCCCTCAAAATTTGTAGCCCCATTTCTTCTGAGTAAGAACATACCCCATAGGTGGATGTAAAGTGCTCTGTGGGCGAACTACAATGCTCAGAAGAGAAGGAGTGCCATTGGGCTTTTGGATAGAGAATGTGTGTTTACAAAGCCCTCATAGTGCCAGAAGAATGAACCCCTCCCACATTGACACATGTGACCCCATTTTGGAGACTACACCCCTCACAGCATTTAATAAGGGGTGCAGTGAGCATTTACACCCCACAGGTGTCTGACAGATTTTTGGAACAGTGGTCTGTGAAAATGAAAAATAAAATTTTTCATTTGCACAGCCTACTGTTCCAAAGATCTGTCAAATGCCAGAGTGGTGTAAATGCTCACTGCACCCCTTATTAAATTCTGTGAGGGGTGTAGTTTCCAAAATGGTCACATGTGGGGGGGGGGTCCACAGTTCTGGCACCACAGGGGGCTTTGTAAATGCACATGGCCCTGACTCCTATTCCAAACAAATTCTCTCTCCAAAAGCTCAATGGCTCTCCTTCTCTTCTGAGCATTGTAGTGCGCCCGCAGAGCACTTTACATCCACATATGGGGTATTTCCATACTCAAAAGAAATGGGGTTACAAATTTTGGGAGGCTTTTTCTCCTATTACCACTTGTGAAAATAAAAAATTTGGGGTAACACCAGCATTTTAGGGGAAAAAATCTAATGTTTCATTTTCACATCTAACTTTAGAGGAAATTTGTCAAACACCTGTGGTGTGTTAAGGCTCACTGTAACATTCCTTGAGGGATGTAGTTTCCAAAATACAGGGTGGGCCATTTATATGGATACACCTTAATAAAATGGAAATGGTTGGTGATATTAACTTCCTATTTGTGGCACATTAGTATATGTGAGGGGGGAAACTTTGGCGGCTATTTTGAAGTCAGCCATTTTGAATCCAACTTTAGTTTTTTCAATAGGAAGAGGGTCATGTGACACATCAAACGTATTGGGAATTTCACAAGAAAAACAATAATGTGCTTGGTTTTGATGTAACTTTATTCTTTCATGAGTTATTTACAAGTTTCTGACCACTTATAAAATGTGTTCATTGTGCTGCCCATTGTGTTGGATTGTCATTGCAACCCTCTTCTCCCACTCTTCACACACTGATAGCAACACCGAAGGAGAAATGGTAGCACCGGCTTCCAGTATCCGTAGTTCCAGGTGCTGCAGAATGGGCAAAACAAAATTTGGAACAGGACCCTCAGTTTACGCAGAAGATTTTGTTCAGTGATGAGGCAAACTTTTATGTGAATGGTGAAGTTAACAAACAAAACCACCGCTATTGGTCTGACACTAACGCACATTGGATAGATCCCTCCAAGACTGTCGGAACACAAAAATTGATGATATGGTGTGGTATATGAGGTACAAAGATAGTGGGGCCATTCTTCATCAATGGAAACCTCAAGGCCACTGGATATACAAAATTGCTCCATGATGATGTGTTTCCCTCTTTAAGCACGTTCCCTGAGTTTTTCCAGCAAGCTGGTGCACCACCACATTATGGGTGTCAGGTCCGAGCATTCCTAGATGAACAGATTCCTGGAAAGTGGATTGGTCATCGTTGGCCAGTTGAACGGCCCCCAAGGTCTCCCGATCTGACCCCCTTAGACTTTTATCTTTGGGGTCATCTGAAGGCAATTGTCTATGTTGTGAAGATACGAGATGTGCAGCACCTAAAACTATGCATACTGGAAGCCTGTGCTAGCATTTCTCCTGCGGTGTTGCTATCAGTGTGTGGAGTGGGAGAAGAGGGTTGCATTGACAATTCAACACAATGGGCAGCACATTGAACACATTTTATAATTGGTCAGAAACTTGTAAATAAAGGCACGTTGAAACCAAGCACATCATTGTTTTTCTTGTGAAATTCCCAATAAGTTTGATGTGTCACATGACCCTCTTCCTATTGAAAAAACAAAAGTTGGATTCAAAATGTCCGACTTCAAAATGTCCGCCATGGTCACCACCCATCTTGAAAAGTTTCCCCCCTCACATATACTAATGTGCCACAAACATTAAGTTAATATCACCAACCATTCCCATTTTATTAAGGTGAATCCATATAAATGGTCCACCCTATAGTATGCCATGTGTTTTTTTTTTCTGTTCTGGCACCATAGGGGCCTCCTAAATGTGACATGCCCCTCAAAAACCATTTCAGCAAAGTTTGCTTTCCAAAAGCCAAATGTGACTTGACGTCCACACATGGGGTATTTCCATACTCATAAGAGATGGGGTTACAAATTTTGGGGGCATTTTCTCCTATTACCCCTTGTAGAAATGTAAAATTTTAGGGAAATCCAGCATTTTAGTGAAAAAAATAATAATTTACACATCCAAATTTAACGAAAAGTCGTCAAACACCTATGTTGTTGTTTTTTTTTTTGCTGTTTCTGCACCATAGGGGCTTCCTAAATGTGACATGACCCCCAAAAACCATTTCAGAAAAACTCACTCTCCAAAATCCCTTTGTCGCTCCTTCCCTTCTGAACCCTCTACTGCACCCGCTGAACACTTTACATAAACATATGAGGTATTTCCTTACTCGGGAGAAATTGGGATACAAATTTTGAGTGGCTTTTTCTCCTTTTAGCCCTTGTAAAATTTCAAAAACTGGATCTACATGAACATGCGAGTGTAAAAAATTAAGATTTTGAATTTTCTCCTTCCCTTGTCTGCTATTCCTGTGAAACACCTAAAGGGTTAACAAACTTACTGAATGTCATTTTGAATACTTTGAGGGGCACATTTTTTATAATGGGGTCATTAATGGGGTGTTTCTAGTATGAAGGCCCCTCAAATCCACTTTAAAACTGAACTGGTCCCTGAAAAATTCTGATTTTGAAAATTTGCCTAACTTTGAAGCCATCTGATGTCTTCCAAAAAGTAAAAACATTTCAACTTTATGATGAAAATATAAAGTAGACATATTGTATATGTGAATCAATATATAATTTATTTGTTATGTCTATTTTCCTTATAAGCAGAGAGTTTCAAAGTAAAAAAAAATGCTACATTTTCAAATTCTTCATCAAATTTAGGAATTTTTCACCAAAAAATGATGCAAGTATCGACAAAAATGTACCACTGACATAAAGTAGAATATGTCACGAAAAAACAGTCTCGGAATCAGAATGAAAAGTAAAAGCATCCCAGAGTTATTAAGTCTTAAAGTGACAGTGGTCAGATGTGCAAAAAATGGCTGAGTGATTAACTCCTTAAGGACGTAGGGCGTACCTCTACGCCCTACGCCCCATGTTTAAAACGGGGTCACGCTGTGACCCCGCATCACACCGGGTCGGTCCTGGCTGCTAATCATAGCCGGGACCCTGGCCTAACAGCGCGCCGCATCGATCGTTGTGCTGCGCGCTGTTAACCCTTCAGACCCAGCGATCAAAGTTGACCGCCGCGTCGAAAAACGAAAGTAAACGCTTCCCAGCAGCTCAGTCGTGCTGATCGGAACATCGCAATAAAATTGCGATGTTCCGATCAGCTGGGACGCAGGCGGAGGTCTCCTTACCTGACTCTGCGGCGTCCGATCGTCGATTGATTGCTTCAAGCCTGAGCTACAGGCTTGAGCAATCAAGCCCCTATCTGACTGATCCGTGCAAAGCTATGGCTTTGCAGGGATCAGCATAGGAGATCAGTGTGTGCAGTGTTATAGGTCCCTATGGGGGCTATAGCACTGCAAAAAAAAAGAGAAAAAAAAAGTTAACAAAGGCCATTTAACCCCTTCCCTAATAAAAGTTTGAATCACCCCCCTTTTTCCCATGAAAAAAAAAACTGTGTAAATAAAAATAAACATATGTGGTATCGCCGCTTGCAAAAATGTCCGAACTATAAAATTACATTGTTAATGAAATCGCACGGTCAATGACGTGTGCACAAAAAAATTCCAAAGTCCAAAATAGTGGATTTTTGGTCACTTTTTATATAATGAAAAAATGAATAAAAAGCGATCAAAAAGTCCGATCAATACAAATATGGTAGCAATAAAAACTTCAGAACACGGCGCTAAAAATGAGCCTTCATACCGGCCCATACGCGGAAAAATAAAAAAGTTATAGGGGTTAGAAGATGACAATTTTTAACATATAAATTTTCCTGCATGTAGTTAGGATTTTTTTCCGAAGTACGACAATATCCAACCTATATAAGTAGGGTATCATTTTAACCGTATGGACCTACAGAATAAAGATAAGGTGTTATTTTTACCGAAAAATGCACTTCGTAGAAACGGAAGCCCCCAAAATTTACAAAATGAAATTTTTTCTTCAATTTTGTCGCACGATGATTTTTTTTCCCCATTTTGCCGTAGATTTTTTGGTAAAATGACTAATGTCACTGCAAAGTAGAATTGGTGGCACAAAAAATAAGCCATCATATGGATTTTTAGGTGCAAAATTGAAAGGGTTATGATTTTTAGAAGGTGATGAGGAAAAAATGAAAGTGCAAAAACGGAAAAACCCTACGTCCTTAAGGGGTTAGGTGAAAATGGGCTGGGTCCTTAAGGGGGTTAAGTACCAGGACACAAGGGCATACCTGTATGCCCTTAACAGGTTAAGATCCAAGTAAATATTCAAACAGAAATGTGTTTTCCATCACAAAACGTGAGGGGAAATGATAATTTCCTGCACCAGCGCAAAGTGTCACACAAACATGTTGGCCAATTTTGCCACTCTGTACAGCAAATGATAAACTCCCCCCCTTTTGTATAGTCCAATACTGTGCTTTACACCATCCACTGGCATTATACATGGAGATCCCAGGCTTGTTTGTAGTTGCTTGGTCATGGAAGCCCAATTCATCACTTTTTTGACAAAAAAAAAGTGCTACCATTTCTTTAGTTAGCTTGTAGCCCAACAAGTAAGTTAGGAAAGCTCTCTATGAGGGACATTTATCAATGTTTGCTTATGTATTCCTTTTTTAACCTTTAATTAATTAAGGTTAATTTTTTACCTTTTTCTTGCGCAGTTGCGACTGTCGCAGTTAATAAATACCAGACTACCCGTAGTCCATTTTAAAATTATTACTATGTAGTTAAGTTTTTGAAACCTTGCTTTTCTTGCTTTCCAGTCAAAATGTCGCACGGAAAATCGCGAAGTCGCAGGTGCCAAATTTTTGCAACCTTTTTAGTTAAAAAAAATTAACTAAATCGCTTGATAAATGCCTGTCTATGTGTTTTAGCACTCTACAGTCCCATTACATTAGCCTGTGTGGACTCTCACATCATGACTGACTCAAAAGTGTTTACAGGGGTACTTCCCTGGAAAACATTTTTTTCTTAAATCAACTGGTGCCAGAAACTTAAACAGATTTGTAAATTACTTCTATTTAAAAATCTTAACCCTTCCAGTGCTTCTCATCCGCTGCATGCTGCACAGTTCTTTTCTTTTTGAATTTCCTTTCTGTCTGACCACAATGCTCTCTGCTGTCACGATTCGGCTGGCTGGAGGTGGATCCTCTGTGCCAGAGAGGGATTGGCGTGGACCGTGTCGGTGGACTGGCTCTAAGTTGCTACTGGTATTCACCAGAGCCCGCCGCAAGGCGGGATGGTCTTGCAGCGGCGGTAGCAACCAGGTCGTATCCACCGGCAACGGCTCAACCTCCCTGACTGCTGAGATAAGCGCGGTACAAAGGAGTAGACAAGAGCAAGGTCGGACGTAGCAGAAGGTCAGGGCAGGCAGCAAGGATCGTAGTCAGGGGCAACGGCAGGAGGTCTGGAACACAGGCTAGGAACACACAAGGAAACGCTTTCACTGGCACAATGGCAACAAGATCCGGCAAGGGAGTGCAGGGGAAGTGAGGTATAAGTAGGGAAGTGCACAGGTGAAGGTACTGATTAAAACCTCATGCGCCAATCAGTGGCGCACCGGCCCTTTAAATCGCAAAGACCCGGCGCGCGCGCCCAAAGTAGCGGGGCAGCGCGCGCCGGGACAGCACAGACGGGGAACGGGTCTGGTAAGCGAGTCGGGGTGCGCATCGCGAGCGGGCGCGTCCCGCATTGCGAATCGCATCCCGGCTGGGAACATTATCGCAGCTCACCCGGTCGGCAGGTCTGACCGGGGCGCTGCGAATAGGAGAACGCTGTGAGCACTCCGGGGAGGAGCGGGGACCCGGAGCGCTCGGCGTAACATCTGCTGACACCTCTGTCCATTTTAGCAACTGTCTGGAGCAGGATAGGTTTTCTATGGGGATTTTCTCCTACTCTGGACAGTTCCTGAAATGGATAGAGGTGTCAGCAGAGAGCACTGTGGTCAGACAGAAAGGAAATTCAAAAATAAAAGAACTTCCTGTGGAGCAAATAGCAGCTGATAAGTACTGGAAGGATTAAGATTTTTAAATAGAAGTAATTTACAAATCTGTTTAAATTTCTCGCACCAGTTGATAAAAAAAAAAGTTTTCCAGTGGAGTACCCCTTTAACACTAGAATACCCACACTTTACTAGCATAGAGAGGGAAGTAGTATACTAAAAGGACCTTCTTATTGTGTGTTGGAGTTATCTGGCTGTATTCTGTATTCAATGTACCTGTTAGCAATTATAGCTAATGTATATATTGACTATTAAGTAACTTATTATATGAATGTATTTTGTAGGAATAGTTGCATGTATTGGAAAAAACTACACCGTTAAAGTTGCAACATCAAGATAAAAAAGTTGTGGAGTAATGGAAAAAACACAGGAATGATAGACATGTTAATGATATGAAAATGATAAAAAATGGAAACAGAAAAATCACAACATTATTCCGTATGGAGTAGGAGCTGTCAGGCATTACTCAGAGTGCAGACGCTTTTGAAACATGTAGCTCGGATTAGTTTGTTTGTATACATTTTCTATACTGTTCTGGACTTTTAACAATTTAGGAATAAAGGTTATGGACTTTAATGAATTTTTTCGCTGGATTGTTGTTTTGGATTACTGCATTTGAGAGTTCAAGTAGAAACTACATCCCTGCTGGAGGAAATTCATGAAAGCACTAGGTGAGCTCATTTCTTTACTGCAGAAATACAGACACTTACATGCCATAGAATGCTAACAATCAGGTTATTAATTGTCTGAATACAAATATGAAAACAACAACCTTGGCAGCAGGCGCTCAGGATCCCAAAGGAAGTGGTCACACTCAGGTCATAAAGTGGCAAAGTGCAGCAACTTTATTTGATGTACAGCAATAGAACAATGACGCATTTCGGGGTGAAACTACCCCTTCATCAGATTGACTATAGTACAGTTGTACGTGTCATTGTTCTATTGCTGTACATCAAATAAAGTTGCTGCACTTTGCCACTTTATGACCTGAGTCTGACCACTTCCTTTGGGATCCTGAGCGCCTGCTGCCAAGGTCGTTTTTTTCTTATTTGTATCCAGTTTATCTACAGGACACCATCCTGTTGCACCTGGGACCTTTGGGCTGCACAGATCCACACCATCTTTAATACCCACATATGGAGTGATATGCATATTTCCTATATGCTCAAGGTGAGCGGCTAATTTATAGAGCCTGCAACCCCTTCCTGCAAGGGAAAATCCCCCCTCCCTCTATCTAGGGTGACGCACGAGGCGCCGCCTTCCGGTCTCTCTTTTTTCCCCCCTTTTCTACATTAATTGTCTGAGGTACGTTGTGCCACGCTGAATGCACTTGGGCATGCAAACCATTAAGGTTCTTGCTGGCAACAAGAGAGAGAGAGAGAGAGAGGGAGAGAGAGAGAGAGAGAGAGAGAGAGAGGGAGACAGCAAGTGATGAAGATGAGAGAGAGAGAGAGAGAGCAAGTGAAGAAGAGAGGGATGACAAGAGGGAGAAATAGAAAAGGAGAGTGAAAGAGAAAAGAAAAGAGAGAGGGAGAGAGAGGAGAGAAAATGAGAGAGAGATCGAGGGAGAGAGGGAGAGAGGCAAAGGGTTTGATGAATAGGATAAATAGTGAGAAAAGAAGTGAGATAGATATGTGGTAGCCCAGTACATGAGTTATACCCCTGTACCCTAGCTGCCCTGTCCTCCATACAGTGACCCCCCTTACACCTGTCCCCTGGTATAATTATCTCTATGCCTATGTTATACAGTATAATGTATATATAATGTGTTGTCGTGTGATTGTAATCCAGTGAGGTATCAGTGACCATGTGACCTAAGGGTGACCTATTAGACCTCTCAGAGTTTCCCCCATATAAGTCCTGGGTGGAGCCTCTGCTATCTCTTACTCTCTTTGTCTTTGCTGAGGAACAGGGAGGTCAAGTCCTAGATGTGTGTTTTGTAGTCCAGAGGAGGCCTAAAGTCAGCCAAGCAGCCACAGATTCTCAAGTCCATTGCCCCACAGGTCAAGTCAAAGTCTGGTAAGCTACAGAAGGGGTGAAGTCAGTCATAGTTTGTCATAGTCAAGTCAGTCCAAGTCATCCTGTCTCAAGTCAGGAGAGAGAGAGATTCTGTTAGCAGTTAAGAAAACAATTGTAATACTTGGCTCCTTGTTATTATGTTGGACATCTATCCCTAGGTGTATATATCAGGCTGAGCTGCCGTAATGTTCTCCTGTTTGTACTTTATCTGAAAACAATTGTAAAAAAAAAAAAAATATGTTCACCTCTAGGAACAGCACTTTAATTTTTTTTAATTTTCCCTTCATAAAAATGTTGTTTGGGCTCCTGAGAGGATAAGAGATGATGGAGACGAAACCGTAGAACCTGGTTTTGCTGAGAACTTTGTAAAAAATGAAGTTCAGTGCACAATAGAACTTTGTCAGGTTCGCCTTTTGCAAGCCTGGCAATGGTGCTATTATAGGAGAAGGGATAAGGAACACTTGGCGCTTTGGCACCAGTGATGAGCGGCATTGCCCATATTCGAATCCGCGATATTTCACGAATATATAGACAAATATTCGTGAATTTCGTGTATTCGTTATATTCGCATATGTGAATATTTGCATATTTGAGTATTCCAGTAAGAAAAAAGTGAGGGGGTGGGCAACTTTACAATTGGTTGCTAGGGATGTTGTTGATAACCTCTCACAAGTGTATTTGCATCATTCTAATTGGCCCACAAGTGAAAAGAAGGAATATGTGAATATTAACATATGCGAATATGCGCATATGCAAATATTCACATATGCAAATATGCGCATTTGCCAATATTCACATATGCGAATATGCGCATATGCGGAAAAATGAATATTCGCAATTTCGAATGTATAATGAATATATTCGCAATATTCGCAATTTGCAATATTCGAGATAAAAATTTGAAATGCGAATATTCGCGCCCAACACTATTTGGCACCTGGATGCATAGGATGAGGAACTAGAAACACTGAGATAATGTCAGGCTAGCCCAGAATATTTTGCTACTATCAGCAAGATTACATGACTGCAGGTCTAAAAGGAGTGATAAAACCTTATGCACAGACTAGTTGAACATTGGCGAAACAAAAAAAAAACAAAAAAAACATTCTTGAAATTTTAGGGGTTTCCGATTCAATGCAGTGCACTTTTTCGGTAAACATGACATCTTATATTTATTTTGTGGATCCTTATGGTTACAAGGATACCCAATTTATTTATGTTTTATGTTATTTTACTACTAAAAGAAATCTGCAGTGAAAAAAAACGTATCTCCTATCCACAGGATAGGGGATAAGTGTCTGATCGCAGGGGGTACGAACGCTGGGACCCCCTGTGATCTCCTGCCCCCTGCAATGTCCTGGAGGGGCTAGATAGTACTGCATTTTAGGGATGGGGCTCACATATACAGGCCATCTCCTGTGGATATGCCATAAATATCCCAGGTGTTGATGTTATACATCATTGTATTTCACATGTACGGAGGCCTGGAATGTAATGATATTCTAGAAGTAACAAGTGTTTAATAGCTAGCAGTATCCCCACCTTCAATGTTAATAGGTGTATTTTACAACACAGAATACACAAAATAAATAACACTCTCATTAAAAATCAACAACATACCTGATATTCTGGGTCTCTCTCACTGTATGTAGGGCACATTTTGTGTTCTTGTTGAGGATACAAATGCAAAAAAAACCTCTTCATTCAGCTTCTCCGTTTATTTGTAATTCACATTAATAAAAATGATTCCTATGATTGGCATTAAATCGGAGTATTGTAACATCACAATGCATTTAGCTGCTCCCAGTTGCTGAGTGTTGAAGGGTTCTCAATGGCGACCTGTTGTTAGTAGTCAGCGAGAACAGATTGTTATTTACTAAAACAAAAGAGCCAAATCAGCAGAGATGGTTTAAATAGGATTGTTGTTTGACATGGGGTCAGGGGCTGAGCTCAACCAGTCACAGATCATGTTATGTTTCTACTGTGTTAGTTACTATACGGGTAAGCTGAACACTGCCAGCTGTCAGTTATCAAAATACAAGCATTAAGAATACCCCATATTGAAAAGGAATCTAACCTGCTATTATGGGCGAATAAGGCAGGGGACACTGACTCACAATGCACCTTTATTATCTCTCTCCTCTGCGTCGTTTTTGGGTAACGTTAATTTTTATTCCTCGGTTGTGCTCACCTCATGCCAAGAATCTTTGAATGAAATGTCATACCCCCACATACCTTGAAGATGCCTGCTAAGGGTTAAAATTAAAGGTGTTTTCTAGACAAAAATTATTGATGGTCTATCTCCAAATACAAGGGTGCCAGGTTACTGAAGTGCAGCTTCCATTAAAGTGAAGCTCCCGTACATTATTATCAACACCGCTGCAGATAGGCCATTAATATTCTTTGCCTGAAAAACACCTTTAAATTACAGAGGTCATGACACGCAACAGTAATCTCCACCCATACCCCTGCCTCTAGCTACTTGCATGATCCGCCCTAGATAGTGGCCCCCAACTGGGTGACAGTTCCATCCTATCTAAGTGCGGGAGAGGGGAAGATAGAAAACTTACAGTCAGCTAAACAGGTTCAGTACTAGGATGTCACATAAATGTCCAAATCAGCAAACATAAGGAATAGTCAAAAAGAAGCACAAGGGTCCAAGTCCAGGAGAGTATGTAAGGTTCAAGTTGCTAGGCAAAACATATAATCCAGGCCACAAGCTAGGTAACTGAAGTACAGCAATATCCACTGAGAGTACACAAAGCCTAAGGCAGTAAGACCAATCACTAGCGACTATGGCATGCAGCTGCCTGTTTAACCTGTTCAGGACACAGGGCGTATGCATACGCCCTGCATCCCGAGTCCTTAAGGACTGAGGGCGTATGATACGCCGGTGGGAATTCCGGTCCCCGTCGCTAGCCGGTTGGGGACCGGATCGGGATGCCTGCTGAAATCATTCAGTAGGCATCCCGGCACATCATCCAGGGGGGTCCTGAGACCCCCCCATGTCGGCGAGCGGAGAAAATCGTATGTCAATTCAGACATGCGATTTTCTCCAATTCTGGGCTGATTGGGTCTCTAGTGACCCGATCACCCAGAAAATAGGGCTGATCGGAGTTGTCAGCGACTGCCCCGATCAGCCTAAGGGATAGGAGTGAGGTCGCAGAGCTGCGATCTCCTACTATCCCCTGCCATTAGCAGAACGGAGTTCTGACCAATGGCAGCGCAGTTCTGACCAATGGCAACCCCCCGTTCTGCCCGCCCCTGGATGTCGAGGGGATCGGGGGAAGAAGATGGAGGCCGTACCTGCAGGAGAAGATGCCTGGGGACCCGGGATCTTTGCTGGAGACTGCTGGCTCCTGGCTCAGGTAGGGTATCCTCGATGGGGGGGGGGGGGGGGGGAATTGAAAGTGAAAGTTCTGCGATCACCTCCTATCCCCTGCCATTGGTATGAACTGATTCTGACCAATGGCAGAGCAAGACAGTGGGTTGCCATGAAAACCCCCCATTCTGCCCACCCCTGGATGTCGAGGGTAACATGGGGAGAAGATGGAGGCCGGTACCTGGAGGAGAAGATGTCTGGGAACCGCTGATCGTCACTGGAGACTGCAAAGATCCTGGCTCAGGTTGGGAAACGACGGTGGGGGGGGGGGGGGGGGATGAAAGTGAAAGTAAAGTGATCTTTACTGTGGCAACCACTAGGAAGGCCAAACTGCAACTCCCAGCATGCCCAGACAGCCAAAGGCTGTCTGGGCATGCTGGGAGTTGTAGTTTTGCAACATCTGGAGGGTCACAGTTTGGAGACCACTGTTACAGTGGTGCCCAAATGGTAGCCCTCCAGATGTTGCCAAACTACAACTCTCAGCATGCCTAGACTGCCCATGCATGTTGGGAGTTGTAGTTCTGTAACATCTGTCCCTTTAGATTTAGCAATTATCATGAATTTTTTGAAAATTGCTGCTCTAATTTGAAGCCCTCAAATTTTTTCAAAAAGCAAAAATATGTCCATTTTATGATGCCAACATAAAGTGGACATATAGTATTTGTGAAGAAAAATAAAATGTATTGGGAATATCCATTTTCCTTACAAGCATAGAGCTTCAAAGTTCGAAAAATGCTAAATTTTCTAAATTTTCATGGCATTTTGGGATTTTTCACCAAGAAAGGATGCAAGTAACGCCGAAAATTTACCACCAAAATAAAGTAGAATATGTCACAAAAAAACAAACTCAGAATCAGAATATTTGGTAAAAGCGTTTTCGCGTTATTAATTCATAAAGCGACGGTGGTCAGAATTGCGAAAAAGGGCTCAGTCCTTAAGTTGAAAAAGGGCTGCGTCTTTAAGGGGTTAAATCTTGTGTCGTCAGGCAGCATGGAAAACCAGTGAGGAGCATGATTGGCCTGGCGTCTTCACTGGCTGATTGGTTAGCTAACCCCATTGTCATCAGGGTTGGCAGTTGATTGGAACCCCTATTGGACCACCACAAAGTATTTGACCTTTGATCAATGACCTTGACCTTCATTCTAGGTAAAGATTTGTCTTAAAGGTTATACTACAAACAGTACCTGAGTGGTAAGTTTTTGAAAAAAAAATGTAGCTGATAGGACCATGGCACAATGCTGAGTACTACACATGGCCAGAATCATACATCATTCATTGGGAGCAAATACTGTAGTTCAGAGGCAGAAGAGTTAATGCTTCGGGAAATCCTATTATTCAGATATGTGCAAGGATTTTTCCTGCTGTAATGAAGGAACATTACAATTGCGGTGCCTTCCACCAACCTGAAATGGCTTCTCACAAACAACAATATATTGCCTGTAACTGTACAGTTTTGTTGTCTCTTTAAATTAAAAGACACTTTCACTCGTGTACATAGCTCCATAGCCTGTTATTTTTCTTAGAAAAAAGCAACCTCTGTGGAAAATGAACCCTGAGGAATATCTTTTGATCCATGGTGAGCATTGTCATGCTCATATAACTCTTTTATGGACAACTAAACCTCAGAATGAAAAAAACTTTACATGTGTAACATAAATGAAAAAACTGGTCAGCAGTACACTGACTTTCCAATGAATCTTGACTGTGAGATTCCGATAGTTTCTTCTCTTTTTATACAGCTTATTCTTATTTCATATCCAGATTTAGGAATGAGAAGCACAACTTTAACAAAGAAGCATTGTAGTGTTGTATATCTTCAATGCAATGGTGTAGCGGGGGCCCCCATCTAGGTAGGGGCCCCCAGCGAGCCCGAATATAAAAATCAAATTTTTTTTAAGGTTCTCAAACCCCACCAACGTCCCAGAAATGGTGAAGATATTAAGTTATAAAGTCCCCCTGGGCCATCCGTCAAGTAGTCCCCTGGGCAGGGACTTACATTTACCAGCTCCGTTCGCTGCGGCCGTGGCCCTGCCCCAACTGCTTGAATGATGGTTCGTGTCACCGATCTGCTCCGTCTGCTCAGGGAGCAGAGTGATGACACAGGCCGTCATTCAAGCTGCCAGGTCGGGGCCACGGCCTCAGCGTCCGGAGCTGGTAAGTGTAAGTCCCCGCCAAGATGACTACTTTCTGGGCTTTATAACTTGATATCTTCACCATCCCTGGGAGCACAAAGATCCCCTGGGGATGGTGAGCATAATGATTTTAGCGTATATATAACGTATTGCCTAGCATAGTAGGAGATTAATAGGATGGCCATCCTATTAAGGAGATTGGTCCCTCAAAAGGCAGGGACAGTATCAAGGAGGTCTTAAGTGTGTAGGGTGGGCACTTTTCCTATATCCCATTTTTCCATCTGAGAGCTTAGAAATAACATCATAACCCAGCCCTATCGTCAGCCCATCAACAGCTTTTACTGCACACCATCACATTATCACATTAATAGTTGTATGGTTACCAAAATTACCTGTCTGGTACCTTTTTAGTAGCGATTACCAATAAAGTATTGCATTTTATTATTTTGCTGTATATTTGGGCAGTATATTTGTTTCGGTGAATTGTTTCTAATTAGGTGGTCAGCCCACCACCCTGGGCAATTGTTATAATCATTTGGTCAGTTGCTGAAATTGATAAGCCGTGGGTGCAGGTGACAGGTAGAGGGAGGGGGTGCAGGTGACGGGGAGGGGGGTGCAGGGGACGGGGTGGAGGGGGGTGCAGGTGACAGGGAGGAGGGGATTATTTGGATGTGGAGGAGCACTGGCTACTTCCCTACCTGGCTACCTACACAATTACCTGCCTGGCTACTTCCCTACTTGGCTACCAACCTTATTAATTTCCTGACTACATACACACCTACTTAACCACCTGGCTACCTATTACATAGTTACTTACCTACATAGCAACCTAATTACCTAGCTACCTACTTGCTACCTACCTATCTCCCCAGGTAACTACCTACATACACACATAGCTACCCCTTTTATCTACCTTGCTACCTACCTATGAACTTACCATATATCTACTTACCTACCTGCATAGCTACCTACCTGTATCCAAGGAAAATTGTAGCTCACCAAAGTATAAAGTGCAGAATTCAGTGCCATTTATTCCATTTCAACCAGTGTCACAGAGCAGGCTACGTCTCCTTGCCTCTCGTGCTTAACAAAGGTAAAGATAGGTCGATGAAACATAGTCTGCCCTGTAACACTGTTTGGAATGGAGTAAACTCCATCGTATTCTGCACTTTATACTAGAGGTGTGGAGAGCACTGGAAAAATGCAGAAACTAAGATGTTTGTCCTGCAGATGCTACAGTGATGGGTTTTGGCTGGAAGATGTCGTCATGGCAGTCTGAGCCAGATGAAGGACAGAAGGAAAGAGAATATCGCTGATCGTAAAAGACGTGAAATGTGAGTCAGTTAATGTAACTGTATGTATATTATTGTGCTACACGATTGGGGTCTGTATTTTAGTGGGATCTGATTCTTGGGTCTGTATTATGGTGGGGTCTGATTCTGGGGTCTGTATTATGGTGGGGTCTGATTCTGGGGTCTGTATTATGGTGGGTGATGATTCTGGGGTCTGTATTATGGTGGGATCTGATTCTGAGCTCTTTATTATGTAGGGATGTCTGATTCTGGGGTCTGTATTATGTAGGGGTGTCTGATTCTGAGGTCTGTATTATGGTGGGTGGTGGTTCTGTGTTATGGTGGGTGGTGATTCTGGGGTCGGTACTATGGTGGGTGGGGATTCTGGGGTCTGTATTATGGTGGGTGATGATTCTGGGGTCTGTATTACGGTGGGGTCTGATTCTGGGATCTGTATTTTGGTGGGTGGGGATTCTGGGATCTGTGTTATGGTTGTTGGTGATTCTGGGGTCTGTATTATGGTGGGGTATGATTCTGGGGTCTGTATTATGGTGGGTGATGATTCTGGGGTCTGTATTATGGTGGGGTCTGATTCTGAGCTCTTTATTATGTAGGGATGTCTGATTCTGGGGTCTGTATTATGTAGGGGTGTCTGATTCTGAGTTCTGTATTATGGTGGGTGGTGGTTCTGTGTTATGGTGGGTGGTGATTCTGGGGTCGGTACTATGGTGGGTGGGGATTCTGGGGTCTGTATTATGGTGGGTGATGATTCTGGGGTCTGTATTACGGTGGGGTCTGATTCTGGGATCTGTATTTTGGTGGGTGGGGATTCTGGGATCTGTGTTATGGTTGTTGGTGATTCTGGGGTCTTTATTATGGTGGGGTATGATTCTGGGGTCTGTATTATGGTGGGTGATGATTCTGGGGTCTGTATTATGGTGGGGTCTGATTCTGAGCTCTTTATTATGTAGGGATGTCTGATTCTGGGGTCTGTATTATGTAGGGGTGTCTGATTCTGAGGTCTGTATTATGGTGGGTGGTAGTTCTGTGTTATGGTGGGTGGTGATTCTGGGGTCGGTACTAAGGTGGGTGGGGATTCTGGGGTCTGTATTATGGTGGGTGATGATTCTGGGGTCTGTATTATGGTGGGGGCTGATTCTGGGGTCCGTATTATGGTGGGGGCTGATTCTGAGGTCTGTATTATGGTGGGGACTGATTCTGGGGTCTGTATTATGGAGGGGACTGATTCTGGGATCTGTATTATAGTAAAATATGATTCTCAGGTCTGTATCATGGTGGGGTCTGATTCTGGGGTTTGTATTACGGTGGGGTCAGATTCTGGGGTCTGTATTGTGATTCTGAGGTCTGTATTATGGTGGGGTCTGAATATGGGGTCTATATTATGGTGGGGTCTGATTCTGTGGTCTGTATTACGGTTGGGTCTGATTCTGGGATCTGTATTTTGGTGGGTGGGGATTCTGGGATCTGTGTTATGGTTGTTGGTGATTCTGGGGTCTGTATTATGGTGGGGTATGATTCTGAGCTCTTTATTATGTAGGGATGTCTGATTTTGGGGTCTGTATTATGTAGGGGTGTCTGATTCTGGGCTCTGTATTATGGTGGGTGGTGGTTCTGTGTTATGGTGGGTGGTGATTCTGGGGTCGGTACTAAGGTGGGTGGGGATTCTGGGGTCTGTATTATGGTGGGTGATGATTCTGGGATCTGTATTATGGTGGGGGCTGATTCTGGGGTCCTTATTATGGTGGGTGATGATTCTGGGGTCTGTATTATGGTGGGGTCTGATTCTGAGCTCTTTATTATGTAGGGATGTCTGATTCTGGGGTCTGTATTATGTAGGGGTGTCTGATTCTGGGGTCTGTATTATGGTGGGTGGTAGTTCTGTGTTATGGTGGGTGGTGATTCTGAGGTCGGTACTAAGGTGGGTGGGGATTCTGGGGTCTGTATTATGGTGGATGATGATTCTGGGGTCTGTATTATGGTTGGGGGCTGATTCTGGGGTCCGTATTATGGTGGGGGCTGATTCTGAGGTCTGTATTATGGTGGGGACTGATTCTGGGGTCTGTATTATGGAGGGGACTGATTCTGGGATCTGTATTATAGTAAAATCTGATTCTGAGGTCTGTATTATGGTGGGGTCTGATTCTGGGGTTTGTATTACGGTGGGGTCAGATTCTGGGGTCTGTATTGTGATTCTGAGGTCTGTATTATGGTGGGGTCTGAATATGGGGTCTATATTATGGTGGGGTCTGATTCTGTGGTCTGTATTACGGTGGGGTCTGTTTCTGGGATCTGTATTTTGGTGGGTGGGGATTCTGGGATCTGTGTTATGGTTGTTGGTGATTCTGGGGTCTGTATTATGGTGGAATCTGATTCTGGGGTCTGTATTATGGTGGGTGATGATTCTGGGGTCTGTATTATGGTGGGGTCTGATTCTGAGCTCTTTATTATGTAGGGATGTCTGATTCTGGGGTCTGTATTATGTAGGGGTGTCTGATTCTGGGGTCTGTATTATGGTGGGTGGTGGTTCTGTGTTATGGTGGGTGGTGATTCTGGGGTCGGTACTAAGGTGGGTGGGGATTCTGGGGTCTGTATTATGGTGGGTGATGATTCTGGGGTCTGTATTATGGTGGGGGCTGATTCTTGGGTCCGTATTATGGTGGGTGATGATTCTGGGGTCTGTATTATGGTGGGGACTGATTCTGGGATGTGTATTATGGAGGGGACTGATTCTGGGATCTGTATTATAGTAAAATCTGATTCTGAGGTCTGTATTATGGTGGGGTCTGATTCTGGGGTTTGTATTACGGTGGGGTCAGATTCTGGGGTCTGTATTGTGATTCTGAGGTCTGTATTATGGTGGGGTCTGAATATGGGATCTATATTATGGTGGGGTCTGATTCTGTGGTCTGTATTACGGTGGGGTCTGATTCTGGGATCTGTATTTTGGTGGGTGGGGATTCTGGGATCTGTGTTATGGTTGGTGGTGATTCTGGGGTCTGTATTATGGTGAGTGGTGATTCTGGGGTCTGTTTTATGGTGGGGTCTGATTCTGGGGTATGTATTATGGAGGGGTCTGATTCTGGGGTTTGTATTATGGAGGGATCTGATTCTGGGGTCTGTATTATGGTGCGGTCTGATTCTGGGGTCTGTATTATGGTGGGTGGTGATTCTGGGGTCTGTATAATGGTGGGTGGTGATTCTGGGGTTTGAGAATCTTAAAGGATACTTGTGAATTTATCATTGACCATTATCCAATTCAATTTGGAACTGATCAGATGGAGAGGAATGGATTAAGCCTTCGAGCTCAAAACTATTGTGATTTTGGCAGCTAGAAAGATGAGATAGATAAGTTTACACTTCCCTTTTGAGATGTCAAGTATGGGAGCTTTCAATAAAGCCTGTTCCGAGTTCTTCCAGAGATTTATGCCTGTGACAGAAAAAATAAGATGGTATATGGAGATCCAAAAACACTGCACTTGCTGCCATTCCCATCATATATGAAACATAGTACCTCTCTGCTGGCATTTACGGAAACACAGAGGAGAGGCTGAGGGAAACATCATAGCTGCCCTCGTGGGAACAAGGTACCATCTAAGCAATACTTACCAGCCCACTTCCTGCATGGCAACATTAATAAAAAGGGGGCTCAATTTTATGAAAGGAGTCCCTGCTCCTGTGCATAATTTTTGTGGTGCATTTAGTATGTACAGGAGCAGGGAATCATGTCAAAGATAGTCCCTACACCTATAGAATTCAGTAAATTTGCTCACCTCTTATTACCACATTTAATGTTTTGGATCATCTAATTTTAATATAACATTAACACAAATTAGGTAAACACAAATTGCAGCATTTGAATAATCATTCCATTTACTAAAGATTAAAGGAATTCTCCGGGGAAACCCATAGCCCATCCTTTCCCTCACATAAACTTATTTAATTGGCTAAATATAATTCATTAGCTATATAGAGCAGTTTCCTCTCTTTGGCTGGCACTTACATTCATGAAGTGAGGGAATGAAATCATTCAGCCACCCAATCTGTCGCTGTCCAAATTGATCTCTGAAAGCAGCCCCTACCCACCTGGGAGAGACAGACCATGTGGTTTCTGCCCTGCACTGATGAGTCATACTCTTTTTAGTGCTAAAAACTGGGAGGTATGTACAGCCTTAGCCAATCAGACACTGAACATCTCTCTGCTGCTCAGAGCAGGAGGGATGGGGCTGCTCTGAGAGAGTGAGCTGGTTACAGAGCAGAGCTGCAATGATTGCTGGGAGGTGTAGGCAAGGGAAGAGAAGGATGGCAAAGAATATCATGCAGCCAAAAAGGTTGTATAACCCAACTGTGCTTAAAGGGGTACTCCACTGGAAAACATATTTTTTTTAATTAACTGTTGCCAGAACGTTAAACAGATTTGTAAATTACTTCTATTAAAAAAATCGTAATCCTTCCAATACTTATCAGCTGCTGTATGAGCCACAGGAAGTGCATTCCTTTCTTTTGAATTTCCTTTCTGCCCTACCACAGTGCTCTCTGCTGACACCTCTGTCCATTTTAGGAACTGTCCAGAGTAGTAGCAAATCCCCATAACAAACCTATCCTGCTCTGGACAATTCTTGACATGGACAGAAGTGTCAGCAGAGAGCACTGTGATCAGACAGAAAGGAAATTCAAAAAGAAAAACACTTCCTGTGGCTCATACAGCAGCTGATAAGTATTGGAAGGATTAAGACTTTTTAATAGAAGTAATTTACAAATCTACTAGTTGAACGAAGAGGAAAAAAGTCGCACTCACCAACCAGGAGCAGTATACAAAATCTTGTCCTTTATTCATAACGGCAGAGTGGAACAATAAAATCCGGTCACACACGAGGGGAGCGAGAGCAGCCGCTCTCAGGATGCGGGGGCACACCACCAGAGGCAACTAGTTTCGCATCACGGCTTGATGCTTCTTCTGGCCAGTAGGTATACGCCTACCTATTCAGGTGGGTAAGTATTTATACATCTTGATAGAAAGGGAGGGGGGGGGCGTGGTGACCGTAACGCTAACGAAAGTGTACAGAAAAAGAACCCCTCAACATTTTAAAAACATGACATAACATGAATAATATTTAAAACAAAACCGCCTGACAAAGGTAGTCGATTCATAGAAAAGCTGACAGATCTTGCTTGTCATTCATCCCCGTTGGTCCCATAGCTTTCAACCTAATAATCCAAAACGCCTCCCGACGTAGGAGGAAGGCGTGTTTATCTAGCCCAACGGGGACGATCTCTATTCGCTCGAGTCCGGCAAATTTGAGTCCCTCGCTCACACCGCACATGGCACTCATTCATATGGGCGATGAAGCGAGGGGACCCCTTGCCCGATCGAAGGGAGTAGAGATGCTCTCTCACACGTGCATTAAGTTTACGCTTAGTTTTGCCTACATACTATCTCCTGCATGGGCATATCAAGCAATACACTATGTGAGTGGATTGACAGGTGATTAACTGGTTTACAAATATATTAACACCTCCAACGGAAAAGTTCCTTTTTGACAGGTTGAATTTGCAAAATTTGCAATTCCTGCAAGGGAAGTTTCCTTTAGGTGTAATTCTGTTTAGCCAGTGATCTCCTCCATCTTGAGACTTCTTTTTGTATTTTATTATTACATCTCCTATGGTGGTGGATTTTCTAATTGTAATGATCGGTTTTACCTTTGCTTCCTCCTCTAATTCTTCATCATTATCAAAATGAAACCAGTTGTCAAAAATACTTTTCTTTATCAGCTGATTAATAGGTGAGTTAGTAAAGGAAAAGACAATGCGTTTTTTATTTTTATGATGCTTGTAATTTTTCCTTTTGTTTTTAGGGGCCAATAGTTCATCCCTATTTCTCATTTCTGCCTTTTTGTATGCCCGTTCAATGATCTCTGAGGGATATCCCCTTTCCGTTAGTCTTTCTTTTAGTTCTTCTGCCTGTTTTCTAAAGGTATCATTATTACTGTTCACTCTTTTTATCCTAAGAAATTGGCTGTAGGGGATATTATCCCTGACATGACTAGGATGAGAGCTTTTATAGTGAAGTAACGTATTCTTGAAAATACTCTTTATCCAGTAGTTATTAATTCTCCTTCTTTAACAGCTAAGGTAACTAGAAAGTCGATAGAAAGGCCTCCAAAAGCATATGTAAAGAACATGTTAGCTGCATTTCTTTCATTTAGATATTGGACGAAGCTCTGAAACTCATTTTCAGTGCCATTCCATGCTAATAGGACGTCGTCCACATATCTAAAGAAATAGGCTATGTTCTTCAAAAACAGGTTGCTATGGGAGAAAACTGTTCTCTTTTCGAGCATAGTAAGGAATACATTAGCGTATGTACATGATACAGGCGAGCCCATGGCTGTACCCTAGTGGCTGATTGGATACAGCAGTGCCGGGCGCTAGACCTATCCTTGCAAACAAGTCAGTTAATTTACAAATCTGTTTAACGTTCTGGAACCAGTTGATTTTAAAAACAATGTTTTCCAGTGGAGTACCCCTTTAACCCCCCTTAAGGACGCAGGACGTAAATGTACGTCCTGGTGAGGTGGTACTTAACGCACCAGGACGTACATTTACGTCCTAAGCATAACCGCGGGCATCGGAGCGATGCCCGTGTCATGCGCTGCTGATCGCAGCCAGGGACCCGCCGGCAATGGCCGACGCCCGCGATCTCGCGGGCGTCCGCCATTAACCCCTCAAGTGCCGGGATCAATACAGATCCCGGCATCTGCGGGAGTTCGCGATTTAAATAAACGATCGGATCGCCCGCAGCGCTGCTGCAGGGATCCGATCATTCATAACGCCGCACGGAGGTCCCCTCTCCTTCCTCCGTGCGGCTCCCGGCGTCTCCTGCTCTGGTCTGTGATCGAGCAGACCAGAGCAGGAGATGACCGATAATACTGATCTGTTCTATGTCCTATACACAGATCAGTATTAGCAATCATGGTATTGCTATGAATAGTCCCCTATGGGGACTATTCAAGTGTAAAAAAAAATGTAAAAAAATGTAAAAGTTAAAGTAAAAAAAAAGTGAAAAATCCCCTCCCCCAATAAAAAAGTAAAACGTCCGTTTTTTCCTATTTTACCCCCAAAAAGCGTAAAAAACATTTTTTATAGACATATTTGGTATCGCCGCGTGCGTAAATGTCCTAACTATTAAAATAAAATGTTAATGATCCCGTACGGTGAACGGCGTGAACGAAAAAAAATAAAAAAAGTCAAAAATTCCTACTTTTTTAATACATTTTATTAAAAAAAAAATTATAAAAAGTGTATTAAAAGTTTTTTATATGCAAATGTGGTATCAAAAAAAAGTACAGATTATGGCGCAAAAAATGAGCCCCCATACCGCCACTTATACGGAAAAATAAAAAAGTTAGAGGTCATCAAAATAAAGGGATTATAAACGTACTAATTTGGTTAAAAAGTTTGTGATTTTTTTTAAGCGCAACAATAATATAAAAGTATATCATAATGGGTATCATTTTAATCGTATTGACCCTAAGAATAAAGAACACATGTCATTTTTACCATAAATTGTACGGCGTGAAAACAAAACCTTCCAAAATTAGCAAAATTGCGTTTTTCGTTTTAATTTCCCCACAAAAATAGTGTTTTTTGGTTGCGCCATACATTTTATGATATAATGAGTGATGTCATTACAAAGGACAACTGGTCACGCAAAAAATAAGCCCTCATACTAGTCTGTGGATGAAAATATAAAAGAGTTATGATTTTTAGAAGGCGAGGAGGAAAAAATGAAAACGTAAAAATTAAATTGTGTGAGTCCTTAAGGCCAAAATGGGCTGAGTCCTTAAGGGGTTAAGCCTTAGATTACAATGCCATAAGAAGTCTGCAAAAGCAAAGCAGCCCTAGACCATCTGACTATGACCACCATGTCTGACTGTTGGTGTGATGTTCTCATTGTGAAATGCAGTGTTAGTTTCTCCCCAGATGTAATGGGATCTATGTTTTTCAATGTGTGACCCATCAGTCCTATTTGGTCAGCAATTTGTCCCTTGCAGCTCTACCTTGATTGTAATTTTTGTAAAATTGTGGAATAGTGTACATTAGCTTTAACCCCTTAAGGACGCTGCCCTTTTTAACCTTAAGGACTGAGCCCTTGTTCGCAATTCTGACCACCGTCGCTTTCCGAATTAATAACTCGAAAACACTTTTACCGAATATTCTGATTCTGAGATTGTTTTTTCGTGACATAGTCTACTTTATTTTGGTGGTAAATTTTCAACGTTACTTGCATCCTTTTTTGGTGAAAAATCACCAAATTTCATGAAAATTTTGCATTTTTCCAACTTTGAAGCTCTCTACTTGTAAGGAGAATGGATATTCCCAATAAATTTTATTTTTATTCACAAATACAATATATCCACTTTATGTTGGCATCATAAAATGGACATATTTTTGGTTTTTGAAAAAATTTGAGGGCTTCAAAGTAGAGCAGCAATTTTCAAAAATGTCATGAAAATCGCTAAGTCTGAAGGGACATGTTACAGAACTACAACTCCCAGCATGCCTGGGCAGTCTAGGCATGCTGAGAGTTGTAGTTTGGCAACGTCTGGAGGGCTACCGTTTGGGCACCACTGTACCCTCCAGATGTTGCAAAACTACAACTCCCAGCATGCCCAGACAGCCTTTGGCTGTCTGGGCATGCTGGGAGTTGCAGTTTGGCCTTCCTAGTGGTTGCCACAGTAAAGATCACTTTACTTTCACTTTCATCCCCCCCCCCCCCCCCCCGTCGTTTCCCGACCTGAGCCAGGATCTTTGCAGTCTCCAGTGACGATCAGCGGTTCCCAGGCATCTTCTCCTCCAGGTACCGGCCTCCATCTTCTCCCCATGTTACCCTCGACATCCAGGGGTGGGCAGAATGGGGGGTTTTCATGGCAACCCACTGTCTTGCTCTGCCATTGGTCAGAATCAGTTCATACCAATGGCAGGGGATAGGAGGTGATCGCAGAACTGCGACCTCACTCCTAGCCCTCAGGATGTCACTGACAGCTCCGATCATCCCTATTTTCCGGGTGATCGGGTCACCAGAGACACGATCAGCCCGGAATAGCAGAAAATCGCATGTCTGAATTGACATGCGATTTTCTGCGATCGCCAACATGGGGGGTCTCAGGACCCCCCTGGGCGATGTGCCGGGGTACCTGCTGAATGATTTCAGCAGGCATCCCGGTCCGGTCCCCAACCGGCTTGCGGTGGGGACCATAATTCCCACGGGCATATGCATATGCCCCACGTCCTTAAGGACTCGGGATGCAGGGTGTATGCATACGCCCGGCGTCCTGAAGAGGTTAAATGAGGCAGATTAGTTTATTGTTAACTTGGGTTCTACAATGGTTCTACAGTGACCTAGATGAGTCATCAATGGGGAAATTTTGGTGGTTCACTGTGGTTTGCTGAAGAACCAAAGCCTTGACAATGGCTTTGTAACCTTTTTAAATTGGTAAAGAAAAAGGAGATATCACTCAATGGTGAAATAAAACCAAGCAGGCACTGAAGTGCTCCTTACCAAGGGTGGTTGTGCAAAACCATACACAACAATAGGAATCGTGTGTAGGTAAATGTAGGTCCTGGCTGCAGCCTTTATTACAATATGAGAACTACTTCAAAGAAAATAGCGTGAATAATATAGCACCAAGCAGGAACTCTACATGTAAGAAAATGCGCCCATGCGCATTGAAATACATTGCATGTGGGTCATACCATTTTTCCATCAATAAACTAAATAATCAAACAATATTTTGTGTTTACCTGAGTTATAAAATAGTAGTTTGATGACCTAAAACAATCCAGCGTGACAAATATGCAAAAATAGAAGATAATAGGAAGAGGGATAAATACGTTTTCATGTCATTGTATTGCTGTAATGAAAACATTCAGCCAGGATCAACCTTTGTTATTTCTGCATTATAGTAACACATACTAACACAATTTATAAAATGTGCTGCTGCATCTGATACCTGCTGTGTCAAAGCTTTGTAGAACCATGAATCATGTTCCGGCCAGTTGGTACATTCAGAATACAAGTTCAGTCATTTGGTCCCCACTGAAGGCATCTGACATAAAATTTTAAGTGAAATATTACAAGCCAGGCTTAGTCTGAACATTTGTAGTTTTGCATATACAGATAATAAACACCTGGAATAGTTTCTCATAAAAACAATTTTGTGATCAAGCATCTCTACCTGAATATTATCAAGCATCTGTACCTGAAGGTGTTTGACATTTTGAAAGCAGATTTTACAATATTGGAAATAGTTATTTTTCCTCATTATGTTTTTTTATTTTTTTATTTTTTATAAAATTATAAGGGTACAGGAAAGAAATAAAAGGGGGAAATGGAGGAAAAAATAAACAAAACAAATTGTCAAAAAAATATACAACAATCAAGTACTTATTAAAACATGATGTAGTATAATTATGCATAGCATTCCCGAATGAGGAGAAAGCAAACTAACAAAATAGTAAAGAATCATAATAGGGATCTCAAGTATGACTATATAATCAAAAGAAAAAGGAAATAAAAAAGATAGCTGGATTGTTTCAGGACATCACACTACTATTTTATAACCCAGGTAAATGCAAAATATTGTTTGATTATTTAGTTTATTTACGGAGAAATGCTGTGAACCATCATGCAACACGTTTCCCTACACATGGGCAGCTTCCTCAGGCAATGCCTGATGAAGCTACCCATGCGCAGTGAAATGTGTTGCATAATGGTTCATTTTAAAAATTGATAGTAAAAGGACCAGATTGGCACCAACATTCATGTAGAAGAAGCCTTAACTTCATAAAGAAAGAGCACGAAGAGAAGGGACCCTGTGTAATATATAAAGGGCTGAGAGGTATCCTGGGTTTCAAAGGCCTTAATAAATGGAAATTAATTTAATATTAAAATAAATATATATATATATATTTTTTAATAATTTAATATTAAAATAAATATATATATATTTTTATATATATATATATATATATATATATAAAAAAAAAATATATATATATATATATATATATATATATATATATATATATATATTACATTACCTTGAGAAAATCCTGTTGGTGCCCCTGGTGAGCAGAGATGCGTGCATTATATACATTGCCACTCTCTTACATTAACAGGACAAGTTGGGGGGGGGGTGGGGGGGCACACAATACTTTGCCTCACCCTGAGTACTGCAAACCCACTGCCATGCCACTGAACACAAGTCTCTGTACCAGCTAGAGGTTTTCTCTTCCTAGCTTGGTGTGTTTTAGAATACTAAACATACCACAAATAAACAACAAAAACAGTTCCAGCACCTTTTTTTTCTCATTTCATTTGAACTTATTAAATTGATAACTGTGAAATGAACACTATAAATAAATCTTCTCTATGTGCCCAGAAGGTCAACCCTTTTCCACCCACCACCTCCTCATTGCCCTTTGTTTTGTAGGCCAAATATCTAGAGCTGGAGTCCCTCCCCTTACAGGACAAGCCCAACCTCCTTTAATAAGCTTCACCCACAATGCCATTCCTCAGCCAAAACAGATAAGTAGGAGATTAACAGCAAGACTGGCACCTGGCAGAATAAGACTGTAACAAGTTCACACTATGCAGGTATTGAAGTAATCTAAACCTTCTGGGGCTTTAGTTAGTTTGGCTATGAAAAATGTTCTGACAGACTTCCTTTAAGAACCGACATCTCTTTAATTCACCTTTAACATCCAAGCAAGTTGAGAACTTCTTACATGTCGGCTGTCACTGATCCTATTAGGTGGCATGCTGTTATGAGCATATGCAGAATAGTTGTTTGAAGAATCCTGGTATGAATGTCTGGGATTCACACTGTATATGGACGCACATGCCTGGACGTCATCTTGACAGGTAAGGTCACTAATCCTCTTCAGTTGTCTTCAATGGCTCTTGTATTTATCATTCAGCAGATCTCCCAACCTCCTAGGTATGAAGGGGTTTCATCTTCATGTCTCCAGGGAAGAATTCAGAAAAAATGAAATTCATAGGCTTGACCTAGAAACAGAATGGCACATGCCATTGATGTATCTTTGTTATATAGAAATTGTGACCCTGTTGTTCCTTCCAAGATAGGAAGCTTTGTAAGAAGGTAAAGCATCTCATTTTGAGGAGACCTTATGCTTTCATTCCTTCCACTATTATTATGTTTTTTTTCATACTTTATAGTATGAATTGTTCACTAGATAATGTACACATGTACTGTACTTTAGGCAGAACATTAAATGGAAACCTAATATATATATATTTTTACAGAGGCCTTATTATTACTGCACACTAGGAGACACATGTTCCACCTATGAATTCCCCATGGGATACATGCCATGTTTTCTTAAAATGGGCTCATATTGTGCTTTTAATAGGCAGCACAGTGGATGATTGTAGCCCTGGGGATACACTGATGTAGAGGGTTCTGGGTTTAGGAATGCTGAGATATACTGCATGAAATGTAATAGAGCTTGGAACCCATACGTCTGTGGGACGTGTAAGATAATTTGGAGGGAAGCACTCCTATGGACATTAAATCATCTCACCTGCTCCCTGAGACAGCACGATGAAAACAAGCTCCGACAGAGATATTTTTGCTTTCCCTGGGAATGGTATTTTAAAGGACAACTGTATTGTTAGACATTTATGTATTACTGTGCCCAGGCCTCAAAAATAAACAAAATAGACTTTAACATACCTTCCTACGAGCCCCCGTTGGTCTGGTACCAGCCTCATGGTCCAGCTGTGCGAACCTCATTTAAATTCCTGGGGACGGGGATGCTGCAGAGCCATCGGCGTATCACCAGCTGGAAAGATGTAATGTAAGAAGCTCTGGCCGGCATCTTACATGAGAGTGGGCTCAGCCTATCACCGGCCGGGGCGGGACATCGCTGTGGCAGGTGATATGCCGACGGCTCTGCGGCGTCCCTGCCCCCAGGAAGTCGAACGGGGTTCGCACCGCTGGATCGTGAGGCCGGTACCGGACCAATGGGGGCTCCTAGGAAGGTATGTTAAAGTTTATGTACACATAGAAGAAAGGTAGTAGAGCGCTCACCGTGTTCGTGGATAGGCAGTTCAACCGGATGCGTCCATCCAAGGCATCCAAACAGATCTAGCAGGGAGGCGGTAGATGGATCCAGGGGGAGCTCAGACGTCGGGCCATGGACCATATCACCCTAGGCGCTTCGTCAGGCCGCTGATAGACGTCATCACGCATGCTCTGTGTCTTTATCCTATTCCCAAAGGACGTCACACCGGTGGATCAAATAAACACAGGTGAGTGTTAGTTAATGAAGTGCAGGGAAAGTGAAAAAAAATCTACTAAAAACAAGAACATAGTGAATAATTTCTCACTTGTGTTAGTATGTGCTAGGAAGTTGGTAACCCGAGATCTACAGGGTGGGCCATTTATATGGATACACCTTAATAAAATGGGAATGTTTGTGTGATTTTTCAATTTTTCAAGATGGGTGGTGACCATGGTGGCCATTTTGAAGTCGGCCAATTTGAATCAAACTTTTGTTTTTTCAATAGGAAGAGGGTCATGTGACACATTAAACTTATTGGGAATTTCACAAGAAAAACAATGATGTGCTTGGTTTTAACGTAACTTTATTCTTTCATGAGTTATTTAAAAGTTTCTGTCCACTTATAAAATGTGTTCAATGTGCTGCCCATTGTGTTGGATTGTCAATGCAACCCTCTTCTCCCACTCTTCACACACTGATAGCAACACCGCAGGAGAAATGCTAGCATAGGCTTCCAGAATCCATAGTTTCAGGTGCTGAACATATCGTATCTTCACAGCATAGACAATTGCCTTCAGATGACCCCAAATATAAAAGTCTAAGTGGGTCAGATCGGGAGACCTTGGGGGCCATTCAACTGGCCCACGAAAACCAATCCACTTTCCAGGAAACTGTTCATCTAAGAATGCTCGTACCTGGCACGTTCCCTGAGTTTTTCCAGCAAGATGGTGCACCACCACATTATGGGTGTCAGGTCCAAGCATTCCTAGATGAACAGTTTCCTGGAAAGTGGATTGGTCGTCATGGGCCAATAAAGCACTATATTCATTTTTATCGTTTAACCCTAATGGTCCTGTTGCGTTCAGCCTTTGTAACCATCTGGATTCCTTCTGAAGCAAAAGCTGGTGTTTATTTTTATTTCTGCTTGGCGCTTCCACTCTTTCAATAGCTCTGAATTTCAAACCAGTAGTACTGCTATTATGTACAGATGTCATGTGTTGAATGAACCGTTGTGGATCTTTCCCAGTTATAACTGATTTAACATGTTCCCTAATGTGATGAAACAGTGGTCTAATTGTTTTCCCTATGTAGTAGTACCCGCACGGACATATCATGCAATACACCACATAGGGAGACCTGCAGGTAATCGATTGTTTAACAAAAATGTTGTAACCCCCCCAGTAGTATTATGTTAGTTTTAACATTCATCTCACAAAAAGAGCACGAGCCACAACAGTGATTGCCCGTTGTCCGGGTGTCAGACAACTAATTCGAATTCATATTCTTCTTTTTCTGTTTGGATTTTAAGTAATCCCTAATGGTTTTATTATGTCGATATACAATGATGGGTTTCTGCCCTGTGACCTCTTGGATATCTATGTCTTTTTCTAACATAAACCAATTGGAATGTATTATCGTTCTGATTCGATTGTTCAGAGGTGTATTTCTGAATGAAAAAATGGCTCGAGTAGGGCCCTGTTCTATATCTTCCAAATTTTTCTCTACTAACAATATGTCTCTGGAAATATCATTAATTCTGTTACGTGCCTGAGTTATCACCTTCCCGTTTGTTTTAAATGGTTAGCCAACTCTATTATTTGTTGCTTACATATTTTGGAGCTGCTGTTATTGCGTTTTAACTGTACCATCTGGCTAAAGGGGATCCCGTTCTTAATTTGTGGTGTATGTGATGACCCATAATGCAAATAAGCATTCCTTGCAGTCTGTTTCCTGAAACCAGAGGTTTGAATTTGACCCTGGACAATGTCAATCATGACATCTAAAAATTCTAAGGAGGTGCCCCCAAAGACCGAAGTGAAGTACATGTTGACATCATTAACATCATTTAGGTATGACACGAATTCTCAGAACTGGTCCGGAGATCCAGACCACAAGAATATCGTCCACGTATCTCAAAATCAATTTGATGTAGTGTAAGAAAGGGTTAAGTGATGTAAAAATATATTTATGTTCAAAAATGCTTAGGAATATGTTTGCATATACACATGAGACTGGGGACCCCATTGCGGTCCCCAGTAATTGCTTGTACCAGTTTCCTACATACTGAAAGCAGTTATTGGTTAATACCAGCATGGTAGCCTCGGTGACGAACTGAATAAACTCAATTGACCTTGCAAAAGATGCTAAAAAGGTCTTGAGAGCCTGTACACCCGCATCATGCGGGATGCGGGTGTACAGGCTCTCAACGTCAATAGAGGCCGACTGTACCCCTCTTGCCATGTGAAATTTTGGAGAGCTTTAATCAAATCTCCTGTGTCCCTTACAAAGGTAGGTATACTTTTCAAAAGTGGGGATAAGAGCCAATCTAAATAACTAGATAAGAATTGAGTAGAAGAACCAATAGCTGCAATAATTGGACATCCCGGAGGAGGGTTCTCTTTCTTGTGAATTTTATTGAGGATGCAGTTTGCAAGGGTTAGTGGGAATTAATTTTTCTGCCATTTTCAGGGTAAGTATTCCCTTCTCAACATTACTTCTGAGAAGTTTCGTACAGTTTCGATAATTTTAGCAGATCTGCTATCAATTTTTCATACACGGAACTATTACTCAAGTTGTTAAATCAATTCATTGTTGTAATCCTCAGTCCACCATATAACGGTGGCTCCCTCTTTGTCCGCTTTCGATATAGTGATGTCTTCTCTACTGGCTAACCAGTCTAGTGCTGCCTGTTCATTTTGCAAGATGTTAAAGTTTATTTTGTTCATTTTTGAGGCCCGGGCACAGTAATATATAAATGTATAGCACTACAGTTGTCCTTTAACTTGTCATTTTATAGTTTGTACAATACAAAAGCCTCAATTTTGTGAGTTTAGTTCTTTTTTAATCTTCTACAGGTGTCATGAGATAGGAATCAAAAGGCTCACAATGTTCACACTATTATTTTGTTCACAACTATGACATATATTCCCCTTTCTAGACTTCATGTTTCCACCATTTTTGTCATTTTTTTCATTATTTCTAATTTAGTATACATCAATCTGTGTGACTCCAATATGTGGGTTAAAATGGAACAGACTAACTTTTCGACCATTGATTCGAGTATTGAACTCCCCCCCATGATTGTAATTTTCTGTAGAATTTTGAAGATAAAATATCTGAGGATAATCTGAGGATAATGTGCTTTCTATGATTCTCTGCTTTATTGGAGGAGAATAAGGGTTAAAAAAAAGTATTTTTGTAATGACCGTCACTTATCCCTGCAGCCACTGCTTGGTTCCAACCTATGCCCCCTCTTGTCACTTCATATTTTCCATGTTGCTTCCTCTTTCAAAGAGAGTACCTAGACTCTGTTCCTAAGCATGGTCTAAAGATGAACCGGTTCGGTAGCACAGCAGGTCAACACCCAGTGCCTTGAATTCCTCCTGTCCTGGGATTGAGTGGTTTAGTATGAGTCCCAATATATGAAGGGTCTCCTTGACTCTCTCCCTACTGAAATTATTTGTACTGTTAACCCAGAGACTGCTATTTTTCTAGAGTGGGCAATGCTATGCACATATGTATATTGTGACACAATTCCTTCTTTAACCTCTTAGTGATCAGGCAAACTTTGGCCTTGCCCAAACCATTTTCTTCATTGTTGCATTCTAATAGCTGTAACTTTAAAAGTTTTTTGCTTTTTAATTAAACCATTTTGGGATCATCTAACTTAGTGATTACATTTTATAATTTTTTGATAGACTAATGAATAATATTTATTTAGCCCTTTTTGTTTTGTGTATTAAATTTACGCTATTCACAGTACCGTAAAAATAATACTTCTAATATTCTATGAGTCAGTACGATTACAGCGATACCAATTTGATAAATTATTTCAAATGAAAAAAGTTTTGCCATATATATTTAACCCCTTAACCCCTTAAGGACTCAGGTTTTTTCCGTTTTTGCACTTTCGTTTTTTCCTCCTTACCTTTTAAAAATCATAACCCTTTCAATTTTCCACCTAAAAATCCATATTATGGCTTATTTTTTGCGTTGCCAATTCTACTTTGCAGTGACATTAGTCATTTTACCCAAAAATGCACGGCGAAACGGTAAAAAAAATCATTGTGCGACAAAATCGAAAAAAAAAAACCGCCATTTTGTAACTTTTGGGGGCTTCCGTTTCTACGCAGTCCATATTTCGGTAAAAATTACACCTTATCATTATTCTGTAGGTCCATATGGTTAAAATGATACCCTACTCATATAGGTTTGATTTTGTCGCACTTCTGGAAAAAATCATAACTACATGCAGGAAAATTTATACGTTTAAAAATGTCATCTTCTGACCCCTATAACTTTTTTATTTTTCCACGTACGGGGCGGTAAGTTTTTATCGGTATGATTTTTGTTTTGATCGGACTTTTTGATCACTTTTTATTCATTTTTTAATGTTATAAAAAGTTACCAAAATACGCTTTTTTGGACTTTGGAATTTTTTTGCGCGTACGCCATTGACCGTACGGCTTAATTAATGATATATTTTTATAGTTCGGACATTTACGCACGCGGCGATACCACATATGTTTATTTATTTTTTTTTTTTACACTGTTTTATTTTTTTTATGGGAAAAGGGGGGTGATTCAAACTTTTATTAGGGAAGGGGTTAAATGACCTTTATTAACACTTTTTTTAAACTTTTTTTTGCAGTGTTATAAGTCCCATAGGGACCTATAACACTGCTTACACTGATCTCTCATCCTGATCACAGGCGTGTATTAACACGCCTGTGATCAGCATTATCGGCACTTGACTGCTCCTGCCTGGATCTCAGGCACGGAGCAGTCATTCGTCGATCGGACACCGAGGAGGCAGGTAAGAGCCCTCCCGATGTCCGATCAGCTGTTCGGGACGCCGCGATTTCACCGCGGCGGTCCCGAACAGCCCGACTGAGCAGCCGGGATACTTTCAGTTTCACTTTAGAAGCGGCGGTCAGCTTTGACCGCCGCTTCTAAAGGGTTAATACCGCACATCGCCGCGATCGGCGATGTGTGGTATTAGCCGCGGGTCCCGGCCATTGATTAGCGCCGGGACCGACGCGATATGATGCGGGATCGCGGCGCGATCCCGCTTCATATCGCGGGAGCCGGCGCAGGACGTAAATATACGTCCTGCGTCGTTAAGGGGTTAAGGACCAAGCCCATTTTAACCGGACCAGGCCAATTTAATTTTTGGGTTTTCGTTTTTTCCTCCTCGTCTTCTAAAATCCATAAATTTCCTTCTACAGACTCATATAAGGGTTTGTTTTTTTGTGTGACCAATTGTACTTTGTAATGAAATTTTGCATATTTAAAAAATTTTGCATATTTTGGAGGGTTTTGTTTTCACACTGTACACTTTACGGTAAAAATGACATGTGTTCTTCATTCTCTGGGTCAATGTGATTAAAATGATACCCATGGCTAGATACTTTTATATTTTTGTACTGCTTAAAAAAAATCTAAAAGTTTTTGTCCAAAATCAGTAATCTAAAATCGCCCTATTTTGACCACCTATAACGTTTTCATTTTTCCATATATAGAGCAGTATGAGGGCAAATCTTTTGCACCGTCATCTGTACTTTTTATCGATACCACATTTGCTTATATAAAACTTTTAGATAATTTTTTAATTTTTTTGTGAATAAAATGGGACAAAAAAGCTGCATTTTTTGACTTTTTTTTTTTTTTTTACGTTTACGACGTTCACCGTACAGGATCATTAACATAATATTTTGATAGTTCGGACATTTACACACGCGTTGATACCAAATATGTTTATTTAAAAAATTACGCTTTTTGGGGGTAAAATGGGAAAAACTGGCAATTTTCATTTTTATTGGGGGAGGAGATTTTTCACTTTATTTTTACTTTTTATTTTTACATTTTTCAAATTTTTTTTTACACTTTTTATGTCCTCATAGGGGACTATCTATAGCAATCATTTGATTGCTAATTCTGTTCAGTGCTATGCATAGGACATAGCACTGATCAGTATTATCGGTGATCTTCTGCTCTGGTCTGCTCGATCTCAGACCAGAGCAGGAGATGCCGGGAAACGGACGGAAGCAGGTGAGGGGACCTCCATCTGCTGCGGGCAATCCGATCATCTATTTTAACATGGGTACTGCCGCATGTTAGCGATCTTCTGATCTTTTATTCAATACACTGCACTACTACTTATGCCTGTCAGCGTTATGCTGGCAGTCAAATTATACAGCTATGCTTCTGGCATTACTACATACAGGTTTGTCCATGGCAGGCTTGGGGTCCTTTAGAAAGACCCCAACTGCCATGGAGACCGATCTACACCTGGCGGATATTAACACACCTTCCTGAATGGTTTTGAAATAATTATTTGCAAACCAGCATTTTAGTGCACATTCAATAAAAGTTATATTTTAGGCAATAAATATATAGGGGCTATCTTGTCCCTGGGAGCCAAGCCCATGTTCTAAGTATTGTTACTTTAATTCACTGGTTAATTTGTGTAGGTTACTTTATATTGGATTAACTTGAAACACTTTGGATCTAATTTTCCTTGTGAATGTGGAAACCATACTTCCCAGGGATGGGATGGAAGAAGAGAACAATTTTTCTGCATTGACAGTTTACTCTTATACACTATAATATAGTTTATAGTACAGAAGAACTATTTATGACTTTGAGGAATTACTTCTACAGATTAAATTGGGTTAGGGCACTAGAGACTCGGGCCATGTCAAAACCCTATAATAAGACAGAGGCTGAACTAATCTCACATATGGTTTAATTCACAGAACAGAGGTGAAAGGGTATTTTCATGAATACAGCTTCTTGTTGGTTAGTGGTTAGACCTTCATGTTCAGTGGACAATGATTAAATAACACCACCAACTCAAGAAATGATTTAATGTCTGTCTATCTATCTATCTATCTAATCTTATTATCTAAGCTATCCATCAATAAGGCTTTTCAAAGGTGTTTTGTGAGCATCTTACCATATATAACTTTGACAGAACGAACCATGTAGTAACTTTATTATAAACTAGCTAAGTACCCGGTGTTTCCCAGTATTTCATACCTAATCCTTGTAGGGGAAAAAACACAACATAGTAGGAAGTACTTGTCCTCATTTCCTGTCCTCATATCCCAACTTGATATCCAGACCTCATATGCCGTCCTCATATCTCGACCTCATATCCCGCCCTTATATCCAGTCCTCATATCCCGTCCTCATATCCCGACCTCATATCCCGTCCTCATATCCAACCTCATATCCCGTCCTCATATCCTGACCTCATATCCCGTCCTCATATCCTGTCTTTATATCCCGCCCTCATATCCCATCATCATATCCCATCCTCATATCCTGCTCTCATATCCTGTCCTCATATCTCATCCTCATATTCTGTCCTCAGGTGGGGCTGAGTTGTGATGAAGAGATATGACCAAGCCAGACCAATGCACAAAAAGGGTAGAAAATAAAAGGGGTGTGGCTTAAATGGGGGGGGGGTGGCTTTGCAAGATGGGGTGTGGCATGCAGGAAGGGTGTGGCCGGACTGACGCACTCACCAGGAGATGCAGACCGGAGCTTGTGAAGTAAGCTACTGGAAGTCCTATATACTTGCATAGGACTTAAGACAAAAACCCCATCCTTCATGTAGGGGGTAGGTTAGTTTTGTGGTTTGTGGCTTTGGGGTTGAATTGGATTTGGCTCCAATGGTTATACGACCAGTTAAAATCTGCAGACCATGCATCTGAGACACAAATGCTGTATCACCGGAGACCAAATGCATTCATAAACACCCCACAGACCAACCTATTTTAGGAATTTTGGAAGAGTTATATTCTAATATCCAATGCACAAATTAACACTACACACCCAAATACTGGCAGAAATAAAGATGTTTAATATACAGCTAACTAAACACACTAACTAAGAGAGAGAAAAGAGGAAAAGATATTACTAATAGCTACAACAATTATAGTAGAAAACACTATCTGTTGGCTATTTGGGTGGATTTTCCTTAAAAAGATACAACTATATATATATATATATATATATATATATATATATATATATATATATATAAAATAAAAACTTAAAACCACTGGAGGAGGAGAGAGCACACCGTGCAGCTGAACATGCAGATATACGATACCGCTGGTGTACACTGGCAGCCTCCGGACCCGATAAGTTACAAAGCAGCACCTGCGGGGTGCACACACTAGATAAAGTATCCAATAATACAATGAAAAAGAGGTAGGGTGCGCTCACCGCGGGTAAACAGCTGCAGGCCCAAGGTCCGGGATCACCACGACATAGACGGAGACGGTAAGGGGCGCTCAGAGGCTACGCCGGCTATTTCGGACGTAGGAACGTCCTTCTTCCGGCCTCCTATATATATATATATATATATATATATCACACAAAGAATATAACAGAGAATACTTAGCTTCAGGACTCCCTTACGGCAAGTATGAAAATGGAGCAGAGACAGTGGAAAAGTGGTTGCATTCCTTCTGTTGATCAATAGCTCCCACCAGGAAGTGAATGGGAGGTGTGATGGTATCCTGGCCTGGAAGAGAAAAGAGAACTTGTCCCCTTTCAATGGGCTTTTTATTATCTTTTCTCTGCCCCTTAGCCCACCCACAGGTGGTCCTTGTCTAATGTTACAAAAGGCCACTGTAAGCATGCCTTGGAGACCCCTCTATAAAGATGATCCTCCATCTTTTCTTTTGTCTAAACTCCATGCGGTTTCTCTGGCCTAGGAACACGAAATAGCAGATAAAATGTATGTCATTTTCATATCCATAACAGTTAGGGTTAATTTAGCTATCATATATTTTTTATTTGACATAAAAGTAACATGTGTACTAAGTTTCATCAAAATATCTTTACATTTAGACATTTTACTTAAAGGGGTTAACCAGTTTAGAAAAATTTAGCCTCTATTCAAAGGACCACCCCAATGCGATCTCTTGCCCAGTACCCAGGCTCTCCTGCACTGAGCAGTGGTCAGCACAGGCCTTCAACTTATCTCTATAGAAGAGCCCATACTCTGTACTTGGGTATCTCTGGCTCTCCCATAGAGATGCATGGAGGGAACATGTTGACCACCACTTTGTTCAGTGATTGACACAGCTTCATGCAGAAGAAGAGTCGGTGGTCCCAGCGGTTGGACCCCCTCATTCTGACACATATCCCCCCCTTGTCTAAAAAACTACCCTGAGAATTAAAGGGGATATCCACCATAAGGTGATTTTAGTAGTACGTACCTGCCAGAACTGTGTATTTCCTGTTTAATTTCATTCTCTAAACTACACATCCCATAGTTCCATAGTTTGTAACCCATCCCATTGAAACACACCTTTGATCCCTTCAATGCAATACACCAGTGTTTCCTAATCAGGGTGCCTACAGCTGTTACAAAATGATCTCTCTCCCACCCAGCGGTCGTTTAATCCATTGAGATAGGATAGATGTCCTCTGATAACCTAACTAGGGATGTCAGGTCTTGATGCACTGCAATTTGGGAAATCCTGAGACATGAGTAATTTTGTATGCTGTTAAAAATAAATATTGGGGCAATAATCCCAGAATTGTGAGAAAACCGTCACACACAGGTACAGACACTATATTATGAACTACACTATCTTTACAGCCCCTGTAGCATAGTAAAATATAAAAAAAAATCTTGGAATACCCCTTTAAGGGATGTAGCAAAGTGAGCAGAGGTGTTGGGTGCCAAGAAGCCATTTTTTTTAAACTGGCCATGAACATTAGTTTAACCCCTTCACGACGAGCGACGTACATGTACGGCGCCGCGAAGTGTCACTTGGCGCGCGGCGACGTACATGTACGTCGCGGGGTTCCGGGAGCGCCGCGTCACCGGTAGCGGTGATCGGACCGGGATGACTGCTGTTATCTAACAGCAGGCATCCCGGCACATCGCCGAGGGGGGTCCTGAGACCCCCCCATGACCGCGATGCGCGCAAATCACAGGTCAATTCAGACCTGCGATCTGCGCGATTCCGGGTCATACGGGTCACTGGTGACCCGGTGACCCGGAAAATAAGAGGGATCGTAGGTGTCCGAGACACCCTAGATCCCCCTAAAGGGATAGGAGTTTGGTGGCAGGGTTGCCACCCCTCCTATCCCTGCTATTGGTCGGCCGAGCGACCAACCGATCGCAGACCGGGGGAGGGGGGGTTAAAGTTCGGTTCCCCTGCTTTGCCCACCTATCGGTGTCCGGGCAGAACGGGGGAACCGTCCAGGGAGGGTCGGCGCCGAAGGTCCCTACCTGGATCCCGGATCGCGATCCTCCATGCGGGGATCCCCCACGTGCGGCGGCGGCTTCCGGGTCTTGCTAGGTGAGTTGTTGCCTAGCAACATCCGGAGGGCCACAGTTTACAGTGGTCTCTAAACTGTGGCCCTCCAGATGTTGCAAAACTACAACTCCCAGCATGCCCAGACAGCTGTTTGCTGTGTGGGCATGCTGGGACTTGTAGTTTTGCAATATTTAGAGGGGCTCAGGTTGTAGATCACTAAGTGGTCTCAAACTGTAGCCCTCCAGATGTTGCAAAACTACAACTCTCAGCATGCCCAGACAGCAGTTTGCTGGCTGGGCATGCTGAGAGTTGTAGTTTTGCAACATCTGGAGGGCCACAGTTTTGAGACCACTGGACAGTGATTTACAACTTGAACCCCTCTAAATCTTGCAAAACTACAACTCCCAGCATTCAGGAACAGCATAAGGCTGTCTTGGCATGCTGGGAGTTGTACTTGCGTGCTTTCAGCCATTGCATAACTACATCTCCCAGCATGCCCTTCCGCAATCAGTACATGCTGGGAGTTGCAGTTTTGCAACAGCTGGAGGCACACTGGTTGGAAAATACTGAGTTAGGTCATAGAACCTAACTCAAGGTTTTCCAGCCAGTGTGCCTCCAGCTGTTGCAAAACTACAACTCCCAGCATGCATGGTCTGTCAGTGCATGCTGGGAGTTGTAGTTTTGACCCCCCTCCCGTGTGAATGTACAGGCTACATTCACACTGGCGGCAGATTACAGTGAGTTCCCCGCTGCTAATTTGAGATGAGGCAAATTTTCCGCCGCAGCTCAAACTCCTAGCGGGAGACTCAGTGTAATCTGCCGCCAGTGTGAATGTAACCTAAAAATACTACACTACACTAACATAAAATAAAAGAGTAAAACACTACATATACACACGTACACTGCCACCCCACCCCCCACCCCCCTTCTCCAATAAAAATTAAAAACGTATTGTACGGCAGTGTTTCTAAGATGGAGCCTCCAGCTGTTGCAAAACAAAAACTCCCAGCATTTCTGGACAGCAATTGACTGTCCAAGCATGCTGGGAGTTTAGCAACAGCTGGAGGCGCCCTGTTTGGGAATCACTGGCGTAGAATACCCCTATGTCCACCCCTATGCAAGTCCCTAATTCAGGCCTCAAATGCACATGGCGCTCTCACTTTGGAGCCCTGTCGTATTTCAAGGCAACAGAATAGGGTCACATATGAGGTATCGCCGTACTCGGGAGAAATTGCCTAACAAATTTTGGGGGGCTTTTTCTCCTTATACCCCTTATGAAAAGGAACAGTTGGGGTCTACACCAGCATGTTAGTGTAAAAAAATAAAAAATTTTACACTAACATGCTGGTGTTGCCCTATACTTTTCATTTTCACAAGAGGTAAAAGGGAAAAACGCCCCCCAAAATTTGTAACACAATTTCTCCCGAGTACGGAGATACCCCATATGTGGGCGCAAAGTGCTCTGGGGGCGCACAACAAGGCCCAGAAGGGAGAGTGCGCCATGTACATTTGAGGTGATTTGCACAGAGGTGGCTGATTGTTACAGCGGTTCTGACAAACGCAAAAAAAAAAAAACACACCCACATGTGACCCCCATTTCGGAAACTACACCCCTCACGGAATGTAATGAGGAGTGCAGTGAGAATTTACACCCCACAGGTGTCTGACGGATCTTTGGAACAGTGGTCCGTGAAAATGAAAAATTTTGCACAGCCCACTGTTCCAAAGATCTGTCAGACACCAGTGGGGGGTAAATGCTCATTCTGTGAGGGGTCTAGTTTCCAAAATGGTATGCCATGTGGGGGTTATTTTGCTGTTCTGGCACCATAGGGGCTTCCTAAATGCGACATGCCCCCCGAGCAAAATTTGCTCTCAAAAAGCCAAATATGACGCCTTCCCTTCTGAGCATTGTAGTTCGCCCGTAGTGCACTTCAGGTCCACTTATGGGGTACCTCCATACTCAGAAGAGATGGGGTTACAAATTTTGGGGGGTCTTTTCTGCTATTAACCCTTGCAAAAATGTGAAATTTGGGGGGAAACCCACATTCTAGTGAAATTTATTTTTTTTTTTTTACATATGCAAAAGTCGTGAAACACCTGTGGGGTATTAAGGCTCACTTTATCCCTTGTTACGTTCCTCAAGGGGTCTAGTTTCCAAAATGGTATGTCATGTGTTTTTTGCTGTTCTGGCACCATAGGGGCTTCCTAAAGGTGACATGCCCCCCAAAAATCATTTCAGAAAAACGTACTCTCTAAAATCCCCTTGTCGCTCCTTCGCTTCTGAGCCCTCTACTGCGCCCGCCGAACACTTTACATAGACATATGAGGTATGTGCTTACTCGAGAGAAATTGGGCAACAAATATAAGTAAGTATACATTTTCTCCTTTTACCCCTTGTAAAAATTAAAAAATTGGGTCTACAAGAACATGCGAGTGTAAAAAATGAAGATTTTGAATTTTCTCCTTCACTTTGCTGCTTTTCCTGTGAAACACCTAAATGGTTAAAACATTTACTGAATGTCATTTTGAATACTTTGGGGGGTGCAGTTTTTATAATGGGGTCAATTATGGGGTATTTCTAATATGAAGACCCTTCAAATCCACTTCAAACCTGAACTGGTCCCTGAAAAATTGCGAGTTTGAAAATTTTGTGAAAAATTGGAAAATTGCTGCTGAACTTTGAAGCCCTCTGGTGTCTTCCAAAAGTAAAAACTCGTCAATTTTATGATGGAAATATAAAGACATATTGTATATGTGA
Source organism: Hyla sarda (assembly GCF_029499605.1). Classification (NCBI taxonomy): domain Eukaryota; kingdom Metazoa; phylum Chordata; class Amphibia; order Anura; family Hylidae; genus Hyla; species Hyla sarda. The sequence continues at coordinate 86,684,206 of NC_079198.1, forward strand.
ATCCAAAAAAATTTTATTTGGAATATCCATTTTCCTTACAAGCAGAGAGCTTCAAAGTTAGAAAAATGAAAATTGTTTAATTTTTTCATCAAATTTTGGAATTTTTCACCAAGAAAGGATGCAAATTACCACAAAATTTTACCAATAAGTTAAAGTAGAATATGTCACGAAAAAACAGTCTCAGAATCAGATTGATAACAGAAAGCATTCCAGAGTTATTAATGTTTAAAGTGACAGTGGTCAGATTAGCAAAAAAGGGCTTCGTCCTAGAGGTGAAAATGGGCTCCGTCCTTAAGGGGTTAAGGTTGGCTAAACAGGCTGGTCTTGATGGTATTGGCTGACCATCTAAGTTGTACAAGTAGTATGAATCCCCATCATTTGTAGATGTAAGAGAAGGGTTGGGCAGCTTGGATTTCAACATGCCTGATCCTTTTGTTCTTTAGAAGATAAGAGAGGTGTTTGACAGCAATTTCTCCCCTCTTCTTTTTTAGATTACACACACATTGGGCATGTGTATGTGTAGATCAAGAGACATAGCGATCTTCAGCTAGTGCTTGAATGACAGCTAGCTGAAATTTTAGGCTTTAGTAAGGCTATCTCTATGCAGCGCTAGGGTGACAAAATGATGGTCATTTATTGATGTTTACTTTTCTCATTGCATGCATAAAATATTAAAAACTTCTCTATCCTGCGCTTAATCAGATCAGTACATAGCAGAGGAGGATTAACATGATATCTGCTTTAGATTACTAGGATGTTGAAAATTATTAATGAAATAATAATCACTATTAACGTGGAAGTTTAACAGATGCAAAACAACAACAAAGTTGTTCAGGCATAAAATAATAAATAGTATTTTATGCCTTATAGACTCCAGAATATAATTACTGAGGCATATCCAGGCTGTGCCGTGAGTTACCAACCAGTATTTACCAACCAGTGGTTGGTAAATTACAACTTCTAGCATACTGGGAGTTGTAGTTTTGCAACAGCTGGCAGGACTCACTGGTGGGGAAACAATGGGTTGCGTGTTACCAAGCCATATATTGGTTAGGTAATGCAAAATGTATGTACATTGGGTAGTAGGGAGGTTAAATAAATTGTGCCCGAGATGGTGGGTAGCTTCACTTAGCATAGCAGAGCTATAGATTTATCTGATTGGGGAGGGTTGTAGGTAGGTTGGGTTTTACAGGGGGCAGGGGTGGTCTCTTGCTGTACTTACATTACCCCCACCCCATACAGCTAAATTACAGTGTTGCATACAAACCACTCTTACATAATCTGGTACTATATAGCAAAAGTGAAAAATCATCAATAAGGTTTAGATATCAAATCTTAATTTATTTCACTGATAAAATCGTTATCAAAAAGTGTTAACTAATAATGGGAGGGGGGTGAGGGTACAGGTGAGTGCCTACACTCAGAGCCCTGCCTGATCTAGGGGGGGTACCTAAACTAAGTGTGGATAGGAATGGGAAACATAGAGACAATATATACAGATAGGTTAGCCTCTTCTACCAACGCGTTTCGCCTAATGTGGAGACATAGGCTCATCAGGGGACAAGAGGGCAACAAATATATACAGCGATGACAAAGTATTGGTACATTGAAACATAGATGAGTTAACACTTAAGTACTAAACGATTGACATAGAACAGATACAATCTGATAAGTAGAAGAAGATGGGAATTGGTCACAGTGGTCAGGGACAGTCAAACTAGGGTATATGTTATCAGTGTCTAATTGTCAAGATAAAGATGCATAGAGACATTTAGAAATGGGATATCAAATACAGTACAGTATTAGACCTAAATGATGTATAATGGTGTCCTATACAAGTTAAGGTATTAATAAAGAGGTAATCTTCAGAGTATTTATATTCACTCCATGTACAATTCCATACTGCAAAAAACAAATTAGAGGACATGAGACATCCAATCTCAAAGAATATTTATAGAGATTCCAAATCGTATATCAATTTATCTTACCACAGGTGTGAATAAGTGGTAGATGCCATAATCAATAGAAAATGATGATAGATCAAGAAGGTAACGTTAGGTCTAGACAAAAAAGATAAATAAAAAAAAATTGTAGTGTCCAAATACAGTACAGAACCAAATAAATAGAAAACAAAGGGCCTATCACATACCCTGATGCGACAGCCTGTACATGTATGATATCCCATATAAGCCAGATTCAATTGGTTCCAAATCAAAGTTGATAACTGTGAACCCAAAGAAACATCAATTGAAATTATCCATGTGCTTATAGTATGAATGTATACTGATGAAGTAATAAGATACATAGTAAGCCAGTTGTACTGACCTGTCCACAGCCACTAAATAGAGTCAGCGTGTGCATAAACAAGATGAGGCCATTTTAGCCTGAGATAGATCCCAGGTAGCTAAAGAGAGAAAATATGACGCCAGGTCAAAAAGAAAGAAACTGAGTGAACAGTCTGTAAACAAGATGAGTGAATAGTCTATGAGCAAGATGCATAAACTAACTGCTAAATACCTTGTCAGATGAGGATATGATGTCTACTACCGGAGATGGTGAGCGCCAGCACGCCGCTGGATATCGAAGCTCATCCGGCATTTAAATAGAGCTCCCGGGCGTCTTTGATGATGCTGCTTCCGGTGTATGGAACGCAGCAAAGACGTCACATCCGGCGAATTGACCCGCACAGAAGGCGGAACTAATCGCGGCGCCACACAGATCGTGTGAAGCGCAACCGGAAGTATGCTGTGGTTCAATGGACCGCAGACCCTGGCAACTACCGGTGCCTGGAACGCAAAGCGACATCTCTTCCGGTCCCCATGATCGGCAAGAGAGGAGCAATAGAAGTTAAAGAGAAACCGCAATTGGTCAAGATGTTAACCTAGATTGACACCAAAGATGACATCAAAACATGTCACATCACATCGGGTTACAATCTATTGACCTGGCATACCAGTTCCAAAAAGAAATATATGGAAAGATAATAAATAAAGATAAATATAGATCAAGTACAGTAGGAACAAGGGAGCCTACCTGAAAAAACACATGGAACATTATAAATAGTCTGTCTGTTCGAGTACCACTGAGACCCAATGATATAGATGGCAAACAAATGATAAAATAGGGATAGGAGGAGGAGGAGGGAGGGGGGGGGGACCAAAATAAACAGTCCCATGACCTCTAAGGGTATCCACCAAGATTTTAAATGTATGATGCAAACGAAATTGCGTCATTAAGTCCAAGAGGGACAAAAGTCCGCAACTGGTAAATCCATTTTGTCTCCATTTGCAGAAGTTTTTTGTCTAGATCTCCACCCCTACTATCAAGTTGAACCGTAGTAACACTCTGGAAAGTTAGATTACAAGGAGAGTCTGGGTGGAAGAGATGCATGTGATTAGATAGGGTTTTATCCCTTTTATTTCTTATATCCCCTATATGCTCTAGAATACGTCGTCTAAATTGTCTACTAGTTTTTCCGACGTATCCCTTGGGACAGGTGCAGGAGGCTAAGTAAATGACACCCATTGTTTTGCAATTCGCATAATTGCGATTAGTGTAGACATGATCGTCAGTATAACGTTTAAAGGTTTTTGATACTTTTATATAGTCACAGGCTTTACATCCCCCACATCTAAATGTGCCCTTGATTTTTGGGTTAAGCCACGTAGATTGTTTTGGAGTGGAGAAGTGACTATGTACTAGGAGGTCCTGTAGATCTTGAGACCTTTGGTGTCAATCTAGGTTAACATCTTGACCAATTGCGGTTTCTCTTTAACTTCTATTGCTCCTCTCTTGCCGATCATGGGGACCGGAAGAGATGTCGCTTTGCGTTCCAGGCACCGGTAGTTGCCAGGGTCTGCGGTCCATTGAACCACAGCATACTTCCGGTTGCGCTTCACACGATCTGTGTGGCGCCGCGATTAGTTCCGCCTTCTGTGCGGGTCAATTCGCCGGATGTGACGTCTTTGCTGCGTTCCATACACCGGAAGCAGCATCATCAAAGACGCCCGGGAGCTCTATTTAAACGCCGGATGAGCTTCGATATCCAGCGGCGTGCTGGCGCTCACCATCTCCGGTAGTAGACATCATATCCTCATCTGACAAGGTATTTAGCAGTTAGTTTATGCATCTTGCTCATAGACTATTCACTCATCTTGTTTACAGACTGTTCACTCAGTTTCTTTCTTTTTGACCTGGCGTCATATTTTCTCTCTTTAGCTACCTGGGATCTATCTCAGGCTAAAATGGCCTCATCTTGTTTATGCACACGCTGACTCTATTTAGTGGCTGTGGACAGGTCAGTACAACTGGCTTACTATGTATCTTATTACTTCATCAGTATACATTCATACTATAAGCACATGGATAATTTCAATTGATGTTTCTTTGGGTTCACAGTTATCAACTTTGATTTGGAACCAATTGAATCTGGCTTATATGGGATATCATACATGTACAGGCTGTCGCATCAGGGTATGTGATAGGCCCTTTGTTTTCTATTTATTTGGTTCTGTACTGTATTTGGACACTACAATTTTTTTTTATTTATCTTTTTTGTCTAGACCTAACGTTACCTTCTTGATCTATCATCATTTTCTATTGATTATGGCATCTACCACTTATTCACACCTGTGGTAAGATAAATTGATATACGATTTGGAATCTCTATAAATATTCTTTGAGATTGGATGTCTCATGTCCTCTAATTTGTTTTTTGCAGTATGGAATTGTACATGGAGTGAATATAAATACTCTGAAGATTACCTCTTTATTAATACCTTAACTTGTATAGGACACCATTATACATCATTTAGGTCTAATACTGTACTGTATTTGATATCCCATTTCTAAATGTCTTTATGCATCTTTATCTTGACAATTAGACACTGATAACATATACCCTAGTTTGACTGTCCCTGACCACTGTGACCAATTCCCATCTTCTTCTACTTATCAGATTGTATCTGTTCTATGTCAATCGTTTAGTACTTAAGTGTTAACTCATCTATGTTTCAATGTACCAATACTTTGTCATCGCTGTATATATTTGTTGCCCTCTTGTCCCCTGATGAGCCTATGTCTCCACATTAGGCGAAACGCGTTGGTAGAAGAGGCTAACCTATCTGTATATATTGTCTCTATGTTTCCCATTCCTATCCACACTTAGTTTAGGTACCCCCCCTAGATCAGGCAGGGCTCTGAGTGTAGGCACTCACCTGTACCCTCACCCCCCTCCCATTATTAGTTAACACTTTTTGATAACGATTTTATCAGTGAAATAAATTAAGATTTGATATCTAAACCTTATTGGTGATTTTTCACTTTTGCTATATAATATTTACCTTCACCAAGGGATACCTTTATCATTCTATGGATTGAGAAAACCAATTATCTTTATTTTCTCCTGAGTTTCTTGATAATCTGGTACTACTTAACCTGGGAGGATAACAGTTTGAGTAAGGTGGCTGAGAATAATAAAATTTTATATTTTCTCCTTAAAGGGGTACTCCGCCCCTAGACATCTTATCCCCTATCCAAAGGATAGGGAATAAGATATCTGATTATGGGTGTCCCGCCACTGTCTCTCCTGCAGCACCCCCCGTTTCTCAGATGCAGGGGACAGAGTATCATGACGTCACGCACAACAAACTCATTGCAAGTCTATGGGAGGGGGCGTGATGATACAAGGGGGTGGAGCCGGGACATCACAATACTCTGGCCTCATGATTGTGAGTCATCAGACACAGAGCGATCTTCACTCCATGAGGCTGATGATAGGGGTGCTGCATGAGAGATTGTGGGGGTCCCCAGCGGCAGGACCCCCGCGATCAGACATCTTATTCCCTATCCTTTGGATAAGGGATAAGATGTCTAGGGGCGGAGTACCCCTGTAACCATATTCCTGTCTTCTTTAAAAAAAAAAAAGAGCTTACAGTCTTCTACTATTTTAGGCTACAGCACTGGCTCTGGCCTTAAAGGGGTATATCAGCAAAAAAAATGTTTTTATCCTAAATGCCCTGGCAGCCATCATTAAAATATTAAACTTTAATTAATTTTCTTCTGCTCTGTCGGTGTCACCAAAATCAGTCTTCCATTCACTAGTCCTGGTTTTCTTCCTGGTTTTCTGGCCTGACACGTCACAATGCAGTTCAGCTAATTGCTGGTCCCAACGATGTCCTTCCTCAGCCGGTAATAGACTGAGAGGCAGTATCATGTAACGGGACCATTGCTTGTGACTGAGTCCATTACATCAGATTGCCGCTTAGCCTATCACCAGCCGAGACGGGACATGTGCGGCCAACGATTAGCTGAACTGCAGTGTGACTCTTCAAAATTTTTGAACTTTTAACTTTTATTAAGGTGGGGACTTTTTATTATATTTTTTTAAACATTTTAGTGTTTTTTTCTACACTTTTTTTTGGTTCCTCTAAGGGACTTGTATAAGCAATTGTTAGATTGCTTATACTACACAATGCTATGCTAATGCATAGCATTGATTAGCTATATTGGTGCTCTGTTAGCTGAGGTATGCCTGAGGCAGACTCTAGTAGCAAATCGCTGAGTTGACAGCATGGGGCCTTCACAGGGCCTCTGGCTGCCATAAAAAATTATGTTTCCCCAGCAGTTACATTTAACAGGTTAATATACACCATAGATAGATATGCAGAAATGAAGCACTCACCAGGTCTCTGTAGGTATTTCCAGCTCTTTTTGTCATGTTGGCATACAGCGATCTTGATCGTACAGGGAGAACGGACAGATGGAGTAGGGTGGGAGAAAAGAATGGGCAACGGTCCATTATCGCGCTTGCGTGCTTCGTCAGGCCCTTGGGGCCTGATGAAGCGCTCAAGCGCAATAACGGACCTTCGCCCATTCTTTTCCCCAACCCTGCTCCATCTGTCCGCTCTCCATGTACGATCAAGATTGCTGTATGCCGACATAAAATAAAGAGCTGGCAATACCTACCAAGACCTGGTGAGTGCTTCATTTCTGCATATCTATCTATGGTGTATATCTTGGACTTTCATATGTGAGCACCGGGATGGTCTTTATGCCGAATTAGCCTAGCAGATTACCTTAGTCGTGGAGTTGCAGTGCCGGGCACCTTTGACATCGGACTTTTTAACAGGTTAAAGGGGTATTCCAGGCAAAACCTTTTATATATATATATATATATATATATATATATATATATATATATATATATCATCTGGCTCCGGAAAGTTAAACAGATTTGTAAATTACTTCTATTAAAAAATCTTAATCCTTCCAATAGTTATTAGCTTCTGAAGTTTTCTGTCTAACTGCTCAATGATGATGTCACGTCCCGGGAGCTGTGCATGATGGGAGAATATCCCCATAGGATCTCCACAGCTCCCGGGACGTGAGCCATCAGAGAGCAGTTAGACAGAAAACAGCAACTCAACTTCAGAAGCTAATAACTATTGGAAGGATTAAGATTTTTTAATAGAAGTAATTTACAAATCTGTTTAACTTTCCGGAGCCAGTTAATATATAAAAAAAAGTTTCGGCCTGGAATACCCCTTTAATGACATCAGTGTAATGGCTGATGTTGGGCCTTGACTGCTGGTACAAGCAGCTGTCTATGAAGCAAGCACAGGACCGGTTGCCTGTAGCAGGATTTGCATACAGGGGGCGTTATGTTACACTGAGTGGTGTGTATAAGGCACAGGCAGCAGGATCTGATGCATACCTGTATGTATACCTGTGAGTCCAATATGAAGAGGGTAAGAGTGCAGCAGCTTGAACCAATGATGGAAGAGAAGGTCTGCCTTGGACTACCTCAGACTCCCTGCAGGCTATCTTGTAGTTGCATATTACAGCTCTGTACTAATATAGCTAACATATAAAGCAGCTGAACAGTAAGCAGGTATTCATCCCCTGTAGATATTGACTTATAATTTCTTGCTGATCTCACGGCTGGAGACACACTTCAGCTAGAAACTACAACCCTCACATAGAATTTGGAAGAAGTTATAGCTAAGGATACAGATCAGTTCACAGCTCACAAGTTTTGGTTTTTTGAAAACATTTATTAATGACCACAAACTTTTCTCTGAAGCCGATCAGAGGTTTTGCCAGAAGCTCACAGCCCTTTTCTGTACTTGTCACTTGGATTAACATTATTGGAACTACAGTCAGCCTTTCAGCTAAAAATATAACACAATCGATTAAACTGACTCTGGTCTTTGTCAGAAAAACCCCAGAAGATAACAACTTATTTTAAGTAGCTTATCACAGACTGTGCAGCAGCCTTTCCAACTCCAACTCCATCTCGCACGGACACACTTCAGTACCAGTAGGATCACTGGAGTCTTATGAAGGACTGTTCCCAGCAGACCAGATCAGCATTACCCATACAACTGACTACACTGCTTTCAGCAACTTATTTAGTTTCCTCCTCGAATGCTCCTATGTATCTTTTGGAGAATTCAGGTATTATTATAGTGTTAAAATAATAGAAAATGCAGTTTCTCTTACTTCTGTGATGTATATGACGACATGTTATCTATGGAGCCATCAAGGTATACTTCCAATTTAAAGTAAAGAAAATATGGAAGTAAGCCAGGCCTTACTTTGATAACTTTGACCCTTTGTGGATCCTTCTTTGCGGCGCTGCTCCTCTTCAATAACCATGCAAGTGATATATAAAACTTGAGGTTTATTTGTTACATAGCAGAAAGCAATGCATTTTCGGGACAGAATGTTCCCTTCATCAGGTAAGAGCTATAAGAAGGGTCCACATAATCACTATATATTTCAGTACAGCTTAGCAGAATTTTATTTAACCAGTGCATTGATGGTCTACTGTCAGATTGTTGGCAGCAGCTCAGTATGGCGTGGCACTACATGTGTATTAAGGATTTACTCAATGTTGTGCTGCCAAGGCTACACTTACAGAGGTGTGAGATCTAGAATGTTCTCTCCCGGACTGCCCTCTGATGTTACGGCACAAGCATCCCCCGTGTTTTTTTTTCTAATATAACATGCAAGAAATAGCAGCCGAGAAAGTACAAATCAAGTGGTTAAGACCAATGAATCTCAGTTTCCTCTGGTCAGCTCAAATCCAGCACTATACCTATAACTGGTTCAGTTTTGCTAGGTCTGATTCCTGAAATGGTGGCGGATACTTTAAAGGGATTGCCTCAGTGCTCAAGATTGCCCTAAATTCCCTTACACTTATTCTACTCCCTTACTTTTTGTCCAGTCTCTCTCCCCTGCTGGTACTGCTCCTCTAACTAAAATATTAACTGTCTCTATTTCTTCTGGCATCTGTCCCTCGTTCAAACATTTTTTCATAACCCCATTACTGAAAAAAAATTATCTCTGGAGCCATCTTGTGAACCAACCATTGACTCGTCTCTAATCTCCCCTTCATCTCCCAACTCCTGGATTACGTGGTCTACTCATCTAACCTACTATCTCTCTGATAATTCTGTTCTTGATCCCTTACATTCCGGTCCTTGCACTTTATACACTACAGAAATTGCCTTGACTGAAGTCTCTAATGATCTCCTGACTGTTAAAGGCGTATTCCAAGAATTTTTTTATTTGACTATGCTACAGGGGCTGTAACATTAGTGTAGTTCATAATATAGTGTCTGTACCTTTGTGTGACGGTTTTCTCACAATTCTTCTGTCATTTTAACCCCAATATATATTTTTATCAGCATACAAAATGACTGTTTTCTCAGATTTTTCCCAGGTTGCAATGCGGCCGAGACCTGACTAGTCAGCTGATGACAGGGAGCCTGTCTGCTTCAATGGGTGGAGCGATCGCTTGATGGGAGAGAGATCAATCTGCAACTAAAGCAACAGCTGTAGGCACCCTGATTGAAAACCACAGGTCTTTTGATGGATGCAGCTCATTTATGTTTCAATGGGTGGGGTTGCTGATGTGTGGGAGGGAAGAAAATGGTATTATGGGATTTGTAGGCAAAAAAGAAAAAGTCAAACAGGAAAAACCATATATATATATATATTTGTTAATTTATGAATATTTTGAATATTTTGATAATTTTCCAAAGAATGACAAATAGGTTGTACATAGGTACAAAAAAATAATTAAGAAAGTGTATAGTCAATCATACAGGCTGACACACAAACTCCTTGGCTGTTACAGCTCTACGTTTCCAGACTGGAGGAGAGTCGCATCATGTTGTAGTAGCCAACTGGCTTCAGAAAGTTAAACAGATTTGTAAATTACTTCTATTAAAAAATCTTAATCCTTTCAGTATTTATGAACTTCTGAAGTTAAGGTTGTTCTTTTCTGTCTAAGTGCTCTCTGATGACACGTGTCTCGGGAACCACCCAGTTTAGAAGAGGTTTGCTATGAGACACGTGTCATCAGAGTGCACTTAGGCAGAAAAGAACAACCTTAACTTCAGAAACTCATAAGTACTGAAAGGATTAATATTTTCTAATAGAGGTAATTTACAAATCTGTTTAACTTTCTGGAGCCAGTTGATATATATAAAAAAGTTTTTCCTGGATAACCCCTTTAATCAGGTAATGTACTAAGATCAGATAGGCAGCTTTAAGTAGTAAAGTAAAGAAAAGAGTGGAAGGTGGATCGATAGAAAAATCTGAAATCCCCTAGAGGAGAGGGCTATAAGAATAAGACAGTGGACACATCACTACAAAGGGAAAGAAAAGAGGTAGGAAAGTGATAAGAGAGTTTTTTCTTCTTTCTTACTTTTTTGAAGTCATTTTACATTTAAATCTATCTTTTACTCCCTAGATTCAATCCCTCTCTCGATCTTGTCACCTGCACCTCAAAAAATCTCCAGAATTGGCCCATGCCTTACTATTGAATCAGCCAAAACTCTTATAGTTGCCCTGATTCAGTCTTATCTTGACTGACTACTTAATCTTCCCTTCTCTAAACTCTTCCCTTTACAGTCCATCCTAAACACTCTCAGAATCCAGCCACTTCCCTGATGCCATGTCTCTGCTAGTCACTATACTGGATGCCCATGTAAACTCCTTACTGTCACCCACAAAGCTCTCCACAGTGCTCCCTACATCTCCTCCCTCATCTCTGTCTACCCCCTACCAGGGCTCTATAAACTAACATCCATAATCTGAATCCCTCACTCCCATCTCCAAGACTTTACTTGTGATGCACCCATAGGCGTGCGCACGGGGTGTGTCGGGTGTGCCCAGGCACACCCTAATCAAGCCCAGGGGGGCATCCGAGGCCACCATTGAGCAGCCGCCCCCCCCCCCCCCCCCCCCCCCCGTCACATTCGGGACATCCCTGTGTCCCAAAAGATCTTTTCGGGACACAACGATCTCCCGGTTACCTTTCTACAGCGGCCCCCGCGTTAACTTTAAAAACACAGGGGCCGCCGGGAAGTAGCGCACTCAGGGACGTCATTGACGTCCCGTGTGTGCGCCCATAGCAACGGAGGCGCTGAGATTCAAGGAAGACGATGCGCGCGCCGGCCGGAATGGTAAGTGACCAACACGAGCTGGCAGCACGTCGTCTTCAGTCTTCCGACTACCGGTCCTCCAGTCCCGGGACCTACTGCTATGGTCTATAGGCCATAGCAGTAGATCGTGACCCCGGACCGGAGGACCGGTGGTCGGAACACTGAAGTGGGGCAGTACACAGACATACAGCCTCCAGCCATACACTGTATATGGCTGAAGGCTGTATGTCTGTGGGGAATATACTGCACCTAATGTGGGGGAACTATACTTCACCTAATGTGGGGGAACTATACTGCACCTAATGTGGGGGAACTATACTGCACCTAATGGGGGGTGAACTATACTGCACCTAATGTGGGGAACTATACTGCACCTAATGTGGGGGAACTATACTGAACCTAATGTGGGGGAACTATACTGCACCTAATGTGGGGAGCTATACTGCACCTAATGTGGGGAACTATACTGCACCTAATGTGGGGGGAACTATACTGCACCTAATGTGGGGAACTATACTGCACCTAATGTGGGGAACTATACTGCATCTAATGTGGGAGAGCTATATTGCACCTAATGTGGGGGAAATATACTGCACCTAATGTGGGGGAAATATACTGCACCTAATGTGGAGAGATATACTGCACCTAATGTGGGGGAAATATACTGCACCTAATGTGGGGGAAATATACTGCACCTAATGTGGGGGAAATATACTGCACCTAATGTGGGGAGCTATACTGCACCTAATGTGGGGAGCTATATTGCACCTAATGTGGGGGAAATATACTGCACCTAATGTGGGGGAACTGTACTGCACCTAATGTGGGGGAACTGTACTGCACCTAATGTGGGGGAACTATACTGCACCTAATGTGGGGAGCTATACTGCACCTAATGTGGGGAACTATACTGCACCTAATGTGGAGAAAACTATACTGCGCCTAATGTGGGGAGCTATACTGCACCTAATGTGGGGGGAACTATACTGCACCTAATGTGGAGAGATAGAATGCACCTAATGTGGAGAAAACTATACTGCACGTAATGTGGAGAAAACTATACTGCACCTAATGTGGGGAGCTATACTGCACCTAATGTGGGGGAACTATACTGCACCTAATGTGGGGGGACTGTACTGCACACCTAATGTGGAGAGATATACTGCACCTAATGTGGGGGGGAAACTATACTGCACCTAATATGGGGGGAACTGTACTGCACCTAATGTGGGGGGGGAAACTATACTGCACCTAATATGGGGGGAACTATACTGCACCTAATGTGGGGGGGGGAACTATACTGCACCTAATATGGGGGGGGGGGGAACTATACTGCACCTAATGTAGGGGGGGGGAAACTATACTGCACCTAATGTGGAGAGATATACTGCACCTAATGTGGAGAAAACTATACTGCACCTAATGTGGGGGACTATACTGCACCTAATGTGGGGAAACTATACTGCACCTAATGTGGGGGAACTGTACTGCACCTAATGTGGAGAGATATACTGCACCTGATGTGGAGAAAACTATACTGCACCTAATGTGGGGGACTATACTGCACCTAATGTGGGGGGACTGTATTGCACCTAATGTGGGGGGACTGTACTGCACCTAATGTGGGGAACTACTGTATACTGCACCTAATAAGGGGAACTATACTGCACCTAATGTGGGGAACTATACTGCACCTAATGTGGGGAACTATACTACACCTAATGTGGGGGAACTGTACTGGTGCAGTACAGTTCCCCCACATTAGGTGCAGTACAGTTCCCCCACATTAGGTGCAGTAGAGTTCCCCCACATTAGGTGCAGTACAGTTCCCCCACATTAGGTGCAGTACAGTTCCCCCACATTAGGTGCAGTACAGTTTCCCTTCATTAGGTGCAGTACAGTTCACCCACATTAGGTGCAGTACAGTTCCCCCACATTAGGTGGCACCTAATGTGGGGGAACTGTACTGCCAACCTAATGTGGGGGAACTGTACTGAAAACCTAATGTGGGGGAACTGTACTGCTAACCTAATGTGGGGGAACTGTACTGCTAACCTAATGTGGGGGAACTGTACTGCCAACCTAATGTGCGGGGACTTATATTTCCAACCTAATGTGGGGGGACTTATACTGCACCTAATGTGGGGGGACTTATACTGCACCTAATGTGGGGAGCTATACTGCACCTAATGTGGGGGAACTATACTGCTCCTAATGTGGGCGGACTGTACTGCACCTAATGTGGGGGAACTATACTTTACCTAATGTGGGGGAACTATACTGCACCTAATGTGGGGAGCTATACTGCACCTAATGTGGGGGAACTATACTGCTCCTAATGTGGGGGAACTGTACTGCACCTAATGTGGGGGAACTATACTGCACCTAATGTGGGAGAACTATACTGCACCTAATGTGGGAAACTATACTACACCCAATGTGGGGAACTATACTAACTGTGTGTATGTGTATATATATATATATATATATATATATATATATATATATATATATATATAAATATATATATATGCACGCGCGCGGCGTGAGTTTGTGCTTTAGGGTGCACACCCTAATGCAATAGGCTGCGCACGCCTATGGATGCACCAGTTGTCTGAAATATGCTACTCCAAAATATATATATTTTTTTGTTTCAATAATTTTATTTCCAAATATAAATTACAACAATAAATAACAATGAAAATTAGCAAAGCAACCTGTTCCCCCCCCCTTATCCCTCCCTCCCCCCCCCCCCCCCCACCAGCTAGGTTGTTTCCTCCCATTTCCTCCATTCATTTTCGATCTTAGGACCATTTTTCTTCCCTCTATAAGAAATAGACTTGTATCTTCTTATCTGTTCTATTGCGTTTTGCAATTCTTGAACTTTTGGACACTCTGGAGCAAACCAAAACCACTACTCCAAAATATTAGACTTACCCACATTACCCACATCTCCTTAGACATGTTTACCAGATTCCCTGGTCAATAACCCCAACTATCACCATTTCCCCTATTTTTATTCAGGATGTGCTCCCACCCTCCATGCACTCATACGTGTTAACACAGATAATGCCTGGTGACTGGTTCACACAGCTTCAATAACGGAACACTCTCTATGCATACAAGTGCTATCCTTGGAGATTGACAACGGTTGGGACTTTAGCAATTCAGAGTCTTTAAGTATTATGAGCTGTTCCACTGGATTTAGGGGATTAGTTGCAGTCCAGTAGTCATGCTAGCTTTAGCGCGGGTAGGTTAGAACTCACGGTTTTAGTTCTGCTGAGGCCGGTAGGTTTTTGAGGCCTAGCGTGTCTTTGAAAGTTGCGTAGATCCGTCCTGCTAGTCCGACATCCATGAGAGCAGCAACCCAAGAGTGCGATAATTGGCTACAGCTCCCTTATATGGGCAGGGGCTGGACTAGTGCTAATTGGTCCATTACTGATGTCAATTATCATTACAAAGATTCATGGGTAATACGTGACCCAAGGACCTCCCAAGGTCCTCCGACAAACCATAGAGGAGATAAACAAGGTAAGTACTATACATTATCCTATATATACTATTATGAAATATTTACATATATAAACATTTAGATAATTAGACTTAAGAAGAGGCGACTAGGGACAGTCCCACCTGAGCGTAGTTACTCTGAATTTGGGAACCTCTACACTAGGTACGGTATGTAATACGGTACCGGGCCACCACATATCCATTATAGAAATATAGCACCTTCTACCTTTTGCAACAACCCCTTTTCCTCATAGATTTTCAGCAAATCTGATTTGTTAATAAGCGTGTATTTCCGTAATGTCTGAATATTGTCTGTACAATTGTAAAGTGCCTTAGAATTGTAAAGTGTCGTGGAATATGTTGGCGCTATATTAATAAATGTTATTGTTATTATTATTATTTTACAAAATGACCCAGTGTTGATTTTCTGACGTCATCAAACACAAGACTAAAAACAGCAAGATGACAAAGAGTGCTGTGCTCTGCAGTGAAGAAACGCACTCATGGGTTAATTCACGCTTCATTTACAGGCTACATCTGTACGACAAGCGCCATTTAGGGCATCATTACGTGCCATATAGGCAAGCTCCAAAGGCAATTTCCCATAATAATTTTTTTTAATGCAGACTCCTGTCACATGAAAATGGCCTGGCTAACCAGTCCAGCTCAGTAACTTTTTTGTTTATTTTTTTTCCTTGTTGCATTCTAAGAGCAGAATTTGTTTTAATGTTTCCATTGACATAGCGAAATGAGGCCTATTTTTTATAGGACAAGATGAACATTTATACTGGCCCCATTTTTGAGTACATAAAACTCATTGATTACCTTTTTAAAGGGGTATTCCAGCCAAAAACTTTTTTTTATATATCAACTGGCTCCGGAAAGTTAAACAGATTTGTAAGTTACTTCTATTAAAAAATCTTAATCCTTCCAATAGTTATTAGCTTCTGAAGTTGAGTTGCTGTTTTCTGTCTAACTGCTTTCTGATGACTCACGTCCCGGGAGCTGTCCAGCTCCTATGGGGATATTCTCCCATCATGCAAGGGATATTCTCCCATCATGCACAGCTCCCGGGACGTGACATCATCATTGAGCAGTTAGACAGAAAACTTCAGAAGCTAATAACTATTGAAAGGATTAAGATTTTTTAATAGAAGTAATTTACAAATCTGTTTAACTTTCCGGAGTCAGTTGATATATAAAAAAAAGTTTTTGCCTGGAATACCCCTTTAAGTTTTTTAGACTGTGCATGTTTTAAATTTACACCGTTCACCATACAGTAAAAATAACATTATAATTTTATTCTCTAGGTCAGTACAATTATAGCAACATCAACTCTTTATAATTTCTTTACTACAAAGTATTACTAAGATAGACTACTTTGGCGCAATAAAAATTACTTTAATTTAAAAATAATGGAGACACATGCTTTTTAGTAGCTGAATGTTTTTTTTTACCTACCGTAATTTTTTTTTAATTTCTACATATATAATTTTATAATTTGAGTCATTATGGACATTTCTATACTAGATAGATGTTGTTTTTTTTTGTTTGTTTTGCTTGTTTTTTTCTTTCATTTTTTATTTACAAAGAGGAAAAATATGTTTTCTTTTATTTTTGGGTGGAGAAGGGACATTTATTTTTTTTAAATATAAAGTAAGGGAGATTTTTTAATGATTGGGCAAAGGCATAAAGGAGCAGTTGCTATTAGCAACCAATTAGATTCCAACTTTCATTTTTTCAGAGGGTTTTAAAAAAAATGAAAGTAGGAATCTGATTGACTGCTATGGGCAGATTTTGAAAAAAAAAATTGTCCAATTTCTAACATGTTGTGGGAAATCACATTACCAGGAGGTAAACACATTTAAAGGATTATTCCACTGGCCTGTGTATGGAACTAAATGTTTTAAACACTGTGTTCTCGCTGAGGGGGTTGGGCCCGCCTCTCGTGACATCATGGCCGTGCCCCCTCCATACAAGTCTACGGGAGGGGGCGTGACTGCCGTCACGCCCCCTCCCATAGACTTGCATGGAAGGGGCATGGCCATGATGTCACAAGAGGCGTGGCTGACCCCTGCAGCGTGAACACAGTGTTCAGAACATTTAGTTTGAACGCTGGCCAGTGGAGTGCCCCTTTAAGGCCGAGTTATCATCAGCGTTGTGCTCAATTCAGAGGAGCTCCGCGGGCTAAGTCTGTGAAAACTACAGGACATGAGCTGAGAAAGAAATTCTTCAAACAGTAATTTTTTCTCTGCTGAACTCCCGCCATACAACGGACAACTGACGGACCCATCGAAACCTGATGCTGTCCATTGTGTTCAAGGTCTGTTTGCATAGGATAAAACACAACTTTTGTATTTGACAAATGTTATGGCCTTTCGATACAAACAGTAACTGACGTTTTTTTTGTGCGTCCCAGCAGTGGAAACAAGAAAAGCCATGATCATGTTCAATAAAATGAGAAAATACTGCCTGTCTGTTAAGCAAAATGTCAAATGAATGTAAATAAAGTCATAGAATATACTGTAGGATGCAGTAAAATGTTCCCTGCAGTATCACTCAGCATTTGACATGTAGTGATTGTTCAGACTAGATTTTCATTACTAATTGACTCATGGCGTGTGATCAGGTGATTAGCCCTGATGTATTGTTACCAGGCACACCTGATGGGCTTCATTGTCTGCTGCTAATTAAATTAGCATCCCTAATTACTAACTGTTCTCTTTAATCCCATTGAAAAGTATAGGAAAGCTGTGTATTAACCCCCACACCTCCAGATCAGATGAAGGTTAAAGGGGTACTCCCACCCTAGACATCTTATCCCCTATCCATTGAGGGGACGGGGCGTGACGTCACATGGGGGCGGAGTCCTGACGTCACAGACTTCCGTTCCAGTGGTCGCGACCGAGACCCTCCAGCGCTTCCGGACAAGAAACAGGTGGGTGCCGCATGCAACATTGCGGGGGTCCCCAGCGGCGGGGGGTGCCGCATGCAACATTGCGGGGGTCCCCAGCGGCGGGACCCCCGTGGTCAGACATCTTATCCCCTATCCTTTGGATAGGGGATAAGATGTATAGGGTGGGAGTACCCCTTTAAATAACTAGAGTACACAGGAGTCTGTGGAGTCTCTTCTTCTTGAGAACATATTCTCTTCTACGCCGGTCCAGCGAAGATTGTATACTAAAGAGAGAGAAAACAGAGTCAGTATTCCCTATTAAATAACAAAAATAATTTTAAAACAGTCACACTATAGGTGTTCAGAAAATTGATAATATTTCACCTAGGTACGCACCAACCAGCTACTAGAAATACTGTATCAGCTCACTTTAAAGCAATAACCCATTACAATAAATGCAATAAATGTTACCTTATAATGTAGGCCGACAAATGTTTGAAGCAAAGGGCTGCACAAAAATTGAGCTGTGTTATAGGGTCCCAAATGAGCGCCGATCTATAAGATTACACACATTTAGTCGGCCCATGTATTAGTACTGCACTGTTGGCTAGCAAGGAATAAGAATCACTGATTATTTCCGGTAACACTTAAAGGAGTACTCTGCTGCTAGGTATTTTATCCCCTACCCAAAGGATAGGAAATAAGATGTCTGATCATGGGGGTCCCGCCGCTGAGACCCCCAAGATCTCTGCGCAGCACTGAATGAATGCCGGGTTCCAGTGGTAGTGGTCATGAGGTCACACCACACCCCCTCGTGTCATCATGCCACACCCCCTCCATTCATGTCTACCTGAATGAAGAGGGCGCGGCGTGACATCATGACTACTGCTGCCGGAACCCGGCGATTGTTCAGAATGCCAGGGGGTGCTGCGCAGAGATCGCGGGGTCCCAGCGGGGAGACCCCCCCCCCCCCCCCGTTCAGACAGTTTATGCCCTGCCCTTTAATAACCATTTGAATGTCAAAAAAACTTTTACCTGTAACTTTATATTTTCTAAATAAACTGTTACTTTTTTTTACATTAACAGTACCTCTGTTTTAGATCCAGACAAATATTATACAGTAAAACCTTAACGTTCAATGGTTACAATAGCTTCAACATACAATGGTCTATACAATGATATGGACAGTCCAGATCTGTGACACGTGTCAATGGCTGGAAGAACCGACCAATCAGTTTTACTGGTAAAACCCCTATATTACTGAAGTGCATGCCCTGACTGGCTGTTTAGTAGCGCCTCCCTACAGTACAGGGAGGTATTACATGTTCTGTACTACTCTTAACCCCTTAAGGACTGAGCCCTTTTTCACCTTAAGGACTCAGCCATTTTTTGCAATTCTGACCACTGTCACTTTAAACATTAATAACTCTGGAATGCTTTTAGTTATCAATCTGATTCCGAGATTGTTTTTTCGTGACATATTCTATTTTAACTTAGTGGTAAAATTTTGTGGTAACTTGCATCCTTTCTTGGTGAAAAATCCCAAAATTTGATGAAAAATTAGAAAATTTTGCATTTTTCTAACTTTGAAGCTCTCTGCTTGTAAGGAAAATGGATATTCAAAATAATTTTTTTTTTTATTCACATATACAATATGTCTACTTTATATTTGCATCATAAAATTGATGAGTTTTTACTTTTGGAAGACACCAGAGGGCTTCAAAGTTTCGCAGCAATTTTCCAATTTTTCACAAAATTTTGAAACTCGCTTTTTTTCAGGGACCAGTTCAGGTTTGAAGTGGATTTGAAGGGCCTTCATATTAGAAATACCCCATAAATGACCCCATTATAAAAACTGCACCCCCCAAAGTATTCAAAATGACATTCAGTCAGCGTTTTAACCCTTTAGGTGTTTCACAGGAATAGCAGCAAAGTGAAGGAGAAAATTCACAATCTTCATTTTTTACACTCGCATGTTTTTGTAGACCCAATTTTTGAATTTTTGCAAGGGGTAAAAAGGAGAAATGTTTTACTTGTATTTGAAACCCAATTTCTCTCGAGTAAGCACATACCTCATATGTCTATGTTAATTGTTCGGCGGGCGCAGTAGAGGGCTCAGAAGGGAAGGAGCGACAAATGGTTTTTGGGGGGCATGTCACATTTCGGAAGCCCCTATGGTGCCAGAACAGCAACAAAAAACACATGGCATACCATTTTGGAAACTAGACCCCTCGGGGAACATAACAAGGGGTAAAGTAAACCTTAATACCCCACAGGTGATTCACAACTTTTGCATACGTAAAAAAAAAAAAAAAAAAATTCCCTAAAATGCTTGGTTTCCCAAAAAATTTACATTTTTACAAAGGGTTAAAGCAGAAAATACCCCCCAAAATTTGAAGCCCAATTTCTCCCGATTCAGAAAACACCCCATATGGGGGTGAAAAGTGCTCTGCTGGCGCACTACAGGTCTCAGAAGAGAAGGAGTCACATTTGGCTTTTTTGAAGGAAATTTTGCTCTGGGGGCATGCCGCATTTAGGAAGCCCCTATGGTGCCAGGACAGCAAAAAACCCCACATGGCATACCATTTTGGAAACGAGACCCCTTGGGGAACGTAACAAGGGGTAAAGTGAACCTTAATACCCCACAGGGGTTTCACAACTTTTGCATATGTAAAAAAAAAAAAAATTTTACCTAAAATGCTTGGTTTCCCAAAAAATTTACATTTTTACAAAGGGTTAAAGCAGAAAATACCGCCCAAAATTTGAAGCCCAATTTCTCCCGATTCAGAAAACGCCCCATATGGGGGTGAAAAGTGCTCTGCTGGCGCACTACAGGTCTCAGAGGAGAAGGAGTCACATTTGGCTTTTTGAAAGCAAATTTTGCTCTGGGGGCATGCCGCATTTAGGAAGCCCATATGGTGCCAGGACAGCAAAAAAAAAAAAACATGGCATACCATTTTGGAAACTAGACCCCTCGGGGAACGTAACAAGGGGTTAAGTGAACCTTAATACCCCACAGGTGTTTCACGACTTTTGCATATGTAAAAAAAATAATTTTTTTTTACCTAAAATGCCTCTTTTCCCAAAAATTTTACATTTTTAAAAAGGGTAAAAGCAGAAAATACCCCCCAAAATTTGTAACACAATTTCTCCCGAGTACGGCGATACCCCATATGTGACCCTAAACTGTTGCCTTGAAATACGACAGGGCTCCAAAGTGAGAGCGCCATGCGCATTTGAGGCCTAAATTAGGGACTTGCATAGGGGAGGATATAGGGGTATTCTACGCCAGTGATTCCCAAACAGGGTGCCTCCAGCTGTTGTAAAACTCCCAGCATGCCTGGACAGTCAGTGGCTATCTGGCAATACTGGGAGTTGTTGTTTTGCAACAGCTGGAGGCTCCGTTTTGGAAACAGTGGTGTACCAGACGTTTTTCATTTTTATTGGGGAGGGGAGGGGGGCTGTGTAGGGGTATGTGTATACGTAGTGTTTTTTACTTTTTATTGTGTGGTAGTGTAGTGTTTTTAGGGTACAGTCGCACGGGCGGGGGTTCACAGTAGTTTCTCGCTGGCAGTTTGAGCTGCGGCAGAAATTTTGCCGCACCTCAAACTTGCAGCTGGATACTTACTGTAATCCTCCGCCCATGTGAGTGTACCCTGTACGTTCACATTGGGGGGGGGGGGAACATCCAGCTGTTGCAAAACTACAACTCCCAGCATGTACGGTCTATCAGTGCATGCTGGGAGTTGTAGTTTTGCAACAGCTGGAGGCACACTGGTTGTGAAACACAGAGTTTGGTAACAAACTCAGTGTTTTGCAACCAGTGTGCCTTCAGCTGTTGCAAAAGCTACAACCCCCAGCATGTACGGACAGCGGAAGGGCATGCTGGGTCTTGTAGTTATGCAACAGCTGGAGGCATACTACTTTGGCTGGGGATGCTGGGGACTGTAGTTATGCAACAGCTGGAGACACACTGGTTTGCTACATAACTCAGTGTGCCTTCAGCTGTTGCAAAACTACAACTCCCAGCAGTCACCGACAGCCAACGGGCATGCTGGGAGTTGTAGTTATGCAACCAGCAGATGCACTACTACAACTCCCAGCATGCACTTTAGCTGTTGGTGCAAGCTGGGAGTTGTAGTTACACAACAGCTGAAGGTACACTTTTCCATAGAAAAAATGTGCCTCCAGCTGTTGCAAAACTACAAGTCCCAGCATGCCCATAAGGGCATGCTGGGAGTTGTGGTGGTCTGCCTCCTGCTGTTGCATAACTACAGCTCCCAGCATGCCCTTTTTGCATGCTGGGAGCTGTTGCTAAGCAACAGCAGGAGGCTGTCACTCACCTCCAACGATCCTCGCCGCACAGGTCAGTCCCTCGTCGTCTGCGCCGCGGCCGTCGCTCCTGGGGCCCTGATCCCAACATTGACGCCGGGGATCGGGGTCCCCAGCACCCGGGGTGCACGTCCCGCACCTGCTCACGTCCTCCGGAAGAGGGGCGGAGCGGGTTGCGGGAGTGACACCCGCAGCAGGCGCCCTGATTGGTCGGCCGGTAATCCGGCCGACGAATCAGGGCGATCGTGAGGAGACGGCCCCGAACAGCCTGTAATTCCGGGTCACCGGGTCACTGGAGACCCGATTGACCCGGAATCTGCCGCAGATCGCTGGACTGAATTGTCCAGCGATCTGCGGCCATCGCCGACATGGGGGGGCATAATGACCCCCCTGGGCGATATGCCCCGATGCCTGCTGAACGATTTCAGCAGGCATCGGGCACCGGCTCCCCTCCGGCTAGCGGCGGGGGGCCGGGATTTGACAGGACGTACTCAAACGTCCTGAGTCCTTAAGGACTCGGAAAAGGGGACGTTTGAGTACGTCCTGCGTCCTTAAGGGGTTAACCTGTGCAACTGTTAGCTTCTCCTTTGGACACCAGGTGAGGATGGTAGAGATGAGCGAACTTACAGTAAATTCGATTCGTCACGAACTTCTCGGCTCGGCAGTTGATGACTTATCCTGCATAAATGAGTTCAGCTTTCAGGTGGTCCAGTGGGCTGGAAAAGGTGGATACATTCCTAGGAAAGAGTCTCCTAGGACTGTATCCACCTTTTCCAGCCCACCGGAGCACCTGAAAGCTGAACTAATTTATGCAGGATAATCCATCAACTGCTGACCCTAGAAGTTCGTGACGAATCAAATTTACTGTAAATTCGCTCATCTCTAGAGGGTGGCTCCATTTTACTCCATTCACTTCTCTTCACTGTTATAATTGAAAATAGACAGAAGACACTAATAAAAGGATAAAGGGGTAATCCGCCCCTAGACATCTTATTCCCAATCCAAAGCTGAGGACCCCCGCGATCTCCCTAATGCACCTAGCGTTAGTTTAAAGCTTCGTTTAGAGCTTCGGGTTATCCCCTATCCTTTGGATAGGGGATAACATGTCTAGGGGTGGAGTACCCCTTTAAGCATTACAAAAATACATTTACCTAACACTAAATGTGCCTGTCTAAAACACAAGTGACTGCTATTTTGAAATGACTATCAATCCTGGGTTGCTTTGTATTCTATAGAAAGTTGCCACTTCACTGCTCACAGGAATGCATGAAATTAACTCAAACGCAATGCAGGTTCTAATGTGGAGTCGCTCACTTTCTGATTGGTACATTTCACAGGCTTTTTTCTTTTTACAAGAGGTAAGGTACAGCAATTTTCATGTGACAACCCACTTTCATGCTCCGTAAGACTCCATATATTTAATTCTAATTTCTTCAGTGACATTCAGGATACAGCAGTCACCTGCTAAGAACAGCGGACGGAGTCAATTAATAATTATGCTTGCATGTAACTGCTTAGTAGTGATATTATAGCTTCATTTTGTATCATATGGAATCATATAACAACATTCTACATTTATCAAATAAGAAGGAGTAAGATTAATCTCACTACCTATGGACAACTCTACAAGGTGAAGGAAATAATGCCCAATTGTTCTAAAAGGTAAACAGAATGGGCTCAGGCTTAGCTTGACATGCATTTATTCATTTTTGTCATATTTACCATTTTGATGATTTGTTCATATGTTGCAGATGCACTGCTTCATTATGGTACTGTTGTGGCCACTGCTAAAAAAAATACTTCCACAGTACAGCAATGAGATGTCAATGCAACTGCAATGTGTGAACACAGTCTTAATGAATAGCAGTTTAAATATATGAAATGCAGTAGACAATGAGAAACTAGTACATGGTAGAAAGGAATCCAAGACATATTGAGAACTAGGGTCAACATACATATTGGCATTGTGGTACTTGTTAAAGTTCATTTGGATATTTAAAGCAAAATAAACAACCTGTGTATGGTGTAAAAAAATATGATAAGCAGATTATTATAATGTTATTTGGGGAGATTTATCAAAACCTGTGCAGAGGAAGAGTGGTGCAGTTGCCCATAGCAACCAATCAGATTGCTTCTTTCATTTTCCACAGGCCTCTTTAGAGGCCTGTGGAAAATGAAAGAGGCAATCTGATTGGTTGCTATGGGCAACTGCACCACTCTTCCTCTGCACAGGTTTTGATAAATCTCCCCCATTATCCATACTGCACAGATCTTCCATTATCAGCTCTGCTCTTTCCCTTGTAGCTGTGATATCACATCACAGGCTGTGAAAGCAATCTGCTCTGTCCCTGTCCACCCCATCCTACCTTCCTGTCTGCTGAGGACCAGACAGACCATTAATGTGAAGAGGGGAACTCAGATTACTGTTCAAAGGTTTTAAGGCAGCAGAAAGCCTTTTTGGAATAAGGCAACAGTGAACATGTTCTAATGGAAACTACTGAGACTGAGGAAAGCTTTAGGCTACCTTTAAAGGAAATCTGTCATCAAAGTCACCCGCACTAACCAGTGGTACTGGCTAGTATTGCTGGTGACGCTGATTAAAACACTGCCTACCATGTCTGGATCTGTTGCAGAATTCCTCTGTTATGTTTCTAATTGCGATTATGCAAATGACCAGTCAGTGGCACAGGCGGAGTTAAGCCTTGGGCACTGTGACGTCTCCGCGCGGCCCGCTTATACATATTCATACAATCCCCTTTGCTTCCCGCTCTGTATTTTCTCCTACTGCGCATGTGCTGATGATGGTTGTGGCCATCTTGGATCATCGGCACATGCACAGTAGGAGTAAATACAGAGCAGGAAAGCGGAGGGGATTGTATGAATTTGTATGATCGAGCTGAGTGCTGAGATTTTACAGTGTCAGAGGCCTCCATCGTAACTCCACCCGTGCCACTGTTTGGTCATTCGCATAATCGCAATTGGGAACATAACAGAGGAACGCTGCAATGGATCCGGGCATGGTAGGCAACGTTTTTATCAGCGTCAACCACACTACCAGCCAGTACCACTGGTTAGTGTGGGTGATTTTGCTGACAGTTTTCCTTCAAATTTAATGATCAGTAATGTAAGCTCCCTCTTCAAATCAGTGGTCTGCTCCTTAGAAGGTTGGGGCGGGGACTGACCAGAGAGCTCTTTCAGAGAGTCTGATGGGACGTTACAGCTCCAAGTCAGACAGCTCAGCTAATAGGGAGAGACCTGTTCAGTATGGCTAATAACATTACATTAAGCTGCTTTATTATTCTTTTTGACACCATAGATTGGTTGTTTCTTTCACCAGACAACACATTTAAAAACAGAAACATATTTTGTACTAATGTATTTATATTTTTTTTACATATATACATATATATATATATATATATATATATATATATATATATATATATATATATTCCTCTATTACATTTTTCTCATGATGCATGTTTAGCAGGAAATGCTTTGTAAAGGACCCTAAGGGATTCTTTTACAAAGTTTCAGACCCAATTAGCTCATGTTAGGGTGGGTTCACGCCACGTTTTTGCAATACAGTGCCCGTATCAGTTTTTTGATAAATAAAACGGATTCCTCAAAACCTGACTAAACTGTATCAAAACATGTGTACAAATTTTTATCTGTATACGGTTGAAAACCGTATACTGTTTGAAAAATGATGTCTGGTTGCATCCGTTTTTTAAGAAAAAATCTGTATACGTTTTAAACTTTTTACTCCATTAGGAATAAAGTTTCACTTGTTTGATTGAAATTCCAAGAAAAAAAATTTGGAAAGTAAAAAACGGTATGGTGAAAACTGGATGGAACGGTACACACATACGGTTCTGTACGGTTCTGATTGACTCCCATGTTAAAAAAATATGTATACAGTTTGATACGGTTTTTCACCCGGACCAAAAACATGGTAGGCCACGGTTTTCTGTCCAGAAAAAAAAAAGTTAAAAACCGTATGGTTCGAAAAACGGAGACAACCGTATACATTATGGTGCATATGGTTTTGAATGGCAAGTCTATGGGCACGGTTTTCTGTATGGTTGCATACGTTTTTATTTATTAAACCGTATGCCAAAACCGTATAGCAAAATCGTGGTGTGAACCCACCCTTAGAACAGTTTGTCCCACTTAGCCTGCATATTTTATACCGGCTTGAGATTCCTTAATACTTACAATAGATAACAATACATAGGAACAAAAAGAGTTTTCAGGTATTGTGATTGATGTGTACTAGAGAAGCTAATGGCTGATAGTGAGGATGTAAAAAAAGGAAAATGGATGTTTAAACATTTAGGACTCGCAAGAAAATATCTATATAAGGAAGAGAAGAAAAAAATCTGCAGCATCAACGTGAAAATTCTGTCTTATTAAAAATAGTTCCAGGGAATTCAAACAATCCAATGGAAAGTAATCTAATGTGTATTGGTTGCATGCCAGGTGAAGTGATCGCAGATCGCACCTATGGTGATTGCCTAGATAAAGGGATTTTACAGCATAACCAAACCCTTCAGACTCTAAGTTAAAATCTTTAAAACTATATAGTACTACTCTACTCCAATGTATGGGTGCATTCACATCATGTTTTGATGCTCCGGCAGCCAGAAAGGGAGGGGGGATTTTAAACCTGTATACATTAAGTGACTTAAAAGGGTACTTGGCCCCTAGATATCTTATCCTTTATCCAATCAGACATCTTATCCTCTATGCTTTGAATAGGGGATGAGATGTTTCTTCAGAGAAGTGAGTGTCGGCTACTGTCAGTAGCCAGACACTCCCTGTTAATGCCAGGCAATGCTGAGGTCATGGTATCTAAACTGAAACTGAGAAGTGGGGCTTATTGTTACCCTGCAATGTGATCATGAAGGTACAATAAGCTAAGATGGCAGAGGTGAGTCCCCTTACCTGCCTCCTGCCGCCCATCACCAATTCACTGATCCAGCCTGGCTTAGCTAGGCTGTATCAGTGGATCGCCAATCACACTGTATAATGTTATGTCATAGGTATAGCAATATCCAGTGAATGCAATATTATGATGATTTTATGCATATAAATTAGAGGGGTAAAAGTTTAAAAATAATATCAGGAAGTATTACTTTACTGAGAGAGTAGTGGATGCATGGAATATCCATCCAGCAGAAGTGGTCGCTGCAAATACAGTGAAGGAGTTTAAACATGCATGGGATAAGCATAAGGCTATCCTTCATATAAGATAGGGCCAGGGACTATTCATAGGATTCCGATTATTGGGCAGACTAGATGGGCCAAATAGTTCTTATCTGCCGACACATTCTATGTTCTAAAAGTTCCATATGGGAACTTTAAAAGTGTAAAATTTTAAAATTTAAAAGTCTATAAAATTATATAAAAGCCATCCCCCTAATAAAAAATAAAATCACCCTTATTTTCCCATTTTACATAAATAAAATAATGCAGATTTTTGGTCACATCATATATCAGAAACATTGATCTACATGATAAAGAGAACATGTAATTTTAACCATAAAGTGCATTACATAAAAAGGACCCCCTTAAAAGTTGCTCGATTGCGATTTTTTTCCCCCACACAAATACTTTTTTTGTAAGATACGTAGAAAGTTGAACAAAAGCCACACTCACCTACTGTATCATGCTGAAGGTTGATGCTTTAATTCATAGCATATCCATAAAAAGCAGGTTGAGGTGTGGACAGAGGCTGATACTACATGTTTCCCGCAATTAAGTGCTTTCTCAAGTCGAACTTGAGAAAGCGCTTGATTGCATGAAACACGTAGTATCAACCTCCATCCACACCTCAACCTGTTTTTATGGATATTCTATGAATTAAAGCATTAAATGGGCACTGTCAGATATAAAAACTTTTTATATGTTTTACATCTTGACAAAACAATTGTTTTTCTCATACACAGTGGGGCAAAAATGTATTTAGTCAGCCACCAATTGTGCAAGTTCTCCCACTTAAAAAGATGAGAGAGGCCTGTAATTTTCATCATAGGTATACCTCAACTATGAGAGACATAATGAAAAAAATAAATCCATAAAACCACATTTTCTGATTTTTAAAGAATTTATTTGCAAATTATGGTGAAAAACAAGTATTTGGTCACCTACAAACAATCAAGATTTCTGGTTCTCACAGACCTGTAACTTCATTTAGAGTCTCCTCTGTCTTCCACTTGTTACCTATATTAATTGCATCTGTTTGAACTTGTTATCAGTATAAAAGACAACTGTCCACAACCCCAAACAGTCACACTCCAAACTCCACTATGGCCAAGACCAAAGAGCTGTCGAAGGACACCAGAAACAAAATTGTAGTCCTGCACCAGGCTGGGAAGACTGAATCTGCAATAGGCAAGCAGCTTGGTGTGAAGAAATCAACTGTGGGAGCAATTATCAGAAAATGGAAGACATACAGGACCACTGATAATCTTCCTCAATCTGGGGCTCCATGCAAGATCTCACCCTCTGGTGTCAAAATGATCACAAGAACGGTGAGCAAAAATCCCAGAATCACATGTGGGGACCTAGAGATTGACCTGCAGAGAGCTGAGACCAAAGTAGCAAAGGCTACCATCAGTAACACACTACGCCACCAGGGACTCATATCATGAGTCATGTTTGTAAGATAAAAAAATGCTCGGTTGCATTCAAAGAACACCATACCTACTGTGAAGCATGGGGGTGTAAACATCATGGTTTGGGACTGTTTTTCTGCTAAGGGACCGGGGCAACTGATCCATGTAAAGGAAATAATTAATGGGGCCATTTATCGTTAGATTTTAAAGGGGCATTCCAGGCAAAAACTTTTTTTTTATATATCAACTGGCTCCGGAAAGTTTAACAGATTTGTAAATTACTTCTATTAAAAAATGTTAATCCTTCCAATAGTTATTAGCTTCTGAAGTTGAGTTGCTGTTTTCTGTCTAACTGCTTTCTGATGACTCACGTCCCGGGAGCTGTCCAGCTCCTATGGGGATATTTTCCCATCATGCAAGGGATATTCTCCCATCATGCACAGCTCCCGGGACGTGACATCATCATTGAGCAGTTAGACAGAAAACTTCAGAAGCTAATAACTATTGGAAGGATTAAGATTTTTTAATAGAAGTAATTTACAAATCTGTTTAACTTTCCGGAGCCAGTTGATATATATAAAAAAAAAGTTTTCGCCTGGAATACCCCTTTAAGCGCACACCTACTTTCAGCATGCGCAGCGAAACATGTTGCATCTTGGTCAGAATAAAGTTACCTGTTTGAAGTACTATGACTCCTGCTCTCCTTATCCCAGTCAGGAGAAAGAATGCTGAGTTGCATCCAAAGAACACCATACCTTCTGTAAAGCATGGGAGTGGAAACATCATGCTTTGGGGCTGTTTTTCTGCTACGGGACCAGGATGACCGATCCATGTAAAGGAAAGAATGAATGGGGCCATGTATCGTGAGATTTTAAGTGAAAACCTCCTTCCATCAGCAAGGGCATTGAAGATGAAACGTGGCTGGGTCTTTCAGCATGACAATGATCCAAAAAACACCGCCCGGGCAACGAAGGAGTGGCTTCGTAAGAAGCATTTCAAGGTCCTGGAGTGGCCTAGCCAGTCTCCAGATCTCAACCCCATAGAAAATCTTTGCAGGGAGTTGAAAGTCTGTGTTGCCCAGCGACAGCCCCAAAATATCACTGCTGTAGAGGAGATCTGCATGCAGGAAAGGGCCAAAATACCAGCAACAGTGTGTGAAAACCTTGTGAAGACTTACAGAAAACGTTTGACCTCTGTCATTGCCAACAAAGGGTATATAACAAAGTATTTAGATGAACTTTTGTGATTGACCAAATACTTATTTTCCACCATAATTTGCAAAAAAATTAATGAAAAATCAGACACTGTGATTTTGTGGATTTTTTTTCTCATTATGTCTCTCATAGTTGAGGTATAGCTATGATGAAAAGGCCGGCCTCTCTCAGGCCTCTCTCACAATTAGTGGCTGACTAAATACTTTTTTGCCCCAATGTACTTCTTTAAACTGTTTTTTTTTTTTTTTTTTTTTAAAGAGAACTGCCTTTGAAAATCCCACCACTAGGGGTCCCCATATTTCCTGGGACACTGATGAGTCCCACAGCAGTGTGAGTGTGTCCAAGGGTCATGGACATGAGATGGCTGATTGACATGGCCGCAGGAGGAACAAAGCCTTCAGCAACACTGTTGTAACACAGAGTTTTACCAAACATGTGCCTTCAGCTGTTGGAAAACTACAACTTCAAGCCTGGGCAGTCAAAGAATGGCATGCTGGGAATTATAGTTTTGCAAAAGATGTAAGCGCTTAGCTGAAGGGACCACTGCTGCAATAATGAGTTATCCAAACACTGTACCTCCAACTATTTCAAAACTACAAGTCCTAGCATTACAGGACTTGCAAAGGATGATACACATGAATTACAAA
This sequence comes from Hyla sarda, assembly GCF_029499605.1. Lineage (NCBI taxonomy): Eukaryota > Metazoa > Chordata > Amphibia > Anura > Hylidae > Hyla > Hyla sarda. The sequence goes on from NC_079198.1 coordinate 86,714,881, forward strand.
GGAAAATATGGTAGCCCTTGGGGGGTATAGTGTAGTGTGGGTTTTGCTTCAGAATATCAGGGGTTAAGGTTAACCCTATTTTTTGCGACGCCAGGCTGAGGGCTAGTGTGCTGAGGTAATTCTCCGGCCTATCGCCGCCCTTCCCAGTAACGAGGTGCATGCATAAAATGACTGAAGGTCCACAAGGTAGTTGAACTTGAACTTGGATAAACTTTACTTAAAGACTTGCGGTACATCCAATGAACAGTAACAATCTCATTAATACAGTCTCCATACACTTCAGTGACTGAAAATTGTTGCGGACCTTGACTTTTGATATAAGTCTCTGAATTTAGGGTAATTTGCGAAGATCCATCTGGATTTAGGGGTTAAATACGGTCAGGTGATCTTGCAGAGTGCTCAGGGATTGATTACACTCACAGTTTTGTAGAGATCAGCCGTCGCCGCAAGGCTTGGGCTTAACTCACTGATGACAGCAGCGCAGATCCTTCCCTGTCAACAGCCCACGAGGAAAGAGAGAGTAATGGCCGCCGCTCCCTTATATGGGCAGGGCCATTTTGGATTGGTCCAATTCAGCTGTTACTCACCGTTACATAGCCTGATGGGTAAACACCTGACTTCCTCCTTGAACTACTAACCATAGAGTCTTTGGAACGCATCACGTGACCCGCAGGTCCTGCGACACTAACTAAGTAAGTACACTTACTATATAAATGTATACATTAAATTTAAATAATTTTAATTACAAAAGGGGTGACAAGGGGCTAACTAAGGATGACGACCCCACCTAAACCTAGGGACTCTGACTTTGGGGACCCCACCACAAGGCAACGGAGGCAATCCGGTCCCGGGACACCACAAAAATACTGTACTTTTAGGACTAAACCGTTGCACTAATTTAGGAAGATGTAAGTCATACACTCACCATATTGTCTTTGGGGAGAGTAGAGGTAGAGTACAGGCAATCTCCAATAATCATTGTGTTTGTGTGTGTACAGCCTAAATCCAGAGAGGAAAGGGTTACAAAGCAGAGTGAGGGAGGAGTCATCACAGTGAAGGCAATAGAAGGACACACCCCCTCCCTTTGACAAGATGGAAAAGACAATGAGCACTGTTAATATGCTATTTTTTGGTGAAATATGGCTGATAGAGACATAAATTACATGTACATGATCAGGATGAGATACTGAGTAACATATAACAGGTGACTGCGGCTTTTGTTCAACTTTCTATGTAGCTAATGATAAATAAGTCTCATGTAGCCAGCACAATCCAGGTGTCTACTCAGTCAGCGTCTTCCATGGAGTCTCTTATAAGACTTCAACAGTGCCAAATTTTTTCTTTCATTATATGGACAAATAATATTTTTCTTGGTTTCCCCGTACATTTTATAGTAAAATAAAAGGTGTCATTAGAAAGTACAGCTGGTCGCGCAAAAAACAATACCTTACATCAGTCTGTAGATGGAAAAAATTTATAAAAGATATGGCGAGGAGCAAAAAAAAAAAAAACGAAAATGCAAAAATGCAAAAATGATTATTGGCTTAATAAAGCTGCCTCTTAATCTCTCTTTTTGTTTTCTTGGATAACCACTTTAAATATCACCATATAATAGGGCACACAAGACATGAGTAATTCCACATAGAAGTAGCCTCTCAAGTCAAAGTGCAAAGACCTGAGATTTCACCTGACCAAGCTATTAGAGTTTTTCCATAGTATGTGGTGCAATAATTAAAACTAATACAAGAGCAAAAAGAAAGTTGGGCAGAGAACCCAACACCCCCCTCCCAAACTGAGACCATGAATCTTTATGCTTAAAATAGAATAAAAGTGCAAACAGTGCATATTTGTTGCACATGGCCTCTTATACACACACACTCCCACCAGCCCTACAAAAGGATCTAAACTGGCACCATGCTGAGGTGGTGTGGCCATGCTACAAATTTATCAAGGAATGTGCATTTGTTCCATCAAACATAAAAATTACTGCAAATTACTGCAACATTTTTGTTCTAAACCTGCACGGAGAATAGACCATAAATGATAAATTCCCCCCAGTATCCTTACAATTTATTCGATATCATCTAGCATTATACATTGTAATTGCTTTGTAATGAAATCATAGTGAGGTTATTTATGGCAACATCAAGCTGCTGTGTGGTTGGGGACATCAGTTCTTCATTTCCCAGTGTACCCGTTTGCCGATAGTAAAGCTGAAAACTATACCAAGTGCTCCCTGTCCTATTCTATAAACTGATCAGCATGCCTCTGGGAACTTGTAGACAAATGAAGCTGTCATCTGTAGCTAGATGCTATGACAAGTCTTCCAAGGATGTTCTTCCATAGTTTCCTTATTATATGGTCGGAGACGTATCAGACACTTGATTGGAAAATAGGCTATCCACTGGTCATGGGATGAAAGTCGCCGACCTGGTACAGTAGTAGCATGTGCCAGTGTTAAATATATAAATTTAAATATATATATATATATATATATATATATATATATATACATATTGGGGGGCATTTACTAAGGGGTTTAGTCATTTTTTTCTGACTATTTTTGGCGCAAAATTGTCGCAATTGCGCCTACCCTATAAATTGTGCGACTTTCCCTAGCAAGAGCTAGAAAGTCAAATTTTTTTTTCCCGCTTAATTTACGCAAGTTTTCAGTTTTGACTTGCAGTGGTCAGGAATTTATTAACTGAGACAGTCGCAGTTGCGCAATAAACTGTCGCAACGGCCGTAAAAATTGACTAAATTTACTCCAGCTCCAACATGGAGCAGGAAAAGTTACTGCCGCCCGGGCTCCGACATACTTTCTCCCCGCTACTCTCACTGCGCTACCGGGACACTACAGTGATTTATATTCCCCCCCCCCTCTCACCTGCCAGCGCCACACAACTCCCATCTGTCTGCTGTTGCAAGACTACAAGTCCCAGCATGGCCTTACAGTGAGGACACGCTGGGAGTTGTAGTCTTGTAGCAGCGGGAGCTGAGCGGCGCGGGCGGGAGACAAGGGGAGGGGGGGGGGGGTAGCGGGGAGGCCGTATGAGGAGCCCGGACGGGAGACAAGGGGGGTAGCGGGGAGGCCGTATGAGGAGCCCGGACGGGAGACAAGGGGGGTAGCGGGGAGACCGTATGAGGAGCCCGGGCGGGAGACAAGGGGGGTAGCGGGGAGGCCGTATGAGGAGCCCGGACGGGAGACAAGGGGGGTAGCGGGGAGACCGTATGAGGAGCCCGGGCGGGAGACAAGGGGGGTAGCGGGGAGGCCGTATGAGGAGCCCGGACGGGAGACAAGGGGGGTAGCGGGGAGACCGTATGAGGAGCCCGGGCGGCTGCACTGTAATGTCAGCCCGGGCTCCTGCCCTGAGAGCCATAGGCTTTGGCTGTCAGGGCATGCTGGGTGTTGTAGTTTTGCAACAGCTGGAGGGCCACAGTTTGCAGACCACTGGTGTGTGGTCTGTAAACTGTAGTCCTCCAGCTGTTGCAAAACTAAACAGCTGAAGGGGACCGGCGAAGAAGTTCACTTACCCTTCCGAGGCTCCAGCGACGATCGCTGACGGAGATCGTCGCGCGGCACTGTCGCGCGGCAGTGTCGCGCGGCAGTGTCGTGCAGCGCTGGATCCTACGGAAGCCGGTAAGTTGCGCAGGCTTCCCAACCAGGGTGCCTCCAAATGTTGCAAGACTACAACTCCCAGCATGCCTGGACACCCTTTGGCTGTCCGGGCATGCTGGGAGTTGTAGTTTTGCAACAGCTGGAGGCACCCTTGCTGGGAAACACTGGCCTAAAACAGTGTTTCCCAACCAGGGTGCCTCCAGATGTTGCAAGACTACAACTCCCAGCATGCCTGGACAGCCATTGGCTGTCCAGGCATGCTGGGAGTTGTAGTTTTGCAACAGCTGGAGGGCCACAGTTTGCAGACCCCTGGTTTGTGGTCTGTAAACTGTAGTCCTCCAGCTGTTGCAAAACTAAACAGCTGAAGGGGACCGGCGAAGAGGTTCACTTACCCTTCTGAGGCTCCAGCGACGATCGCTGTCGGAGATCGTCGCGCGGCACTGTCGCGCGGCAGTGTCGTGCAGCGCTGGATCCTACGGAAGCCGGTAAGTTGCGCAGGCTTCCCAACCAGGGTGCCTCCAGTTGTTGCAAGACTACAACTCCCAGCATGCCTGGACAGCCTTTGACTGTCCAGGCATGCTGGGGCTTGTAGTTTTGCAACATCTGGAGGCACCCTGGTTGGGAAACACTGTTTTAGGCCAGTGTTTCCCAGCCAGGTTGCCTCCAGATGTTGCAAAACTACAACTCCCAGCATGCCTAGACAGCCTTTGACTGTCCAGGCATGCTGGGACTTGTAGTTTTGCAATATCTGGAGGCACCCTGGTTGGGAAACACTGTTTTAGGCCAGTGTTTCCCAGCCAGGTTGCCTCCAGATGTTGCAAAACTACAACTCCCAGCATGCCTAGACAGCCTTTGACTGTCCAGGCATGCTGGGACTTGTAGTTTTGCAACATCTGGAGGCACCTTGGTTGGGAAACACTGTTTTATTCCAGTGTTTCCCAGACAGGTTGCCTCCAGATGTTGCAAAACTACAACTCCCAGCATGCCTAGACAGCCTTTGACTGTCCAGGCATGCTGGGACTTGTAGTTTTGCAACATCTGGAGGCACCCTGGTTGGGAAACACTGTTTTAGGCCAGTGTTTCCCAGCCAGGTTGCCTCCAGATGTTGCAAAACTACAACTCCCAGCATGCCTAGACAGCCTTTGACTGTCCAGGCATGCTGGGACTTGTAGTTTTGCAACATCTGGAGGCACCCTGGTTGGGAAACACTGTTTTAGGCCAGTGTTTCCCAGCCAGGTTGCCTCCAGATGTTGCAAAACTACAACTCCCAGCATGCCTAGACAGCCTTTGACTGTCCAGGCATGCTGGGGCTTGTAGTTTTGCAACATCTGGAGGCACCCTGGTTGGGAAACACTGGCCTAAAACAGTGTTTCCCAACCAGGGTGCCTCCAGATGTTGCAAAACTACAAGTCCCAGGTTGGGAAACACTGTGCCCGGCCTCCGCCCCACCTTACTGTAAGGGCATGCTGGGAGTTGTAGTCCTGCAGCTGGGGGCAGGGGACAAGCGACAAGCTTGTCACATTTATTATCACCTGCTCACACATCTCCTGCACCACAAAACTACAACTCCCAGCATGTCCTTACTGTAAGGGCATGCTGGCAGTTGTAGTCGTGCGGGGCGGGAGATGTGTGAGCAGGTGATAATAAATGTACTAACCCATTTTTTTTGTTTTCTTCTCATTCCAGATCCGTTTATCCTGTGGACTCCTTCGGATTCGGTGGACTACTTCGATGACCAGCGTTTTTCTTTGTTTGATTTTAATAAAATGGTTAACAAGGGCTTGTGGGGGAGTGTTTTTTGTAATAAAAATTTTTTAAAACCTGTTGTGTTTTTTTCTTACTTTACTAGACAGGCTTAGTAGTGGAAGCTGTCTTATAGACAGAGTCCATTACTAACCTGGGCTTAGCGCTAGCCACAAAAACAGCTAGCGCTAACCCCCTATTATTACCCCGGTACCCAACGCCACAGGGGTGCCGGGAAGAGCCGGTACCAACAGGCCTGGAGCGTCAAAAATGGCGCTCCTGGGCCTAGGCGGTAACAGGCTGGCGTTATTTAGGCTGGGGAGGGCCAGTAACAATGGTCCTCGCCCACCCTGGGAACGTCAGGCTGTTACTGTTTGGTTGGTATTTGGCTGAGAATGAAAATAGGGGGGACCCTATGCGGTTTTTTTTTTAAATAAATAATTAAATATATTAAAAAAACGCATAGGGTCCCCCTATTTTTATTCTCAACCAAATACCAACCAAACAGTAACAGCCTGACGTTACCAGGGTGGGCGAGGACCATTGTTACTGGCCCTCCCCAACCTAAATAACGCCAGCCTGTTACCGCCTAGGCCCAGGAGCTCCATTTTTGACGCTCCGGGCCTGTTGGTACCGGCTCTTCCCGGCACCCCTGTGGTGTTGGGTACCGGGGTAATAATTGGGGGTTAGCGCTAGCTGTTTTTGTGGCTAACGCTAAGCCCGGCTTAGTAATGGACTCAGTCTATAAGACAGCTTCCACTACTAAGCCTGTCTAGTAAAGTAAAATAAAAATAAAACACAACAGGTTTTAAAAAAAATTTATTACAAAAAACACTCCCCCACAAGCCCTCGTTAACCATTTTATTAACATCAAGCAAAGAAAAACGCTGGTCATCGAAGTAGTCCACCGAATCCGAAGGAGTCCACAGGATACACAGATCTGTAGAAGAAGTAACCAAAAAAAAAAAAAGTGTAAGTACATTTAGGGAGAAAAAAACTGTGTTAAAAAAATGTAATAAACACACACACACACACACACACACTAAACGCCGTTTACCACTTCTGAGCCATGACTACAATTTACAGTGATCCCTCAACTTACAATGGCCTCAACATACAATAGTTTCAACATACAATGGTCTTTTCTGGACCATCGTAAGTTGAAACCAGACTCAACATACAATGCTACAGACAGTCCAGATCTGTAAAACGTGTCAATGGCTGGAAGAACCAACCAATCAAAATGGGCATTCACTGGTAAAACCCCTGTATTACTGAAGTGTATGCACTGACTGGTATTACATGTTCTGTACACTTTACCTGTATCAGGGTTAGCTGCTCTTTTGGACACCAGGTGAGGGCAACTCCATTACTTGTTTTGGACATTGCCTGTACTGTACAGGACCCCTGAAGAAGCTCCTGTCCTCTACATAGACCAGTGTTTGCCAAGCAGGGTGGCCCCATTTTTTGCAAAACTACAACTCCCAGCATGCCCGGACAGCCTTTGGCTGTCCAGGCATGCTGGGAGTTATAGTTTTGCAACAGCTGGAGGCTCCCTGCTTGGGAAACACTGACATAGACAGTGATTTACAGCTCCCAGCAGATCTTTATTACTTTTATATGTAAGGATTTGCTTTATCTATATCAGTTATCTACTTATTTTTCTTTGTCACTTTTTCCTATTTTTGGATGACATTTTGGTGCCTTTAGAACCAATTACCCTGTTTCCATAGAGTTATGGTCTCAACATACAATGGTTTCAACTTACAATGGTTTTCCTGGAACCAATTAATATTGTAACTTGAGGGACCACTGTAGTTATTGAATTATTTAGATGTGGTGAAAAAGCTAAAAAAAAACTCAAAAACAAAAGATCCAGAAGGAAACCAGCAGCCAAACCTATTCAGACAGCAGGAAAAAGGAACAGACTATTTTTTCTACTACATGAAGTAAATTTCCCACTTTTGCCTACGTGTGCCAAATTTATTAATGCCGTGCAACAATTTAGTAAATTTGTCGCACATAGTCAAAAATGAAGTAGAAAAAAACAGGGTAAAAACCAGACTACATAGTAAAAGATTAGTAAATGCCCCCCATTGTGATAGTAAGGCATCTTGGAGAAACCTTCACTTGGGGCCTGAATAATGAAGCCCAGCAGAGAGTAGAAGTGTGTTATAAGAGGTCAGACAGTGTGGTCTGTGCTCTCCCCTAGACTGCAGATTGATGCAAGGGGGAGACAAGGTGTCCCTTTGCCAGACAGCCACACAACAGGTGGCTGTGGTGAACACACAAGGACTTACTAGTGACCAAGTGAGCTTTTCCCTTGATCGCAGGTTGACATACAAGGAGGGAGACACCGTGTCCTTTTGCCAGACGGGCACACAGCAGGTGGACACACAAAGCGGTGGACACACAAAGTGGCACCATTATGGACGGTTATATTGTCGTGGAAAACATGAGGAGTATTCGTTCCCCAGGAGAGCGACTGTCAGATGAGCTGGCTGAAAAACACACCGGCAATTTGCGTCGATTCCGGGTCATACGGGTCTCTGGTGACCTGGTGATCCAGAAAATAAGGAGGATTGGGGGTGTCCAAGACACCCACGGTCCCCCTGAAGGCATAGGAGTTAGGTGGCAGGGGTGCCACCCCTCCTATCCCTGCTATTGGTCGGTCAGAAGTGACCGACCAATAGCAGATCGGGGGCAGGGGGTTAAAGTACAGTTCCCCCCCTCTGCCCACCCACTGTAGTCCGGGCAGAGCAGGGGAACCGTCAGTGACTGGTGCTGGAGGTCACTTACCATTAGCGGCAGCGGGCGGCGATGACATGCAGCTCGCTCCCTAGTGCAGACTACGGAAGGCGGTGAGTTGTCTAGCAACATTTGGAGGGCTACAGTTTGAGACCACTATACAGTGTTCTGTAAACTGTAGTCCTCCAGATCTTGCAAAACTACAACTCCCAGCATGCCCACACAGCAGTTTGCTGTCCCCGCATTCTGGGATTTGTAGTTTTGCAACATCTGGAGGGCCACAGTTTGGAGATCAATGTGCAGTGGTCTCTACACTGTGGCCCTTCAGATGTTGCAAAACTACAACTCCCAGCATGCCCAGACAGCTGTCTAGGCATGCAGGGAGTTGTAGTTGCGTGCCTCCAGCTGTTGCATGATTACATCTCCCAGCATGCCCTTCGGTGATCAGTACATGCTTGGAGTTGTAGCTTTGCAACAGCTGGAGGCACACTGGTTGGAAAATACTGAGTTAGGTAACAGAACCTAACTGAAGGTTTTCCAACCAGTGTGCCTCCAGCTGTTGCAAAACTACAACTCCCAGCATGCGCGGTTTGTCAGTGTAAGCTCGGAGTTGTAGTTCTGCAACAGCTGGAGGTTTGCCCCCCCCCCCCCCCGTGTGAATTTTAAGGGTACATTCACACGAGTGGGTTTACAGTGAGTTTCCTGCTGCAAGTTTGAGCTGCGGCAAATTTTCCACCGCAGCGCAAACTCATGGCGGGAAACTCACCATAGCCCCCCACCAGTGTGAGTGTACCCTAAAAACACTACACTACACTAACACATAATAAAGGGTAAAACACTTCATATACACCCCCTTACACTGTCCCCCTCATATAAAAATGAAAAACGTATCGTATGGCAGTGTTTCCAAAACAGAGTCTCCAGCTGTTGCAAAACCCCAACTCCCAGCATTTCCGGACAGCCACTGACTGTCCAGGCCTGATGGTAGTTTAGCAACAGTTGGAGGCATCCTGTTTGGGAATCAGTGGCGTAGAATACCCCTATGTCCACCCCTATGCAATCCCTAATTTAGTACTCAAATGCGCATGGCACTCTCTTACTTCGGAGCACTGTCATATTTCAAGGAAACAGTTTAGGGCCACATATGAGGTATTTCCGTACTTGGGAGAAATTGCACTACATATTTTGTGGGTCTTTTTCTCCTTTTATCCCTTATGAAAAGGAAAAATGTTTACACTAACATGCTGGTGTTGCCCCATACTTTTTATTTTCACATGAGGTAAAAGGAAAAAATGACTCACAAAATTTGTAACGCAATTTCTCCTGAGTACGTAAATACCCCATACGTAGGCATAAAATGCTCTGCGGGCGCACAATAAGGCTCAGGAGTGAGAGCGCACCATGTACATTTGAGGCCTCAATTACTGATTTGCACCGGGGTGGCTGATTTTACAGCGGTACTGACATAAATGCAAAAAAATAAATACCCATGTGTGACCCCATTTTGGAAACTATACCCTTCACGCAACATAACAAGGGGTATAGTGAGCCTTGACGAATGTTTGTTAAATTTAGATTTAGAAAAAAATGTTTTTCACTAAAATGCTAGTGTTACCCTAAATTTTTCATTTCACAAGGGAACATAGGAAAAAAGCCCCCCAAAATTTGTAACCCCATTTCTTCTGAGTAAGAACATACCCCATATGTGGATATAAAGTGCTCTGCGGGCACACTACAATGCTCAAAAGAGAAGGAGCGCCATTGGGCTTTTGGAGAGAAAGTTTGTCCGGAATTGAAGGCCACGTGTGTTTACAAAGCCCCCATAGTGCCAGAACAATGGACCCCCCCCCCCACATGTTAGCCCATTTTGGAAATTACACCCCTCACATAATGTAATAAGGGGTGCAGTGGGCATTTATGCCCCACAGGTGTTTGACAGATTTTTGGAACAGTGGTCTGTGAATATGAAAAATGTTATTCTTCATTTGCACAGCCCACTGTTCCAAAGATCTGTCAAACGCCAGTGGAGTGTAAATGCTCACTGCACCCCTTATTAAATTTTGTGAGGGGTTTAGTTTACAAAATGGGGCCACATGTTCTGGCACAATGGGGGCTTTGTAAATGCACATAGCCATAGACTTCCATTCCAAACAAATTCTCTTTCCAAAATCTCAATAGCACTCCTTCTCTTCTGAGCATTGTAGTTCACCCGCAGTGCACTTTACGTCCACACATGGAGGTGCTGAGGCAGTTATTGAATCTTTGTTCTGGAGGGGGGGGGGGGTTAAGTGGTGCTGAGGCAGTTATTGAATCTGTGGTCCAGGGGGGGGGGGAGGAGGGGGGGGATTTGTGAGATGCACAAGTTCAGCCATCCTAAGTAATAAATAATGGTATCTGATTTTTCATGAGGTGATCATGATGTATGTACTGTATGTATGAATGATGTGTGTATGTACTGTATGGATGATGTATGAATGATGTGTGCTTGTGTACTGTATGGATGATGTATGAATGATGTGTGTGTATGAATGATGTGTGTGCATGTACTGTATGTATGATGTATGAATGATGTGTGTATGTACTGTATGTATGATATATGAATGATGTGTGTTTGAATTATGTGTGTGTATGTACTGTATGTATAATGTATGAATGATGTGTGTATGTACTGTATGTATGAATAATGTGTGTGTATTTACTGTATGTATGATGTATGAATGATGTGTGTATGTACTGTATGTATGATGTATGAATGATGTGTGTATGTACGGTATGTATGATGTATGTATGATGTGTGTATGTACTGTATGGATGATGTATGAATGATGTGTGCTTGTGTACTGTATGGATGATGTTTGAATGATGTGTGTGTATGAATGATGTGTGTGCATGTACTGTATGTATGATGTATGAATGATGTGTGTGTATGTACTGTATGTATGATATATGAATGATGTGTGTATGAATGATGTGTGTGTATGTACTGTATGTATGATGTATGAATGATGTGTGTATGTACTGTATGTATGAATAATGTGTGTGTATGTACTGTATGTATGATGTATGAATGATGTGTGTATGTACTGTGTATGATGTATGAATGATGTGTGTATGTACGGTATGTATGATGTATGAATGATGTGTGTATGTACTGTATGTATGATGTAAGAATGATGTGTGTATGTACAGTATGAATGATGTGTGTATGAATGATGTGTGTGTATATACTGTATGTATGATGTATGAATGATGTGTGTATGTACTGTATGTATGAATGAAGTGTGTATGTACTGAATGAATGATGTGTATGTATGAATGATGTGTGTATATATTGTATGTATGATGCATGAATGATGTGTGTGTGTACTGTATGTATGATGTATGAATGATGTGTGTGTATGTACTGTGTGTATGATGTATGAATGATGTGTGCTTGTGTACTGTATGGATGATGTATGAATGATGTGTGTGTATGAATGATGTGTGTGCATGTACTGTATGTATGATGTATGAATGATGTGTGTATGTACTGTATGTATGATATATGAATGATGTGTGTATGAATGATGTGTGTATGTACTGTATGTATGATGTATGAATGATGTGTGTATGTACTGTATGTATGAATAATGTGTGTGTATGTACTGTATGTATGATGTATGAATGATGTGTGTATGTACTGTATGTATGATGTATGAATGATGTGTGTATGTACTGTATGTATGATGTATGAATGATGTGTGTATGTACGGTATGTATAATGTATGAATGATGTGTGTGTATGTACTGTATGTATGGTGTATGAATGATGTGTGTATGTACAGTATGAATGATGTGTGTGTATGAATGATGTGTGTGTATATACTGTATGTATGATGTACGAATGATGTGTGTATGTACTGTATGTATGAATGAAGTGTGTATGTACTGTATGAATGATGTGTATGTATGAATGATGTGTGTATATACTGTATGTATGATGTATGAATGATGTGTGTATGTACTGTATGTATGATGTATGAATGATGTGTGTGTATGTACTGTGTGTATGATGTATGAATGATGTGTGTGTATGTACTGTATGTATGATGTATGAATGATGTGTGTGTATGTACTGTATGTATGATGTATGAATGATGTGTTTATGTACTGTATGTATGATGTATGAATGATGTGTGTGTATGTACTGTATGTATGATGTGTGGAGATGTATTATGTGGGGGATGGGGGGAGATTTGGAGGCGGAGGGTGTATATATGATGTGTATGTATGTATTTTGCATGTGTGTGGTGGGGCAGAGGCAGTGTGTGTATGTATGATGTGTGTGTTTGTATGAATGATGTGTGTATGTACTGTATGTGGCAGTATTATACTCAGGTGGTACAGTAGGAGGCAGTATTATATTCAGGGGGTAAAGTGAGGGGCAGTATTATATTCAGGGGGTACAGTGAGTGGCAGTATTATATTCAGGGGGTACAGTCAGAGGCAATATTATATCCAGGGGTACAGTCGGTGGCTGTATTTAGGGGGTACAGTAGGTGGCAGTATTATATTCAGGGGGTACAGTGTGTGGACGTATTATATTCAGGGGGTACAGTACGTGGCAGTATCATATTACGGGGGGTGCAGTGGGTGGCAGTATTATATGCAGGAGGTACAGTGGATGGTAGTTTTATATTCAGGGAGTACAGTAGGTGGCAATATTATATTCAGGGGGTACAGTAGGAGGCAGTATTTTATTCAGGGGGTACAGTAGTGGCAGTATTATATTCAGGGGGTACAGTCAGTGGGTGGGAGTATTATATGAAGGAGGTACAGTGGATGGTACTTTTATATTCAGGGGATACAGTGTGTGGCAGTATTATATTCAGGGGGTACAGTAGGTGGCAGTATTAGATTCAGGGGGTACAGTAGGTGGCAGTATTATATTCAGGGGGTACAGTATGTGGCAGTATTATATTCAGGGGGTACAGTGGGTGGCAGTATTATATTCAGGGGCACAGTAGGTGGCAGCATTATATTCAGGGGGTACAGTAGGTGGCAGCATTATATTCAGGGAGTGCAGTAGGTGGCAGTATTATATTCAGGGGGTACAGTGGGTGGCAGTATTATATTCAGGGGGTACAGTAGGTGGCAGCATTATATTCAGGGGGTACAGTAGGTGGCAGCATTATATTCAGGGGGTACAGTGGGTGGCAGTATTACATTCAGGGGGTAGGTAAAGTATTTAGCAGAATTATAATGATCATTGTATAATAATACAGAGGATGAGGAACTACTGACAAAGTGAGGAGTTAATGATGTCCGGGTGTCAGACTCTGCAAAGAAGATGGAGCTGGAAGAAGTCCTGACATCTGAACCAGATGAAGAAGAAAATAAAAGACAACAGAGAAGACGTCACTCAGGTCAGTGATATCATTGTGTATTCTCATGACTGTCCCATCAGTGCTGTAGTCACTGATATCTTTGTGCGGCTGAGTAAGGGGTCGTCCGGAATTGGGGAAGCGGGTCTAAGGGGCCCAGGGCAATTTTTCGTACTGGAGCCCTGGGGTTTCTAGCTACGCCCCTGGCAGACAGGGTCTATGTAGCCAGTGGCTAGACGGCCTCGGTTTTATTTTGTGTTATGTTATTTTGTCCTGCAACCTGACTGAGAGTCAGTTGCATGAAGTTGCATTGTTGTGTGCCTGGTTTATTGAGGTGAAGGACAATCCCTGAGCTAATCCCAGAGTAAAATTCACTATAAATATATATATATATATATATATATATATATAACACAGGAATTTAGGTGCACTACTGAGGTAGATGTAAACAATGACATTGGCTAACCCTCAACACTCATGTTAAAATTGAGACATTAGCCAGTATATCCTTATATGAAGGATATACCTGAGCCCGCACACCAACGACCAGGTTTCTCAAGTGGCATGGGACCTAACACGAACCTACTTGTGCATGATGAGCAAAACCAGGGGCCAGTGGGCAATTACGTCAGCATTAGGCCGACTCACAGCCTCCTCCCAGGTTACCTCCAGTGTGAATATATATATTAGGGCTGTGGCTAACGCATATTTTTATAAAAGTTATTAGTTGGCCGATTATTGTTCATTGACTTATAAAAAAAACAATAGTGGAGAAGAAGAGACTTTGTGAGTTAGATTGGGGAGGGGATTAGACTGAAGGTCTTCTGTGTGTTTCAGGTAAGGAATGCATTGTGTGTTAAGAGAGTTTGTGGGGTCGGCTAAATGCTAAGCTTTGCGGAGGCAACTAATCGACCAAACGACTCATTGATTATGAAAATAGTTGACAACTAATCGATTAGTTGCAGATTAAGTTGACGATTAGTTGTTTCAGCCCATGTATATATATATATATATACCAGCAATAAGTCCAGCAGCACTCACGGGATCAAGTAAAAAACACAGCAGTGTTTATTAAACCATGTATAAATGCAACGTTTCAGTGATATCCACCACCTTTTTCAAGCATGGTATACAAATGTGCAAAACAGACCTTTATATGGTATCATATTAAGTCAATTACAAACTCCAATCAATCTAATCAAATAAAATTCACACAGTAAAAAAGACATAAACAATACAAAATTCATAATGTAGAGAGTGCAAGTGATGACAGTGTGTTTAGAAACAACAATGGTCACCGTATATACAATAGATCATCGTTGTTATTAAAAATACAAAGTGCAGATAATAAAGACGCAGCTGAAGCTACGTCTTCCAGTGATTAAAAACAACAACATTGTCATGGGGACAGACCACTCACCTCCTGTGTATGGGTGCCGCCATTACGGCGTCTCACATGTGGTCATATGGCTCCCGGTCATGTGACGATCCCAAGCTCCGCCCCGTCATCACGTGACCGGAGCGCACACTCGCGCATGCGCACCTGCCACTTTGATGCCGAAAAGGGCATCAAGAGACCTGGCGGAGACACGGGAGCGCCCCAAACACCGGGACCAGACTAACCTCACAAATCTCAATGTAAAAAGAGTAAATGGAAATACAGGATCATATCTAAAGAAATGTATGGTGATGTACAAAATAAATAAATAAATATAGGGGCAAAAATATTATAATGTTCAAAGATCAGGGCAGATCAGGAAAAGTCATCTGTAGATGACAGGAAGACCTATCAATCATACACAAAACGCATCAAAAACGCATTGTGTGTATAGGGGGAAAAAAACTATTTGGAAAAATGTGTCAGTGAATAAGTCAAGGGACACACATATGTACATAAATGCACAGAAGTGTATCCAGAAGCGTCATGCCAAAAGGCAAAGGGAGAAAAAAAGGCAAAGGGAGAAAAAAAAGGTGAGTAATAGGATGTGGAATCAAGGTTCCACATTGTACCCAAAAAAATATTACAAAGAAAATGTAGTGTGTGTGTATATATACATACATCCAAGAACCGGCGGATCAAGGTTGGAGTATAGAACTAAATGTAAAATATGTAGTGGATAGGGAAATAGTGTTAATAGACGTGATATTAGTAATACATACATGTACTAAAAGTGAATATTACGTGTACACGTATGTTTGAAATCCACACATGCACAACGTCCATTCGTGTACACATATGGATACCAAACCTATCTAAGAGAAAGTAAAGTGTTCTTGAAGGAGTATATGGTTGAATATGTTACATTGCCCCAATTTTTGTACATCACACATAACTAGAATGTAATCACAAGGAAATCTTTTATTCCACGCATGTGAGGATAACATAAAAAGTTATAATAGTATATTCCATGTCGGTATCTTTGGTCTGTCCCCCGACAAATGAAAATTCCAACATCTAGAATAAAATAAAGAAAAAGTATCAATAATATGTATTATACATTACATTGTATACCATTTAGATACATTCTCAACAGTCGACATGGCCTACGCATTATATATAGCCGATGTAACAGTGAAATCTACATTTAGGCCACGCGGGCGTAACGTGTTCAACTCGTGAATCCAGTACAATTCACGTTTCTTTAGCCGATTGATTCTGTCTCCTCCCTTCTTACTTTCTGGTATATGGTCAATTAGTGTAAACCGTAACTCGCTTTCCGTATGGCCCGCCTCAACAAAATGTTTAGACACCGGCAGATCCAGTCTAGCCTTCCTGATCGAATACCGGTGCTGGTTGAGGCGGGTCCGGAAGTCGAGTGTGGTTTCACCAATGTAAAGAAGTCTACAGGGGCATGAAAGTGCATAGATGACAAAATGCGACGTACAAGTTAAAAAGAACTTCAGTTTATATTCCCTTAGTGTTAAAGGGTGTACAAATGAGGTACCCTTATTCATCCTGGGGCAGTTGATACACATGCCACAAGGAAATGAACCCTTACGGTTAACTGTCAAGTATTTTTGTCGGTCCATCGGGCTTGTGGATACGTCGGTTTTTACCAGACGATCCTTCAAGCTCGGGGACTTCCAATAAGACATCAATGGGGGTATACAGAACTCTGGAATTTCGGGATGACATTTACTCAAGATGCCCCAATGTTTCCGTACCACACCGGCGATCTTATCCGATCTACTATTAAATGTAGACACAAATGCGATCCTCGGTGGTTTAGGAATTTTTTCAGTCTGATGGATTAGTAATTTACGGTCCAATTCTAAGGTCTTGTTTTTGCTTGCCAAAAGTAAATTACGTGGATACCCTCTGCGTGCAAAGTTATCCACCATTTTGTCTAAGGCCGGTAGGACTCTGTTCTCCACTCCCACCACCCGGCGGGCCCTCATCATCTGGCTTGATGGGAGGGACCGTACCATGGGGCGGGGGTGGTGACTGTCATACCTTAAAACAGAATTGCTGTCTGTCGGTTTCGTATATAGATCGGTGGTCAACCGTCCACCGTCTATACTTACCAACGTGTCTAGAAATTGTACTGAAACCGTAGAAGAAGTCAAAGTAAATTTAATATTGGTGTGAATCTGGTTCAAAAACTCAAAAAAATCCAAAAGTTGTTCGTGTGTACCTGTCCAGACTAAAAAGACATCGTCTATGTAACGCCACCACCCCAGCACATGGCTGAAGTGGTGGCTCACATAGACGAATGTCTCTTCTAGGGCCGCCATGAACACGTTCGCGTACGTGGGCACCACGTTCGTGCCCATGGCGGTCCCAGACAACTGCAAATAAAAAGTGTCGTTAAACATAAAGTAATTATGTTTCAGTACAATTTCCAGTAGTGTCAAGATCAATTTACTCTCTTCCTGTGTATGGTCCAGTGAGATAGCCAGCTGGACTGCCTCCAGTCCTGCCTCATGGGGTATAGATGTGTACAATGAAGAGACGTCTAAAGACGCCAAAATTGTATTTTCAGGAATATTGATTAATTCTATTTTTCTAAGGAAATCCGCTGTGTCTCCAATAAAGGACTTAGAGTTCACAGCGTAGGTTCTTAGAATCCTGTCCAAAAAGATGGAGATCTGACTAGTAATCGACCCCCTCCCGGAGACAATTGGTCTACCGGGAGGGTCCACAAGAGACTTGTGGATTTTAGGCAAAATATATAAAAAAGGGGTCGCTGGACAAGGGACCACAAGAAAATCATAAAGTGCCTTGTCAATCAAGCCCCTTTGAAGAGCAGGGCCCAGGCACTCCTGAATCCTGCTGGCTATCTCTCTTTTTGGATCATTTTTCAATTGTTTGTACGTGGTCGCATCAGATAATTGTCTATAGACTTCACTCAAGTACTTCGATCGGTCCATGACCACAACCGCCCCGCCTTTGTCGGCGGGTTTTACCACCAGGTTGTGGTCATGGACGATTTGATTTAATGCAAGTTGTTGTTTTTTGGTCAAATTAGGTCGTATTGGCACATGTTGTTCTGATTTAAATTTTTCAATATCTCGTCTCACTAATGCACAAAAGGTATCGATCGCACTGGAGCTGGTGTGTGGGTTAAAGTTGCTGGGGGGCTTCAAGCCCAAATCTCCAGCCCTGAAGCTCACATCCCTGCAGTCAGCGCGATCTACACATGGATTAACCGGTTTATCAGCAAACATTACTTTCAACTTAAGTTTCCTAAAAAATTGATGGCAATCCAACTCGACCTGGAACCAGTCCGGGTGAAAAGTCGGGCAAAAATTAAGGCCCTTGGACAAAAGATCAGTCTGTGCAAATGTTAAATTAACAGTAGAAATGTTTACCACTTCTTTTTGTGTCGGTTCTGGGTTGTTCTTGGTGTCCGTTGTCTGTTCCTTGTATTCCCGTTTGTGGCGTTTGCCTCCTCTCCGGGTGGGACGTTGCTTGTATGTTGATGAAGATCTAAAAAATCCTGTGTTACGGTATTAGAGGAAGGAAAATCGTTAGTTGTAGACTGTACTCTGTCTTTCAAATCAAGTTTGGTGTCTCTAGTTTTCCTAGGTGACCGTCTAGTCACAGACTGAGACCCCCACATATAGGTCCGACTGTTGCTGTAGTCGGTGGAGTCTCTATACCACTTATGTCTTTTGGTATTTTCAACTTCATTTTTCAATTTTTGTAAAAAGACAGAGTGTTTAGAGATGAACTTATCAAAGTCCTCCTCGGATAAAGTTGATTTCAATGTAGTCTCAGCATTTGTCATCTTGTCTTTCACAGTCACAATATCTTTCTGTAACATATCCATATTTAGTAGAATTAAATCCAGTGAAAACCTATTGGCAAGTAACTCATAGCGTTGTCTATATTCGGGGTTCCCCATATAGGCATTCTCTCTAGGTTGAAGGCGCATTCCCCTAGGTATTCGCTCAGATTTATAGTACTCGCCAAGTGTAGACAAATGTAGGGTTAGGGACAACAATCGTCTGGATTCATATTCATATTGTCTTTGTAGATCTATATTAGTTGGGACATGCAAGAAGGACATATCCCCTTCTGCCGCCCCCAGAATGCGGCCAATGTCGGCATTAGAAAATGAAGAAGCATGGTTAACAGGTACTTTACCAGTCGTAGACTCCATTGTGTGCTATGGTAAGCAGGCGGGGTGCAAATCCAACCAGACTGGACAAAGTCTATCTCCAAATGGCGGAGGACAGCACAACCACTAAAGGTCTTGAGACAGTAATCCGGGTGCAATAGGCAAGAAACGTGGTCCCAGTCGCAGACCACATCCATAAATTCCAGCAATAAGTCCAGCAGCACTCACGGGATCAAGTAAAAAACACAGCAGTGTTTATTAACACTATTTCCCTATCCACTACATATTTTACATTTAGTTCTATACTCCAACCTTGATCCGCCGGTTCTTGGATGTATGTATATATACACACACACTACATTTTCTTTGTAATATTTTTTTGGGTACAATGTGGAACCTTGATTCCACATCCTATTACTCACCTTTTTTTTCTCCCTTTGCCTTTTTTTCTCCCTTTGCCTTTTGGCATGACGCTTCTGGATACACTTCTGTGCATTTATGTACATATGTGTGTCCCTTGACTTATTCACTGACACATTTTTCCAAATAGTTTTTTTCCCCCTATACACACAATGCGTTTTTGATGCGTTTTGTGTATGATTGATAGGTCTTCCTGTCATCTACAGATGACTTTTCCTGATCTGCCCTGATCTTTGAACATTATAATATTTTTGCCCCTATATTTATTTATTTATTTTGTACATCACCATACATTTCTTTAGATATGATCCTGTATTTCCATTTACTCTTTTTACATTGAGATTTGTGAGGTTAGTCTGGTCCCGGTGTTTGGGGCGCTCCCGTGTCTCCGCCAGGTCTCTTGATGCCCTTTTCGGCATCAAAGTGGCAGGTGCGCATGCGCGAGTGTGCGCTCCGGTCACGTGATGACGGGGCGGAGCTTGGGATCGTCACATGACCGGGAGCCATATGACCACATGTGAGACGCCGTAATGGCGGCACCCATACACAGGAGGTGAGTGGTCTGTCCCCATGACAATGTTGTTGTTTTTAATCACTGGAAGACGTAGCTTCAGCTGCGTCTTTATTATCTGCACTTTGTATTTTTAATAACAACGATGATCTATTGTATATACGGTGACCATTGTTGTTTCTAAACACACTGTCATCACTTGCACTCTCTACATTATGAATTTTGTATTGTTTATGTCTTTTTTACTGTGTGAATTTTATTTGATTAGATTGATTGGAGTTTGTAATTGACTTAATATGATACCATATAAAGGTCTGTTTTGCACATTTGTATACCATGCTTGAAAAAGGTGGTGGATATCACTGAAACGTTGCATTTATACATGGTTTAATAAACACTGCTGTGTTTTTTACTTGATCCCGTGAGTGCTGCTGGACTTATTGCTGGAATTTATGGATGTGGTCTGCGACTGGGACCACGTTTCTTGCCTATTGCACCCGGATTACTGTCTCAAGACCTTTAGTGGTTGTGCTGTCCTCCGCCATTTGGAGATATATATATATATATATATATATATATATATATATATATATGTGTGTGTGTGTGTGTGTGTGTGCGTGTGTTATGTTCAGTGCTTGGCAGGAATGGGTTTATAGGAAGCAATACAGTAATTTGCCTGTAGGAAATCCACTTGACTAAGGTCAGGGCTCACGTTTTCAAGAGGGGCTTAATAAGAAACAGTTACCACTCCACTCACAAAGGGGTCAGTGCACTTCTTCATAAACTTCTCAGTGCGTTAGTCACATTATATATGACATATGTTGGTTTTATAACTTCGCTGTATAATTTCCAATCTGTGCCATGTTCTAATTGCTATATTCCACACACGTCCAGTCATGCTCTGCTGCAGAAGGCTGTAGGTTGGTTTTAATTAGAGCAAAGTATAGCTGGAGCCTTCATGCCCTGAGGTCAGTGGGAGGCCTAGCACCGGGAGAAGTGGTTTTACATAATGTGGGGTCCTAGATGAATCCTACTTGCCCTGGATTCATTTTGGAGGCCTGGTCCCAGGAGAGGTGAATCTCTATAGTGTTACGGTCCCATCTTAGCAGGTCACCTTAATGTAGTGGATGGGTGAGGACTATTTGATCAAACTGTGCCCTACAGTTTCCCTGTATAGTAAATATAGCAGAAATGTAATTCTTGTGTTGGGATTTTCATTGTAACCATTTGCATTTGTGTCATGCTGACCATTCCTGTTTTTCTGCTTGCTGCGCTGAATAAGACATTGGAATTTGCAGCTAATGTTCCAAATAAACTTCTACTTGGAGATTTTAACAACTATTTATATCCCTTCTGGGAGTTGTTGAAGCAAACCTTGACAGCGCCCTACCTTTATCTTTGTTAGCTCTATGGAGGTTAAAACATCTCAGAGAACAACAATTCTGATGCTTTCCAGGAGCTTGTTAACAAGTTCTTAAAGGATACTCCGGTGAAAAACTAATTTTTTTAAATGAACTGGTTTCAGAAATTAAACAGATTTGTAAATTAGTACAAGAACAAAGACATGTGTGTGCACTCACCCCTCAGCGGAGACAGCTCGGCATGGAAGTCCGGTTCGGGGAGGGCTGGATCACAGCATCGGTGCAGGTAGAAGGGCGCTCGTAGGCTACGCCGGCTGTTTCACACGTGTATGCGTGCTTCTTCCGGCCTCTGAGGCTGGAAGAAGCACGCATACACGTGTGAAACAGCCGGCGTAGCCTCCGAGCGCCCTTCTACCTGCACCGATGCTGTGATCCAGCCCTCCCCGAACCGGACTTCCATGCCGAGCTGTCTCCGCTGAGCGGTGAGTGCACACACGTGTCTTTGTTATTGTACTTATTGATACTTCATATCCTTCGTATGTGCACCCCGCAGGAGACCTACTAAGGGCCACTGAGACACCTTAGTGTGCCCTTTCCTTTCTTGCTTCTTTGCATTGCAGATTTGTAAATGACATCTGTTATAAAAATCTTAATCCTTCCAGTACTTATCAGCTGCTGTATGCTCCACAGAAAGTTGTGTACTTCTTTTCAGTCTGACCACAGTGCTCTCTGCTGACACCTCTGTCCCTGTCAGGAACTGTCCAGAGGAGGAGAAAATCCCCATAGCAAACCTATCCTCCTCTGGACAGTTTCTGACACAGACAGTGGTGTCAGCAGAGAGCACCGTGGTCAAACTGAAAAGAACTATACAACTTCCTCTGAAGCATACAGCAGCCGAAAAGTACTTGAAGGATTAAGAGTTTTATATAGAAGTAATTTTCAAATCTGTAGGTGGTGGATCCTCTGGGCCTGTGTGGATGATGACGTGAGCCGTGCCAGGGAGTGGAGTCTAAGGTGCCACTGGTTTTCACCAGAGCCTGCCGCAAAGCAGAATGGTCTTGCTGCAGCAGACGACATCCAGGTTGCTACCCCTGGCATGACTCGTCCACACAGGTAGCTGGAAGATGGCGTGGCACAGAAGGAGACTGGCAGTACGTGGCAAGATGG
Organism: Hyla sarda; assembly: GCF_029499605.1. NCBI lineage: Eukaryota > Metazoa > Chordata > Amphibia > Anura > Hylidae > Hyla > Hyla sarda. The sequence goes on from NC_079198.1 coordinate 86,737,377, forward strand.
CAGTAGGTCAGGGCAGGTAACACAGGTGCAGGGGAGGTAAGGTAGCAAGGAACAGGTACACGGTAACAGGGACACAGGACTTTCACTATGGCACTAGGCAACCAAAGATCAGGTAGGGAAACAAGGGAGGAGCTGATATTTAAGGACAGGGTGCCGGTGTAGACACTTGATTAATAGAGCACTGTCCCTTTAAGTGAAAGAGCATCGGTGAGCGTGCCCTAGGAGTGCAGGGGCACGTGTCGGGGCTGCGAGGACATGGAGATGCGGAAAATGAGGAAGATGAGTGACAGGCCGGGATTCGCGTGCTGGCGCGTCCCGCGATGCGAATCCCAGCCCTGCCGGCAGGGGGGACATAGGCAGAGAGCACTCACGGCGGCGTGTCCGGCCGGAGCGCAGGTGTTAGAAATAGGTGCGCAGGTGTTACTGGTATGGGAGTCATTTATTACCATGTATGACTTCAGTTTTTTTTTTAATGCTTGTATGGAGCACTAATGTAAATAAGGCACATGTACAAGAAGAAGGTGGACAACAGCACTGTACCCATCCAATGTTCCCATGGTCACCTGGACTGCCAATCCAGCAAACAATCATAGAAAATGCAAAGGTCACAGCACCAATCTGGAGGCTCCGGTCAGAGACAATAGAAGTGAAGTTTATTGGTTTCAAGAAGCGAGGTTTCGGCTCCATGTGAGCCTTTATCAAGCATACATTACAAATTAAACAGTGTTCTATATATATATATATGTCTCAAACAACATTCACTGGTCAATACACATCTGTGAGTGATTAACAAATCACACCCACCCTCTCTAAATGGTACAAAGTGCCCCAAGACATATTGTCATAGCAACCACTATAGTGTACAACAGCCAAATAGCGATAAAAATCTGGTAACAATATAAATACAAATATACAAATAAGTTATATGTGCCAGGAAACCTGCTGTGCAACAGTTTTGTTTCTTTCTTTTCTCCATTCTTTTTTAGGTGTTGTACAGTGGTCCCTCAACATACGATGGTAATCCGTTCCAAATGGACCATCGTTTGTTGAAACCATCCTATGTTGAGGGATCCGTGCAATGTAAAGTATAGGATAGTGGTCTACAACCTGCGGACCTCCAGATGTTGCAAAACTACAACACCCAGCATGCCCGGACAGCCGTTGGCTGTCCGGGCATGCTGGGAGTTGTAGTTTTGCAACATCTAGAGGTCTGCAAGTTGAAGACCACTGCTATTGGAAGTTATACTCACGTGTCCCTGCCGCTCCGGACTGTCACCGCTCATCACCGCTGCCTTAGATGTCGCCTTCCATCGCCGTCGCCATGTCCCCGGGGTGTCCCCGATGTTCCGGCAAGGCCTCTACTTCCCCCGGCATCCTCGCTCTCCGTCGCCGCCAACACGTCGCTACGCGCGCCGCTCCTATTTGCAGCGACGTGATGACGACGATGGAGAGCGACGACGATGCAGGGGATCCCGAAGAGGACGTGCCGGAGCCCCGAGGACAGGTAAGTGATCGTCAGCGGACCACACGGGGCAGCGTAAACGGCTATCTGGTGGCAGCTGAAGCAGTCTGCGCTGCCGGATAGCCGTTTATGCGATGGCCCCGACATACAAAAGCATCGTATGTTGATGCTGCCTTCAGCATGCGATGGTCTCTGAGAGGCCATCGTATGTTGAAATGATCGTATGTCGGGGCCATCGTAGGTCGGGGGGTCACTGTATACAGTACATCTTGCTTGTTTTTATATACATCCTGCCTGTTCTTATATATACATCCTGCTTGTAAGTAATTTTTGGATACTCTCTAATGTATAGTTGTTTTTATGTTTAATTTTTAGAAAAGAACTGCATCGTACTTTGCACCATCTATGATTTTACACCACATGGAGCACATGTCAAGGATCCTTGCTTCTTATACAGTCATCTCTATTTTTCTCTCTAGAATGTAAAATTGTTATGATGAATTATATGCAATAAAGATAAAAATAAGATTATATTTTTTTTATCTAGAATAATTACTTTTATAATTTTTCTGGGTGCATATATTGGAGATACCGATAGCTCATTACTATCAACCTATTAACTCAGTTAGTAATTTTAAATGTGAAACGTGTTTTTAGCACCACAGAACCTTTTTATGGCTCTGATGCTGACTAGACAGAGACTCTGGATAGATCTCTGTTATGTTCCGACTCGTTTTGACAAGAGCATATCTGTACGATCGTGCATTCCTTGGCACTCATGCGCAAATTTTTCACGCATGTGAGTTAAGCATATGAGAGTATAGTATTGGTACTTGCATGACGTAGTATGCCCTGACAGGACCGGAGCGGAAGTGACGCCCTGCGCCTGCACACATGAAATGTTTACAAGCCAGCCGATCAGCATTCCCTTACATGCACAATAAGTAAGTAGATCTGAAGATGGTACACATTTAAATGGTTATGAGTGTTGCACAGCAGGTTTCCTGGCACATATATCTTATTTGAATATTTGTATTTAGATTGTTACCAGATTTTTAAGGCTATTTTGCTGTTGTACGGTATAGTGGTTGCTATGACAATATGTCTTGGGGCACTTTGCACCAATGAGAGAGGGTGGATGTGATTTGTTAATCACTCACAGATGTATATTGACCGATGAATGTTGTTTGAGACATATACTGTATATAGAACACTGTTTCATTTGTAATGTATGCTTGATAAAGGCTCACATTGAGCCGAAATGTCGCTTCTTGTAACCAATAAACTTCAGTATTTTCACTGACCGGAGCCTCCATACTGGTGCTGTGGCCTTTGCATTTTCTATGTAAATAAAACACAGCTGTCAACGATTTTTTTTGTAAATTACGGCTAATGTTTTTGCATAACTTTTAGATGTCTAGATTTGCACAGATTTGCATATCATTCTAATCTAATGGATTCCCCAGGCATTGATAAATGTGGTGTACACTTGTCAGCCTACCTGGTGTGGCTGCCTGTGCCTGATCCTGGCTGGAGTGGTCATTGCACAAAACTGTGACACATTTGCAAAAATCGTACATCATAAATCAGTACATAAACTGTGCCCCTAAACAAACCGTGCCCACAAAACTGCTACTGGCGCAGAAATCCATATTTGCTGATAAAAGTTGCTTCATAAATACGACACGTTGTGCACTGCAGCTTTGCAACTATATATAAGCTGATATGGGTCTTGATAAATGACCCTCTTTGTCTCTGAGTCTTCTGACCATTTCTCACTGCTACTAAAAGCCCAATACACATTACAGAAAAATTGGCTGAACCTGTCCTTTTCTGAGGGACTGGACAATTGTCTAAATTGTTTGAGAGCCCACAGAGCTCAAGTTACTTGTGAACTGCAAGTGGTTTCTCTCTCCTCCTGTCATGCTGCATCAGGTGGTTATGCAGGGTTCTGATGTGACTTGGAGCAATTAGCTCTAGGTATGCTTTAAGGCTTGGGCACTTTTTAGATGTATCTACCCTTTTTCTTATTCTTTTTTCCCTTTAGAAGTGACATCACTTTGATTGGGTATGTTAAATTGTTAACTTTAATGCAACATCATTGTTTTTTGATCTTACATTGGTGCCACCCTACTGTTATGTATAACAAAAATAGATTAGACACGTTTAACCAAAGATTATTTTATAAGGAAGACAAATTATTGCTTTCTTATAGTGATGTTAACTACAAGCTACAGTGCTAAGACACAGTATAGTAATACATACATCCCAGAATTGAAGAATGTTTTTGGAGGTATTGTGGATGACGCCCCTGAAACATTCTGAATACTATTTGAACATTATGAATAGCAAACCATATTACCTCTGTTTTATAGGAGCTGAATGACAAATAAATTGTCTTTAAAATATTTACTGTCCATCCCATCATTACCCTCTTGTTTATTCCATATACCAACTCGGCTAATAGGTGTTGTAGATGGGCTGTCTGCTCACCACCTACCACATCCACCATCTAATTTCTATTCCTATATATTTACCCTCTTTGTTCAATCCCTAGTTTGGTTAGATGTAGAAAGAAATATGAAAAAATGGGTGCTCCTAGTGCAATATAGCTGATTTTGAAAATGGCTTACCAGATGGTGTTGTGCTAAGAGCTCAACACCTTTGCTTGCGTGTAGACTTGCTCGGTCACCAGAGATCGTTTAGACTTAAGAGGTGGCAGCTTCCATGTGGACCCGATGCTTGCAAAGGCAGTGGTAAGTAAGGGTGGAGGAATCGTACAAGGTTGGATCCCAAAAACCCTGGGTGTTAACACCCACGGTTTTTGGGATCCAACTTTCTACGATCCCTCCACCATTTAGAAGTTGTTTGGTTAGATGTCCACTAACTACCTTTTAATATAATAATATTGCCACAAGCCATAAGCTGTTCCTTAGCAAAGTGCTCTCACACTTACACTTAAAGTGGATCTGTAAATAGGCAGCATAACCTAGTGATAGATACATTAAACAGGGCAATGTATTACTTTTTCTGTGCATCCATAATTTCCTTTACATGTACATGCTCAATTGTCGTCAATATTCATTAAAGACCTGCTCCCTCTGCCCAAAAGCCCCTGATTGGCCACTGTCTGCTATACGGTGCATAGGGAGACAGCTGTCAATTCATGGTTGGTGAAATATGTGGCATGGCATCACTTTTTCAGTTATCAGGAGGACAACTGTACAGAACAATGGAAGTAATACAGTGGGGCAAAAAAGTATTTAGTCAGCCACCACTTGTGCAAGTTCTCCCACTTATGGTGCTGCAGGGAGATCGCGGGGTTCCCAGCGGCAGGCCCCCCCGTGATCAGACATCTTATCCCCTAGGGGATAGGGCATAAAATGTTTTTTCATGGAATACCCCTTTAACTTTTGTTATTGACCAAATACTTATTTTCCACCATAATTTGCAAATAAATTCTTAAAAAATCAGACAATGTGATTTTATGGATTTTTTTTTCTCATTATGTCTCTCATAGTTGAGGTATACCTATGATGAAACTTACAGGTCTCTCTAATTTTTCTTAAGTGGGAGAACCTGCACAATTGGTGGCTGACCAAATACTTTTTTTCCCCACTGTATATATCACCTCTGTCACTAGTTTAAATTGCCTGCAGACAGGGCAGCCTAAACCTAGTGGTAGATTCCTGGTAATGTTCTGGGTCTATTGGACTAACAGGTAGTGGTCTCATGTTAAATATTGCTGTTTGTGTCTCACTCTTGTATCATTGGTACAATATAGGTCAAACACACCTCATGTATGATTTATTGTGTCCAAATGTATCCATGCAGTACAGTATATCCTGGATCTCATACATTTTACCTATTATTTATCCTACCCACTGAATCCTATATAATTTATTTTTGACTTTATGATAGTTATACTTGCAATAGAATGAACAAAATTGGTAATTGTCTGCATGCTGTAATATTTATGGCCAGAAATCTGACAGCTCAGCACTGGTTGACAATGTTCGCCATCCCTCTCTGAATTTCTCTAAAATTAACCACTTGATTACCCTAGAGAAATGTATCTACAGGTGTAAGACAAGTAAATGAACCCTTAGAAATTCCCAGGATTTCTGCATCGATTACTGATAATGGTGTGTGTGCTTTTCATCTAGATAAACTCAATCTAATTAAATAAGACAAACAGAGACAACCTGTATGCTCATTGAAGAACTATCCACAGTGTAGGCAGAAAAGCAAGTTTCTTAGCTGGTCACATCTTTTAAAAGACCTAGGGCATCTATCTTGGTCACCCAGGAGGCCAATGTCACAGGGTTGGTGGATCAACAAGCAGCAGAGATTAACAATTTTGCTGCCATCAACATCTGGGTGGCCAAATAATTTTTTCGAGAGAAAAATGCAGGATGTGGCGCCCATAGTAGGAGCAGGGGCCTATACAATGGAAAAGATGTCCCAGTGATCTATTATATCGAATAGAGGACACTACTCCAGAAGGGGGGTATTTTCAGACAAGTAACCCATATATGGGGCAGCATACCTGAAGAGCTGCCACATCGCCAGCATATGTCATCAGTGTCAAATATATAAACAATCAGGCTTTCTATACATATCATCTAGATATTAATATAAAGAATTCTTTTGAATTGTGATTCACCTAGAAAAGCCCAAGGAGTGTTTCAGTATAGGGGAGAACCCCTATCTAGTAAATGTGATACCCAGCTTCTGAATCCAAGCATGTAGATAACTAGGTGTGGTAGGAGACAATTGAATAATGATGTTCCTCCATGACCCCAATGATGTTCCTCCATGACCCCAATTTTTGTTGGTCTTTTTGCTTTGTGCTGGTCTTTTTCTGTTACATTTTGTTCTTGCTTCTTTCAGCATATTCCTTTGTTCCCTTGGGTGATCTTAATAGAATGGCAAGTCTGAGGTAGAAAAGCAATGGTCCTGAAATTATCAACAGATATATTGTCTGTGAAAAGATGTACACCCAGGTCCTCAGCAATGCCTTTTCAAGCTTCATGCATGCTTATATCATGTATTCTATTGTCTTCAAAAAATTGCTTGCATTAAAGGGGTTATCCAGGAAAAAACTTTTTTTTTAATATATCAACTGGCTCCAGAAAGTTAAACAGATTTGTAAATTACTTCTATTAAAAAATCTCAATCCTTTCAGTACATATGAGCTTCTGAAGTTAAGGTTGTTCTTTTCTGTCTAAGTCCTCTCTGATGACACCTGTCTCGGGAAACGCCCAGTTTAGAAGCAAATCCCCATAGCAAACCTCTTCTAAACTGGGCGTTTCCCGAGACAGGTGTCATCAGAGAGCACTTAGACAGAAAAGAACAACCTTAACTTCAGAAGCTCATAAGTACTGAAAGGATTAAGATTTTTAATAGAAGTAATTTACAAGTCTGTTTAACTTTCTGGAGCCAGTTGATATATATAAAAAGTTTTTTTCCTGGAACACCCCTTTAAGGCATGGGTTACACTAACCAATGTTTCTTGAGAAAAACAGATTTGTCAGAAACTGGGCTTTGTCAGACTTTATTTAATGAACAAAGCATCTGTAAAACCTATATATTATCTTCTCAAACAAAAAGTTGTTGTGGTCATTGGTCACTGTTGGAGAAATGTTCAAGGCCTCGTTCACATTGCCATTGGACACTGCTATTCAGAGTCCGGAGTCTGCAATCAAGTTAGTATGACAGGGGTTTAACATAGAAAAAAAAGTATTTTCTCTTCTAAATTCAGCTTAACCACCAGATCCCCGATGGACCCCATTCACTTGAAAAGGGTCCTAGGGTTTATTGGAACCCAGCAGTGTCCGTTGTTTTCTGTTTCAGGGTCTGTTCGGCAGAAGTAAGAAGGGAAAAAAAAGCCTGACGGTCCATGGAAGGCAATGTCAATGTGAGTCTAGCTTAACACAAAGAAATGTCTCTTTATTTTTTTCCTGTGGATGTTTACCCAACATGCTCAATAAAATACATAGTACAACTGTTTGTGTTAGATTATGTTAGTCTATAATTGTGACACTTAAAATCAGTGATCAGTGGAAAAATCCAGGTAATTCAAAATTGTACTATTTGGAAGACAAGTAGCCTAGATGGCTGGACACGCTGATCCTGTCTCTATTCTCATTGCTGTGAGATAGACTCTTTGGTGACTGATCCTTATTATTGTTACCCCTAAAACTGCGGTATCCTGATCTGCTGAGAAGAAATGAGGAGGGTCCCAACCTTCCTCCTCAATGTCCGATCAGTGATCTACTGCTCCATGCCTGAGATCCAGGCTGGAGCAGCAGAGCGCTGATAACACTGATCAATGATATGCTATGACATAACATTGATCAGTGTATTCAATCAGAAGATTGCATGTTGTAGTCCCCTATGGGGCTATACAAGTGTAAAAACAAAACAAAACAAAAAAAATAAGTTAATAAATGTGATTTAACTCCTTCCCTAATAAAAGTTTGAATCACCCCTCTTTTCACATAAAAAAAAACCAAAGTAAAAAAAAGTAAACATAACCATATGTGGTATCGCCGCATGCGTAAATGTCCAAACTATAAAAATACAATGTTAATTAAACTCAAACTCAAGAATTTTTTTTTCCAAAATAGCATATTTATGGTCACTTTGTATACCATAAAAAAATGTATAAAAAGCAATAAAAAAAGGTCCTATCAAAACAAAAATGGTACCGATAAAAGCATCAGTTCACAGTGCAAAAATGTGCCCTCATACCCCCCTATATGCGGTAAAATATAAAAGTTATAGGGGGCAGAAGAGGACATTTTTAAACGTACTAATTTTCGTGCAAACCGTTATAATTTTCACCAGTAGGAAAACAAAATCAAACTTATACAGGTTAGGTAACATTTTAATCGGATGGACCTACAGAATAAAGATAAGGTGTCATTTTACTGAAAAATGCACTGCATAGAAACGAAAGCCCCGATAAGTTACAAAATGGTGTTTTTTTTTTCAATTTTGTTCCACAAATATATATTTTTTGTTTTGTTGTAGATTTTTTGGTAAAATGACTGATGTCCTTACAAAGTGCAATTGATGGCATAAAAAACAAGCCATCATATTGGTCTGTAGGTGCAAAATTGAAAGGGTTACTATTTTTAAAACGTGAGGGAGAAAAAACGAAAGTGCAAAAACGGAAAGAGTCCTTAAGGGGTTAAATATTTGCACCATGTTTTTTGTCGGTCTCTGACAATAGGGTATTGTTTCTCAGCTAATATGATGATTTTTTTTCTGCTTTTTATGAATACAATACACTGTTTATCTTTTGGGTGGGAGGGTTATTTTTTGTTGTTTGTTACAAAACAAAAATAAAAAAAAATCTATAAAAATAAGCTTGGCAAACAAAAGTAAAATAATTCATAAGTAGTTAATTAAAATGCACATAGAAAGATGACAATATGGCACATATGCTAATCCTTACATTTTGATTTCCCTTTTTTAAAGGGAACCAATCAGTAGATTTTAGCATATATAATACTTGGCAATGCTTTAAATATGCTAAAATGATTATCCTCACCATCCCCGAAAAATGTTTGTGCCCCAGGGATGGTGAAGTTTTTAAGCTATAAAGTCCCCCTCGGCCGCCCGGCAAGTAGTCCCCTGGGTGGGGCCTTAACTCATCGCTCTGCTCCCGCGAGCCGTCATTCAAGCTGTTGGGGCGGGGCCGCAGCAAACGGAGCTGGTGAGTGTAAGTCCCCAGCCAGGAGACTACTTGCCAGGCAGCTGGGGGGGAACTTTATAACTTAATATCTTCACCATCTCTGGGGGCACAAACGTCCCCCCGGTGATGGTGAGGATAATTATTTTAGCATATATAACGCATTACCAAGCGTTATTTATGCTAAAATGTGCTGATTGGTTCCCTTTAATGACCCCTCAGTCAGCAGTTAGCATGCTTCTTTGTTGCATAACGTGCAAAGACAACATTTGTTAAACATTTGGTATCATAAAATTACAAAAAAAAATTTCATGAAGACTTTTTGTAACAGTTGGGACATCCATTTGAATTCTGCATATTGTGTTCATTCTGTTTATGCATCTTTTATGGTCTATTATTGTAAAAACTCTAAATAGTTTCTTTTTATACATTACTAAACACTGTATATGTCTGTCTGGTCTCACTTATAGTTTTAATGACAATTAATCTCTTACTTATCAGAGACCCCCTTTTATTATAACTTTTTTTATTTGCTTTGCCATGTTCCATGACTTATAACGTCTTAAATCTTCTGTTGATATTAGCAAACATTGTCAAAATATTTTTAACAAATGGTTTTTGGTGTTTATATAAATTATTAATTAACTTTTATTGTTTATTTATTTATTAATGTTTTTGGCGTAGGGAGTTACATGTAAGAAAGAAATCAATTCAGCTGCTGTTTAGATGTTTACCGTTCAGTTAAAAGAGCCAGCTAATTTTTAGATGTTGTGATACTATATTTGTTGGTATTTTTGGTGAAAAGGCCCAGCAAATTTTTAGGCTGCTTACACACTATGAGCATTCATCTGTTATTAAACATCCGTTTTCGGTGTAAAAACGGATGTATAATAACGGATTAAATAACTGGTGCTAACGGCTGAATAAATATTCATCCATTAAGACCCATAATAACATCTCTCATGTATGGCCGTAACACCTCTGCCTACAGACTCCCACAGCCGAGACTACTACTACTCCCATCATGGAACAGACTTCTTTCCATGATGGGAGTGGTAATTCCCTGGCTGTGGGAGTCTGAAGACAGCTGGGGAGGCTACATTAGTGTTCCATGATGGGCGTTGTAGTACAGGGGCTGAGGGATTGATTGCACCGGGTTTCACTTCTGAGACCCGATGCGATCAGAAGTTATTAAGCAGGGGAGCGGGCGGCATGGTCCGCTCCCCTGCGATGTATGGTGTGTTTTAACTTTCATTTTTAAATCCCCCACGGGGAGCCCTGAATGGCCGGTACTGAATAGCCAATCAGGGCTCTCAGCGGGAGATTTAAAAATGAATATTGTGAGTAGCAGGGCCATATGTACATTAAAAGCGTTGTGGGGGCAAGATATATAGCGCTGCTGGGGGGCAGACATATAGCCTATATATCTAGCCCCCCAGCGCATTTATAATGTGCCCCCTGCAGCGCATTAATAAATATATACCCCCCGCCAGGCGTCTGCTGGCATTGTGCGTTGCTAATAGAAATTCATAGCGCTGCAGGGGTATATGTATATATAAGCTTTGGGGGTGCAGACATATAGCGTTATCTGCCCCCACCGCACTTCTATATACATATGCCGGCACTGCGCTATGAATGAAAGGTATTTCTATCAGCAGCATCGGGCCGGCCGATGCTGCTGCTGAATGCTTTTCATTCATAGCGCAGCGGTGACATATGTATATAAATGGCTGCGCTGCGAAGGCATATTGTACATGCGCTGTGGGGGGTAAATATTATTAATGCGCCGGAGGGGGGGGGTATACATTTATTAATGCGCCGTCGGGGGTATATATTTATTAATGCACCGGCTGGGGGTATATATATAAATGCACTTCAGGGGGCATATTGTAAATGCGCTGGGGGGCTAGATATATAGGCTATATGTCTGCCCCCCCCCTGCAGCGCTATATATCTTGCCCCCACAGCGCTTTTGATATACATTTGGCCCCCTGCTACTCACAATGTTCATGTTTAAATCTCCCACTGAGAGCCCAGTATTGGCCATTTAGGACTCCCGCTGGGGATTTAAAAATGAAAGTTAAAACATACCATACATCGCAGGGGAGCGGACCATGCCGCCCGCTCCGCTGCATAATAACTAATCGCATCGGGTCTAAGAAGTAAAACACAGTGCGATCAATCCCTCAGTCCCTGTACTACAACCCCCATCATGGAACAGACTCTGTTCCATGATGGGGGTAGTAGTACGAACACTAATGTAGCCTCCCCTGCTGTCTGCAGACTACCGCAGCCAGAGAATTACTACTCCCATGATGGAAACAAGTCTGTTCCATGATGGGAGTAGTAGTAGTCTCTCAGCACTGCAGGAGTCTGCTGATGTCACCTCTTCTGAGCATGCTCAGAAGTAATAACGGATATTATAAACCAGGTGCAAACGGATGACATCAAGGTTTATCCGTTTGCCATAGACTTCAATGTTAAAAATAACGGACGTTAATTTACCCGTTTCTTGTGATGGGCGAAAAATTAGTGCATGTCCCGGTATTTCTCCCGTCACAACTAATGGCCTGCTATTCATGACGGGCTATAACGGTTCATAACGGGTAATAAAAAAATCCCATAGACTTGAATGGGATTGTTTAATGGCCGTTTAACATGGGTTTTCTGACGGATGTTTGTTACGGATTAATTTTTATACTGTGAAAGCAGCCTTAGATTGTTGTGATGCTATATGTGTGTTGGTACTTTTACAAAATAGGACCACCTGTATGGAAAAAAAATTATTATTCATAAATTGTTTCAAACCTTACAGTATTTATATTTTAAGTTCCATGTGGGTACTTAAAGGGTTGCTCAAACATCAGGTGATGATAATAAAAAAAAAATAAAAAAAATATGCTACAGAATCATATAGCATTGCTTACCTGTCTTCCCGAGTTATGAAACCATCAAAAACCCATTTGTTTTGGTGGTCTTAGTCCTGTACTTCTTGGTTGTACATGGTTAAGCAGTTCCTCATTACTACAATTTGAAGAATGCATTGCTTTCCCTAAGCTCCTCATTGCAGTCCTTCCACTCTGATCCATACCCTCCCATAGCAATCCTGCTAGTTCCCAGCCAATAGCTGTTGCAAGACATCTCATTTCACAATAGACTATTGCACAATCAGTGAGGTTGCAGCACCTGTTGTATTTATTTTCTGACTGTTCCCCTGCCTGTGGCATTTCTCAACACAAGGCAGTATACTGTAAACACACCTCATTCTTTTCTCAATTTCTCATGTAAGTGGTAAAGCTATCACTCAAGGATTGAAGATCTAGCTCAGACACAAGATCCATGCCTCCTGAGACAGCAGAGGATAATGCACTGTCTTCAGAGAGAGAGAGAGACAGGGGAACTTTTGACAACACCACTGTCAGAACCTGTTGGGTTAATCTGTACTGAGAGTCTTTTGTTTATCTGGTTAATGTGGCTACACCTAGCTGTCTGGGCTGGTCAACTGATCCCGCTTGGTTCACCTGTGTAGCTGGCTATATAAACTTGCAGTCTGCTTTCAGGTCTTGCCTGCAAAAGAGGTTTCCTCCTGTAGCTAGCAAATTTACCTTGTATGCCATTTTCCTGGTATTTGTGACTTTCTGACCTGGCTAAATGACTCTTCTCTTGTATTTGTGACTTGACACCTTTGACAACTCCTGGTATAGACTTGGCTGGTGGACTTTGACTTATTGTGTGTGCTTGTTTAGTATTCTTTCTGTTAGTTTGTGTTCTTCCTGACTGTATCCTGACCTGTGTCTGTTTTGTAGTTTATTTTGTTGACAGTGACTTCCATCACTTATTAAGGAAGGGACCATCTCCGTGATTGTCAATCCGCTGTTTAGGGCAGATAGGCAAGTAAGCAGGGTCAGAGGGAGTGGGTGAGATCAGCACTGCACTCCTTCCATTCCCATATGTGACAACCACGTTAAAAATTAAAGAAGCAAAATCACACTGAAGCCAGTTGAATCTCTGATAACACTATATTAGTAAGTTACATATCTTCTGGTGATAGTCTTATTTAAATACAATTTTATGAAACCAGAATGCTCTTTTAACAATATGATCTGCTGGCCGCTTACATAATGCATTGTACTGCATATTCAGTATGCCAAAGATGTTGAATGTTACTCGGTTCCTATTCCTGATCATGTACATGTAATTTGTATGTATCTATCACTGATATTTCAATAAATAATAGCATATTACAGCTGCTCATTGTGTTTTTCATCTTCTCATAGGGAGGGGGTGTGTCCTTCTTTTGCCTGCACTGTGATGACTCCTCCTCCCTCCCTCCCTCTGCTGACTCACTGCTCTCAGAGTGAGCCTGGCAGCCCTGCTCTTTAACCCTTTCCTCTCTGGTTTTATGCTGTACACACAGACACACACAAAATGATTATAGTAGATTGCCTGTACTCTACCACCAAAGACGTTTTAAACTTACATGACTTCCTAAATTAGTGCAAAGGTTTAGTGCTAAAAGTACAGTGTTTTTTTTTATGCATACATTTTCTATGTTCCAATTGTCTTTCATGTGTATCCTCCTCAGCCAGTCCTGTAATGCTGAGACTTGTAGTTTTGGAATAGTTGGAGGTACAGTGTTTGGAAAACTCTTTTTTGCAGCAGTGTTGCCTTCAGCTTTTTCAACTCCCAGCATGCCTAGACATCCTTTGACTGCCCAGGCATGCATGGAGTGGCAGTTTTTCAACAGCTGGAGGCACATGATTGGTAAAACTCTGTGTTACAGTAGTGTTTCTGCAAGCTGTGTTCCTCCTGCAGCCTTTCCAATCAGCCATCTTGTGTCCATGACCCATGGACATGCTCATGCTGCTGTAGGAGTCATCAGTGTCCCAGGAGGTGTGGGGACCCCTAGTGATGGGATTGTCAAAGGCAGTTTTCTTTAATAAAATGTGAAAAAGTTTTAAAGAAGTATATTAGAAAACTATTGTTTTGCCAAGATTTGAAACATATAAAAAGTTTTTATCCCTGACAGTGCCCATTTAAGAGCCATCCAATGCAATGCATACCATAGCTAAGCAGTGAGAAACTGGTTAAACTGGTTAAAAAGCCTTTCCTTTAGTGAAGACAAAATATTTTATTTTCAAATCAGATTAACAGTCAGCAGTGAGTAGTGAGTAGTGATTGTTTTACTTAAATAACATATTATAGCTATAGCAAAATAATCACATATTGCCTTATTGGGAATTTCCCATTGTTTATGGCTCATTCAAGCTACAGCTCCATTCATTTTCTATGGGGCTGCTGAAGAGAGCTGAATACAACAAATGTGTTGCAAAAATGAGGTATCAGGAGCCATAGGCAGTTGTTTTGCCACAATTTGGCCAACCTGGCTTTCTGTAGTCAATGAAGAACTTGAAACCTGTAGCCCCAGTGCAAAATATGTAACATGGCATGTTTCACTGTTTTTATTAATGAAACTCCACTAAGAAACATCTTACATGGAGCCACCGACTGAGAGAGTTTGACAATTATTTTGTGTTCCTGCCATTTGTGAATAAACGCATCAAATGTTGTAAACTTCTCACCAAGCTACTTTTCGATGGTCTTAAAGCTCAGTCCAGCCTTGTGTAGGTCTACAATCTTGTCCCTGACATCCTTCAACATCAGATTGATTTATTGCTTCTGTGGACAGGTGTCTTTTATACAGGTGACATGCTGAGATTAGGAGCACTTCCTTTTAGACAGTCCTCCTAATCTCAGCTTGTTATCTGTTTATAGATACCTGGCATCCAGATATCTTGCTGATTAATAAGGGATCAAAGGCCTATTTCACTGAGTAAAATGCAAATAAATTATCAGCTTATTTGAAATGCATTTCAAATGTGATTCTGTCTCTTACTGTTTCTATAAACCAACCATTAAAATTATAGTCTGCTTATTTCTTTGCCAGTGGTCAAACCTACAAAATCATCAAGGACGTTTTCTTCCACTGTAAATACATTCCATGACCTGTAAAAATTCCAAAAATTACTAATGTATTAGCAATGTGCATGAAGTTTGACTTGCTGTTGCATTTTCCCTACGAAAGTCATCTCAATTTCTTACATTGAAGGGGTATTCCAGGAATTTTTTTAACTTGACTATGCTACAGGGGCTGTAAAGTTAGTGTAGTTCATAATATAGTGTCTGTACCTGTGTGTGACGGTTTTCTCACAATTCTTATGTGATTTTTACCCCATTACTTATATTAAACAGCATACAAAATGACTGTTGTCTCAGCTTTTTTCCAGGTTGCAATGTGGCCGAGACCTGACTCACTAGTCAGCTGATGACAGGGAGCCTGTCTGCTTCAATGGGTGGAGGGAATGCTTGGTGGGAGAGAGATCAATCTGCAACTAATGCCACAGCTGTAGGCACTCTAATTGAAAACCACTGGTCTTTTGAATGGATGCAGCTCATTTATGTTTCAATGGGTGGGGTGGCTGACGTGTGGGAGGGAGGAAAATGGAATGATGGTATTTTAAGTCAAAAAAAGAAAACTGAAACAGGAAATACCAGCTCACAAAAAGCTAGCCACAGTGTTATGGTAATCTCACAGCATAGCCATTTAGCCCCAAGACAAGCACAGATCTTTCTGCCAGGTACGTACTAAAATCACCTTATGGGGGATAACCCCTTTAAGTTGGAAAAAAAAGATAACAGATCAACAATATTGCCTCTAACCTCATTGAATTGGAAATGCACAAATCAAAGAGAAATATTTGACCATATAATTTGTTATTATGGAGATTCAGGATTCCTTTATTGTGTTTTATTTGTTTTTGCTTGTCCTAGTTTTCATGAAAAGCATTCTTTATTTTTCACAGTCTGGAAACCAGATTACTTTGGATTTTACCAAACAAAACTTTGACTTTTAATCTAATCATCCACTTCACATTTTCTATAGATAAGAAGACCGAGCAGCAGATGTAACAAAAAGTCTGTGGTTTCTGCTGATAAACGTATAACCTGAGGCCACTGGGTTGTAATATTATGTTCTTTTTTACTTTGCTTTTTTATTCTGTAATTCTGAAGTGTTTGGGTGTGGACAAAGTCTATGCGCTCTCTTTCATCTAAGGCAATATATATAAAATTCCTTTATCGATTTGTTGTGAATAAAAATAAACACAATTGCAGTGAAGTATGATTTTTGCAACAAAAGCACGAGCTGATGTTTTACAAGCTTGAAAGCAAAGCAGCATCTTCCTATCTGTAAATAACGAGTGCAATTTAACCAATTTAAAATTAAATTGTAACAAATTGATGAATACAATCCCCACATGAATTTCACCGTATCCTGCCGCATTGTTCCTTTGTATGGCTATGTTAATGACCATACTATTATTATTTCTGCGTTTTTGTTCTGTCATAAAAACAGAAAGCTGAAAACAGTGGCAGTGCTGGATCTCTTACAGGCAGAATACCATAAGCAACCGGCAGACCCCAAAGTTTTAATGGGGTCCTT
The DNA here is from genome assembly GCF_029499605.1 of Hyla sarda. Classification (NCBI taxonomy): domain Eukaryota; kingdom Metazoa; phylum Chordata; class Amphibia; order Anura; family Hylidae; genus Hyla; species Hyla sarda. The sequence continues at coordinate 86,754,042 of NC_079198.1, forward strand.
TGTGTTTCCATTATTTAACTAGACAAAATAGCACTACATAATGTGCTATATCTCTGGTTTTTTTTAAAGAATCTTCAGTGGAGTCAAAATTTTTCGCAGATGAGGTTATCAATCATGGCCCAATCATTAATATTCAGTATTCTGCATGAGGGAGACTTACTGTAAGGCTATGGTCATAAATGTGGTGTCCGTCTGCTGTATAGGAGTAGAAAGCCTTCCAATTTTTAACCCTTTCAGGACCAGGCCCATTTTGGCCTTAAGGACCAGACCAATTTTATTTTAGCATTTTCGTTTTTTCCTCCTTATCTTCTAAAAATCATAACTCTTATATTTCCATCCACAGACCCATATGAGGGCATCACAAATTGTACTTTGTAATTACATAATTTATTTTACCATAAATGTACGGCACAACCAAACAAATATTATTTATGTGGGAAAATTGAAAAGAAAAGCGCAATTTAGAAAATTCTGGAAAGTTTTGTTTTCACGCTGTACACTTTCTGGTAAAAATTACATGTTTTCTTTATTCTGTGGGTAAATACGATTAAAATGATACCCATGTTATATGCTTTTCCATAATTGTACCACAAAAAAATCTCAAACCATTTTAACAAAAATACTATGTTTGAAACTGCCCTATATTGCCGTATATGGGGCCATATGAGGGCTCATTTTTTGTGCCATGATCTTTAGTTTTTATCAGTGCCTTTTTTGAGTAGGTTTCACTTTTTATACATAAAAAAAAAATGTGGGGAATAAAATGTGACAAAAACCAGCAATTTTGGACATTTCTTATTTTTTTTACGTTTACGCCATTCACCGTACGGGATAATTAAAAATATATTTTAATAGCTCAGACTTTTACGCACATGGTGATACCAAATATGTGTATACATTTTTTTAACGCTTTTTTTGGGGGGGGGGGTAAAATGGGAAAAACTGACGTTTTACCTTTTTATTGGGGGAGGGGATTTTTCAATTTTTTTTTACTTTTTTATTTTACATTTTTTTACTTTTTTTTTTTACACTTGTTATGTCCCCATAGGGGGACTATCTATAGCAATCATTTGATTGCTAATACTGTTCAGTGCTATGTATAGGACACAGCACTGCTCAGTATTATCGGTGATCTTCTGCTCTGGTCTGCTCAATCTCAGACCAGAGCAGAAGACCCCGGGAGACGGCCGGAGCCAGGTGAGGGGACCTCCGGCCGCCATGCTAGTTGATCAGATCCCCACGGCAGCCATATGTGCCATGCAGTTTAAATAGTCCCAATTAATGCTATAACAGTTTCATACAGAGTCTATTTAGCTCTTCACATAGTTTGATCTAATAGCTATGTATAAATTTTACATAAATAAATGAATTAAATAAACAATTTAATAAATATATATTTAAAGGATTAACATAGTGATCTAGTTATACTCATGACTGTATATAACAAGGGGGCATCCTCCACCTTAACAGGAAAAAGTGGTTTCTAAGGCAGCATCAAATGGGATTATTTACTGTAAAAATGGTGAGCCTATGGAACTCTCTGCCAGAGGAAGTGGTCATAGTGAACTCAATAAAAGAGATCAGAAGGGACCTAGATACATTTCTGAAGTTTAATACTTCTACTAGATATACCTACCAGAGTTTGAAAAACACTGATGACATGTTTCGAAAATGATTCGGTATGTACCAATAAATGGTTTTATCTATTGTCTTGGAGATAACTCCAGCCCTGGGATATGGTCCATGCTGGCTGCCCCTGCATATGCTGATCACATAGTGATCTATAGGTATTATATGGTGTTATGCCCTCAGTAGCACACTCTCAGGTGAGCAAATTACTTGCTCTGCTTATGGTTATGATAATTATACTTTTCTTTACAGTACTTAGTATGCCATTGTGTTTCTTTCTCTCCTATCCCCCCTTTATTTTAAAGAAGGACTGTCAATCCAGGGATTTGCCAAATTTTGAGTCGTGAAAGATTTTTTTTCCCTCTAAGGTGAGGAAAATCATTGCCTTCCTCTGGAACTACACTGCAGGATAATAGATGGACATGGCCAGACATGTTAGGTTGTGCAGACTAGATGGATATTGGGCAGACTAGATGGATATTTGGAATACAAAGGTGGTATTAGGCAGACTTGATGACTACTGGGAAGACTATGGGGGCTACATGATTACTATCTGCTCAGCTAGAGGAAGTGCGCTTGTCGCACGAAACAACTTGTTCCGGTCCTCTCCATCCTCCATCACAGCTCCCCCACCTGCAGCCCACGATATGTCTGCTTGACTTGAATAAAGATCTGATTGGTGAGTGCGGCCTCCTTCCATGTTCTTTGTTGTACATGCTATACGCTGCTTGTATGGCTCTGCACCTCCGCTACAGGCTTTTTGTGAGTCATGTCCCATGTGCCATCCTGCGCTTCACCTTTTGCTTAGTCTCGTATGTGCCGGCTTCCTTCCCTTGTCTGCTGACTGCTATTTTTATCTACATTATTCTCTATATGTTGTTTTATATAAAATTATATATTCTTGTATTCTTAGGGGTACTTCACCCTAGACATCATATCCCCTATCCAAAGGGCATAAGATGTCTGATACCGGGGGTTCCGCTGCTGGGGCCCCCCTGCAATCTTGGCTGCGGCACCCAAGACATCCGGTGGAGGACTGGTGATGCGGGGCGTAGGCAAACGATGTCACGGTCACACCCCACTCGTGATGTCACAGCCACGCCCCCTCAATGCAAGTCTATGGGAGTTCCTCCCATATATTTGCATTTAGGGGGCATGATCGTGATCATGGCCATGACATCACAATCTCTGGCATTGCACCCGATGCTCTAAATGAACGTCGAGTGCAGCAGGGAGATCGTGGATATGGGATAAGATGTCTAGGGGCAGAGTATACCTTTAAGGCCCATCATTTCAGATCTCACTAAATGCTTTAGCAACACATGTGGAGATATACACTAACAAATCAGGTCAATTAAATTCATAAAAATACATGTTTACACCATAAATAATGAGCATCTCTAATGTGTTTCCCATTTGAATTTTCCTCATAAAACAAGCTTTTGGTATCTTCATATAGCAGCATGATACCGATTCGGGCCTTCATTAGTACGTGCTGCGGTCTTATGGGAAAACGCAAAAGTTTACTTTCCACTGAGACACTGAAGCAGAAATAATTAGCTTTAATGATGAAACTTATTGTCATTGAGAACTTAAAATGCAAGGAAGAAAAAATCCCATAACAGACTGTTTACTGGGGCAATAGGAGAATGGGGGTGAATTTTAATGATAGAAATGAAGACACTTTACAATAAGATTACAGGCAGAATGTAAAAATCTATTAATCTCACTAAGTGCCCGCATTGCCTGGTGTCTGACTCTGCATTCCGTTTTCAGCGAGAAGAGGTTATGTAGAATTAATGAAATACATGAGCACTGTAGATACTTGTACATACTTAGCTGTGATGTCCTTATCTGTGCCAACCCTGGAAGTTAATAGTAGAGTTAATTACATTCGGCAAGTGTAATTGTACTAAACAGATATCAAAGAGGACAGAACTATTTCATATGGAGTTTTCTATGCTGAGGTTGAATTTTAAATCGGATGCTACACAGAATATTTCTTGTATTCCTCTATAGCCTGTCATGTAGGGGGGAGACAATTGGGCAATAATGAGAATACAATTGCTGAGCAGAGAAGTTGTCAATGTAGGTTTGGGGCTATGTAGAACATATAAACCTATAATTGTAGTTTTATATAGATAGGTCTATTATATACAGCTAATATGTCCCCACAGCTATAGGAAAACATTGGAAGTTCCCACATACATTAATGAGAAGTAGTAAACTACAAATGTTCCTGAAGCTTTGAGCTTACACCCTTACACCCACATGTGTCAGATCATGTGTGGATAAACACAAATAACATACACACACAAATATAGATTAAACATGCATACATACATGCAAACACAAGAATATATATGGCAACATATGTACACAGATTCGTACATACAGCATCACCAAATAAACATGAATAACACATATTGGACTTCTACATACTCAGATAAACAGAGCATAAAATTAGAGCTTATAAAAACTATATTGTTACTGTTACGCCGAGCGCTCCTGTTTCCCGCTCCTCCCCGGAGCGCTCGCAGCGTTCTCCTGTTCGCAGCGCCCCACTCAGACCCGCTGACCGGGAGCGCTGCGATAATGTCCCTAGCCGCGATGCGATCCGCGATGCGGGACGCGCCCGCTCGCGATTCACATCCCGGCCCGCTTACCAGACTCGTTCCCCGTCTGTGCTGTCCCGGCACGCGCGGCCGCGCTCCCTAGGGCGTGCACGCGCTGGCTCTCTAAGATTTAAAGGGCCAGTGCACCAATGATTGGAGCCTGGCCCAATCAGTCTATTAGCCTTCACCTGCTCCCTGTCTAATTAACCTCACTTCCCCTTCACTTCCTTGCCGGATCTTGTTGCCATTGTGCCTTGAGAAAGCGTCCCTTGTGTATCCCAAGCCAGTGTTCCAGACCTCTTGCCGTTGCCCCTGACTACGATCCTTGCTGCCTGCCCTGACCTTCTGCTACGTCCGACCTTGCTCTTGCCTAATCCCTTGTACCACGCCTTTCTCAGCAGTCAGAGAGGTTGAGCCGTTGCCGGTGGATACGACCTGGTTGCTACCGCCGCTGCAAGTCCATCCCGCTTTGCAGCGGGCTCTGGTGAATACCAGTAGCAACTTAGAACCGGTCCGCTGGCACGGTCCACGCCAATCCCTCTCTGACACAGAGGATCCACCTCCAACCTGCCGAATCCTGACAGTTACACATAATACAGAGGCTGAAATTAGTCAATAATAGAGTTTGGAAGCTCTACGGGATACATTGGGTACCTTGCGTCACCCCTCTTGATAGCCCTGGAGAGATTTTGTTTTGCTTTCTCCATATTCCTCTGTTTTATGTCTCCTACTACTGTTATGCCATGGCCTATATTGCCATTTCAATTCCTTCTCTAGCCTTGGGAGATGGGTTTAACCTTAGTTTGTATATGCATGTATATGCCTTTTAGGGCAAATAATTTCCAGGTTGAGGGGATATCTATTGCTCTGCTGAGGTTTGGTGCTATTGTTTTGGGTATTTTTTATACACTCAGGGCCTACTTTTGGACATGTGATACCTCTGTTCCGTTCTGTTTGATTTCTGTTCAGGCGCTATGTTCAGTGCCTTGTTAAAGGGGTACTCTGCTGAAAACATCTTATCCCCTATACAAAGGATAGGGAACCCACGATCTCCAGCCTGCAGCAGCGGCACCCAGAACACAAAAGCTTTGAGCTTCCGTGTTTGTAATGTCAGGCCATGACCCCTCCATTCATGTCCATGGGAAGGGGCATAATGGCTAGTACATAGTCGTCATGACTCCTCCCATAGAAATGAATGGATGGGGCAAGAAGGCTGTAGTCCCCAGTCATCCAGCAAGGAGCGGAGTTCGTGCACAAATGACTGGGGTGCCGTGCCGGAGATCGCAGGGGGGCCCTAGTGGTAAGACCCTCGTGATCAGACATCTGATCCCCTATCCTTTGGATATGGGATAAGATGTTTTTCGGCAGAGTACCCCTTTAATGAAATATTTGAGCCCTAAAGTAGGTAGAACTTGCTATTTCTTAAAATAGTCCAGGAACTTAATAGAGGGAAATTTTACACCTGAATTTATTGGGCAAAATACATCTCCTTAAAATACATCTGCCATACGATGAGTTTTTCTAAGCTGTTGTACCCGCTCCAGAGAAATGCTTTACAGATACAGATGTCCTTTGGATCAATACACTCACAGAATTTCTGTGGGATGGTAAATGTCCTTGAATATCTTTTCTTTTTTTCTTTTTTAAGTTGAAGATACACAAAGGGTTAAAGCTCCCCAGTATTAGGGTGTAAAGTTGGCATGTCTTGCCAGACACATTATTGACTGGGTGAAGGGTACCATTTATCATTCGATCTAAAGTCATATGTAAAAGTTTTGGCACCCCTGGCAATTTCCATGATTTTCTTTTATATATAATTGGGTGTTTGTGTTAGTAATTTAGTCTTGAGCTGTTAAAGGGGTACTCTGGTGGAAAACCTTTTTTTTTTTTTTTTAATCAACTGGTGCCGGAAAGTTAAACAGATTTGTTAATTAAAGAGAAAAAAAGGGGTGTATGTGCAGCTCACAATAATAGTACACACTGAGGTCAAGCTAGGGCATGCAACTATACCCTAATTGCACAAAAGGAAAAGCCAATAGTAAGAAGTTGCCCGGACCTTCTAAGTGAGTAAATAATGGTATGGATATTAAATAAGGAAATTTTAAATAAGTGATTGTCTGGATCGTGCTTCAATGATAATAATATAAACAATTTATTAAAACAGGATAAATAGACTGTAGTTAGTTGCTTCTCACAGGGCCCATGTGAGAAGAACATATACAATAAAAACAACCTTTAGGTAATAATGTACATAAAAATTTGAAATGACAAAAATACCAAATATTAAGATGATATTAATGGCATGATAATAATATCACTGTCATATAGTGAGTGCAGCTGGTGTTTAACCGCTAATATCTAGGCACCAACTGCACAATACGTGAAATGTAGCTGAGGGTGCCTATATAATCGCTTCCCTCTTTTCCTTCTTTAGAATATAATGTATCCTTATAATAGTTCAACAATTTATCACAGTTTCAAATGAGTGTTACCGATCCTTTTGGTGGCAACCTGGGTAAGAGGCGCTGTTTCCACAGTGTGTATATGGTGCCGGTACACTGGGTCCTCTGTGCAACGTTCCAGATGGTATTGGTAAAGTCCAGTAAGGTCCTGGTGAAAGCGGTGGCGGTTGGCGCTGGCAGGCGCCGGTGATCGCAGATCGCCGGGAGGACGTTGGCGCTGGCAGGCGCTACAGATGGTAAGTCCTCACCGCTGGCTAGATGGAAACAGGGCCATACACTGGATACGAGGAGCTCACCTCGTGTTGCCGGCGTGTGACGTCAGCTGCTGCTGGAGCCGGGTTCGTTGCACTGGAGGTGGTTGGCAATAGTGGACCGGACTGATGTCGGACTGGATGTCCTGATGGTCTTAGCAGTTTGAAGGCGATAAACCAGCCTTGGAGGATAAGCACAATTTATAAAATTGATATGCCAGTGATCATGCCCAAGTGGACTAGACGCGTTTCAGGGTTATTTAATGTAACCCTTTTCTCAGTATCCTATGACTACTGAGGAAAGGGTTACATTAAATAACCCTGAAACGCGTCTAGTCCACTTGGGCATGATCACTGGCATATCAATTTTATAAATTGTGCTTATCCACCAAGGCTGGTTTATCGCCTTCAAACTGCTAAGACCATCAGGACATCCAGTCCGACATCAGTCCGGTCCACTATTGCCAACCACCTCCAGTGCAACGAACCCGGCTCCAGCAGCAGCTGACATCACACGCCGGCAACACGAGGTGAGCTCCTCGTATCCAGTGTATGGCCCTGTTTCTATCTAGCCAGCGGTGAGGACTTACCATCTGTAGCGTCTGCCAGCGCCAACGTCCTCCCGGCGATCTGCGATCACCGGCGCCTGCCAGCGCCAACCGCCACCGCTTTCACCAGGACCTTACTGGACTTTACCAATACCATCTGGAACGTTGCACAGAGGACCCAGTGTACCGGCACCATCTACACACTGTGGAAACAGCGCCTCTTACCCAGGTTGCCACCAAAAGGATCGGTAACACTCATTTGAAACTGTCATAAATTGTTGAACTATTGTAAGGATACATTATATTCTAAAGAAGGAAAAGAGGGAAGCGATTATATAGGCACCCTCAGCTACATTTCACGTATTGTGCAGTTGGTGCCTAGATATTAGCGGTTAAACACCAGCTGCACTCACTATATGACAGTGATATTATTATCATGCCATTAATATCATCTTAATATTTGGTATTTTTGTCATTTCACATTTTTATGTACATTATTACCTAAAGGTTGTTTTTATTGTATATGTTCTTCTCACATGGGCCCTGTGAGAAGCAACTAACTACAGTCTATTTATCCTGTTTTAATAAATTGTTTATATTATTATCATTGAAGCACGATCCAGACAATCATTTATTTAAAATTTCCTTATTTAATATCCATACCATTATTTACTCACTTAGAAGGTCCGGGCAACTTCTTACTATTAGATTTGTTAATTACTTCTATTAAAATATCTTAATCCTTCTGTACTTATTAGCTGCTGAATACTAAAGAGGAAATTCTTTTCTTTTTGGAACACAGAGCTCTCTGCTGACATCATGAGAACTGTCAAGAGTAGGAGAAAATCCCCATAGCAAACATATGCTGCTCTGGACAGTTCCTAAAATGGACAGAGATGTCAGCAGAGAGCACTTTGGTCATGATGTCAGCAGAGAGTTCTGTGTTCCAAAAAGAAAATAATTTCCTCTGTAGTATTCAGCAGCTAATAAGTACTGGAAGTTTTTATTTTTATTTTATATAAGTAATTTACAAATCTGTTCACCTTTCTGGCTCCAGTTGATTTAAAAATAGAAAAAAAAAAGTTTGCCACCGGAGTACCCCTTTAAATATCTGACCGACACAGTAATTTTCTTTTAGATATTTGATAACTCAAAATTAAATTGATTCAAACACCCAATTATTTATAAATGAAAATTATGAAAATTGTCAGGGGTATCCTAAATGTAGCATATTGCAGTACATGTAAGAGACAAATTTTTTGTGTACCTTGGGACTTGCCAACGTTACTGCACACATCTTTTAGTGCCTTATCCCTATTCAAAAAGTCTTTCATATCAATGGGAGATATACTTGGAGCTTGGAAGATCATTGAAGAGTATTTTGGTGGAAGCACCTTTGTAATGTGGGGGTGCAGAGCTAGATGGACAAGGCACTGATGACTAGTCCTAGTTCTGAAGGGATAGCTATAGACAAGCTATCCCTTCAGAATACATTTTCCCCTTTTGTCCTGGCTATACTACCTGACAGTTTTTTTTTTTATTAAATCAACTTATGCCAGAAAGTTAAACAGATTTGTAAATTACTTCTATAAAAAAAATCTTAATCCTTTGAGTACTTATTCGAGGCTATATACTACAGAGGAAATTCTTTTCTTTTGGGATTTCTTTTCTGTCACGACCACAGTACTCTCTGCTGACACCTCTCACTATGTCAGGAACTGTCCAGAGCAGGAGAAAATCCCCATAGCAAACATATGCTGCTCCGGACAGTTCCTACAATGGACAGAAGTGTCAGCAGAGAGCACTGTGGTCATGACAGAAAAGAAATCCCAAAAGAAAAGAATTTCCTCTGTAGTATACAGCCGCTAATGAGTACTGGAAGGATTAAGAATTTTTAATAGACGTCATTTACAAATCTGTTTAACTTTCTGCCACTAGTTGATAAAAAAAAAAAAGGTTTCCATCGGAGTACCCCTTTAACGACAATGGACGTAAATGTACGTCATGGTGCCGTGGTACTTAACGCACCATGGCGTACATTTACGCTCCGTCATGACCGCGAGCACCGGAGCTGTGCTCACGTCATGTCTGGCAGGTCCCAGCTGCTATCAGCAGCCAGGGACCTGCCGGTAATGGCGAACATCCGCGATCATGCGGATGTCCGCCATTAACCCCTCAGATGCCATGATCAATACAGATCATGGCTTCTGCTCAGTGCGGTACTTTGAATGGATGATCGGATCGCCCGCAGCGCTGCTGCGGCGATCCGATCATCTAGCATGGCGGCCGGAGGTCCCCTCACCTGGCTCCGGCCGTCTCCCGAGGTCTTCTGCTCTGGTCTGAGATCGAGCAGACCAGAGCAGAAGATCCCCGATAATACTGATCAGTGCTGTGTCCTATGCATAGCACTGAACAGTATTAGCAATCAAACAATTGCTATAGATAGTCCCCTATGGGGACTATTAAAGTGTAAAAATGAAAGTAAAAAAAAATGTAAAAAATTTGAAAAAATCCCCTCCCCCAATAAAAATGTAAAATTTCCTTTTTTCCCATTTTACCCCCATAAAGTGTAAAAAAATAATAATTAATACACATATTTGGTATCACAGCGTGCGTAAATGTCCAAACTATTAAAATATAATGCTACTGATCCTGTACGGTGAACGTCGTGAACGTAAAAATGCAAAAAAAAATTGTCACATTTTATTAAAAAAAAATCTATAAAAAAATAAATTTAAGTTTTATATACACAAATGCGGTATCAATAAAAAGTAGAGATCATGGCACATAAAATTAGCCCTCATACCGCCGCTTATACAGAAAAATTAATAAGTGATAGGTCATCAAAAAAGAAGGATTTTAAACATACCAATTTGGTTAAAAAGTCAGTAATTTTTTTAAGTGCAACAATAATAGAAAAGTATATAATCATGGGTATCACTTTAATCGTATTGACCCACAGAATAAAGAACACATGTCAAGCCCTCATACTAGTCTGTGGATGAAACTATAAAAGAGTTACGATTTTTAGAAGACGAGGAGGAAAAAACGAAAATGCAAAAATAAAATTGGCCTGGTCCTTAAGGTCAAAATGGGCTGTGTCCTTAAGGGATTAATGATATGATTGTGAAGGGATGGACACTGGTACCTACTTTAGCTTTCTGCATAGAACATAATGACATTTAACCTGTCTTCATCTTCTGCTTTCCTCTGACACTTTTTTGTATCTTTTACATTACTGGGAGGATGAGGAGGGAAGGCTGCCCCAGTATTGTTCCATCTGTATGGTTGAAAAAAAGTTGTCTCTTGAAGAAATGGCTAGTGTCAGCTATGCCTAGAAAACTGATGGTAGTGGAACAACGAAAAAGACAGCACAACATAAACACACATGTACTTTCTTCACAAAATGGAGACGTTTTATTCTACATTGTTTTGAGGACTCCACATTTTTACAATTTTTGTAACCCTCCACACTTACAGAATGGTACCTCAAAGAATACTAGAAGGGCAAAATGGGCCTTCTTAGACTTCCAGGCCAGTGAGGCGCCAACCAGTTACAGTATACTCATCAGGGAATAGAACCAGGGCCGTTTGAAGGAATTTGGGGGCCCCAAGCAAAATGGACATGGAGGCCCCCCTTTGATGATCACGCCGGCGTTACTATGTCCTGATGCCAGCCCTTGAATTCTGGGAACGCAACGTGAGCGAACGTCGATACGACGCACATTAGGTGCAGAAGAGTTCACCCCACAGTAGGTGCAGCAGAGTTCCCCCCACATTAGGTGCAGCAGAATTCCCCCCACATTAGGTAGGCAGTGTTCCCCCCACATTAGGTGCAGCAGAGTTCCCCCCACATTAGGTAGGCAGTGTTCCCCCCACATTAGGTGCAGCAGTGTTCCCTACCCATACCCCCTGTCCAGACCCCCCCCAGGGACATTTTTTTGGTGGGAGTTTGACTGCTGAGACCCCCACCGATCACCTCGGTTAAAGTGGTTCTCCAGCTGTTGGAAAGCTAAAACTCCCATCATGTCTGGAGAGCCTCAGGCAATGAGAATTGTAGTTTTGTAACAGCTGGAGAGACACAGATTGGGCACAGTTTTACCCATCATCACTGCAGAACTTACAAGTGACTACAGCTCTGATGGGACAGTCAGGAGAATACACAATGATATCAGTGACCTGAGTGATGTCTTCTGACTTGAGGGATATCTTCTCTGTTATCTGTTCTTCTTCATCTGGTCCAGAGACCAGGTCTTCCTCCAGCTCCATCTTCTCTGCAGAGTCTGACACCCAGACATCATTGGCTCCTCACCAGATCCTCATCCTCTGCATGAAGACAGTAATCATTATAGCCTTGCCAGAAAGTGTACCCTAAATAAAATACTGCCCCACACTGTACCCTGAATATAATACTGCCCCACACTGTACCCTGAATATAATCCTGCCACACACTGTACCCTAAATATAATACTGCTATACACAGTACCCACTAAATATAATACTACCACACACTGTACCCACTAAATATAATACTGCCATACACTGCACCCACTAACTATAATCCTGCTATACACTGTACCCTAAATATAATACTGCTATACACTGTACCCTAAATATAATACTGCCCGACACTGTACCCTAAATAAAATACTGCCTCACACTGTACCCTGAATATAATACTGCCCCACACTGTACCCTGAATATAATACTGCTCCACACTGTATCCACTGAATACAATACTGCCACACATGCATACACATCATATATACATAAGCACCCCTCTTATCCTGTATCCTCATCAACCCCATAACCCCCCGCTAAACCCCTCCTCATCATTACAATAACCCCCCCCCACCTCTCCTCATCACTATTATAACCAGGGGGGGGGATATGGGGGGGTGATGACGAGAGGTGCAGGGGGGGCACCTCTCCTCACTCCCATAACACCCCCCCTGCAGCGCTCATCACCCCCATAACACCCCCCTGCACCTCTCATCACCCCCATAACACCCCCCTGCACCTCTCATCACCCCCATAACACCCCCCTGTACCTCTCATGACCCCCATAACATCCCCCTGCATCTCTCATGACCCCCATAACACCCCCTGCATCTCTCATGACCCCCATAACACCCCCTGCATCTCTCATGACCCCCATAACACCCCCTGCATCTCTCATGACCCCCCCCTGCATCTCTCATGACCCCCATAACACCCCCCCTGCATCTCTCATGACCCCCATAACACCCCTGCATCTCTCATGACCCCCATAACACCCCTGCATCTCTCATGACCCCCATAACACCCCCCCTGCATCTCTCATGACCCCCATAACAACCCCCCCCCCCCCCCCCACACACACACACACCTCTCATCACAATTGCAGTTCCCTAACCACCATACAATATCCCCCTCCCCCCTCCCCCGGCCCCCCGCGCCAGTTTACTTACCCTGCCGGGGATCGTTGCAGCGGCTTGAGTCCTGTCACTGCACGGAGGATGCTGGAGGTTTGCGTGGGGTCGTAAGCAGGGACAGGTCAGGTGATTGGCGTAGACGTGCGTGCCTGCGCGGGGCACTTGACGTCTCTACTCCAATCAGCCCCTGACCTGTTCGGTGCCGGCCCTGCTATGTTTCTTAAGGGGCCCGCGCCCTACAAAAAGGTAATTGAAATGTGCGGGCCCCCCCGAAGTGCCCCGTCGCTACAGGACGGGCAAGCACCGGCTCTGCTCGGGGCCCCCCAGCCAGCTCGGGGCCCCAAGCAATTGCTTGGTTTGCCGGTCCGGTAGCGACGGGCCTGAATAGAACTTGGGACTATTGATAAAGTGTGATTTTGTTATGCTTGCCATGTGTTTCAAAGAGATTGTGCCCTCCCATATTGTTAAATACAGTGGTCCCTCAACATACGATGGTAATTCGTTCCAAACGACCCATCGTTTGTCGAATCCATCGTATGTTGAGGGATCCGTGCAATGTAAAGTATAGGAAGCTGTACTCACCTGTCCCCGCCGCTCCGGACCAGGTCCTCACCGCTCCAGATGCTGTCCCAGGGGCTCTCGATGCTGTCCCGCTGCTCCGGTGTCTTCTTCACGATCCTCCGGCTTCTTCCGCATCTTCTGCAGGGTCCGGGCCTCGCTTTCTGGTGACGTTATTACGCTGCTGCGCCGGCGCGGCGTGCCTAGTGACGTAATAACGATGCCGGAAAGCGAGGCCCGGACCCTGGAGAAGATGCGCAAGACACCGGAGGATCGCGAAGTGGACCCGGAGCAGCGGGGATAGGTGAGCGAACCTGCCAGGGATGCTTAAACTGCTATCCGACAGCAGCTTAAGCATTTTGCGCTGTCGGATAGCAGTTAATGCGATGGCCCCGACATATAAAAGCATCGAATGTTGATGCTGACATCGACATGCGATGGCCTCTGAGAGGCCATCGTATGTCGATTTTATCATATGTCAGGGCCATCGTAGGTCGGGGGGTTACTGTATGTACTTGTTCAATTACTGTTTTTCATTTGCATCACTCTAGCGTGTGGTAGTATTATATTCATAGGATGCAATGTGTGACAGTATTATATTCAGAGGGCTCAGTGTGTGGCATTTATAGTCAGAGGTCAGTGTGCCTGTAGTATTATATTCAAAGGGGTAAGTGTGTGGCAGGGTTATATTCAGACGATACAGTGTGGGGCACAGTTATATTCAGAGGGTACAGTGTGTGGCAGTATTATATTCAGAGGGCACAGTGTGTGGCAGAATTATATTCAGAGGGTACAGTGTGTGGCAGTATTATATTCAGAGGGCATAGTGTGTGGCAGTATTATATTCAGAAGGCACAGTGTGTGGCATAGTTATATTCAGAGGGTACAGCATGTGGTAGTATATTTAGAAAGGGAAGTTTTTGGCAGTATTATGTTCAAAGGGCACAGTGTGTGGCAGTATTATAGTCAGAGGGCACTGTATGTCTTAGTATTATGTTTTGAGGGAACAGTGTTTGCAGTATTACATTTATAGGATACAGTGCATGCTTTATCATGTTCATATGGTACAGTGTATGGCAGTATTATATTCAGGGGAACAGTGTTTGGCAGGTTGTTTTTTTAATTACTGTTTTCATATAGAGGATCAGAATCCACTGACAAAGTAAGGAGTCAATGCTATCTAAGCGTCAAGCTCTACAGAGAGAAGATTTAGCTTGAAGAAGTTATGTACCAGCTGAATTAGATAAGGAAAAACAACAGAGAAGACATCACCTGTGAGTCACTTATATCATTCCGTATTTTGCCAGATTATGTCCCATCAGTACTGCAGCCACCTGGAAGTTCTGTTGGAATGATGGGTGAAACAACAACTCCCAGGATATCCTTAGCACTGCTTAGGTCATACTGGGAGCTATAGTTTCACATGGTAAAACACTTCTTTAGCACTGTCTGCCTACTTGGCATAGTCCTCGAGTGGCCCAGCCAGAGCCCTGGCTTGAACCCAGTCAAACATCTCTGAAGAGGCCTGAAAATGGCTTCTACAGACGGTCCTCATCCAACCTGAAAGCGCTTGAGAGGATCTGCAGAGAAGAATAGCAGAAAATCCCAAAATCCAGGTGTGCATACCTTGTGTGATCCTTAAGAAGACTGGAGGCAGTAACCATTATGTAATATTGCGTGCAGATTAACGGGTAAAATAAATAGATTTTTTATGTATTTTAGCACAAGGTTACAACTTATAACATTAAAATTTTTAAAAAAAAGTAAGAGTTTGAAGACTTTTCAAATGTGCTCTATAGTAGAGATGAGCGAATCGAAGCTGACGAACCCGAATTCGTTACGAATTTGAGGAAATATTCAATTCACAACCAATGGGAAAATCGCCACGATTCATGCAAATTGCTTCATTAAAATCCAGTTTACAGCATGCCAGGCTCCAGGGCATCTAAAATGGCAGATCCACATGTCAGTGCATGGGGCAAGGAACGCTGGGAAGGCGGGAAGGGAAGTAGGCGGGATGACCTTGAATCATATGCAGGATGCAGCCTATCAGCAGCCAATCACCCCTGTGATGTCACAGCCCTATATAATCGGCAGCCATATTGCGGCCAGCCACTTCATTCATTACACTGCAGAGAGATAGTATGGACAGCCTGTGTGAGTATTACAGCAGAGAAAAGCATTTTCCAGTAGCGTTTAACATCCTCCTAGTCACATCAGCGTTCTTGTGGACGGAGAGCATTGTTTTTTCACTGAAAAGGATTTTTACTGCAGCTGCAGGCATTAACCTCCCAGTCACTTTCTTCAGCATAGTATAAGGTGCATTCACACCACGTTTTTGCAATACAGTTGCCGTATACGTTTTCTATGTGAAAACCGTATGGAACGGTATTGAAAACCGTATGCATTGGCTCTCCATTGAAAACCGTATGTCAAAAGATGCATCAGGTTGTGTCCGTTTTGCATCCTGTACGGTTTTGTCTGTTTTTTTTTCCGTACCCAAAACCGTAGTCTACCATGGTTTTTGGTCCGGGTGAAAAACTGTATTAAACCATATACATTTTTTTTAACATGGAAGTCAATGGGAACTGTACAGAACTGTATGTGTACGGTTCCATTCGGTTTCACCATACGGTTTTTGACCTTGCACAGTTTTTTTTCTTGGAATTTCAATCATACAAGTGAAACAATTCAAAATGGAGTGAAAAGTTAAAAACGTATATGTTTTTTTCTTAAAGAACGGATGCAACCGCACATCATTTTTCAAACCGTATACTGTTTTTAACCGCATACGGGTTGAAATTTGTACACACATTTTGATACAGTTTAGTCAGGTTTTGAGGAATCGTTTTTTCATTAAAAAAACTGATACGGGAACTGTATTGCAAAAACGTGGTGTGAATGCACCCTTACAGAGAGGGGCACATAGCTGTGTGTTGCCCCATACATTTCAACAAGCTACCTCAACTTCATAAACCTTAGCAGAGGAGGCAGGAATAATTTTTCAGTGCAATTCAGTGTCTTTGTTCCACAAAAAATCATCTGCTGGTTCTACTAGTATGTAGACAGTATAATACACAGAAGCCCATTCCTAATAGTCTGTGACAGAGTGCAATTTTGTGTTTAGTACACAGCTTTTTTTGGCTGCAGCACTATTGTGTACTGATGAAAGGACAGTCAAAAGTAATCACCCGCTGGTGTTTTAAAAAAAATTACAGAGTTTTTAGGTGCATTGCAGCACATTTTTCTGCCCTCATTAATGCATACCGCTTACATAAATCTAAGTAGTGTACAATTTTGTACCTGTTAATCTGTCAAGGGCCTATATGCTGTGAAAGGACAGACAAAAGTAATCTCCTGCTGGTGTTTTACAAAAATACAGAGTTTTTAGACGTATTGTAGTGCATTTTTCTGCCCTCATCAGTGCACACCACATACGTACATCTAAGTAGTATACAATTTGGCACCTGTTAATCTGTCAAGGGCCTACATACTGTGAAAGCCCAGACAAAAGTACTCATTGGCGGGTGTTGTACTCGGATACTTTTTGAAGTGTACTGTAGAGCATTTTTCTGCCCTCATTAGTGCATACCACATACCTACATCTAAGTAGTGTACTATTTTGTACCTGTTAATCTGTCAACGGCCCACATACTTTGAAAGGACATCCAAAAGCAATCACCAGCTGGATGTTTTACAAAAATACTGCATTTTAAGGCTATTGTAGCACATTTTTCTCCCCTCATCAGTGCATACCGCATACGTACATCTAAGTAGTGTACAATTTTGTACCTGTTAATCTGTCAAGGGCCTACATACTCTGAAAGTCCAGACAAAAGTACTCATCGGCTGGTGTTGTACTCTGATACTTTTTGAAGTGTACTGTAGAGCATTTTTCTGCCCTCATCAGTGCAAACCACATACCTACATCTAAGTAGTGTACTATTTTGTTCCTGTTAATCTGTCAAGGGCCTAGATACATTGAAAGGTCAGCAAAAAGTGTACACCTGCTGTTGTTCTAGACAAATACTGTTTTAAGCGTAGTGAAGCGTATTGTACTCCCCTCATATATGCACTAAGTATGTCAGGCAGAGAAGTGCCAGGACATGAAAAGAGGAGTGTCAGAGGCTTAAATCCTTCAGGCAGCGGTCGCAGTAGACTAGGGGCGAGTGGCAGCAGGAGTCGCAGCGAGAGGCCTGAGCTCCCACTATCCGCTAGCGGTCCTGTCTTGACCTGCAACCCATCTGCCACTGTCGATTGGTTAACACGGTCACCCACTTCATCACAAGTGACATCTGACACCCCCAGTCAACAGTTGGTTGGTTCCTCACACACAACCCTCAGTTGGCATGGCCCGAGAGCAGTCCCTGTCCTCCCATTGCCTCTGTGCTATGCTGTTCCCTCTCCTACAGAAGTATCTTATACTGTGGGTTCAGCTCCACTATTCACTGAGGAT
This sequence comes from Hyla sarda, assembly GCF_029499605.1. Classification (NCBI taxonomy): domain Eukaryota; kingdom Metazoa; phylum Chordata; class Amphibia; order Anura; family Hylidae; genus Hyla; species Hyla sarda. The sequence goes on from NC_079198.1 coordinate 86,771,975, forward strand.
GATCTAATAGAGGACAGTAAGCAGCTACTGCCCACCCAAGAAGTGGAGGAGACATCCGCTGCTTCCTCCGCTAGGCGGGCAAGTACTGATGAGGAGAGTGAAGTGGGAGGCGGTGTTGCCAGGGTTTACGGACCTGAAGCAGGCACTGTTGAGGAACCAGAGGAAGACATCAGTGATGTGCAGACACTTGTTGATGATGATGAAGCCGATCGCAATTGGGAGCTGGGTGCAGAAGGGTCTTCATCATCATCAGGAGAAGAGAGTTTTAGGTTGCCCGTGAGGCAGCAGCTGAGCCAGCAAGACGGTAGCATGGTTGGCAGTCAGCGTGGTGGCAGGAGTGGAAATTTTGGAGCCGAACGTGACCGGGGGAGACCACCTGCTTCGTGGCAGCCTACCTTCCCGTGAGGTGGTAGAACAGGGGTTCCTGGAGACGGTGGCAGTAGCAGTCAATTATTGCGGACTGTTGGTGGGAAAATCAGCTATGCGGCGGTGTGGCAGTTTTTCATCAAGCATCCAGAGGAGGTTCACAAAGCCACATTCAAGATATGTCGGCAGAAGGTGAAGCGTGGCCACGGTCCCAATGTTGGTACCACGGCCCTGCGTCAACATATGCTTCGCCACTATAAAGTGGCCAGGGAGAACTGTGGCTCCGATGTAGTGGTCCAGCCTGCTGCATCACCCAGTGGCACGCCGCTCCCTCTTTCAGCCAGCCAAGGCTCCACCACCTCAGCCGAAGGGAGCTGTGTGTCATACCCGCCTTCTGTCGCTCCAGATGCTCCTGCTCCTCAAACTTTTAGTCAGTCATTCCCCCAACAATCCATCCATGAAGTCATGTCCAAGAGACAACAGTATGCGCCCACTCATCCAACGGCGCAGAAGCTTATTGTGCTCCTTTCTAAGTTGCTGGTGCTGTAGTCAGTCCCATTTCAGGTGGTGGACTCTGCACCTTTCAGAGAACTGATGGCTTGTGCAGAGCCGAGGTGGAGAGTGCCAAGCCATAATTTCTTTGCGAAGAAGGCAGTACCAGCCCTGCACAATTTTGTGGAAGAGAAGGTGGTCCAGTCCTTGAGCCTGTCGGTGCGTACCAAAGTGCGTGGCAGCGCCAACATCTGGAGCTGTAACTATGGTCAGGGACAATACATGTCCTTTACTGCTCACTGGGTGAATGTGGTTCCTGCACAGCCACAACCCCAACTTGGACAGGTCACGCTGCTTCCTCCTCCACGCTCTCAGCCAGTTGGTCCTGTGACAGTGTGTGACTCCGCCTCCTCATCCTCCACCATGTCCTCAGCCTCCACTGCCCAGACAAGTCTCAGTGGCCCTTCAGCATACCTTTTGTGCAGGGCACGGCGGTGTCACGCTGTTCTTCACATGGTTTGCCTTGGCATAAAGAGTCACACAGGGGAGGAACTGCTAAAAGTCATTCATAAAGAAATCGGAGCATTGCTTACTCCACAAAATGGGGAACCTTGGTGACTGACAAAGGGAAGAACATCTTGTATTCACTGTGACTGGGAAGGCTGAGCCATGCGCCCTGCATGGCACACATGTTCAATCTGGTTGTGAAGCAGTTCCTGAAGTATTCCCCCCATTTGCAAGACATCCTAACAATGGGAAGGAAACTTTGCATGCACTTCAAGCACCCGTACACCGCAAAGCACAACCTCCTTGAACTGCATCGTCAGAACGGTATCCCACAACATAGTCTGATTTGTTTAAACAACAATTTTGTTTTATTGAAGTAAAAGGGCATCCAGAAATACTGTATTTTGGAAAGAAAGAACAGTCCAAGTCAAGATCTCAACAGTTAAAAATGCACAGAAGATAGGCTAGCAGGCCTACAAAACAGAGGCACAAAGAAAGAGTGTACATTCTGTGTCTCAGTTGTTGGTAGAGCACATTGACAATCTAGGAGACGTCCATACTGTCACATAGCTAGCCACAATCACAACATTTGTGCCAATAAGCTAATAGCTAAAAAAACAATCAATTTTGTTTTGTTTATATTACGGAAATTAGGATCATAGCATTTATAAACAAATAGAAACGGCCAAATAGACCAGATGTATGTATGAAACTCTTGAACAATAATTTTAAAGTACCAACGGACAGACAGGGGGGGGACAGACAGGACTATCCAACCATACAGACATACAAGCAGCCACCGTTCAGAGCCCACCTCTCCGCGTCCATCAAGAAGGATTTGAAGAATTGACCCTAGATTCGAGCAAGGAATACTATATGATTAGCAATGTGTTCTACACCCCTATTGAGGCTCTCTGTAGGCCAGAAATGGCCATTTTTTAATATAGATGCGCCGTGAATAAATTCAGATCGAACCAAATTTTTTTGAAAGTTTGCTCATCTCTACTGTCTAGGTATTGAACAGAACTTTTTATACTTAGTTACCATTTACTGTACTAGTGATGTTATTATATGATTAATGACAATATGCATAACAAGCGCAAATCCAACCGCCATGCGATGACAAACTGACTACTGCTATATATGAAGGTTAATTATTTTTCTCTGCAGTGTCATCCACTGATCCATGCATGTCAGGATGAGGATCACAGCATGGTTCATCTCTAAATAAAGTCCCATTAAATGACTTCTCAACAGGGATCAATGTGCGTGTTATTGAAATAATGGTAGATGGACAACGCATGCAATCGAGTACCGCTTTACTCCTCTCCTAGACAAAATGTTGCTTCTAATTAGGAATTTAAAGGGATTTTTTTCCCAAAACAGACATCTATCACACATTCACAGGCTATTTAAAAACTGTCTCATAAATGGGAGTTAAACCACTGGAACTGTCAATGATCATGTCAGTGGGGGTCCCATGTCCCCTGTTTGAATGAAGTTGTGGTTGAGCATGCAACACATTTAATCACTAAGGGACTATTAAAAATATATGTGAATTCAAATAGAGAAAACAGACATGGTCACACATCCACAACATGCACAATTATCTGATGCTTCTCAGCAACATTTATTAACCCCTTAACGACCGCGGACGTAAAAGTTTGTCCTGATTTGCCGGTACTTCGCACACCAGGACTTACATTTACGTCCTGTGTATAACCGCGAGCATTGGAGCAGTGCTTGCGTCATACACAGCAGGTTCCAGCTGCTAGCAGCAGTCCGCCATTAACCACGCTGACATGCACAGATGTCCGCCATTAACCCCTCAGATGCCGTGATCAGTACAGATGACGGCATCAGCGGCAATGCGAAAGTCAAAATAGATGATCGGATAGCCCGCAGCGCTGCCACGGCAATCTGATCAACTCTATTGGCAGACGGAGGTCCCCTCACCTGCCACAGTCTGTCTCTTCGGGTCTTCTGCTCTGGTCTGAGATCGAGCAGACCAGAGCAGAAGATAGCCGATAATATTGATTAGTGCTATGCTCTATGAATAGCACTGAACAGTATTAGCAATCAAATGATTGCTATAGATCAGGGGTCCTCAAACTACGGCCTGCAGAGCGCATTTACCCGGCCCGCCGGTTGTTTTTGCCTTAGGACATTCCTGTGTTCCGAAAGATGCTTTTGGAACACAAGGATGCCTCTGTGAAGTCCCTGCGGCCCGCGTTTACTTTAAAAACGCGGGGACCGCCGGGAGCAGGCACACACAACGACGTCACTGACGTCCCATGCGTGCGCCCATGGCAACCGAGCGCGGAGCAGCAGAGAAGAAGCGAAGAAGCAAGGACGCGCGCGCTAGTAATAGGTAAGTGTTTACCAGCGGCGCGTCCCTTCGGTGTTCTGACCACCAATCCTCCGGTCCTGCTATGGCTGGAGCAGTGGACGGAACACTGAAATGGGGCAGTACACAGGCATACAGCCTCCAGCTATACTGTATCGCTGGAGGCTATATGCCTGTGGGGGAACATACTGCCAACGTAATTTGGGGGACTATATTGCCAGCCTAATGTGAGGGAACTATACTGCCAACGTAATTTGGGGGACTATACTGCCAACCTAATGTGGGGGAACATACTGCCAGCCTAATGTGGGGAACTATACTGCACCTAATGTGGGAGAACATACTGCACCTAATGTGGGGGAACATACTGCCAGCCTAATGTGGGGGACTATACTGCACCTAATGTGGGGGAACATACTGCACCTAATGTGGGGGACTCTACTGCCAGCCTAATGTGGGGGAACTATACTGCCAGCCTAATGTGGGGGACTACATTGCACCTAATGTGAGGGAACTATACTGCCAACGTAATGTGGGGGACTATATTGCACCTAATGTGGGGAACTATACTGCACCTAATGTGGGGGAACATACTGCACCTAATGTGGGGGAACATACTGCCAGCCTAATGTGGGGGACTATACTGCACCTAATGTGGGGGACTATATTGCACCTAATGTGGGGGAACTATACTGCCAGCCTAATGTGGGGGACTATATTGCACCTAATGTGGGGGAACTATACTGCCAGCCTAATGTGGGGGACTATATTGCACCTAATGTGGGGTAACTATACTGCCAGCCTAATGTGGGGGACTATAGTGCACCTAATGTGGGGGGACTATACTACCAACGTAATGTGGGGGACTATATTGCACCTAATGTGGGGGAACTATACTGCCAGCCTAATGTGGGGGACTATATTGCACCTAATGTGGGGGAACATACTGCAAGCCTAATGTGGGGACTATATTGCACCTAGTGTGGGCAAACTATACTGCACCTAATGTGGGGGAACTACAACCTAATGTGGGTGAACTATACTAAACCTAATGTGGGGGGGAACTACAACCTAATGTAGGGGAACTACTACCGAATGTGGGGGAACTATACTGCCAACCTAATATGGGGGAAGTATACTGCACCTAATGTGGGGGAATTGTACTTCACTTAATGTGGGGGAATTGTACTGCACCTAATGTGGGGGAATTGCACTGCACCTAATGTGGGGGAATTGTACTGCACCTAATGTGGGGGAATTGTACTGCACCTAATGTGGGGGAATTGTACTGCACCTAATGTGGGGGAATTGTACTGCACCTAATGTGGGGGAACTGTACTGCACCTAATGTGGGGGAACTGTACTGCCAACCCTAATGTGGGGTACCTGTACTGCCAACCCGAATGTGGGGGAACTACAACCTAATGTGGAGGATCTATACTGCCAACCTAATGTGGGGGGAACTGTGCTGTGTACTTAAAGTGTTAGTCCACTAATAAGATATATAAGTGTGCATAGGAATTTATTCATGTTTTGTTATCTATAGTCCGGCCCTCCAACGGTCTGAGGGACCGTGAACTGGCCCCCCATTTAAAAAGTTTGAGGACCCCTGCTATAGATAGTCCCCTATGGAGACATAAAAAGTGTAAAAAAAAAAAGCTGAAAAATGTAAAAATAAAAAAAAGTGAAAAATCCCCTCCCCAATAAAAATGAAAATTGTCAGTTTTTCCCATTTTACCCCCAAAAAGCGTAATTTTTTTTAATAAACATATTTGGTATCGCCGCGTGTGTAAATGTGAATGGCGTAAACGTAAAAAATAAAAAAAGTCCAAAATGTTGCTTTTTTGTCACATTTTATTCCCAAAAAATGTATAAAAAATTATGTAAAAGTTTTAGATATGCAAATGTGGTATCGAAAATGTGGTAATTTTTACCGTAAAGTGTACAGTGTCAAAACAAAACCCTCCAAAATGGGCAAAATTGTGGTTTTCATTTAAATTTCCTCCCTAAAAAAATATTTATTTGGGTTTGCTGTACATTTTATGGTAAAATGAGAGGTTCCATTACAAAGTACAATTGGTCACGTAAAAACAAGCCCTAATATGGGCCTGTAGATGGAAATATAAAAGAGTTATGGATTTTAGAAGGCGAGGAGGAAAAACCGAAAACGCAAAAATAAAATTGGCGTGGTCCTTAAGGTTAAAATGGGCTTGGTCCTTAAGGGGTTAAACTAACAGGTCATTAGTGTAATTTATCATCATGAAGTGCAAGCCCACTAGTCACGTCACAACCACCTGTAAGTAGTGGGTCCCTAACGTCCCTAGCATAAAATAGCGTAGCACTGTGCGGCGACCATCACCACCACAACCCCAGTGCCCACAGGAGGAATGACCCACTACTCAAACCAGTCCCAGGGCCGCACCTCCCCATAGACACGGTGCCGCTGCAGCAATGGATGCCGCACAGCACTGCACTAATGTGAACAATGTGTAAAAGCTCACTTACCATGTGTTCCCAGTCAGACTGGGAGGCTGCCTGAAAGGAAGCGGCCCTGTGCTGCTTCCTGCTAATTTATATAGGGCTGGGCTGAGGGGGAGTGGCAGATTGCAGACCAAGTAAAGACAACCAAAAAAGAGGGGGATAGAAAACTCAATGTGAATTCAAATAGAGAAAACAGACATGCACAATTATCTAATGCTTCTCAGCAACATTTATTAAACTAACAGGTCGTTAAAAATAGTGCTGGGTGACCGCCACTCAATTCAAGCAGGGAACAAGGTTACCTCATTTTTGTGATCACTGAGGTCCCATCAGTTGGTTTCCAACTAAAAAGACAAAAAAAATAAAAAATAAAATACATGTACTATTACACTTTTTTTTTTTGGGGGGGGGGGGGTAAAGCATCTCTTCACTGGGGGTTCCACCACTGGAACTCTCACTAATCACAAGAATGGGAGTCCTATGTTCCCTGTTTCAATGGACTTGAGGACACTATGGAAATGCTGGAAAATAGATGAGCACTATAACCGCCACTCCATTCAAGTGAGAAGAGGACCCCAGCTCTTATTATTGTCGAATCCTACTGTATTACCAATTGAAAAAAAAAAAAAAAAGTGGAAAAAAATTATTAGAAGTCTTTTAGGCAACTAATTTGGTCATTTGCAGGGGTGTGCAGTTCTGTATAGCAAACTCCAAACCCATCTAAATAGAGGCAACATTTACTCTGCTTTTGCTTTATTGGGATTAGCAAACTTACTAATATGTATGGGTTTGTTTTATGAGTTTACTCTTATTATCTCTTTCTAGACAAGTCATGCAAAAGCTACTCATCCTGTCCGAAACCTCTGCTCCTGTCAGTGACTGCTCAATTCCCCGCCTGCTGCTGCATAGACCCATATATAATGCTGAGCACAGGAGTGATCTGCAGATCAGGCAGAAGCAGTCACTGTTAGCATTTTGAGGGAAGCCTTTGAGTCCACCTGGGTTAGGGATATGATCCCCACTGTGACCTCTGCAACCCCAATAGCTACGCCACAGGGCCTTGTCATGTTGGATCTTTAAATACTTGTGCATGTGTAAATTATGTACCCCCGAACGAAGCAATGGCAAAATGCATGTCTGGATGTAGCTCACATTCTGGTCTGAATTACATTGCTTTTTCATTCATGGATAAGTTTTGACACTTCTAAGAGAATTTCCTGCATATTTCATTATATTTACCTGATTATTTGGGTCAGTACATCCTTGCTTTCTTGCTTTTCATATTATGCTTACGTAATGTTTCCTAGTCTATTTACTGTTGTAATACAGTAAATATTATAATATACGGACCTATTGGTCTCCGCTTCTGTGTGAGAATCCTCATTTTTAAGCTTACATTTTCACTACGTCCTGCAAAATATAGATAAATTCATTGTTTATTACAGCTATGTTCTGTGTCTCTTGCTTTTATTCCAAAAATCACTCGCCCCTCAAGCCCTTATTGACCATTTTTTTAGTTATTTAACAAAAAAAATGAGGGTCAATGATGTAGTCCGCCGAATCCAATGAAGTCCTCTGCATACACGGATCTGAAATGGAAAGAAAAGACAGGAAAAATAGGTTAGTACATTTAGCGGAAAAAAGTAATGAATGAAGAAGTAACATGTGCGTGTGTGTGTGTGTATATATATATATAACCGCCCCTCAACATACGATGGTAATCCGTTCCAAACGGACCATCGTTTGTTGAAACCATCGCATGTTGAGGGATCCGTGCAATGTAAAGTATAGGACAGTGGTCTACAACCTGCGGACCTCCATATGTTGCAAAACTACAACACCCAGCATTCCCGGACAGCCAACGGCTGTCTGGGCATGCTGGGAGTTGTAGTTTTGCAACATCTGGAGGTCCGCAGGTTGAAGACCACTGGTAGAGGAAGTTGTACTCCCCGGTCCCCGCCGCTCTGGACCGTCACCGCTTCCATTACTGTCGCCGCGTCCCCGACGCTCCGGCAAGGCCTCTGCTTCCCCGGCATCTTCGCTCTCTGTCGCCGCTCTCCGTTGCCGCCATCACGTCGCTACGCACGCCGCTCCTATTGGATGATGGGACGGCGTGCGCAGCGACGTGATGATGACGATGGAGAGCGCTGACGATGCAGGGGATCCTGAAGAGGAAGTGCCGGAGCCCAGAGGACAGGTAAGTGATCGTCAGCGGACCACACGGGTCACTGTAAACGGCTATCCGGCGGCAGCTGAAGCAGTCAGAGCTGCCGGATAGCCGTTTATGCGATGGCCCCGAAATACTTATTTTAAGGATTTAATAAGTCGCTCCTGCTGATTTTTTTCCACTTTCTCAAACATTTGTTCTTATATTTTTTGTGGGTAACCCCTTTCTTTTAATCTATCTGATAGTTCTTTTGCTTGCTGTAGATGTGTTTTATGGTCGCTATTTATACGCTTGAGCCGTATGAATTGCCCTTACGGTAGATGACTTTTTACTCTGTATGGATGGCAGCTTTCATAATGTAGCAAGGAATTCTTGGCTATCGTTTTTCTGAATCCTGTTGTTTTAATGATATACAGTGCCTTGTGAAGGTATTCGGCCCCCTTGAACTTTTCGAGCTTTTACCACATTTCAGGCTTCAAACATAAAGATATAAAACTGTAATTTTTTGTGAAGAATCAACAACAAGTGGGACACAATCATGGAGTGGAACAAACTTTATTGGATATTTCAAACTTTTTTAACAAATAAAAAACTGAAAAATTGGGTGTGCAAAATTATTCAGCTCCCTTAAGTTAATACTTTGTAGCGCCACCTTTTGCTGCGATTACAGCTGTAAGTCGCTTGGGATATGTCTCTATCAGTTTTGCACATCGAGAGACTGAAATTGTTGCCCATTCCTCCTTGCAAAACAGCTGGAGCTCAGTGAGGTTGGATGGAGAGGGTTTGTGAACAGCAGTTTTCAGTTCTTTCCACAGATTCTCGATTAGATTCAGGTCTGGACTTTGACTTGGCCATTCTAACACCTGGATATGTTTATTTGTGAACCATTCCATTGTAGATTTTGCTTTTTGTTTTGGATCATTGTCTTGTTGAAAGACAAATCTCCATCCCAGTCTCAGGTCTTTTGCAGACTCCAACAGGTTTTCTTCCAGAATGGTACTGTATTTGGCGCCATCCATCTTCTCATCAATTTGAACCATCTTGCCTGTCCCTGGTGATGAAAAGCAGGCCCAAACCATGATGCTGCCACCCCCATGTTTGACAGTGGGGATGGTGTGTTCAGGTTGATGAGCTGTGTTGCTTTTATGCCAAACATAACGTTTTGCATTGTTGCAAAAAAGTTCGATTTTGGTTTCCTCTGACCAGAGCACCACATGTTTGGTGTGTCTCCCAGGTGGCTTGTGGCAAAATTTAACCCCTTAAGGACGCAGGATGTACTCAAACGTCCCCTTTTCCGAGTCCTTAAGGACTCAGGACGTTTGAGTACGTCCTGTGAAATCCCGGCCCCCCGCCGCTAGCCGGAGGGGAGCCGGTGCCCGATGCCTGCTGAAATCGTTCAGCAGGCATCGGGGCATATCGCCCAGGGGGGTCATTATGCCCCCCCATGTCGGCGATGGCCGCAGATCGCTGGACAATTCAGTCCAGCGATCTGCGGCAGATTCCGGGTCAATTGGGTCTCCAGTGACCCGGTGACCCGGAAATACAGGCTGTTCGGGGCCGTCTCCGACGGCCCCGAACAGCCAGAGCCTGCAGGGGTGAGGTGGCACTGGTGCCACCTCACGATCGCCCTGATTCGTCGGCCGGATTACCGGCCGACCAATCAGGGCGCCTGCTGCGGGTGTCACTCCCGCAACCCGCTCCGCCCCTCTTCCGGAGGACGTGAGCGGGTGCGGGACGTGCACCCCAGGTGCTGGGGACCCCGATCCCCGGCGTCAATGTTGGGATCGGGGCCCCAGGAGCGATGGCCGCGGCGGAGACGACGAGGGACTGACCTGTGCGGCGAGGATCGTTGGAGGTGAGTGACAGCCTCCTGCTGTTGCTTAGCAACAGCTCCCAGCATGCAAAAAGGGCATGCTGGGAGCTGTAGTTATGCAACAGCAGGAGGCAAACCACCACAACTCCCAGCATGCCCTTATGGGCATGCTGGGACTTGTAGTTTTGCAACAGCTGGAGGCACATTTTTTCTATGGAAAAGTGTACCTTCAGCTGTTGTGTAACTACAACTCCCAGCTTGCACCAACAGCTAAAGTGCATGCTGGGAGTTGTAGTAGTGCATCTGCTGGTTGCATAACTACAACTCCCAGCATGCCCGTTGGCTGTCGTTGACTGCTGGGAGTTGTAGTTTTGCAACAGCTGAAGGCACACTGAGTTATGTAGCAAACCAGTGTGTCTCCAGCTGTTGCATAACTACAGTCCCCAGCATCCCCAGCCAAAGTAGTATGCCTCCAGCTGTTGCATAACTACAAGACCCAGCATGCCCTTCCGCTGTCCGTACATGCTGGGGGTTGTAGCTTTTGCAACAGCTGAAGGCACACTGGTTGCAAAACACTGAGTTTGTTACCAAACTCTGTGTTTCACAACCAGTGTGCCTCCAGCTGTTGCAAAACTACAACTCCCAGCATGCACTGATAGACCGTACATGCTGGGAGTTGTAGTTTTTGCAACAGCTGGATGTTCCCCCCCCCAATGTGAACGTACAGGGTACACTCACATGGGCGGAGGATTACAGCAAGTATCCGGCTGCAAGTTTGAGCTGCGGCAAATTTTCTGTCGCAGCTCAAACTGGCAGCGAGAAACTACTGTGAACCCCTGCCCGTGTGACTGTACCCTAAAAACACTACACTAACACACAATAAAAAGTAAAAAACACTACGTATACACATACCCCTATACAACCCCCCTCACCTCCCCAATAAAAATGAAAAACGTCTGGTGCGCCACTGTTTCCAAAACGGAGCCTCCAGCGGTTGCAAAACTACAACTCCCAGCATGCACTGATAGACCGTACATGCTGGGAGTTGTAGTTTTGCAACAGCTGGACGTTTCCAAAACCCCCCCCCCCCCCCCCAATGTGAACGTACAGGGTACACTCACATGGGCGGAGGATTACAGTAAGTATCCGGCTGCAAGTTTGAGCTGCGGCTCAAACTGCCAGCGTGAAACTACTGTGAACCCCCGCCCATGTGACTGTACCCTAAAAACACTACACTACACTAACACACAATAAAATAAAAAGTAAAAATCACTACAAATACACATACCCCTACACAGCCCCCCTCCCCAATAAAAATGAAAAACGTCTGGTACGCCACTGTTTCCAAAACAGAGCCTCCAGCTGTTGCAAAACAACTACTCCCAGTATTGCCAGATAGCCACTGACTGTCCAGGCATGCTGGGAGTTTTACAACAGCTGGAGGCACCCTGTTTGGGAATCACTGGCGTAGAATACCCCTATATCCTCCCCCATGCAAGTCCCTAATTTAGGCCTCAAATGCGCATGGCGCTCTCACTTTGGAGCCCTGTCGTATTTCAAGGCAACAGTTTAGGGTCACATATGGGGTATCGCCGTACTCGGGAGAAATTGTGTTACAAATTTTGGGGGGTATTTTCTGCTTTTACCCTTTTTAAAAATGTAAAATTTTTGGGAAAAGAGGCATTTTAGGTAAAAAAAAATTTTTTTTTTTACATATGCAAAAGTCGTGAAACACTTGTGGGGTATTAAGGTTCACTTAACCCCTTGTTACGTTCCCCGAGGGGTCTAGTTTGCAAAATGGTATGCCATGTTTTTTTTTTTTGCTGTCCTGGCACCATAGGGGCTTCCTAAATGCGGCATGCCCCCAGAGCAAAATTTGCTTTCAAAAGCCAAATGTGACTCCTTCTCTTCTGAGACCTGTAGTGCGCCAGCAGAGCACTTTTCACCCCCATATGGGGCGTTTTCTGAATCGGGAGAAATTGGGCTTCAAATTTTGGGGGGTATTTTCTGCTTTAACCCTTTGTAAAAATGTAAATTTTTTGGGAAACCAAGCATTTTAGGTAAATTTTTTTTTTGTTTTTTTTTTTACATATGCAAAAGTTGTGAAACCCCTGTGGGGTATTAAGGTTCACTTTACCCCTTGTTACGTTCCCCAAGGGGTCTAGTTTCCAAAATGGTATGCCATGTGTTTTTTTTTGCTGTCCTGGCACCATAGGGGCTTCCTAAATGCGGCATGCCCCCAGAGCAAAATTTCCTTCAAAAAAGCCAAATGTGACTCCTTCTCTTCTGAGACCTGTTGTGCGCCAGCAGAGCACTTTTCACCCCCATATGGGGTGTTTTCTGAATCGGGAGAAATTGGGCTTCAAATTTTGGGGGGTATTTTCTGCTTTAACCCTTTGTAAAAATGTACATTTTTTGGGAAACCAAGCATTTTAGGTACATTTTTTTTTTTTTTACATATGCAAAAGTTGTGAAACCCCTTTGGGGTATTAAGGTTCACTTTACCCCTTTTTACGTTCCCCAAGGGGTCTAGTTTGCAAAATGGTATGCCATCTGGGGTTGTTTGCTGTCCTGGCACCATAGGGGCTTCCTAAATGCGGCATGCCCCCAGAGCAAAATTTCCTTCAAAAAAGCCAAATGTGACTCCTTCTCTTCTGAGACCTGTAGTGCGCCAGCAGAGCACTTTTCACCCCCATATGGGGTGTTTTCTGAATCGGGAGAAATTGGGCTTCAAATTTTGGGGGGTATTTTCTGCTATTACCCTTTTTAAAAATGTAAAACTTTTGGGAAACCAAGCATTTTAGGAAATTATTTTTTTTTTTTTTACGTATGCAAAAGTTGAGAATCACCTGTGGGGTATTAAGGTTTACTTTACCCCTTGTTTTGTTCCCCGAGGGGTCTAGTTTCCAAAATGGTATGCCATGTGTTTTTTTTTGCTGTTCTGGCACCATAGGGGCTTCCTAAATGTGACATGCCCCCCAAAAACCATTTGTCGCTCCTTCCCTTCTGAGCCCTCTACTGCGCCCGCCGAACAATTAACATAGACATATGAGGTATGTGCTTACTCGAGAGAAATTGGGTTTCAAATACAAGTAAAAATTTTCTCCTTTTTACCCCTTGCAAAAATTCAAAAATTGGGTCTACAAAAACATGCGAGTGTAAAAAATGAAGATTGTGAATTTTCTCCTTCACTTTGCTGCTATTCCTGTGAAACACCTAAAGGGTTAAAACGCTGACTGAATGTCATTTTGAATACTTTGGGGGATGCAGTTTTTATAATGGGGTCATTTATAGGGTATTTCTAATATGAAGGCCCTTCAAATCCACTTCAAACCTGAACTGGTCCCTGAAAAAAAGCGAGTTTCGAAATTTTGTGAAAAATTGGAAAATTGCTGCGGAACTTTGAAGCCCTCTGGTGTCTTCCAAAAGTAAACACTTGTCAATTTTATGATGCAAACATAAAGTAGACATATTGTATATGTGAATAAAAAAAAATATTTTGAATATCCATTTTCCTTACAAGCAGAGAGCTTCAAAGTTAGAAAAATGCAAAATTTTCAAATTTTTCATCAAATTTTGGGATTTTTCACCAAGAAAGGATGCAAGTTACCACAAAATTTTACCACTAAGTTAAAGTAGAATATGTCACGAAAAAACAATCTCGGAATCAGATTGATAACTAAAAGCATTCCAGAGTTATAAATGTTTAAAGTGACAGTGGTCAGAATTGCAAAAAATGGCTGAGTCCTTAAGGTGAAAAAGGGCTCAGTCCTTAAGGGGTTAAACAACACTTTTTATGGATATCTTTAAGAAATGTCTTTCGTCTTGCCACTCTTCCACGGATTTGTGCAGTAAACGACTCATTGTTGTCCTATGGACAGAGTCTCCCAACTCAGCTGTAGATCTCTGCAGTTCATCCAGAGTGATCATGGGCCTCTTGGCTGCATCTCTGATCAGTCTTCTCCTTGAATGAGCTGAAAGTTTAGTGGGATGGCCAGGTCTTCGTAGATTTGCAGTGGTCTGATACTTGAGAAATCTTTTTGTATCCAAATCCGGCTTTAACCTCTTAAGGACCCATGACGTATGCATACGTCATCACACCCTGGGTCTTAAGGACCCATGACGTATGCATACGTCATGGTCTTTTCCTGGTCTCCGCCACTCACCCGGCGGAGATCAGAAGCGGATCCCTGCTGAAATCCTTCAGCAGGGATTCAGGGCAAACGCCGAGGGGGGCCATGTAGGAGATCGCCCTTGCGATCTGCGGCGATACCGGGCTGATTGGGTCTCTGGGACCCGACCGCCCGGTAATTTCGTATGATCCCGGCTGTCAAAGACAGCCAGGACCATGCTAAAGTATAGGAGCGAGGTGGCAAGCCTGTCACCTCCTCCTATTCCCTGCGATCCGTCGGTTAGTTAACCGACAAATCGCAGGGGGGGGGGGGCGGTTACTTCCTCCTGCCCTGCCCGGCCCCTTGAAGTCCGGAGAGGACGGGAGGAAGACCGGAGGATGCGGCGGGGGAAGGTGGAAGTGCTGGGGACTGGCCCCGGTACTTACCTCGTCCCTGAAGACCCGGATCCCGGCGAGGAAGATGGCGGCGGCGGCGACAGGTGAGTAGATCTTCAGCCGCGGTCGGGCCCTTTACAGCAATGCACGTCGCCGTAAAGCGACATGCATTGCTGTATTGGGACCCTGTATACTACAACTCCCAGCATGCCCAGACAGCCCTTGGCATCTGGGCATGCTGGGAGTTGTAGTTTTGCAACATCTGGAGGTCCACAGTTTGGAGACCACTGTGCCCTTCCAGAGGTTGCAAAACTACACATCCTCAACATGCCCTTACTGTCCAGGCATGCTGGGAGTTGTAGTTCTGTAACATCTGGCCCTTCAGATGTTGCAGAACTACAACTCCCAGCATGCCTTGACAGTTTTGGCATACTGGGAGTTGTAGTTTTGCAACATCTGGAAGGGCACAGATTGGGAACCACTGTATTAGTGGTCTGCAAACTGTAGTCCTCCAGATGTTGCAAACTACAACTCCAAGCATGCTGGGAGTTGTAGTTCAGCAACATCTGGCTCTAAAGATGTTGCCGAACTACTACTCCCAGCATGCCTGAGAATGTTTGGGAGTTGTGGTTTTGCAACAACAGGAGGCACACTGGTTGGGAAACATTGTCTGTTTCCTAACTCAGTGTTTCCCAACCCGTGTGCCTCCAGCTGTTGCAAAACTATAACTACCAGCATGCACTGATAGACTGTGCATGCTGGGAGTTGTAGTTTTGCAACAGCTGGAGGTCCCCCCCCCTGTGAATGTACAGGGTACATTCACATGGGCAGGGGCTTACAGTGAGTATCAGGCTGCAAGTTTGCGATGCAGCAAATTTTGCGCGGCAGCTCAAACTCGCAGCGGGAAAATCGCTGTAACCCCCCCTGCCCGTGTGACTGTACCCTAAAAACACTACACTACACTAACACAAAATAAAATAAAAAGTAAAAAACACTACATATACACATACCCCTACACAGCCCCCTCCCCTCCCCAATAAAAATGAAAAACGTCTGGTACGCCACTGTTTTCAAAATGGAGCCTCCAGCTGTTGCAAAACAACAACTCCCAATATTGCCGGACAGCCATCGACTGTCCAGCTGGAGGCACCCTGTTTGGGAATCACTGGCGTAGAATACCCCTATGTCCACCCCTATGCAAATCCCTAATTCAGGCCTCAAATGCGCATGGCGCTCTCACTTTGGAGCCCTGTCGTATTTCAAGGCAACAGTTTAGGGTCACTTATGGGGTATCGCCGTACTCGGGAGAAATTGCCTAACAAATTTTGGGGGGCTTTTTCTCCTTTCACCCCGTATGAAAAGGTGAAGTTGGGGTCTACACCAGCATGTTAGTGTAAAAAAATAAATTTTTTACACTAACATGCTGGTGTTGCCCTATACTTTTCATTTTGACAAGAGGTAAAAGGGAAAAAAGCCCCCCAAAATTTGTAATGCAATTTTTCCTGACTACGGAGATACCCCATATGTGGGCGCAAAGTGCTCTGGGGGCGCACAACAAGGCCCAGAAGGGAGAGTGCACCATGTACATTTGAGGTGATTTGCACAGGGGTGGCTGATTGTTACAGCGGTTTTGACAAACGCAAAAAAAAAAAAAAAAAACACATGTGACCCCATTTCGGAAACTACACCCCTCACGGAATGTAATGAGGGGTGCAGTGAGAATTTACACCCCACTCTTTGGAACAGTGGGCTGCGCAAATTAAAAATTTTGTACAGCCCACTGTTCCAAAGATCTGACAGACACCAGTGGGGGGGGGTAAATGCTCACTGTACCCCTTGTTACGTTCCTCAAGGGGTCTAGTTTCCAAAATGGTATGGCATGTGGGCATTTTTTGCTGTCCTGGCACAATAGGCGCTTCCTAAATGCGACATGCCCCCGAGCAAAATTTGATCTCAAAAAGCCAAATATGACTCCTTCTCTTCTGAGCATTGTAGTTCGCCCGTAGTGCACTTCAGGTCAACTTATGGGGTACCTCCATACTCAGAAGAGATGGGGTTACAAATTTTGGGGGTATTTTCTGCTATTAACCCTTGCAAAAATGTGAAATTTTGGGGGAAACCCACATTTTATTGAAAATTTTAAACATTTTTTTTACATATGCAAAAGTCATGAAACACCTGTGGGGTATTAAGGCTCACTTTATTCCTTGTTACGTTCCTCAAGGGGTCTTGTTTCCAAAATGGTATGCCATGTGGGCTTTTTTTCCTGTTCTGGCACCATAGGGGCTTGCTAAATGCAACATGCCCCCGAAAAACCATTTCAGAAAAATGTACGCTCCAAAATCCCCTTGTAGCTCCTTCCCTTCTGAGCCCTCTACTGCGCCCGCCGAACACTTTACATAGACATATGAGGTATGTGCTTACTCGAGAGTAAATGGGCTACAAATATAAGTATACATTTTATCTCCTTTTACCCCTCGTAAAAATTCAAAAATTGGGTCTACAAGAACATGCGAGTGTAAAAAAGGAAGATTGTGAATTTTCTCCTTCACTTTGCTGCTATTCCTGTGAAACACCTAAAGGGTTAAAATGCTGACTGAATGTCATTTTTAATACTTTGGGGGGTGCAGTTTTTATAATGGGGTCATTTGTGGGGTATTTCTAAGATGAAGACCCTTCAAATTCACTTCAAACCTGAACTGGTCCCTGAAAAATTGTGATTTTGGAAATTTTGTGAAAAATTGGAAAATTGCTGCTGAACTTTGAAGCCCTCTGGTGTCTTCCAAAAGTAAAAACTCGTCAATTTTATGATGCAAATATAAAGTAGACATATTGTATATGTGAATAAAAAAAATAATATTTGGAATAACCATTTTCATTACAAGCAGAGAGCTTCAAAGTTAGAAAATTGCAAAATTTTCAAATTTTTCATCAAATTTGGGGATTTTTCACCAAGAAAGGATGCAAGTTGCCAAAAAATTTTACCACTAAGTTAAAGTAGAATATGTCACGAAAAAACAATCTCGGAATCAGAATGATAACTAAAAGCATTCCAGAGTTATTAATGTTTAAAGTGACAGTGGTCAGATGTGCAAAAAATGGCCGGGTCCTAAGGTGTAAAATGGCTGGGTCCTTAAGGGGTTAAAGGGTTTTTTATATTTATCAACTGGCTCAAGAAAGTTAAACAGATTTGTAAATTACTTCTATTAAAACATCTTAATCCTTTCAGTACTTATGAGCTTCTGAAGTTAAGGTTGTTCTTTTCTGTCTAAGTGCTCTCTGATGACACATGTCTCAGGAACCGCCCAGTTTAGAAGAGGTTTGCTATGGGGATTTGCTTCTAAACTGGGTGATTCCTGAGACACGTGTCATCAGAGAGCACTAAGTACTGAAAGGATTAAGATTTTTTAATAGAAGTAATATACAAATCTGTTTATCTTTCTGGAGCCAGTTGATATATAAAAAAAAGTGTTTTTTTCCCTGGATAACCCCTTTAACCCCTGCCTGGTGTGTTCCTTGTTCTTCATGATGCTCTATGCGCTTTAAATGGACCTCTGAGACTATCACAGTGCAGGTGCATTTATACGGAGACTTGATTACACACAGGTGGATTCTATTTATCATCATTAGTCATTTAGGTCAACATTGGATCATTCAGAGATCCTCACTGAAATTCTGGAGATAGTTTGCTGCATGTCCAATTTTGCACGCCCAATTTTTCAGTTATTTGTTAAAAAAGTTTGAAATGTCCAATAAATTTTGTTCCACTTCATGATTGTGTCCCATTTGTTGTTGATTCTTCACAAAAAAATTACAGTTTTATATCTTTATGTTTGAAGCCTGACATGTGGCAAACGGTCGAAAAGTTCAAGGGGGCCGAATACTTTCACAAGGCACTGTAATTTTCAATTATAATTTTAATATCCAGAAACTCTTAGGTATTATCATCAAAAACATATGTAAAAAACATATTTTCTGGTATTCAGGTAATAAACAAAATCTGATAATGCATTTTTCGACCCCTCCCAGACAACAAAAATGTCATCCATGAAACGTATCAACAATTTAATAATGCCTTACAAACATGGTGAAAAAAATATTAGCATATATACAAGATATGGGCATGCCCATGGCAGTTCCATGTCCTGCCTATACCAGGTCTTACCATGTTTGGAGGCATTATTTTTTAATATAAGGAGCAGTGCTTTTGTTACAAAATTAATAAAATCCTGAGACCTGTCTGTACATGATAGAAACTGTCTGACCGCCTGTCCTTTGATAACACACCAATGAACACCGTAATAAATAAAGCTATGCAAAAAAAAATAGTTTCATTTTAGTACAAGACTCATAATTGACAGCAGTAGCTAAAAATAATCCAGTAATAACATTTAAGAAAAATAAAACAATAGGAGACCTGATAAAAATAAAAAATAATAAACTACAAGCAAATAAAAAGAACTTGCTTACTGATAATACCCCCAAGAATTGCAACTATTGCCAATACAACCTAGCAAAAAATACCTTTAATTTGGGAGGTACACAGATAACTGTTAAACAATTAATTGCTTAAAAACAAAATCTGTAGTTTATTGTATGCTCTGACCTTGTGGGAGATTTTATATTGGCAAGACAAAAGATCTCTCTGTATTAGAATAAGAGAGCACTTACACTCACCCAGAACCAGAAGGAGCACCGCGGTTCATAGAGTATATGCAGAATGAACATGGAGGGGAAATTGCAGCCCTGAAGTTTGCCGGCATTGAAAGAGTCTTTTGTGCAGCTCGTGGTCATGTATTTATGATGTGCGAAAGTCGCACGTAGGCAAAAAATCCCTTACAAAAATTCTGCTCCAGGTCTGACCTGGAGTTCACAACTCCTGTATGAGAGCAAATTTAAAAAGTCACAAAAAAAGTCTCAGCTGCAACTTTTTGGTTTTGCTTATGTGCTCCAAGATTATCAACCCTCTGTGATAGTATGATAAATATGTAGCACATAAGCAATACTTAAGAAAAATAAATAAATAAATAAATAATTATAAATGCCTTGAGAATTTGCTTACATAAGCAAACAATGATAAATGTCCCCCAATGAGTGTTGAATTTGCTTGGTAAACTAACCCCTTCTTTACAACATCTAAGTCAAAAACACTTTCAAGGAGGAAGGATATCATTGTCAAAGTCTACAAAAAAAAAGACATCTTCACAGCTGTAAATACAGAGGATTTATCTTAAAATGTAAACCATTGGTAACAAAGGAAAGGTCAGATAAAACTTTGCAAGACATTTATAAAAGTTAGATTTAGTTATTTCTGTAACATGATTCTTTGGGCACTTGAAACCAAGAATAATTTATACGAAAATGAGGAGAAGGGAAGAGAAAATAAAAAGAAGGGCTTGTGATTTGAAGCATTCCATATTATCTAGGGGAAACAAACGCTATGGCATGGATATGTACGGTTGTCAATAGAACTAGGTCACTGGTATTTATTGATGTGGCTATGAATAGAAATAACAGGATAAATTCTAAAGTGTGTAAAGCTATACTTTCTGCTAAGATGTCACATTCTGCAAAACTGTACTGATCGATAATAACTCAAAATTTAGGAAATTTAAGTCTTGAGCTGAGACTGTGATACCCCTGAAACACCTAGTAATACCCCAAAATGCCCCATTGGAGCCCAATTAAGGGGATAGTCCTTCTTCAGACATATCAGGACTGTTGGCACTTAAGATGACATATGGTGGCATGCACGTACATCCAAACTTAACGAAGTACTCCGCCCCTAGAAATCTTATCCCTTATCCAAAGCATCTTGACTGCGGCACCCCAGACATCCGGTGCATGGAGTGAACTTTGCTCCGTGTCGGATGACTGGCGATGCGGGGTGGAGGCTCGTGATGTTACAACCATACCCCGCTTGTGACATCACAGCCACACCCCTTCAGTGCAAGTCTATGGGAGGGGGGCACTGATGGGTGTCACGAGCCTCCAGTGCCGCAGCAATCATTATAAATTAATGCCAGTTGCAGCAGGGAGATCGCGGGGGTCCCCAGCAGCGGGACCCCGTGATCAGACATCTTATTCCCTATCCTTTCGATAGGGGATAAGATGTCTAGGGACGAAGTACCCCTTTCAGAGCCATGATAATGTGAACTAGCTTGTAAAACTTGTAATTTTTATACAAACCATAAAAGAAAATTATCATGTTGTCTTGGTATGTGGATTTCATGATTTCATGGAACTTTAGCTTCTGAATAAATGTGTGTTTTCTGCTAGAAGACACTTGTTACCTGGGAATTAAATCTCAAGCCATCTTCTCTTCCACTGACATTACTTTAATTATCAGACCAATCATTATTTCACATATTATAGCTAACCTAGGTTTTAACCTTGTCTCCTTCCTCACCCTATGTCATAAATAAGAGGTAGACCCGAAGAAAACAATCACAGAATGGTTTAATTGCATTTGCTACTGTACATATTCACCAATCATTATTACTAGGAGATCTTATTAGAATTGCTTCAAAAGTCAAGTTTTACAGATGCGATTACCACACACCCCCACACATTTATTAAAATTGGTGTTTATCAGTCATTAAAAAAAAACTTTGTTGGAGTGCAACAATAGTGGGACTATTAAAGTGTAAAAAATTGTAAAACAAAAAGCAAAAAATATTACAAAAAAGTAAAAAAAAAAAGTTAAAAATTTTTAAAAAATTTGAAAAATCACCCCCCAATAAAAATGTAAATTGTCTGTTTTTCCCATTTTACCCCCAGAAAGTGTAAAAAAAATAATAATTAATAAACATATTTGGTATCGCCACGTGCATAAATGTATGAACTATCAAAATATAATGTAATTCATCCCATATGGTGAATTGCATAAACATAAAAAAAAAAATAAAAAAAATTGATGCTTTTTTGTCACATAATAATTAAAAAATTTAAAAGTTTAATATATGCAAATGGAGTATGAATAAAAAGTACAGATCACGGTGCAAAACATGAGCCCTCATACCACCACTTATATGAAAAAATGAAAAAGTCATAGGTCATCAAAATAGAAGGATTTTAAACGCACTAATTTTGTTAAAAAATTTGAGATTTTTTCAAAGCAGTACAATAATAGAAAAGTAGATAATCATGGGTATCATTTTATTCATATTAACCCACAGAATAAAGAAAACATGTGATTTTTTTACCGTAGATTGTACAGCGTGAAAACGAAACCTTCCCAAATTTGCAAAATTGCCGTATTCTTTTCAATTTCCCCACACAAATAGTATTTTTATTTTTATTTCTCCATACATTTTATGGTAATTATTATTTTATGGGTTATGTCATTACAAAGGACAACTGGTCGCACAAAAAATAAGCCATCATACTAGTCTGTGGGTGAAAATATAAAAGAGTTCTAATTTTTAGAAGGCGAGGAGGAAAAAACAAAAACGCAAAAATTAAATTGGCTGCATGGTTAAGGCCAAAATGGGCTGTGTCCTTAAGGGGTTAAAGGAAACTTGTCATCAGATTTTAGTATATATCTATATATATCTATATCTCTATATATATATATTTATATATATGTGTGTATATGCATATATATATATATATATATATATATATATATGCATATATATATATATATATATATATATATATATATATATATATATACTGCGCCGCAACACATTATATGTGGTAAAATTTTCCTCCTCACAATCCCCGGGAGACATTACTGTCTGCAGGGATGGTGAGGGTATGAAGTTACAAAGTCTATCCCCGCTGACCCCGTAAGTGATTTCCTGGATGGGGAGCTATACTTACCTAGTCCTTCTACTCCGGCTGTAATCACGGCCCCTCAGCATGACAGCATGGACGTGGCAAGCATCAGTTCTTCTCCGTCTAAGCATTATATTTGGTAAAATCTCATGACAGGTTCCCTTTAATGCTGCTGTCCCCTCAAAATAACTCAACACACAGCCCAATATTGGGCAAACAGTCACAAAAACTTGAAAAAGGTATCATGAAGCTACTGACACGTTGTACCCATAGACTTTGGAATAAATCACTGCTCCATTTATCTTGGATATACAATTTTGTATATGCTAACCACAATCATATGATTGCGGGCCCTTTCTCCTTGAGATCTCACCTGGGATATGCTGCTATTATCTGGAAAAAAAGAATATATATATAGGCAAAAAAAGGCAGCTGCAGCACACCAGAGCATCCAAAAATGGAAAATATGTTTAATTGCAGCTAAAACATAAGACAATGTTTCTGTGGTCTCACACCACCTTTCTCAAGAACCATTTCAGAAAAACGTACTCTCCAAAATCCCCTTGTTGCTCCTTCCCTTCTGAGCCCTCTACTGTGCCCGCCGAACAATTTACATAGACATATGAGGTATGTCCTCACTCGAGAGAAATTGGGCTACAAACATAAGTATAAATTTGCTCCTTTTACCCCTTGTAAAAATTCTAAAATTGGGTCTACAAGAACATGCAAGTGTAAAAAATGAAGATTGTGAATTTTCTCCTTCACTTTGCTGCTATTCCTGTGAAATACCTAAAGGGTTAAAACACTTACTGAATGTCATTTTGAATAATTTATGCAAGTTACCACAAAATGTTACCACTATGTTAAAGTAGAATATGTCACGATAAAAAATCTCGGAATCAGAATGATAGATAAAAGCATTCCAGAGTTATTAATGTTTTAAGTGACAGTGGTCAGATGTTCAAAAAATGGCCGGGTCCTACAGTGAAAATTGGCTGGGTCCTTAAGGGGTTAATGACACTATGACATATATACACATTATGGGTTGTTAATAGTGTTGCTCACGAATATTCGCAATTCTAATTTTAATCGCGAATATCGAATATTCACGGATTCGCGAATATTGCATATAAAGCACTATATATTCGTAATTACGAATATTCCCTTTTTTTACGCAGATGTGAAAATTTATGCGCCTATGTGCATATGCAAAAATGTATGCGCATATTCGCGAATATTGAGCCATCCCTTCTTTAATGGTATAAGGAACTATGACTAGTGCATCAACTCTGTGATTTTTTGCCCATTGAAACCAATGGGCCCATTGTGGTCTATGGCAGTGGTCTTCAACCTGCGAACCTCCAGATGTTGCAAAACTACAACTCCCAGCATGCCCGGACAGCTAACGACTGTCAGGGCATGCAGAAAGCTGTAGTTTTGCAACATCTGGAGGTCCGCAGGTTGGAGACTACTGGTCTATAGGGATCTCACAGTATGTAAAACAGTAAGATAAGCAGGACTGTCTCGGCAGCATAGTGGCATGAAAGAAGCAATCTGATTGGTTGCTATGGGCAACTGCACAACTCTTCCTCTACACTGGTTTTGATGAATCTCCCCATAGAGGGAGATTTATCAAAACCTGTCCAGAGGAAAAGTCTCTGAGTTGCCCATAGCAACCAATCAGATCTCTTCTTTCATTTTTGAAAAGGCCTCTGCAAAGTGAAGGAAGCAATCTGATTGGTTGCTATGGGCAACGCAGAAACTTTTCCAGGAAAGTAAAGTTTAACCACAACACTGTAAGACTCTGTCCCACTCCGGGTCTCAAAACAGTGATGGGCTCCCATTCCCCTGTGCTGCTGAGACAGTCCTGCTTATCTTACTGCTTTACATACTGTGAGATCCCCATAGACCACAATGGGTCTATTGGTTTTAATGGGCAAAAATTCACGGGCTTAATTTACTAATCATAGTTCCCTACACCATTAAAGAATATTTCGCATATGCGCAAAAAAGCGAATATTACGAATATGCGAATTTCGCAAATATATGACGACTAGTCATCCATATATTTGCGAATTATCCCATGGCAACGGAGCGCGGAGAAGAAGCAAGAAGGACGCGCACTGGCAGTTGGTAAGTGTTTACCAACAGCATGTCAGCTTCGGTGTTCCGACCACTGATCCTCCGGTCCTGCTATGGCCGGACCCGAGGAGCGGTGATAGGAACACTGAAGGGGGGCGCAGTACACAGGCATACAGCCTCCAGCCATACTGTATGGCTGGAGGCTGTATGTCTGTGGGGGAACTATACTGCCAACGTAATGTAGGGGACTATACTGCCAACGTAATGTTGGGGACTATACTGCTGGACTAATGTGGGGAACATACTGCCAGCTTAATTTGGGGGACTTTATTGCACCTAATGTGGGGGACTATACTGCCAGTCTAATATGGGAGAACATACTGCCAGCTTAATGTGGGGGACTATATTGCACCTAATGTGGGGGAACATACTGTCAGCTTAATGTGGCGGACTATATTGCACCTAATGTGGGGGAACATACTGCCAGCCTAATGTGGGGGACAATATTGCATCTAATGTGAGGGAAAATTCTGCCAGCTTAATGTGGGGGACTATATTGCACCTAATGTGGGGGAACATACTGCCAGCTTAATGTGGCGGACTATATTGCACCTAATGTGGGGGAACATACTGCCAGCCTAATGTGGGGGACTATATTGCACCTAATGTGGGGGAACATACTGACAGCTTAATGTGGGGGACTATATTGCACCTAATGTGGGGGAACATACTGCCGGCCTAATGTGGGGGAACATACTGCCAGCTTAATGTGGGGGACTATATTGCACTTAATGTGGGGGAACATACTGCCAGCTTAATGTGGGGGACTATATTGCACCTAATGTGGGGGAACATACTGCCAGCTTAATGTGGGGGACTATATTGCACCTAATGTGGGGGAACATACTGCCAGCCTAATGTGGGGGACTATATTGCACCTAATGTGGTGGGACTTTGCTGCCGGCCTAATGTGGGGGACTATATTGCACCTAATGTGGGGGAACATACTGCCGGCCTAATGTGGGGGACTATATTGCACCTAATGTGGGGGAACATACTGCCAGCCTAATGTGGGGGACTATATTGCACCTAATGTGGGGGAACATACTGACAGCTTAATGTGGGGGACTATATTGCACCTAATGTGGGGGAACATACTGCCAGCTTAATGTGGGGGACTATATTGCACCTAATGTGGGGGAACATACTGCCGGCCCAATGTGGGGGACTATATTGCACCTAATGTGGGGGAACATACTGCCAGCCTAATGTGGGGGACTATATTGCACCTAATGTGGTGGCACTTTGCTGCCGGCCTAATGTGGGGGACTAAACTGCCGGACTAATGTGGGGGAACATACTGCCAGCTTAATGTGGGGGACTTTATTGCACCTAATGTGGGGGACTATACTGCCAGTCTAATGTGGGGGAACTTACTGCCAGCTTAATGTGGGGGACTATATTGCATCTAATGTGGGGGAACATACTGCCAGCTTAATGTGGGGGACTATATTGCACCTAATGTGGGGGAACATACTGCCAGCCTAATGTGGGGTACTATATTGCACCTAATGTGGGGGAACATACTGACAGCTTAATGTGGGGGACTATATTGCACCTAATGTGGGGGAACATACTGCCAGCTTAATGTGGGGGACTATATTGCACCTAATGTGGGGGAACATACTGCCGGCCTAATGTGGGGGACTATATTGCACCTAATGTGGGGGAACATACTGCCAGCCTAATGTGGGGGACTATATTGCAACTAATGTGGTGGGACTTTGCTGCCGGCCTAATGTGGGGGACTATATTGCACCTAATGTGGGGGAACACACTGCCAGCCTAATGTGGGGGACTATATTGCACCTAATGTGGGGGAACATACTGCCAGCTTAATGTGGGGGACTATATTGCACCTAATGTGGGGGGACTATATTGCACCTAATGTGGTGGAACATACTGCCGTCCTAATGTGGGGGACTATATTGCACCTAATGTGGGGGAACATACTTCCAGCCTAATGTGGGGGACTATATTGCACCTAATGTGGGGGAACATGCTGCCGGCCTAATGTGGGGGAACTATACTGCCAACCTAATGTGGGGGAACATGCTGCCAGCTTAATGTTGGGGACTATATTGCACCTAATGTGGGGGACTATATTGCACCTAATGTGGGGGAACATACTGCCAGCTTAATGTGGGGGACTATATTGCACCTAATGTGGGGGGACATACTGCCAGCCTAATGTGGGGGACTATATATATTGCACCTAATGTGGTAGTACTTTACTGCCAGCCTAATGTGGTGGGAGAATATTGCACCTAATGTGGGGGAACATACTGCCGGCCTAATGTGGGGGACTTTATTGCACCTAATGTGGGGGACTATATTGATCCTAATGTGGGGGAACATACTGCCGGCTTAATGTGGGGGACTATATTGCACCTAATATGGGGGGACTATATTGCACCTAATGTGGGGGAACATACTACCGGCCTAATGTGGGGGACTATATTGCACCTAATGTGGGGGAACATACTGCCAGCTTAATGTGGGGGACTATATTGCACCTAATGTATTGGAACATACTTCCAGCCTAATGTGGGGGACTATATTGCACCTAATGTGGGGGAACATGCTGCCGGCCTAATGTGGGGGAACTATACTGCCAACCTAATGTGGGGGAACATGCTGCCAGCTTAATGTGGGGGACTATATTGCATCTAATGTGGGGGACTTTATTGCACCTAATCTGGGGGAACATACTGCCAGCTTAATGTGGGGGACTATATTGCACCTAATGTGGGGGAACATACTGCCAGCCTAATTTGGGGGACTATATTGTACCTAATGTGGGGGAACATACTGCCGGCCTAATGTGGGGGAACTATACTGCCAACCTAATGTGGGGGAACATACTGCCAGCTTAATGTGGGGGACTATATTGTACCTAATGTGGGGGACTATATTGCACCTAATGTGGGGGAACATACTGCCAGCTTAATGTGGGGGACTATATTGCACCTAATGTGGGGGGGACTATATTGCACCTAATGTGGGGGAACATACTGCCAGTCTAATATGGGGGGGACTATATTGCACATAATGTCGGGGAACATACTGCGAGCCTAATGTGGGGGACTATAGTGCATCTAATGTGGGGAAGCATACTGGCATCTTAATGTGTGTGTGTGTGTGTGTGTGGGGGGGGACGACTATATTGCACCTAATGTGGGGGAACATACTGCCAGCCTAATGTGGGGGATTATATTGCACCTAATGTGGGGGACTATAGTGCATCTTATGTGGGGGACTATAGTGCATCTAATGTGGGGGAGCATACTGCCAGCTAAATGTGGGGGGGGGGGGACTATATTGCACCTAATGTGGGGGGAACATACTGCCAGCCTAATGTGGGGGACTTTATTGCACTTAATGTGGTGGGACTTTACTTCCGGCCTAATGTGGGGGACTATATTGCACCTAATGTGGTGGGACTTTACTGCCGGCCTAATGTAGGGTACTATATTGCACCTAATGTGGGGGGGACATACTGCTTGCCTAATGTGGGGGAACTATACTGCCAACCTAATGTGGGGGAACATACTGCCAGCTTAATGTGGGAGACTATATTGCACCTAATGTGGGGGACTATATTGCACCTAATGTGGGGGACTATATTGCACCTAATGTGGGGGAACATACTGCCAGCTTAATGTGGGGGACTATATTGCACCTAATGTGGGGGGGGGGGGGACTTATACTGCCAACCTAATGTGGGGGGGGGACTATACTGCCAGCCTAATGTGGGGGAACTATACTGCCAACCTAATTTGGGGGAACTATACTGCCAGCCTAATGTGGGGGAACTATACTGCCAGCCTAATGTGGGGGAACTATACTGCGAACCCTAATGTGGGGGAACTACAACCTAATGTGGGGGATCTATACTGCCATCCTAATGTGGGGGGAACTATGCTGCCTACCTAATGTGGGGTAGCTGTGCTGCGTTCTTAAAGGGTTAGTCCACTAATAAGATATAATTGTGCATAGGAATTTGTTCATAGTTTTTTTTTTTAAACTATAGTCCGGCCCTCCAACGGTCTGAGGGACCGTGAACTGGTCCCCTGTTTAAAAAGTTTGAGGACCACTGCATTAGGGCCTAATCTTAAATATATACCTCCTATGTTTTGAATTTGAAAAAATCATATTTTATTTGTCCAATTAAGAGGGGTTCGGTGAATGCGCATATGAAACTAGTGGGGTTCAGTACCTCCAACAAGGTTAAGAACCATTGCTCTAGAGTATCTATATCCTTTTGGAGTCACGGCATCCAGTACTGTGCACTATACTCCAAGTGAGGTCTCACCAGTGTTCTGTACAGCGGCATGAGCACTTCTCTCTTTCTACTGCTTATACCTCTCCCTATACATCCATTCCTCTATCTCTTGCTACTCACACATCCAATAGGATGGCTCATTTTTACACTTTTTTCTCTGACTGAACCCTAATACCTGGCAAAAGATGTCCACCTATTAGGACAACTCATGTGCAAAATGTAGTTGTGAATGGACAATATCTTCTGTCTCCACTACGAGCTTCATGTTTAACATGGGAAATGTGCCCTGAATGGTGCAGAAAATCATTCTCATGCAGCTCCTCGCCCACTTGATGATGTAGTGTATCAAGTGACCCAGAGCCCACCACGTAGAGGTGGCTGCATTTCGGGCTCCTCCCCACCCCCACCCCCAACCATATGTAGAGCTTATGTGGCCTAATCCAACTCTTCAGCAGGAAAGATGGTAGTAAATTGGCCCTTATTGATCATTATCAGCTTCTGGTCTTATACTTCCTAGATGACTATACAAATAGTAAAAGGGCATCTTGAAAGCGTCCATCATGCTGGATACTGATCTGTTGGCCATAGTCCATGCTCCTGCCCACATATCCAATACAGAATTGGCCCCCCACAGTTTGCTCTTAGCATACATCCATGTCTGCTGCAGCCAAGACACTTTAGGCTCCAAGGCATCTTCAGAGGCTGATGTTATATCCTTCTGGTCTTCTGGGATGGTGACTATCACATGATCACTCTGCTTGGATTCATGCAGGTGGGAATAGTCCCCTAAAGGCATGTCAATGTCCACATCAGCGAGGTGTCCACTTTGCCTTTTCTCCCTCCCAGGTAATGTCTGCCTTATAATCCTGATCTGATAGTAAGGAGCGGTGTCTTTATAATAGAAGCTGGTGTACCTCCATAGGAAACTTGTCACGTAATGTGAGAGACAAATCACAGGCACCGAGAGAACTGGAATATCTGCAAAATACACAATATAGGAAATTATTAAATGGATATTTATTTTTTTCTTATTAAACTGTAATGTACAAAGCAAACTATCAATATTTAAAGGGGTATTCCAGGCCAAAACTTTTTTTTTTATATATCAACTGGCTCCGGAAAGTTAAACAGATTTGTAAATTACTTCTATTAAAAAATCTTAATCCTTCCAATAGTTATTAGCTTCTGAAGTTGAGTTGCTGTTTTCTGTCCAACGTCCCGGGAGCTGTGCAGCTCCTATGGGGATATCTTCCCATCATGCACAGCTCCCGGGACGGGACATCATCATTGAGCAGTTAGACAGAAAACTTCAGAAGCTAATAACTATTGGAAGGATTAAGATTTTTTTAATAGAAGTAATTTACAAATCTGTTTAACTTTCTGGAGCCAGTTGACATATAAAGTTTTTTCCTGGAATACCCCTTTAATCGTTTATTTGCTAGATGATCAGATGTCCTGGATCCCAGTTTGGTCATTGAACATTGTAGGAAGCTTTTTGTAAACTCCTGTGTGACTAGAACTATTATTCCTCTAATATCAGAATAGTTTCCCATGTTTACAGAAGGTAAAATATTTATAACATCGATTCACAGAGTAAAATCATTTCTTATCACACGAGTAACCCTTTCCCCAATGTCTGTAAGAGACTTAAAGCCCCCAGGATAGACTGTACAAGAGAACATCACTAACTTTCCTGCCCTCTACTATATTACCGTCACATTTACTGCATGTTACATCCATTATTAACTGTCATTTTGGAAGTTTTCATTATTCCTACCTCTTAGCTTCATTGTGGCTGGCCCTACAGGATCCTTTTGCCTTAGAAAGACAAAATCTTCTTTAAATTTGCAAAAATGCGCAGGTCTAGTGGGAAAACAAGTTCACCGCCGAACCGAGGAAATAAGTGTTAGGGATTGGATTGTACCCTGGGGAAAGTCTCCTAGATGTATGATGTCACAGCAGATGACATCACGTGTATGTGCATCCATGGTATTGGCTGTGTACTGGACTTTACTTACACTATGCAGAGTTATTTACTGGGGGTCTTGCTAACAATTTGAAGATTACAGTTTTGATTAACCCCTTAAGGGCACAGCCTATTTGGCCCATTTTTGCATTTTCGTTTTTTCCTTCTCGCCTTCTAACAGCTACACACCCATATGAAGTCTTGTTCTTTGCGCGACCAATTATACTTTGTAATGACATCACTTATTTTACCAGTGAGAGATCGCGATGCGCATTTGAGGCCTGAAATAGGGATTTGCATAGGGCCGGACCCTGATGCAAGCATAAAATATCCTACTGCAATATTTCCCAAATAGGGTGCCTCTAGCTGTCGCAGAACTACAACTCCCAGCATGCCTGGACAGTCAATGGACAATCAATACAAGTAGTTTTTAATTTGTAGGGAAGGGGGGGGTTGGAAGGGGAGTAAGTGTGTAAGGGTGTATGTATATATGTATATGTAGTGTTTCACTCTTTATTTTGTGTAAGTGTGGTGTAGTGTAGATGTTTTTACTGTATGTACACATGGTCAGGTTTACGAGTTTCCCACTACAAGTTTGAGCCATGGCTTACTGTAAAACTGCCTGTGTGCTCTAGCTGTTGCATAACTACAACTCCCAGCATGCCCTGACAGCCAAAGAGCATTTTTGGAGTTGTAGTTATGCAGTAGCTGGCGATAACAAACTACAACTCCCAGCTTGCTCTTTGACTTTCCATGCATGCTGGAAGTTGTTGTTATGCAGCAGCTGGAGGCACATAACTACAACTCCCAGCATGTCCTTTGGCTGTCCGTGCATGCTGGGAGTTATAGTTATGCAAAAGCTGGAGCCACTTTTTTATAGAAAAAAAAGTGTGCCTTCAGCTGTTGCATAACTATAACTCCCAGCATGCACGGACAGCCAAAGGGCATGCTGGGAATTGTAGTTATGTTCCACCAGCTTTTTCAGAACTACAACTCCCAGCATACCCTTTGGTTGTGCATGCTGGGAGTTGTACCAATACAACAGCAGGAAGCACACAGCCCTCACTTCAAGCTGCTGCCTCGGGATCCCGAAGACGATGACGCTCTGACCTGGACTCGCCACCTACAGGTGACCACCACCGCCGACATGTATCTGCTCTACCCTCCGGACTAGAGACAGAACGGGTGCAGTCACACACCTCCCTGCAGGAGCCGCGATTTGTTGGCTGGTCTCGGCTGACCAATCACAGAGATTTTGAGGTGGCACCTCACTCCTGCTGGTCAAGGATGATTGGTGCTGTCTTGGACAGCACCAATCACTCTTTTTTTTCCAGGTCACCGGTAGTGTTGGGCGTGAATATTCGCATTTCAAATTTTTATCGCGAATATCACAAATTTGCGAATATTGTGAATATATTCGCTATATATTCGAAACTAAGAATATTCGTTTTTTTCCGCATAAGCACATATTCGCATGTTAGCATATTCGCATGTGCGAATATTCGCATTTGTGAATATTCGCATACTCCTTTTCATTTGTGGGCCAATTAGAATGATACAAATACACTTGTCAGAGGTTATCAACAACATCCCTAGCAACCAATAGTAAAGTTGCCCACCCCCTCACTGTTTTCTTCCTTGAATATGCGAATATATGAATATTCATATATGCGAATATTCACATAGGCGAATATAAGAAAATAACGAATACGCGAAATTGGCGAATATAGGACGAATATTCGTCTATATATTCGCGAAATATCGCGAATTCGAATATGGGCAATGCTGCTCATCACTAGTTGTTAAAGGTTTTATCTTCCATAAGGTGATTTTAGTACATACCTGTCAGACAGTAATGGCCATGCTTAGGAAGGATCCACATTTGTCCTTGGGTTAAATGGTTATGTTGTGAGATTACCAAAAAAGCAGTGGCTATCTTTTTGTGAACTGGCTATTTCCTGTTGGAATTTGTTCTCTTAAACTACAAATCCCATGATTCCTTATTTGTAAGTGTGAGGTCACTTTTTCTCCCTCCCACACCATCAGCCATCCCACCCATTGAAACACACCTGTGATCCCTTCAATGCAATAGACCAGTGTTTTATGACCAGGGTACCTCCAGCTGTTGCAAAAACAGAATTCTCTTCCTCCCACCCAACTTTCGCTGCACCCATTGAAGCAAATATAGGCTCCCTCTGAACACCTGACTAGTGATATAATTTCTCGGGCCGAAGAGCAACCTGGGAAAACCTGAGACAGTCATTTTGTATGCTGTTAAAAATAAACCTTGGGGCAAAAATCCCAGAAGAATTGCGAGACCACCATTAAACACCATATTATGAACTACACTAACCCTTTAAAGGGTTAAAAGTGGAATCTAACTATTACAGGAAATCCGGTAGATGGACATGTTCTTTACAGTACTGCAAAATGTATTAGGAGATAAACCATAAAGCGACACACCTTCTCTAACTTGAGTAGTACCTTAGTACAAACTCCATGAGTACCTTTTACTCTTTAGTAGTGTTGAGCGGCATAGGCCATATTCGAATTCGCGAATATTCGCGAATATATGGACGAATATTCGTCATATATTCGCGAATATTCGCACATTCGTTATATTCTCGTTTTATTTCCGCATATGCGAAATTTTCGCATATGCGAAAATTTTCATACGTGAATATTAGTATATACAAAATCGGTAAACGCGAAAATTCGCATAAGCGAAAATTAGCATATACTAATTTTCGTATATGCGAATTTTTGCGCGCCACTCTCACACAGTAGTATTACAGCCTTCTTTACACCACACAAGCTGGAAGCAGAGAGGGATGATCACTGTGATGTGTACTGTGAAAAAAAAAAAAAAAAAAAAAAACGAATATTCGTAATTACGAATATATAGCGCTATATTCGCGAAATTCGCGAATTCGCGAATATGCGATATTCGCGAATAATATTCGAATTGCGAATATTCGCGAGCAACACTACTCTTTAGTAAGATGGCGTAGACTGTAAAGCAATAAATGTAATCTGTCCATAGAATAAGACTCCAATAAGACTAACTGTATTTCTAGGAATATTGGAAGATACCTGTCTTCATGTGAATCTATAAAACATTCACATACTCTCTTTTTGACAACTTTAAGCAATTTATTTCCACTTTCTTCATAACCTAATCGACTTGTAATTGTTCTTGTGTTTGATTTTCATTTACACATACTGTAGCTTTCTGATGAAGTTCTCAATTATGTTCAGCATAACTGTCCGACATAAATGGATTCCACATAAGGAATACTTAATGTTATCAATGTAACTTTGACTGAACAAAACTGAATAGGAATTTAGTATAGAAGCTTGTTTTACAACCTGCCTCATTAAAGGGGGTTCTTAACCCCTTAAGGACCCAGCCATTTTACACCTTAGGACCCGGCCATTTTTTGAACATCTGACCACTGTCACTTTAAACATTAATAACTCTGGAATGCTTTTACTTATCAATCTGATTCCGAGATTGTTTTTTCGTGACATATTCTACTTTAACATAGTGGTAAAATTTTGTGGTAACTTGCATCCTTTCTTGGTGAAAAATCCCAAAATTTGATGAAAAATTTGAAAATTTAGCATTTTTCTAACTTTGAAGCTCTCTGCTTGTAAGGAAAATGGATATTCCAAATATTTATTTTATTTTATTCACATATACAATATGTCTACTTTATGTTTGCATCATAAAATTGACGTGTTTTTACTTTTGGAAGACACCAGAGGGCTTCAAAGTTCAGCAGCAATTTTCCAATTTTTCACAAAATTTTCAAACTCACTATTTTTCAGGGACCAGTTCAGGTTTGAAGTGGATTTGAAGGGTCTTCATATTAGAAATACCCCACAAATGACCCCATTATAAAAACCGCACCCCCCAAAGTATTCAAAATGACATTCAGTCAGCGTTTTAACCCTTTAGGTGTTTCACAGGAATAGCAGCAAAGTGAAGGAGAAAATTCACAATCTTCATTTTTTACACTTGCATTTTCTTGTAGACCCAATTTTTGAATTTTTACAAGGGGTAAAAGGAGAAAATGTATACTTATATTTGTAGCCCAATTTCTCTCGAGTAAGCACATACCTCATATGTCTATGTAAAGTGTTCGGCGGGCGCAGTAGAGGGCTCAGAAGGGAAGGAGCGACAAGGGGATTTTGGAGAGTACGTTTTTCAGAAATGGTTTTTGGGGGGCATGTTGCATTTAGGAAGCCCCTATGGTGCCAGAACAGCAAAAAAAAACACAGGCCATACCATTTTGGAAACTAGACCCCATGAGGAACGTAACAAGGAATTAAGTGAGCCTTAATACCCCACAGGGGTTTCACGACTTTTGCATATGTAAAAAAATAAAAATAAATTTTCACTAAAATGTGTGTTTCCCCCCAAATTTCAAATTTTTGCAAGGGTTAATAGCAGAAAATACCCCCCAAAATTTGTAACCCCATCTCTTCTGAGTATGGAGGTACCCCATAAATTGGCATGAAGTGCATTACGGGCGAACTACAATGCTCAGAAGAGAAGGAGTCATATTTGGCTTTTTGAGAGCAAATTTTGCTCGGGGGCATGTCGCATTTAGGAAGCCCCTATGGTGCCAGGACAGCAAAATAACCCCCACATGGCATACCATTTTGGAAACTAGACCCCTTGAGGAATGTAACAAGGGGTACAGTGAGCATTTACCCCCACTGGTGTCTGTCAGATCTTTGGAACAGTGGGCTGTACAAAATTTTTAATTTGCACAGCCCACTGTTCCAAAGATCAGTCAGACACCAGTGGGGTGTAAATTCTCACTGCACCCCTCATTACATTCCGTGAGGGGTGTAGTTTCCGAAATGGGGTCACATGTGTTTTTTTTTTCTTTTTTGCGTTTGTCAAAACCGCTGTAATAATCAGCCACCCCTGTGCAAATCACCTCAAATGTACATGGTGCACTCTCCCTTCTGGGCCTTGTTGTGCGCCCCCCAGAGGACTTTACGCCCACATATGGGGTATCTCCGTACTCGGGAGAAATTGCATTACAAATTTTGGGGGGCTTTTTTCCCCTTTACCTCTTGTCAAAATGAAAAGTATAGGGCAACACCAGCATGTTAGTGTAAAAAATATTTTTTTTTTACACCAACATGCTGGTGTAGACCCCAACTTCCCCTTTTCATAAGGGGTGAAAAGAGAAAAAGCCCCCCAAAATTTGTTAGGCAATTTCTCCCGAGTACGGCGATACCCCATATGTGACCCTAAACTGTTTCCTTGAAATACGACAGGGCTCCGAAGTGAGAGCGCCATGCGCATTTGAGGCCTGAATTAGGGATTTGCATAGGGGTGGACATAGGGGTATTCTACGCCAGTGATTCCCAAACAGGGTGCCTCCAGCTGTTGCAAAACTCCCAGCATGCTTGGACAGTCAACGGCTGTCCGGCAATACTGGGAGTTGTTGTTTTGCAACAGCTGGAGGCTCCATTTTGGAAACAGTGGCGTACCAGACGTTTTTCATTTTTATTGGGGAGGGGAGGGGGCTGTGTAGGGGTATGTGTATATGTAGTGTTTTTTACTTTTTATTTTATTTTGTGTTAGTGTAGTGTAGTGTTTTTAGGAGACAGTCACGCGGGCGGGGGGTTACAGCGAGTTTCCCGCTGCGAGTTTGAGCTGCCGCGCAAAATTTGCTGCATCGCAAACTTGCAGCCTGATACTCACTGTAAGCCTCCTGCCCATGTGAATGTACCCTGTACATTCACAGGGGGGGGGGCCTCCAGCTGGTGCAAAACTACAACTCCCAGCATGCACAGTCTATCAGTGCATGCTGGCAGTTATAGTTTTGCAACAGCTGGAGGCACACGGGTTGGGAAACACTGAGTTAGGAAACAGACAATGTTTCCCAACCAGTGTGCCTCCAGTTGTTGCAAAACCACAACTCCCAGCATGCCCAGGCAGCCGAAGGGCATATTGGGAGTAGTGGTTACGTAACAGCTGGAGGAGAACAGTTTGGGGACCACTGTGTAGTGGTGTCCAAGCTGCAGCCCTCCAGATGTTGCAAAACTACAACTCCCAGTATGCCAAAACTGTCCAGGCATGCTGGGAGTTGTAGTTCTGCAACATCTGAAGGGCCAGATGTTACAGAACTACAACTCCCAGCATGCCTGGACAGTAAGGGCATGCTGAGGATGTGTAGTTTTACAACATCTGGAAGGGCACAGTGGTCTCCAAACTGTGGACCTCCAGATGTTGCAAAACTGCAACTCCCAGCATGCCCAGACGCCAAGGGCTGTCTGGGCATGCTGGGAGTTGTAGTTTACAGGGTCCCATTACAGCAATGCACGTCGCTTTACGGCGACGTGCATTGCTGTAAAGGACCCGACCGCGGCTGAAGATCTACTCACCTGTCGCCGCCGCCGCCTTCTTCCTCGCCGGGATCCGGGTCTTCAGGGACGAGGTAAGTACCGGGGCCGGTCCCCAGCACTCCCCCGTCCCCCGACGCGTCCTCCGGTCTTCCTCCCGTCCTCTCCGGACTTCAAGGGGCCGGGCAGGACGGGAGGAAGTAACCGTCCCCCCCCTGCGATTGGTCGGTTAGTTAACCGACAGATCGCAGGGTATAGGAGGAGGTGGCAGGTTTGCCACCTCGCTCCTATACATTAGCATGGTCCTGGCTGTCTGTGACAGCCGGGATCATGCGAAATTACCGGGCGGTCGGGTCCCAGAGACCCGATCAGCCCGGTATCGCCGCAGATCGCAAGGGCGATTTCCCTTGCGATTTGCGGCGATCGCCGACATGGGGGGCCTACATGGCCCCCCTCGGCGTTTGCCCTGGATGCCTGCTGAAGCATTTCAGCAGGCATCCGCTTCCGATCTCTGCCCGGGGCGCGGCAGAGACCGGAGAAACACCAGGACGTACTAGTACGTCCTGGGTCCTTAAAGCCCAGGGTGCCAGGACGTTCTAGTACGTCCTGGGTCCTTAAGGGGTTAAACATCTTAAACATCTTATCCCCTATCCAAAGGATAGGGGATAAGATGCCTGATCGCGGGAGTCCTGCAGCTGGGGACCCCCCGGGATCATGCACGCGGCACCCCCTCCCGGGATCAGGCACCCTCCCGCGATCAGGCATCTTATCCCCTATCCTTTGGATAGGGGATAAGATGTTTAAGCACCGGAGTACCCCTTTAATATCAGAATATTCCTTTACCATTAATTCATTTACCAATATTCATTTACCATTACTCCGCCCCTGGACATCTTATCCCCTTTCCAAAGGATAGTGGATGAGATGTCTGATCGTGGGGGTCCGGCCGTTGTGACCCCGCGTGATCTCCCTGCAGCACGCGGCATTCGTTTATAACGCCAGCTGCGGCACTGGAGGCTTGTGACATCACGCCATGCCCCCTCAATGCAAGTCTATGGGAGTGGGCGAGGCGGACGTCATGCCGTCTCCCATAGACTTGCATTGAGAGGGAGCCTCCAGTACCACATGGCCAGTCATCCGGCATGGAACGACGTTCGCTCCGTGCACCGGATGACTGGGGTGCCGCAGCGTAGAACGAGGGAGTTCAAGCGGCGGGACTCCTGTGATCTGACATCTTATCCCTATCCTTTGGAAAGGGGCTAAGATGTCTAGGGGCCGAGGGTACCCCTTTAAGAGATGGCTTTTTAAGATGCTTCAGAAGTGGCATTTATACAGCGGTATCAGAATAACTTAAAAATATGATCATTTGAAGTTTGAAGACAAAGGAAAGGTTAATTAAATGGAAACTGTGAGCTTCAGTCCTTGCCATTCAATTCTTTTGAGGTTCATTTTTCTAAAACGTGTAATATGAATTAATATTATAAGGTTAATTATACATCTGTGATGCAGGCTCAACTAGGAACTTCCATAGCAGATTCTATCACGTTTATCAACAAGGTGATTGAAGCTCATAAACCCCACTTAACGTAATCAGTTGGTCACAGCTATGTGACCAACATTGTGCCCCAAATTCTCAACGTGCACAGTAATATTGGGGGAGGAAAAGTTGCTGAGTTGCCCATAGCAACCAATCAGATCGCTTCTTTCATT
Organism: Hyla sarda; assembly: GCF_029499605.1. Taxonomy (NCBI): domain Eukaryota; kingdom Metazoa; phylum Chordata; class Amphibia; order Anura; family Hylidae; genus Hyla; species Hyla sarda. The sequence continues at coordinate 86,810,909 of NC_079198.1, forward strand.
TTTTAAAAGGCCTCTGAAAAATGAAAGAAGCCATCTGAATGGTTGCTATGGGCAACTCAGCAACTTTTTCTCTGGACGTAATAATGTCCTTATATGCATCCCAATTTATTAGTTCCCCATGTGCCACAACAATGTAATATTGTCCCCTTTCTGCCTCCCCCCAAAAAAAGTGTCTCCTCTGTGCCCCCACAATGTAATAGTGCCCCTCTGTGTCCCCCCCCCACAATGTAACAGTGCCCCCTCTTGGCCCTTCACAATGTAATTGTGGTGTCCCGGTACCGTATTGTATACGTTACCTGTATAGAGGTCCCCATAGGCAGAGTCCCTAGGACGTCAGGGTGAATCTTTTGTAGTTCTCCCCTTGTCACCTCTCACTTAGTCGATGACTATATAGTAGTTCTATTTAATATTAATATAAGCATAAGGATATATATATGTATATATTTAGTTATCCACCTGTTCGGAGTGTAGCAGGACCTGCGGGTCACGTGATCAGGTTGAAACTCTATGGTTTTGCTTCAGCACCTTTGGAGGTTCCCGTGACGTATTCACCCACAATGCACTGTAACGGTGAGTGACAGTCGTTACGGACCAATCCAAAACGGCCGGCCCCTGCCCATATAAGGGACCTGCGCCATCTTCATCCCTCTCTTGGGTTGCTGACTCTGGAAGAGGTAGGACCTCCACAGCTTACAAGACAATTTGCTAGGCCAAAGCCTTGCGGCCTAGGCCTCTAACATAGCGGATAGACTAAGCAATTCCCCGTTACTCAGCGCAAGACCACTGGACCTAATTACTCCCCTAAATCCAGCGGATCTCTGTTATACAATCCTTAAGAAGCTAAATTGGGCTTATCTGATCCCAACCGACTGTCAATTGCTGCTCAAGCTATTTGTAAAGAGACTTTGTTATCTGGACTGTTATTGTTACTTCATGCACAGAAATTCCTCAGTAAAAGTTCCTGCAAGTTTTCAGTTAACAGCGGTTGTGGACAATCCTTTATTTCTGCATCACCTATTGCTCTTGGGAAGGGTGGAAATAGGCCTATCAAGAAACACAGCATTTAACCCTCACCCTGGCGTCACGAGTGACAAGGGTTAACAGCGCCCTTAACTATCCTGAACAGCAACACCCTAAGTTGTTTCTGGGAGGACCGAAAGTCGGGGCTGCACCGATGACGTCCTTCCTGCCGGCCGCCATTTTGGGGAAGCCCACTATAAAAGACACCACCCACAGCAACCTCTTCAGTCTGCACAGGGAGCCGGAGAGTACAGACATGGCGTAGAGCAGCGTTCCACGTGGTGAAGATAACAAAATGGCGCCGGAACAGTGGAAAATTGTGGCAGTCACAGCCCGACTTTTCCAAGAACTTGCTGACCGTCTGCAGCAGTTGTTATTAGACAAAGCGGGGCCTGCAATCTTCCCCCACTGCCTGATGATGACGACGATTGGCGATTGGCCAGAGACACCTCCAGCGGAGAGCGCAGGGACACCTGGAGCTGCATCACCGGTGAGATTGTCCCCTCACCACAGAACTTGGGGCTTGTGGGCCGAGATCCCATCGGAGGAGTCTGCAGTGAGTACCCTGCCAGAGGCAGCCTATTCTTCCTCCTCCAGCCCTGAAGCTAAAATACCCCTATCTGCTTTGCCGAGTGCATGACCGTGCTCACCAGATTTGCCCCAGTGGATTTTTGGAGACGAGCCGGGACTCATCGAGTACATGCACGCGGTTCTACAACCCATACCTGGGAAGCCACTCCCACCAATTCCATCCGCACAAAGGGAAAGGGCCCGTCAAGAAGCCGAGCTGGCTGAACTGATAGACAAACTAAAGGCCCGACACAAAGAACTGTACGCCCCTAAGCATGTACATTTGCCTCCTGAGGAAAGAATTCGCTACCAGGAGAATACTAAAGAAATGGAAGCTTTATTCATCCGCAAATGGGACCATCCCAGAGAAGGGGAGGAGCCTCTAAAACGACAAAGAGCAATTGTGGCCAAGTTCGACAAGGTCAGAGGTTATGGGACACTCCTAGATTGCCATACAGGGCAAACCATCCTCGTAAACCGGCGAGCAGTACAGAGGCCATATCTTCATAAAAAGTTATACTCCTTGGAGGTGGGTGAAATTGTGGAGTACACCCCCATCCAGAGCCTGTGTGGAGAATGGGCTGCAGCGGTCACAAGACCAACAGCCCCAACACAGCTTCCCTTCAAATACTTTCCGTCGACAGATTGGGAATCGGATCCCTTCAACCTGAGGCCGAAATGGCCTGCTCCTGATGCCTCCACCAACGTACTCAAGGAGGAGTAGCCTCTACAGCATCAATCATCTTCTGTGTACAGTAAAGTGCCAAGTCCTGCTCAAGATTAAGAAAGTAAGCCTAAATTGCGGGCACCAAAGACCGTACCTAGACCCTCTCGGAGCAATGAGAGTTTGTCTGTTCCAGAGGGACCAACGTACGTACCTAGGCCCTCTCGGAGCAATGAGAGTTTGCCTCCTGCACAGGTACCAACCTATGAACCAAGGCCCTCTTCTGACATGGAGAGTTTGCCTGCTTCCAGGGTACCGACGAAAGTGCTTTGCCCCACTCCTGATATGGAGATGGTGCTAAAACCTTATGCACCCACTTTGATCCTGGCCAGTAAGCCTTTGGTCACCCTGAATCCTACTGTTGCTCATTCTACTCTCACCAATGTGGTATGGGAGAGTCACATTAACTCCTTGCCTGCTTTAGATGTTGGCAGATATAGAGGATCTACAAGAGGCACAAGAAGATTCAGAAGAAATGTATTTTGCTTTTCTATGCTAACCACTTTCAGTTTTCAGTTAACAGCAGTTGTGGACAATCCTTTATTTCTGCATCACCTATTGCTCTTGGGAAGGGTGGCAATAGGCCTATCAAGAAACACAGCATTTAACCCTCACCCTGGCGTCACGAGTGACAAGGGTTAACAGCGCTCTTAACTATCCTGAACAGCAACACCCTAAATACCCTACACTCCCACAAGACAGTATCCTCTCCTCCGCCACCACATAATAGTACCCCCTCTGTGTCCACACAATGTAACAGCTCCCTATCTGTTCCATACACAATGTAATAGTGTTCCCCTGTGCCCTCCAGAATGTTATAATGCCCCTCTTTGCCCTCCACAATGTAATAGTACCCACTCTGTGTTCTCTCAATGTAATAATGTCCCCTTTGTGCCCCCAAAATGTAATAGCCCGCTCCGTGCCCTCCATAATGAAATAATACCCCCTGTACCCCCAAAAATGTAGTTGTTCCCACTTTGTGCCCCCACAATGTAATAGTGTCTCCTCTGTACCTCCAGAATAAAATATTGCCCCCTTAGTGCCTTGCACCTTGTAGTAGAGCCCCCCCCCCCCCTGTATCCCAAAATATAGTAATGCCCCCATTTGCATCCTCCACAATGTGATAGTGTCATGTCAAGGGTTTGGATTGGTCAGCGTCTGGGTGTAGGACCCCCCCCCCCCCCCCATCAATCACTAGAATAAAAAGGGAGAATGTTATAGCTGAGTACTTTCTCTACCAGATTTGCTGCAGGAGTCTATTGACTTTCTACAGAATTGGTTTCCTGCAGGATAGACATGGGGAGAGAAGCTCTTAGCTGAGCACTTCTCCCTGTTTTTTTAGTGACTAGTTGGGGGTCACAGTACCCAGTCCTTGACTGTTTAAAACATTTGATATGTTTCTATGATATGTCCATTTATTTCCTTTCAATTTAAATGACAGTAACACCCCTTCAGGACCAAGCCCATTTTGGCCTTAAGGACCAGAGCGTTTTTTGCACATCTGACCACTGTCACTTTAAACATTAATAACTCTGGAATGCTTTTAGTTATCATTCTGATTCCGAGATTGTTTTTTCGTGACATATTCTACTTTAACATTGTGGTAAATTTTTGTGGTAACTTGCATCCTTTCCTTGTGAAAAATCCTAAAATTTGATGAAAAATTTGAAAATTTAGCATTTTTCTAACTTTGAAGCTCTCTGCTTGTAAGGAAAATGTATATTACAAATAAAATTTTTTTTTATTCACATATACAATATGTCTACTTTATGTCTGCATCATAAAAGTGACGAGTTTTTACTTTTGGAAGACACCAGAGGGCTTCAAAGTTCAGCAGCAATTTTCCAATTTTTCACAAAATTTTCAAACTCACTATTTTTCAGGGACCAGTTCAGGTTTGAAGTGGATTTGAAGGGTCTTCATATTAGAAATACCCCACAAAAGACCCCATTATAAAAACTGCACCCCCCAAAGTATTCAAAATGACATTCAGTCATCATTTTAACCCTTTAGGTGTTTCACAGGAATAGAAGCAAAGTGAAGGAGAAAATTCACAATCTTCATTAAAAGGGGTAAAAGGATAAAATGTATACTTATATTTGTAGCCCGATTTCTCTCGAGTAAGCACATACCTCATATGTCTATGTAAAGTGTTCGGCAGGCGCAGTAGAGGGCTCAGAAGCGAAAGAGCGACAAGGGGATTTTGGAGAGTACGTTTTTCTGAAATGGTTTTTGGGGGGCATGTTGCATTTAGGAAGCCCCTATGGTGCCAGAACAGCAAAAAAAAACCACATGGCATACCATTTTGGAAACTAGACCCCTTGAGGAACATAACAAGGAATAAAGTGAGCCTTAATACCCCACAGGTGTTTCACGACTTTTGCATATGTAAAAAAAAGATTCTTTTTTTTCACTAAAATGTGTGTTTCCCCCCAAATTTCACATTTTTCCAAGGGTTAATAGCAGGAAATACCCCCCAATATTTGTAACCCCTTCTCTTCTGAGTATGGAGGTATCCCATAAGTTGACCTGAAGTGCACTATGGGCAAACTACAATGCTCAGAAGAGAAGGAGTCATATTTGGCTTTTTGAGAGCAAATTTTGCTCGGGGGGCATGTCGCATTTAGGAAGCCCCTATGGTGCCAGAACAGCAAAAAAAAAACACATGGCATACCATTTTGGAAACTAGACCCCTTGAGGAATGTAATAAGGAATAAAGTGAACCTTATTACCCCACAGGTGTTTCACGACTTTTGCATATGTAAAAAAAAAAAAAAAATTCCACTAAAATGTGTGTTTCCCCCCAAATTTCACATTTTTGCAAGGGTTAATAGCAGGAAATACCCCCAATATTTGTAACCCCTTCTCTTCTGAGTATGGAGGTACCCCATAAGTTGACCTGAAGTGCACTATGGGCGAACTACAATGCTCAGAAGAGAAGGAGTCATATTTGGCTTTTTGAGAGCAAATTTTGCTCGGGGGGCATATCGCATTTAGGAAGCCCCTCTGGTGCCAGAACAGCAAAAACACATGGCATACCATTTTGGAAACGAGACCCCTTGAGGAACGTAACAAGGGGTACAGTGAGCATTTGCCCCCCACTGGTGTCTGACAGATCTTTGGAACAGTGGGCTGTACAAGTTTTCATTTTCATGGACCACTGTTCCAAAGATCCGTCAGACACCTGTGGGGGGTAAATGCTCACTGCACCCCTCATTACATTCCGTGAGGGGTGTCGTTTCCGAAATGGGGTCACATGTGGGGTTTTGTTTTTTTTGCGTTTGTCAAAACCGCTGTAACAATCAGCCACCCCTGTGCAAATCCCCTCAAATGTACATGGTGCGCTCTCCCTTCTGGGCCTTGTTGTGCGCCCCCAGAGCACTTTGCGCTCACATATGGGGTATCTCTGTAGTCGGGAGAAATTGCGTTACAAATTTTGGGGGGCTTTTTTCCCTTTTACCTCTTGTGAAAATGTAAAGTCTAGGGCAACATCAGCATGTTAGTGTAAAAAATTAAATTTTTTTACACTAACATTCTGGTGTAGACCCCAACATTTCCTTTTCATGAAGGGTTAAAGAAGAAAAAGCCCCCCAAACCTTGTAACGCAATTTCTCCCGAGTACAGCAATACCCCATATGTGACCCTAAACTGTTTCCCTGAAATACGACAGGGCTCCAAAGTGAGAGCGCCGTGCGCATTTGAGGCCTAAATTAGGGATTTGCATAGGGGTGGACATAGGGGTATTCTACGCCAGTGATTCCCAAACAGGGTGCCTCCAGCTGTTGCAAAACTCCCAGCATGCGTGGACAGTCAACGGCTGTCCGACAATACTGGGAGTTGTTGTTTTTCAACAGCTGGAGGCTCTGCTTTGGAAACAGTGGCGTACCGGACGTTCTTATTGGGGGAGGGGGGCTGTGTAGGGGTATGTGTATATGTAGTGTTTTTAACTTTTTATTTTATTTTGTGTTGGTGCAGTGTAGTGTTTTTAGGGTACAGTCACATGGGCAGGGGATTACAGCGAGTTTCCCGGCGCAAAATTTGCTGCATCTCAAGATGCGAGAAACCCACTGTAAAAGCCTCGCCCATGTGAATGTACCCTGTACATTCACAGGGGGGGGGGGGGGGTGCACCAGCTGTTGCAAAACCACAACTCCCAGCATGCATGGTCTGTTAGTGCATGCTGGGAGTTATAGTTTTGCAACAGCTGGAGGCACACAGGTTAGGAAACACTGAGTTAGAAACAGACAATGTTTCCCAACCAGTGTGTCTCCAGTTGTTGCAAAACTACAACTCCCAGCATGCCCAGACAGCTGAAGGGCATGCTGGGAGTTGTAGTTCGGCAACATCTGAAGGGCCAGATGTTGCTGAACTAAAACTCCCAGCATGCCTGGACAGTCAGTGCATACTGGGAGTTGTAGTTTTGCAACAGCTGGAAGAGCACAGATTGGAGACCATTATACAATGGTCTCCAAACTGGGGCCCTCCAGATGTTGCAAAACTACAACTCCCAGCATGCATGGTCTGTTAGTGCATGTTGGGAGTTATAGTTTTGCAACAGCTGGAGGCACACAGGTTAGGAAACACTGAGTTAGAAACAATGTTTCCCAACCAGTGTGTCTCCAGTTGTTGCAAAACTACAACTCCCAGCATGCCCAGGCAGCTGAAGGGCATGCTGGGAGTTGTAGTTCGGCAACATCTGAAGGGCCAGATGTTGCTGAACTAAAACTCCCAGCATGCCTGGACAGTCAGTGCATACTGGGAGTTGTAGTTTTGCAACAGCTGGAAGAGCACAGATTGGAGACCATTATACAATGGTCTCCAAACTGGGGCCCTCCAGATGTTGCAAAACTACAACTCCCAGCATGCCCAGACAGCCAAAGGCTGTCTAGGCATGCTGGGAGTTGTAGTTTTCAGACTCCTAGAAGCAGCAGTGAAGATCTTCACTGCTGCTTCTGAGGACCATATACTTACCTGCCGGTCCCGTCGCTGCTCGCCCATGTGGCCGGTCCCGCAGTGCTCCTCGGTCCCGCCAGGTAAGTCCGCCGGTCCCCTGATGTCCCCCCCCCTATGCCGCAGGTCCCCGCAGCCATCGTCCCCCGTTCTGCCCGACTTCCAGGGGCGGGCAGTGCGGGGGATCTGAACTTTCACCCCAGATCACTGTGATTGGTCCACAGGGACCAATCACAGTGATCGCTGACCAGGACCATCAATGGATGGTCCTGGGGGTGAAGCAGAAGTTGTCCCCTGCTGGAAACAGCGGGACTTCTGCCAGTTAACCCGTGCGATGCTGCGCATCGCCGGGTTAACTGAATGTCATTTATAAACGCCGGGATGCGCGAACGCACTGCACAACCCGGCGTTTATATATGACATTCTGCAGGAAGGGGTTAAGGTGTGACGTAAGAATAGTTATAAGGAACCCATTGTCTGGCACTATATAAAATTGACAAAAGTAACATGAAGCAGAGCGACACAGTTCCATAAGTTAAAGATTTGACTTGTGTGAAGTAGACAACCTTTGATGATTTAATTTGTATGAATTAAGACATTTTCCTGTCAAAAAGTAAATTACAAATCACCTTCAGAGGTTTATCTTCTCTTTTGAAAACACAATACACTTTTCACTTTTCATTAGCACTCATATTGACAATAAAAATACAATGTTTCTCAGTGTGTAACTGTTTTTAAAAACTCTTTTTTTTCTAAGAACTAACATTTCAGTAAAACAGATTCTAAAAAAAATAAAATAATATATATTCTTCTGTTCATAGACTTTCACAGGCTTACTGAGCCTGATAAATCAAGTTTATACTATATGTGCATATAGACGTAGTAGAGCTGAATTTGTCATTCAATTGTTGTATGAAATGACAAATCAGGGCAACTACTTTATGTTTCTATGTATGTACATGTATGTGTGTGAAAATGTGTGTACATTGTATGAGACCCTTCCAACACTCTTACCAGCAAGCAGACAGACCCACCCAGGCAGCTGTCACAGTTCAGTAGTCTTGGGTTTATTGTAATACTTCACATACAGCAATAAGTTCCACTTACATTATGCGGTACATCAGAAACTAAAAACCCCTTCACATCAACTTCTTTATATAACTATAAACTGCAAAGCTTCTCAGCCAAAACTTCACACATTCAGTCCTAAAGTCAGTTTTTTTTTTTTTTTTTTTTGGTGCAATGTATTAGTATCCAACATACCACAGACAAGGTAATCTGCTTTAGAGCAAGCCTTCTCTGCTGCTCTCTGCCAGTGCTTACACACCTGTGAGATCAGGGCGAAGGGTTACTCCGCTACCCAGCATCCAGAACATTGAGTTCCAAGCGCTGTGTGCGGGCTTCCATTTCCACGCCCGCCGCCTTGTGACGTCAAGTCCCGTTATGTGACGTCAATGCAAGTATATGCGCCCCCTTCCCATAGACTTTCATTGAGGGAGCAGGCCGTGACATCATTAGGGGGCGGGCATGAACACAGAAGAGCGCACACAGCGTTCGGAACTCAATGTTCCGAACGCTGGGGAGCGGAGTAACCCTTTAAGAACTCACACACAATAACTGAAGTATGGTAGTGACTTCATCTCTAGAACCTTCAGTCAATCCCAACAACCCAAACTCCAGTCTTATGTCACTGAGGCAAGAAGCACAAATCTTACATGGCATATTAAGGATGTAATTTGTTAAGAATAATGTTAAGGATATATTATATTAACCACAAGCAGCAATGAAAAAAATACTACATTTTTTTAACATATAGATATTCTCATACTCTGAATACTTAATTAGTTAATTAATTTATTGTCATCATTATCTAATATTTAAATTGCTTATTATGCTACAGGGTACAATCTTGATCTTTTCCATTTATAGCATGGTGACTCCACCTGACAAAAAAGGAAGCTTTTGTCCTCATATACCATCGTTAAATCCTGACCCCAAATCCCCTCCTCATATTCCAACCTCATATCCTGTCCTCATATTTTGTCCTCATATTCCATCCTTATATCTCGACCTCGTAATGGCACACTCTGGCATGTCTACTTATCCTCTACAGGTAGAGGAGTAGGGTGAACGGATAGCATCAGATGGGGATCGAAGTCCTGAAATGGAATTGTCTTGGTTGATTTTATCTAAGAATTTAATAAAGGTTATGTGTTAAACGTAATTTAGCTAATTAGAGGGTCAATGTTGGTATTTCTCACCCAGTGTAAAGGAGGCGGAGCTGTGGTGCTTAATGATATGCCTCCTCACATCCCAGCTCCTCCTTGTTTGACATATAGGAATCAGCTTACAATCGAGAAGAGGCTGAGATAGAAACAAAAGCGAGGAAGCTGTGACACTTAAGCTTGTCAACCCTGACTCCTTGACACTTGGCTGACAAATAAAAAGGTAATTTGATAGGTTGGGCAACAATCATCAGCTCCAGGAAAAGCTCTTAGTAACAAATATGCAACCTACACTAATTTAGGAGGATATATATATATATATATATATATATATATATATATATCTAGGAAGGATGCCGCAGCACACGAAGAGTTCAGGTACAAAAACACTGGTTTATTCCATGGTAATACAAGCTAGCAACGTTTCTGCTGCCAATGCAGCCTTTTTCAAGCAACAAAATGGTGACCATACAAAATATTTATATGCAAATGAACAAACAAATCAATCAAATATGTGGTAAATCAATTAGTACAAATAAAGTGTAAAATATATGTTTAAGATATAGGTTAATTCAAACCACTATAATGTAAATATTGCACAAGTGCCCATTAGTGAAATTAAAATCAATATACATATGAAAAGACTGCTACATATCATATAAAAGTCCATCACAGCATAAATTGTTTTACAAAGGTCCATGTGTACCTAATCAGAAATGATGAGAGACGGGGGCAGGATGGTCACGTTCTCCCAACTCGTCTGCATGAGAACCGCCGTTGCTGTGGGTAACAGCAAGGTTGCAGCATATGTCTAACATAATCAAATCCTTGCAGGACGCCAAGAGCGGCCACATGACCATGACATCAGCTGACTCGGATGTCACGTGACCGCTCCCCCGCCTTCGCACGCGTACTGTAGAAAGTAAGCACGTACTGCCATGGTGGATAAGGGAAGGTCGGGCAACCTGATTTCCCTATCCGGAGTGCGTCTGAATAAGAATGTGAATGTAATGTGCATGTAAGAATATGTGAGTGTGAAAAAACTGAAAAAAAGCAGAATAATCCGGCATCGCTATCATCGGAGCACAAGTGACAGGTGTATAATCTAAATGTGCATGTAAAAGTATGTGAATGAGCAAAATTGGAAAAAAGCAGAGTAATCCAGCATCACTGTCACGAATGCGCCTAAATAAAGGCACACATCGAGACATAGATGATGGATATACATTTTAAACAGAAATAGAATAAAGATAATCAAAGTAAAAATAATAAATAATTTTAAATAATAAACATTTTTTTGAATAAACAAAAATAAAAAGAAAGAAATAAATAAAAAATAAATAAATAAAAAATGAAGAATAATAAAAATAAAGTAAAAAAATTATAATATAATAGTAGTAATGATACTAGATGGTGATAATGCATTCTGGACAGTGGTCTAAACCCGGTTCCATGCATGATTGACACACACATCGGCTATTCAGGCCCTGCACCTTAGTCGCCCATACTCGCCCCAATTATTTTAGGGGGATTCACCTCAAGGTACCCACCGGCGTTGACCATCAGATTCGGGTCCCCAATAATAGGCCTATAGAGGTGGGTATCCACCAAGGGCAGCCCTGCAATACTCTCCCACACACTAAGCACGGGTATATTAAATACCACTGTCCATTTCACTTTCCAAAGTATGTATTCTTTGGAAAAATAAAAATACAGAGAAAAAAAAATTATAATAAAAAAAAATTATAAAAAATATATATGAAAAATATAAGAAATAGACAGGATTGAATATAAAAATAAGCGAAAAAATTATAATAATAATAATAATAATAATAATAATGAAAAAGAGAGTAAAAACAAAAAATTTAAAAATAAGGTGGTGGTGAGAAATAAAATGGTGAATTGAAGTGTGAACATAATTTACCTATGGATATAGATATGTCAATATATGTGCAGAACACTAAGGGGACTGAAGAAATCATTTATTACAACACCATGGCAGAAGACATTTGAAGTAGAATCATTATAAAATTAACAGCTGACGAGCAGGGACATCTGTGACCACCCTGTTCCCATGTATATCTGAAAGACAAAAAGCAAAAGATATAGTAGTTACAATATAATCATAGTGAAAGTTTATGTACATGAATGTCACCATTCCTACTGTTACATCGAGTTTATTCTATCATCATTACTACGCATTATAAATTTGAGGTGTAATACTGAAATCTACATTAAGCCCCTTAGGTCGGAGCGCCTGTGTCTCAAAGATCCATTTAAGTTCCAATTTCCTGAGTTTATTCGTACGGTCGCCCCCCCCCCCCCCTTTAATGGAGGGATGTGATCCACTAAAATGAATTTCAAATCCCATTCCGAGTGGCCTTTCTCCACACAGTGTTTTGACATCGGCAAGTCTAATCGTTTTTTACGAACAGTGTAGTATTAATGATGATTAATACGAGTTTTGAAGTCCCATGTGGTCTCACCAACATAAATGAGACCACATGGGCACACCAAGATATAGATGACATACGAAGAAGTGCATGTAAAATGTTTTAATTAATAGACCTTGCCAGTGTTCGGGTGTACAAACTGGGGTCACTTCAACATCTGTGGACAATTGATACATTGGCAACAAGGATATGATCCTTTATTTTGCAATGTTAAATATCGTTGTGTAGGCATTTGTCTTGAAACGTCCGTCTTCACAAGTTTTTCCCTGAGGTTGCTCGACCTCCTGTATGACATCAGGGGGGGGACTGGCAAACTCAGGGATATTTGGAAAACTTCTTTGTAGAATTTTCCATTGGCTATTAATGGTTCGGGCAATTTGGCTTGAATGTGAGCCAAATGTAGTTACGCATGCTACTCTAGGGTTGAGTGACCGATTCCTAGACTCGTGTATGAGATCATGTCTATTCATATCCATCACCTTATTCTTACTATCTCTTAGCAATCGTGGAGGATAACCACGTTGCAGGAAATTTTTTGTCATTTGATCTAATGCCAATTCTGCTTCATCATCCTTTTCAATGATGCGTCGTGCCCGCAGCATTTGACTTGCCGGCAATGACCGCACCATGGGGTGGGGATGATTACTCTTGTAATGTAATGTAGAATTAGTATCAGTCGATTTGACATATAAATTTGTGACAAGTCTGTGATCTTGAATAGATACTAGTGTATCTAAAAAGTTAACCGAATTACGTGAGTGTGTCAAAGTAAATTTAATATGCTCATTGATGGAATTCAGAAAGTGATGGAAAGAAAATAAAGAATCTTCTGTACCCCTCCAGACCAGGAAGACATCATCTATGTACCACCACCCCAATAAGTTATCGGAGTGGTGGGATACACAGACGAGGTCCTCCTCCAGCACCGCCATGTACACGTTGGCATAGGTGGGTGCCACATGGTCTGGAGGTAGGATGTATCATTAAACATAAAGTAATTGTTATGTAAGATAGTGTATAATAACTCAATAATGAAGTCGACTTGTGCAGATGAATAATCCAATTCTATCATGGACCTGACAGCCTGTACACCACCATCATGTGGGATGCAGGTGTACAGGCTGACCACGTCCAGAGTGGCCACAAAGGCCCCATCAGAAATATGTAAATCTGCAATTTTTTCCAAAGTATCCCGCAGATAGGATCTTGCGCGCATAGCATATGGTCGCAAGACCCGGTCTGCAAAGATAGAAAGATTACTGGTAATAGAACCCCGCCTGGAGACAATGGGTCGTCCGGGGGGGGGGGGGGGGGGGGTTCTCCAATGATTTATGAATCTTTGGTAGAAGATACAGCAAAGGCATAATAGTATGTTCAATATACAAAAAATCATGAAATGTTTTATCAATTAAACATTGTTCCAAAGCCCGGTCCAGCATCTCCTTGACTCCTTGTGGAAATATGTTTAGTTGGATCACTGTTAAAATTTGATATGTGTTGGTATCGTTTAATTGGCGATTAGCCTCCTCAATGTACTTACTCCGGTCCATAACCACAATGGCTCCGCCCTTGTCCGCAGGCTTCATCACCAAATTGTGGCTATGGACCAGATCATTGAGGGCGTGTATTTCAGCCTGTGTTAAATTGGTGTTAGAGAAATCTATCTGTGTAGTTTTAAGTTGTTCAATGTCACGTCTAACGAATTGACAGTATGTTTCAAAACCGCAGGAGTCAATGGAGGTCTGGAACCGACATGGTATACATAAATCAAAATCAGAAAAATTAAAACAGTCAGATTGTAATGCATTAGAAGGTACACATATGTTATCTTTAACTGGATGTTGTGCAAACCATATTTTCAACTTAATTTTTCTAAAAAATTGTAATAGATCAAGTTCCAATTGGAACCAATCTGTCTGACTAGATGGACAATAATTAAGTCCTTTAGCAAGAAGTATCAATTGGTCAGAAGTTAGTACAGTGGAAGATATATTTACCGTTGATGGTGATTCTATTTCTTCTTGAATGGCAATTTGGCTTGAGTTGACTTGGGATTCCTCTGTGCGCGGGTATTGACGGGGCCGTCTATGTCGGCTGCCTCCCCGCCTGGTGGGTTTCCTTCAGAATGTTGACCTGTGCCTAAAAAATTAGGGTTAGTATTATCAGCAGAGATAGCACTAGAAGTGGCATTATCAAAGTCCATATTAGAGTCTTTGTTTTTACGGAATCGTTTCTGAGAAGAATTTTCTGCCCATGTGTAGATGTTTCCTGTTGTATATGTTTGGTTGTTTCTTGGTCCAGTTTAAATTTTTGAAGAAATTGTTCTTGTTTATCCACAATCTTGGAGAAATCTTCTTCTGTGCAAATCGAACGCATGGAGGTCACAATTGTGGCAATCCTGGCCTGAGTATCTTGAGCGTCCTTTTGAAGGAACTCCATGTTTAGTACCATTAGATCAAAAGAATATTTGTTAGAAATAAGTTCAAATTTGGACCTACATTCCAAGTCTTGGGAGTAGGCATTATCTCGAGGTTGATAGCGAAGTCCACGTGGAATGCGCTGGGATCTGAAGTACTCACATAAAGTGGTTAGATGAAGATTCAATGCAGTTGATCGATTAGTCTCGTTAGTATATTGCCTCTGGAGGTCCACCAAAGAGGGTGTACATAAAAATGCAGCGTCTCTATTGATGTTACCTAGAATTCTGTTGATGTCCCCAGCCGAGTAGGAGAAAGTATTAGCAGGAAACACTGTGGTAGTATCAGATGATGAAGACTCCCTAGTTGAGGGTGCATGCTCCAGCGACCAACTCCAATACAACACAAAAAAAGGATAGAGCAGCACGTCCCACGAATATATGATGGCGGTGCAAGCGGCGAGTGAAGCCCTGGTCAAGGCAGGTTAGACATCTAGGAAGGATGCCGCAGCACACGAAGAGTTCAAGTACAAAAACTGTGGTTTATTCCATGGTAATACAAGCTAGTTTTTTAGGCACAATTCAACATTCCGAAGGAAACCAACCAGGCGGAGAGGCCGCCGACATAGACTGCCCCGTCAAAACCCGCTCACAGAGGAATCCCAAGTCAACTCAAGCCAAATTGCCATTCAAGAAGAAATAGAATCACCATCAACGGTAAATATATCTTCCACTGTACTAACTTCTGACCAATTGATACTTCTTGCTAAAGGACGTAATTATTGTCCATCTAGTCAGACAGATTGGTTCCAATTGGAACTCGATCTATTACAATTTTTTTTAGAAAAATTAAGTTGAAAATATGGTTTGCACAACATCCAGTTAAAGATAACATATTTGTACCTTCTAATGCATTACAATCTGACTGTTTTAATTTTTCTGACTTTGATTTATGTATACCAAGCCGGTTTCAGCCCTCCATTGACTCCTATGGTTTAGAAACATACTGTCAATTCGTTAGACGTGACATTGAACAGCTTAAAACTACATAGATTTCTCTAACACCAATTTAACACGTGCTGAAATAGACACCCTCAATGATCTGGTCCATAGCCACAATTTGGTGATGAAGCCTGCTGACAAGGGCGGAGCCATTGTGGTTATGGACCAGAGTAAGTACATTGAGGAGGCTAATTGAGAATTTTCCCATCCTTGGTGACGGAAAATTTGGATTTTAATAAAAACAAGACGCGAGTATTATGCTATTTAACTTCTTTACTGAACTTCAGCAGCAAATAGATATGGTAAGTATTAAGAAAATTTTTTATACGTGAAAAGGGTATATAACACAAATAGACTAGGATGCAACCTAATATGCTGTCTATGTCTGTGACCAATCAGGTAGCACGACAGGTAATATCAACAACTGTCACATAAATAACTTCCTTCTTCTTTGCGAAGTATTGTCTGTCGAATAGAATAACCGGATCAGATGTAGAGTAGAACTTTAAGACAACGTAGAATTCGGATAAAACATAACGTCTCAATGAAGAGGTAACTGTGTGAAGACTGGAAAAGAACCGGTCACTGTTGAGCTGGAAAGAAAGAACAAATAAATTTGAAGGGATGGGTTATGGGAGGGATAATACTCGCGTCTTGTTTTTATTAAAATCCAAATTTTCCGTCACCAAGGATGGGAAAATTCTCAATTTTAAGGCAAAACAAGACGCTTTGTATTATGCTAGTTCAAAGCTAGACATAAAATATATTATACAATTAATAAAATAACTATAAAGAGTCAAAGAACAGTTATAACTATAACATAGAGACATGAGATTCAGGTCTAAAATAAAAGGTTTTAAAAGTAGAATCAGATGACCAATTGGCAGCTTTTAGTAAGTCGGAAAGGGAAGCACCAGATTGAAAGAGTTTAGTGGAGACAGCACTTCTAGTAGAATGGGCTGTAAATTTTGAAGTATCAATGCCTGCTAATTGCATAGATTGTTTAACCCATCTGGCTAGAGTGTGAGATGAAACAGGTGCATGAGGTTTACAGAATGAGATCAACAACTGAGAGGAGGAAGGAGATCTAATAGATTCGGTTTTAAATTCATAAGAGCGAAGACAACAAACAACACAGAGTTTTTCGTGATGAGGAAAGGAAGGATAAAAGACAGAATGAATATTCGTTTTGGTACGTCGGTGAATAGAAAACACAACTCCTTGAGGTGTGTATTGTCTACGGGAAATGTCAAGAGATTTGACGTCGGAAACGCGTTTAACGGAAATGAGACATAAAAGAGTGGTAAGTTTGAAAGAAAGTAATTTTAGAGATAGTGAATCATTATCTTCCCAAGAGGAAAACATATTAAGGACGCTATTAACATCCCAAGAAGAAGTGTATTTCGGTAGAGGGGGTCTGCGAAAGCGAATGCCTTTCAATAATTGGCAGACTAAGGGATGTTTACCAATAGGAATGGAATCAACAGGAGGATGTCTAGAGGAGATAGCCGAACGATAGAGGTTAATAGTTCTGTATGCTTTACCATCGTCGAAAGAGAATGATAGAAAGTTCAGGATATGACAGATAGATGTTTGTAAGGGATCCAAATGTCGTTGATCGCACCAACAAGACCAAAGTCTCCAGGCTGATCTGTAAGCTGATTTGGTACCTGGAGCCCAGGCATCTGAGAGGATGTCCTGAGTAGATTTAGAAAATTGGAAGTCAGATCTTGACGACCTGAAATTAACCAGGCAACCAGAGGTAGTTGATCGGAAAGAATTAGAGGATGACAATTCCCTTGAGGATCCAGAAGGAGATTCTGAAAAGAAGGGAGAAGATGAGGGAAGTCTATGAGAAGATGTAGAACTTGAGGGAACCAAGATTGAGTTGGCCAAAGTGGAGTTATGAGAACTAGTGTGGCTCTCTGAATCGAGGTTTGAAAGAGGACCCGAGGAATGAGATTAAAAGGAGGAAAGGCGTATAGAGTCTCTTGAGGCTAAAATTGGAGAAAGGCATCTACGCCTAGAGCTTCTGAGTCTGGACGCCAACTGAAGAATAGAGGTAGTTGGGTGTTGAGGCAGGAAGCGAAGAGATCCAAATGTAGGGGGCCCCATAGGGAATTGATTGATTGGAAAGTTCGATGATGAAGCTTCCAATCACTGGAATCTGTTAGGTATCGAGAGTACCAATCCGCTATTGAATTGGAAATTCTCGGAAGGTATTCCGCCTTCAAGATTATATTTCTGTCCAGACAAAAATGCCAAATTTCTTTCACAAAATCCGCAAGAATTTTTGAAGTTGTACCTCCCAAATGATTGATGTATTGGACAGCGGAGATGTTGTCCATACGAAGAAGTATACAACAATGGGAGGAATTCTTTGCAAAACTTTTTAAGGCAAAAAATCCCGCAAGTAGTTCTAGACAGTTTATGTGAAGATGTGATTCTGATGGGGACCATTTTCCTCCTGTGGAGAGGAGGCCGCAGTGAGCGCCCCATCCGGAAAGACTCGCATCCGATTCCATAACGATGTCCGGATTCGGATTGAATATCGTTTTCCCGTTCCAAGATTCTATGTGAGTGAGCCACCAGAGAAGTTCTTCTCTGGCTTCCAAGGAAAGGGGAATTTCGTCGGAATAACCTAGACCCTCTCTCAGGTGACGAATCTTCAAACATTGAAGAGCTCTGTAATGAAGAGGAGCTGGAAAAATGGCTTGAATTGAGGCTGAAAGGAGACCCACAATTCGAGCTATGGTCCTCAGAGAAATCAAATCTTTGCGGAGAATCTGACGGATTTCTTTCCGAATAGTTTTCAAACGTCTCGGGGGAAGGCTCAAAGTGGTCAATTGAGTATTGATCATGAAGCCTAAGAATTCCAGTTCTTGAGATGGAATTAGAACAGATTTCTTCACATTTATGAGGAATCCGAGGTGTTGTTACAGGGATAATGTCCAATTTATGTGGAGCAAAAGTAACTCTTTTGATTGGGCCATGAGGACAATATCGTCGAGGTATATGATAAGGCGAACCCCGCGACTCCGGAGGGAAGCGACTACTGGTTTGAGTAGTTTCGTAAAACACCAAGGGGCTGATGACAGCCCGAAAGGAAGGCAAGTGAACTGCCATTTTTGATCTTTCCAAAGAAATTGGAGGAAAGGTTGAGATGATGTTTGGATTGGTATCGTCAGATATGCATCTTTTAGGTCTATTTTTATTAACCAATCCTGTTTTAGTAAAATATCTCTTAGAAGATGTATGCCCTCCATTTTGAAGTGGCGATAAATAACAAGATTATTTAATAGTTTTAAATTGATCACGGGTCTGTGACCACCGTCCTTCTTTTTGACTAGAAATAAATTGCTTATGAAGCCTGGGGCTTTGGAGGGAACAGGAATGATTGCTTGTTTGGAAGCAAGTTCCTTGACCTCTTGATCTATCAGAATTTTGTCTGGGAAGGAGAATTGAATTGGGTGAGGAAGGTAATGTTGGAACGGTTGGGTGACAAACTCTATTTGATAACCTTTCACAGTGTTAAGTATCCAAGAGTCTAATGTAATCATATTCCAATTTTGGGAAAAATGAAGGAGTCTTCCCCCTAATGGGATATGTTGGAAAGAATACAGAGGTGGACTTACCTGTTGGGGGTCTGGATCGAGGGTATCCTCTTTGCCCACGTGATCGCCATGATCTGCCCCTATATAGGAAAAAAGGGGTGTGGACAGTGGAGGGTCCTCCATATTGTGTAGTGTGTTGGGGAAAGGAACCTCTATAATATTTATTCTGGGAGAAATGGCCGGAAGAGCGGTTCCTTCCTCTTCCGGCCTTTCCAAAAATTCTTTGTGAGAAGACTTTTTTCATAGACACTTGTGCCTTATTTAACGATGAGAAAAGTCCTACATATTTATTTAATTCTCTAATAAAATCCTCACCGAAGAGCATTCCCTTGGTGGGATTGGGAGTTTCCACAGTAGCTAAATTTGTTAGCTGTGGATCTATTTTCATAAGAATAGATCTTTTTCTTTCCGTAGAAAGTGAGGAATTGGCATTGCCAAATAGACACATGGCTCGTTGAGCCCAGCCTTTTAATGTTTCGGTATCTACCGGGGTATTATAAGTTGAGGCTTCTTCTGCCAAATCCAAGATTTTTCCTATTGGACCAAGGAGGTCCATTAATTTGTCCTGGCAGGACTTGAAACTCCTATCCACTCCTTTCTTAGGATTCTTTCCAGTTTTGAAAAGAAATTTGGATAAAAGCGGGTCCAACTCAGGAGTGCAGGATGCATTGTTTGGAAAAGAGGGACGAGGGCACTCAGCTTTGAGTTTACTGCGAGATGGGCGATCTAACGGTTTATTTGCCCAAGTGGCTAGGAATTCGGCCACTTTCATATTTGGTAACCATTCCCCAGATCTTGGGTGGTATATAAGTGAGGGGTCGAAGTAAGATTCCCCCGTTTCATTCACTGTAGTGTCTTCCTGCGTAGCAGGGTCCTCATGATTGGAATCACTTTCCTCAGATACATAAAGTATTTCATCCACCTCCTGTATATCGGAATCTTCTGATTCCTCGGAGGAAGAGAGTTTAAAGGAGTTTGGTTTTGCTCTGAAAGCAGACGTTTTTGCCCTAATAGGATGTGCTTCCTCTTGGGCTGAGGGTGAAATGTGTGGTTTTTGTGTACCACTAGAAGTAGAACCATGTTTAGGGTCTGAGGATTGAAGCAAATTGGACTCAACATGTACTCCAGAGGGAGTTTTGGAGTGTCTTGAGGGATATGGACCCTCATATGAGGTATGGCGCGATTTGTATTTGGCCTTACCAGGACCCTTGAAGCCTTTAGCGAGACACTGACTCCTGAGGCGACCAATATTGGTCAGATGGAGTGAGAGGAGGCAGTGTTCCTGAAGGGGTAGCATTAGAGCGGGCCAGTACCATAGAGAAAGATTTCTCAATGGAAGATTGCAGTACAGAGACTGCTGACTGTACCGCTGTATGTACTGATTTGGATACAGAACCATCTACAATAGATTGAATATTGTCATGAGAGACATTTTCAGATATATTAGTTTTATTTTCCTCAGACATATTTATTTAGTGAGATGGGAAGAAAATATCAGCTGTAGAAAAATCAATTAAGGAGAAATATATATTGGAAATTGGTTCAATAACAATATAATGTGTAAATATATGAATTATAACAGGAATCAATTAATGAATTAATCAATAATAAATAACATTAAATAAATATTAAATAAATAATGAATTAATAATGAATTAATAATGAATTAATGTCTACAATATATTATTATAATAATGTATGAGGTAAAATGTTATTGACATTTGTAATTAATGATTCAGGAAGGCCATTGTAGAGGCAGCAGAGTAGAAAAGAGAAGATTTTTTTGTTATTTTGAACAAAATGATACTATATTACGATGCGTCCGCAGGCTCCAACGTCTCTGAGGAGAATGACAGAGCCCGCGAACGTTTGACAGGAGAGGACCTCGCTGTCAGGAAGTATCGCGAGATCCCGTGAGTGCGCTCGAGCGGAGGACAGCGGGGAGGAAGAAAGAGCGCTCGAGACAACAATGGCGCTGATGACGCAGATAAATAAGGTAAAAGAGATGCACAGATGTGAAGATAAACACGGTTAAAACTAAGAGGGAATGAGAGGGAGATCGGGAACCGGACGATAGTCAGGATAAAACCTATAAGAGAGGGGAAATATGAATACCGGATAAGCGCGATATATAATATAAGGCAGGGGAATATATGAGGATAAGAATAAGCAGATAATTCAAAATATCAAGAAATATTGGTATAACAGAATAAGGAATAATTATATATATATATAAGAATTTAATCAATGCAGAGTATATTACAAGGAAAAAAGGGGTATAAATAAAATAAAATGAAATAAACAAAAGGAAAATAAGTAATAATGAATGAATGATAATTAATATAATAAATATATTCCAAAAATATATATATATAAATAAAACAACAGGAGAGAAATTTAACTTATCCTTGTCAGACTGCTGAGCAGCAAAGAAGAAGGAAGTTATTTATGTGACAGTTGTTGATATTACCTGTCGTGCTACCAGATTGGTCACAGACATAGACAGCATACTAGGTTGCATCCTAGTCTATATGTGTTATATACCCTTTTCATATATAAAAATTTTCTTAATACTTACCATATCTATTTGCTGCTGAAGTTCAGTAAGGAAGTTAAATATCATAATACGAAGCGTCTTGTTTTGCCTTAAAATCGCCAATTAAACGATACCAACACATATCAAATTCTAACTAGTGATCCAGCTAAATGTATTTACACAAGAGTCAAGGAGATGCTGGCCCGGGCTTTGGAACAATGTTTAATTGATAAAACATTACATGATTTTTTGTATATTGAACATCCTATTATACCTATGCTGTATCTTCTACCAAAGATTCATAAATCTTTGGAGACCCCCCCCGGATGACCCATTGTCTCCGGGCGGGGTTCTATCACCAGTAATCTTTCTATCTTTGCAGACCGGGTCTTGCGACCATATGCTATACGCGGGAGATCCTATCTGTGGGATACTTTGGATTTCCTTAAAAAAAATTGCAGATATACATATTCCTGAGGGGGCCTTTGTGGCCACTCTGGACGTGGTCAGCCTGTACGCCTCCATCCCACATGATGGGGGTGTACAGGCTGTCAGGTCCATGATAGAATTGGATTATTTATCTGCACAAGTCGACTTCATTATTGAGTTACTATACACTATCTTACGTAACAATTACTTTATGTTTAATGATACATTCTACCTCCAGACCACCGGCACCGCCATGGGCATCAACGTGGCACCCACCTATGCCAACGTGTATATGGTGGTGCTGGAGGAGGGCCTAGTCTGTGTTTCCCACCACTCCGATAACTTATTGGGGTGGTGGAGGTACATAGACGATGTCTTCCTGGTCTGGAGGGGTACAGAAGATTCTTTATTTTCTTTCCATCACTTTCTGAATTCCATCAATGAGCATATTAAATTTACTTTGACACACGTAATTCGGTTAACTTTTTAGATACACTAGTATCTATGCAAGATCATAGACTTGTTACAAATTTATATGTCAAACTGACTGACACTAATTCTACATTACATTACAAGAGTAATCATCCCTGCCCCATGGTGCAGTCATTGCCAGCAAGTCAAATGCTGCAGGCGCGACACATCATTGAGAAGGATGATGAAGCGGAATTGGCATTAGATCAAATGACAAAAAATTTCCTGCAACGTGGTTATCCTCCACGATTGCTAAGAGATAGTAAGAAGAAGGTAATGGATATGAATAGACATGATCTCATACACGAGTCTAGGAATCGGTCATTAAACCCTAGAGTAGCATGCGTAACTACATTTGGCTCACATTCAAGCCAAATTGCCCGTACCATTAATAGCCATTGGAAAATTCTACAAATTTTCCAAATATCCCTGAGTTTGCCGTTCCCCCCCCTGATGTCATACAGGAGGTCGAGCAATCTCAGGGATAAACTTGTGAAGACGGACGTTTCAAGACAAATGCCTACACGATATTTAACGTTGCAAAATAAAGAATCATATCCTTGTTGCCAATGTATCAATTGTCCACAGATGTTGAAGGGACCCCAGTTTGTACACCCGAACACTGGCAAGGTCTATAAATTAAAACATTACCTAACATGCACTTCTTCGTATGTCATCTATATCTTGGTGTGCCCATGTGGTCTCATCTATGTTGGTGAGACCACATGGGACTTCAAAACTCGTATTAATCATCATCGATACACTGTTGGTAAAAAACGATTAGATTTGCCGGTGTCAAAACACTGTGGGGAGAAAGGCCACTCGGAATGGGATTTGAAATTCATTTTAATGGATCACATCCCTCCATTAAAGAGGGGGGAAGACCGTACAAAAAAACTCAGGAGATTGTAACTTAAATGGATCTTTGAGACACAGGCTCTCCAACCTAAGGGGCTTAATGTAGATTTCAGTATTACACGTCAAATTTATAATGCGTAGTAATGATGATAGAATAAACTCGATGTAACCCAACAGTAGGAATGGTGACATTCATGTACATAAACTTTCACTATGATTATATTGTAACTACTATATCTTTTGCTTTTTGTCTTTCAGATATACATGGGAACAGGGTGGTCACAGATGTCCCTGCTCGTCAGCTGTTAATTTTATAATGATTCTACTTCAAATGTCTTCTGCCATGGTGTTGTAATAAATTATTTCTTCAGTTCCCTTAGTGTTGTGCACATATATTGACATATCTATATGTCCATAGGTAAATTATGTCCACACTTCAATTCACCATTTTATTTCTCACCACCACCTTATTTTTTCATTTTTTGTTTCTACTCTCTTTTTCATTATTATTATTATTATAATTTTTTCGCTTATTTTTATATTCAATCCTGTCTATTTCTTATATTTTTCATATATATTTTTTTATTTTTTTTAATTATTTTTCTCTGTATTTTTATTTTTGGTTTCTATTGATTTTTTTTATTCAGTCATTAGTTATTTACTTATATTCATTATTTTCGACTATTGAATACATACTTTGTAAAGTGAAATGGACAGTGATATTTAATATACCCGTGCTTAGTGTGTGGGAGAGTATTGCGGGGCTGCACTTGGTGGATATCCACCTCTAAAGGCCTATCACTGGGGACCTGAATCTGATGGTCAACGCCGGCGGGTACCTTGAGGTGAATCCCCCCAAAATAATTGGGGCGAGTATGAGCGACTGAGGTGCTGGACCTGAATAGCCAGATGTGTGTGTCAATCACGCGTGGACCACTGTTAGACCACTGTCCAGAATGCATTATCACCATCTAGTATCATTACTACTATTATTATTATCATTTTTTTTACTTCATTTTTTTTATTATTCTTCATTTTTTATTTATTTTATTTATTTATTTTTGTTTATTCAAAAAAAAAATTTTATTATTTAAAATTATTTATTATTTATTATTTTTACTTTGATTATCTTTATTTTATTTCTGTTTAAAATGTATATCCATCATCTATGTCTCGATTTGTGCCTTTATTTAGGCACATTCATGACAGTGATGCTGGATTACTCTGCTTTTTTCCAATTTTGCTCATTCACATACTTTTACATGCACATTTAGATTATACACCTGTCACTTGTGCTCCGATGATAGTGATGCCGGATTATTCTGCTTTTTTCAGTTTTTTCACACTCACATATTCTTACATGCACATTTGGATTATGCACTTGTTACTTGTGCTCCGATATGCGTCTTATTCAGACGCACTCCGGATAGGGAAATCAGGTTGCCCGACCTTCCCTTATCCACCATGGCAGTATGTGCTTACTTTCTACAGTACGCGTGCGCAGGTGGGGGAGCGGTCACGTGACATCCGAGTCAGCTGATGTCGTGGTCATGTGGCCGCTCTTGGCGTCCTGCAAGGATTTGATTATGTTAGACATATGCTGCAACCTTGCTGTTACCCACAGCAACGGCGGTTCTCATGGAGACGAGTTGGGAGAACGTGACCATCCTGCCCCCGCCTCTCATCATATCTGATTAGGTACACATGGCCCTTGGTAAAACAATTTATGCTGTGATGTACTTTTATATGATATGTAGCAGTCTTTTCGTATGTATATTGATTTTAATTTAACTAATGAGCACTTGTGCAATATTTACATTATAGTGGTTTGAATTACCCTATATCTTAAATGTATATTGTACACTTTATTTGCACTACTTGATTTACCACATATTTGATTGATTTGTTTGTTCATTTGCATATAAATATTTTGTATGGTCACCATTTTGTTGCTTGAAAAAGGCTGCATTGGCAGCAGAAACGTTGCTAGCTTGTATTACCATGGAATAAACCACTGTTTTTGTACTTGAACTCTTCGTGTGTTTCGGCATCCTTCCTAGATGTCTAACTTGCCTTGACCAGGGCTTCACTCGCCGCTTGCACCGCCATCATATATTCGTTGGACGTGCTGCTCTATCCTTTTTTTGTGTTGTATGTATATATATATAGCAATGTAGAAGAAATTATGGCACTCACACAAAAACGACCTTGCAAGGATGACTTTTATTTCGTGCATGTCAACCAAAGTGCATGTGCATGGCAGCGTACAGCATTCAGGCAGGTAGAGCGGGCAAGGACGCCGGGGGAACCAGCATGCAGATGGTTACAGCTGTCTCGCACTTCCGTGCTTCGTGAGACCATATCCGCTCCCAGGCTGATCCCAGGTAAATACCTGTGGGACCTCCCCTAGGGGCGGAAACTTAGAACACCATGTGAGACAATTAAACGGTGAATCATGTGTAAAAGTTAAAAACACTTAAAAACACAAAATTGTAAAGCAATGCTGGAAAATAGTAACTAAATGTAAATAGCATTTATATTAAGATGCCTAGGTCCAATTTATCATTAAGACCAAGTCTACCTTGTGCGCCTGTGCGCATAATCCATCTAGCTTCGGTCTGAAGCAAGTCTTTGCACCTGTCAGTTCCGTCTTTAACTGGCACCCTTTCGATGCCAAAAAAAACAGAGTGATGCAGGGTTTCCATTATGAGCTTCCCAGACGTGGTCTATAATTCTCGGTGAACCTTTTTTGCTACGCAGAGAATAATTATGTTCACGGAACCTAATATGTAACTCACCGGTGGTGCTCCCAACATAGAAACGTCCACAATTGCACTTGAGTCCATATACTACATAGTTGGTTTTACAGCAACAAAAATCTTTCATCTGAATATCTATGCCTCCTATAGTTATTACTTTACTGCATAACAGTTGAGGGCTTCATTTACAATTTACCACACTTGTAGTTGCCTTTTAGATTAAGCCACTGTGTTTTTTTGTTATTTTGAGAGAACACGAATTTACTACGGGTAAGGATGTTCCCTAAATTATTGGCTCTGCGAAATGCTACAATTGGTTTCTTCACAGAACATTCAGCAAGAATGGGGTCGTTCTGTATCAGAAACCAATGTTTATTAATCGTGGTATTGATTACATTATGCATAGGGCTGAACTGAAAAGAAAAGGTAAATCTATCTGATTTTTCTTTTCTCCTGCCAGAACCATTAAGAAGTTTACTCCTATCCTGTCTCAAAGCTTTTAGATTTACCTTTTCTTTTCAGTTCAGCCCTATACATAATGTAATCAATACCACGATGGAGCACCACCCTTGGGACTGTATCCACACTTGCACTTTATGTGCGGACTTTTGTTCACTCCCTATACAGCAGTGTCGAATAGTGTTTCTTTCTTGTTCGTTATATATATATATATATATATATATATATATATATATACATTCTATCAAAGCGAAACCTTCACTAATTCAGGAGGCTGTATATATATATATATATATATATATATATATATATATATATATATACATATATATAGACTGAGCATTTGGCACACTGGGCCACCCAGTGCCAATGATGTTCCGGGCTGGAGGCAAGATGTAGTAGTTGGAAGAATTTCTGGGGCCTGGACCCAGAGAGAGAGATAGATAGAGAGTAGACTTGTGCACAAGAAAAATTTTCTTTTCGTTTTGGATAAAATTTTCGGTTCGGTAATATTTTCGGTTTGGATTTTTCGGATACATTCGGTATTCGGGTGTTCGGTTTGATTTTTCAGATACATTCGGTATTCGGGTTTTTATTTTCTTTCAGGTACATTTGGGTAAATCTTTTTATTCTTTTTTGGACTTTTTTAGCGATCCTAAAAAATTATGGAGATACCTTTTATTTTTATTAAAATTTCGTAGGGTACCATAAAAAAAATAATAATAAAAAAGATACAGTAGTGATGGAAAAAATTGTATCTGATGAAATGTATCTTTTTTATTATGAAATGTTTATTAATTTTTAAACAGGGATCAATTTATGTGAGCGGGTAAAGCACTAAAAATGTAGCCGACAATAATAAAAAATTAAGTGTGTGCGTGTTTTTCACTTTTTTTTATTTTTTTTCACATTTTTTAGGTAGTACTACTACTCCCAGCATGGCGCACACTGTTCCATGATGGGAGTAGTAGTTACCTGTACTAATTGACAGATTGCCTGGGTCCCTTGCGATCCTCTTGTATAATGTGTAGATGCGGCGGCAGCTCTTCTATGGTCCCCTGCACTGACGTATATATACACATATTCATATTTCCCGCAGAGCTATGATTGGCCAGATGGTTCCAGCCAATCACAGCTCTCTGTGAGAAATAGGAATATGTGTATATATACGCCGTACATTATACAGGAGGATCACAGCGGGTGTCAGGAGTGATACCCGCAGTGATCTTTGCTTAACTACAAGTACTACTACTCCCAACATGGAGTACACTCTGCTCCATGCTGGGAGCTGTAGTACCTGCATTAATAGACAGATCGCAGCGGGTGTCAGAAGTTACACTCGCTGCAATATGTCTATTAATGCAGGTACTACAGCTCCCAGCATGGAGCAGAGTGTGCTCCATGTTGGGAGTATCAGTACCTGCAGTAAGGGACAGATCACAGCGGATGTCACTCCTCCTGACACCCGCTGCGATCCTCCTGATGTGAATGTCGGGATCAGCTGTTCTCAAGGCTACAGAGCTGGGAGAACAGCTGACATTGAGCCGTAAGTATACATCGTATATCTACTGCCCAGCAAGAGCTTACCGTGAGCCTGCAATGTGTATACAGTATACACATTGCTGGCTCACTTAACCCCTTGCTGAGCTGTGCGCTATGTGCTAGCCCAGCAAGGAAAGAGTAGAAAACGTTTAGTCTAAAGGGGCGAGGACTGTGAATTTATGGAACGTTCTACCTCAGGAACTGGTCACAGCAGGAACAATTAACAGCTTTAAAACAGTGTTAGATACATTCCTGGAACAAAATAACATTAATGCTTATGCAGAGTTATAAAACTACATCCCTTTCCCTTATCCCCTTACACCCTTCACTTCACTTCAATTCCCTGGTTGGACTTGATGGACGTATGTCTTTTTTCAACCATACTAACTATGTAACTATGTAACTTACACTGCTGGACAGTGTAGGTTAACCCTTTGGGCGGTATACACTATATACAGCTATCTATAGATAGCTGTATATAGTGTATACAGAAGACGAAGTCCGCTTACTTCCCTCGAGTCCGGGGCAGGTCAGTGTAGCTCCGCCCCTAGTGATGACGTCATTAGGGGGCGGAACTACAGAAGGGAACCAGGCTAGTATATCTGAAGCTCTGTTCACATTGTCCGTTTTGGATAATGGGAACAGACTCTTCTGCCAGTGTCTTCTACCCAGACAGGGAGACTCCAGCTGTTGCTAAACTACAACTCCCAACATGCCCAGACAGCTAAAGGCTGTCTGAGCATGCTGGGAGTTGTAGTTTTGCTCCAATTGTTGGATCCCTGTTTGGGTAGACATTGCATCCGGGGTGCTCTCCCCAGCAGACAGCGCCAAAAATGTCATAACCATTTTTTTGTGTTTTTTTCTTCTCGTTTCAGATCCATGTATGCAGAGGATTACGGCCAATTCGTCAAAAAGGATCATCAAAAATGGTGCTCCTGGGCCTAGGCGGTAACAGGCTGGCATTACTTAGGCTGGGGAGGGCCAGTAACAATGGTCCTCACCCACCCTGGTAACGTTAGGCTGTTGCTGTTTGATTGGTATTGTGCTGAGAATTTAAATACGGGGAACCCTATATGTATTTTTATTTTTTTATTTAAATAATTAAAAAAAGACACATAGGGTTCCCCGTATTTTCATTCTCAGCACAATACCAACCAAATAGCAACAGCCTGACATTACCAGGGTGGGCGAGGACCATTGTTACTGGCCCTCCCCAGCCTTAATAACACCAGCCTATTAACGACTAGGCCCAGGAGCGCCATTTTTGATGCTCCAGGCCTGTTGTTACCGGCTCTTCCCGGCACCCCAGTGGCGGTGGGTACCGGGGTAATAATAGGGGGGGTTAGCGCTAAGCCCTGGCTTAGTAATGGATTCCGTCAATAAGACCGGCTTCCACTACTAAGCCTGAAAATTCATTAAAAAAAAACACAACACAGTGGAAAAATTATTTTATTTTAGAAAAAAAAACACTCCCCCACAGCCCTCGTTAACCATTTTATTAAAAGAAAAAAAAATAATCCGCCGTAATCCATCAAATCTGCCGTAATCCTCTGCATACACGGATTTGAAACAAGAAGAAAAAAAACACAAAAAGTTGGTTATGACATTTTTGGCACTGTCCGCTGGGGAGAGCACCCATGATGCAATGTCTACACAAACAGGGAGCCACCAATTGGAGCAAAACTACAACTCCCAGCAAGCCCAGACAGCCTTTAGCTGTCTGTGCATGCTGGGAGTTGTAGTTTAGCAACAGCTGGAGTTTCCCTGTCTGGGTAGACACTGGCAGAAGGGTCTGTTCCCATTATCCAAAACGGACAATGTGAACAGAGCTTCAGATTTACTAGCCTGGTTCCCTTCTGTATCTCCGCCCCCTAATGATGCCCTGAGAACAGCTGATCCCGACATTCACATCAGGAGGATCGCAGCGAGTGTCAGGAGGAGTGTGATCTATCCCTTACTGCAGGTACTAACACTCCCAACATGGAGCACACTCTGCTCCATGCTGGGAGCTGTAGCGCCTGCATTAATAGATATATCACAGCCAATGTAACTTCTGACACCCGCTGCGATCTGTCTATTAATGCAGGTACTACAGCTCCCAGCATGGAGCAGAGTGTACTCCATGTTGGGAGTAGTAGTACTTGTAGTTAAGGAAAGATCACTGCGGGTATCACTCCTGACACCCGCTGTGATGCTCCTGTATAATGTATGGAGGCGGCGGCTGCTCTCCTATGGTCCCCTGCACGGCCGTATATATACACATATTCCTATTTCTCACAGAGAGCTGTGATTGGCTGGAACCATCTGGCCAATCACAGCTCTGCGGGAAATATGAATATGTGTATATATACGTCAGTGCAGGGACCATAGAAGAGCGGCCGCCGCATCTACACATTATACAAGAGGATCGCGAGGGACCCTGGCGATCTGTCAATTAGTACAGGTAACTACTACTCCCATCATGGAACACACATAAATTTTTATTATTGTCGGCTACATTTTTAGTGCTTTACCCGCTCACATAAATTGATCCCTGTTTAAAAATTAATAAACATTTCATAATAAAAAAGATACATTTCGTTTGATACAATTTTTTACATCATTACTGTATCTTTTTTATAATTTTTTTTATTAGAATGAATTCTTTACGTTCGTTTACGGATAACGAATGCAGTCGTTATTTTGCTATTTGTATTATCGTGGCTATTCGGGAATGTTCAAAATATGTTTTCGTGCATTCGGATCGGTCCGAATGCCTGATAACGGTAAAATTCGGTAAATTAGATATTCGTGCCGAAACGAATTGCACATATCTAATAGCGAGAGAGAGAGAGGGAGAGGTGTAATTTTTTTCTTTTTAATGTATGATTTACTGATACAGTTGATGGAAAATGGAAATATAATATGCTTAAAGCATTCCTGTCATTTAACAAGACAATGTCATAGAGTCATAGAGACATGTCAAAACTTTTAATTGGTTGGTTCCTGGGTGTTCAGACCCTCACTGATCATTAGATACGGCTGAGCGCTTCTCTTCCCGGCTCACTGCTTTTCCTGTCTCATTTTTTAAACTATACTAATGCCTTAAAAGAAGAATGTCACTCGGAAAAAAGCCAAGGCTTAAACTGGTCAGGAGTAAATTTCATACATACACTGTTGAAGCGCAGTAGTGCATGTAATCACAGTATAGGAAACACAAAAAGACCTCAGTGCAGCTATACAAATGCCTATTAAAAATGCACAGTCCTTATACTTCTATGTTGTATGCGTAAAATACAGATGAGATGTAAATTGGACTAAACTAAGAAAACATTCACCCACCATTATATATCTGCCAAACAGTTACTGACATCCGCTTTAGATCATTTTATTTTTTCTTTATGTAATATTTAAAGTTATATTTTAAGTTGAGAAAAGGCACTTGAAATACTCCGAATGAGTACAAACAGAATCCAACCTTTGGCCATATAATCTTGCATTGTCTTCAAAAGCTATGTGAAAATTTTACGGTTTGCGATTTTTAAATCCACATCTATTTTTTTTTTGTGTTTATTTTACTATCTTCTTTATAAGATGCTCTCTTTTTGAAGCGGCATCTAGTCTTAGGAATATCTTTTACATTTTTTTTATTTAAAGATTTTATTGAGTTATATAAAAGAAAGGCAACAACAATTTGCACATCACACTGTCGTAGATAAAGAAAAGGGTAAACAATGGCACAACCGAAGTGTAATACAATAGCGTGTGGGGAAGAAGGGTATGAATCGATATACTTTAAAGCACAACTGTCTATATGAGTCCCACAGTAGCGGTATATCAAAAATATCTGGGTGCAGAGTCCCACACAGCTCATCTGCCTCCCAAACACGAAGAAGAGAGAAATGTGTAAAAGTTCCCTTGTCAGGTAGCTTTACAGTAGGTGTCTAACTTACTCAACCATGCACTGTCATAACCCATAAATAAACACCATGTAGAATAAGAATAAAAGATACAGAGAACTATAAGGAAGGACAATCGCATCTTACATCAATCAGGTATGTAGAAAACGTGCAAAACATTCACATATTTTCCTACTTGTCCGCTCCTAAGACCAGCTGTGCAGTACCACATGGTATGTATGAACTCCACCATTACTTTGGAGATCTCCTGAGGGGTGAGCGTGGCCTCAATAAAGGGTTTCCATTTATGGAAGAAGGACTCCTTCTCCTTACTGCAGAGATTCCCCAGCTTATCAATAAACAGTAGGTGTTTCAGAAGAGCTAAGAGCATATCTGGAATCTTGGGCTGAAGCCAGTGGCCAAGTAGGCATTTTACTATAACTACAGTACATAAATAACATGGACTGCTTTGTTAGCCACTAATGGAGGTGATAGGGGTTCAGACTTTCCACCAACCTAGAATCTGTTTCTTAAGCAAAGACTAATGTAACGCTGAGCCCTCCAGTCCCTGCTCCTGGACCGGAGCGCTCACAGCGTCTGTCCCAGAGGGGTGCCCCGGTCGGACTCTCTGACCGGGGACACTCCGTCTCTGCTCCTGTCGGGAACGCGGTCCGCGCTGCGGGATGTCCCTGCGCGCGTCCCAGCGCCACTTAACCGTGCCCGCTCCGGCCCTCTCCTCTGCTCCCCACTCACATGACTCCCGGCGCACGTGTCCCTGCACTATGTAAGTGTAAGATTTAAAGGGCCAGTGCACCATTGATTGGTGCCTGGCCCAATCCGTATATTGTCACTCCTATAAAGGTATCCTGCCCCTTCCTGCCCTTTCCGGATCTTTGTTGCCTCTGTGCCCTAGAGAAAGCGTTTTTGTGTATATCCTTGCCTTTTGCCAATCTCGTTGCTAACGACTACCGCCTGAGAACCCGTGCTGCCTGCCCTTACCTTTGCTACGTCTGACTACGCGTCTGCCTGCCCATTCTGTAGTTCACCTGTCTCAGCTGCCAGTGAGGTTGAGCCGCTATCGGAGGATACGACCTGGTAGTTACCGCCGCAGCAAGTCCATCCCGCTTTGCGGCGGGCTCTGGTGAAAACCAGTAACTGCTTAGAACCGATCCTCCGGTACGGTCCACGCCAATCCCTCTCTGGCATAGAGGATCCACCACCTGTACCGCTTCCCGCTACTAGTCTGGATCCTGACAACTAACCAGTCAAAAGAGTCAGTCTTGCATCTTTGGAGCCCAACAAATCTGTAAAGTCAGATTCCTATTGTAGAAAGCCAAGGTCCATTGTCAGGGAAGAAATATATGATTTAAGATGGTAGAACTGAAGAACTTGTTGTGGGGCTAAATGGTAAATGGAGGTGACATGTTCCCATGTGGCATATCTCTTGATTTTTATATGGTTATATATTTATTGTTATTTACAGTTTTTTTTTTATACTGCCATGTATAGTCTCACCAGGAGACTTTCTCTGATGGAAAGGACTTTCAAAAAGCCTCTGCTTACCAGAGAATTGACACAGGAGAGAATAAACTTCTTCCAGAGTACCGTGAGTCATGCTATTTCTGGCAAGGGAACCATAGTGAATTGGTTGTAAACTGGGTGTGAACATTTAGCCCAGTCTTATTATGAACTAGAAAACCATATTGGATCAAATACACCTTTACTTAGAGCCAGTGATAGGTCTGCAATTCTATAGGGTAAACCCACATGGATTGGTAATTTTGAATGAAAATATGTAAATAAGATCATATTATTCACACATGGCCTTCTAATTATTTGGTCTTTTGGGACTAAAAGTGTTTCTCTATGGTATACTATGTAAGAAGTACTAAAACAACAAATGAAACAAACTAAAATCAAAGGTATATCATTCAGTACAGTGTTATTCTAGTGACTCTATCTAGATATGTTCATTAAAGTAAATTAGGCCTCAAATAGATGCTCTACTTTTGTTAAAGAAAGAGCACAATATAAGCTGTTCTTTCTAGGGCAAAACAAATTCTCCGATAGAGTCCAACCAAATAATATCCAAGTCAATTTAATAAAAACATAGCAGCATAGAGGAAGCAGTACTTAAGGTTGGGCGATGGCAGAGTTTTGAACGATAGAAAGAAAGAGGAGGAATTCCTTTTCTTTTCTGTGATCCATATAAATCAGAATTATGTAGCAACAAGAAAGAAATGAACACCATGATCTACCAAGGTTATCCCCAGAACAAGCATTTGAGATAAATAGACTATTATCACCTGTGGATTTGCAGGAGGCTCTTTTGTTCATTCATTAGTCCCAACAGGCTTGTTCAAAAAATTAATCTGCCACAACTTGTGCACTATACTCAAATCATGCTTATGCCAAATATGGTGCAGTATACTCAAAACTATTAGGCTGCCTCTGTAAATCACAGTCACAAA
The DNA here is from genome assembly GCF_029499605.1 of Hyla sarda. Taxonomy (NCBI): domain Eukaryota; kingdom Metazoa; phylum Chordata; class Amphibia; order Anura; family Hylidae; genus Hyla; species Hyla sarda. Next base: position 86,845,286 of record NC_079198.1, read on the forward strand.
TTAGTGCAATTTAAGATACTACACAAAGTTTATTATTCTCTAGAGATATTACATAAGATGGGGATTAGAGTCATGCCCCAGAGGCAGGGAAACAAAGCAGATTTTTTTTTACAGAATCTGTAGGGTCAATTCTTTCTAGCTCTGTTGTTTATTCTGTTGCTTGGACTACACCTCTGTGCTCTGGGTATGGTTCAGCTTGCTGAGCCAATTAGAATCTTCCTGCTAGCAGCACAGGGATATATAAGGAAGTCTTTCTCAGTTTTACCCTGACTGTGAAAGTTAGTGTGACTGAAACTAATTATCTCTGTACTTATATTGTCTTATCTGGTTTGGTTACCTTTTGGCTTTGTTTTTGACTACCCTTTGGCTCTCTGTTATTGTACTCCATTCCTTCTTGGCTTTGACTCGGCTTGTTGACTTCGGTTCAGTGGGTGTGTTTAGGTTTTTTTCTGTTAGTTTTTGTGTGCCTACAGCTGTTCCCGACCTTTGTTAGTTTTTGTAGTTTATTGCTTTGACTTAAGTCTGTCCCTCACTTATTTAGAAAGGGACCAGCACCGTGGTTGTGGACCCGCTGCCTAGGGCAGGTGAGTAAGTAGGCAGGGACAGAGGGAGTGGGCGAGATCACGGTTGCACTCTATCACTGCCAGACATGACATTTTCACAGGCCTAACTACTGCATCTATTTTGTTGTTAGTCATGGACCCTAGGACAGCTCGGGTTGGTCAGATGCAGAACCTAACTCAGCTGGTCCAGGACTTAGCTGAGAATGTACAGCAACAAGAGTTGTCTCAATCTAAGTCTAGAATAAACAAGGACTTGATTGAGAGGCTTGAACATCAGGAGCAGGTGATTCAGAGGTTGTCCAGAATCTAGGAGCTTGAGTCATCTTGTGCTACTGTTCCTACTTCCCTTTCAGCTCCTTTGGAACCTCAGGTTAATCTTCCTGAGTGTTTTTTGGGGAACTGGAAAGCATTTAAGACTTTTTGCAAAGGTTGTAAGCTATACTTTCGGTTAAGACCTCATTTGTCTGGTACTGAGGCCCAAAGTTGGTATTATTATATCCCTTTTGCAAGGAGTTCATCAAGAGTTGGTATTTTTTCTTGATCCTGGTGCCCCTGAGTTGTCCTCTGTGGACACTCTGTTTGCTGGTTTGGGTCTTCTGTATGCAGAACCTCACTGAGCTGCGTATGCTGAGTCTCAGCTTTGTACATAAAAACAGGGACACAGACCTGTCGAGGAATATTGTGCAGACTTTAGAAAGTGGTGTGTGGCTTTCAAATGGAACACCCCAGCTTTGATTTGCCAGTTTAGACTGGGGTTATCTGACATCCCAAAGGACATGCTGGTGACCTACCCCTCTCCTGACACCTTAGACCAAGCTATGACTTTAGCGGTGCATTTGGATAGACATGTTGTTCTTCCTCTGTCTCTCCATTTTTGCCTGTCTCCTCTTCTGTTGCCAATCATCAACCGGTGTCTGAGGAGGAACCCATGCAACTTGGCTCCATATCTACTCCTGAGTAGAATAAAAGGTTCCGGTATCTCAACGGCCTGTGTTTCTATTGTGGAGAGGATACCCCTTTCATCAGGACCTGTGTCAAGCGTCCGCATCCAAGTGGTCATCGTGGCGGCCACTTGGGTGCACAGGTATTTTCCGATTCCCAAAGATGTAGACCTGCTAATTTGTATCTGGGGGAATTGATATGCCTGTTATTTCTACTAACATATCAACTGGGAATTCTAAGAAGAAAGCTAAAAGTGTTTCCGTTAAATTTGAGTCTGAGAATTGTGATGAGGATAATTGTGAGTTAGATGACACCAATGAATGGTGTGATATTACGGATGCGGACACCATAGAGGAGATTGATGGTCTATCTGGGGTTAAGTCTGTTTTTCAACCCTCTAAGATTTGTAAGGGCTAGGTGGCCTCTCCTAAAAGTGTGTGTGTGTGTGTGTGTGGGGGGGGGGGGGGATGGGGTACAGTGATGACTGGTTCTGCCAGAAACTGTAGGGTTAATTCTTTCTTGCTCTGTTGTTTATTCTGTTGCTGGGACTACGCCTCTGTGCTCTGGGTGTGGTTGAGCTTGCTGATCCATTTAGAATTTTCCTGCTAGCAGCACAGGGATGTATAAGGAAGTCTTTCTCAGTTTTGCTTTGCCTGTGAAAGCTCTTGTGACTGAAACTAGCTACCTCTGTACTTATATTGTCTTATCTGGTTCTGTTACCTTTTGGCTTGGCTTTTGATTACCCTTTGGCTCTCTGTTATTGTACTTTGTTCCCTCCTAGCTCTGACTCAGCTCGTTGACTTTGGGTCAGTTTGTGTGTGTGTTTAGATTTTTTTCTGTTAGTTTTTGTGTGCCTCCAGCTGATCCTGACCTTTGTCAGTTTTTGTAGTTTATTGTTTTAACTTGAGTCTGTCCCTCACTTATTTAGGAAGGGGCCGGCACCTTGGTTGTGGACCCACTGCCTAGGGCGGGTATGCAAGTAGGCAGGGACAGAGGGAGTGGGCGAGATCAGGGCTGCACTCTATCCTTGCCTGACGTGACAAAATATCTGGGATGAGATTAAGAATATAATGAAATGGGCACTGCCATTTGCAATAACATTTCTATAGTGTAGATAGCAACATTATGGCCCAGATTTACTAAGAGTGAAGTTTTCTTTGTGGGTTTTAATTCTCTTCAATTTTTTTCCACGGTATTCACTAAGGTTTCCCTATATTTTGCACTTTTCCCTACATTTTTCTTTTTTTCTTTTTTTTTTACACATGCTCTGATCTGTGATCTGTGTGTCAACATCAAATCCACCACACTTCCTGTGAAAACCTTAGTAGATATGTTGTTTTTTGGGGAAATCGTTAGGCACAGACACAATTTATGGTGCAATGCGCCAGAATCTGGCACACAACCCAACAAAACATGTCAGGTTTACAATAGTAAATCAGGGTCATTATGTATAGCTACAGTAAATATGCATTGGTTAAAGAATTTGTATATTTGGGTGACAAATGCTCTATGCTTCTTACCACTAGGGGTCCCTCTATTGTCCAGAATGCTGTCTTGTCCTTGCAGCTATTGCCTGTGTGTCTCTGTGCCTAGACAATATACCATAGGAAAAAAAGACGATATACCAGAAAGGCGCACACCCACTATTCAGATACAAATTAGATATGTAATATAAGTATGTGATATGGAATCTCTATGCATAATGGTACAATAGTGGCTAAGGATTGAAACATAAAGTGTATATCTATATCTATATAGTAAAGTAGAGATGGTCGGCACTTCGGTTTCTCACCCGGTGCACGTAGCAACAGATATGCAGTTGAAGAAGTCTCAGCACTCGGTATTTCTTTTCAACAGTTTATTCAGGTACTTCCAGCGTACTGCTGGAAGTACCTCAATAAACCGTTGAAAAGAAATCCCGAGTGCCGAGACTTTTTCAACTGTATATCTATATAGTAGTGACGAAAATATAAATTGTACCTATCAGCCGTGTTCTAGAATAAGATGGTGTTGCTATATGTTATAATGTTCAATAATGAGAATGTCTTACTGGAAATAGTACTACTCCTATATTTCCTATTTTAGATGTTATGCGGAATAAAATCTATGCATTATAAAACGGAATGTTTGTCCAATGGTGCGCACGCGCACTGGGTACTGTGTGGAACATGGTATATACAATACAAAAATGAACTCTATGCATGACAGCATGCAAGCGCATTGGGCACGTTAGTATGGAGATGAATGGGAATGTGAGATGTGTGAGTGAGTTGAGTACATGCGTACGAATGTTGCGGCTGAGCAGATGTGAACCTGGAAGTACTAGTGGGCTCCCGTTGGCGTCTTTGCGAGCGGGCATGTATGGAACCACGGACCTCGAGGTACCTCCTCCTGATGTTGTTTAAGGTTAATTTACTAAGTATTTATAAAGCAGAGATTGCAGTACAGCGCACAACACCCCTGAGGAAGTTGCCGACGGGCAACGTGGGGGGGTCGGTTCAGTTGGTTACCTGCGTGTTTATCCTTCATCTGTTGTCTCTAGCCCTGCTCTCTCAGTCTGAACAAGGTTGTATGCATTAGTTTCCTCACTGAGTGAGGATGTAAATGTGATTTTGCACCTTATGTATACTTATTCTGGGGCTCTGTGATTGCATTGACTACACTTGATTGTGCAGGTGTCCCGAGAGTGGTCTCCCCCCCCCCCTTTTCAGGGTTCCCCCCTGTTCTGTAGGGGCCTCTTGGGCCCTTTTAAATGGTTTTAAATGTCTTTGTCAGCTTTAATCATTTGTACAATTTAACAGTAAATGCATCTGAAAAGTTGGTGTGCGCCTTTCTGGTAAATCGTCTTTTCTTCAGTAGTATCATGTTATGTTACTGATATACGTGGTAGCACCCCGTGAGTTCATATAATTGCTGAGCCTGCTTAAGTTTGGTTGTGGTCTGTACCTAGACAAAACACAGGTGTGGGTGGGAAAAGCAGGGCTCTGTACAAGCTCCCAGCTTGTAAACCATCCTTCTCTGTAAGCTGAGGGCATGGTAGGGCCTCAGTTGTCAGAACAAACAGTTGCCAGCTGGGAGGAGTGAGGGAGGAAGTTCCCACATGAGTTGTGATGGCAAGGATTAAAACCAGGTAAAGAGTAAGCTTAAAGGGATACTCCACCCCTAGACATCTTATCCCCTATCCAAAGGATAGGGGATAAGATGTCTGATCGCGGGGGTCCCACTGCTGGGGACCCCCGCAATATAGCATGCGGCACCCACCTGTTTCTTGTCCAGAAGCGCTGGAGGGTTTGGTTCCCGACCCAGAAGTCTGTGACGTCCCGACTCCGCTCCCGTGTGACGTCACGCCCAGTCCCCTCAATGCAAGTCTATGGGAGGGGGTGTGACGGCCGTTACGACCCCTCCAGTAGACTTGCATTGAGGGGACGGGGCGTGACGTCACACAGGGGCGGAGTCGGGACGTCACGAACTTCCATTTCCATGGACAGGACCCAGACCCTCCAGCGCTTCCGGACAAGAAACAGGTGGGTGCTGCATGTTATATTGCGGGGGTCCCCAGCGGCGGGACCCCCGCGATCAGACATCTTATCCCCTATCCTTTGGATAGGGGATAAGATGTCTAGGGGGGAGTAACCCTTTAAAGCTTTTTTTTATGTTGTGAAAGGTACACTTTCCAGATAAAGTCCATTTTGTACCCACTGTAGTTATACTAGAAGATACTACTAAATCACCTTACAAAAAATATTTGCTTTTGAAATTTTTGTTCTGTGAAAGACTTGGTATTCTTAGGAATTGGTTGTCTCAACATGCAGCAACAATTGAAGAGATAGGGGGAAATATGTTATTAAGGGAAAAAGGGTCTCAAACCTGGCAAATTGATCCTACCATTCTTAGAGTAAGGTCAGCATAAATAAGTGCTACAAAATTTACTAGGAAAACCACACAAACCTAGCTTTATTTACATATCTCTATTTATCTATCTACCTATCTGGATTAATTCCTAACTTTATCGATGGACTTAGTTTGAATTGTCTTTGTGTTATAGTGCATTAGCAAATACTGAAAATCTATTTCTACCTCGCTGATATAAAGGAAATTTAAAGGCAGTGATCAGTCTGTAAGCATCCTGTGGGGCAAGAGAGACTCTATGATATGATTTGCCTGACAGGTGTATTGCTTGACATGTCAAAATCGTCATGATGAATGCACAAAAATATTGCTTCTGCTGCCGAGGGGATTTTTGTAGTTTAGGATATTGGTTTCACAATGGTGGTCAGTTATACAGTTTAAATGCATTAAATACTGCAAAGTAATGAAAAACAAAGATATAATGGTGCTAAGGGATATGCACTCAGTTAGAGAAGGGAAGATATTGTGATGATGTTCCTATGACAATTATTAATTCCAAAACATTTATATTGATACATACTTATATTTAGAAATTGTATATGTAGGGCAAAATTTAAAAAGTTTGGAATTGCGCAATTTTGTAAGGCAATAGTTTTTTTTCAAAGTATGGTTAAACTGACCTGCAAAAATAATTATACCAAAATTAGATATTGTTACACTCTGTGCTCTGGCTGCAAGCTCCGGCCGTGAGCACAGTGTCCCTGTGTCCCCGTCGGCCGGTGGGGTTGGGATTCGCATAGCAGTACGTGCCCGCATGCGAATCCCAGCCCATCCCTCCGCTGCCTCTGTGTCTCAGCTCCGGTGTGCGCGTCCCCATCTCCTAGGGCGCGCGTGTGCCAGAGCTCTGAATTTTAAAGGGCCAGTGCGCTCATAATTAGTGTTTGCACCTGACACCAAATTATAAGTAGTGTTGCTCACGAATATTCTCAATGCGAATTTTATTCGCGAATATAGCACTATATATTCACAATTACAAATATTTGTTTTTATTTTATTTATTTATTTATTTTCACAGTACTCATCACAGTGATCATCCCTCTCTGCTTCCAGCTTGTGTAGGTGTAAATAAGGCTCTAATACTACTGTGTGAGTCTGGCATGCAAATTTTCGCATATACGTGTTTTCGTTTTTGCTAATTTGCACATATGCTAATTTTACCAATATGCGAATTTAGCGAATATATGACGAATATTCGTCCATATATTTGCAAAATATCGTGAATGTGAATATGGCCTATGCTGCTCAACACTAATTATAAGTCCCTGCACCTCCCACACTTCCCTGATGAATCTTCAGTGCCCCTAGCTTTAGATTAAGCATTCCATTTTGCCTGTTGCCTTACCCGTGCATCCAGACCTTCCTGCTACGTTATTTGACTCCGCACCTTTGCTACCTGCCTTCACCTTCTGCTACATTGACTACGCTACTGCCTTATCCTCTGGTACCTTGCCTTGCCCAGCCACCTGTGTGGTCGAGCCGTGTCGTGGGTATCAACCTGGGTGTGCGGCGGGCTCTGGTGAAGACCAGCTGCACCTTAGACTCCACTCCCCGATACGGTCCGTGTCATCAGTCACACAGGTTAGAGGATCCATATACAGCTCCGTTACAGCAAGATCCGGTCATGGATCCGCTGGGGTTCCTCTGTCAGATAACCCGCTTCTATCATGGCGCTCCAGTCAAAGCAGTTGAGCAAGTTATCCGCCATGATGCAGCAGTTCCTATCTGCACATCAGCAACCGTCACAGCCACAGCCTCCTCCTGCTCCACTACTGCCTCCCGCTGCAGCAGTCTCCTCCAGAATGAAACTCTGCTTGCCTCTTCCAGAGAAATTTGAGGGGGATCCCAAGTCCTGTCGGGGTTTCGTGACTCAGTGCTCCATGCACATTGAACTCATGGCGGAACCGTTCCCTACGGAACGAGCAAAGGTGGCCTCAGTCTCCTAACTTGAAGGGCTTTAGCCTGGGCAACTCTGCTTTAGGATCACAGTGATGCTCTCACAACCAATCTCCAGGCTTTCCTGATGGAATTTTGGGGTGTCTTTGAAGAACCTTCCCGAGCCTCTTCCGCTGAGATGGCGATACTGAATCTTTCACAGGGCAACTCCTCTGTGGGCGAGTCTGCCATTCAGTTTCATACCCTGGCATCAGACTTATCATGGGACAATGAAGCTCTTTGCGCCACCTTCAAGAAAGGACTATCCAGCCATATCAAGGATGCCCTTGCTGCCCGGGAATTGCCTTATAATTTAAATGATCTTATACAGTTGGCATCCCGGACTGATATCCGTTTTTCTGAGCAACTTGAGGAACTTTGCCAAGAAAAGGAGTCTGCACGACCTTAGCGCTTTCCTCGTCTGGCACCTGTCTTCCAGCAACCACCGCAACCTTCTATGTTGCCCCCTGAACTGAGAATCTATGCCTCTACTGCACCAGTGCACATAATTTCCTAAAAGATTGTCCTCTACGTCCACAGTCAGGGAAATGCTCGCAACTTGTGTTTGTGGGAGAGGCCTCCCTAGGTGTGAATGCCACCTCTCCACGCTTAAATTTGACAGTCCAGGTTTTTCTACCCTCCAAAGAGATTGTCTCTGTTCGTGCCTTTTTGGACTCTGGGTCCGCAGGAAATTGTATTGATGCCTCCCTAGTACATAGGTATAATCTTCCTGTATCTCGCCTATTAAAGCCCTTGTACATCTCTACAGTCAATGGAGAAAGAGTGGACTGTACTGTGCTTTACCACACTGAACGTTGTCTATGCAGATTGGAGCCTTGCATAAGGAGAACTTGACTTTTAATGTACTCCCTCATTGTACTTCTCCTCTCCTGTTTGGCCTACCGTGGTTGCAACTCCATGCCCCACAGCTGGATTGGAAAACTGGAGAAGTTCTGGGGACCGCATTGCAACAACCACTGTATTAAAATATGTTTGGCTAAGTTGGAATTATCTTCTTGTTTTCTGCTCGGTTTGCCTTCCTTCCTTCAGGACTTTGCTGATGTCTTCAGTGAAAAACAAGCTGAAGTCTTATCACCTCATCGTCCATATGATTGTCCTATCGACTTACTGCCCGGCTCAATGCTCGTGACGGACACTTCAAGTATGTGGTGATGCCATTTGGACTCTGTAATGCTCCAGCAGTCTTCCAGGGGTTTTATCAATGACATTTTTTCGTGACCTCCTATACTCCTCTGTCGTTGTCTATTTAGATGACATTCTCATCTACTCACCCAATCTCTACACTCATCATTCTCACCTGGCTCACCTCATTCTCTGCCAAGTTTTACAGCGCCTCCGAGACAATCAACTCTATGCAAAACTTGAAAAGTGTAATTTTGAAAAGACCAGCCTTCCATTTCTCGGGTATATTGTTACCAGTCAAGGTCTACAAACGGATCCTAACAAGTTGTCCACTGTACTGGATTGGCCTTGACCTTCTGATTTGAAAGCGATTCAGCGCTTTCTTGGCTTTGCCAATTATTATCGGCAATTTATTCCACACTACTCCACCTTGGTTGCCCCCATCGTCTCTTACCAAGAAAACTGCTAATCCAAAGGACTTTACTCCTGAGGCCAAAGAAGTGCTCAAACCATTAAAGGGGTATTCCAGGCAAAAACTTTTTTATATATATCAACTGGCTCCGGAAAGTTAAACAGATTTGTAAATTAATGCTTGTAGTAAGAAACAGCGTTCAGCACAGCCAACCATGCAGCCTGATATTCGCTCTTGATGGAACAGGTGTGTATGTATGTCGCTGCTTGTGGGGTGCTCAGCCAGGACAGAGTCATGAATCAAACATTTGAGAGAGCATAGAAAATAAGCAGCACTCACCACAGACAGCTAGCGACAACTTCTTTATTTCTTAGGCGTGCAGTAAAACATGCAGGTGCAGGGAGACAAGGACGCCGGGGAATCCAGCTGACTGGTCACAGCCGTATCGTGCTTCCGCACTTCGTCAGACCATCTCATCCACTGGGAGCTCACCAGGTAAATACCTGCCGGGCTCCACCCATGGGCGGTCATTTCTGTTACATATAAGTGCAAGTGCAAAAATACAAAAACGTAGAAAACGTATAAAAACATTTAAAAACAAACTTAGCTGGAATTCGTATCACTGCACTAAGGACAGGATTAAAGAAATATACTTAAATCTAGTTTATCGTTCAAGCCGAGGTCTCCTTGTGCGTTTGTGCGCATTATCCATCGGGCCTCGGCTTGAACTAGCAATTTGCGCCTGTCTGAACCGTCTATACTATCAATTCTTTCAATCCCAAAGAATTTTAATGATTTTGGGTCCCCTGCATGCATATTAATTACATGATCGATCACTCTTGGTGATCCTTTCCTCGATTTAATCGAGTATAGATGGTGCATTGGTCTGGTAGTGCTACCGACGTAAAATCGGCCGCAATCGCACACCAGGCCATACACCACAAATTTCGTCTTGCAACAAAAGAGATCCCTGCACTTAATATCCACACCTCCAATTGTAATAACTTTTTCACAAATCAAAGAAGGACACCATTTGCATGCTCCACACCTGTAATTTCCTTTTGGGCTGCTAGATTGTAACCAATTTGGGTTAGATTTACTAGAGGAAAATTTACTTTTTGTAAGAACATCCCACAAATTTTTGGCCCGTTTAAATGTAACTAGGGGCATTTCTTCACTAAAGCTGGAAAGGACAGAGTCTTTTTGAATCAAATACCAGTGTTTTGATACAGCCTTTTTAACCTCCTGAGCGGTATTCCCGAGCGTGACTCGGGGTTAATTTTCCCTGCCAGGATCGGTAACCCCGAGTCACGCTCGGGGTAGAATTGCAGAGTTCCCGGCTGGGCTGCACGATATATCGCAAAAGCAGTGCGATATAGCGATGCGGCCCCCGGGAAAACTTGCGATTATCTGCTCTGGTTGGCTCCCGTTGCGGGGGTCGGCCAGAGCAGGTAAAGAAAAATACTATAAGTCAGTGTTTCCCTACCAGGGGGCCTCCAGCTGTTGCAAAACTACAACTCTCAGCATGCCCGAACAGCCAAAGGCTGTCCGGGCATGCTGGGAGTAGTAGTTTCACAACAGCTGGAGGCACCCTGTTAGAAAAACACTGAGCTAAATGTAAAAGGAAAAAGTAGTAAAATAAAAAAAACTTTTGCTCACCTAGTCCCGGTCCCTGAAGATGTCGTTCCCCTCCGTGCGCTCTGGTCCCTGCTCTATTCATCTTACAGGACCTTTCACTTTTCAGCCAATCACAGGCCGCAGTGGTGTAAAGCCTGTGATTGGCTGAAGGGGAAAGGGCTTGTTCTGCAGCAAATACACTAGGTTTGAAATCTCCCGGCAAACCCAGTGTATACTGCTGCAGGACCAGAATGTGACAAGAGGGGGGGGGGGGAAGAATGTGACAGGGGAGGGGGAATGTGACATGAAGGGGGAGAATGTGACAAGGGGGGGGGGGGAATGTGACAAGAGGGGGGAATGTGACAAGGGGGGGAATGTGACAAGGGGGGGAATGTGACAAGAGGGGGGAATGTGACAGGGAGGGGGAATGTGACAAGGGGGGGAATGTGACAAGGGGGGGAATGTGACAAGGGGGGGAATGTGACAAGGGGGGGAATGTGACAAGAGGGGGGAATGTGACAGGGAGGGGGAATGTGACAAGGGGGGGAATGTGACAAGGGGGGGAATGTGACAAGGGGGGGAATGTGACAAGGGGGGGAATGTGACAAGGAGGGGAATGTGACAAGGGGGGGAGAATGTGACAAGGGGGGGAATGTGACAGGGGAGGGGGAATGTGACATGAAGGGGGAGAATGTGACAAGGGGGGAATGTGACAGGGGAGGGGGAATGTGACATGAAGGGGGAGAATGTGACAAGGGGGGGAATGTGACAGGGGAGGGTGAATGTGACATGAAGGGGGAGAATGTGACAAGGGGGGGAATGTGACAAGGGGGGGAATGTGACAAGGAGGGGGGAGAATGTGACAAGGGAGAGGGGGAATGTGACAAGGGAGGGGAAATGTGATGGGGGAGATGTGAAATGGGAGGGGGGAGATGTGAAATTCAGTGCAAAAAATTGTACCGCTTTTGGTACAAATTTCCAGAAAGAATCATACCGCCAGGGAGGTTAATAGCTGCACTCATTGGACTGAATCTAAATGAGAAGGAGAAGCGTGTTCCGGTCTCTCTCTTCTCGATCCAGGTCCATGCAACAGAATATTCCTATTTTGGCTTGATGCCCTTTTTAAAGCTGTATCCAAGACTGGTTTGGGGTACCCCCTGTCCTCCAACCTAGTGAGTAAATCTTTTGCTTGAACTTTAAAATTTTCTTCAGAACTATTAATTCTTCTTAATCTCAGTAGCTGCCCATAAGGAATGGCTGATTTTGTGTGGTCTGGATGGTAACTGGAATAATGTAATAATGAGTTACCAGCTGTTATTTTTCTGAAACCAGACGTGGATAAACCCTCATCATTTAAGGTTACCAACACGTCTAAAAATTCAAGTTGAGTAGAACTAGTTTTAAAGGTGAAACTAAGGTTCATATCATTGACAATATTCAGGAACTGGACAAAATTCTCAAAATCATCTGTAGAACTTGACCACACAACAAAGATCGTCCACAAAGCGGACGTATCCCTTTATGTGGTTTAGAAAAGGATTCATCTTTGTTGTGTGGTCAAGTTCTACAGATGATTTTGAGAATTTTGTCCAGTTCCTGAATATTGTCAATGATATGAACCTTAGTTTCACCTTTAAAACTAGTTCTACTCAACTTGAATTTTTAGACGTGTTGGTAACCTTAAATTGTGAGGGTTTATCCACGTCTGGTTTCAGAAAAATAACAGCTGGTAACTCATTATTACATTATTCCAGTTACCATCCAGACCACACAAAATCAGCCATTCCTTATGGGCAGCTACTGAGATTAAGAAGAATTAATAGTTCTGAAGAAAATTTTAAAGTTCAAGCAAAAGATTTACTCACTAGGTTGGAGGACAGGGGGTACCCCAAACCAGTCTTGGATACAGCTTTAAAAAGGGCATCAAGCCAAAATAGGAATATGCTGTTGCATGGACCTGGATCGAGAAGAGAGAGACCGGAACACGCTTCTCCTTCTCATTTAGATTCAGTCCAATGAGTGCAGCTATTAAAAAGGCTGTATCAAAACACTGGTATTTGATTCAAAAAGACTCTGTCCTTTCCAGCTTTAGTGAAGAAATGCCCCTAGTTACATTTAAACTGGCCAAAAATTTGGGGGATGTTCTTACAAAAAGTAAATTTTCCTCTAGTAAATCTAACCCAAATTGGTTACAATCTAGCAGCCCAAAAGGAAATTACAGGTGTGGAGCATGCAAATGGTGTCCTTCTTTGATTTGTGAAAAAGTTATTACAATTGGAGGTGTGGATATTAAGTGCAGGGATCTCTTTTGTTGCAAGACGAAATTTGTGGTGTATGGCCTGGTGTGCGATTGCGGCCGATTTTACGTCGGTAGCACTACCAGACCAATGCACCACAGATTTCGGGAACATCTATACTCGATTAAATCGAGGAAAGGATCACCAAGAGTGATCGATCATGTAATTAATATGCATGCAGGGGACCCAAAATCATTAAAATTCTTTGGGATTGAAAGAATTGATAGTATAGACGGTTCAGACAGGCGCAAATTGCTAGTTCAAGCCGAGGCCCGATGGATAATGCGCACAAACGCACAAGGAGACCTCGGCTTGAACGATAAACTAGATTTAAGTATATTTCTTTAATCCTGTCCTTAGTGCAGTGATACGAATTCCGGCTAAGTTTCTGTTTTTAAATGTTTTTATACGTTTTCTACGTTTTTGTATTTTTGCACTTGCACTTATATGTAACAGAAATGACCGCCCATGGGTGGAGCCCGGCAGGTATTTACCTGGTGAGCTCCCAGTGGATGAGATGGTCTGACGAAGTGCGGAAGCACGATACGGCTGTGACCAGTCAGCCGGATTCCCCGGCGTCCTTGTCTCCCTGCACCTGCATGTTTTACTGCACGCCTAAGAAATAAAGAAGTTGTCGCTAGCTGTCTGTGGTGAGTGCCGCTTATTTTCTATGTTCTCTCAAATGTTAGATTTGTAAATTACTTCTATTAAAAAATCTTAATCCTTCCAATAGTTATTAGCTTCTGAAGTTGAGTTGCTGTTTTCTGTCTAACTGCTTTCTGAATACTCACGTCCCGGGAGCTGTCCAGCTCCTATGGGGATATTCTCCCATCATGCACAGCTCCCGGGACGTAACAGAATCAATGAGCAGTTAGACAGAAAACTTCAGAAGCTAATAACTATTGGAAGGATTAAGATTTTTTAATAGAAGTAATTTACAAATCTGTTTAACTTTCCGGAGCCAGTTGATATATAAAAAAAAGTTTTTGCCTGGAATACCCCTTTAAGATCCACCTTTGCTTCTGCTCCTGTGTTGTCAAGATCAGATCCAGGCAAGCCATTTATTTTAGAAGTGGATGCTTCTTCAGTTGGTGCAGGTGCAGTTTTGACACAAAAATCATCCAAAGGAAAAACTATAACCTGCGGTTTCTTCTCTAAGACTTCTCTCCTGTGGAGAAAAATTATACAAATGGAGATTGTGAGCTCTTGGCTATTAAGTTGGCTTTGGAAGAATGACATCATCTCTTGGAGGGCTCTGTACATCCACTTACCATTTATACTGACTACAGAGTGCCCATCGTCTCAACCCTCGACAGGCTCGCTGCTCTCTGTTCTTCTCCAGATTTGACTTTTTTATTTACTCCGTCATGCAGAGAAAAATCTTGGAGCTGACGCCCTATCTAGATCCTCTGAAGTACAAGACCTACATTACTCCCCGCCTAAGACTCCGAATATTGAAATGGGATCATTCCTCTCTGTTAGCCGGTGATGCTGGTATTTGTAAGTCCTTGCAACTCACCTCCTGACAATATTGGTGGCCAACTCTAAAACAAGATATCATTGACTTTGTTCATTCCTGTTCAGTCTGTGCCCGGACAAGACCCCTCGTGCCAAGCCTGCTGGTCTATTTCATCCTTTGCCAGTTCCTGAGCTGCCCTGGACCGACATAGCAATGAACTTTATTACTGACCTTCCTTCTTCTGGTGGCGATACGGTCATCTGGGTTGTTGTGGACCAATTTTCTGAAATGGCTCATTTTGTGCCCTTGCCAGGTTTACCATCTGCACCACAGCTTGCCAAGCTATTCCTTGGTCATGTATTCCATCTCTATGGATTGCCTACTCATATCGTCTCCGATCGGGGAGTCCAGTTCGTCTCCAAGTTCTGGAGCACCCTCTGCTCTCGTCTACAAGTTAAACTGGACTTCTCCTCGGCTTACCACCCTCAATCCAATGGTCAGGTTAAAAGGGTGAATCAGGACCTAGGGGACTATCTCTGCCATTTTGTCTCTACTCGCCAAGACGAATGGGCTGATTTACTACCCTGAGCCGAGTTTTCTTACAACCATAGAGATTCTGATTCCACTTGGACTTCACCCTTCTTTGAGGTCTATGGGATTCATGCTCGTCCTCCTCTCCCCTTGTTTTCTTCTTCTTTCTCCGGAGTACCTATGGCTGACAAGTGGTGCGGAATTTCGCCTCCATCTGGCAAAAGACTCGTCACTCCCTTCTTCATGCCATGGGTCGTATGAAGTCACAAGCGGACAAGAAAAGATGCCCTCCTCCCGAGTTCTCTCCTAGGGACAAAGTGTGGTTATTCTCCAAATACATCGGCTTTAAGGAGGGTACCTTATATGTATAAACTGGGTCCACTCTTTTTGGGTCCCTATAAAGTAAAAAAAGGACTTAATCCTGTGGCTTATTCCCTCCATCTGCCCTTCTTTCTCCGGATCCCAAATTCCTTCCATGTCTCCCTCTTGAAGCCTGTCATCCACAACCGCTTTTCTCAAAAGGACATCACATCTTCCTCCATCTATTTTACCTCTGATGTTTTTGCTGTTAAGGAAATTCTAGATTCCAAGCTGGTCAGAGGAAAATGCTTCTTGTGGGTTGGGAAGGATTCGGTCCAGAGGAGAGGTCTTGGGAACCACAGGACAATATTTTGGACCAGGATCTTCTCAAAAAATTCATAACCACAAGAGGAGGGGGAGACCAAAGAGGGGGGGGGGGGGGGTCCGGCCATGATTGCAGTGTCCCTGTTGGCAGGCAGGGCTGGGATTCGCATTGCGGGGCAAACTCGCATGCGAATCACAGCCCGTCACTCACCACGCTCCGCTGCCTCTGTGTCTCAGCTCCCCCCTAGGAGACGGGGACGCGCGCACACCGGAGCTCTGAAATTTAAAGGGCTCACTGCCCATAATTAGTGTTTGCACCTGACCCCACATTAAAAGTCCCTGCACCTCCCACACTTCCCTGCCGGATCTTCAGTGCCCCTAGCCTGAGATTAAGCATTCCATTTTGCCTGTGGCCTTACCCGTGTATCCAGACCTTCCCACTACGTTATTTGACTCCGCACCTTTGCCGCCTGCCTTGACCTTCTGCTATATTGACTACACTACTGCCTTATCCTCTGGTACCTCGCCTTGCCCAGCCACCTGTTTGGTTGAGCCGTGTCGGCGGTAGCGACCTGGGTGTTGCATGCCACAGCAATGGACTCTAGTGAAGACCAGCGGCACCTTAGACTCCATTCCCCAATACGGTCCATGTCATCAGCCACACAGGTTAGAGGATCCATATCCAGCTCCATTACAATATTTTCTGTTTTATGGTGTAAAATATATATATATATTTTAAACTCTGTTCATTGCCATATTCTGACCCCTATAATTTTTTTTATTTTTCATCCTACGGAGCTGTGTTAGTTTTTTTTTTTGTTTGTTTGTTTTTTTGCATCATGATCTTTAGTTTTTAATGGTACCACTTAGATAGTTCAGACTTTTTTTTTGCATGTATTGTTCCATTTTTTGTAAAAAAAAAAACATGACCAATGTGTGTCATGTGACCAAAAAATCAGCAATTCTGGTGTTTGGAATTTTTTCGTGTTTACACCATTGACCTGGATCAGGAATGTAATATTTAATAGTTCAGACAATTACACGAGCGGTGATACCAAATATGTTTATTTAATTTTTTACAGTGTTTTATATGAAAAACGGTAAATGGGGGGGGGAAGGAATTATTTTTGACATTTTAAAAAACATATTTTTACACATTCCCCAGCAACCCATTGGCACCTCGCGATTACATTGCAGGGGTTCTAAAAGGTCTCCTAGACACCAGGGATTATCACCATTTAATGTCATTTTCTCTGGAAAACGCCTATTGTTGTGCGGTCTCGAGCTCAGGAAATGGTCATATCTGGTATAGGGTATATATAGCTGGTCATTTTAGAAATTAGTTGCCATGACTAAGACTAATTAATAAGTCAAAACGCGTTGGTGCATTTCGATAGTCTTACATTCTTTTCTGTTCTTGTATGCTGTATTTGGATTTTAACTTGATTTGAATTAAAACCTGGAATTTTAATCTGAGTTGGGAGCCGGATATCCTATTTCCTTGTCTGCACCCCTATGCAATCCCTAAAATAGTCCTCAAATGCGAATGGCGCTTTCTCACTTCGGAGCCCTGCCGTATTTCAAGGAAACAGTGTAGGGACAAATATGGGATATCTCTGTACTCGGGAGCAATTGCGTTACAAATTTTGGGGCGCTTTTTCTTTTTTTACCCCTTCTGAAAATGAAAAGTTGGGGTCTACACCAGCCTGTTAGTATAAAAAAAAATGTACACTAACATGCTGGTGTTGCCCCATACTTTTTATTTTCACAAAAGGTCAAAGGAAAAAAAGACTCCCAAAATTTGTAACCCCATTTTTCTTGAGTACGGAAATACCCCTTTTTTTTGGCTTAAAATGCTCTGTGGGCGCACAACAAGGCTCTGGAGTGAGAGTGCACTATGTACATTTGAGGCCTAAATTGGTGATTTGCACAGGGGCATCTAATTTTACAGCAGGTCTGACATAATCGCAAAATAATAAATACCCATGTGTTATCCCATTTTGGAAACTACACCCCTCAAGCAATGTAACAAGGGGTATAGTGAGCCTTAACACCCCACAGGTGTTTGACAAATTTTTTACCTAAAATGCTGGTGTTACCCTAAATTTTTCATTTTCACATGGGAAAATAGGAAAAAAAAGCCCCCAAAATTTGTCACACCATTTCTACTGAGTAAGAATATACCCCATATGTGGATGTAAAGTGCTCTGCGGGCGAACTACAACGCTCAGAAAAGAAAAAGCCATTAAGCTTTTAGAGAGAAAATTCGTCCGGAATTGAAAGTGCCGGAAAAATTGACCGTCCCCCCACATGTGACCCATTTTGGAAACAACACCCCTCAAGTAATGTAATAAGGGGTACAGTGAGCATTTACGCCCCACAGATGTCTGACAGATTTTTGGAACAGTGGTCCGTGAAAATAAAAAAATAAATTTTTCATTTGCACAGCTCACTGTTCCAAAGATCTGTCAAACGCCAGTGGGTTGTAAATGCTCACTGCATCCCTTATTGAATTCTGTGAGGGGTGTAGTTTCCAAAATGGGGTCACATGTGGGGGGAGGGGGTCCACTGTTCTGGCACCACGGAGGACTTTGTAAATGCACAAGGCCCCCGACTTCTATTCCAACCAAATTCTCTCGCCAAAAGCCCAATGTCGCTCCTTCCCTTCTGAGCATTTTAGTGCGCCAGCAGAGCACTTGACGTCCACACATAGTGTATTTCCATACTCAGAAGAAATGGGGTCACAAATTTTAGGGGACATTTTTTCCTTATACCCCTTGTAAAAATGTTACATTTGGGGGAAAACCAGCATTTTAGTGAAATAAATATAAATTTTTCATTTACACATACGACTGTAACGAAAAGTCGTCAAACACCTGTGGTATGTTAAGGCTCACTGTACCCCTTGTTACGTTCCTTGAGGGGTGTAGTTTCCAAAATAGTATGCCATGTGTTTTTTTTTTTTTTGCTGTTCTGGCACCATAGGGGCTTCCTAAATGCAACATGCCCCCCAAAAACCATTTTAGCAAAATTTGCTTTCCAAAAGCCAAATGTGACTCCTTCTCTTCTTAGCATTGTAGTTTGCCCGCAGAGCATTTTACGCCCTAACATGGGGTATTTCCATACTCAGAAGAGATGGGGTTTCAAATTTTGGGGGCATGTTCTCCTATTACCCCTTGTAAAAATTTACAATTTTGGGGAAAACCAGTATTTTTGTAAAAAAAAAAAAAAAATTATAATTTACACATCCAACTTTAACGAAAAGTTGTCAAACACCTGTGGGGTGTAAAGGCTCACTATACCCCTAGTTGCATTCCTTTAGGGGTTTAGTTTCCAAAATAGTATGCTTTTTTTTTTTTTTGCTGTTCTGGCATCATAGAGGCTTCCTAAATGTGACATGCCCCCCAATAACCATTTCAGAAAAACTTACTCTCCAAAATCCCATTGTCGCTCCTTCTCTTCTGGGCCCTTTAGTGCACCAACAGAGCACTTGACATCCACATATGAGGTATTTCCTTACTCGAGAGAAATAGGGTTACAAATTTTTGGAAGATTTCTCTCCTTTTACCCCTTCAAAAACTGGGTCTACAAGAACATGCCAGTGGAAAAAATGAAGATTTTGAATTTTCTCCTTCACTTTGTTGCTATTCCTGTGAAACACCTAAAGGGTTAACACACTTACTGAATGTCATTTTGAATACTTGCAGTTTTTATAATGGGGTCATTTGTGGGGTATTTCTAATATGAATGCCCTTCAAATCCACTTCAAAACTGAACTGGTCTCTGAAAAATTCAGATTCTTAAAATTTTGTGAAAAATTGGAAAATTGCTGCTGAACTTTGAAGCCCTCTGATATCTTCCAAAAGAAAAAAAAAGTCAATTTTTTGATGAAAATATAAAGTAGACATATTGTATATGTGAATCAATATATAATTTATTTAGGATGTCCATTTCCTTATAAGCAGAGAGTTTCAAAGTTAAAAAAATGCTACATTTTCAATTTTTTCTTCAAATTTTGGAATTTTTCACCAAGAAATGATGCAAGTATCGACGAAAATTTACCACTAACAAAAAAACTCTCTCAGAATCAGAATGAAAAGTAAAAGCATCCCAGAGTTATTAATGCTTAAAGTGACAGTGATCAGATTTGCAAAAAAGGGCTGCCTCCTTAAAGGGGTTATCCAGGAAAAAAACTTTTTTATATATATCAACTGGCTCTAGAAAGTTAAACAGATTTGTATATTACTTCTATTAAAAAATTGTAATCCTTTCAGTATTTATGAGCTGCTGAAGTTGAATTGTTCTTTTCTGTCTAAGTGCTCTCTGATGACACGGGTCTCGGGAGCTGTCCAGAGTAGAAGCAAATTCCCATAGGAACTGCACAGAGCAGAATAGGTTTGCTATGGGAATTTGCTTCTACTCTGGACAGCTCCCGAGACACGTGTCATCAGAGAGCACTTAGACAGAAAAGAATAACTCAAATTCAGCAGCTGATAATTATTGGAAAGATTAAGATTTTTTAATAGAAGTAATTTGCAAATCTGTTTAACTTTCTGGAGCCAGTTGATCTAAAAAAAAAAAAAAGTTTTTTCCTGGAATACCCCTTTTGGTGAAAATGGGCTGGGTCCTTAAGGGGTTAACTCAGCTCCCTTGTAGCTTTGAGGTGCTATCAAGGCACTCCATCTCGTCTCTGTTGACAGTCTGCTTATGCAGAGCGGCCGGCACTGTGGGCGTGATATCACATGGGCAGTTTGTCAATCACTGGCCGCAGTGGTGTTCACTTTGTCCTGTGATTGACGAGCTACCCTGTCAGTTTTACCAGCTGTAGATGCTATGCTCTGTAGCTTGGGGGAGAGTAGAGTCCCTGGCCATGGACAAGGCACCCCGATACCAAAGATACAAGGGAGCAGAAGGTGAGTTAAAGTATTTGTCATTTTTGTAGGCAGCCTGGGGACAATAACAAATGACCTAATTCAATTGGACAACTTCTTTAAAGGGTTACTCTCATTAGGTAAAAAGTTTGACATGTTGCCCAGACCTATAAAAAGTCTTGATTGCACCATATATCACTCCTGAAACCTGCTGTGATTACTAGAGAAAAGTCATGGAAGCCAGAGGCAGTGCACTGTACTCACTGTAGGGCAGATCCAACCTTTTTTCTGTATAAGTCTGCATAGACATATACAGTCATGGCCGTAATTGTTAACACCCCTGACATTTTTCAAGAAAATGAAGTATTTCTCACAGAAAAGGGTTGCAGTAACACATGTTTTGTTATACACATGTTTATTCCCTTTGTGTGTATTGGAACTAAACCAAAAAGGGAGGTTAAAAAGAAAATTGGACATAATGTCACAACAAACTCCAAAAATGATCTGCATAAAATAACTGAAATCAGTCGCTTCCTATAATCATCAATAAGCTTCTTACACCTCTCAGCCGTATTGTTGGATCACTTTTCCTTTGCAAACTGCTCCAGGTCTCTCTTATTAGAGGGGCTCCTTTTCATCCATTTCTGGGTGCTTTTTGATGTATGTTTGGGGTCATTGTCCTGCTTGAAGACCCAAGATCTCGGATGCAAACCCAACTTTCTGACACTGGGCGGTACAGTGCGAATCCGTTGGTAATCCTCAGATTTCATGATGCCTTGCACACATTTAATACACCCAGTGCCAGAAGCAGCAAAACAACCCCAAAATATCATTGAACCTCCATCATATTTCACTGTAAGTACTGTGTTCTTTTCTTTGTAGGCCTCATTCCATTTTCGGTAAACAGTAGAATGATGTGCTTTGCCAAAAAGCTCTATCTTGGTCTCATCTGTCCACAAGACATTTTCCCAGAAGGATTTTGGCTTACTCAAGTTCATTTCGTCAAAATGTAGTCTTGCTTTTTTATGTCTCTGTATCAGCAGTGGGGTCCTCCTGGGTCTCCTGCCATAGTGTTTAATTTTATTGAAATGTTGACGGATAGTTCGCACTGAAACTGATGCTCCCTGAGCCTGCAGGACAGCATGAATATCTTTGGAACTTGTTTGGGGCTGCTTATCCACCATCTGGACGGTCCTGCGTTGACACCTTTCATCAATTTTTCTCTTCCATCCACGCCCAGGGAGATTAGCTACAGTGCCATGTGCTGCAAACTTCTTTATAATGCTGCGCACTGCTGACAAAGGCAAATCTAGATCTCTGGAGATGGAATTGTAACCTTGATATTTTTGATATTTTTCCACAATTAAGTTCTCAAGTCCTCAGACAGTTCTCTTCTCCTCTTTCTGTTGTCCATGCTTAGTGTGGCACACACAGACAAACAATGCAAAGACTAAGTGAACTTCTCTTCTTTTTATCTGCTTTCAGGTGGGATTTTTATATTGCCCACACCTGTTACTTGCCCCAGGTGAGTTTAAAGCAGCATCATATGCTTGAAACCATCTTATTTTTCCACAATTTTGAAAGGGTGCCAATAATTTTGTCCAGCCCACTTTTGGAATTTGGTGTGACATTATGTCCAATTTTCTTTTTTTTCCTCCCTTTTTTGGTTTAATTCCAATACAAACAAAGGGAATAAACACGAGTATAGCAAAACACGTGTTACTGCAATCCTTTTCTGTGAGCAATACTTCATTTTCTTGAAAAATGTCAAGGGTGCCAACATTTACGGCCATGACTGTACATAGAAATGGTCAGATTTGACTATCCAACCAGGGAGAAAGTCACACACTGTTAAAAACTTTCCTTAACTACTGATAACTACTGATCACAGAGGATCTCAGGAGGGAGACCCAGTGTGACCAAAATTTCTGACATGTCAGTAAAAGAAAATAGAATAGACAACCACTTTTTCAGACATTTGGATGACCCTGGTGAATTGGTTGTTGTGGGTTGTAAAGAGACAAGTTCTGAAGGCTGGTGTTGCATATTTTTTGTTTATATGTTTTGTTTTTAAAGTTTTAAGTACTTTAAGTTTTAAGTACTAGTGGATTATTAGATTCACTATGTACTAGACTTTTTTTTGGTGGCATTTTGTGTTACATTTCAGTGTTTCTTGTGTTTTTTTTTTAATTTCAAAATACAAAGGTATGGCTTTTTATATATTTAACTTGTTGGGGATCGAGGGTGTACAGGTACACCCTCGCGTCCTGGTACTTAATGCGTACCCGTCAGATCCAACAAAAACACTTTTTTTTTATATATCACTCAGTACCTAATCCTGACCATGTACATCAAATTTTTATGTGTCTAGCACCTTTTTTTTTAATTTTTCTTTTAATTTATCTCACTAGTCTGAATTCCTCTTAAAGTGAAGGGACGTGGCCTCACTGTGCAGGTCTACAGCCCCTCCCTCAGTATGCTGTCTGCTCACATCTCCCCTAGCATTCATTAGCAAAACTACAACTCCCAGCTTTTCCTCACTGACAGTAGCGGGACACAAGCTGACAGTGGGAGGATTTTCCCTCCAGCTGTGAGCCCTACAGTCCATGACGCAAGGACACAGCAGGACTAGTATGTGTCCAAGCAAGCAGGTGGCAGTTCTTTTACTGACTTTTTCAGTATGAAATACTGAAAATTTTCTAAATAAATCTATTGGTTTTGCATGCTTTACAACATATCAGAAGTTTTTGTATTTGATAGTGCCCATTTAAGGACAGAGGACTTCTGATATCTATCAGCAGGCATCCCGTGGCAATGCCTGAGGTCAATTCAGACCGTCGATTTGCGGCAATTCCGGCTAATTGGTTCACTGAAAATAACAGTGATCAGAGCTGTCACATACCATGCTAAAGGATAAGAGCGAGGTGGCAGGGCACCATTTCCTCCTATCCCCTGCCATTGGTTGGTCAGGCTGATCGACCAATGGTAGTTGGGGGCGGGAGGGTTACAGTTAATTTCCGACGCTCTGCCCACCGATCGAAGTTCGGGCAGAGCGGGGTAGAAACAAGTACGGCGAGGGGGGGGGGAGAGAACCAGCTTACCGGAGCGGTCTCGGAATCGGAGCAGCAGCGCCTGTAGAGACCATCGGGCGGTGGCGGAGACATCAGGAGAAGTGCAGCCAGAAAGTACAGCGGAGGAGGCTGCAGTGAAGATCGCCTGTAAGTGATCTTTACTGTGGCCTTCTAACAGTTGCAAAACTACAACTCCCAGCATGCCCAGACAGCCAAAGGCTGTCTGGGCATGCCAGGAGTTGTAGTTTTGCAACATCTGGATGGCCACAGTTTGTAGACCACAGTTTGTAGACCACTACGGTCTGTTGTAGTTTTGCAACAGCTGGAGGCACATGGGTTTGAATCACTGAGGCATGCTAGGAGTTGTAGTTATGCAACAACTGGGGAAGAACAGTTTTGAGACTGCTAAGTAGTGGTCTCCAAACTGTGGTCCTCCAGATGTTGCAAAACTACAACTTTCAGCATGCCCTGACTGGGCATGCTGGGAGTTGTAGTTTTGCAACATCTGAAGTGGCACAGTTTGGAGACCACTATACAGTGGTGTCCAAACTGTAGCTCTCCAGATGTTGCAAAACTACAACTCCCAGCATGCCCAGACTGTCAGGGATGCTGGGCGGTGTATTTCTGCAATATCTGGCCCTTCAGATGTTGCAGAACTACAACTCCCAGTATGCCTGGACAGTCTGGGCATGCTTGGAGTTGTAGTTTTGCAACATCTGGAGGGCTACAGTTTGGACACCACTACTTAGCGGTCTCAAAACTGTTCTTCCCCAGTTGTTGCATAACTACAACTCCTAGCATGCCTCAGTGATTCCAACCCATGTGCCTCCAGCTGTTGCAAAACTACAACAGACCGTACATGCTGGGAGCTATAGTTTTGCAACAGCTGGAGGCACACGGGTTGGAATCACTGAGCTAGAGTCTGTTTCCTAACTCAGTGGTTCCCCACCAGTGGTAACACCAGCATTTTATTAATTTTTTCTTTTTTTTACGTCCTATTTTAAAGAAAGTTCATCAATCACCTGTGAGGTGATAAGTCTCACTGTACCCCTTGTTACCTTCCTTGAGGGGTGTAGTTTCCAAAATAGTATGCCATGTATTTATTTTTTTTTTTTTACTGTTATGGCTTCATGGGGGCTTCCTAAATGTGACATACCCACCAAAAACCATTTCAGCAAATTTGGCTCTCCAAAATGCCATTGTCGCTCCTTCCCTTCTGAGTCATCTAGTGCACCCACAGAGCACTTTACATCCACATATGATGTAGATCGAGAGAAAATGAATTACAAGTTTTGGGGGGCCATTTTACCTTTTACCCCTTGTAAAAATGGAAACAATGGGGCTGCAATAACATGTTAGTGTAAAAAATTAGATTTTGATTTTTCTCCTCTATTTTGCTGCTATTCCTGTGAAACACCTAAAGGGTTAACAAACTTTCTGAATGTCATTTTGAATACTTTGAGGGGTTCAGTTTTCATAATGTGGTCCATCACAGGGGATTTCCAACATAAAGACTCTCAAATTCACTTCTAAACTTAACTGGTTCCTGAAAAATTCAGATTTTGAAATTTTCATGAAAAATTGGAAAATGGTTGCTATACTTTGAAGCCCTCTGATGTAATGAAAAAGTAAAAACATGTCAACTTCATGATGCAAACATAAAGTAGACATATTGTATATGTAAATCAATGTCATTTATTTGACATGTCCCTTTTCCTTACAAGCAGAGAGCTTCAAAGTTAGAAAAATACAAAATTTAAAAATTTTTCCTGAAATTTGGGAATTTTTCACAAGAAATGATACAAGTATAGACGAGAATTTGCCACTAACATGAAGTAGAATATGTCACGAAAAAACATCTAAGCTCGTTAGTATCCCATAGGAGTTTGCAGGAAAGCTGGGATTAATTGTTTAAAGGGGGATATTGGAGGTAAAAGATGATCTGCAGTGGCGCTGCCTACCCCTGGTGAGCGCATGTCACACGGGGGTCGTGTCGGACATAATACCGACGGAATCACAAAAGGCACTGTCCTGTCCATTTTTCTTTCCTATAATTGATTATTGTTTAAAGGTCAGCGCCCTGACACTTATTGCAGAGCTGGTCTGGATGTTCTGAGCCGCAGTTGTTGCAGCATATACCTTAACCCCTTAAGGACATAGGGCGTATCCATACTCCCCCGTTTCCAAGTCCTTAAGGACCGAGGGCGTATGGATACGTCCTGAGCATTTCGGGCCCCCGCCGCTAGCCGGAGGGGAGCCGGGGCCGGATGCAGGCATCCCAGCATATCGCCCAGGGGGGTCATTATGTCCCCCCATGTCGGCGATTGCCGCAGATCGCTGGACAATTCAGTCCAGCGATCTGCGGCGGATTCCGGGTCAATCGGCTCTCCAGTGACCCGATGACCCGGAATTACTGACGGCCCCGAACAGCCAGAGCCTGCAGGGGTGAGGTGGCACTGGTGCCACCTCACGATCGCCCTGATTCGTCGGCCGGATTACCGGCCGACCAATCAGGGCGCCTGCTGCGGGTGTCACTCCCGCACCCGCTCCGCCCCTCTTCCGGAGGACGTGAGCGGGTGCGCGACGTGCACCCCGGGTGCTGGGGACCTCGATTCACGGCGTCAATGTTGGGATCGGGGCCCGAGGAGCGGCGGCGGCGGGACTGACCTCATGCGGCTGGATCGTTGGAGGTGAGTGACAGCCTCCTGCTGTTGCTTAGCAACAGCTCCCAGCATGCAAAAAGGGCATGCTGGGAGCTGTAGTTATGCAACAGCAGGAGGCAGACAACCACAACTCCCAGCATTCCCTTATGGGCATGCTGGGACTTATGGTTTTGCAACAGCTGGAGGCACATTTTTTCTATGGAAAAGTGTACCTTCAGCTGTTGTATAACTACAACTCCCAGCTTGCACAAACAGCCATTGCCAGCAGGGGTGAGGTGGCACTGGTGCCACCTCACGATCGCCCTGATTCGTCGGCCGTTTTCCCGGCCGACCAATCAGGGCGCCTGCTGCGGGTGTCACTCCCGCAGCCCGCTCCGCCCTTCTTCCGGAGGACGTGAGCAGGTGCGGGCAGAAGACCCCGGGTGCTAAGGACCCCGATCCCCGGCGTCCCTGTTGAGATCGGGGCCCCAGGAGCGACGGCGAGGGACTGACCTGTGCGGCGGCATCGTGGAGCAGCAGCAGGAGGTGAGTGACAGCCTCCTGCTGTTGCTTAGCAACAGCTCCCAGCATGCAAAAAGGGCATGCTGGGAGCTGTAGTTATGCAACAGCAGGAGGCAGACCACCACAACTCCCAGCATGCCCTTATGGAAAAGTGTACCTTCAGCTGTTGTATAACTACAACTCCCAGCTTGCACAATCAGCTAAAGTGCATGCTGGGAGTTGTAGTGGTGCATCTGGTGGTTGCATAACTACAACTCCCAGCATGCCCGTTGGCTGTCGGTGACTGCTGAGAGTTGTAGTTTTGCAACAGCTGAAGGCAAACTGAGTTAAGTAGCAAACCAGTGTGTCTCCAGCTGTTGCATAACTACAATCCCCAGCATCCCCAGCCAAAGTAGTATGCCTCCGGCTGTTGCATAACTACAAGACCCAGCATGCCCTTCCGCTGTCCGTACATGCTGGGGGTTGTAGCTTTTGCAACAGCTGAAGGCACACTGGTTGCAAAACACTGAGTTTGTTACCAAACTTGGTGTTTCACAACCTGTGTGTCTCCAGCTGTTGCAAAACTACAACTCCCAGCATGCACTGATAGACCGTACATGCTGGGAGTTGTAGTTGTGCAACAGCTGGATGTTTCTCCCCCCCCCCCCCCCAATGTGAACGTACAGGGTACACTCACATGGGCGGAGGATTACAGTAAGTATCCGGCTGCAAGTTTGAGCTGCAGCAAATTTTCTGCCACAGCTCAAACTGCCAGCGAGAAACTACTGTGAACCCCCGCCTGTGCGACTGTACCCTAAAAACACTACACTACACTAACAAAAATTAAAATAAAAAGTAAAAAACACTACATATACACATACCCCTACACAGCCCCCCTCCCCAATAAAAATGAAAAACGTCTGGTACGTCACTGTTTCCAAAACGGAGCCTCCAGCGGTTGCAAAACTACAACTCCCAGCATGCACTGATAGACCGTACATGCTGGGAGTTGTAGTTTTGCAACAGCTGGATGTCCCCCCCCCCCCCCCCCAATGTGAACGTACAGGGTACACTCACATGGGCGAAGGTTTACAGTAAGTATCCGGCTGCAAGTTTGAGCTGTGGCAAATTTTCTGCCGCAGCTCAAGCTGCCAGCAAGAAACTACTGTGAACCCCCGCCCATGTGACTATACCCTAAAAACACTACACTACACTACCACAAAATAAAATAAAAAGTAAAAAACACTACATATACACATACCCCCACACAGCCCCTCTCCCTTCCCCAATAAAAATGAAAAACGTCTGGTACGCCACTGTTTCCAGAACGGAGCCTCCAGCTGTTGCAAAACAACTACTCCCAGTATTGCCAGATAGCCACTGACTGTCTAGGCATGCTGGGAGTTTTACAACAGCTGGAGGCACCCTGTTTGGGAATCACTGGCGTAGAATACCCCTATGTCCACCCCTTTGCAAGGCCCTAATTTAGGCCTCAAATGCGCATGGCGCTCTCACTTTGGAGCCCTGTCGTATTTCAAGGCAACAGTTTAGGGCCACATATGGGATATCGCCGTACTCGGGAGAAATTGTGTTACAAATTTTGGGGGGTATTTTCTGCTATTACCCTTTTTAAAAATGTAAAATTTTTGGGAAAACAAGCATTTTAGGTAAAAAAATAAAAAAATTTTTTTACATATACAAAAGTCATGAAACACCTGTGGGGTATAAAGGTTCACTTAACCCCTTGTTCCGTTCCCCAAGGGGTCTAGTTTCCAAAATGGTATGCCATGTGTTTTTTTTTGGGCTGTCCTGGCACCATAGGGGCTTCCTAAATGCGGCATGCCCACAGAGCAAAATTTGCTTTCAAAAAGCCAAATGTGACTCCTTCTCTTCTGAGACCTGTAGTGCGCCAGCAGAGCACTTTTCACCCCCATATGGGGTGTTTTCTGAATCGGGAGTAATTGGGCTTCAAATTTTGGGGGGTGTTTTCTGCTATTACCCTTTGTAAAAATGTAAAAATTTTGGGAAACCAAGCATTTTAGGTAAAAAAAAGATTTTTTTTTTCACATATGCAAAAGTCGTGAAACACCTGTGGGGTATTAAGGTTCACATTACCCCTTGTTACATTCCCCGAGGGGTCTAGTTTCCAAAATGGTATGCCATGTGTTTTTTTTTTTTTTTTTGCTGTTCTGGCACCATAGGGGCTTCCTAAATGTGGCATGCCCCAGAGCAAAATTTGCTTTCAAAAAGCCAAATGTGACTCCTTCTCTTCTGAGACCTGTAGTGCGCCAGCAGAGCAATTTTCACCCCCATATGGGGTGTTTTCTGAATCAGGAGAAATTGGGTTTCAAATTTTGGGGGGTATTTACTGCTATTACCCTTTTTAAAAATGTAACATTTTTGGGAAACCAAGCATTTTAGGTAAAACATTCTTTTTTTTTTACATATGCAAAAGTCGTGAATCACTTGTAGGGTATTAAGGTTCACTTTACCCCTTTTTACGTTCCCTGAGGGGTCTAGTTTCCAAAATGGTATGCCATGTGTTTTTTTTTGCTGTCCTGGCACCATAGGGGCTTCCTAAAGGTGACATGCCCCCCAAAAACCATTTGTCGCTCCTTCCCTTCTGAGCCCTCTACTGCGCCCGCTGAACAATTAACATAGACACATGAGGTATGTGCTTACTCGTGAGAAATTGGGTTTCAAATACAAGTAAAAATGTTCTCCTTTTTACCCCTTGCAAAAATTCAAAAATTGGGTCTACAAGAACATGCGAGTGTAAAAAATGAAGATTTTGAATTTTCTCCTTCACTTTGCTGCTATTCCTGTGAAACACCTAAAGGGTTAATACACTTACTGAATTTCATTTTGAATACTTTGGGGGGTGCAGTTTTTATAATGGGGTCTTTTATGGGGTATTTCTAATATGAAGACTCTTCAAATCCACTTCAAAACTGAACTGGTCCCTGAAAATAGTGAGTTTGAAAATTTTGTGAAAAATTGGAAAATTGCTGCTGAACTTTGAAGCCCTCTGGTATCTTCCAAAAGTAAAAACTCATCAATTTTATGATGCAAACATAAAGTAGACATATTGTATATGTGAACCCAAAAAAAAAATTATGTTGAATATCCATTTTCCTTACAAGCAGAGAGCTTCAAAGTTAGAAAAATGCTAAATTTTCATTTTTTTTCATCAAATTTGGGGATTTTTCACCAAGAAAGGATGCAAGTTACCATAAAATTTTACCACTAAGTTAAAGTAGAATATGTCATGAAAAAACAATCTCAGAATCAGAATGATAACTAAAAGCATTCCAGAGTTATTAATGTTTAAAGTGACAGTGGTCAGATGTTCAAAAAATGCTCTGGTCCTTAAGGTGAAAAAGGTCTCGGTCCTTAAGGGGTTAAGGAGAAAGAGAGTACAAAAAATCTTGGACAGCGCCTCGTATAATACTGTGGGTGCAGGTGGATGGAAGTGGGGAGGGTCTATGTGCGGGACTCTTGAGGTTATGCATTTCACCCCTTAAAATGGGGTACTCAGGTAGGATTGCAGGCCGTCTGGAGCTTGACTGGTATCCAAAGCAAAGGAACCGGTAAATCAGTATAAAGAAAAACAAATCTCCAGAGCATTTTTTTCTTCATGCAGCATATACCTGGCACTTAACATCATCACCAAGATGAGAAGTAGGAAGCCATATGAGCTGTATACACTCGCATAAAGCATTATGTTTACTGCAATCTGGAAGGCAGAGAGTAGTAAATCATCTGTACCTTCTCTCTGTCGCTGACAGCCAGCTCTCTTCTGCAGTGGTGGGATTTCAGTGCCACTTTCTAAGGTTGTTTAGAAACGTCCTTGTAGAGAGATTTGTGGACAATCTGGACAGCAGTCTGAAGATGATAAACCAAAAATATCCTTTAAGAACTCTTAAAGGGGTACTCCGGTGAAAACCTTTTTTCTTTTAAATCAACTGGTGGCAGAAAGTTAAACATATTTGTAAATTACTTCTATTAAAAAATAATAATCCTTAATCCTTCCAGTACTTATTAGCTGCTGAATGCTACAGAGGAAATTCCTTTCTTTTTGGAACACTGATGACATCACGAACACAGTGCTCTCTGCTGACATCTCTGTCCATTTTAGCAACCATGCATAGCAGATGCATAGCAGATGTATGCTAAGGGCAACACGGTGGCTCAGTGGTTAGCACTGCTGCCTTACAGTGCTGGGGACTTGGGTTCAAATCCCACTAAGGACCACAATAAATAAAGCGTTATTATTATAATAACGTCAGCAGAGAGAACTGTGCTTGTGATGTAATCAGAGAGCATTCCAAAAAGAAAAGAATTTCCTCTGTAGTATTCAGCAGCTAATAAGTACAGGGAGGATTAAGATTTTTTTAATAGAAGTAATTTACAGATATGTTTAACTTTCTGCCACCAGTTGATTTAAAAGAAAAAAGTTTTTTTTACCGGAGTACCCCTTTAAGGCTTTTTCAAGTCATACAAACCTTGTATAAAGCCTGTAGTAACAACCGGTTTTTGTTTGTAGGATTCTGATCAATCACTGTTAATAGTCATATAAAATACATAGGACAGAAGTTTGTGGACACTGAGGCTATTAACAGAAATGGAGTAGAACTTATTTTTATAGCACCAGTAACAGATTGGCTAGGTTTAAGTATTGAAAACAGATACTTGCATTGCCTATAAGCTGAGGTGTTTTGTTTCTTATGGAGACATGTTGATGTGTGTAACTGGCATGGCATTTGCTAAAGCCCTGTAGTATATTACAGATTTTTGTTTATATATATATAAAGCAGCTCAATCACACCACTTTTACAGGTAGCATCAGCTTTTAGCTTCAGTTACAGAGTCTCACAAACTTATTGGGCTTTAATGCCAAGTCAGCTGTTTCGGGGTTGTTGCTCCTTGTCAGTACTGAGCAAGGTGTTCAGGCTTAGCTGGTGAGAAGTTTTTTGCCTAGGCAAAAGGGGCAAGTATTCTTCTTGTGGGGACACAGTCTCTAGTTTAGCACTCCACTGGGCATTCTGAGAAAAGGAATATGCAAAGCAGCGCAATCACACCACCCTTACAGGCAACATTCTATAATATCAACTTTAGCTCAAGTTGTGGAGTCTCAGAAACTGATTGGGATTTAATGCCAAGCCAGAAGTCTCTCCAGAAGGGAAGAGGACCCATCTGCATACAGCACTGTTTCAGGGTGTTGTCCCTCGTCAGTACAGAGCAGGGTGTTCTAGCTTAGCTGGTGAGAGGCCTGTCATCTAGGCAAAAGACCTGTGGAGACACCATTTCTGGTGTGTGGAGATTTAGGTCAATAGCACTCCATTTAGCTGCTTTGCATATTAACTTTCCCAGAATGCCCAGTGTAGTGCTAATGGCCTTTGAATCTCCATACACCAAAAATAATGTCTCAATAAGAAGAATACTTACCCCTTTATATATATATATATATATATATATATATATATATATATATATATATATATATGTGTGTGTATTTATTTCTAAATATTTGTATATCTTTGTAACATCCTTTCAAGGAAGTCTGATTTTCTGTTCTCTGACCCTTTTTTTGGCATATCGCTTAAGTTAAATGTTGGTTTTGTGACAGTAGTTAAGGTAATGACTGTACACATACAATTGATTTCTCTGGCTCTAAGTATTGATAAACGTTTTTTCTATTCTGTGATCTTATAGAGGTTATAAACCTCAACCTTCCTTCGCTTCCTCTTAACTTTGGGATCAACACGCCTCATCTCAGGCCAATCTTTGCTAGGAGTCTTCTTCATCGGAGCTGTAGATGTGACATCACAGCATAGATCAGCCAATCATTGGCTGCTGCAGTGTCCCACCTCAGCCAGTGATTAGCGAGTTTGATTAGTTTGATTAGTGGGGTTATCAGTTTTCCTGGCTGTAGCCCTTATGCCCTTCAGCTTGGGGGAAAGCTGTGTCCCCGGCCGTGGATCAGTGGTTCAAACACATCAATTATTGTAGCCAATTAACAAGTTTGTTCCCAATCTTCAGTTTATTTGAAGATTGTGCAATTGATTTCTCCATCAGGGCTTGAATTTCCGCCGTACGGGGGATCGTTCTTGGACTTCCCTCAGAGCTTCTACCCACACAACTCACATTCCGCCTCCTCCTCCAGACCTCTCAGTCCTCCTCACGGCTCCTCTCCCCACCTTTTTCCTGAGTCCTTTTCCAATTATACAGTTTTCCCATAAAAACATGTTCTTTCACTCACATTAATCTTCACACACATAAAGTTTCATCTGATAACAACATCCTTCTTGGTTCATTATATTTTTGTCAGTAAGTGTAGAAATTCACTTTTACTGGGGTGGAAAATGACACTATTTAATATACATAGAGTAAGATCAGTTTTTGCTATTAGTACTATTCTGCACAGGTTTCCATTCTTATCATGCAATGGTGGTCAGCAATTGGTCAAGGGGTTAGTGAAAAGGTGTGTAGGAGAAGTTCTGTCCCAAAAAATCACTAATTACATTACATTACACTAATTACAAATATAACACTGTAACAAAATAAGAAGTCCATTCTGCACAGCACACTCATGAATGCATTTAATGATACTGGGAGTTGCTAAAAAAAGATCTTAGGGTCCTTTACATTTTCCTATTATACTGTGAGATTTTGACGTAATTACTATGTAGTTTTTTTTTCAAGAAATGACTAATACATTTGGCCAGAGATCTAAACACAAGGTATACAGGATTCAATATATTATATATGTGCTGGTCTTGGGTGTTGTGGTGATAGAATAGGGTGTATTGGGGTTAACCCTTAATTGTCGTGATGACAGGGTGCGGTTTCCTCAATGTAATGGTCCTACTGCCAACTGTCCAACAAACGGCAGGGATGAATAACGGAATGTCCACAGCAGATTTTATTAAGCAAACTTGAAGTAACTTTACTGTATATTTTATGCAACGGCATGGAACATAGCAGTCTTTGAGAGAGAGAGAGAGAACCCTAGTACAGGTTCCTGAAAGGTTTGCCGGGACTCCGGGATCAATGAGCTTTGGTGTTAGCCACTGTGCTACTATTTTTAGGAGATTTGAGTTTCTAGTAGTCACACAGGATTTAGTAGTTTGAGCTTGGAGTAACTCACGGTTTTGTGGCTACTAGGTATTAGGCTTCAGGCCTAGCATGAATTGATGAGGAAGATATGAGATGTGCTTTCTTTCATGTACAGGTCTCAAGAGACAGTTGCTTGTTTTGTAGCCAGGAACTAAGAGAGAGAATTTAGTGGCAGCAGTCCCTTATATATTAACCCCTTAAGGACCCGGGCTTTTTCCGTTTTTTCATTTTCAATTTTACCTCCTTAACTTTAAAAAATCATAACTCTTAAAAATTTTCACCTAAAATTATATATAATGGCTTAATTTTTGCGTCACTAATTCTACTTTGTAATGACATTAGTCATTTTACCCAAAAATCTACGGTGAAACGGGAAAAAAAATCAATGTGCGACAAAATTGATGAAAAAACACTATTTTGTAAGTTTTGGGGGCTTCTATTTTTACGCAGTACATTTTTTGTCAAAAATGATACCTTATCTTTATTCTGTAGGTCCATACGGTTAAAATGATACCCTACTTGTATAGGTTTGAATTTGTATCACTTCCGAAAAAAATCATGAATACATGCAGGAAAATTTATACGTTTAAAATGGTCATCTTTTGACCCCTATAACTTTTTTTTTTTCTGTGTTCAGGGCGTTTTGAGGACTCATTTTTTGCGCCGTCATCTGAAGTTTTTAGCGGTACCATTTTTGTTCTGATCAGACTTTTTGATCACTTTTTATTCACTTTTTTGTCGTATAAAAAGTGATCAAAAATGCGCTATTTTGGAATTTGGAATTTTTTTGCGCGTACGCCATTGAACGAGCGGTTTAAAAAGTGGTATATTTTTATAAATCGGACATTTCCGCACGCGGCAATACCACATATGTTTATTTTTATTATTATTTACATAATGTTTTTTTTTTTTTTGGAAATGCCGGGTGATTTAAACTTTTATTAGGGGAAGGGATAATTGAAAGGGTTAATGATTTTTTTACACTTTTGTTATGCAATATTATAGCTCCTATAGGGGGCTATAACATTGCATTTACTGATCTTTTACACTGATTGATCCATCTCCATAGGAATGGATCAATCAGTGTTTTCGGCGATTGAATGCTCAAGCCTGGATCTCAGGCTTGAAGCATTCATTCGGCGATCGGACAGCACAGGAGAAGGTAAGAAGACCTCCTCCTGTGCTACAGCTGTTCGGGATGCCGCGATTATACCGCGGCGATCCCGAACAGCTCCCTGAGCTAGCCGGGCACTTTTACTTTCGTTTTTAGCCGCGCGGCTCAGCATTGAGCGCGCGGCTAAAGGGTTAATAGCGCGTGGCACAGCGATCAGTGCCGCGCGCTATTAGAGGCGGGTCCCGGCTTCACTATCCCGTGTGACCCCGCGTTATATCGCAGGACCGGGACCCATGACGTATGCATACGTCATGGGTCCTTAAGAGGTTAAGGGGGAGGGACAAAGCTCATTGGTCAGCAGAACCTGTCAGTTATGAACCTAGTGGGTATCACATGACAAAAAGGTCCTTGAACCATAATTAAAGACACGTGACCTAAGGTCTTATACAGAGGTATTCCTATATAACACATTAAATATACATTTATTTGTACATTACATACTATTTATATGAGGTGACTAGCGGTTAGTCCTAAGGGAGAGCCCTATTGTCATGGAGGGACTCTGGCTTTGGGGACTCTAGACAAAGGGACAGGACCAGGTCCTGTTCCGGGACACCACATATATATCATGGTAACTTTAAAAGCTTTTGACATTAAATACCTAGTGAAAATTTGTCTCCACATTTCAAAAACTATAAAACAGAATCCTTAGTAAGTAAGATTACTAGAGGATGTGGCTTCACAACAAAGTAATTGTGCTGTTTTATGTGTTATAATGATAAAGATAAGAGCGACATACAGTCAATAAAAGATCTCTATTGAAAGAGGAAAGTAGAGTTGTAATGTTTTATTGGTTTCCTCATCATAAATCACCATTCTTTATTTCCATCACAAAGACCGATGCAAACCAACTGCTGAGAAGCTTCTGACATGAAGATATGTTACAATAATTACACATTATTATTACCTTTAAGAACTGCAGGAAATGGGAAAGTTTCTTTACCTCAATACTTCACAATTCTAATGAGTTTATCTTTCTTTTATCTTCAGTGTGAGTTTTGATCACAGTAAAATAAGGTAAAAACACACACACCAATAGGCTTACTCATGTTACCAGACTTACATATTCATATGCATAACCTTTTATGTATACTGTTAGTTGGTACGTTTGTCTCTGTATATGCTTATACATAACCTTTTATGAAAATATCAGTATATTTCTGCATCGGAGGTGTTACAGTCAATGGGCTGTACGCACTTTTTCTTCCCCAAAATTGGGGGAAAAAAGTTGGTGCGTCTTATACGGCGAATACACTCCTATCGCGGCGGTCCCTGCGCCCATCAACGGCCGAGACCCGCGGCTAATAGAGGAGAACACAGATCGCGGTGATGCCCTGTATTAACCCTTCAGACGCGGCGATCAAAGCTGACCACTGCATCTGAAGGGAAAGTGACACTAGCCCGACTGCTCAGTCGGGCTGTTTGGGACCGCCGCGGTGTCCCAAACAGCTTACGGGACACCGGGAGGGACCTTACCTGCCTCCTCGGTGTCTGCTCCATGCCAGGATCCCCTGCATGGCCGGCGCTCTTCTTCGACGTCATCACGTCGTCGCGCACGCCGTCCCGTCATCCAATAGGAGCGGTGTGCGTAGCGACGTGATGGAGCGACATCCAGGGCAGCGATGACGAGCGGTGACGGGTCCGGTGCGGCGGGGACACGTGAGTATTACCTCCTATACCAGTGGTCTTCAACCTGCGGACCTCCAGATGTTGCAAAACTACAAGGCTGTCTGGGCATGCTGGGAGTTGTAGTTTTGCAACATCTGGAGGTCTGCAGGTTGAAGATCACTGTTGGGTTCAGAATCTTTTTTTTCTAGATTTTGCACCTGTAAAACTGGGTGTGTCTTATATGCCGGTGTGTCCGATAGGGCAAGAAATACGGTAGTTAGCATGAATTATTACTATCTGGGATCTTTATAACTACATTATTTGAAGTGGGTTCTTGCATATGGTGTGCACAGTATGGAAGTTATATTTCCAGACCCCAATAGGATTTTGAGTGTGGAACAATAAGATTGCAAGATGCATGACAAGGTTGTTTAGTTACTATATTGTGGAATTGTTTTAATCTCTGTAAGGACAATAGTTAGTCAATGACTGGTAGAAGAATTTTGGAACTATATATCATTATTTTAGCACTGTATAATAGGATTACCTTAGAAATGTATGGCAGCATTGTTAGTCAACATATGTAGCTCTACTTTTGGGGTAAAATTGAGAAATACAAACTGTACTTTAAGGTAGAACTGACATGTTTTGCTAATGCCGTGGCACAATACAATTAAAAAGACAGCCTTGTTTACGTTGTTTTTTTATTATTGTCCTGCTTTAAAAAAAAAAAAAAGTCAAACTTTAACCATATTATTATATTTTAACAGTTTGTGCAATTAAATAAATGGGGCAAAGTTTTTTTGTTTTTATTTGTACTTTTCAAAGGGGTACTCTGGTGGAAAACTATTTTATTTATTTTTTTAAACAGCTGGTGCCAGAAAGTTAAACAGATTTGTAAATTACTTCTATTAAAAAATCTTAATCCTTCCAGTATTTAAAAGCTGCTCTATGCTCCAAAGGAAGTTGAGTTGTGGTTTTCTGTCTGACCAGAATTCTTTCTGCTGACACATCTGTCTATGCCAGGAACTGTCTAGAGCAGGAGAGGTTTGCTATGGGGATTTGACCCTGCTCTGGAAAGTTCCTCATACAGATACAGGTGTCAGCAGAGAGCACTGTTGTCAGACAGAGTATACAGCAGCTGATAAGTACTGTAAGGATTAAGATTGTTTTAATAGAAGTAATTTACAAATATGTGTACCCGTATATACTCGAGTATAAGCTGACCCGAATATAAGCCGAGGCCCCAAATTTTACCCCAAAAACCTAAGAAAAGTTATTGACTTGACTATAAGCCTAGGGTAGGAAATACATCATCCCCCCATGTAATCATCCAGACCCCCTTCATCATCACCGCCTGCCAATCCCTTCATCAGTGGTCTTCAACCTGCGGACCTCCAGATGTTGCAAAACTACAACTCCCAGCATGCCCGGACAGCCATCCGTGCTCGCTGGGGGTTGTAGTTTTGCAACCTCTGGAGGTCCGCAGGTTGAAGACCAATAAGAAGGGATTGACAGGCGGAGAGTTCACTCGAGCATGAGCCGAGGGGGGGCGTTTTCAGCACGAAAAATCGTGCTGAAATACTCGGCTTATACTTGAGTATATACGGTAACTTTCTGGAGCCGTTTGATATGAAAAAATATATATTTTCCACCGGAGTACGTGTTTAAATCTTCACAGGGAGCTATTATATGTAATCACTAGATTGCATTTACTGAGTAATGATATGCTATTCAATTGCATTACTCAGTTTGATTAGGAATCTGCTAGTAGAGTCTGTTGAGTCAGGTTCTAACCGAAGGTTGCTGCAAGACCTGAACAGGCTGCACAAGGAGGACTTCATCTGCCTAGGAAAGCAATCAGGCCCCGCAGTCACGTTGCAGTGGTGCTGCTGATCGCCTGGTGAAAGACACCACTCCTGTCAAAAAACTCTTAAATAGTACAATTCCAGTATTTAAGAGGTTAATGATGGACATTATTAAGATCAGAGATGCTGGTTATTTACTGTGAGTGGTGGCTGCTGTTAGAAAAGGGAGCACAGCTCCTGCACTTGCTTCATAGACTCACTGTACAATGCAACTTACATGTGTGACGTCGCTGTGTGCTAAGGACCAGGAAGCAGGGATGTACATACATGTTGCATATCCTCTAGAGGTTAAAATGTTTCCATATATGTAAATCACGCCATTAAACAAAAATTACTCCTAACCACAAAAAAGTGCTGTAGAGTCTTGGCTACTCAGTGTCATACACTTCTGCAATCTGTTGTCCACTGTCTGTTGTCAGGGAAAATCTGTCTCTAGAAAAAGCTAGTTTAGGAAAAATTGCAGAAGATGGGGATAGGGCTTAGAATGTGCTCTGCGCAGAAGAGAGGTTGAGAAAGCCTTGACTATGTTTTTGCAAACTGAGCATGTCTGCCTGCTGAAGCTAATCTACACTGTTGCTCAAAGGTAAATCAAGGCTTCCCTTTCATCTCTCACCACTCATAAAGCTCAGGGCAGCCATCTCTAGTATAAATATGGTGTATCTTTTGCTGTTGATCCACAGTGCTTCTCATTAGCTAATTTATTTCCTTATTGTTCAAATAGCACCTTGCAAAGATCTAGTACTTTACTATGTAGATGATCAGCTCAGCACAGGACTTGTTCAGTCCAGGGCACTTTATTCAGAACTATGTCATGGTACAGCAGAGATGAGTATGTGGGTTATTGTGGTTGGTCAGAGAACTAAGAGAAATGAAGTCATGTTTGTGTACTACTGGTAAATAGCCCAGCTCTGGTCCTGTCCACTTAAAAACATAGAAAAGAAAAAATAACTCTACAATATTTAGGGGGCTCAACAACAGCAGTAAAAGCACTAAAGTCACCCAGTCATCACTCTGAAGGGTTAACTTAATAAAACTTGACAGATTTTAATAATATCTTGATATAAAAAGTACTCTGTAACTGATTTACAATTGAATTCATTACTTCTTTTCCCCTAGGCCTTATTCATAGAGTTAAAGGTGTACTCCACTGACCCCTCGTTAGGAACATTTTGTTTTTCCGAACGCTAGGTGCGGGGGTCATGATGTCATGACCACGCCTCTTGTGATGTCATGTCACGCTTCCTCAATGCAAGTCTATGGGAGGGGGCGTGGCAGCTTAAAGGGGCAGTGGAGTACCCCTTTAAGCAACTTAGTTGGGTTCTTATAAGGAAGTATTACTTTACTGAGAGAGTAGTGGAAGCATGGAATAGCCTTTCTGTAGAAGTGGAAGCTGCAAATACAGTGAAGGAGTTTAAGCATGCATTGGATAGGCATAAGGCTATCTTTCATATAAGGTAGGGACAAATACTATTGATAGTATTCAGAAATACGTGGAAGACTAGATGGGCCAAAGGGTTATTTTCTGCCAACATAATTCATGTTATAATGATTTAAAAAAATGAAATAATATAAATCATTATTTTCTGAATGCTTCATGTTATGCCATATTCATTTTACAAGAAGATTCTTTGTAGCGTACCCTGTGAAAGTAACGCAAACCTCCTGTGATTTGGACTGGTGAGGATTTGTTTCAAGCTTTGATTCTGAACTAGGCTTGAGATAGCAGACGTTCACCTGAAGTAAAAGTTCTTTATGAAACCCTAAGGGAACAAAAGGCAAATCACTGCTTGCAATTTTCAAGAGATCAGCTCTCAGAAAGCACTGAACCAAGATCAAATATATATTTTATAAATAGTCAAGGTTTAAGCTGAGATGAGTACTACCTGAAGTCAATGAAGTGGGGAAGTTATTGATTAATGGATAAGAAAATTGCAATAATTCTTTAATATAAAAAACTAATGTACCCAACATTAAAGCTTAAAATAAGCCTTTCAAGTAGAACAACAGTGCATATTTATCGGTCCACACATTTATGTTTGATGATGTTTTTAACTGGGTGCTAGCTCAGTGGATAGTATTGTTTCCTTGGGCCATCTTCCACCAGTAACACCCATCCCTTTCATCAATATTCACTGCTCCTGCTGCTGACGTGTGACTCCGAGCTAGGAGCCGTATCATTGATTGTGTTGCAGCCCCTGCATCTGAATGGGAGGGAGATGCTGCTTTCAGGATTGCTAAAAGAGCAATAGGAACGCCCCCATTGCAAGTTTATTTAAATTTGCATATATACATTTAGTGAAGTCATCATTGGTCACCCACATTATGCATTTGTATATTCAGGTTAGTGCTGATAACCCTTCTGTAAGTTTCCTTTTTCACGTGTGATTGATGTTCATTCATCAAGCTTGGCAGATATAGGCTAAAATAAATAGACATTTTTCGAAGATCATTTGGAGCCGTCCTGTATAAGTTTATGGAAGTACTGTATATAAGAAGTCACTCATTTTCTCACTATTAACATGCAGGTGGTAAGTCGTGGTATTGCACAAATATTTAATTGGTGTAAATTAACTTTTTGGTCTAATTAATACCTTAAAATACAGCTCATTTTAGTCTTAAAAAGAAGGTAAATCCCAGGGAATTTATTTAAAAATGGACTTCCCGTGGGTGCACACCAGATCAGGGCAACAAGTGAGTAACATACACATTAACATAGTAACATAGTTTGTAAGGTCGATAAAAGACAAGAGTGCGGACACCAATTAAAATAAAAATAAAGAATCCTTATTTTAAAGACCACGCATTTACAGAAGCTAATCTTCTCTTCATCAAGTTCTGCTGATGATGCATCCAGACGATCAGCCATTTTTTTCTTAGTAAAAAGGCCTCTGAAAAAAAGAAAGATGTGATC
Organism: Hyla sarda; assembly: GCF_029499605.1. Classification (NCBI taxonomy): domain Eukaryota; kingdom Metazoa; phylum Chordata; class Amphibia; order Anura; family Hylidae; genus Hyla; species Hyla sarda. The sequence continues at coordinate 86,886,480 of NC_079198.1, forward strand.
TGATTGGTTTATAGAGGAGACATCTTCACTGTTCCTCATGATTTTCAGGTGTGGTTTACACTGCGTAAAATTTACGCAAACAAAAACCTGCAGTAGAATAAGTAAAGTATGCCACTTTTTATACCCACTATTATGTTCTATGAATGATGTCAATGGAAAAGTGGCCATAATGTAGAAAAAACAATAGTAACAACAACAAAATGGCCTTAAGTCCAGTGTTGGAACTTTTTTCTTCAATGTGTGCACTAGTGTCCACTTTTCCATAAGTTTTCATAAAACACATTATTAGATAAAAATAGCAGCTTCTTATACCTATTTTTTGCCATTGTTTTTTTTATTTATTTTTTAATTTACACAGTGTGAACCCAGTCTTACCTAATTGGTTTAATTTGTTAATCATATACCTAAACATAATCCTTCAATATCCCTGAGTTTTTGGATGTGTACCTAGAAGAATTGATGCTGTTTTCAAGGCAATGGGTCACACCAAATATTGATTTGATTTCTCTTACTTAGCAGCAATATTTTTGCACAGTTCTGTACATCACGATCTTTGTCGACAGATCAAATATGACTTAGCAGAAATGGCCTCTGTACCTCGATAAGATATAGATAATGCCGGTGACATTCACAGCTATTTGCTTGCATTATTTCTTATTTGGACACTGTCCTTAAAATGTCAAAACTTTCTCAGATGTTGGTAATTGAGTTTTGAGGAGAAACTTTCATTCTTTGTAGAACAACAGACCGATACAGGCTAAAATCTGATAGCTGTACTGTAGTGGATGATATCTGAAAATCAGAGTTTTGACATTTAAAGGCATCATAAAAAAAATTTTTTTATGGAAATGAAGTCTTTCACATAATATACAGTATGAGGGGAACTTATCATTGTATATAGAGCTTTTTTCGGTGTATTAATTAACGCAAAAAAATTGTGCAGGAGGTTTTTTGCCATGTCTACGGTTAAGTTTACCATAGAGCACTTTCTACTGTAGAATCGAGTTTATTAACTGCGTTTTTTTTTACACCCAAAAAAATGCGCAAAAGCACTTTTCTTGTGCAAATATACACCATCTCGGCAGACACGTACCAAAGTATCTATTTTGGGACAGTAAGGACTGCTACTCCCATCATGGACAGACTCTGCCCATGATGGAAGTTGTAGTCCAGGGGCTGAGGTGCAGATTGCACCAGGTCATTATCCAAAGACCAGCTGCAATCCGCATTTATTGACTGTAAAAGCCAGCGGCACATGCGGCTACACTGCGCTGCCCGCCGGCTCTTGTATACACTGTCATAATTCATAATTCCTGCCGCCGGGAGAAGGGAGCTCTGATTGGTGAAAAGCTATTAACCAATCAGAGCTCCTGTCTCCCAGCGGGGATTATGAATTATAAGAACTATATGTAGGAGCTGGCGCGCAGCGCAGGGTAGCCGCATGTGCCGCCGGCTTGTATAGATAATAAATGCGGATCGCAGCGGATCTCTGGAGAATGATATTGGTTGCTTCCATCCTACAAATTAAAAAAAATGGCAATTAATAAAAAAAAGAATGAGCAGCAAACATAGATTTTAAAGTTGAGGTAATGCTTAGCTGGCAAACAAAATGTCTTTAAGCTGTTCCCTCAGTTTGAGCAATTCATTTTTAGTGTTGAGCACGAACATTTGTAATGCGAATTTTTATTGCGATTTCCGAATATTTAGAATATAGTGCTATATATTTTTAATGATGAATATTTTTTTTTTGCTTTTCTTCACACATACATTTTTATGCAAATTGTATGCAAAGTATTGCATGGAAAAAAAGGGAATGAACATAGCGAATATGCGAATTTCGCCGACATAGGACGAATAATCGTCAATATATTTGCAAAATATTGCGTATTCGAATATGGCCCCTGGTGCTCATCACTATTCATCTTAAGCCACAAGAGCCTTGGAGTGCTTATGGATGCTTTTTAAATAGGCTATTCGTGCTGGGAGGGAATCAATTTCTTTTTGTTTTCCTTTCCTGGTCCTCACTCATATAAAATATATATAATGGGGCTTCCAGATGAGTGATTAATTTAAGTTATCCTATGTGATCAGAAGGTGGTATTTAATGGGGGATAATTATCAAAGTTGTCAATGTCCCGCATCAATATAGACCAAACTACAGAGGGTTAGGCCGGTCTATTGTGTGCCTAATTTATCAAAAGGTCCAAGCCTCTTGATAAATTCTGTGCACAGACTTCGTGATCTATGCTTCAGTCTATATTTAACCCTTTAAGGACGCAGGGTTTTTCCGTTTTTGCATTTTAATTTTTTCCTCATCACCTTCTAAAAGTCATAATGCTTTAAATTTTGCACATAAAATTCCATATGAGGGCTTATTTTTTGCGCCACCAATTCTACTTTGCAGTGACATTAGTAATTTTACCAAAAAATCCAAGACGAAACGGAAAATAAATTCATTGTGCTACAACAAAATTGAAGAAAAAAATGTAATTTTGTAACTTTTGGGGGCTTCCGTTTCTACGCAGTGCATTTTTCAGTAAAAATAACACCTTATCTTTATTCTGTAGGTCCATACGTTTTTGATCGCTTTTTTACATGTAAAGGAGCAATAGGTGAAGACAGGGTGCCTTCAAGTTAGAGTGGAAAAAGGGGAATAGGTAGAGGAAAAAGCTGAAAGAGGGAGAGAGAGAAGCCAGAATAAGAATGAAGGAGTTAAAGAATCGCACTCACCTGTCTCCCCTGGTCCGTCACCCAGCATCGAAGCACATGCAGTCAGTGTGAGCTAAGAAAGCAAGGATGTCCTAAAGAGGGTGTACTGTTAGGGTACGGGGGGGGGGGCGAGGGTTCATCCCTCTCTATACAGGGGGGTTTCAATAAACTGAGACCAAGGGCTCCAAACCGCAAAGAACTTTTCAGTACGTCCCAAGGCATCGGCCATCAGTTCCTCCATCCGATGGATAAAGAGAACTTCTGTATACCAGTCTGTCAGTGTAGGGGGATGGACAGTTTTCAATCGCCTGGGAATGACTGTACGGGCTGCCATGAGTAAAAAGTGAGCGAGTCTTCTCAAGGGCGTTTTCCTGGACAATGGTAGGATAGTTAGGAGAAGGACTTTGGGGTCATTAGAATACTTCACACCCGAGATGAGCTCGATCCGGGAAACAACTGCCTCCCAGAACGGGGCCAGCAGGGGGCAGGACCACCATATGTGCAGCACTATCTCCACGATCAGCTCCACAACGCCAACACCAATCCGAAACCGAAGGGTACATTCCATGCAGAGCCACCGGTACCCCATACCAGCGAGTTAAAAGCTTATAATTTGTCTCCTGGGCTCTACATGAGATGGATAGCTTATGACATAAGGTGTATGCTGCTGACCAGTCAGTCGGGGCAAAGAAGGTCTGCAATTCCCCCTCCCAGGCCGCCTCAAACGGTGGAGGTGTGCAGGAATACTCATCCATTAGAAGACCATAGATCTGGGAGACAGCCCTGGAAGCAGGGTAGGAGGAAGTGCACATCCTTTCAAAAGGTGTGAGGGGCCTAGATAAATTCAACCTATCACACTCGGAGGTTAGGAAGTGTTTGAGCTGGCGATAGTTCATGTAGTTAGCAGAGGTTCTAAGGTGTTCTGGAATTATGGAATCATAAGGTCGGAGCATTGTTCCCGCCAAGAAACCTCCTATGGGGAGTGAAGGAGGTTCCGAGACACCCAGAAAGGAAGCACTCTGAAGACCCGGAGGGAAACGGGGGTTACCCAGGATTGGTGTCAGGGGACCATCAGGAGCATAAAGGCTTGTTTGTGAGAGGTAACGTTTAAAGAAGATCAACAGTTCACTAGTGACCCAAGGCAGTGGAAAGGTCCCATCTACAGGCAGCGTACTAACTGGTATCCACGGGGCAGTTACAACTCGCACACCTGACCCCTCCGTCTCGACAGCCACCCAACATTTGGAGGTACGGCCGTGGAGGAAATCCAAGAATCTGGTGAGCTTGGCTGCAATATAATAAGCTCTACAGTCGGGGGTTTCCAGACCACCCGATTGTTTCCTCCTAGTGAGTGTCGTTTTGGAAATCCTTGATGGCCGCCCCGCCCATATAAATGAACAAACTAGGCCCTCCAACTTTTTAAAGAAGGTCAGGGGGAGAGCAAGGGGAACTGTTTAAAGAGGTAAAGGAGTCGGGGAAGAGCATTCATTTTCAGTATGTTGGTCCTGCCCAACCATGAGAACGTGCCTTTAGTCCACTTCGATAGGTCCCTAGCAACCGTGGTGAGCATGGGCTGGAAGTTAAGGGAATAGCTGTCTTTAGGATCCGAAGGGACCTGAATGCCTAAGTACTTGATGGATCCAGTGGACCATCTAGATGGATGAGCACTTTTCACGGTATCGACCACATCTGCAGGGAGGGTTATGTTCATGGCTACACTCTTTGACATGTTAACCTTGTGGTTACTAAAATGAGAGTATAATCGTATCGTGTTAGTGACCGCAGGCAGGGATGGGATAGGGGACGAAAGAAATAAAAGGAGATCGTCCGCAAAGGCAGAACAGAGGTGATTACTCTCCCCCACCCGGAGTCCTCTTATAGAGGGATTAGTGCGAAGAGCGATTAAAAGGTGCTCCATACACAGGACGAAAAGGATAGGAGAGAGCAGGCACCCCTGCCTCGTACCGTTACGTATCGGGAAAGAGGAAGAAAGGGAACCATTGACCCTCACTTGCACTCTCGGGTTCTGGTAAAGGGCTGAAATCCTTCCCAACATATGTGGACCTAAACCAATTTGTGCCAAGGAGGCCGCCATGAATCCCCAATCCACCCGATCAAACGCTTTCTCAGCGTCAAGGGAAAGGAGCATAAGCGGGTGCTTACGGGCTATGGCCCGGTGGATCACGAAGAAAGTTCGTACCGTGTTGTCTCTCGCTTCACGGGAGCGAATAAAGCCAGATTGATCATGGTGTATCAGGGACCCAAGGACAGCCGCCAGGCGGTCCGCCACCAACTTAGAGAACAGTTTTGTGTCTACATTAAGTAAAGAGATCGGACGGTAACTAGAGCACAAGTTAGGGTCTTGACCTTCTTTAGGAATAACTGTAATAAGGGCACTTGAAAAGGATGGGGGAAACCCAGCAAGGGAGTCGATACTGTTAAAAGAGGCACACAACATAGTTACATAGTTAGTACGGTCGAAAAAAGACATATGTCCATCAAGTTCAACCAGGGAATTGAAGGGTGTGGTGTGGCGCGATAATGGGGAAGGGATGGGATTTTATATTTCTTCATAAGCATTAATGTTATTTTGTTTCAGGAATGTATCAACAGGGGCAAAACTTCAGATCTAAGGGTTTTATAAAATTTACTAGTGAAGCCGTCAGGCCCTGGACTTTTACCTGAAGGTAAGTTGGTGATTGCTGTCGCCAATTCCTCCATAGTGAACGGGACCTCCAAGGTCTCTCTCGCCTCTGTGGACAGCACAGGAAGCGCTGTGCTCTGGATGTAAGTGTCTAACGAAATCTGGGCATATTCCTCCGGAGGGGTAGTAGTGGTCGTGGGAAGATTGTATAGGTCCGTGTGATAGGATTGAAAGGCTCTCAGGATGTCTCCAGTGAGGTAGCTCTTGGTACCCTCAGGTGTCACTATCGAAGGGACATATAAAGCAGCTCGTCTATCTCTCAGTGCCCTGGCTAGGTATTTCCCTGGCTTAATGCCCCACTCATAAAATGATCGAGAACAGGTCTGTTGGAACATCTATGAGAGTCATTGGGCAGGGAAGTGATCTCATGGCGAACCTTGACCAGATCCCTCAGTACAGATTCCTGAAGGGTCTGTTTTTGCAATGCTTCCAGCTGATTCAGCGTCTCAAAAAGACGTTTCAGCTTGGCTGCTTTTTCCCGTTTGAGGCGGGAGCCATGTTTGATCAAAACCCCTCTCAATACACATTTCAAGGATTCCCATCGGACTGGTGCTGAGGATTGATTAGTAGCATGATCACTTACAAAATGAGTCACAGTGGTCCTGAGGTCCGAGAGGCAGAGCGCATCATTCAGCAGGGACTCATTGAGTCTCCACATAAACTGTGGGGGGGTAAGAGACGGAATCAAGAAGGAACCGTATACAGGTGCATGATCCGATAGGAATATATTCCCAATGTGCGTGGCCGTGAGCCGAGGGAGGTAGAAGTGTGGGACAAAGAGATAGTCGATTCTGCTATAAATGTTATGTGGTCTGGAGAAAAAAGTGTAATCTCTGTCAGTGGGATGCTGGAGACGCCACGTGTCGCAAAGTTGTAGGGAGTGAAGTTACTGTCTTAACCTACTTAGCTGGCGGTAGGGGAGACTAGACTTTTGGGAGGACGTAACTAGAATGGGCTGGAGGGGAACATTAAAGTCACCTCCGAGCAGTAACATTCCCTGAGTAAAGGAAGATAGATCCTCCAGTACTTCAGTGAGGAACATTATCTGTGCCCTATTAGGTGCGTAGATTTTCGCAACCGTCACCACCTGGTCCAGGATACTATCCCGTAGGAAGAGGTATCTAGCCTCGGGGTCTAGTCGAACAGACTGCACTGTAAGGGGGATGCCTATCGAAACCCCTTTCGATCTGGAGTCTGGATTAGTGCTATGGTACCAGGTGGGATAGTATCAACTAATCCTATCAGGAACATGGCCAGATTTAAAGTGAGTCTCCTGGAGACATACTATCCCCATCTTTCTTTTATGCATGTGATATAGAATTTTGGCCCTTTTTTCTGGTACATTGAAACCATGGACGTTGAGGGTGACCATGTGTAGTTCAGACATACCTACAGTCCAAGCAGTTGCCGGTCAAGTGCAGTTGGTCTATGCCAGATGGGTGAGCGGAACCAGGGAGCCACAGGCACAGCTGCTAAAAGGAAAGAAGAAGAAAAAAGAGGTGTAAGTGATGGCAAAGAGAGGAGAACAACTACAAGAGAAAAGGAAAGAGGGAGAAAAAAAACAAAAAACAATATGGGACGTAAAAGAAAAAGCAATGAAGATATGCAAGGGTATAACAATATGCAGACCTAGCGTCTGCGCAATGGGCGTGTAAAACACACACCCTCCCTAGTGGGGGTAAACAAGCCAAACAATGTGACCGCAAAGTGTGGAACACAGATTATCAGGTGTGAGCACAATCAACATCATCATCGGGTCTTAGAGAACCGTCCACGGCCAGCAGGTACAAGATCAGGGCCTGTGTAGGGCCTCCTATGGTGAGCAAATGTAGGGGGGGGAGAAGAACAGGGAAATGCAAACTAGGGCTCCAGCAGTGAGGAGTAAATTGAACAGTAGGACACTAAAAGTCTCCTAGAGGAGCAGACTCCGGGTAGTTCGGGCTTAATGGTTCATACAGTTAAGTCTATGTAGACATTCAGGGCTCCACAGGAGTGTCCCCTGACCGACGACGCGGTTGGCGTTGACGCTGAGGAAGTTGTCAATCTGGATTGGGACGCCTGGCAGCAGGTCTTGGCACGGCTCCAGCAGGCAGGAACGGCTTGTAAGGGTCCAACAAGTAGGCAAGGTCATGGAGGGCAGGTTAAGAGTGTCCAGAAATCTCGGGAGGTCATCAGGCACCCTCAAAGTAGCCGAGGTGTCACCAGCAGAAACTTGTAAGGCAAAGGGGAAGCCCCACCTATAGGGGATATGTCTTTCCTGGAGGACTCTGAGCAGGGGTCGCAGCAACGCTCTTTGGCGGAGGGTTCTTCTGGAGAGGTCAGGGTAGATTTGTATGGTCGCTCCATCAAAGTACAAGTCTCCCTGCTGTCGAACCTTTTGCATCAATTGTTCCTTGAGGGAGTAACGATGTATGCGGAAGACAACATCTCTTGGTCTTGATAAGTCCGCACTAGGAGCTCTTAGGGCCCTATGGACCCGGTCAATCTCTATACTAGTGTCCGGTGGACGGCCCAGGATCAGAATGAAAATTCCCGTGACAGTTGGAAGTAATTTTTGGGAACGGGTGGCCTCAGGTAGTCCTCTGATGCGGACATTATTGCGGCGGCTTCTATTTTCGACGTCATCCAAGTGGTCCGCCAGGAACATTTGAGTATGGGTGAAGGTGCTCACAGACTAACTAAGTCCTCTCATGGAAGCACAGATGATTGAAAGACCTCCAGAGCATCAACTCTAAGCTGAAGAGTAACATCTTTCTGAACAGGTTGGAGGTCTCACCTCCAGGTCTCTTTCAGATCTAATGATAGGGCAGACATGTCCGTTTTTGTGGGCAGAAGAGCCAAGAGTGCCTGGAGTTCTGGGTGCCCTTGGGGGGGGGGCAGTGCAGAAAGGAGAGGACTAGCTTATCCAGAACGGGGATGTGGAGCACTAGAAGAGGCTGCAAACAGTCCAAAAGACTCAGTATATATTTCTCGTGCAACAACTGGAAGCCCCCCTGAAGTGCCCACTGTCGGCTCATGCAGGCTCAGCAACTGCCCCATCCCTGCTCCAGAGGCCGGGGGCCTAATAGTGTGGGGGAGCCTGGGGATAGGGAGGGCTGAAGGGTCTTCCATTGCTAACTCCCCCTCAGAGGAGGACAGGTGCAAGCCCTGGGGTGGTAACAGGGGTCCGGAATATGGCTGGAAAGCTTTGGAAGAGGGGGGGAGAGGCAGCTCCCTCCCTGGGCTGGGAGTCAACAACCGGGGGCCCTGCTTTGTCCTGCTGTGTCCCCGTGGATGGCCCATGCAGCTTACTGTCCCTCATGACCAGTCCTCTCAGTGTGGAGCGTAGATCGCGCTCCCCCTCCAGAGAAGAAGAGGAGGGGAGCGGATTTGCGAGCACCTCGGTCATCTGCTCAGCTGTCCCCTCAGATCCTGACGCAGGGAGCGCAGAAGTGCGCGCAAAGGAGACCGCTGCACGGGCAGCTCACGATCCGGTGGAGCCGCTACTCCTCCTCCAGACGCCTGGACAGTGCGCTTCTGCTGGCTTCCCGTCGGCAGATTCAGCAGTGCAGGTAGATGGGTCTGGCTCTGTCCAGGGCCAGGTCCGGAGCTCCTCTGCGCAGATTTCGCAGGCGCACATGGGGCCCTCAACTCTTCCGGCACACGCGCCAATTTGGATTGCCCCGTCATTGGCGGCCTGTCGGTATTCAGCTCCTGCAGGGGCCCGAAAAAGTTAGAAATCGGCACCACCGGTTGCCTGGATACTCCCTGAGACTTGCAGTAGCGTCTAGTGCCCATGTAGACGGCCGAAATTCCCCTTTAGCACAGCCGTGGAGTCGGAGCTCAGTCACCCTGCGTCCGCTCACTTCACATGGCCAGCCACGCCCCCTTTTTGATCGCTTTTTATTCATTTTTTCATGATACAAAAAGTGACCAAAATAGACTATTTTGGACTTTGGAATTTTTTTTGCGCGCACGCCATTGACCGTGCGATTTAATTAATGATATATGTTTATAGTTCGGACATTTTCACACATGGCGATACCATATATGTTTATTTTTATTTTGATTTACACAGTTTTTTTTATGGGAAAAGGGGGGTGATTCAAACTTTTATTAGGGAAGGGGTTAAATGACCTTTGTTAACTTTTTTTTTCCCTTTTTTTTTGCAGTGCTATAGCTCCCATAGGGAGCTATAGCACTGCACACACTGATCTCCTATGCTGATCCCTGCAAAGCCATAGCTTTGCACGGATCTGTCAGATAGGGGCTTGATTGCTCAAGCCTGTAGCTCAGGCTTGGAGCAATCAATCGACGATCGGACATCGCGGAGACAGGTAAGGAGACCTCCGCCTGCGTCCCAGCCCGACTGAGCTGCCGGGAAGCGTTCACTTTTTTTGTCAACATTGATCACCGCGTCTGAAGAGTTAACAGCGCACGGCACAAAGATTGATGCCGCGCGCTGTTAGCCCAGGGTCCCGGCTATGATTAGCAGCCGGGACCGACCCGGTGTGATGCGGGGTCACAGCGTGACCCCGTTTTAAACAATGGGACCGGGCATAGGGCGTACAGGTACGCCTATGTCCTTGAGGAGTTAAACCTGCTCCAGCATGGTCTGACATTTCAGCGTACTTTCAGCCGATGCGACTTGTCGCTGAAAAGTCGCTTTTGATAATTTCAGCACCAATGCATTTTCCAATGCATTTAAGTCTAAAATAGACTAGAATGCATCATGTTCTAAAAATCCTCTAGAGCAAAAGTCGCAAAAAAGTCGCACATATTTAGACGGCGACTTTCTGTGCGACAAATTTAGACTGGAAAAAACTGTCTAAATCCTTTGATAAATATCCCCCAAAGGGTTTTTTGTTTGTTTCCTTGTCTAAGAGTGGCTCAATCAATTGTCAAGTAGGAGTACAGATTTGGTCAAAATAACCATATGGAATGGTTGAAGACTGTGATGCTACCTATTTGGGGTGATATAGAGAGGGAGGTACAGTACATCTGAGTTGTGACACTATTTTGTTCATATTGTTTAACATGGTTATACTGTCCCTTGAGAAACCCCTTAATTAATGGGGGGGGGGGACCTGCAATAGCAATTTAGCAATTGATGGTTATGTACCCTTTTCTCTGCACTGACTCTTTCTCCTGGCAACATTAGTCCAAGTGTTAATTGTGTTTGGCTTAGGGTGAGGACTGGTCAGGCATCATTCAGTTGGGGGATTACAGATATTGCATTTCCGTGTGTTAGATACAATTTTCTTTTTTCCATGTAAGGCTCTTCCAGAAAGGAATCACATAAAATGACCAATGTGACCAATGTGAGTAACCCAAATTTATTTATACACATAGATGCTCCTATAGCACTTTATTTCCTTCTGATACCCCTACTTTGCTATAACAGGCAATATTGTTGGCATACATTGAATGTATACTATAGTTTCTGGATTATATTACCGATCACTTCATTTTTCACTTAAAATATCTGGTTATTTTTAGGTTATTTGTATCTTTCATTTTCCAACAATTTACTTACATGACTCAAGAATATATATATATGCGAAAAATTGTCCTGGGCCCTCCTACCACCTAACGACCCGCTTCCCCAATCCCAGACGACCCCTTACTCGGCCGCACAAAGATATCAGTGACTACAGCACTGATGGGACACAGTCAGGGGAATACATAACTATATAAGTGACTAACAGGCAAGGCCAGACAAACAAAACATAGGCCTGGGTTTTTAAGAATAGGCAGACCATTTTTCTGGTGGGGATCCAACTGCTGGGACCCCCACCAATCACCCAATCACCTTGGTTCCAGTTGGTCTCAAGCTGTTGTAAAGCTACAACTCCCATCGTGTCTCAGGCATTATGGGAGTTGTAGTTTTGCAATAGCTGGAGAGCCACAGATTAGGGTACAACATCACCCATCATCACTGCGGAACTTACAAGTGACTCCAGCTGATGGGACAGTCAGGAGAATACACAATGATATCATTGACCTGAGTGACATCTTCTCTGTTGTCTTTTCTTTTCTTCTCCATCCGGTCCAGACATCAGGACTTCTTCCAGCTACATCTTCTCTGCAGAATCTGACTCCTGGGCATCATAGGCTCCTCACTTTGTCACTAGATCCTCATCCTCTGTATAAAGAGAATAGTCATTATTATTCTGCTAAATACTGTACCCCCTGAATATAATATTGCCAACCACTGTTCCCCCTAAAATAACTCTGCTACACACTGTACCTTCCAAATATAATAATCCCTCCATAACAATAATAATACTGTTACACACTGTTCCTTCTCAGTTTAGCTGGCTCCCACCTGTCCTCCTCCAGACCCCTCTGTCCTCCTGGCTCCTCTGTTCTAAACCCCCCCCCCCTCCACAGACCCCCAAATTCCACTCCAGGCTCCCCTGCCCAACTCTCCAGACTCCAAAGTCGGGACCCATACCCAATCATCTCCTGGCATACACACATCAAAAATGCACACACGCATCTAGCTTAGGCTGCTTTCACACTATAAAGTTGCTCCATTTTAAAGACGCGTTATAAGGTCCCATTAGGAAAACCCTTAAAAACGTCCGTTAAACGGTCATTACAAAATCCTATACGGCCGTTACAAAATCCCATTCAAGTCTATGGGATTTTGTGATTAGCCATTATCACCTGTTATAGCCCGTTCTGAATAACGGACGTTATTTGTGATGGGAGAAAAATTAGTCTATGTAACGTTTTTTCTCCCATCACAAATAACACCTGTTATTCATAATGGGCTATAATGGGTGATAACGGTTAATCACAAAATCCCATAAACTTGAATGGGATTTTGTAACGGCCGAATGGGATTTTGTAATGGCTGTTTAACGGCCGTTTTTAAGGGTTTTCCTAACGGGACATTATAACGGGTCTTTAAAACGGAGCATCTTTATAGTGTGAAAGCAGCCTTACACACATCTATCATACATACACACATCATACTTACACACATCATATATAGACACCCCCGGCGCCTCCGCCCCCTTCCCACACATGCATATACATACATACACACACATCATACATACACATACATCATACATAAACACATATCATACATAACCCTGTTGCCTCCAGATTCCCCCGCAATGCTCTCCACCCATCATACATACATCCTTATATCACCGAAAAAATATTTCTACCAGATAAGTAGAAACTGAGGTGCATAAAAGTCGCACTACTACACCTACAAAAAAATGCACCAGAAACTAGAGTATACACAAAATGTAAACGATCTTTATTTAAGCAAATAACAATTTTAAAAAAATTATATAAAACCATACATAAAGCAAAATAGCACAGCACCAGTCAGATACAAGGTATAGGTAAGGAGAGAGCACAGTAAACAAGATGGAAATAACACTGGAAACTCACATATAAAGTACAAGGATATGGTAAAAAACAATAGACCAAATGTAAAAGATACATAGCATTAAAACAGCAATAGCCTGTGGGTGCTAAACCCTACCTATTCCAAACCCCAACCACCGTTTTGCGGTAAAACTCACTTCCTTCTAGCTTACACACATCTCCACACATCATACGTACATCTTGCTTACACACATCTATCATTCATACACACACATCTTTCATACACACACATTGTTCATACAGTACATCATACATACAGTACATATACACACATCATTTATACTTTATACATACAGTACATACACACATCATACATATACACGCCGCCTCCACCCCCCACACATGCATAATACATACATACACACACACATTATAAATACACATTATACATAAACACATATCATACTTACACCTGGCGCCTCCAGATCCCCCTGCATAATACATCTCCACACATTATACATACATAAATCCTTCTAGCTTACACACATTATGCATGCAGACATCTTGCTTACACACCTCTATCATTCATACACACACACCATTCATACACACATATTATTCATACATACAGTACATACACACATCATTCATATTCATACATCATACATATAGCACATACACATCATACACCGCCACCTCAGCCCCCCACACATGCATGATGCATATATACACACACATCATACATAAACACATATCATACATACACCCGCCACCTCCAGATCCCCCCACATAATACATCTCCACACATCATACATACATACATTTTGCTTACACAACATCTATCATTAACACACACATCATTCATACATACAGTACACACACACATCATTCATACAGTACATATACACACACACATCATTCACACATCATACATGCAGTACATATGCAAACATTATACATACAGTACATACACACACATTCATACATACAGTACGTACACACATCAATCATACATCATACATACAGTACATACACACATCATTTATACAGTACATACACACATCATTCACACATCATAGATACAGTACATACACACATCATTCATACATTATACATACAATACGTACACACATAATTAATACATCATACATACAGTACATACACACATCATTCATACATACAGTACATACACACATCATTTATACAGTACATGCACACATCATTCTCACATCATATATACAGTACATACACACACATCATTTATACAGTATACACACTTTATTTACAGATCATACATGCAGTACATACACACATCATTTATACAGTACATACACACATCATACAAACAGTATGTACACACATCATTAATACATAATACATACAGTATATGCACACAACATTCATTCATCATACACACAGTATATGCACACATCATTCACACATCATACACACAGTTCACACACACACACATCATTCATACACAAGCTGCCTCCGGACCACAGATCTCCAAAACTCATACCCGACCCCAACAGCCCCCCCCCCCCCCCCCCCCAGCCCCAGCTCCCGCTCCTCCGGGCCCAAAATATGATACACGATATCCCCCACTCACCTGTGGCTGCCATTAAGATGATCTGCGCTGGGGCCTGCTGGTGTTCAGGTGCTGGTGGAGGCAGCGCTGCACTCACAGGCCATTGCTGCAGCCATTAGGAGAAGATCACAGATACCAAGAAGGTGGGTGAAAATCAAAAGCAAAAGTATGCAATAATAACGGATATAAAATCCTCACTGATGACAACCCACCCATATACAAAAAAATGCTATGAAGCTCCCATAGATAAATGGTACAAACAGAAAAGACCGGAGCCATTATAAAGAAAATACAGAAAAATACTTTATTCAATTAAACAAAAACACATAAAAAAATGCAGGAATCCCACCCAAGGGGGGGGGGGGGGGGGGACAAACAGCAAGGGTGACCCCTCAGGTCACAGAAATGAGCTAAAGTAGGCAAAACATGCATAGATATCAATGTAAAAAAGTGTAAAAATATACACTACAGTTAAACAGTGTCCAATGAAGGGGCTAAAAAAAACAGCAAGTTTAAATGCAGTAACAAGCATACTTGATCAAAGTGATCCAAAGGGACCTGAGGGGACACCACCCCAACGCTGCGTTTCGGGACCAAAGCCTTTCTCAAGGGGTGAGAAGGACACCACTGCCCTTCATCATATAAACCTCCCACAACTCCCCTCCCCAGGCTCACCAGTACCCCTCACTGCTGCTGCCTGTTCCTGCAGTTACTATGTCAGCTTATTATTCTTCAGAGCACACATTCCCCTGCATTTCTCTGGCTTGAACCAGTCCTGATGGCACTAATGTTATGGATGTCAGTGCAGCTCTGTCCGTCACACTCAGTCCGACTACCTCAGTCCACGGCGGGGCAGTGGGGGGGGGGGCAGGGTACGATGATAATCAGGTGGGCATATTATTTTGTTTTGGTTGCCTCTTAACTCTGGGATTTGGTGTGCTCTGCATAGGTGTCGGTGTGTCTGACCATACCTGTCACTGGTGGTTTCTGTGACGCACCTGGGTCAGGGTGTCACCCCACCAGAGGGTGTCACCTGTTGCAGTCAAATCCAATGCTGGTGTTTCATCATGTATCTAAACACATAACTCATAGCTCCTTTGCGCCAATAAGTTATAAAAGCAGATGGATATTTCACATGCCATTGCTTTCTAAGGGTGACAGATGGACTAAAGAGCATAAATATTGGATCACTGTGAAGTGGAATAACATTTCTTGATCAGATTAATCCAGATTTCTTTTGCACCATGCTGCTTGAATGCCAGCTGTCAATTCAGGCTGGTGGAAGTGACATAACGTTTTCTTGGCACACACTGGGCCCACTGATAACTGGATAGACAGATGTCATGGCAGCTGTGGACACTTTCATCAGGACAATGCAACATAACATAATGGTCATGTAGTCATGGGACTGCTTCCAGAAACATAATAGAAATGTTTCCTAGCATCTCTGGTCCTCAGATATTAAAGAAGTTACAGTCATGGTCGTAAATGTTGGCACCCCTAATATTTTTCAAGAAAATGAAGTATTTCTCACAGAAAAGGATTGCAACAACACATGTTTTGCTATATACATGTTTATTCCCTTTGTGTGTATTGTAACTAAACCAAAAAAGGGAGGAAAAAAAGCAAATTGGACATAATGTCCCACCAAACTCCAAAAATGGGCTGGACAAAATTATTGGCAACCTTTCAAAATTGTGGATAAATAAGATTGTTTCAAGCATGTGATGCTCCTTTAAACTTACCTGGGGCAAGTAACAGGTGTGGGCAATAGAAATATCACAACTGAAAGCAGATAAAAAGGAGAGAAGTTCACTTAGTCTTTGCATTGTTTGTGTGTATGTGCCACACTAAGCCTGGACAACAGAAAGAGGAAAAGAGAACTGTCTGAGGACTTGAGATCGAAAGTTGTGGAAAAATATCAACAACCTCAAGGTTACAAGTAAATCTCCAGAGATCTAGATTTGCCTTTGTCTACAGTGCACAACTTTTTCAAGAAGTTTGCAACCCATGGCAATGTAGCTAATCTCCCTGGGCATGGATGGAAGAGAAAAATTGATGAAAGGTGTCAACACAGGATAGTCCAGATGGTGTATAAGCAGCCCCAAACAAGTCCCAAAGATATTAAAGCTGTCCTGCAGGCTCATGGAGCATCAGTGTCAGTGTGAACTACCCATCGACATTTAAATGAAATTAAACGTTATGGCGGGAGACCCAGGAGGACCCCACTGCTGATACAGAGATATAAAAAGCAAGACTACATGCCAAAATCCTTCTGGGAAAATGTCTTGTGGAAAGATGAGACCAAGATAGAGCTTTTTGGTAAAGCACATCATTCTACTGTTTACCAAAAACAGAATGAGGCCTACAAAGAAAAGAACACAGTATCTACAGTGAAACATGGTGGATGTTCAATGATGTTTTGGGGTTGTTTTGCTGCCTCTTGCACTGGGTGCCTTGAATGTGTGCAAGGCATCATGAAATCTGAGGATTACCAACGGATTTTGGGTCACATTGTACAACCCAGTGTCAGAAAGCTGGGTTTGCATCCAAGATCTTGGGTCTTCCAGCAGGACAATGACCCCAAACATAAGTCAAAAAGCACCAAGAAATGTATGTGCTGGAGAGTTCTGAAGTGGCCATCAATGAGTCCAGATCTAAATCCCATTGAACATCTGTGGAGAGATCTTAAAATTGCTGGTGGGAAAAGGTGCCTTTCCAATAAGAGAGACCTGGAGCAGTTTGCAAAGGAACATTCCGGCTGAGAGGTGTAAGAAGCTGATTGATGGTTATAAGAAGTGACTGATTTCAGTTATTTTTGTCAAAGGGTGTGCAACCAAATATTAAGTTAAGGGTGCCAATAATTTTGTCCAGCCCATTTTTGGAGTTTGGTGTGACATTATGTCCAATTTGCTTTTTTTCCTCTCTTCTTTGGTTTAGTTCCAATACACACAAAGGGAATAAACATGTGTATAGCAAAACAGGTGTTACTGCAAACCTTTTCTGTGAGAAATACTTAATTTTCTTGAAAAATTTCAGGGGTGCCAACATTTACGGCCATGACTGTATGTGGTGCAGGACACCTTATCCCTTATCCAAAGGATAGGGGATAAGTGTCTGATTGTGGGGTGCCCCATTCTCCTAGTGCAATGAGACTGTCATCCCTTTCATAAAGCTCCCCTGCTTCATACATGCAACCTCCATGTATCTCTATGGGAGAGAGAGAGATTTAAGAATGCTGTATGTCCGCCTCTCCCATAGAGATGCATGGAGGGGGCATGTTTGCCACCTCTTCCTGCCATAGCCAGCACAACTCCTTCCCTGCAGAGAGCCGGGGCGCTGTGCAGGAGATCGCAGAGAGTTCAATGGTCTGATCCCACTGCGATAGGACACTTATCCTCTATCCTTTGAATAGGGGATAAGTTGTCCTGCACCACATAACTCATTTAATCCTATAGGTCATCTATTGGACCCAATTGAATAAGGAGTTCAAAGCATGTCAGTACATTCAACTGCATAAACCTATCCTGTCTGCATGGAAACTTCAACATTTAGTGCAATCTATTCACTGATAAATTGCTGGTTTCCTGAAGCTCGGAGGAGATCTAACACATTACTAGATGGGTGTACATAATAAAGTAGCCATTCAGTGTATATTCTTGTTATTTTTTAACATTAAATATTATCTGCAATCAACTAGTTTGCAGACTTGACATGTTAAAGGTCCGCCTTACATAGATTGTCAGAGTATCTTTAAGTGAAGGTTTGAGACAGCAGTGTATAATTTCGTCTGTGCCCTTTTAGCCCTAATCCTCAGGGAGGTAAATGCAGAATAAACCATTTGAAATACACTATGTACAGTTTATGCAATGGACACAAAATATCAAAGGCAACAAATGTTCTTATTTAATTGCAGCTTAAATCCATTATTCTAAATAAAGATCTTAAATTTACCACCATGACATCACCCCCAAAAATTACATGTGCAATTGGAAATGCTGTGAAAATGACAGATCTTTTATTTATTATTATCCTATCCAAAGACCCTGATTTAATAACCCACACAGCGAGGTGTTGTAAGAAAACTAAGCAGCAATTAAAGTCCATAATCTAGAAGCCAAATACTGTTTACAAATCCATAACCTTTTCACAGTTTTGTATAAACGATTTTATATTATTTCAAACTTCAATACAACTTGTTTCCAAATACCAATTTTGGATCAGTTTTGACATCTGTTGATATCACTTCATGGATTTAAGACTTAAATCAAGGTGCAGTTCATAAATATTTTACCAAATTTTATTTTATTTACCACTTTTGACTGGATTGTTACCCCTACCATCCCCTTGACTGAACTTGTTCAAAACCAACCCCTCCTTCCTAACCAGACTTATTTATTTATTTATTTTGTTTAGTACATGCAGATTTGAAAGCTAATATGTTTTTCTTGTTTGAGTATTCAAATCATTATTTTTGCTTTATACTTATTGTGGTTTTAAGGCTGGAGGCAGGTTGCGGATGTCCATGGCAAATCTGACTTCTTCTTTAGCACTTCACCAGGGTGACAAAGACAAGTTTAGCAGATGTGGTGTAATAACTTTTTATTTTCCAATGTACAAGGTATACATGGGCAATATCAGTTATACAGTTTTTTGGTGCACAGGACAATGCGTTCCAGAGAGGATTCCTCTCTTCGTCAGGTCCCTTATATTGCTGTATGGTGTGTGTATTTATAAAGTGGAGGGACTTCAAATTTTCAAAGATGGTGGGTAACTGAGGTCACTGGGGGCTGGTCTGTGATGCCAGTTCCTGTGACCTAGGGGAGGAATTTGCTGGAGGCTTCAATAGGGTTTACCTATAACAGAGGAATTTTCTCCCAAGAAATCAATAGGCCCGTTTGGGTCTATGGCAACTTGCACTGAGCTTTAATTTAACCCCTTAACGACGAAGGACATATATTTACATCATATCGGGTCAGTCCTGGCGGCCATCAACGGCCGGGACCCGCGGCTAATACAGGACATCACCGATCGCGGTGATGCCCTGTATTAACCCTTCAGACACGGCGATCAAAGCTGACCGCCGCGTCTGAAGCGAAAATGAAAGTATCCCGGCTGCTCAGTCGGCCTGTATGGGACCGCCATGGTATAATCGCGGCGTACCGAACAGCTTACAGGACATCTGGAGGGACCTCATCTGCCTCCTCGGTGGCCGATTGGCGAATGACTGCTCCGTGCCTGAGATCCAAGCAGGAGCAGTCAAGCGCCGATAATGCTGATCACAGGCGTGTTAATACATGCCAGTGATCTGTGTAAAAAAAAAAGTTACAAAAAGTGTTAATAAAGATCATTTAACCCCTTCCCTAATAAAAGTTTGAATCACCCCCCTTTTCCCATAAAAAAATAAAACAGTGTAAATAAAAATAAACATATGTGGTATCGCCGCGTGCGTAAATGTCTGGACTATAAAAATATATCATTAATTAAACCGCACACTCAATGGCGTACACGTAAAAAAATTCAAAATTCCAAAAAAGCGACTTTTTGGTCACTTTTTATACCATTAAAAAATGAATAAAAACTGATCAAAAAGTCCGATCAAAACAAGTGGTACCGATAAAACCTTCAGATCATGGCGTAAAACATGAGCCCTGCATGTAGTTATGATTTTTTTCCAGAAGTACGACAAAATTAAACCTCTATAAGTAGGGTACCATTTTAACCGTATGGACCTACAGAATAAAGATCAGGTGTCATTTTTACCGAAATATGCACTGCGTAGAAACGGAAGCCCCCAAAATTTACAAAATGGCGTTTTTTCTTTGATTTTGTCGCACAATTATTTTTTTTCCATTTCGCCGTGGACTTTTGGGTAAAATAACTAATGTCCCTGCAAAGTAGAATTGGTGACACAAAAAATAAGCCATAATATGGATTTTTAGGTGGAAAATTGAAAGGGTTATGATTTTTAAAAGGTAAGAAGGAAAAAAACGAAAATGCAAAAACAGAACAACCCTGCGTCCTTAAGGGGTTAAGCTAAGCATCTCTGGGTATGGCCGAGAGCTGGATTGGAGGTGCAAAGCGATTGAAACAAGCTGCGAGTGTAATCTTTAGCTCTAGTAGTTTAAAACTGCCAGCAGTGTACTGGAGATTGGCTGATGAGTTGAGAATACTTTTGTAAATGGGTTTTGTATGTGGATGTGGTGGGGGTGTTTAAGGTTGGAGGGGGAATAGGTATGGGAGCTGGTGCCTCTACATGTTAATGAAGCGGTACATAGAGATCACATTGCATTATCACATAGGTATGTAAGAAAGAAAGAGGAATGAGATAAAAAAAAATGCATCAGAACTGCATTGTTAAGCGATCACATTATGAGTTCTGTGGCATAATTTAATCCATGAGGTTGGAGAATTCCCAGACGGTAGATCCAGTACATCACTCGCTTTTTTGTGCCGAAAATCTGTCGCTTTTGTGTGCTGGAATGTGGTCAATGGGACATATGGTGATGGGGTTGACTGTGCCGGGTGTTTTTCTGAGCAATGTTTGGAGAGGCTGTGGAGGGCAAATTTGCATTTGATGTTGTTTGTTTCTGTGTTGATTGAGACGGAGGTGTAGTTTTTGGGTTGTTCTACCAATGTACTGTTGGTTGCAGATGCATGTGATTTGGTAGATAACATATTTACAGTTGAGGGGAAATTTGATGTTGAACATTTCATTTGTTGATTTGTTGGAGAATGTTTTCTGTTTGTGATTTATGGTGGTGCAACACAGGCATCTCTTTGTTTCATACCTGTATGATCCTTTTGTTTTTTTTATTTTTGGTGGTGTTGTGACTGGTTGTATAACATCTTAGCCTACTAGGGGCCAGTATGTTTTTAGTGTGCGCGCTCGCCTAAATGTGATGCCCGGTTTGTTAAGATATACAATTTTTAGGATTGGATTGGAGTATGTAACAGTGTTTCTGGAGGACGGATCGGGTTGAGTTGTGGGAGGAAATATAGGTTGTGATGAAGTTGAGTTTGTTTGTTTTTTGGGGTTTTCTTTGTTTTGGTTTCAAGCTGTCTTCTTGTGTTAGTGATTTGGTTTTCTTGTAAGCTTCTTTTAAGATGATTTTGAGGTAGCCTTTGGCTAAAAAACGGTTTTGGAGGGTTTTGGCTTGGGTGCAAAAAGTACTGTTGGATGTTCAATTTTTCCCGATGCGTTTATATTGGTTGAAGGGTATGTTGGTTTTCCATTTTTTGTAATGTCCGCTGTTAAATGACAAATAACAGTTCGAATCAACTTTTTTTTAAATGGGTAGAGGTAATGTTGTTGTTGTTTTTGTGGTAAATCTCCATGTCCAGAAAGTCGATTTTCTTGTCGGATTAGTTGCAAGTGAGTGTTGAGTGGTGATGAGTTCTTTGATTAAATGTTATGGTCTGTTCCATAGCAGGAACAAATCATCTATGTAACGGTGATATAGTAAGACGTGTTGTTGGAATAATGGTTGGGAAGAGATTAATGTTTTTTTCGAAAATCCCCATTACCAGGTTTGTGTAGGGCGGTGCCACTCGTGGGCCAATCGCGGTGCCCCACGTCTGGTGGTATGTGAAATAATTGTGGTTTAGAATTATCTCCAAGCAGTGCAGTAGAAATTGTCGCTGTTTTTGTGGGATGGTGAGATCTTCTTCCAGGATGCGTTTGATGCAGTTCAGGCCTATGTCATGCTTTAAGCTTGAGTATAACGCTGTGACATCCATGGTCACTAATGTAAGGTTTTCTTGCCATTGTATGGGACGGAGTAATTGGATTAGATCATCTGAACTTTTTAAATGGCTGGGAAGTGATTGAAGGTAATCTTGTAAAATGAGGTCCAGGTAATGAGAAATTTGTGAGGTGTGACTATTGATTCCAGAAATTATAGGGGGTGTCTTGGTTTTTATGGACTTATGGTAAGTGGTAATAAAAGGGTATGGAGGGGTTGTTTATATATTTTCTTTTTTTCTTTTGATTTTTGTTTATGATGTTCTCAGCGAATGCATGGTCCAGAAGTCTTTTTATGATTTCTTGTAGTTTCGGGAGGGGTTGTGATTGAGTGTTTTGTAGTAGTCTTTGTCTTGAAGGATTTTTAGAGCTTCAGTATGGTAGTCGTCCTAGTTTTGTCGGACAAGTCCTCCATCTTTGTCTGCCAGTTTTCTGACTAATTCTTTATTCTCGTTTAGGTTTTTGAGCGCTTGTTTTTCATTTTTCTGTCAGTGCTCCATTTGGTGGTTGTGGGTATTTGTTTGAGGCCTTGGGCTACAAGGTCGTGGAATGATTTGATAAGGTTATCTTGGTTGTCGGGGGGGGGGGTTAGAATGTTGATTTACTCTTTATTTGGGGGTGGTTGCCTTCCAGTTGATTGATTTCCTGGGGTACTGAGTTGGCAGACGTTAACTGTCTGGGCTACAGGAAGTGCCTTTGGAGTGTAAGCTTTCTGGTGAAATGGTGCAAATCTAGAAATAACATGAAGTTATCTGGCTTATTTGTAGGGCAGAATGATAGTCCTTTTCTTAAAAGTGAGATCTCATGTGGATTCAATGAAAAGGAAGAAAGGTTGAAAATTTTTACCAGTGTTTCTGAGTCTGTTTCCTCATTGGTGGGTATTATAGACTTAGTTCTGTTTTTCTTTCTCTCTTCTTTTTATTTTCCTCTTCTTTTTCTTCTTCTGTATTTTTTCTTTTCATTTGTGTGATTGGTAGAAATAATTTTTCTATTTTCTTCTTGGTGGTTGGCTTCTGGCTTACCCCTAAAAAAGACTCCCATGTGGGTGGATGGGCTGAGAAGGTTGAGTTACAGGGTGTTAGAAATGGTACAAAATTCCAATTTACGTTTTTAGTATTGTCAATGGTGATGGGGACATGGGGTTTATTGACGTTGACTACTGGACTTTCAATGGGGTTAGTGTGAGAGGTTCAGATGTATTTAGATTTTCATAGTTTGGGGTGTTGTCATAAATGGATAGTTGTGACAGTGTTGGTGATGGTTTTGGCGATGGTGGGTTGGGATTTGTAGCTGTGATTTATGGATGTGCTTTTAAAGAACTTCTATGGTTTGCATTATGTCGTTGATTTTTGCTTGTCTGGGAGTGAGTGTTGGGGATGGATAGTTGTACTGTGAAGGTTGTTTGGTCTGAGGTGGATTGGCTTTTGTGGGCTGGTGTGTTGAGGTTTCTGAGTCCACTGACAGCGGTTTGGGTTGGGGTAACACTATAGTTGGTGGTAATGGTATTGGCAGGTGGGTGTTGGTGTGTGGTTTTGGTTGGGGATTTCCTGGGGAAGGGGGTCGAGGAGCGTGGGTTTTGATGTATGTACGGGTTTTGTAGGGATGTGTTTTGTATGTGGGGGAGTGTCAGTTTGTGGTTGGGAGGAGGAGGGATAATTGGTAGTAGGGTTTGTTGCTGTGGGGTTGATGGTCGTGTTTGACTGTGGCTCTTTTATTTGTTTGTTTTTGTTCCATGTTCTATATGTTCCGTCAGTATGGTCTTTTCTGTCACGTTTGAGTTTTGAGGCTTTTTTTTGCTATCGTTTCATTTTGGATTTTTGTTATTCTAGCTGTGGTCAGATTTCTCTTTAATTTGTTGAAGTCGGGATGTGTGGTGAAATCATTTAATTCTGTAATTCTTAGTATTAAAAATTGTCAGATATATTTCATTATTTAAATAGTCACGTAGCACCGTTTTTTTTGCTAACGTGTTTGATCATTAAGCTATAGCAGCCAGACAATAGCTTGTCCCATTCCCCTGTGTATGTTTAATCATTTTTGAAGGTTGATTCATTAGTGAGCCGCAGATCTCTAGGTTCTCGGCTAGATAGATATTGAGAAAGTCAATGTCTAGACTGTGTCTAAGTTCATTTTGTAGTAAACTTTCCACTTTGTGGAATAGGTTGATCATGGTGGTAGTGTCAAGAGGGAACACTGGTGTTGCATCAGTACAGTAATCCCCCGACATACGATCATTTCAACATACGATGGCCTCTCAGAGGCCATCATATGTTGAAGACAGCATCAACATACCATGCTTTTATATATCGGGGCCATTGCTGACACAGCTGACATCAGATAGCAGTTTAATGTGCCCCGTGTGCTCCGGTGAGTGTCATTCACCTGTCTCTGACATTCTGGGCCGTCCTCTTCATGCTCCGCTGCATGGTTGTCGCTCTCCTTCGTCGTCATCACGTCGCTGCGCACGCCATCTTGTCATCCAATAGGAGCGGCGTGCGCAGCGACGTGATGATGGCGATGGAGAGCGAAGATCCAGGGCAGCGGTGATGGTCAGGAGCGGCGGGGACACATGAGTTTAACTTTCTATGACGAAAAGAGGATTCACTTCTGGAACCGCGCTGTTCTGTGCACCAAAAAACTGTATAACTGATATTGCCCAGGTATCCCTTGTACATTGGAAAATAAAAAGTTATCACAGCAGATCTGCGAAACTTGTCTTTGTCACCCCGGTGAAGCGCTAAAGAAGAAGTTGGATTTTGGGTTTCATCCCTTGCCAGGGACACCGGCAACCTGCCTCCAGCCTGGATATCTGACCGCTGCCAGCGGTACCGATGAACAGTGGTTCCCGGAACACCCAAAGAGCATCTCAGAGTTGTGCCTGAACATCGCACAACTCTTATACTCTCTCTCTTATTTTTCGCGACATACATGCAATTGTAAGAAGGTAATGGCACAATCGGGGAGCCATCTCTGTTCCTTCTTTATTCACATACTCTCTGCACTATTGTGGTTTTAAAAAACACTTTCTCTTCAGGTCTTTATCAACATTTTGCTTTGTTCTGCTTCTATGGCCTCTGCAGTTTTCAGTTTGAGAACTATTTTATAGGGTGTTTGGGTAAGTCCTGGGAAGAGAGGACAGGCATTGGAGTGGGATTGTGACGTCTTCTCACTTCATGTTGTGCAGACCCCGGCTGGAATCCATAGCCAGGGGCTCCAACTAATAGAATGTAACATAGTAACATAGTTCATAAGGTTGAAAAAAGACCAGAGTCCATAAATTTCAACCTATAACCCTAATGAGTCCCTACTGAGTTGATCCAGAGGAAGGCAAAAAACCCTCATACTTGAGGTTAAAAATTCCTTCCCGACTGCAAATATGGCAGTCAGAATAAATAGCTGGATCAACGTTCTGTCCCTATAAAACTAGTATGCATAACCAGACATATTATTCTCCAAAAATGCATCCAGCCCCTTTTTGAACTCTTTTACAGAGTTCACCATGACCACCTCCTCAGGCAGAGAATTCCACATTCTCACTGCTCTTACAGTAAAGAACCGTCTGTGCTGGTGTAGAAACCTTCTTTCCTCTAAACGTAGAGGATGCCCCCTTGCTATAGATACATTCCTGGGTATGAATAGATCATGGGAGAGATCTCTGTATGGTCGCCTGATATATTAATACATAGTTATTAGGTCTTCCCTAAGCCTTCTTTTTTCTAAACTAAATAACCCCAATTCTGATAATCTCTCTGGGTACTGTTGTCCTCCCATTCCCCGAATTACCCTGGTTGCCCATCTTTGAACCCTCTCCAGCTCCACTATATCTTTCTTGTACACTGGTGCCCAGTACTGTACACAGTATTCTATGTGTGGTCTGATTAGTGATTTGTACAACAGTATAATTATTTCCTTGTCATGGGCGTCTATGCCCCTATTGATGCACCCCATCATTTTATTTGCCTTGGAAGCAGGTGCCCGACACTGGTCACTACAGCTAAATTTACTGTTAACTAAGACTTCCAAGTCCTTTTCCACGTCAGTCGTCCCAAGTGTTCTCCCATTTAATACATAATCCCAGCCCTAATTTTTCTTCCCCATGTGCATTACCTTATATTTATCAGTGTTGAACCTCATCAGCCACTTCTCAGGCCAAACATCCAACCTATCTACATCCATTTGTAACAGTGCACTGTCCTCTATTGTGTTTACAGCTTTACAGAGTTTAGTATCATCTGCAAAATATTGCTACTTTACTACACAACCCTTCTTCAAGGTAATTAATGAATATATTAAATAGGACAGGATCCAAGACTCCCTGTGGTACCCCATTAGTAACAATCACCCAATCAAAATAAGTACCATTAATAACCACCCTCTGTTTCCTATCACTGATCCAGTTACTTACCCACTTACACACATTCTCCCCCCTCCCCGCCCAATCCTTTTCATTTTATGCACCAACCTTTTATGTGGAACCGTATCAAATGCTTTGGAAAAATCCAGGTATACGACATCCAGCGATTCTACCTGGTCCAGTCTGGAGCTCACCTCCTCATAAAAGCTCATAAAAGCTGATCAGGTTAGTTGACAGGATCGATCCCTCATAAAACCATGCTGATATGTAGTCATACATTTATTTTTATGAAGATGCTCCAAAATAGCATCCCTTAGAAAACCCTCAAACTATTTACGTACAACAGAGGTTAAACTAACAGGCCTATAATTCCCGGGGTCACCTTTTGACCCCTTTATAAATATTGGCACAACATTTTCCATGCGCCAGTCCTGGGGAACAGTCCCTGTCACTATAGAGTCCCTGAAATAGGGGTCTGTCTATTACATTGCTTAATTCCTTTGGAACACGGGGGTGAATGCCCTCTGAACCTGGTGATTTTTTGTAGGTGGCACTGTACTTCTTCCTGGGTTAGACAAGTAACCTGTACAGGGGAGTTTACCTTATCTCGTTGTATTTCACTTGGTATTTCATTTACCTCTGTGAATACAGTGGATAAGAATTTGTTTAATAAATTAGCTTTTTCCTGATCCCCGTTTATAATTTTTTCCTCATAATTTTTTAAAGGGCCTACACTTTTATTTTTGAACTTTTTGTTATTTATATAGTGAAAGAACATTTTGGGGTTAGTTTACTCTCTTTGGCAATGAGTCTTTCTGTCTCAATTTTTGCGGCTTTTATCTGATGTTTTACTTATTTTACATTTATCTCTATAGCTTTTTAATGCTTCTTCACTGCTGTCCTGTTTTAGTAGTTTAACTGCTTTATTTTTGTCATTTATTGCCCCCTTAACGTTTTTATTCATCCATATTGGTTTTCTTTTATTTCTGACCCTTTTATTCCCATAAGGTATTTACATCTTACAGTGAGATTTTAAGATATTTTTTTAAAGTCTACCATTTAGTGTCAGTATTCTTGTTTTTGAGGACATTACCCCATTTTATTTTAAGTGCTTCTCTGAGTTGATCAAACTTTGCCTTCCTAAAGTTCATTGTTTTTGTGTTGAGAGATTCCCTTATTGAAGAACATGTTATAATGTATTATATTGTGATGACTATTTACTAGGCGTCCTTCTACTTGCACTTTAGTTACTCTGTCAGGTCTGTTGGTTAATAAGTCTACTAGTGTGCCCCCTCTGGTCGGGCCCTGCACCATTTGGGACAGATAATTATCTTTAGCTATAGTCAGAAACCTGTTTCCTTTATGACATTCACAGGACTCAGTCTCCCAGTTTATATCAGGATAGTTAAAGTCCCCCATTATTATCACATCATTTTGATTTGCTGCCTTGTTTATTTGCCTCAGTAATTGATCTTCTGCCTCTTCCGTTATGTTTGGTGGCTTATAGAAAACCCCTATCAGAATTTGTTTATTCTTATCTCCATATATTTCTACCCATAATTACTCCACATTATCGTTTCACTTCCAAATATCCTCACGCAGTGCGGCCTTCAGACTGGACTTTACATAAAGAAAAACTCCTCCCCATTTCTGTTTTGTCCTATATGGACTATAACCCTGTATGTTGACTTCCCAGTCACAGCTATCGTCCTGAATAAACTATAACCCTGTATGTTGACTTCCCAGTCACAGCTATTATTCAACCAAGTCTCTATTATGTAAAATAGAAAGAGGGATTGCATGCACCTTTCCAGACACCGCACTCGAATCCGGGATCCCCTGAGACCACCTTATCCACGGCTGCACTACCGGTGCCCGCTCCAAAAAGACAAGTCCACAGAGAATATTGGTAGGAAGAAGATAGCAGGCGGCACTCCAGGTCTTTGTGCAAATAAAACCGCTTCTTTATTGCTATTCAGCAGGTCACAGCAGAGAGGAACACACCAACAGTTTCACTTTACACAGAACGCTTTCTCAAGTCTCTGTTATACCCAGTATCTCATAATCCTCCTCAGACATTTTCAACTCCAGGTCGTCAGTCCTATTGGTCAGACTTCTGGCATTAGTCAACATGCAATTCAATGGTGTGTTTTTTTTTTCCCTATGAAGCCTATCCCTATTAACTATTCTAATAGGGAAATAAACTTGTTTTTAGTAAAACTTGCTATTTAATCTAAATATTTAACATTATATTTATATCTAGAGGTCTGTATCCCTACATTGTCTTTAGGGTATTTTTTATTCTTTAAAAAAAAAAAAATACACTTTTTTGGCACTTTTTTAGGGGCCTACTATAAGTAATCAGTTGAATGCTTATATAGAGCAATGTAATGTGATTGCATTAAATTGATCTATGTGATAGACACTCTATTGCTAGAGCCTGCAAAAGACAGGCTTTAACAAGTGCCAAGCCATAGAAAATGCCATCATCTCGGGGGGCTGAGAGGGCCATTTGATGCCAGGGATGAACAGGTTAATGGTTGAATGCCATGATTGCTATTGATCACAGTATTTATAATGTTAAATAGCAGACATATCGGGTGATCTCCCATGGCTGTCATTATTGGTGGATGTCAGCTGCTAATAGCAGTGGCCATCTGCAGAATATGGGGATGACTTGACTCGTGAGCCAGCACAATACTTCTATACCCGTCCCATAATGGTCATGGGTTGGGAAAGCGTTAGTTTTATACATACATATATATATATATATATATATATATATATATATATATATATGCAGATAATGTGAATATCTAATTTTAAATGGGTTGCTGCAAATTAGAAAATAGTGTGTTTTTCCAGAAAGAAACACTGCAACTCTTTTCCATGGGTGGTGTTTTGTATTCTACCCAAGCCTCATTTATTTTTAGAATAGAAAGCAAAACTTCCATTTTCCTCTGATATGCTACAACCCCTTTTATATCAGCATTTTAACACCTTATTGTGTAATCTTATTCTGTTTATAAATTATAATAGAACGACCCTGTCTAGTATATCTATGGAGCAATATGCTGCAGGAATTGCGCACAAATACTTGTTCAGCAGTAAATTGATCACATGCAACTCAAATCTAGATAATGTAAGATGCTGAAAGAATAAAATATCCTTGAATCCATTTAACAGTTACCCGTTTAGTTTGTGATCTCCTGAAAATGTGGTTTTCTGAATAAAATACAAAATACAAAATGATGCCTGGAGGAGACTTTTAAGGACATGTAATATTTCAAAGATAACAGTACAAAACATATCCTTATAATGTCCCAAGCATAGTAACTGCAAGCTAAAAAAGAAGTAACAGAAGAAAGTTTTTCTCCATTTATTCTTCTAAAACGAGCAGCTGCTTGACTGATGGAAGAGATTGTGTCAGCAGGTATTGGAAAGTTTTAGTTATCCTTCTGTTCTTTATTTTATAAAATGCAGTAAAGGTACATTCCTCTGTTTTAAAAGTGAAATTATATTGAGAATGCATAAAAATAAAACCCTTTCACAATTATACAATGCAATTGTTTTTCATTACTCCTATTTTTTGTAATCTATATATATATATATATAAAAATCAATCGCCCTCATTTACTATTGCAAACCCGCCATGTTTTGTCGGGTTGTGCGCCATATTCTGTCGCATTGCACCAGAAATTCTGTCTGCGCCAGAATTGAAAAAAACCCAACTAACTCTCCATTTTGCTAAGAAAACCCGGAAAAGAGGCGTGGCTGCTGGGAAAAGGGTGCGTGGTCTCCGAAAAGGGTCGTGTTTCCGACATTTTCACAAAAACCCAACATATTTACTAAAGTTTCCACATTAAATGTGGTAGATTTGAGCTGAGGAAAACCAGACAGATCAGAGCATGTGTAAAAAAAGCAAAGTGTAGGGAAAGTGGAAAATGTAGGTAAACCTTAGTAAATACCGTGGAAAATAAATTGTAGGGAATTAAAACCCACAAAGAAACCTACACAACACTCTTAGTAAATAAGGGCTAATGTGTGTGTGTGTATGTATATATGTGTGTATGTTCCAGCATCACGTCCAAACGGCTAAAGATATTAACATGAAACTTGGCACACATGTTAGTTACAACAACAAACAACAAACATAGTGAACAACAAACATAGGAAAGGTGATTTAACCCTTACTCACCCCCATTTGCCAGGGTCGGGGTTTTGGTTTAAAGTCTTATACAAGTCTATGGGAACTATGTGTTAATGCACAACTTCCAATCGGCTGGAGATATTTTGATAATACTTGGTGACATGTTACTTATATGCCCACTTAAAATATAGGATAGTTAATTTAACCCTTAACTACCCCCATTTGTGAGGGTCGGGATTTTCTTTAAAGTTCCATGCAAATCAAGGTGAAATGTTTTTTCTCACATAACTTCCGTACGGCTCCAGATATTTCAGTACCTGGTACACATATTACGGGTCGGGATATGAGGACGGGATAGGAGGTCGGGATAGGAGGTTGAGATAGGAAGTCCAGATAGGAGGTTGAGATATGAGGACGAAAAAGAGGAGGGGATAGGAGGTTGGGATAGGGGGTTGAGATAGGAGGTCGAGATAGGAGGACAGAAAAGAAGAGGGGATAGGAGGTTGGGATAGGAGGTTGGGATAGGAGGTCGGGATAGGAGGTTGGGATAGGGGGTTGAAATAGGAGGTTGAGATATGAGGACAGGAAAGAGGAGGGGATAGGAGGTCGGGATAGGAGGTCGAGATTGGAGGTCGAGATAGGAGGTCGGGATAGTAGGACGGGAAATGAGGTGGAAAGAGGAGGTTGAGATGGGAGGGCGGGATTGGAGGTTGTGATAGGAGGTCGACATAGGAGGTCGAGATAGGAGGATGGGATAGGAGGACGGAATAGCAGGATGGGATAGGAGGTCGGGATAGGAGGTCGGGATGGGAGGTCGAGATATGAAGATGGGATATGAGGACGGGATAGGAGGTCGAGATAGAAGGACGGGATAGGAGGACGGGATAAGAAGTCAGAATAGGAGGTCGAGAAAGGAGATCGTGATAGGAGGATGGGATAGGAGGACTGGATAGGAGGTCGGGATAGGAGGTCGGGATATGAGGATGAGATATGGCATTGGGATATGACAACAATATATGAGGACGGGATATGAAGTCAAAAGCTTCCTCTGTTGATTTTCCTCCACAACAAGGATTAGGAAGGAAAAACCGGGCAATGCTGGGTACTCAGCTAGTAATATAGATACAAATCAAAAGCTGGATTCAAGGGTACCGTTCAAGTTTCCATTGAAGGATCCAAGCTAACTTACATATGGTGGGCATTGCTGTAAGGTTAAAAAAATACCCTGTTTGATGATCTTTAGGATTGAGTATAGTTCTTGACCCCAAATCCGTTCATACCTCTCATAAGTAAATAACCCTTTAAGCTCCAAGATAGCATAGTTACATATATGCAAAGTTGGCATTGGAGCCCAATCGGTGTTTCCTGTGGCTGATGGAGTCAGCACAGTTCAGACCCTTCACCAGTTAGTCACTCCTCTCTATGGGCTGGTTACCTCTTCTATCCCCTTGGGGAAATGACTGATCAGTGAACAGGCTGACCTTTGCTGAGTTAGAAAGGTGGAGATTGGATATTGGTATGATCAAAGATAAGATTGGTATTATCAAAGATAAACTAGCTAGCCCTTTTTGACTTGAAGATGGTCTCAAAAATCCTTTATCTTGCTAGTATTTTTAAGACATTTTCTTCAAGCAGTGGTCTGAATTTTTCAAGGAGACCATGATTTTTATTAAGGACAATGTTCCATCGCATGCAATGAAGTACTCTACTGCGTGGCTAGCCAGTAAAGGCATTAACCTCTTAACCCCTTAAGGACTCAAGGTTTTTCCGTTTTTGCACTTTCGTTTTTTCCTCCTTAACTTTTAAAAATCATAACCCTTTCAATTTTCCACCTAAAAATCCATATTATGGCTTATTTTTTGCGTCGCCAATTCTACTTTGCAGTGACATTAGTAATTTTACCCAAAAATGCATGGCGAAACGGAAAAAAAAAATCATTGTGCGAAAAAACGCCATTTTGTAACTTTTGGGGGCTTCCGTTTCTACGTAGTGCATACTTAGGTAAAAATTACACCTTATCATTATTCTGTAGGTCCATACGGTTAGAATGATACCCTACTTATATAGGTTTGATTTTGTCGCACTTCTGGAAAAAAAATCATAACTACATGCAGGAAAATTTATACGTTTAAAAATGTCGTCTTCTGACCCCTATAACTTTTTTTATTTTTCCACATACAGGGCAGTATGAGGACTCATTTTTTGCACCGTGATCTGAAGTTTTTATCAGTATGATTTTTGTTTTGATCGGACTTTTTGATCACTTTTTATTCATTTTTTAATGGTATAAAAAGTGACAAAATGCGCTTTTTTTGACTTTGCAATTTTTTTGCGCGTACGCCATTGACCGTGCGGTTTAATTAATGATATATTTTTTATAGTTTGGACATTTACGCATGCGGCGATACCACATATGTTTATTATTTTTTTTTTTTTACACTGTTTTATTTTTTTTATGGGAAAAGGGGGGTGATTCAAACTTTTATTAGGGAAGGGGTTAAATGACCTTTATTAACACGTTTTTTAAATTTTTTTTGCAGTGTTATAGGTCCCATAGGGACCTATAACACTGCACACACTGATCTCCTATGCTGATCACTGGCGTGTATTAACACGCATGTGATCAGTGTTATCGGCGCTTGACTGCACCTGCCTGGATCTCAGGCACGGAGCAGTCATTCGCCGTTCGGACACCGAGAAGGCAGGTAAGGGCCCTCCCGGTGTCCTGTCAGCTGTTCGGGACGACGCAATTTCACCGCGGCGGTCCCGAACAGCCCGACTGAGCAGCCGGGTCACTTTCACTTTCACTTTAGAAGCGGCGGTCTGCTTTGACTGCCGCTTCTAAAGGGTTAATACCGCACATCGCCGCAATCGGCGATGTGTGGTATTAGCCGCGGGTCCCGGCCGTTGATGAGCGCCGGGACCGACGCGATATGATGCGGGATCGCGTCGCGATCCCGCTTCATATCGCGGGAGCCGGCACAGGACGTAAATATACGTCCTGCATCGTTAAGGGGTTAAGGACGCAGGGCATACCTGTACGCCCTGCGCCTGCTTCCGTGATTTAACGCGGGGTCACACACTGACCCCACGTCATAGCGGGTCGGTACCATGGCTAATACCAGACATCACGATCATGTTGATGTCTGGTATTAACATCGACGCATCTAAAATGTAAAAAAATGCTTCCCAGCAGCTTAGTCTGGCTGATCGGCATCTAAAATGTAGAAAAATGCTTCCCAGCAGCTCAGTCAGGCTGATCAGGATCACCGTGGTAAATGCACGTGTCATGATCAGATGAGGACACACAAGGAGGGTCCCTACCTTCTTCTTCCTCGGCTTCCGATTGTCACTGGATTGCTCCATGATTGAGATCCAGGCTGGAGAAGCAGAGCACAGATAACACTGATCAATGCTATGCTATGTCATAGCATTGATCAGTGTATGCAATCAGAAGATTGCATAGTAGGGGGCTATACAAGTGTAAAAAAAGTGAAAAAAAATTAATAAATGTGATTTAACCCTTTCCCTAATAAAAGTTTGAATCACCCCCCTTTTTCCATAAAAAAGTTAACAAAAATAAACATAAACTCACTGTGTGAGTAAATGTCCGAACTATAAAAATGAAATGTTAATTAATCCGCATGTCCAATGGCGTACTCGTAAAAAGTTTCCAAAGTCCAAAATTGCGTATTTTTGGTCACTTTGTATACCATAAAAAAATTTTTAAAAAGCGATCAAAAAGCCCCATCAAAACAAATATGGTACTGATAAAAACTTCAGATCATGGCACAAAAAAATTAGCTCTCAAACCACCCTGTATATGAAATAATAAAAAAAGTTATAGGGGTCAGAAAAGGACATTTTTAAACATACTCATTTTTGTGCAAACAGTTATAATTTTCCCCAGAAGTAAAACAAAATCGAACCTATGTAAGTTGGGTATCATTTTAATCGTATAGACCTACTGAATTAAGATATTGGCCAAGATTTATCAAAGAATGTCTACGGTAGAGATATTTTCCCATGTTTATTTGGGTGGTGGGTTTGACTAGTGTGCATCTTATTTATCAAGAAGGTGCAGCAGTATGATGAACTTTGCGCAGCTCTGCTGTGGTGGGAAAAGCTCTATCACACACACTTTTTTTCTAGACTTTTTCTTGTGAGGGAGGGAAGTAGACACTTTCCCGGGTCCTGAATTTGTCAGGTTAGGTGTTTTTACTTACTTTCACAGAGCTGCTGTGACATTGTTACTTGCATTTTAGACACTACAATCAAATTTGATTGCGGTGTCTAAGGGGTTAAAGCCGAGCATCACCATGATCGGTGATGTCTGGCATTAGAGATGGGTCCTGGTGGCAGGCTCACCCAGCTATGACCCGCACTCAGCTCCTGAGCGTGTGTCATAGAAGGGGAGTGGGACGCTGCCGTCCACAAGAGGTTAAAAGCTGAAGGTAGAAGTGATTCTCACGGCTACTGGTAGATGGTGTAGCTTTGCGTCTTAAAAAGTACCTTTGCGCACAAAATAGCAATTTTTGACAAAAGTCGCAAATGATAAATACGTGACCATTGCATGGTCAAAAAGGAAAAGTTCTACGGGTAGACAAAAAGAGTGAAACTGTCCACATCAAAAGATGCATAAAAGTCGCTAAATATGCTGCTTGCGCCTGAATTGCGCCAAAACATAGACAAAAAAAATGCTCTAAAAGCAACGATAAATCTCCCCCATGGTGTCATTACTGAAAAGTGCACTGCGTATAAATGGAAGTCCCCAAAAGTTACAAAATGGCAGTTTTTTTTTTCAATTTTGTTCCACAAATATTTTTTTTTTGTTTTGTTGTAGATTTTTTGGTAAAATGACTGAGGTCATTACAAAGTACAATTGGTGGCACAAAAAACAAGCCATTATATGGGTCTGTAGGTGCAAAATGTAAAGGGTTATGATTTTTTAAATCGAAAGTGCAAAAATGGAAAAACCCTGAATCCTTAAGGGATTAAAGAAGAAAAATAAATACATAGACTCCTTCCTCACCTGACAGAAACCCTACTGAGAACTTATGGGCCCTTCTTAAAGTAAAACTACCAACCTGGTCACCCACACTAAACCCAATATACTGGATTATGTCCAGTAGGTCCTAAAATACATCCCCCAGAAGATCCTCTGCTAAATTCAGGGAATCACATGCAGGAGGTGGGACTCCGCCTGCTCAATTTACATATTCATTGTCTGTGACTCCACTTCACTAGGATGTGGAGTCACAGACAATGAACATGTAAATTGAGACAACGAAGCCCCAGCCCCTGTGCGTGAATCCCTGAATTAAGCAGGGGATATTCTGGAGGACATATCTCAGGATCTACTGGACATATCTAAGTAAGTGACCCCTCATTGGACTCCCATTCACCCACACTTTAACCTAGTTTGAGTTTTGTGTGGGTGAACAGGCTGACGGTTTTCCTTTAAATGGGAGATTTACAGTAAAGGAAAACAGTATACCCCTCTAAGCAGTGTCTAAGAGGCTGTGGTTGCTGCGGCACAAAGTTGACTGTCAACAGATCAAGAAACTGACGGACTCCATGCATGGAAGGCTTGTGACTATTATTGAAAAGAGAGTTGGCTATATTGGTCACAGTTTTTTTTTCTCAAATGGTCACTCATTTTTCATTGTAAGTTTTGAGTTGTTTATTTATTCCCATTAACAGATGAAAATAAATTAGAAAGAAACATTTTTATTTAGTGACATAATAATTCCTAAGTAAGCCAAATTCTCACAAATTCTCCCTCTCTTCGTCGCTCCAAACTGGAGGGAGGGGAGATTAATAGTCTTAAGTGGCGCTGACATCAGTGCCGCTAAACCTGCAGAAGCCCCGCCCGAGCCAGTTACAGCAAGATATACACATAGAATAAAACTACAATTGCAGGCGGATCCGTGTAAGGACGGCTCATTTTAATTAGCGTCCACCACACTATCCACCAGTACCTGTGGATAGTGCTAGAGAAAATATCTGACAGTTTTCCTTTAAATTGTCTCAATCTATCTATCATAGTGTGTTCCAGGACTAGTTTTAACATATGTTGCTAAAAATCCTTAAATTCTGTACATTGTGCTGTGAGCCCAAATCCACCAACTCTTCTACCATCCAGGATCTTATTTATGTCAACATTGACTTTATTTAGATCAGTGTAATCCTCCAAAGGAAGATAACTCCTCTTTGATTCACTTGGTTGATATGAATACTGATGGTATAATCAGTTCACATCAGGGCCACTGCCTATAGTGCCCCCTTGAGGAGACCGCTGCCAGTTGCACAGTTTTTTTGTGCTGCACTGGCTCTATATGGCTGTCAGGAGCACTGTCACATCACGTACACATTAATTATTACTAAAGATGAGCAAATCGAATCTGACGAATCCAAATTCAATACGATTTTCATGAAAAATTTGATTTGTAACGAATGCAATTATTGTCACGATTCTATTGCGTGAATCTCTTAATTAAACTCCATTTAGTGCGGTCCAGGCTCCAGGGAATCTAAAATGGCGAATCCACATGTGAGGACATGGGGCAAGGAATCCTGGGAAGGCGGGATGACCCCGAATTACATGCAGGATGCAGTCTATCGGCAGCCCTTGTGATGTCACAGCCCTATATAATCAGCAGCCATATTGTAGCCAGTCACTTCATCCTTACACTGCAGAGGGATACATAGGCACAGACAGCACTGTGTGTGTTACAGAGAAAAGCTGTTTGGTTGTCACAGAAAAACTTACTGCAGCGATCCACCTCCCAGTCACTGTCTACTGCATTCTGTTATAGAGAGGATCAGAGAGCAGTGTGTTGCACAGAAGAACAGCAGCAATTCAGCTCAAGCACAAATCCTGGCTAGAAGCACTGGTAGGGAAGAGAGTGAGATTGAGAAAGTGCAATTTTGTCTGTAGTACACAGCGACTGTGTGCTGCAGCATTGGTGTCTACTGCTGGTGTTGTGCACAAAAACTTTTTTAAACATACTGTGGTGCATTTTTCTGCCCTCATAAGTGAATACCACATACGTACATCAAAGTGTTGTTCCTCTTTTTCCCTGATAAAGTCTCTGGGGCCTAGATACTGTGAAAGGGCAGCCAAAGGTACTTATCGGCTGGTGTTGTACACAAAAACATTTTTAAGTGTACTGTAGCACATTTTTCTGCCCTCATCAGTGCATACCACATACGTACATCAAAGTATTGTTCCACTTTTTCCCTGATAAAGTCTCAAGGGCCTAGATACTGTGAAAGGGCAGCCAAAAGTAATCACTCGCTGGTGTTGTACACAAAAGCTTTTTTAAGCGTACTGTAGCACATCTTTCTGCCCTCATAAATGCATACCACATACATACACCAAAGTGTTCTACCATTTTGCTCCTGATAAACTCTTAAGGGCCTAGATACTGTGAAAGGCCAGCCAAAAGTACACACCTGCTGCTGTTCTAGACAAATACTGTTTCAAGAGTGGTGAAGCTTATTGTACTCCCCTCATATATGCACTAAGTATGTCAGGCAGAAAAGTGCAAGGAAGTGCACAGATGAGTGGCCGAGGCCTAACTTCATCAGGCAGAGGTCGCAGCAGACTAGGGGCGAGTGGCCACAGGAGTCACAGCGAGAGGCCTGAGCTCCCGGTATCAGCTAGCAGTTGTGTCTCGACCAGCAACCCATCTGTCGTCATTGATTGGTTAATACGGTCATCCACTTCATCACAAGTGACATCTGATACCCCCAGTCAACAGTTGGTGGGTTCCTCAGACATAACCCTCAGTTGGCATGGTCTGGGAGCAGTTCCTGTCCTCCTATTGCCTCTGTCCTATTCTGTTCCCTCCTCCACAGAAGTATCTTATGCTGTGGTTTCAGCTTCACTATTCAGTGTGACAGTCACCAGCTACTGCCCAGCCAAGAAGTGGAGGAGATATTCGCCGATTCTTCCGCTAGGTGGGCAGGTAGTGATGAGGAGAGTGACGTGGGAGGTGGTGTTGCCAGCATTAAAGGTCCTGAAGCATACAATGTTGGGAACCTGAGGAGGACACCCGTGACGTTCAGACACTTGTTGATGATGATGATGAAGCCGATCGCAGTTGGGAGCCCTGTGTCAACATATGCTGCGTCACCAAAAAGTGGCCTGGGAGAAATGTAGCTCTGATGTGGTGGTCCAGCTTGCTGCATCACCCAGTGGCACGCCGCTCCTTCTTTCAGCCAGCCAAGGCTCCACCACCTCAGCCGAAGGGAGCTGTGTGTCATACCCTCCTTCTGTCGCTCCAGATGCTCCTTCTCCTCCTACGTTTAGTCAGTCATTCCACCAGAAATCCATCGGCGAAGCCATGTCCAAGAGATAACTGTATGTGCCCACTCATCCAATGGCGCAGAAGCTGAATGTGCTCCTGTCCAAGTTGCTGGTGCTGCAGTCCCTCCCTTTTCAAATGGTAGATTCTGCACCTTTCAGAGAACTGATGGCTTGTGCAGAGCCGAGGTGGAGAGACCCAAGCCGTCATTTCTTTGCGAAGAAGGCACTACCAGCCCTGCACATTTTTGTGGAAGAGAAGGTGGGCCAGTCCTTGAGCCTGTTAGTGTGTACCAAAGTGCATGGCAGCGCCAAATTTTGGAGCTGTAACTATGGTCAGGGACAATACATGTCCTTTACGGCCCACTGGGTGAATGTGGTTCCTGCACAGCCACAACCCCAACTTGGAAAGGTCACACCGCTTCCTCCTCTACGCTCTCAGGCCATTGGTCCTGTGACAGTGTGTGTCCTCAGCCTCCACTGCAGGGATAAGTCTCAGTGTCCCTCCAGCACACCATGTGTGCAGGGCACAGCGGTGTCATGCTGTTCTTCACATGGTTTGCCTTGACGAACGGAGTCACACAGGGAAGAAACTGCTAAAAGTCATTCATCAAGAAATCTTTACTCCACAAAAACTGGAAATGGGAAACATGGTGACCGACAACGGTAAGAACATCTTTGCTGCGCTGTGACAAGGAAGGCTGAGCCATGCGCCCTGCATGGCATACGTGTTCAATCTGGTATTCAAGTGGTTCCTGAAGTGTTCCCCCCATTTGCAAAACATCCTAACAATGGGAAGGAAACTTTGCATGCATTTAAGCCACTCGTACACCGCAAAGCACACGCTACTTGAGCCGCAGTGTCAGAACGCTATCCCCCAACATAGTCTGATTTGCAACATTGCCACACATTGGAATTCCACCCTCCATATGTTGGATCGACTATACGAAATGAGAAAAGCCATCACCGATTTCTTGATGATCCAAGTGGATAAGGGGACTCCCCTGTGTAACGTCAATGTAAACCAGTGGCAGCTCATACGTGTCACCTGTCGTTTGCTCAGGCCTTTTGAGGAAGACACCTTATTAGTTGGATGCCAGAATTACGGGATAAACGACGTAATTCCACTGCTTCTTTTTCTACAATGTGTTTTGGAAATGATGGCTGGTCAGGGCACTGGAGATGTGGCTCCTACATTTTATGGCCACATGAGCTCGGTGGGGGCTCAACTGGGGGAAGATGAGGAGGGGGAGGGGCACAGTGGAGCACAGTTTAGGTTCTTCGCAAAATGGTTGGTTTTTCTAGTCATCTGACAGGAGAAGAGGAGCAGGAGCAGCCAGAGGAGCTAGAGGTTTATGAGGAAAGCGAGACACAGGACCAAGACACATTATGGCAGTATGCAGTGGAGATGGAGGCAGGGAGTCCCTCCGAGTCACTTGCACAAATGGCCCGATGCATGCTCAGTTACTTGCGTAGTTACTGACGAATTGTCACCATTCGGCAGAGGGATGACTTCTGGCTCTCCACCTTATTGGACCCTCGCTTCCGGCATAAAATGGGTCCTTTTTTACACCCACTGAGAGAGAGGACAAACTGACCTACTACTAAGATATCCTACGTAGTCAGTTGGCCGATGCATATCGGCACCAACGTCCATTCTCTTGCAGGTCTCACCTTCCACTGCCAAGCCTGCTGGGTACCAGTACCAGCTCCATCAGCAGCAGCCTGAGACTACAGTCGCTGATGAGTACATTTCTTCACCAACATAGTGAAGCAGCAGGTAGACCTGGAGCAGGTCCTGAACCAGCAGGGGGTGCCATACCTTGACATGCCCATGCCAACACACCTTGAAGATCTGCGGGACTTCTGGGCAACCAAACTTGATTTGTGGCTGCAAATAGAAGAGTTTGCCTTTGAAAAGCTGTCTTGCTTGGCCAGTAGTGTGCCATCAGAGTGGGTGTTTAGTGTGGCGGAGGCCATAGTCACCTCAAGGAGAACTCATCTGTCCATGAAAAATATGGAGAGACTGACCTTTGTGAAGATGAATCAGGAATGGATCAGCCAGGATTTCCACCCACCAATGCCTGATGCACCAGAGTAGATTGACCATGGTGGCACACCAACACTTCACAAATATAGATTTAAGGTGCTGCTCCCCAGTTACAAACATTCCTCCGCGTCAGACCTTTTTACACCCACCTTCTTCACCGGGTACTGGTATTGCCACCCACCGCACCACTCTGTCACCGGGTCACTTTCAGGACTCCTGATGCTGCTGCTGCCACCTCCAGGCTCTCTCATTCTGCCACCAAATATTCTCCTCATGCTGCTGCCACCTCCACGCTGCATAATTCAGCCATTTTATGTTCTACTCATGCTGCCGCAAACTCCAGGCTGTGTCATTCAGACACTATATGGTCTCCTCATGCTGCCCGCACCTCAACGCCGTGTCATTCAGCCACTATATGTTCTACTCATGCTGCTGCCAACGCCAGGCTGTGCCATTCAGCCACTATATGGTCTCTTCATGCTGCCACCACCTCCAGGCTTTGTTATTCAGCCACTATATGATTTACTCATGCTGATGGACCTGGGACATTACCCAATATTTTTATGGTAGCACTAGCTACCTTAAAACTTCAATTAAAATTTTAAAATTCATCTTTCAATCTTAGGAAATTGCAAAGCTCTATTGTCTCCTCATGCTGCCACCAGCTACAGGCTGTATCATTCAATCAATATATGGTTTATTGATGCTGTTGGGCCTGGGACCTTAGCAAAAAAAAATATTGTAGCACTAGCTACCATAAATCTTCAATTAACATTTGAAAATTCATCTTTTAATCTTAGGGATTGTGAAGCCCTTTTGTTTCCTCATGCTGCCGCCAACTCTAGGCTGTGTCATCTAGCCACTATATGGTTTACTGATGCTGCTGAGCCTGGGACATTACCTAAAAAATGTTATGGTAGCACTAGCTACCATAAATCTTCAATTTAAATGTGAACATTCATCTTTTAATCTTGGATTGTGAGGCCCTATGGTCTCCTCTTGCTCAACTCTTCACTCATCTCTAATTATTACTGATGTGATAGTGCTGTACTCCTTACAGTGTACTGCCTGCTCTTCTAAAGTCATATGACAAAAGAGCAGCGACGTTCCTTAATGGGTAACTGTCTGAATATCCGGCAGCAGCAGGACAGAGGTGACTGACAGGAGGACGCACAGCTAAGATATTAGTAGCTGTAGTGAGAAGCTACGGACTATATGCTCCAGCGGTCCCTAGGGCACCTATCAGCACAAGACTGTCAGGCTGATAACATCTATGTTGGCTTCTGTACAGAGGTCCTGCCATAGTTCATGTCCTCTGCAGTCTGGCCTGCTCTATTCTTTGTACATTGCAGGAGCAAAGGCTTTTAGCCCCATCCCCTGCTGACTGCCACAAGCTTTAAAGGGGTACTCCCCTGGAAAACCTTATTTATTTATTTATATATTTTTTTTTTAAATCAACTGGTGCCAGAAAGTTAAACAGATTTGTAAATTACTTTAAAAAAAAAATCTTAATCCTTCTAGTACTTATCAGCTTCTATTTGCTCCACAGGAAGTTCTTTTCTTTTTGAATTTACTTTTCAGTCTGACCACACTGCTCTCTGCTGACACCTCTGTCCATTTTAGGAACTGTATGGAGGAGGAGAGGTTTGCTATGGGGATTTGCTCCTACTCTTGACAGTTCCTAATATGAACAGAGATGTCAGCAGAGAGCACTGTGGTCAGACAGAAAAGACATTCAAAAAGTACAGAACTTCCTGTGGAGCAAATAGAAGCTGATAAGTACTAGAAGGATTAAGATTATTTTAATAGAAGTAATTTACAAATCTGCTTAACTTTCTGGCACCAGTTGATTTAAAAAAAAAAAAAAAGTTTTCCACCGGAGTATCCCTTTAACCCCTTAACGACGCAGGACGTATATTTACGTCCTGCGCCGGCTCCCACGATATGAAGCGGGATCGCGCCGTGATCCTGCATCATATCGCGTCGGTCCCGGTGCTCATCAACGGCCGTCGATCACGGCGATGTGCGGTATTAACCCTTTAAGGGGTTAAGATACAGGAATCTAGTCAAAAAAATAAAATAATGTGTTT
This sequence comes from Hyla sarda, assembly GCF_029499605.1. Classification (NCBI taxonomy): domain Eukaryota; kingdom Metazoa; phylum Chordata; class Amphibia; order Anura; family Hylidae; genus Hyla; species Hyla sarda. Next base: position 86,929,512 of record NC_079198.1, read on the forward strand.
TCCACTACAGTACCCTTTTAAGGGTTTTCATTGAAGGACTGTCATTAAGTTTTATCTGACCTTGTACAAATACACAACATTCTAGTTTTATGAGAAACTTTTAAATGGAGGTTCATTTCATAAAGATTATAATTACATTGCTGCTGTTGTGCATAACTGCTGAACTGACTGACCTACTCTTCTTTGTGTTGCATTGAGATGTGTTATATGTGCTTATATTAAAAGTGTACCTGTCACTTGCAAAAAAAAAATATATACATATATAATGTAGATACAATATATTTCTTATATACATTGTTTAAAAAATATGTATGTTTGTCCCTGCAGCTATTGCCTGTGTGTCTTTGTGCAGAGACAAAATACAGGAAGTGCGGACAACAAACAGGTGCACTTAGGCTATGTGAAATATGTAACAAAGTTATCAGTAACTTCGATTATAAAAGAGACAACAACTTAAAGCAATTAAAAACACAAGGACATCAAGGCAATAGCCACAATAAGCTATATGCCTATACTTCTAGAACCAGCCATGCCTCTAGTGACCAAGTAGAAATTAAAACTTTGTATAAATGTTGTTGGGCATAATACTTCAAAGATTCCAACAATAATATATGCAAATAAGGTGGCAGGACAAAGTGATAAGTGCAAAAATTCTAAAGAAACACTGAATAAGGAGCTCAAACAGACATATTTCATTTAAAGGGGTACTCCCGTGGAAAGCTTTTTTTTTTTCTTTTTAAATCAACTGGTGCCAGAAAGTTGAACAGATTTGTACAGATTACTTCTATAAAAAAATCTTAATCCTTCCAATACATTTTATGGGCTGTATACTACAGAGGAAATTATTTTTTTTTCTCTGATGTCATGACCACAGTGCTCTCTGCGGACCTCTGCTGCCCATTTTAGGAATTGTCCAGAGCAGCTTATGTTTGCTATGGGGATTTTCTCCTGCTCTAGACAGTTCCTAAAATGGACAGCAGAGGTCAGCAGAGAGCACTGTGGTCATGACAACAGAGAAATCCAAAAAGAAAAGCATTTCTTCTGTAGTATATAGCCCCTAAAAAGTACTGGAAAGATTAAGATTTTTTAATAGAAGTAATTTACAAATCTTTGATACAAAAATTGCCTACACCTCAAGGGCAGTATTCACATTGATAAATTGGTTGACTGAGACCGTGCTTCAATGATGAACCACATTTTATTAAAAGTACAGCTTATGTTACATAGAATATAGTGCATAAAATATTTCCCACACAGGGCCCTTGTGGGGAAAATAACAGTTGCAATAAGAATAAATGTGGAGAGCATAAAACAAAAATCAATAGACAGTAAAATTGTGTTGTGATCAATAGTCCGGAAAACCAGATGGAATAGTCCAGCAAATAAGAATAGTATTTCCAGATGGTGGATTAATGTAACATGAAATTAATATTACCGGATAATTGGAGGTCCCGCTCTGGTGGGCTGCTTTGTGAGCGCTTTTATGCGCCGGCACGTCAGGTTCTGATGGCACTCGAACCCGGTGTATGACGTGCTTGTCTGCGGTAAATCAGAGATATCGGAAGTGGATGGTTCCTGCTGGGTTATCTTGTGGTGATAGCGTTTGACGTCAGCAGTGGACGGAAACAGATCACAGGATCAGCAGTTCTCCCATAGCAGGCGTACCTCAATAATGGTGAGAAATACCGGTGGCAGACGTTTTTTTGATTAAAAACTATCTTTAGTGCTAGTTGGTATAAAACTCCATAGAGCGGTCATTCTACACAAAGGCTTAACCGCGTTTCGGGGTGCTTAAGAGCAAAGTAAATGACCCCTTCCTCAGTAGCTTTGACTTCCAAGTGTCTCCAAACATTTATATAGCTGTGCTGATTGATGTTTGCATGTGTGGGGGAATGAACAAAAAACAAGGTGCTGGATCTTAAACAAGTGTTTTCACTCCACGGGAGTGGTTGATAGAAAGGTATTCACACTTCACAGGAATATGTGGATAAAATGTAACATATGATAAGTTGATGTTCACACTATTACATTTGGTAAGTTAATGTTCACACAATACATGATTTTAAGCAGATCACACTAAATGGCTTAGGCTTTCTTGGTTATACTAAATATAAAGAGGAATAAGTTATGGAATCAAAATAAATAAAAAATTGAGATGAAAATAAAAATAAAAATGTATATGAAAATAAAAAAGGGGTTCAAGTAAAGAAAAAGCGGCAAGAGACAGTTGTGTAAATGTGTCCCATTGTTTGTATAAATGTTAATAAAAGAAAAAATAATTATGAAGCGAGGAACAAATGATAGGTGAAGTGAATAGTGAGGATGAATGAGAATATACATAAGACATAAAAAATAAAAAGTATTAATAGAATGTGAGAAAATTAGAAATTAGATGAAAAATGAATAGAAAATAAAGAGAAAAATACGACATATATTAAACACAAAAAAATCGCTGCAGAAAGATATGTAAAGGGACGGGGTGGACTCCGACATATGTCCCGATAGTGAACAAGGGACAATAGGCTGAGGCCAGGCCCTCCCTTACAAAAACCTAAATAGTTCGAAGCTTGCATTAAGACCACCAGGTTCTAATGTAGAAAATTCATATATTTTCTTACTTTCAGCACGGGACATTTTCACTAAATGGCTTCCTCCTCTCCAATCCTGTCTAATGTGTTGTAGGCCTATAAAAGAAAATGCTTTAAAATTTTTATTTTGTGTTGTGACAAAATGGGCTGAAAGGGGATGTTTTAAATTTCCTTTTTTTATATTATATAGGTGTTCGGAGATTCGAGTTTTAAGAGGTCTCTTTGTACGCCCTATATATTATTTTTTGCAATCACATTGAATCATGTATATCACTCCTTGGATATTGCATGTACCGTATTTATCGGCGTATAACACACACTTTTTAGGCTAACATTTTTAGCCTAAAGTCTACCTGCGTGTTAGACGCCAATAAGCCGCTGCAGTTCAATGATTTAAAGTGGGCGCTTTAAATCAATGAACTGCAGCGGCTTTGCAGGTGCAGAGACCTGTCGTCGCTGCTGGCTTCTCTGAGAGAAGAGAAGCGGCGCCGGCAATGGGGCAGCGGCGCCGACAGACAGGGGGAGAGAAGGGGCAGCGGCACCCATTGCCGGTGCCGCTGCCCTGTTGCCTCCCCCATACCCGGTTGTATAATTACCTGTTGCCGGGGTCGGGTCCGCACTGGTCAGGCCTCCGGTGTGCGTCCGGGGATGGGGGAGGCAATGGGGCAGCAGCACCGGCAATGGGTGCCGCTGCCCCTTCTCTCCCCAAGGGCTATCGGCCCCGCTGCCCCGCCGGCACCGATAGTCAGGGGGTGAAAACGGGCAGCGGCGCAGATAGCCAGCGGGAGAGAATCAGGGCAGTGACGGCCTCTCTCCCCCTGCCTTTCCTGGGGGTGTATCAGGGTATACGCATGCAGACACACGCACCCTCATTTTACCAAGGATATTTGGGTAAAAAACTTTTTTTACCCAAATATCCTTGGTAAAGCAAGGGTGCGTGTTATAGGACGGTGCGTGGAATACCCCGATAAATACGGCAATTTGGTCTTCTATATTCCATACAAAAGAGTTAGTGCAGGAAGATATACGTTGAGACCTTTTTTGGGCCTTGAATTTTAATACAGTTGGGACATGTTCCACATCTTGTGAACCCTTTTAAGTTTAACCAGGAAATACTTTGTTTTTGTAATGGGGGTCTGATGGGGGGGGGGTAAATTTGATCCCTAAATTTGGTGCTCTTGTGTACACTATTGGGGGACGGGATGGTATAATTTCACCTATTTCCCGATCTTGGCATATTTAATGTCAATGCTTAGATATTAATTTTTCCACCTTTTTATAGCCTTTACTGTAGGATAACACCATTTTTATATTTAAATTATGTTCTTCTTTGGTTTGAACAACAGATCTAAAGAAAGAGGATCGATCCAATTGTTTTACATGATTTAATGATTGGTCAAGGAGTTGGTCTGGAAAATTTTTTGCTTTTAACATAGTTGTGAGTTGTTCAGCCTCTTCTAGAAATTTTTTATCCTCAGTACAATTTATTTTGAGCCGACGGAATTGGCCCTTTGGGACATTGCTCAACCACCTAGATAGGTGGCAGCTGTCAAAATTAATATAACTATTTTTAGCAGTTGGTTTTTTGTAAGTGCTGCAAAATAATTTTCCAGGACCAGCCTTGATCTCAATATCTAGAAAACTAATATTACATTTACTAATATTTGAGGTAAAGCGTATATTGTGACAATTTTTATTTAAATTGATAATGAAGTGCTCTAAATTAACAAAATCCCCTTCCCAAATGTAAATAATGTTGTTGATGTTTTTTTTTTTTTTTTTTTTGTTTATTCCCCCACACCTGCAATCAGTCAGCACAGCTATATCAATCAGCACAGCTATATAAATGTTTGGAGACACTTGGAAGTCAAAGCTACGGAGGAAGGGGTCATTTACTTTGCTCTTAAGCACCCCGAAACGCGTTTAGCCTTTGTGTAGAGTGACCGCTCTATGGACTTTTATACCAACTAGCACTAAAGATTGTTTTTAATCAAAAAAACGTCTGCAACCGGTATTTCTCATCATTATTGAGGTCCGCCTGCTATGGGTGAACTGCTGATCCTGTGATCAGTTTCCGTCCACTGCTGACGTCACATGATATCACCACGAGATAACCCAGCAGGAACCATCCACTTCGGATACCTCCGATTTACCGCAGACAAGCACGTCATACACCGGGTTCGAGTGCCATCAGAACCAGACGTGCCGGCGCATAAAAGCGCTCACAAAGCAGCCCACCAGAGCGGGACCTCCAATTATCCGGTAATATTAATTTCATGTTACATTAATCCACCATCTGGAAATACTATTCTTATTTGCTGGACTATTCCATCTTCTTATTTGCTGGTCTATTCCATCTGGTTTTCCAGACTATCAGATTTTCCAAATTGCCGGACTATCGGTCACAACACAATTTTACTGTCTATTAATTTTTGTTTTATGCTCTCCACACTTATTCTTATTGCAACTGTTATTTTCCCCACAAGGGCCCTGTGTGGGAAATATTTTATGCACTATATTCTATGCAACATAAGCTGTACTTTTAATAAAATTTGGTTCATAATTGAAGCATGGTCTCAGTCAACCAATTTATCAATGTGAATACTGCCCTTGAGGTGTAGGCAATTTTTGTATCAAATATTTTATTTCGCTCTCACACCTAGGGTGTAGGTGTTTTCTAGACTATTTCACCTCGGTCAGTATATAATTGAGAGCTGCACCACCCACTTTTTTCTATTTAGTAATTTACAAATCTGATTAACTTTCTGGCACAGTTGATTAAAAAAAAAGTTTTCCACGGGAGTACCCCTTTAAGTCATAATAATAACAGTTAATCCGCAGCCCACACAAGAGTCTAGGAGGAGACAAAAGCCCCATGTGTTATGTTCAGGGGCAGACTGACCAACCGGTCCGTTTGGATGTGATCTGAGGGCCCGGCTGGGTAAAGGGCCTGCCACTGCTACTGAGGATCCAGGACTCTTGTCCCGGATCCCTAGGCAGGCAACATCTGCTTTCAGCTGTACGTTTGGCTCACGCGCATACAGCAGAAAGCCTCCACTCTGTGTGAGCTGCATCTGCAGCATACACTGAGAGGAGACCCGACCTCTGCTTCTGCCGTGCAGTGCAGGTGCCTTTGACATCAGTCATTTGAGTCTGCACTGTGGAGGCTGAAGAGGGCGGCCGGTGGTAGAGCTGAGAATATAGCTGTGTGGGCCAGGTGAGTATCTCTTTTTTTAATTTGTTTTTTTTTTTTTACTTTTTTTTTTATATTTGGCACATAGGGGAGTGGGCACCCCCACATACCTGGTTGCCTAACCTGGCTCCTGCATACCTCGCTGCCTAACCTGGCAACCCACATACCTCGCTGCCTAACATGATTCCCCACATACCTGGCTACCTAATCTGGCTAACTTGGCCCCCCCGCATACCTGGCTGCCTAACCTGGCCCCCCACATACCTGGCTGCCTAATCTGGCTAACTTGGCCCTCCACATGGCTTGGCTACCTAATTACCTACTTAGATTCCTGGCTACACATCTACCTACTTACATACCTGGCTACCTAACTACCTAGCTAGCTACCTGGAAACCTAACTACCTAATTATATACCTACCTATCTAGCTAGCTGCCGACCCGCATGCCTGGCTACCTATCTACCTGGCTAGTTACCTACCTACATATCTGGCTACCTAACTACATAGTTCATATAGGTAGAGGAAAAAGGACCCATACTACATATTTAGCTACCTACCTGCCCTTCCCTGTATATTACCTGTATATGGTCCTGTATATAATCACTTATATGAATGCAAAAGTAACCTCCAATATAGCTACGGGATTCAAAGGTGCTGGACACACAAGTAGGGATCAAGGTTTATTCACCCATGATGCAACGCTTTTCACAGTAAGACTGCTTCATCTTTTTTTGTTATAATCACTTATATGGTATACTGATCCTGTGTTCAGCTGATATCTACTGCCATATGGTGATGCATATTGTCACTTATATGGTATACAGATCCTATGCTCAGCTGGTATCTACCTTTTATATGATCACTGTACATAATCACTTATATGATATACAGATCCTGTGTACTGCTGGTATCTACCTCTATATAGTCCTGTATTTGTAATACAGATCCTGTGTACAACTGGTATCTACCACTATATGGTTATGTTTGTAATCACTTATATGGTATACAGATCATGTGTACAGCTGGAATCTACTACTATATGGGTACTGTATGGAGGAGTACTTGCCTGTGCCTAGTGGTTTTATTCAGTACAGTTTGGCGGTAATATCAAATTATTATGTGGTGGTATATATTTCATCCTTGTATACTAGCATTATTGGTCATGGAAAATTATCTAACCTACATTAACCTGTTTTATATTATTTTATTTTATTTTGTGTGTAGAAATTGGGCATGAGGAGGGATTTGGGTGGCATAGGGCATAACAGAGGTGTGGCCATGGGTGGAGTCTCACAGGGGGCCCTTGCTTCATTTGGCCCCTAGTGTTGTCAGTCCGCCCCTAATTACGTTACTCAAGGTGACTTCCTAGGGACTCTTTGTATATCAGTAATGACTTGCTTCACATTTCATTTATTACTGTAACAAGTCTGTTTTTGACTTTATCAATTACATTTAGATGGGAGGGGTAATGATCTTGACAGAACTTTACTACAGGTGGAGGCAATGTGGATCCATACTTCATGATGAAATTACCTTTGGTCAATTGTACTTTTTAAGTTTTTTTTAGTTTTGTTTCTTTAGTTTTGAGTTTGAATATTTGGCATCAGTTTCCTTCTGTGTCCTTCTGACAAGTTGTCGGCTTGCAGTAGTTTCAGCTGAAAACTGATCAATTTATGATTTTTGTGGGAGCCTTCTCTTTTGTTTGGCTCTGATTTATCAGATACTTACTTATGGGGGAGGTCATGATTTTCATTGAAGGACTGCCATTAAGTTCTACCTGACCTTGTACAAATACATTAAATTCTAGTTTTATTAGTAAAGTTTAAATGGAGGTTCATTTTATAAGGATTAATATTGGATTGCTGCTGTTGTGCGTAACTGCTGAACTGACTGAACTACTCTTCTCTGTGTTGCATTGACTGCTATATGTTATATGTGCTTATATTTAAAGTGTACCTGTCATTTGCAAAAACTTTTTATATAATGTAGATAATAACATTATACGTATGTTTGTTATTTATATTGGTTAAATTTTTTTTTAATATTTTTGTTTCCTGTTGCTTTTGCCTGTGTGTCTCTGTGATGAGACAAAATACGGAAAGTGTTGGCGGACAAACAGGTCTCTGTACACTGAGGACAACAGGGCTCTGTGCAGTGAAGCTCTGTGACATGCCCCCTGGCTCACACAGCAGGCTGATTGACAAGTTGGAGCCTGCACAGAGCCCTGCTTGTTCCACCTACACTTCCTGTATTTTGTCTCCATACAGAGACAAACAGGCAATAGCTGCAGGGACAACATTTTTTCACCCAAAAATATATATTTTTTACCAATTTATTTTAAAAATATACATACAATGTGATAATGTACATTGTAGGCTACTTTCACACTATAAAACACACAATGGGGGTTATTTACATAGAGTGGAGTGTAGTTTTCTTTGTGGGTTTTGATTTCCGACAGGTATTTTCCCAAGGTATTTACTAAGGTTTCCCTACATTTTGCACTTTTCCCTACGTTTTTTCTTTTTTACAACAGTTCTGATCTGTAGGGTTTTCCCCAGCTCAAATCCACCACATCTTCTGTGGAAACCTTAGTAAACATGTTGAGATTTTTCAAAACTGTTGGGGACATGCCCCTTTTGTTGGGGCAATGCCCACTTTCTCATGTGACCATGCCCCTTTTTCAGGTTTTTCTTGTAAAGTGGAGGGTTTTGGGTTTTTTGGTCGCACATTGTGTCACATGGAACACAATTTGGGCGCAAAACCCAACAAAAAAGAGTCGGGATCATGTTAGTAAATAAACCCCAATGTGCATAAACGATACCTGGCACCCCAAGCCAGTTTGATAAGAATGTCCCTTTGTGAGACAACTTAACCCCTTAAGGGCACATGACGTACTGGAACGTCATGTGTCCACTCCCGATCTATAACGCGGGGCCACGGCGTGGCCCCGCGTCATACCGGGTCGGGACCGGCCTCTAACAACCGCCGGGACCCGTGGCTAATAGCGCTGGCTGATCGCTGTGCCGCGCGCTATTAACCCTTTAGACGCGGCGTTCAAAGTTGAACGCCGCGTCTAAAGTGAAACCGAAAGCATGCCGGCTAGCTCAGTGGGCTGTTCGGGTTCGCCACGGCATCCCGAACAGCTTACAGGACAGCGGGAGGGCCCCTACCTGCCTCCTCGCTGTCCGATCGCCGAATGACTGCTCAGTGCCTGAGATCCAGGCATGAGCAGTCATGCGGCAGAATCATCGATCACTGGTTTCTTATGAGAAACCAGTGATCAATGATAAAGATCAGTGTGTGCAGTGTTATAGGTCCCTATGGGAGCTATAACACTGCAAAATAAAAGTGAAAAAATCGTATCGCCGCGTGCAGAAATGTCCAAAATGTCCAAATTATAAAAATATATTGTTAATTAAACCGCACGGTCAAAGGCGTGCGCGCAAAAAAATTCCAAAGTCCAAAATAGTGCATTTTTGGTCACTTTTTATATCATGAAAAAATAAATAAAAAGCGATCAGTAAGTCCTATCAATGCAAATATGGTACCATTAAAAACTTCAGATCATGGCGCAAAAAATGAGCCCTCATACCGCCCCATACACGGAAAAATAAAAAAGTTATAGGGGTCAGAAGATGACAATTTTAAACGTATAAATTTTCCTGCATGAAGTTCTGATTTTTCCAGAAGTACGACAAAATCAAACCTATACAAGCAGGGTATCATTTTAACCGTATGGACCTACAGAATAAATATCAGGTGTCATTTTTACCGAAAAATGTATTACGTAGAAACGGAAGCCGCCAAAAGTTTCAAAATGGCTTTTTTTTTTCAATTTTGTCTCACAATTATTTTTTTTTCCGTTTCACCGTAGATTTTTGGGCACAATGACTGACATCATTACAAACTAGAATTGGTGGCGCAAAAAATAAGCCATAATATGGATTTTTAGGTGCAAAATTTAAACAGTTATGATTTTTTTAAAGGCAAGGAGCAAAAAACGAAAATGCAAAAACGGAAAAAACCCCGGTCCTTAAGGGGTTAAGTATATAATCATAGAAAATTACCAATTAGGCTCCAGATATATTAAGACATGATTGTACTTGAATAGAAATCAATATACAGAAATATACAACAAAGTGCTGGGATAGGGAAAAAGGGTACAGGTGAGTATCTATACTAGAGATCCTTCCTATCCAGGGAGGGAACTCCTGGTACTAAGTGTGGATAGGGTTAGGGAGCAAATGACAATACATACATACATATAATCAGTTAGTGGACCTCTCTTTCCAACGCATTTTGCCCATTGATTCTAAGGGCTCATCAGGGAGTTAGAGGAGACCACAGTAGGATACAGAAGACAAAAAATGCAAAACACAGATAGTAGAAGCACAAAAAGGGTAATGATGTTAATGGTATTAGTGCAGTGTCAATAAGTTAGTCTCCGGGCTCATCAGCAGCCATCATCTTCTGTCCTGGCATCAGCTTACTATGTCTCTCTCACCTGTTTGCTGGTAATCTGCTTGGCTGCCTGTTTATCCCATGTGACCACTCTTACATCAGTTTGTAACATCCAATTTACAAACAAGAATTATTTTCTGGTCCGGTTTTCTTTTTGGGGCGACTGTTCTTGATTATATGGTCCCTATCCTGGATCATTTAGCTGTCAGCCTGATTGCACCACAAGGAATGAGTATTGATTGCTGTGTCTGTAACAATTTACCATGATTGTGGGCATGAACACATTTCAGGAGTCCAATTGACACAATATTTGCATCTTGTGTAATATATGCGTATATGTCTATGCATTTATTTATTTATGAAATGATGTAAATGACCCTACTCTGTTCCTTACCTCTGTATGTCAGTGACTTATCTATATATCATACTGACTGAGACTGTGGTTTATATCTAGAAAGACTGGTTTACACCCATTGTGACTATCAATCATGTGTGTGATAAAACAGGGACATCCTTTACCTGTACGGATAGAATAAAAATGTTCACGTATTCTATGGAATAATGGGCGAATAGTCTTACCGATGTAGAATAACAAGCAGGGACACAAAATAGCATTGCTTGCAGCGAAAGTTGCCCTGGGGTAATCCCCGCTGCAACCAATTCCCATTAGTGGAGGAAATGCGTTTTTTCACGAGGGTGTCCCTTAAATTACGTAACGAGATCAGGGGGCGTTGATTTGTCAGTTCTAATAAATCCCAGTTCTTGTTGATACTCTGTTTAATTAAATCTGCAACAGGATTAAATTCAAAGAAAAAAATAGCTTGTTTAACTGGCCCCAAAAATCAAGTCTCGCCGTTCCCGAGTTCTGGCCCTGTGAAAAGCCTGTTGGATTGAAGAGTCCGGATACCCCTCTTCCTTAATTTATCCATCAGGGCACAGGACTGTTCAATGAAAATGGCATGATAAGAATTGATCCTGCGTAACCTTAAGAACTGACTGTATGTCAAGGCTTTAGTCACATGTGAGGGATGATAGCTAATATATGCCAATAAGGAGTTGTGGTGGGTTTCTGATAACCGCTCACCTCTATTGTGCCTTGATGTAAGAACAGTTCTAAATCGAGAAACTGAACCCTATCTCCCTTAAACTTAGCTGTAAATTGCATATTTACATAATTGATATTATTATATTCTAAAAAAGCAAAAAACTGGGATTCGGTGCCTGTCCAGACTATCATCACATCATCTATGTACCAGGTCCAGTGCCATATGTACTTGGCAAACTGGTTACCCGGTGCATAGATGACGCTTTCCTCCCACGTGGCCAGAAAAATAATAGATAACGTAGGTGCCATGGGCATGCCCATGGCCGTACCAAGGCATTGGGCATACCATTGGTTCCCAAATTTAAACGCATTATGTTCCAAAATGAATCTAACAGACTCAATGATAAACTCAGTACAATCTGTGTCTTTCCCTGCTCTCTGACGGCACAGATGGCATCCTCGTGGCGAATCCGGGTATATAGCCCCACCACATCAATGGGAGATGGTACCAGTTAGGTTTGGTCGGGTTTGTGGGAAACAATTTTTTTGCCGTATCCTCTGAGATGAATCTCTACTCTACCCCCTTCTGTGGGAGTGTTTGTAATTGACTTTGATAGGTTGCTGTGGGGTCCTTATTAAGTTTTCCGAGGAACCAGTTTGCCAAGTACATACGGCCCTGGACCCGGTACATTGATGACGTGATGATAGTCTGGACAGGCACCAAATCCCAGTTTTTTTGCTTTTTTAGACTATATTTATATCAATTATGTAAATATGCAATTTACGGCTAAGTTTGGGGGAGATAGGGTCCAGTTTCTCAATTTAGAACTGTTCTTACATCAAGGCACAATAGAGGTGAGCGGTTATCAGAAACCCACCGCGACAAACTCCTTATTGGCATATACTAGCTATCATACCTCACATGTGACTAAAGCCTTGCCATACAGTCAGTTCTTAAGGTTACGCAGGATCAATTCTCATTATGCCATTTTTATTGAACAGTCCTGTGCCCTGATGGATAAATTAAGGAAAAGGGGTATCCGGACTCTTCAATCCAACAGGCTTTTCACAGGGCCAGAACTCAGGAACGGCGAGACTTGATCTTTGGGGCCAGAGAACGCAATAAGAAAATGCAAGTTAAACAACCTATTTTTTCATTTGAATTTAATCCTGTTGCAGATTTAATTAAACAGAGTATCAACAAGAACTGGCATCTCCTTCAAACTGATAGGGATTTGTTAGAACTGACGAATCAACACCCCCTGATATCGTTTCGTAGGACACATTATTTACGGGACGCCCTTGTAAAAAAATGCATTTCCTCCACTAATGTCAATTGGTTGCAGCGGGGATATCCCCAGGGCAACTTTGGCTGCAAACAATGCTCCTTCTGTGAGCAATTGAATACATCTCGCTGTATCTGCTTGGGTCCTGTTAACCTTTTAAGGACGCTGGGCGTATGCATACGCCCTGCATCCTGAGTCCTTAAAGGGGTTATCCAGGAAAAAACTTTTTTTATATATATCAACTGGCTCCAGAAAGTTAAACAGATTTGTAAATGACTTCTATTAAAAAATCTTAATCCTTTCAGTACTTATGAGCTTCTGAAGTTGAGTTGTTCTTTTCTGTCTAAGTGCTCAGTTTAGAAGAGGTTTGCTATGGGGATTTTCTTCTAAACTGGGCGGTTCCCGAGACATGTGTCATCAGAGAGCACTTAGACAGAAAGGAACAACTCAACTTCAGAAGTGTTACGCCGAGCGCTCCGGGTCCCCGCTCCTCCCCGGAGCGCTCACAGCGTTCTCCTGTTCGCAGCGTCCCGGTCAGACCCACTGACCGGGTGCGCTGCGATAATGTCCCTAGCCGGGATGCGATTCGCGATGCGGGACGCGCCCGCTCGCGGTGCGCATCCCGACCCGCTTACCAGACTCGCTCCCCGTCTGTGCTGTCCCGGCATGCGCGGCCCCGCTCCCTAGGGTGCGCGTGCCGATTCTTTCAGGGCCGGTGCGCTACTGATTGGCGCATGGTTTTTAATTAGTGTGTTCACCTGTGCACTTCCCTATATTACCTCACTTCCCCTGCACTTCCTTGCCGGATCTTGTTGCCATTGTGCCAGTGAAAGCGTTCCTTGTGTATCCCTAGCCAGTGTTCCAGACCTCTTGCCGTTGCCCCTGACTACGATCCTTGTTGCCTGCCCTGACCTTCTGCTACGTCCGACCCTGCTCTTGTCTAATCCCTTGTACCGCGACTATCTCAGCAGTCAGAGAGGTTGAGCCGTTGCCGGTGGATACGACCTGGTTGCTACCGCCGCTGCAAGACCATCCCGCTTTGCGGCGGGCTCTGGTGAAAACCAGTAGCAACTTAGAACCGGTCCACCGACACGGTCCACGCCAATCCCTCTCTGACACAGATGATCCACCTCCAGCCTGCCGAATCCTGACAGTAGATCCGGCCATGGATCCCGCTGAGGTCCCGCTGCCAGTTGTCGCTGACCTTACCACGGTGGTCGCCCAGCAGTCGCAACAGTTAGCGCAACAAGGCCACCAGCTGTCTCAACTGACTGTGATGCTACAGCAGCTTCTACCACAGCTTCAGCAACCATCTCCTCCCCCAGCTCCTGCACCTCCTCCGCAGCGAGTGGCCGCATCCAGCCTCCGTTTATCATTGCCGGACAAGTTTGATGGGGACTCTAAACTTTGCCGTGGTTTTCTCTCGCAATGTTCCCTGCATTTGGAGATGATGTCAGACCAATTTCCAAATGAAAGGTCAAAGGTGGCTTTCGTGGTCAGTCTTCTGTCTGGGAAAGCCCTGTCATGGGCCACACCGTTCTGGGACCGCAATGATCCAGTCACTGCCTCTGTACACTCTTTCTTTGCGGAGATTCGAAGTGTCTTCGAGGAACCAGCCCGAGCCTCTTCTGCCGAGACTGCCTTGCTGAACCTGGTCCAGGGTAATTCTTCAGTAGGTGAGTACGCCATCCAATTCCGTACTCTCGCCTCCGAATTGTCCTGGAATAATGAGGCCCTCTGCGCGACCTTCAAAAAAGGCCTATCCAGTAACATCAAAGATGTGCTGGCCGCACGAGAAATCCCTGCTAACCTGCATGAACTTATTCATCTGGCCACCCGCATTGACATGCGTTTTTCCGAAAGACGTCAGGAGCTCCACCAGGATATGGACTTTGTTCGCACGAGGCGGTTTCTCTCCCCGGCTCCTCTCTTCTCTGGTCCGCTGCAATCTGTTCCTGTGCCTTCCACCGTGGAGGCTATGCAAGTAGATCGGTCTCGCCTGACACCTCAAGAGAGGACACGCCGCCGCAATGAGAACCTATGCATATACTGTGCCAGTACCGAACACTTCTTGAAGGATTGTCCTATCCGACCTCCACGTCAGGAAAGACGCACTCCGATTCCGCACAAAAGTGAGACAGCTCTAGGTGTGAACTCTGCTTCTCCACGTCTTACTGTGCCTGTGCGGATTTCTTCTTCTAACTTCTCCTTCTCAGCTGCGGCCTTCTTGGATTCCGGATCTGCAGGAAATTTTATTTTGGCCTCTTTCGTTAACAGGTTCAACATCCCAGTGACCAGTCTCGCCAGACCCCTCTACATCGCCTCTGTTAATGGTGAAAGATTGGACTGTACTGTGCGTTACCGCACAGAACCCCTCTTAATGTGCATTGGACCCCATCCCGAAAAGATTGAATTTCTGGTACTTTCTAACTGCACCTCTGAAATTCTTCTTGGACTACCTTGGCTGCAACGCCATTCCCCTACCCTTGACTGGACCACCGGGGAAATCAAGAACTGGGGTACTTCTTGCCACAAAAAATGTCTTATGTCTGCTCCCAGTTCTGCCAGTTAAAACCCTATGGCTCCTCCGATACCAGGTCTCCCCAAGGCCTATCTGGACTATGCTGATGTTTTTTGCAAAAAACAAGCAGAGACTTCGCCTCCTCACAGGCCTCATGACTGTCCTATTGATCTCCTCCCTGGTAATACTCCACCCCGGGGCAGAATCTATCCTCTGTCTGCTCCAGAAACACAAGCCATGACGGAGTACATCCAAGAAAATTTAAAAAGGGGATTTATCCGCAAGTCTTCCTCCCCTGCTGGAGCAGGGTTCTTCTTTGTCTCCAAAAAAGACGGCATTGATTAACGCGGTCTTAATAAAATGAAAAAAAATGAAAAAAACGCTATCCCCTGCCTCTTTGACCGCCTACGTGGCGCCAACATCTTTACCAAATTGGATTTAAGAGGTGCATATAATCTCATCCGCATCAGGGAAGGGGACGAGTGGAAGACCGCGTTTAACACCAGAGATGGACACTTTGAATATCTGGTTATGCCCTTTGGGCTTTGCAACGCCCCTGCCTTCTTCCAGGACTTTGTAAATTAAATTTTTCGTGATTTATTATATACCTGTGTTGTGGTCTACCTGGACAATATTTTGATTTCTTCTTCTAACCTAGAAGAACACCGCCGGCATGTCCGCATGGTTCTTCAGAGACTTCGGGACAATCAATTATATGCCAAAATGGAAAAATGTCTCTTTGAATGTCAATCTCTTCCCTTCCTAGGATACTTAGTCTCTGGCCAGGGACTCCAAATGGACCCGGACAAACTATCAGCCGTGTTGGATTGGCCACGCCCCTCCGGACTCCGAGCTATGCAACGTTTCTTGGGGTTTGCCAATTACTACAGACAATTTATTCCACATTTTTCCACCATTGTGGCCCCAATTGTGGCCCTAACCAAGAAAAACGCCAACCCTAAGTCCTGGCCTCCTCAAGCGGAAGAGGCGTTCAACCGTTTCAAAACTGCCTTTTCTTCTGCTCCTGTACTCTCCAGACCTGATCCATCTAAACCCTTCTCACTGGAGGTAGACGCCTCCTCGGTGGGAGCTGTAGCTGTACTACTACAGAAAAATTCTTCCGGACATGGTGTTACTTGTGGTTTCTTTTCTAGGACCTTCTCTCCGGCGGAGAAAAACTACTCCATTGGTGATCGAGAACTACTTGTTACGCCTAGCGCTCCGGGTCCCCGCTCCTCCCCGGAGCGCTCACGGCGTCTCTCTCCCTGCAGCGCCCCGGTCAGTCCCGCTGACCGGGAGCGCTGCACTGACATGGCCGTCGGGGATGCGATTCGCACAGCGGGACGCGCCCGCTCGCGAATCGCATCCCAAGTCACTTACCCGTCCCGGGCCCCTCCTGTCATGTGCTGGCTCGCGCGGCTCCGCTCTCTAGGGCGCGCGCGCGCCAGCTCTCTGAGACTTAAAGGGCCAGTGCACCAATGATTGGTGCCTGGCCCAATTAGCTTAATTGGCTTCCACCTGCTCCCTGGCTATATCTGATCACTTCCCCTGCACTCCCTGGCCGGATCTTGTTGCCTTGTGCCAGTGAAAGCGTTTAGTGTTGTCCAAAGCCTGTGTTACCTGAACTCCTGCTATCCATCTTGACTACGAACCTTGCCGCCTGCCCCGACCTTCTGCTACGTCTGACCTTGCCTCTGCCTAGTCCTTCTGTCCCACGCCTTCTCAGCAGTCAGCGAGGTTGAGCCATTGCTAGTGGATACAACCTGGTTGCTACTGCCGCAGCAAGACCATCCCGCTTTGCGGCGGGCTCTGGTGAACACCAGTAGCCTCTTAGAACCGGTCCACCAGCACGGTCCACGCCAATCCCTCGCTGACACAGAGGATCCACTACCTGTAAGCCGAATCGTGACACTACTGGCCATAAAACTGGCCCTCGAGGAATGGAGGCACCTGCTGGAGGGGTCCAAATACACAGTTATTATATACACTGATCACAAGAATCTCTCTAATCTTCAGTCTGCCCAACGGCTGAACCCTCGGCAGGCTAGGTGGTCGTTGTTCTTTGCCCGTTTTAACTTTGAGATTCATTTTCGCCCCGCTGACAAGAACATTAGGGCTTACTATCTCTCTCGTTCCTCGGATGCCTCTGAAATGGAAGCCTCCCTGCAACACATTATTCCTCCTGACTGTCTGATCTCTGCTTCCCCAGCTTCCATCAGACAAACTCCTCCTGGAAAGACCTTCGTCCCTCCACACCGGCGCCTCAGGATTCTCAGGTGGGGACACTCCTCACATCTCGCCGGCCATGCTGGCGTCAAAAAAGCCGTCCAGCTCATCTCTCATTTTTATTGGTGGCCCACCCTGGAAGCAGATGTTGCTGATTTTGTTCGGGCTTGTACAGTCTGTGCCTGGGACAAGACTCCTCGCCAGAAGCCTGCCGGTCTCCTTCATCCTCTGCCTGTTCCTGAACGACCATGGTCTCAGATTGCTATGGACTTTATTACAGACTTACCTTTATCCCATGGCAACACAGTTATTTGGGTGGTCGTTGATCTATTCTCCAAGATGGCACATTTTATTCCTCTTCCAGGTCTTCCTTCTGCGCCACAGTTGGCGAAACAATTTTTTGTGCTCATTTTTCGCCTTCACAGGCTCCCTACGCATATCGTCTCGGATAGATGCGTTCAATTTGTGTCAAAATTCTGGAGGGCCCTCTGTAATCAGCTTAAAATCAAATTAAACTTCTCGTCTTCCTATCATCCCCAATCCAATGGGCAAGTGGAGAGAGTTAATCAGGTTCTTGGTGACTATTTGCGACATTTTGTTTCCTCCCGCCAGGATGACTGGGCCGATCTCCTACCATGGGCCGAATTCTCGTACAATTTCAAAGTCTCTGAGTCCTCCGCTAAATCTCCATTCTTTGTGGTGTATGGCCGTCACCCTCTTCCCCCCTCCCCACTCCAATGCCTTCTGGTTTGCCCGCTGTTGATGAGGTGACTCGGGACTTCTCCACCATCTGGAAAGAGACTCAAAAATCTCTCATACAGGCCTCATCCCGGATGAAGAAACATGCCGACAAAAAAAGAAGAACTCCTCCTGTCTTTTCTCCTGGAGACAAAGTGTGGCTCTCCGCCAAGTATATCCGCTTCTGTGTCCCCAGTTATAAACTGGGACCATGTTATCTTGGACCTTTTAAAATCAAATGCCAAATCAACCCTGTCTCCTACAAACTCCTTCTTCCTCCTCCTTCTCTCCGTATTCCCAATGCTTTTCATGTCTCTCTCCTTAAACCACTTATCCTTAACCGCTTCTCTCCTAAGGTTGTTGCTCCTACTCCTGTCCCTGGGTCCTCAGACATCTTCTCGGTTAAAGAAATTCTAGCATCCAAGACGGTCAGAGGTTAAAAAAAAAAATATTTTAGATTGGGAGAATTGAGGCCCGGAGGAGAGGTCATGGGAACCCGAGGACAACATCCTTGACAAGGACCTTATCTACAAATTTTCAGGTTCTAAAAAGAGGGGGAGACCCAAGGGGGGGGGGGTACTGTTACGCCGAGCGCTCCGGGTCCCCGCTCCTCCCCGGAGCGCTCACAGCGTTCTCCTGTTCGCAGCGCCCCGGTCAGACCCGCTGACCGGGTGCGCTGCGATAATGTCCCTAGCCGGGATGCGATTCGCGATGCAGGACGCGCCCGCTCGCGGTGCGCATCCCTACCCGCTACCAGACTCGCTCCCTCGCTCCCCGTCTTTGCGATTTAAAGGGCCGGTGCGCCACTGATTGGCGCATGGTTTTTAATTAGTGTGGTCACCTGTGCACTTCCCTATATTACCTCACTTCCCCTGCACTTCCTGGCCGGATCTTGTTGCCATTGTGCCAGTGAAAGCGTTCCTTGTGTATCCCTAGCCAGTGTTCCAGACCTCTTGCCGTTGCCCCTGACTACGATACTTGTTGCCTGCCCTGACCTTCTGCTACGTCCGACCCTGCTCTTGTCTAATCCCTTGTACCGCGACTATCTCAGCAGTCAGAGAGGTTGAGCCGTTGCCGGTGGATACGACCTGGTTGCTACCGCCGCTGCAAGACCATCCCGCTTTGCGGCGGGCTCTGGTGAAAACCAGTAGCAACTTAGAACCGGTCCACCGACACGGTCCACGCCAATCCCTCTCTGACACAGAGGATCCACCTCCAGCCTGCCGAATCCTGACAAAAAGCTCATAAGTACTGAAAGGATTAATATCTTTTAATAGAAGTCATTTAAAAATCTGTTTAACTTTCTGAAGCCAGTTGATATATAAAAAAAAAGTTTTTTCCTGGATAACCCCTTTAAGGACTTGGGGCGTATGCATATGCCCGTGGGAATTCCGGTCCTCCCATGCTGGGAGATGTAGTTCAGTAACATCTGTCCTTTCAGATTTTACAATTTTAATGACATTTTTGAAAATTGCTGCTCTATTTTGAAGCAAAAAAAAAGCAAAAATATGTCCATTTTATGATGCCAACATAAAGTGGACATATTATATTTGTGAATAAAAATAACATTTATTTGGAATATCCGTTTCCTTATAAGTAGAGAGCTTCAAATTCAGAAAAATGCAACATTTTCAAAATTTCCATGAAATTTGGGGATTTTTCACCAAATAAGGATGCAAGTAATGCTGAAAATTTACCACCAAAATAAAGAAGAATATGTCACGAAAAAACAATCTCTGAATCTGAATATTTGGTAAAAGCGTTTTAGAGTTATTAATTCGTAAAGCGACGGTGGTCAGAATTGCGAAAAAGGGCTCAGTCCTTAAGGTGAAAAAGGGCTGCGTCCGCTTAAGGAGCCAGCCATTTTACACCTTAGGACCCGGCCATTTTTTGCACATCTGACCACTGTCACTTTAAACATTAATAACTCTGGAATGCTTTTACTTATCAATCTGATTCCGAGACAGTTTTTTCATGACATATTCTACTTTAACATAGTGGTAAAATTTTGTGGTATCTTGCATCCTTTCTAACTTTGAAGCTCTCTGCTTGTAAGGAAAATGGATATTCCCCCAAAAAAAATTTTATTCACATATACAATATGTCCACTTTATGTTTGCATCATAAAATTTACATGTTCTTACTTTTTGAAGACACCAGACGGCTTCAATTTTCCAATTTATCGCAAAATTTCCAAACTCACAATTTTTCAGGGACCAGTTCAGGTTTGAAGTGGATTTGAAGGGTCTTCATATTAGAAATACCCCACAAATGACCCCATTATAAAAACTGCACCCACCAAATTATTCAAAATAACATTCAGTCAGCGTTTTAACCCTTTAGGTGTTTCACAGGAATAGCAGCAAAGTGAAGGAGAAAATTCACAATCTCCATTTTTTACACTCGCATGTTCTTGTAGACCCAATTTTTTAATTTTTACAAGGGGTAAAAGGAGAAAATGTATAATTATATTTGTAGCCCAATTTCTATCGAGTAAGCATATACCTCATATGTCTATGTAAAGTGTTCGGCGGGCGCAGTACAGGGCTCAGAAGCGAAGGAGCGACAAGGGGATTTTGGAGAGTACGTTTTTCTGAAATGGCTTTTGGGGGGCATGTTGCATTTAGGAAGCCCCTATGGTGCCAGAACAGCAAAAAAAAAAAACACATGGCATACCATTTTGGAAACTAGACCCCTTGAGGTACGTAACAAGGAATAAAGTTAGCCTTAATACTCCATAGGTGTTTCACGACTTTTGCCTATGTAAAAAAATAAAAATAAAATTTCACTAAAATGTGTGTTTCCCCCCAAATTTCACATTATTGCAAGGGTTAATAGCAGAAAATGCCCCCCAAAATTTGTAACCCCCATCTCTTCTGAGTATGAAGGTACCCCATAAGTTGACCTGAAGTGTACTACGGGCGAACTACAATGCTCAGAATAGGAGTCATATTTGGCTTTTTGAGAGCAAATTTTGCTCTCAAAACTAGACCCCTTGAGAAATGTAACAATGTGTAAAGTGAGCATTTACCCCCCCCCCCCCCCCCACTGGTGTCTGTCAGATCTTTGGAACAGTGGGCTGTACAAAATGTTTAATTGGCACAGCCCACTGTTCCAAAGATCTGTCAGACACCAGTGGGGTGTAAATTCTCACTGCACCCCTCATTACATTCCGTGAGGGGTGTAGTTTCCGAAATGGGGTCACATGTGGGGTTTTGTTTTTTTTGCGTTTGTCAAAACCGCTGTAACAATCAGCCACCCCTGTGCAAATCACCTCAAATGTACATGGCGCACTCTCCCTTCTGGGCCTTGTTGTGCGCCCCCAGAGCACTTTGCGCCCACATATGGGGTATCTCTGTAGTCGGGAGAAATTGCATTACAAATTTTGGGGGCTTTTTTCCCTTTTACCTCTTGTCAAAATGAAAAGTATAGGGCAACACCAGCATGTTAGTGTAAAAAAATGTTTTACATGCTGGTGTAGACCCTTACTTCACCTTTTCATAAGGGGTGAAAGGAGAAAAAGCCCCCAAAATTTGTTAGGCAATTTCTCCCGAATACGGCGATACCCCATAGGTGACCCTAAACCGTTGCCTTGAAATACGACAGGGCTTCGAAGTGAGAACACCATGCGCATTTGAGGCCTGCATTAGGGATTTGCATAGGGGTGGACATAGGGGTATTCTACGCCAGTGATTCCCAAACAGGGTGCCTCCAGCTGTTGCAAAACTCCCAGCATTCTTGGACAGTCAACGGCTGTCCGGCAATACTGGTAGTTGTTGTTTTGCAACAGCTGGAGGCTCCATTTTGGAAACAGTGGCGTACCAGACGTTTTTCATTTTTATTGGGGAGGGGGGCTGTGTAGGGGTATATGTAGTGTTTTTTTTACTTTTTATTTTATTTTGTGTTAGTGTAGTGCAGTGTAGTGTTTTTAGGGTACAGTCACATGGGCAGGGGATTACAGCGAGTTTCCCGCTGCGAGTTTGAGCTGCCGTCCAAAATTTGCTGCATTGCAAACTTGCAGCCTGATACTCACTGTAAGCCCCCTGCCCATGTGAATGTACCCTGTACATTCACAGGGGGGGGGGGGGGGGGGGGGGGCTCCAGCTGTTGCAAAACTACAACTCCCAGCATGCACAGTCTATCAGTGCATGCTGGTAGTTATAGTTTTGCAACAGCTTGAGGCACACGGGTTGGGAAACACTGAGTTAGGAAACAGATAATGTTTCCCAACCAGTGTGCCTCCAGTTGTTGCAAAACCACAACTACCAAACTTTCTCAGGCATGCTGGAAGTAGTAGTTCGGCAACATATTTAGAGCCAGATGTTGCCGAACTACAACTCCCAGCATGCTTGGAGTTGAAGTTTTGCAACATCTGGAGGACTACAGTTTGCAGACCACTAATACAGTGGTTTCCAATCTGTGCCCTTCCAGATGTTGCAAAACTACAACTCCCAGTATGCCAAAACTGTCCAGGCATGCTGGGAATTGTAGTTCTGCAACATCTGAAGGGCCAGATGTTACAGAACTCCAACAGTAAGGGCATGCTGAGGATGTGTAGTTTTGCAACCTCTGGAAGGGCACAGTGGTCCCAAAACTGTGGACCTCCAGAAGTTGCAAAACTGCAACTCCCAGCATGCCCAGATGCCAAGGGCTGTCTGGGCATGCTGGGAGTTGTAGTATACAGGGTCCCAATACAGCAATGCATGTCGCTTTACGGTGACGTGCATTGCTGTAAACGGCCCGAACGCGGCTGAAGAGGAACTCACCTGTCGCAGCCGCTGCTGTCTTCATCGCCGGGATTCGGGTCTTCAGGGATGAGGTAAGTACCAGGGCCCCAGCACTCCCCCGTCCCCCGCCGCGTCCTCGGGTCTTCCTTCCGTCCTCTCAAGGGGCCGGGCGGGGCGGAAGGAAGTAACCCCCCCCCCTGCGATTGGTCGGTTAGCTAACCGAAGAATCGCGGGGGATAGGAGGAGGTGGCAGGCTTGCCACCTCGCTCCTAGCCTCCAGCATGGTCCTGGCTGTCTGTGACAGCCGGGATCATGCTAAATTACCGGGTGGTCGGTTCCCAGAGACCCGATCAGCCAGGTATCGCTGCAGATCGCAAGGGCGATTTCCCTACATGGCCCCCCTCGGCATTTGCCCTGGATGCCTGCTGAAGCATTTCAGCAGGCATCCGCTTCCGATCTCTGCCCGGTGTGCGGCAGGGGCCGGAAAACGCCAGGACGTACGGGGACGTCCTGGGTCCTTAAAGCCCAGGGTGCGGGGATGTCTCCGTACGTCCTGGGTCCTTAATAGGTTAAGGGGTTAATCATGTGGTGAAATATTTTATAACATATATGTCTGATTTAATTGTTTATGATATTTTGTGTCTCTGCTTGTTATTCTACAGGGTGGGGCATTCATATGGATACACCTTAATAAAATGGGAATGGTTGGTGATATTAACTTTTCAAGATGGGTGGTGACCATGTCAGCCATTTTGAAGTCGGCCAACTTTTGTTTTTTCAATAGGAAGAGGGTCATGTGACACATCAAACTTATTGGGAATTTCACAAGAAAAACAATGATGTGCTTGGTTATATCGTAACTTTATTCTTTCATGAGTTATTTACAAGTTCCTGACCACTTATAAAATGTGTTCAATGTGCTGCCCATTGTGTTGGATTGTCAATGCAACCCTCTTCTCCCACTCTTCACACACTGATAGCAACCCCGCAGGAAAAAAGCTAGCACAGGCTTCCAGTATCCGTAGTTTCAGGTGCTGCACATCTCGTATCTTCACAGCATAGACAATTGCCTTCAGATGACCCCAAAGATAAAAGTCTAAGGGGGTCAGATCGGGAGACCTTGGGGGCCATTCAACTGGCCCACGACGACCAATCCACTTTCCAGGAATGCTCTGACCTAACACCCATAATGTGGTGGTGCATCATCTTGCTGAAAAAACTCAGGGAAAGTGCCAGCTTCAGTGCATAAAGAGGGAAACACATCATCGTGTAGCAATTTTGCATATCCAGTGGCCTACATGATTATGTGTTTCCCTCTTTATGCACTGAAGCTTGCACGTTCCCTGAGTTTTTCCTGCAAGATGGTGCACCACCACATTATGGGTGTCAGGTCCGAGCATTCCTATATGAACAGTTTCCTGGATTGGTCGTCGTGTGCCAGTTGAATGGCCCCCAAGTTCTCCCGATCTGACCCCCTTAGACTTTTATCTTTGGGAAATCTGAAGGCAATTGTCTATGCTGTGAAGATACGAAATGTGCAGCACCTGAAACTACAGATACTGGAAGCCTGTGCTAGCATTTCTCCTGCAGTGTTGCTATCAGTGTGTGAAGAGTGGGAGAAGAGGGTTGCATTGACAATCCAACACAATGGGCAGCACATTGAACACATTTTATAAGTGGTCAGAAACTTGTAAATAACTCATGAAAGAATAAAGTTACGTTAAAACCGAGCACATGATTGTTTTTCTTGTGAAATTCCCAATAAGTTTGATGTGTCACATGACCCTCTTTTTATTGAAAAAACTAATGTTGGCCAACTTAAAAATGGCCGCCATGGTCACCACTCATCTTGAAAAGTTTCCCCCCTCACATGTACTAATGTGCCACAAATAGGAAGGTAATATCACCAACCATTCCCATTTTATTAAGGTGTATCCATATCAATGGCCCACCCTGTACATCGGTAAGACTATTCGCCCATTATTCCATAGAATACGTGAACATTTTTATTCTATATGTACAGGTAAAGGATGTCCCCGTTTTACCACACACATGATTGATAGTCACAATGGGGACATAGAGGGAGTCCGTTTTGTAGGATTACAATATATTCATAATTCTGAGAGCAGCTTGGATAGACATACCAGGTTACTCCAGGCGGAAGCCAGGTGGATAATCCGGACTGGAGCCACCAGCAGACTGGGACTTAATGACAGAAATTATCTGTCAGCCTTTTTGTAGAGTTGATATCACAATGGAATATATGTCATGCTGTCATTTATGTAAGCGACTACATAAGATTCATATGTATATGTATTTCTCATTATTTATTACATAACACTGTTTTATTAGTTTGTTTGCATGAAGGGTTAATGGAAGGTACCACCCTCCTTCCCAGCTCACCTTGATAAAGCGTCATAATGACGTGAAACAATTGCGCTGTTTGTTGGTTTGTGCATCCTCATGTACCCGCTCCAAGCAATAAAGCTGCAGGTTGCATGAAGTTTCCAGAGTGCAGTGTCATTCATCCCTTACCAGATATTGTATCCGCCTTGCTGCTGGACACAAGCAGGATAGTCTGCTGCATGTCCGATAACCTCCGGACAGGATCCAGCCTCTGATTGACGAGACTCCACAGGTGGAGTGGTGCCAACCATTCTCTTACCTCCGGTATGTTGATTTATATTGAAGTAAAATTAAGTCGTAATATATCTAGAGCCTAATTGGTGATTTTCTATGATTATATACTTTCACACTATGAAAGTGGCTACATTACAAACGGACGTTAAGAGCTCTTTTCTTTTTTCTTTTACCGCCCTTAACGTCCGTTATTGTAACGGAGCCTAACGGGAGTCATAACGGCAAAGAGTATCCCATTCACTCGAATGGGATTCCTCTAATGTCCGTTAGAACTCCCGTTATTGCAACCGAAGATAGCGGGAGAAGATGACGTCATAAGTACAATTTTTTCTCCTGCTATCTTCCTAACGGACGTCACCTACCGTGCACAAACGGTAGTATGAAAGGAGCCGTATTAAAAGTTTTTGCAAACAACAGGTACACATTAAGACTGGTACTTTACCGATACTGCAGTCAAGCACATAATGAATGTTTATTTCAACAAGTGCCACTGCACACACTCTGTGCATTCATTTATAAATATCACTCTTGTGTTAAACTCAGTAAAGAAGTACTCCAGCATATCTGCAGGCTGATTCTGAAGTTTAAAACATCAAATTCTAATATATGGAACAGTTTTTAGTCACTGAACTGCAGTTACAACAGACACAGAAGAAACTAGTGGCACCAGTACCTTGTTATGCAGCTCCACGAGATGGACCATAAAAGGTATTCGGGAAACCAGCCAGAAATAATCAGAAAGCGGTGGTGCTAGGACAATGAAAATGTAATAAATGCAATAATAAGAAAAAACGGGTGTCCTGCACTCACCGTATAGATTCTGGATCTTCAGCTTCCATCTCGGGCTGCTAAACCGGCATTGGAGACAAGGTGGCGTGCGGCGCTCAGAGGCATCTGAGTGCCCCACGCCACCTTGTCTCCGATGCCGGTTTTGCAGCCCGAGATGGAAGTTGAAGATCCAGAATCTATACGGTGAGTGCAGGACACACATTTTTTCTTATTATTGCACTGAACTGCAGTTACTTGAACTACCCTTGTATAGTCAAATAACATTTATTCTCAATGACATCCTGCCATTATCTAATCCTAACCTACTGACAAAAATCTTAGGTGAATAATTGCATTTTTTTCCCCTGAATTACTTATTTACAAATTATGGGGATGAACTGAAAATTGGTAGTCATGAAATGGGTTGAATATATTTTTATTTATATATTTATTTAATTGATTATTTACTTATTGTATCACTTACAGGCCTGCCAGTTGTGTTGATATTTGGTATTTGGTATTTTTGTACATATTGGTTGTTGTGCACCCATATTAAACATTTTTTTCTAAATGATATCCAAGTAGATAAGGACACCCAATTCCTTCTTTTGCTCTGTTATTCCCAGTCATATTCTTATGATGTGTATATGTATATGGTTAAAACTGCAGCCTAGTAAGTTTTTCTACATTAAAATGTATTTATCATGCTGTTGCCCAAGCTGCCAGCTTATATTCATCTTTCTGTAAAATTTTCCAATCAAACAGATTGTTAAGCATTCTATAAAGTTTTAGATCACTAGCAAAACTGGACACTTCACCTTTAATCCAATCCATAAGGTCACTAATTAAGAGATAAAAGAATTAAGAATAAAGAGATAAAAGAGTTAAGCCAACTACAGATCCTTGTGGTTTCCCACTGCTGACTTTGAGGGTATATAGACATTGTGGTTGCCATTATTGTTGTGAGCACAGATGGAAAGTATGTGTTTAAAATCTCAGCCTTCCCTTTCTTCTCTATTATTATATCCCCGTGGGCTGATATTATGCGATTTTTTCGTCTGGTATTTATATTTTATTCAGTATCTTGGGAATGTAGCAAATTCTGCTCCTGTGGCTAACTTTGCAGGCTGGATTTCATTTTTAAAGTTTGTAAAGTTGAAAAGTTTTTGTTTTTCACCACAAAAATTAACACTTTATGGTAACTGTTGCCAAAATGCTCCGAGATCTGCACATCCAATATTGTATCTGGTTTGTATGACTAGACTAAGGGC
Source organism: Hyla sarda (assembly GCF_029499605.1). NCBI lineage: Eukaryota > Metazoa > Chordata > Amphibia > Anura > Hylidae > Hyla > Hyla sarda. The sequence continues at coordinate 86,956,979 of NC_079198.1, forward strand.
CTTATTACAAAGGTGATTATCAGTTTAATAGGCCAATAATTGACTGTAGTAATAGGCTAAGGAATCAGCCAATGAATGAGCAGTTGCCTTTTTGTTGACTGGTCGTGTGCTCTTCAAGGTCAGTAGTTAGCACTGTTGCCTTGCAGCACTGAGATCCTAGGTTCAAGTTCCTCCAAGGACAACATCTGCAAAGAGTTTGCATGTTCTCTCCGTGTTTGTGTGAGTTTCCTCTCACAATTCAAAACCTACATATAGGTGAATTTAGATTATGGGTACAGGGGCCTATTTGAGTGATGACCAGTTATATTGGCACTATATAAATACAGGAATTCTTATTTTGACATGTTTAAAAATTATTGTTCGTCAATCGCACAGCTCAATGGCTGTCTGATACTGAGTTGTGTAATAGGCACAGTAAATGAGGGGTCCATCTAGGAAAACGGTGCTCATATTGGGCAAGGGTTATTATTTTTGTAGTAGAATTTTGTAGTAAATTTCATAAGGTGATTTTAGTACGTACCTGCTGAACAGTAATGGACATGCTTAGGAAGGATCTGTGCTTGTCTTGGGGCTAAATGGCTATGTTGTGAGTCCACCATAACATTGTGGATAGCTTTCTGTGAACTGGCGTTTCCTGTTTCAGTTTTTCTTTTTCATTTTCTTTCCTCCCACACATCATCCACCCCACCCATTGAAACATAAATGAGTTGCATCCATTCAAAAGACCTGTGATTTTCAATCAAGGTTGCATTAGTTGCAGATTGATCTCTCTCCCACCAAGCGATCGCTCCACCCATTGAAACAGACAGGCTCCCTGTCATCAGCTGACTAGTGAGTCAGGTCTCAGCTACATTGCAGCCGGAGAAATGTGGCCGAGTCATTTTGTATGCTGTTAAAAATAACTATTGGGGTGAAAATCACAGAAGAATTGTGAGAAAACCGTCACACACAGGTACATATGCTATATTATGTACAACACTAACTTTACAGCCCCTGTAGCATAGTCAAATAAAAAAAAAGTCTGGAATACCCCTTTAAACCTGTTCTGCTGTTGTGGTGGTTGTGGTGGTTTATAGCAAACTTACCTGAATGTTTTTTTTTGAAAGCTATACATCCTTTGTCTTGTTATTATTGAAAGATGGACACTTAAAAAAACAATTAAAACGAGTAATCCAATCCTTCTGTGCTGCTTATTTCCTTCAAAGTCCCCAGCTGTATACCGGTCTTAACCATATGAATATATGAAGAAGTCTTTGTTGCAGTGAGTATGGGATTCTATATGATTTAGTCTATGTTGATTTTGTCTGCATATTTATCTGCAGTTACAATTGAGTTACTTCACTATTATCACTGCTGTGTGAAGCACATTAGAGACTTTTTACCCAGTAAATATACTACTATAGTATTCTTAAAGGAACAGTGATCAACTCTCCACTGATCCACTTAAAAACCTGTATCTTTTCAGCTTGGTAACAAAGAGATTGTATCTGCTTGGTTTGCACAGAACTTTAAATAAGTATGATGACTAGTTCTGCCAGAACACGTAGGGTTAATGCTTTCTAGCCCTGTTGTTATTTTGTAGCTGGGACTACGCCTCTGTGCTTCTGGGTGTGGTTCAGCTTGCAGAATAAATTTGAATCATCCTGCTAGCTGCACAGGGATATATAAGGAAGTCTTTCTCAGTCATGCCTTGCCTATGAAAGTTCTTGCAAATGAAACTAGCTACCTCTGTTTTATTATTGTCTATCTGTCTCTGTTACTTTTTGGCTAGGCTTTTGACTACTCTTTGGCTCTCTGTTATTGTAATCCGTTCCCTCCTGGCTTTGACTTGGCTCGTTGACTTCATATTCAGTGTGTGTATGTGTTTAGATTTTATTCTGTTAGTTTTGTGTGCCTCGAACTGTTCCCTACCTTTGTCAGTTTTTGTAGTTTAATGTTTTGACCAGTGATTGTCCATCACTTATTTCGGAAGGGATTGGCACCGTGGTTGTGGACCTGCTGCCTAGGACAGGGACAGAGGGAGTGATCAAGTTCAGGACTGCACTCTATTCCACATTTTTTTTTTGCTTGGATTCTTACTATACTTAACACTACATGTACATTTCTATGTATAAAAGTGTTGCTTGGGCTCACAGGGGATACATCAGGTTAGCCAAACCACCCTGTCATGTGACATTAGTATTTATTGCCCCAAAGGGACTACTACCGCCAGCTAGCCTGCACTTCCATCTTGTTTGACCTTTGGGCTAAAACAAAAGGGCAGAAGTAATCAACTGAGCAATGTTTATTTCTTCTAAGCTATTCTCAGAGAGCCAAATGTAATGGTCTCTGATGAGAGCGGAAAAGGATCAATGCAGAAGTGTACCTGCTAAGCTTTTTTCAGTTTAGCTGTGCTTTACTCTCCAGGGAGAGTGGAGTAAGCAACGTACAGATCTATAGTAAGTCTATGAAACCTTCTATAAAGCCATGTAATGCACACAGCTTACTGAGTTGAGATGAGCAAAAATGAATGTCCGCAGAACTCAGCTGAGTCCTTCTACTGCCTAGTAAAAGAGATTGCAGGAATCTTAGCACCTATGATAAAAAAAAAATCTGGAATGCCAATATGATAGGTAAAAACAAAAATTTGTCTTGTAAAAAATTAGCCATTATTTAGGTATGTGTAAGCAAGCCGCTGGTTATCTGGTGGATGGGAGGTATGTATCATGAGGCTTCTTGCCTCAGGGACATAAGACTGGAATTTGGGTCTAGATATTGGGAGTGTTTCAGCTTCTAAAGATAAAGTCACTCCCATGTTCCAGTTCGGTTGTGTGTTAGAGGCCTGTGCTGGAATTACAGGTGTGTGATCTCTGTCAGAGAGCAAGAGAAGGAATTTCTCTGCTGCAAAACCAATGCAACATTGGATGCTGATACACTGCACCAAAAAGACGGATTTTTGGAACTAAATCTGCCAAGTTTTGGGTGATGGTGATATAAAGAATATGATGTAAGGGACATTTTAGGATTCTGTTTTACTGCATGCATGTAGCAAGCCAACCCTATTGCTGTATGTGAACTGCTACAATAATCCCAGAACTATTGAACTGTGAACCTACCTGTTTAGTTCTGTTTGCTTAGTAGAAAGGGTCCTGTTCTACATATGTTAAAAGTAAAAGAAACGGTTATTCCAGCCTTAAATATTTATGGCAGAATATTTATGGTTCCACCTCTAGGACCCACACCTATCTCACGAATGAGCGGCTTAGCATATAGCTTTCTTTCCATTCTCTTTTGGGAGTTACAAAAACAATCATTTGGGAGACCTGTACATTCCCTTTAGAAACTTTATATATTTATTTTTAATTTTATTTAGAATGTATCCATTTCTGCTAAACCTGCCATCTTGCTGCATATAGCTTATCTTTTAAACATTAAGTATTTTTCTCTCTCTTTGAGAGAGAATCATTATACTTGCCATTTATCCTCTAAGTGAATATGACCGCATAACAACAAACTGATTCAGTAGTTATAAATAAAACATAAATCATATTTCTTTAAAATATGGTTTTTGCTTTTTTTTGTAAAGTTTTGAAAAGATGTATCTCTGACAAATAGGTATACATTTTAATTACAGGTTATATTTACTTTTCAAACCACTTTTTTAAACTTTCCAATTATACTTATTTAAAACTATTCTACTGTTCAGTGTATTCTGCTCCCTCACAGCAAGGTGTCTCCATGGTTGCAGACTACAAACCCTTTGTGTGTAGTCTGATCCTGCTTTCAAGCATTCTTCCCTTCCAGCTTTCCCCTTTTCTACAGTCTAAAGGTTAGAATGAAGATTCAGCAAATGGTAAAACATGAACACAAGACTGCAGAACCAGGCTGCATGCAGACTTTGTGGTCTATAACTATGAAGATGCCAATGTCTGCATACAGATTCTTTAAAGGGGTGATCCATCATAGGGTAACTTTAGTACTTACCTGCCAGACAGAAATGGACATGCTTAAGAAGGATCTGTGCTTATCTTGGAGCTAAATGGCTATGTTGTGAGACCACTATAATGCTGGGGCTTTCTTTTTGTGAAATGGCTTTTTCCTGTTAGAGTTCCTTCCCTCCAACTAAGAGTCCCATGATCCCTTGTTTGTAAGTGTGAGGTCACTTTTTTCCCTCTCACATATTGGCCACACCACCCATTGAGGCACACCTGAGTTGTCTTCCATGTTGTGCTGTAAACAATAGACCAGTGTTTTCCAACCAGGGTGCCTCCAGCAGCTGCAAAACTACAATTCCCTCCCATGCCACCCATTGAAGCAGACAGGCTGCCTTTGAACTACTGACTATAATATAGTGTCTTGGGCCACACTGCAACCTGAGAAAGCCTGAGACGACCCTTATTTTATATGCTGTTAACAATTAACATTGGGGGCAAAAATCACGCAAGAAGTTTGAGACCAGCTATCAAACACAGGTACAAACACTATATTATGAACCACACTATCTTTACAGCCCTGTAGCATAGTAAAAAAAAAAATCCTGGAATACCCTTTTAAATATGCTGCTTTATGTAGGGGCAACCACAGGTCCAAACTCCTAGTTAGACAAAGAGACAGAAAATATGTTTATATCACATATGGCTTATGGATTAATTGAAAAAATACAGAGGAATTTTAAGTTTTAAGACAATATATTCATTCATGGAGGGAAGAGGGACCCTTTTTTCATGAATACATTGGACTTTCCATACAATTCTCATTAATTTGAAAAGCAATTATCAGCTTCATCCCAAAGTATAAATGTTAAGATAACTTGCATAAATGATGAAAGCATCTGATCACATAGTAACAGTGATGGGTGCTGTGTTAAGGTAGCCCCCTTTCTTCTGAACTCAATATCACTACTTACCAGCCAGGAAGTTCTAGGCATTAGTACATAGTGACATAGTTCATAGTAACATAGTTGATAAGGTCGAAAAAAGACCAGAGTCCATCAAGTTCAACCTATATCCCTAATGAGTCCCTACTGAGTTGACATAGGTCTAGAATCCATAACCTGTAATGTTATTATTCTCCAAAAATGCATCCGGACCCCTTTCAAATTCTTTTATAGAGTTCACCATGACCACTTCCTCTGGCAGAGAATTCCACAGTCTCACTGCTCTTACAGTAAAAAACCCCCGTCTGTGCTGGTGTAGAAACCTTATTTTCTCTAGACATAGAGGATGCCCCCTTGCTATGGATACAGTCCTGGGTATAAATAGATCATGGGAGAGATCTCTGTACTGTCCCCTGATATATTTATACATAGTTATTAGGTCTCCCTTAAGCCTTCTTTTTTCTAAACTAAATAACCCTAATTCTGATAATCTTTCTGGGTACTGTAATCCTCCCATTCCCTGTATTACCCTGGTTGCCCGTCTTTGAACTCTCTCCAGCTCCACTATATCTTTCTTGTACACTGGTGCCCAGTTCTGTACACAGTATTCCATGTGTGGTCTAACTAGTGATTTGTACAGCGGTAAAATGATTCCTTGTCATGGGCATCTATGCCCCTATTGATGCACCCCATGATTTTATTTGCCTTGGCAGCAGCTGCCCGACACTGGTCACTACAGGTAAATTTACTGTTACTAAGACTCCTAAGTCCTTTTCCACGTCAGACGTCCCAACTGTGCCCCTATTTAATACATAATCCCAGCCCAGATTTTTCCTCCCCATGTGCATTACCTTACATTTATCAGTGTTGAACCTCATCTGCCACTTCTCAGCCCAAACCTCCAACTTGCAGAAAGAAATGGGGACTTAACCTTTCAATTTATACAACAGGGGTGCTCCTAACAGCAAATATATGCAATATATCACACAAAAAAAGAAAGGAATTGCTGCAAAAGTTACTAAGCAAATTGCATCTTTATTATGGGTAAACACATAGAGATACATGAGATGACACAAGAACATTTAAAAGGAATTAAAAAGCTCACAAAGCGAGCAAAGCACAACATGGGGAGGGGTCATGAACCCCCTTACCCCAAACCCTGTCCTGCAAAGTATTAGATGTAATAATGCTGCTACTCCAAAGTGCTCAGTGCATACAGTATGGTAAATAATGATACAATAATACCCAAAGTGCAGGGAAATAATAGGCAAAAAAACAATAAGAAGTAGCAAACCACAAACGGAGGAGCAGGTAAAGGAATGGTGCTGGACAGGATAGCTGGAACCCCACGCATTCTGTCACTCTGTGGTGGCTTCCTCAGGGGTGTTGTGCCAAAGTGTCCTGAGTCTCTCTTTATATATCATACATATTTAGTAGTGATACCTGACAGGTGGAGTGTCTGTTCCGAAGTCGTACATGGTGCCGGGCACACACCACAACTTGGCGTATACTTCCGCCCTGTGCTTTGTGCGGGCTCTTCACTGATGATTACATTGCGCATGCGCTAGCAGCCTTATTGCACTGAGTCTAGCGTACTGCGTAGTGTATTGACACCCGTGACTCGGAAAAGAGTCATGTGAGTCATCATGTGATTACATGAACATCCCTATACTAAAAACCTAATAGAGATGCTGCGCATGCGCTAGATGGTACCAGCACTTAAGTATTATTAAACAAAATTGAAAAACCAATAATATAGGCCACAGGGGTATCTATAGAAACAACAAATTCACATGAATTATAGGAATTGTGCAAGATATATATGCAAAAGATAAATCATGTAAAACAAATAGGCAATCATGATGCCCCTCTATATTTTATGCATAGCATCATGATTACCTATTTGTTTTACATGATTTATCTTTTGCATATATATCTTGCATAATATCTATAAATCATGTGGATATGGTGTGTTTATAGATACCCCTGTGGCCTATATTATTGGTTTTTCATTTTTGTTTATTATTACTTACGTGCTGGTACTATATAGCGCATGCACAGCATATCTATTAGGTTTTTAGTATGGGGACGTTCATGTTATCACATGATGACTCACGTGACTCGTTTCCAAGTCACGGGTGTCAATACACTATGCAATACGCTAGACTCAGCGCAATAACGCTGCTTGCGCATGCTCAATGTAATTATCAGTGGGCCGGAAGCGCCCGCATGTAGCACAGGGTGGAAGCACACGCCAGCATGTGGCATGCGCCTGGTGCCATGTACGACTTCGGAACAGACACTCCACCTGTCAGGTATCACTACTAAATATGTATGATATATAAAGAGAGACTCAGGGCACTTTGAGGAAATCACAACAGAGGAACGGAATGCGAGGGGTTCCAGCTATCCTGTCTTGCATCATTCCTTTACCTGCTCCTCCATTTGTGGTTTGCTACTTGTTATTGTTTTTTTTTTTTTTTTTTGGGTTGCCTATTTTTTGCCTGCACTTTAGGTATTATTGTATCATTAGTTACCATACTGTATGCACTGTGCACTTTGGAGTAGCAGCATTATTACATCTAATACTTTGCAGGACAGGGTTTAGGGTAAGGGGGTTCATGGCCCCTCCCCATGTTGTGCTTTGCTCGCTTTATAAGCTTTTTAATTGCTTTTAAATGTTCTTGTGTCACCTCATGTATCTCTATGTGTTTTTCCTCAATAAAAATGTAATTTGCTTAGTAACTTCTTTTGGGTGTGCACTTTATGCAGCAATTCCATTCTTTTTTCGTGATACAAACCTCCAACCTATAACAGTGCACTGTCCTCTATAGTGTTTACTGCTTTACAGTGTTTAGTATCATCTGCAAAGATTGCTACTTTACTATTCAACCCCTCTACAAGTTCATTACTAAATATATTAAATAGAACAGGACCCAAGACTGACTCCTCGTCTGTTTTCAGTCAACTGAGAACAACCAATCACACACTAGTAACAGTCACCCAATCAGAATAAGTACCATTAATAACCACCCTCTGTTTTCTGTCACTGAGCCAGTTACTTATCCACTTGCACATATTTTCCCCCAGTCCAAGTATTCTAATTTTATGCACCAACCTTTTATGTGGCAAATTCCAGATATACAACATCCAGTAATTGCCCCTAGTCCAGTCTGGAGCTCACCTCTTCATAAAAGATGTTCAAGATAGTTTGAGAGGACCGATCCCTCATAAAGCCATGCTGATATGGGGTCATACATTTATTTTTATCATTATCCCTCTCTACTCCCATTGGGTTACTTCCAGTGGGGAACTTAGAAAATATCTTCTAGATATTACATTCTAGCCAGATTTCATGAAAGACAGATATTCAATAAACAAAAAAAAAAACATTTAGTCATAGGATTCTATTACAAAACCATAAATGGGGCCTAAATACACCATTATGACTATTAAGATTTCCCTACTGCATAGTAATAATATAGTAATGCACATTGTACAGACAAAGTCTACTTAGTCACATTACAACACGCAAGTGAGGTCCTAGTAGAAGGAAGGGAAATGATGTACACCATAAAGTAATAACACAAGAAAAACGTATGTGAAAATAGATCATCTACATGCACAGTAATGTCACACCAAGAAAAAAAATCTAAAGAAAATAATGCAAAAATTATGTATTTTTTAATTTGTACAGTTTGAATAGGAAGTGTAGAAATCACTGAAAAAAGTTTAGAAGCTCGTCTGTTGTCAGTCAACAGAGAACAACCAATCACACATCCACCACATAGTTAAACCACAGAAAATGTTTCAATGGATCACACATAATGTATAAAAAATATTCACTTTATTTACAAAAAATATATAAAACTATTCATAAAAATGGACAAAAAGCAGCAGCAGGTGAATGATATTCACATAGTAATCATATGCAGCACAGTAACATGATGATCAAGAAAATAGTTGCAGTGGTGTAGAATAGTAAACAATACCACACTAAGAGCTAGTAGAGCTAAAGTCACCATAAAGTAGCCATAAAGTGCATGTGCAAAACACTTTAAAAGTATAACTATAATGTGGGATAAGGACCAGTGCAGCCCTGTGTTCCCTCCAACCATTGTTCCTACTAACTAATCAATGGTCTCCACACTCATCAAGTACACAGGGTTTACACTATATAGAAAAGTCCCACAGACCAGGTCAAAACCAGGCACGTCAGAGGCTGAATCACCAACCGGAGAGAGTGGTATGGAAACAGGAAAAAGAGTCAGAGCCAGAAGGATAGAGACAGACCCAAGCACCAAGGGCAGATATCAATCATGTCAGAACCAGATCAGAAGACAGAAGAAAAGGTCAGAAGTCACAACAAAGTCCAGGCAGGAAGCACAGGAAGGTTAGTGAGGGTATAAACTCCAATTACAGATGTCTGTGGTCAGCTGTTGCCTGAGTTAAATGGATTGGATCCTGAACATGTGGAATGCTGGTGCCACACCTGATTGGCTCAGCGTCCCACTTACTGATTGGGTGATCTGCCCCAACTTCTCTGCTGATATGTAAACAGGATGCTGGTTGAAAAGAGCACCACTGGAAGGCACTGCCCAGAGGATATTGGCGCAGATTTACTAAACTGCGTGAGAGAAAAAGTGGAGTGATTTTCCCACAGCAACCAATCACAGCTCAGCTTTCATTTTACCTCAGCTCGTTAGCTGAGCTGTGATTGGTTGCTGTGTGAAAATTCCTCTTTTAAAAAAAAAATCTCACACAGTTTGATAAATGTCCCAATTATGATCTCTATAACCATGGATGGCGTATAAATGAAACCCTAACAAAAGCGGGTTGCAAGATTGAGTGGGTTGTTTTTTAATAATACCCTACAAATTTATTTTTGTTTTACATAGCATTTTATAATAAAAATAAAAGGTGCAAACAACCTCCCATGTAGAAAAAAACAAAAAAAAAAAATTAAAATACTCTTAGAAAGCGAAGACAAAAAATGAAAAAATAAAGTTTGCTGCATTCTTAAGGGATTAATCAAGCACTCTGGGAAACCTCTATTTTTCCCATGATACTTCTTGTTTTGCAGAGAGAAAGGGGGCAGAGATTCACAGCACTGAATTCTCATATCACAAAAGGTACATTCAGCCTGTCTCCTTTTCTCCCTGTTACTGCAGCTCTCATTCAAGAGAGCAGTGCCAGGCAGTATCCCACAAGGCACACGAAAAATCTGAACACAGAAGCAATAGGTAGCTTAATCAGGGAAGATATATAACTCTGCATTCCTGGTCGACAGAGATAGCAGTGGCAGGAGCAGTATTCTATGTATAAATAAATGTAAAAGTATGTATAAATTAAGGGAGATACAGATAGAATTGGATAGAAAGGGGATGGTTCATAGAGCTTTCAGGAGGGACCTAAAAGGTAAAGGTGTAACCCTTTAGTTTAAAAGAAGCCCTGTTACTGGTGGAATGATTGGTGGCCACATCACCCAGCTGCAGTAATAATTGCATGTGATAATAGTTCAACTACTTCATGGCTTTATTTCTCTTCACCTAAATATTCATAGTTACATAGGTACATAGTTAGTACGGTCGAAAAAAGACATATGTCCATCAAGTTCAACAAGGGAATTGAAGGGTAGGGGTGTGGCGCGATATTGGGGAAGGGATGGGATTTTATATTTCTTCATAAGCATTAATGTTATTTTGTTCCAGGAATGTATCTAATCCTGTTTTAAAGCTGTTAATTTTTCTTGCTGTGACCAGTTCCTGAGGTAGACTGTTCCATAAATTCACAGTCCTCACGGTAAAGAAGGCGTGTCGCCCCTTGAGACTAAACTTTTTCTTCTCCAGATGGAGGGAGTGCCCCCTCGTCCTTTGGGGGGGTTTAACCTGGAACAGTTTTTCTCCATATTTTTTGTATGGGCCATTTAAATACTTATATACGTTTATCATATCCCCCCATAAACATCTCTTCTCAAGACTAAACAATTGTAACTCCTTTAATCGCTCCTCATAGCTAAGATGTTCCATGCCCCATATTAGTTTAGTCGCGCGTCTCTGCACCCTTTCCAGCTCCACAGTGTCCCTTTTACGTACAGGCGACCAAAACTGAACAGCATATTCCAGGTGAGGCCGTACCAATGCTTTATATAAAGGGGGAGTATTATGTCCCTGTCCCTTGAGTCCATGCCTCTTTTGATACATGACAATATCCTGCCGGCTTTGGAAGCAGCAGCCTGACATTGCATGCTATTCTGTAGTCTGTGATCTACAAGTACACCCTGATCCTTCTCTACCAGTGACTCTGCCAGTTTAATCCCCCCTAAGACATAGGACGCATGCAGTTTATTAGTACCCAGAGGCATAACTTTACATTTATCCACATTGAACATCATTTGCCAAGTGGATGCCCAAACATTTAGTCTATCCAAGTCATCTTGTAACTTATGCACATCCTCTATAGACTGTACCGTGCTACAAAGCTTGGTGTCATCTGCAAAGATAGAAACAGAGCTGTTAATACCATCCTCTATATTATTGATAAATAAATTAAACAACAGCGGGCCCAGTACAGAACCTTGGGGTACACCACTAATTACCGGGGACCAATCAGAGTATGAATCATTGACCACCACTCTCTGGGTACGATCCATGAGCCAGTGTTCAATCCAGTTACAAACTAAAATTTCCAAACCCAAAGACCTTAACTTTCCTGTCAGACGTCTATGAGGGACAGTATCAAACGCTTTAGCAAAATCCAGAAACACTATATCCACAGCCATTCCTCTGTCAAGGCTTCTACTCACCTCTTCATAAAAGCAAATTAGATTGGTTTGACAACTTCTATCCTTAGTAAACCCATGCTGGCTATCACTTATAATACAATTATCCCCAATGTATTCCTGTATGTAATCCCTTATAAGTCCTTCAAACAATTTACCCACAATGCTCGTTAAACTTACCGGTCTATAATTTCCTGGGGCCCTTTTTGAAGATTGGCACCACATTCGCCTTGCGCCAGTCCCTTGGCACAATACCAGACACCAGTGAATCTCTAAATATCATGAACAGGGGTACAGATATTACTGAACTTACCTCTCTAAGAACTCTTGGGTGCAATATACCTGGCCCTGGAGATTTGCTTACATTTAAATTATTTAACTTACCTTGTACCATCTCTACATTAAGCCAGTTCAGTACATTACATGATGTGTTACCAGCACTGACCTGTCCAATGTCAGCTCCTCCTTCTTCCCTAGTATGTACAGAACTAAAGAACCCATTCAGTAGCTCCGCTTTCTCTTTATCGCCTGTGACAACCTCCCCATTATCATTATTAAGGGGTCCTACATGCTCTGTCCTTGTTTTTTTTTTGCATTTATATATCTAAAAAAAATATTTAGGATTAGTTTTGCTTTCTTTGGCCACCTGTCTCTCGTTTTGAATTTTTGCTGTTTTTATTAAATTTTTACAGATTTTATTACTTTATTTAATATATATATATATATATATATATATATATATATATATATATATATGAAAACCTAAATCATTTTTAGAATGCAATTAATAGCCATAAGAAGCATCCTTACAATTTAGCCCTGAGAGTTGTTGTTAAAGGGGTACTCCAGTGAAAACCTTTTTTCTTTTAAATCAACTGGTGGCAGAAAGTTAAACATATTTGTAAATTACTTCTATTAAAACATCTTAATCCTTCCAGTACTTATTAGCTGCTGAATGCTACAGAGGAAATTCCTTTCTTTTTGGAACACTGATGACATCACGACCACAGTGATCTCTGCTGACGTCTCTGTCCATTTTAGGAACCATGCAGAGCAGATGTATGCTATGGGCAGCATGGTGGCTCTGTGGTTAGCACTGCTGCCTTGAAGTGCTGGGGAATTGGGTTCAAATCCCACTAAAGACAACAATGTTATTATTATTATAATAACGTCAGCAGAGAGAACTGTTCTCGTGATGTCATCAGAGAGCATTCCAAAAAGAAAAGAAAAGCGGTCAGATTTGCAAAAAAGGGCTTCGTCCTAGAGGTGAAAATGGGCTCCGTCCTTAAGGGGTTAAGCCCCTTTGGTCCATATACATCTTTTTACACTGGTGATTATAATGCTGAGGATGACATAGGGATCCCATTGCCTTTGTTTATACCCCACAATCACTACAGCTGTTAGTTAGGTGGCACAACTAAATGTTAGAAGAATGTACCAGCCATATACAGCCATTTATGTTTCTTAAATACTTGCTTCCATTTATGTACACAATGCAGGGAAGGGATGGGTTAAATCACTATCATGCTTGAAGTGGTACTAAAAGGTAAGTTACTTGCATTAATAATACATAAAAAAATCATCAAAGTTTACCATCGTACTACCACCGAGAGTAATTGACTGTGGAAAAGATCTCTCCAATGTCCCTCTGAAATGCATTGAATTCAATGTAGTTATCGCCTCAAACCAGTCACCTTTGTGATCTCCACATCCTATCAAAGAGTATACAGAGAGCACTATCGCCCAGGGGGACAAGTTTTCACAGATCAAAGTGTACTGATGTCCCCGAACAATAGCACTGAGGAGTAAGTAAAGCTTTAGATGTCATGATTATACATTTTGGAGCAGTCTTTTCATGTCAAAGAGTCTGGAACCTATGAGCATATTGGGAGTATATGAAAACATGATTTTAATAAACAATTTTAGAGAACTATAGAAAGCAATACAGATTATTAGTTTCTAGTTTCTGCTCCCCAAACATTCTGCTAAATCCTTTTTTATCTAATGGATTAACAAAATCGGAATAAGAAATATTTACATTTTTGGGGTATTTATATTAAAAAGAATACTCTGCAACTTTGGGATAAAGATTAACTGCATCAAGGATTGATTTTAGGACAAAGTGTTTCAAAGTCAATGTTTTTCACATCCAAGTTTATTGATAGATGTTACACCCTTGATAAAGCAAGTGGGTGAAAACTTTTACCTTGCATACGTGTTGTTTTTTTAATTTTTTTATTACAAAGAGGCTTTTTCGATTACAGTAAAAGAAAAATATATTTTATCCCCTGATTTTGTTTGTTTGCCTACTGACAAAAAAAATGATCAGTGTATAATCTTAATGGTTGGTTTATTATCAGTAAGAGACAGAATATTAGCCAGAAAATCCAGAAAAATGCAATTTATATAAGTTTTATATTATGGATTTGCATTTTACATAGTGAAATAAGTGTAACGCCTCAATGGGTGGACCGGCTGTTCCACATACTGGTTTGTTATAGGGCCAAACTTAGGAACGGAGTGTAAGTGTTCTCCTGGTTTTCCCCCTTAATCCTGTCCCAGGATGTGGAAGTTGGTATTAGCTGCAGAGGAACACCAGGCCGCTGCCATAAGAGGGGTTCTGGTAAGTGGCAGCTGGCTGAGCAGGTCAGAACACCCAGGAGTCAAGAACTGGGGATACAGGCAGGTGAGTGCGAGCTGACACTGGAGATGAGAACACAGCAGGCGGAATCAGATGCAGCAGGGCAGGCCAGGTGATTAAGCAGGGCTGGTGCTGTTAAAACAGCAGAGCTGAATAGCTCAGGTGCAGATGGATGGAACAAGCTTTCTAGCAGAGAAAGGCGAAGTCAGATAGTCCGAGATCATACACTGGAGAGGCTAAACTGGAGCAGGGGGGTCAGGTGGAGACAACGTCAGGAACAGGCACAGGTCAGAAAACTGAAATGTGGGAACACATGTTCGCTTGCAGAAACGAAAGGAGGGCGGAGAGCCCTAAAATAGGTGATGCAGGTCAGGGATTGGAGGGGGAGCAGAATCATAGATGTGCACGGACCCTTAAAGAGACAAACATCATGCAACACCAACTAGATGCACCAGACCCTGTCACCACCTGAGACAGTGAAGAGGAAACAGTCCGCAGCTTGCAGCTAGGATGAGGACTGTGCGTGCAGTTCGGCCGAGGTAGGCAGCAGACTGTGGTACACACTGGTGGCTGCCAACCGCTGGCGTTACAAAAAGTATTTAATTTGCTATCAATAAGCAAGGCTTTTATAAAGGTAAAAAGCTGAGATCTGAAGCACTTTCTTAAAGGGAAGGCTTGTTACCTGTATAGACGATCCCTGTACACAAAAGCAATCAACCAGATTACAAACTCTCCACAATGGCCAAGACCAAAGAGCTGTCTAAGGATGTCAGGGACAAGATTGTAGATCTATGCAAGGCTGGAATGGGCTACATGATCATCGCCAAGCAGCTTGGTAAGAAGCTTACAACAGTTGGTGCGATTGTTTGCAAATGGAAGAAACAGAAAATAACTGTTAATCTCCCTTGTTTGAGGACTTCATGCAAGATCTCACCTTGTGGAAGTTTAATGATCATGGAAAATGGGCTCAGAACTGCATGGGAGCTAGGATCATAGTCACCAAGAAAACAATTTGCCACATAAAACACCATGAAGGACTGAAATCCTGCAGTGCCCACAAGGTCCCCCTGCACAAGAAAGCACATATACAGACCCATCTGAAGTTTGCCAATGTACCTCTAAAAATTTAGATGTTCAAAATGCAAAATCAATCCATAACTTATTTGAAATGTGTTTTTATGGATATTTGTGTTGTTGTTCTTTCTCTCATTGTTCAAATAAACCTGTCATTAACCTCTTAAGGATGCAAGAATCACATGTATAAAGCGCACTCAGCCGCTGAATATGCTTTATACCCATTGGCTGTCGGCAACCAGGATCTACGGCTAATGCTGGACATTGCCGATCGGGCTGATATCCAGCATTAACAATGTAAAATTGATGCAGTAAATACAGTAAATTGTGTTCCAAGCTAGCTCAGGGAGCTGATCGGGACCACCGTGAAAAAATCATGGGGTCCTAATCAGCTGAGAGAATGGAGGGAGGTCCCTTACCTGGCTCCCTTCCCACCGACCAGCGCTCTAATGCTGCAGAAGGCCATAGCAGCCTGAAACAATGGAGTGTCGACAACACTGATCAAGGCTGTGCTATAGCACAAAATTGAACAGTGTATGCAATCTTAATACTGCAAGTAATAGTCCTCCATGGGGACAGAATTACAGTAAAAAAAAAGGTTAACAAATGTGAAAAGTTTGAATCACCCCCACCCCCCTTTCCCTATTTTTCAAATAAAATAATGTAAACAAAAATAAACATATGTGTTATTTTTGCATGCATAAATATTCAAACAATTTAAATTTAATGTTAAAGGGGTACTCCGGAGGAAAACTTTATTTATTTTTTTTAAATCAACTGGTGCCAGAAAGTTAAACAGATTTGTAAATTACTTCTATTAAAAAATCTTAATCCTTCCAGTATTTTTTAGGGGCTGTATGCTACAAAGGATGTTCTTTTTGGATCTCTCTTCTGTCACAACCACAATGCTCTCTGCTGACCTATGCTGTCCATTTTAGGAACTGTCCAGAGCAGGAGAAAATCCCCATAGCAAACATATGCTGCTCTGGACAGTTCCTAAAATGTACAGCAGAAGTCAGCGGAGAGCACTGTGGTTGTGACAGAAATCTCAAAAATCCAAATTTAAAAAGAAAAGCATTTCCTCTGTAGTATACAGCCCCTAAAAATATTTTTTAATAGAGGCAATTTACAAATCTAATAGCAGTGACGCAAGAGGCGGGCTTCACCTGTATTGGAATGTAGCGCGATCTCAGCAACCTAGATCTGTATCTCCTGCGGGGTGCACATACAGTATGAAGTATTAATAAGGATAAATAAAGAAGCACGTATGTGCACTCACCGCTCCTTTAAGTAAACACACGGTCAGTGGCAAAAAACATTCCAAAGAAATGTTTTTTGGGTAACTTCATATACCAGAATTTTAATTTTTTTAAAGCGGACAAAAATCTAAACAAAAATGCTACCGATAAAATGTAAACATGGTAAATGTATATGTAACAATTAAAAAGTTATAGGATTCAAGGAGTCAAAAGGGGACAATTTTAAGCACACTATTTTTTGTACAAAAAAACCTATATTTTTTCAAAATAAGATAAAAAAATTATATAATTTGAGTATTGCTTTAATCGTATGGACCTACAGAATAAAAATAATGTGTAATATTTACCAAAAAGTGCGATGTGTAAAAACTGAAGACCCCAAAAGTGTCAAAAAAAATGTATTTTTAATTTTTCCCCACAAATACTTTTTTTTTTTTTTTACGGTAGATTTTGTGGTCATTTGGTTTAATTGAAAAATACAATTGTGTCACAAAAAAGAAGCCCCCATATGGGTCTGTAAGTGAAAAGTTTAAGTTGTTATGTATCTTAGAAGGCAAGAAGGAAAAAATAAAAGTGCAAAAATGACAAATCGCATCCTTAAAGGGGTACTCCGGTGAAATTTTTTTTTTTAACCCTTTAAGGACTCAGGGTTTTCCCGTTTTTGCACTTTCGTTTTTTCCTCCTTACCTTTTAAAAATCATAACCCTTTCATTTTTCCACCTAAAAATCCATATTATGGCTTATTTTTTGCGTCACCAATTGTAATTTCCAGTGACATTAGTCATTTTACCCAAACGTTCACAGCGAAGCAGAGAAAAAAATAAATGTGCGACAAAATCAAAGAAAAAACGCCATTTTGTAACTTTTGGGGGCTTCCGTTTCTACGCAGTGCATATTTCGGTAAAAATGACACCGTATCATTATTCTGTAGATCCATACGGTTAAAATGATACCCTACTTATATAGGTTTGATTTTGTCGCACTTCTGGAAAAAATCATAACTACATGCAGGAAAATTTATACGTTTAAAAATGTCATTTTGTGACCCCTATAACTTTTTTATTTTTCCACATAAAGGGCGGTATGGGGGCTTATTTTTTGCGCTGTGATCTGAAGTTTTTATTGGTACAATTTTTGTTTTGATCAGACTTTTTGATCACTTTTTATTCATTTTTTAATGGTATAAAAAGTGACCAAAATACGCTTTTTTGGACTTTGGAATTTTTTTTACGTGTACGCCATTGACCGTGCGGTTTAATTATTGATATATTTTTATAGTTCGGACATTTATGCACGCGGCGATACCACATATGTTTATTTTTATTTTTATTTACACTGTTATTTTTTTATGGGAAAAGGGGGGTGATTCAAACTTTTTTTAGGGAAGGGGTTAAAGACCTTTATTAACACGTTTTTTTTTGCAGTGTTATAGGTCCCATAGGGACCTATAACACTGCACACACTGATCTCCTATGCTGATCTCCTATGCTGTGATCAGTGTTATCGGCGCATGACTGCTCCTGCCTGGATCTCAGGCATGGAGCAGTCATTCGCCGATTGGACACCGAGGAGGCAGGTAAGGGCCCTCCCATGGTCCTGTAAGCTGTTCGGGATGCCGCGATTTCACCGCGGTGGTTCCGAACAGCCCGACTGACTAGCCGGGATACTTTCGCTTTAGAAGCGGCAGTCAGCTTTGACCGCCACTTCTAAAGGGTTAATACTGCACATTGCCACAATCGGCGATGTGTGGTATTAGCCGCGGGTCCCGGCCGTTGATGAGTGCCGGGACCGACGCGATGTGATGCGGGGGCGCAGCGCGACCCCGCTTAATATTGCGGGAGCCGGCGCAGGACGTAAATATACGTCCTGCGTCGTTAAGGGATTAAATCAACTGGTGGCAGAAAGTTAAACAGATTTGTAAATTACTTCTATTAAAATATCTTAATCCTTTCTGACTTATTAGCTGCTGAATACTACAGTGGAAATTCTTTTCTGTTTGAAACACAGCTGTCTGCTGACATCATGAGCACAGTGCTCTCTGCTGACATCTCTGTCCATTTTAGGAACTGCACAGAGTAAAAGGAAATCCCCATAGCAAACATATGCTGTTCTGGACAGTTCCTAAAATGGACAGAGATGTCAGCAGAGAGCACTGTGCTCGTGATGGCAGCAGACAGCTCAGTGTTTCAAAAAGAAAAAAATTTCCGCTGTAGTATTTAGCAGCTAATAAGTACAGGAAGGATTAAGATTTTTTTATAGAAGTAATTTACAAATCTGTTTAAGTTTCTGGCACCAGTTGATTTAAAAAAAAAAAAAAAAAAAGGGTTTTCACTGGAGTACCCCTTTAAGGGGTTACAATTATACATTGATCACTACTTTGTCAGTGGGCAAACATTTTAATGCACAGTCTAAAGCCCTCGCCGGCAGGTGTCTAGGAGGTGGGGCTTTTTTTTCTGTGGTCAGAGCTCTCTGGCTTAGAAGCTTTGCCGGCTCTCCTCTCAGCTATGATTAACCCCTTAAGGACACATGACGTACCGGTACGTCATGTGTCCGCTCCCGATCTATAACGCGGGGCCACGTTGATCGCAGTGCCGCGCGCTATTAACCCTTTAGACGCGCGTTAAAAGTTGAACGCCGCGTCTAAAGTGAAAGTGAAAGTATGCCGGTTAGCTCAGGGAGCTGTTGGATAGCCGTGGCGAAATCGCGGCATCCTGAACAGCTTACAGAGAAACCCGTGATCAATGAAAAAGATCATTTAACCCCTTCCCTAGTGTCAATATAAATAAACATATGTGGTATCGCCTCGCGCGGAAATGTCCGAATTATAAAAAATATATCATTTATTAAACTGCACGGTCAATGGCGTACGCGCAAAAAAATTCCACAGTCCAAAATCGTGCATTTTTGGTCACTTTTTAATCATGAAAACGTGAATAAAAAGGGATCAATAAGTCCTATCAATGCAAAAATGGTACCGCTAAAAACTTCAGAGCACAGCGCAAAAAATTAGCCCTCATACCGCCCCATATGCGGAAAAATAAAAAGTTATAGGGGTCAGAAGATGACAATTTTAAACGTATTAATTTTCCTGCATGTAGTTATGATTTTTTCCAGAAGTACTACAAAATCAAACCTATATAAGTAGGGTATCATTTTAACCGTATGGACCTACAGAATAATGATAAGGTGTAATTTTTACCGAAAAATGTACTACGTAGAAACGTAAGCCCCCAAAATTTATAAAGCAGCGTTTTTCTTTTCAATTTCGTCTCACAATTATTTTTTTTCTGTTTCGCTGTAGATATTTGGGCAAAATGACTGACGTTATTACAAAGTAGAATTGGTGGCACAAAAAATAAGCCATCATATGGATATTTAGGTGCAAAATT
The DNA here is from genome assembly GCF_029499605.1 of Hyla sarda. Lineage (NCBI taxonomy): Eukaryota > Metazoa > Chordata > Amphibia > Anura > Hylidae > Hyla > Hyla sarda. Next base: position 86,976,978 of record NC_079198.1, read on the forward strand.
GAAAGAGTTATGATTTTGTAAAGGCAAGGAGGAAAAAACGAAAATGCAAAAACAGAAAAACCCCGGGTCCTTAAGGGGTTTAATGGTGGGTAAAAAAAGAAAAACAAAAGTGCACATCTAGTGATGTCTGTACAAATTGAATTAGCAGTGAATACAAGAGAGTAGGGTAGCTCCTTACCAGATGGAGTTGTACTAAGGGCAGTTTCCTCTGGATGATAATGATGATGATACAATTCACATGGGTTCCTTGTTGCAGGTGCTGTGCTCCTCTCCTCAGATATGATTGAAACCTTAAAGGGAATCAAGCAGCATATTTTACCATTTATAATGCTTGGTAACAGGTTATATATGGTAAAATATTTATCCTCACCATCCCTAGGGAGCGGCATCTTTGTCCCCGAGGGATGGTGAGTATATAAAGTTATAAAATCCCCCCAACCGCCCCGTAAGTAGTCCCCTGGGCAGTAGTCCCCTTGGCTTGATTGATGACCCGTGTCATCGCTCTGCTCCCTAAGCAGACAAAGCAGAGGGGTGATGCGAGCCATCAATCAAGCCTAGGGGGTGGGACCACAGCCAGAATGTACCTCTCTGCCTAGAGGACTGCCTACGAGGCAGCTGGTGGAGACTTCATAACTTCATATTCTCACCATCCCTGGGGGGCAGTAACATACCTCGGGGGTGTTGGGGAAAAAGATTTTACCATTATATAATGCGTTGCTATAACATTGTTATATATGGTTGAATCTGTAGCTTGGTTCCCTTTAAAGGGGTACTCTGCTGGAAAACATTTTTTTTTATCAATAAAAAGTTAATCAGCTGCTGTATGCTCCACAGGAAGTTATTTTATTTTTGAATTTCCTGTCTGTCTGACCACAGTGCTCTCTGCTGACATTTCTGTCCATTTTAGGAACTGTCCAGAGTAGGAGCAAATCCCCATAGCAAACCTATCCATATCAGGAACTCTGGACAGTTCCTGATATGGACAGAGGTGTCAGCAGAGAGCACTTGTGGTCAGACAGAAAGGAAAATAAAAAAGAAAAGAACTTCCTGGGAGCATATAGCAGCTGATAAATACAGGAAGGATAAAGATTTTCTAATAGAAGTAATTTACAAATCTGTTTAACTTTCTGGCATCAGTTGATTTAAAAGAAAAAAAAGAAAATGTTTTTCAGTGGAATACCCCTTGAAGTTTACAAATTTTGGTGCATGTAGTTAGGATTTTTTTTAAGTAGTAAAATTTGCTGTACATTATTATTATTATTAATAAATGATTTATGTAATTACAAGGTTCAATTGGTGAAGCAAAAAACAAGCCCTTGTATGGGTCTGTAGGTGCAAAATTTTAAGCGTTATGATTTTTAGAAGGAGAGGAAAAAGAAAGAAACAAAAGTGCAAAAAACGAAAATTGGAAAATTGGCCTGGTCCTTAAGGTGAAAATGGACATGGTCCTTAAGGGGGTAAACACTGTAAGTAAAAAAAAAAAAATTAAAAAAAAAAAAAAAAAAACAGAAAAGAAAAAAAAAAATACTGTTTTAATTGGCTAGTTGGGAAGACACAAATTCAGAATGCCAAAATAATACATCAGGACTCTTACCTGCTTCATTACCAGGTAACACGCGTTCAATGTGTAACCTCACTGCACCTGCACAGAGACCTGCCTAAGCTTTACTAATCCTTTATGAATCCTTTATTTCTTAATCTCATACAGAGAAGTTACAGATGTAGCAAAAACAATTGTATTCAATTTAATGCTAGTTTAGAAATAATAGCCCAGATGGTAACTATGGAACTGTGAGAGTTAATCCTAAAGTGTCTCTTCCTGAATACAGCATGTAGCTGGCATTAGTTTCCGATCAATGTTGGTTTACATGGTGTGATTATTTTGCTCTTTGCTTCCATGAATAAAATTGCAGTATTGACCATAACATAATAACACAGGAAAATGTTTTCTTGAAGAGAAATGATAAGCTGCTGTCACAATGACATTGTACTGTATTATGTTTGATTGAAAACTGAATAAATCTGATAAAACTTTGGTGTGATGAGTCAACAAGCTTTTATATTTTTCCTACATGAAAATGATAAGTAGGATAGTATTGGTAGTCAAAGAATGTGTGAAATAGAACAGAATTCTTTTGTTATAGGATTACCTCACTTTACTAAGGAATATTTATTTCTTATAAAGTATTAGTACGGTAGGACCAGGTTAAAAAGTTGATTACCATTATGGAAAAAACACATTAAAGGGGTACTCCGCCCCTAGATATCTTATCCCTCTCCCATAGACTTGCATTGAGGGGGCATGGCCATGACATCATGTGCGGGCGTGGCCCTCACGAGCTTCCTGCACTGCACCAAATGCTCTAAACGAATGTCGGGTGCCGCAGGGAGATCACGGAGACCCCCGCTTGTGATGTCCTGGCCACACACCCTCAATGCAAGTCTATGGGAGGGGAGTGACGTCCGTCATGCTCACTCCCATAGACTTGCATTGAGGGGGCATGACTATGATGTCATGAGCGGGGCTTGATGGTGATGTCATGAGCCTCCACCCCACATCGCCTGTCATCTGGCACTGAGCAAAGTTCACTCCGTGAACCAGATGTCTGGGGTGCGGGGGTCCCCAGCGGCAGGGCCCCCGCCATCAGACATGTTATTCCCTATCCTTTGGATAGTTTTTTCTAGCGTTTTTTGGAAAACTGTCACTGCAGTTTTTGAGACAAAGTCAAAAGTGGATCCAGTAGGAAGAAGTAGAAGTCCTTTCTTTATATTTCCCATTCCTTTTGAAGACTCTTCTGGTTTTGGCTCAAAACGTGTAATAGCAGTTTTCCAAAAGATGACAGAAAAAAGCCTATGGAATCCTGGCCTAAAGCAGACAAAAGTAAAGTCAATAAACTGTCAATAGTCACCACTGATGGTGCTCATGTGACATTCCAAAGCAGACATGAATGAGGGTATAGCAGAAGGTAAACAGGGACAAGCAAGCAGACAGTGTGAACCAGCATAAGGTTATGTTCACAATACTGCCAGAAGCTTTGTATACACAGTTGTCGCCAGCGCCGACTTTATAGTTGGCACACTACATCAAAAGCACACTATGCTGTCAACAATAAGAATAGGGTACCATGGAAACTGTTAGTAGATTCGCTGGGATGGACACTCTGTAACAACCCAGGGAATCTGTGCCACTGCACATAAGTAAACCAGTGCTGTTTTATGTATTCCTGGCTTACAGTACTTCTAAAGACTGTCTGTATCAAGTGTTTCCAGCTCAGATGTAGAACAGGTGCCATGGGGATCATGTGAAGAAATCTGGTACACCATTTCATGAACAGTAAAACCTGTGCCTTATTCGATAAAATGTATGAAACATCACTAGCTTGTGATAATGTGCACAGAGCCCCAGACCAAGTGAATACCAATAACTACTAGTAAGCTGACAATGAACTTACAAACTTCCCATGATGCTCTATTGACGATGAACTTCAAAATACCGACACAAGGGCCAAAACCAAAAGAACCAAATGTAAATAAAAACTGGAAACAAACTAAACTAGAACAAAGTGCTAGAAACTCACGAGGAAAGCTGGAAACAAATGCAAAGAACATACACTATAATCCACACCATACTGCGATAGCCTTGGCTTTTTAAAGAGGCACTAACTAATGAGGAACTTCGGTCCAAAAAAGTCCTGATATCTCTCTTATGATGGATTTACCAGTGATATCTGTTAGGCTATGTTCACATAAAAAATTCAGGGCAGAGTTTTAATCTGTAGTTTTATCCAAAACAAGTAAAGAAACTGACATAAAGCAAAAATTAAAAAATATTTGCACCTTTTTCTGTGCTTTGGACATGCTATTGGTTTAAAGAGAGAATTTTTCTGTAATAAGTTACATTAACACGGGAGAGCATCCACAGCGTATTTGATGCCACAGATGCGCTGTCGGCACATACAGAGTTAAGGCAGAGTGACCTCCCTGCTGCTGCTTCTGCTGTAGCTCTGTGTGTCTGCTCGTGACTGCTGATTTCCCGCCAGCAGTCATGAGTGTACACACAGAGCTACAGCAGCAGCAGCAGGGAGTTTGCTCTGCCGTAACTCTGTGTGTGCCGACAGCACATCTGTGGCATTAAACACGCTATGTATGTGCTGTGGACGTACCCATAAGATATACTACAAATTTTCTTGCCACCGCTTGTCATATTAATTGAAATGATGGTTAGCATTGGGTAAACATCAGCTAAACCTGTTGAGAGCAGAAGGGACAGATTACAATAATTGAATACATTTAAGAATAAGTATAAAACACAATTTGAACGGACAATCTCTCTAACAATACATCAATTTTATATAAGACAGGAGGCTTGTATCAAAATGCATATTCCTTCTTTATTAAACTCACTAGCAGAAAGAAATGCAAAGTAACTTTAACATTGAAAGAAAAAACCTGGATGCAGGTCACCTAGCAACCTGACCGCACCCTAATCACCATTCCCACCAATCCCATCCAACTTGCTCCTTATAAAACTGGCTCCGGCTCCACCCTCATCCTCTTTCTTTCTGCTCACTAGCTGCTTACCAGATAAATACCCTGAGTGCTTAGATTTCTTGTTAGTGTTTTAATGTGACAAGTTTGGTTTTGTTTTCTTTTACCCCTTGGCACACTTGGAACTCTGGTTCCGGGCTTTCTCTATTCTGCCTGGGGTTTTTCATTTTTATTTATTGTCCCCGGCGTAGATACGGTATATGTCGGCGCTGGTAGGTGTTTTTATCCAGTTTGTGTCTCCCTTCCGGTGGGTCGAGGCGCGCTTCGGTTCTCCAGGTTCTGCGCCTCACCTGTCGGTGTTTTTTGGTTTCCCCGTTGTCCCTGGTATCCCCTGTACTCACCGCCATTGCTGGTGACATCAGGGTGCTGTTGTCTGGGCCCGCCCTTCTTCTCGGCCTGAGCGCGCAAATCTCTGTGCACTGGCCGCGCGTCTAGCCGGGCCTGGGGGCAGGAGCTAGCCACGCCCCCTCCCCTGTGCCTGTATAGCTGCGTTCCGGGCCTCGTTTTGACAGCAGCGCCGGCGAGAGCGCTCTGCAGCGCTGTCGGCAGCAGGTACCTGTAGGGAGAGTGGTGATTTATTGCTCTCTCTACAGGTCCTTGACTGTGATAAATATATATGTATTTCTTGTGTGCATTACTACACGGCAGTCTAATTCTGGGGTGTGTGGGGATCATCTTCCCCTCTCCAAACCCTCTCCCCCCCCCCCCTCTTTTTCTATTTGAATTAAACTTTACTGTTTTTTCTCTTCTCCACAGATCCTTGGGTATCCGTTTTTTCCCCACTTCAGGTTTTTCTAATTATGTCTGTTGATAATGGTACCGTGACCCTGGGGGAGGGCCCCGATAACATGCAGCAGACGGAGTCTATGTCTGCGGATCAAATAACTGCGCTGGTCAATCGGTAGGTGCAATCGGCCTTGACATCAGTCATGTCATCCCTTAATGATGTCATAACTAATTCTGTGTCGATGGCGATGCTGAGTACTTGTCGCGATGTATATGCCCCTCCACCTACCGTGTCTAATTTGGAGGTGGTTGATGCAGGAGCTTCTAGCTCAAAAAGACCCGGCAAGTCTGACCTGAAGAAAAACCACACATCAGACTTTCAGACCTCCTGTGGCGGGAGATTGCATAAATAATCAAGCCAACCCCATATCTGGGGGCGATGACCAATCGCAGGGAAAACAACCCTTGCACAAGGAGGATGTCCTAGTGCATAAAACCCAACACTTTTGTGGACGACTCTGAGGTGGACTCGGAGGTCGAGTCGGTGCTGTCCCAGTCTGTTGACTCTGGTGATGAGGTGGACGCTGACTACGAGGAAGAGGGAGCGGCCCTAAGCGACCCCGCTAATGAGGGCATAGTCTTTCCAAATGCTTTCCTCGATTCCCAGGGCGTGCCATTCTTTGACCCTGAAGACATTAAGCATCCACAGTCTGGGGAGTGGACCCCCATTCCAGAAGTGGCCTGGCTCTGTAAACCATAGGGCAAAAGTAATCGTAATAAACTCCGTGCGGAGTGTCCTTGGCCTTCTCTGGCCAATCAGGTGGCGGTTACACCCGAATTAGATCCTATATTGGTCAAATATCTGGTGAAATCTGGAAAAAATCCGAAAAAAGGGATTGACCGCTCTTTTCGGTCGGTCCAGGATAAGTTGTTGGACCTCCTCGGTCCCATCACCAAGATCCTTAATATGGCGGAGCGGGCCGTCGCCTCTGGCGAACAGGTAGATGCAGCGACCCTGAAAGGGTGGGCGGTCCGAGCTGCTTGCCTTTTGGGTAATGCTAACTCTGCCGCGTCGGCTGAACGTCGACGGTCCATTCATATGCGCTTGGACCCGCAACTCTCACATTTAGCTACAGAGGAACCGGGCCCTTCTGCTGAGGGGCTGTTGTTCGGGGATTCCCTGTTAAAAAGTATAAACAAATTTGTGGGCTTGTTTTCTGGCCTTGATAAAGCCCAAAATTCCCTAAAAAAGAATCTTGGGAACAAGGTTTTCGGAAAGGCTGGAAGGGGTAGGGGTCGCCCTTCCGGCCGTGATACCTACTTTAGACCCTATCATAGAGGCACGGGGCAGTATGTCCAGGACCGGTCAGAGACCCCGATGGTTGCAGCAGCAGTTGCCCTCACACCGTTCTTTCCAGCGAGAGGGAGGCCCTGGAGGGCTAGAGTTGCCCGTGGATTCCCGAGAGGCAGGAGCACAGGTGGGTCTACCTGTCCCAGTCTTGACACATATACCTGTGGGGGGCAGGATTCGTTTTTTTACCCACGCTTGGTCCCGGATTACGGTAGATCCGTGGGTCCTTCAGGTGGTGTCGGGTTATACCATAGAGTTCGTGTCCACGCCGATTCAGCGGCGGGTGCTGGGACCTCTCCATTTTTCGAAAGCAGACCGGTTATTGGTTCAGGGGGAGATCGAAGATCTCTTCCTCAAACGAGCCATACATCCTGTAGACGAGTATTCACCGGGTTTTCTCAGCAGTATCTTCTTGGTAAAGAAGAAGGATGGCGGTCATCGACCGGTCATAAATCTAAGAGACCTGAACGAGTACGTGCTATATCGCCACTTCAAGATGGAGGGCGTTCATCTTCTCAGGGACTTATTGCTCCCAGGAGATTGGTTGGCAAAAATCGACCTGAAAGACGCGTATCTCCCGGTACCGATTCATCGGTCCTCCCAACCTTTCCTACAGTTCAGGTGGGAGGGACAGACATGGGAGTTTTCTTGTCTCCCTTTCGGTCTGTCGTCCGCCCCATGGTGTTTCACCAAACTTTTGAAACCGGTGGTGGCGTGTCTACAAAGTCGAGGAGTGAGATTGATCATTTATCTAGACGATATCTTGATCATGTCTCGCTCGTATGATCAGGCTCGGATACATGTGGGCTGGACCATGTCCCTGCTGGAGGAATTGGGATTTATCATCAACGAGAAAAAATCTGCCCTGGTTCCGGCCCAGGAGATGGAGTTTTTAGGATTTGTGGTGAATACGAAGTTGGCGACTTTGAGTCTGCCCAACAAGAAGCTTGCGGTGCTCCGCAAGGAAATAAGGAGTTTGTTGCGCAAGGAGATGGTGACTTTGCGAGCGGTGGCTCGCATTGTGGGCCTGTTGGCAGCCTCGGTGCAAGTGATTTTTCCGGCACCGCTTCAATACAGAGCGCTGCAGAGGTTGAAGAATGTTCATTTGTCAGGCGGCCTGAAGTACGAGACTCTGGTCCCTCTGTCGCAAGAAGCGCGAGAGGAATTACGGTGGTGGCTTCGGCATGTCCAGGATTGAAATGGGAGGACAATCTTCAATTCCAAACCGGATTTGATTATAGAGTCGGATGCCAGTCTCGAGGGGTGGGGCGCCCGGTGCGGGTCGTCCACCACGGGGGGGGGCAAATGGTCCCCGATCGAGGCGCAGTTACACATCAACTGCCTGGAGTTACTAGCGGGTACGTTCACTCTGCGCAGTTTTGTGCCCCGACAGAGAAATTGTTGTGTGCTCATACGCATTGACAATATCTCCGTTGTACAATATGTCAACCGTTTGGGAGGCACCAGGTCGAGACAACTGTCGGATCTGGCGAAGGAGCTGTGGTTTTTCTGCCTGGAGAGGAACATTTTTCTTCAGGCGGAATATTTACCGGGCGTTTCCAATTCAGTTGTGGATTGGAATTCCAGACACCTGGTAGACGGAAGCGACTGGACCTTGCATCCGGTAGTTTTTCAGGCTATCCAGACCTTATGGGGGCCACTTGTGCTGTATCTGTTCGCATCGCGGCTCAATCGCCAACTGCCCAAGTTTTTCAGTTGGAGGCCGGATCCGGAAGCATTGGCGACAGATGCTTTCCTACAGTTTTGGCCTCGGGGGACGCTGTATGCGTTTCCCCCATTCGCCATGATTCCCAGAGTCTCATGGCAAACGGAGTCGCAGAAGTCAATGCTGGTTCTGATTACTCCATGGTGGCCGACCCAGCCGTGGTTCCCACAGGTCTTGGGAATGACCATAGATCACCCGAGGATTTGCCCGCAGTTTCCATCGATTCTGACGGGTCCGGTGGGGGAGTTGCACCCGCTGGTGCTGACAGACCAATTGCCTCTGGTGGCTTGGAAGATCTCGGGGGTTCCCTCTCTGATAGAGGTTTATCTCAGTCAGCTAGGGACCTCATTCGGGAAGCCTGGGCTCCATGTACCAGGTCGGCTTACCGATCAGCCTGGGGATTTTGGGTTCATTGGTGCGCACAGCAACAAATGGATCCCATTCTTGCCCCTGTGTCAGGAGTGATGAATTTTTTATCCCAAGCTTTTGATGAGGGTAAAGCTTATCGGACCACTAACGTGTATAGGTCGGCGATTTCAGCCCAACACGTGGCGATTGATGGGGTGTTGGTTGGCCAACATCCGTTAGTGTGTCGATTGTTGAGAGGAATCAGGTTTAAACGACCGCCGGGTATCCGATATCAATCCACGTGGGATGTGTCGTTAGTGTTGAGTATGTTCTCCAGTTGGGAAGACAATGAGGCTTTGTCACTCCAGATGTTGTCTTATAAGCTTACTATGTTATTGTGCCTGGAGTCAGTTAAACGTCTCGGATGTTCGGGCTCTGGACATTTCCAGGAGACAATTTACTCCTCATGGGATTCAGTTTTCCGTATCTAGACGTACGAAGACTAATTTGCGCGTTGTTTTTTATCCGAGTTTCCCAAGCTTTGTGTGGTACGTTGTCTTAAGGCGTTCTCCGAGTTTTTCGCAGTTGTTGATTTCATTTCGATCACCTCATCTACCAGTATCTTCTCAGACATTATCTCGGTGGGTGAGGTGTGTTATGGAACTGGCTGGAGTTGATATTTCGCTTTTTCGTGCGCATTCTTCTCGTGGCGCCATGGCCACTAAAGTGGCACAGACGGGAGGTTCGTTATCTGAACTTTTAAAGGCGGCGGATTGGTCGTCGGAGGTTACTTTTCGGACTTTTTATTTTAGACCCGAGCATCATGTTTCAATGTCTGTTTTGTAAGATTGGTTTATTGTACTTTGAACTTGCATTTTGATACGAGCCTCCTGTCTGATATAAAATTTAGGATTTTCCTATTGGTGTGATGGAAAATATAGATTTTATGAAAACAGGAGGCGAGTATCATCCCTCCCTGTTTACCCAACCCTGTCATGGTATGTGTTTTATTCTCTTTCAGGTTATTGACCGTTATGCCAGGACGAATCGGGGTTGCTGATCTAGTCCTTTCGTTTGGTCGTCTGTTCTATGGTTGGAGGCGAGAATTTCTGTTTTCTCTGGAATGGGAAGTTTTGTTGCTTCGGTTGGAGCTGGCAGTGTATTGATGATGTTGGCCGAAGATGTTAATTCCGTTCAGTGGTTAATCATGCACCGTGTTATGCCATGGACTGTTCGCTTCAAGAAAGAGGATGAGGGTGGAGCCGGAGCCAGTTTTATAAGGAGCAAGTTGGATAGGATTGGTGGGAATGGTGATTAGGGTGCGGTCAGGTTGCTAGGTGACCTGCATCCAGGTTTTTTCTTTCAATATTAAAGTTACTTTGCATTTCTTTCTGCTAGTGAGTTTAATAAAGAAGGAATGTGCATTTTGATACTCGCCTCCTGTCTTCATAAAATCTATATTTTCCGTCACACCACTAGGAAAATCCTAAATGATTGTATGTCATGAAATTTAAATGCTATGATGTGCATGCAGCAGTACTACAGTGTTGCATGGAGGCTATGGGCTAATTTTTCATGGATTCAAATCTGTAAGAAAATATAGTACATTGTGACCTGCTTCAATACCTGGCATGTTAAATATATCCATATGCTAATAATAGGTTGGGCACTGTGTCAGGACTTCTAGTCCCTGTAGGATAGATATCCACTTGGAGGCCCAGCTCCATGATCAGACCTACATTCCAAACCGCAATGTATAAATCCAAAAAGGAAGTGGCACTCAGCAAGCAAGGCCAAGCCAAAATATTGGATTTATTCGCCCATCTGATATATTATGGTAGGCATGTTTCAGCTCTACAAAAGGCTCTGTTATAGACATTGTATGTGTTACGATTCGGCAGGCTGGATGCGGATCCTCTGTGTCAGCGAGGGATTGGCGTGGACCGTGTCAGTGGACCGGTTCTAGGGTTGCTACTGGTTTTCACCAGAGCCCGCCGCAAAGCGAGATGGTCTTGCTGCGGTGGTAGCAACCAGGTTGTATCCACCGGCAATGGCTCAACCTCGCTGACTGCTGAGAAGGCGTGGGACAGAAGGACTAGGCAGAGGCAAGGTCAGACGTAACAGAAGGTCGGGGCAGGCGGGAAGGTTCGTAGTCAATGAGGATAGCAGGAGATCTGGAACACAGGCTTTGGACAACACTAAACGTTTTCACTGGCACAAGGCAACAAGATTCGGCAAGGAAGTGCAGGGAAAGTGAGGTGATATAGACAGGGAGCAGGTGGAAGCTAATTAGACTGATTGGGCCAGGCACCAATCACTGGTGCACTGGCCCCTTAAATCTTAGAGAGCTGGAGCGCGCGCCCTAGAGAGCGGAGCCGCGCGCCAGAACATGACAGCCGGGGACCGGGACGGGTAAGTGACTTGGGATGCGATTCGCGAGCGGGCGCGTCCCGCTATGCGAATCGCATCCCCGCCGGCAATGTCAGTGCAGCGCTCCCGGTCAGCGGGTCTGACCGGGGCGCTGCAGAGAGAGACGCTGCGAGCGCTCCGGGGAGGAGCAGGGACCCGGAGCGCTCGGCGTAACAGTATGTCACATGGGTGAATACATTTTTTGGCTTGGACTTGCTTTCTGAGTGCCGCTTCCTTTTTGGATTTCTACATGACATATTAAATAGGTATTCTCTATGAAAACATTATTTTAGTAGAGAATGTGATATTTAATGAATATGATATTTAATGAATATGGCGAGATACAGAGAGCCTAGAGGCCTATTATATGGACCCATATGGGGCATTGATGCAGCAATGTCATGTTCATTAATCCTTGCTATTACAACTGATTTTTCATGCACATTCTACATTGGGTTTTCAAAAAAATTGATTAACCCAACTGAATATGGTTAGTTTGTGACCAAATTTGCAGTATAGGAAAATGAAATCTGTGCCAGAAAGCTAATTCCTAGGGTTTCTGCTGTGCACATGTTGATGGATAGTTCCTACAGAGACATCTGTCATGTGAACATGGCCTAAAGAGTCTCATGATGTTGTAATGGATTTCCCAAATTCCCAAAACTCTTACTGTAAAAAGTATTTTACAAATGATGTTGTATTGTGTCCTTTGCGGTATGATTTGTACCAGTGTTGTACCCATTTGTTAAGGTCGCCCTGCTTCTCCTTTGTTTTATTTTTGTCTTCTGAACTCACTTTTTAATGTCAGAAACCTCTAATGAAATATACTGTGCTACCTAGAGCTTGAGCAAATACAAAGGCGGCATGCTGAATTGGTAGAAGGAACACACTTTAAGCTTTGCTGATTCACCAACTTTACAACTTAAAAAAAAAAAGACTCAAGGCTTTCTGACGCCTACATAGGACGTAGGGAATAAATGCATTGTTTGTAGCTGAGATTTTAAAAGTGCAGATGGTACAATTTTTATGTTCATTCTGAGATTTTTCTTGACCCAGTCAGCAGAAGAGCTATCAATATTGAGCACCTTTTCCTCCTAATAGACTCCTCTGGGCGCGTGCCGTAGACTGTGTGGATTTTAGCAAAGCTGTATATTTCTTTATCCACACATATAGATCTTTAACCTGGTTATTAGTATTCAGGTGAATTCTCTCCTGAGAAAGAGTAATGGTTTGGATGCGGTAAAGTTGTAAAGACTACAGAAAGCCGTAACTTAACCCCTTTTTAATCCTCCAATGTTGAATTAGACACCAGTTACCTGAAGAGAAGGCAATGTCCCTATTGTGTTTCTATCACTCCTCTGCTAAAGGCAGCTGCACGTGTACAGCTCAGTAATACGAGTTTTATACATACAAGTGTGACTGTTATGTATCAACTTGTTCCCACAACAAAATATTAAAATATTCACCTGTATTATCACCCAGAGCTGCATTTGTAGTTATGCCAGTAGTCATTGGAAAGTTTCCACCCTTATTACAATATGTACAGACTGCGGTATAATAATAATATACTTCTATAATTCTATTATTCGTTAACCGGGAGACTAGGTGCTAAGGTAGATATACATTTTACCTACTAAATACTACACTTATTATTATTACAACTACTATAAGTATAAGTTTCATCTTTCAAACCTCTCACATATTTTATTTCTTAGCTTAAAAGATAAATGTGCATAGCTTTTATATGTCATATGTGCATTTGATACTCTCTTTAGGGGCGATTTATCAAAACCTGATTAAAATGATACCCTACTTATATCATAGCAAGCAAGGGAAGTCAGCTCACACGACCCGTCCGCACGGCAAATCTCCAATGCAATGTAGAAAACAGCAAGTAGCCAGCGGTAAAAGAACTTCTGTCACGATTCGGCTGGCTGGAGGTGGATCCTCTGTGCCAGAGAGGGATTGGCGTGGACCGTGTCGGTGGACCGGTTCTAAGTTGCTACTGGTATTCACCAGAGCCCGCCGCAAAGCGGGATGGTCTTGCAGCGGTGGTAGCAACCAGGTCGTATCCACCGGCAACGGCTCAACCTCTCTGACTCCTGAGATAAGCGCGGTACAAGGGAGTAGACAAGAGCAAGGTCGGACGTAGCAGAAGGTCAGGGCAGGCAGCAAGGATCGTAGTCAGGGGCAATGGCAGGAGGTCTGGAACACAGGCTAGGAACACACAAGGAAACGCTTTCACTGGCACAATGGCAACAAGATCCGGCGAGGGAGTGCAGGGGAAGTGAGGTATAAGTAGGGAGTGCACAGGTGAAGATACTGATTAGGCCTGCTGCGGCCATTAAATGGTGCAGTGGCCCTTTAAATCGCAGAGACCCGGCGCGCGCGCGCCCTAAGGAGCGGGGCCGCGCGAGCTGGGACAACACAGACGGGGAACGGGTCAGGTACGGGAGCCGAGATGCGCATCGCGAGCGGGCGTGTACCGCATCGCGAATCGCATCCCGGCTGGGAGCAATATCGCAGCGCACCCGGTCAGCAGGTCTGACCGGGGCGCAATGAATAAGAGAACGCTGCGAGCACTCCGGGGAGGAGCGGGGACCCGGAGCGCTCGGCGTAACAGTACCCCCCCCTTGGGTCTCCCCCTCTTCTTGGAGCCTGAGAACCTGAGGATAAGACTTTTGTCTAGGATGTTGTCCTCAGGTTACCAAGATCTCTCCTCTGGGCCGCAATTCTCCCAGTCAACCAAAAATAATCTTTTACCTCTGACCGTCTTGGATGCTAGAATCTCCTTCACCGAAAAGACGTCAGATGACCCGGAAACTGGAGTGGGAGAAACAACTTTGGGAGAGAAGCGGTTAAGGATGAGTGGTTTAAGGAGAGAGACATGGAAGGCATTGGGAATACAGAGAGAAGGAGGAAGAAGGAGTTTGTAAGAGACAGGGTTGATCTGGCACTTGACTTTGAAAGGACCAAGATAACGTGGTCCCAGTTTATAACTGGGGACACGAAAGCAGACATACTTAGCGGAGAGCCATACCTTGTCTCCGGGAGCAAAAATGGGGGGAATTCTTCTTTTCTTATCAGCATATTTTTTCATCCGGGATGAAGCCTGTAAAAGAGAATTTTGGGTTTCTTTCCATATGGTGGAGAGGTCTCGAGTCACTTCATCAACAGCGGGCAAACCAGAGGGCATGGGAGTGGGGAGGGGAGGAAGAGGGTGACGGCCGTACACCACGAAGAATGGGGATTTAGCAGAGGATTCGGAGACTCTGAAATTGTACGAGAATTCGGCCCATGGTAGAAGATCTGCCCAGTCATCCTGGCGGGAGGAAACAAAATGTCGCAAATAGTCACCCAGGACCTGATTAATTCTTTCTACTTGCCCATTGGATTGGGGATGATAAGAAGAAGAGAAGTTTAATTTGATCTTGAGCTGCTTACAGAGGGCCCTCCAAAATTTAGACACAAATTGAATGCCTCTATCCGAGACGATATGCGTGGGCAACCCGTGAAGGCGAAAAATGTGTATAAAAAATTGCTTCGCCAACTGAGGCGCCGAAGGAAGGCCTGGAAGAGGGATAAAATGTGCCATCTTGGAGAATCGGTCAACGACCACCCAAACAACTGTGTTGCCATGGGATAAAGGCAAGTCAGTAATAAAGTCCATACCAATCTGTGACCAAGGTTGTTCAGGAACAGGTAGAGGATGAAGGAGACCAGCAGGCTTCTGGCGAGGGGTCTTATGCAGGGCACAGACAGTACAAGCCCGCACGAAATCAACAACATCAGTCTCCAGAGTAGGCCACCAATAAAATCGAGAGATGAGTTGGATGGATTTTTTGATGCCAGCATGGCCTGCAAGGTGGGAGGAGTGTCCCCAGTTGAGAATCCCGAGGCGCTGGCGTGGAGAAACGAAGGTCTTCCCTGGAGGAGTTTGTCTGATGGAAGCTGGAGAAGTGGAGATCAGACAGTCCGGAGGAATGATGTGTTGCGGGGAGGCTTCCACTTCAGAGGCATCTGAAGAACGAGAGAGGGCATCGGCCCTAATGTTCTTGTTAGCAGGGCGAAAAGGAATTTCAAAGTTAAAACGGGCAAAGAACAACGACCACCTAGCCTGGCGAGGGTTCAGACGTTGGGCAGACTGGAGATAAGAGAGATTCTTGTGGTCAGTGTATATAATAACTGGATATTTGGATCCCTCCAGCAGGTGCCTCCATTCCTCAAGCGACAATTTTATGGCCAGTAATTCTCGATCACCAATGGAGTAGTTTTTCTCCGCCGGAGAGAAGGTCCTAGAAAAAAAAACACAAGTAACAGCCTGCCCGGAAGAATTTTTTTGTAGAAGAGCTGCTCCAGCTCCCACCGAGGAGGCATCTACCTCCAATAAGAAGGGTTTAGATGGGTTAGGTCTGGAGAATACGGGAGCAGAAGAAAAGGCAGACTGGAGATGTTTAAATGCGTCTTCCGCTTGAGGAGACCAGGACTTAGGATTGGCGTTTTTCTTGGTTAGAGCCACGATAGAAGCCACAATAGTGGAAAAGTGTGGAATAAATTGTCTGTAATAATTAGCGAACCCCAAAAAACTTTGGATAGCACAGAGTCCGGAGGGGCGTGGCCAATCCAATACGGCAGATAGTTTATCTGGGTCCATTTGTAGTCCCTGGCCAGAGACTAAGTATCCTAGGAAAGGAAGAGACTGACATTCAAAGAGACATTTTTCCATTTTGGCATATAATTGATTGTCCCGAAGTCTCTGAAGAACCATGCGGACATGCTGGCGGTGTTCTTCTAGGTTAGCAGAAAAAATCAGAATATCGTCCAGGTAAACC
The DNA here is from genome assembly GCF_029499605.1 of Hyla sarda. Taxonomy (NCBI): domain Eukaryota; kingdom Metazoa; phylum Chordata; class Amphibia; order Anura; family Hylidae; genus Hyla; species Hyla sarda. Next base: position 86,992,918 of record NC_079198.1, read on the forward strand.
ACAACACAGGTATATAGAAGATCACGAAAAATTTCATTTACAAAGTCTTGGAAGACGGCAGGGGCGTTGCAAAGGCCAAAGGGCATAACCAGATATTCAAAGTGTCCATCTCTGGTGTTAAATGCAGTCTTCCATTCGTCCCCCTCCCTGATGCGGATGAGACTATAAGCACCTCTTAAGTCCAGCTTGGTAAAGATGTGGGCGCCTCGTAGGCGGTCAAAGAGTTCCGAGATAAGTGGTAGGGGGTAGCGGTTTTTTACAGTGATTTTATTAAGTCCGCGGTAATCAATGCAAGGGCGTAGGGTGCCGTCTTTTTTGGAAACAAAAAAAATCCAGCTCCGGCAGGGGAGGATAAACCCCTTTTTTTTAAGTTCTCTTGGATGTACTCCGACATGGCTTGAGTTTCCGGAGCAGACAGAGGATAGATTCTGCCCCGGGGTGGAGTAGTACCCGGGAGGAGGTCAATAGGACAGTCATAAGGCCTGTGAGGAGGCAAAGTCTCTGCTTGTTTTTTGCAAAAAACATCAGCATAATCCAGATAGGCCTTGGGAAGACCAGATACCGGGGGAACCACAGGGTCTTGACTGTGAGTACAGGGAGCCGGTTTAAGATACTCCTTGTGGCAAGAAGTACCCCAGTTCTTGATTTCCCCTGTGGTCCAATCAAGGGTTGGGGAATGGCGTTGAAGCCACGGTAATCCAAGAAGAATTTCTGAAGTGCAGTTAGAGAGGACCAAAAATTAAATTTTTTCGTGATGGGGTCCGATGCACATTAAGAGAGGTTCCGTGCGGTAACGCACGGTACAGTCCAATCTTTCATTATTAACAGAGTTGATGTAGAGGGGTCTGGCGAGACTGGTCACCGGGATGTTGAACCTGTTGATGAGAGAGGCCAAAAAAAATTTCCTGCAGATCCGGAATCCAAGAAGGCCATAGCTGAGAAGGAGAAGGTAGAAGAAGAAATCCGCACAGGCACAGTAAGACGTGGAGAAGCAGAGTTCACATCAAGAGCTGTCTCACCTTTGTGCGGAGTCAGCGTGCGTCTTTCCTGGCGAGGAGGACGGATAGGACAATCCTTCAAGAAATGTTCGGTACTGGCACAGTACAGGCAAAGGTTCTCCATGCGGCGTCGTGTCCTCTCTTGAGGTGTCAAGCGAGACCGGTCAACTTGCATAGCCTCCACGGCGGAAGGCACAGAAACGGATTGCAGAGGACCAGAGGAGAGAGGAGCCGGGGAGAGAATCTGCCTCGTGCGAACAAAGTCCATATCCTGGCGGAGCTCCTGACGCCTTTCGGAAAAACGCATGTCAATGCGGGTGGCAAGATGAATAAGTTCATGCAGGTTAGCAGGAGTTTCTCGTGCGTCCAGCACATCTTTAATGTTACTGGATAGGCCTTTTTTAAAGGTCGCGCAGAGGGCCTCGTTATTTCAGGATAATTCGGAGGCGAGAGTATGGAATTGGATGGCGTACTCTCCAACAGAAGAATTACTCTGGACCAGGTTCAGCAGGGCAGTCTCGGCAGAAGAGGCTCGGGCAGGTTCCTCAAAGACACTTCGAATCTCCGAGAAGAAGGAGTGTACAGAGGCAGTGACAGGATCATTGCGGTCCCAGAGCGGTGTGGCCCATGACAGGGCTTTCTCAGACAGAAGGCTGACTACGAAAGCCACCTTTGACCTTTCAGTTGGAAACTGGTCCGACATCATCTCCAAATGCAGGGAACATTGCGAAAGAAAACCACGGCAAAACTTAGAGTCCCCATCAAATTTATCCGGCAAAGATAATCGGAGGCTGGATGCGGCCACTCGCTGCGGAGGAGGTACAGGAGCTGGCGGAGGAGATGATTGCTGAAGCTGTGGTAGTAGCTGCTGTAGCATCACGGTCATTTGAGACAGCTGGTGGCCTTGTTGCGCTATCTGTTGCGACTGCTGGGCGACCACCGTGGTGAGGTCGGTGACAACTGGCAGCGGGACCTCAGCGGGATTCATGGCCGGATCTACTGTCACGATTCCGCTGGCTGGAGGTGGATCCTCTGTGCCAGAGAGGAATTGGCGTGGACCGTGTCGGTGGATCGGTTCTAAGTTGCTACTGGTGTTCACCAGAGCCCGCCGCAAAGCGGGATGGTCTTGCAGCGGCGGTAGCAACCAGGTCGTATCCACCGGCAAAGGCTCAACCTCTCTGACTGCTGAGATAAGCGCGGTACAAGGGAGTAGACAAGAGCAAGGTCGGACGTAGCAGAAGGTCAGGGCAGGCAGCAAGGATCGTAGTCAGGGGCAGTGGCAGGAGGTCTGGAACACAGGCTAGGAACACACAAGGAAACGCTTTCACTGGCACAATGGCAACAAGATCCGGCGAGGGAGTGCAGGGGAAGTGAGGTATAAGTAGGGAGTGCACAGGTGAAGATACTGATTAGGCCTGCTGCGCCAATCAGTGGCGCAGTGGCCCTTTAAATCGCAGAGACCCAGCGCGCGTGCGCCCTAAGGAGCGGGGCCACACGAGCGGGCGCGTCCCGCATCGCGAATCGCATCCCGGCTGGGAGCAATATCGCAGCGCACCCGGTCAGCAGGTCTGACCGGGGCGCAATGAATAAGAGAACGCTGCGAGCGCTCCGGGGAGGAGCGGGGACCCGGAGCGCTCGGCGTAACAACTTCACTTTATTTCACAATGAGACATCAATAAAAGCTCTCAAACCGTAGTCCATAAAAACAGAAACACTGAAACATGCATGACGACGTTTCTGGTCTTGCGACCCTTATCAAATTCAATGAACTGGTGGCATGGGATAAAATATATGGGATCCAGACAGGTGTGGGTCATTGGGACTGCTGATAGTGGAGGAGGAGTAAAGCTAACAAACCTTCAACAAAAATATATACCAGTTAACCCCCATGAGACCACCTGAAAGGACCCATACCCCATGATCCACTTACAATAGATTAAGTTGCAAGATATAATCAATCTTAACACGGAGAAAAATGTACAAAAAAAAAAGGAAGACACAAACAAATGAAACACTCAGAAGTGTGAATAGATGGCAAAAACAAAACTAAACAGTCAGTGGATGTTAATAGTGGAGGATTAGATCGGTTTTGAGATTTAACCCTTGCGGAAAACATGTATGCAATAGGTAATTCCAATATACTTCTTTTGAACGAAGGATTTTTTCCCAATCCCCTCCTCTATCAGGTACACTGACAGTTTCTATGCCCTGAAAACGGAAACTGCTCACATCACCAGAATGGATCTCTTTAAAATGTTTGGATACTGCAGAAATATTCATATTCACTGTGGACTTAGCCCCTCTCAAATGTTCTTAAACTCTTTTTTTAATTGATCTGATGGTGCTGCCTATGTATGATAATTTACATGTGACACATATGTGGTAAACTCCAAATGTGGTCTGGCAATTGATGAATCGCGATGTCCCGATCAGCTAGGACGTGAGCGGAGGTCCCCTTACCTGTCTCCGCAACGTCTGATCTGGGTTTGATTGCTCCAAGCCTGAGCTACGGGCTTGAGCAATAGATCCCCTATCTCGCTGATCCATGCAAAGCTATGGCTTTGCAGGGATCAGCATAAGAGATCAGTGTGTGCAGTGCTATAGGTCCCTACGGGAGCTATAACATTGCAAAAAAAACTGGAAAAAAAAAAGTTAACAAAGGTAATTTAACCCATTCCCTAATAAAAGTTTGAATCCCCCCCCCCCTTTTCCCATAAAAAAAATAGTGTAAATAAAAATTAAAATAAACATATGTGGTATCGCCGAGTGCAGAAATGTCCAAACTATAAAAATATATCATTAATTAAATCGCACGGTCAATGGCGTACGTGCAAAAAAAATTCCGAAGTCCAAAATAGAGTATTTTTGGTCACTTTTTATATCATGAAAAAATGAATAAAAAGCGATCAAAAAGTCCGATCAATAAAACAATAGTACCGCTAAAAACTTCAGAACATGGCACAAAAATGGGTCCCCATACCGGCCTGTACGCAGAAAAATAAAAAAGTTATAGGGGTTAGAATATGAGAATTTTTAACATATACATTTTCCTGCATGTAGTTATGATTTTTTTCCAAAGTACGACAATATCCAACCTATATAAGTAGGATATCATTTTAACTGTATGGACCTACAGAATAAAGATAAGGTATTATTTTTACCAAAAAATGCATTGCGTAGAAACGGAAACCCCCAAAATTAATTTTTTTCTTCAATTTTGTCGCACAATGACATTTTTTTCTGTTTTGCTGTGAATTTTTGGGTAAAATGACTAATGTCACGGCAAAGCAGAATTGGTGGCTCAAACAATAAGCCATCATATGGAATTTTATGTGCAAAATTTAAAGCGTTATGATTTTTAGAAGGTGATGAGGAAAAAATGAAAATGCAAAAATGGAAAAACCCTGCGTCCTTAAGGGGTTAAATAACATTATATTTCATTAGTTCAGACTTTTACATATGTGGCAATACCACATATGGTTTTTTTTTACATTAATTTATTTGAAAAATGGGAAATGGGGGTGATTCTAACTTTTATTAATCCAAATTTTGTACACTTTTTAAGTCCCCCATAGGAGACCATAACATGCAATCGCATTGATCAGTGTTATCGGTGCTCCATTACTTCTGCCTGGCATGGCTGACTGCAAGTTTGCAGCACCAATCGGACAGCAGGGAGGAAGGTAAGAGACCTCCAGCTGTCCTCTCAGCTGATTGGGATGCTGCAATCCCGATCAGCCCACTGTGCTAGCCGGGAACAGGATTTACCGCATTTAGACGCTGTGATGAACTTTGATCACAGCATCTAAAGGTTTACGTACATCAGCCCAATTGGTGATGTCTGGCATTAGTCATGGGTCCTGTCTTCTAATAGCAACTGGGCCCCACTAGGTATAATGCGCACTCAGCTGCTGAGCTTGCGTCATACAACGGGAGCCCGCAGTGGACGTGAATATATGTCCATTTGCTGGAAGGGGTTAATATTCCTGCTCCTTTCCTACCTTTGTTGACAGCTTGTTGCCTAGGTTACAGACTACTACTCCAGGTTGCAGGCACACACATCGGTGCAACTACTATATCTATATACATATATACAAAAATTAATTATAGAGTGAAGTTGTAATCTGTAACCTTGGCAACAAACTGTCAATAAGGGAAGGAAAGTAGCATGAATTGAATAAGAGAATTATGCTAATTTGCTAAATGAATGTACATGCAAAAAATATTTGAATAAACACTGTCACTTGCAAAAACTTCTGTTCCCTGTAATCTTTTTTATCCCCCCCTAAACCTGTGATACATAAAGCAAGATGCAGACATAAGGGGATAAAAGTGAAATGTACATTTTATGCTTTTCAAGCTGTTGCTGACCATTTGGCTTGTAAATCGCCATTAATGAGAAAAAAAACTATCAGTTTCTTTTTTTGGTAGGTTTCACTTGAATTGGCCATCAGATTTGTTTCAGATTCAAAGGCCAATTCAGTTGTGACCCTACACTTGCAGGGTCAGATGCAGAGCTTTTGATACACTTTAGTGGCCCATACAGTCAGTGCTGCAAACAGTCAACAGCGATAAGAGGCAGGACTCCTGTCAAAACAAGAAGAATCTCTGACCTGTTGTTGTCTTGGCCCTTATGCTAAGGTACCATGAAAACAACCTACTGATCAGCTAGACATACTAAATGAGTGAACAGATAATAAGATATTTGTTACTTTAGGGTGTGTCAAAGTATGTGTCCCCAGAATCAATACTACTAGCACCCTAATTCTGCACTGTCTTTTAGAGCCCTGTGTGGGACTGATTTTTTAATCCCAAGCCCGTTGATTTTTTTGACGATTTTTTTGGTTGATTTCAACCCCGCCCGCTCCCAGAGGGTGTTTGTCCATTCCTGCCTGCTCCCGCTATAATGTTTGTCCAATCCCGCCCGCTCCCGCTAACATAGGAATGTACAGACACTAGGGTGCAATGCTCTGCACATACTACCCATGTATAGGAGTGTGTGTAGTACACACACTGATATACATGGGGGGGGGGGGGGGTATGTGCAGATCATTGCGCTCTAGTATATGTACAGAGGTGAATAGCAGCGACTGTGCAGAAGTCACTGACCGATGCAATGCTCTGCACATACCTGGCCTATGGGGATGTATGAGGGTTTATTTTTTGCACCATGGTCTGTAGTTTCGTTTGGTACTATTTTTGTTTTGTTTTAGATTTGCTTTTTATTATTTTTTTTATGACATGAAGTGACCAAAAATGCACAATTTGGGAACTTTGTATTTTTTTACGTGTAAGCCATTGACCGTGCAATTTAACCCCTTCAGGACCAAGCCCATTTTGGCCTTCAGGACCAGAGCGTTTTTTGCACATCTGACCACTGTCACTTTAAACATTAATAACTCTGGAATGCTTTTAGTTATCATTCTGATTCTGAGATTGTTTTTTCGTGACATATTCTACTTTAACATGGTGGTAAATTTTTGCGGTAACTTGCATCCTTTCCTTGTGAAAAATCCTAAAATTTGATGAAAAATTTGAAAATTTTGCATTTTTCTAACTTTGAAGCTCTCTGCTTGTAAGGAAAATGTATATTACAAATAAAAAAAAATTTTATTCACATATACAATATGTCTACTTTATGTCTGCATCATAAAAGTGACGAGTTTTTACTTTTGGAAGACACCAGAGGGCTTCAAAGTTCAGCAGCAATTTTCCAATTTTTCACAAAATTTTCAAATTCACTATTTTTCAGGGACCAGTTCAGGTTTGAAGTGGATTTGAAGGGTCTTCTTATTAGAAATACCCCACAAAAGACCCCATTATAAAAACTGCACCCCCCAAAGTATTCAAAATGACATTCAGTCATCATTTTAACCCTTTAGGTGTTTCACAGGAATAGAAGCAAAGTGAAGGAGAAAATTCACAATCTTCATTTTTTACACTCGCATGTTCTTGTAGACCCAATTTTTAAATTTTTACAAGGGGTAAAAGGAGAAAATGTATACTTAAATTTGTAGCCTGATTTCTCTCGAGTAAGCACATACCTCATATGTCTATGTAAAGTGTTCGGCGGGCACAGTAGAGGGCTCAGAAGGGAAAGAGCGATAAGGGGATTTTGGAGAGTACGTTTTTCTGAAATGGTTTTTGGGGGGCATGTTGCATTTAGGAAGCCCTTATGGTGCCAGAACAGCAAAAAACCCTCACATGGCATACCATTTTGGAAACTAGACCCCTTGAGGAACATAACAAGGAATAAAGTGAGCCTTAATACCCCACAGGTTAAATTTTTTTTTTCACTAAAATGTGTGTTTCCCCCCAAATTTCAAATTTTTCCAAGGGTTAATAGCAGGAAATACCCCCCAATATTTGTAACCCCTTCTCTTCTGAGTATGGAGGTACCCCATAAGTTGACCTGAAGTGCACTATGGGCGAACTACAATGCTCAGAAGAGAAGGAGTCATATTTGGCTTTTTGAGAGCAAATTTTGCTCGGGGGGCATGTCACATTTAGGAAGCCCTATGGTGCCAGAACAGCAAAAAAAAAAAACACATGGCATACCATTTTGGAAACTAGACCCCTTGAGGAATGTAATAAGGAATAAAGTGAGCCTTATTACCCCACAGGTGTTTCACGACTTTTGCATATGTAAAAAAAAAAAAAAAAATTTCCACTAAAATGTGTGTTTCCCCCCTAATTTCACCTTTTTGCAAGGGTTAATAGCAGAAAATACCCCCCAAAATTTGTAACCCCATCTCTTCTGAGTATGGAGGTACCCCATAAGTTGACCTGAAGTGCACTATGGGTGAACTACAATGCTCAGAAGAGAAGGAGTCATATTTGGCTTTTTGAGAGCAAATTTTGCTCGGGGAGCATGTCGCATTTAGGAAGCCCCTAAGGTGCCAGAACAGCAAAAAAAAAACCACATGGCATACCATTTTGGAAACTAGACCCCTTGAGGAACGTAACAAGGGGTACAGTGAGCATTTGCCCCCCACTGGTGTCTGACAGATCTTTGGAACAGTGGGCTGTACAAGTTTTCATTTTCATGGACCACTGTTCCAAAGATCCGTCAGACACCTGTGGGGGGTAAATTCTCACTGCACCCCTCATTACATTCCGTGAGGGGTGTCGTTTCCGAAATGGGGTCACATGTGGGGTTTTGTTTTTTTTGCGTTTGTCAAAACCGTGGTAACAATCAGCCACCCCTGTGCAAATCACCTCAAATGTACATGGTGCGCTCTCCCTTCTGGGCCTTGTTGTGCGCCCCCAGAGCACTTTGCGCTCACATATGGGGTATCTCCGTAGTCGGGAGAAATTGTGTTACAAATTTTGGGGGGCTTTTTTCCCTTTTACCTATTGTGAAAATGTAAAGTATAGGGCAACATCAGCATGTTAGAGTAAAAAATAAAAAAAATTTACACTAACATTCTGGTGTAGACCCCAACATTTCCTTTTCATGAAGGGTTAAAGAAGAAAAGCTGCTGCAAAACCACAACTCTCAGCATGCATGGTCTGTTAGTGCATGCTGGGAGTCATAGTTTTGCAACAGCTGGAGGCACACAGGTTAGGAAACACTGAGTTAGAAACAGACAATGTTTCCCAACCAGTGTGTCTCCAGTTGTTGCAAAACTACAACTCCCAGCATGCCCAGACAGCTGAAGGGCATGCTGGGAGTTGTAGTTCGGCAACATCTGAAGGGCCAGATGTTGCTGAACTAAAACTCCCAGCATGCCTGGACAATCAGTGCATACTGGGAGTTGTAGTTTTGCAACAGCTGGAAGAGCACAAATTGGAGACCATTATACAATGGTCTCCAAACTGGGGCCCTCCAGATGTTGCAAAACTACAACTCCCAGCATGCATGGTCTTTTAGTGCATGCTGGGAGTTATAGTTTTGCAACAGCTGGAGGCACACAGGTTAGGAAACACTGAGTTAGAAACAATGTTTCCCAACCAGTGGGTCTCCAGCTGTTGCAAAACTACAACTCCCAGCATGCCCAGACAGCTGAAGGGCATGCTGGGAGTTGTAGTTCGGCAACATCTGAAGGGCCAGATGTTGCTTAACTAAAACTCCCAGCATGCCTGGACAGTCAGTGCATGCTGGGAGTTGTAGTTTTGCAACAGCTGGAAGAGCACAGATTGGAGACCATTATACAATGGTCTCCAAACTGGGGCCCTCCAGATGTTGCAAAACTACAACTCCCAGCATGCCCAGACAGCCAAAGGCTGTCTAGGCATGCTGGGAGTTGTAGATTTCAGACTCCTAGAAGCAGCAGTGAAGATCTTCACTGCTGCCTCTGAGGACTACATACTTACCTGCTGGTCCCGTCGCTGCTCGCCCACGTGGCCGGTCCTGCCGCTGCTCCTCGGTCCTGCCGCTGCTCCAGGTAAGTCCGCCGGTCCCCACGTGTTCCCCCCGTGTGCCGCAGGTCCCCGCGAGCCCCTGCAGCCTTCGTCCCCCGTTCTGCCCGACTTCCAGGGGCGGGCAGTGCGGGGGATCTGAACTTTCACCCCAGATCACTGTGATTGGTCCACAGGGACCAATCACAGTGATCGCTGACCAGGACCATCAATGGATGGTCCTGGGGGTGAAGCAGAAGTTGTCCCCTGCTGGAAACAGCGGGACCTCTGCCAGTTAAGGCTGGGTTCACACTACGTTTTTCAACTACGGTTCCCGCATACGTTTTCTATCAAAAACCGTATGGGGAAAAAAACGGATGGAACAGTATGGGAAAAAGTAAACCGTATGGGTTTTTAAACAGTATACTGTTTTTAAAAGTGCATACAGTTCCGTCAGTTTTTACAGAAAAAAAACCCATACGTTTTTGAAATTTTTGTCCATTTTTAATGGGAGGGGTCTTGGGTGGGGACTTTAGTATTCAAATGCGCATGTGCAAAGTAAAAACGTATACGTTTTTCCCGTATGGAACCGTATACATGTGCGGTTCCTATTGACGTCCATGTTAAAAAAAACGTATGCGGTTGCAGTACGGTTTTTAAACCGGAGTCAAAACTGTGGTTGACCACGATTTTGTCTCCGGTTTAAAAACCGTACTGCAACCGCATAAGTTTTTTTTTTAACATGGACGTCAATGGGAAACGCACATGTATACGGTTCCATACGGGAAAAACGTATACGTTTTACTTTGCACATGCGCATTTGAATCCTAAAGTCCCCACCCAAGACCCCTCCCATAAAAAATGGACAAAATTTTCAAAAACGTATGGGTTTTTTTTCTACAAAAACGGACGGAACAGTATGCACTTTTAAAAACAGTATACTGTTTAAAAACCCATACGGTTTACTTTTTCCCATACTGTTCCATCCGTTTTTTCCCCATACGGTTTTTGATAGAAAACGTATGCGGGAACTGTAGTTGAAAAACGTAGTGTGAACCCAGCCTAACCCGTGCGATGCTGCGCATCGCCGGGTTAACTGCATGTCATTTATAAACGCCGGGATGCGCGAACGCACTGCACAACCCGGCGTTTATATATGACATTCTGCGGGAAGGGGTTAATGAACATTATTTTTTAATGATACAGCAGAGGTTAACCAGCTCACCCCAGCTCCTTCTTCCTATTATTTTCAATAATTCAGACATTTACGCACGTGACAATACCACACACTTTTTCAATTTTATTTCTTTACGTTATTTCAGAAAAAAAAATGGGAGAGGTGGGGGGGATTGGAGCTTTTATTAGGGAAGGGGTAATTTTTTTTTTACACTTTTAAAAAAAACTTTTTGTTATAGGTCCCATAGGGTATGTGCAGACTGCAGAGCAATGCACCCTAGGGTCTGTAGCAGACCATAGGGTGCAATCCTCTGCAGGCTGCACATACCCCCACCTGTATAGGAATGTTCATACACAAATACACTGCTATACACATGGGGGGGGGGGGGGGGTATGTGCAAAGCATTACATCCTTGTCTGTAGTACAGACTAGGGTGCAATGCTCTGCACATACCCCCACCTGTATAGGAATTTACACACACACTGCTATACACATGAGAGGGAATGTGCAGACTGCAGGGCATTGCACCCTAAAGTCTGTAGAAGACACTAGGGTGCAATGCTCTGTCTGCAGTCTACTCTGCACATACCCCCCATGTGTATAGCAGTGCAGAGCAGGCTGCAGACACAGAAGGAGGCCCTGGGAGGATTGCCGACTGCCAGGGTCACAGCACAGTGAGTGTGTGCTGTGTAGATGGACATTTTCACATATAGTATGGGGCCCGGGCGGCAGAAGATGAAGATGGAGGGTCACTGACTGATCCTCCAGAGAAGGCAGGCTGAGTGGGGGATGGAATGGCAGCACAGATGAAATGGCAGCACTTCTGTGGTGGTAGGGGAGGAGACAGGAGGAGCAGCAGCAGGTGAGTGAGTGGTGACTGTACTAAGAGGGTAGGGCTGCCACTGAGGCTGCAGGATTTTGTGGGATTTTTGGGACCCGCAGGCATAGTGCCTAACCGCCCGTGCCCGCCCGCAGCAGCCTCCTGACCGCCTGCACCCGCAGGTTTTGGGATGGGTCCTGCAGGATCCCAATCCCAATGCAGGGCTCTACTGTCTATTAGTGCACTGGAAATTCTTCCCCCCACAACTGTTTAACTGAACATCAAGGCATAAAGCATACGCCACACTGTTCAGTATACAGGAGAATGGACCTCAAAATGACTGCTCATTCTCCTTTTCTTTATTTTCATGGCATCTTATGCTTGAGTGCCATGGAAACTGTTCTGAGCAAGATGTTTACAGCATCACTGCTTACCTTCAGATAACAGATTAGTCTGACAGGAGTCCCTGCTCCTATATTGATTTGTCTAATGCTAGGTTTCCACACAGATTTTTTTCTGGCCTTTTTTGGAAAACTGCCACTGCAGTCTTTGAGCCAAAGCCATAAATGTATTCAGAAGGAATGGGAAATATAAAGGAAGGACTTATACTTCTTCTTCCTACTTAATCCACTTCTGACTTTGGCTCAAAAACTGCAGTGGCAGTTTTTTGAAAAAACACCAGAGAAAACCCTATGTGGAAACCTGGCAAACCTAAAGCAAATCACAAAAAATGGGTTTTAGTCAAATGCTAATTTTTGGTAAAATTTAAAACTAATTTGATAATTACAGAATGAATTCACTCATCTATAAGAATCACCAATTCCAGAGTTGCTGCACTATTAGTGTGCGATATGTTTAATATGTTTACTGAAATCCTCAACTTTCAAGTTAAAGGGAACTGCAAGCAGCAAGAAATACTGGCAACCTTCCCTATAACAATGACCTATGATTCCTTCGGAATATCTGAGCTGTTGTATCTTAACGTTTTGATTACAGAACTGGACTTTCTATTAGTTGGAAAACAATTCATATTTCTTACTTTTAGGCAATTACACATGGTCATATGACAGGCTCAGGAGTTTACCCAGATTGACTAAAGTCTCAAATTTATAAAATCATGTGCCAAATCCTCCTCTATTTTATTCTGAGAGAAAGAGTTAAAAAAAAAATCTGTCTCCAAAAAGCTAATCATAAATAGTAACACATTTAGAGATATATCATTCCTGATTTATGAAATTGCAAAAGATCCACAACAAATTACTGTCTTGCTGGTATATAACACCAAAAGCATTATACTGCATGGGATTATTCCCAAGCAAAATGTGTTAGGGATACAGATGCTGACTCTCTAGAGCATATCTGGTGGAGTTGGCCTTTAATCCAACCATATTGGAAAGATATTGAAAAGAAAGATTATACAGGTTTGCAATAAGAAGATGAGCATTATGCCAGAAACAGCCTTCAGAGCCTTAGCTCAAGGAATATTGTCTGTGTAGACATAACCTTATACCACATTTGATACAAGCAGGGAACGCATTGGTTCCCCTTTTTTAGAAGAACCCTTCCCCACCCAACATAGATATGTGGAAAGAAAAGGTAAGAAAGGCCTCGTTCACAATGCAGTTGGACTCCGCTATTCAGGGTTCCGTTGGCAATCCGGACAGAAGGAGGAAAGTTTAGTGGAGATAAAAATAGTGCAAGCTCTAAGTGACATGATAGACAGACCCAATATTTAATGATTCTATAATGACAGTCTGTTCCCCAGGATTGGTGCACAGCAAATGTGGTGCCAATATTCAACAAAATGTAAAAATGTGACCCCTGGAATTAACCTATTAATGACCATTGGCATGCATACACATCAATGTGCCCTTAACCCCTTAAGGACCAAGCCCATTTTGGCCTTAAAGGGGTACTCCACCTGACCAGCCTTCCGAATGCTGTGAGCGTGTTGTGGGGGTCGGCCACGCCCCCTCGTGATGTCAGGCCATGCCCCCCCAATACAAAACTATAGGAGGGGGCGTAGCGGTCACCACACCACCTTCCATAGACTTGCATTGTGGGGACGTGGTCTGACGCATGAGGAAGGCTAGCCAGTGGAATACCCCTTTAACCCGTTAAAGACCCAGGGTGTGCCTGTACACCTGTGGGAATTCTGGAAATCATTCAGCAGACACCCCGTGCAAACCCTGGCGGGGGAGGGGTAGGACCTGAGACTCCCCCCCCCCCATGTCATCAATTCAGATTGGCGATTTGCAGCGTTTCCAGTCTGATCGGGTCCCTGGTGACCCAATCGCCCGGAAAATAGGGTCAGAGAAAGCCCAGATAATCCGGAGGGATACGAGTGAGGTGGCAGGGGTGCCACCTCCTCCTATCCCCTGTGATTGGCTGGTCAGAACTGACAGGAGAACCGCATGGCAGGGGCAGGGGGGTCTACAGTTGAGATGCCCCGCTCTGCCTGCCCTTGGAAGTCCGTGCAGAGTGGGGGAAGATGGCGGCGACAGTTATGGGGAGCAGCGTGGTGGGGGTGACCTGTGGCAGATACCTTAGAACCGGTTGCAGGCAGTGGGAGACCGGGGAACAGCGGCAGGCAAGTGGAGGCAGCGGCGGCATCAGAGGCAGCAGTGAAGATCGCTGTAAAGTAATCTTCAATGCTACTTCTAGGAGTTTCAAACCTGCAACTCCCAGCAGGCCTGAACTGTCTAGGCATGCTGAGAGTTGTAGTTTTGCAACATCTAGAGGGCCACAGTTTGGAGACGATTGTGCAGTGGTCTCCAAAATGTGTCCTTCCAGATGTTGGAAAATTACAACTCTCAGCATGCCCAGACAGTCCATGCATGCTTGGAGTTGTAGTTCTGTAACATCTGGCCCTTCAGAGTTTGGAGACCAGTATATAGAGGTGTCCAAACTGTAGTGCTCCAAACATTGCAAAACTACAATTCAAAGCATGCCCAGACTGTCCAGGCATGCTGGGAGTTGTAGTTCGGCAACATCTGGAGGGCCACAGTTTGGAGACCACTGTGCAGTGGTCTCCAAATTATGTCCTTCCAGATGTTGCAAAACTACAACTCACAGCATTCCAAGACAGTGCAGGCATGCTTGGAGTTGGAGTTCGGCAACATCTGGCCCTTCAGATGTTGACGAACTCCAACTCCCAGCATGCCTGGGCAGTCTGGGCATGCTTGGAGTTGAAGTTTTTCAACATCTGGAGGGCTACAGTTTGAACACCACTACACAGTGGTCTCCAAACTGTTCTCTTCCAGTTGTAGCATAATTACAACTCCCAACAGGCCCATTGGCTGTCTGGGCATTCTGGGAGTTATAGTTTTGCAACAACTGGAGGCACAATGGTTGGGAAACATTGTCTATTTACTAACTCAGTGTTTCCCAACCCGTGTGCCTCCAGCTGTTGCAAAAATATAAATCCCAGCATGCACTGACAGACCATGCATGCTGGGAGTTGTAGTTTTGCAACAGCTGCATGCACACGGGTTGGGAAACACTGAGTTAAGTAACAAACTCTCAGTGTTTTGCAACCAGTGTGCCTCCAGCTTTTGCATAACTTCAACCCCCAACATGCATGGACAGTCAAAGGGCATGCTGGGAGTTGTAGTTTTGTACAGGATACATTCACGCGGGTGGGGTTTACAGCGAGATTCTCGCTGCAAGTTTGAGATGCAGCAAATTCTCCACTGCAGCTCAAACTTCCAGCGGGAAACTTGCTGTGAACCCCTGACCGTGTAAATGTACTCTAAAAACATTACACTACACGAAACTACAAAAAATTTAAAGTAAAACACTACATATACATATACCCCTACACAGTTACCTTATACCCCACCCCAACCCCCAATCCCGCAATAAAAATGGAAAACGTCTGGTACGGCACTGTTTCCAAAATGGAGCCCCCAGCTGTTGCAAAACAACAACTCCCAGTATTGCTGGACAGCCATTGACTGTCCAGGCATGCTATAAGTTTTGCAACAGCTGGAGGCAGCATGTTTGGGAAACACTGCCGTAGGGTATTTTTGGTATCGGAGGCAAGTGTAATTCTTGCATCTGGGTCTGTCCCATACAAATCCCTAATTTAGGCCTCAAATGCGCATGGTGCTCTTTCACCTCGGAGCCCTGTCATATTTCAAGGCAACAGTTTACGGCCATATATGGGGTATTTCTGTACTCGGGAGAAATTGCCTAACATATTTTGGTGGGCTTTTTCTCCTTTTACCCCTTAAGGTAAATTTGGGGTCTACTCCAGCATATCATTGTAAAAAAAAAAATATTTTTTACATTAACATGCTGGTGTTGTCCCATACTTTTCATTTTCTCAAGAGGTAAAAGTAAAAAAAAAAAGCCCCCAAAATTCTTAATGCAATTTCTTCTGAGTAAGGAAATACCCCATATGTGGATGTAAAATACTCTGCGGGCTCAGTAGTCAGAGCGCACTATGTACATTTGAGGTGATTTTCACAGGGGTGGCTGATCAATACAGCGGTTCTGACATAAACGCAAAAAAAAAATGTTTTTTTTCAAGTTGGACGTAAAAATTAAAGATTTATATTTTTTTGCTAAAATGCTGGTGTTATCCCAAATTTTTCATTTTCACAAGGGGTAATAGGAAAAAAAAATCATAATTTGTAACCACATTATATATAAATACCCCATATGTGGATGTAAGTGCTCTGCTGGCGCACTACAGGGCTCAGAAGAAAAGGAGTGCCATTAGTCTTTTGGAGAGAGAATGTGTCTGCAATTGAAGGCCATGGTGTAAGAACAGTGGACTACAACCCTCAAGGTTGTAACAAGGGGTGCAGGGAGTATTTATGCCCCACAGGTGTCTGCCTGATTTCAAATGCCAGTGGGGCTGTAAATGCTCACTGCACCCTTCATTACATTCTGTGAGGGTGGTAGTTTTCGAAATAGGGTCACATGTGGGGGTCCATTGTTCTGGTAGCATGGGGGCTTTGTAAACGCACATGGTGCCCGACTTCTATTCCAAAAAAATTATCTCTCCAAAAGCCCAATGGCGCTTCTTCTCTTCTGAGCATTGTATGTCGGACGCAGAACAATTTACATACACACATGGGGTATTTCCATACTCAGAAGAAATTGGGTTAAAACATTTTAGAGGCTTTTTCTCCTATTACACCTTGTAAAAATGAAATATTTGGGGTAACACTAGCATTTTGGTGAAAAAAAATAGAATTTTTCATTTTCATGTCCAACTTTAGCGGAAATTTGTCAAACACATGTGGGGTGTAAAGGCTCACTGTACCCCTTGTTACATTCCTTGAGGGGTGATGTTTCCCAAATTGTATGCCATGTGGGGCTTATTTTGCTGTT
The DNA here is from genome assembly GCF_029499605.1 of Hyla sarda. Taxonomy (NCBI): domain Eukaryota; kingdom Metazoa; phylum Chordata; class Amphibia; order Anura; family Hylidae; genus Hyla; species Hyla sarda. The sequence continues at coordinate 87,009,596 of NC_079198.1, forward strand.
CTGGCACCATAGGGGCTTCCTAAATGCGGCATGCCCCCCAAAAACCATTTCAGCTAAATTTATCTTCTGAGAATTGTAGTGCACCCGCAGAGCATTTTATGTCCACACATGGGGTATTTCCATACTCAGAAGAAATGGGGTTACAACTTTTGGGGGGCATTTTCTCCTATTACTCCTAGTACCTCTTGTAAAAAATGGTAAGTATGGCAAAAAAACTGCATTTTAGGGAAAAAAAAATGTTTTCATTTACACATCCGACTTGAACGAAAAGTCTGTTAAAAACACCTGTGGGGTGTTAAGGCTGACTGTACCTCTTGTTACGTACCTTCAGGGGTGTAGTTTCCAAAAAAGTATGCCATTTTTTTTTTTTTTTTTTTTTTTTGCTGTTATGGATCCACAGAGGCACCTGAATCTGACATGCCCTCCAAAAACCATTTCAAAAAGCAAAATGTGGCTCCTTCTCTTCTGAGCATTCTAGTGTGCCAGCAGAGCAATTTATTTCCACATTTGGGGTATTTCCATACTCAGAAGAAATGGGGTTACAACTTTTGAGGGTCATTTTCTCATATTACCTGTTGTAAAAATGGTAAATTTTGGGGAAAAAATGCATTTTAGTGAAAGAAAAATCATTTACACATCCGACTTTACCGAAAACTCGTCAAACACCTGTGGGGTGTTGAGGCTCATTGTACCCCTTGTTACGTGCCATGAGGGGAGTAGTTTACAAAATAGTATGCCATTTGGGGCATCATAGGGGCTTCCTAAATGCGACTTGCCCCCCAAAAACCATTTCAGCAAAATGCCTTCCAAAATCCCATTGTCGCTTCTGAGCCCTCTAGTGCCCCCACAGAGCACTTTACGTTCACATGTGAGGTATTTACTTACTCGAGAGAAATTGGGTTACACATTTTCTCCTTTTATCCCTTTTAAAAATTCAAAAACTGGGTCTACAAGAACATGTAAGTGTAAAAAAATTAAGATTTTGTATTTTCTCCTTCACTTTGTAGCTATTCCTGTGAAACAAACTTTCTAAATGTCATTTTGTATACTTTGAGGGGTGCAGTTTTTATAATGGAGTCATTTATGGGGTATTTCTAATATGAAGGCCTCTCAAATCCACTTCAACCCTAAACTGGTCGCTAAAAAATTCTGATTTTGAAAATGTTGTAAAAGATTGGAAATTTGCTGCTGAACTTTGAAGCCTTCTGATGTCTTCCAAAAGTAAAAACAGGTCAATTTTATGATGCCAACATATAGTAGACATATTGTATATGTGAATCAAAATATAATTTATTTGGTATTTCTATTTTCCTTACAAGCAGAGAGTTTCAAAGATACAAAAAAATGCACAATTTTAAAGATTTTCATAAAATTTTGGAATTTTTCACCAAGAAATGATGCAACTATCGACAAAAATGTACCACTAACATAAAGTAGAATATGTCACGGAAAAAACAATCTCAGAATCAGAATGAAAAGTAAAAGTATCCCAGAGTTATTAATGCTTAAAGTGACAGTGGTCAGTTGTGCAAAAAATGCTCTGGCCCTTAAGGTGAAAATGGGCTGGGTCCTTAAGGGTTAAGGACCAGGCCAATTTTATTTTTGCATGTTTGTTTTTTCCTCCTCGCCTTCTAAAAATCATAACTCTTATATTTTCATCCACAGATGAGTATGAGGGCTTGTTTTTCGCGTGACCAGTTGTCTTTTGGAATGACTTCACTTATGTTACCATAAAACGTGTGGTGCAACAAAAAAAAAATACTATCTGTGTGGCGAAATTGAAAAAAAAAACTATTTAGCAAATTTTGGAAGGTTTTGTACAATTTGGAAGGTTTTGTGCAATTTACATAAAAAATGACATGTTTTCTTTATTCTGTTGGTCAGTACAATTAAAAATGGTACCCATGATTACATACTTTTCTATTATTGTACCTCCTTAAAAAAATCTCAAACTTTTTAACCAAATTGGTACGTTTAAAATCCCTCTATTTTGACGACCTATAACTTTTTCATTTTTCCGTATAAGCAGTGGTATGAGGCTCATTTTTTGTGCCGTGATCTGTACTTTTTATTGATAGCACATTTGTGTACATATTTTTTTTTATATATGTATGTTTTTTTTTTTTTTTTTTTTTACACTTTTTATGTCCCCATAGGGGACTATTTATTCCAATCACTTGATTGCTAATACTGTTCAGTTGTATGCATAGGGAATAGCACTGATCAGTGTTATCAGTTATCTTCTTCTCTGGTCTGCTCAATCTCCGACCAGAGCAGAAGACCCCTGGAGATGGCCGGAGGCAGGTGAGGGGACCTCCAGCCGCCATGCTGGATGATCATCCATTTTAAGTGCTGCAATGACGCAGATGCTGTGATCTGTATTGATCATGGCATCTGAGGGGTTAATGGCAGACATCAACTATCAGCAGCTGGGAACTGCCGTGCATGGCGCGAGCATTGGTCCGGTGCTCGTGGTCATATTCATGACATAAATGTACGTCATGGTGCGTTAAGTACCACCTCACAATGAGGTACATCGATTGTCCTTAAGGGGTTGAGGGTGTATGGTGTGACTTGAGCCCACGCTATACCAGATGGCCCCCAACTGATTTCTGTAGCTGGGGGCCGTCACTAATAGCTGGCATGTAGCGATTGCCGCAGCAGGCTAGTAACACTTTAAATTGCAGCTGTCAATGCTGACAGTGGGGTCAAAGGGACATTTAATGTTTTCCTGGTGGTCCAGTGGGGTGGATTGCATTTGGAATTGTGTGGATGTAGACCCACTGCACGGCCTCACCTCTAATTCTCCACTGTCCCTGGCTCTGTAATTGATAGAGCCTGGCCTGACCAGGCTTTATTAATTGAGTATAAAACATGGAAACATGTAGATAGCACTAAAAATTGGGGGTATAATGTCATGCTTAACTAGAAAAAATATATATATACAATACTGCCCTATATTGGGAATTGATATGTCAAAGAAATATATATAGAAAAATAACCCCCTAATGAGTGTGCAAGTGCCTAATATAGACTCCAAAAACAATCAAGAAAACAAAAAGAAAGAGGAGCTACTCAAAGTTGGGTGAAAAAGGTATCTAAAATACAATCTTTATTTCATCATATTAAAAAAGTGCAGTTGAAACAGGAGGAATACGACACAGGCAGGCAGCATACCTGGGACAATAAATGGTAAATGTGCAAAAATGCTAACGAATATTGCATAAATACATAGATATGTAACTGCTGGGTCCTAAGGTTGAAAAGGAAACCAAAGTACTAGTAATAGGATGTATGGCTAATATACCTAAAGTGCAAGTGCATAAACAACCTCAGCTGTGGCAGCATCCTGGGACTTGCAGTATCCTTTCTACACACATTGTGGTATGTAACTGTTTATGTGCTGTTGTTACACAGCTGATGTTGGTGCCTGATTGTTTATGCACTTGCACTTTAGGTATATTAGCCATACATCCTATTACTAGTACTTTGGTTTCCTTTTCAACCTTAGGACCCAGCAGTTACATATCTATGTATTTATGCAATATTCATTAGCATTTTTGCACATTTACCATCTATTGTCCCAGGTATGCTGTGTCATATTCCACCTGTTTTAACTGTACTTTTTTAATATGATGAAATAAAGATTGTATTTTAAATACTTTTTTCACCCCACTTTGAGTAGCTCCTCTTTCTTTTTGTTGATTGAGTGCAGAGCACACAGATCAATGTAGTTCTATGGAAAATTAGTAAAATGATGCAAACTATCCAAACTGGGTATTGATCCTGCAAAAAAACAAGCCTCTTTATGGGTGTTTAGATGAAAAAATAAGAGTTATGGCTTTTAAAGGGGTACTGAGCCCACAAACATCTTATCCCCTATCCAAAGGATAGAGGATAAGATGTCAGATTTCCGTGTAGCCCCCAGCATTCTAAACTGTTTAGAGAGCTGGGTTTGGGCGGCTGAAGACATGACATCATGCCACGCCCCCTTGTGGCATCATGCCACGCCCCCTCCATTCATGTCTATAGGAGGGGGAGTGGCATGGCGTGACGTCGCATCTCCGACCGCCCAAACCCAGCACTCTAAACATAAAATTTAGAATGCCGTGTGCAGCACGAGGGCTGCATGGAGATCACAGGGGTCCCAGCGGTAGGACCCCGTGATCAGAAATCTTATCCACTATCCTTTGGATAGGGGTTAAGATGTCTGTGGGTGGAGTACCCCTTTCAAGAATAAGAAGGAAAAAACAAAAGGGTAATAATGAAAATTAGCCTGGTCCTTAGAGAGTTAACTTGTTGGGGACGAAGGGAGTATGCATACGCCCTTGCATCCTGGTACTTAAGGACGAAGGGCGTATCCATACGCCCGTGGGAATTTCGGTCCCCGGTGCGCGGCGGGGACCGGACCGGGGTGACTGCTGATATCAATCAGCAGGCACCCCGTGCAAATGCCCAGGGGGTCATTAGACCCCCCCCATGTCGGCGATCGGCACAAATCGCAAGTGAATTCACACTTGCGATTTGAGCCGATTCCGGGTCATTACGGGTCTATGGTGACCCGGAATAAAAGGGGGATCACGGTTGTCTAAGACACCCACAATCCCCCTGAAGGGATAGGAGTGAGGTGCCAGACACGACCACCAATAGCAGATCGGGGGCGGGGGGGGGTAAACCTTCGTTTTCCCCATCCTGCCCACCCAAAATAGCCGGGGCAGAACGGGGAACCGAAGGGGACAGGCGCCGAAGATCTACTTAACGATCCGGAGGCTGCGGGCGACGGTGATCAGCGGGCGGCGACGTCGTGCGGCAGAAGAGGACGGCTCCCTGGATCGTACGGAAATCGGTAAGTTGCCTAGCAACATCTGGAGGACTACAGTGGTCTCTAACCTTTAGCCCTCCAGATGTTGCAAAACTAAAACTCCCAGCATGCCCAGACAGCTGTTTGCTGTTTGGGCATGCTGGAATATGTAGTTTTGCAACAGCTGGAGGACTGCAGTTTGAGACCACTATACAGTGGTCTCTAAACTGAATCCCTCCAGATCTTGCAAAACTACAACTCCTGAACAGCTGCCCAAACAGCTCTTTGCTATCTGGGCATGCTGGGATTTGTAGTTTTGCAACATCTGGAGGGTCACAGTTTGGAGATCATTGTGCAGTGGTCTATAAACTGTAGCCCTCCAGATGTTGCAAAACTGCAAATCCCAGCATGCCCAGACAGCAAACAGCTGTCTCGGCATGCTGGGAGTTGTAGTTGTGTACCTCCAGCTATTGCATAACTACATCTCCCAGCATGCCCTTCGGCGATCAGTACATGCTGGGAGTTGTAGTTTTGCAACAGCTGGAGACACACTGGTTGGAAAATACTGAGTTAGGTAACAGAACCTAACTGAAGGTTTACCAAACAGTGTGCCTCCAGCTGTTGCAAAAGTAAAACTCCCAGCATACACGGTCTGTCAGTACATGCTGACAGCTGCAGTTTTGCAACAGCTGGAGGCACATTGGTTGGAAAATACTGAGTTAGGTAACAGAAACTAACTGAAGATTTTCCAACCAGTGTGCCTCCAGCTGTTGCAAAAGTACAACTCCTCAGTCAGTACATGCTGGGAGTTGTAGTTTTGAAACAGCTGGAGGCTTGCCTTCCCATGTGAACGTACAGGGTATATTCACACAGGCAGGTTTACAGTAAGTTTCCTGCTTCAAGTTTGGGCTGAGGTAAATTTTTCCCCGCAGCACAAACTCCTAGCGTATCCTAAAAACACTACACTAGACTAACACATAATAAAGGGTAAAACGCTACATATACACCCCCTTACACTGCCCCCCCCCCCAATAAAAATGAAAAACATATTGTACGGCAGTGTTTCCATAAAGGAGCCTCCAGCTGTTGCAAAACAACAACTCCCAGCATTTCTGGACAGCCACTGACTGTCCAGGCATGCTGGGAATTTAGCAACAGCTGGAGGCACCCTGTTTGGGAATCACTGGCGTAGAATACCTCAATGTCCACCCCTATGCAATCCGTAATTCAGTCCTCAATTGCGCATGGCGCTCTCTCACTTCAGAGCCCTGTCTTATTTCAAGGAAACAGTTAAGGGCCACATATGGGGTATTTCCGTACTCGGGAGAAATTGCACTACAAATTTTGGGGGGCTTTTTCTCCTTTTACCCCTTATGAAAAGGAAAAGTTGGGGGTACACCAGCCTGTTAGTGTAAAAAAATAAAAAATGTTACACTAACATGCTGGTGTTGCCCCATACTTTTTATTTTCACAAGAGGTAAAAGGAAAAAAAAAAAACAACATTTGTAACGCAATTTCTCCTGAGTACGGAAATACCCCATTTGTGGGCGTAAAATGCTCTGCGGGCACACAACAAGGCTCAGGAGTGAGAGCACACCATGTACATTTGAGGCCTAAATTGGTGAGTTGCACAGGGGTGGCTGATTTTACAGCAGTTCTGACATAAACGCAAAAACATAAATACCCACATGTGACCCCATTTTGGAAACTATACCCCTCACGGAACGTGACAAGGGGTATAGTAAGCCTTTACACCCCACAGGTGTTTGATGAACTTTCATTAAATTTGGATGGGAAAATGAAGAAAAAAAAAAGTTTTCACTAAAATGCTGGTGTTACCCTAAATATTTCATTTTCACAAGTGAAAATAGGAAAAAAGCCCCCCAAAATTTGTAACCCCATTTCTTCTGAGTAAGAAAATGCCCCATATGTGGATGTAAAGTGCTGCTGGTGCACTACAATGCTCAGAAGAGAAGGAGCTCCATTAAGATTTTGAAGAGAAAATTTGTCCGGAATTAAAGGCCACATGTGTTTACAAAGCCCCCATAGTGCCAGAACAATGGACCCCCCACATGTGACCCCATTTTGGAAACTACACCCCTCATGTAATGTATTAAGGGGTACAGTGAGCATTTACGCCCCACAGGTGTCTGACAGATTTTTGGAATAGTGGTCCGTGAAAATGAAAAATTTTATTTTTCATTTGCACAGCTCACTGTTCCAAAGATCTGTCAAACGCCAGTGGGGTGTAAATACTCACTGCACCCCTTATTAAATTCTGTCAAGGGTGTAGTTTCCAAAATGGGGCCACATGTGGGGGGGGGGGTCCACTGTTCTGGCACCACGTGGGGCTTTGTAATCGCACATGGCCCATGACTACCATTCCAAACGAATTTGCTTTCCAAAAGCTCAATGGCGCTCCTTCTATTCTGAGCATTGTAGTGCGCCAGCAGAGCATTTTACGTCCTAACATGAGGTATTTCCATACTCAGAAGAGATGGGGTTACAAATTTTGGGGGGCACTTTCTCCCATTACCTTTTGTAAAAATGGTAAATTTGGGGAAAAAACTGCACTTTAGTGAAAACATTTTTTTTCCTTTACACATCCGATTTTAACGAAAAGTCGTCAAACACCTGTGAGGTGTTAAGGCTCACTGGACCACTTGTTACGTGCCTTGAGGGGTGTCGTTTCCAAAATGGTATGCCATGTTTGGTTTTTCTGCTGTTCTGGTACCATAGGGGCTTTCTAAATGTGACATGCCCCCCAAAAACCATTTCTGCTAAATTCACTCTCCAAAATCCCATTGTCGTTCCTTCCCTTCTGAGTCCTCTACTGTGCCCGCCGAACATTTGACATATACATATGAGGTATTTCCTTAATCGAGAGAAATTGGGTTACAAATTTTGGGGGGCTTTTTCTCCTATTACCACTTGTAAAAATTCAAAAACTGGGTCTACAAGAACATACGAGTGTAAAAAATGAAGATTTTGAATTTTCTCCTTCACTTTGCTGCTATTCCTGTGAAACACCTAAAGGGTTAACAAACTTACTGAACGTCATTTTGGATACTTTGAGGGGTGCAGTTTCTATAATGGGGTCATTTGTGGGGTATTTCTAATTTGAAGGCCCTTCAAATCCACTTCAAAACTGAACTGTTCCCTGAAAAATTTTGATTTAGAAAATTTTGTGAAAAATTGAAATATTGCTGCTGAACTTTGAAGCCCTCTGATGTCTTCCAAAAGTAAAAACATCTCAACTTTATGATGGAAACATAAAGTAGGCATATTGTATATGTGAATCAATAGATCATTTATTTGGAATGTCTTTTTTCCTTAACCCCTTAAGGACCAGGCCATTTTACACCTTAGGACCAGAGCGTTTTTTGAACATCTGACCACTGTCACTTTAAGCATTAATAACTCTAAGACGCTTTCACCTATCATTCTGATTCCAAGATTGTTTTTTCGTAACATATTCTACTTTATGTTATTGGTAAAATTTTGTCGATACTTCCATAGTTTCTTAGTGAAAAATTCCAAAATTTAATGAAAAAAATTGAAAATTTTGCATTTTTCTAACTTTGAAGCTCTCTGCTTGTAAGGAAAATGGATATTCCAAATAATTTTTGTTTTATTCACATATACAATATGTCCACTTTATGTTTGCATCATAAAATTTACGATTTTTTACTTTTGGAAGACACCAGAGGGCTTCAAAGTTCAGCAGCAATTTTCCAATTTTTCACAAAATTTCCAAAATCACTATTTTTCAGGGACCAGTTCAGGTTTGAAGTGGATTTGAAGGGTCTTCATATTAGAAATACCCCACAAATGACCCCATTATAAAAACTGCACCCCCCAAAGTATTCAAAATGACATTCAGTCAGCGTTTTAACCCTTTAGGTGTTTCACAGGAATAGCAGCAACGTGAAGGAGAAAATTCACAATCTTCATTTTTTACACTTGCATGTTCTTGTAGACCCAATTTTTGAATTTTTACAAGGGGTAAAAGGAGAAAATGTATACTTATATTTGTAGCCCAATTTCTCTCGAGTAAGCACATACCTCATATGTCTATGTAAAGTGTTCGGCCGGCGCAGAAGAGGGCTCAGAAGCGAAGGAGCGACAAGGGGATTTTGGAGAGTACGTTTTTCTGAAATGGTTTTTGGGGGGCATGTTGCATTTAGGAAGCCCCTATGGTGCCAGAACAGGAAAAAATACCCACATGGCATACCATTTTGGAAACTAGACCCCTTGAGGAACGTAACAAGGAATAAAGTGAGCCTTAATACCCCACAGGTGTTTCACGACTTTTGCAAATGTAAAAAAATGTTAAAAAAATGTCACTAAAATGTGTGTTTCCACCCAAATTTCACATGTATGCAAGGGTTAATAGCAGAAAATACCCCCCAAAATTTGTAACTCCATCTCTTCTGAGTATGGAGGTACTCCATAAATTGACCTGAAGCGCACTACGGGCGAACTACAATGCTCAGAAGAGAGGGAGTCATATTTGGCTTTTTGAGAGCAAATTTTGCTCGGGGGGCATGTCGCATTTAGGAAGCCCCTATGGTGCCAGGACAGCAAAATAACCCCCACATGGCATACCATTTTGGAAACTAGACCCCTTGAGGAACGTAACAAGGGGTACAGTGAGCATTTACCCCCCACTGGTGTCTGTCAGATCTTTGGAACAGTGGGCTGTACAAAATTTTTAATTTGCACAGCCCACTGTTCCAAAGATCTGTCAGACACCAGTGGGGTGTAAATTCTCACTGCACCCCTCATTACATTCCGTGAGGGGTGTAGTTTCCGAAATGGGGTCACATGTGAGGTTTCGTTTTTTTTGCGTTTGTCAAAACCGCTGTAACAATCAGCCTGCCCTGTGCAAATCACCTCAAATGTACATGGCGCACTCTCCCTTCTGGGCCTTGTTGTGCGCCCCCAGAGCACTTTGCGCTCACGTATGGGGTATCTCCGTAGTCGGGAGAAATTGCATTACAAATTTTGGGGGGCGTTTTTCCCTTTTACCTCTTGTCAAAATGAAAAGTATGGGGCAACACCAGCATGTTAGTGTAAAAATTTTTTTTTTTACACTAACATGCTGGTGTAGACCCCCAACTTCACCTTTTCATGAGGGGTGAAAGGAGAAAAAGCCCCCCAAAATTTGTTGTGCAATTTCTCCCGAGTATGGCAATACCCCATATGTGGCCCTAAACTGTTGCCTTGAAATACGACAGGGCTCCAAAGTGAGAGCGCCATGCGGACTTGCATAGGGGTGGACATAGGGGTATTCTACGCCAGTGATTCCCAAACAGGGTGCCTCCAGCTGTTGCAAAACTCCCAGCATGCCTGGACAGTCAACGGCTGTCCGGCAATACTGGGAGTTGTTGTTTTGCAACAGCTGGAGGTTCCATTTTGGAAACAGTGGCGTACCAGACGTTTTTCATTTTTATTGGGATGGGGGGGCTGTGTAGGGGTATGTGTATATGTAGTGTTTTTTTACTTTGTATTTTATTTTGTGTTAGTGTAGTGTAGTGTTTTTAGGGTACAGTCACATGGGCGGGGGATTACAGCGAGTTTGAGCTGCCGCGCAAAATTTGCTGCATCGCAAACTTGCAGCCTGATACTCACTGTAAGCCCCTGCCCATGTGAATGTACCCTGTACATTCACAGTGGGGGGGGGGGGACCTCCAGCTGTTGCAAAACTACAACTCCCAGCATGCACAGTCTATCAGTGCATGCTGGTAGTTATAGTTTTGCAACAGCTGGAGGCACACGGGTTGGGAAACACTGAGTTAGGAAACAGACAATGTTTCCCAACCAGTGTGCATCCTGTTGTTGCAAAACCACAACTCCCAGCATTCTCAGGCATGCTGGGAGTAGTAGTTCGGCAACATCTTTAGAGCCAGATGTTGCCGAACTACAACTCCCAGCATGCTTGGAGTTGTAGTTTTGCAACATCTGGAGGACTACAGTTTGCAGACCACTAATACAGGGGTTCCCAATCTGTGCCCTTCCAGATGTTGCAAAACTACAACTCCCAGTATGCCAAAACTGTCCAGGCATGCTGGGAGTTGTAGTTCTGCAACATCTGAAGGGCCAGATGTTACAGAACTACAACTCCCAGCATGCCTGGACAGTAAGGGCATGCTGAGGATGTGTAGTTTTGCAACATCTGGAAGGGCACAGTGGTCCCAAAACTGCAGACCTCCAGATGTTGCAAAACTGCAACTCCCAGCATGCCCAGATGCCAAGGGCTGTCTGGGCATGCTGGGAGTTGTAGTTTACAGGGTCCCATTACAGCAATGCATGTCGCTTTACGGCGACGTGCATTGCTGTAAAGGGCCCGACCGCGGCTGAAGAGGAACTCACCTGTCGCCACCGCCGCCGTCTCCGCCGCCAGGATCCGGGTCTTCAGGGACGAGGTAAGTACCGGGGCCGGTCCCCAGCACTCCCCCGTCCCCCGCCGCGTCCTCCGGTCTTCCTCCCGTCCTCTCCGGACTTCAAGGGGCCGGGCAGGACGGGAGGAAGTAACCGCCCCCCCCCCTGCGATTGGTCGGTTAACTAACCGACGGATCGCAGGGGATCGGAGGAGGTGGCAGTCTTGCCACCTCGCTCCGATACTTCAGCATGGTCCTGGCTGTCTGTGACAGCCGGGATCATGCGAAATTACCGGGCGGTCGGGTCCCAGAGACCCGATCAGCCCGGTATCGCCGCAGATCGCAAGGGCGATTTCCCTTGCGATTTGCGGCGATCGCCGACATGGGGGGCCTACATGGCCCCCCTCGGCGTTTGCCCTGGATGCCTGCTGAAGGATTTCAGCAGGCATCCAGTTCCGATCTCTGCCCGGCGAGCGGCAGAGACCGGAAAAGGCCATGACGTTGTGGAACGTCATTGGTCCTTAAAGCCCAGGGTGCCATGACGTTCCACAACGTCATTGGTCCTTAAGAGGTTAAAAGCAGAGAGCTTCAAAGTTAGAAAAATACAAAATTTTAAAATTTTTCATCAAATTTTGAATTTTTCACCAAGAAATTATGCAAGTATTGACGAAAATTTACCACTACCATAAAGTAGAATATGTCATGAAAAAACAATCTCGGAATCAAATTTATAAGTAAAAGCATCCCTGAGTTATTAATGCTTAAAGTGACAGTGGTCAGATTTGCAAAAAATGCTCCCGTGTTTAGGGTCATAATGGGCTCCGTCCCCAAGGGGTTAAAGACCTGTTAGTATAAAGGGGTACTCCACTGGAAAACATTTTTTTTTTTTTTTTTTATCAACTGGTGCCAGAAAGTTAAACAGATTTAAATTACTTCTATTTAAAAATCTTTATACTTCCAGTATTTATAAGCTGCTGTATGATCCACAGGAAGTTCTTTTCATTTTGAATTTCCTTTTTGTCTGACCACGGTGTTCTCTGCTGACACCTCTGTCCATTTTAGGAACTGTCCAGAGTAGGAGCAAATCCCCATAGAAAACCTCTCCTGCTCTGGACAGTTCCTGACATGGGTGGACGTGTCAACAGAGAGCACTGTGGTCAGACAGAAAGGACATTTAAAAAGGAAAGAACTTCCTGTGGATCATACAGCAGCTGATAAGTACTGGAAGGATTAAGATTTTTTTAATAGAAGTAATTTACGAATCTGTTTAACTTTCTGGCACCAGTTGATTAAAAACAATGTTTTCCAGTGGAGTACCTCTTTAACTTTTATTGCATGTATATTGTTGGAGGGTTTTCTAAGAGATGCTATTTTGTAGTGTCTCAATGAACAGTAAAATTTTATCTATAGCAAACTATCTTATAAACAAATAGAAGATCTATAGGGTCATGCAGAGCTTTATGGTCTCCATGATATAACTCTAGCAGAAATTTTCATGTCATTTACAACGTTCATACAGTGTGTTCAAATTTAATTTTTTCTAAAGAAATATCCAAGCACAAGAGCATTACTGAGATCTTGTTGGAAGCATACAAATCTCCTGGATGTCAGTATATGCTTCAATACTGAGATTCTATTTCTATTGAAAAAAACAGCTCAGACAAAGTCATTTGAAATATCCTCCCAATGTTTACTATTCTACAAAATATAGCATTTCGAAGAGAATATGCCAAAACCATCAGTTACACTGCTGGGTGGTAAAATGTGATTCATCCCTCACAAGAGCACATTTCCACTGCTCAAGAGTACAATACTAGTGTGCTTTACACCAACCCAGCCAACACCTGGCATTGAGGATCACAATCTTAGGGCTTATGTGCATCTGCTTAGCCAAGGAATCCAAATCCACAAAGCTCCCATAAAACCGTTCACTGCAGTTGCATATAGTATCATAAAACAATTGTCAAATGTGAAAGAGAAGGGGTTTCTGGCTTTCATTGTAATTAATAAAATTAATTTTGAAATCTAAAACATCAATACGTATAAGTAATAGATTTGTTCTCTCATTGTTGCATTTCATTTGCTTTCATACATGTTTAAACTTTACAAACACTCCATCTGCAAAGGAAATCTATAGAAGTAATACAAATATCTTACATAGATATAAGTGTGAGTTCCAGATATCAAGGACCAGTTTTCATCAATTTCAGTGCAGATGTGCAACTGAAGTACAGATGTAGCCATTGCCAAAGATGTTGCTTTGATATGAAATCTCTGGCCTTTGGCATGGCCTCACATGCAATTGGTAGAGTTGTGGACAGCAAAGAATAGAGCAGGGGCTTCTATCAAGTCTTACAGGAACTCCTGTTCCCGGCCTCTGTGAAAAATCACTTTTAGCAACCTCCTTCTCCTTTATCAACCAGACTTACAGTATATGATACTTCACAATCATTAGTGAGCTCACTTTCGGTGGTTCCTAGCCGTGTCACAAATAGTGCAGGGCAGCACAAAAACCAACGAGACAGAAGAAGACAATTCCAGTGTGGATCTAATGCAGTGCAGACAATTCCAGCGAGGATTAAATCGGGGCAAGAATCCTATTTATTGTGCACTAAAATACATCAATATGGACACAGGTTGTTTGAACAAGTCATGGGTTTCAGGTGTTCCCACCCTAAGTCATACTAATGCATAAAAAATGGGATTGCTGCACTGCAATTGATCCACGCTGGAATAGTCTTCTTTCTCAAAACTCATATGATTCTGATGTGTTTGGCTGACCCCCACCAATTTTTACATATAGGTAGAAGACACATGCAGTAGTGTTCCTCACTCTCAAGCTCAACCCTCATTCTGGCTCATTGCAGAAAAGGGGCTTTATTACATGTTTATGGAGCCCATTTCCTGCAATGGAAAGAATAGAGCGCAAAGCCGGGGAGCAAACAGTGCTGCCGCCAGGCTTTATCTAGAGACCGATGGGGGTCTTAACACTGAGATCCTTACTGATTAAAACTTTTGACATGTTTGTATGAAATGAAACCTTTTTTTTTACAACGACAGTTACTCTTTAAGGTAGGGTGACACGCAATGGATCTGCAGCGTATTTTACACTGCAGATCCACCAGTGACTCAACCTATTTTGTGCCTCCAGCTATTGCCACCCCTGTTCCCCCGCCTCATCCCGCCCCTGGCCTGCTCGCAGTGGCAATCCGCTGCTACAAGCAGCCACACAGGGGGCCTGCGAGTCGGGAAGTGCACTATGACATCGAGTAGCAGCCGTGATGTCTAAATGCACTCCGCATGTGCAGTGCACTCAGACATCACGGCTGCTAAGCGATGTCTGAGTGGACTCGGCGACTCGCAGGCCCCCTGTGTGGCTGCTCGTAGTGGTGGATTGCAGCTGGGAGCAGGCAAGGGGCGAGGCAGGGGAATGGGTTGTGGCAACAGCTGGATGCACAAAATGGGTTGGGTCACCGGCGGATCTGCAGCGTAAAATACGATGTGGATCTGTAACGTGTGACCCTACCCTGAAAGTGTTATGGTCATTAACATAAACTTTTTACATGTCATACAGAAATGTCAATAGTTTGGACCACATTCGGTCTTGACTGTACTTGTGAGTCATAACTGCACTTCACTGCCTGGATGGCCACCTGATCCATCTTATTTACTTTATATATATGGAATGAATATTTGGATCAAATGGGTCAGATGTTTTAAATGGTTCTTCAGCAGCTGCAATATATATTTTAGGATAAAGTACTGTATCCTAGTCACTGCCGAATATTTCCGTACTTATCTCAGTACCTCGTGATAAAGGGAAACCGAAACGATCGTAGGGGTCTGGGCTCTGCAGCTTAATATGGGTAAGCTTACTATATGCACTTTATCTTATCAGTCTCTGTGTCTCTTTGTAGTCTGCATGAATCCATAGATAAGCGCTTGTGTTACTACTATATCATCACACTATTATTGCGCTATATTATATCTCTGTATATATATGCACATGCGAGTTGAAATTTATTTTAGCATTTGTTTGCACTAATTTATATTCTATTATACCCACAATTGTGGTTAGTGTATACTTTAAATACCGTATATAGAGCACTTTAGTAGCAATAATTGATATGTAGTGCAGTTCTCTTAGAGACTGAGATATTATATTAATTACTTGTTACATCATATTATATGTTAGCCCATTGCAGCTGGCAGTAGCCTTATTTTCTTGTACTGGAATCTAACCTTAATCCCAATTTCAATTATTGGCGTCTGTTCACATTGTTTTTTTAAAAATTGTACTAATAAAATCATGATTTTAATTAAGGAGTTGTTTGAACTCAATTTTCTTTCTGTGTATATGGTATTATGAGTTCTCCTGTGTCCATGCAGGAATTAGTGTGCCCCCGATTGTATGCCATAGAGGCAAGGGGTGATCATGCACGTTTAATGCTAGAACCTGTATTAATTATCTCAGATCCTGTACATATACATTAAGACTGCAGCCTTGTGCCTTTCCATGATTACAGGATTCCTTTACAATCTTTAGTTGTAATTCAATGGAAAGAGGCTGTCCTTATCAGGATGTCCCTCCCGATTTAATTAATATGTTGCAGCTGTTGCTCTGGTGGGCCATTATTGGAATAGTTACCAAGTAATGAAACACATAAAGACTTAGTCAATGACAAAATCTTAGGGGGCGATGGTGAGACCCTCTATGATCAATTAAAGCACTTTTGAGAGAAGTATTCTGCAAAAGCCACATTTCACATTGAACCCAAAGCTATAGTTAAAAGCTAAGCCTGAGTTTATGTAAGTACACAGGAAACAGTGGACTTGACAGTTCTTAAGACGATTTGTTATTTAAATGTGAAGGGATTAAGACTGGAAAGTAAATTGTGTTTCCAACAGAAATCATATTTAGACTAAATATATTTCCAAGATAAGTCCTATTTTAATCTAAAAGCTACGTAGTGGAGTGGAATTTTTTTTACAATGCTAGACTTACTTTGACATATTTCAAGGCATTCAACTGTGATAATGCGCCAAACCTTTAGCATGATAAGATAATGAATGTCACACAAAAAGTTCAGCCTCCTAAACATACAGTCAACAGTTCGCTTAGAACGCATATGTGGATAAAGAAAATGCTAATTCATCTTCATTGCTTTCATGTCTATTATTTAGCGGTAAAGCATAGTAAACAGTGGTGTATTTCTAGCAGTTCTGCAATAGCAACAAAGAGGAAGAGAAATTTTTTTTTTTTTTAATAGAGTTGACAATTTTCCTTTCCTTTATGCAGCTTACCACTGGTATGTATATATGTATTTATGTTTGCATGTATGTATGTATGTAGGTGTTCAGTGGATCCATTTGCCTTTTTGTCTGTGACTTCTCAGTGGGGCAGAGCAGTCTTTGAGCTAGTAGAAAGTCTAAAATATATTTGGCTTCTTCCCAGCTCAATAAAAGGAAGTTCTTGTTATTTTCTGCCTATTACTATTAGTGAAGTCTTCCTTGGTGGTAATCTTGCATGAGAAAAAATAGACTTGGATAGCGGGGGCGGGGGGTGACGTCACATGGTGACAGAGTCGTGTTGTCACGATACTCCGGCTCAGTGTTCGCCAACCGGCTGTTTGTGAGCTGGCACCGCAGCGTGCAGCTCAAACAGGTGGGTGGCGAATAAAAGATTGCAGGGGTCCCCAACGGCGGGATCCCCACGGTGAGACATCATATCCCCTATCCAAGATGTCTCAGGGACGGAGTACCCCTTTAAGGACACAGCCTATTTTGTTCTTGATAACACAGACAATTTTTGTTATTTTTTTTAAACTCTTCGCCTTTTAATATATATAAATATTTATCCATCTATAGACCCATAAAAATACGTGTTTTTTGTGCAACCAATTGTACTTTGTTATAGCACCTTAACATTTATGGCAAAACAAGAAAAATGTTTCATTTGTAGGAGGAAATTGAAAAGAAAAACTCAATTTTGCTAATTCAGGGGTGCTCTGCTGACACCTCTGTCCAAGTCAGGAACTGTCTAAAGCAGGATAGGTTTTCTATAGGGATTTTCTCCTACTCTGGACAGTTCCTGACATGGACAGTGGTGTCAGCAGAGAGCACTGTGGTTAAACAAAAAAGAAGAACTCAACTTACTCTGGAGCATACATCAGCTGATCAGTACCGGAAGGATTAAGATTTTGTAATAGAAGTAATTTACAAATCTGTTTACATTTCTGGAGCCAGTTGATATGATTTTTTTTTTCCACCGGAGTACCCCATTAACACATCGGTGACAAACAAGGAAGTGCTGGATCATATACTATGCACTCTCCTGTAGTGTTCAGCAGAATAAAATCTTCTAGAGTGTTCAGGAGACCTGTTAACAGGTTTTTATGGTATAAAGTAAGGACATGGCTATATTGGGCTTTTGACCCTGAATTTGTTTATATTTCTTAATTTGTTGATAGAATTGAGATATCAGAGTATAAAAAGCTATACAAAGTAAACTTTGAAGCCAATTGGGCATTCCCCTTGAATGCTATATTGCAGCATAGTATGCCCCTTTACCAGTTAGTCACTCCTCTATGTGCTCTGGTAACCTCTACCTCCCCGATTGACAGCTACTGGATTCTACTGTAATCCCATACAAGCACCATAGATCAACGGGAGGTGCTTTGACAAAAAATATTCTTCTCATTGTGTTCCCAGGCATAGTCTTGCCTTGTGTAATCTATCAGCAGAAAACAGCTGCCGAGGAAGCTAGGAGAAGAGTGTGTGCTCTTGTGATCTCTTGTACTTATGTGGGATTAATAAAGAGAGGTATGGAATACAGTGCAGCCTGGAGGAGAAGTTGACAGTGCACAGAGGGGAGTGCAAGCTGGTAAAAGGCTAAACTTTTCTGGGCTCCAACAACTGAGGAAAACACCCAGTTTTTACATATTTAAAAATTTGACATCTATGCACTGGATGGGGTAAAGTAACTAATGAGATGAGTAACTAATGAGGGTATGAATAGATTCAGGGTTAGAAGCCCTATACAGTCATGCCCTTACCTTATTACCTAAGAACCTTTGACAGGCTTACAGGTCTGCCTTAATATTGCAATATCCAACATTGTTCAGCAGTAGCAAATGCTGCAATCTTCTGCAATGTTTAGCTGTTTAAGGGTGCATTCACACCACGTTTTAGCTAATACAGTCACTGGTTGAAATGTCAAAATCGGTCGCTACCATATCCCCGTCGGACACAGCCCGCATCTCATTCATTTGAATGAGCTGACCGGAGTGAGATAGTGACTCCAGTCGGCTAATTTTTACACCGTATCTGGGTTTTTAGCCAGCTGAAAACCATGGTATATCTGACTCTTGTCGGCTCATTTCAATGAGATGTGGGCCAGCAGGAATACGGTAGCAGACGGTTTGGACATTACCCCACCGTATCCGGTAAACGTATTAGCTAAATGTGGTGTGAATGCACCTTAACATTGGGGAATAGTCTGCCCTGTTCCGCAGTATAAGATTGCAATATTCTGCAGTGTTCAACAGTAGAAGAGGGTGCAATATTCTGCAGTGTTTAGCAGAATAGGATGATTCAGCATACTGCAGTACCAGTTTATATAAAATATTATGTATAAACTTCCCTAAATACGCATCATTAACTATTAACATTATTACAACGTATCACCATAGGTTAAATCACTAAACATTACAAATAACACAAACAGATATTTACTAACACTTATTAACAATGTATTTCACACAATAGCCAGTCATGCTGGCCATGGGTGCACTCTCAGTCCTTCTCCCTTTATTTTTTTCAGGGATGGGCAGCCCCGCGGCTCACATGTCTGACTGTGGGCACACTGTTTCACCTGGCAGTTACTTACCTCTCCGCACTCCTGGCTCCTCAGCTTCCTCTGACAACTGGCATGCGCATACTTGTCTCCTAGGGCACGCGTGTGCCTTCTCTCTGAAAATTAAAGGGCCAGCGCACTGGTAATAGGTCCTTGGTGAGTGCTCACCCTATATAGTGTCTGCACTTCCTCTTGACCTCTGCTGGATCTTTGTGCCTTGTAGCCATTGAGAAAGCGTTCCTTGCTGTGTCCAGTCTATACAGTATAACAGTTCAATTTTCTAAGTTGCCTGACTACGTACCTTGCTGCCTTCCCTGACCTTCCAGCCTGACCCTGACTCTGAGTTTGATTGTATCATGTCTCACCTCAGCTGCCACTGTGGGTTAGTTGTACCAGGGGTAGTGACCTGGGAGTTCGCCTGCCACAGCAAGTCCATCCTGCTTTGCGGTGGGCTCTGGTGAAAACCAGCGGCTCCTTACACTACGCTCCCTAATGCAGCTTTCTCCAGTGGTACAGCGGATCACTACTCAGATCATTACAAAAACTATAGCGTCCCGGATGAGAGGCTAAAACTATAAGCAGATATACACCAAAAAGAGTTCTGTAGCCTAAACTACAAGATAGTACACTATAACGAAGAAGTATTTCATTACTAAACAAGCAATAAAATACATATTTTACCTCAATAAATGTTCAATCTATTGATATATTATCAATATTGCTAATATTGCCAATAATGCTTCCATACTTAATGAATATGTTTATTATATGTCCACATCTTCAGGTTCATTGTAATTATTGAATGCTTATCAGAACATATATAGTGGACGTACAAAAAAAAGAGAATTTTCAAATCCATTCCTGGTTTTGTATTCATTATTTATAATTAAAAAACCTGAATGTGTGAATATACCAAAAACGTGCATAAAGATGTCCTTTCCGGCAAATTATACTTAACTAGGATTATTGTATTAGGCAGAATTACTTAATTATCTTTGGTCATTGACTAGCATAATTATACACCAAAATACGTGAATATGTGACATTTGATCATTTGTCAAAAAAAAAAAAAAGTAAATATAAGATACATTTTGAAGTTTGTGACTTATTTATGTTTTTCATCTGGTAAATGGATTTATGCTACCTAAGCCCCAAGGCCTCTCTATTTTGCCAAGATGACTTTGCTACCAATCTGTTATGTATAGTTAATCTGTCTGTCCATCTCTAAGATCCTCTTCGAAGATTGCCCTTGGACTGTGCATCATAATAACCTCACAGCACAAGCTCGGGGGCTTTTCTGAAAGCCCATTGGATCTGACCTCTTGGTTGACTGTCATAATAAATAGACTTGTTTTCCACTCTCTGGGGGACTGAAAATACAGTGTGTCAAACTTTGACCTCCATTTCAGGCTATTAATAAATAAGACTACAGCTATGATCTATAAAGGACTCTACTCAAAGGGTTCAAGAGTTGGGTGTTCTTCAACCTTCATTTTATATTCCATAACATCTTCAAGATACTAAAACACAATTAAGTGTGAAAACTTCATAAATTAATATGTGATTATTATACATTTTTATTTTCAAAACAGAAATACTACATGCATACTTTTTATGTTTAAATGCTGTATACATAGTACTCATTGAATTAAGTATTACACGGCAAAGTATTATTGCAAAAGTCTTGTTAGGTAGCTGTTGTTCATAGCTAAGAATTAAAAAAAAAGAGTGTACAAATAACTAGAGATAGAGCTTTTTTTCTATTAACTGTGTCTGGCATAGAACAAAACCCATAAGCGAAAATGGGGCATTTTCTACAAATAATATCAAAGCCTTTTTCCAATGTCAGACATTCTCATTGAAGACAACTTTATTCAAATACACCTTGTGTTATAAAAGGTTTTTTATTCACAAAAGCTATTCACTTATTTATTTAATTTTTGATTATGTGGATTTGATATTATTTGATATTATTTGTTATTTTGGGTGTATATAGGGGATCGTACACTTCATTAATTTAATTTAATATATAATAATTTATAATATTAATTATGATTATGAAATTATATTTTTAAGGTGTTTATATTTAATGATAAATAGGAATATATATATATATATATATATATATATATATATATATTTATATAATTTTTTTAACTAATAATATTTTTGCATGAACTGTCATTAATATTTTATGTTTATTAATATCTATATCAATCCCAACCATTTATTTATGATTGAACTGTCCTGTACTGATATTATGTACCACTGACCTAATGAAATGCGGGGGTTGTCTAATTATAGTTCCATAGCATTGTATTCTATGTTATATCATTGTGATCCGCTAATTATGTATATTGTATACATTTTTTCTATGTTTTGATGTAATGACTGTATTGCATTGATATGGAGACATCTACTTGCCATCTGGGGAACTACACGTACTGATTGCAGCAGGGTCTGAATGCACGGGGATATTTATCCCTTTGCGCATGCGTCCCCTCCCGGTGCGCACGCGCCGATACTCTGGGTGGAAGTTCCAATCCTTATGTGCCACATAGGGGCGGAAGCTGTCATGTTTGCATGGCAGGGGAAACCCAGTGGCGCCGCGGGATCGGGATTCCGGTTACGGCGATCGTCTTGTGCACCGATAGGTGGAGGGACATATAAATAGCATGGATCGGTGAGTGAACATTACCTCCTGACGAAGTGTGTTGCATTAGCTATCATTGTAACCTATTTCTTACATTGCCATTATTGTATATGGAGGAACTATCTTTTGTATTGTGCATATTCCACTATTGAGATTAATGCTTTTTCTTGGTGTATATGTATTTTATGGGTTAGGGGTGTCTGTTCTATTTCATATATATATATATATATATATATATATATATATATATATACCGTATATATTTGTGGTGACAATTGGAGGAGCATAATATATTAGAATGTTTTGTTACCAGGTGTCTTACTATGTGAGATATAATCCTAGGAGGATTTGTAGGTGTTTTATCGATAGTAGTCAGAGTAGGTTAAGTCTCCGAGCCACTTTTAAAATTGAAATGGATGTTAAAACCCATGATACTTAAAATTCCTTAAGCAACATGAACTTGAATTTCAAGATGGTAATCTCATAACCAAAAGATACCGCAAACCTACTACTTCTAATACATTATTACACTTCAGCAGCTTTCACCATCTTCACATGAAGAGGCCCCCTTCCATATAGCCATTTTCTCAGAGTGAGGGAAATCAATAGTGCAGAAGAAGAACTTTAAATACAAATCAAGGAATTGTATGTGTTTTAGAAATCGTGCATATCCTGAAACCTTCCAGAACAAATGCCTCGGAAAAAAAAAAAAAAACATGTATCTCTAGGAACAATGAAGGAGATTTATCAAAACTCAGCAACTTTTCCTCTAGACAGGTTTTGATAAATCTCCCCAATATTCTCACTAAAAGGTACAGGAAAAGCCATTGCAAAAAAAAAAGAAAACAATTCACCTCGCTTTGTATTCTTCTTCAGATAAAGTTGCCTTTTGGACAGAATAAAAAAGTTATATGAGATAACTGCTTTATTTTAGAAAACAATCCAGTTCTATGTGAAACTGCTAAGAAAAAAAGATATTGTTTCTTTTAGAAGTAGAAGTTTGAGCAACATTTTAGTAAGAAGTGTTCTCCCATTAGATGTCAAACAAAAAGATTGGTTATCTAACTCATCCCTCAGATGGTCATTGTCCCCACTGCAGGTTTTTCTTTCCAGGAAAAAACATAAACGTAGGAGGTGCAATTAAAAAAAAAATGTTTAGGACATTATATGCTGTCATTCAGATTTTGTTGTTTATTGATTTTTTTTCCCATGTGGACTGTTATACATAGGATCAACCATCAGATCCTTATGAATTAGGATTAGAGAACATATTAGAGTTAGACATACCAAGTGCCTTTCTTTATTTCTGCCGTTAATATGTGCTATTTATTCTTCCTTTTATCATCTATCTTTACATTTTTACGTTTTTCCATTTGTTATGCTATTTCTATGTTTTGTATTCCATGCATAACCTGTCTGATTTGCATACCCCCACAATATGAGGTCAGGTGTTTAACTTTCTCCTCCCCTGTGAGAGTGTTTTTACTTGACAAAATGGTTAGTGGTTCTTTGAAACTTATTCAGGAAATATGAGTTTGCACGAGCTAAGAGCTTTTTGGGGTATTCCAGAATTTGGGTAAAAATCAGATGTTATCTGAACAGGGAAAAATAGAAAAAAAAAACTATACCTACCTATCCCTAATCCTAAAACCTCCCATTCAACCAGTTCCAGTGCTCTAATTTCCTGTCTACTTTCTGCTTTAATATAAGAGCTATGTGCATGACCTGCCCTCTCAACCACTAGACAGGACACTTAAAGTTGATTGCATTATCTAAAATGTGAAAAATTAAATCCTGGCAGCTCAGTGGAGCTGATCGGGACACCCATGGTGAAATTGTGGGGTCCCGATTTGCTCGAGGGGATGGCAGGAGAGCCCTTAACTGCCTCCTCACTGTCCAATTGGTGTTACAATTATCCGGGAAGACATGGCAGCCTGGAGCAAAGGTGTGCCAATAACACTGATCACTGCTGTGCTATGGCACAGCATTGAACAGTGTATGCAATCTAAAGATAGCATGTAATAGTCCGCAAATGTGGGTGAAAAAAAGGTTAAGAAAATGTTAATTTGTTGTGAATTAACCCTTTTTTCCTAATAAATGTCTGAATTGCTGCCCTTTTTAAATATTTTAAACAAAAATAACCATTAACATATGTGATATTGCTGCTTATGTAAATGTCTGAACTATTAAAATATTACATTAATTAAACTGCACGGTGAATGGTGCATACATAAAAAAGTACCAAATTCAGAACTGGGTATTTTTTGTCAGTATATATATCATACAAATGGATAAGAAAACAATCAAAAAGTCCCATCAAAATAAATATGGTACAGATAAAAACTACAGATCACGTCACAAAAACAATGAGCTCTCACCTCTATATAGGGAAAAATAAAGAGGACATTTTTAAATATGTAGATTTTTTAACAAAAAGTTATTTTTTTTCAAGTAGTAAAATAAATTAAAATCATTTTATCATTAGAATAAAATAGACCTAAAAAAATAAATATAATGTGTCATTTTTACCGAAAAGTGCACTGCATAGAAATGGAAGCTCCCAAATTTACAAAACTTTGTTTTGTTTTTCAATTTTGCACCACAAATATTTTTTGTTTTGCTATAGATTTTGGGGTAAAATGATTGACATCATACAAAGTACAATTGGTGGAACAAAAAAAAAAGCCCTCATATGGGTCTGTAGGTGGAAAATTTTAAATAGATATGATTATTAGAAGGTGAGTGTAACGGCAGTGGTGAAGTGGATCCGCTGAACCTGTGTGGATGATGGTATGGGCCATACCAGGGAGCGAAGTCTAAGGTGCCGCTGGTTTTCACTAGAGCCCACCGCAAAGCGGGATGGACTTGCTTTGGCAGGCGGCACCCAGGTCGCTACCCCTGGTATGACTCGTCCACACAGGCTGCCGAGGAGAAGAGTGGCACAGGAAGGATAAGGCAACTTGAAGTTTGGACAGGCAAGAGTTTAGGGCAGGTGGCACAGGAGCAAAGTCAGGAATGTAGCTAGGAGGTCAGAGGACAGGTGACACTATAAGTTTCCCCCTTGCCGGATCTTTGTGCTCACTTTCCTAACAGAAAGTTTTCCCGTTGTGTATTGCCTTACTGTGTACCTGACCACATGCTCTGTGACCTGACCTTTCCCCTAAAGGTCAAGTCACAGAGCATGTGGTCAGGTACACAGTAAGGCAATACACAACGCGAAAACTTTCTGTTAGGAAAGTGAGCACAAAGATCCGGCAAGGGGGAAACTTATAGTGTCAGCGAGCAGCAGTAACCAATTAAGGGCGTACTGGCCCTTTAACCTCTTAAGGACAAGGCCCATTTTGGCCTTAAGGACCAGACCAATTTTATTTTTGCATTTTCATTTTTTCCTCCTCGCCTTCTAAAAATCATAGCTCTCTAATATTTCCATCCACAGACCCATATGTGGGCTTGTTTATTGTGTCACCAATTGTACTTTGTAAAGACATCATTTAGTTTACCATAAAATGTAAGGCGCAACCAAACAAATATTATTTATGTGGGAAAATTGAAAAAAAAAAAACGCAATTTGGCAAATTTTGGAAGGTTTTGTTTTCACACTGTACACTTTACGGTAAAAACAACATGTTTTCTTTATTCTGTGGGTCAATACGATTAAAATAATACCATGTTATATGCTTTTCTATAATTGTACCGCTTAAAAAAAAATCTCAAACCATTTTAACAAAATTGGTATGTTTGAAATTGCCCTATTTTGACCACCTATAACTTTCAAATTTTTCCGTATATGGGGCGGTATGAGGGCTATTTTTTTGCGCCATGATCTGTTGTTTTTATCAGTACCACTTTTGCTCAGGTTTTACTTTTTATACATTTTTTATTTAGGACTTTTTAAATTTTTTTACGTTTACGCCGCTCACTGTACGGGATCATTAACAATATATTTTAATAGTTCAAACTTTTATGCATGCGGCAATACCAAATATGTGTATTCATTTTTTTTTTAATGCTTTTTTGGGGGTAAAATGGGATGTTTAACTTTTTTATTGGGGGAGTGGATTTTTAATTTTTTTTTTACTTTTTATTTTACATTTTTTTTTTTACTTTACACTTTAATAGTTCCCATAGGGGACTATTCATATCAATTGTTTGATTGCTAATACTGTTAAGTGCTATGTATAGGACATAGCACTGATCAGTGTTATCGGCTATCTTCTGCTCTGGTCTGCCCGATCTCAGACCAGAGCAGAAGACCCCGGGAGACAGCTTGAGCCAGGTGAGGGGACCTCCGGCTACCATGCTGGATGATCGGATCTGTATTGATCTGTATTGATCACGGTATCTGAGGGTTTAATGGAGGATATCCGCGTGATTGTGGATGTCTGCCATTACCAGCTGGTCCCTGGCTGCTGTTAGCAGCTGGGACCTGCCGCACATGACTCACGTTCATGGCGGCACCTAAATGTACGTCATGGTGCATTAAGTACCACGGCACCATGACGTACATTTAAGTCCATTGTCGTTAAGGGATTAAATCACAGAGAACTGGCACGCACGCGCTCTAAAGGGCAGGTACACACACACTGGAAACCTGGGACAGCGGTGTGTAGTGCGGTAATAACTCAATTATGAATTATGAATTATTGTCATAAAAATTATCAAAATTATGACCTGGTGAATTGTAGACAAAGCCAATCAATACAATTCACATCTGAGTCTGACTATTTCCTCAGATATCAACAAGTATGCAGATTTATTGGTTATAAGGTTATACACATAAATGGGTAATAAACACAATGATATATGCAAATGATTATCAATTAGATATAGTAGTAAACATTACAAGCTTGTCAATTGACTACATATCAGAAGAACAATACATGTGAGTAGTAAGTAAGTCTTTACAGTACATATCATGTAAGAAAAAGGTTACATATCACTGTGTCCATGTAACACTTATGTTTCAAGACAGGAACCCCAGTGGATGTGGATCTGCTGGACCTGTGTGGCAGATGACTCGGACCTTACCAGGAGTCTAAGGTGCTGCTGGTATTCACCAGAGCCTGCCGTAAAGCAGGATGGACTTGCTGAGGCAAGTGGCTCCCAGGTCGCTACCCCTGGCACGGCTCGACCACACAGGGGGCTGAGGAGATGCGAGACACAGGAGAGATAAGGCAGCTCGTAGTCTGGATAGCAGAAGGTCAGGGCAGGCGGCAAAGTAGCATAGTCAAGATGTAGCAGGAGTTCTGTAGGCAGGTGGCAGAGGAGCAAGGTCAAAGTCTCAAAGCAAGGGATCAGATACACGGCAAGGCAATACTGAGGAGCGCTTTCTCTAAGGCACAAGACAACAAAGATCTGGCAGGGGAGTGAGGAGGGTGGAGGAATTTCTAAATGAGCCACAGGTGAATTGCACTAATTAGCGTACTGGCCCTTTAAATCTTAAAGCTCCGGTGCACGTGGGTCCCTGGCAGAGGCGGAGGCAGGAGAAACACCCGGAGAGTGACGGACTGGGGCTCGCATGGAGCTGTGTCCCGAGATGTGAGTCCCAGCCCTGTCGGCAGCATCAAGTAAGGGGACCATGCGCTCACGGCAAGCGCGTGTGGCTGGAGAGCATAACGTACCCCCCCCTTTGGTCTCCCCCTCCTTTTACGAGAGAGGAAACTCCTGAGAAGGTCACGGTCCAGGATATTCTCCTCAGGCTCCCAAAATCTCTTCTCAGGACCGTAACCCTCCCAGTCGACCAAAAAAATGTTTCACAGTTTTTGTCGCAAGAATCTGTTTAACTTTGTAGACGTCAGAGGAGCCGGAGACAGGTGTGGGGACCAGATTCTTCTGAGAAAACCGGTTTATGACAAAAGGCTTGAGGAGAGAGACGTGGAAGGAATTAGAAATATGTAACGTAGCAGGTAGACAGAGTTTGAAGGAGACAGGATTGATCTTTTGTAGAATCTGGAAGGGACCAGGGTAGCAAGGACTGAGCTTGTAACAGGGGATCTTGAAGCAGATGTACTTGGATGAAAGCCACACCATGTCACCAGGAGAGAAGGACGGAGGAGGTCTTTTACTTTTATCCACTTGCGCCTTCATGCGTGAAGAAGCCTGGGATAACGACTGTCGGGTCTGTTGCCAGATGGTGGAGAAGTCACTGACCAGCTCATCAACAGCAGGCACACCGGTGGAGACTGGGAGAGGAAGAGGAGAACGGAGATGGAGTACGTGGACAACAAAAAAGGGGGACCACTTTGTGGACTCGTAATCCTTATGATTATATGAAAATTCAGAGTAGGGGAGAAGGTCTACCCAATCATCTTGGCGAGCTGAAACAAAATACCGAAGATGTCTCAAGGATTTGATTAACCCTTTCCACCTGACCGTTGCAATGAGGGTGACTGGCCGAGGAGAAGTCCAGATTGATGTCCAGACGGTTACAAAGGGCTCGCCAGAAGTTAGAGAAAAACTTCACACCTTGATCCGAAACGATATGCTGAGGAAGACCATGTAAACAAAAGACATGTAACAAGAAGTAAGACCTGGTAGAGGAATGAAATGAGCCATCTTGGAAAACCGATCTACAATGACCCTGATGACAGTGTTATTATGAGATAGTGGCAAGTTTGTGATGAAATCCATGGCGATTTGGGACCAGGGAGTCTCTGGAATGAGTAAAGGCTGTAAGAGTCCTGCAGGTCTCTGTCGAGGAGTTTTGTCACGGGCACATGTTTCACAGGACCGAACAAAATCAGAAACATCACGTTCAAGATGGGGCCACCAGTAATGCCGGGAAATAAGAAGTAGTGTCTTGCGTATTCCAGCATGTCCTGCTGTCAAGGAAGAATTACCCCATTTCAGGACCTTGCATCTCAATCTGGAGTGCACAAAGGATTTTGACGGACTTGCTGAGTCAGAGGAGACAACAGGGGCCACAGGAGCCATTCATATCAGGCAGGATTGTTTACACAGAACATATCCACTCAGTGTTGTGGCTTTGGAGCGGTTTTTTTTATGTGTATACTTCCCTGGAGTTTAAAAAGATAGCTTATTGTATTTTTTTCCTTTCTGACCACCACCAGTGGGTCTGTCGGCAGCCCGTCCTGTACTCCTGACAGTCAGCCTTCATTACACACTTTTCTCCACCTTGCATCTTTATGCTCTAAAGGACACAAACCATCTCCGGAAGACATACAATCTACAAAACACAACATGATATTTAGAAATTGACAAACATGGCGTGATCCGAAGTCATGAAGTAAGCCAGGAACTGTGTGAATAAACCTCACAGCAATATCTACAGGAGGAATAATATGACTAGGCGTGGAGTCCAAACCAATGACATCAGAGGATCTGGAGAGAGCATCAGCCCTGATGTTCTTGTCTGCTGGACGGAAGTGAATGAAGTAGCTGAACCTAGAAAAGAACGGTGACCATCTTTCCTTGCGGGGGTTCAAACAATGAGTAGACTGAAAGTATAGAAGATTCTTATGGTTGGAGTAGATGCTGACTGGAGGAGAAGAACCTTCCAATAAATGTTGCCATTCCTCCAAAGCTAGCTTGATAGCAAGGCGTTCACGATCTCCAATGGAGTAATTCCTCTCAGCAGGAGAGAATGTCTTGGAGAAGAACCCACAAGTAACAGTCTTGCCCTTGGCGTTTTTCTGAGCGAGAACGGCACCCGCTCTAATAGATGAGTCATCAACCTCCAAAGCAAAGGGCATCTCCGGATCAGGTCTTGTAAGCATGGGAGCAGAGGCAAATGCAGACTTTAAATGGGAGAAGGCCTTTTCAGCCTCTTGAGCCAAGATTTAGGATTAGATGCCTTCTTAGTGAGAGACACAATAGGAGCAACCAAGGATGAAAAATGTGGGGTAAACTGCCGATAACACTTAGCGAATCCCAGAAAGTGTTGAATAGCACGTAGGCCCGAAGGACGAGGCCAATCCAATACTGCTGACAATTTATCAGGATCCATCTGTAGGCCCTGATGAGAGACAATGTAGCCAAGCATTTCTCCAGTTTGGTGTAGAGATGATTCTTCCGTAGTCGCGAAGAACCAGACGAACATGAGAACAATGCTCCTCTAGGTTTGAAGAGAAGATCAGGATGTCATCTAGGTATATGACAACACAGCTGTAGAGAAGATCACAGAAGATATCATTGACAAACTCTTGAAAAATGGCTGGAGCATTGCAGAGACCAAAAGGCATTACAAGATACTCAAAATGTCCGTCACGAGTATTGAAGGCTGTTTTCCATTCATCTCCCTTGTGGATACGAATGAGGTTATATGCACTGCGTAAGTCCAACTTGGAGAAGACCATGGCACCACGTAGATGGTCAAAAAGTTCTGAGATAAGAGGTACAGACGGAGTGAGCAATCCTTCTTCCCTACAAAGAAGAAACCTGCTCCAGTAGGAGAGGAGGACTTACGGATAAATCCCTTTTGGAGATTATCCTGGATTTACTCAGCCATGGCTTTTGTCTCAGGAACTGATAGAGGGTATATCCTTCCACGAACAGAAATGGTACCAGGCAGAAGATCAATAGGGCAATTGTAAGGATGATGTGGAGGCAGAGACTCAGCCTGTTTCTTGCAGAAAACATCAGAGAAATCTTGGTTAGGTGGCGGCAAGCCAGGTAAAGGAGGAAGACGAGAAACAACTTTACGCATAACTGGTTGGAGGAAAAAAAATTGACAGAATTGTCCCCAGAGAATTATTTATCCAGTTCTCCAATCCAGTTGTGGGGAATGGCGTTGCAGCCGAGGAAGGCCAAGAAGAATCTCTGAAGTACAGTGTAGCAGAACATAGAATTTCATCTTTTCTTTATGCTCTATACTCCCACTTGCATGACAAGAGATTCAATACGGAAGTGAACCTTACAATCCAGATTTTGTCCATTAACAGAGGGAATAAAAAAGTGCTTGGCAAGCCGAGTAAGAGGAAGATGATACTTGTGGACTAAAGCCGCATCAATAAAGTCCCCTGATGATCCATTATCCAAAAATGTTGTAGCACTGAAGGAAAACTTGGCTGAAGCGAAGAATTGTATAGGAATAGTTTAGCGTGGAGAGGTGGTATTCACACCCAGGGATGCCTCTCCCACGTACCCTAGGTGTGGGCGAACTGTACAGTCCTTGAGAAAGTGCTCCGGGCTAGCACAATACAAGCACAAATTCTCATTGTGTCGTCGTAATCTCTCCTGTTGCGTAAGACGAGAACAATCTCCTTGTATAGCCTCTTCGGCAAGAGGCACAGGAAACTGAAGAGGTGGACATTGAAACATGGGTGTCAGGCGGGCAGGTTTCCTCTCTAAGCGCAGTTCCTGTAGTCTCTCAGCAAAACGCACATCAATGAGTGTGGCCAAGTGGAAAAGTTCTGTCAAAGAAGATCTTTAACCCCTTAAGGACCAGGCCATTTTACACATTAGGACCAGAGCGTTTTTTGAACATCTGACCACTGTCACTTTAATGTCAAACATTAATAACTCTGGAATGCTTTTAGTTATCATTTTGATTCTGAGATAGTTTTTTCATGACATATTCTACTTTAACATGGTGGAAAATTGTTGTGGTAACTTGCATCCTTTCTTGGTGAAAAATCCCAAAATTTGATGAAAAAATAGAAAATTTAGCATTTTTCTAACTTTGAAGCTCTCTACTTGTAAGGGAAATGGATATTCCCAAAAAAAAAAAAATTTATTCCCATATACAATATGTCTACACAAACAACAAAAAACGTGGTTTCAAATGGCTGGAAGTGCTCAACCCCAAATGCGGTTGTGCATTTATACTGGGGGAGCAGATCCTGCCCTTGTAGTCCGTTGCTAGGGGCGATCCCCAGCATAAAAATGCATACAATGGAGGATGCCTGCAGCGGACTACAAGTGCCACAATAGAATCCTACACCAGATAAACGGTGTGGATATGTAACAATTAGAATACAATACAAGAATATGGATGCACTACTGTGGTAGATGTAAACAATACATTGGCTATCCCTCAACACTGATGTTAAAATTGAGACATTCGCCAGTGTATCCTTATATGAAGGACACACCAGAGCCCGCACACCAACGCCAAGGTTTCTCATTTTGGTGCGAGACCTAACGCTAGTCCTACCTGTGCTTGATAAACAGAACAGGGGCCAGTGGGCAATTACGGCAGCATTCGGCTGGCTCACAACTTCCTTCCAGATACCCTCCAGTGTTACTACGCACACATGCAATGGGAGGAGGGAGGCAAGCTGCAAGCCCCACCTGAGTTGGCTATTATGGGTGCCTGGCCTCACAGGTGCTTCCTTAATGCTGCCTGGTAGATATTCAAGGCGCATTAATGTTGGAGTTTACACACCTCCAAATTTAAAATTTAAACAAACAACAAAAAACGTGGTTTCAAATGGCTGGAAGTGCTCAACCCCAAATGCGGTTGTGCATTTATACTGGGGGAGCAGATCCTGCCCTTGTAGTCCGTTGCTAGGGGCGATCCCCAGCATAAAAATGCATACAATGGAGGATGCCTGCAGCGGACTACAAGTGCCACAATAGAATCCTACACCAGATAAACGGTGTGGATATGTAACAATTAGAATACAATACAAGAATATGGATGCACTACTGTGGTAGATGTAAACAATACATTGGCTATCCCTCAACACTGATGTTAAAATTGAGACATTCGCCAGTGTATCCTTATATGAAGGACACACCAGAGCCCGCACACCAACGCCAAGGTTTCTCATTTTGGTGCGAGACCTAACGCTAGTCCTACCTGTGCTTGATAAACAGAACAGGGGCCAGTGGGCAATTACGGCAGCATTCGGCTGGCTCACAACTTCCTTCCAGATACCCTCCAGTGTTACTACGCACACATGCAATGGGAGGAGGGAGGCAAGCTGCAAGCCCCACCTGAGTTGGCTATTATGGGTGCCTGGCCTCACAGGTGCTTCCTTAATGCTGCCTGGTAGATATTCAAGGCGCATTAATGTTGGAGTTTACACACCTCCAAATTTAAAATTTAAACAAACAACAAAAAACGTGGTTTCAAATGGCTGGAAGTGCTCAACCCCAAATGCGGTTGTGCATTTATACTGGGGGAGCAGATCCTGCCCTTGTAGTCCGTTGCTAGGGGCGATCCCCAGCATAAAAATGCATACAATGGAGGATGCCTGCAGCGGACTACAAACTCCCATTGCATGTGTGCGTAGTAACACTGGAGGGTATCTGGAAGGAAGTTGTGAGCCAGCCGAATGCTGCCGTAATTGCCCACTGGCCCCTGTTCTGTTTATCAAGCACAGGTAGGACTAGCGTTAGGTCTCGCACCAAAATGAGAAACCTTGGCGTTGGTGTGCGGGCTCTGGTGTGTCCTTCATATAAGGATACACTGGCGAATGTCTCAATTTTAACATCAGTGTTGAGGGATAGCCAATGTATTGTTTACATCTACCACAGTAGTGCATCCATATTCTTGTATTGTATACAATATGTCTACTTTATGTTTTCATCATAAAATTGACATGTTTTTACTTTTGGAAGACATCAGAGGGCTTCAAAGTTCAGCAGCAATTTTCCAATTTTTCACAAAATTTTCAAACTCACTATTTTTCAGGGACCAGTTCAGGTTTGAAGTAGATTTGAATTTATACTTGTATTTGTAGCCCAATTTCTCTTGAGTAAGCACATACCTCATATGTCTATGTAAAATGTTCGGCGGGTGCAGTAGAGGGCTTAGAAGCGAAGGAGCGACAAGGGGATTTTGGAGAGTACGTTTTTCTGAAATGGTTTTTGGGGGGCATGTTGCATTTAGGAAGCCCCTATGGTGCCAGAACAGCAAAAAAAAAACACATGGCATACCATTTTGGAAACTAGACCCCTTGAGGAACGTAACAAGGAATAAAGTGAGCCTTAATACCCCACAGGGATTTCACAACTTTTGCATATGTAGAAAAAAAAATTTCACTAAAATGTGTGTTTCCCCCCAAATTTCACATTTTTGCAAGGGTTAATAGCAGAAAATACCCCCCAAAATTTGAAACCCCATTTCTTCTGAGTATGGAAATACCCCATGTGTGGACGTCAAGTGCCCTGCAGTCGAACTACAATGCTCAGAAGAGGAGGAGCGCCATTGAGCTTTTGAAGAGTGAATTTGTTTGGAATGGTAGTCAGGGGCCATGTGCGTTTACAAAGCCCCCCGTGGTGCCAGAACAGTGGACCTCCCCACATATGACCCCATTTTGCAAACTTCACCCCTCACAGAATTTAATAAGGGGTGCAGTGAGTATTTACACCCCACTGGCATTTGACAGATCTTTGGAACAGTGGGCTGAGCAAATGAAAAATATTTTTTTTCATTTTCACGGACCACTGTTCCAAAAATCTGTCAGATACCCGTGGGGCGTAAATGCTCACTGCACCCCTTATTACATTACGTGAGGGGTGTAGTTTCCACAATGGGGTCACATGTTGGGGGGTCCATTGTTTTGGCACTATGGGGGCTTTGTAAACACACGTGGCCTTCAATTCCGGACACATTTTCTCTTCAAAATCCCAATGGCGCTCCTTCTGTTCTGAGCATTGTAGTTCGCCCGCAGAGCACTTTACATCCACATTTGGGGTATTTTTTTATTCAGAAGAAATGGGGTTACAAATTTTGGGGGGCTTTTTTCCTATTTTCCCTTAGTAACACCAGCATTTTAGTAAAAAACATTTTTTTTTCATTTTCCCATCCAACTTTAACGAAAATTTGTCAAACACCTGTGGGGTGTTAATGCTCACTATACCCCGTGTTACATTCCGTGAGGGGTGTATTTTCCAAAATGGGGTCACATGTCGGTATTTATTTTTTTGCGTTTATGTCAGAACCGCTGTAAAATTAGCCACCCCTGTGCAAATCACCAATTTAGGCTTCAAATGTACATAGTGCGCTCTCACTCCTGAGCCTTGTTGTGCGTCCGCAGAGCATTTTACGCCCACATATGGGGTATTTCCGTACTCAGGAGAAATTGCGTTACAAATTTTGTGGGTCTTTTTTTCCTTTTACCTCTTGTAAAAAAAAAAGTAAAGGGCAACACCAGCATGTTAGTGTAAAAAAATGTTTTTTTTACACTAACAGGCTGGTGTAGACCCCAACTTTTCCTTTTCATAAGGGGTAAAAGGAGAAAAAGCCCCCCACAATTTGTAGTGTAATTTCTCCCGAGTAAGGAGATACCCCATATGTGGCCCTAAACTGTTTCCTTGAAATACGACATGGCTCCGAAATGAGAGGGCGCCATGCGCATTTGAGGACTAAATTAGGGATTGCATAGGGGTGGACATAGGGGTATTCTACGCCAGTGATTCCCAAACAGGGTGCCTCCAGCTGTTGCTAAACTCCCAGCATGCCTGGACAGTCAGTGGCTGTCCGAAAATGCTGGGAGTTGTTGTTTTGCAACAGCTGGAGGCTCCGTTTTGGAAACACTGCTGTAAAATACGTTTTTAATTTTTATTGGGGGGGGGGACAGTGTAAGGGGGTGTATATGTAGTGTTTTACCCTTTATTATGTGTTTAGTGTAGTGTAGTCTAGTGTTTTTAGGGTACATTCATACTGGCGGAGGTTTACAGTGAGTTCCCGCTAGGAGTTTGCGCTGCGGCGAAAAATTTGCTGCAGCTCATACTTGAAGCAGAAAACTTACTGTAAGCCTGCTCGTGTGAATGTACCCTGTACATCACAACAGCTGGAGGGATCGCAACTACAACTCCCAGCGTGCTGGGATTTGCAGTTTTGCAACATCTGGAGAGCTACAGTATAGAGACCACTGATAACTGTGGCCCTCCAGATGCTGCAAAACTACAAATCTCAGCATGCCCAGACAGCAAACAGTTGTGTGGGCATGCTAGGAGTTGTAGTTTTGCAAGATCTGGAGGGCTATAGTTCAGAGACTACCATATAGTAGTCTAAAACTGTAGACCTCCAGCTGTGCTACAGTATTGAGACCACTATATAGTGGTCTCGGACTCCAGCCCTCCAGATGTTGCTAGGCAACTTCCGTCGGATCCAGGGAGCTTGCTGCACGACATCGCCGCCCGCCGATCTCCGATGCCGATCATCGCCCGCAGCCTCCGGATCGGTAAGTGGGCGTTCGGTCCTCTGTCGTTTCCCCGTTCTGCCCCGCCTATTGTGGGTGGGCAGAACGGGGAAAACGAAAGTTAACCCCCCCCGCCCACGATCTGCTATTGGTGGTCACGTCTAGACCACCAATAGCAGGGATAGGAGGGGTGGCACCCCTGCCACCTCACTCCTATCTCTTCAGGGGGATTGTGGGTGTCTTAGACACCCGCGATCCCCCTTATATTCCGGGTCACCGGGTCACCATAGACCCGTAATGACCCGGAATCGTGCAAATCGCAAGTGTACAGGTACGCCCTTGGTCCCTAAGTACCAGGGAGCAAAGGTGTACCTGTACGCCCTTGGTCCTTAAGGGGTTAATCCTGCTAGACAGTCCTTTTTTGAATGTGGCACACAAGGCCTCATCATTCCAGGCAAGTTCAGAGGCTAGAACGTGGAATTGAATTGCGTAGTCACCAACGGTAGAATTCCCTTGACAGAGGTTCAGCACCGCCGTCTCAGCTGAAGAGGCACGTGCGGGTTCCTCAAAGACCCTGCAAAATTCTGCCAAGAAGGCAGACAAATTTGAGGATACTGTATCATCATGGTCCCAAAGGGGTGTAGCCCAAGCCAGGGCTTTTCCGGACAGTAGACTAATGACAAAGGCCACCTTCATACGCTCGGAAACAGTTCAGACATGAGCTCCAAGTGCATGGAGCACTGTGTAACAAAGCCTCTGAATGACTTGGAATCCCCATCATACTTGGGAGGTAAAGGCAGGTGTAGCTGGGAGAAGACACTGCAGGAGCTGGAGGTGGGAGTGGGCCAGATTGTGGTACCTGCTGCTGTTGCAAGGCAAAAAGCTGTTGCATCAATGCTGAAGGTGGAGAAAATTGCTGCACCTGTCGGGCCAACTGCTGCGACGGACGTACCACAACGGAGGGAAGATCCGCGACTTCAGGCAGGTGTACCTCAGCGGTATCCATGGCCGGATCTTACTGTAACACTCAAGTTTCAGAACAAAGGAAAACCGGTGGATGTGGATCCGCTGGACCTGTGTGGTAGATGACTCAGACTGTACCAGGGAGCGGAGTCTAAGGTGCCGCTGGTATTCACCACAGCCCACTGCAAAGCGGGATGGACTTGCTGCGGCAGGTGGCACCCAGGTCGCTACCCCTGGCACGGCTCGACCACACTAGGAGATGCGAGGCACAGGAGAGATAAGGCAGCTCATAGTCTAGACAGCAGAAGGTCAGGACAGGCAACACAGCAGCGTAGTCAAGACGTAGCAGGAGTTCAGTAGGCAGGCGGCAGAGGAGAAAGGTCAAAGTCACAAAGCAAGGACTCAGATACACGGCAAGGCAATACTGAGGAACGCTTTCTCTAAGGCACAAGGCAACAAAGATCCGGCAGGGGAGTGAGGAGGGTGGAAGAATTTATAAATGAGCCACAGGTGAATTACACTAATGAGCGTAATGGCCCTTTAAATCTTAAACATTCGGCGCGCGCATGCCATAGGGGTCGGGACACGAGTGCCAGAGCAGAGAGGCAGAATCAAAGGCAGGAAAACACCTGGAGAGTGACGGACTGAGGCTTACATGTGGGCACATCCCGCGATGCGAGTCCCAGCCCTGTCAGCAGCAGGTAAGGGGACCATGCGCTCACGGCCAGCATGTGCGGCTTGAGCGCATAACGTAACAGTCCAGAGGAAACCTTATGAAATAAAGATGGGCAATATCTAATCATACACATCAATATGGAATGCTAAATACACTCCCCGCCCCCTTCTAACCAACTACACATTACATGACTTCATGAATGGGCAAATCCATCTAAGGATATAAACAGGGAAGAACTATGATATACTTCCACCCCATTCTGGACAATTTTCTAAACATGACTTTGGTAAGGTTATTAAGACAATTAAATAGCAATGATATATGATCTTGCTAGACTATATTTTAGGAGGAAGAACTTGAAGCAAGTTTCCTGTGTGGGAAATATACTTATAATACTTAGTTTGGTGAGTAGAAATTCTATCAATATGTATAAGCTGTAATTTAATGCTTTGATTATGAGTCTTGATTCTTCTGCAGTTAGAATGAAGCCACAAAATATCCTAAAACTATAATCTCAATATGGAGATAATTAATTATTTTATTTAATTAATTTATTCGCCGAAGATAGCCTCCAAGGATTTCATTCACTCTCTCAACCTGGCCGTTGGTCTGGAGATGATAGATAGAAGAAAAGTCCATTTTGATTTTAAGACAAAATTATCTGGAGGGCCTTCCAGAACTTGGAGACAAACTGAACTCCTCGATCAGAGACTATGTGACTCGGAAGGCCATGTAGGCAAAAAATATGCTGAAAGAAGTGTTTTGCCAGCTGTGGAGCAGAGGGAAGACCAGGCAAAGGCACGAAATAAGCCATCTTGGAGAAATGATCAACAACCACCCAGATGACTGTGTTGTTACAGGAAGGTGGTAGATCAGTGATGAAGTCCATAGCAATGTGAGACCATGGATTTTCCGGAATAGGCAAAGGCTTTGAAAGACCAGCAGGTTTAAGCCGAGGAGTCTTATCGCGGGCACAGGTCGTACAGGAACGGACAAAATCAGTGACATTGTGGACAAGATTTGGCCACCAGAAATGCCGAGAGATTAGTTGTATGGACTTCCGTACTCCAGAATGCCCAGCCAGCAAAGAGGAATGACCTCAGTTCAACACTGCATCTAAGTTGAGAAGACACAAAAGACTTCTCCAGAGGAACATGCAGAAGGTTGGCAGGCTCTGCTGAAATCATACGCTCAGGTGGTACAAGATGCCGTGGAGTGGAATACAGTCCTACCACATCAGAGGACCTAGAGAGAGCATCGGCTCTGACATTCTTGTCTGCAGGACAAAAATGAAGAAAGAAATTAAACCTGGAAAAGAATAGAGACCATCTGGCCTGCCAAGGGTTCAGTTACTGTGCAGACCGGAGATATAAAAGATTATTGTGCTCCGTATAGATGCTGACTGGATAAGACAAACCTTCCAATGTCGCCACTCTTCCAAAGCAAGCTTAATTGCGAGAAGTTCCCGATCTCCAATAGAATAGTTCCTCTCTGCAGGAGAAAAGGTCTTGAAGAAGAAGCCACAAGTCACAGTTTTACCTTTGGAGGTCTTTTGAGTCAGAACGGTGCCAGCTCCTACAGATGAAGTGTCGACCTCTAGGAAGAAAGGTTTCTCAGGATCGGGTCTTAACAAGACTGGCGCCAAGGCAAATGCCGATTTTAATCATTAGAAAGCCTCTTCAGTTCTTTTTAGTAAGAGCCACAATAGGTGCAACCAAAGAAGAAAAGTGTGGAATGAACTGATGATAATAATTGGCAAACCCCAGAAAGAGTTGAATAACCCATAGGCCAGTAGGTCGAGGCCAGTCCAAAACTGCCGACAGCTTATCAGGGTCCATCTGTAGACCTTGGTTGGAAACAATATAACTAAGAAATGGAAGACTTGACTATTCAAAAAGGCATTTCTTGAGTTTGGCATATAAATGATTGTCCCAGAGACATTGTAGGACATGTCGCACATGTAAACGATGCACCTCAAAATTGGGCGAGAAGATCAGGATGTCATCTAGGTACACAATAACACACGTGTAGAGTAGATCACAGAAGATGTTGTTGAAAAACTCTTTAAAGACAGCCGAAGGGTTACAGAGGCCAAAAGGCATCACAAGGTACTCAAAGTGCTCATCACAGGTGTTAACCCCTTAAAAGGGGTACTCCACCCCTAGACATCTTATCCTTAAAGGGGCTCCACCCCTCGTGACATCCTGGCCCACCCCCTTAATACAAGTATATGGCAGGGGCGTGACGACGGCCACGCCCCCTCCCATAGACTCGTATTGAGGGGGGCGGGCAGTGACGTCACGAGGTGCGGGGGGACTATCCGCTGGGGACCCCCGTGATCTTCCATGCCGCACCCCGTTAGAATCAGTCCCCTGAGAGTGTTCGCTCCGGGTCTGATTACTGGCAATCACGAGGACGGAGCATAGTGACGTCACGGCTCCGCCCCATGTGACATCACGCTCCGCCCCCTCAATGCATGCCAATGGGAGGGGGCGTGACAGCTGTCACGCCCCTCCAATAGACTTTCATTGATTGGGTGGAGCATGATGTCACACGGGGGTGGAGGCGTGATGTCACTATGCTCCGTCCTCGTGGTCGAGATGGACTCAGCCTTAGGACCTCAAGAGGTTCTGGAAGCCGTTAAGGTGGGTGCTGCATGGTAGATCCCGGGGGTCCCCAGCAGCGGGACCCCGGCGATCTGACATCTTATCCCCTATCCTTTGGGCGGAGTGCCGCTTTAAGGATGCATGGCGTACCTGTACGCCCTGAGTCCACTCCCTTTCTATAACACAGGGCCATGGCCTGGTCTCGCGT
This sequence comes from Hyla sarda, assembly GCF_029499605.1. Lineage (NCBI taxonomy): Eukaryota > Metazoa > Chordata > Amphibia > Anura > Hylidae > Hyla > Hyla sarda. The sequence continues at coordinate 87,049,795 of NC_079198.1, forward strand.
CATAGCGTGTCAGGCCCGGCCTCTAACAACGGCCGGGACCCGTGGCTATTAACCCTTTAGACGCGGTGTTCAAAGTTGATCGCCGTGTCTAAAGTGAAAGTAAACTGCTCCCTGCTAGCTCAGCAAGCTGTTCAGGACCACCGTAGCGAAATTGCGGCGACTCGAACAGCTGGCAGACACAAGGAGGGTTCCTACCTTACTCCTGCATCGCCAATCGCCGAATGACGGCTCAGTGCCTGAGATCCAGGCATAAGCAGTCAAGCTGCAGGATCATCGATCAATGTTATCCTATGAGATAACATAGATCGATGCAAAAGATCAGTTAGCGCAGTATTATAGCCACTAGAGGAGGCTATAAAATTGCAAAAAAAAAGGGAAAAAGAAGTTAATAAAGATCACTTAACCCCTTCCCTAATAAAAGTTTGAATCAACCCCCTTTTCCCATAAAAAAAATTGTAAATAAAAATAAACACAAATGTCCGAATTATAAAAATATATTGTTAATTAAACCTCACGATCAATGGTGTATGTGCAAAAAAAAATTCCAAAGTCCAAAATAGCGTATTTTTCTTCACTTTTTATATCATGAAAAAATTTATAAAAAGCGATCAAAAAGTCTGATCAATACAAAAATGGTACAGTTAAAAACTTCAAATCACAGCTCAAGAAAAAGAGCCCTCATACCGCCCAGTGCACGAAAAAAGTTCTATTGGTCAGAAGATGACAATTTAAGGGTATACATTTTTGTGAAAGTAGTTATGATTTTTTCCAGAAGTACGACAAAATCAAACCTATATAAGTAGGGTATCATTTTAATTGTATGGACCTACAGACTAAAGAGAAGGTGTAATTTTTACAGAAAAATATATACTGTGTCGAAAATTTTGTCGCATAATGATTTTTTTTTCTGTTTCGCCGTACATTTTTGGGTAAAATGACTGATGTCATTACAAAGTAGAATTGGTGGCGCAAAAAATAAGCCATCATGTGGATTTTTAGCTGCAAATTGAAAGAATTATGATTTTTTAAAGTTAAGGAGGAAAAAACGAAAGTACAAAAATGGTAAAAGCCTCAGTCCTTAAGGGCTAAAGGCTGTCTTTCATTCGTCTCCTTCTTGAATTTGAATGAGGTTGTATGCTCCCTGCAGATCCAGCTTGGAGAAGACCTTGGCACCCCGTAGAAGATCAAAGAGTTCCGAAATCAAAGGTAAAGGGTAGCGATTCTTGATCGTGATTTTATTTAGTCCTCAAAAGTCAATACAGGGGCGAAGTGACCATTCCTTCTTTCCCACAAAGAAGAATCCAGCTGCGGCAGGAGAGGTTGACTTCCAGATGAAGCCTTTTTGTAGTTTTTCTTTGATGTATTGAGCCATAGCTTGCAACTCAGGGACACACAAGGGGTAAATTCTTCCCCGGGGAGGCGTAATCTCAGGCTGAAGGTCGATTAGACAATCATAGGGACAATGCGGTGGCTTCTCGCAGAACACATCTAAATAATCAGGATAAGGAAGAGGCAGACTCCGCAGGGAAGGAGATGACGAGATAGTCTTAGGCTGGGTTCACACCACATTTTTGCAATACAGTTCCCATATACGTTTTCAATTTGAACCTGATCAAAAACCTGATATGGGAATTGTATTGCAAAAACGTGGTGTGAAGCCAGCCTTAGGCTGAGTAGTCGCCAGACAGTGGTTCTGACAGTAAGGTCCCCAGCGGGTGACCTCATCAGTTTGCCAGTCGAGATATGGAGCGTGACGTTGCAGCCAGGGAAGACCAAGAAGAAGCTCTGAAGTACAATTAGGAAGCACGTAGAACTCGATCTTCTTCTTGTGTAACACACCCACTTGTAAGAGAAGAGGTTCAGTGCAGAATTGCCGTGCACAATTCAGGGATTCTCCGTTGATAAAAAAAAAATGTACATAGGCTTAAGGAGTCGAGTCACTGGGAGACTGTGTTTGTGGATCAGGAAGGCGTTGATAAAGTTTCCTGCAGAACCAGAGTCCAAAAAAGGCTACAGCGGAGAATGATGCCCTGGAAGGATTTTATACTTGGACCGGCATGGTCAAATGAGGAGGTAGAATTCACACTTAAGGATGCCTCTTCCACGTGCCCTAGGTGCGAGCGTTTCCCTGACGAGTTGGTCGTATAGAACAGTCTTTGAGGAAATGCTCCAGGCTGTCACAATAGTGAAACAAGTTTTCAATGCGCCGGCAAGACCTCTCCTGCTAGGGTTAATTGAGCACGATCCACCTGCATAGCCTCTTCGGCAGAGGGCAAAGGGGATGGTTGAGGTGGACGCTGGAACACGGGTGCCAAACAGGGAAAATGTTGTGTCGCAGGAGGTTCAAGCTCTTGACTAAGCTCCTCCTGCCTCTTGGCAAAGCACACATCAATTCGGGTGGCCAACTGAATAAGATCACTCAGGGAAGACGGAGGATCCCGTGTAGCGAGAACATCCTTGACTCTACTAGAAAGTCCCTTTTTAAAGATGGCACACAGAACCATGTCATTCCAGGCCAATTTGGAGGCTAGGGTGCAGAATTGAACTGCTTAATCACCAACAGAAGAGTCTCCTTGGCGTAGGTTCAGTAGTGCAGTCTCGGCTGAGGTGGCCCGTGCAGGTTCTTCAAAGACACCTCAGAATTCCAAAAGGAAGGCCTGCAGATTGGGACATCTGATCATTTCTGTCCCAGAGAGGAGTAGCCCAGGCCAGGGCTTTTCCAGAAGTGGTGAAGCGTGGCACAGGAAGGAAAAGGCAACTTGAAGTCTGCACAGGTGAGAGGTCAGGGCTGTTGGCACAGGAGCAAGTCAGGAACATAGCTAGGAGGTCAGAGGGAAGGAGGCACAGGAGCCAGGTCAGGTCACAGAGCAAGTGGTCAGTTACACAGTAAGGCAATACACAATGGGAACGCTTTCTCTTAGGTAAGTGAGCACAAAGATCCGGCAGGGGGAAACAAGAAGTGCTGATACTTATAGTGTCAGTGAGCAGCAGTAACCAATTATGGGTGTACTGGCCCTTTAAATTGCAGATAATCGGTGCGCGCCCTAGAGGGCCGGCGTTCTGGGACAGCAGAGGAAGCAGGCGGTGAGTAAGGCAGGAGGCAGAGGAGGACGGGGCAGGAGAGCGCTCGTGGCCAGCGTGTCTGTCCGTAGCGCTAATTGTAACAGTGGAGGAGATAAAATGAAAGTGCAAAAATTATAAATTCCTGCGTCCTCAAGAGGTTAAATCTGTAGACAGATTTATCTCATATATTTTATCTCATATATTTCTGAGGTTGCCATATTAGAAATACTTTGAATACACATCTGTATTATGACTATTTTTTTAATTATGCAATGACAATTAGATTGACTCAATTATTATAATCACAGATTTTTAAAAGATCTATATTCATTGGTAGAAAATAAATCAGGAGCTACAGATATTTGGTACAGTGGTGCAAAAAAAGTATTTAGTCCGCCATTGTGCTAGTTTTTCCACTTAAAAAGATGAGAGAGGCCTGTCATTTTCATTATAGATATACCTCAACTATGAGTGACATGAGAAAAAAATCCATAAAATCACATAGTGTGATTTTTAAATAATTTATTAGCAAATTATGGTGGAAAATAAGTATTTTGTCAATAACAAAAGTTCATCTCAGTACTTAGTTATATACCCTTAGTTGGCAAAGACATTTTCTGTAAGTCTTCACAAGGCTTTCACACACTGTTGCTGGTATTTTGGCCCATTCCACCATGCAGATCTCCTCGAGAGCAGTGATGTTTTGGGGCTGTTCTCTGGGCAACACGGACTTTAAACTCCCTCCAAAGGATTTCTATAGGGTTGAGATCTGGAGACTGGCAAGGCCATTCCAGGACCTTGAAATGCTTCATTTGAAGCCACTCCTTTGTTGCCCGGGCAGTGTGTTTGGTATCATTGTCATGCTGAAAGACCCAGCCACATTTCATCTTCAATCCCCTTGCTGATGGAAGGGGGTTTTCACTCAAAATCTCACAATACATGACCCCATTCATTCTTTCCTTTACACAAATCAGTCTTCCTGGTCCCTTAGCAGAAAAAAAGCCCCAAAGCATGATGTTTCCACCCCCATGATTCACAGTAGGTATGGTGTTCTTTGGATGCAACTCAGCATTCTTTTTCTTCCAAACATGAGTTGAGTTTTTACCAAAAAGTTTTACTTTGGTTTCATCTGACCAAATTACTTTTTCACAATCCTCTTCTGAATCATCCAAATGCTCTTTAGCAAACTTCAGACGGGCCCAGACATGTACTGGCTTAAGCAGGGGGACACGTCCGGCACTGCATGATTTGAGTCCCTGGTGGAGTAGTGTGTTACTGATGGAAGCCTTTGTCACTCTGGTCCCAGCTCTCTGCAGGTCATTCTCTAGGTCCCCCGTGTGGTTCTGGGATATTTGCTCACCATTCTTGTGATCATTTTGACACCATGAGATCTTGCGTGGAGCCCCAGATCGAGGGAGATTATTACTGATCTTGTATGTCTTCAATTTTCGAATAATTGCACCCACAGTTGATTTCTTCACACTAAGCTGTTTGCCTATTGAAGATTCAGTCTTCCCAGACTGGTGCAGGTCTACAATTTGGCCTTGCAGGCCTTGCTCTTTGGCCTTGGCCATAATGGAGTTTGGAGTGTGACTGTTTGAGGTTGTGGACAGGTGTCTTTTATACTGTTAACAAGTTCAAACAGGTGCCATTGCATGCAGGTAACAAGTGGAGGACAGAGGAGACTCTTAAAGAAGTTACAGGTCTGTGAGAAACAGAAATTTAGCTTGTTAGTAAGTGACCAAATACAAATTTTCCACTATAATTTGCAAATAAATTCTTTAAAAATCAGACAATGCAATTTTATGAATTTTTTTTTCTCATTATGTTTCTAATAGTAGAGGTACACCTATAATGAAAATTAAAGGCATCTCTCATCTTTTTAAGTGGGAGAACTTGCACAATATGTGGCTGACTAAATACTTTTTCTCCCCAGTGTAGCAGAACTTCCACGTCAGAAACATTTGGCATGGACAATCAAATTCCGGTGTCCGCAGAAAGAATGTCCATTCTTTTTGCAAACTCCACACAAAATTCATTGCCGTCTATGAGATTGGCATTCCTGAGCGGTCCCAGTGCCAGCGCTGGCAGTCTGCATAATCTCCGTGCAGAGTTTTTCCGTGCAAACATTCTGACTTCCACCAGAGGAAATTATGCAGAACTTCTATACAGATTGTGTTTTCATGTTTAATTACATTAGGTTGTATTATTGTGTACACTAGACACATCATCAATAAGTCTAATAGGTTATTTGTATCAACCAACAAGAAATAGACCCTAGTGACAAGTGACTGACTCCAAAGTCAGCTTCCAATGGGGCTTGTTTTCTACTGGGAGTTTTGGGACCAGTTTACATGTCAGTAGTACGGATGGGCTCTTCGTTAATTTTGTTACATATATTGACATTTTTCTGTTTTGTCACAGCAAGCATTTTTGCAGCCATATTCAAATAAGTAAGATATCATTAATAAGCTTTAGCTACTGTTTAAACTTATGATTTACAAAACTTTTAGTAGCTTGACATTTGAGGTGAAAATCCTTTTAAAATGAGTATATGTCTTTTTGTGGATGTTAAATAGATGTTCAAAGTTATGATACAAAGTGACAGAAAAGTAATGAGAATACAAAACCCAGTATATCCTCTGGCATCACATTTATGATTATAATGCTTTGTCTGGTGTCAAATGTGTCAGGAGAGAATATAGATGAAAATAAATGATTGGCCAGGTTTTGTTTTATATTTCAATAAATTATTATTGATTTTCAAAGTCTCGCAGCTTTGTCATAGGAACAAAATAAATTATGAGAAGGAGAACCTGCAAAGCAAAACATAAGAAAAGTTGTCTTGGTCGATCATAAAGAGGTCTGCTAAATGTAGTAAAAAAGTGTACTTTCATTAATATCGAACAGTATCTGATCAAGGGTTGGCTTGATGGACAATAGATGAATACAAGCAATTGGATTGATTACGTTTTCATCTAAATAGTGTAATGAAGTATAAGAAAGATGATAATATCCTGTGAAGATCTACAAGTTTTTATTTTTTTTCCTGTTGCTCAGAAAGCCTTAAAGGGGTACTCCGGCGCTAAGACATCTTATCCCCTATCCGCTGGGGACCCCCGTGATCTTCCACGCCGCACCCCGTTAGAATCAGTCCCCTGAGCGTGTTCGCACCGGGTCTGATTACTGGCGATCACGAGGACGGAGCATAGTGACGTCACGGCTCCGCCCCATGTGACATCACGCTCCGCCCCTCAATGCAAGCCTATGGGAGGGGGCGTGGCAGCTGTCACGCCCCTCCAATAGACTTTCATTGATTGGGTGGAGCATGATGTCACACGGGGGCGGAGGCGTGACATCACTATGCTCCGTCCTCATGGTCGAGATGAACTCAGCCTGAGGACCTCAAGAGGTTCCGGAAGCCGCTAAAGGTGGGTGCTGCATGGTAGATCCCGGGGGTCCCCAGCAGCAGGACCCCGGCGATCTGACATCTTATCCCCTATCCTTTGGATAGGGGATAAGATGTCTAGGTGCGGAGTACCCCTTTAACAATAAATCATGAGGGGAGTTATCCACTGCTAAGGTAGCATGAGGGCTTACTCTCTGGTCCTGGCTCTGAGGTTGATAAAGCCTGGCTTAACCAGGCTTTATCAATCGAGTGCAGAGCACACAGATCAATGTGGTTCTAAGGAACCACATTGATCAATATGAGGAATCCAATGATTCCTCCTAATAAAGTGTAAAAAATGTTTAATAAAAGTTCAATAAAACACACATTAACCCCTTCCTTATTAAAAGTTTAAAACACCCCCCTTTTCCCAAATTCCATTTAAAAAATATAAAAACATAATTAAAAAAATGTGGTATCCCCACGTGCATAAATGTGCAAACTATAAAAAAATATGTTATTAAAATTTCATATTTTTGGTCACTTTGTTTACAAAATTTATAACAAATGATCAAAAAGTCCCATCAAAACAAAAATGATAGCGATGAAAACTTCAGATGATGGCACAAAAAATTATAAAACATTATACCGCCCCCTATATAGAAAAATAAAAAAAAGTTCAGAAGAGAAAATTTTTCATTTTAAATTTTTTTCGTGACATATTCCACTATAACATAGTGGTAAATATTTGTCCTTACTTGCATCTTTTCTTGGTGAAAAATTCATGAAATTTTGAAAATTTAGCATTTTTTGAACTTTGAAACTCTCTACTTGTAATGAAAATGGACATTCCAAATAAATTATATATTGATTCACAAATATAATATGTCTACTTTATGTTGGCATCATAAAGTTGACATGTTTTTACTTTTTGAAGACATTAGAGGGCTTCAAATATAGCAGCAATTTTCTAAATTTTCTGCAAAAAATTCAAAATCAGAATTTTTCAGGGACTAGTTAAAGGGGTGTTCCAGGCCAAAACTTTTTTTTTATATATCAACTGGCTCCGAAAAGTTCAACAGATTTGTAAATTACTTCTATTAAAAAAATCTTATTCCTTCCAATAGTTATTAGCTTCTGAAGCTGAGTTGTTGTTTACTGTCTAACTGCTTTCTGATGACTCACGTCCCGGGAGCTGTACAGATCCTATGGGGATATTCTCCCATCATGCACAGCTCCCGGGACGTGACATCATCATTGAGCAGTTAGACAGAAAACTTCAGACGCTAATAACTATTGGAAGGATTAAGATTTTTTAATAGAAGTAATTTACAAATCTGTTTAACTTTCCGGAGCCAGTATATATATATATATATATAAATAAAAAGGTTTTGCCTGGAATACCCCTTTTAGTTTGAAGTGGATTTAAGGGGACTTTCTGTGAGAAATACCCCACAAATGACCCCATTATAGAAACTGCACCCCTCAAAGTATTCAAAATGACATTCAGAAAGTTTGTTAACTCTTTAGGTGTTTCACAGGAACAGCAGCAAGGTGGAGGAGAAAAATCTAAATCTCCATTTCTTACACTAACATGTTCATTAGAGATGAGCGAATCGAAGTTGACGAACCCGAATTCGTTACGAACTTCATGAAAAATTAGATTTGCAACGAATACGAATGTTGCTGCGATTCTATTGCACAAATCACTTAATTAAACTCCATTTTACAGCGCTCCAGGCTATTGGGGACCTAAGATGGCAGATCCACATGTGAGTACATGGGACAGGGGATTATGGGAGGGCGGGAAACAGCGGCGGGAATGAAGGTAGGCGGGCTGACCCTGAACCTGTGAGATGCAGCCTATCAGTGTTCACTGACCCCTGTGATGTCACAGCCCCTATATAATCGGTGGCCATCTTGCCTCTCTTCATTTCATCTATGCATTCAGATGGAGAGGACGGGACTGTGTGTGTGTGAATAGCTCATCCCACAGCGTTACACTGCATCTGCTAGTCACATCAGCATTAGGGAAAGACAGGAGTGCAGAGTGCTGTGCTGTTACACTGATAAGGATCATTGATAGCTAAACCTCCTATTCACGTTATTGAGCATTGCAGCAGAGAGGAGCAGATAGCTGTCAGCTGCCTCATACAGATCTCCAAGCTGCCTGAACTTTATCAAGCATCTTTTCTCCTCATTTTTCAGCCCAATTGAGTTTATTTTTATTTGCTCCACAAATCTTCTTCTGCTCAGAATTGTGTGACAGAGAGCAATTTAGGGTTTAATCCCTGGATTTTTATTTTTGTGGTGCTGCACTGTTGGGTCCTGCTGCTATTCAGAAATAAGTCATATTAGTGTGTACTTTAGTGCCTTTTTACCATTTTTCACCTGTTACTCTGTCTCTGTGCTAAATTCAGTGTTATACCACACGTTATATACCTGCCTGTGTATTAACCCCTTCCCGCAGAATGTCATATATAAACGCCGGGTTGTGCAGTGCGTTCGCGCATCCCAGCGTTTATAAATCACATTCAGTTAACCCGGCGATGCGCAGCATCGCACGGGTTAACTGGCAGAAGTCCCGCTGTTTCCAGCAGGGGACAACTTCTGCTTCACCCCCAGGACCATCCATTGATGGTCCTGGTCAGCGATCACTGTGATTGGTCCCTGTGGACCAATCACAGTGATCTGGGGTGAAAGTTCAGATCCCCCGCACTGCCCGCCCCTGGAAGTCGGGCAGAACGGGGGACGAAGGCTGCAGGGGCTCGCGGGGACCTGCGGGACACTGCGGGACACGGGGGGAACACGTGGGGACCGGCGGACTTACCTGGAGCAGCGGCGGGACCGAGGAGCAGCGGCAGGACCGGCCACGTGGACGAGCAGCGACGGGTAAGTATGTAGTCCTCAGAGGCAGCAGTGAAGATCTTCACTGCTGCTTCTAGGAGTCTGAAAACTACAACTCCCAGCATGCCTAGACAGCATTTGGCTGTCTGGGCATGCTGGGAGTTGTAGTTTTGCAACATCTGGAGGGCCCCAGTTTGGAGACCATTGTATAATGGTCTCCAATCTGTGCTCTTCCAGCTGTTGCAAAACTACAACTCCCAGCATGCACTGACTGTCCAGGCATGCTGGGAGTTTTAGTTCAGCAACATCTGGCCCTTCAGATGTTGCCGAACTACAACTCCCAGCATGCCCTTCAGCTGTCTGGGCATGCTGGGAGTTGTAGTTTTGCAACAACTGGAGACACACTGGTTGGAAAACATTGTTTCTAACTCAGTGTTTCCTAACCTGTGTGCCTCCAGCTGTTGCAAAACTATAACTCCCAACATGCACTAACTGACCATGCATGCTGGGAGTTGTAGTTTTGCAACATCTGGAGGGCCCCAGTTTGGAGACCATTGTATAATGGTCTCCAATCTGTGCTCTTCCAGCTGTTGCAAAACTACAACTCCCAGTATGCACTGACTGTCCAGGCATGCTGGGAGTTTTAGTTCAGCAACATCTGGTCCTTCAGATGTTGCCGAACTACAACTCCCAGCATGCCCTTCAGCTGTCTGGGCATGCTGGGAGTTGTAGTTTTGCAACAACTGGAGACACACTGGTTGGGAAACATTGTCTGTTTCTAACTCAGTGTTTCCTAACCTGTGTGCCTCCAGCTGTTGCAAAACTATGACTCCCAGCATGCACTAACAGACCATGCATGCTGGGAGTTGTGGTTTTGCAACTGCTGGTGCAACCCCCCCCCCCCCCCCCCCGCCACCCCCATGAATGTACAGGGTACATTCACATGGGCGAGGCTTTTACAGTGGGTTTCTCGCATCTTGAGATGCAGCAAATTTTGCACTGGGAAACTCGCTGTAATCCCCCGCCCATGTGACTGTACCCTAAAAACACTACACTACACTAACACAAAATAAAATAAAAAGTTAAAAACACTACATGTACACATACCCCTACACAGCCCCCCTCCCCCAATAAGAACGTCCGGTACACCACTGTTTCCAAAGCAGAGCCTCCAGCTGTTGAAAAACAACAACTCCCAGTATTGCCGGACAGCCGTTGACTGTCCACGCATGCTGGGAGTTTTGCAACAGCTGGAGGCACCCTGTTTGGGAATCACTGGCGTAGAATACCCCTATGTTCACCCCTATGCAAAACCCTAATTTAGGCCTCAAATGCACATGGCGCTCTCACTTTGGAGCCCTGTCGTATTTCAGGGCAACAGTTTAGGGTCACATATGGGGTATCTCTGTACTTGGGAGAAATTGCGTTACAAGTTTTGGGGGGCTTTTTCTTCTTTAACCCTTCATGAAAAGAAAATGTTGGGGTCTACACCAGAATGTTAGTGTAAACATTTTTTTTTTTTTACACTAACATGCTGATGTTGCCCTATACTTTACATTTTCACAAGAGGTAAAAGGGAAAACGCCCCCCAAAATTTGTAACGCAATTTCTCCCGACTACAGAGATACCCCATATGTGAGCGCAAAGGGCTCTGGGGGCGCACAACAAGGCCCAGAAGGGAGAGCGCACCATGTACATTTGAGGTGATTTGCACAGGGGTGGCTGATTGTTACAGCGGTTTTGACAAACGCAAAAAAAAAAAAAAAAACACATGTGACCCCATTTCGGAAACGACACCCCTCACAGAATGTAATGAGGGGTGCAGTGACAATTTACCCCCCACAGGTGTCTGACGGATCTTTGGAACAGTGGTCCGTGAAAATGAAAACTTGTACAGGCCACTGTTCCAAAGATCTGTCAGACACCAGTGGGGGGCAAATGCTCACTCTACCTCTTGTTACGTTCCTCAAGGGGTCTAGTTTCCAAAATGGTATGCCATGTGTTTTTTTTTTTTTTTGCTGTTCTGGCACCTTAGGGGCTTCCTAAATGCGACATGCTCCCCGAGCAAAATTTGCTCTCAAAAAGCCAAATATGACTCCTTCTCTTCTGAGCATTGTAGTTCGACCATAGTGCACTTCAGGTCAACTTATGGGGTACCTCCATACTCAGAAGAGATGGGGTTACACATTTTGGGGGGTATTTTCTGCTATTAACCCTTGCAAAAAGGTGAAATTAGGGGGGAAACACACATTTTAGTGGAAATTTTTTTTTTTTTTTTACATATGCAAACGTCGTGAAACACCTGTGGGGTAATAAGGCTCACTTTATTCCTTATTACATTCCTCAAGGGGTCTAGTTTCCAAAATGGTATGCCATGTGTTTTTTTTTGCTGTTCTGGCACCATAGGGGCTTCCTAAATGTGACATGCCCCCCGAGCAAAATTTGCTCTCAAAAAGCCAAATATGACTCCTTCTCTTCTGAGCATTGTAGTTCGCCCATAGTGCACTTCAGGTCAACTTATGGGGTACCTCCATACTCAGAAGAGATGGGGTTACAAATTTTGGGGGGTATTTTCTGCTATTAACCCTTGCAAAAAGGTGAAATTAGGGGGGAAACACACATTTTAGTGGAAAATTTTTATTTATTTTTTTACATATGCAAAAGTCCTGAAACACCTGTGGGGTAATAAGGCTCACTTTATTCCTTATTACATTCCTCAAGGGGTCTAGTTTCCAAAATGGTATGCCATGTGTTTTTTTTTGCTGTTCTGGCATTATAGGGGCTTCCTAAATGTGACATGCCCCCCGAGCAAAATTTGCTCTCAAAAAGCCAAATATGACTCCTCTTCTGAGCATTGTAGTTTGCCCATAGTGCACTTCAGGTCAACTTATGGGGTACCTCCATACTCAGAAGAGAAGGGGTTACAAATATTGGGGGGTATTTCCTGCTATTAACCCTTGGAAAAATGTGAAATTTGGGGGGAAACACACATTTTAGTGAAAAAAAAAATTTTTTTTTTTACATATGCAAAAGTCGTGAAACACCTGTGGGCTATTAAGGCTCACTTTATTCCTTGTTATGTTCCTCAAGGGGTCTAGTTTCCAAAATGGTATGCCATGTGAGGGTTTTTTGCTGTTCTGGCACCATAGGGGCTTCCTAAATGCAACATGCCCCCCAAAAACCATTTCAGAAAAACGTACTCTCCAAAATCCCCTTATCGCTCTTTCCCTTCTGAGCCCTCTACTGCGCCCACCGAACACTTTACATAGACATATGAGGTATGGGCTTACTCAAGAGAAATTGGGCTACAAATATAAGTATACATTTTCTCCTTTTACCCCTTGTAAAAATAAAAAAATTGGGTCTACAAGAACATGCGAGTGTAAAAAATGAAGATTGTGAATTTTCTCCTTCACTTTGCTTCTATTCCTGTGAAACACCTAAAGGGTTAAAATGATGACTGAATGTCATTTTGAATACTTTGGGGGGTGCAGTTTTTATAATGGGGTCTTTTGTGGGGTATTTCTAATAAGAAGACCCTTCAAATCCACTTCAAACCTGAACTGGTCCCTGAAAAATAGTGAGTTTAAAAATTTTGTGAAAAATTGGAAAATTGCTGCTGAACTTTGAAGCCCTCTGGTGTCTTCCAAAAGTAAAAACTCGTCACTTTTATGATGCAGACATAAAGTAGACATATTGTATATGTGAATAAAAAACTTTTTTATTTGTAATATACATTTTCCTTACAAGCAGAGAGCTTCAAAGTTAGAAAAAGGCAAAATGTTCAAATTTTTCATCAAATTTTAGGATTTTTCACAAGGAAAGGATGCAAGTTACCACAAAAATTTACCACCATGTTAAAGTAGAATATGTCACGAAAAAACAATCTCGGAATCAGAATGATAACTAAAAGCATTCCAGAGTTATTAATGTTTAAAGTAACAGTGGTCAGATATGCAAAAAACGCTGTGGTCCTTAAGGCCAAAATGGGCTTGGTCCTGAAGGGGTTAAAGAAAAAAAAGTTTTCCTGCGTACAAATACGCTTTTTCAGTGGCATTATCATTGCAAAGGGCCTACATACAAGCAAATAGCGTACCATATACCACCTTTTTTCTGTCTCTGTGCTAAATTCAGTGTTATACCACAAATTATACACCTACCGGTGTATTGAAGAAAAAAAAAAGGTTTTCCTGCGTACAAATACGATTAACAGTGGCCTTATCATTGCAAAGGGCCTACATACAAGCACATAGCGTACCATATACTACCTTTTTTTCTGTCTCTGTGCTAAATTAAGTGCTATACCACATGTTATACACCTGCCAGTGTATTAACCCCTTCCCGCTATTGGACGTATGCATACGTCCAGGCGAATTACACGTTCGCGCAAATGGACATATGCATACGTCCAAGCGATCTCCTGCTCTGCCGTGGGCAGCGCAGGAAATCGCGGGTGGGACTCAGTTGTCAATCACAGCTGGAGTCCCACCGCAGCTGCCGGGGCCGCGATTGCGCCGGTCCCGCAGCATTAACCCCATAGATGCCGTGATCAGTTCTGATCACGGCATCTATGGTGTTTGCAGGGGGAGCGCTCTACCTCTGCCCATCAACGGCGGCGCCGCGATAAAATAAGGGGGATCGGGGGTGTCCAAGACACCCTCGATCCCCCTTGAAGAGATAGGAGTGAGGTGGCAGGGTTGCCACCCCTCCTATCCCTGCTATTGATCGGCGGAGCGGCCGACCAATAGCAGACTGGGGGCGGGGGGGGTTAAATTTTGGTTCCCCGCGCTATGCCCGCCCATCGGTGTCCGGGCACAGCGGGGGGAACCGTGTAGCAGTGGCGGCGACGGCAGCGGCGGTCACTTACCCGGCGGAGGCTGTGATCACGGCGGCGGTGGAGGTGAGTATGACGCCGAGTGTCCGGGAGTTTGTTGCCTAGCAACATCTGCAGGGCGACAGTTTAGAGAGTGGTCTCTAAACTGTCACCCTCCAGATGTTGCAAAACTACAACTCCCACCATGCCTTGACAGCTGTTTGCTGTGTTGGCATGCTGGGAGTTGTAGTTTTGCAAGATTTAGAGGGGTTCAGGCTGGAGATCACTGACAATGGTCTCTAAACTGTAGCCCTCCAGATATTACAAAACTACAACTCCCAGCATGCCCAGACAGCAGTTTGCTGTCTTAGCATGCTGAGATTTGTAGTTTTGCAACATCTGGAGGGCCACAGTTTAGAGACCACTGTCAGTGATCTCCAGCCTGAACCCCTCTAAATCTTGCAAAACTACAACTCCCAGCATTCAGGAACAGCAAATGGCTGTCTCGGCATGCTGGGCGTTGTACTTGCGTGCCTCCAGCTGTTGCATAACTACATCTCCCAGCATTCCCTTTGGCAATCAGTACATGCTGACAGTCGTAGTTCTGCAACAGCTGGAGGCACACTGGTTGGGAAATACCGAATTAGGTAATAGGTTCTATTACCTAACTCAGTATTTTCCAACCAGTGTGCCTCCAGCTGTTGCAAAACTACAACTCCCAGCATGCACGTTCTGTCAGTGCATGCTGGGAGTTGTAGTTTTGCCCCCCCCCCCTCCCATATGAATGTACAGGTTACATTCACACTGGTGGCGGATTACAGTGAATTCCCTGCTTCAAGTTTGAGCTGCAGCAGCCGCAGCTCAAACTCCTAGCGGGAGACTCAGTGTAATCCGCCGTCAGTGTGAATGTAACCTAAAAACACTACACTAACATAAAATAAAGAGTAAAACACCACATATACACACGTACACTGCTAGTTTCCAAAATGGTATGCCATGTGTTTTTTTTTTCTGTCCTGGCACCATAGGTGCTTCCTAATTGCGGCATGCCCCCAGAGCAAAATTTGCTTCCAAAAAGCCAAATGTGACTCCTTCTCTTCTGAGACCTGTAGTGCGCCAGCAGAGCACTTTTCATCCCCATATTGGGTGTCTTCTGAATCGGGAGAAATTGGGCTTCAAATGTTGGGGGGTATTTTCTGTTATTACCTTTTTTAAAAATGTAAAATTTTTGCTAAACCAAGCATTTTTGGTAAAAAAATAAATTTTTTTTTTACATATGCAAAAGTCGTGAAACACCTGTGGGGTATTAAGGTTCACTTTATCCCTTGCTACGTTCCTCAAGGAGTCTAGTTTCCAAAATGGTATGCCATGTCGTTTTTTTTTTGCTGTTCTGGCACCATAGGGGCTTCCTAAATGCAACATGCCCCCCGAGCAAAATTTGCTCTCAAAAAAACAAATATGACTTCTTCTCTTCTGAGCATTGTAGTTCGCCCGTAATGCACTTCAGGTCAACTTATGGGGTACGTCCATACTCAGAAGAGATGGGGTTACAAATTTTGGGGGGTATTTTCTGCTATTAACCCTTGCAAAAATGTGAAATTTGGGGGGAAACACACATTTTAGTGAAAATTTTTTTATTTTTTTTTACATATGCAAAAGTCATGAAACACCTGTGGGGTATTAAGGCTCACTTAATTCCTTGTTACGTTCCTCAAGGGATCTAGTTTCCAAAATGGTATGCCATGTTTTTTTTATTTGCTGTTTTGGCACCATAGGGGCTTCCTAAATGCAACATGCCCCCAAAAAAACATTTCAGAAAAACGTACTCTCCAAAATCCCCTTGTCGCTCCTTCGCTTCTGAGCCCTCTACAATTTACATAGACATATGAGGTATGTGCTTACTCTAGAGAAATTGGGCTACAAATTCAAGTATAAATTTTATCCTTTTACCCCTTGTAAAAATTCAAAAATTGGGTCTACAAGAACATGCAAGTGTAAAAAATGAAGATTTTGAATTTTCTCCTTCACTTTGCTGCTTTTCCTGTGAAACACCTAAAGGGTTAAAACACTTACTGAATGTCATTTTGAATACTTTGGGGGGTGCAGTTTTTGTAATGGGGTCATTTATGGGGTATTTCTAATATGAAGACCCTTCAAATCCACTTCAAACCTGAGCTGGTCCATGAAAAATAGCGAGTTTGAAAATTTTGTGAAAAATTGTAAAATTGCTGCTGAACTTTGAAGCCCTCTGGTGTCTTCCAAAAGTAAACACTTGTCAATTTTATGATGAAAATATAAAGAAGACATATTGTATATGTGAATCCCAAAAAAATTATATTTGGAATATCCATTTTCCTTACAAACAGAGAGCTTCAAAGTTAGAAAAATGCCAAATTTTCAATTTTTTCATCAAATTTTGGGATTTTTCACCAAGAAAGGATGCAAGTTACCAAAAAAATTTACCACTATGTTAAAGTAGAATATGTCACGAAAAAACAATCTCGGAATCAGATTGATAAGTAAAAGCATTCCAGAGTTATTAATGTTTAAAGTGACAGTGGTCAGATGTGCAAAAAAGGGCTGCGTCCTAGAGGTGAAAATGGGCTGTGTCCTTAAGGGGTTAAAGAAAAAAAAAATTTCCTGCGTACAAATACGCTTTTTCAGTGGCATTATCATTGCAAAGGGCCTATATACAAGCAAATAGCGTACCATGTATTACCTTTTTTTCTGTCTCTGTGCTAAATTCAGTGTTATACCACACATTATACACCTGCCGGTGTATTAAAGAAAAAAAAGGTTTTCCTGCGTACAAATACGCTTAACAGTGGCCTAATAATTGCAAAGGGCCTAAATACAAGCAAATAGCGTACCATATACCACCTTTTTTTCTGTCTCTGTGCTAAATTAAGTGTTATACCACACGTTATACACCTGCCGGTGTATTAAAGAAAAGAAAAGTTTTTCCTGCGTAGAAATACGCTTAACAGTGCGCTCATCATTGCAAAGGGCCTACATACAACCAAGTAGTGTACTATTTAGTACCTGTATTTCTGTCTCGGTGCTAAATTCAGTGCTATTCCACACATTAGTATACACCGGCTGGTGTATACAACAAAAAATAAGAGTCTTTTTTCTGCATATAAATACGCTTAACAGTGTGCTCATCATTGCAAAGGGCATAGATAGAACCAAGTAGTGTACTATTTACTATCTGTTATTCTGTCTCTGTGCTAAATTCAGTGCTATTCCACACATTAGTATACACCTGTTGGTGTATTTAAAAAAAAAAGTGTTTTTTCTGCGTAGAAATATGCATACCAGTGCGCTCATCATTGCAAAGGGCATACATACAACAAAGGAGTGTACTATTTAGTAACTGTTATTCTGTCTAGGGCCTATATACTTTGAAAGGACAGCCGTAAGTAATCGCCTGCTGCTGTTCTATACCCTCATAAACGCACTACGTATGTCAGGCAGGGAAGTGCCAAGACGTGCACAGAGAAGGGGCAGAGGCCTATATACGTCAGGCAGAGTTGGCAGCAGACTTGGGGCGAGTGGCAGCTGGAGTTGCAGCAATAGGCCTGAGCTCCCGTTAACACCCAGCGGTCATGTCATCGACCCATCTCTCCTCGTCAATTGGTTTGCACACTCATCCCCATCATCACCATCATCATAGAAGTACTCCCCATTGTAACTTCAATGTGAACGAGTGGCAGCTCATACGTGACACCCGCCGTTTGCTGAGGCCCTTTGAGGAAGCCACATTTTTTGTTAGTCGCTCAAATTACGCCATGAACGACGTAATTCCACTCCTACATTTACTCCAAAAAATGATTGAAAACATTGTTGCTCAGGGCAATGGAGACGTTGCGCCTACATCAGAAGGCTACATGAGTCCTGTGGGGGATGAACTGGAGGAGGATGATGAGGGGCAGAGCGGAGCACAGTTTACGGTGGATGAGATGGCCGGTGTTTCTGGTCATTGGACAGGAGAGGAGGAGCAGGAGCAGCCAGAGGAGCTGGAGGGTTATTACGAGGGGGGTGAGACAGAGGACCCAGACACACTGTGGCAGTATGCAGTGGAGATGGAGGCAGGTAGTCCCAGCGAGTCACTGTCACAAATGGCACGATGCATGCTGAGTTGCTTGCGTAGTGACCCCCGAATTGTCAAAATTCATCAGCACGATGGTCCATCCACTCACAGGTCTGACTCGGGGGACCCTCTGTGCTAACCTTCTACTGCCACCGCTGCTGGGGAGGGGTGGCAGGAGCAGTACCGGCTCAATCAGCAGCAGCCTGAGTCTACAGTCGCTGATGAGTAGCTTCCTTCAGCCACATAGTGAAGCTACTCATCAGCAGCAGGTGGACAAGGAGCAGGACCTGAACCAGCAGGTGGTGCCTTACCTCGACATGACCCTACCAACAACCGTTGAAGATCCGCTGGACTTCTAGGCAGCCAAACTCGATTTATGGCCGCAACTAGCGGAGTTTGCCCTGGAAAAGCTGTCCTGCCCGGCCAGTAATGTGCCATCAGAGCGGGTGTTTAGTGCGGCCGGGGCCATAGTCACCCCAAGGCAAACTCGTCTGTCCACTAAAAATGTGGAGAGACTGGCGTTTGTCAAGATGAATCAGGGATGGGCATTGTACGGCCCGCTTGCCACATACGGCCCTTTGATTGGCTCTGACTGGCCCGCGCTGATTAGGGGACAACTATGCTGCCTAATCTGGGGGACAACTATACTGCCTAATCTGGGGGACATCTATGCTACCTAATCTGGGTGACATCTATGCTGCCTAATCTGGGGGACAACTATGCTCCTTATCTGGGGGACAACTATCCTCCTAATCTGGGGGACAACTATGCTCATAATCTGGTGGACATCTATGATGTCTAATCTGGGGGACAAGTATGCTTCTAATCTGGGGGACATCTATGCTGCCTACTCTGGCGGACAAGTATGCTCCTAATGTGGGGGACATCTATGCAGCCTAATCTGGGGGACATCTATGCTGCCTAATCTGGGTGACACCTATGCTCCTAATCTGGGGAACATCTATGCTGCCTAATCTGGGGGACATCTATGCTGCCTAATATGGGGAAAACTGATACTTCTGGCCTTGGGCCTATAATTTTTTGAAGTTTAGCAGTAGCTAAATACATCCTTAATGCAAATGTAAACATTGATCTTTAAATGTAAGGGGTTGTGAAAACCTCTTGGGTACTGCAAATGCATGATCCAGACTCATTCTGTGTCTTTCTGGAACTACTTGCCTCCCTGGTGCCTCTGGCCTTGGGCCTTCCATTTTTGGATGTTTAGCAGTAGCTAAATACATGCTTAATGCAAATTCTCGGCGCTCTGCCAGGGCCTTCTCCTACCCCGCCTGGGCCGATCCGAGGACCTCACTAACCAACTCACTAACTAATCCAATCGCATATAGCGACGGGCGGTGTGTACAAAGGGCAGGTACTTAATCAACGCCAGTTTATGACCCTCACTTACTGGTAATTCCTCGTTTTAAGGTTAAATAATTGCAATCCCAGATCCCTATCACGAACTGGTTTCAGCGTGCAACACGCACCTGTCCTTGAAAGATAGAGACATGCTAATCCGTTCAGTGGAGCGCTAGTGCGGCCCAGGACATCTGAGGCCATAACACACCTGTTATTGCTCGATCTCTCAATTGATCGGGCAAGGTAAGGGGTTATTAAAGCCTCTTGGGTACTGCTGAGGCCTACTCCTGACTGCTCCTGGTGCAATGTATGGTGCTACACGCACCTGTCCTTGAAAGATAGACACACCCTAATCCGTTCAGTGGAGCGCGCCTACGGCCCCGGACATCTGAGGGCTTAACACACCTGTTATTGCTGGATCTCAGGAGAAGGGGAGTTCATCATCGGGAGAAGAGAGTTGCAGGTTGCCCTTGAGTCAGCAAGGCGGTAGAACGGTTGGCAGTCAGCGTGGTGTGGCAGTAGTGGAAATTCTGGAGCCAAACGTGCCCGGGAGAGACCACCTGCTTCGCGACAACTTACCTTTCTGGGAGTTAGCGGGTTACCAGCACCGGTCGATGAAAGATAGAGACACGCTAATCCGTTCAGTGGAGCGCGCCTGCAGCCCCGGAAATCTGAGGGCATAACAAACCTAGTATTGCTCGATCTCGCAATTGATCGTGCAAAGGTAGGGGTTATTAAAGCCTCCAGGGTACTGCTGAGGCCTACTCCTGACTGCTCCTGGTGTAATGTATGGGGTAATTAAACACTCTTGGGTAGTGTTTTTTTTTTATTTACTGATAATTTTATCGGTAATAAAATTTAATTTTCCAGAATGCTAATCGTTACACAACAGAACGCTTGTTGCGTGTGATTTTTTTTAATGAAAATTAAAAAAAAAATTAAAAAAATACGGACAGGGATTAACTCTGCTTCATCATTTTGGGCGAAAAAAGTCCTTTGGTGATCTTATGTTTTGGAGACAAATGCGCTTACACACATATTGAATTAGTTTTTGTAAAAAAAATTAAAACATTGTGTGGTTTATTATTTTTGAGAAGAATGTCTTTGGGTGGTCCACCGTCCTGCATTATAGAGTCTTGTGAACTGTTGGATATGCGCTTGTTCTTACACAAAGGTATTTCTTTAAAAAAAAATTCTAAAATGTTGTTGTTTTTTGGAGGTGATTGTGAAGCCCGGGTGTGTACAGGTGCCTCAGCCAACTCCAGGCTGTGTCCTTCAGGCAATATATTGGTTCCTGATGGCGCAGAAGTGGGGCCTGGGTCTGGAAATTTCTAATTTTTGGATAGCAGGTGCTACCTATGAGAAATCTTTGTCAAAAATGTCATATATTCTTTTTTTTTTTTTTTTTTTGGGGGGGGGGGGGGGATTGTGAAGCCCTGGTGTGTAGTGTACTAATGCATCAGCCAACTCCACGCTGTGTCATTCAGCCACTAAATGGTCTCCTCTTGCTGCCAAAATGTCCACGCTGTGTCATTCAGCCACTATATGGTGTCCTCATGCTGCCAACATCTCCACGCTGTGCTATTCAGCCACTATATGGTGTCCTCATGCTGCCAACACCTCCACGCTGTGCCATTCAGCCACTATATGGTGTCCTCATGCTGCCAACACCTCCACGCTGTGCCATTCAGCCACTATATGGTGTCCTCATGCTGCCAACACCTCCACGCTGTGCCATTCAGCCACTATATGGTGTTCTCATGCTGCCAACACCTCCACGCTGTGCCATTCAGCCACTATATGGTGTCCTCATGCTGCCAACACCTCCACGCTGTGCCATTTAGCCACTATATGGTGTCCTCATGCTGCCAACACCTCCACGCTGTGCCATTCAGCCACTATATGGTGTCCTCATGCTGCCAACACCTCCACGCTGTGCCATTCAGCCACTATATGGTGTCCTCATGCTGCCAACACCTCCATGCTGTGCCATTCAGCCACTATATGGTGTCCTCATGCTGCTAAAACCTCCACGCTATGTCATTCAGTCACTATATTGTCTCCTGACACTGATGCTACCACCAGGCTCTGTCATTGTGCTGCTGTGCGGCAGTGATTCTAAGAGCGATGCCGGTAATCTGCATGCTATTCTGAATAACAGTATTATTTCACTACCCCAGCACACTCCATATACGTTTTAGGACACAGCAAAGTGTTCTATACCCCTATAGAGGCTGTATGTAGGCTAGATATAGCCTTTTTTAATATCGATTCGCCACGAACAAATTCGTATCGAAACAAACTTTTCGGGAAAATTCGGCGAATCGGCCGAATCAAATTTTTGAAAAGTTCGCTCATCTCTAATGTTCATGTAGCCCATTTCTTTTCATTTTTGCAAGGGTTATAAGGAGAAAAAGGCCCACAGAATTTTTAGCCCAATTTCTCTCGAGTAAGGAAATACCTTAAATGTTGACGTAAAGTGCTCTGCGGGCTCGCAACATGGTTTAAGAGGGAAAGAGGAACTGTGGGATTTTGGAGGGCAAATTTTGCTGAAATGGTTTTTGGGGGGCATGTCGCATTTAGGAAGCCCCCATGGTGCCATAACAGCAACCCCCCCACATGGCACACTATTTGGAAAACTACTCCCCTCAAGGAATGTAACAAGGGGTATAGTGAGCCTTAACACCTCACAGGTGTTTGACAGGTTTGTGTTGAATTTGGACGTTAAAATGAAAAATTTGATTTTTAACACTAAAATGATGGTGTTACTCCAAATTTTTCATTTTCACATGGGTTAATAGGAGAAAATGGACCCCAAAATTTTAAGCTTAATTTCTCTCGGGTAAGGAAATACCCCATTTGTTGACATAAAGTGCTCTGCTGGTGCACTACCGGTCTCAGGACAGAAGGAGCGCCATTGGGCTTTTGGAGACAGAATTTGGTTGGAATAGAAGTCGGGGGCCATGTGCATTTACAAAGCCCCCATGGTTCCAGAATAGTGGACTCCCCTACATGTGACCCTATTTCGGAAACTACACCCCGCACGGAATGTAATAAGGGGTGCAATGAGCACTTGCACCCCACTGGCATTTGACAGATCTTTAGAACAGTGGGCTGTGCAAATGAAAAATTTAAATTTTCATTTTCATGGACCATTGTTACAAAAATCTGTCAGACACCTGTGGCGCATAAATGCTCACTGTACCCCTTATTACATTCCGTGAGGGGTGTAGTTTTCAAAATGGGGGGACTGTTCTGGCACCATGGGGGCTTTGCAAACGCACATTGCCTTCAATTCCAGTCAAATTCCCTCTCCAAAAGCCCAATAGCGCTTCTTCTCTTCTGAGCCTTGTAGTGTGACCGCAGAGTACTTTATCTCCACATATGGTATTTGTATACTCAGAAGAAACGGTGTTACAAATTCCTTGGGGCATTTTCTCCTATTACCCCTTGTGAAAATAAAAAAAATTGGGGTACCACCAGCATTTTAGTGATTAAAAAATCAAATTATTCATTTTCACGTCCAACTTTAATGAAAATTTGTCAAACACCTGTGGGGTGTTAAGTTTTACTATACTCTTTGTTACGTTCCGTGGGTGGTGTAGTTTCCGAAATGGGGTAACATGGTGGTGTTTTTTTTTTTTTGCGTGTATGTCAAAACCACTGTAACTATCAGCCACCCCTGTGCAAATCACCAATTTATGCCTCAAATGTACATGGTGCATGAGCCCTGTTGTGCGTCCGCAGATCACTTTACACCCACATATGGGGTATTTCCGTGCTCAGGAGAAATTGCGTTACAAATTTTGGGGGTTGTTTTTTCCTTTTACCTCTTGTGAAAATGAAAAGTATGGGACAACACTAGCATGTTAATGTAAAGAAAATATTTTTTTACACTAAAATACTGGTGTAGACCCCATTTTTTCCATTTCATAAGGGGTAAAAGGAGAAAAAGTCCCTCACAATTTTTTACACAATTCTTCCAGAGTACGGACATACCCCATATGTGGCACTAAACTGTTGCCTTGAAACATGACAGGGCACCGAAGTGAGAGAGCGCCATGCGCATTTATGGCCTAAATTAGGGATTTGCGCAGGGGTGGACCTGGATGCAAGTGTTACAATTACCTCCGACACCACAAAAACCCTACAGCAGTGTTTCCCAAACAGGGTGCCTCCAGCTGTTGCAAAATTCCCAGCATGCTTGGACAGTCAATGGCTGTCCGGCAATGCTGTGAGTTATTGTTTTGCAACAGCTGTAGGCTCCTTTTTGGAAACACTGCTGTATGAGGCGTTTTAATTTTTATGGGGGGGGGGGTTGTGTTAGACTGTTTAGGGTTATCTGTATATGTAGTGTTTTACCCTTTATTTTGTGTAGGTGTAGTGTAGTGCTTTTAGGGTACAGTCACATGGGCGGGGGTTCATAGTGAGTTTCCCGCTCAGAGTTTGAGTTGCGGTGGAAAATTTGCCGCAGCTCAAATTTGCAGAGGAAAATTCACTGTAAACCCCCGCCCGTGTGAATGTACCCTGTACATTCACATGGGGCGGGTGCACAAACCTCTCCAGCTGTTGCAAGACTACAATTCTCAGCAGGGACTGACAGACCATGCATGCTGGGAGTTGTAGTTTTGCCACAGCCGGAGGAACACTGGTGAGGAAACACCGAGTTAGGTAAGAGACAAACTCAGTGCTTCCTCACCAGTGTGCCTCCAGCTATTACAAAACTACAACTCCCAGAATGGACAGTCTGTCAGTACATGCTGGGAGTTGTAGTTTTGCAAAAGCTGAAGGCACACTGGTAGGGAAACACTGAGATAGGTTCTGTTACCTAACTCTGTGTTTCCTCATTAGAGTGCCTCCAGCAAACGGCTGTGTGGGCATGCTGGGATTTGTAGTTTTGCAACATCTGGAGGGCCACAGTTTGGAGATCACTATGCAGTGGTCTCTAAACTGTAGCCCTTCAGATGTTGCATGACTACAATTCCCAACATGCACGAACAGCAAATTGCTGTCTCGGCATGCTAGGAGTTGTAGTTGCGTGTCTCCAGCTGTTGTATGACTACAACTCCCAGCATGCACGGTCTGTCAGTGCATGCTGGGAGTTGTAGCTTTGCAACTTACCCAGATCGCTGCCGCTGAAGTTCTGCGCCGCCGTCTCCATGACATCAGGATCGTCACCCCCAGATGACATCATCGCCGCCTGGACCTGGATTGGGTGAGCTCCACTGTTCCCCCGCTGTGCCCAGACACCCATGGGTGAGCAGAGCGTGGGAACTGAACTTTAACC
The DNA here is from genome assembly GCF_029499605.1 of Hyla sarda. Taxonomy (NCBI): domain Eukaryota; kingdom Metazoa; phylum Chordata; class Amphibia; order Anura; family Hylidae; genus Hyla; species Hyla sarda. The sequence continues at coordinate 87,074,645 of NC_079198.1, forward strand.
CCCCCCCTCTGCGATTGGTCGGTCGCTTCTGACCGATCAATCACAGGGATAGGATGGGTGGCACCTCACTCCTATCCCTTCAGGGGGACCGGGGCTGTGTGGAAGAGCTGGTCTGAATTGAGGTCCGAAATCGCTGGTCTGAATTGAGGTCCTCAGGACCCCCCTCGGCAATGTCACGGGATGCCTGCTAAATGATTTCAGCAGGCATTCCCGTCCGCTCCCCGCCCGGCGAGCAACGGGGGCTGGAAATGCTCAGGGAATACCCCTTGAGGACCAAGCCCATTTTCACCTTAAGGACCAGGCCAATTTTATTTTTGCGTTTTCGTTTTTTCCTCCTCGCCTTCTAAAATCCATAACTTCTTTATATTTCCATCTACAGACCCATATAAGGGCTTTTTTTTTTGCGTGACCAATTGTACTCTGTAATGAAACCTCTCATTTTACCATGAAATGTACAGCGAACCCCCCCAAAAAATTTGGGGGAGGAAATTTTTATGAAAACCAAAATGTTGCGCATTTTGGAGGGTTTTGTTTTCACAGTATACACTTTATGGTACAAATGACATGTGTTCTTTATTCTGTGGTTAAATATGATTAAAATGATACCCATGGCTAGATACTTTTATATTTTTGTACCACTTTAAAAAAATCTAATACTTTTTGTACAAAATCAGTAATCTAAAATTGCCCTTTTTTGACCCCTATAACTTTTTCAATTTTCCATATATAGGGTGGTATGAGAGCTCATATTTTGCGCCCTCATCTGTACATTTTATCGATACCACATTTGCATACATAAAACTTTTAGATCATTTTTGTTAATAATTTTTTTTTATAAAATGTGACAAAAAAGCTGCATTTTTGGACTTTTTAAATGTTTACATTTTTTACATTTATGCATGCGGAGATACCAAATATTTTTATAAAAAAAAGTTTTTTACGCATTTTGGGGGTAAAATCGGAAAAACTGACAAATTTCATTTTTTTGGGGAGGGGATTTTTTTTTTAACTTTTTATTTTTACATTTTTCAACTTTTATTTTATACTTTTTATGTCCCCACAGGGGACTATCTATAGCAATCCTTTGATTGCTAATACTGTTCAGTGCTATGTATAGGACACAGCACTGATCAGTATTATCAGTGATCTTCTGCTCTGGTCTGCTCGATCGCAGACCAGAGCAGAAGACCCCGGGAGAAGGCAGGAGCCAGGTGAGGGGACCTCCGGCTGCCATGCTGGATGACCGGATTGCCGCGGCAGTGCTGCGGGCGATCCGATCATCCATTCAAAGTACTGCACTGCCGCAGATGCCGTGATCTGTATTGATCACAGCATCTGAGGGGTTAATGGCGGACATCCGCGCGATCGCAGATGTCGGCCATTACGGACGGGTCCCCGGTTGCTACTAGCAGCCGGAACCTGGCGTGTATGACACGAGCACCGTTCCGATGCTCGCGGTCATACATAGAATGTAAATGTACGTCCTGGTGCGGGAAGTCCCACCAAACCAGGATGTACATTTACATCCGTGGACGTTAAGGGGTTAAGGATCGGGGATGCAGGGCTTATGCATATGCCCTGCGTTTCCAAGAGGTTGATTGTATGGACCTACAGAATAAAGATAAGCTGTCATTTTTACCAAAAAGTGCACTGCGTAGAAACAAAAGCCCCAAAATCTACAAAATGCAGTTTGTTTGTTTTTTTAATTTAGACACACAAATATATTTTTTTCTGGTTTTGCCATAGATTTTGTGGTAAAATTATTGATGTCATTACAAAGTAAAATTGGTGGTGCAAAAACAAGCCCTCATATGAGTTTGAAGGTGTAAAATTGAAAGTGTTATGATTTTTACAAGGTGAGGACGGAAAAAAAAATGAAAGGGCAAAAATGAAAAAACTGTGGTCCTTAAGGGGTTAACATGTTCTGCATCATTCTACAGAGATTGACATTATTCATTTTACTTCCTCATCTAATTGGTCTGGCTTCAAAGGTGCCAATACATTTTCAATAACTATCAGCCAAATTATTATTCCTGATCTCCCCATGAATGTTTGGCGCTCTTAAAGTTCATGTTTCCTCCATGGTGGGGAAGGGAAGCCACAGCCAGGCGGCTCAGCAGTTGAAAATCCAACATGCCTGACCCTTCTCTCTACCAACATCCTCTGTCAGTATAGAATCATCCAGTTTGAATGACATAAGTATAAGGTGCTAACTAACAAAAGCTAGAGGGCACTGCTGTGGAGAAAGACCAATTATCTCAGCATGTACTGTGGAAGCTAACGTTCTGTCACTGTGGCAACGTGGAGTCCTGATGCCTGTGGGTCCGGTGGTACTGGGAACCAAGAAACCCGAAGTCACTCAATAGCATACATAGAAAGACAAAAAGGTACCCGCACTCACCGCAAGGAAACAGCAGACCGACTTCTATGGCATCTCGGACAGATCCGACTTCAGGCTGACAGCAGGGCGCTCCACTCTGAGCACCCTGCTGTCAACCTGAAGTCAAATCTGTCCGAGATGCCATAGAAGTCGGTCTGCTGTTTCATTGCGGTGAGTGCCGGTAACTTTTTGTCTTTCTATGTATGCTATTAAGTATAAGGTGCATCGGCACCTTCAAAGGGTAATTCAGGATTACAGAAACATAGCTGTTTTCTTCCAAGAATAGTGCCATACCTGTCCTCAGCTTGTATGTGGAAATACAACTATGCTCCATTTACTTCAGTGGAACTGCACTGCCAGGATAAGGAGCTTACTTTAATCCCCACACCCTATTCTCTTCCTTCAGTTGAAAGTTTTCTATGTAGTAGAAATGGGTAGTAGAACTAAATCTGTAGATGGTCAGATTATCCAGCTGGGAGCAGGGAACGCCTCTTGTGAACCTAGCCTAAAGTAACACAGTAGTAACATAGTAACATAGTTCATAAGGTTGAAAAAAGACCAGAGTCCATCAAGTTCAACCTATAACCCTAATAAGTCCCTACTGAGTTGATCCAGAATAGATCTCTGGATCAACGTTCTGTCCTTATAGATCTAGAATCCATAATCTGTAATGTTATTATTCTCCAAAAATGCATCCAAACCCCTTTTAAATTCTTTTACAGAGCTCATCATGACCACCTCCTCAGGCTCTTAGAGTAAAGAATCCCCGTCTGTGCTGGTGTAGAAACCTTCTTTCCTCAAGACGTAGAGGTTGCCCCGTTGTTATAGATACAGTCCTGGGTATAAATAGATCATGGGAGAGATCTCTGTAAGGCCCCCTGATATATGTATACATAGTTATTAGGTCACTCCTAGGCCTTCCTTTTTTCTAAATTAAATAAACGTAATTCTGATAATCTTTCTAGGTACTATAGTTTTACTAAAATTAAACTTTTATTGTTACTTGTTAAAATTACACCATGCTAGTGATTGTGAACTACCACCATCTAAAAAGGTTGATTCACAGGATCCACTAAGGGTTACCACCCGTCTGGTGGATTTATCATATATTCAGAGCCCCACCTGTCTGGTGGATTATCATAGATTCATATATATATATATATATATATATATATATATATATATATATATATATTAGGGGTGTGAATCGCCAAGAATTTGGCGATTCGGTTCGAATCGCGATACCAGTGTGGCGATTCGATATATCCCGATATATCGCGATACCGTCTAGGTGACGATACATCGCGATATATCCCGATTCTGTCTAAAAAAACAATGTCTTTTACACTTTTATTAAAACTTTATTTATTTATTTTTTTTGTACACTTTATTAGTCTTTTAGGAATCATTAGATTCCTCAGACAGATGAATAGAGTTCTATTGAACTCCATTTATCTGCGATCCATTGATAGAGCCTGGTCCAGCCAGGCTCTATCAATGACAGAGCCACGGAGAGCATACACATCTCCCTTTAGACGCCGCTGTCAGCTTTGACAGCGGCGATCTAAAGGGTTAATAGCCAGCCGCGGCGATCGCCGCATGCTGGCTATTAGCGGCGGCCCCCGGCTACTGAGAACAGCCGGGGGCTGCAGAGTATGGAGCGGGCAGAAATCCGGAGCCCGCTCCATACTCACTGCAGAGCACCGCATGCTGGATACTAGCGGCGGTGAAGCATCAGCGGCCCCCGGATACTGAAATCGGTGGGGGGCTGCAGAGTATGGAGCGGGCACGAGTCGGAGCCCGCTCCATACATCTAGAGCGCCGCCGCCGTGTCAGATCTGTCTGACAAAATGTGGAACTTGTATCTCCTGATGCCCGGGACATGCTTTCTGTGCATCAGGAGATACAAATTCCACATCACTAAAAGAATCGATTCAAGAATATTTTGAAACAATTCAGTATCGGCAAGTGAAAAATCCCGATAATCGCGGGAATCGATTTTTTCTTACATCCCTAATATATATATATATATATATATATATATATATATATATATATATATATATATTGTTCTCTACACGTTTCTGCCCTAATTTAGTGCGTCATCAGGAGAACTTTATACATGCAAAGGTCTCAATGTATAGGATTAACACATATGAAATAAAGAGATGATAATAACGTCACTCAGTATAAACATGAATCAATATGGCACCCCGATACTAGGTGCCACTATACGGGTGTAATCGGTCACAGCAGATCCAGGAGTAAGCAGCTATAGCCAAGGAGAAAGATACATAAAGCCAGTCAGCCCATATGCTCAGCTGCAATATAGTCTTTTATCTTATATGGAGCTCACACTCACAGTCCTTAGTCAAACTCCCGGTACCTAAAAAAGAATAACACAAATATCCCTGTAAATAAAAAATGCCTTGCGGTACCTGCAAAGGAATAGCGGTATCGCCGCCACTCGCTACTCACTGTCCGCTGATGTAATCCCCAATTACAGGATCCCGGTAGGTGCGCAAACCCGCAATAGCGGGGAGCCAGTGTCAGTCTCACCGGCTTCTGTGCGCTCACCTCGCTGGGATCCTTGGCGTCTGGCGTCATATCCTTGTGCCTCTGCGTGACGTCGTCCGTCCCCGCCTCGCTCTTACGCCCAGGTGGCAGTTCTCCCACCTCAGGAGGCTGTTCGTGGATGTCTCCTGAGGTGGGAGAGCTGCCACCCGGGACCCCTAAAAAGGAGTATCCCGAGGGGGCAGTATCTCCACCTCAGGAGGAACTGTTCTGATAAACAGGATTTCCTGAGGGAAGCAAAGGATCTGAGACACAGATTCAAAAGTAGAGGGTACCCGGATTATATTCTAAGATCAGCCTTTCAAAATGCTCTTAAGACTCCGAGGGATAACTTGTTGACCCCCAAGCAGACAGACAAAAAGATTCAGCCAACACGTGTGATTGCCACGTTTGATCATGCATCCCCAATGATATAGGGGATACTTGAGAAACACTGGAGGATCCTACAGATGGATCCTGATTTGAGGGACACAGTACCAGATAAACCCCAAATCACATATCGTAGGGGCCGTAATATAGGGGATTTGGTGACACATAGCCACCTTCCCCCTATACAATCTAAAGGGAGCACTTGGCTTAATAGAATACCGATAACAGGCAACTTTCCATGCGGGCACTGCAAGGCGTGTCCTAACATGGTGAAAATCAAGGAAATTCTTAATGAAAAGACTGGTAAGGTACACACTATCCGTAGTTTCATCAATTGTAACACTCGAGGTATCATTTATTTGGCGATCTGTCCGTGCCATAAAAGATACATTGGCAAAACATTCCGGCCCTTTAAGAAACGAGTGCTAGAACATCTGGGAGATGTCAGAAACAATAGAGATACCTCCTTGGCCCGTCATATGAATTCTGTACACAATGGCTGCTATGATTGTCTTATGTTTGTCGGATTAGAACAAGTTTAGCCATCCCCAAGAGGGGGAGATTTTCATAAACGTTTGTTGCGAAAGGAGAGCAGATTTATATATGAAATGGGCACCATGGAGCCCAGAGGTCTAAATGACCAATTAAGTTTTGCTCCCTTCCTCTAGATCCAATTGTGTGGGGATCACACCTTTACTGGTGACGTATAGGTAGTTAGAGGAGATCCTAGTGTATCTATGAGCTAGTGTCACCTTGCTAGATAGGATGAGAAAGGACAAGTAGTAGGTACGGGAGCAGGGCCGCCCTTATTAGGGCGATAACACCACCTAGGGATTAGGGCCTAAGTTAGTATAGGGTGAGATAGGCTCCCTAGCCCCCACTACTACTCCTCCACCTCCTTTTTAGTAGTCCCACTAGGTTCATCCCCATACACTTGGAGCTAATTTTAGACATTCTTTATACTTCTTTAGTTGCCTGATGTTATACTTTGGTCTGTCTGCTGGATGATACAGGTATCCCCTGGAGGTAGGGGTATGCACCTGGTACTTACAGTGAGCTCATTGGAGGGTTTTACAGCCCCTCCGGTTTACATATCCGGGGGGTTGTGATACCTATTAATTCCGGGAAGTAATTATGCAAGTTACATACAGGGGACATCATAGTAATAAATTAGAGAGGGTATTCTGGTGGTCTTGTCCGGGTTGTTCCCAAAAATTAGGGACCCAGTGCCTGTTTAATCTAGTATGGCACCTTTACATCCCGGCCTTTTACATAAGTTTTTATCAGCCTTCTTTAACCCTGTCTATTGATATAATCAATTTAGTTCAATAACCCTATCTTCTTTGGCCATAGGGGATTTAGATGTTTAAAACAAGCAGGGACTTTATTTACCTGTTTGCATTATCCCCTAGGGAGCTGCGTTTGCTACTTAGGCTGTGGCTTAGATCTCTATTGCGATTATACTTTGTGCCGGTTACCTAGGAGTTAATTTACCCGCTCTCCTAGCCGCAAATCACAGTATATTCTATCTTGCCCCGTACTAAGCAGTGACGAGCGGCATTCAGCCCCGCCCCCTGTGGGCGTCAGAGCGAGGCGGGGACGGACGACGTCACGAAAAGGCACCAGGATATGACGCCAGACGCCAAGGATCCCGGCGAGGTGAGGGCACAGAAGCCGGTGAGACTGACACTGGCTTCCCGCTATTGCGGGTTTGCGCACCTACCGGGATCCTGTAATTGGCGAGTACATCAGCGGACAGTGAGTAGCGAGTTGCGGCGATACCACTATTCCTTTGCAGGTACCGCAAGGCATTTTTTATTTACAGGGATATTTGTGTTATTCTTTTTTAGGTACCGGGAGTTTGACTAAGGACTGTGAGTGTGAGCTCCATATAAGATAAAAGACTATATTGCAGCTGAGCATACGGGCTGACTGGCTTTATGTATCTTTCTCCTAGGCTATAGCTGCTTACTCCTGGATCCGCTGTGACCGATTACACCCGTATAGTGGCACCTAGTATCGGGGTGCCATATTGATTCATGTTTATACTGAGTGACGTTATTGTTATCTCTTTATTTCATATGTGTTAATCCTATACATTGAGACCTTTGCATGTATAAAGTTCTCCTGATGACGCACTAAGTTAGGGCAGAAACACGTAGAGAACAATATATATATATATATATATATATATATATATATATATATATATATATATATATATATTGTGACACTCATGCAGGTTTGGTTGTGGAAGGCAGGTATATTTCTCCCAGGTTCCTTTCCTATGTGAGGTAACTCCAGAGCCTCTCACCTGCCAGGTTATTGATTAAGGTGAATGAGAGGGTGGATATAAAAGAGAAGCCAGGAGGTCAGATCTCTCTCTCTCTGGCTGAGGACACAGAACGCCTGTCTGTGGAGAGACTTATGTGAGTAAAGGTTGCTGAAAGTATTTTTGTTAGCTGGCAGAGAGAAGCTCTACAGCTGGTAGTGAGGGTCATCACTTGTATAGTTAGTGCCGGACAGGCAAGGTTTTTCTTTTGTTCCTGTATTGTTATTTTTATTTGGCTTGCAACCTTTCTAATAAACCTGACCAAGAGTCAGATTGCATGAACTTGCTGCTGTTTGCCTGATTTGGATAAAGACAGACACGTGTCCCTTTCCCTCAGCAAAGGGCGATCCCTGACACTTCCCACAAATTGGTGTCGGATGCGGGCAGCACGTTAAAGGTGAAGTTGTTTCTGGGACCCACAGATTTGGACAGCAAGCGGCTGTCACCACAGCAGAGGGTTCTGCACAGTGTGCCACAGCAGGAGCGAACTGTGTTAAAGTGACAAATAATGGATGACGTTGTGAAGGCCTTGGTGCAGTCTGTTGCTGCACAGCAAGAGGCTACCAGAGAGCAACAGCGTACAAATGCAACTCAGCAAGAGGCTAACAGAGAACAGCATCATACAAATCGCCTGCTGGCGGCCCAGCTGACTGCTTTAACAGAGGCCTCAAATAAAGACCGCCAGATGTTGCAGGAGATGATGCAGTATGTGCAGCCACAGTCCACACAAAGAGATATCCGTGCGAACCAATATCTGCAAAAGATGACGCCGGAAGATGATGTGGAGGCGTTTCTTGCAACCTTTGAGAGGACAGCTACACGAGAAGCGTGGCCTAAGGAGCGTTGGGCGGGCTTGGTGGCCCCATTCCTCATAGGAGAAGCACAAAAAGCTTACTATGATCTTGAACCTAAGGCAGCCCAGGACTTTGATAAACTGAAAGCAGAGATCCTGGCCCGTTTGGGTGTAACCCTAGCGGTCAGAGCCCAGAGAGTGCACCAGTGGGCATACAATGTGGGTAAGCCACCACGTTCCCAGATGTTTGACCTCATCCATCTGACCAGGAAGTGGCTACAACCAGATGTTTTACCAGCACCTGAGGTGGTTCAACGTGTTGTTATGGACCGATACCTAAGGGCTCTACCACCAGCATTAAGGAAGTGGGTAAGCCACGGAGATCCCAAAACCGCAGACCAGCTTGTGGATCTTGTTGAACGGTATTCGGCGGCGGAGGAGCTGTTGAGTAACACCCAGTCCCAATCCTCAATCATCCGGACAGCAAAAGTTCCTGGTAAGACTGTTCTGGGGTTCATGGGAACTGGTAAGAATGTAAAGACTTCACATGAGAAGTATGAGACTGTGGGCTCAGGAAAGCCTAAAATGCAGGACTATGGACTGTGCAAAGATAACATAAGATGTTTTCGTTGCCATGAGTTGGGACATATTGCCATGAACTGTCCTTTGACTATTGAACCTATGCAATGTGATGCTACATTTTTGAAAAAACGAATGTCTATGTTTGCTCAAGTAGTGTGTACTGCTGCCAGCTCAGTCGGGTCTAAAAAACACCTGTGTGAGCTGACAGTAGATGATAAAAAGGCGGTTGCTTTGTTAGACTCAGGGAGTGTGGTAAGTCTGGTAAAGGCCAGCATCATAGGTTCTTCTAACAGGCATCCAGACACTTTCACTGTAACATGTGTGCATGGGGATACTTGTGAATACCAAACTGCTATTGCTTGTATTTCAACTCCTTATGGTTCTGTGTGTCACAAGGTGGGGATAGTCCCAGCTTTAATGCATGATGTTATACTTGGTAGGGATTTTCCATATTTTTGGAAATTGTGGGAATACAATCTGGTAATTAAAGAGGGTACACCTGATAGGCCCGTAACACCTGACTTAAGCCCTGAGCCAATTGAGAGTTCCCCAGTGGAGGATGTAGTTGGGGTGTCTGCAGAAAGGCCTTTAACCTTTCCTTTTTCTGTTATGACAGGGGATTTTGGAGAACCCCAACCAGAGACAGAAACTCAAGGGATCCCCCAACAATGTATACCTGATTTAGAGGTCAGAAAAGATGACTTTCAAAGTGAGCAGTTAAAGGACCCCTCACTAGCTCGAGCCAGAGAAAATGTAAAAGTAATAAATGGGGTACAGGTCGAGCCTGGGGCTAGGCTTGCTTTCCCTTATATGTCCCTGGAAAATGATTTACTGTACCAGATAGATAAAAAAGGGGAGGATACCGTACAGCAGCTAGTGGTTCCAAAGGCATTTAGGAGAACAGTTTTGGATCTGGCACATGGGCACATTGTAGGGGGCCATCTGGGGGTCCAGAAAACTACAGAGAGAATTTTGCTTAGATTCTTCTGGCCCGGTTTACATCATGATATAAAAGAGTATTGTGAATCATGCCCAGAGTGTCAGATGTCTGCTCCTAAGCCCCATTTTCGCAGCCCCCTAGTTCCCTTACCTATAATTGAGGTACCGTTTGAACGGATTGGGATGGATTTAGTTGGTCCCCTGGTAAGGTCAGCCCGTGGTCACCAACATATATTAGTCATAATGGATTATGCTACACGCTATCCAGAGGCTATACCTTTGCGTAATACATCGTCTAAGACCATTGCAAAGGAGTTGGTTCAGGTGTTCAGTAGAGTGGGCATTCCAAAAGAAATACTTACAGATCAGGGAACTCCCTTTATGTCTAAAGTGATGAAGGAACTTTGTAAGGTGTTTAAGGTGACTCAATTACGCACCTCAGTCTATCACCCTCAGACTGATGGCTTAGTGGAAAGATTTAATAAGACCCTAAAGCAGATGTTAAAGAAAATAGTGGACAAAGATGGGAAAAATTGGGACTTTTTGCTTCCATATTTATTGTTCGCAGTAAGAGAAGTGCCTCAGTCGTCCATAGGGTTCTCCCCATTTGAGCTGGTATATGGTAGACATCCCCTTGGGTTGTTAGATGTGGCAAAAGAGACTTGGGAAGGGCAGGTCACTCCCTACAAAAGTGTGATAGAACATATTTCACAAATGCAAGATAGAATTTCAGCCGTGATGCCAATTGTTAAGAAACACATGGAACAGGCTCAAGGTATGCAAAAAAGGATTTATGATAGGGGTGCTAAGGTTCGTACCTTTGCGCCAGGAGATCGAGTGTTGGTACTTATTCCTACTGTAGAGAGTAAGTTTCTGGCCAAATGGCAGGGTCCGTACTCTATTATTGAAAGAGTAGGCGAGGTGAATTATAAAGTTCACCAACCAGATAAAAGAAAACCTGAGCAGATTTACCATGTGAATCTAATCAAGTCTTGGAAAGACAGGCAAGCTCTAGCTACGACGGTCATTTTGCCAGCCTGTGATGGTACTAGGATACCTAATGTTAATATAGCTGAGTCTCTGTCTGACAAGCAAAAGAAAGAAGCTAGACAATTGGTGATTCATAACAAAGACTTCTTTTCTGACAAACCAGGGCAGACACCTCTCATAAAACATGACATTATAACGGAACCTGGAGTAAGGGTACATGTAAGGCCCTATAGAATCCCTGAAGCTAGGCGAGAGGCAGTATCTAAGGAGGTGAAAGAGATGCTGGAATTGGGGGTGATTGAAGAATCTCATAGTGAGTGGTCCAGCCCAATCGTATTAATTCCAAAACCGGATGGTACTATAAGATTTTGTAATGACTTTAGAAAGTTAAATTCTGTGTCTAAGTTTGATGCATATCCTATGCCAAGGGTGGACGAGCTTATAGACCGGCTGGGCACAGCTCGCTACATCACCACACTAGATCTAACGAAAGGTTATTGGCAGATTCCTCTGACTGAATCTGCCAAAGAAAAGACAGCATTTTCCACACCTGACGGGTTGTTTCAGTATGTAAATATGCCCTTCGGCTAAGGCTGGGTCCACACTACGTTTTGTCCCATACGGGAGCGCATACGGCAGGGGCGAGCTAAAAGCTCGCGCTCCCGTATGTGACCGTATGCGCTCCCGTATGCCATTCACTTCAATGAGCCGACCGGAGTGAAACGTTCGGTCCGGTCGGCTCATTTTTGCGCCGTATGCGCTTTTACAACCGGACCTAAAACCGTGGTTGACCACAGTTTTAGGTCCGGTTGTAAAAGCGCATACGGCGCAAAAATGAGCCGACCGGACCGAACGTTTCACTCCGGTCGGCTCATTGAAGTGAATGGCATACGGGAGCGCATACGGTCACATACGGGAGCGCGAGGTTTTAGCTCCCTCCTGCCGTATGCGCTCCCGTATGGGACAAAACGTAGTGTGGACCCAGCCTTACATGGGGCTCCCGCGACCTTCCAAAGGTTAATGGATAGAGTGTTTAAACCACATAGGAAATATGCTTCGGCCTATCTCGATGACATAGTGATACATAGCCCTGACTGGGAGACTCACCTTTCGGACGTACAGGCAGTAATTGACAGTTTACAGGTAGCAGGTCTGACAGCTAACCCTAGAAAATGTTGCATTGGTTTAGAAGAAGCCAAATATTTGGGCTACATAATTGGAAGAGGTATAATCAAGCCCCAGATTGACAAAATTCAAGCAATCCAGAAGTGGCCCCAACCTCTGAATAAAAAACAGGTGAGGGCCTTCCTGGGAATTACAGGTTATTATAGACGGTTCATACCTAATTTTGCATCCATAGCTAATCCCCTGACTGATCTCACCAAGGGAAAAGACTCAATAATGTTAAGGTGGAACCCTGAAGCAGAAAAAGCGTTCCAAACATTGAAATTGGCCCTTTGTTCCCAGCCAGTCTTGGTCACGCCGGACTTTAAAAAGGAGTTTGTGGTGCAGACAGACGCCTCTGAGACAGGAATAGGGGCTGTCCTGTCACAAATCAGGAATGGAGAGGAACATCCTGTGCTTTATTTAAGCAGGAAGCTGAATAAGCATGAGAGAAATTATGCAATTGTAGAGAAGGAATGTTTGGCCATCAAGTGGGCCCTTGAGTACCTCAAATATTATTTGTTGGGAAGAAAGTTTAAGTTAGTAACTGACCATGCCCCTCTGAAGTGGATGTACCTAAGTAAAGAGAAAAATAGCAGGGTAACAAGATGGTTTCTAGCTCTGCAGGCCTACAACTTTACAGTAGAGCATAGGTCTGGTCGGCTGCAGGGAAATGCAGATGCACTGTCACGTGTTCACTGCCTTTTGGTTACAGGTGCTCATCCCCAGTGGCCTGAGCAGAGGGGGGGGATATGTGACACTCATGCAGGTTTGGTTGTGGAAGGCAGGTATATTTCTCCCAGGTTCCTTTCCTATGTGAGGTAACTCCAGAGCCTCTCACCTGCCAGGTTATTGATTAAGGTGAATGAGAGGGTGGATATAAAAGAGAAGCCAGGAGGTCAGATCTCTCTCTCTGGCTGAGGACACAGAACGCCTGTCTGTGGAGAGACTTATGTGAGTAAAGGTTGCTGAAAGTATTTTTGTTAGCTGGCAGAGAGAAGCTCTACAGCTGGTAGTGAGGGTCATCACTTGTATAGTTAGTGCCGGACAGGCAAGGTTTTTCTTTTGTTCCTGTATTGTTATTTTTATTTGGCTTGCAACCTTTCTAATAAACCTGACCAAGAGTCAGATTGCATGAACTTGCTGCTGTTTGCCTGATTTGGATAAAGACAGACACGTGTCCCTTTCCCTCAGCAAAGGGCGATCCCTGACACTTCCCACAATATATATATATATATATATATATATATATATATATATATATATGCTTGAAAAAGGCTCCAGGAGGAGCTGAAACGTTGCAATATTAAATCACTTTTTTGTTGGAGTGCTGCGCCTGTATCTGGTTCATTATATATATATATATATATATATATATATATATGAATCTATGATAATCCACCAGACAGGTGGCGCTCTGAATATATGATAAATCCACCAGATGGGTGGTAACCCTTAGTGGATCCTGTGAATCAACCTTTTTAGATGGTGATAGTTCACAATCACTAGCATGGTGTAATTTTAACAAGGAACAATAAAAGTTATATTTTAGTAGCATTCCCTCCACACTTTTTTGAAAAGTTTTTTTGCATATCTCTGATGCTGGGAGATGATTTGACCCCTTGTAGGTCTGGAAAATCATTTTACATACTCTATTATTAGGTACTATAGTTTTCCCATTCCCCGTATTACTCTGGTTGCCCGTCTTTGAACCCTCTCCAGTTCCGCTATGTCTTTCTTGTACACTGGTGCCCAGTACTGTACACAGTATTCTATGTGTGGTCTGACTAGTGATTTGTACAGTGGAAGAATTATTTCCTTGTTGTGGGAATCTATGCCCCTATTGATGCAGCCCATGATTTTATTTGCCTTGGCAGCAGCTGCCCGACACTGGTCGCTACAGCTAATTTACTATTAACTAAGACTCCCAAGTCCTTTTCCACGTCAGATGTCCCAAGTGTGCTACCATTTTATACATAATCCCAGCCCGGATTTTTCTTCCCCATGTGCATTACCTTACATTTATCAGTGTTGAACCTCATCTGCCACCTCTCAGTCCAAACCTCCAACCTATCCAGATCCATTTGTAACAGTGCACAGTCCTCTATAGTGTTTACCGCTTTACAGAGTTTAGTATCATCTGCAAAGATTGCTACTTTACTAGTCAAGCCCTCTACAAGGTCATTAATAAGTATATTAAATAGGATAGGACCGGTGAGAGAATAAGTGTTGGTTCAAGTGGCCATGATGTTCCTCTTCAGCCATAATTGAATACATCTGTTAGAAACCTTAGATAAGACTTTTCTGGAAGGAATGTAAGGGGCCCACAGAGCTTCTACAGGAAACCAAGAGGGCCTCATTGCGTGTGGAAAGACATCTTGTATGAATTAAGTATTGTACCATGTACATGACATCACCTTAATTGTTACATATATAAGGAAGGGGGTCCTGCCCCCTTCTCAATAGAACTGATACTGAACACTGTGTCTTTTCTCCGAGCTCGTAATACATATATATATATATATATATATATATATATATATATATATTAATTAGAAACTGTGACATCGCATTGAAGTCCCCTTAAAGACTTCCCCTAAAGACCCAAGACTGACCCTTGTGATACCCCACTAGTAACAGAGACCCAATCAGAATAAGTACCATTAATAACCACCCTCTGTTTCTGATCACTGAGCCAGTTACTTACCCACTTGCACACATTTTCCCCCAGTCCAAGCATTTTTATTTTATGCACCAACCTTTTATGTGGCACCATATCAAATGCTTTGAAAAAATCCAGATACACAACATCCAGCGATTCACCCTGGTCCAGTCTGGAGCTCACCTCCTCATAAAAGCTGATCAGGTTAGTTTGACAGGCTCGATCTCTCATAAATCCCTGCTGATATGGAGTCATAGATTTATTTTTATCAAGATACTCCAAAATAGCATCTCTTAGAAAACCCTCAAACAATTTACATACAACGGAGTTTAAACTAACAGGCCTATAATTCCCGAGGTCACCTTTTGACCCCTTTTTAAATATTAGCACCACATTTGCCATGCGCCAGTCCTGGGGAACAGTCCTGTTACTTTAAATGAATATTAAAAATAGGGCTCTGTCTATTACATTACTTAATTCCTTTAGAACATGGGGTGAATGCCATTTGGACCTGGTGATATGTCTATTTAGATTTTTGGTAGGTGGCACTGTACTTCTTCCTGGGTTAAACAGGTGACCTGTACTGGAGAGGTTACCTTATCTCGCTGTATTTCACCAGGCATTTCACTTTCCTCTGTGAATACAGTGGAGAAGAATTTGTTTAAATATATTTGCTTTTTCCTGATCCCCGTTTATAATTTCTTCTTTATCATTTTTTAAAGGGCCAACACTCTCATTTTTAACCTTTTTGCTGTTTATATAGTTAAAGAACATTTTGTGGTTAGTTTTACTCTCATTGGCAGTGAGTTTCTGTCTCTATTTTTGCGGCTTTTATCAGTTTTTTTTTTACATATTTTAAATTTGTATTTATAGCTTTTTAATTCTTCTTCACTGCCATCATGTTTTAGTAGTTTAAATGCTTTATTTTTTGCCATTTATTGTTCCCTTAACATTTTTATTGATCCATATTGGTTTTCTTTTATTTCTGAACCTTTTATTCCCATAAGGTATTTACCTCTTACAGCGAGAATTATAGATATTTTTAAAAGTCTCCCATTTAGTGTCAGTATTCTTGTTTTTGAGGACATTATCCCAATTTATATTGTTAAGGGCTTCTCTGAGTTGATCAAACTTTGCCTTCCTAAAGTTCAATGTTTTGGTGGCCCCTCGAGAGATTTCCTTATTGAAGAACAAGCTATAATGTCTTATATTATGATCACAATTTCCTAGGTATCCTTCTACTTACACATTAGTTACTATGTCAGGTCTGTGGGTTAATATTAAGTCCAGTAGGGTGCCCCCTCTGGTCAGGCCCTGCATCATTTGGGACAGATAATTGTTTTTAGCTATAGTCAGAAACCTGTTTCCTTCATGAAGTTCACTTCACAGGTCTTAGTCTCCCAGTGTATATCAGGATAGTTAAAGTCCCCCATTATTATCACCTCATTCTGATTTGCTGCCTTGTTTATTTGCCTCAGTAATTGATCTTCTGCCTCTTCCACTATGTTTGGTGGCTTATAGCAAACCCATATCAGAATTTTTTTTATTTTTATCTCCATACATTTTTACCCATAATGACTCCACATTATTGTTTCCCTCCCGTGTATATCCTCCCACAGTGTGGCCTTCAGACTCAATTTCACATAAAGACAAACTCCTTCCCCTTTCCGTTTTGTCCGATCCTTCCTGAATAGACTATAACCCTGTATGTTGACCACTCAGCTATCGTCCAACCAAGTCTCTGTTATACCCACTATGTCATAATTCTCCTCAGACATCAACCACTCCAGTTCGTCAGTTTTATTGGACAGACTTCTGGCATAAGTCAACATACAATTCAAAGGTGTATGTTTTTTCTTCCTATGAAGCCTATCCCTATTAACTATTCTAATCCCTCCCTCCACTCCACTCCCAGGTTCATTAAGAAGTCCCCCCTCTCTATCTCCACTATCTCCCCCCCCCCCGTTGTAGGTTACCTCCCCTCAAGTCCCTAGTTTAAACACTCCTCCACCCTTCTAGCCATCTTCTCCCCAAGCACAGCTGCACCCTCCCCATTGAGGTGCAGACCGTCCCTGCGGTAGAGCTGGTATCTGACTGCGAAGTCGGCCTAGTTCTACATGAACCCAAACCCCTCCTTCCTACACTAGCTTCTGAGCCACTTGTTTACCTCCCTATTCTCCCGCTGCCTTTCTGGTGTGGCTCATGGTACAGGTAATATTTCAGAAAATATTACCTTGGAGGTCCTTGCCTTAAGCTAGCAGCCTAAGTCCCTGAAATAATTTTTAAGGACACTCCACCTCCTCTTGCTTTTTCATTGGTGCCAATATGTTCCATGACTGCTGGGTGCTCTCCAGCCCCACCAAGCAACCTGTTAACCCGATCCGCGATGTTCCGAACTCAAGTTCCAGGAAGACAACACACTGTTCGGCAATCCTGGTCTTTGTGACGGATCGCCCTGTCTGTCCCCCTAAAAATTGAGTCCCCCAGTACCTGTCTGGCCTGCCCTGCACTCCTCCCTCCCTCTACACTGGAGCAGACAGGGGCAGGGCCCTGCTGCGGTACTGCTAGCTCTGAAATGGCATCCCCCTCATCTGCCAACCGGACAAACTCGTTGGGGTGTGTCAGTTCAGGACTAGCCTCCCTTACACTTTTCCCTCTACCCTGTTTTCTAACTGTAACCCAGCTAGCTACCTGACTCTCCTGTACCTCCGTCCCACTATCCTCCCCCACCTCTACCCTAGAGAGTACTTGCTCAGTGAGCAGGAGACTCCTCTCCAAGTTGTCAATGCGTCTCAGTGTTGCCAGTTGCTCTAGATCCAGGATCTGGGCTTCCAAATGAACAACTTGCACACATCTCGCACAACAATATGTATCCTCAAACTGCTTTTCAAAGATTGCATCCATCGTGCAAGATGCACACTGGACTGCCTTTTCCAACATGGAGGCCATATTCGATTTGGGAATTGCAAAAATTAACAGTACACGAAACAATCAAATATTTCAATTAAACTCCCTGAATTTAAAGTCCCTTAATTTTAAGTCCCTCTCACTTTTATACTTACACTCACTTGTATACTTCACACTCTTGCATACAGATACACAATCACCAGCTCAGACAACCGCTTAGTATACTTTCTTTTCTAGTTACCAGACGCCACCTCTCTCTTCCACTGCCTGGAAGTGAATGCAAAGGGGAAACCTGACAACTAATGGTAGAGCTAAATCTCACAACTAATGTAGAGCTCCATCCATAAAACATCTGGTTTTATTCATGAAATTGTTGTAGACTGTTTTATGCATTTGCTATATGATGAAGTTTTTGTCAGAAGAATATAAAATGTTTCTAAAATGCATTGTATTTCCTTTACCCATAGAGAACTGATAACATACATGATCTGTCAATGTACATAAAAACATGATTTCAGGCTTTTACAAACTAATGCTCTGCAACTGCTGATACCGTGCAGTATTTTAAATAGAAATTGCAATTATCTCATATTTTCCAGTGTAGTTTTCCATTAAAGCACTCCTGTCTACCACTGTGATATATTATGACTGTATGAGCATATCTGAAAGGTGTGAGCTCAACCCTAAAAAAATAATGAGCAAGGGTCTGCTACAATTGAATAAAATTACTTTGTCAAAAATACCAACTTCTCTTAAATTGTGAGAGTGCATTCTGCTGTAAAATGACTTAATATTTATTAAATTACCTGAATCATTATGAAATTACCACAATGCCCTGTGCCCTTGGTAATAATAGCTGGTCCTGGACTCATTTATATGGAAGATGTACAGACTGTAAACCGCAGACCAAACACTTATGGGAAGGTTCATTTCCTATATGAATTTGAGGGCTCATTGAACTTTAAAAAAAAAGAACTGGCAATGAAATATGCCTTTAAATATGTGTATAACACTGCCTAAAACTCTAAAGCCCTATACAACCCTGCTAGGGGTACCAAAAATGTATTCAAGTAGTTTTAAAGTGGTTTTAAGGCTAGCTTAACCCCTTAACGACACATGACATAAATGTACGTCATGGTGCAGTGGTACTTAATGCACCATTAACTCACCATGACGAACATTCACGTCATGTACATGACGTGAGCACCGCACCGGTGCTTGCATCATGCACAACAGGTCCCGGCTGCTATTAGCAGCCAGGGACCCACTGGTAATGTTGGACAAAAGGGATCGCGCTGATGTCCGCCATTAACTCCTCAGATACCATGATCAATATGCGTGTTTAAAGGGATGATCAGATCTCCCACGGTGCTGCCTCCGTCCATCTCCTAGGGTCTTCTGCTCTGGTCTTAGATCGAGCAGACTAGAGCAGAAGATTGTCCATGAATAGTACTGAACAGTATTAGCAATCAAATGATTGCTATAGATAGTCCCCTATGGAGACATAAAAAGTGTTAAAAAAAAGTAAAAAAAAAGTAAAAACTATATATAAAATTGTGAAGAAATCCCCTCTCCCAATAAAAATGTAAATCGTGACATTTTCCCATTTTACCCCAAAAAGCGTTAAAAAAAAAGCAAAATTGCATTGTTTTTTTTTTTTTTTCAATTTCTCCACACAAATAATTTTTTTTGGGTTGCGCCATACATTTTACTTTAAAATGAGTGATGTCATCACAAAGGACAGCTGGTCACGCAAAAAACAAGCCCTCATATGGGCGTGAGGATGAAAATGTAAAAGAGTTGTATAGTGATTTTTAGAAGGCGGGGAGGAAAAAAAGAAAATGCAAAAATAAAATTGGCTGTGTCCTTTGCTGGGGCATTACAGTTTGCTTAGGCCATGGACCCCACTGGCATGCCCGAGGCCATCTTGCAAGATTTTTTTCAGGTGCTGCAAAGCCAGAGTGACCGTCAAGATGTCCTGATTCAGCAAACTGTAATATCCCACAGCTGTCAACCCAATGGGCAACATGAATTGCAGGAGTTCTTGTGATTCCTGTTGTTCCTGCTCCAGCTGCATCACAGGTCCCAGCAACTCCTGCGATTCCTGTTACACAGTGGTTCCACACCCATGGGGAGTTACATATCTCTCTCTGTTGGCAGAGGTCTGCCCGTGATAAAATGCACATGGAGGTAATGGAAGAATCAATGATGCTTTCAATGTGTTTCAAAAATTCACCCTTTTTATGAGTTGCAACAGGATTTGTGCCTTAAATTAGTAAAGAACCTATAAACAAAAGGTGAAAAAGTGGCAAAATGTCATCCCTTTTTGCTAAGTTGCAACCGATTCTGAGTATGGCAAGAAAAGACGCAATGGATTTTTCTAAGCATTCCAAAAATTCTCAGTTTTGGGAATTGAAATAGGATTGGAGTCCAAAAGTAGTGAAGAAGAAATAGCATTTATATGCCTAAAAAGCCTTAAAAAAAGGGATCATGGGTTGTGTAAAGCTGGCTTGTAGTAGCAGCAAGGGTTGTGGACTGGTGATAGTAGCCAGAGAAAAGCAGGCAGTGATGGACTAGTAATACTTCGAGCCAGGCCTTTTGACGTTAAGTCGTTTTTTGTCGTCAAGCCAAGTGTTGTCAACAAAAACTTTTTATATAATGTAGATAATAACAATATATGTTTATTTGTAATATACATTGCTTAAAACATTTGTATATTTTTGGGTGAAAAAATGCTGTCTCTGCAGCTATTGCATGTGTGTCTCTGTGAGGAGTCCAAATACAGGAAGTGTGGGCAGGACAAGCAGGGCTCTATGCAGGCTCCTGGCTTGTCATTCTTCCAAGTGTGTGAGCCCATGTCACAGAGCCTCACTGCACAGAGCCCTGCTTGTCCTCAGTGCACAGATCCCTGCTTGTCCACCCTCACTTCCTGTATTTGGACTCCTCATAGAGACACACAGACAATAGCTGCAAGAACAAAAATCTAGATTTTTTTTTTACCAATGTATATCACCAATAAACACATAGTGGCATTATCTACATTATATAAAAAGTTTTTGCTGAAGACAGGTACACTTTAATGCCACTTCATGTGCTTACGTAGAGCTGTACTTCATAAACTCAGACCCTGGCTATGCCCTACTTTCTTTTGTCTGAGACAGCACTGTGCCTGATTTTCTACGTCTGGTAACATAGAAAAGAATTTCCACAAAGATACAGTAAAGAGATAGGTACACCAGCACCGGACTGTGCCCTTTCTCTGCAAGGATTTTTCTCAGGCCTACAGATTCAGCAGCGTCGGTGATCAGAGCTGATCAGACGAGCAGCCCTATATCTGGTATGTTTTGAACGATTTTCTAGCCTTTCCTTCACTCTACTCTACTTTACTGACATCATAATCATTATCATCAGGCTCATTGTCATCATTCCCAGCACTGCTCTCAGTAGGTCTGATCATAAGTTCTTTGCTGCCCCTCAGCATACCCACCATGATTCCTTACAATCTCACCACCAGGCCTACCATCATCAGTCCCAATAGGCCTATACTTGGCCACTATTTCCACCTTCATCACCTCTGCAACACACTTCAATGGCTGACTGTGACACAACTCCTTATGGCTAATGCTATTCTTCTTAGCACAGTGGGGGAAGCAAAAACAGAGATCATGGAATACACCATTGAGAATGGACATTTCCACCACAACATGCAACTTTAGATGATGAGAAATCCACTGACATCTGGCTTAACCCCTTAAGGACCCATGACGTATGCATACCTCATGACACCCTGGGTCTTAAGGACCCACGACGTATGCATACGTCATGGTCTTTTCCTGGTCTCTGCCGCTCACCCGGCGGAGATCGGAAGCGGATCTCTGCTGAAATCCTTCAGCAGGGATCCAGGGCAGACGCCGAGGGGGGTCCCGGGATCAGATCGCTTGCAAAATCACGCAAGCGATCTGCTCCGATTCCGGGTATTCGGGTCAGTTGTGACCCGATGACCCACAAAAAAGAAGGTGATCAGCAGTGTACGATACACCGCCAATCACCTTCGGTTGCTGGGAGCGGTGACAATACTGTCACCGCCCCAGCAACGCTGCTATTGGCCGGCGATCGTCCGGCCAATAGCAGCGCGGCAGAGGAGGGGTTAACAGACCTCTCACGCATCTCTGCGCGCTCGCTGAGTTCAGTCAGCGGGCAAAGCTGTGTGAAGAGGACCGGGACCCCCCCCCTCTGTGCTCCAGAGCCCCCTCACAGAAGATGATTGCCCCCCTAGTGCAGGGAAAGTGTGTCCCTTAGGGAAAGGTAGGTAAACTAAAAGTGAAAGTAACATAAAAGTAAAAAAAAAAAAAAATCCCCCACCCCACCTGTCCCCCTAATAGGCCCCTATGGTCCTGTGATCAGTGTCACCTGGGACCTGTTAGGGGTTCAGGGCGCTGCGTGCGCCACCCCTTTTTTTTTGGCCGCAGCATGTTTTTTTTTTTTTCTCATTACAACGGTGTGTGAGTGATAATCACACACCGTTATATAAAGTATTATACCAAGCACCATCGACTCCGACGATGAAGATCCTACATTTTTGTGTTCTTCATCGTCCTCCTCCTCCTCATCTAGTAGTGATGATGAGTCCCCTGTACGGCGGCGGAGACACCACCAGGCGAGGCCACGAACCCCCCATGAGAGTGACCCAGTGGCCGACACTAGTACGAGTGGCAAAGCCGCTCGTAATAGGAGTCCGGCCCCCCAGACAAGTGCACCGGAGCCCCCCAGAGGGTTATCAGCCACGGATTCCTGAGTTTGTTGGCGACTCAGGAATCCGGATTGACACGGCTGGCTCCACTGATCTGGACTTTTTAAAGTTTTTTTTCAGTGACAGCCTGGTCAATCTAATGGTGGAGCAAACGAACTTGTATGCCCAGCAGTTCATTGCCCACCACCCAGATTTGTTTTTGGCAATGAATGGTGCGCCATTGATGCAGCAGAAATGAGGACATTTTGGGGCCTCACGCTGCATATGGGCCTGGACAAAAAACCAAGTGCTCGGCATTACTGGAGCGGGGACGTCCTCTATCAGACTCCGCTTTACAGTATGGCGATGACACGGAAGCGGTTCGAGGCAATTCGCAAATGCCTGCATTATGCAGATAATGCGGCATGTCCTCCCCGAGGTGATCCCATCTATGACATGCTTTACAAAGTGAGGCCGGTCATCGATCACTTTGGGGCCAAATTTTTGGAGGCCTATGTACCGCTCAGGGACCTCTCGGTAGATGAGTCTCCATCAGTTTTAAGGGGAGACTCATCTTCCGCCAGTATATTCCCTCGAACTGGCGCGGTATGGCATGAAGCTCTATAAACTCTGCGAGAGTACCTCCGGGTACACTTACAGGTTTAGAGTGTATGAGGGACGAGATTCCCGTATTGAACCCCCAGATTGTTCCCCCACTCTGGGTGTTAGCGGGAAACTTGTTTGGGACCTTATGCACCCATTGCTGGATAAGGGTTACCACGTGTACGTGGACAACTTTTATACCAGCATACCTCTGTTCAAATCCCTTTCCGCCAGAGCCACGTCCGCTTGTGGGACCGTGCAGAGGAACCAGAGAGGCCTCCCTCTAAATTTGGTCAAGACGCCTATCCCCAAGGGTGAGTCCCGTGCCCTCACTCATGATAACCTGTTGTTGGTGAAGTATAAGGATAAGAGGGATGTCCTTATGCTCACCACTATTCATGGGAATGGCAGCACCCCCTGTCCCTGTGCGAGGTACCGTGGGACCGGTTCTCAAGCCCGATTGTATTCTGGACTAGAATCGGTATATGGGGGGAGTTGATCTCTCAGATCAAGTCCTCAAGCCATACAACGCCATGCGGAAAACACGGGCATGGTACAAAAAAGTTGCGGTCTACATGGTACAGGTTGCCATGTACAACGCTTTTGTACTATCCCAGTACGCTGGCAACACAGGGACATTCCTCCAGTACCAAGAAGAAGTCCTAAGGTTCCTGATCTTTGGCGACCGGGAAAGATCAGGCCGGACTTCCCAAGGGTCTGGAGTTGTAGGCGCCAGGATCGTCCCAGGCCAGCACTTTCCAGGTGCGATCCCCCACAGTGGAAAGGCGGGACGATCCCAGAAAAGATGCAGAGTGTGTCACAAGAAGGGGAAACTAAAGGACACCACGTATCAGTGTGACACATGCCCAGATAATCCGAGCCTCTGCATAGGCTGCTTCGTGGAGTATCACACTTCCATGGAGCACTAAATTTTCCCTTTCGTTTTAATTTTCCATAATTTGACCAATGTACAAAGTCCAGAGTACATTCCAAATTTTAACCCCCATAAACCAGTAAATTGCCAAAAAAAACTGAAAAAAAAAAAAAACCTGATAAGACCTCTGGGGGTGTTTTTTCAGAAATGGGTCATAGGTCACTGGGTCACTATCATCGGTGACTTTTTTATGTTGCCTCAAATGTGCAGCGCTCTCTCTCCACCTGAGCGGGCGCGCATTTGAGGCAACAGGTTAGGGACGGCCACACACATCACGTTCCCAGAATGATAATTCGGAGCATAGGGTTTGGGGCGGGCATATTTTTTTTAGTTTTGGCTATGCTCTGGGTCATCATTCTGGGAACATATCCTGTTTTATTATGTTTTATAATTTTCTGGACCACTGTACCCCATATTATGGGCCTCTGTACCCAACCTGTCTACCCCAGTTACGGCCCGTTGTCCCCCATAGTGTTCCCATATTTTAGGGCTCAGTGCTCCCCCCATTAACAGTCCTTGTGGGGGGGTCCCACATCCTGGCTCCATATGAAGCTCAAGGCCTCTGACTGCCCTCCCACTCCAGGAAGACCCGCTCTGCATTCACCAAGCCAAAATCGTCAAAATATAAGGTATGTCCTTACTCCAAAGAAATGTATTTAAAAATTGTGGGGGGTCTTTTCTGCTATTAACCCTTGTAAAAATGTAAAATGTAGGTGAAAACATACTTTTTTAGTGACATTTTCTTTTATTTTTTTTTTACATATGCAAAAGTCGTGAAACCCCTGAGGGTTAATAAGGCTCACTTTACCCCTTGATACGTTCCCTGAGGGGTCTAGTTTCCAAAATGGTATGCCATGTGTTTTTTTTTTTTTTTTTTTCTGTCCTGGCACCATAGGGGCTTCCTAAATGCAACATGTCCCCCCCATTTCAGCAAAGTTTGCAAATGTGACTCCTTCTCTTCTGAGCATTGTAGTTCGCCCGTAGTGCACTTCAGGTCAACTTATGGGGTACCTCCATACTCAGAAGAGATGGGGTTAGAAATTTTGGGGGATATTTTCTGCTATTAACCCTTGCAAAAATGTGAAATTTGGGGGGAAACACACATTTTAGTGATTTTTTTTTTTTACATATGCAAAAGTCGTGAAACCCCTGTGGGGTATTAAGGCTCACTTTACCCCTTGTTACATTCCCCAAGGGGTCTAGTTTCCAAAATGTGATGGCATGTGTTTTTTTTTTTTTTGCTGTCCTGGCACCATAGGGGCTTCCTAAATGCAACATGCCCCCCGAGCAAAATTTGCTCTCAAAAAGCCAATATTACTCCTTCTCTTCTGAGCATTGTAATTTGCCCGTAGTGCACTTCAGGTCAACTTATGGGGTACCTCCATACTCAGAAGAGATGGGGTTAGAAATTTTGGGGGGTATTTTCTGCTATTAACCCTTGCAAAAATGTGAAATTTGGCGGGAAACACACATTTTAGTGAAAAAAAATATTTTTTTTTTTACATATGCAAAAGTCGTGAAACCCCTGTGGGGTATTAAGGCTCACTTTATTCCTTGTTACATTCCAAAATGGTATGGCATGTGTTTTTTTTTTTGCTGTTCTGGCACCATAGGGGCTTCCTAAATGCGACATGCCCCCCAAAAACCATTTCAGAAAAACTTAGTCTCCAAACTCCCCATGTCACTCCTTCGCTTCTGAGCCCTCTACTGCACCCGCCGAACAATTTACATAGACATATGAGGTATGTACTTACTAGAGATATAATATAAGTATACATTTTCTCATTTTACCCCTTGTAGAAATTCAAAAATCGGGTCTACAAGAACATGCGAGTGTAAAAAATGAAGATTGTGAATTTTCTCCTTCACTTTGCTGCTATTCCTGTAAAACACCTAAAGGGTTAAAATGCTGACAGAATGTAATTTTGAATACTTTGGGGGGTGCAGTTTTTGTAATGGGGTCATTTATGGGTATTTCTAACATGAAGACCCTTCAAATCCACTTCAAACCTGAACTGGTCCCTGAAAAGTAGTGAGTTTGAAAATTTTGTGAAAAATTAGAAAATTGCTGCAGAACTTTGAAGCCCTCTGGTGTCTTCCAAAAGTAAAAACTCATCAATTTTATGATGCAAACATAAAGTAGACATATTGCAAATGTGAATAAAAAAAATAAATATTTGGAATATCCATTTTCCTTACAAGCAGAGAGCTTCAAAGTTAGAAAAATGCAAAATTTTCAAATTTTTCATCAAATTTTGGGATTTTTCACCAAGAAAGGATGCAAGTTACCACAAAATTTTACCACTATGTTAAAGTAGAATATGTCACGAAAAAACATTCTCGGAATCAGAATGATAAGTAAAAGCATTCCAGAGTTATTAATGTTTAACCCCTTAAGGACTCAGGGTTTTTCCGTTTTTGCACTTTTGTTTTTTCCTCCTTACCTTTTAAAAATCATAACCCTTTCAATTTTCCACCTAAAAATCCATATTATGGCTTATTTTTTTGCATCACCAATTCTACTTTGCAGTGACATTAGTCATTTTACCCAAAAATGCACGTCGAAACGGAAAAAAAAATCATTGTGCGACAAAATCGGAAAAAATATGCCATTTTGTAACTTTTGAGGGCTTCCGTTTCTACGCAGTGCATATTTTGGTAAAAATTACACCATATCATTATTCTGTAGGTCCATACGGTTAAAATGATACCCTACTTATATAGATTTGATTTTGTCACACTTCTGGAAAAAATCATAACTACATGCAGGAAAATGTATACGTTTAAAAATGTCATCTTCTGACCCCTATAACTTTTTTATTTTTCCACATACAGGGCGGTGTGAGGGCTCATTTTTTGCGCCGTGATCTGAAATTTTTATCGGTATGATTTTTGTTTTGATCGGACTTTTTGATCACTTTTTATTCATTTTTTTAATGGTATAAAAAGTGACCAAAATACGCTTTTTTGGACTTTGGAATTTTTACATTTTTAAATTTTTTATTCAGTGTTATAGGTCCCATAGGGACCTATAACACTGCACACACTGATCTCCTATGCTGATCACTGGCGTGTATTAACACGTCTGTGATCAGCATTATCGGCGTTTGACTGCTCCTGCCTGGATCTCAGGCACGGAGCAGTCATTCGTCGATCGAACACCGAGGAGGCAGGTAAGGGCCCTCCCGGTGTCCGGTCAGCTGTTCGGGACGCCGCGATTTCACCGCGGCGGTCCCGAACAGCTCGACTGAGCAGCCGGGTCACTTTCAGTTTCACTTTAGAAGCGGCGGTCAGCTTTGACCGCCGCTTCTAAAGGGTTAATACCGCACATCGCCGTGATCGGGTCCTAAGGTGTAAAATGGCTGGGTCCTTAAGGGGTTAATGTCATATCATCAGACTCTCTTTATCTCCAGATGACCATGAATGGTTCAACTAGGCCATGAGGGCTGTATTATCCCCGAAACTACACAACCCCTAGGAAACTGTGGCAACTTTTCCTTACATAGTACGGTCGAAAAAAGACATATGTCCATCAAGTTCAACCAGGGAATTAAGGGGTAGGGGTGTGGTGCGATATTGGGGAAGGGATGTAGCTGCTACTAAAACCAGGCACAGGGCTTCTGCTGCTACCTGTACTGGGCCTGGGCAAATGGGTAGTGCCCACAGAACTGCTATTGCCACCAACATGCTTACTGCAAGAGGATATGGCAGGGATGATCTTTCTTGACCCCTTCTTCAGACATCCAATCCTTTAAGTGACTTATTTATTTTTTTATTTATTGAAAAATAATTGGAAGTTATTGTTATGTTTTGGGGGAGATTAAGAAGTCACCAAGTAGTTAAGTGGCTGGTAAACTGCCAGCCAACATCCACTGTCAATGTTTTTAATGCATAGTTATGTTTAACACATATAGAAATACTGTATGTTTGATTAAACTCAGAAAATACACATAATTTGGCCATAGATGGATATTCTGCATTCACTCTCAACACTTTTAAATGCTTATTTATGTTAAACAAAGGTAGAAATACTATTTGTTTGAGGAAACCCAGAAAATACATATAACTGAGCCTAAGATAGCTATTCTGAATTCACTCTCAATGCTTTTAATGTACATTTATGTTAAACCCAGGTAGAAATGCTATATGTATGATTAAAACTAGAAAATACACATAACTTTGCCTAAAATGTATATTCCACGTTCACAACATATTTATGCTCGAATACAGGATAGCTAACTGTTTTGCTTTTTTACTAAAAGTAATTTACAAATCTGTTTAACATACTGGCACCATGGGATTTGATTTTTTTTTCCACTGGAGTACCCCTTTAATGGGCTTTGAAACTGCTGGCTAGGATTTGTAATGCACCAACTGGATAAAGTAATTCAGGTGAAAGGTCAGAGGTCAGCCCACTGCTTAATGCTTTGCTAAGCTTTTATAATTGGCTAGTTCTGCAGTGAAACTGCTGGGCTGGCTGGGCATTATAGTGCACCAACTGGGCAAAGTAATGCAGATGACACAGGTCAACCCACTGCTCAATGCTTTACCTAGTTTGCTTTTAAATTATATTGGTTTTGTTATGTATTTCTGGGACCATAGTTCCTTTGCACTGCTCTCTCAGCTTTCTCGCTTGCACAAGCTTGTCATAGGCTCTATTATTAGACGGAGGGATGCAGAACACACAACATTTTGGCCCCTGAATGAATGGAGAAAGTTCTGGGAAACCTGAGATGATGTCAGGGTAGTCCAGCATACCTTGAAGCTATCAGAAAGATCACATGATCCCAGGTTATCCAATCATTGTTTGTGTTATGTGCCATACAGCTCTAAGGCCAATCAGAAGACAGCATAGTGGTGGGTTTAAGAGGCTCATAAAACACTATGTACTCCATCTGGAAGGAGGGAGGGAGAGAGGAAGAGAGGAAGAGAGAGAGAGAGAGAGAGAGAGAGAGAGAGGGAGAGAGAGAGGGAGAGGGGGAGAGGGGGAGAGGGAGAGAGGGAGAGAGAGAGAGAGAGAGAGAGAGAGAGAGAGAGAGGGGGAGAGGGAGAGGGGGAGAGGGAGGGAGGGAGGGAGGGAGAGAGAGAGAGAGAGAGAGAGAGAGAGAGAGAGAGAGAGAGATATCCCAGAAAGTCTTTATCCAATACAAAGGAGGCTAAAGAAAGCATTGAACAGAAGACTGACCTCTGACAGTGACCTCCGTTCACCTCTTGCTGTGTCAAATTGGTGCACTACCGATTCCAGCACTGTCATTACAGAACAAGCCCATAAAAGCTATCACATTACAATATAAGGCAAGCTGAGCAAGACAGTGAGCAGTGAGTGGGCTGACCTCAGAAAGTGACCTCCTGTGTCCTGTTGGTACACTACAAATCCCAGAAGTGTTACTTCAGAACAAGCTCTTAAAAGCTATCACATTACAATTACAAAGCAAGCTGAGCAAAGCATTGAGCAGTGGGCTGACTTCAGACCGTGACTCTACTTTAACCTCCTTGCACCAGTTGGTGCATTACATATATCAGAAAGGTCACTACAGACGAGCCTATAGAAAGTTATCACATAAGAATACAAAGTGAGCTGAGCAAAGCAGTAGACAGACCTGTATTTTATCATAAATATGTATTAAAAGCATTTATGTGTATTAGACCCAACCCCCGATCTAAAACTTATCCCCACCCATTGGATAGGGGATACAGTGGTCCCTCAACATACGATGGTAATTTGTTCCAAATGAACCATCGTTAGTTGAAACCATTGTATGTTGAGGGATCCGTGCAATGAAAATTATAGGAAGTTATACTCACCTGTCCCCGCCACTCTGGACCCTTACCACTGCCCTGGATATCGCCCTCCATCGCTGTTGCCGCATCCCCGGGTCCCCAGGGTGTCCCCGCCGTGATGACGAAGCAGAGCGACGGCGATACAGGGGATCCTGAAGAGAACGGTCCAGAGCGCAGGGGACAGGTGAGTGATCATCACCGGACCACATGGGACACCTTAAAAGGCTATCCGGCGGCAGCTGAAGCAGTCTGCGCTGCCGGATAGCCGTTTATGCAATGGCCCCAACATACAAAAGCAACGTATGTTGAGGCTGCCTTATTAACGTATATAATTATCGTATGTTGGGGGGTCACTGTACATTTTTCTGTATGATAGTTCTCCTTTAAATCTTCATACCAATCCTCAGCAACAAATGCTCTCTTATTGCTCCATTCAGACTATCATGTGCATTATTACTTTATTCACCCTGAGACCACTGTTCACATGATTGATGGGAGTTCCAATGGTTAGGTCCCACCAATCAGATACTTGTTACCTATTCTGTGTATGGGTGATGACTTTGAATCTTGGTGTACAGACACCAAATTAGGCCAAAAGACTACCCCCTCCATGCAATGCTTTTCATGACCTCCTCTCTTATATGTACTACTCCATATGCCCCCATATAATTTTCCCAATGACATCCTGTAAACTGCTTCATATAGCCCTCTACTACATTTATTTACATGTATTACTTTCTATGTCTCTAAACTGCTACTTATACCCCATATATACTGTTTATATGCCCCCATCACATATGCTTTCTACTATTACTTCCCCTTCCTCTTTGTACAAAGTATGTTGAAGGACCTGCAATGACATCATCAGGAAGGTCCTTAACATACAGTGTGAGTTTATGGGCTTTCTACAGCCCTACGGGGTCACCCTCACATTACAGTGATCTACCACAATTCGCACAAAATTGCAGCATTTTTGTCATTTTGCAATAATGTACCTGTGGTCCTCTAGTTGTTTAAGGGGCCCTTGGTCGCACCCTAACGGCTGCCCTGTGTCCCACAATGTATGATAGATTTGTGTTTGTTTTTCAAAGCACCTTTTTAAGAATTATTTGTACACCACCTATTGAGTGGAGTGGAGTTGCAAAAAAAGAACACATTTTTAAAAATTGTTATATTATAAATGTGGCTAAAAACCAACACCATATAAGCTATTGCCCTTTAATACAAAAGCAATGCCACTTTAACAGAGGAGGTGCAAAAGAGAATAAAGCACAGAAAAGTAACACATTATTGAGCAACTTGTGACTTGCACTAAAATTTGCTATTTTGTACACCAAAAAACTGCTGTACAAGTTTTGATAAATTTCCCCCCCAAGTCCTGGCAACATATGGCATATTCAGCTTTTTACCTGAATACACTTGAATTTTAGCCTCTTAAGGACGCAGCAAGTACAGGTATGCCCTGACGTCCTGGTACTTAAGGACTCAGGGCGTACCTGTACATTCTGAGCCCCTTTAATGGGGTTAAGACCGTTCTCACGAGCGGAGGACGGGTTAAACCCCATGGGTCCCGTTGTACGGGCAGCCACGACCCACGGCTAATGCCGGGCACCACCGATCGGGCCAATACCCGGCATTAACCCTTTAAAAGCCGCGATCAAATTTGATCACGGCATCTAAAGTGAAAGTAAAGATCAGCGGAGCAGATTGGGACTATCGTGACAGAATCACGATGTCCCGATCAGCTTACTGGATGACGGGAGGGTTCCTCATCTGCCTCCTGGTCATCCAATCGGCCATCTACTGCTCCATGCCTCAGCAGGCTGGAGCAGCAGAGCGCCGATAACACTGATCAATGCTATGCTATGTCATAGCAGTGATCAGTGTATGCAATCAGAAGATTGCATTGTATAGCACTATGTGGGGGCTAAAAAAAAATTTTAACGTCTTAAAAAAGAAAGAGAGTACATGTGAATAGCCCCCCCTAATAAAAATTTGAATCATTCCCTTTTTCCTATTTAAAAATATATATATTTGGTACCGCCACGTGCGTAAATGTCCAAACTATTGAAATATAAGGTTAGCTAAACCGCACAGTCGATGGCGTAGACCTAAAAAAATACTAAATTCCAAAATTGTGAATTTTTGGTCACTTAATATACCATACAAATACTAATAAAAAGCGATCAAAAAGTCCCATTTAAACAACCAGTAAAAACTACAGACCACAGCACCAAAAATTTGCCCTCATATAGCCCTGTACGTAGAAAAACAAAAAAGTTATAGGGGTCAGAAGATGACAATTTTAAACATACTCATTTTGGTGCATGTAGTTATAGTTTTTTTTTAAAGTAGTAAAATAAATAAAACCTACATAAATTGGGTATCCATTAACCGTATGGACCTACAGAATAAAGATAAGGCGTCATTTTTACCGAAAAGTGCACTGCGTAGAAAGGGAAGCCCTGAAAAGTAGCAAAATGGCATTTTTTTTTCATTTCATCCCACAAATATATATATTTTTTGTTTTGCTGCAGATAATGGGTCTGTAGGTGCAAAATTGAACACGTTGATTTTTAGAAGTTGAGAGGAAAAAACCAAAGTGGAAAAACGAAAATTGTTTTGAGTCCTTAAGGTAAAAATGGGCTTTATCCTTAAAGGGTTAAGAAACTATGTGGGGAGGGTGAGATCACATGCCAGTCTTAAAGGGGTTATCGAGGAAAAGAAAAACAGAGCTAGCTTCTTTCAAAAACAGCTCCCCTTCTGTCTTCAGGTAGACAGTGTTGTGGTATTACAACTTCGCTCCATCCATTACAATGGAACTGAGCTGCCGATTCCCCACTCAACCTGGAGACAGACAGGGAGAGGTTTTTGAAAGAAATTAGTTCTATTTTTCTATTCCTGGAAATACCTTTAAGTAAACTCCCACTGTTGTTCATTTTAGTGGACCAATAAACAGTCACTGTGCCACTGTGTAGAGGCTGTCCATGTGCCACACAGTGAAATCTGGGCCAACTTTTAACTAGTGTAGACATAAGCTGTTATTTTCACCAGATAATTGACTACAATAATAGTAAATTTGATGACCTGTCATTACCATGGTCCTTTTACGCTGTGCTCCACCCACTTTTTTTTTTATAACAGAACCCATCTGTGATGGCTCCTGACCCAAGAAGGGGAATGTGATGTTTGTAGGTGTGTATATGGCTTACTCTGACTGGCTAAATAATAAAGCACTGCCGACTGCCGCCCTGCAAGCCTGGTGGTGAGGGCCATGCAGCCGGTTGAGCTACACAGAAGAGATAAACAGCAACATATGTGTCTGTAGGATGTGTCACTGGTTTATGGGGCCAAATTGCAAAATTGTGTCTATAAAGAGATAATGGAGAAAGGCCACTTGCAACCTGCCACTGCTCTCCACAGCTACTAGCTCTGTCTTCTCTTGTCCACTTTTTCTAAGATGGTGAGCTGGATGGGGAGGGGATTCTGCATTTACCAAACCTGACAAATCTGCATTAAGAACTTTATATAGAGATACAGATTTCTAAAACATAAAGAGTAAGGTCCATTTAGTAAAAATCACAATATACACTTGACGCTAATATAACAAAAATTGAGAATTGGAAAAAATGGGGGGAGTGTGCATAAAATATAACTTTTAATAAACACTTCTAAAATATTATAATATAATATTAACAGCCTTGGGCTGTTGTGTCATGGGATACATCTAGTCCCTCTGGGCAGATTGTATCCTGGATGTGTTATCTTGTTGTATATAATTGGGAACTATTTTCCCCTGGTCTACATTTTTAGCAGCATAGCTTTGGCGTACTATTGCTAAGAGGCCCTTATCTGGGTCAAATGGCTGATTATAATTCATCACTACTATTATAATATTTTAGAGGTGTTTATTAAAAGTTATATTTTATGCACACTCCCCCCATTTTTTCCAATTTAATTTTGGAAGCTGATTAATTACATTGGTCCGTAGATACCATATCATCTACCTGTATATCAAAAATTGAGAATTCAAATAAAATATATAGATAGTAGCCAGGGTGTAGTTGGAGAAGCAATTTCTACCTTATAAAATGAGAATAATCATGTCCTCCACAACAACAACAGTGTTCAATTTCCTCCCTAAATTCATAGTACACCACTACACAATGATAAAGGGACAGTATTGTGTACTGAACCGGCTACTTATAGTTATCTGTCTTGAAGGAAATTATTTTATGAAGAATAGTTTCTTGAGAAATGGTGTGGACAATGGCTTCTAGGTTTAATGGAAAAACACGTGGAGATGAAAAGGCTTTGAAAAATGATAAAAGAGCAGCATTCCCGGTGTTAGAGGAAATCTTATGGGAGGGGGTTTATATGGATTACAGGAGATAATATGGAAAATAAAGAGGACAAAACTATATGGTTAAAGGATAGTGGGTAAATAGGTGAAGGTTCAAACAATATGGAAACTGCATCTGGGGTAAAAAGAGGAGAGAGGTAGTGTATACTAAAATATTGGCACAAAGACCTACAATAAGTATTAAATGGAAAAGCAAAGGGAAGTATGGATAATGGTTTATTACATTTATAAAATGGTTGAATGCAAATAAAACATTAAAAACAACATGAACTAAGTATCAGGACAAGGGCTGCAGGAGCACTTTTTCAGCAGTTTACAGATCAAAAGCAACCCAAATACTGTGTGGGAACATAGCTTTCCTCTGAAATTCCTTTAAAGGGGTTAACCAGCTAATAGGGGCTCAGTGTCTAATCGTGGGGCCCTAAACAGAGCCCATCTCTTACCTCTGAGTGCTCCAGCCCCCACCATCGGAGACTAACTGGTCTTGGCAATGACGGCTGGCTCAGCCAATCACTGGCTGACGCAGGACACCACTGTGGCTGTTGATTTGCTGGGCGGCTAGTCACTATAGTGACTATATGTCTCGGAAGGTGAGGGCCAGTGCCTAGGTAAGGGACAGGCCCCACTGAGCACCTGATAATCCAGAAATTCTGATGTGCAAGGACAAAACTGCAATGTTTGTGGAGTTTTCCAGGTCTGAAGCAATAGATAATGTAACCCTGCTTGTTGGCAACCACTTGCGTACCATGTTTCCTGGGTCTTACCAGCATTGGACAATGTTGTTTGTGTCCTGTGTCTGCTGTGTTACTCATCTTCAGCCCCTCTGGTGAGTTTTCTGCTGTTTCTACTCTGTCCACTAGGGGCCGTGAACAAGCACTGGCTGAATTTTATACAGCTAGCTTGCATTTCCTAATGGAATGTTCCTTCTATTCCTGTCTGGCACTCCCTATTTAACCTGCCACACCTGCTGTTCCTTGGTTAAGCAAGGTTGTATTCTGTCCTGGTATCCTGTTCTGTTGGGTCTCTGTATTTGTTCTGTCCATTGACCCTCATCCTGCTTGTCTATTGGACTTGCCGTTTGCTGCAGCCAGATGTTAGCTGCAAGACAATAGGGAACTACAAAATGCCAAATACACTTGGCGTTTTTCAGTTTGGCGTTTTTTTTTTTTATCCATTTGGTGTTTTTGGGCTCCTTGGCAGTTTCTAAAAAACGTCCTCTTGTCAAGACATTGGCGTTTTTTGGGGAAAATATTGGCGTTTTCCTCCCATATAAGTATATGGGAGTGAAAAAAGGCCAAGAAAAGAGCAATTTGGGTTTTAACTTTGGCGTTGTTTCAGGCGGTTTTATTCTCTTTTGGACTTTAGCAATCCAAAAAAGTGATGGAAATACCTTTTTTATTAAAATTTCCTAGGGTACCATTAATAAATTATAATAAAAAAGATACAGTAGTGATGGAAAAAATTGTATTTAACAACATTTTTCTTTTTTATAACAAAATTTTAATTAATTTTTAAACAGGGATCAATTTATGTGGGCGCGTAGGGCACTAAAAATGTAGACGACAATAATAAAAATGTAGTGTGTGTGTTTTTTACTTTTTTTTTAAACATGTACTAATTGAAAGATCGCCGGGGTCCCTTGCGATCCTCCTGTATAATGTATAGATGCGGCCAGCCGCTCTTCTATGGTCCCCTGCACTGCCGTATATATACACCTATTCATATTTCCCGCAGAGAGCTGTGATAGGCCAGATGGTTCTAGCCAAGCACAACTCTGTGAGAAATATGAATAGGTGTATATATACATCAGTGCAGGGGACCATAGAAGAGCGGCTGGCCGCATCTATACATTATACAGGATGATCACAGCGGGTGTCAGGAGTTACACTCGCTGCGATCTGTCTATTAATGCAGGTACTACAACTCCCAACATGGAGCAGAGTGTGCTCCATGTTGGGAGCAGTATTACCTGCAGTAAGGGACAGATCACAGTGGATGTCACTCCTTCTGACACCCGCTGCGATCGTCCTGATGTGAATGTCGGGATCAGCTGTTCTCAAGGCTACTGAGCCCTAGATGTGCATCGTATACCTACTGCCCAGCAAGAACTTACAGTGAGCCTGCAATGTGTATACACATTACTGGCTCACTTAACCCCTTGCGGAGCTGTGCGCTAAGCCAGCCTGGCAAGAAAGAGTTAACTTACACTGCTGGACAGTGTAGGTTAACCCTTTGGGCGGTATACACTATATACAGCTATCTATAGATAGCTGTATATAGTGTATACAGAAGACAAGAAAGTCCCCTTACCTCCCTCCAGTCCCCGCAGGTCCTTGTAGCTCCGCCCCTAGTGATAGCATCATTAGGGGCGGGGCTACAGATGGGATCCAGGCTGGTAAGTCTGAAGCTCTGTTAACATTGTCCGTTTTGGATAATGTGAACAGACCCTTCTGGCAGTGTCTACCCAGACAGGGAGACTCCAGCTATTGCTAAACTACAACTCCCAGCATGACCAGACAGCCAAATGCTGCATGGGCATGCTGGGAGTTGTAGTTTTGCACCAATTGGAGGCTCCCTGTTTGGGAAGACATTGCATTATAGGTGCTCTCCCCTGCAGAGAGCACAAAAAATGTCCTAACCCATTTTTTTGTTTTTTTCAATGTGTTGTGTTTTTTTTTATTGAATATTCAGGCTTAGTAATGGAGGCTGTCTAATAGACGGAATCAATTACTAAACCGGGGCTTAGCGTTAGCCCCAAAAACAGCTAGCGCTAACCCTCAAGAGCCGGTACCAACAGGCCCGGAGCATCAAAAATGACATCATCACTAGGGGGGGAGCTACACGGATCCGGCGGTGACAGAAACGAGGGAGGTAAGTGGACCTCCTGTTCTATATACACTAGATACAGCTATCTATAGAAAGCTGTATATTCTGTATACCGCCCAAAGGGCTAGAGAAGCAGGGAGTCCTGTCAGTTTAGTGACAGGATTTCCAGCTACTGTATAGTATACACGGGTACACTATGCCCCCCTGTATACTATATGGCCGGGGGAGGTGAGTAGTGATGCTATACATCACTCCTCACCTCCTTACACTCTGTGAACCGGGCGCTCAGCATCCGACCCACAGAGTGGTACCTGAAGACAGTAAGAAAACTGCCACAGGGTACAACTTTGGCTGTTTCCACACACCAGGGAAAACACCAGAAAAAAAGCCAGAAAAACTGTCAAAACGCAGGAAAAACCTGTGGCAGTTTTTCTGTTGTCTTTGCTGGCGTTTTTTTTTAGGTGTACAAAAAAAAAAAACAAGTGGAAACCTAGCCTCACACTACTGCTTTTATTGTGTGAAATGTCTACTGCCTGTTGGAGTTACCTTTCTCCAACGACAAGTCCCAGGATGCCTTGTGTGAGTTCACTTTTCTCCCTCCATCCATCAGTAATCCCACCCAGTTGAAGCACACCTGGGACAATTCCCTGCAGCCCTGTGGAGAATGCTCTCCTTCTTACCCAGAAGTTGCTCCACCCATTGATGCACTGCCATGCTCCCTTTCAACACTTGACTATTGATGTAATGTCTTTGGCCGCACTGCAACCTGGAAAAAACCTGAGACAACACTCATTTTGTATGCTGCGAAAAATGAATATTGCGGCAAAGATCAAATAAGAATTGTTAGACCAGTCATCAAACAAAGGTACAGACACTATAATGTGAACTATACTAATTTACAGCCCCTGTAGCACTGTCAAATAATAAAATCCCGAAATACCTCTTTGTTATAAACGAAGGGCATTTTTTATAATGTTATTGAATATCTCAATGTAATCAAGGGCCTATTTTGTATCTACATTCCCTGATATGTGATATTGAGTGATTTCACATGTTAAGTAAAAATGTATACTTATCTTTCCTATATATTATATTATTTTTATTAATGAGCAATGTGTGCCTTGTGCAGATCCAAGTTACCAGCTATAAGTATACCCTTATGCATCCCTCAGCTTTTACTGGAATGCTCTGCTATGTTACCATGTTTTTTTTTCCCTACTATGCCAGCTCCATGTTATACATTGAGTATCCATAGCTAGCCTGATTGAATGACTGGTTTCAACATCTCTATTTTGCCGGTGAAGTACTGATGTCATCCAGTGCAGACTTCCTGATGTCACCTCCAGTTCTGGTCAAGCCAACCCAAATCGTGAGCAGCGTGCATAAGTATTAATAAATATAACATAGCTGACGACTAGTGTGCCATCTTTTTTCTGTGGTACACTAACTTTTTTGCACAAGCAGGACACTTTTTCAGATGCAAATCTTGTTGCTACTCCCCAAAATGGGATACATTTATAATGGTTTGTAAAAAGACACTGTTTCTTCACTTGCCAGATGCAAAACCTGTTTCCTTTTTATAGGGTGCTTTTTAACACTGGCAGGAATGCCATCAAAAAAAGGATTATTTAGTTTTTTAATGTTAAAAAGGATAAGAAAAACCTCCTAATGCAGTGTGCTTTTCAACAAGCTGTTATTTAAAATCAGTTACCATCTGTTTATCCATAGCCATACATGTTGCCCTAAAGAGTTAAGAAAAGTACAGTAGGTACACTCCTGTGTGAGCCAACAGTGTTATACAAAGATACAAGGGCTCTGAGACAATTGAAAAATTAAGATTGAGCCCCAGTGGGGGAAAGGACCAATTTGAGTGTACAGTGCTATAGAATCTGTGTGCGGTTTAAAAATAAAGAATATTTCCCAACCTATAATTCGGCAGAGTTCCTCTACACAGGATGCCATTTAGACATTCTAAGATTGGCTGGTGACTGGTTCACCAACCTTCCGTGATTTCCCTACGTATAAAAACATGGCCGAACCATTGCATAAATAAAATACTTGTTTAACTTTTGCCTTAACCCCATTTCTAATAAATTATAAGCTATCTGGAACAGGGCCCTCACTCTTCTTGTTTCTATATTAAGTGTATAATATTGAAATGTATGATATGTTGTAGAATCTGTTGGTGCTATATAAATAAATGTTGTTATTGTTGTTAATAATTGTCACGATGCCGGCTGGCAGAAGGTGGATCCTCTGTGCCAGAGAGGGATTGGCGTGGACCGTGCTAGTGGACCGGTTCTAAGTCACTACTGGTGTTCACCAGAGCCCGCCGCAAAGCGGAATGGTCTTGCTGCGGCGGTAGTGACCAGGTCGTAACCACTAGCAACGGCTCAACCTCTCTGACTGCTGAAGATAGGCGCGGTACAAGGGAGTAGACAGAAGCAAGGTCGGACGTAGCAGAAGGTCGGGGCAGGCAGCAAGGATCGTAGTCAGGGGCAACGGCAGGAGGTCTGGAACACAGGCTAGGAACACACAAGGAAACGCTTTCACTGGCACGATGGCAACAAGATCCGGCGAGGGAGTGCAGGGGAAGTGAGGTATACATAGGGAGTGCACAGGTGAACACACTAATTAGAACCACTGCGCCAATCAGCGGCGCAGTGGCCCTTTAAACCGCAGAGACCCGGCGCGTGCGCGCCCTAGGGAGCGGGGCCGCGCGCGCCGGGACAGGACCGACGGAGAGCGAGTCAGGTACGGGAGCCGGGGTGCGCATCGCGAGCGGGCGCCACCCGCATCGCGAATCGCATCCCGGCTGGAGGCAGGATCACAGCGCACCGGGTCAGTGGATCTGACCGGAGCGCTGCAATAGCGAGAGTGTAGCGAGCGCTCCGGGGAGGAGCGGGGACCCGGAGCGCTCGGCGTAACAGTACCCCCCCCTTGGGTCTCCCCCTCTTCTTGGAGCCTGAGAACCTGAGGACCAGACTTTTGTCTAGGATATTGTCCTCAGGTTCCCAGGATCTCTCTTCAGGACCACAGCCCTCCCAATCGACCAAAAAAAAGGTTTTCCCTCTGACCTTCTTGGAGGCCAGTATCTCCTTTACGGAGAAGATGTCCGAGGAGCCGGAAACAGGAGTGGGAGAAACAAGTTTGGGAGAGAAACGGTTGATGATGAGTGGTTTAAGAAGAGAAACGTGAAAGGCATTAGGAATACGAAGAGAAGGAGGAAGAAGAAGTTTGTAAGAGACAGGATTAATCTGGCACAAAATTTTGAAAGGACCAAGATAGCGTGGTCCCAATTTGTAGCTGGGAACACGGAAGCGGACATATTTAGCGGAGAGCCATACCTTGTCTCCGGGAGAAAAAATGGGGGGAGCTCTTCTTTTCTTATCAGCAAACTTCTTCATGCGTGATGAAGCCTGTAAGAGAGAATTTTGGGTCTCTTTCCATATGGTGGAAAGATCACGAGTTATTTCATCCACAGCGGGCAAACCAGAGGGCAAGGGAGTAGGGAGGGGGGGAAGAGGGTGACGGCCGTACACCACGAAAAATGGGGATTTGGAAGAAGACTCAGAGACTCTGAAGTTATACGAGAATTCGGCCCATGGTAGAAGATCTGCCCAGTCATCCTGGCGGGAGGAAACAAAATGCCGTAAATAATCACCCAGGACCTGGTTAACTCTTTCTACTTGCCCATTGGACTGAGGATGATAAGCAGAAGAAAAGTTTAATTTAATCTTGAGTTGTTTACAGAGAGCCCTCCAGAATTTTGACACGAATTGGACGCCTCTATCCGAGACGATCTGCGTGGGCAACCCGTGAAGACGAAAAATGTGTACAAAAAATTGTTTTGCCAACTGAGGCGCTGAAGGAAGACCAGGAAGAGGAATAAAATGTGCCATCTTGGAAAATCGATCAACGACCACCCAAACAACAGTGTTGCCACGGGATGGGGGTAAGTCTGTAATAAAGTCCATACCAATCAGAGACTAAGGCTGTTCGGGGACAGGCAGAGGATGAAGAAGACCAGCGGGCTTCTGGCGAGGAGTCTTATCCCGGGCACAGACAGTGCAGGCCCGCACAAAATCAACAACATCCGTCTCCAGAGTCGGCCACCAATAGAAACGAGAGATGAGTTGCACGGATTTCTTGATGCCCGCATGGCCTGCGAGATGGGAGGAGTGACCCCATTTGAGGATTCCGAGGTGTTGGCGTGGAGAGACGAAGGTCTTCCCTGGAGGAGTTTGCCTGATGGAGGCTGGAGAAGTGGAGATCAGGCAGTCAGGAGGAATGATGTGTTGCGGAGGGAGCTCTACTTCCGAGGCGTCCGAGGAACGAGAGAGAGCATCGGCCCTAATGTTCTTATCGGCAGGGCGAAAGTGAATTTCAAAATTAAACCGGGCAAAGAACAGAGACCACCTGGCCTGGCGAGGATTCAGCCGTTGGGCAGACTGGAGATAGGAGAGATTCTTGTGATCGGTGTAAATAATAACTGGAAATTTTGATCCCTCCAGCAGATGCCTCCATTCCTCAAGTGCTAATTTAATGGCCAGTAGCTCTCGATCCCCAATGGAGTAGTTCCTCTCCGCCGGAGAAAAGGTCCTAGAAAAAAAACCACAAGTAACAGCATGCCCGGAAGAATTTTTTTGTAGAAGAACCGCTCCAGCTCCTACTGAGGAGGCATCAACCTCCAATAGGAAGGGTTTAGATGGGTCAGGTCTGGAGAGCACGGGAGCAGAAGAAAAGGCAGCCTTGAGCCGTTTAAAGGCGTCTTCCGCTTGAGGAGGCCATGACTTAGGATTGGCATTCTTTTTGGTTAAAGCCACGATAGGGGCCACAATGGTGGAAAAATGAGGAATAAATTGTCTGTAATAATTGGCGAACCCCAAAAAACGTTGGATAGCACGGAGTCCGGAGGGGCGTGGCCAATCTAAGACGGCAGAGAGTTTGTCTGGATCCATTTGTAGTCCCCGGCCAGAGACCAAGTATCCTAGGAAAGGAAGAGATTGACATTCAAACAGACATTTCTCCATTTTGGCATAAAGTTGATTGTCACGAAGTCTCTGAAGAACCATGCGGACATGTTGGCGGTGTTCTTCTAGGTTGGCAGAAAAAATCAGAATATCGTCCAGATACACAACAACACAAGAATATAAGAGATCACGAAAAATTTCATTAACAAAGTCTTGGAAGACGGCAGGGGCGTTGCACAGGCCAAAGGGCATGACCAGATACTCAAAGTGTCCATCTCTAGTGTTAAATGCCGTTTTCCATTCATCCCCCTCCCTGATGCGGATGAGATTATAAGCACCTCTTAAGTCCAGTTTGGTAAAGATGTGGGCACCTTGGAGGCGATCAAAGAGTTCAGAGATAAGAGGTAGAGGATAGCGGTTCTTTACCGTGATTTTATTAAGACTGCGGTAGTCAATGCAAGGACGTAGGGAGCCATCTTTTTTGGACACAAAGAAAAATCCAGCTCCGGCAGGAGAGGAGGATTTGCGGATAAAGCCCTTTTTTAAATTTTCCTGGATGTACTCAGACATAGCAAGAGTCTCTGGGGCGGACAGAGGATAAATTCTGCCCCGGGGTGGAGTAGTGCCCGGGAGGAGGTCAATAGGACAGTCATAAGGCCTGTGAGGAGGTAGAGTCTCAGCTTGTTTTTTGCAAAATACATCAGCAAAGTCCATATAGGCCTTAGGGAGACCGGTTACAGGAGGAACCACAGGGTCACGGCAGGGAGTACTGGGAACCGGTTTAAGGCAGTCCTTGAAACAAGAGGTACCCCAACTCTTGATCTCCCCTGTGGACCAATCCAGGGTTGGGGAATGGTGTTGAAGCCAGGGTAGTCCAAGGAGAATTTCAGAAGTGCAATTGGGGAGGACCAAAAACTCAATTTTTTCGTGATGAGGTCCGATGCACATTAGGAGGGGCTCCGTGCGAAAACGTATGGTACAGTCCAATCTTTCATTGTTAACACAATTGATGTAGAGGGGTCTGGCGAGACTGGTCACCGGGATGTTGAACCTGTTGATGAGAGAGGCCAAGATAAAATTTCCTGCAGATCCGGAATCCAAGAAGGCCATAGTAGAGAAGGAGAAGGTAGAGGCAGATATCCGCACAGGCACAGTAAGACGTGGAGAAGCAGAGTTGACATCAAGGACTGTCTCACCTTTGTGCGGAGTCAGCGTACGTCTTTCCAGGCGGGGAGGACGGATAGGACAATCCTTCAGGAAGTGTTTGGTACCGGCACAGTACAGGCAGAGATTCTCCATGCGGCGTCGTGTCCTCTCTTGAGGTGTCAGGCGAGACCGGTCAACTTGCATAGCCTCCACGGCGGGAGGCACAGGAACGGATTGCAGAGGACCAGAGGAGAGAGGAGCCGGGGAGAAAAAACGCCTCGTGCGAACAAAGTCCATATCCTGGCGGAGCTCCTGACGCCTTTCGGAAAAACACATGTCAATGCGAGTGGCTAGATGAATGAGTTCATGTAGGTTAGCAGGGATTTCTCGTGCGGCCAGAATATCTTTAATGTTGCTGGATAGGCCTTTTTTAAAGGTCGCGCAGAGGGCCTCATTATTCCAGGATAGTTCTGAAGCAAGAGTACGGAATTGTACTTGCCAACGGAAGAATTACCCTGGACCAGGTTCAACAGGGCAGTCTCAGCAGAAGAGGCTCGGGCAGGTTCCTCAAAGACACTTCGAATTTCCGAGAAGAAGGAGTGTACAGAGGCAGTGACGGGGTCATTGCGGTCCCAGAGCGGTGTGGCCCATGACAGAGCTTTTCCAGACAGAAGGCTGACTACGAAAGCCACCTTAGACCTTTCAGTAGGAAACTGGTCCGACATCATCTCCAAGTGCAGGGAACATTGAGAAAGAAAGCCACGGCAAAATTTAGAGTCCCCATCAAATTTATCCGGCAAGGATAGTCGTAGGCCTGAAGCGGCCACTCGCTGCGGAGGAGGTGCAGGAGCTGGCGGAGGAGATGATTGCTGAAGCTGAGGTAGTAGCTGCTGTAGCATCACGGTCAGTTGAGACAGCTGGTGGCCTTGTTGCGCTATCTGTTGTGACTGCTGGGCGACCACCGTGGTGAGGTCGGCGACAACTGGCAGAGGAACTTCAGCGGGATCCATGGCCGGATCTACTGTCACGATGCCGGCTGGCAGAAGGTGGATCCTCTGTGCCAGAGAGGGATTGGCGTGGACCGTGCTAGTGGACCGGTTCTAAGTCACTACTGGTGTTCACCAGAGCCCGCCGCAAAGCGGGATGGTCTTGCTGCGGCGGTAGTGACCAGGTCGTATCCACTAGCAACGGCTCAACCTCTCTGACTGCTGAAGATAGGCGCGGTACAAGGGAGTAGACAGAAGCAAGGTCGGACGTAGCAGAAGGTCGGGGCAGGCAGCAAGGATCGTAGTCAGGGGCAACGGCAGGAGGTCTGGAACACAGGCTAGGAACACACAAGGAAACGCTTTCACTGGCACGATGGCAACAAGATCCGGCGAGGGAGTGCAGGGGAAGTGAGGTATACATAGGGAGTGCACAGGTGAACACACTAATTAGAACCACTGCGCCAATCAGCGGCGCAGTGGCCCTTTAAATCGCAGAGACCCGGCGCGCGCGCGCCCTAGGGAGCGGGGCCGCGCGCGCCGGGACAGGACCGACGGAGAGCGAGTCAGGTACGGGAGCCGGGGTGCGCATCGCGAGCGGGCGCCACCCGCATCGCGAATCGCATCCCGGCTGGAGGCAGGATCGCAGCGCACCGGGTCAGTGGATCTGACCGGAGCGCTGCAATAGCGAGAGTGTAGCGAGCGCTCCGGGGAGGAGCGGGGACTCGGAGC
This sequence comes from Hyla sarda, assembly GCF_029499605.1. Classification (NCBI taxonomy): domain Eukaryota; kingdom Metazoa; phylum Chordata; class Amphibia; order Anura; family Hylidae; genus Hyla; species Hyla sarda. The sequence continues at coordinate 87,119,407 of NC_079198.1, forward strand.
GCTCGGCGTAACAATAATATTGTTATTACTATGCTCTTTACCCATAGTAGAATTACTGCATATTTACCCCACCAACAACTATCATATGACTACTTTTAAAAGGAAGGAATTTTCGTAGAAAAGGACCACTATAATCCAGGCGCTGCTTAATCCAAAGATGCAAGGATGCAGGGAGGTATTGTAAACCAGAAGCTTTTATTTGTATTACAGCATACAAGTTAAAAGAATCATGACGCGTTTCGGGTTCTATTGCCCCTTCCTCAGATGATCTAAAGGACTACTGACACCAGCAGACCTTATATAGGGACATAATGGAGGTGATCCAGGTCAAAGGGGTGGGCTGACTGTGATGTCACATCCAGTTCATTTACAATTAACATAGTAAAAAATACAAAGAGAAATACACTTTACATACCCAGATGGTATCGCTATATTCATGCAGAATAGAGCTTTATATTAACAGGGAAAAGTATAAGCATAGCTTATATCTATCACCAAATCAGTAGGAAATGTGTCCCGGTAGTGTTACATCAGAGCGAGGCTCCATTAGGGGACCCGTCATGATAGTAAACAGTGTAACATGTGGGGCCAGTTGTAAACATAACAGTCCCAATGTACACAGAGCGCTGGCAGGTTGGCCGATCGCAGCGAGCGCCAGCGTTTCACCGACAAGCGTCTCTATGGACGCGTTGCTAGGCTGACAGCTCTGTGGACACAGAGGCAGCCAATCGGATTGCCGGAGGCGCGGCCTGCGCCAGAGAGCTGTCAGGAGAGCGAGAGGTACGGGCTCATATTGTATCTCCGATCTTACAACTCTAAAGGAAGAAGGGAAAGAAAAAAAGCTGTATTAGCAGACAAAAGGGAAAGGAAAAGAAAACAATTACTATTTACTGAAGAATAGGATGATAGGAGTCTACTTAGCTGCCACCTATAGGGGATGTTAGTGCTCCAGGGGTGTTGCCAAGGGCAACAGCACAGTGATCCCAATACTATATAGATATAGATACACTATGCAGGCTAAGTATTGTGGCTTCAAGTTTAACATAAGGGAACATGTTTTGTAAACCATAAGTCATAGTATATGGGGACATCTTACTCAGAGCACATAAACCACATAATAAGCAATTATAGATGCCATATCATAAATGTAAACAGATCACAAATGCATAAAAACAATATAAATAGAATATAATATAAATAGATAGATGCATAAAAGGCCAATTTAGTATAAATAGATGTAAAATTAATAGTTAATAGATACTATAAATATATAAAAAATTAATAATATCAATATGATCTGAAAAAAACAATTGAAATAGATATGCTGACTTTTCATCTAGTAGTAATAAATATAAAAATATATATATATATGAAAGGTGCATCATGCACTTTAGCATGAAGGGTTTCTTTCTTTTTTTCTTTCTTTATAAATTGCTTCCTATTTTTACAGATTTTTACAGTGCACTTTCCACCATTTCATTAAGACCTGACGGTACCAGGGTCTGGAGTTTGAAAATCCAAAAATTCTCCCTCCTCCTCAATAGATTAAACCGTTGGGGATTATCCAATGCAATACTTTCAATGGCTACAAGTTTGATGCAGCCAAAGTCCGAATGATGATGAGAAACTAGATGCCGTGACACACTATGCAATGTAAAACTAAGGTTAGCGTTGCTACGGTGTTTATTGATCCTGTCTCGCAGGCATTGTGTGGTACGGCCCACGTATTGCAGCCCACAAGGGCACTCTAAAAGGTATATAACAAACCTTGAGGAACAATTGATAAAGGTCTTGATATTAAAAGTCTCATTAGAATTATTTGAACAAAAAGTTTCAGTACGATTTGAAATTGTGTCACAGCACTTGCATCTCGCATGGCCACATTTAAAAGACCCAACCGTAGTTAAAAAGGTTTGGGAATTTTTCTTAGGTATCTTCAATCTACTAGGTGCCAGGATATTCTTGAGTGTCCGGCCCCTCCTGAAGGTGATGCCGGGCTTAGGGGGAAGCAGGGGTTTCAAAAAAGGGTCTTTACATAAAAAGTGCCAGTGTTTGACAAATATTTTGCGAATGGCCTGATTATCTTGATTAAAAGTAGTTATTAAATTACTAGACCATTCAGATGTGGATTTGGGGTCCATGTCACCTTTTTGCGTTCTCGGTGCTAGGCACTCCTGCTAAGTTAAAGGTTTGGCTCTATCTAGGGAGGATTTTACCAATTTTCTTGGGTATTTTTTGGCAGCAAAACGTGCTTCTAGTATCTTACTCTGTTTCTCAAAATCACCCTGTAATGTGCAGTTCCTACGGATTCTTTTGAACTGTCCAAAAGGGATATTATTGAGCCATTTTTTTAAAATGTGCACTACTAAAATCTAAATAGCTATTGCTATCCACCATTTTAAAGTGCGTCTTAGTGCGTAATTTTTTGGCATCGTCATGAAAGATAACCACATCTAAAAACTCTGCATTGTTGGTAAAAATAGACTGAGTAAAACTTAAACCCCATTGGTTTTGGTTCAGGTCATTTAAAAATTCATCAAGCTCCATAATGCCACCATCCCAGATGAAAAAAATATCATCTATGTATCTTCTATATAATTTACAATGGAAAAACAAGGGGTGAGTGTAAATTAATGTGTCTTCAAACAACCCTACAAATAAATTTGCAAAACTTGGTGCCATTTTGGAGCCCATAGCGGTGCCCGTGTCTTGGGAGTATATCTGTTTCTGAAACTCAAAATAGTTATTTACACTTGTATGCTGTAATACAAATAAAAGGTTCTGGTTTACAATACCTCGCTGCATCCTTGCATCTTTGGATTAAGCAGCGCCAGGATTATAGTGGTCCTTTTCTATGAAAATTGCTTCAGTTTCTACAGGAAGATACCCGTCTTCCTGTGACCATCAGGCTTGGCAGCTGATCCCTATCTCTTGATACCCCGGTTGAGGGGTGATATGCGCAATTTCTCCATTTATAAGGTGAGCGGCCATCTTCACTAAAATCCTGGGTCTATTCACCCAGCAAGTGTAGTGGATTCCTCACCTGCCAAGGGTAATACACAAGGCGCTGCCTCCCGGTTGTCTTTTTTTGTCTCCACTTTTATACTTTTAAAAGGGACAGGTGTAGCTGTTGCCATCATGAAAAATACCTTTATCTGGCTTCTATGAAACCCTGGATTACATTTGTTTGTCTTCTAGGTAATAATATATTCCTATACATCAAAAGGCAGCGGAAATGGGCTAATGCATTCCTGCTGACCCGGAAGAAGAGCAATAACTAGCAATACAATTAGAGACAAGCAAGTAGCACCCCTTGCACATCTGAATGAAGGCTATAAGAACCCAATGAGACCACAGACATGTATAGTTTTTTCTTCTCTCACGGAGGAAGAAGCTAGAGGTAAGTCTTATACTCTTACAATCATACCTGGTGCTTCAGGTTTCCTGAGAAATATTAAGGTCAGCTATATACCTGATGCTATTTTTGGTCCCTCAACCGAGCCTCTGGCAACATGATATAAGATTGCGATGGATATGAACATATTACAGCCTCCGGAGACCTGTTTCCCTTAAACTGGGGTAAGTGCGGTAACCGGTGCGGGGAGGCGTGGTCTCGGTGGAGCGTGGTGTTCTGGTCCAAGCGAGGAGGAGGAGCGGCACGCAGGAGGACTCCAACATGGCGCTGGGTCCAGATGCTTAATGAGTTATCTGCGCATGCGCCTGCAGTATTTCCGGCACTGGCCGGATGTGAGTTACGGCGCACTTATTTATTGTTTGGCCGGGATCTGTCAGGGCTGCGCTCAGCCTAGGCAGCAGATCCTTCGACCGATGTAAGGTTTGGTGAGGTTCCTTTTCCCTTATAATGACATCGGGCTGATGCGCATAGCCGCACTGACTGCGGAAGCCCCGCTCTCTGTGCTACGTTTTAAGTATGAGGACATCTATGTATGGTTGTTTTTTATGTTTTTTAAATATGACTCTATATGAGGCAGAGTTGTGAACATATCATAGACTTGCGGCCTAGCATAATATATTTACGTTGCTATCTTCAGAGATTAAAGAAATATATCATGGTTTTAGCCATTTAGTCCAGCATGACCAATATTATATTGGGATTAGTGCCCTTAAAAAAAGGAAATGAGGGCAAACAGACCAAGGTCAGTGTTAGATTTACCATCCTGTGCCATATTAAATTAATAGTATGATGAGGTACCGTATACTGATGTTTTTATATGTGGTGCACAACTATATATGAATTGTTTTTAATATTCAGGATTTCATACACTATGGGAGCAATGTCCAGCCTGATCATTTAAAGCTTAACATCAATGGCACCCTACCTTTACACCAGTGAGGAAATACTACGCAGGTAGTGATCATGGGAAACTACCACCACCATTCTTAAGTGCAACCCCTCATCACTGTGCCAGCCTAAAAGTGTGGGAGGTCTAGAGAAGAATATTAGTGTCATGTGTGTATTGGCCTGTGTTCACATGCAGCTATTGGTTTGGTTGTGTGTGAACAGTTTTATGTTCCCTGTCAAGGAATAGTTAACCCCTTCAGGACAGAGCCCATTTTGGCCTTAAGGACCGGAGCGTTTTTTGCACATCTGACCACTGTCACTTTAAACATTAATAACTCTGGAATGCTTTTAGTTATCATTCTGATTCCGAGATTGTTTTTTCGTGACATATTCTACTTTAACATAATGGTAAATTTTTGTCGATACTTGCATCCTTTCTTGGTGAAAAATCCGTAAATTTGATGAAAAATTTGAAAATTTAGCATTTTTCTAACTTTGAAGCTCTCTGCTTGTAAGGAAAATGGATATTACGAATACATTTTTTTTGGTTCACATATACAATATGTCTACTTTATGTTTGCATCATAAAATTGACGTGTTTTTACTTTTGGAAGACACCAGAGGGCTTCAACGGTCAGCAGCAATTTTCCGATTTTTCACAAAATTTTCAAACTCAGTATTTTTCAGGGACCAGTTCAGGTTTGAAGTGGATTTGAAGGGTCTTCATATTAGAAATACCCCATAAATGACCCCATTATAAAAACTACACCCCCAAAGTATTCAAAATGACATTCAGTCAGCGTTTTAACCCTTTAGGTGTTTCACACGAATAGCAGCAAAGTGAAGGAGAAAATTCACAATCTTCATTTTTTACACTCACATGTTCTTGTAGACCCAAATTTTGAATTTTTACAAGGGGTATAAGGACAAAATTTTTACTTGTATTTGTAGCCCAATTTCTCTCGAGTAAGGACATACCTCATATGTCTATGTAAAGTGTTCGGCGGGCACAGTAGAGGGCTCAGAAGGGAAGGAGCGACAAGGGATTTTGGAGAGTACGTTTTTCTGAAATGGTTTTTGGGGGGCATGTTACCTTTAGGAAGCCCTTATGGTGCCAGAACAGCAAAAAAAAAACACATGGCATACCATTTTGGAAACTAGACCCCTCGGGGAATGTAACATGGGATAAAGTGAACCTTAATACCCCACAGGTGTTTCACGACTTTTGCAAATGTAAAAAAAAAAAAAAAAATTTACATAAAATGCTTGTTTTCCCAAAAATTTTTTATTTTTAAAAAGGGTAATAGCAGAAAATACCCCTAAAAATTTGAAGCCCAATTTCTCCCGATTCAGAAAACACCCCATATGGGGGTGAAAAGTGCTCTGCTGGCGCACTACAGGTCTCGGAAGGGAAGGAGTCACATTTGGCTTTTTGAACGCAAATTTTTCTCTGGGGGCATGCCGCATTTAGGAAGCCCCTATGGTGCGAGGACAGCAAAAAAAAACCCACATGGCATACCATTTTGGAAACTAGACCCCTCGGGGAACGTAACAAGGGGTTAAGTGAACCTTTATACCCCACAGGTGTTTCACGACTTTTGCATATGTAAAAAAAAAATTTTTTTTTTTACCTAAAATGCTTGTTTTCCCAAAAATTTTACATTTTTAAAAAGGGTAAAAGCAGAAAATACCCCCCAAAATTTGTAACTCAATTTCTCCCGAGTACGGCGATACCCCATATGTGACCTTAAACTGTTGCCTTGAAATACGACAGGGCTCCAAAGTGAGAACGCCATGCGCATTTGAGGCCTAAATTAGGGATTGCATAGGGGTGGACATAGGGGTATTCTACGCCAGTGATTCCCAAACAGGGTGCCTCCAGCTGTTGCAAAACTCCCAGCATGCCTGGACAGTCAACGGCTGTCCGACAATACTGGGAGTTGTTTTGCAACAGCTGGAGGCTCCGTTCTGGAAACAGTGGCGTACCAGACGTTTTTCATTTTTATTGGGGAGGGGAGGGGGGCTGTGTAGGGGTATGTGTATACGTAGTGCTTTTTACTTTTTATTTTATTTTTTGTGTTAGTGTAGTGTAGTGTTTTTAGGGTACAGTCGCACGGGCGGGGGTTCACAGTAGTTTCTCGCTGGCAATTTGAGCTGCAGCAGAAAGTTTGCGGCAGCTCAAATTTGGAGCCAGATACTTACTGTAATCCTCCGCCCATGTGAGTGTACCCTGTACGTTCACATTGGGGGGGACATCCAGCTGTTGCATAACTACAACTCCCAGCATGCCCGTTGGCTGTCGGTGACTGCTGAGAGTTGCAGTTTTGCAACAACTGTAGGCACACTGGTTATGTATCACTGTGACCTAACTCAGTGTTTCACAACCAGTGTGCCTCCAGCTGTTGCAAAACTACAACTCCCAGCATGTACGGTGCATGGTGTACGGTGACTGCTGAGAGTTGTAGTTTGCAACAGCTGGAGGCACACCGGTCGTGAAACACTGAGTTAGGTAAAAAAAAAAATCTGAGTTTCACAACCAGTGTGCCTTCAGCTGTTGCAAAACTACAACTCTCAGCAGTCACCGACAGCCAACGGGCATGCTGGGAGTTGTAGTTATGCAACCAGCAGATGCACCACTACAACTCCCAGCATGCACTTTAGCTGTTTGTGCAAGCTGGGAGTTGTAGTTATACAACAGCTGAAGGTACACTTTTCCATAGAAAGAATGTGCCTCCAGCTGTTGCAAAACCATAAGTCCCAGCATGCCCATAAGGGAATGCTGGGAGTTGTGGTGGTCTGCCTCCTGCTGTTGCATAACTACAGCTCCCAGCATGCCCTTTTTGCATGCTGGGAGCTGTTGCTAAGCAACAGCAGGAGGCTGTCACTCACCTCCAACAATCCAGACGCTGCAGGTCAGTCCCGCCGCCGCAGCTGCTCCTGGGGCCCCGATCCCAACAGGGGCGCCGGGGATCGGGGTCCCCAGCACCCGGGGTGCACGTCCCGCACCCGCTCACGTCCTCCAGAAGAGGGGCGGAGCGGGTGCGGGAGTGACACCCGCAGCAGGTGCCCTGATTGGTCGGCCGGTAATCCGGCCGACGAATCAGGGCGATCGTGAGGTGGCACCAGTGCCACCTCACCCCTGCAGGCTCTGGCTGTTCGGGGCTGTCAGAGACGGCCCCGAACAGCCAGTAATTCCGGGTCATCGGGTCACTGGAGACCCGATTGACCCGGAATCGCTGCAGATCACTGGACTGAATTGTCCAACGATCTGCGGCGATCGCCGACATAGGGGGGCATAATGACCCCCCTGGGCGATATGCCGGGATGCCTGCTGAACGATTTCAGCAGGCATCCGGCTCCGGTCCCCAACCGTCTAGCGGTGGGGGCCGGAATTCCCACGGGCGTATGGATACGCCCTCGGTCCTTAAGGACTCGGGATGCAGGGCGTATCCATACGCCCTATGTCCTGAAGAGGTTAAAGGGGTACTCTGGTGAAAACTTTTTTTTTTTTATAAATCAACTGGTGCCAGAAAGTTAACCAGATTTATAAATTACTTCTATTAAAAAATCTTAATCCTTCCTGGACTTATTAGCTGCTGAATACTACAGCGGAAATTCTTTTCTTTTTGTAACACAGAGCTGTCTGCTGACATCATGAGCACAGTGCTCTCTGCTAACATCTCTGTCCATTTTAGGTACTATCCAGAACAGCATATGTTTGCTATGGGGACTTCCTAAAATGGACAGAGATGTCAGCAGAGAGTACTGTGCTCATGATTTCAGCAGACAGCTATGTTTCAAACAGAAAATAATTTCCACTGTAGTATTCAGCAACTAATAAGTACAGGAAGGATTAAGATTTTTTTAATAGAAGTAATTTACAAATCTTTTTAACTTTCTAGCACCAGTTGATTTAAAAAAAAAAGTTTTTCACCGGAGTACCCTTTTAATGCCTTTGGCTTTTTCAGCCAATAGCTCCTAGGGTGTGTCTAGATAAGGATCAGCTCAGCCTAGCCTCAGGGCTGGTGATTAACTTCATTATATCGTGACCTGCTATGATGCTGGACAGGCTGCATGGAGCTCTCGGTGAATCACTCTTTGAGCTTTTAATCTACTTTCTCTGTCTTAGCATGCACTTTGTATTTTCTGGTATTAGCCAATGGTTGTGGCATGCTCTTATTAGATTTTAAGCTGTGTTTGTGTAGTCGGTTTTAGGATTTGTATGTTCTTTTTGCTATGTGTCTGTTCACACTGTGTTTTCGCTTGTATCAGTTTATATGAAGTTTTGTGTTTTATATTTCTGTTTTCCTACTGGGTCAGCTTCTGACCACACTGTGGAGTGTGTCGCTGGCCTGTAGTCTATTTGGATTTATTATTAATGGCTACTTCATTAGTGGAGTGGAGGGTCCAGTTTGTGTGTCCAGTGTGAACAGTATCCTATCTCGTATCCCTGTTACCTGTCCATGGGGACTCCTTGTCTACTGGAGGTGTTTTGAGGGATTGTGATTATTCCTGTCTTGTGTTCAGTGTGAACAGTGTTCTAGAAATATATCCTGGGTTACTATTCATCCCTGTTACCTGTCCATGGGGACTTCATGTCTACTGGAGGTTTTATGGGGACTTAGAGGGTATTGTTATTCCTGTGTATACCGGAGGTTTTTCTAGGGGATTAAGCTTATTCCTGTTTTGTTCTGGAGTATGCTCAGACTTATTTGTTTTTCTGTCTGGTGTTTTGAACTCTATATGTTTATTAGGTCTTTGTTCAGATCTTTGGAGTTCTGTTCATGACTGCTTATTCTATTGTATCCTCTGTTCACGACCACTGAGTCATCTGTTCATGTCCACTGATATAGTGTCCTCTGTAATACTCTCTGATCTGTGTCCTCTGAACTTTATGCTATAGAGTTCTATGTTCCTGTTATGTTTCTGGTTTGTGACCGACTATTTATTAGTATGTGTTTTTAGGCCCCTGCACTTTTGTTCAGAGAGGGATCGGCGCCCAGTTGTTCATCCACCGGTTAGGGTGGATGGGCAAGTAGGCAGGGAGAGCGGTTTTAGGGTCAGTTTAGGGCTCACTCTCCCTGTCCCCTGGTCGGTCTCTGACAATTAGCTACAGTGAATACCCCTTTGATTCAATACAGACAGCCACCCCACTGGACCTAAATTCCATTCACCCACTTTGGATTACTGAAATACTGTACAGAACTTTTAGCTGATTATTAATCCTCACCATCAATTGGATAATGTTGTAATAAAATTGCAGAAGACATGAAAACAGGGCCAGATTAAGGCTAGGCAGGGTAGGCACCAGCCTAGGGGACCATTAAAACGCAGACATGGTACAAGTTAGCAAAATAAACATTCTGTACATTTTCTTTGTGCACAAATGTGAGTCAGCTCACCTCCCCTGGAAACTCTGCACGGATCCGCCTGGACCAGGTGCAAAACGTAGTGAAGAGAGATAAGAATAATCCAGCAGAGTCTTGCAAATTCAGTTTATTGAGTATAAAATCAATACATCAACAGTGGTGGAGCAATACTGGATGCGTTTCGGACGGTCCTTTCAAAGGACAGTTTACCATCTGAAACGCGTCCAGTATTGCTCCACCGCTGTTGATGTATTGATGTTATACTCAATAAACTGAATTTGCAAAACTCTGCTGGATTATCATTATCTCTATTCACTACATTTTCTTTGTGGCCATTTGTCCTTCCATCTGAGGACAAGCTTTGGTGGTAGCACAGTGTCTGTTACACAGTCACAACTTAAAGGGGTACTCCGCCCCTAGACATCTTAGGATATGGGATAAAATGTCAGATCGCCAGGGTCCCACTTCTGAGGATCCCCGGAATCGCCGCTGTGGCACCACGCTATCATTACTGCACAGAGCAAGTTCGCTCTGTGCGTAATGACAGGCGATACAGGGTACGGAACAGCATGACGTCATGGTTCCGCCCCTCGTGACATCACAGCCCGCCCCCTTAATGCAAGTCTATGGCATCCCATAGACTTATATTGAGGGGGCAGGCCATGATGCCACGAGGGGCGGAGCAGTGACGTAACGATGCTCCGTACCCTGTATCGCCTGTCATTGCGCACAGAGCGAACTTGCTCTGTGCAGTAATGAAAGCACGGTGCCACAGCGGCGATCCAGGTCTTCCGAAGCGGGACCCCGGTGATCTGACATCTTATCCCCTATCCTTTGGATAGGGGATAAGATGTCTAGGGGCAGAGTACCCCTTTAAAGATGTGTTTCTGGCAGCTGTTTTAACTAAATAGTATTTTCTCCTTGCACATTCTGTAGGGAAACAAGCTGAAATTATGTTGAAGAAAGCATGGAAAAATGTTCTTAACCCCTCAACAACCCAGTAATGTAATTTATTTTCCACCACAACTTTTATTTTTCCATCTACAGTGCCATGTGAGGGCTTGTTTTTTGCAGGACCAATTGTTTTGTATAACAACATCCCTAATCTTACCATAAAATACACAAGAAAAAAAATGTCTGTGTGAGTTGAAAAAACCCTGTTCATAGTGCAGTAAAATCGACATGTTATTAATACCAAATTTGTGTAGTTTATTTATGTTTTACTACTTTAAAAATAATACAAATGTAAAAATTAACATTCTTCTAACCCCTGGCATAGATCATCCTTTCTGATCACTTTTATTATATTTTTGAGGGCTATGACATGAACAAAAATGAGATTCTTGATTTGGAATGTTTTTTTTACACTTATACCATTCACCGTGCATTAGATTTAGGGGCATAGAACGAGTGTGCCCTTTTCCTAAAGGAGGTGATCTTAATCAAATCCATGTTCAAAAAGAATGTCGTTGGACTCTTGTGTACCTAATGGCCGTAATGAACGCCTTCATTTTAGGTGTTTTTCATAGCATCAACTGTCCCGGCTGGACAGGTACTTCTGGTGATAGGAAGAGAGCGAAGACCGTAGCCGGTCTTAAGGAGTGAGACTTTCACCGGTATTTACTAAGGACACACACGAATGCGGGGCCGTCCTTTTTTTGAATGTGAAAAACCCATGTATTAGCTCCCAACTGGATATTAGAAAAAAAAAAAGTTTTTCTAATATAGACTACCACTGTATGGTTAGGGTCACACTACAGAATCTGCGGCCGGAGATTATACTAAGACCAAGTGGACTTTGCTATCCCATTTTTACCAAACTCAAACTGTAATTCAGAAGCAGAATTCTGGTCAGAAATTCCGTAGTGTGAACCTGGTCTTAGTGTTCACTGACACAGTGGAATCTGTCTGTTCTGTAAATCCATAACTCCAGAATGTAGCCCTGGCTTACATTCAAAACATAAAAATGCTAGATATAAATTATTTTAGCTTTTACAGTATACTACGGTATATTGCCTCCTTTATCTATATTGCAGCAGCTTAAAGAATGGAGCTTTTATGTTTGTGTATTACAGTTAGAGATGAGCGAATCGAAGCTGACAAACCTGAATTCGTTACAAATTTCAGGAAATATTCGATTTGCAACAAATGCGAATATCGCCGCGATTCTATCGCGCAAATCATTTAATTAAACTCCATTTACTGCGGTGCAGGCTCCAGGTCATCTAAAATGGTGGATCCACATGTCAGTACATGGGGCAAGGAACGGTGGGAAGGCAAGACAGGAAGGGAAGTAGTCAGGATGACCCTGAATCACATGCAGGATGCAGCCTGTCAGCAGCCAGTCACCCCTGTGATTTCACAGCCCTATATAATTGGCAGCCATAATTCCGGCTCCTCACTTTTTTACAATACACTGCAGAAGGATCATAGGACGCATAGCCTGTGTTACAGCAGAGAAAAGTGCAGTCCAGCAGCATTTAACATCCTCCTAGTCACATCAGCGTTCTCGTGGATGGAGAGCATTGTTTTTTTCACTGAAAAAATATTTTTTTACTGCAGCTGCAGGCATTAATCTCCCAGTCACCTTCTTCGGCATAGTATTACAGAGAGGGGCAGACAGCTGTGTGTTGCCTCATATATTTCAACAAGCTGCCTCAACTTCATAAACCTTAGCAGAGGAGGCAGGAAGAATTTTTCAGCACAATTCAGTGTCTTTGTTCCACAAAAAAATGATCTGCTGGTTATACTAGTCAGTAGACAGTATAATACCCAGCAGTCTATTCCTAATAGTCTTTGCAGAGTGAAATTTTGTGTTCAGTACACAGCTTTTTTTGGCTGCAGCACTGTTGTGTACTGCTGGTGTTTTACAAAAATATGTTTTTTTTAGGTACTATAGCGCATTTTCTGCCCTCTTAAGTGCATACCGCATACATACATCTAAGTAGTATACTATTTTGTACCTGTTAATCTGTCAAGGGCCTACATACTGGGAAAGGACGGACAAAAGTAATCACCGGCTGGTGTTTTTTCAGAAATAAGTTTTTTTAAGTGTCCTCTACCGCATTTTTCTGCCCTCATAAGTGCATACCTGATAACACATACCTACATCTAAGTAGTGTACTATTTTTACTTGTTAATCTGTCAAGGGCCTACATACTGTGAAAGTCCAGGCAAAAGTACTCACCGGCTGGTGTTGTGCTCAGATACTTTTTTAAGTGTACTGTATTTTACTGCGCTCATCAGTGCATACCACATACCTACATCTAAGTAGTGTACTATGTTGTACCTGTTAATCTGTCAAGGGCCTAGATACTGTGAAAGGTCAGCCAAAAGTGCACACCTGCAGCTGTTCTAGACAAATACTGTTTTAAGCGTAGTGAAGCGTATTGTTCTCCCCTCATATACGCACTAAGTATGTCAGGCAGAGAAGTTCCAGGACGGGCACAGAGGAGTGTCAGAGGCCTAAATCCTTCAGACAGAGGTCGCAGCAGACTAGGGGCGAGTGGCAGCAGGAGTTGTAGCGAGAGGCCTGAGATCCCGTTATCAGCTAGCGGTCGTGTCTCACCCAGCAACCCATCTGCCGTCGTTGATTGGTTAACACGGTCATCCACTTCATCACAAGTGATGTTTGACACACCCAGTCAACAGTTGGTGGGTTCATCAGACACAACCCTCCGTTGGCATGGCCCAAGAGCAGTCTCTGTCCTCCCATTGCCTCTGTCCTATGCTGTTCGCTCCCCTAAATAAGTATCTTATGCTGTGGGTTCAGCTTCACTATTCAGTGAGGATGATCTAATAGAGGACAGTCAGAAGCTACTGCCCAGCCAAGAAGTGGAGGAGAGATCTGCAGCTTCCCCACTAGGCGGGCAAGTAGTGATGAGGAGAGTGACGTGGGGGCTGGTTTTGCCAGCATTCAGGGTCCTGAAGAAGACACTGTTGAGAACCCTGAGGAGGACATCAGTGACGTGCAGACACTTATTGACGATGATCAATCCGATCGCATTTGGGAGCCAGGTGCAGAAGGGGCTTCATCATCAACGGGAGAAGAGAGTTGCCAGTTGCCCGTAAGGCAGCAGCTGAGCCAGCAGGATGGTAGCATGGTTTTCAGTCAGCATGGTGTCAGAAGTGGAAATTCTGGAGCCAAACGTGCCCGGGGAGATCACCTTCTTCGCGGCAGCCTACCTTCCTAGAAGGTAGTGGAACAGGGGTTCCTGGAAACGGCGGCAGTAGCAGTCAATTAGTGCAGACTTTTGGTGGGAAAATCAACTACTCGTGGTGTGGCAGTTTTTAAACAAGCATTCGGAGGAGGTTCATTTAGCCACATGCAAGATATGTTTGCAGAAGGAGATGCGTTGGCAGAAAGTTAAGTGTCCCAATGTTGGCACCACGACCCTGCGTCAACATATGCTTCACCACCATAAAGCAGCTTGGGAGAACCGTGGCTCCGATGTAGTGGTCCAGTCTGCTGTATCACCCAGTAACACGCCGCTCCCTCTTTCAGCCAGCCAAGGCTCCACCACCTTAGCCCGAAGGGAGATCCAGATCCTCCTGCTCCTCCTACTTTTAGTCAGCCATCACGCCATCAATCCATCCGCGAAGCCATGTCCAAGAGACAACAGTATGCGCCCACTCATCCAATGGCGCAGAAGCTGAATGTGCTCCTGTCTAAATTGCTGGTGCTGCAGTCCTTCCTTTTTCATGTGGTGGACTCTGCACCTTTCAGAGCCAAGGTGGACAGTGCCAAGCCGTCATTTTTTTGTGAAGAAGGCATTACCAGCCCTGTACAATTTTGTGGAAGAGAAGGTGGTCCAGTCCTTGAGCCTGTCGGTGTGTACCAAAGTGCACGGCATAACCGACGTCTGGAGCTGTAACTACAGTCAGGGACAATACATATCCTTTACGGCTCACTGGGTGAATGTGGTTCCTTCACAGCCACAACCCCAACTTGGACAGGTAACTCCGCTTCCTCTTCCACACTCTAAGGCCGTTGGTCCTGTGACAGTGTGTGACTCCACCTCCTCATCCTCCACCATGTCCTCAGCCTCCACTGCCCAGACAAGTTTCAGTGGCCCTTCAGGATACCATGTGTGCAGGGCACGGCAGTGTCACGCTGTTCTTCACATGGTTTGCCTTGGCGAAAAGAGTCACCCAGGGGAGGAACTGCTAAAAGTCATTCTTAAAGAAATCAGAGCATGGCTTACTCCACGAAAAACGGAAATGGGAACCATGGTGACTGACAACGGGAAGACAATCTTGCATGTGCTGCGACTGGGAAGACTGAGCCATGCACCCTTCATGGCACACGTGTTCAATCTGGTTGTGAAGCAGTTCCTGAAGTGTTTCCCCAATTTGCAAGACATCCTAACAATGGGAAAGAAACTTTGCATGCACTTCAGCCACTCGTACACCGCTAAGTACACCCTCCTTGATCTGCAGCATGAGAACAGTATCCCCCAACATAGTCTAATTTGTGACGTTGCCACACGTTGGAATTTTACCCTCCATATGTTGGACCGACTGTAGGAACAGAAAAAAGCCATCACCAATTTCTTGATGGTCCAAGCGGATAGGGGTATTCCCCTGTTTAACTTCAATGTGAACCAGTGGAAGCTCATACACGACACCTGCCATTTGCTCAGGCCCTTTGAGGAAGCCACATTATTAGTAAATCGCCAGGATGAACAACGCCATTCCACTGCTTCGTTTTTTACAACACGTGTTAGAAACAATGGCTGGTCAGGACACTGGAGACATGGTGCCTACATCTCACGGCCACATGAGCCCTGTGGGGGCTGAACTGGAGGTGGAGGAGGAGGGGCACACAGGAGCACAGTTTAGGTTTCGCATAATGGGCAGGTTTTCTAGTAATCTGACAGGAGAGGAGGAACAGGAGCAGCATGAGGAGCTAGAGGGTTATGAGGAAGGCGAGACAGAGGACCCAGACACACCGTGGCAGTATGCATTGGAGATGGAGGCAGGGAGTCCCTCCGAGTCACTTGCTCCAATGGCACGATGCATGCTCACTTGCTTGCGAAGTGACAGCCAAATTGTCACCATTTGGCAGCAGGATGACTTCTGGATCTCCACCTTATTGGACTCTTGCTACCGCCACAAAATAGGGGCCTTTGTTATACCCACTGAGAGGGAGGACAAAATGACCTACTACAGAGGCATCCTATGTAGTGTGTTGGCTGATGCCCATCGGCACTATCACCCATCCTCTTGCAGGTCTGAATCGGGGGGCCCCCTGTGCTCACCTTCCACTGCCATGGCTGCTGGGGAGATGTGGGACACTAAAACTTGGGAGTTAAAAGTTAAATTTCAAAATTCTCAATTTAAATGTCAAAATCTTACATTTCTATTTAAAATTCTTAAATTTCAGTGGTCTCCTCATGCTTCTGCCAACTCCAGGCTATGCCATTCAGACACTGTATGGCCTCCTCATGTGTCAGCCAGCTCCAGGCTGTGCCATTCAGCCACCATATGGTCTCTTCATGCTGCCACAAACTCTAGGCTGTGCCATTAAGCCACTATATGGTCTCCTCCTACTGATGCCACCTCCAGGCTCAGTCAGTGTGCTGCCATGTGACATGTGACTCCTTGTTAGATTTGGTCCTTTGTATCCACACGCCGGGGCCCGGGACACTAAAACTTCAGAGTTAAAAGTTCAATTTCAATTTAAAAATCTTAAATTTCTATTAAAAATTCTTAAATTTTAATGGTCTCCTCATGCTTCAGCCAGCTCCTGGCTGTGTCATTCAGCCAATATATGGTTTACTGTTGCTGCTGGGCCTGGGTCTGGGAATAAAAATTTCGTTATGCTAGCACTAGCTACCCTAAATCTTCAATTAAAATTTCTAAATCCGTCTTTTATTCTTAGGAATTGTGAAGCCCTAGTGTCTACTCATGCTGCTGCCAACTCCAGGCTGTAACATTCAGAAACTATATGGTCTCCTCATGCTTCAGCAAACTCCAGGCTGTGTCATTCAGGCAATATATGGTTTACTTATGCTGCTGGGCATTGGTCTGGGAATACATTTTTTAATGATAGCACTAGCTACCCAAAATCTTCAGTTTAAATTTAAGAATTCATATTTTAATCTTAGGGATTGTGAAGCCCTTTTGTCTACTCATGCTGCTGCCAACTCCAGGCTGTGCCATTCAGACACCCTATGGTCTGCTCATGCTTCAGCCACTTCCAGGCTGTGTCATTCAGCCAATATATGGTTTACTGATGCTTCAGCCAGCTCATCTGTGTTATTCAGCAACTAGATGGTTTATTGATGCTGCTGGGCATAGGACATTACCTATATATGTTTATAGTAGCACTAGGTACCATACATCTTCAATGGAAATTTCAAAATAATTTTTTTATTCTTAGAGATTGTGAGGCCCTAATGTCTCCTCACCTGCCGCCATCTCCAGGCTGTGCCATTCAGATACTATACAGCCTCCCCATTCTGCCACAAACTCCAGGCAGTCATTCAGCCACTATATGGTCTACTCATACTGATGCCTAGTGTTGGCCGCGAATATTCGCATTTCAAATTTTTATCGTGAATATCGCAAATTTGCGAATTTGTGAATATATTCGCTCTATATTTGAAATTACGAATATTCACTTTTTTCCATATATTCGCATATGTGAATATTCGCCTATGCGCATATACACATATGTGAATATTCGCGTATGTTTATATTCGCATATGTAAATATTCGCATATTCCTTTTTTTCCATTGTGGGCCAATTAGAATGACGCAAATACACTTGTCAGAGGTTATCAACAACATCCCTAGCAACCAATAGTAAAGTTGCCCACCCCCTCACTGTTTCCTTCGTCAAATATGCGAATATTCACATATGCCAATATGCGAATATAACGAATACGTGGCCAATGCCGCTCATCACTAAGGATGCCACCTCCAGGCTGTCTCAATCCACCACTATATGGTCTCCTCATGCTTCAGCCAACTCCAGGCTTTGCCATTCAGCCACTATATGGTCTCCTCCTACTGATGCCACCTCCAGGCTCAGTCATTGTGCTGCCATGTGACATGTGACTCCTTATTAGATTTGGTCCTTTGAACCCACACGCCTGGGCCTGGGACAGTAAGACTTGGGAGTTAAAAGTTTGATTTCAAAATCCTCAATTTCAATTTAAAAATCTTACATTTTTATTTAAAATTCCTTCATTTCAATGGTAAGACAAAAATAGGAAAAAAGGACATGCGCCCCTAGTGTAATACTTCCAGACCTTAAGGTAAGGGAAGGGGTTAGTATTCCACTTACAGAGTGGTGTTGCGCTATGGGCACAACACCTAAATGAGCTTGAGTTTGAATGTGGTGTGCTGGATGCAGCCTGGATCCTCCGGTATCAGCGTGGCTAGCCGGCATGCCATTTGACCTTTGAACAGTTGCGTATCCATGTCTATTTAAGTTGCTGCCATTTTAATGTTTGTATATGCACATTTGCCTGAGGAAGTGCCCGATCCGGGCAAGAAACGCGTTGCCATAGTGTGCCCAATAAAACTTCTAAATGTATAATGAATGATTATTGAAATCTTCTTCACTGCTGCTAACTGCGCCTATTGAGGATCATCTTTCCTTTCTTGTTCCTTAATTTCAATGGTCTCCTCATGCTTCTGCCAACTCCAGCCTGTGCCAATCAGACACTATGTGGTCTTCTCATGCGTGAGCCAGCTCCAGGCCGTGCCATTAAGCCACCATATGGTCTCTTCATGCTGCCACAAACGCCAGGCTGTGTCATTCAGCCACTATATCGTCTCCTCCTACTGATACTACTTCCAGGCCCTTTTATTGTGCTGTCATGTGACATGTGACTCCTTGTTAGATTTGGTCCTATGTACCCACACGCCAGGACCTGGGACACTAAAACTTGGGAGTTAAAAGTTCAATTTCAAAATCCTTAATTTAAAAATCTTAAATTTAAATTTACAAATCATAAATTTCAATGGTCTCCTCATGCTTCGGCCAACTCCAGGCTGTGCCATTCAGACACTATATGGTCTCCTCATGCTTCAGCCAACTCCAGGCTATGTCATTCAGGCAATACATGGTTTACTGATGCTGCTGGGTCAGGGAATACAAATTTTGTTATGGTAGCACTATCTACCAAAAACCTTTGGTTTACATTTCAGAATTCATTTTATAATCTTATGGATTGTGGAGGCCTAGTGTCTACTCATGCTGCTGCCAACTCTTGACTTTGCCATTCAGACACTATATGGTCTCTTCTTTCTTCAGCCAACTCCAGGCTGTGTCATTCAGGCAATATATGGTTAACTCATGCTGCTGGGTCTGGGAATAACCATTTTGTTAGTGTAGCACTACCTACCCAAAATCTTCAGTTTAAATTTCAGAATTCATCTTTTAATCTTACGGATTGTGAAGCCCTAGTGTCTACTCATGCTGCAGCCAACTCCAGGCTGTGTCATTCAGCCAATATATGGTTTACTGGTGCTGCTGGGTCTGGGCCAAAAATTTTTATGGTAGCACTTGCTACCCTAAAATTTGTCTTTTATTCTTAGGGATTGTGAAGCCTTGGTGTCTACACATGCTGCTGCCAACTCCAGACTGTGCCATTCAGATACTATATGGTCTCCTCTTGCTTCAGCTAACTCCAGGCTGTGCCATTCAGCCAATATATGGTTTACTGATGCTGCTGGGTCTGGGCCTAAAAATTTTTTATGGTAGCAAAGATACCTTAAATATTCAAATTACATTTCAAAATTTGTCTTTCAATCTTAGGGATTGTGAATCCCTAGTGTCTCTTCATGCTGCTTCCAACTCCAGGCTGTGTCATTCAGCCAATATATTGTTTACTGATGCTGCTGGGCCACGACGGTTTGGGCCTAATTTTTTTTTTATGCTAGCACTAGCAACCGTAAATCTTCAATTTTTAAATTTCAAAATTCATCTTTTATTCTTCGGGATTGTGAAGCCCTAGTGTCTACTTATGCTGCTGCCAACTTCAGGCTGTGCCATTCAGACACCATTTGGACTCCTCATGATTCAACCTCCTCCAGGCTGTGTAATTCAACAAATATATGGTTTACTGGTGCTGCTGGGCCTGGGCCTGGACCTAAACATTTTTATGGTAGTACTAGCTACCATAAATCTTCAATTTAAATTTAAAATCAATTTTTTTATCTTAGTGATTGTGACGCCCTAGTGTCTACTCATGCTTCAGCCTCATCCAATCTGTGTAATTCAGCCACTATATGGTCTCCTCATTCTGCCAACACCTCCACGCTGTGTCATTCAGCCACTACATGGTCTCCTCATGCTGCCAACACCATTACGCTGTGTCATTCAACCACTATATGGTCTCCTCATACTGATGCCACGCTCTGTCATTGTGCCGCTCTGCGGCAGTGATTCTAAAAGGGATACCTGTAATCTGCATGTCATTCTGAATAACAGTATTATTTCACTACCCCAGCACAATCCATATGCGTGCTAGAACACAGCAAAGTGTTCTACACCCCTATTGAGGCTCTCTGCAGGTCAGAAATAGCCGTTTTTAATATAGATTTGCCTCAAATAAATTCGGATCAATCCAAATTTTTTCAAAAAATTCGGCCGAATCAAATTACTAAAAAATTTGCTCAGCTCTAATTACAGTATATTTAGGTTTGATAAAATTCATGTCACATGTATCAGAAATTCCTGGTACTCACTGTTTGCAATATACATATGCACTGTGAATGACTATGACTTTCCTTATCTGCTAGTAAAACCACAAGGACAAAAACATTTTCCGGAAGGTTTATCTCATTGTCTTTCCAGATATGTTTACCTCTTTTAACACAACATCGCTTTCTAAAATAATCCCTAGTGTTATTATTGATAGGAAGATTGTTTGTTGAAAGTCTAAAATATAGATTATAGTGTTTGTGAGGAATGAAAGCTGAAATAAACATAAGCTTATGCATCCGCAGAAAAAGACACAGGCTGTTCTGGAACTTTCAGGTAATATTGTTGGTTATCACAGGATTAAAGTGTATTAGGCTTCGATCTCAACTACATCTGAGGCTGCACATGAATTTTACTCTATTTGACAAAAAAAAATGCAGCTTTTCTTTTTTTTGACCCACAATTTTTTCTTCCTACATTGCAACATCAGTGAATAACAAGGGGGAGGAGATCATATTGTGAATAATCTATTACCTATATATAAAGTAAAAATGTTAATACATAGTCACCACCACACATTTATTTAATAAAATATTTAGCACAATTTTTTTTAATACATTTTGAGCTTTATCTATCATTTTCCCTTTATTATTATTATTATTTCTATCTTTATTTTCTCATTTTATTTAATCTTTTTGTATTTATTTTATACACACACACACACACACACACATATATATATATTATATATATAACCTGGCATGGCCTGAGCCGCATGGCCTTGTACCTGAGGCTACACAGCCCCCCGCTCTACAGAATTCTTATTGCTCCCTCTTGCAGCTCTCTTGACTTTGAGCCTGAAAAAGGGCTCTGGAAGCCAGAAATGTTGCTATTTTGACACTTTTATTTTTGGGGATTACAGTAAAATTACAGTGAGCACAGAGGAGTGCTATCAGACAGGAGAGAGCAAAGAGGAGTGCTATCAGACAGGAGAGAGAATAGAAAAGTACTATCAGGAGAGAATGCAGACGAGTGCAATCAGACAGGAGAGAGCACAGAAGAGTGCTATCAGACAGGAGAAAGCATAGAGGAGTGCTATCAGACTGCAGAGAGCACAGATGAGTGCTATTAGACTGAAGAGAGCACAGAGAAGTGCTATCAGACTGGAGAGAGCACAGAGGAGTCCTATCAGACAGGAGAAAGCACAGAGGAGTCCCATCAGGAGACAGCACAGAGGAGTGCTATCAGACAGGAGAGAACACAGAGGAGTGCTATCAGACAGGAGAGAGCACAGAGTAGTCCTATCAGACAGGAGAGAGCACAGAGGGGTGCTATCAGACAGGAAAGAGCACAGAGGAGTACTATCAGACAGGAGAGAGCACAGAGGAGTACTATAAGACATAAGAGAGCACAGAGGAGTACTATCAGGCTGGAGAGAGAACATAGGAGTCCTATCAGACAGGAGAGAGCACAGAGAAGTGCTATCAGACAAGAGAGAGCACAGAGGAGTCCCATCAGACAGGAGGGAGCACATAGGAGTCCTATCAGACTGGAGAGAGCACAGAGAAGTGTTATCAGACAGGAAAGAGCACAGAGGAGTACTATAAGACAGAAGAGAGCACAGAGGAGTACTTTCAGACAGGAGAGAGCACATAGGATTCCTATCAGACAGGAGAGAGCACAGAGGAGTCCTATCAAACAGGAGAGAGCACAGAGGAGTACTATCAGACAGGAGAGAGCACAGAGGAGTGCTATTGATAGGGATGACCCTTATGTTTCTGATTACCAACCAATATTTTAATACTGAAATGCCAATATGCCATTGCTGATGCTCGAGGAAAATATTTGTTACGCTACCCTCAACCCATAAACAGTCTTTATTTGCTTTCAATTGTCAATATATATATATATATATATATATATATATATATATATATATATATATATATTAATACTGATATATTTATATGTCATTTCTAATGCTGAATGCATTTCTATTTGTTGAACTATGCACCACTTTTCTGAATAACCTTGGATCAACGCCAGACAGCCCAAAATGCTAAATACAAAACATTTCATTCTATCGCTTTGCCTGTAACTGAGATTAACCTTGGAATGAAGATTATGAATACAGGAGGTCTAAACATTGGACTTCGTGGAAAGATGAAGAAATCTCAAGCTAGAACTCTCACAAGATAAAAGACCTATGTTTCGCCACAAATGACTTACTCAAAATATTATCTGTTTGTGTTTCTGGACTGAAACCTTGTAATGGCGTCCCTCAGGAGTATTAAGACAAAACATCTGATGAGCAGAGAACTTTTTACAAGAAATTAATGGACACTAGATATGCAAGAATTTTACGGACGCAATATTTGAACAACCAATCAAAATGTAATATGCTAATTGTGATGTCATAATTTACCCTCCTACTTTGCAATGTTAAACCCAACTGTTTCTTCCTGAATAAAGTAGTACTTGTTACGATTCGGCAGGCTGGAGGTGGATCCTCTGTGTCAGAGAGGGATTGGCGTGGACCGTGTCAGTGGACCGGTTCTAAGTTGCTACTGGTATTCACCAGAGCCCGCCGCAAAGCGGGATGGTCTTGCAGCGGCGGTAGCAACCAGGTCGTATCCACCGGCAACGACTCAACCTCTCTGACTGCTGGGATAAGGCAAGAGCAAGGTCGGACATAGCAGAAGGTCAGGGCAGGCAGCAAGGATCGTAGTCAGGGGCAACGGCAGGAGGTCTGGAACACAGGCTAGGAACACTCAAGAAAAGGCTTACACTGGCACAAGGGCAACAAGATCCGGCAAGGAAGTGCAGGGGAAGTGAGGTAATATAGCCAGGGAGCAGGTGGAAGCTAATTAGGCTGATTGGGCCAGGCACCAATCATTGGTGCACTGGCCCTTTAAATCTCAGAGAGCTGGCGCACGCGCGCCCTAGAGAGCGGTGCCGCGCGCGCCAGAACATGACAGCCGGGGACCGGGACAGGTGAGTGACTTGGGATGCGATTCGTGAGCAGGCGCGTCCCGCTATGCAAATCGCATCCCCGCCGGCAGAGTCAGTGCAGCGCTCTGGTCAGCGGGTCTGACCGGGGCGCTGCAGAGAGAGGAACGCCGCGAGCGCTCCGGGGAGGAGCAGGGACCCGGAGCGCTCGGCGTAACAGTACCCCCCCCCTTGGGTCTCCCCCTCTTTTTGGAACCTGAAAATTCTTTAATCGAGAAGACATCTGAGGACCCGGAGACAGGAGTAGCTTTCTCTAGGCACTTGACTTCAAAGGGTCCAAGATAACGTGGTCCCAGATTAAAACTGGGGACACGGAAGCGGATATACTTGGCAGAGAGCCACACAAAGACAGGAGGAGTTCTTCTTTTTTTGTTGGCATGCTTCTTCATCCGGGATGAGGCTTGTATGAGGGATTTTTGAGTCAAGACAGTGGAGAAGCCCCGGGAAACCTTGCTCTTGCCTTATCCCAGCAGTCAGAGAGGTTGAGCCGTTGCCAGTGGATACGACCTGGTTGCTACCGCCGCTGTAAGACCATCCCGCTTTGCGGTGGGCTCTGGTGAAAACCAGTAGCAACTTAGAACCGGTCCACCGACACGGTCCACGCCAATCCCTCTCTGACACAGAGGATCCACCTCCAGCCTGCCGAATCGTAACAAGTACTACTTTATTCAGGAAGAAACAGTTGGGTTTAACATTGCAAAGTAGGAGGGTAAATTATGACATCACAATTAGCATATTACATCAACAGCGGGCAAACCAGAAGGCGTGGGAGTGGGGAGGGAGGGAAGAGGGTGAAGCTTGGCATGGGGCAGAGTGTTAACAGGACGGGGGCTATGAGGAGGAGACACAGCATAGTCCAGATAGGCCTTGGAGAGACCAGGTAAAGGAGGAGACACTGAGGTTTGACTGACGGGACTGGGAGCAGACGTGAGACATTTTTTGTGGCAAGAAATACTCCAGCTCTTGATCTCCCCGGAGGTCCAGTCAAGGCTAGGAGAGTGGCGTTGGAGCCATGGCAGACCGAGGAGGACTTCAGGGGTGCAGTTGGACAAAACAAAAAGTTCAATTTTTTCGAGATGCAGTTTAATGCTCATGAGCAGGGGTTCTGTGCGGTAACGCACAGTGCAGTACAGACGAAAATTTTTATATCTGCAGCGAGTCCTCTCTTCAGGGGGCAGGCGAGACCAATCCACTTGCATAGCCTCCTCGGCGGGAGGCACAGGGGTAGATTGCAAAGGATACTGTGAGAGAGGTGCTCCGAGCGGTGTGGCCCATGGCAGGGCCTTCTCAGACAGGAGACCACGGCAGAGTCTAGAGTCCCCATCAAATTTGTCCGGCAGGGACAAGTGGGGGTTGGGTGCGGCCGCTCGCTGCGGAGGAGGTGTAGGAGCCGGCGGAGGAGATGGTTGTTGCTGTAGCAGCTGCTGTATCTGTGACTGAAGTTGCTGTGTCACGGTGGTCAAGTACGACAGCTGGTGATCTCGTTGGGCGATCAGTAGGGATTGCTGGGCGATCATCGTGGAAATGTCGGCGAGACTTGACAGCGGCACCTCAGCCGAATCCATGGCCGGATCTACTGTTACGATTCGGCAGGCTGGAGGTGGATCCTCTGTGTCAGAGAGGGATTGGCGTGGACCGTGTCGGTGGACAGGTTCTAAGTTGCTGCTGGTTTTCACCAGAGCCCGCCGCAAAGCGGGATGGTCTTGCAGCGGCGGTAGCAACCAGGTCGTATCCACCGGCAACGGCTCAACCTCTCTGACTGCTGAGATAGGCATGGTACAAGGGATAAGGCAAGAGCAAGGTCGGACGTAGCAGAAGGTCAGGGCAGGCAGCAAGGATCGTAGTCAGGGGCAACGGCAGGAGGTCTGGAACACAGGCTAGGAACACTCAAGGAAAGGCTTTCACTGGCACAAGGGCAACAAGATCCGGCAAGGAAGTGCAGGGGAAGTGAGGTAATATAGCCAGGGAGCAGGTGGAAGCTAATTAGGCTGACTGGGCCAGGCACCAATCATTGGTGCACTGGCCCTTTAAATCTCAGAGAGCTGGCGCGCGCGCGCCCTAGAGAGCGGAGCCGCGCACGCCAGAACATGACAGCCAGGGACCGGGACAGGTGAGTGACTTGGGATGCGATTCGCGAGCGTGCGCGTCCCGCTATGCGAATCGCATCCCCGTCGGCAGAGTCAGTGCAGCGCTCCCGGTCAGCGGGTCTGACCGGGGCGCTGCAGAGAGAGGAACGCCGCGAGCGCTCCGGGGAGGAGCAGGGACCCGGAGCGCTCGGCGTAACAGTACTATTTTGGGAGTACCAGAGCTTCCAGCCAAGAAAGAGTGTATACCAACATATCCTGTGTGGTGTATATCTTTTTTTGTCAACACTTGGCAAAGTGTATAGAAGCCCGGTCAATCACATTTGGAAAGCCCCCACTCGATCCATCCTTCACACTATCAGTCAGGAGAGAGCACAGAGGAGTGCTATCAGACAGGAGTGAGCATAGAGGAGTACTAGCCCCCCCCCCCCCTTATAGACTTTGTCCATGCCTGTGCTTCAGCTTGGACAAAGCCATGATTTTATAAGCCATGACTTCTATAAAAAAGGAAATAACATTTTCTTATGAAGTATATTAGAAAGGTTAATGTTTTACCAAGATGTACAATATATAAAACATTTTTGTATCTGACAGTGCACATTTAAAGTTACGTTCATAACACAGTAGTTCTTATTTTCCTATTTTAGACACATTTGTTGCCATAAAGTAAAAATGTTCAGCCCTTGAACAACCCCTCGTATGCTAAACCAGCAGAGAGGAAATGACAGAAGTTTGATTAAGTACTGCTAGCAACATTTAGGCTTATGCTACATGGCAACATATGTCTGTTTTGCATCCTCTTTGACAGCATTGTTCTTCTGTTTTGTTTGTCCCACCATCCATGATATTATGCCACTGACGCTAGGCTATAGTCATGTCAGTTATGTCATGTCAGGTAAACGTCAAGAAATGTTTCAGAATGTGATGAATGAGATGTTACTTTATGACTCCTTTATAACTAACACAGATGTACATGCCGAGTATTGTGTCTAATGGGTAATCCTGCTGTCATCCAGTTCCAACACCTGCTCTGGACATGGTTGTTAGTTCTGAGTACAGAGGTGAGTACTGGATGATAGATTGTCCCCATTAGCCAAATGTGGTGAAACCCTTTCAGACACATTGCACATTCTAAGGCTGAATATATTTCATGGTATTTTGTTGTGTACTTAATGCTTTATTTTTTTTTATTTTTTTATGATCTAAACAGGACTCTAAAGTAATAATAAAGACAAAAAGATTAAATAAAATGAGAAAATAAAGATAGAAAAAAATAATAATAATAAAAAAGGGAAAATTAAAGATAAAGCTCAATATATATTTTATAGTTTTTATGATAAATACTTTATTATATAAATGTGTGGCCGTGACTATGTATTTACATTTTTACTTTATATATAGGTAATAGATTATTCACAATATGACCACCTCCCCCCTTGTTATTCACATTTATGCATTATGAATTGAAGGTTTTCTAAATATTTATGCATTCTGAGTCTTTAACACTGATGTTGAAAAGTAAGAAGAAAAAATTGTGGGTCAAAAAAAGAAAAGCTGCAATATTTTTTTGTCAAATAGAATAAAAATCATGTGCAGCCTCAGATGTTGTTGAGATCGAACACCCCCAGGAAAGGCAGGGGGAGAGAGGCCGTCACTGCCCGCTTCTCTCCCCTGCCTTTCCTGGGGTCTAGAGCCCTGCTGCCGGCCCTTCTCTCCCCCTGGCTATCGGCGCCGCTGCCCGTTCTGTCCCCCTGACTATCGGTGCCGGCGCCCCATTGCCGGCGCCGATAGCCAGGGGGAGAGAAGCGGCGCCGACAGCCAGGGGGAGAGAAGGGGCAGCGGCACCCATTGCCGGCGCCGCTGCCCCGTTTCCTCCCCCATCCCCGGTGGCATAATTACCTGATGCCGGGGTCGGGTCCGCGCTGCTTCAGGCCTCCGGCATGCGTCCCCTGCGTCGTTGCTATGCGCTGCACGGCGCAGCTGGCTATCGGTGCCGGCAATGGGGCGCCGGCACCGATAGTCAGGGGGACAGAACGGGCAGCTGCGCCGATAGCCAGGGGGAGAGAAGGGCCCGCAACAGGGCTCTAGACCCCAGGAAAGGCAAGGGGAGAGAAGCGGGCAGCGACGGCCTCTCTCCTGCTGCCTTTCCTGGGGGTGTATCGGGGTATACACGCGCACACACGCACCCTCATTTTACCATGGATATTTGGGTTTTTTACCCAAATATCCTTGGTAAAATGAGGGTGCGTGTTATAGGCCGGTGCGTGGTATGCCCCGATAAATATGGTATTTATCAACTGCTTTCAGCCTGTCGATAAATTTCTTTCATGTAAGCAATTTTTCTTTTTTTGCTTTGGTAGTGGCTTTTTCTGCTCCATGTCTGAGCTGGAGTAAATTTAGGTTTTTTCATGTAATGCGACTTTTTTGCGACTTTCGCACTTGATAAATCTCTGACCACTGCAAGTCAAAAATCACTTTTTGCTTTGGTAAGCAAGATTTTTATTTTTTGCTTAGGACACTGCACAATCAAAAAGTCGCAGAAAAAAGAGAGTAGTCCAACAATTTTAAACCAAAAAAAAACTACTAAATGCTTTGATAAATGTCCCCCTTTATTCCTGTGATAACCAACAATATTACCTGAAAGTTCCAGAACAGCCTGTGTCTTTTTCTGCGGATACATAAGCATAAGCTTATGTTTATTTCAGCTTTCATTTCTCACAAACACTATAATCTATATTTTAGACTTTCAACAAACAATCTTCCTCTCAATAATAACACTAGGGATTATTTTAGAAAGCAATGTTGTGTTAAAAGAGGTAAACATATCTGGAAAGACAATGAATTAGATAAACCTTCCTGAAAATGCATTTGTCCTTGTGGCTTTACTAGCAGATAAGGAAAGTCATAGCCACTCACAATGCATATGTATATTGCAAACAGTGAGTACCAGGAATTTCTGATACACACGTGACATGAATATTATTTTTGCTTAAATGATGAAAAAAAATAATCAAAAACATAATTTTATTATTCAGAGTAATGTAAAAAAAAAAAAAAACACAGATGCATAGTAGCTCTGCTATTTTGTTTTTTAGGTGGTAAGAAGAGCAAATGCTCCAGAAAAACAAAAAATAGTTGTGGATAGAATTTTTTTTACATGAATTGGACGCATTATCACAAGGATGCAGGACACAAATGTAACTTGAGTCCATGCTCCTGTTCATACAGGTGGGTTAGGGCAGGTATTTTATTATTTTTTATGTTTTTATGTTTTGATGTTATTTTGTTATTATTTTGTAATTTTATGGGGTGTTCATAAAATATCAAAAAGATTACATGGGAAAGTAGTAAAAGAAAAGACACAAAAAAACTGTCTTTAATTGCTCCTGGTGCTTGAGCTTAGACAGGTCACTGCTAAGGCCAATAACTAATTGGGCAGTTCCTCCAAGGTTGGCAAGTCATTAAAGGTAGAATGAAATGGATGATAATACTTAGGTATAATACCTCAATTGTCTTAATCAGAGAGATTCTATGATGTTTAATACAGGCAGATCGCTCAAAACTTACTGAATTTAAAGGAGATACCATATTTTTCGGCGTATAACACGCACTGGCATATAATAGGCACCCCCATTTAAGTAAAAAAAATAAAATGTTAAATAAATGACTTGGACTAAATGCCACATCATCCCCCCAACTTCATTTTCTTCTGCATCTGTTTGGTCCCGTCCCCTCCAGTGCCACATGATTCCTTCCCTTTTATCAGTCCCTGTGCCACATTTACCCCTCTCATCGCCACCACCCATGTCTCATCATTTCCCCCTGTCATAGCCCACCATTAGCCATACAGACATTAAGCATTTAGTACCTTCCCCCACCATCATTACCCCCTGTCTCATCATGTCCCCCATCATTCCCCCTCATCCTCCCCCCACCCTGTCTCATCATCCCCCACCCTGTCTCATCATGTCCCCCATCACCCCCCCATCATCCCCCCACCCTGTCTCATCATCCCCCACCCTGTCTCATCATGTCCCCCATCATCATCCCCCTACCCTGCCTCATCATGTCCCCATCATCATCCCCCCACCCTGTCTCATCATGTCCCCATCATTCCCCCTCATCATCCCCCCACCCTGTCTCATCATGTCCCCCATCATCCCCCCTCATCATCCCCCCACCCTGTCTCATCATGTCCCCCATCATTCCTCCTCATCATCCCCCCCACCCTGTCTCATCATGTCCCTCATCATTCCCCCCTCATAATTTCCCCGTCTCATCCCCCCATCATCCCCCCCTCATTATTTCCCCCTGTCTCATCCCCCATTGTCATTTCCCCATCTCATCATCCCCTCATCATCCCCCCTCATAATTTCCCCCTGTATCATCCCCCCCTCATCATTTCCCCCTGTCTCATCCCCCCATCATCCCCCCCCTCATCATTTCCCCCTGTCTATCATCCCCCCATCATGTTCCTCCTATGGCATCCAGTGGTCTTCAACCTGCGGACCTCCAGATGTCGCAAAACTACAATTCCCAGCATGCCCAGACAGCCAACTGCTGTCCGGGCATGCTGGGAGTTGTAGTTTTGAAACATCTGGAAGTCCGCAGGTTGAAGACCACTCTTCCCCTTTCCTTACTTGACTGCGCTTCGGCTGTCTTGCGGGGTCAGTGTAGCAGATGAGTTACGTCCTCTCCCGGCTTCTCTGTGCTGCATCACCGATGTCATTTTTCGGCGGCGACTACAGGAAGTGAAGTGATGCTGCACAGAGAAGCACGTAGCTCATCTGCTTCACTGACTCCGTAAGACACCCCCCCGCCTGACCTGCCGAAGCGCAGACAGGTAAGGATGATAAAGAAAACAATAAAAAGCTGGGAAAGGGGGAATGATGAGGGAGGGGAAGGGAGGGAGGGAGGGGGAATGATGAGGGAGGGGGGAGGGAGGAAGGGGGAATGAAAAGTGAAACTCACTTGTCTCCCGCACGATCCACAGGTACTGGTGGATTGTGCGGGAGATGCTGATTAAAAGGCTGGGCAGATCCGGACAAGGTAGGGCTCATTTTAATCAGCGTCTCCCGCACTATCCACCACACTAGTACCTGTGGATAGTGCGGGATGAAAACAAGTGACAGTGCGGGGAGGAGACGCCGCTGGTCACTGATTTAAAGTGGCCGCGGCCGTGCCGTTAATACTTAACAAGCAGACGCTGCTGTGGCCGCTTTAAATCAGTGACCAGAAGACTTATCGGCGTATAACACGCAGGCAGGCTTTTTGCCCTAAATTTAAGTTTTAAAAGTACATGTTATACGCTGATAAATACGGTATGTGGAAGTGTCTGTACGCGGGGGGTCCGACCGCTAGGACCCCCCACGATCTCTCATACGGGGCCCCGGCTCAGGCCCGGTGGATATCTTCTTTAAATCCTTTTGGACCTTTGAAAATTATTTTCTAGTGAAGAATATATAGAATTTCTAGCAACATAAAATAATTGATGAAATAATAACTAAAAAATAATTAATAATGATAAACATTAGCGAGAGAAAATGTTGCCTGCACACAGATACATTTTATATTAGTCTCACATCCTAAGTGCAGTATATCTCTACATGGATGCTGTGTATTGTTGGTGGAAGGAAATAGGTAAAGCTTTTCCAGGAATAATGTTTGAAGCAGATAAAAAATGGCCTTCTAAAAATATTCATAAATCCAGCTCAAATATCAAATATTTCTTTCTGCCATACCGTACACATGACAGGAATACTTGCAGATAAATCAGCAATATCATGTTATTCATGTTTCTTACAGTTCAGGAAAGATTGTGTTCCCAGTATTCTATATAGACTACAATCCAAATCCAATGCACAATACATCTTTTTTCATATATCCATATCAATAGTTGTGTATACTTAATTCGCAATTCTAGATAGAGCAGCTTTAGCTATGTCATGAACGCTGCTGCATATCAGAGGAGTCTGACTGTATCCAAGCTGTTTTATGATATGTGTTCATGTGTTTATGCAGCATTAAAAATAATGCATACATTTGTGGTTGAGACCATTGTGTTAGAGATATCACAATAATCAGCATATGTTTCTAGACATTATAATGCCTAACAGACAAAATTGTCCATGCTTTCTTTAAATATATTTTAAGAACAAAATAATGGTGGATGGCAAACATTGCTTAATATGTTTAAGTTGATACATATGCAATATATTTGCAATTTCCTAACTAGAGAAAAGCACCAGCAGGAGAGTCATGGACCATGACCCACTCCCATACCATTGACTACAAATGTTTTATTTTTATAACATTTAAGCTTAGGGAGTCTGCAATAAATTACACATCTCTAACCAGAATATGCAGCCAATACTCCACTTGACTCTGGTTGGCATGGTCTAGGGTAGCCCTATGACTCGGCATCCAGAGAATCAGGATGCCTTTGCAGAGTGCTGATATGAGGTAAGGGCGGGGGTCATTAGACCTCAACCATCCAGATAGATACCAGTAATGTGACCCAGCACAGCTTTTCCAGCTTTTACCTAGTAGAATAGTTGGGTGGTTGAGTACAAAAAATCTTTTGTATTTTAGGTGATGAAGGTCAATGTAACCTTATTTTCTAGTTTATGTCTGCAGTGTTATGCATAAACTGAGGTCTACAGCATGCAGAGGGGTTAACTGTTGTCAAATTGCATTGAATTTGCATTAAGGGATTTAGTCACAAAAGACCGCTAACCAATGAAAGCTGACACCAGTCCCAATTCCACCTCTATTCCTACTCAGAACCCAAATTTAGTTAGTTTAATCTAGCCCTAGCAATAAGCAGGAATGTATGTGTCACGATTCGGCTGGCTGGAGGTGGATCCTCTGTGCCAGAGAGGGATTGGCGTGGACCGTGTCGGTGGACCGGTTCTAAGTTGCTACTGGTATTCACCAGAGCCCGCCGCAAAGCGGGATGGTCTTGCAGCGGCGGTAGCAACCAGGTCGTATCCACCGGCAACGGCTCAACCTCTCTGACTGCTGAGATAAGCGCGGAACAAGGGAGTAGACAAGAGCAAGGTCGGACGTAGCAGAAGGTCAGGGCAGGCAGCAAGGATCGTAGTCAGGGGCAACGGCAGGAGGTCTGGAACACAGGCTAGGAACACACAAGGAAACGCTTTCACTGGCACAATGGCAACAAGATCCGGCGAGGGAGTGCAGGGGAAGTGAGGTATAAGTAGAGAGTGCACAGGTGAAGGTACTGATTAAAACCTGCTGCGCCAATCAGTGGCGCACCGGCCCTTTAAATCGCAAAGACCCGGCACGCGCGTGCCCTAAGGAGTGGGGCCGCGCGCGCCGGGACAGCACAGACGGGGAACGGGTCTGGTAAGGGAATCGAGATGTGCATCGCGAGCGGGCACGTCCCGCATCGCGAATCGCATCCCGGCTGGGAGCAATATCGCAGCGCACCCGGTCGGCAGGTCTGACCGGGGCGCTGTGAATAAGAGAACGCTGTGAGCGCTCCGGGGAAGAGCGGGGACCCGGAGCGCTCGGCGTAACAGTATGTCTTTCTCCTCAGCTCTATCATGCTTGGGGAGACCAAAGTTTAGTGAGCCTTGATACAGTTATGTCATGCATACCTCCTACAAATATGCCACATATTAATCACAAGTCTTTTCTGCAACAAAGTCATTCCTGAACCCAGTTCCAGCCTAGAACGAGGATACAGCATATGTTTATACTTCAAGAGGTTTAACTGAACAAGGGCTTTGCTGTGTTTCACTGGGTATTTTATTAGTCTCTGGTTGGACCCATACCAGCCATTCTGCCAAGTCAGGGAGGACTTCCCCAAGATATGTATATGTATTTTAGGGGATTGCCTTAGGATTTAAGTAAAATTTTAAGGGATTGTCCAGCAAATATCTTTTTAAAGAAATACAACCAGGCTGCCCGATACAATTAAACAAACAATCCTTTATTTACCTCCCTCGCTCCCCTGCAGCCTCCACTATCACAGTGCCTATTCTCCTCTAAACTTCCCCTCTTGGTATTGACAATATATCACATTGTCGATTAGCCAATCATGGCTGAAGCAGAACAATGCTGTGGTCAAGGATTGGCAGAGTGGCAATTTGATGGATTGACCACAGCTCTAGGAAGTGAAGTTCAGCAGAGATTGGGCCAGAGATGTAAGTAGGACTTTCATTTATCTATCACTCAGCCTGGGCAAACTTTTTACTGGACAGCCCCTTTAATATGTTAGAAGGAACCCTGGCTTCAAATGTCTCATTCCTGGGCTTTAAGTGTGGGAAAAGGTTCTTCTTAAAAAGGTGTGTGAGACACAGAAAAAATATTGGATTGAAAGCACACAGCTACATGACATACACCTTATGGAGAGACTATTACCTTCAATGTAGCCCACAGCTAGTTTGCCCTTGTGCTCGTCACAACAGGAGAACTTGTTAGGAGCTAAACAGTATTTAGGAACATAAACAGTAACAGTCCAGAGGTCAGAGGCCAGGAGGTCATGTATATACAGAATAAGAAGCCAAGGGGATAATAGGTAAACAGTTCACTAACTCAATCCAAGAGGTCACATATAATCAGAATCTAAGGGGTTAACAGTTAAACTGTTCCTTAACCAAAGCCAGGAGGTAACGTATTTTCAGAATCTGTAGACAAAGGGTTACTGGGGGAACGGTCTAAAAGGTCAGAAGACTCAAAAACACAGTGGAACACAGAATAAGTCAAGAGATATAACAAAATTACCTAAAATCACCTTCTGAAGGTAGTCACCTGATTTAAATTGACCACCCAATAGCAGGATTGGACACCAAGGATTGGACACCAGGGATTAGACTGACTGGCTCATCATCCACATACACTGATGTGCCAACTAGCCCTGAGTACTGACAGGCCAATGGCCATAGGAACTGACTGACACCAATGATTAGCGCTGTTGTGCGGAATAGGTGTTACGCCGAGCGCTCCGGGTCCCCGCTCCTCCCCGGAGCGCTCACAGCGTTCTCTTATTCACAGCGCCCCGGTCAGACCTGCCGACCGGGGGTGCTGCGATATTGCTCCCAGCCAGAATGCGATTTGCGATGCGGGACGCGCCTGATCGCGATACGCATCTCGATTCCCTTACCAGACCCGTTCCCCGTCTGTGCTGTCCCGGCGCGCGCGGCCCCGCTCCTTAGGGCGCGCGCGCGCCGGGTCTTTGCGATTTTAAGGGCCGGTAGATCCGGCCATGGATCCCGCTGAGGTCCCGCTGCCAGTTGTCACCGACCTCACCACGGTGGTCGCCCAGCAGTCGCAACAGATAGCGCAACAAGGCCACCAGCTGTCTCAACTGACCGTGATGCTACAGCAGCTACTACCACAGCTTCAACAATCATCTCCTCCGCCAGCTCCTGCACCTCCTCCGCAGCGAGCATCCAGCCTCCGATTATCTTTGCCGGATAAATTTGATGGGGACTCTAAATTTTGCCGTGGTTTTCTTTCGCAATGTTCCCTGCATTTGGAGATGATGTCGGACCAGTTTCCAACTGAAAGGTCAAAGGTGGCTTTCGTAGTCAGCCTTCTGTCTGGGAAAGCCCTGTCATGGGCCACACCGCTCTGGGACCGCAATGATCCTGTCACTGCCTCTGTACACTCCTTCTTCACGGAGATTCGAAGTGTCTTTGAGGAACCTGCCCGAGCCTCTTCTGCCGAGACTGCCCTGCTGAACCTGGTCCAGGGTAATTCTTCTGTTGGCGAGTACGAATCGCCTACGAATTGTCCTGGAATAACGAGGCCCTCTGCGCGACCTTTAAAAAGGCCTATCCAGTAACATTAAAGATGTGCTGGCCGCACGAGAATTTCCTGCTAACCTGCATGAACTTATTCATCTTGCCACCCGCATTGACATGCGTTTTTCCGAAAGGCGTCAGGAGCTCCGCCAGGATATGGACTTTGTTCGCACGAGGCGGTTTCTCTCCCCGGCTCCTCTCTCCTCTGGTCCACTGCAATCCGTTCCTGTGCCTTCCGCCGTGGAGGCTATGCAAGTTGACCGGTCTCGCTTGACACCTCAAGAGAGGACACGACGCCGCATGGAGAACCTTTTCCTGTACTGTGCCAGTACCGAACATTTCTTGAAGGATTGTCCTATCCGACCTCCTCGCCAGGAAAGACGCACGCTGACTCCGCACAAAGGTGAGACAGCTCTTGATGTGAACTCTGCTTCTCCACGTCTTACTGTGCCTGTGCGGATTTCTTCTTCTGCCTTCTCCTTCTCAGCTATGGCCTTCTTGGATTCCGGATTTGCAGGAAATTTTATTTTGGCCTCTCTCATCAACAGGTTCAACATCCCGGTGACCAGTCTCGCCAGACCCCTCTACATCGACTCTGTTAATAATGAAAGATTGGACTGTACTGTGCGTTACCGCACGGAACCTCTCTTAATGTGCATCGGACCCCATCATGAAAAAATTTAATTTTTGGTCCTCTCTAACTGACCTTCAGAAATTCTTCTTGGATTACCGTGGCTTCAACGCCATTCCCCAACCCTTGATTGGACCACCGGGGAAATCAAGAACTGGGGTACTTCTTGCCACAAGGACTGTCGTTAAACCGGCTCCCTGTACTCTCAGTCAAGACCCTGTGGTTTCCCCGGTATCTGGTCTTCCCAAGGCCATCTGGATTATGCTGATGTTTTTTTGCAAAAAACAAGCAGAGACTTTGCCTCCTCACAGGCCTTATGACTGTCCTCTTGACCTCCTCCTTGGTACTACTCCAGAATCTATCCTCTGTCTGCTCCGGAAACTCAAGCCATGTTGGAGTACATCCAAGAGAACTTAAAAAAGGGGTTTATCCGCAAGTCCTCCTCCCCTGCCGGAGCTGGATTTTTTTTTGTTTCCAAAAAAGACGGCTCCCTACGCCCTTGCATTGATTACCGCGGACTTAATAAAATCACTGTAAAAAACCGCTACCCCCTACCTCTTATCTCGGAACTCTTTGACCACCTACGAGGCGCCCATATCTTTACCAAGCTGGACTTAAGAGGTGCTTATAATCTAATCCGCATCAGGGAGGGGGACGAGTGGAAGACTGCATTTAACACCAGAAATGGACACTTTGAATATCTGGTTATGCCCTTTGTCCTTTGCAATGCCCCTGCCGTCTTCCAAGACTTTGTAAATGAAATTTTTCGTGATCTTCTATATACCTGTGTTGTGGTTTACCTAGACGATATTCTGATTTTTTCTGATAACCTAGAAGAACACCGCCAGCATGTCCGCATGGTTCTTCAGAGACTTCGGGACAATCAATTATATGCCAAAATGGAAAAATGTCTCTTTGAATGTCAGTCTCTTCCCTTCCTAGGATACTTGGTCTCTGGCCAGGGACTACAAATGGACCCAGATAAACTATCTGCCGTATTGGATTGGCCACGCCCCTCCGGACTCCGTGCTATCCAACGTTTTTTGGGGTTCGCCAATTATTACAGATCCTTTATCCCACACTTTTCCACTATTGTGGCTCCTATCGTGGCTCTAACCAAGAAAATCGCCAATCCTAAGTCCTGGCCTCCTCAAGCGGAAGACGCATTCAAACATCTCAAGACTGCCTTTTCTTCTGCTCCCGTACTCACCAGACCTGATCCATCTAAACCTTTTTCATTGGAGGTAGACGCCTCCTCGGTGGGAGCTGGAGCAGTTCTCCTACAAAAAAATTCTTCCGGGCATGCTGTTACTTGTGTTTTTTTTTCTAGTACCTTCTCTCCGGCGGAGAAAAACTACTCCATTGGTGATCGAGAACTACTGGCCATAAAATTGTCGCTTGAGGAATGGAGGCACCTGCTGGAGGGATCCAAATATCCAGTTATTATATACACTGACCACAAGAATCTCTCTTATCTCCAGTCTGCCCAACGGCTGAACCCTCGCCAGGCTAGGTGGTCGTTGTTCTTTGCCCGTTTTAACTTTGAAATTCATTTTCGCCCTGCTGACAAGAACATTAGGGCCGATGCCCTCTCTCGTTCATCAGATGCCTCTGAAGTGGAAGCTTCCCCGCAACATATTATTCCTCCGGACTGTCTGATCTCCACTTCTCCAGCTTCCATCAGACAAACTCCTCCACGGAAGACCTTCGTCTCTCCACGCCAGCGCCTCAGGATTCTCAAGTGGGGACACTCCTCTCACCTCGCAGGCCATGCTGGCATCAAAAAATCCATCCAACTCATCTCTCGATTTTATTGGTGGCCTACCCTGGAGACTGATGTTGTTGATTTCGTGCAGGCTTGTACAGTCTGTGCCCGGGACAAGACCCCTCGCCAGAAGCCTGCTGGTCTCCTCCATCCTCTGCCTGTTCCTGAACGACCTTGGTCTCAGATTGGTATGGACTTTATTACTGACTTACCTTTATCCCATGGCAACACAGTTGTTTGGGTGGTCGTTGATCGATTCTCCAAGATGGCACATTTTATCCCTCTTCCAGGTCTTCCTTCGGCGCCTCAGTTGGCGAAGCAATTTTTTATACACATTTTTCGCCTTCACGGGTTGCCCACGCATATCGTCTCGGATAGAGGCGTTCAATTTGTGTCTAAATTCTGGAGGGCCCTCTGTAATCAGCTCAAAATCAAATTAAACTTCTCTTCTTCTTATCATCCCCAATCCAATGGGCAAGTAGAAAGAATTAATCAGGTCCTGGGTGACTATTTGCAACATTTTTTTTCCTCCCGCCAGGATGACTGGGCAGATCTTCTACCATGGGCCGAATTCTCGTACAATTTCAGAGTCTCCGAATCCTCTGCTAAATCCCCATTCTTCGTGGTGTATGGCCGTCACCCTCTTCCCCCCCTCCCCGCTCCCATGCCCTCTGGTTTGCCCGCTGTTGATGAAGTGACTCGAGACCTCTCCACCATATGGAAAGAAACTCAAAATTCTCTTTTACAGGCTTCATCCCGGATGAAAAAATATGCTGATAAGAAAAGAAGAATTCCCCCCATTTTTTCTCCCGGAGACAAGGTATGGCTCTCCGCCAAGTATGTCCGCTTACGTGTCCCCAGTTATAAACTGGGACCACGTTATCTTGGTCCTTTCAAAGTCAAGTGCCAGATCAACCCTGTCTCTTACAAACTCCTTCTTCCTCCTTCTCTCCGTATTCCCAATGCTTTCCATGTCTCTCTCCTTAAACCACTCATCCTTAACCTCTTCTCTCCCAAAGTTGTTTCTCCCACTCCAGTTTCCGGGTCCTCTGACGTCTTTTCGGTGAAGGAAATTCTAGCATCCAAGACGGTCAGAGGTAAAAAATTCTTTTTGGTTGATTGGGAGAATTGCGGCCCAGAGGAGAGATCTTGGGAACCTGAGGACAACATCCTGGACAAGAGTCTTGTCCTCAGGTTCTCAGGCTCCAAGAATAGGGGGAGACCCAAGGGGGGGGTACTGTTACGCCGAGCGCTCCGGGTCCCTGCTCCTTCCCGGAGCGCTCACAGCGTTCTCTTATTCACAGCGCCCCGGTCAGACCTGCCGACCGGGTGCGCTGCGATATTGCTCCCAGCCGGGATGCGATTTGCGATGCGGGACGCGCCCGCTCGCGATACGCATCTCGATTCCCTTACCAGACCCGTTCCCCGTCTGTGCTGTCCCGGCGCGCGCGGCCCCGCTCCTTAGGGCGCGCGCGTGCCGGTCTTTGCGATTTAAAGGGCCGGTGCGCCACTGATTGGCGCAGCAGGTTTTAATCAGTACCTTCACCTGTGCACTCCCTACTTATACCTCACTTCCCCTGCACTCCCTCGCCGGATCTTGTTGCCATTGTGCCAGTGAAAGCGTTTCCTTGTGTGTTCCTAGCCTGTGTTCCAGACCTCCTGCCGTTGCCCCTGACT
The DNA here is from genome assembly GCF_029499605.1 of Hyla sarda. Lineage (NCBI taxonomy): Eukaryota > Metazoa > Chordata > Amphibia > Anura > Hylidae > Hyla > Hyla sarda. The sequence continues at coordinate 87,158,675 of NC_079198.1, forward strand.
ACGATCCTTACTGCCTGCCCTGACCTTCTGCTACGTCTGACCTTGCTCTTGTCTACTCCCTTGTATCTCGCTTATCTCAGCAGTCAGAGAGGTTGAGCCGTTGCCGGTGGATACGACCTGGTTGCTACCGCCGCTGCAAGACCATCCCGCTTTGCGGCGGGCTCTGGTGAATACCAGTAGCAACTTAGAACCGGTCCACCGACACGGTCCACGCCAATCCCTCTCTGGCACAGAGGATCCACCTCTAGCCAGCCGAATCGTGACAATAGGCCGGCGAGACCAATAAGTAACAAAAAAAAAACATAAAACATATTTTAACATTTTTTCTGTTAAAAGTTGGAATACAACAAGATGCAAAAATATGATGTGAACCCAAGCTTACTTTCATACCAGTTGACGTACAATACTAATGATGGTACATAATTCATGTCACATGACATAAGTAGTTAAATCTTTCAAATTATCTTCAGATAACATACATTATATTTTATATAGTGCTGAGAATAAACTCAATAAAGTTGATTTGTGGTGGGAGCAGACGGTAATGATACGCTGCTGAGCAGAGATTATTAACCCCCCCTTTATTCTGCCAGGTACAGATGGAGATGTTTCATCTCATGGGACTTTGTTTTTAGAATGCTTTTATGTGTGCCATTCTCATACAGTTTTGATGAAAAACATTTTTAAACTAAAGTAGGGACTAGATAATAAAGGTATTAGAATTTTCTAATATTAGTACATTTTCTGTGTTTTTATTTAACCTCTTCATGGCGCAGCCAATTTTCATTTTAGCCTTTTTTATTTGACTCTCCTATCCTCTTATTAGAATATTAGCAATTTTCCATCTACAGGGCCATAAGAGGGCTTATTTTGTGCAAGACCAATTGAAGTTTGGTTTTACATAGTGCATTTTACAAAAAAAAAATGACGTTATCTTCATTCTGTAGGTAAGTAAGATTTCAATGGTACCCAATTCATATAGGTGTTGTTTTATCATACTACTTAAAAAATAGAATTCATTTTTTTAAATGCTTAAGATTGCCCTAGTCTGCCACTGATAACTTTTTTCTTTTCCCCTCTCTTTGCGCCATGATCTGTAATATTGGTGCCATTTTTGTTCAGAAGAGACTTTGTGAGACTATGCAGGACTAGAGTTTTGGATCATAAACATTATAGTTCAGACATTTCCACAGGTGATCGAAAATATTTTTATTCATTTCTTTTTTATACGGGGACAATTTTTAGCAATCACTGGTTTGCTTATCCTGAACAATTAAATTATATTCCATTACATTGATCAGTTAGAACAGTGCTCTGCTTGTAGATCCTGCCTAAGGCAGGCTGTATTAGCAGAGCCAATGTGAGCAGCACAAATGCCTAGTTAAGGCTTCCGCTTGCCATATTAAATGATCGGTACCCCCATTTAAATAACCAACATCGGTGGGATCGTGCTGTCATTAACAGTGAGTACTGGCTGCTGATGGAAGCCAGCAGCCACCTTTTATGAAGCAAGCTCAGCTCCTTTATGGAACTATACAGAGACTAGAGCATATAATCAATCAGACAAGTAGACCTGATAAAGTGTTCACGATGAACACAAAACTTGTTATATTTTTATGTAATCTGTGCGTAAATAACACTTTACCTTTAATGTCAATCTGGACCTTTTTTTAAACTAAAAATAAGGTCCATCTGTGCTAAACCTCTTGCTTTATTACTCCAGTTGTATGATTGACCAAACCTACCTGATAGGATTAAAAGAATCGGGAGCAGTGGGGAATCATGGAAAAACTCTATCTATCTTATTCAAGACCTTCATGAAAGTTGTACCACTAGCTCAACGTAAAGAGGAGAATAAGGTTGTATAGAAACAATAAGCTACCCTGTCGAAAATATTGCACATAAAGCGCCATTAGTCCCCCTTTTTTTTTTTAAGCCAGCTCGCTTTTAATACCTTGATGATGCACATGACATAACTGTAAGTCATGTGTTGCCAAGGGGTTATTTTACTTATTTTGTCTTTTTTAACCTATACATTTAAAGTATGTGTGAGTGCTAAAACTAACCACTTGATTAAGTCTTTTTTTTATTTTTTTGCCTCAAATTATTCACTGGTTTATGTGAAATACAGATGTAGCCATCGTTATAGTATTACTTTCAGTATTATTATTATCAATAGTAATTCCCCAATAGGTGTGGACTCCCTTTGCCACTTACTCATTTGGCTTTGGGGCAATCCTGTTCCAGGATGCAGACTTCAGCTTCAGGGGAGACAACAGGTCGCTACCGCAAGAGTGGTCCCAGTTAAATGGCAGTCAGCCAGAATAGAATACCCCGGTACTGAACTAAAAAGGGCTATGGATTTTAAGTAAGGAGGGAAAAAAATAATGAAAATTTTCTGGGTCCTCAAAGACAAAAACAACCCTGCATCATTAAAGGGTTAATATTGTCATATTAAAGCAAATAAATAAACCCAAAACCTATTGTAGTAACATATGAGTTAATAAGATGTTTTTATAAACTTCATATTAAAGGTCACTATAATATTGCAACAACATGGATTTGAAGACAAAAAATTAAAGTTTATATGTAATATAACTCCCATATAAGTATTCTTTTATTATTATAATTAATATTATTATTATTAGTTGCAGCGACAACAGATGGCCATGTGCAATAAGCAAAACATGACATGAATTTGAAAGAAAATCAGAGTTCCAGTCCTCTAATACCTCATCCCAAAATGGATGTACAATGGATATTTGATAAAAATTTGAATTTAATAATTCATTAAAAAGATCCCATATAAACAGTCACAGGGCCCTTGTGATTTACAAATACCCAATATTTCAATAATGAAGAAGAAATCCTGCAAAGTAAAAAAACACACAAATAAAATGTTCCAAAAAATATCATAAAATAATGCAGATCTCAATGATGTGGTATAATGAATACCGTGGTAATAAAACATGCTGAAAAATATATATGGATTGGTGTAAAGATAATTATATAAGATCTAATAACAATAACAAGGGCAGAGCTGACGATCAGGACTTGCATGCTACAAGCGATACAACGTGCCATTAACCCAGATCTGCACACTAAGTGGGTGAGCGGTATATTAACCACACCATATGTGATCATTATTGCTTTGTGATAGATCGCTCCAGGTCATATCTCATCAAAAACTGACTATCTAATTATCATAACACCAATCCATACATATTGTTCAGCATTTTTTATTACCACATCATTAAAGGGGCATTCCGGGAAAAAACATTTTATCCCCTATCCAAAGGATGGGGGATAAGATGTCTGATCGCTGGGGGCCCGCTGCTGAGACCCCCCGCGATCTCACTGCAGCACTCGCATTCTATGCCGTCGCGCCCCTTCCCATAGACATGAATGGAGGGGGCGTGGTGTGACGTCACGTTCCCAGTCCTGGAAACCCGGAGGTTTCCAAAACTGGAGATTCCGTACCCGCATAGAATGTGGGTGCTGCAGGAAGATCGCGGGGGGTCTCAGCAGCGGGCCCCCCGCGATCAGACATCTTATCCCCCATGCTTTGAATAGTGGATAAAATGTTTTTGCCCGGAATACCCCTTTAAGATCTGATTTATTTTATTATATTTTTTGGGACATTTTATTTGTGTGTTTTTTTACTTTGCAGGATTTCTTCTTTATTATTGTAATATTGGGTATTTGTACATAACAAGGTCCCTGTGACTGTTTATTTGTGACCTTTTTAACCCCTTAAGGATGCAGGACGTACTCGAACAGCCCCATTTCCGAGTCCTTAAGGACTCAGGACGTTTGAGCACGTCCTGTCCATTCACGGCCCCCCGCCGCTAGCTGGAGGGGAGCCGGTGCCCGATGCCTGCTGTAATCGTTCAGCAGGCATCGCGGCATATCGCTCAGGGGGGTCATCATGACCCCCCATGGCGGCGATGGCCGCAGATCGCTGGACAATTCAGTCCAGCGATCTGCGCCAGATTCCGGGTCAATCAGTGACCCGGAATTACGGGCTGTTCGGGGCCGTCTCTGACGGCCCCGAACAGCCATAGCCAGCAGGGGTGAGGTGGCACTGGTGCCACCTCACGATCGCCCTGATTCATCGGCCAATCAGGTCGCCTGCTGCGGGTGTCACTCCCGCAACTCGCTCCGCCCCTCTTCCGGAGGATGTGAGCGAGTGCGGGTCGTGCACCTCGGGAGCTGGGGACCCCGATCTCCAGCGTGAATGTTGGGATTGGGGCTCCAGGAGCAGCGGCGGCGGCGACGATGAGGGACTGACCTGATGAGGCGTGGATCGTTAGCAACTTAGCAACAGCTCCCAACATGCAAAAAGGGCATGCTGGGACTTATAGTTTTGCAACAGCTGGAGGCACATTTTTTCTATGGAAAAGTGTACCTTCAGCTGTTGTGTAACTACAACTCCCAGCTTGCACAAACAGATAAAGTGCATGCTGGGAGTTGTAGTGGTGCAACTGCTGGTTGCATAACTACAACTCCAAGCATGCCCGTTGGCTGTCGGTGACTGCTGAGAGTTGTAGTTTTGCAACAGCTGAAGGCACGCTGAGTTAAGTAGCAAACCAGTGTGTCTCCAGCTGTTGCATAACTACAATTCCCAGCCAAAGTAGTATGCCTCCAGCTGTTGCATAACTACAAGACCCAGCATGCCCTTCCGCTGTCCGTACATGCTGGGGGTTGTAGCTTTTGCAACAGCTGAAGGCACACTGGTTGCAAAGCACTGAGTTTGTTACCAAACGTGATGTTTCACAACCAGTGTGCCTCCAACTCCCAGCATGCAGTGATAGACCGTACATGCTGGGAGTTGTAGTTTTGCAACAGCTGGATGTCCCCCCCCAATGTGAAGGTACAGGGTACACTCACATGGGCGGAGATTTACAGTAAGTATCCGGCTGCAAGTTGGAGCTGCGGCAAATTTTCTGCCGCAGCTCAAACTGCCAGCGAGAAACTACTGCGAACCCCCCGCCCGTGCGACTGTACCCTAAAAAACTACACTACACTAACAAAAAATAAAAAGTAAAAAACACTACATATACACATACCCCCACACAGCCCCCCTCCCCTCCCCAATAAAAATGAAAAATGTCTGGTACGCCACTGTTTCCAAAATGGAGCCTCCAGCTGTTGCAAAACAACTACTCCCAGTATTACCAGACAGTCACTGACTGTCCAGGCATGCTGGGAGTTTTACAACAGCTTGAGGCCCCCTGTTTGGGAATCACTGGCGTAGAATATCCCTATGTCCACCCCTATGCAATCCCTAATTTAGGCCTCAAATGCACATGGTGCTCTCACTTTGGAGCCCTGTCATATTTCAAGACAACAGTTTAGGGTCACAAATGGGGTATCGCCGTACTCGGGAGAAATTGTGTTACAAATTTTTTGGGGGGTATTTTCTGCTTTTTCCCTTTTTAAAAATGTAAAATTTTTGGGAAAAGAAGCATTTTAGGTATTTTTTTTTTTTTTTTACATATGCAAAAGTCGTGAAACATCTGTGGGTTATTAAGGTTCACTTAACCCCTTGTTACGTTCCCCGAGGGGTCTAGTTTCCAAAATGGTATGCCATGTGTTTTTTTTTTTTGCTGTTCTGGCACCATAGGGTCTTCCTAAATGCGGCATGCCCCCAGAGCAAAATTTGCTTTCAAAAAGCCAAATGTGACTCCTTCTCTTCTGAGACCTGTAGTGCGCCAGCAGAGCACTTTTCACCCCCATATGGGGTGTTTTCTGAATCGGGAGAAATTGGGCTTCATATTTTGGGGGGTATTTTCTGCTTTAACCCTTTGTAAAAATGATTTTTTTGGGGGAAACCAAGCATTTTAGGTAAAATGTTTTTTTTTTTTTTTTACATACGCAAAAGTTGTGAAACCCCTGTGGGGTATAAAGGTTCACTTTACCCCTTATTATGTTCCCCAAGGGGTCTAGTTTCCAAAATGGTATGCCATGTGTTTTTTTTTTCTGTCCTGGCACCATAGAGGCTTCATAAATGCGGCATGCCCCCAGAGCAAAATTTCCTTCAAAAAAGCCAAATGTGACTCCTTCTCTTCTGAGACCTGTAGTGCGCCAGCAGAGCACTTTTTACCCCCATATGGGGTGTTTTCTGAATCGGGAGAAATTGGGCTTCAAATTTTCGGTGGTATTTTCTGCTATTACCCTTTTTAAAAATGTAAAACTTTTGGGAAACCAAGCATTTTAGGGAATTTTTTTTTTTTTTACATATGCAAAAATCGCGAATCACCTGGGGGGTATTAAGGTTTACTTTACCCCTTGTTATGTTCCTCGAGGGGTCTAGTTTCCAAAATGGCATGCCATGTGTTTTTTTCTGCTATTCTGGCACCATAGGGGCTTCCTAAATGTGACATGCCCCCCAAAAACCATTTGTCGCTCCTTCCCTTCTGAGCCCTCTACTACGCCCGCCGAACAATTAACATAGACATATGAGGTATGTGATTAGTCGAGAAAAATTGGGTTTCAAATACAAGTAAAAATTTTCTCCTTTTTTCCCCTTGCAAAAAAAAAAATTGGGTCTACAAGAACATGCGAGTGTAAAAAATAAAGATTGTGAATTGTTTCCTTCACTTTGCTGCTATTCCTGTGAAACACCTAAAGGGTTAAAACGCTGACTGAATGTCATTTTGAATACTTTGGGGGGTGCAGTTTTTATAATGGGGTAATTTATGGGGTATTTCTAATATGAAGACCCTTCAAATCCACTTCAAACCTGAACTGGTCCCTGAAAAAAAGCGAGTTTCAAAATTTTGTGAAAAATTGGAAAATTGCTTCTGAACTTTGAAGCCCTCTGGTGTCTTCCAAAAGTATAAACACGTCAATTTTATGATGCAAACATAAAGTAGACATATTGTATATGTGAATAAAAAAAAATTATTTGGAATATCCATTTTCTTTACAAGCAGGGAGCTTCAAAGTTAGAAAATTGCTAAATTTTCAAATTTTTCATCAAATTTTGGGATTTTTCACCAAGAAAGGATGCAATTTACCACTAAATTTTACCGCTATGTTAAAGTAGAATATGTCACGAAAAAACAATCTCGGAATCAGAATAACTAAAAGCATTCCAGAGTTATTAATGTTTAAAGTGACAGTGGTCAGAATTGCAAAAAATGGCCGAGTCCTTAAGGTGAAAAAGGGCTCAGTCCTTAAGGGGTTAATGAATTATTAAATTCTAATTGTTATCAACTATCCATTGTACATCCATTTTTGGGATAGGCATTAGAGGACTGGGACTTTGATTTTCTTTATACTCCATTATTTACCACACCTGCGGGTGAAGGTTTACCCAGTAAACCTCATACAATTTATGTTGTTGAGCTGTCCATACATTATATATTTTATGATGTGAGTTTTGTCAAGGTCATGCACATGAATAATCAGTTTTCATATTTACATCCAATTAATTTAGGGGGCTAATTTAAGGGGAGGACATATCAATTTAATGGAAGACTCTCTTTAATTCTGTAAAAAAAAATATATAGTGTATAGTTTTGAAAAATGGCACTGTTCAACAACCCTACCCACTATCTATTCGGGGTTAAGTAAAGTAGACTATACATATAGAATGGATGAATTGACAAGTCGGGAAATGAGGAGGCATGATATTTTTCAAAAACTATGGGCCCTATGGAAATCATACCGTCCCACTACCCATGCACTTAGACCTACTGTGGCTTAACCCACATTAACTGCTCTCTTCTGCCACTACCCCCCCCCCCCCCACTGCCAATGGTTTTTATCCGCTTACCTTGGCCTCCTGATCCACACGAACACCATTAGTCCACTGCTGGCTTTGGCCTATTAACTGCCTGGATTGTATATAGTTGAGTTTATGCTCTATCGTCTTGGTGTTACACATGGAACCCCATCTACCCGCTCTACCTCACTACCAACCCCCCCTTCCTATGTCCTTTAGCTATATCCATATGCAGGACATTTAATCACTCTTCCTCCTTTGGATAATAAGCTTGAACTCCCTAATTGTCTTGGCCTGCGTGCCATATTCTACATATATGTATCTATCTTTTGTGTGTATCCTGCATACTTTGTTATGGTCATTCTTCTGTTGATGTTGTTCAAACTTTAACATAAATCAATAAAAAAAAAGAGATTTAAAAAAGGCACTTTTTTTCATGTGTAATTGACTATTGAAACCTTTTCACAGATTTGTTTGTTGTTGTTGATGTGCTTCCTGAATGCAGAATGAAGCAACTTTCTAAATAGTCTTTATTTTTTATGTCCAACCTTTTAGCTGCTACTCAGAGAAAGGTAAAATTAATCTCAGATGGCATTTCTGTTTTCTCACTGTTTGAAATAGCAGCAGGGAGGGGGTGAGATACTGTATCTCACCCCCTCCCTGCTGCTATTTCTAACAGTGAGAAAACAGAAAGGCCATCTGAGATTCATTGTACCTTTCTCTGAGTAGCAGCTAAATGGTAGTACATAAAAAATAGACTGTGAGAAATACTTCATTTTCTTGAAAATGCAGCTCAAAGAGTGGAAAGGGAAAGAAAAAACCTTGGAGAGCAACTTACAGAAAAGGAGGTCACAAAAGGTAGCTTGTGTACAAAGAAGTATAAGAAGAAAGTATAGAAAGAAAATAAAGTACTCTTAAAGGGGTTCTCCGGTATTCCAGCATTCTGAACATTTTGTTCAGAATGCTCGGAGCTGGAGGCTGTGATCATGATGTCACGGCCACGCCCCTCATGACATCACACCATCCCCAATCCATTCATGTTTATGGGAGGGCATGTTGGTTGACACGCCCTTCCCATAGACATGAATGGAATCATGGTGTGACATCACAAGGGGGAGTGGCAGTGTAGTCAGGACCACTGCCGCAGGAACCCGTCGTTTGTTTATAACGCCAGGTGCTGCGGAAGGTTGTGATGGACCCCAGCAGCGGGACCCTCATGGTCATACATCTTATCCCCTATCCTTTGGATAGGGGATAAAATGTCTAGCAGCAGGGTACCTCTTTAAGCTGCAAAGGCTGTAGAAGCAAAAGTGAATAACGTTTTTAATAAAGACCTAAAGATAGACTTACTGCCCACTTTATTGGGTATACCAGTTTAATTTCTAATCAACAAATCACATGGCAGGAACTTAATAAACTTAGGCATGTAGACTAGGTCAATACAACTTGCTGAAATTCAAACTGCACATCAGAATAGGAAAGGGGAGTTAAAGAAGTACTGCAGCCATAGAACACTTATACCCTTTCCGCAGGATAGAAAGGTTAACATCCCCCAAACAGCTCTATTGGAGAGGCGAGGATGCATGAATGCTGCATCTCCACCTCTCCCATAGAGATACATGCTTCCTGCATCTCATACAGGAGACCGGGGTGTCCCAGCAGCAATCCCCCTCCCCCATCCCCCTGCGATCAGACTCCTGAGGATAGAGGTTAAATGTTCCATGGCTGCAGTACTCCTTTAAGTGACTTTGAACATGGCATGGTTGTTGATGCCAGATGGCTGGTCTGAGTATTCAAAAGCTGCTTTTCTATCAATATCTATCAATAACAATATCCAGTGACCAGCAGTTGTGTCCACAAAAAATGCCTTGTTGAGGTCAGAGGTCAGACGAGAATGGGCAGACTGGTTCCTGATAACAGAAAGGCAACAGTAACTCAATAACCACACATTGCAACAGAGGTATGCAGCTCACCATCTCGGAATGCACAACACATCCAACCTTGAAGCAGGAGGGGTAGAGCAGAAGACCACACTGGTATAGCAAAATAATACCTAATAAAGTGGCCAGCCTAGAGATGAGAGAGCCAAGGCCAGTTAACCCGTCCTGGCTCAGAAAAATTTGGGAAAAATGTATAAAAGGCTTGACTTGCATGAGCCTGGTAATGGCACTATTATAGGAGAAGGGATTAGAAACACATGGCTTTCGGTGTCATGTAAGCTTGGAATGAAGAAGAAAGCACATTGGCCGACAATTATCATTGTCTTTAGACTGTTTTTTTTCTGTCTAGAAAAGGCGCTTAAAAGGCGCAAGCAGGGTTTATTTGTGCCTTTTTCGTGCCTTTTGGTTTACACATTTCTGCTGATTTTGAGTTGCAATCCACTGATTATGGCCATACACATGATATGGAAGGGATTTATGAACTGTGCAAAGCCACTGAAAAGTCTCTAAAACTACACCAGCCCGGACTTAGCTTTTTAAAGTATGTGAAGAGAGACATTTCAGAAAATGTGACCTGCACAACATTTATCAAATGCCCTGTGACTAGTTAATAAACTTGGTGCTCCTACACATTATCAGAACACAAAGAAAAAGGTGTTGAAAAAAAAAGCTTCACTTACACCTACAATGATAAATGCTGGCCATTGAGATGATGTCAGGGTAGCCCAACAAACTTTGCAGCTAATAGCAAGTTCACATGACCGTAGGTTAGCCAATGATTTCTTGCATACAGCTTCTAGGTAAATCAGGAAACAGCATATGGGTGGGTTTTGGAGAATCATAAAACCCTACACAGAAGAACCTGCTGTGGAACTCCTGATGCTAGAAAGTCTTCACAAATACAATACAAAGCACGTTGAGCAAAGCATTATGCAGTGGGCTGCCCTTAGTGAGCTGCATTACTGTGTCCAATTGCTGTACTACAAATCCCAGCAGTGTAACTGCATCCGATAAAAGCTATCACACTGCAATACAAAGCAAGTTGAGTAAATCATTGTGCAGTGGGCTGACCTGTATTTTAAAAAGAAGACCAGAAAATAGATAGTCATAGAGGATATCCACAACCCTGCTAGTATAGTTGCCCTTGGCAATCACTTAATCAGATCACAACAAAGAAATAATGCCAATAAGGTGTGATTACATGATATAAAACTAAACCTTTACTTAGACATATGATAAAATAATGTACACAATTGTAATAAAAAAGTAGAGAGGTTTGTACTGACCTAGAACATAAAAATGGAAGGTAGGGATGGGAAGCGGGTATAGGTGACAACCCTAATACTAACCCTACCTAACCTAAACTATCCCTTCCTACTCTATAGTGTGTGTCACGATGCCGGCTGGCAGGAGGTGGATCCTCTGTGCCAGAGAGGGATTGGCGTGGACCGTGCTAGTGGACCGGTTCTAAGTTACTACTGGTGTTCACCAGAGCCCGCCGCAAAGCGGGATGGTCTTGCTGCGGCGGTAGTAACCAGGTCGTATCCACTAGCAACGGCTCAACCTCTCTGACTGCTGAAGATAGGCGCGGTACAAGGGAGTAGACAAAAGCAAGGTCGGACGTAGCAGAAGGTCGGGGCAGGCAGCAAGGATCGTAGTCAGGGGCAACGGCAGGAGGTCTGGAACACAGGCTAGGAACACACAAGGGAACGCTTTCACTAGGCACAAGGGCAACAAGATCCGGCAAGGGAGTGCAAGGGAGGAGATCAGATATAGCCAGGGAGCAGATGGAAGCCAATTAAGCTAATTGGGCCAGGCACCAATCATTGGTGCACTGGCCCTTTAAGTCTCAGAGAGCTGGCGCGCGAGCGCCCTAGAGAGCGGAGCCGCGCGCGCCAGCACAAGACAGCAGGGGACCGGGACGGGTAAGTGACCTGGGATGCGATTCGCGAGCGGGCGCGTCCCGCTGTGCGAATCGCATCCCCGACGGCCATGACAGTGCAGCGCTCCCGGTCAGCGGGACTGACCGGGGCGCTGCAGGGAGAAAGACGCCGTGAGCGCTCCGGGGATGAGCGGGGACCCGGAGCGCTAGGCGTAACAGTACCCCCCCCCTTAGGTCTCCCCTTTTTTTTGTCCGGTAACTGCCTCCCCTGGGATGAGGACACCGGGAAAGAATGGAGGGTTTCCTCAACGGCAGGCAGTACAGCAGGAGTTGGAATGGGGAGGGAGGGCAGAGGGTGAAGCTTGGCACGGGGCAGGGTGACACAAGGACGGGAGCCATGAGGAGGCACAGAGGCTTGCCTGACGGGACTGGGAGGGGGGGAGAGGCACTTCCTATGGCAGGCAGAGTCCCAGTTCTTGATCTCCCCGGTGGTCCAATCAAGGGTGGGGGAATGAAGCCGGAGCCATGGCAGACCGAGGAGGACCTCAGAGGTACAGTTGGGTAGGACAAAGAGCTCAATCACTTCGCGATGGGGTCCGATACACATCAGGAGGGGTTCTGTGCGGTAACGCACAGTGCAATCCAGTCTGGCTCCATTGACCGCGGAAATGTAGAGCGGCTTGACGAGACGGGTCACCGGGATGCGGAATTTATTCACAAAAGACTCCAAAATAAAATTCCCGGAGGCACCAGAGTCCAAGCAGGCCAGGGCTGAGAGGGAGGAGTTGGCTGAAGGAGAAATCCGCACGGGCACCGTGAGACGTGGAGAAGCAGACTTAGAACCAAGAGACGCCACACCCACGTGAGCTGGGTGCGTGCGTGCGTTTCCCAGACGTGGAGGACGGATAGGGCAATCCACCAAGAAGTGCTCGGTACTGGCACAGTACAGACAGAGATTTTCTTCCCTACGGCGATTCCTCTCTTCCTGGGTCAGGCGAGACCGATCCACTTGCATGGCCTCCTCGGCGGGAGGCCCAGGCGTAGACTGCAAAGGATGCTGTGGGAGAGGTGCCCAGAGATCTAAGTCTTTTTCCTGGCGGAGCTCTTGGTGTCGCTCAGAAAAACGCATGTCAATGCGGGTAGCCAAATGGATGAGTTCTTGGAGGTTGGCAGGAATCTCTCGTGCGGCCAGCACATCCTTGATGCGACTGGATAGGCCTTTTTTAAAGGTCGCGCAGAGAGCCTCGTTATTCCATGATAACTCGGAAGCAAGAGTACGAAATTGGATGGCGTACTCGCCCACTGAAGAATTACCCTGGACCAGGTTCAACAGGGCAGTCTCGGCAGAAGAAGCTCGGGCTGGCTCCTCGAAGACACTCCGGACTTCAGCGAAGAAGGCCTGGACTGTGGCTGTGGCAGGATCATTGCGGTCCCAGAGCGGTGTGGCCCAAGACAAGGCCTTTCCTGAAAGAAGGCTTACTACGAACGCCACCTTAGACCGTTCTGTAGGAAACAAGTCCGACAACATCTCCATATGCAGGGAACACTGAGACAAAAATCCACGGCAGAGTTTAGAGTCCCCATCAAATTTGTCCGGCAGGGACAAGCGGAGGCTAGGAGCGGCCACTCGCTGCGGAGGAGGTGCAGGAGCTGGCGGAGGAGATGGTTGCTGCTGTAGCAGAGGCAGAAGTTGCTGTAACGTGGCGGTCAACTGCGACAGCTGCTGTCCTTGTTGGGCAATTTGCTGCGATTGCTGAGCGACCACCGTGGTAAGGTCAGCGAGACTTGGCAGCGGCACCTCAGCGGGATCCATGGCCGGATCTACTGTCACGATTCGGCTTACGGGTTGTGGATCCGCTGTGTCAGCGAGGGATTGGCGTGGACCGTGCTAGTGGACCGGTTCTAAGAGGCTACTGGTTTTCACCAGAGCCCGCCGCAAAGCGGGATGGTCTTGCTGCGGCAGTAGCCACCAGGTCGTATCCACTAGCAACGGCTCAACCTCGCTGACTGCTGAGAAGGCGTGGGACAGAAGGACTAGGCAGAGGCAAGGTCAGACGTAGCAGAAGGTCGGGGCAGGCAGCAAGGATCGTAGTCAGGGGCAACGGCAGGAGGTCTGGAACACAGGCTAGGAACACACAAGGGAACGCTTTCACTAGGCACAAGGGCAACAAGATCCGGCAAGGGAGTGCAAGGGAGGAGATCAGATATAGCCAGGGAGCAGATGGAAGCCAATTAAGCTAATTGGGCCAGGCACCAATCATTGGTGCACTGGCCCTTTAAGTCTCAGAGAGCTGGTGCGCGCGCGCCCTAGAGAGCGGAGCCGCGCGCGCCAGCACAAGACAGCAGGGGACCGGGACGGGATTCGCTGTGCGAATCGCATCCCCGACGGCCATGACAGTGCAGCGCTCCCGGTCAGCGGGACTGACCGGGGCGCTGCAGGGAGAAAGACGCCGTGAGCGCTCCGGGGAGGAGCGGGGACCCGGAGCGCTAGGCGTAACAGTGTGGAATGCAGTAGAGGATACAAATAATAGTGTAGTGTTCGAAACAATGCAAAAAGCATACAAAAACTTATTAAAAAGTAATACACTATTTTAAGCGTTTCTTCTAATTAATACTAAGTGTTCATAAGAGAACAAGTGGATATAGGTAATAAGGTAAGTCATAACTATTCAGTATATATAGAGAACATACAGGTGGTAGTGTGCAAATTATGGTAAAAACACAGGCATACTGTATAAGATTTATGCAAACTGATGTTGGCATACATAATAGTATAGTCAACACAGATGTGTGATGAACACTTCCCATCCCCACCTTCCCTTTTTATGTTCTAGGTCAGTTCGGACCTCTCCACTTTTTGATTCCAATTCTGCACACATGTCTAAGTAAATATTAAGTTTTATATCATGTAATCACACCATATTGGACACTTTATGGCCAGATACCTGTATTTTCTGGATTTAATGAAAAACATAGCTGGGTTTACCATGAATTCACATTTCTAGCTTTGAGAGTAAACATTGACTGCCAGTTTATCTGCCACATGACTAGTTGGTGAATGACAATTCACGCCATAAATACACTGCTCAAAAAAATAAAGGGAACACTAAGATCCTAGATCTAAATGAAGGAACTAATCGTATGAAATAATTCATCTTTACATAGTTGAATGTGCTGACAACAAAATCACACAAAAATTATCAATGGAAATCAAATTTATCAAACCATGGGGGTCTGGATATGGAGTCACACTCAAAATCAAGGGTACGTTACAGCTGTCATGCCCCCTCCCATAGGCTTGCATTGAGGGGGGTGGAGCGTGACGTCACACTGAGTGGAGCCTTGATGTCACAACACTCTGGCCCCGTGATCGACAGTAATCAGACCCGGAACAAACATGCTCCGGGGACTGATTATAAACGGGGTGCAGCGTGCAAGATCACGGGGTCCCAGCGGCGGGACCCCCGCAATCAGGCATCTTATCCCCTATACTTTGGGGATTTGTACCCCTTTAAAACAAGTCAAAATGAGGCTCAGTATAGTGTGTGGCCTCCACGTGCCCGTATGACCTCCTTACAAAGCCTGAGCATGCTCCTGATGAGGTAGCAGATGGTCTCCTGAGGGATGTCCTCCCAGATCTGGACTAAAGCATCCGCCAACTCCTGGACATTCTGTGGTGCAACGTGGCGTTAGTGGATGGAGTGAGACATGATGTCCCAGATGTGCTCAATCAGATTCAGGTCTGGGAAAAAGGCAGGCCAGCCCATAACATCAATGCCTTCCTCTTGCAGGAACTGCTGACACACTCTAGCCACATGAGGTCTAGCATTGTCTTGCATTAGGAGGAACCCAGGGCCAACCGCACCAGCATGCCACCCCACACTATTACTGACCCACCGCCAAACTGGTCATGCTGGAGGATGTTGCAGGCAGCAAAACGTTCTCCACAGCGTCTCCAGACTCTGTCACATCTCTCAGATGTGCTCATTGTGAACCTGCTTTCATCTGTGAAGAGTACAGGGGCAAATGCCAAACATCCTGCACGGTGTTGGGCTGTAAGCACAACCCTCACGTGTGAACGTCGGGCCCTCATATCACCCTCATCGAGTCTGTTTCTGACCGTTTGAGTGGACACATGCACATTTGTGGCCTGCTGGAGGTCATTTTGCAGGGCTCTGGCAGTGCTCCTCCTGCTCCTCCTTGCACAAAGGCAGAGGTAGTGGTCTTGCTGCTGGGTTGTTGCCCTCCTACGGCCTCCTCCACGTCTTCTGGTAGCGCCTCCATGCTCTGGACACTACACTGACAGAAAAAGCAAACCTTCTTACCACATCTCGCATTGATGTGCCATCCTAGATGAGCTGCACTACCTGAGCCACTTGTGTGGGTTGTAGACTCCGTCTCATGCTACCACTAGTGTGAAAGCAGCACTAGCATTCAAAAGTGACCAAAACATCAGCCAGGAAGCATAGGAACTCAGAAGTGGTCTGTGGTCACCACCTGCAGAACCATTCCTTTATTGGGGGTGTCTTGCTAATTGCCTATCATTTCCACCTCTTGTCTGTTCTATTTGCACAACAGCATGTGAAATTGATTGTCAATCAGTGTTGCTTCCTGAGTGGACAGTGGGATTTCACAGAAGTGTTATTGACTTGGAGTTGCATTGTGTTGTTTAAGTTGCCCATGACTTCCAGTGGCTGTGTTGCTTCCAAGGATAATATGGATATTGTGGACTGGTCATTTAAGGAGGAGAAAGAGTCTGACGATATGACATTAAGCCAGGTGTCAGTGTATTCCTCATCGTCTATAGTTAATTGGTATGGTGCAAGTGGGCTTTCTAGACAGTCTGTTCAATCTTCTCTGTCTTTGCTTCCTCCAAACTAGTGCTACACTGAAGGATAGCCATGAGGAGAAGCTGCATGAGGACAGTCAGCCATTGGAATGTGTTGCAGAGATGATGGAGGTGGAAGCTCTGGGAGAGCATAGCACTGGTGGTTATAGGCGGACTGTAAGGCATTGTGGTGGATTTGCTGAGGGGGCATACATATGCTGAGAATACAAACTCAGGTAGCACAGTGTGTTTTTAAACAAGCTGTAAGTTACCATATATAATTCCCTAGCAGTATTATACAGGGCTTTAGAGCTCTTAGAGTTAGACACGTTTTGAGGCTTATTGCATTGTCGGTTCAGTTAGAACTTATATGCAGTGAACAAAACTTTTCAAAAGTTCACTCAACTCTAGTACTGAGCTATATGAACTCTTAGAATAGTTTCACACTGCCATTGTACTCCGACCGTTTCAGGGTACAATAGGCATAAAATAAAGAAATAAAGTCTCAACACATCCTTTTGACTTCAATGGGGTGATGTCTTTACAGGACCGGCATTTTGGGACTTGGACTGTTTTTTTCTCCACTCAACTCCTGTCCTTCTAATGGACTGTTCTTTTAGTTTTCAGATGCTTTAAAAAAAATAAAAGCGGAAGCAATCTAATTGGTTGCTATGGGCAACTGGTCCTTTGCACAGGTTTCTAAAAAAATCTCCCATATGGTGCCTAAAGTCACCAGGGCATGGGTTCTTGTTCATTGCTAGTATTTATACATTTTGGAATTATGGTATTGATGTACATATCTATCGATTTTTTTTGACTAATTAGGGTGTAACTAGAGATGAGCGAATCGAAGCCGATGAACCCGAATTTGTTATGAATTTCAGGAAATATTCGAGTTGCAATGAATGCGAATATCACCGTGACTCTTTTGCACGAATCGCTTCATTAAACTCAATTTTACAGAGTTTCAGGCTCCATGGCATCTAAAATGGCGGATCCACATGTCAGTACATGGGGCAAGGGACGCTGGGAAGGCGGGAAGGCAAAGCGGGAAGGGAAGTAGGTGGCATGACCCTGAATCACATGCTGGATGCAGCCTATCAGCAGCCAGTTATCCCTGTGATGTCACAGCCCTATATAATCGGCAGCCATATTATGGCCAGCCACTTCATTCCTTACACTGCAGAGAGATAGGACGGACAGCCTGTGTGTGTGTTACAGCAGAGAAAAGCACATTCCAGCAATGTTTAACATCCTCTTAGTCACATCAGCATTCTCGTGGACGGAGAGCATTGTTTTTTTCATTGAAAAGGATTTTTACTGCAGCTGCAGGCATTAACCTCCCAGTCACCTTTTTCGGCATAGTATTACAGAGAGAGGTAGATAGCTGTGTGTTGCCTCATACATTTCAACAAGCTGCCTCAACTTCATAAACCTTAGCAGAGGAGGCAGGAATAATTTTTCAGCCCAATTCAGTGTCTTTGTTCTACAAAAAATTCATCTACTGGTTATACTAGTCTGTAGATGGTATAATAACCAGCAGTCCATTCCTAATAGTCTGTGCCAGAGTGCAATTTTGTGTTTTGTACACAGCTTTTTTTTTTTTACTGCAGCACTGTTGTGTGCTGCTGGTGTTTTACAAAAATATTTTTTTACGGGTACTGTTGCGCATTTTTCTGCCCTCATCAGTGTATACCGCATACGTACATCTAAGTACTGTACAATTTTTTACCTGTTAAGGGCCTATATATGGCTGGTGTTTTACTCAGAAACTTATTTAAGTGTACTGTAGAGCATTTTTCTGCCCTCATCAGTGCATACCACATACCTACATCTATTTTGTTCCTGTTAATCTGTCAAGGGCCTAGATACTGTGGAAGGCCAGCCAAAAGTAATCACCTGCTGCTGTTCTAGACAAATACTGTTTTAAGTGTAGTGAAGCGAATTGTACTCCCCTCATATACACACTAAGTATGTCAGACAGAGAAGTGCCAGTGTTACGCCGAGCGCTCCGGGTCCCCGCTCCTCCCCGGAGCGCTCGCTACACTCCTCTCACTGCAGCGCTCCGGTCGGTCCCACGGACCCGGGGCGCTGCGATACCGCCTCTGGCCGGGATGCGATTCGCGATGCGGGTAGCGCCCGCTCGCGATGCGCACCCCGGCTCCCGTACCTGACTCGCTCTCCGTCAGTTCTGTCCCGGCGCGCGCGGCCCCGCTCCCTAGGGCGCGCGCGCGCCGGGTCTTTGCGATTTAAAGGGCCACTGCGCCGCTGATTGGCGCAGTGGTTCCAATTAGTGTTTACACCTGTGCACTTCCCTATATCACCTCACTTCCCCTTCACTCCCTCGCCGGATCTTGTTGCCTTAGTGCCAGTGAAAGCGTTTCCTTGTGTGTTCCTAGCCTGTGTTCCAGACCTCCTGCCGTTGCCCCTGACTACGATCCTTGCTGCCTGCCCCGACCTTCTGCTACGTCCGACCTTGCTTCTGTCTACTCCCTTGTACCGCGCCTATCTTCAGCAGCCAGAGAGGTTGAGCCGTTGCTAGGGGATACGACCTGGTCACTACCGCCGCAGCAAGACCATCCCGCTTTGCGGCGGGCTCTGGTGAAAACCAGTAGTGACTTAGAACCGATCCTCTAGCACGGTCCACGCCAATCCCTCTCTGGCACAGAGGATCCACTACCTGCCAGCCGGCATCGTGACAGTAGATCCGGCCATGGATCCCGCTGAAGTTCCTCTGCCAGTTGTCGCTGACCTCACCACGGTGGTCGCCCAGCAGTCACAACAGATTGCGCAACAAGGCCAACAGCTGTCTCAACTGACTGTTATGCTACAACAGTTACTACCACAGCTCCAGCAACCATCTCCTCCGCCAGCTCCTGTACCTCCTCCGCAGCGAGTGGCCGCTTCTGGACTACGACTATCCTTGCCGGATAAATTTGATGGGGACTCTAAGTTTTGCCGTGGCTTCCTTTCCCAATGTTCATTACACTTGGAGATGATGTCGGACCAGTTCCCCACTGAAAGGTCTAAGGTGGCTTTCGTAGTCAGCCTGCTGTCTGGAAAAGCCCTGGCTTGGGCCACACCGCTCTGGGACCGCAATGACCCCGTCACTGCCTCTGTACACTCCTTCTTCTCGGAAATTCGAAGTGTCTTTGAGGAACCTGCCCGAGCCTCTTCTGCTGAGACTGCCCTGTTGAACCTGGTCCAGGGTAATTCTTCCGTTGGCGAGTATGCCGTACAATTCCGTACCCTTGCTTCTGAATTATCCTGGAACAATGAGGCCCTCTGCGCGACCTTTAAAAAAGGCCTATCCAGCAACATTAAAGATGTTCTGGCCGCACGAGAAATGCCTGCTAATCTTCATGAACTTATTCACCTAGCCACTCGCATTGACATGCGTTTTTCCGAAAGGCGTCAGGAGCTCCGCCAGGATATGGACTCTGTTCGCACGAGGCGTTTCTTCTCCTCGGCTCCTCTCTCCTCTGGTTCCCTGCAATCTGTTCCTGTGCCTCCCGCCGTGGAGGCTATGCAGGTCGACCGGTCTCGCCTGACATCTCAAGAGAGGACACGACGCCGCATGGAGAACCTCTGCCTGTACTGTGCTAGTACCGAACACTTCCTGAGGGATTGTCCTATCCGCCCTCCCCGCCTGGAAAGACGTACCCTGACTCCGCACAGAGGTGAGACAGTCCTTGATGTCCACTCTGCTTCTCCACGTCTTACTGTGCCTGTGCGGATGTCTGCCTCTGCCTTCTCCTTCTCTTCTGTGGCCTTCTTAGACTCTGGATCTGCAGGAAATTTTATTTTGGCCTCTCTCGTCAACAGGTTCAACATCCCAGTGACCAGTCTCACCAGACCCCTTTACATCAATTGTATAAACAATGAAAGATTGGACTGTTCCATACGTTTCCGCACGGAGCCCCTTCTAATGAGCATCGGATCTCATCACGAGAGGATTGAACTTTTGGTCCTCCCCAATTGCACCTCGGAAATTCTCCTTGGACTTCCCTGGCTTCAACTTCATTCCCCAACCCTGGATTGGTCCACTGGGGAGATCAAGAGTTGGGGGCCCTCTTGTTCCAAGGACTGTCTAAAACCGGTTCCCAGTAACCCTTGCCGTAACTCTATGCTTCCTCCAGTAACCGGTCTCCCTAAGGCCTATATGGACTTCGCGGATGTTTTCTGCAAAAAACAAGCGGAGACTCTACCTCCTCACAGGCCTTATGATTGTCCTATCGACCTCCTCCCGGGCACTACTCCACCCCGGGGCAGAATTTATCCTCTCTCTGTCCCAGAGACTCTTGCCATGTCTGAATACGTCCAGGAGAATCTAAAAAAGGGCTTTATCCGTAAATCCTCCTCTCCTGCCGGAGCCGGATTTTTCTTTGTGTCCAAAAAAGATGGCTCTCTACGTCCTTGCATTGACTACCGCGGACTTAATAAAATCACGGTTAAGAACCGCTACCCCTTACCCCTCATCTCTGAACTCTTTGATCGCCTCCAAGGTGCCCACATCTTTACTAAATTGGACTTAAGAGGCGCCTATAATCTCATCCGCATCAGAGAGGGGGATGAGTGGAAAACAGCATTTAACACCAGAGATGGACACTTTGAGTATCTGGTCATGCCCTTTGGCCTGTGCAACGCCCCTGCTGTCTTCCAAGACTTTGTTAATGAAATTTTTCGTGATCTGTTATACTCCTGTGTTGTTGTATATCTTGATGATATCCTAATTTTTTCGGCCAATCTAGAAGAACACCGCCAGCATGTCCGTATGGTTCTTCAGAGACTTCGTGACAATCAACTCTATGCTAAAATTGAGAAATGTCTGTTTGAATGCCAATCTCTTCCTTTTCTAGGATACTTGGTCTCTGGCCAGGGACTACAAATGGATCCAGATAAACTCTCTGCCGTCTTAGATTGGCCACGCCCCTCCGGACTCCGTGCCATCCAACGTTTTTTGGGGTTCGCCAATTATTACAGGCAATTTATTCCACATTTTTCTACCATTGTGGCTCCTATTGTGGCTTTAACCAAAAAAAATGCCGATCCCAAGTCTTGGCCTCCTCAAGCGGAAGACGCCTTTAAACGACTCAAGTCTGCCTTCTCTTCGGCTCCCGTGCTCTCCAGACCTGACCCATCTAAACCCTTCCTATTGGAGGTTGATGCCTCCTCAGTGGGAGCTGGAGCTGTCCTTCTACAAAAAAACTCTTCCGGGCATGCTGTTACTTGTGGTTTTTTTTCTAGGACCTTCTCTCCGGCGGAGAGGAACTACTCCATCGGGGATCGAGAGCTTCTAGCCATTAAATTAGCACTTGAGGAATGGAGGCATCTGCTGGAGGGATCAAGATTTCCAGTTATTATTTACACCGATCACAAGAACCTCTCATACCTCGAGTCTGCCCAACGGCTGAATCCTCGTCAGGCCAGGTGGTCTCTGTTCTTTGCCCGATTTAATTTTGAAATTCACTTTCGGCCTGCTGATAAGAACATTAGGGCCGACGCTCTCTCTCGTTCCTCAGATGCTTCTGAAATTGAACTCTCTCCTCAACACATCATTCCTCCTGACTGCCTGATTTCCACTTCTCCAGCCTCCATCAGGCAAACTCCTCCAGGAAAGACCTTTGTTTCTCCACGCCAACGCCTCGGAATCCTCAAATGGGGTCACTCCTCCCATCTCGCAGGTCATGCGGGCATCAAGAAATCTGTGCAACTCATCTCTCGCTTCTATTGGTGGCCGACTCTAGAGACTGATGTGGTGGACTTTGTGCGAGCCTGCACTATCTGTGCCCGGGATAAGACTCCTCGCCAGAAGCCCGCTGGTTTTCTTCTTCCTCTGCCTGTTCCCGAACAACCTTGGTCTCTGATTGGTATGGATTTTATTACTGACTTACCCCCATCCCATGGCAACACTGTTATTTGGGTGGTCGTTGATCGATTCTCCAAAATGGCACATTTCATCCCTCTTCCTGGTCTTCCTTCAGCGCCTCAGTTGGCTAAACAATTTTTTGTACACATTTTTCGTCTTCACGG
Organism: Hyla sarda; assembly: GCF_029499605.1. Taxonomy (NCBI): domain Eukaryota; kingdom Metazoa; phylum Chordata; class Amphibia; order Anura; family Hylidae; genus Hyla; species Hyla sarda. Next base: position 87,181,090 of record NC_079198.1, read on the forward strand.
GTTGCCTACGCAGATCGTCTCGGATAGAGGCGTCCAATTTGTGTCTAAATTCTGGAGGGCCCTCTGTAAACAACTCAAAATTAAATTAAATTTTTCTTCTGCATACCATCCTCAATCCAATGGACAAGTAGAAAGAATTAACCAGATCTTGGGTGACTATTTACGACATTTTGTTTCCTCCCGCCAGGATGACTGGGCAGATCTTCTACCTTGGGCCGAATTCTCGTATAATTTCAGAATCTCTGAATCTTCCTCCAAATCCCCGTTTTTCGTGGTGTACGGCCGTCACCCTCTTCCCCCCCTCCCTACCCCCTTGCCCTCTGGTCTGCCCGCTGTGGATGAAATTTCTCGTGATCTTTCCATCATATGGAGAGAGACCCAAAATTCTCTCTTACAGGCTTCTTCACGCATGAAGAGATTCGCGGATAAGAAAAGAAGAGCTCCTCCCACTTTTTCCCCTGGAGACAAGGTATGGCTCTCCGCCAAATATGTCCGCTTCCGTGTCCCTAGCTATAAGTTGGGACCACGCTATCTTGGTCCTTTCAAGATTTTGCGCCAGATTAATCCTGTCTCTTACAAACTTCTTCTTCCTCCTTCTCTTCGTATTCCTAATGCCTTTCATGTTTCTCTTCTTAAACCACTTATCATTAACCGTTTCTCTCCCAAATCTGTTCCCCCCACTCCTGTCTCCGGCTCCTCGGACATCTTCTCCGTCAAAGAAATTTTAGCATCTAAAAAGGTCAGAGGGAAAACCTTCTTTTTAGTGGATTGGGAGGGTTGTGGTCCAGAAGAGAGGTCCTGGGAACCTGAGGACAATATCCTGGACAAAAGTCTGGTCCTCAGGTTCTCAGGCTCCAAGAAGAGGGGGAGACCCAAGGGGGGGGGTACTGTTACGCCGAGCGCTCCGGGTCCCCGCTCCTCCCCGGAGCGCTCGCTACACTCCTCTCACTGCAGCGCTCCGGTCGGTCCCACGGACCCGGGGCGCTGCGATACCGCCTCTGGCCGGGATGCGATTCGCGATGCGGGTAGCGCCCGCTCGCGATGCGCACCCCGGCTCCCGTACCTGACTCGCTCTCCGTCAGTTCTGTCCCGGCGCGCGCGGCCCCGCTCCCTAGGGCGCGCGCGCGCCGGGTCTTTGCGATTTAAAGGGCCACTGCGCCGCTGATTGGCGCAGTGGTTCCAATTAGTGTTTACACCTGTGCACTTCCCTATATCACCTCACTTCCCCTTCACTCCCTCGCCGGATCTTGTTGCCTTAGTGCCAGTGAAAGCGTTTCCTTGTGTGTTCCTAGCCTGTGTTCCAGACCTCCTGCCGTTGCCCCTGACTACGATCCTTGCTGCCTGCCCCGACCTTCTGCTACGTCCGACCTTGCTTCTGTCTACTCCCTTGTACCGCGCCTATCTTCAGCAGCCAGAGAGGTTGAGCCGTTGCTAGGGGATACGACCTGGTCACTACCGCCGCAGCAAGACCATCCCGCTTTGCGGCGGGCTCTGGTGAAAACCAGTAGTGACTTAGAACCGATCCTCTAGCACGGTCCACGCCAATCCCTCTCTGGCACAGAGGATCCACTACCTGCCAGCCGGCATCGTGACAGCCAGGATGTGCACAGAGGAGTGGCAGATGCCTAAATCCTTCAGGCAGAGGTCGCAGCAGACGAGGCGAGTGGCAGCAGGAGTCGCAGCGAGAGGCCTGAGCTCCCATTATCAGATGGCGGTCGTGTCTAGACCAGCAACCCATCTGCCATCGTCGATTAGTTAACATGGGCATCCACTCCATCACAGGTGACATCTAACATCCCCAGTCAACAGTCGGTGGGTTCCTCAGAGACAACCCTCAGTTGGCATAGCCCGGGAGCAGTCCCTGTCCTCCCATTTCCTCTGTCCTATGCTGTTCCCTCTCCTACAGAAGTATCTTATGCTGTGGGTTCAGCTCCACTATTCACTGATGACGATCTAATAGAGGACTGTCAGCAGCTACTACACAGCCAAGAAGTGGAGGAGACATCAGCCGCACTCCGCTAGGCGGGCAAGCAGTTATGAGGAGAGTGACATGGGAGGCGGTGTTGCCAGGATTCAGGATCCTGAAGCAGACGCTGTTAAGGAACCTGAGGAGGACATCAGTGACGTGCAGACAATTGTTGATAATGATGAAGCAGATCGCAATTGGGAGCCGGGTTCAGAAGGGGCTTCATTATCATCAGGAGAAGAGATTTGCAGGTTGACCGTGAGGCAGCAGTTGAGCAAGCAAGGCGGTAGCATGGTTGGCAGTCAGCGTGGTGGCAGACGTGGAAATTCTGGAGCCAAACGTGCTCGGGGAGACCACCTGCTTTGCAGCAGCCTACCTTCCGGGAGGTAGTGGAACAGGAGTTCCTGGAGACAGCAGCAGTAGCAATCAATTAGTGCAAACTGTTGGTAGGAAAATCAGCTACTCGGCGGTGTGGCAGTTTTCCATCAAGCATTCGGAGGAGGTTCGCACAGGCACATGCAAGATATGTTGGCAAAAGGTGAAGCGAGGCCAGGGTCTCAATGTTAACACCATGGCCCTGCGTCAACATATGCTTTGCCGCCATAAAGTGGCCTGGGAGAACTGTGGCTCCGATGTAGTGGTCCAGCCTGCTTTATCACATAGGGGCATTCCGCTCCCTCTTTCATCCAGCCAAGGTTCCACCACCTAAGACGAAGGGAGCTGTGTGTCATACCCTCCTTCTGTCGCTCCAGATACTACTGCTCCTCCTACTTTTAGTCAGCCATTCCACCAACAATCCATCCGCGAAGCCATGTCCAAGAGACAACAGTATGCGCCCACTCATCCAACGGTGCAGAAGCTGAATGTGCTCCTGTCTAAGTTGCTGATGCTGCAGTCCCTCCCTTTTCAAGTGGGGGACTCTGCACCTTTCAGAGAACTGATTGCTTGTGCTGAGCCGAGGTGGAGAGTGCCAAGCCGTCATTTCTTTGCGAAGAAGGCAGTACCAGCCCTGCACAATTTTGTGGAATAGAATGTGGTCCAATCTTTGAGCCTGTCGGTGTGTACCAAAGTGCATGGCAGCGCTGACGTATGGAGCTGTAACTATGGTCAGGGACAATACACGTCCTTTACGGCTCACTGGGTGAATGTGGTTCCTGCACAGCCACAACCCCAACTTGGACAGGTCACGCCGCTTCCTCCTCCATGCTCTCAGCCCGTTGGTCCTGTGACAGTGTGTGACTCCGCCTCCTCATCCTCCACCGTGTCCTCAGCCTCCACTGCCCAGACAAGTCTCAGTGGCCCTTAAGCATACAATGTGTGCAGGGCACAGCGGTGTCACGCTGTTCTTCACATGGTTTGTCTTGGCGAAAAGAGTTATACAGGGGAGGAACTGCTGAAAGTCATTCGTAAAGAAATCGGAGCATAGCTTACTCCACAAAAACTGGATTTGGAAACCATGCTGACTGACAACGGGAAGAACATCTTGCATGCGCTGCGACTGGGAAGGCTGAGCCATGCGCCCTGCATGGCACACGTGTTCATTCTGGTTGTGAAGCAATTCCTGAAGTGTTCCCCATTTGCAAAACATCCTAACAATGGGAAGGAAACTTTGCAAGCACTCGTACACCGCAAAGCACACCTTCCTTGCAGCGTCAGAACAGTTGCAGCGTCAGAACAGTATCCCATTACATAGTCTGATTTGTGACGTTACCACACGTTGGAATTCCACCCTCCATTTGTTGGACCGACTGTACGAACAGAGAAAAGCCATCACCGATTTCTTGATGATCCAATCGGATAGGGGTACTCCCCTGTGTAACTTCAATGTGAACCAGTGGCAGCTCATATGTGACCCCTGCCGTTTGCTCAGGCCCTTTGAGGAAGCCACATTATTAGTAAGTCACCAGGATTACGGGATGAACAACGTGATTCCACAGCTTCATTTCCTACAACAAGTGTTGGAAACGATGGCTGCTCAGGGCAATGGAGATGTTGCACCTACATCTCACGGCCACATGAGCCTTGTGGGGGCTGAACTGGAGGAGGATGAGGGGTACAGTGGAGCACAGTTTAGGTTTCATGAGATGGGCGGTGCTTCTAGTCATCTGACAGGAGAGAAGGAGCATGATCAGCTAGAGGGTTATGAGGAAGGCGAGACACAGGACACATACACACCATGGCAGTATGAAGTGAAGATGGAGGCAGGGAATCCCTCCGAGTCACTTGCACAAATGGCACGATGCATGCTCAGTTTTTTTATGTTAACACTAGCTAACATACATCTTCTATACAGATTTCAACATTAACATTTTAATGTTAGGGGTTGTAAAGCCCTCTTGTAAACTCATTAAACTCATGCTGATGCCTGCTCCAGACTGTGTTTCAGGAACTACTGTGCTTAGGGATGCTGCTGGGCTTGGGCCTTAAATTCTTTGATGATAGCATGAGGTAACATACCTCTTCAATAGATATTTCAACATTAATCTTTCAATTTTAGGGGTTATGAAACCCTCTTGAGTATGTCTGCGGCCTGCTCCTGATTGTGTCTTTCAGGAACTACTTGGCTTAAGTATGCTGCTGGGCTTGGTCCTTAAATTTTTGGATGTTAGCACTAGCTTACATACATGCTTTATTGAAATTTCAACATTGATCTTTCAATGTAAGGAGTTATGAAACCCTCTTGTGTACTACTGATGCCTGCTCTTGTGTGTTTCAGGAACTAATTGGCCTACCAATGCTGCTGGGCCTGGACCTAAAATTTTTGGATGTTTGCACTAGCTTACATACATGCCTAATAGAGATTTCAACATTGATCTTTAAATCTTAGGGGTTATGAAACCCTCTTGCGTACTCCTGCTGCTGACTGCTATTGTCTGTGTCTTTCAGCAACTAAATGGTTAAGTGAAGCTGTTAGGCTTGGGCCTTAAATTTTTGGATGGTAGCACAAGCTAACATGCGTCTTCAATAGAGATTTCAACAGTCACCTTTTAATGTTAGGGGTTGTGAACCCCTCTTGTGTACTCATGCTGCTACCTGTTCCTGTATGTGTCATATAGTAACTACATGGTTTAGTGATGGTGCTGGGCCTAGGACATTACATATATGTGTTTATGGTAGCACCAGGTACCATACATCTTCAATTGAAATTTCAAAATTAATCTCTTATTATTAGAGATTGTGAGGCCCGATTGTCAACTCATCTGCCGCCAACTCCAGGCTGTGCCATTCAGACACTATATGGTCTCCTCATGCTTCAGCCACCTCCAGGCTGTGTCATTAAGCCACTAGATGGTCTCCACATATTGACTGTGTATTGTAGGAAACATGTGGCTATCCTTGAGTTACTCTCCCAGCATTATTGCCATGTTGATACCAGACCAGTAATAAAAGGAACATTGCCAAGGACTAGCAAAAAACAGGGAACTGTGGATATTGACCACCGGCTGTTGGAATTGACTGACTATCCCAGGTGGTAGATTTACCATTTTGAAGTTCCTCAGTTCCAGTAGGCTTTAAGTCGTTCATTCTTTGTTGTGGTTCTTCAGTTGCAGAATTAAGTTGTATCATGTTTTCCTGTTCCTCCGATGAGCTAATGTCACTGGAACACACAATACTCATATTGTCATCTAATGAAGGATAGTTTTATTCAGAAAACATATGTATCATTTTATTATTTTTAATGTCAGGTGGTATTCTGACAATTTCTGATTATAAAGGAATTTTGTAATCTTGGACACAGGTAAAAATAAGTATTTTTAAGTGCACTGTAGCACATTTTTCTGCCCTCATTAGTGCATACCACATACCTAAATCTAAGTAGTGTACTATTTTGTACCTGTTTATCTGTCAAGGGTCTTTATACTGTGAAAGGACAGCCAATAGTACACACCTGCTGCTGTTCTAGACACATACTGTTTTATGCAAAGTGAAGCGTGTTGTACTCCCATCATATACGCAAAAAGTATGTCTGGCAGAGTAGTGAAATTTCAATTTCAAAATCCTTAATTTCAATTTCAAATTCTCAAATTTAAATGTAAAAATCATAAATTTCAATGGTCTCCTCATGCTGCTGCCAACTCTAGGCTGTGTCATTCAGACACTATATGGTCTCCTCATGCTTCAGCCAACTCCAGACTGTGTCATTCAGCCAATATATGGTTTACTGATGCTGCTGGGCCTGGGCCTGGGAATAAAAATTTTTGTTACGGCAGCACTAGCTACCCAAAATCTTCAGTTTAAATTTAAAGCTTCGGTTTTTTTTTCTTAGGGATTGTGAAGCCCTGGGGTCTACTCATGCTTCAGCCAACTCCAGGCTGTGCCATTCAGACACTAGATGGTCTCCTCCTACTGATGCCACCTCCAGGCTCTGTCATTGTACTGCCATAAGACATTTGACTCCTTTTTAGATTAGGTCCTTTGTACTCACACGCCGGGGCCTGGGACACTAAAACTTGGGAGTTAAAAGTCCATTTCAAAATCCTCAATTTCAATTTCAAAATCTTAGATTTCTATTTACAATTCTTATATTTCAATGGTCTCCTCATGCTTTTGCCAACTCCAGGCTGTGCCATTCAGCCAATATATGGTTTACTGATGCTGCTGGGCCTGGGAATAAAAATGTTGTTATGGTAGCACTAGCTCCCCAAAATCTTCGGTTTGAATTTCAAACTTCATCTTTTTTCTTAGGGATAGTGAAGCTCTGGTGTCTACTCATGCTGCTGCCAACTCCAGGCTGTCACATTCAGGCAATACATTGTTACTGATGCTGCTGGGACTGGGAATAAAAAAAAAATTCTGTTAGCACTAGCTACCCAAAATCTTTGGTTTAAATCTCAAACTTCATCTTTTTTTCTTAGGGATTGTGAAGCCCTGGTATCTACTCATGCTGCTATCAACTCCAGGCTGTGAAATTCAGGCAATATATGGTTTACTGATGCTGCTAGTGTCTACTGTGTCATTCAGGCAATATATGGTTTACAGTTGCTGCTGGGCCTGGGTCTGGGAATAAAAATGTTGTTATGGTAGCACTAGCTACCCAAAATCTTTGGTTTAAATTTCAGAATTCATCTTATAATCTTAGGGATTGTGAAGGCCTAGTGTCTTTTCATGCTGCTGCCAACTCCTGGCTGTGCCATTCAGTCACTATATGATCTCCTCTTGCTGCCAACACCTCCATGGTGTGTCATTCAGCCACTATATGGTCTCCTCATGCTGCTAACACCTCCACGCTGTGTCATTCAGCCACGATATGGTCTCCTCATGCTGCCAACACCTCCACGCTGTGTCATTCAGCCACTATATGGTCTCCTCATGCTTCAGCCTCATCCAAGCTGTGTCATTCAGCCACTATATGGTCTCCTCATGCTGCCAACACCTCCACACTGTGTCATACAGCCACTATATGGTCTCCTCATGCTGCCAACACCTCCACGCTGTGTCATTCAGCCACTATATAGTCTCCTCATGCTTCAGCCTCATCCAAGCTGTGTCATTCAGCCACTATATGGTCTCCTCATGCTGCCAACACCTCCACACTGTGTCATACAGCCACTATATGGTCTCCTCATACTGCCAACACCTCCATGCTCTGTCATTCAGCCACTATATGGTCTGCTCATGCTTCAGCCTCATCCAAGCTGTGTCATTCAGCCACTATATTGTCTCCTCATGCTGCCAACACCTCCACACTGTGTCATTCAGCCTCTATATGGTCTCCTCATGCTACTAACACCTCCACGCTGTGTCATTCAGCTACTCCTGTATATGGTCTCCTCATGCTGCCACCACCTACACACTGTGTCATTCAGCCACTATACATGGTCTCCTCATGCTGCCAACACCTCCACGCTGTGTCATTCAGCCACTATATGGTCTCCTCATGCTTCAGCCTCATCCAAGCTGTGTCATTCAGCCACTATATGGTCTCATCATGCTGTCAGCACCTCCATGCTGTGTCATTCAGCCACTACATGGTCTCCTCATGCTGCCAATACCTCCACGCTGTGTCATTCAGCCACTATATGGTCTCCTCATGCTGCCAACACCTCCACACTGTGTCATTCAGCCACTATATGGTCTCCTAATGCTGCCAACACCTCCACGCTGTGTCATTCAGCCACTATATGGTCTCCTCACGCTTCAGCCTCATCAAAGCTGTGTCATTCAGCCACCATATGGTCTCCTCATGCTGCCAACACCTCCACGATGTGTTATTCAGCTACTATATGGTCTCTTCATGTTGCCAACACCTCCATGCTGTGTCATTCAGCCACTATATGGTCTCCTCATGCTTCAGCCTCATCCAAGCTGCGTCACTCAGCCACTATATTGTCTCCTCATGCTGCCAACACCTCCACGCTGTGTCATTCAGCCTCTATATGGTCTCCTCATGCTGCCAACACCTCCACGCTGTGTCATTCAGCTACTCCTGTATATGATCTCCTCATGCTGCCACCACCTCCACACTGTGTCATTCAGCCACTATATATGGTCTCCTCATGCTGCCAACACCTACACGCTGTGTCATTCAGCCACTATATGGTCTCCTCATGGTTCAGCCTCATCCAAGCTGTGTCATTCAGCCACTATATGATCTCCTCATGCGACCAACACCTCCATGCAGTGTCATTCAGCCACTATATGGTCTCCTCATGCTGCCAACACCTCCACGCTGTGTCATTCAGCCACTATATGGTGTCCTCATGCTGCCAACACCTCCATGCTGTGTTATTCAGCCACTATATGGTCTCCTAGTGCTTCAGCCTCATCCACGCTGTGTCATTCAGCCACTATATGATCTCCTCATGCTGCCAACACCTCCACGCTGTGTCATTCAGCCACTATATGGTCTCCTCATACTGATGCCATCTCCAGGCTCTGTCATTGTGCCGGTAATCTGCATGTCAGGCCGGTAATCTGCATGTCATTCTGAATAACAGTATTATTTCACTACCCCAGAACAATCTATATGCGTGTTAGAACATAGCAAAGTGTTCTACACCCCTATTGACGCTCTCTGTAGGCCAGAAATAGACGTTTTTAATATAGATTAGCCGCAAATAAATTTGGATTGAAACAAAAAAAAAATTCGAAAAGTTTGTCAAATCGTCCGAATTTAATTTTTCAAAAGTTTGCTCATCTCTAGGTGTAATGTTTTATCATTTTATTGTCTAAATTCTAAATTATTTGTATAAATTTCGGGGAGATTTATCAAAACCTGTGTAGAGAAGGATTGGTGCAGTAGCACATAGTAACCAATCAGATTGCTTCTTTCAAAAATGAAAAATGAACGAATCGATCTGATGGGTTGCTACGGGCAACTGCATTACTCTTCCTTTTCGCAAGTTTTGAAAATCTTCCCCATAGATAGCATATTTGTGTTATATGCAGGTAAAGCACAGGCAGATACACTTTGCCAATCCATTAACATGCAAGTTGTTAATATTTCATTTCCTTACAAACACAAGGCTATGTAATACATTTGCAGTATCTGTTTGTATCTTCTATCTTACTTGTTACTTATGTGTTACTGGACACATCAATGTCCATTAAATGTCATTATCACATTTTATAAGAAATTATTTACACCAATATCTATAAACTGGACAGAACACAGTGAATCATATTTCTCTGCAATCAATAACAACATCCATAAACTCTATTTGATGCAACAGTACTCATACCTGTCAGGTTTACTAGAACAGGTCTATCAAAAATTGACCTAAACTGAGGGAGAGACACATTTCAGCAGGAAAATAATTGCTACTCAATAAATATAATGTTCAGGAGATGACTAGAGATGAACAAGTCGATTCAGATCAAACTGCATTAATTTCCGATTCACTTCAAGTGAATTTGTAAGGAGCAGGGACTTCTGTCAAAGACAAGTGTCCCTTTCCCTGTGCCGCAATATGGCTGCCAATTGTATAGGGCTGTGACATCATAGGGGTGACTGGCAGGTGATAGGCTGCATGCTGCATGTGATTCAGAGTCATCACACTTAGCCTTGTTCACATCTTCCCAGGATTCCTTGGCCCATGTCCTCACATGTGGATCCGCCATTTTGGATGCCGTAGAGCCTGGACCGCACTAAATGGAGTTTAATGATTTGCGTGATAGAATCGCGGCTATATTTGCATTCATTGCAAATCGTCATTTCAATCATAATCCAGTCATGTAAAATTGGGCATCATTTTGAACCAAAGGAGATGGAACAGGGGACGCAAACGGAATTTGATCAACTCCGGAAGTATGGTAAGGACACCTTCTTGTACCTAGCCACAGTGCCCCTGTTTCCCCTTTTGGGTTATTTTGATGCCTTATGTTGACTGGCTCGTGACAAACTAGAGACAGGTAATTCTCGCCCAGTGTCATTACCTTGTACCTGTCATAAACTAACTATCTACTGCCCGAGTGTGTATGAAATGTGAGTGAGTACCATGATCCTGGCGGGATAGACTGGGTCATAATCAGGGAATGAATTGCAAAGTAAATTGTCGTAAGTAGCCATTGCATGTCTAGGACAAAGATTGCTATAAGTAGGCATGGCATGTCTAGGACATGGTGTATACAGAGTCTGTCATAAGCAGGCATTACAGGACTAGGACAGAGTGGTGCAGGAAGCCGGTTATACTGTTATAAGTAGACACTGATGATGTGTCTAGGACAGGGTGTATACATGGGACTTTACGCAATATTCCTGGGACCTGTCCCATTGTAACAGTTTGTATATGTGGTATATGTGTCATGTCATGTCGTCTTCATGTGTCCATGGATTAATGTTAAGCTAGCTAATCTTAGACGAAGAGAGGGAGTAGATCTTCTATTTCTACTACTAGACCTAGTTAAAAAGGAAGAACTGCATGTAAATGTGTTTGTTAATTGAACTCTAATGGTTTAGAGATATCTCCTAAAGAAAGGAGAGATTGAGAAGAGGTTCTCAGCATCTGAAGGCCAAAGAATAGGTCCCACCAGGAAGAGCAGAAGGAGGAGGGCTGCTGTGGGCTAGTTGCATTCAACAGGGAGAAACAAAGGGCAGAGATCACACAGCTGCAGTTTTAGACTGACTTCACAGACCTCGCTGTGTTGAAAGGAATGGGGGATGGGAGGTGTACTAAAGTGAGAACCAAAAGGAAGTTTTGATGGTAAGCATGTGGTGAGTTAAGAATGGATGAATTTGGATATTAAGGCAGTTGAAAGTTGAATGGTGATGGTTGATGGACAAAAGTATTCATATATAGTAGTGTTATATACAGTCATATACAGCAGTGTGATTCTTGAGAACAATTGTGATTTGATTTAGTTATATTGTAGTCATCTGAATGGGTATAGATAAGTCAAAAGTTGTTGGCAGATTAAAGTATGATAAAAATATTTAGGTGAAATTAACACTGATGTACAGACATACATTTTTGGTAACCTGTTGATAGGATGGTGAATAAGAGAAATATCATATATTCAATAAAGAGAGCATTTGTTTTAGGGTGTGAGATACCATAAATGGAAAATGGAGATTCAATGAGGGAAACAAAGGAATGAGAAGCCATCTGAGACTTGGTGGCAGAGGGAGAGGGGGAGGGGAATGTGAAAATAGTACCGTCTGTATGGTTATGGTCATGGTTTTGGAGTGATACTTGTTATAGCTGTGGCGCACATAACTGCACCCTCAAATCACAACCCCAGATAATATAAAAACTTTTACCTCCATTTATCCCATGCTGTCTCCTTCTGGCCATGAGGCTGCTCTCAGAACTCCTCAGAACTTATCCTTTTAAATTGGATAAGAACAAAAGAAAGTCCAGGTGGTATCAATTGAACTTATGTGATGGTATTTAATTAATTTCCTAATAAGTTTTGTATTCACAGTTGTGCAGGATGGATGCCAAGAATGAAATGTATAAGGAAATGCAATTAATGGTCTGATTATATTATAGGAGTAACAAGAGGTTTGGCCAAGAAAAATTTAATGAGATATAATATAAATAAAAAAAGTGAGCACTATTTAATTGAAGTATTGCTTTAAGCATTTAAATTCAGCTAATGGTTTATTGGATTACAAACAATGCGCATTGAAGGTGATTTTTCCCAATTTTTGAAAGAGCTCTGTATACTTTTATTCTTTTACATTTTTAGTGAGAATGTGGGCCCTGTGTGTTGTACATTGAGTATTTGTAAATGTCGGTATTGTTACATATTACATTTTTCTTGTATGTCTCTTGATGTAAAGTAGCACAGAAATTCAGTCAGATACTAGACATTCAAGTGTGATTGAAGACTGACTAAACCTGAGGGAGAACAAAAAGCCAGACTCAAAGGGGTGGTGACCATTGACATAGAGGAGTGGGAAAAGAAAGGCAGGGCTTATAGGGAGATTGACAGTCTTGGTCTACGGAAACACAGTCACATTAGATTTGAAGAAACTACATATCTACTGTTTAAACTTGAGTATGTTTATAGTGCTTACATACGCAATGTGATATACTTATATATTCTACATTGCATTTATTTGAATAACATCAATTTTGAGTGGATAACTTTATAATGATAATTTAGTGTAGCACGAGGATGCTGATTGTCTTAAGCCTATGAGGTTTAAAAATACAAGAGCCATGATAGGATATTAGAGAATCCATGCTTAATGCTGAGTTGTAAATGTAAGCTTACTCCAAGTAAAGCAAAGATGTTATACATAAGACAGGATATATGGTGACCACACGCAGAAGGAAGTTCTACTGCAATAAACCACTTGATCTGAGCTGGTGGTTCAGAAAGTAGAGTTGACGGTATTCACTGAGATGTGTAAGATATCTGAAGATAAGACATAATGAGCATTGGTACACTTTTATTACCGCCCACAAGTATGGGCATAATGGAGTAAAGGTTTTCTTGAATCCTTGGGCACACCAATCAAAATGTTGAATCTCTAGTTTGTAATTCAAGTGTTCAAAGTCCTAAAGCTGCCAGAGAAGGTAGCCATCATAAAGATCAAACCCACATGAAGGAAACAACCTCAGAGGTCAAGGGGACTGGATGGTGGAGGAGGCAGTTATCGTACATAGTGTACAAGTGGATGGGGAGTGTGGATTTGTCTGGTTAGGTCTCCTGCAGGAACCAGCAATGCATGCTGAGAGAGACCAATGGACGAAGAAAGAGGTGGTACAGGGCAAAGACAGCATCTGGAGAGTTGGTAAAAAAACTGTGTATGCCAACAGTCTTGTACCCCGTGGTAACATATATGACCCCATACACTAAGCAGGAGGAAACTTTGTGTGTAGAAATGTCCGCACATTGGGTGGCCTCAGGATTCAACAATGCAATTCAAGAAGGCTTGTACAGACTTCATTATTTGCATCTGTTATGACCTAGGTAAAACTATAAAGGTACCTGACCAACTCACTTCATAATTATCTTACCTGTTTCAGAGACTATGAGTAGACTTCATCTAACTGCCTAAGGTGGGCCAATATCAGTATGTCCTTGTCTGACTGTACTGATTCTCTAACAATAGATACAGTAAATAATACAACTAAGAACCTTTTGTAGAGTTGTGCCTAGTTAAGATTCTGTAATTGTCACCCAGTTCCTTAAAACCTATGAGTGTGTGTCAGGAAATAAGTGAGGAAAGAGACGCTTACATATGATGATCCTGTGTAAATCTATCTAACATATATTCTCTGATAACTGGTAAATCTATATCTATACATAACCATGGTTGTTCCAAAGGAAAAGATAATCACAACTGATGGTTAAGATGTGACATTGTATGAGGAGAATCAGTGGGTGAACATGTACAAATAGCAGGGTGAAATAAGCATTTTAATGGGTGATAATGTTATAAAGAAAATGAATACTTGGTGTAAAAATATAGAAAGGATAGGCCTAGTTAGTGGGATGAGTAAATGTTAACTACCGTAAGGTATGGAATACTTGGGGATATGAGGCTCAGAACCCGATAGAAGGGAATTTAACTGGAAAATGCATATTAGTCAAGACTCTTCTGCCCATACACATTTTTACTACCAAGCCTACAAAGGAACCCAAACCATACTCTAGAAGTAAAAGTGCATAGGGGAGCCTTGACCCCTATGTGTATATTGATGCTATAGGAGTATATGCCGAATTTTTGTCTATAATACCCCAGATTTCCATAAACAAGAACGTAGACTGGATTAATTATATTCATTATAACCAGCAAAGATTCATACATTTCTCAGTAAATGCCACATCTACTATGACATTCCAAAATGTTACGGGGTAATATATGGTGTATGGTGTGAGCGGAAAAAGGGGGGGGGGGTATGTAACATGTTTGGGGATATCTATTGCACATATATCTCAGCCAATATAGGACCCAAATGGTAAAATAACCATACTTCTGATAATCTTGTATTGTTGTGTTTTACCTTGCCTAAAGAAGTGTCAGATGACCATCGAGAATGCCACTTGGACTTCGAGATTACAGATGAAGCCTTTACCCCATTACAGAGCTTCAATGCCATCGATAACACCAGTGAAGTATAGGAACAGCATCTGACTCCATATGTGTAAAATTTTGAGGCTAAGGGGGTCCATGGACAAGCCATGGGTCGTCTAAAGTACAGTGAAACGTTTGAGAAAACACATTGGGGCAGATGAGTTAGGATGATGGAAGTTAGGGAAAGGTAAAATGGTCATTTTAAGCGGGGATTGTAATGGACATATATATGTGGGAATATATGTATGGAACATAAAATGGCCATTTTGGGACATAAAGCTTCCATTCTCCTCGTGCTACTCTGCTCCTTCCTGTCTGGCCCCCACCATCGAATAGAGGAAGTTGCTGGCTAACAACCAAGAGGACTTGAAGCCCGCTTAAGTTTAACAAAGGACTATACTTTATATGATATGCTAGAACTAAGAACACCCCCCTACTGAGGGTGGAAACGTATGTTAATTGCAATGGTGATGTAAGCATAGACATTTTGCAATAAAGCTCAGAAGCAGGATTTTGAAGTACTTGAAACTGACATGGCTCCGTTTGATTTACTTTGGTATACTTTGGTATATACATTCTGTATACAGATTACAGATTTGGATGGGAGTAAGATAGTTACTAGGTATCCATATCACTGGCATAGGTGAACTCAGTTTAGGTCTTGATGCAACTGATGCCACTACTGATGACAAGTTGTCATCGGTTGTATGGCATCCGGCGTGACATGCCCTCTGGTGTGTTCAACTATCCGGTACCAAAATTGAGGCACTGGGTGATTGTGAACCGTCCAATTCAAATGAATGTGATCAGTCCTAACATTAGTTTTCCTCCAGTACATGCTGAACAGAAACTATGCAGGACGTCTGATATATGTAAACCCAGCCCAAGACTTTTGTATCCAGGGGATAAAGCCTATTCCTATTCAGAACACATGAATCTTCAGCCAAGTCAAAATTTCATGTGGCAAGCCAAGTTCATGGGGCAAATTTTTGTTCAGCTGGCAGCTATTGAACTTTTATGGGCAGCTACGTCTGTAAACCCCCCCCCCCCCCTACATTAGATGGTCGTCTGGTCCAACCAAAGTTGGCAGGTACAGCAGACTTTCACTTATGTATAGGGTGCTGTCATTTAGTTGGAATGTTCACAGTACTTTTCTGGCAGTGATAACATGGAGAATACTGTAGACTTAGACTTTGTATGTCAATACAGTGTAAGCAAATGTAACAGGCAAAGCAGTGATGTTCCTCACCATTTTCAGTGCACCTACTAAATCTCTAAGTCAGGAGTCAAAAGAGGAGCTGTAGGAGAATGGAGAAGAGGTTATAAAATAAAGCTAGAAAAATAAATACAATGCGTAACACTGAGGAACTACAAGTCAAAGCATTGCCTACAAATAAGTGCACAGTACAAGACTATGGCATTATAGTAGGAGACTGTCTGCTGAAGAAATTTAATAGGAGGCTTTGGGAAGTTAAGGAGTGCTGTACACCCCATGTACACATATTACACACATACTGTTTAAAGGACTAGATAAAAGGAGATTTCATATTCTATGAAGCACTAGGTGGTCTTTTTTATGTGCACATGAGAATTTATAATCTATAGAAGAACACTAGGAAGAGCTATTCCATTAACCCTCTGATCTGCCTTGTAGCTGATGGAGATCAAAAATCACAGTGGGGGCTTGTTCAGGAGAAGATGAATACAGAAGAGTAGAGACTAGACAGCCTTATTACCTTCTATAGGGTTATAATATCATTGTATCACTAAGAATTTATCAAAATCACATATCTTAATCTGTGGGAAAATACTGTTCTGTTGGTAATTTTGTTAGATGCTGCCTTAATTTTCTAAGACACAAAAAGGCACATCAGTCATAATACAATTGATGCTTTCTAAAAGGAATGTAAGATGTATGAAAGAAGACGTTAGTTAAAATGTTCATTATTTAACTACTCATAATATGAATACTTCCCCTTAATAAATGGAAAAGCTTTGTCTCTGCTAAATCGTTAAGGTTGTCTGTATAGAGCATCCATTTTTCCCAGTGTCTATTTTATCCATT
Source organism: Hyla sarda (assembly GCF_029499605.1). Classification (NCBI taxonomy): domain Eukaryota; kingdom Metazoa; phylum Chordata; class Amphibia; order Anura; family Hylidae; genus Hyla; species Hyla sarda. The sequence goes on from NC_079198.1 coordinate 87,197,593, forward strand.
CAATTGCCTACATTGACTACATTGCATTCATTGACTACATTGCATACATTGACTACATTGCATACATTTTCTACATTGACTACATTGCATACATGGTCCTTGCAGTTCTGTGCAGGTGTCTCCAGCACCCCTACTAGTATAATCCTGCAGCCATACTCCCCTTTATTCTGTCATCTACATTTGGTGGGTTGGCAGATGAAAGAATATGACTACAGGATCAGTTTCTTTATAGAGATGCAGGATGAGTTCTGCTATTATAGAGACACATACATTTGCACAGAAGCTGTATACACAAAATAAATAGGATATTTATTAATAAGGAAAATGTAAAAAGTATAATTGAAAAGGACATAGGGGAGATTTATTTTGTACGTCATTTTCTAAGTAATTTTTGTTGCAGCTTTTTTGGTGGACACACGCATAATGGCCCTTATTTACTAAGAGTGTTGTGTAGGTTTCTTTGTGGGTTTTAATTCCTTACAATTTATTTTCCACGATATTTAGTAAGGTTTCCCTACATTTTCCACTTTCCCCACAGTTTGCTTTTTTTACACATGCTCTGATCTGTCGAGTTTTCCTCAGCTGAAATCCACCACATTTTCTGTGGAAACCTTAGTAAATATGTTGTTTTTTTGTGAAAATGTCGGGAACACGCCCCTTTTCTGAGATCACGCCCCATTTTCTCAGCGGCTACATCCCTTTTTCGGATTTTCTTAGCAAAATGGAGAGTTAGTCTGGGTTTTTTCAACTCTGGCGCAAATTCTGGCGCAAAATCTGGTGCAGACAGAATTTCTGGCGCAATGCCACAGAATCTGGTGCACAACACGACAAAATATGTCGGGTTTGCAATAGTAAATGAGGGTTAATTTGATAAATAAAGTCCATCAAAACTAATAATGACTTCACAACACCATTTCCCTTTTTGTAAAGCAGGTTTCTAGAGCAGCATTAAAGGTGGTCTATGTTTGAAGGTCTTTTACAACCATTGCATTGTACTTTAGCGTATTTTAAAAAATCGCAAATGATAATTTAATGAACACATGTGAAGAGACCTACTTCTTAAATAGTAAGTTAAGATAAATGCAAATCCCCCAAAATCCCAAAACAAAAACAACACAGATTAGACCAAATAAAAGTAAAAAAAAAAAAAGATTTAGAAATCTCTCCCATAGCTTTTATGTGAAATGTTTACTATTCGGCAAGACTGAACCTCATTATAGATTCCTTAACTCAGGATTTTTCCATTTTTGCACTTACGTTTTTTTCCTCCTTACCTTTTAAAATTCATAACCTTTCAATTGTGTACCTAAAATTCCATAATATGGCTTATTTTTGTGCCACCAATTCTACTTTGCAGTGACATTATTTATTTTACCAAAAAATCTACGCCGGAACGGAGAAAAAAAATCATTGTGCGACAAAATTTAAGAAAAAATTCCATTTTGTAACTTTTGATGGCTTCCATTTCTACACAGTGCATTTTTTGGTAAAAATGACACATTTTCTTTATTCTGTAGGTCCATACAATTAAAATGATACCCTACATATATAGGTTTGATTTTGTCGTACTTCTGGAAAAAATCATAACTACATGCACAAAAATGAATAGGTTTAAAATTGTCATCTTTTGACCCCTATAATTCTTTTTATTTTTCTGCATATGGGGTGGTATGAGGGTAATTTTTTGTGCCATGATTTGAAATTCTTAGGGGTACCATTGTATTGTATTGTATTTGCATTGATCAGCCTTTTTTGATTGCCTTTTATTCATTTTTTCATGATATAAAAGTTACCAAAAATACGCTATTTTGGACATTGGAATTTCTTTGTGTGTACGCCATCGTCCGTGTGGTTTACTTACCAATATATGTGTATAATTCGGACATTTCCGCACGCGGTGATACCACATATGTTTACTTTTATTTATAAAGTTTTTTTTATTTTACATGATCTTTATTAACTTTTTTTCACACTTTTTTTTCCAGTGTTATAGCCCCCCTAGTGGCAATAATACTGAACATACTGATCTTCTACACAGATTGCTGCCATGCATTAACATGGTAATGATCAGTGTTATCGGCGGTCGATTGCTCAAGCCTGGATTTCAGGCTTGGAGCAATCAATCGCTGATCGGACACGCCGAAGGCAGGTAATGGATCCTCTGCTCGCGTTCTAGCTAATCGGGACATTGTGATTTCACCGCTATGATCCCGATCAGCCCGACTGAGCTGCAGGGAGTGTATTTTTGTTACTTTAGATGTGGCAATCAACTTTGAACACCGCGTCTAAAAGGTTAATAGCTCGCGGCACAACGATCGGTGCCACACGCTATTAGCCCAGGGTCCCAGCTTTCATTAGCCACCTGAATCAACCCGCTATGATGTTATAGACCGGGACCGGGCGCAGGGCGTACAAGTATGCCATGAGTCCTTAAGAGGTTAAAAGTAATATTGTATCAAATTGATGCATGTTATACGTTTTTTTTATCAAAATATTATTCTATTGAGTGATGAGCGGCATTGCCCATATTTGAATTTGCGATATTTCATGAATATATAGATGAATATTTGTCCTATATTCGCAAATTTCATGTATTCGTTATATTCGCATATGTGAATATTCGCATATTCGCGTATTCGAGAAAGAAAACAGTGAGGGGGTGGGCAACTTTACTATTGGTTGCTAGGGATGTTGTTGATAACCTCTGACAAGTGTATTGGCATCATTCTAATTGGCCCAGAAGTGAAAAGAAGGAATATGCGAATATTCACATATGCAAATATGCGCATATGCAAACATTTGCATATGCGAATATTCCCATATGTGAATATTCACATATACGAATTTGCGCATATGTGAATATTCACATATGCGATATTCACATATGCGCATATGTGGAAAAAAAGCGAATATTCACAATTTCCAAAATGTTATGAAAATGTATTCGCGAATTTGCAATATTCACTATAAAAATGTTAAATGTGAATATTCGCACCCAAACTAATTCTAATTGCTCTATGTATTATATAGAAACAAAACCAGCATGAATGGGACTGTACTATGCCAAAAATCTCCAAAATTATGCAAGACATTTTTAATAAAAATATCTACAAAACCTCCCAAATCAATACACACAAAACAATATTAGTATCAAAATGTTGTTTTGTTGTTGTGCTTGAGACAAAAATACCCCCCCCCCCACCCCTAATCCATAAAAACATCAACAATTGAAACAAAAATAATAACATAGGTGGAGGAACAAGAGAATACATAAGTACATTACCAGATAAGTTCAATAATAATATGTATTAAATATAAATTGCCATTAATTCATGTTTCTTGTAATATTAACTGTATTCTAACAATATAACTAGACATAAGTCTGTGCATAACTATACCAGATATGTCAATTGGTATAAATTAAAACTGCCAGTAAATATAATTCAAAACAGTTACTAGAACGCAGAGTGAAACATGTTGGAAATTGGAGTTCACAAGAATTCATGCTTCCTGGTACTCAATGGGCCTACAGTTGGTTTGTATTTGTGTTTGTTGGTTCTTTAGTCTTTATATAGTTGCTGTTTGTAGTGCTCTTTCTACTGGGATACATATTATTGCACAGTAGAGTATATTTGTTGTACTTTATATTATTGTACATACATGAATTCTATTTTTAGCTATGAAATTAAAGGGGTACTCCAGTGAAAAAAAAATTCTAATCACCTGGTGCAAAAAAGATAAACAGATTTGTAAATTATATAGATACAATGGAGAGGCTCCTGTCTGTCTGACTGTCACTGAAGACCCGAGCAACCCAACAAACACCTATACCTAAGGTGTATAAAATAGGGAAAATATGTAAAAAGAAAATGGGGCTCAAAGGTCAAAGATATTTGGTTTAAAATAATAATTAATATTTAATAGTATAGAATAATAATAGATTAAATAGGGAACCACGGATCTCCCTTAAGTGTAGTCCTGTATGCCGGCATACAGGACTACACTTAAGGGAGATCCGTGGTACCCCGGGAGTGGTGAGCGTTTTATGGAGTTTATTGCAAATTGGCTGATTTAATATGACTTTTTAATGTGTGATATACAGAGATTCATAAGGAGTGATCTTGAGTAACTGTTAATCAACTTGCTACTGATCACCAAGCGTTACATTGCATCGGTTGGATCGGGTTATCACTGTCTGGATAGATACAATACCATTGCATCAATTGATTAACTGTATATCTGTAACTGCTACATTGTATCTGCCTTATATTGAAGATCACTGAGAACAGGAACAATTGAATGAACATTTGCATTGAAAATTGTTGTTCCACAGGATTATTAGATTGCTATACTGATATTACAGGCTCAAGTCGCAGAATATTTTTATAGTTGATATATCCATTGTTGTTTTTATTATATTTTATAATTTTGTATCAATTTAAATTAATTAGGGGAGTACAAGGGCCCTGTACATCCCCTATTTAATCTATTATTATTCTATACTATTAAATATTAATTATTATTTTAAACCAAATATCTTTGACCTTTGAGCCCCATTTTCTTTTTACAGATTTGTAAATTAAAGAAAAATATTAATAAAGGTGCCGTAAAACTTAGCATTTAATTGTATAGCTAGATAAAATTCACCACAATATTAGTGCAATGTAATAATACTATCACCAAATAATAATAATAAATAATTATTGTATGTATCCTATTTATGATGATCGCCTGGTATGTTTAAGCGAACCATTCACAATACATATCTGATTGCTTTAAGTATGCGTAAAGATAACCCCAAGTATACCCGACGCGTTTCTGCCTGGTTAAGTTTACTCATTATCACATAGATAACCAGGCTTCCTCAGGGGTAACACAACACACAAAGGGTTAATTGACCACTCAAAAGGGTTAATAATCCTATATAGAGAATAATATGAATGGTCACAGCCTTTAATGACCACATTTATTAAAGTGCAACACTGCAGCTCTAGACCGCTCCAGGTGGAGCAAACATTAGATTATATTAAAGGATTTGTTCATCCAATGCAAGACACCTCCCCTCTGGGTAACGATAAACCCACTCTGGAATGATACCAATGATAGTGCGGGGTTGTCTCAAAAATGCCTCCTATATGAATAATTCCAGGTCCACTGTACTGTAAATAGATGTACCAGATAACCTGAAAAAAGATCAAATACAGATACTAAATATATATAATAAAAAAGAGAAGAGGGCTTACCCTATCTTCATCAAGACAGTTAATGATGGTTGTACTCACACTGAACTATAGGAGACCCGACCTGAGCTGCCTAGAAACAGACCAGGGTACATCTTAGTTAAGAAAAACATACATACACCGAGTCCTCATACATTTAGATAAGTAAGGCATCCCAAAGAGGACTTGTACTTACAGTGAAGAAAGGCGAACAATCGCGCACGTCCTGCAGTGGCAGGGGACCCGACCGTCTGCCGGGATACACGCGCCCTGTATGCGCGCCGGCGTCCTTTTGTAGACCAGCGCTTCCAGGACCCGTCACATGAGCACCACCCATGTGACGCTGTACATGGGCGTGGCTCTGTTCCCGGAGCCGAGAGGCTCCGGACATTGCCGATAACTGACGGGGAGCGCTGGTTACAACCATTATCAAATTACTAAAGGCTGGCTCATATGGGAAGAGTATGCAGGAACAACGTATAACTTAGAAAGGATATATACACCGGTAATTCATAACCCTGATTATACAGGATTAGAACTGTACATAGCTAAAAGCATCTTTTAGTGTATACAATAGAGGTACTGTTCCAACCTATTATATACTTGAAGATACATAAGACTCCAAGAGGTCACCCTAATGCAATGGAAAATACGACAAGGATAAAAGGGGAATATTGGGAAATGGTGCTGAGGAAAAGATCAGGAGCTCATAACTGGCACCGCTATTGGGCATACAAAACGAAAAACTTTTGTAAGATTAAGAAGGAATTGAAAACAAGGGGGAGGGAATAAAAATATATTTATAATAATCCTCTCTCTATTAGACCTGGCAAAAATACTCCATTTATCAATCTAGACAAGTTTATTACGTAGCTATATCAAACCATTAGCCAAGCGTAGATAGCTTGCATATGATATAAACACGCTAATAATCCTATATGCATACGGACCTCTACCTGACATGAAAATAAGATAACGGGGGGGGGGAAAGGGGGGAGGGAGGGGAAAGATAGCTGGGCCCTATGGGTCTACCAAACCCTAAGAGTCCCTAGAAAACATCCCTAAACCTAGACGGCATGGACGCCCTAATAAGGGTGGTACCGTATTCTGGAACCTCCTATAGATATCTATTATGCCCTAGGTATGGGTGGTACTAGACATATCGGTCAGCTACAACCGTCCCTGTCTACCTATCATTCCACCCAATCAAGGGAAGAGGTCCGTAATGTAATAAAGTAAAATATCTAAAGAGTCGAGGATGTATTAAGTAAAGATATAGGTTATAAAAATGGAGCAAAAGACAACTGCTCATTCAATCCTCCTGGGGACATAGATTTGAACTTAAAGATCCACTTTGTTTCCCTTTGCAAGAGGACTTTGTCCAAATTCCCCCCTCTAGGTGATGGTTTAATTTGTTCCAGACCCACGAAGGATAAACATTTATAATCCCCTTGGTGTATTGTGTTAATATGGGTGGAAATTGGGGTGTCCCTCTTGTGCCGTATATCTCCCAAGTGTTCCAGGACCCTGCGTCTAAATTCCTGCAGGGTCTTGCCGACATATTTGGCCCCACATTGACAAAGGGCTACATACACTATTGCCTTAGTACTGCAGTTTATAAAGCTCCTGATCTCATGCCTCAAACCAGTATCACCATACAATACAACCTTAGTTTTTTGTATACTCGGGCAGGCTTTACAATGCCCACAGCGATAACACCCGGGAGAGGAGTATCTGTCTAGCCAGGTCTGGTTGGATTGTACTGGTAGATGGGAATGCACCAGATTGTCCCCTAGGCTTTTCCCTCTCCGGAAGGTTATCTCAGGGCGTTCACCCACTACCTCAGATAGATCTGGGTCTAACTGTAGGATGTCCCAGTACTGACCAATTACTTCTCTCACACGTTTGGATTGAACATCAAAGGTACCAATAATTCTGAGCGGTTGTTTAGTGTCAGTTTTTGCCCTCGGTACGAGCAATTGTGCTCTATCTTGTTCAAGGGCAAAACGATAAGCCGATCTTAAGGTATAGTCTGGATAACCTCTTGTCAAAAATCTGGTTCGGAGATCCTTTGCCTGTCTCTTAAATTCAGCCCTATCTGAGCAATTCCTCCTGAGACGGAGATACTGCCCCCTCGGTATCCCCCGTTTAAGGGGGACCGGGTGGCAGCTCTCCCATCTCAGGAGACAATTGGTTGCAGTGTCCTTCCTATATACCGATGTCTGCAGTCCACCAGCACTGTCTTTACAGACATAGACATCCAGGAATGCCAGCCCCTCTTGCTGAATCTCAAATGTAAAGGAGAGCCCCAAGTCGTTGTTGTTCAGTACCCGAAGGTACTCCTCAAATTCTGTCCTGGAGCCAGTCCATAAAATGAAAATGTCATCTATATAGCGCAACTTGTCTAGATTGATAAATGGAGTATTTTTGCCAGGTCTAATAGAGAGAGGATTATTATAAATATATTTTTATTCCCTCCCCCTTGTTTTCAATTCCTTCTTAATCTTACAAAAGTTTTTCGTTTTGTATGCCCAATAGCGGTGCCAGTTATGAGCTCCTGATCTTTTCCTCAGCACCATTTCCCAATATTCCCCTTTTATCCTTGTCGTATTTTCCATTGCATTAGGGTGACCTCTTGGAGTCTTATGTATCTTCAAGTATATAATAGGTTGGAACAGTACCTCTATTGTATACACTAAAAGATGCTTTTAGCTATGTACAGTTCTAATCCTGTATAATCAGGGTTATGAATTACCGGTGTATATATCCTTTCTAAGTTATACGTTGTTCCTGCATACTCTTCCCATATGAGCCAGCCTTTAGTAATTTGATAATGGTTGTAACCAGCGCTCCCCGTCAGTTATCGGCAATGTCCGGAGCCTCTCGGCTCCGGGAACAGAGCCACGCCCATGTACAGCGTCACATGGGTGGTGCTCATGTGACGGGTCCCGGAAGCGCTGGTCTACAAAAGGACGCCGGCGCGCATACAGGGCGCGTGTATCCCGGCAGATGGTCGGGTCCCCTGCCACTGCAGGACGTGCGCGATTGTTCGCCTTTCTTCACTGTAAGTACAAGTCCTCTTTGGGATGCCTTACTTATCTAAATGTATGAGGACTCGGTGTATGTATGTTTTTCTTAACTAAGATGTACCCTGGTCTGTTTCTAGGCAGCTCAGGTCGGGTCTCCTATAGTTCAGTGTGAGTACAACCATCATTAACTGTCTTGATGAAGATAGGGTAAGCCCTCTTCTCTTTTTTATTATATATATTTAGTATCTGTATTTGATCTTTTTTCAGGTTATCTGGTACATCTATTTACAGTACAGTGGACCTGGAATTATTCATATAGGAGGCATTTTTGAGACAACCCCGCACTATCATTGGTATCATTCCAGAGTGGGTTTATCGTTACCCAGAGGGGAGGTGTCTTGCATTGGATGAACAAATCCTTTAATATAATCTAATGTTTGCTCCACCTGGAGCGGTCTAGAGCTGCAGTGTTGCACTTTAATAAATGTGGTCATTAAAGGCTGTGACCATTCATATTATTCTCTATATAGGATTATTAACCCTTTTGAGTGGTCAATTAACCCTTTGTGTGTTGTGTTACCCCTGAGGAAGCCTGGTTATCTATGTGATAATGAGTAAACTTAACCAGGCAGAAACGCGTCGGGTATACTTGGGGTTATCTTTACGCATACTTAAAGCAATCAGATATGTATTGTGAATGGTTCGCTTAAACATACCAGGCGATCATCATAAATAGGATACATACAATAATTATTTATTATTATTATTTGGTGATAGTATTATTACATTGCACTAATATTGTGGTGAATTTTATCTAGCTATACAATTAAATGCTAAGTTTTACGGCACCTTTATTAATATTTTTCTTTAGTTTTTGATCCGCAAGGTGTAGTCGCTAAGGCAGACGTGAGGCCCTACTACTTACGTACTATAAAAGATTTGTAAATTATTTCTACTTAAAAATCTAAATCCTTCCAGTAATTCTCAGCTGCTGTATGCTCCAGAAGAAGTTGTATAGTTATTTCCAGTCTGACCACAGTGCTCTCTGCTGACACCTCTGTCCATGTCAGGAACTGTCCAGAGCATGAACAAGTCTCCATAGCAAACCTTTCTTGCTCTGGACAATTCCTGACATGGACAGAGGTGTCAGCAGAAAGTGTTCAGACTGGAAAGAACTATACAACTTTCTCTGTTGTATACAGCAGCTGGAAGGTTTAACATTTTTAAAAATAAGCAATATACAAATCTGTTTAACTTTCTTGCACTAGTTGATTTGGAATTGAATTTTTTTTTTTCCACTGGAGTACCCCTTTAATCTCAATCTTCTACATGCAATCTAATACTGTAGATTATAGGAAGCAGCTTGCTCTTTTATAGATGGAAGTGGATCCCTTATCTACTGATATTTATGGTCACAGAACAAACTATTACAAGAGATTGATTTCAATTACAGCTTCTGCAACCTGTATTTGTTAGAGACAGCGCTCTGCTTATGATTATAGGTTATGTAACCTTTATTACTTTACCTCCAAGAGTACGGTGTGCTTCATATCTCCTGTAGATAGAAATCTATATAGGTTTTCTTAAAGTGAACCATTTCAAGTTAAGTGTCATGTGTGGAGGATAGAGCAAGTGAACAACAGAGGAAACTCTCAGGATGTGCTACTCAAGAAAAACGCTTTTTGCTATTCCATAAATATAATTGATCTCCTTGTAAAAGCCTTGATGACTCTTCTTCTTCTTCCTGTTAAAGAACAGAGATAAAGTAAGCATTTTTTAATATCACTATGTAGCCATTGCATGTTGGGTAAGTGCTCTCCAAACTTGAAAGTGGTTTGATGTTAAAGTACAATGCCGAGAAAAGAGTAGAAACTTGATAAAGAAAGCACCAGACAAACTACCGTATTTTTCGCCCTATAGGATGCACCGGCATATAAGAAGTACCCAATTTTTAGGTGCAAAATCTAAAAAATTAAAGATTTTGAACCCAATAGTGGTCTTCAACCTGCGGAACTCCAGATGTGGCAAAACTAAAACTCCCAGCATGCCCGGACAGCCGTTGGCTGTGTGGGCATGCTGGGAGTTGTAGTTTTGCCACATCTGGAGGTCCGCAGATTGAAGACCACTGCATAGGAGGTAATACTCACGTGTCCCCTCCGCTCCGGACCCGTCACCGCTGCCCTGGATGTCGCTCCATCGCTGTCGCCGTGTCCCCATCGCTCCGGAACGTCTCTGCTGCCGGCCGGGTATCCTCGTTCTCCGTCGCCGTCATCACATCGTTATGCACGCAGACGCACGTACGCGACGACGTGATGACGAGGAAGAAGAGCGCCGGACATACAGCGGATCCCTGAACAGAGAAGACACCGAGGAGGCAGGTAAGGTCCATCCCGGTGTCCTGTAAGCACTAACCCAGCTATTCAGTTGGGCTGTTCGGGACCGCAGCGGTGAAATCGCGGCGGTCCCGAACAGCCCGACTGAACAGCTGGGTTAGTGTCACTTTCCCTTCAGACGCAGCGGTCAGCTTTGATCGCCGTGTCTGAAGGATTAATACAGGGCATCACCGCGATCGGTGATGTCCTGTATTAGCTGCGGGTCCCGGCCGTTGATGGCCGCAGGGACCGCCGCGATAGGGGTGTATTCGCCGTATAAGACGGATCGACTTTTCCCCCCCAGTTTTGGGGAAGAAAAAGTGCGTCTTATATGGCGAAAAATACGGTAAAAGTTAAATTTTTTTTAAATAATAGAAATCTATATCTGAAAATATATGGACACTGATATAGTTGTAAACTATTTTAATAGGTCAAAGTAAATAAAATTGTACATAAATGTAATTCATCCACAGGGCCCTTGTGGGTGGATGGATTAGAGAAATATCTGTACACAAGAAATATACAGTAAAATGACTTATAACTGACATAATCACCACTAAAATGATAGCACAAAAATCTAACAATTCTAAGCCGCATATAAAGTGCTCAGTGCTGATCGGTCTTGTAAAATATTTGTATAAACACCAGTCCAATTTAATAATAGTATCCACAAGGATTTAGTGTCCAAAATTCCTGGGAAACCCAAAATAGTTCTCACTCTGTCACACTGTCAGCATAGAGATGACAGAACCAGAGGTGCGCACGGCTCGCAATTTGAGTAACTCTTACATATCCCTCTGAGCTCCGCAATAGACTTAGCATAGTCCTGTAAATGAAAAAAAATGTGGGGTATACAGTACCGCTCACCCTGGGATGTCCACACGAGGTCTCCCTGGTTCTTGCACTGAAAGCGGCAACTAGCGGAGTCTCCGTGAGTCCTCTCAGTGTGCAGACCTCGATGTATCTGAATGGGGGCTACCTCACTGGGTCAGTATAGATGTTAACAGCGGTAAAGCGGTGTGTGGAGCAGTGTGCACATATTCCTTGGCGAGCCGGCGTCTGCTTAATGGAACGTATGTTTGGCGAGTCCCAGGATTAGATGAAAGTACGGACAAGGAGTCCAGGATCCGATCTTTTGGAAATGGAAATATTGGATGTGGTGGTGATAACTTATACTGTATCTATATTTAGACACATTTTGGAGCTTCCATAGGTTCCTTCTTCAGTAAAGTAGATACATAGAATATAGAGTTCTCTAGTGAATAGAAGCTCTACACAGTGCTCCGGAAAACATTGGTGAAATATAAATAAAGGGATATTGCCATCTCCAAAATCAATTTTTAAATTGTAGTGCATGTAAACCTATACACTTTTGTTAAGATATAAATATATAATTTGCAAACTTGCCTCAGTTTTATGTTACAGCTGTTTTTCTCTGTCTCATGGTTAATACTGGTTGTCTAGCCCCGTGATTTTTCCTTTTTGCACTTTGATTTTTTCCTCCGCACCTTGAGGACTTGTTTTTTGCACCACCAATTGTACTTTGTAATTAGTGTTGAGCGTGAAAATATTCACTTTGCAATTTCCCAAATATTTAGAATATAGCAATATATATTTGTAATGACAAATATTCATTTATTTTTCTTCACAGTGCATATCACAACAATGATGTGTACTGTGTAAAAAAAAGTGATCATCCCTCCCTGCTTTCAGCTTGTGGTCCAAAGAAGGCTCCAATATTATTTACTGTGTGAGTCAGTGTGGGGCGTGAATATTTTGTATATGTGAATATGCAAATATTTGAAAATATCGGCACTTCCAGAGGACACTGATCCCTCCCTTCTTTTAGGTGAAAGATATAACCGTGCATGTGCACTATGCAAATTTCATTACAAATGTTTGCACAGAAAAAAGGGAACAAACATAGCGAATATGCAAATTTGCAAACATAGGAATTGTTATCCATATATTCGCCAAATATTGCAAATTCAAATAAGGCCCCTGCCGTTCATCACTATTTGCAATGACATCAATAATTTTACCACAAAATCTGCAGTAAAGCAAAAAAAAAAAAAAAATAATAATAATAATAATAATAATAATAATAATAATAATAATAATATTTGTGTGGCAAAATCGATAAAAATACCAGCCCTTTCTAGCAAAATTTAGGGGCTTCTGTGTCTATATATGCATTTTTTGGGTGAAAAAGGTCACATTATTCTGAAGGTCTGTGTGATTAAAGATATACCTAATTCAGAAGCTTGCTCTTCTGAGTGTTGCTGTGTAAGAGGGGGCGTGAAAGAGGAGTTTCAAAAACTGTGATTATCTGTTGTGCGGAGTGAATCTGTGGAGTGGGTGCGACTGCCTATAGCCCACATTCATATTTTAATAATATGAATACTAAGTATTCCAAAGCATTAGAAAAAGTGTAAAAAAAATATATATATAAAATAAACAAAAGTGTAAAGAAAAGGTGTAAACAAATGTTAAAAAGTGTAATTTTTTAAATAAAAATACCTTTATTAAATACGTATAATGAAAAATAATGTGTATGATCACACGGCGCACATCCGGAGCATATTACATGCTGCGGATGCCCGCCAGCAGTCACAATAATGAGCTCCATGCTGCGGCTGGGTAGTTTTGTGCATCCACTCATAGCAGCGGATTTCCCGCTGTCAGTCAAGAGCAGACACATTGAACTACCCAGCTGCAGCAGTGATTTCGCCCTTGTGACTGCCGGGGGGCATCCCTGGTGTGAAATATGCTGCAGATGTGCTCTATGTGACCCTACACTGCGTCCTGTTCATACTGCATTTCAGCAGTATGCTACAGCCACGCGTCACTGCTAGCCGACCAAGGACCGATCAGAGCAGTCCCTGGTCCAGCCAATACACATGTAGTGGTGCGGTATTGTTCTGACAGCTCTGATCCTTTGCAGGCATGGGGTGGGGTCTATAGTTCATATAATGCTGCTAGGAAAGCCAAAGGGGGCTCCTCTCCTTCTTGGTCCTACCAGTCGGTCAGGCAACCAGATATGGCCTAAGTAGGGGTACTGCCCGGCCCGGGACGAACAACGTGATAAAATATGGGGCGCATTTCCTCCATTTCAAAAGCGACTTACCAAAATGATGTCCCACAAAAAAAAAGCTAATTTCTATTATTTTCCACTGACTTTGAAATTATTGTAGCTATACAATAAGGGCTCAACATACTCACTTTAGCCCTAGGTGAATACTTTAGGGGGCGTAGTTTCGAAAATGGGGTCATTTCTGGGGGTGCAGTATTGTTCTGACAGCTAGAATGCTTTGCAAGATGAAGTACGGCCTATCATTTGTATAATGATATCCTGAAAGCCAAATGGTGCTCCTCTCCTTTTGGGTCCCACCATGTGGCCATGCAACCAAATATGGCCTAAGCGGGAGTATTACCAAACATGGGACAAACAGTGTAATAAAATATGGGGCCCATTTTCTACTTTTCAGATGCAATGTACAAAAAAATATGGCCCACAAATGATGCATTTGTAAAAAAAAAAAGAAAATTGAAATTTTTCCACTGACTTTATAACCATTCCAGCCACACAAAAAGGACTCAAAGTAATCACTTTTGGTCTAGGTGAATACTTTAGGGGGTTTAATTTCCAAATGGGGTCACTTGTGGGGGTTCTGTATGGTTCTGGCAGCTAAAACCCTTTGCAGGCATTAAGTGTGGCCTATAATCCGCCTGGCCTAAAATGATGCCCTTAAAGCCAAATGGCGCTCCTCTACTTCTGGGTCCTAACAAGTGGCCAAGGAACCAAATGTGGCATAAGCGGGGGTATTTCCAAACACGGGCCGAGCAGTTCAATAAAATATAGGCTGCATTTCTTTCAATATCAGAAGTGATGTACAAAAAATATGTCCCACAAATAACGCATTTGTGAAAAAAAGCTAATTTTGAATTTTTAACACTGACTTTGAATTAATAATTCCTGCCAAAAAACTATGGTGTTAAAATACTCACGGTAACACCTAGCGAATACCTTGAGGGGTCTAATTTTTAGAATGGGGTCATTTGGTGGTGGTGGTGGGGGGGGGGGGTTCCTATGTTCTACCACCTTCAAATTTATGAAAACCTTGCATAGCACATAAAAAAAGATGTACTTTTCAAATTTTGAAAATTTTGAAAATTTCAAGTTACACTGTTAGGCTTCTAATTCATTTAAAATGTTATTTGAAAAAAGAAATGTTTTCAAAATAAAGTAGACATCTGAAAGTATAAGTTTCATAAACTATTAGGTCAGAAAGTATAAATATTTGCAACCTATTAGTGTTAAACGTTTTTTTTTTTTTTTTATTTCATGATTTTTTGCATTGTAAAAACTAAAAACTACAAATTATATCAGCTTACTTTTACTATTTATATGATGTTCAACTTGTGACAAAAAAAACAATATCAGAATTATTGGGATTGGCAAAACGTTACCAGAGTTATTCTCTAATAAAGTCAGACATCCCCGATTTGAAAAAACAGGCCTGGTCTTTCAGGGGCATACAGGTTTTCTTGAATTGGTCCTAACGGGGTTAATTACACTTCATTAACCCCTTAAGGACATGTGCCGTAAATGTACGGCACTGCTAAGAAGTACTTAGCGCACAGCGCCGAACATTTAGGCCGCAGCTTTACTGGATCACGGCGTCTCCGGACACGGTGATCGGAACAGGATGACTGCTGACATCTATCAGCAGCCATCCCGGCATATCGCCCAGGGGGGTCCCGAGACCCACCCATGTCGGCGATCGCGGCAAATCGTCAGTCAATTCCGACCGGCAATTTGCGCTATTCCGGGCCAAATCGAGTCTCTGGTGACCCAGAAAAAAAGGGTGAATGGGGTTGTCCAAGACCCAGCAGGATTGAGGTGGCACGGGTGGCGCCTCACGATCATGTGATTGATCGGCCGGAACGACCAATCAATCACGGACCTGCTGTGCGGTGATCGGGACGGCGATCGGAGCGAAGATCGGCGCCGACGGGGGGTCTACTACCTTGCCCTGGTCCGGCGGGGGTCCCCTCAGGATCGGAGGCGGCGACAGGAGCAGCGGGATCGGTCCCTCGGCAGGATACAGCATTGTTCACTTCCTGCTTTTGCTTAGCAACAACTCGCAGCATGCACAGCCAAAGGGCATGCTGGGAGTTCCATCTAAAACTCCCAGCATGCCCTTTGGTAGTCTGTGCATGCTGGGGGGATGTAGTTTTGCAACAGCTGGATGCACATTTTTTCTATGAAAAAGTATGCATTCAGCTGTTGCATAACTACAAATCCCAGCATGCACAGACTACCAAAGGGCATGCTGGGAGTTTTAGCAGTGTGTCTCCAGCTGTTGCAAAACTACAACTCTCAGCATGCCCTTAGACTGTCAATGCATGCTGATTGCTGCAGTTTTGCAACAGCCAGAGACACATTGGTTGTGAAACAGAGTTTTTTACCTAACTCAGTGTTTCACAACCAGTGTGCCTCCAGCTGTTGCAAAAATATAACTCACAGCATGCACTGAGAGACTGCACATGCTGGGAGTTGTAGTTTTGCAACAACTGGAGGCACACTGGTTGTGAAACACTGAGTTAAAGGGGTATTCCAGGAAAAAACTTTTTTTTATATATATCAACTGGCTCCAGGAAGTTAAACAGATTTGTAAATTACTTCTATTTAAAAATCTTAATCCTTTCAGAACTTATAAGCTTCTGAAGTTAAGGTTGTTCTTTTCTGTCTAAGTCCTCTCTGATGACACCTGTCTCGGGAAACGCCCAGTTTAGAAGCATATCCCCATAGCAAACCTCTTCTAAACTGGGCGTTTCCCGAGACAGGTGTCATCAGAGAGGACTTAGACAGAAAAGAACAACCTTAACTTCGGAAGGTCATAAGTACTGAAAGGATTAAGATTTTTTAATAGAAGTAATTTACAAATCTGTTTAACTTTCTGGAGCCAGTTGATATATAAAAAAAATTTTTTTTCTGGAATACCCCTTTCAGTAACATACACTCAGTGTTTCTCAACAAATGTGCCTCCAACTGTTGCATAACTACAACTCCCAGCATGTATGGTCTGTCAGTGCATGCTGGGAGTTGTAGTTTTGCAACAGCTAGAGGTTTGCCCCCCCATGTGAATGCACAGGGTACATTCACATGGGCGGATGTACAGC
Organism: Hyla sarda; assembly: GCF_029499605.1. Lineage (NCBI taxonomy): Eukaryota > Metazoa > Chordata > Amphibia > Anura > Hylidae > Hyla > Hyla sarda. Next base: position 87,214,399 of record NC_079198.1, read on the forward strand.
AAGTTTTCTGCTGCAAGTTTGAGATGCGGCAAATTTTCTGCCACGGCTCAAACTCCCAGCTCAAACTCACTGTAAACCCAACCGTGTGAATGTATCCTAAAAACACTACACTACACAAAATAAAAAGTAAAACACTACATATACACATACCCCACAATTGGTAACACAATTTCTCCTGAGTACGGAAATACCCCATATGTGGGTGTAAAGTGATCTGCGGACGCACAACAAGGCTCAGGAGTGAGTGGGCACTATGTAAATTTGAGGTCTAAATTGGTGGTTTGCACAGGGGTGGCTGACTTTACAGCAGTTCTGACATAAACGCAAAACAATAAATACCCAGATGTGATCCCATTTTGGAAACTACACCCCTCACGTAATGTAATAAGGGGTACAGTGAGCATTTACGCCCCACAGGTGTCTGACAGTTTTTTGGAACAGTGGTCCGTGAAAATGAAAAAATTTATTTTTCATTTGCACAGCCCACTGTTCCAAAGATCTGTCAAACGCCAGTGGGGTCTAAATGTTTCCTGCACACCTTATTAAATTCTGTGGGGGGTGTAGTTTCCAAAATGGGGTCACATGTGGGGGGGTGGTCCACTGTTCTGGCACCACGGGGGGCTTGGTAAACACACATGGCCCCCTACTTCTATTCCAACCAAATTCTCTCACCAAATGCTCACTGGTGCTCCTTCTCTTCTGAGCATTGTAGTTCGCCCACAGAGCACTTTACATCCACATATGGGGTATTTCCATACTCAGAAGAAATTGGGTTACACATTTTGTGAGGCTTTTTCTCCAATTACCCTTTGTGAAAATGATAAATTTGTGGTAACATCAGCATTTTAGTGAAAAAAATCAAATTTTTCTTTTTCCTGTCCAACTTGTCAAACACCTGTGGGGTGTTAAGGCTCATTGTACCCCTTGTTACGTTCCTTGATGGGTGTAGTTTCCAAAATAGTATGCCATGTGTTTTTTTTTTTGCTGTTCTGGCACCATACGGGCTTCCTAAATGTGACATGCCCCCCAAAAACCATTTCAGCAAAATTTGCTTTCCAAAAGCCAAATGTGACTCCTTCTCTTCTGAGCCTTGTAGTGCGTCCGCAGTGCACTTGACGTCCACACATGGGGTATTTTCATATTCAGAAGAGATGGGGTTACAAATTTTGGGTGGCATTTTCTCCTATAATCCCTTGCAAAAATGTAACATTTGGGGGAAAACCAGCAAAAAAAAAATTTCATTTACACATCCGACTTTAACGAAAAGTCGTCAAACACCTGTGGAGTGTTAAGGCTCACTGGACCACTTGTTATGTTCCTTGAGGGGTGTAGTTTCCAAAATAGTATGCAATGTTGGAGTTTTTTTGCTGTTCTGGCACCATATGGGCTTCCTAAATGTGACATGCCCCCCAAAAACCATTTCAGAAAAACTTACTATCCAAAATCCCATTGTCGCTCCTTCCCTTCTGAGCTCTCTACTGCACCCGCCGAACACTTGACATCCACTTACTTGTGAGAAATTGGGTTACAAATTTTGGGGGGCATTTTCTCCTTTTATTCAAAAACTAGGTCTACAAGAACATGTAAGTGTAAAAAATAAAGATTTTGAATTTTCTCCTTCGTTTTGCTGCTATTCCTATGAAACACCTAAAGGGTTAACACACTTACTGAATGTCGTTTTGGATACTTTGGGGGGGGGGCAGTTTTTATAATGGGGTAATTTATGGGGTATTTCTAATACTAAGACCCCCTCAAATCCACTTCAAAACTGAACTGGTCCCTGAATAATTCCAATTTTGATTTTTTTTTGCTGTTCTGGCACCATAGGGGGTTTCCTAAATGCAAGATACCCCCAAAAACCATTTCAGAAAAACGTACTCTCCAAAATCCCCTTGTCGCTCACTAAAATGTGTTTCCCCCCAAATTTCACATTTTTGCAAGGGTTAATAGCAGAAAATACCCCCCAAAATTTGTAACCCCATCTCTTCTGAGTATGGAGGTACCCCATAAATTGACCTGAAGTGCCTTACGGGCGAACTACAATGCTCAGAAGAGAAGGAGTCATATTTTGCTTTTGGAGAGCAAATTTTGCTCGGGGGGCATGTTGCATTTAGGAAGCCCCTATTGTGCCAGGAAAGCAAAATAACCCCCACATGGCATACCGTTTTGGAAACTAGACCCCTTGAGGAATGTAACAAGGGGTACAGTGAGCATTTACCCCCCACTGGTGTCTGTCAGATCTTTGGAACAGTGGGCTGTACAAAATTTTTAATTTGCACAGCCCACTGTTCCAAAGATCTATCAGACACCAGTGGGGTGTAAATTATCACTGTACCCCTCATTACATTCCGTGAGGGGTGTAGTTTCCAAAATGGGGTCACATGTGTTTTTTTTTTTTTTTGCGTTTGTCAAAACTGCTGTAACAATCAGCCACCCCTGTGCAAATCACCTCAAATGTACATGGTGCACTCTCCCTTCTGGGCCCTGTTGTGCACCCCCAGAGCACTTTGCGCCCACATATGGGATATCTTCGTAGCCGGGAGAAATTGCATTACAAATTTTGGGGGGCTTTTTTCCCTTTTACCTCTTGTCAAAATGAACAGTATATTTATTTTTTTACACTAACATGCTGTTGTAGACCCCAACTTCCCCTTTTCATAAGGGGTTAAAGGAGAAAAAGCCCCACAAAATTTGTTAGGCAATTTCTCCCGAGTACGGCGATACCCCATATGTGACCCTAAACTGTTGCCTTAAAATACGACAGGGCTCCAAAGTGAGAGCGCCATGTGCATTTGAGGCCTGAATTAGGGATTTGCATAGGGGTGGACATAGGGGTATTCTACGCTAGTGATTCCCAAACAGGGTGCCTCCAGCTGTTGCAAAACTCCCAGCATGCTTGGACAGTCAACGGATGTCCGGCAATACTGGAAGTTGTTGTTTGGCAACAGCTGGAGGCTCCGTTTTGGAAACAGAACGCCAGACGTTTTTCATTTTTATTGGGGAGGGGAGGGGGGCTGTGTAGGGGTATGTGTATGTGTAGAGTTTTTTACTTTTTATTTTGTGTTAGTGTAGTGTAGTGTAGTGTTTTTAGGGTACAGTCACATGGGCGGGGGATTACAGCGAGTTTCCCGCTACGAGTTCGAGCTGCCGCGCAAAATTTGCTGCATTGCAAACTTGCAGCCTGATACTCACTTTAAGCCCCCTGCCCATGTGAATGTACCCTGTACATTCACAGGGGGGGGGGGGCAACATCTTTAGAGCCAGATGTTGCCGAACTACAACTCCCAGCATGCTTGGAGTTGCAGTTTTGCAACATCTGGAGGACTACAGTTTGCAGACCACTAATACAGTGGTTCCCACTCTGTGCCCTTCCAGATGTTGCAAAACTACAACTCCCAGTATGCCAAAACTGTCCAGGCATGCTGGGAGTTGTAGTTCTGCAACATCTGAAGTGCCAGATGTTACAGCACTACAACTCCCAGCATGCCTGGACAGTAAGGGCATGCTGAGGATGTGTAGTTTTGCAACATCTGGAAGGGCACAGTGGTCTCCAAACTGTGGACCTCCAGATGTTGCAAAACTGCAACTCCCAGCATGCACAGACGCCAAGGGCTGTCTGGGCATGCTGGGAGTTGAAGTGTAAGGGGACCAGAGGGAGCAGTCCAGATCGCTTTACGGCGGTCTGGACTGCTGCAAAGGTCCCACGACGCCTCCGAAGATCCACCTGTCTCCTCTGCCGCCGTCTAAGCCACCGGGATCCGGGTCTTCAGGGACGAGGTAAGTAGTGGGGCCAGTCCCCAGCACTCCCCCGTCCCCCGCTGCGTCCTCCGGTCTTCCTCCCGTTCTCTCCGGACTTCAAGGGGCCGGGCACAGCGGGAGGAAGTAACCCCCCCCCCCCCCCCCCCCCCGCGATTGGTCGGTTAGCTAACCGAGGAATCGCAGGGGATAGGAGGAGGTGGCAGGCTTGCCACCTCGCTCCTATACTCCAGCATGGTCCTGGCTGTCTGTGACAACCGGGATCATGCAAAATTACCGGGCGGTCGGGTCCCAGAGATCCGATTAGCCCGGCATCACTGCAGATCACAGGGGCGTTTTCCCTCGCGATTTGTGACGATCGCCGACATGGGGGGGGCCTACATTTGCCCTGGATTCCTGCTGAAGCATTTCAGCAGGCATACGCTTCCGATCTTTGCCCGGCGCACGGCAGGGACCGGAAAATGCCATAACATCCTGGGACGTCATTGGTCCTTAAGGCCCAGGGTGCAATGACGTCCCAGGACATCATTGGTCCTTAAGGGGTTAAGGTGAAAAAGGGCTATACTAAATATTTTATTATATTTTATTAATTTGGACATTTCCACGAAAGGATACTGCATATCTTTGTTTAAGTTTTGTTTACATAGTTTTATTAAAAAAAAAATTGGTAAAAGGGGAAGAATTTAACTGTTTAATAGGGAAATGACCCATTTCCATTTATTAACTTTTTAAAACATTTTATTCACAATTGTTTTGTCCTTGGAGGTGTCTATTTCATGAAATCTTTCGACTGTATACACATGAAACAGTAATGATCTGTGTTGCAGGTAAGTGATCTCCATTCGTTTCTCAGCTAGTTGGGACACCACAACTTTGCAGTGTGTGTTCTCAATTTGCTCAACTGAGCTAGCAGCAATAGATTTTCCTAGTTTAGATGCCGTGCTCAAACTTAATTACTCCGCCTAAAGGGTTAATGTTGGATACAGTCTGATGGGTGATGTCCAGCATTACCCATGGGTCCTGTCTGTCGATAGGAATTTGGACCCACCGGTTATAAAGCTTGCTCAGCTCCTGAGCATGCTTTATACAACAGGTTTGGGAGGGTGGTGTATGTATATTAATGGCACAATTGCCGACATTTATCATTGCCTTTAGACTGTTTTTGTGTCTAGAAAAGGTGCAAAAAAGGCGCAAGCAGAGTTTATTTGCGCCTTTTTTGCACCTTTTGGTTTACACAATTTTGCTGATTTTGAGTTGTAATACACTGATTTTGGCAATACACCTGATATGGAAGGATTTTGTCAACTGTACCTTTTTGTGAAAAGGTGCAAAAAAGGTGCAAAGTCTCTAAAATTACACTAAAACTACCATCCATGACTTAGCTTATCATTTTGGTGTATGTGAAGAGAGACATTTCTGAAAATGTGATCAGTACAAAATTTATCAAATGCTCTGTAACCATTTAATAAATTTTGTGCTCCTACACATTACCAGAACACAAAGAAAAGGTGTAGAAAAATGCTTCACTTACACCTTCAATGATAAATGCCAGCCACTGTCCTTAAAGGGATTTAGTTCAGAACACTGGGTGCGGGCTGTGGGGGTCATGATGTCATGACCACACCCCTCAATGCAAGTCTAGGGTAGCAGGCGTGACAGCCGCCATACCCCCTCCCATACACTTGGATTGAAAGGGCGTGGCGTGACATCACGACTCCCACAGCCTGCACCCAGCATTTGGAACTAAATGTTCCAGACGCTGGGGCAGTGGAGTACCCCTTTAAGGAGCTAGGTAACAGACCACATCTCCTTACTCTAAAGCAGTGGACAGGCACATCACACACTCTCTCAGTACAAAGCCGTTATTTGCCAGGAACCTTATCTTTTTTTTTTTTCAAAGTAAATCTTTATAACATTTAAAAATAAGGTGCAGATCACAACAGAAGGACCGAGGCAATTGAAGCCAAAGCCGGATACACATTTCTACTGAGGAAGGGGTCGGAGGTCTTTGTTTCTCAGTACCCCGAAACGCGTCTAGAAATCTGGCACTATTCACACAGTCACCACCAGCGTCCATCTGCAAATACCTCAGCAACTGAGGAGTTAAACTTGTTCCACTCCGCCCTGCCTGGCTGTAACCTTACCATCCATTGCATCGCATAGCCTCATCTCCTGCTTCCACGTGGGATGCTAATCCCAGACCTTCCATTGCTCCCGGAGTACCATCACCAGCAGTCCCGTTGTCGCACCCGAGCCGACTGACACTCCTGCCGGAGTTCCAAACTAGTGCCGTCTGTGCTAAGCCGGTAAGCGAACGAGGTCCCGAGCGCTGCAACTGCCGCTTGCTCCCCTGCCATCGGAGCTCACGATACGCAACATCCATCTGCGCCCCCCTGCCAACGGGGCTGCTAAGGTAAATCTACCCATCTGTGCCCCCCTTCCACCCATTGGGGCAGATGAGGATCATAAGGCTGCGACCCATCTACTACAACAGACCAAGCCAGAAGCAGTAGTGAGAGATACTCTGTATCTTTCATTCATCAACTTTTTAATAATTTTTTCATTGACTTTATGTTACAATCATTTTGTTACAAATCCATACATTTTTCACGGAATTATTTTTTTATTGGTATTTCTATTTTTATATTTTTTTATCTGCAGATTCATGGACTTATTTAAATATTAATTTATTCACATATTCTTTGATACCTCACTGTCACGATGCCGGCTGGCAGGAGGTGGATCCTCTGTGCCAGAGAGGGATGGCGAGGACCGTGCTAGTGGACCGGTTCTAAGACACTACTGGTTTTCACCAGAGCCCGCCGCAAAGCGGGATGGTCTTGCTGCGGCGGTAGTGACCAGGTCGTATCCACTAGCAACGGCACCTCTCTGGCTGCTGAAGATAGGCGAGGTACAAGGGAGTAGGCAGAAGCAAAGTCGGACGTAGCAGAAGGTCGGGGGCAGGCGGCAAGGTTCGTAGTCAGGGGAGATAGCAGTAGTTCTGGTACACAGGGTATAAACACACAAAGAACGCTTTCACTGGCACTAAGGCAACAAGATCCGGCAAGGGAGTGCAAGGGAGGAGACTAGATATAAGCAGGGAACAGGTGGGAACCAATTAAGCTAATTGGGCCAGGCACCAATCATTGGTGCACTGGCCCTTTAAGTCTCAGGGAGCTGGCGCGCGCGCGCCCTAGAGAGCGGAGCCGCGCGCGCCAGCACATGACCGCAGGAGACGGGAACGGGTAAGTGACCTGGGATGCGATTCGCGAGCGGGCGCGTCCCGCTGTGCGAATCGCATCCCCAACGGCCATGAGAGAGCAGCGCTCCCGGTCAGCGGGACTGACCGGGGAGCTGCAGGGAAAGAGACGCCGTGAGCGCTCCGGGGAGGAGCGGGGACCCGGAGCGCTAGGCGTAACACTCACTAGGGCCCAGTGAGATCTTCATTAGATAAATGCCAGTATAATGTGATATTTTGCTACTATTTTATTTATATATATATATATATATATATATATATATATATATATATATATATATATATTACATTTTATATCTGAATTAAAAGCGATTTTTGAATAAACGCTGTTATATTTATCTTTGTCCACACCATTATGCACCATTGGTGAGGTCCTAGAGGCATAAGCTATAGGTTTTTATAAATCTTTATAACATTTTTAAAGAAAACCACAGAATGGAACCATATCACATAACACGGATAATCACATGGAACAACACAAATCTTACTGCAATTGGTAGAGGTCCAAAATCATCAACAAATAACAGTCACAACAAGGATATGTAACATAGTACCGCTAACGCTGCAAAGATAAAAGGTGGATCCACAGGTGCAGCAAGCAAAGCAGAGTGGGGAAGCAGACATGTTAGAGAAAACGGTCATTATCACTCGGCAGCGGGCCTGCTGAACAGTACATGATACCTGATTCACTGAGTTATATCAGCACATGGAAGAAAGACAAGAACAAAGGCAGTTATAGCGTACTGTGTGTGGCGGGAGAAAAAATAACATAAGAAGAGGGGAGGGGGAAGAGGGTAAGAGAGAGAAGCCAAACGAGGGAACGAGAAAGAGAAGGGGGGAGAGAGGTCAATAAGGCAAACATACGTCACCTGTCAAAGCAGGTGGAGTCAGGGATCCCTGGGCACTGAGGGAAGACTTATCGGCAGGAGAGAATCATCAAGAGGCACTTATAGAAGGAGATAGAGAGTGTAGGTGCAAGGTTTCAAAATCAGGTGAGGCTATGAACTAAATCCAGGGTCTCCATATAGAGAATAATCTGTCTAGATGATTACGAGAGTCCGCAAGAAGTTCTTGGGATACCTCACGAAGCCAGGATGAGAGTGTGGGGGGAGTGTCAGACTTCCACTGTCTGGGGATCACTGTCCTGGCCGCCAGTAAAAGAAAATGCAGGAGTTTCGTCAGAGGTGTAGGCCAGTGCGTCGGAAGTGTGGATAAGAGAATCAACTTCGGATCATTACGCATTGGAAGGGACGTCAGCCTGGTCATTACCTCCAGGACTTGGGACAAGAAGGGAGACAACATAGGACATTCCAGCCAAATATGTGTCATGGTGCAACCCGGACTCCCACAGCGCCAGCATGTGTCCGAGACATTAGGGAACATGCGGGACAGTAGGGACAGTACCCGATACCACCTTGTCAAAATCTTATAATTGGTTTCATCAGCTTTACATGATGTGGAAGACCGGTGACACCATAAAAAGGCCCAATTCCATTCGTCCGAGGAGATAGAACAATTTAGCTCCCTTTCCCAGGCCGAACAGAAGGGTAGGGGATCAGTTGTAAACGTTGTTAGGAGGAGAGTGTATAGACCACTAATCGGTTTATGCAAGGGAGAGCTGGAGACACATAAACGTTCAAGGGTCGTGAGATCCCTAAGTAATACAAGTTGGTTACCGTGAGATTTATAGTAGAGGAACCTTATCTTTATGTAAACTTAATCATTTACACTTCAGACACAAGAGCTCTACTTACTTTCCTGTGTCACTGAGTCATACGAAGTGTCAATCACAGAGCAAGAGGCTTCTCCACAGAAAACAGTATGAGAGAGAGGAGGCTTAGCTCAGTGAAGAACTGAAAAAGACAAATGAGAACATTACTTTTAAACAAAGAGTAATGGATAAAGAATTAGGCGACAGATTAATTTAAAATACATATATTATTATGCAGCTATATAGATGTTTTTTCAATTGAATTTAAAGTGGTTATCCTGTGAACAAGTGGAAAAATGCAAATGGTTGGTTTGAATGTATAATAGTATCAAATAAATAAAAAAAAATATCAAAAAGATAAAAATCACAATTTAATCATATTTCTGGGACTGAATGAAATGAGACATTAAAGAATTTCAATGTCAAACAGAGTTTATATAAGAATGATGGGGACATTACAAATACAGTCATCGAGCTGTTATTTATCAGATCACTACTTTGATAAATAGCATCATATGATTGAAATGTTCCACTTTGAAAACATCTTGGGCGAAAGAAAACCCCCGGCCACTGTGGGCTATGCTGGAACCTCAATCAATCAAACTGATTAAGCTTTCAAGTTATTTATACACTCTCCAATGATAGTATCAAGAGCTGCAAGGCGGATTTGTCAGAAGTACTGGTGACTTTCCATTCAAATACAATTGGGGAGATTTATCTCTGAAATTGTGTTGTATGTTCCTTTTGTTGCATTTTTTTTTTTTGGCAGAAGTGCCCATAATTTATCTAATAGTCCCACCCTGTGTCATAAATAATGCATAAGTCAGCCAAAACTAACAAAATGACTTCACAACATGATTTATCATGTTGGTAAGCAGGTTTGGGGTGTAAAATGGTGATTTTTTTTTATTGTTTGTGAATGAAAAGTTAGTGACCAGTGTAGCCAAAATTGTCTACCAAGAACAGTTTGGAAAAATCACTTAGCTAGAAGAACAAAAAAAAAAAAAAAAAGTAAAGGAAGCGACATAAAAAAGAGAAAAAGAATAGAAAATGATAGATTCCACAATGAGTTTCCAACCTATAAACAGTACCACTAGAATTAGCATGACTTGAGACAGAATCTTGCGCTTACATACCGTCTCTAGAATCCAAAACTAAGGGGAGGATTAGAGATGAGCAAATTCTTTGAAAAATTTGGTTTGGCCAATTCGCCGAATTTTTCCCCAAACTTTGGTTTGATCTGAATTTATTCGTGGCGAATTGCTATTAAATGCAGCTATTTCCGGGCTACAGAGTTCCTAGATAGGGGTGCAGAAACCCTTGCCTTTTCGTAACACGCATAGGGAGTGTACTGTGTTAGTGAAATAATACTGTTATTCAGTATGACATGCAGATTACAGGCATCGCTATTAGAATCACTGACGCAGAGCGGCACAATGACAGAGCCTGGTAATTGGAATGAGCAAACTTTAATTAAATCCTTTTTGGAGGACCCATTGGAGAGCAAGTCTGGTGCCAGCAGCCGCGGTAATTCCTATTCCAATAGTGTATAATTGATGCAGTGTATAAGTTGCTGCAGTGATAAAGCTTGTACTTGTATCTTAAAATCGAGCTGGCGGCCAGCCGCGAGGCCAGCTACTGCCTGTCCCAGCCCCTGCCTCTCAGCACACCCCCATGCTCATGACTGAGTGTCCACTTGAAAAGGGAGGGGCTGCAGCACCAGAAACTTGGACAGGAGCACATTCAGCTTCTGCGCCATTGGATGAGTGGGCAAATTCTGCGGTCTCTTGGACATGGCTTCGCTGATGAATTGCTGCCAGAATGACTGACCTGAAGTAGGAGGAGCAGGAGCATCTGGACTGACAGAAGATGGGTATGACAGACAGCTCCCTTCGGTTGAGGTGGTGGAGCAGCAGGCTGGACAACTGGGTGATGCAGCAGGCTGGACAACCGCATCGGAGCTATGGTTCTCCCTGGCCGCTTTGTAGTGACGCTGCATATTTTGACGCAGGGCCGTGGTGCCAACATTGGGACCCTGGCCACGCTTCACCTTCTGCCAACACATCTTGCATGTGGCCATGTTAACATCCTGCTTGAGGATAAACTGCCACACCACCGAGTAGCTTATTTTACCCCCAACAGTCTGCACTGACTGACTGCTACTGCCGCCGACTGCTACTGCCGCAAACAGGTGGTCTACCCCAGGCATGTTTGGCTCTATACTTCCCACTGCTGCCACCATGCTGACTCCCAACCATGCTACCACCCTGCTGGCTCAGTTGCTGCCTCAAGGGCAAACCAGCAACCCTCTTCTCCTGATGATGATAAAGCCTCTTCTGCACCCAGCTCCCAAGTGTGATCGGCTTTATCATTATCGAGTTGTGTCTGCACATCACTGATATCCTCCTTAACCCCTTAAGGACCAAGCCCATTTTGGCCTTAAGGACCAGAGCGTTTTTTGCACATCTGACCACTATCATTTTAAACATTAATAACTCTGGAATTCTTTTAGTTATTACTCTGATTCCGAGATAGTTTTTTTCGTGACATATTCTACTTTAACATAGTAGTAAAATTTTGTGTTAACTTGCATCCTTTCTTGGTGAAAAATCCCAAAATTTGATGAAAAATTAGAAAATTTGGCATTTTTCTAACTTTGAAGCTTTCTGCTTGTAAGGAAAATGTATATTACAAATGTTTTTTTGTTCACATATACAATATGTCTACTTTATGTTTGCATCATAAAATTGATGAGTTTTTACTTTTGGAAGACATCAGAGGGCTTCAAAGTTCAGCAGCAATTTTCCAATTTTTCACAAAATTTTCAAACTCAATATTTTCCAGGGACCAGTTCAATTTTGAAGTGGATTTGAAGGGTCTTCATATTAGAAATACCCCATAAATGACCCCATTATAAAAACTACACCCCCCAAAAGTATTCAAAATGACATTCAGTCAGTGTTTTAACCTTTTAGGTGTTTCGCAGGAATAGCAGGAAAGTGAAGGAGAAAATTCACAATCTTCATTTTTTACACTCGCATGTTCTTGTAGACCCAATTTTTGAATTTTTGCAAGTGGTAAAAGGAGAAAATGTTTACTTGTCTTTGTAGCCCAATTTCTCTCGAGAAAGCACATACCTCATATGTCTATGTAAAGTGTTCGGCGGGTGCAGTAGAGGGCTTAGAAGCGAAGGAGTGACAAGGGGATTTTGGAGAGAACATTTATCTGAAATGGTTTTGGGGGGGCATGTCACCTTTAGGAAGCCCCTAGGGTGTCAAAACAGCAAAAAAAAAAAAAAAAAAAAAAACACATGGCATACCATTTTGGAAACTAGACCCCTCGGGGAATGCAACATGGGATAAAGTGAGCCTCAATACCCCACAGGTGTTTCATGACTTTTGCAAATGTAAAAAAATAAAAATAAATTAAATTTTTAAAAAGGGTAATAGCAGATAATACCCCCCAAAATTTGAAGCCCAATTTCTCCCGATTCAGAAAACACCCCATATGGGGGTGAAAAGTGCTCTGCTGGCACACTACAGGTCTCAGAAGAGAAGGAGTCACATTTGGCTTTTTGGAAGCAAATTTTGCTCCAGGGGCATGCCGCATTAAGTAAGCCCCTATGGTGCCAGGACAGCAAAAAAAAAACCCCACATGGCATACTATTTTGGAAGCTAGACCCCTCGGGGAATGTAACAAGAGGTTAAGTGAACCTTTATACCCCACAGGTGTTTCACGACTTTTGCATATGTAAAAAAAAAAAAAAAAACATTATTTTTACCTAAAATGCTTGTTTTCCCCAAAATTTAACATTTTTAAAAAGGGTAAAAGCAGAAAATAGCCCCCAAAATTTGTAATACAATTTCTCCCGAGTACGGCGATACCCCATATGTGACCCTAAACTGTTGCCTTGAAATACGACAGTGCTCCAAAGTGAGAGCGCCTTGCGCATTTGAGGCCTAAATTAGGGACTTGCATAGGGGTGGACATAGGGGTATTCTACGCCAGTGATTCCCAAACAGGGTGCCTCCAGCTGTTGTAAAACTCCCAGCATGCCTGGGCAGTCAGTGGCTGTCTGGTACTACTGGGAGTTGTTGTTTTGCACAGCTGGAGGCTCCATTTGGAAACAGTGGCGTACCAGACGTTTTTCATTTTTATTTGGGAGGGGAGGGGTGCTTTGTAGGGGTATGTGTATATGTAGTATTTTTTACTTTTTATTTTATTTTGTTAGTGTAGTGTAGTGTAGTGTTTTTAGGGTACCGTCGCACGGGCGGGGGTTCACAGTAGTTTCTCGCTGGCAGTTTGAGCTGCGGCAGAAAATTTGCTGCAGCTCAAAATTGCAGCTGGATACTTACTGTAAACCTCCGCCCATGTGAGTGTACCCTGTACGTTCACATTGGGGAGGGGGGGGGACATCCAGCTGTTGCAAAACTACAACTCCCAGCACGCACTGACAGACTGTACATGCTGAGAATTTTTGTTTTGAAACAGCTGTAGGCCCACTGGTTATGTATCACTGAGTTTGTGACCTAACTCAGTGTTTCACAACCAGTGTGCCTCCAGCTGTTGCAAAACTACAACTCACAGCATGTACGGTGCATGCTGGGAGTTGTAGTTTGCAACAGCTGGAGGCACACCGGTCGTGAAACACTGAGTTAGGTAAAAAAAAAACTTAGTTTCACAACCAGTGTGCCTTCAGCTGTTTCAAAACTACAACTCTCAGCAGTCACCGACAGGCAACGGGCATGCTGGGAGTTGTAGTTATGCAACCAGCAGATGCACCACTACAACTCCCAGCATGCACTTTAGCTGTTTGTGCAAGCTGGGGGTTGTAGCTATACAACAGATGAAGGTACACTTTTCCATAAGGGAATGCTGGGAGTTGTGGTGGTCTGCCTCCTGCTGTTGCATAACTACAGCTCCCAGCATGCCCTATTTGTGGCTGTCACTCACCTCCAACTGCTGCTCCACGCCGCTGCACACAGGTCAGTCCCTCGTCGTTGCTGCCGCTTCTGGGGCCCCGATCCCAACAGGGATGGCGGGGATCGGGGTCCCCAGCTGCCGGGGTCAACTTCCCATACCCGCTCACATCCTCCGGAAGAGGGGCGGAGCGGGTTGCGGGAGTGACACCCGCAGCAGGTGCCCTGATTGGTCGGCCAGTAAACCGGCCGACGAATCAGGGCGATCGTGAGGTGGCACCAGTGCCACCTCACCCTTGCTGGCTATGGCTGTTCGGGGCCGATTGACCCGGAATCACCGCAGATCGCTGGACTGAATTGTCCAGCGATCTGCGGCTGACATGGGGGGACATAATGACCCCCCTGGGCGATATGCCGCGATGCCTGCTTAACGATTTCAGCAGGCATCCGGCTCCGGTCCCCAACCGGCTAGCGGTGGGGACCGGATTTCCCACGGGTGTATGGATACGCACTCGGTCCTTAAGGACTCGGAATGCAGGGCGTATATGTAAGCCCTGTGTCCTGAAAAGGTTAAGTTCCTCAACAGTGTCTGCTTCAGGAGCCTGCTCACTCGCATTACCAACTCCCACGCCACTCTCCTCATCACTACTTGCCCGCCTCCTCCAGTAACTGCTGACTGTCCTCTAGTAGATCTTCCTCAATAAATATTGAAGCTGAACCCACAGCATACGATACTTCTGTGGAGCAGGGAACAGCATAGGACAGAGGCAATTGGAGGACAGAGACTGCTCCCGGGCCATGCCAACTGAGGGTTGTGTCTGAGGAACCCACCGACTGTTGACTGGGGATGTCACTTGGGATGAAGTGGATGACCGAGTTAACCAATCATTGACGGCAGATGGGTTGCTGGTCGAGACACGACTTCTAGCTGATACCAGGAGCTCAGGCCTCTCGCTGCGACTCCTGCTGCCATGCGTCCCTAGTCTGCTGTGACCTCTGCCTGCACCTGATGAATTTAGGCCTTTGCCACTCCTCTGTGCACGTCCTGGCACTTCTCTGCCTGACATGCTTATACACCAGCTGATTACGTATATGTTACACTTATGAGAGGACAATATGCTCCACTACGCTTACAACTGTATTAGGCTATAAAAGCAGGTGCGTCATATTCGATTTGCTCATCTCTAGTGAGGATAGTTATATGTTTAAACAAAACAAAACAAAAACACAAGGTTCCAAATTTTTGTTTCATTCATTCATTAGATTCTTAGATTCATGTCAGGGGAATAGAAATAACATTTTATTTACCTTTATTTTACCTTTAATTTTTTTTATCAATGTTTTTTAGCCCATTTTGACCTTAAGGCCAATTTTTGTTTTTCCACATTTTTTCCTCCTCCCCTTCTAAAAATCATAATGCTTTCAATTTTCCACCTACAGACCCATATAATGGTCAGTTTTTTATGTCACCAATTGTACTTTGTACTGACATCAATAAAAAAAATGCAATTTTGCAACTTTTGGGGGCTTCCGTTTCTCCGCAGTGTACGTTTCAGTAAAAGTTGAACCTTTTCTTTATTCTGTAGTTCCATACGGTTACAAAAATATCCAATTTATGTAGGTTTTATTTCATTTTACTACTTTAAAAAATGATAACTACATGCAACAAAATTAGTATGTTTAAAAGTGTCATTTTCTGACCACAATAATTTTTCCATTTTTCCGGATATGGGGCTATATGAGGGCTCATTTTTTGCGCCATAGTCTGTATTTTTTATCCGTATCATTTTTGTTTTGCTTTTTCTAATTTTTTTATGGTATACGAAGTGACCAAAAATGCACAATTTTGGACTTTAACTACACTCATATTTTAATAGTTCGGACATTTACTCACCTCATATGATAATTTTTATTTTCTGTTATTATTTTGATTAAAACTTTTATTAGAAAGGGATTAATAAACTTTTCTAAAAAAAATTTAACACTTTTTTAGCCCCCATAGAGGGCTATACCATGCAATCTTTTGATTGCATATACTGATCAATGCCATACCATAGCATAGCATTGATCTTTGTTATCGGTGCTCTGCTGTTCCAGCCTGCTGAGCAGGTATGGAGCAGAAAATAACAGATCGGACAGCGAGGAGGCAGGTGAGGACTCTCCTGCTGTCCAGTTAGCTGATCGGGACATCGTGGTTTCACCACGATGGTCCCGCTCCGCTGAGCTGCCGGGACATTTCACTTTCGTTTTTAACCCCTTAAGGACCAAGGACGTACCGGTACGTCCTTGGTCCTGCTCTTCTGATATAACGCGGGGTTACACAGTAACCCCGCGTCATATCATGGCGGGCCCGGCGTCATAGTGAAGCCGGGACCCGCCTCTAATAGCGCGCAGCGCGGATCGCGGCGCCGCGCGCTATTAACCCTTTAGCCGCGCGCTCAAAGCTGAGCCGCGCGGCTAAAAGTGAAAGTGAAAGTTCCCGGCTAGCTCAGTCGGGCTGTTCGGGATAGCCGCGGCTAATCGCGGCATCCCGAACAGCTGACAGGACAGCGGGAGGGACCTATAACACTGCAAAAAAAAAGTGAAAAAAAAAGTGAATAAAGATCATTTAACTCCTCCCCTATTAAAAGTTTGAATCACCCCCCTTTTCCAATAAAAAAAAAACACAGTGTAAATAAAAATAAAAATAAACATATGTGGTATCACCGCGTGTGGAAATGTCCGAATTATAAAAATATATCATTAATTAAACCGCTCGGTCAATGGCGTGCGCGCAAAAAAATTCCAAAGTCCAAAATAGTGCATTTTTGGTCACTTTTTATATCATTTAAAAATGAATAAAAAGTGATCAATAAGTCCTATCAATGCAAAAATGGTACCGTTAAAAACTTCAGATCACGGCGCAAAAAATTAGCCCTCATACCGCCCCATACACGGAAAAATAAAAAAGTTATAGGGGTCAGAAGATGACAATTTTAAACGTATTGTCACGATCCCGGCTGGTAGGAGGTGGATCCTCTGTGCCAGAGAGGGATTGGCGAGACCGTGCTAGTGGACCGGTTCTAAGTCACTACTGGTTTTCACCAGAGCCCGCCGCAAAGCGGGATGGTCTTGCTGCGGCGGTAGTGACCAGGTCGTATCCACTAGCAACGGCTCAACCTCTCTGACTGCTGAAGATACTGAAGATAGGCGAGGTACAAGGGAGTAGGCAGAAGCAAGGTCGGACGTAGCAGAAGGTCGAGGCAGGCAGCAAGGATCGTAGTCAGGGGCAACGGCAGGAGGTCAGGAACACGGGCTAGGAACAGACAAGGGAACGCTTTCACTAGGCACTAAGGCAACAAGATCCGGCCAGGGAGTGCAGGGGAAGTGAGGTATAAGTAGGGAGTGCACAGGTGGAAACTAATCAAGGTAATTAGGAAGATTGGACCAGGCACCATCATAGGTGCACTGGCCCTTTAAATCGCAGAGACCCGGCGCGCGCGCGCCCTAGGGAGCGGGGCCGCGCGCGCCGGGACAGGACCGATGGAGAGCGAGTCAGGTACGGGGACCGGGGTGCGCATCGCGAGCGGGCGCCACCCGCATCGCGAATCGCATCCCGGCTGGAGGCGGTACCGCAGCGCACCCGGTCAGGAGATCTGACCGGGGCGCTGCAGCAACGAGGATGAGGCGAGCGCTCCGGGGAGGAACGGGGACCCGGAGCGCTCGGCGTAACACGTATTAATTTTCCTGCATGTAGTTATGATTTTTTCAGAAGTCCGACAAAATCAAACCTATATAAGTAGGGTATCATTTTAATCGTATGGACCTACAGAATACATATCAGGTGTCATTTTTACTGAAAAATATACTACGTAGAAACGGAAGCCCCCAAAAGTTACAAAACAGCGTTTTTTTTTCAATTTTGTCGCACAATGATTTTTTTTCCCGCTTCACCATAAATTTTTGGGCAAAATGACTGACGTCATTACAAAGTAGAATTGGTGGCGCAAAAAATAAGCCATCATATGGATTTTTAGGTGTAAATTTGAAAGAGTTATGATTTTTTAAAGGCAAGGAGCAAAAAACGAAAATGCAAAAACGGAAAAACCTCCGGTCCTTAAGGGGTTAAAAGCCGCAATCAACTTTGAATTCAGCGTCTAAAGGGTTAATGCCTGGCATTGGCCCGATCGGCATAAACCCTGGGTCCTGGCAGCTGACAGCAGTCGAGGCCCACCCGGTTTGATGCACGCTCTGTTTGTGAGCGCGCTTCACACACCCGGAACGGGACGAGGGAGTACAGGTACGCCCTCCTTCCTAAAGTATAGGGACACAAGGGCGTACTCATGCGCCCTCTGTCCCCAACAGGCTAAACTTTCCTGTAGATACACTTGCTTACTGGAGATACACTTCCTTACTGTTTTGTGTGTGAAGACAGTTCTGGGAGGCATAGGCTGATGGCAGTTGGAATAAATTGGAGCAAATGGGCAGAAAAGTGAAGATAAACTAATAGTCTGTACATAGAGATATAGTAAAGGAAACAACCTCATCTTGTGATGAAACAGGCTTTTTGAAATTTAACCTGCTATATCTCTTATTCCTCCAACATTTGGTGGGTCTTCCAAAGGCCCCATTTACTTATGGTCAGCAGGTTTAGCTGCACTATGTGCTATTTGTATGCCCAGCTTTCTTCATTTATGCAATGATTACATTTTATTAAGCTAAAGCAAAAAAAGGTCCTTTAATAAAAAATAATCTTGATGTACAATACTCCTATTCTACAAGAATTTTAACTGGACAATGGTGTTTGTGCCTGAATTATTCCTGAAAAAATGCTTAGTGGTATCCAAGGTAGGAATAGACAAATAACATTAAAAGATTATATGTGTAGAATAATGCTGATCAAGGCATCTGAAGTATCTTCAGAGCTCGGGGGGATTCATCAGGCCACCCACAGTGCAATTTCAGGAGTTTGATGAATCAAGATGGCCGCCGAATGTTCTTCTAGCAGACCGCAGAATGTTCTTCAAGTAGATCGCCGATAACTCTGATCAGTGCTATGCCTATGCATGGCACTGAACAGTAAATCTATCAAAAGATTGCACTAAATAGTTCCTGTAATTAAAATAAAATAAAACAATATATTTGGTATCGCCATGTGTGGAGCTATTTGAATATAATGTCAATGATCCCGCACAGTGAATGATGTATACTTCAAAAAAAGTCCTGAAGTGCTGATATTAAGTAACATCCCATCTCAGAAAAAAAAGAATAAAACATAATCAATATGTCCAATATATGCAAAATTTGGTACCGGTAAAAACTATAGATCATGGCTGGAAAAAATTTACCCTCATACAGCCATATACAGAAAAATGAGTTATAAGTGGTCAGAATAGTGCAATTTTAAACATACTTATTCTGTTAAAAAAGTTTTTTCTAAAGTAGTACAGTTATAGAAAAGCGTGTAAAAATGTTTATTATTTTAATCAAATTGACCCACAGAATAAATTGAACATGTCATTTATACCATTAAGTGCATTCTGTAAAAGGAAAAGCCTCCAAAAGTTGCAAAATGTTGCTTTCTTTTCAATTTTCCACCATATATAATATTTTTTTAGTTTGTACCTGGTGCCTCCGGTAATCCACTCTGGTCTCCGCCGCGATCCTCTTCCTGGTTGCTGGTGGTCGGCGAGTCATACTGCACTCAACCAATCACCGGCCGCAGCAAAGTCCTGACTCGTCCGGCGATAGGCTGAGCAGCAGTGTGACGTTTTCGGCCCTGGCAGCAGGTGCCTTGAAGCGTTCTCACACTGCCACTCAGCCTATCGCCGACCAAGTCGGGACTTTATTGCGGCTGGTGATTGGCTGAGTGCAGTTTGACTCGCCGACCACCAACAACCAGGAAGAGGATCACAGCGGAGACCGGAGCGGGTTACCGGAGGCACCGGGGGAGCGAAGGAAGGTATGCATCTCTTTATTTTTTTACAGCCGGGTGTATGACGGGCAATTTTCCTATTCCGGAGTTCTCCTTTAAGGCTTCAATATTCCCTAATGGCTGTGGTCTCTTTTAGCAAGGTTATGTCTACTGTCACACTGGAGGATATTTATCAAAACCTGTCCTGAGGAAAATTTGCTGAGCTGCCCATAGCAACTAGAGATGAGGGAACTTTTCAAAAATTCGATTCGGCCGATTCGCCGAATTTTCCCGAAAAGTTTGTTTCGATCCGAATTTATTTGCGGCGAATCGATGTTAAAAAAGGCTATTTCTAGCCTACATACAGCCTCTATAGGGGTATAGGACTCTTTGCTGTGTCATAAAACGCATATGGAGTGTGCTGGGGTAGTGAAATAATACTGTTATTCAGAATAGCATGCAGATTACCGGCATCGCTTTTAGAATCACTGCCGCACAGCAGCACAATGACAGAGCCTGGTGGTGGCATCAGTCTCAGGAGACCATATAGTGACTGAATGACATAGCGTGGACATGTTGGCAGCAAGAGGAGACCATTTAGTGGCTGAATTGCACAGCGTGGAGTTGGCTGATGCACTAGTACACTACACACCAGGGCTTCACAATCCCCCCCCAAAAAACAACACAATATATGACATTTTTGACAAAGATTTCTCATTGGTAGCACCCGCTATCCAAAAATTAGAAATTTCCAGCCCCAGGCCCCACCTCTGCGGCATCAGTAACCCATATATTGCCTGTAGGACACAGCCTGGAGTTGGCTGATGCACCAGTACACACCAGGGCTTCACAATCCCCACTCCAAAATCAACACAATGAGAAATTTTTGTCAAAGATTTCTCATTGGTAGCACCAGCTATCAAAAAATATGAAATTTCCAGAACCAGGCCCCACCCCTGCGGCATCAGTAACCCATATATTGCCTGCATGACACAGCCTGGAGTTGGCTGATGCAAGAGTACACACCAGGGCTTCACAATCCCCCCCCAAAAAAAACAACACAATATATGAAATTTTTGTCAAAGATTCCTCATTGGTAGCACCCGCTATCCAAAAATTTGAAATTTCAAGACCCAGGCCCCACCTCTGTGGCATCAGGAACCCATATATTGCCTGTAGGACACAGCCTGGAGTTTGCTGATGCACCAGTACACACCAAGGCTTCACAATCCCCCCTCCAAAATCAACACAATGAGAAATATTTGTCAAAGATTTCTCATTGGTAGCACCCTCTATCCAAAAATTTGAAATTTCTAGAACCAGGCCCCACCCCTGTGGCATCAGTAACCCATATATTGCCTTTAGGACACAGCCTGGAGTTGGCTGATGCAAGAGTACACACCAGGGCTTCACAATTCCCCCCCAAAAACCAACACAATATATGAAATTTTTGTCAAAGATTTCTCATTGGTAGCACCCGCTATCCAAAAATTTGAAATTTCAAGACCCAGGCCCCACCCCTGTGGCATCAGGAACCCATATATTGCCTGAAGGACACAGCCTGGAGTTGGCTGATGCACAAGTACACACCCGGGCTTCACAATCCCCTCCAAAAAACAACAACATTTTAGAAATTTTTTATCTTTGTGTAAGAACAAGCACATATCCAACAGTTCACAAGACTCTATAATGCAGGACGGTGGACCACCCAAAGACATTCTTCTCAAAAATAATAAACCATACAATGTTTGAAATTTTTTTACAAAAACGAATTCAATATGTGTGTAAGCGCAACTGTTTCCAAAAGATCAGATCACCAAAGGACTTTTTTTGCCCAAAATGATGAAGCAGAGTCAATCCCTGTCCGTATTTTTTATTTTTTTCTTATCATTAAAAAAATCACACGCAACAAGCGTTCCGTTGTGTAACGATTAGCATTCAGGAAAATTATCAGTAAATAAAAAAATAAAGAAAAACACTACCCAAGAGTGTTTAATTACCCCATACATTGCACCAGGAGCAGTCAAGAGTAGGCCTCAGCAGTACCCAAGAGCCTTTAATAACCCCCTACCTTTGCACGATCAATTGCGAGATCGAGCAATACCAGGTGTGTTATGCCCTCTGATTTCAGGGGCTGCAGGCGCGCTCCACTGAACGGATTAGCGTGTCTCTATCTTTCATCGACCGGTGCTGGTAACCCGCTAACTCCTGGAAAGGTAAGCTGCCGTGAAGCAGGTGGTCTCCCCCGGGTGCCAACTGTGCTACCGCCTTGCTGACTCAAGGGCAACCTGCAACTCTCTTCTCCCGATTATGAACCCCCTTCTCCTGAGATCGAGCAATAACAAGTGTGTTCTGCCCTCAGATGTCCGGGGCCGCGAGCGCGCTCCACTGAACGGATTAGGGTGTGTCCATCTTTTTTTGTAGCACCCGCAATCCAAAAATGTTTAATTCCCAGACCCAGGCCCCACCTCTGCGGCATCAGGAACCCATTTATTGCCTGAAGGACAAAGCCTGGAGTTGGCTGATGCACCAGTACACACAGGGCTTCACAATCCGCCCCAAGCACAAGCGCATATCCAACATTTCAGAACACTCTATAAGGCAGGACGGTGGACCACCCAAAGACTTTCTTCTCAAAAATAATGAACCATACAATTGTTGAATTAAAAAAAAAAAATTTGAAATTCCTAGACCCAGGCCCCACCTCAGCTGCATCAGTAACCCATAGATTGCCTGAAAGACACAGCCTGGAGTTGGCTGATGCACGAGTACACACCCGGGCCTCACAATCCACCCCAAAAAAATGCATTTTTTTTTTCATTGTCTGACAAAATACCTTTTTGTTAAAACAAGCGCATATACATCAGTTCAGAAAACTCTTTAATGCAGGACGGTGGACCACCCAAAGACATTCTTCTATAATATAATAAACCACACAATATGTTAAAAAAATTTTAAGTAATTGAAATTCCAAGACCAAGGCCCCACCTCTGCTGCATCAGTAACCCATATATTGCCTAACGGACACAGACTGGAGTTGACTGATGCACGAGTACACACTACACACCCGTCACCCGGGCTTCACAATCCACCCCAAAGAACCGCAAAATTTTATCGAAATTGTCGGACAAAATACCTTTTTTTAAAAAAACAAGCGCATATACAGCAGTTCAGAAGACTCTATAATGCAGGATGGTGGACCACCCAAAGACATTCTTCTCAAAAGTAATAAACCACACAATGTTTGAAATTTGGTTAAAAAATTATTACATGTGTGTAAGTGCATCTGTCTCCAAAAAATCAGATGGCAAAAGGATTCTATTTGGCAAAAATGATTAAGCAGAGTTAATCCCTCTCCATATATATATATATATATATATATATATATATTTATTTATTTTTTTTTCATTAAAAAATCACACGCAACAAGCGTTCCGTTTTGTAACGGTTAGCATTCTGCAAAATAAAATTTTATTACTGATAAAATTACCAGTAAATTTAACAACAACACTAGCCAAGAGTGTTTAATTGCCCCATACATTGCACCAGGAGCAGTCAGGAGTAGGCCTCAGCAGTACCCAAGAGGCTTTAATAACCCCTTACCTTGCCCGATCAATTGCGAGATCGACCAATAACAGGTGTGTTATGGCCTCAGATGTCGTGGGCCGCACTAGCGCTCCACTAAACGGATTAGCATCTCTCTATCTTTCAAGGACAGGTGCGTGTTGCACGCTGAAACCAGTTCGTGATGGGGATCTGTGATTGCAATTATTTACCAGTATTTACCAATTACCAGTAAGTGAGGGTCATAAGCTGGTGTTTATTAAGTCCCTGCCCTTTATACACACCGCCCGTCGCTATAAGCCATTGGATTAGTTAGTGAGTTGGCAAGTGAGGTCCTCGGATCGGCCCAGGCGGGGTAGGAGAAGGCCCTGGCAGAGTGCCGAGAATTTAAGATCATTGTTGAAATTTGCATTAAGCATGTATTTAGCTACTGCTAAACATCGAAAAATTTAAGGCCCAAGGCCAGAGGCACCGGGGAGGCAAGTAGTTCCTGAAAGACACAGAATGAGTCTGGATCATGCATTTGCAGTACCCAAGAGGTTTTCATAACCCCTTACATTTAAAGATCAATGTTTACATTTGCATTAAGCATGTATTTAGCTACTGCTTCAACGGTTGTTGGCAGGGTCATGTCGAGGTAAGCCATCACCTGCTGGTTCAGGTCCTGCTCCATGTCCACCTGCTGCTGATGAGTAGCTTCACTATGTGGCTGAAGGAAGCTACTCATCAGCGACTGTAGACTCAGGCTGCTGCTGATTGAGCCGGTACTGCTCCTGCCACCCCTCCCCTCCCCAGCAGCCGTGGCAGTGGAAGGTGAGCGCAGAGGGCCCCCGAGTCAGACCTGCGAGTGGATGGACCATGTGGCCGATAGGCATCGGCCAACCGACTACGTTGAAGCTCCATGAAGTAGGTCAGTTTGTCCTCCCTCTCAGTGGGTGTAAAAAAGGCCCCCATTCTGGGCCGGTAGCGAGGGTCTAATAAGGTGGGGATCCAGAAGTCATCGCGCTGACGAATTTTGACAATTCGGGGGTCACTATGCAAGCAACTCAGCATGCATCGTGCCATTTGTGACAGTGACTCACTGGGACTACCTGCCTCCATTTCCACTGGATACTGCCACGGTGTGTCTGGGTCCTCTGTCTCGCCTCCCTTGTAATAACCCTCCAGCTCCTCTGGCTGCTCCTGCTCCTTCCCTCCTGTCCAATGACCAGAAACAACGGCCATCTCATCCACCGTAAACTGTGCTCCGCTCTGCCCCTCATCATCCTCCTCCAGTTCATCCCCCATAGGACTCATGTAGCCTTCTGATGTAGGCGCAACATCTCCATTGCCATGACCAGCCATGTTTTCAATCATTTTTTGGAGTAAATGTAGGAGTGGAGTTACGTCGTTCATGGCAGTGGAGGCCGAGGACACGGGGGAGGAGGAGGCGCACACTGTAAAAGGACCAACTGCCTGGGAGCGAGAGCATGGAGGAGGAAGCAGTGTGACCTTTCCAAGTTGCTGCTGTGGCTGTGCAGGAACAACATTTACCCAGTGGGCCGTAAAAGACATGTATTGTCCCTGCCCGTAGTTACAGCTCCACAAGTCGGCGCTGCCGTGCACTTTTGAAAACATCTACAGGCTGAAGGACTGGCTCACCTTCTCTTGTACAAACTTATGTAGGGCTGGTACTGCCTTCTTCGCAAAGAAATGACGGCTTGGGACTCTCCACCTCGGCTCGGCACAAGCCATCAATTCCCTGAAAGCTGCAGAGTCCACCAGTTGGAAAGGGAGGGACTGCAACACCAACAACTTGGACAGGAGCACATTCAACTTCTGTGCCGTTGGATGAGTGGGCGCATTCTGTTGTCTCATGGACATGGCTTCGCCGATCGATTGTTGGCGGAATTGCTGACTATGAGCGGAGGAAGCAGGAGCGCAAGAAGGATGGTTTGACACAATGCTCCCTTCGGCTGAGGTGGTGGAGCCTTGGCTGGATGATGGAGGGAGCGGATGGCCACTGGGTGATGCGGCAGGCTGGACCACTACCTCGGAGCCATGGTTATCCAAGGCTGCTTTATGGTGGCGAATCATTTGTTAACGCAGGGCCGTGGTTCCGAGATTGGGACCCTGGCCACGCTTCACTTTCTGCCCACAGATTTTGCATGTGACTACGCTAAGGTCCTCCGGATTCTTTCTGAAGAACAACCACACCGCAGAGTAGCTGATTTTCCCACCCGCAGTTTGCACTATTTCACTGCTATTGGCACCGTCTTCAGGAACCCCTGTTCCACTACCTCCCTGAATGGTAGCTTGCCGCGAAGCAGGTGGTCTCCCCCTGGCACGTTTGGCTCCTGAATTTCCACTACTGCCACCGCCACGCTGATTGCCAACCGTGCTACCGCCTTGCTGCCTCATAGACAAAGAGCAAATCTCTTCTTCTGATGATGATGATGAAGCCCCGGTTTCTGCACCCGGCTCCCAATTGCGATCGGCTTCATCATCATCAAAAGATGTGTGCATGTCACTGACGTCCTCCTCGTGTTCCACAACAGTGTCTGCCTCAGGACCCTGAGCAATTGAAACACCGCCTCCCACGTCACTCTCCGCATCACTACTTGGCCGCCTTGCGGAGCAAGCGACGCATGTCTCCTCACATTCTTGGCTGCCCATTAGATGCTGACTGTCCTCTATTACATTGTCCTCGCTAAATAGTGGAGCTGAACCCAAAGCATGAGATACTTCTTTGGGAGAGGGAACAGCATAGTACAAAGGCAATGGGATTACAGGGACTGCTCCCGGGCCATGGCAACTCAAAGTTGTGTCTGAGGAACCCACCGACTCTTGACTGGGGTTGTCAGATGTCGCTTGTGATGATGGGGATGAGTGTGCAAACCAATTGACGAGGAGAGATGGGTCGACGACATGACCGCTGGGTGTTAACGGGAGCTCAGGCCTATTGCTGCGACTCCTGCTGCCACTCGCCCCAAGTCTGCTGCCAACTCTGCCTGATGTATGTAGGCCTCTGCCCCTTCTCTGTGCACGTCTTGGCACTTCCCTGCCTGACATACTTGGTGCGTTTATGAGGGTATAGAACAGCAGCAGGCAATTACTTACGGCTGTCCTTTCAAAGTATATAGGCCCTAGACAGAATAACAGTTACTAAATAGTACACTCCTTTGTTGTATGTATGCCCTTTGCAATGATGAGCACACTGTTAAGCGTATTTATATGCAGAAAAAACTCTTTTTTTGTTGTATACACCAGCCAGTGTATACTAATGTGTGGAACAGCACTGAATTTAGCACCAAGTCAGAAATACAGGTAATAAATAGTACACTACTTGGTTGTATGTATACCCTTTGCAATGATGAGCGCACTGTTAAGTGTATTTGTACGCAGGAAAAACTTTTTTTTTCTTTAATACACCGGCAGGTGTATAACGTGTGGTATAACACTGAATTTAGCACAGAGACAGAAAAAAAGGTGGTATATGGTACAATATTTGCTTGTATGTAGGCCCTTTGCAATGATAATGCCACTGAAAAAGCGTATTTGTACTCAGGAAAAACTTTTTTTCTTTAATACACCGGCAGGTGTATAACGTGTGGTATAACCCTTAATTTAGCACAGAGACAGAGAAAAAGGTAGTATATGGTATGCTATTTGCTTGTATTTAGGCCCTTTGCAATGATGAGCGCACTGTTAAGCGTATTTGTACTCAGGAAAAAAAATCTTTAATACACAGGCAGGTATATAACGTGTGGTATAACACTGAATTTAGCACAGAGACAGAGTAACAGGTGAAAAATTGTAAAAAAGCACTAAAGTCCACACTAATATGACTTATTTCTGAACAGCAGCAGGACCCAACAGTGCAGCACCACAAAAAAAAAATCCAAGGATTAAACCCTAAATTGCTCTCTGTCACACAATTCTGAGCAGCAGAAGATTTGTGGAGCAAAAACATCTCAATAGAGCTGAAAAATGAGGAGATAAGATGCTTCAGAAAGTTCAGGCAGCTTGGAGATCTGTATGAGGCAGCTGACAGCTATCTGCCCCTCTCTGCTGCAATGCTCAATAATGTGAATAGGACGTTTAGCTATCAATGATCCTTCTCAGTGTAACAGCAAAGCACTCTGCACTCCTGTCTTTCCCTGATGCTGATGTGACTAGCAGTTGCAGTGTCACACTGTGGTATGAGCTATTCACACACACGCAATCCTCTCCATCTGAGTGCATAGATGAAATGAAGAGAGGCAAGATGGCCGCCGATTATATAGGGGCTGTGACATCACAGAGGTCAGTGAACACTGATAGACTGCATCTCACATGTGGTTCTGGGTCAGCCCGCCTACCTTCATTCCCGCCGCTGTTTCCCGCACTCCCATAATTCCCTGCCCCATGTACTCACATGTGGATCCGCCATCTTAGCTCTACAATAGCCTGGAACACTGTAAAATGGAGTTTAATGAAGCGATTCCTGCGATAGAATTGCGGCGATATTCGTATTCGTTGCGAATCGAATTTTTCATGAAATTCGTAAAGAATTCGGGTTCGTCAAGTTCGATTTGCTCATCTCTATTAGCAACCAATCATACTGTTTCTTTCATTTTTGAAAAGGCCTGTGGAAAATGAAAGAAGTGATCTGATTGGTTACTATGGGCAACTCAGCAACTTTTCCTCTGGACAGGTTTTAATAAATCTCCCCCACTGTCTCCAAATTCTCCAGATCTGAATGTATTTATGCATGTGTGGCAAAAAAAAAACAAGCCCCATCAATGGATACTCCATCTCTAATGCATCTGCTGTTAACATCTTTCTGCAAAACGCCTTCAGAGGTCTTGAGATAAGTATGCCACATGCCTGAAATTTTACATTGACATATGTATACAGACCCTTTTCTATGACATTTGAAATTTATCTCTGGGGACTCTCATTTATTCTGATCATCTTTGAGATGTTTCTACCTATGGTAAGTTCAGTTAATTGAACATACCGCCCTGTCTATTTAACGTCTCACAGATGACAATGCATATCAGAGCAAAAACCAATCCATGAGGTTGAAAGAACTCAAGAGCACAGTGTTCTCCTTAAAGGGGTATTCCAGGCAAAAACTTTTTTTTTTTTATATATATATATATATATATATATATATCAACTGGCTCCAGAAAGTTAAACAGATTTGCAAATTACTTCTATTAAAAAATCTTAATCCTTCCAAAAGTTATTAGCTTTTGAAGTTTTCTGTCTAACTGCTCATTGATGATGTCACATCCCGGGAGCTGTGCATGTTGGGAAAATATCCCCATAGGAACTGCACAGCTCCCGGGACGTGAGTCATCAGAGAGCAGTTAGACAGAAAACAACAACTCAACTTTAGAAGCTAATAACTATTGGAAGGATTAAGATTTTTTAATCGAAGTAATTTACAAATCTGTTTAATTTTCCAGAGCCAGTTGATATATATATAAAAAGTTTTGGCCTGGAAAACCCCTTTAATTCTTAAATGAAATGAGTGAAAGGGGTATTCCAGCCTTATATATCTTATCTCCCATCAAAAGGATAGGGGATAAAATGTATGATTTCAGGTGTCCTGCCGCTAGGACCCCAGGTAATCTTGGTGCATGACATCACATCACGCCCCCTCCATTCATGTCTATGGGAGGGGGTGTGACGGCATAGAATGCAAAGGCTGCACCGAGATCGTGTGGGTCCCCAGCGACAGAACCCCTGCGATCATACATCTTATCCTCTATCCTTTGCATAGGAGATAAGATAAGGCCAGGATACCTCTTTAGGAACAACCAGTAACCAATAAAACACAGACAACTTTTTTTTAAATTAAAAACAAAATGCAATTACCCCCACCATATTATCTCTAACCATACACCCTCCCCAAAAAACTATCATCATACCAGGAATGCCCCAACTCCAGGTGACCCCAGGATTTTCTTGACCCCTTTCCAGTTGGTTCCTCAGTTTCTATCATTAAGGGATGGGGGGGGGGGGGGTTACTGTGCCTACCTTTCATAGCTGGTCAGGTGTTAACAAGTCAATAAATTGGACTTTCCAGCATGCCCCGGGAAGATAAACACTTCCACCTTACATGGAAGCTCTGTCCCCCAGCTGCCTGGTAAAGCTCCTGGACTGATGGCAGCAGTAGCATTTGGTGGTGGGCTTGGATCATGGCAGTAGCCTGTTTGTGCTGAAGTGCAGGGCTGCTTCTTTCTCCTCATTGTCCCCCAGCTGCAGGCTGAGCAGATACAGTGTAGGTTAGGAAAAGTGGCTCTGCAGCATCAGCAAAGTGTGGAGCATTGGAGAGAAGCAAACCCTGGGAACATGTATGGATTGTACAGTGTCCTCTTTCTGCCCATCCCGAACCCTAGACACAGGCAGTTGCAGAGCTTGCAAGCTGAAGGGCGGCAACTGCAAAAGAGGTGAGCTGAGAACATCATGTCCGCGATCAGTGCATCAATCCTGGAAGTTGTCACTACCCCTGCGCATGCCGTTCACCCATCGCATTGCATGTTGAAGGCAGCATCAACATATGATGCTTTTTTATGTCGGGGTCATCGCATAAACGGCTATCCGGCAGTGCAGACTACTTCAGCTGCTGCCGGATAGCCGTTTAATGTTCCCCACATGTGCTCCGGTGATAGTCACTCACCTGTCCCCGATGCTCCGGACCGTCCTCTTCAGGCTCCGCTGCATGGCCGTTGATCTCCTTCGTCATCATCACGTCGTAGCGATGATGGAGAGCGACAATCCAGGGCAGTGGTGACAGTCTGGAGAGGTGAGGACATCCCCGGGGACGTGATGACAGCGACGATCCAGCGGTGACGGTCCGGAGCGGCGGGGACACGTGAGTATAACATTCTATATTACTACTGCATGGATCCCTAAACATATGATAGATTCAAGTAACGATGGTTCATTTGGAATGAATTACCATCGTATGTTGAGGGATCACAGTATATATATCCACCTAGGAGACTTTTATAAGCAATCATTTTTGCTTATCCTGTTCAATGCTATTAAATTGTTGTATATGTCAATTAGGCTGTATATATAGATCTAACTATGATAGGACTGGAGGTCCTCAGAAGACCTGTGGCTGCCATGGTAACCAATCGGCACCACCCACAGTCACATTATGGGGTTGCTAATCAGATAGCTGATGGACTCCGCTTTTGTCACTGGTCTTCTAAAATGCCACATTAGCTATCGATTGCTGCATTTAAGGGGTTAAATCAGCTTAATGTTGGTCATTAACGGTGAGTGAGGTCCGAACAGAAAAGGCTGTGGAGAGAAGGGTTAGTTTTGGTCACGTTTTTCTTTTGTCCTCTGTGCATACCCAATGGATCTTACATTTTTGATACAAAACACATAAATGCATAAAGATCATAACCCATTTTTATCAATCAGCCTGAAACCCTAGTTGTCTGGCTTTTCCCACAACAACCAATCACAGCTCAATTTTCACTTTACAAGAGCTTAAGATATGAAAGTTCAGC
This sequence comes from Hyla sarda, assembly GCF_029499605.1. Classification (NCBI taxonomy): domain Eukaryota; kingdom Metazoa; phylum Chordata; class Amphibia; order Anura; family Hylidae; genus Hyla; species Hyla sarda. Next base: position 87,245,000 of record NC_079198.1, read on the forward strand.
TGTGATTGGTTGCTGTGAGAAAAAAACAGACAATTAGGGTTTCAGGCGGATATATCTCCCCCATTTTGTTTGGAGACTACTTTGGTGCAAATAAAATGTTCTTTAGATAGATTTGTTGCAATCTTTAATAAGAATATTTGCTATATTACATATTATTTGCAGTTGTTAGAAGCTCAAGAGATATTTTTCCATCCACATTTGAGCTCTCTACAATACCATATTTAAGTAAAAACACAGGAGACTAAAATCTTAGTAAATAATATTGACATCTGATAGCCTACAAGAACATCTGAGTTCATGAAAAGTGAGCATACTCTCAGCTAGGGATTATATTTTCCATTTACAGGGGGGGGGGGGGGGGGGGAGCCAGAATTCCAATTCCAAACTCATTCCAATTATCATATTGACTTTACAGTCCAAAAATTGACCTTTTCTCTTAGACTAAAGCATCATTTTAATCATATTATTGTGTCTCTGAACAGCTCATGTGACCTGCCTACAGAAAATTGCTGAAGATAAAGGAAACTGCAAAGAGTCAGCACATTCATGGTCAGAAATATAACAAAAAGCTGTTCTGTATGCTAAGCTATCACACAATAGTAAAATATGTGTCCTTCCAACAAGAAGTTCACGATAGAGACAAGGCAACTCACCAAAGCTGACGTCTCTAAAGCAGTGGATTATTTGATTTTGCTTGAGCAGAAATCACAAGTCCAAGCTGATAGGCTATTGTGAGGGTGAGAGAGAACAGAAAAGGTGCAGGGACAAGGCGAGCTGATGGAGCAGACCATCCAGGACAGACATTTTCACCACACTATGCAACTGTAGACGATGAGAAAAACACTAACAACTGGCTCAATATCAAACTGTAAAACTCTTCTTCCTCCTCCTGAAAGGACATTTAACCTCTTAACCCCTTCCCGACCTATGACATACCTGTACGTCATGGGTGGCAAGGTGTTCCCGACCCATGACATACAGGTACGTCATGAACATTTTTGCTGCTACTCGCGGCACCCCGCAGCGCCCGGAAAGATGGTGGCTATCACTGATAGCCAGCCATCTTACCATAAGACCACGGGGGGTTTCATCCCCCCCCCCCCCCCAGCGATCGCTGCTATCAGCTGGTCAAATCTGACTAGCTGATAGCAGCGTTTCGCTATGAAAATACTTAGCAGCGCGGTGTGTGAGTCCCGATCACGGGGATCGGGACACACACCGCTCTGCTAAGTGTCCCTGACCCGTCCCCCGGCGTCACTTACCCGTCCGACGGGGTCCCGAGCGGTCACGGCGGCGAGCAGCGTCCTCCAGGAGGTCCCGGCGGCACTGCGTCCCGGAGGTGAGTTTCCAGCAGCAGTGCGGCATCTTCATTGGCAGCAGTGAGATCGCCGTAAAGCGATCTCACTGCTGCCTCTGGGAGTTTCAAAACTGCAACTCCCAGCATGCCCAGACAGCCTTTGGCTTTCTGGGCATGCTGGGAGTTTTAGTTTTGCAACATCTGGAGGTCCTCAGTTTGGAGACCACTGTATAATAGTCTAAAATCTGTGCTCTTCCAGATGTTGCAAAACTACAAATCTCAGCATGCTCAGTCTGTCCAGGCATGCTGGGAGTTGTAGTTCTCTAACATCTGGAAGAGCACAGATTGGAGACCATTATACAGTGGTCTCCAAACTGTGGACCTCCAGATGTTGGAAAACTACAACTCCCAGCATGCCCAGACTGCCCAAGCATGCTGGAAGTTGTAGTTCGGCAACATATGATCCTTCAGATATTGCCGAACTACAACTTCCAGCATGCCTGGGCAGTCTGGGCATGCTGGGAGTTGTAGTTTTGCAACAACTGGAGGCACACTAGTTGGGAAACATTGTCAGTTTCCTACCTCAGTGCCTCCAGCTGTTGCAATTGTTGTAAAACTATAACTCCCAGCATGCACTGACAGACCATGCATGCTGGGAGTTATAGTTTTGCAACAGCTGGAGGCACACTGGTTTGGAAACACTAAGTTTGGTTGCAAAACACTTGAAAGTTTATTACTTAACTTAGTGTTTCCAAACCAGTGTTCCTCCAGCTGTTGCAAAACTACAACTCCCAGCATGCACGGACAGCCAAAGGGCATGCTCGGAGTTTGCAACAGCTGGATGTTTGCCCCCTCCCCCCAATGTGAATGTACAAGGTACACTCACATGGGCGGAGGTTTACAGTGGGTGCTGCAAGTTTGAGATGGCGCAAATTTGCGCTGCAGCTCAAACTTCCAGCGGCAAACTTGCTGTGAACCTCCGCCCATGTGACTGTACCCTAAAAACACTACACTACACTAACACTAACCTAAAATAAAAAGTAAAAAACACTACATATACACATATCCCTACACAGCCCCCCCCTCCCCAAAAAAATGAAAAATGTCTGGTACGCTACTGTTTCCAAAACGGAGCCTCCAGCTGTTGCAAAATAATAATTCCCAGTATTGCCGGACAGCCATTAACTGTCCAGGCATGCTGGGAGTTTTGCAACAGCTGGAGGCACCCTGTTTGGGAATCATTGGCATAGAATACCCCTATGTCCACCCCTATGCAAATCCCTAATTCAGGCCTCAAATGCGCATGGCGCTCTCTCACTTTGGAGCCCTGTCGTATTTCAGGGCAACAGTTTTGGGACACATATGGGGTATCGCCGTACTCGGGAGAAATTGCCTTACAAGTTTTGGGGGGCTTTTTCTTCTTTAACCCCTTATGAAAAGGTGAAGTTGGGGTCTACACCAGCATGTTAGTGTAAAAAAATAAATTTTTTACACTGACATGCTGGTGTTGCCCTATACTTTTCATTTTCACAAGAGGTAAAAGGGAAAAAAGACCCTGTAAATTTGTAATGCAATTTCTCCCGACTACGGAGATACCCCATATGTGGGCGCAAAGTGCTCTGGGGGCGCACAACAAGGCCCAGAAGGGAGAGTGCACCATGTACATTTGAGGCGATTTGCACAGGGGTGGCTGATTGCTACAGCAGTTCTGACATAAACGCAAAACAATAAATATCCATATGTGACCCCATTTTGGAAACTACACCCCTCACGGAATGTAATAAGGGGTGCAGTGAGCATTTACACCCCACTGGTGTATGACAGATTTTTGGAACAGTGGTCTGTGAAAATGAAAAATAACATTTTTGATTTGCACAGTCCACTGTTTCAAATATCTGTCAAACGCCAGTGGAGTGTAAATGCTCACTGCACCCCTTATTAAATTCCATGAGGGGTATAGTTTCCAAAATGGGGTCACATGTGGGGGGGTCCACTGTTCTGGCACCATAGGGGCTTCCTAAATGGGACATGCCCCCCAAAACCCTTTCAGAAAAACTCACTCTCCAAAATCCCATTGTCGCTCCTTCCCTTCTGAGCCCTCTACTGCGCCCGCCGAACACTTTACATACGCATATGAGGTATTTCCTTACTCAAGAGAAATTGGGTTACAAATTTTAGGGTGATTTCTCTCCTTTTACCCCTTGTAAAAATTAAAAAACTGGGTCTACAAGAAAATGCGAGTGTAAAAAATGAAGATTTAGAATTTTCTCCTTCACTTTGCTGCTATTTCTGTGAAACACCTAAAGGGTTAAAACACTTACTGAATGTCATTTTGAATACTTTGGGGGTGCAGTTTTTATAATGGGGTCATTCATGGGGTATTTCTAATATGAAGACCCTTAAAATCCACTTCCAACCTGAACTGGGCCCTGAAAAATTACGATTTTGAAAATCTTGAGAAAAATTGGAAAATTGCTGCGGAACTTTGAAGCCCTCTGGTGTCTTTCAGAAGTAAAAACTTGTCAATTTTTTTATGCAAACACAAAGTAGACATATTGTATATGTGAATCAATATGTAATTTATTTGGAATATCCATTTTCCTTTCAAGCAGAGACTTTCAAAGTTAGAAAAATGCTAAATTTTCAAAATTTTCATGACATTTTTAGATTTTTTACCAAGAAAGGATGCAAATATCAGTGAAATATTACCAATAACATAAAGTAGAATATGTCACGAAAAAACAATCTCGGAATCAGAATGATAAGTAAAAGCATTCCAGAGTTATTAATGTTTAAAGTGACAGTGGTCAGATGTTCAAAAAATGCCCAGGTCATGAAGGTGAAAATGGGCTGGGTCATGAAGGGGTTAAAGACCCCGGGTTTTTCCATTTTTGCATTTTCTGTAGGTCCATATGATTAAAATGATACCCTACTTATATAGGTTTGATTTTGTCGTACTTCTGGAAAGAATCATAACTACATGCAGGAAAATGTATGCGTTTAAAATTGTCATCTTCTGACCCCTATAACTTTTTTATGAGTGCGGTATGAGTGCTCATTTTTTGCGCAGTGATCTGAAGTTTTTAGTGGTACTATTTTTGTATTCATAGGACTTATTTTATTCATTTTTTCATGATATAAAAAGTGACCAAAAATATACTATTTTGGACTTTGGAATTTTTTGTGCGTACGCCATTGACCGTGCGGTTTAATTAACAATATATTTTTATAATTCTGACATTTCCGCACACGGTGATACCACATATGTTTATTTTTAGTTACACAGTTTTTTTTTTATGGGAAAAGGGGGTGATTCAAACTTTTATTAGGGAAGGGGTTAAATGATCTTTATTCACTTTTTTCACTTTTTTTTTGCAATGTTATAGCTCCCATAGGGGGGTATAGTACTGCACACACTGATCTTTTACATTGATCAGTGGTTTCTCATAGGAAACCACTGATCAATGATTCTGCCGCTTGACTGCTCATGCCTGGATCTCAGGCACTGAGCACTCATTCGGTGATCGGACAACAGGAGGCAGGTAGGGACCCTCCTGTTGTGTCACTGCTGTTCAAGATGTCACAATTTCGCCGCGGACATCCCAAGCAGCCCCCTGAGCTAACCGGCAATGATTTAATTTCACTTTAGACGCGGCATTCAATTTTGAATGCCGCGTCTAAAGGGTTAATAGCGTGCGGCACCGCGATCATTGCCGCACGTTATTAGCCACGGGTCCAGGCCATTGTTAGAGGCCAGACTCGACCCTCTATGACACGCCGTGGCCCCGCGATATAGAACGGGAGCGGACTCATGATGTACCGGTACGTCATGGGTCCTATAGGGGTTAACCCCTTAAGGATGCAGGGCATATCCATACGCCCCCGTTTCCAAGTCCTTAAGGACTCAAGGTGTATGGGTACGCCCTGCATTGTTCTGGCCCCTGCCGCTCGCTAGACTGGGACCGGACCGGGATGCCTGTTGATATCGTTCAGCAGGCTTCCCGGCATATCGCCCAGGGGAGTCCTGAGGTCCCCCCATATCGGCTTTGCGGTTATTCCGGGTCAATCAGGTTTCTGGTGACCTCGCAAAAAAAGGGTGAATGGGGCTGTCCGAGACAGCCCTATTCACCCATACTCAGCAGGAGTGAGGTGGTACGGGTGCCACCTCACGATCATGTGATTGATCGGTCGGAACGACCGACCAATCACGGACCTGCTGGGGACGGTGATCGGAGCAGAGATCGGCGCCGGCGGGGGTCTCCTACCTTGCCCTGGTCCGGTGAGGGTCCCCTCAGGATCGGTGGCGGGGACAGGAGCAGCAGGATCGGTCTCAGAAGCAGGATACAGGGGCGGCGGGCCTGGGGCAGGATACAGCAGGAGGTAAGGCCTGTTCACCTCCTGCTGTTGCTTAGCAACAACTCTCGGCATGCAAAGCCAAAGGGCATGCTGGGAGTTGTAGTTTTGCAACAGCTGGAGTTCCAACTACAACTCCCAGCATGCCCTTTGGTAGTCTGTGCATGCTGGGGGTTGTAGTTATGCAACAGCTGGAGGCACATTTTTTCTATGAAAAAGTGCATCCAGCTGTTGCATAACTACAATTCCCAGCATGCACAGACTACCAAAGGGTATGCTGGGAATTGTAGCAGTGTGCCTTCAGCTGTTGCAAAACTACAACTCTCAGCATACCCTTCGGCTGTCAATGCATGCTGATTGTTGCCTTTTTGCAACAGCTGGGGACACATTGGTTGTGAAACAGAGTTTATTACCTAACTCAGTGTTTTGCAACCAGTGTGCCTCCAGCTGTTGCAAAAATACAACTCCCAGCATACACTGAGAGACTGTACATGCTGGGAGTTGTAGTTTTGCAAAAGCTGAAGGCACACTGGTTGTGAAATACTGAGTTAAGTGATAAACTCTCAGTGTTTTGCAACCAATGTGCCTCCAGCTGTTGCATAACTACAACTCGCAGCATGAATGGTCTGTCAGTGCATGCTTGCAGTTGTAGTTTTGCAACAGTTGGAGGTTTGCCCACCCCCCCATGTGAATGAACAGGGTACATTCACACAGGCAGGTTTACAGCGAGTTCTGCTGCAAGTTTGACATGCGGCAAATTTTTCCGCCACAGTCCCCCCAGGTGGCTGATTTTACAGCGGTTCTGACATAAACGCAAAACAATAAATGTTACCCCATTTTGGAAACTACATCCCTCACGGAATGTAACAAGGGGTATAGGGAGCCTTAACACCCCACAGGGGTTTGACAAATTTTCGTTAATATCTTAGAACCTTTTTGGCCCTAGGCCTTTGCAGTAAGTGACCTCACTAAGCAAATTGCGGGTCTCGACTCAGTATCATCAGACCAAGGCAGCCAGCTGGTGAGACACTTCCGAACGGAGTAGTTCTCTCGGCGTTCGGCTCCTGGTCACTCCACAGGATTACAGTGTTCTCAGGATTACCAGCTTTAACCCCTGGAGGAACCAAGAAACAACGGAACAGAAACCGAAGGTACACATAATAACCGGGAGTTCTGATCTTTTGTGTATAGCGGTATCACGTCGCCGGTAACACTGAGACAATCTTTCCGGAGAGTAATACATCTATTAGCCACAGCACGTCCCACCAAGCTGCTGTATCTAAAGGAGGAGTTTAAACTACAAGTTAGACCAAGTGATATATAAGTTACATCAGAGAATTAGCATCATTTACAACCGTCTTTATTTATTTATATAGATACTATCTGCCTTGTGCTCATGTGGTAGTTCATTTGACTGCTAATACATAGTAGCTTTTTAACAACCCACAGCTTAATTGCGGCATATGTTCTCTTTTCAGTGATTGCTGCATTTTATATTCCCCATATGAACCTTTCTTTTCACAGTATTCAAGTAAGTGTTATACTTATTACCTAAGCGCTGATACACATTTTATACATTTTCGTTAAAGTTGGATGTGGGAAAAAAAAATGTTGACTAAAATGCTGGTGTTACCCTACATTTTTCATTTTCACAAGGGAGAATAGGAAAAAAAGCCCCCCAAAATATGTAACCCCATGTGGATGTAAAGTGCTCTTCGGGCGCACTACAATGCTCAGATGAGAAGGAGCAACATTGGGATTTTGGCAAGAGAAGGTGTCTGAAATTGAAGGCCATGTGTGTTTACAAAGCAAAAAAGTTCAATACCGCTTACTTCCACCAGTTGCTGTGCTCGGGTCCACACTCGGCAAAGTGCAATCGTCCAATATCAAAGAACAAGCGATGATCCGGCACCAGTTAAAAGTAGTAGCTTTATTAATTCCGTATCTAAAGGCTCAAGTATCACACAGTAAAACCGACTCCCTCCACGGCCATACGCGTTTCAAGCGCATGCGCGCTCTTCCTCAGTGACGTCATTGATCCGGCAGGTAAGGACTTTTATGTGTGCTAGCTCGGGGGAGACGTGATTAATTCTTTGCACTTCACTACAGCTGCTTGCGCTTACGTGCAGGATCTCATGACTAGGTAGAGACTTTGTTTCTTAATACATACTCAAAATAAAAGGAGGTTAATATAAAAAGTAACAACACTGTATACAAAACCAGTGATGTTGTAACATAATCAATATCATGTTTTTAAATCCTTATTTTACTTTTATATATACATATAAATAAGTGTTAACAACATTTATTTCAATAATGGAATAGCAGCTCACGTCGTATAACGCGGGGTCCCACGGTAACCCCGCATCATATCGGCCCGGGCCCACGGGCCCGGCATCATAGTGAAGCTGGGACCCGCCACTAATAGCGCGCAGCGCCGATTGCGGCGCCGCGTGCTATTAACCCTTTAGCCGCGCGCTCAGAGCTGAGCCGCGCGGCTAAAAGTGAAAGTAAAAACTGCCGGTTAACTCAGTGGGCTGTTCGGGATAGCCGCGGCGAAATCGCGGCATCCCGAACAGCTTACAGGACAGCGGGAGGGTCCCTACCTGCCTCCTCGCTGCCCGATCACCGAATGACTGCTCAGTGCCTGAGATCCAGGCATGAGCAGTCAAGCAGCAGAATCATCGATCACTGGTTTCCTATGATTAACCAGTGATCAATTATAAAGATCAGTGTGTGCAGTGTTATAGGGAGTGTTATATGGGAGCTATAACACTGCAAAAAAAAAGTGGAAAAAAAAGTGAATAAAGATCATTTAACCCCTCCCCTATTAAAAGTTTGAATCGTCCCCCTTTTCCCATAAAAAAATAAAATAAAATTAAAAATAAACATATATGGTATCACTGCGTGCGGAAATGTCCGAAATTATAAAAATATATTGTTAATTAAACCGCTCGGTCAATGGCGTACGCGCAAAAAAATTGTGCATTTTTCGATCAATAAGTCCTATCAATGCAAAAATGGTACCGTTAAAAACTTCAGATCACGGCGCAAAAAATGAGCCCTCATACCGCCCCATACACGGAAAAATAAAAAAGTTATAGGGGTCAGAAGATGACAATTTTAAACGCATTAATTTTCCTGCATGTAGTTATGATTTTTTCCAGAAGTACGACAAAATCAAACCTATATAACCTATATAACCTATATATCATTTTAATCGTATGGACCTACAGAATAAAGATAAGTTGTCATTTTTACCGAAAAATGTACTACGTAGAAACGGAAGCCCCCAAAATTTACAAAATGGCATTTTTTTTCAATTTTGTCGCACAATGATTTTTTTTCCGTTTCACCGTAGATTTTTGGGCAAAATGACTAACTTCATTACAAAGTAGAATTGGTGGTGCAAAAAATAAGCAATCATATGGATTTTTAGGTGCAAAACTGAAAGAATTATGATTTTTTAACAGTAAGGGGAAAAAAAAACAAAAGTGCAAAAATGGAAATACACATAGATGTACATTTATTAACGGGTTTATTCAGGTTTTCTTTACTATAATTGTCGAAACATTGTCGCAACTGCGACTACGTGTGTTTTCGTGCGACAATTTGCATGAAGAACAAGAAAAGCAAGAAAATTCAAACTTGCTTACGTAGTAAATTTTTCAAAATGGATTTGCTTTAGTCAGGTATTTATCAACTGCGACAGTCACAACTGCACAAAAAAAGGTTAAAAACAAGGTTAAAAATTGACTAAATTTACTCCAGCTCAAACATGGAGCAGAAAAAGCTACTACCAAAGTAAAAAAGGAAAAATTGCTTAAGTGAAAGAAAATTATCAACAAACTGAAACCAGTTGATAAATAAGTCACACATAAGCAAACAAAAAAATAAGGAAAAAAATACTAAAAAAATAATACATAAGCAAACATTGATAGATGTCCCTCATAGTCCTTAAAAGGGTACTCCCGTGCAAAACTTTTCTTTGTTAAATCAACTGGTGCCAGAAAGTAAAACAGATTTGTAAATTATTAACCATAACCTCAAGGCTACTATCAGTGCTACGCCATTTTATGATAGGGATGTTAGGGACCCACTCTGAATAGGTGGCCTTGACGTGGCAAGTGGGCTTGTACTTTTTGATCAAAAATGCATACTAACAACCTGTTAGTTTTTTATATTATGCTGAGAAGCAATCAGATCATTATACAAGATTGTAGATGTGCGCCATGTCTGTTTTCTACCCGAATTCACACTGTGATTTCTATCCCCTCCTTTTTTTTTGTTTGAACATGTGCTGCACTCTTCCCCACCCCCTCAGCCCAACCCTATATAGGTAGTAATTAGCTACACAAGGGCCATTTCATTCATAGTAGCCTCCCAGTCTGACTGGGAGAGCATGGTAAGTGAGCCATTACACCTTGTTCACACTGGTGTGGTGCTGGGCGGCATCTGTTGCTGCCGTAGCGCTGTGTCTGCGGGCGGGTGCGGCCCATAGACTGGTTTGAGTGGCATTGGGGCCGCTCTGCCAGTGGGTCGTTCCCCCCCCCCCCCCCCCCGTGGGCACTGGTGTCGCGGCGGTGGTGGTCGCCGCCCAGTGCTACGCCATTTTATGCTAGGGACGTTAGGGATCCACTCTGAATAGGTGGCCTTGACTTGGCGAGTGAGCTTGTACTTTTTTATCAAAAATGTATACTAACAACCTGTTAGTTTTTGATATTATGCTGAGAAGCAATCAGATCATTATACAAGATTGTAGATGTGCGCCATGTCTGTTTTCTACCCGAATTCACACTGTGATTTCTATCCCCTCCTTTTTTTTTTTTTTAACATGTGCTGCACTCTTCCCCACCCCCTCAGCCCAACCCTATATAGGTAGTAATTAGCTACACAAGGGCCATTTCATTCCTAGTAGCCTCCCAGTCTGACTGGGAGAGCATGGTAAGTGAGCCATTACACCTTGTTCACACTGGTGTGGTGCTGGGCGGCGTCCGTTGCTGCCGTGGCGCTGTGTCTGCGGGCGGGTGCGGCCCATAGACTGGTTTGAGTGGCATTGGGGCCGCTCTGCCAGTGGGTCGTTCCCCCCCGTGGGCACTGGTGTCGCGGCGGTGGTGGTTGCCGCCCAGTGCTACGCCATTTTATGCTAGGGACGTTAGGGACCCACTCTGAATAGGTGGCCTTGACGTGGCAAGTGGGCTTGTACTTTTTGATCAAAAATGCATACTAACAACCTGTTAGTTTTTTATATTATGCTGAGAAGCAATCAGATCATTATACAAGATTGTAGATGTGCGCCATGTCTGTTTTCTACCCGTATTCACACTGTGATTTCTATCCCCTCCTTTTTTTTTGTTTGAACATGTGCTGCACTCTTCCCCACCCCCTCAGCCCAACCCTATATAGGTAGTAATTAGCTACACAAGGGCCATTTCATTCATAGTAGCCTCCCAGTCTGACTGGGAGAGCATGGTAAGTGAGCCATTACACCTTGTTCACACTGGTGTGGTGCTGGGCGGCATCTGTTGCTGCCGTGGCGCTGTGTCTGCGGGCGGGTGCGGCCCATAGACTGGTTTGAGTGGCATTGGGGCCGCTCTGCCAGTGGGTCGTTCCCCCCCCCCCGTGGGCACTGGTGTCGCGGCGGTGGTGGTCGCCGCCCAGTGCTACGCCATTTTATGCTAGGGACGTTAGGGATCCACTCTGAATAGGTGGCCTTGACTTGGCGAGTGAGCTTGTACTTTTTTATCAAAAATGTATACTAACAACCTGTTAATTTTTGATATTATGCTGAGAAGCAATCAGATCATTATACAAGATTGTAGATGTGCGCCATGTCTGTTTTCTACCCGAATTCACACTGTGATTTCTATCCCCTCCTTTTTTTTTTTTTTTTAACATGTGCTGCACTCTTCCCCACCCCCTCAGCCCAACCCTATATAGGTAGTAATTAGCTACACAAGGGCCATTTCATTCCTAGTAGCCTCCCAGTCTGACTGGGAGAGCATGGTAAGTGAGCCATTACACCTTGTTCACACTGGTGTGGTGCTGGGCGGCGTCCGTTGCTGCCGTGGCGCTGTGTCTGCGGGCGGGTGCGGCCCATAGACTGGTTTGAGTGGCATTGGGGCCGCTCTGCCAGTGGGTCGTTCCCCCCCGTGGGCACTGGTGTCGCGGCGGTGGTGGTCGCCGCCCATTGCTACGCCATTTTATGCTAGGGACGTTAGGGACCCACTCTGAATAGGTGGCCTTGACGTGGCGAGTGGGCTTGTACTTTTGATCAAAAATGTATACTAACAACCTGTTAGTTTTTGATATTATGCTGAGAAGCAATCAGATCATTATATAAGATTGTAGATGTGCGCCATGTCTGTTTTCTACCCGAATTACAACAATCAAATAGATTGATACATGATGAATAAAAGATAAACTGCACTTCAAATAATAAATTCTTGTAAAAATGTATTGAACACATATATTGTAAAGTAATAATGTTGATAATCCTCCTTTCACAGGGCCCTTGTGAGAAGGTAATGATAAAACAAACAATATAATCACACCACTAAAAAAAATGCCACTATTAAAAATGCAAAAATGAGAAACTTTCAGTAGTCCGGCATTTGATGGTTCGGAATGGTATTGGTTTACCACAGTCTGTGCATTAAATAGAATGAGTAAATATGTCCAAGTCCATATAGTAGAGATATATTAACGAATAGATGTATATTTACCAGCCAGATGAGATATTATGAATGAATTTGCTTCCAAAGAAACTGGTGCCGGCAAGCACCTGTCTAAGTAGGGGTCTGCGTACGCTAAATGCAGGCGCTGGCGAGTGCTTCTGTGGCTGGTCTGCCTGCTACAGACCTGATGTATGCCGCTGTAGTGATGAAGAATGCAGCTTGCAGACACCCGGTAGCTGGACCTCGTGGAGTTTCTTTTCGTCTGAGGTCAATGGTAGGGATGGTGGGCTGGATAGTTGGAGACTGCAGCAGTTGAATGATGCGGCTGCGGAAATTGTAGATGCCGGACTTCCCATTTGCATAGGTGGACTTAGTCAAATAACAGTGGTATGTTAAGGATACGTTAAAAGATATTCTAGATGCGTTTCAGGGTACTTAAATTCAACGACCCTTTCCTCAGTAGAAATATACATCAATGAGGCCGGTACTTGCTTTTATACATATGTAGTTGCAATTAAAACAAATAGAAACAGGTTGTCACATCTTGGAAAGTAAGATTCAAAATGGATTTACCATATTATAATGATATATTTTAAAATCTAACTTATATTCTTTTTAATATAATGAACTACTTAGACATAATATGCATACATTCAATTATATTCAATTAATACATACTAGATTACACTAAATACATGTAAATACATGTAAAATATATTGTATGTAAACATGAATAAACATTAAAAAGTGTTGAAAAGAAAAAGATAAATGAATGAGAATATAGGTAGGCATTATGAGGTAAAAATAATAATATTAATAATAATAATAATAATGAATGAAATAAAAATGTACTAATAAAAATAAATATAAATGAAAATAAATACAAAATAAAGACAATAACAATATATATATATATATATATATATATATATATATATATATATATATATAGTTATAAAATATAACAATATTCAGAACACAGATACCATGCATTGCAAAAAGAAGATATAAATAATGAACATAGAAAGAAAATGTGTTGTCACGAAGGCATAGGTAGGGGACACAGTGTGCTCCGGTGGTCGTCCTCAATATAGAAAGACAGCCAGCGGAACACAGTGACTCCCCTACAAAAATCCAAACAGTTCAAAGTAAGAGTTCAAACCCTTAGGTTCCAGAGTATCAAATTTGTATATTTTTTTGCTTTCAGCTCTGGGCATTTTAACTATATGGCTTCCACCCCTCCAATCCTTTTTGATAAGTTGTATCCCAATTTAGATGAACAGTAGTGAAGTCTGCCGATAAAGGATGCTTTAAATTACCATTTTTAATATTAGTAAGATTTCATATTCGATTAAATATAAAACACCAATTGTATTGCAAGGTACGTGGTCTTGTATCAACCATTTGAAGTCATTACTACATGCAGTAACTGTAGTGTTTTTTTTAGGAATTTTTGTTTATAAACAGTTAGAGCATAAGCCACAACGGAAAAAAACTTTTGTACTCAACCATGTTTTTGAGTTTCCCATTTTGTTAGTGGGGTTTTATAGAAGGGGCCACTGTTATCCCCAAATTGGGGGCTTCAGTGTATATCATAAGGGGGGGGGGGGCAGGCAATAACCAACCTAACTCTTGGTCTTGTTTAATTATGTGCCAGTAGTAAGTTCTTCTGCGTCTTCTAGAAGAGTAATATCGGAAGTACAGTTCCGTTTTAGTCATCTATATTGGCCTTTGGAAACATTCATAACCAAACTCTTGGTCTTGTTTAATTATGTGCAAAAGTTTATTGATAATTTTTTCAACTTTTTTATGTTTAAAATTGTATGGTAAAATAATTTTTGCACTTTGATCTGGAGAATTGGAATTGGATTATTTGGGAATGAAAAATGAAGACCTGTCTAACTGCTTAACTTGGTCTAAAGATTTATTTAAAGGGAAAACTGGATATATTTTTTTAATAGAGTAGTAAGTTCTTCTGCTTCTTCTAGAAGAGTAATATCGGAAGTACAGTTCCGTTTTAGTCATCTATATTGGCCTTTGGGCACATTCATCAGCCACCTAGGCAGGTGGCAGCAGTAATACGCAATATAAGAATTTTTTGCCGTGTTTTTTTATCCATATCATCCATATCCATATCAATTTATCCATATTTGCTTTTATTTCAATTAACAGTTACTTTACTAATACAAGATGTAAAATTAAGATAGTGGCTATTGGTGTTTAAAGTGTGAACAAAAATTTCTAAATCCGTTAAAGACCCCTCCGAAATCAGAATAATATTGTCTATGTACCTACGCCAGAGCACCAGATATGCGCCAAGTTGGGGATTGATGTTCTCCTCCTCCCAAGCTGCCATAAACAGATTAGCATAACTTGGCCCAAATTTGGTGCCCATGGCGGTACCAATTAACTGTAAATAAAATAAAAATAATTGTGCGTTAAAATAAAATAAAAATTCTGTAGTGATAAAATCAATTTGGGGTGGTTTAATGTGTCTTTGGGTGTAAAAAAGCATTAGAAGATGAGATTATTAATGACAATGAATACAAATTCATAACTGGTACCCCAGAGAGGCTAGCAGTATTTTACTCTTTGCCCAAAACACATAAATGTTTAATGAATACACCAGGTCGACCAATTGTTTCTGGAATAGGTTCAATGACTTCAAACCTATCCCAGTATGTAGATAGTCCTATCTTAAAGATACCACACAAATAGTAGCCATTTTAGAATCATTCAAATGGACAGAAAATCACATATTAGCCACATTAGATGTTCCTTCCCTTTAAACAATTATCCGTCACAATCTAGGGTTAGCAGCTATTGAAAAATTTCACACCCAAGGACACATTAAACCCACCACAAATTGATTTTATAACTAGAACAATTTATTTTATTTTGATGGTGATTATTATTTACAGTTGCAGCTTGGGATTGAGTACATAAATCATCAACTTGGTGCAAATCTGGTGCTCCGGCTTAGATACATAGATGATATCATTTTGATTTCAGAGGGGTCTTTCACGGATTTAGAAATGTTTGTTCACACTTTAAACACCAATAGCCACTATCTTAATTTTACATCTTGTATCAGTAAAGTAACTATAAATTTTCTGGATCTTGAAATAAAAGCAAATCTGGATAAATTGATATGTAACACCTTTAAAAAATCCACAGCAAAAAATTGTTATATTGGGTATGACAGCTGCCACCTGCCTAGGTGGCTGATGATTGTGCCTAAAGGCCAATATAGACGACTAAAACGGAACTGTATTTACGATATTACTTTTCTAGAAGAAGCAGAAGCACTTACTACTCTATTTAACTCCTTAAGGACCAAGCACATTTTCACCTTAAGGACCAGAGCGTTTTTTGCACATCTGACCACTGTCACTTTAAACATTAATAACTCTGGGATGCTTTTACTTTTCATTCTGATTCCAAGATTGTCTTTTTGTAACATATTCTACTTTATGTTAGTGGTAATTTATTGTCTTGCATCGTTTCTTGGTGAAAAATTCCAAAATTTGATGAAAAAATTGGAAATTTTGCATTTGTCTAACTTTGTAGCTGTGTGCTTGTAAGGAAAATAGACATTCCAAATAAACTATATATTGATTCACATATACAATATGTCTACTTTATGTTTGCATCATAAAGTTGACCTGTTTTTACTTTTTGAAGACATCAGAAGGCTTCAAAGTTCAGCAGCAATTTTCCAATTTTTCTCAAAATTTTCTAAATTGAAATTTTTCAAGGACCAGTTCAGTTTTGAAGTGGATTTGAAGGGCCTTAATATTATAAATACCCCACAAATGACCCCATTATAGAGACTGCACCCATCAAAGTATTCAAAGTGACATTCAGTAAGTGTGTTAACCCTTTAGGTGTTTCATAGGAATAGCAGCAAAGTGAAGGAGAAAATTCAAAATCTCGCATGTTCTTGTAGACCCAGTTTTTG
Source organism: Hyla sarda (assembly GCF_029499605.1). Classification (NCBI taxonomy): domain Eukaryota; kingdom Metazoa; phylum Chordata; class Amphibia; order Anura; family Hylidae; genus Hyla; species Hyla sarda. The sequence goes on from NC_079198.1 coordinate 87,261,288, forward strand.
AATTTATAAAAAGCCCCCCAAAGTTTGTAACCCAATTTCTCTCGAGTAAAGAAATACCTCATATGTGAATGTCAAGTGTTCGGCAGGCACAGTAAAGGGCTGAGAAGGGAAGGAGCAACTATGGGATTTTGTAGAGTGAATTTAGCTAAAATGGTTTTTGGGGGGCATGTCGCATTTAGGAAACCTGACCACATGTCATACCATTTTGGAAACTACACCCCTCAAGGCACGTAACAAGGGGTCTGGTGAGCCTTAACACTCCACAGGTGTTTGACGACTTTTCGTTAAAGTCGGATGTGTAAATGAAAAAAAAAATGTTTTCACTATAGTGCAGTTTTTTTCCCACATTTACGATTTTTACAAAGGGCAATGGGTGAAAATGCCCCCCCAAATTTGTAACGCCATCTCTTCTGAGTATGGAAATACCCCATGTTAGGACGTAAAATGCTCTGCGGGTGAATTACAATGCTCAGAAGAGAAGGAGTCAGGTTTGGCTTTTCGAAAGCAAATTTTGATGAAATGTTTTTTTTGGGGGGCATGTCGCATTTAGGAAGCTCTATGGTGCCAGAACAGCAGAAAAAAAAAAAAAAACATGGCATACTATTTTGTAACTAAACCCCTCAAGGAACGCAATAAGGGGTACAGTAAGCATTAACACCACACAGGTATTTGACGACTTTTTGTTAAAGTTGGATGTATAAATGAAAAAAACAAATTTCACTTAAATTCATTTTTCCCCCCAAATTTTACATTTTTGCAGGGGGTAATAAGAGAAAATTACCCCCAAAATTTGTAACACCATTTCTTCTGAGTATAAACATAACCCATGTGTGCTCAGAAGAGGAGGAACATCATTGAGCTTTTGGAGAGAGAATTTGTTTGGAAAGGAAGTTAGGGGCCATGTGCGTTTCCAAAGCCCCCCGTGGTGCCAGAACAGTGGACCCCCCACATGTGACCCCATTTTAAAAACTACACCACTCACAGAATTTAATAAGGTGTGCAGATAGTATTTACACCCCACTGGCGTTTGACAGATCTTTGGAACAGTGGGCTGTGCACTGTTCCAAAAATCTGTCAGACACCTGTGGGGTTTAAATGCTCACTGCACCCCTAATAACATTACATGAGGAGTGTAGTTTTCAAAATGGGGTCACATGTGGGGGTCCATTTTTCTTTCACTATGGGGGCTTTGTAAACACATGGCATTCAATTTCGGCAAAATTTTCTCTTCAAAAGCCCAATGGCACTCCTTTTCTTCTGAGCATTGTAGTGCTCCAGCAGAGCACTTTATATCCACATATGGGGTATGTTCTTACTCAGAAGAAATGGGGTTACAAATTTTTGGGGGCTGTTTTCATATTTTCCATTATCAAAATGAAAAATTAAGGGTAAATATTATTTTTCATTTTCCCATCCAACTTTAATGAAAACTCCTCAAACACCTGTGGGGTGTTAAGGCTCTCTGTACCCCTTGTTACATTCCGTGAGGGGTGTAGTTTCCAAAATGGGGTCACATGTGGGTATTTATTTTTTTGCGTTTATGTTAGAACCGCTGTAAAATCAGCCACCCCTGTGCAAATCAACAATTTAGGCCTCAAATGTACATAGTGCCTTGTTTTGCGTCCGCAGAGCATTTTGCGCTCACATATGTGATATTTCCGTACTCAGAAGAAATTGCGTTACAAATTTTGGGGGTCTTTTTTTCCTTTTACCGCTTGTGAAAATAAAAAGTATGGGGCAACACCAGCATGTTAGCGTACATTTAAAAAAAAAAATTTTTACACTAACAGGCTGGTGTAGCCCCCAACTTTTCCTTTTCATATGGGGTAAAAGGAGAAAAAGCCCCCCAAAATTTGTAGTGCAATTTCTCCCGAGTACAGAAATACCCCATATCTGGCCCTAAACTGTTTCCTTGAAATACAACAGGGCTCCGAAGTGAGAGAGCGCCACGCGCATTTGAGGTATAAATTAGGGATTGCATAGAAGTGGACATAGGGGTATTCTATGCCAGTGATTCCCAAACAGGGTGCATACAGCTGTTGCTAAAGTCCCAGCATGCTTGGACAGTCAGTGGCTGTCTGGAAATGCTGGGAGTTGCTGTTTTGCAACATCTGGAGGCTTCGTTTTGGAAACACTGCCGTACGAAATGTTTTTCATTCTTATTGGGGCCGCCCCCCCAGTGCACGGGGGTGTATATGTAGTGTTTAACCCTTTATTATGTGTTCGTGTAGTTTAGTGTTTTTAGGGTACATTCACACTGGCTGAGGGGTTACGGTCAGTTTCCCGCTAGTAGTTTGTGCTGCGGCCAAAAATTTCCCACAGCTCAAACTTGAAGCAGGAAACTCACTGTTAACCCGCCCGTGTGAATGTACCCTGTACTTTCACATTTGGGGGGCAAACCTTTTCAGTGGTCTCTAAACTGTAGCTCTCCAGATGTAGCAAAACTACAAATCCCAGCATGCCCAGACCGCAAACTGCTGTGTGGGCATGCTAGGAGTTGTAGTTTTGCAAGATCTAGAGGGCCACAGTTTGGAGATCACTGCACAGTGATCTCCAAACTGTAGGCCTCCAGCTGTTGCAAAACCACAAATCCCAGCATGCCCAAACAGAAAACTGCTGTCTGTGCATGCCGGGAATTGTAGTTTTGCAACATCTGGAGGGCTACAGTTTATAGACCACTGTATAGTGGTCTCCAAACTGTAGCCCTCCAGATGTTGCTAGGCAACCGGAGGATCCAGGGAGGATCCAAGGAGCCGCATCACCGTCCTCTGCTGCCGCAGATTGCCTCCCACTGCTGCCGCTGATCACCGCCAGCTGCTGCCGCCGATGGTAAGTGGACCTTTGGCGCTATTCCCCATCAGTTCCCCAATTCTGCCTGGACAACAGTGGGTGGGCAGAGCGGGGGAACCGAACGTTATACCCCCCACCCCCGATCTGCTATTGGTCGTCGCTTCTGAATGATCAATAGCAGAGATAGAAGGAATGTCACCCCTGCCACCTCACTCCTATACGTTCAGGGGGATCATGGGTGTCTTGGATAACCCAATCCCCCATATTTTCCGGGTCACAGGGTCACCAGAGACCCATATGACCCAGAATCGCAGCAACTCGCGGGTGTGAATTCACTGGGGATTTGCGGCGATCGTTGACATGGGGGTCTCAGGACCCTCCCTGGGCATTTGCACGGGGTGCCTGCTGATAGATATGGTACGCCTTTGGTCCTTAAGTACCAGGGAGCAAAGGCGTACCTGTACGCTCTTGGCCCTTAAGGGGTTAAAGAATAAAAATGATCCATATTTCCTATTAAAAAAATCTTTAGACCAAATTAAGCAGTTAGATAGGTCTTCATTTTTCATACCCCAGTAATCCAATTCCAATTCTTCAGATCAAAGTGCGAACATTATTTTACCATACAATTGTAAACATAAAAAAGTTGAAAAAATTATCAATAAACATTCGCACGGAATTAAACAAGACAAAGAGTTAGGTCGGTTATTACCTGACCACCCCCCTGTGATATACATGAAAGCCCCCAATTTGGGGATAACAGTGGCCCCTTCTATCAAACCCCCACTAACAAAATGGGAAACTCAAAAACATGGTTGAGTACAAAAGGTTTTTTCCGTTGTGGCTTATGCCCTGTTTAAAAACAAAAGGCCCTTAAAAAAACACCACAGTTACTGCATGTAGTAATGATTTCAAATGGTCGATAGAAGGCCACATACCTTGCAATTCAATTTGTGTTTTATATTTAAAAAACAGTATATAGGCAGAACTAAAAGAGCCTTAAAAACCCGTATCGCTGAACATCTTACTAATATTAAAAATGGTAATTTAAAGCATCCTTTATCAGCACACTTCAATACTGTTCATCATAAAGAATTTAAGAATTTATCCTACATTGGGATACAACGTATTAAAAAGGATTGGAGGGAAGCCATATAGTTAAAATGTCAAGAGCTGAAAGTAAAAAATATACTAATTTGATACTTTGGAACCTAAGGGTTTGAACTCTTACTTTGAACTGTTTGGATTTTTGTAGGGGACTCACTGTGTCTTTATACTGAATTTATTTTTATTTATATTTATTTTTATTAGTACATTTTTATTTCATTTATTATTATTATTATTATTATTATTATTTTTACCTCATCATTTCTACCTATATTCCCATTCATTTATCTTTTTTCTTTTTTACACTTTTTACATTTATTCATGTTTACATATAATTAATTCTGCATGTATTTACATTGATAGTGTCATCTTTCATGTATTAATTGAATGTAATCAAATTTATGCATCTATGTTGTTCATTATATGAAAAAGAATATAAGATAGATTTTAAGATATATCAGTATAATATGGTAAATCCATTTCGGATCTTACTTTCCAAGATGTGAAAACCTGTTTCTATTTGTTTTAATTGCAACTGCATATGTATAAAAGCAAGTACTGGCCTCATTGATGTATATTTCTACTGAGGAAAGGGTTGTTGATACTTTTAAGTACCCTGAAACGTGTCTAGAATATCTTTTAACACATCATTAACATACCACTGTTATTTGACTAAGTCCACCTATGCAAATGGAAAGTCCGGCATCTACAATTTCCACAGCCGCATCATTCAACTGCTGTAGTCTCCAACTATCCAGCCCACCATCCCTACCATTGACGTCAGACGCCAAGAAACTCCACGAGGTCCAGCTGCAAGCTGCATTCTTCATCACTACAGCGGCATACATCAGGTCTGTGGCAGGCAGACCAGCCACAGAAGCGCTCGTTAGCACCTGCATTTAGCGTACGCAGACCCTTGACTTGGACAGGTGCTTGCCGGCACCAGTTTCTTTGGAAGCAAATTCATTCATAATATCTCATCTGGCTTGTAAATATACATCTATTCATTAATATATCTCTACTATAAGGACTTGGACATATTTATTCATTCTATTTAATGCATGGACTGTGGTAAACCAATACCATTCCGAACCATCAAATGCCGGACTACTGAAAGTTTCTCATTTTTGCATTTTTAATAGTGGCCTTTTTTTACAGTGGTGTGATAATATTGTTTGTTTTATCAATACCTTCTCACAAGGGCCCTGTGAAAGGAGGATTATCAACATTATTACTTTACAATATATGTGTTCAATACATTTTTACAAGAATGTATTATATATATATATATATATATATATATATATATATATATATATATATATGAAGTACAGTTTATCTTTTATTCATCATGTATCAATCTATGTGATAGTAGCTTTGAGGTTAATTCTTTTTCTACAAATGTTATTCACACCTAAGGTGTAAGTGTTTAACCATTCTAGACCTCGGTTAACTAAGTTGTGAGCTGTTCTACATCTCTTTCTTCTAGATTTGGAAATTACTTCTGCTGTCCAGAGCAGCTATGTTTTCTATGGGGATTTTCTCCTGCTCTAGAGAGTTCCTAAAATGGACAGCAGAGGTCAGCAGAGAGCACTGTGGTTGTGACAGAAGAGACATCCAAAAAGAAAAACATTTCCACTGTAGTATACAGCCCCTAAAAAGTACTGGAAGGATTAAGATTTTTTAACCCCTTAAGGACTCAGTGTTTTTTCCGTTTTTGCATCTTCATTTTTTCCTCATCACCTTCTAAAAATTGGATTGCCGCGTCTAAAGGGTTAATAGCACACGGCACAACGATCGGTGACGCGCGCTATTAGCCCAGGATCCCGGCTATCATAAGCCGTTGGGACCGACCAGGTATGACGTGGGTTCACGGCGTGACCCCGTTTTAAATACCGGATTGGGCGCAGGGTGTACAGGTATGCCCTGCGTCCTTAAGAGATTAATAGAAGTAGTTTACAAATCTGGCACCAGTTGATTTAAAAAAAAAAAACTTTTCCACGGGAATACCTCTTTAAGGGGTTAAATTAGATTCATCCTCCTGATGCACAATGGTTCTTTTAGATTATTTGGTGCCATTTTGACTCAAGGAGAGTCAACCCTATCCTTAGTGTCATTCTCTTACATAGGATATAAGATCTTAAATCTTTTGAGCAGAACCAGGGCCTTTTCTGGATTTTTTAATTCTTTCTTAAACTCACCCACACTAAATGCTCTGGGCCCTCTAAAGGTGTATGTTGCTTCCCCCTGATCCTCAAGCAGACCCTCAACCTGCATTTACTTTTTAGCTATATCTGCAGGAATAACTTGAAAACATTTTCCTCTACTTCAAAAACTTTTCTCCATTTGAAAAAGTGAAACCTTAATAAAGCAGATAAGGCTATAAAGCAAGAAGAATCTAAAGTAATTAGATGCATCGGTACGTATGACTCATATACCTCACAAGTAATGAGAATTTTGAGATCGCACTGGAATATTTTAAGAGTGGAACCTGATTTGAAGGAAGTATTGGGTGAGAATTCAAATATCACATGTAGGAGAGGATCCAATTTGAGAGATCTATTGGTATTACGAACCAGTGGAGGAAAGATCAGATATGTGGCTTCCCAAACAACCAGAGGGGTCATACCCATGTGGACACTGTTCTGTGTGTAAGGTAATGAGCCTTGGATAAACATAATTATATGATCAGGCAGTCAGCAGTCGCAATGTTACTTATGTAGCACAGTGCTCTTGTCCAAAATTATATGTGGGAAAAATAGCCAGCAATTATAGAAAAGAATTGGGAAACACCTAAGCACAATATGAACAAGAGCAGATGCGCCACTGGCCAGACATGAATACTGTACATATGAATGATATGGATGCAATAACATTTTGGGGACTGTGTCAGTTAAAACTTGGCCCAGGGAAGGGTGATATTGATAAATCCCTATTAAAGGAAGAGGCCTAATGGATATTTAGGTTGAACAGCAGATACCCTATGGGTTTAAATTAGAGATTTTTTTTATTCAGCATTTTTAACATAAGACAGAAAAGTATCTATAAATAAGAATTGAAAAGACATTGAAAATGGAGATGGAATAACAGTTAAACACACTGTCTAGAAAGAAGAACCCCGGTTATTACTTACTGTGACACTCACCGGAGAAGACTGGAGGTGGATCCGCTGAGCACCGCGTGGCAGATGTAGAGAGCCGCACCAGGGGGATCCGCTGAGCACCGCGTGGCAGATGTAGAGAGCCGCACCAGACGCCGCTGGTCTTCACCAGAGCCCGCCGCAAAGCAGGATGGGCTTGCTGTGGCAAGCGACGTCCAGGTTGCTTCAGCTGGTACGACTCGACCACGCGGGCGGCCGAGGTGGTACTTGGCACAGAGAGGAGTAACCGGGAGGTAGGGAGCGGGCAAGCTGTCGGGCTGATGGTAAGTAGTGGGCTGGGTAAAGCTAAGGTCAGAGGCTGGAGACTGGGTGCGTAGTCAGGGACGTAGCAGAAGGCCAGGTAGCACAGGTAGTCAACAGTAGTGGTACGCTTTCTCTAGGGCAATAGCACAAAGATCCGGCAGGGAACAAGGGAAGTGAAATGCTTAAATAAGGTGGGACCAACAAGTGACAAATAGAAAGGGTACTGTCCCTTTAAATCTCACAGAGTGGCGCGCGCGCGCCCTGGGGGAGAGACGCGCGCGCACCAGCACTGCAGGAGGATGCACGGGAGACGCGCCGAGAGAAGCCCAAGGAGGCGGCTCCCGTGCGAGCGGGACGAGGATGCTACCCAGCGGGAGTGACCGAGGAGGAAGGTAAGTGGCGGGGAGGAGAATGCCGGGGCACGGGCACATAGGAGCGGGAGAGGAGGCGCAGACGGCCCCGCGCAGGGCACCGGGACACGGAGCGGGCCGTGACAGTACCCCCCCCCTTTGGCCCTCTCTTCCTTTTGAGTTGCAGGAACTTCTGGATTAAGTTCTTGTCCAGGATGTTCTCTTCGGGTTCCCAAGACCTCTCCTCAGGACCAAATCCCTTCCAGTCAACCAAAAAGAACTGTCTTCCTCTGGAGAGTTTGGAGGCAAGAATTTGTTGCACTTCAAAAATGTCGGAGACACCAGAGATTGGAGATGGAGTACAAGACTTGGTGGAAAATCGATTCAAGACCAATGGTTTAAGGAGGGAGACATGGAAGGTGTTAGGGATACGAAGAGAACGAGGCAGGAGCAGCTTGTAGGCCACCGGGTTAATTTGACTTGGAACCTTGAATGGGCCTAGAAAACGGGGTCCTAGTTTATAACTGGGCTGTTTAAGGCGAACATGCTTGGCGGAAAGCCACACCTTGTCACCGGGATGGAAAATGGGTGGAGGTCTTCTCTTCTTGTCAGCCTGGAGTTTCATACGGGAGGAAGCATGAGTTAATGAACGTTGGGTGTCTTTCCAAATGGCCTGGAAATCTCGAACCAGGGAATCAACCGCAGGAACCTCGGAGGAGATGGGCAGTGGGAGAGGAGGGCGGGGATGGTGTCCATAGACAATGAAGAACGGGGAGTTGCCGGAAGAACCAGAGTCATGGTGATTATAAGAAAATTCGGCCCAGGGTAGAAGAGACGACCAATCATCTTGTCGTGCAGAGACGAAGTGACGAAGATAGGTACCAAGGGTCTGGTTCACTCTTTCCGCTTGACCATTGGTTTGAGGGTGGTACACAGAGGAGAAATCCAACTTGACTTTGAGGCGATTACACAGAGCACACCAGAACTTTGAGACAAAGTGCACCCCCCTGTCAGACACAATATGGAGAGGGAGACCATGGAGCCGGAAGATGTGACGGAAAAACAAACTTGCTAGCTGGGTTGCGGATGGTAGACTGGGGAGCGGGATAAAGTGGGCCATTTTAGAGAATCTGTCCACTACAACCCAGATTACAGTGCAATTGGAGGACGGTGGCATGTCCGTGATAAAATCCATGGCTATATGGTCCCAAGGAGATTCCGGAATGGGAAGCGGTTGCAGTAAGCCAGCAGGCCTCTGGCGAGAAGTTTTATTCCGGGCACAGATGACACAAGCACGAACAAAATCGGAGACATCGCGGGGTAGGCTGGGCCACCAATAGTGACGGGAAATGAGGGAGATGGAGTTCTGGACCCTCGAATGTCCTGCTAGGAAGGAAGAGTGTCCCCAGTTCAAGATCTTGGTTCTCAGGTGATGAGGTACAAAGGTCTTCCCAGGAGGCACCTGAAGAAGGGAAGCCGGTGCTGCAGGAATGAGGCGGTCAGGAGGAATGATGTGCTGAGGCTGCGAGTCTAGTCCCGTAACATCAGAGGCCCTGGAGAGAGCATCAGCTCTGATATTCTTATGAGCTGGACGGAAGCGGATCTGGAAGTTAAAACGAGAGAAGAACAAAGACCACCTGGCCTGTCGGGGATTCAGCCGTTGCGCGGTTTGCAGGTAAAGGAGATTCTTGTGATTCGTATAAATGGAAATTGGGAGGACTGTCCCCTCCAACCAATGACGCCACTCCTCCAGAGCTAATTTAATAGCCAAGAGCTCCTTGTCCCCGATGGTATAATTTCTCTCTGCTGGAGAAAAGGTCTTTGAGAAGAAACCGCAGGTGGACATTTTGCCCTTGGTGGATTGCTGCATTAAGACTGCTCCAGCTCCCACGGAGGAGACGTCCACCTCCAGGGAAAAAGACTTGTCTGGGTGGGGGCGTGTCAAGACCGGAGCAGAAGCAAAGGCAGACTTGAGTTGGGAGAAGGCTTCTACGGCAGGGGGAGGCCAAGACTTGGGGTCTGCTCCCTTTTTAGTCAAAGCCACAAGGGGTGCTACTAGCGTAGAGTAATGTGAAATGAACTGCCGATAATAGTTGGCAAAGCCTAAAAAGCGCTGAATAGCTTTTAATCCAGAAGGCTGAGGCCAGTTCAGAACAGCGGACAATTTATTTGGGTCCATGCGAAGCCCTTGGCTAGAGATGACATAACCAAGAAATGGGAGGCTGGTTTCCTCAAAGAGGCACTTTTCGAGTTTGGCATAAAGATGGTTGCTTCTCAGGCGACGAAGAACTTGGCGTACTTGGGTCCGGTGAACCTCTAAACTGGGGGAGAAGATGAGAATGTCATCGAGATAGACGACAACACAGGAGTACAGGAGATCCCGGAAAATGTCGTTGACGAATTCCTGAAAAACTGCTGGTGCGTTATACAGGCCGAAAGGCATAACAAGATATTCATAGTGACCATCTCGGGTATTGAATGCAGTCTTCCATTCGTCCCCCTTTCTGATCCTAATCAAGTTATAGGCACCTCGAAGAACCAACTTAGAGAAGATCTTAGCTCCGCGTAAGTGATCAAAGAGCTCGGAAATGAGTGGAAGAGGATACCGATTTTTGATAGTGATCTTATTCAACCCTCGATAATCAATACAGGGGCGTAGCGAACCATCCTTCTTTTCCACAAAGAAGAAGCCGGCTCCCGCAGGGGAGGAAGATTTTCGGATGAATCCCCTCTGTAGGTTCTCCGGGATGTAATCAGACATGGCCTTGGTCTCGGGCGCGGACAGTGGATAAATCCTACCCCGAGGAGGGGAAGTGCCTGGCAGGAGGTCGATAGGGCATTCATAGGGACGGTGAGGAGGTAGACACTCTGCTTGCTGCTCAGAAAAAACGTCGGCGAATTCACGATAGTGGACTGGAAGGCCAGGTAGGGCAGAACTGGGAGGAGGAAATCTAGGTTGAACCGATTTCAGGCAACGGTTCTGGCAATCCGGACCCCAACGAGTAACCTCTCCGGAGCGCCAGTCCAAGAGTGGGGCATGAAGCTGCAACCAAGGAAGACCCAGGAGAGCATCAGAAGTGCAGCGAGGTAGAACGTAGAAGACGATCCTTTCCTTATGAAAGACCCCAATCTGCATCTCGAGTGGAGCAGTCACCTCAAGCACTGCGGTATTAAGGCACTCCCCACTGATGGAAGATATGTACAAAGGTTTAGTGAGCCGAGAGACTGGAAGGCGGTACTTAGAAACTAGGTGAGCGGAAAGAAAATTGCCGGCAGAACCAGAGTCCACAAGAGCGGAAACAGTAAAGGTATTACCCGAAGGAGAAGTGATCTGAACTGGGATATTCAAGCGGGGAGAGGAGTTCCTCTCACCTAGGGTCGCCTCTCCTACGTCTCCTAGGTGTGAGCGTTTCCCTGGCGAGGAGGACGGAGAGGGCAACGATTCAAGAAGTGTTCCGGGCTGGCACAGTAGAGGCAAAGATTCTCCTCCCTGCGACGGGTTCTTTCCTGAGGGGTAAGACAGGCCCGGTCCACTTGCATGGGCTCGTCAACAACTGAAGATGAGGAGGCCTCTGGTGGGTGTTGTAATACCGGAGCCAGCCTAGGGAAGCGACGTGGTCTTGGCTGCTGGCGCTCCTGGCGGAGTTCCCCTTGCCTCTCCGCAAAACGGACATCGATGCGGGTAGCCAAATGGATTAAATCCTGAAGAGAAGAGGGGGGATCACGAGTGGCCAGGGCATCCTTGACCCTACTAGACAGGCCCTTCTTGAAGGTGGCACACAGTGCCGGTTCATTCCAGTCCAGTTCAGACGCTAGGGTGCGAAACTGGATGGCGTTATCACCGACTGACGAATCTCCCTGACAAAGGTTCAAGAGGGCAGACTCGGCAGAAGAGGCTCGGGCAGGTTCCTCGAAGGCGCTCCGGAACTCGGTAAAAAAGGTTTGCAGGTCCGATGTAATAGGGTCACCTTTGTCCCAAAGAGGGGTGGCCCAGGCCAAGGCTCTTCCAGAAAGAAGACTGAGGACGAAGGCCACCTTGGCCCATTCCGATCGGAACTGGTCTGCCATTAATTCTATATGCATGGAGCATTGGGACACAAAACCCCTGCACGCCTTGGAGTCACCCTAAAACTTGTTGGGCAGGGAGAGTCGCAACTTTGGACCGAGAGCAGAGGCTGGGGGCTCTGGTCCAGGAGCAGGCTCGGGAACGGGTTGCCGTGGCTGCGGCTGCTGAAGCTGCTGCTGCTGCATGGTGAGGAGCTGCTCCATCATGGCGGATAATTGGTTCAGTTGTTGAGCCTGTTGTGCCAACTGCTGGGACTGCTGAGCCACCACAGTAGAGAGATCCGTGATGCTGGGAAGAGGCACCTTGGCGGGATCGATGGCCGGATCTTGATGTGACACTCACCGGAGAAGACTGGAGGTGGATCCGCTGAGCACCGCGTGGCAGATGTAGAGAGCCGCACCAGGGAGCGGAATCTAAGACGCCGCTGGTCTTCACCAGAGCCCGCCGCGAAGCAGGATGGACTTGCTGCGGCAGGCGACGTCCAGGTCGCTTCCGCTGGTACGACTCGACCACGCGGGCGGCCGAGGTGGTACTTGGCACAGAGAGGAGTAACCGGGAGGTAGGGAGCGGGCAAGCTGTCGGGCTGATGGTAGGTAGTGGGCTGGGTAAAGCTAAGGTCAGAGGCTGGAGACTGGGTGCGTAGTCAGGGACGTAGCAGAAGGTCAGGTAGCACAGGTAGTCAACAGTAGTGGTACGCTTTCTCTAGGGCAATAGCACAAAGATCCGGCAGGGAACAAGGGAAGTGAAATGCTTAAATAAGGTGGGACCAACAAGTGACAAATAGAAAGGGTACTGTCCCTTTAAATCTCACAGAGTGGCGCGCGCGCGCCCTGGGGGAGAGATGCGCGCGCACCAGCACTCCAGGGGGATGCACGAGAGACGCGCCGAGAGAAGCCCAAGGAGGCGGCTCCCGTGCGAGCGGGACGAGGATGCTGCCCAGCGGGAGTGACCGAGGAGGAAGGTAAGTGGCGGGGAGGAGAATGCCGGGGCACGGGCACATAGGAGCGGGAGAGGAGGCGCAGACGGCCCCGCGCAGGGCACCGGGACACGGAGCAGGCCGTGACACTTACCCAATAAATGAAGAATGGAGGAGGTTGTTGAGCATGGTAGTTTGATGAGATCGAATGACGGGGGGGGCGTGGTCTGGCCACAGAGTGGGATGGCTGCCTGAACAGAGAGCTCCTGCAGTTAGCGACAAATTGAAGCGACTTACGCTCTGAAAAAACTTGATTTTCATCTTCACTCTACCCCTGCTGCTAGCGGAATCCCTGCTGACCAACTTGTCTACGCGGAGGAGAGGGAAATCTAACCACAAACCGCGCAAATTGAGGGGCCCTACAAGATGGCGCTGCCGCGTCCTCCTCACACAGCTGGGCAAACAGGAGCCCCAACAACAGGTCAGAGAGTCGACCATCTCTTGCCGTTACACGCCGCAGTTCCTCCTTACCTCCGGCAGCGGATGCTTTTGACCCCGGGAGCACAAATAGGGAGGCTTCACTGAGGAGTCTCCAGGGCCGCTCGCAGAGTCAACATGGCGCCTCCGCTCGTTCCTCCTCAGCATCTAACAGCCCGCTTAAACATAGAACGCACTTAGATATCTCTATAGCAGGGGAAGATTCTAACCCACTGATGGAAGCCTTTCACATTGAGGGAGAAGATTTCTTCAACTCCATACCTGCCTCGGAGGTCCTAGTGACAGAGGTCTCACTTAAATGCATTCTTCTACTGCTTGACTCTTCCATAACCAGTAACCTGCTTCACACTCTCCAGCCTATCCGCTCTGCCATTACAGAAGTGGAAAGCAGAGTAGAGCATACAGAATCAAAAATGACAGTCCTTATCAAATCCCATAATTAAATTATCGACTCACAGTATGATCAGGATGCAGATGTCTCCGCTTTGCGGGCCAAACTTGCAGACATAGAAGATAGATTGCGGAGGAATAACGTTAAATTCTGCGGCATCCCAGAGTTTGTGCCCCCAAGGAACTTTCCAATTATTTGTTTTCTTTAATGAAATCTTTTCTTCCTGACGCCTCATCATCTGATCTGCTGCTTGATAGCGCAAACCGGTTTCTAAAACCTACTCACCTTGCAGAAGAAGTGCCATGAGATGTGCTCGCTTGAATACATTTTTCTCATATCAAAGAGGCTTTGATGGGGAAATCTAGAGACCGCAACAACATACCTGATCAATACGGCAAGATTGCACTGTTCACTGATCTATCAGCAGTAAATTTGCAAATTCGCAGAAGCCTCGCCCTGATAATGACAGCCCTAAGAGATAACCACATCCTCTACAAGTGGGGTTATCCCACACACCTTCTGGTCCACCGAAATTACAAGCTTCATGTGATTGCCTCCCTTGACGAGGGAATTCAACACCTGGAATCATGGGGAATCACAGTGATCGTACCCCTGAAACCTACAGCTCCTTCTCCAACGAAAGTCCGCCTTCTTGGCAAACTGCAGGGAATCCACGGAAGGGTCATCATGAATTGGCTGCATGTCTGGGTTTGGACTTTGACATTGAGCTCTGCTAAAGGACTCTCTTATACCCCCCAACCAGATGACCTTCTTGGTTCATCACTTCTTCCTGGACTGTTTCAGTTCTTTGGGCCTTAAAAAGCCTGTTCTCCTCTTGTTTGTCTTCCGTGTTCTCCCCCCCCCCCTTCTTTTATCTTTTCAGGTGTGGACTTTGCAATGAAGTCGTGCTGCTGTCTGAGGTGGACAATGTAAGTTTTTCTCTTTAGAGAGAAGAGCCCCGTGAGCAAATTATGGACTTACTATGCCAGTAAAGGTTTTGTCTCTTAATGTAAATGGACTGAATGTTCCCCAGAAGCGTAGCTATTTATGGTCTTAAGCAAAGCTTCTATCATGTGATGTATTGTGCGTCCAAGAGACGTATCTGCTGAAAGAGGATGCTTTCAGAATTAAACGCAATTCCTTCCCTCGTGTCTTTCAGTCCCACTTCGAGATACTTTGGCCTTCCAGCCCCTGAAAGATATCGTTGACCCATTGGGTCGATTTGTCATCTTAATTTGTCATTTAAACAACGTTACATATACCATTGTATCCTTTTATGCCCCCAACAGGGGCCAATTGAAGTTCCTAAAGAAAGTTTTTCGTATCATACACACTCATGCTCAGGGTAATATGTTGATAAAGGGAGATTTTAATGCAGTACCCAACTTGCAGGTTGATGTTTCTTCCTCTGGAAGGGAGAGACCTTTTTCTCTCCAACCCATCTTACATGAGGAAGAGGTTTATGATATGTGGCGAGTTCTTCACCCGGGAGAAAGAGACTTTTCTTTGCACTCTGCACCAACAAACAGCTATTCTAGGATAGACCTGTTCCTCATGGGCAGGTCTTTGCTCCACTGCTTTCGATCCTCCACCATTGAGGCTCTTAAGTGGTCTGACCACATTCCAATCACACTTCTAATAGAGGAAGAAAACCCTACGTACATATGGCGGTGCAATGACTTCCTGCTGAGACATCCTGAACATAAGACATCACTAACTTGTGATCTATCTCAGTATTTCTCATTAAATACCCCAGCGGCGGTCTCTAATAGTACATTATGGAACGCTCATAAGGCAGTCATCCGGGGCGCTCTAATTAAATTGGGCCTATAGTTAAAAAAGAAAGAATCCGGAAACTTGATCAATTATTGGCAGAGCAAAAAATGGTGGAGGTTTTGAACAAGCAGTCCCCAAGGGAGGAATATACTCCGAAACTTAAGGAAATCAGGACATCAATCCATTCATTATTCTTAGACACTTATGCTAGGCAATACAATGGGTTTGATAATAAATCTGGGAGGCTATTAGCTAATAGGCTCAAAAGAAAACATGCTAAAGCTAGAATTCAATTCCTGTGGAACTCTTCCTCCACACATAGATCCCAATCGTCCACCAATATCGCCAATGGCTTCATGGACTACTATGCCAAACTATATAATTTAACACATGATCCTGACACACCCCAGCCCACAGGATCAGACATCAACTCATACCTACATAAACTACACATTCCCTCTTTGTTTAAGTCTCCCCTCACAGCTTTAAATGAACCAATCACTACTTCAGAAACATCCAAAGTCATTAATGGTCTCCCTACGGGCAAGTCCTCGGCCCGGATGGGCTGACATCTTGCTACTATAAAACATTTTTCTCCATTATACTCCCCTATGCTAACAATTTCTTTAACAAAGCCATGCAACTAGGTCGTATGCCCAAAGAAAACCAGGAAGCCTTGATAGTCACACTTCCAAAGCCAGGCAAACCCCCTGACAGGCCCTGCAACTTCTGACCAATTTCTCATCTAAACGTCGACATAAAGATTTATGCTTCTATTTTGGCTCGGATACTGCCTACCTTGGTCTCAGTAGACCAGGCCGGCTTTGTACAAGGAAGGAAAGCAAATGATTTTACTGGGCGCATAATTAATTTGACACACTACTTAGAGGTGAACTCGACATCTGCAATCCTCCTTGCATTAGATGCCGAGAAGGCGTTCGACCGCCTTAACTGGTTGTTTGCATTCTCAGTGCTGGAGCATTTGGGGTTTGAGGGCCCAATATTTGCTGCTATATGAACATTATATTCAGACCCCAATGCAAAGGTATTTACCATTGGCGTGTTATCAGGGAGCTTCTCACTAGGCAATGGCACCTGTCAAGGGTGTCCACTGTCACCTTTGATGTTCATAATAGGTATTGAGCCCCTGGCCATGGCCTTAAAGTCTCATCCCCAGGTTATGGGGATAGAAATACAGGGTCACCCACACCTTATCTCTATGTATGTATATGACATAATTTTAATGATTACAGACCCTGAGAGATCACTAGAAGGCGTCGTGGACATTATAGCGCCATTTCTTACTATAAACTCAATGCTAATAAAACACAGGTGCTCCAGATTTGCCTTCAACCCCTGGCGTTAAGATCTTTACAATCCAAATATACCTTGGACTGGAGAATGGAGAGCATTACGTACTTGGGAGTTCAGATTACCCCCCGTTTAACCAAATCTACACACGTAATTATATCCCTTTTTTTAAATTTTTTCGAGAGGAATTAGATGGGCTCCTTAAAAATTTGGTTTCCTGGCAAGGCAGAATAGCTGCTTTTAAAATGCTTGTGCTTTCCAAGCTGTTATACCTCTACCGCACATTACCCATCTCTATTCCAACTCGTTTTTTCACACAACTATGTAGCATGCTAAATATCTTTATATGGGCAGATAAAAGAAAGAGGGTATCCATGGCCTTAACGACAAAGCACAGGTATATTGGTGCGGGGGGTCTACCGAATCTACACCATTAATATGAAGCTACCTTGGTGACACAACTTAGAGCCTATGTACATGGGAGAGTTACTTTTCCGTGGATGCAGATAGAATCATATCTGAATAACTCCAGGTACATGCATTCCCTCCTTTTCCTTCACATTTGGAACGTGGAGGTCCCAACTCACAAAATAACCGGTAAGAAGCATCTGAGTAGCCTGTACAAAACCCCCCTATTCACCCTGTCCTTTGCCATCCCCAACTTGGACATCCGTAACTGGCATACCGCAGGCATTACCTTCACGCACCAGCTATATGACAATACCTCCTTAGTGTCCTTTGAGCATTTCTCTTGTGCCCATAACATATCATCTAATGATTTCTACAAATTTCTTCAAATAAGACATTTTCTCCAATCACTTGACAGACACAACTGGCATTACTACACAGACATTCTACACTTGATGTCTATGCAATTTAAGGGCCTACTCCCACTACTTGACCTGCTAGAAGACACTAAACCACTTGCCGCCTACACACCATACAAATCATGGGAGAAGGACCTATCACGGGTCATCACAGACAGTGAATGGATTAGGGCCTGTATATGGGCAAGGAAAGCCCTACAAGCTGTCGCACATCAAGAGGCCTTTCTCAAATCTAGATTTAGATGGTATCTCACCCCAGATAGGCTTCACGTCATTTATCCAGAATCCTCCCAGGAGTGTTGGAGAGGTTGCGGTGCCAAATGTACCCTATTACACACTTTGTGGTCCTGCCCAATCCTACAAACATACTGGCAACAAGTGGGTGCGCTGTTGAGATGTGTCCTTGGCTGCAATATCACATTAACTCCTTCCATGGCGTTACTACTCATGGACTTATAGTCCATACCACCTTACTGTAGGCTTCTCATGTGTAAAATACTGATTATTACACGCCACTGGAAATCTCCATCCTCACCTACTATCGTGGCATTACATGCTTCACTAAATTACTCTTTCACTTGTGAAAAGGCCATAGCATATAACACAGGAATTATTCCTTCTGTGTCTAAAATATGGGAGCCATGGACGCGTTCTCGCTTCGCATGTTCCACACACTAAAGTTGACATCCATTGGAGCCACAAGCAGAATTGTAAATGACTGTCAGACGAGTTTGCTGTATAATGAAAGGGCGGATATAGTCCACCCTGGAATCCCACCCACGAAGATAAAACCTCCATACCTGGACTGAATCCCCCCCATCTTCCCTTCTCTCCTTTTCCTCCCTTGCCAAACTATTTTTCTTTACTCCTCATCATCTTTTTCCCTTCTGTTACCTACTCACCCCCAAGTTACTTATCACCCCTTACAGTTAGGGTTAACAGTTCCGAAGTTCTCTATTGATGGCTGCATGTAGGGAAATATACAAGCCTTGATATTCAAGCCTTGGATCACATGAATGTGTGACCCCCTGGGCTTATCATACCTCCAATGAACGTATGTTTTTATTTGCTTTTCTCCATGTCATCATAAAATGTTCTTGTCTTTATGACAATTATTCTGATACCATACTGCCTATGTTGTCTAATTCTTACTGTTCTAACTGTGCTTACCATGTCATGGACTTTATTATACTTGTTACTTTGCCTTAAAAGTTTTCAATAAAAACCATTGAAACAGAGATGGAATTACGGATATCTCTATGAGAGAGGAGAAATAAATGGAGATCTGAAGCATGGGATAATAAGGGGTCAAGGTTAATCATATGATTGTCATCAAAAATACCTCACTGGGATTATAAGAGATGTATCACGAGAGGTATATTATGACAGCGGGACACATTAGTTTGACATCTGGATGTGCCAAGTGCTAGGATAAGGGGGAAACGCAGGATGGCAATAGGCCAGCCTCATGCCTGATAAGGACATCCATATATCTAAATATCTATAAAGAACATCCAAATATTTAAATATCTTGACCAAAAGATCCAAGTAATGACCCATCAATCCCTCTAGATAAGAAATCCCAGATGAGGACATTTAAATATCTAGATATCTAAAAAGGTACATCAAACCTTAAATATCTAATATTTGAATAATGACCAATTGACCCTTTTAGATAAGGAACGTGGTACTTAAATATATCTAATAAAGACCATATGGTATGAGATAATGATACATCCACATGTCCTTATATTGATATGCATCTTCAGCAGTAGTTTCAAAAAGTATACATACCTGTTAGATATAAATACTCCCTGCATGTCTCGGTTAGAACATTAACAATATTCATCTTATAATGGGACAATGAAAACCAAATAACTGCTACATATTATATTATATCAGATTAAGACATAATCTATTCTGATAATGATTCCTGGAAGATAATGCCCACTTCATAATGTAATACTAAATTTAAGATCCATAATATTAAATAATATAATATAGGAAGAAGTATACCTTGAGGGGTCTGGTACCCGGGCAAAAGTCCGCGCGCATGCACGAATATCCACAACAATACGATTATGAAGGAAAATTAGTCTGCTTGCATGCCCAGATATCTACAACAACGCAAGAATGCATGACGAGGGACAGGCCAGGGCCTAGGTCATGTGGTATGGAAGAGCTATCATGTGACCGCATGATCACATGACCATAACAATAGAACATGTGATGAGTGACGTGGCGCTCATTGATTGCGGCTCTAGACCAGAAGTGATCGCCTTTAGCCTATTGCCCTTGACAAAGCCAGTACTTTGGCGAAACGTTGGGGAGGCTGGTGATATTTTAGACAGAGACTCTCTTAGTAGCCTGTAATCATGAATTAAAATGGAATGAGCATAAATTGAACCTCCTAACAGCACCAAGTACCAGGGGCGCATAACAAAGGGCATGATAGAGGGTGTGAGAGACCCAACAGAGAGGCATATTGGAGGGCGTGTGAGACCCCCCATTACCCCCATTAAAGTAGATAAGGTGTGAGAGACCCATGTATTCCCACTGTATGTGTGTGAGCAAGCATATGAGGAGTGCATGACACCCATCAAAGTGCAGCAGCTGATAAGTACTGGAAGGATTAAGATTTTTCAATAGAAGCAATTTACAAATCTGTTTAACTTTCTGACATTAGTTGATTTAAAAGAAAATATTTTCCAGTGGAGTACCCCTTTAAGATTTTTATACTTTTCATTTCATCCATCGGACATTTAAAACATATTGTCTACAGGTGGACAGAGAAAACAAATGCTTATCATGATGCCAATACTTCAATGCCTGGTATCCTTGGGTGCATTTCAGAATATTCTTTCCTTTCATATGATAGATCTGAGTAAAAGCTTCAATGATTCACAGGATTAAAGGGGTATTCCAGGCAAACCTTATATATATATATATATATATATATATATATATATATATATATATATATATATATCAACTGGCTCCGGAAAGTTAAACAGATTTGTAAATTACTTCTATTAAAAAATCTTAATCCTTCCAATAGTTATTAGCTTCTGAAGTTTTCTGTCTAACTGCTCAATGATGATGTCATGTGCCGGGAGCTGTGCATGATGGGAGAATATCCCAATAGGAACTGCACAGCTCCCGGGACGTGAGTCATCAGAGAGCAGTTAGACAGAAAACAACAACTCAACTTCAGAAGCTAATAACTATTGGAAGGATTAAGATTTTTTAACAGAAGTAATTTACAAATCTGTTTAACTTTCCGGAGCCAGTTGATATATATATAAAAAAAGTTTTGGCCTGGAATACCCCTTTAAACTTGGTACTAACCGCGATAGAAGAAACAGGAGTCACAGTACTTCAAATTGGTGACTTTATGCTGACCAAGATGCAACACATTTTTCTGCGCATGCACATCTTCTTCAGGCATGACAAGTAGGGCAAGCCCTCTGGATTATATACCAGAGGGTGTTAACCCTTGCAGTACAGAATCACAATAAACTACAAATATTTATCATAAAAAAAGCTTTAAAATGACATTTAAATGAACATATACATATATAATTAGCCTAGCTAACATATAATATAGTACTCTGGTCCCCCTAATTTCCTGGCCTCATGCTTCTGGAATTCCATCTGCACATACTTTTATGAGCCACCTTCATATACCTCTATTAGCCTCCCCAGCTATGAACAGGCCTTTCTTTGACCTTTTTTTGTTTTAAATCTTATATTCCAATTACATATATATCATTATTTTTTACTGTTTTATGGGAAAACATTTTTATTTTAATTTTAATATACATTTGTTATCATTCCAGTAATTACTTGTGGACCCGAGAAAGGCGTGTGCTAGTGCCGAAACGTGTTGTGCAAAATCTTTTATTCCAATCAATCATCCTTTGCATCTATGGTGCCCAGAGTTCCTTCCTTGCTAGCAGTAGAACTCTACAGATTCCCCATGTTTTGTCTGTTCATCCTGCCTCCAGTTGAAGTACTGCGACTCCTGTTTCTTCTGTCCCGGTCAGGGCCAAGTTTAATCTTGTGAATCCTTAAATCCTTTACTCAGATCTACTCTACGTACCAGGAAGACTTCAGACGTGACGTCGTGCAATCCAACACGCTATCCATTGTTGTGTATGCAGGTACACAACCAGTAGCGGTAAGTGGCTGCTCACCCCTCCCCCACACCAGGTTCACCATTGAATTAGTGATACTCCACTATGGAACCCCTTTGCTTTTCTTTCATATGATAGAACAGAATATAAGTATGCCATTTTCTGTAAAACAATAATCTTTTCCCAATGGCACAGACATTTAAAGTGATTTATGTTATTAGAATTTTGGATGAATTGTTTAAGTCTGGAAAAACAATGTCTGGATTTCAAAAACTGTCACATTTGTTGTGCCTAAATTGTATGAATGTCTGCTCCGTATTTATATAATTCCATTTGTCTATACTTTATCAGGCTTTTTGAAGGCTTGTTAGACAAAGCTGAAAGATATTGTACAAAAATATCTTACATAAAACATCAGCCTTTTAACTATAGAAAACTATGTCGCTGTTTTGCAAAGCAAAACTAAAACTGTAATATCTTAGTAACATGAAAAATGATCCATAATTCCTAGTAATTTCATAAAAAGTTACAATATTGTACGCTCCGCTGGCAGACCAGATAAGTAGATTGCAGATAGTACTGATCATTGCTGTACCTATATATAGAATTGAACAGTATTAGCAATAGTGTGATTGCTATAAACTGTTCCTTATAAGGACATAAAAAATGTACAATAAAAAAATGCCCCCTTTTTTTTTTTACATTTTACAAAAACATATATATATATATATATATATATATATATATATATATATATATATACAGAGCTCGAGTCCTGCAGGAACGCACAGGAACGGCATTCCTTTTCTTTTTCCAGAGGAGGAAACACTATGTCCCTGTTACACTAATCCTGCAGGATCGACCTCTGAATTATTCTTACCCTCCCTCCGTCTCCTCCCCTGGCCCGGACTGCTAAATGCTGGAGATGTAGGACCTGTGATGATTTCACCATCACATCTAGTGTTGAGCGGCATAGGCCATATTCGAATTTGCGAATATTCGCGAATATATGGACGAATATTCATCATATATCCGCGAATATTCGCAAATTCGTAATATTCTCGGTTAATTATCGCATATGCGAAAATTCGCGTATGCGAAAATTAACATATGAGAAAATTAGCATATACAAAAATTAGCATAAGCAAAAATTCGCACGACAGTCTCACACAGTAGTATTAGAGCCTTCTTTACACCACACAAGCTGGAAGCAGAGAGGGATGATCACTGTGATGTGTACTGTGAAAAAAAAAAGAATATTCGTAACTACGAATATATAGTGCTATATTCGCTAATATTCGTGAATTCGCGAATATACGATGTTCGGGAATAAAATTTGCATTGCGAATATTCGCGAGCAACAATATGAAGGACCTGTGTGATGCTGTGGAGGAGGCGGGGCTGAGCTGGAGGAGGCATTTCACATGTCACTCCAGTAAGGTAATTACATGGAAGGAGATTTGTTACAGTGTGTCACCACAGTAGTAAGGAGATTACATGTGGAGGAGATTTGTTACAGTGTGTCACCACAGTAGTAAGGAGATTACATGAGGAGGAGGTTTGTTACAGTGTGTCACCACAATAGTAAGGAGATTACATGAGGAGGAGGTTTGTTACAGTGTGTCACCCCAGTAAGGTAATTACATGGAAGGAGATTTGTTACAGTGTGTCACCACAGTAGTAAGGAGATTACATGAGGAGGAGATTTGTTACAGTGTGTCACCACAGTAGTAAGGAGATTACATGAGGAGGAGGTTTGTTACAGTGTGTCACCCCAGTAGTATGGAGATTACTTGAGGAGGAGGTTTGTTACAGTGTGTCACCACAGTAGTAAGGAGATTACATGAGGAGGAGGTTTGTTACAGTGTGTCAACCCAGTAAGGTAATCACATGGAAGGAGATTTGTTACAGTGTGTCACCCCAGTATTAAGGAGATTACATGAGGAGGAGGTTTGTTACAGTGTGTAACCCCAGTAGTAAGGAGATTATATGAGGAGGAGGTTTGTTACAGTGTGTCGCCCCAGTAGTAAAGAGATTACATGAGGAGGAGGTTTGTTACAGTTTGTCACCCCAGTAGTATGGAGATTACATGCAGAGGAGGTTTGTTACAGTGTGTCACCCCAGTAGTAATGAGATTACATGAGGAGGAGGTTTGTTACAGTGTGTCACCCCAGTAGTAAAGAGATTACATGAGGAGGAGGTTTGTTACAGTGTGTCACCCCAGTAGTAAGGAGATTACATGAGGAGGAGGTTTGTTACAGTGTGTCACCCCAGTAGTAAGGAGATTACATGAGGAGGAGGTTTGTTACAGTGTGTAACCCCAGTAGTAAGGAGATTACATGGGGTTGGGAATTTGTTACATTGTGTCACCACAGTAGTAAGGAGATTACATGAGGAGGAGGTTTGTTACAGTGACAACACCCTCCTATTCCTGAGATATGATGGTTTACAATTTGTCTGACAATTCAGGGAATCAGTCAAATGGGCAGGATTATACAGTAAGGGTATGTGAATGTTGTACATTAAGGGATGTGTATGCCCTTACTGTATAATCCACCAATCCCCTGATATTTACTCCTATTATTAAAATTAAGTTCACACCCATCTAACTGATTTCTTGAATTTTCAGACAAACTATAAACCCTCAGATCTCTTGAACAGGAGGGCGTATCAAGAAACTGTAAAAAAAGGTCTGTGATCAAGGCGCCCTAGGCTATTTGGTGATAATACTCTCTAATTTTTTGGGAGGGTTGGCCACAGGTAACAGGTTGGCCTCTTTAATGGGTCATTTTCAATTCTAAAATGTCTTCATTTAATACTAGAAGTGAAGGGAAATGTGTAACTTTCAATGATTTATGAAGTATGTGAGGGCTAAGCCCAGTTTTATAAGAGGAAATCAGGGCGACTATCATCTTAGATATAAGTGAATTCTGTGATCTTGGACTATCTTGGATTTCTGATCTACACCCTGTTCCAAATTATTATGCAAATTCTATTTAAGTGTCACAAAGATTAAATATTTAGTTTTTCAGTTGAACTCATTGATGACATTGTGTCTCAGGGCTCTTTTGATCACTGAAAACAATCTTGGACACCTGTGATAATTAGATTGCCAGGCGAGCCCAATTAAAGGAAAAACTACTAATGGTGGGTGTTCCACATTATTAAAGAGAGCAACATTTTCAAGCAATATGGGGAAGGGAAGAAAAAGAATCTCTCTGATGCCGAAAAGAGGGAAATACCGTATTTATCGGGGTATACCACGCACCGGCCTATAACACGCACCCTCATTTTACCAAGGATATTTGGGTAAAAAAAGTTTTTTACCCAAATATCCATGATAAAATGAGGGTTCGTGTGTGCGCGTGTATACCCCGATATACCCCCAGGAAAGGCAGGGGGAGAGAGGCCATCGCTGCCTGCTTCTCTCCCCCTGCCTTTCCTTGGGTCTAGAGCGCTGCTGTCGGCCCTTTTCACCCCCTGGTTATCGGCACCGCTGCCCGTTCTGTCCCCCTGACTATCGGTGCCGGCGCCGATAGCCAGGGAGAGAGAAGCGGCGCTGACAGCCAGGGGGAGAGAAGGCCGGCGCCGCTGCCCCGTTGCCACCCCCCATCCCCAGTGGCATAATTACCTGAGTCGGGTCCGCGCTGCTCCAGGCCTCCGTCGTGCGTCCCCAGCGTCGTTGCTATGCACGGCGTGGCACTCTGACGTCATGCGCCACGCCGTTCAGCGCATAGCAATGACGCCGGGGACGCACGACGGAGGCCTGGAGCAGCGCGGACCCGACTCAGGTAATTATGCCACCGGGGATGGGGGGAGGCAACGGGGCAGCGGCGCCGGCAATGGGTGCCGCTGCCCCTTCTCTCCCCCTGGCTGTCAGCGCCGCTTCTCTCTCCCTGGCTATCGGCGCCGGCACCGATAGTCAGGGGGACAGAACGGGCAGCGGCGCCGATAACCAGGGGGTGAAAAGGGCCGACAGCAGCGCTCTAGACCCCAGGAAAGGCAGGGGGAGAGAAGCAGGCAGCGACGGCCTCTCTCCCCCTGCCTTTCCTGGGGGTGTATCGGCGTATAACACGCACACAGACTTTAGGCTAAAATTTTAGCCTAAAAAGTGCGTGTTATACGCCAATAAATACGGTAGTTCAATGCCTTGCAGCAGGTATATAGAGGCAGACTTCAGACAAAGGTGCCCGCTTTCAATGGCGCAGGTCACAGAAGAAGCATGGATAGGTAGAAGCAAGGGTAGTTTATTCTCCCAACATGCAACGCGTTTCACTGCAACAGCAGCTTCATCAGGCATGACAAGAATCACATGAATGGCAAATTTATCCAGAGGGTGAGAGGACACGTCAGAGTAAAAGGGGGGGGGGGAGGAGGGGAGGGGAGAGAAGGAGGGGCAGGGAAAAACAGGATGGGAGAGGTAAGGGAATAGGACTTAGACGTTCTCCTCATCGACGGGCAAATTCTAACCTTACAAATATACATACACAATATAAAAGTTTTACATATAAAAATATATGACACAATTATTAACTAAAATAAAATGATAATAATGATGATAATAATAATTAAATGGGAATGGGAAGATAGAGAACGGTCGTAAGTTTAACGAGCATTCTCTATGGTCTCATTCAGACCATGCGGTACCAAAGTGGACAGAGTAAAAATCCAATCAGATTCACGGTTGTAAATATTGAAAATGGTTAGGTTTTGAAGATGGAACAGATTCAAGTATGATTAACCGTAAAGATGTTGGGTAATTTTTGTGAACAAGGGTAAAATGACGTGACACACTATGCAGTGTAAATTGGTTCTTAATGTTGGATCTATGTTTGGACATACGACAACGCACAGTTTGAATCGTGCGTCCAACATATTGTAAATTGCAACTGCAGGATAACAAATATATTGCAAATTGGGTATTGCAATTTAAACATTGCTGAATTTAAAAAAAAATTTTGGTATAAAAAGAGGAAAATTTATCCACAAATGGATCCATCATGTTGCAACACAAGCAACAGATTTTATTGCACGGGGAGCAACACCAGGTAGAGGTAATAGCGGAAATGGATGGAGTACTTTTCAGTCTGTTGGGGGCTAATAGATTTTGAAGATTTTTGGATCTTCTGTAAGTAATGCCCGGCTGTGAAGGGACTATATCCTTGAGGATCAGATCATTCTGAATAATGTGGCAATTTTTAAAAAATATACTATGTTTACGGGGCCGCTCTATTATAACTGGTGATGAAATTATATTTGAATTTATTTTCTTTTTTATCTTTCTGTTCCGTAGTGGTAGTCAGATTTATCTGTGTTTTATTTTTTACTTTATGGTATGCCTGTGTTAATAATGAAACTGGATAACCCTTTGATAAAAAAACGTTGTTTTAGTGTTTGTGCCTGTAAAGAAAAATTGTGATTGGTGGTACAATTCTTACGGATTCTGAGGTATTGTCCATAGGGAACTCCTTTTAACCAACTGGGATAATGAGCACTGGTGTAATCCAAAAAACTATTCACATCAACGGATTTAAAGTGAGTTCTGGTATGTATCTGTCCCATATTATTAATAATTTCTAAATCCCAAAAATTTATATTTGTAAAAGAAAAATTTATAGTAAACTGTAGACCCCAAGTGTTTAAATTAAGATAATTAACAAAATCATGAGCTTGTTTTTCTGTGCCTGTCCAAAGAAAGAATAAATCATCAATATAGCGCCGGAAAAATAATATGTATGGTGAAAAGATCTGAGACTGTGCTATGAGGATGGCCTAGAATGCCCCCATAAATAAATTAGCATAACTGGGTGCGAAGCGCATCCCCATAGCACAGCCTCAGATCTGTTGATAAATAATATCATTAAATGAAAAAATATTGTGTTTGAGAATAAAGGAAATAGATTGTAATAAAAAAGATGCTTGATCAGAGTGTAAAGAATTATCTCCAAATAAAATATCCTTTATAACTTGTAAGCCCAAATCAGTATTAATATTAGAATATAAAGAACAAACATAAAGGGTTAAAAACGAAAATGATGGCGGGATATTCATTTGTTGTAACTCAAAAATTAATTGGGAGGAGTCTCTAAGGTAAGATGGTAAACAATACATGTGGCTGCAAGAATAAATCAACAAAATGGGACAAATTGTATGTACGGGAGGAAATACCAGAAATGATGGGAAGACCGGGGGTATTAACAGAATTTTTATGTAATTTAGGTAAATAATAACAATTGGGTAAAGAGAAAGAGATTTGTAGTTGATTCAGAGCACAGACGGGTTTGTGCAGATAAATGCACATTGAGGAAGATTTCGGCCAGATTAATGCATCAGATCAAGAGTACAGCTCCTAAAATACCGTTAC
Organism: Hyla sarda; assembly: GCF_029499605.1. Lineage (NCBI taxonomy): Eukaryota > Metazoa > Chordata > Amphibia > Anura > Hylidae > Hyla > Hyla sarda. The sequence continues at coordinate 87,289,220 of NC_079198.1, forward strand.
ATAGCAGCAAACAGATATTTGAAGCTGCTGGTGCCTCCGGAGTCCCACGGACATCAAGGTGTAGAATCCTCCATAGTCTTGCAACTGTGCATAAAAACCTTCCATTCGGCCACCACTAACCAATGCTCACAAGCAGAAATGGATGCATTGGTCAGAAAAATACATAAAGCCTAATTTTCAAACAGCCCTGTTCACTGATGAGTGTCGTGCAACCCTAGATGGTCCAGATGTATAGAGTAATGGATGGTTGGTGGATGGCCACTCTGTTCTAACAAGGCTGCGATGTCAGCAAGGCGGTGGTGGAGTCATGTTTTGGTCCGGAATCATGGGAAGAGAGCGGGTTGACCCTTTTAGGGTCACTGCTGTAACACTCACGGTTCAGTAGACATAGAGAGAGGGAGGAAGGCGCCTCATGTGCGGGATCAGCAGATCTTGTTAGTGGGGGTAGGGGACGGTAATTCCCAAGCCGCTTACCAAAGTTGGTTGTGCGCCCACACACAACAAGGTAAAATGCAGAAGAAATGTAGGAGAAGGTCCACTGCAGCCCTCCTGGGTAAAAGTAAAATCAAAACCAAATGACCATGGATTCAGGAGTTTGTCTGGCGCAGAGAGGAACCATCAGGCAGCCAAGAAAAATCAATGGATTTTACTTGGCTGCCTGATGGTTCCTCTCTGCGCCAGACAAACTCCTGAATCCATGGTCATTCGGTTTTGGTTCAGTAGACAGGAACACAGGAGGTAGCTGATCCACTGGACCTATGTGGCAGATAACGCGGGCCGTACCAGGCAGCGGAGTCTAAGGTGTCGCTGGTTTTCACCAGAGACTGCCACAAAGCAGGACAGACTTGCTGCGGCAGGCGGCACCCAGGTTGCTACCCCTGGCACGACTCGGCCACACAGGCAGCTGAGGAGATTCGAGGTACAGATGGGGAACAGCAACTCGTAGTCTGGATAGCAGAAGGTCAGGGCTGGCAGCAGAGGTGCGTAGTCAGGAACGTAGCAGAAGGTCAGTAGGCAGGCGGCACATGAGCAAGATCAGGAACGTAGCAGGAGGTCAGTAACAAGGCAAGGCAAAACACAGTAACACTTTCTCAATGACACAAGGCAACAAAGATCCGGCAGGGATGTAGGGGAGGAGCAGGAACTTATAGAGGAAACACAGGTTTTGTACATGATTAAGGGCATACTGGCCCTTTAAATCTTAAAGCTCAGGCGCACGCGCACCCTAGGAGTTGGGGACATACGAGCCGGAGCTGAGAGACAGGAGAGGAGGTGGCAGAGGAACGAGGTGAGTGACGAATTGGGATTCGCATGTCGGCTCTTCCAGCAATGCGAACCCCAGCTCCACCGGCAGCAAGAGAGAGTATGGGTGGCCGGAGTCCAAACCTTAACACCCGAAGGTGTAAAGATGACCTCTGCAAAGTATGTGGAGTTTCTGACTGACCGCTTTCTTCCCTGGTACAGAATTAAGAACTAAGCTTTCCGTATTAAAATCATCTTCATGCATGACAATGCACCATCTCATGCTGCAAAGAATACCTCTGCATCAATGGCTGCTATGGGGATAAAAGGAGAGAAAGTCATGGTGTGGTCTCTATCCTCCCCTGACCTTAATTCTATTGAGAACCTTTGGAGCAACCTCAAGCAAAAGATCTATGAGGGTGGGAGGCAGTTTACATCCTAACAGCAGCTCTGGGAGCTGCTGACATCTGCAAACAAATTCAAGCAGAAACTGCCAAAAACTTACAAGTTCAAAGAATGCAAGACTTGTAAAGCTGCTATCAAATAAGGGGTCCTATGTTAACCCCTTAAGGACCAAGGACGTATGAGTACATCCTTGGTCCCGCTCCCGTGATATAACGCAGGGTCCCACGGTGATTTTTGGTCACTTTTTATATCATAAGTCAGATATCAAGGATCAATAAGTCCTATCAATGGAAAAATGGTACCGTTAAATAATTCAGATCACGGCACAAAAAAATGAGCCCTCATACTGCCCCATACGCGGAAAAATAAAAAAGTTATAGGGGTCAGAAGATGACAATTTTAAACGTAATCATTTTCCTGCATGTCGTTATGATTTTTCCCAGAAGTACGACAAAATCAAACCTATATAAGTAGGGTATCATTTTAATCGTATGGCCCTACAGAATAAAGATAAGGTGTCATTTTTACCGAAAAATGTACTACGTAGAAACGGAAGCCCCCAAAAGTTACAAAATGGCTTTTTTTTCAATTTTGCCGCACAATGATTTTTTTTCTGTCTCACCGTAGATTTTTGGGCAAAATGACTGACATCCTTACAAAGTATAATTGGTGGAGAAAAAAATAAGCAATCATATGGATTTTTAGGTGCAACATTGAAAGAGTTATGATTTTTTAAAGGCAACGAGCAATAAACGAAAGTGCAAAAACGGAAAAAACCCCGGTCCTTAAGGGGTTAAAATGTAATGTGACCTTTTAAAATGTTGTTAAAAGTTTGATTAAAATAGCTTTTGATTTCAGAAAATATACTGCAAACACAACAAATGACAATTTTCAGTTCTTTACAACCTATAGTTGTACTTACACCTAAGTGTTTTGAAACTTACTGTGCGTAATAATTTGGAACAGTGTATTGTAAGGTTTTTATGTTTAAAAAAATACTGTTATCATTAGAAGGTTTGTTCAGTACAATTTGAATTGTACTCTTAAAAGTTGATAACATGAGAATTATGCTGACTGTTATTTCCATCAATTACCGTATTTATCTGGTATACCACGCACCGGCCTATAACACGCACCCTCATTTTGCCAAGGATATTTGGGTAAATATCCAAATATCCATGGTAAAATGAGGGTGCGTGTGTGTGCGCGTGTATACCCCGATACACCCCCATGAAAGGCAGCGGGAGAGAGGCCGTCGCTGCCCGCTTCTCTCCCCCTGCCTTTCCTGGGGTCTAGAGCCCTGCTGCCGCCGCTTCTCTCCCCCTGGCTATCGGCGCCGCTGCCCGTTCTCTCCCCCTGACTATCGGTGCCGGCGCCCCATTGCCGGCGCCGATAGCCAGGGGGAGAGAAGCGGCACCGGCAATGGGGCAGCGGCGCCGATAGCCAGGGGGAGAGAAGGGGGAGCACCCATTGCCGGCGCCGCTGCCCCGTTGCCTCCCCCCATCCCCGGTTGCATAATTACCTGTTGCCGGGGTCGGGTCCGCGCTGCTTCAGGCCTCCAGTGTGCATCCCCTGCGTCGTTGCTATGCTCTGCACGGCGCGGCGCACTGATGTCATGCGCCGTGCAGCGCATAGCAACAACGCAGGGGACACATACCGAAGGCCTGAAGCAGTGCGGATCCGACCCCGGCAACAGGTAATTATGCAACCGGGGATGGGGGGAGGCAACGGGGCAGCGGCGCCGGCAATGGGTGCCGCTGCCACTTCTCTCCCCCTGGCTGTCGGCGCCGCTTCTCTCCCCCTGGCTATCGGCGCCGGCACCGATAGTCAGGGGGAGAGAACGGGCAGCGGCGCCGATAGCCAGGGGGAGAGAAGATCCGGCAGCAGGGCTCTAGACCCCAGGGCAGGCAGGGGCAAAGAAGCTGGCAGCGATGGCTGTCTCTGCACCTGCAAATCCGCTGCAGTTCATTGATTTAAAGCGCCCGCTTTAAATCATTGAACTGCAGCGGCTTATTGGCGTATAACACGCACATAGACTTTAGGCTAAAAATTTTTGCCTAAAAAGTGCGTGTTATAAGCCGATAAATACGGTATTTAGGTAAATGAGAAAAATATAATTTGCATAATAATTTGGAACAGGGTGTAGTTTGCACAGTTATTATTGTGATGGGTGGATTGTAAACTCTTTCAGATCAAGTATTTTTAGCTTCTCGTTAATGTAAAATCTTTCTGCAGCCTATGCTATTGTTCTACCATAAAAAATGAGCAGTATTATTGATTGGTATGTGATTTCCTGCCAGCAAACAGCATTGTTAGCATAGACCTCACTTTCTTACAAGATACATTACTTTCCTGTTGTGAGACTATGTGATAATGCAATTTTACACTTTCTGTGTATATGTGAACAGTCAACAATTAATCATTACAAATTATATTGTCCAATATGCAAATTACTCTGATTTACTGCAAATCTCAGACATGATACATGGATTCTACCATGTCTAATTCCACATTCTAACCATGTCCAAGAAACATGTAATAGAAAATAGCTGGCTAGGGTGTTCTGGGAATAGGAAGCCAATACAGACTAGAATTTGAAAATAAAATAAAAAATAAGCCATACACTGTAATTAAAGCTTTAGGGTATGTTCACATGTATTGTATGCACTGCAGGTTCACACAGCAGAGGCTTTTGTATTGTATCTACTAAACTTACACCTACAGTGCAGATTCTACACTCTGCTGGTGGGTGCAGACTGCGCTGCCTACACAGTGTAAGGAGCATAGTTCTTCCCTCTTACGTTAGTACATTATATAGCAGTGCCTAGTGCACCTCTGGAGGAGCTAGAGGCCATCCATCAGGCAGCTACTCCAGTAGGTTCTATTTTAAGTGGAAAATAGTAGCCTGCAATATATGCGAAAACATGCAGGTTACTTAAGTAAAATAGAGGATAAAAAAGTCCTGTCTGCATGTAGCTTTGAACTTCCTTCTGGCTTTTGAAGTAATGAATAACATTTCATGTTGGAGGGGCTGAAGGGAATGGGAGTAATGTATTTTTTGGGTCTGGCTCCTCCAAGGGTGTTCTGGTAAGTAGGATGACAATATTATATCTAGTAGGCACAGTGTGTGACAGTCTTATATCCAGTGGGCACAGTGTGTGGTAGTATTACATCCAGTGGGCAGTGTCTGTCAATATTATGTCCAGTGAGCACAGTGTGTGGCAGTATTTAATTCAGTGGGCACAGTGTGCGGCAATAGTATATCCAGTAGGCAGAGTGTGTGGCAATATTATGTAAAGAGGGCACAGTGTGTGACAGTATTTTATCCAGTGGACACAGTGTATGTCAATATTATTTACAGTGAGCACAGTGTGTGGCAGTATTTTATCCAGTGGGCAGAGTGTGTGGCAATATTATATCCAGTGAGTACAGTGGGTGGCAGTATTCTATACAGTGGGTTCAGTGTGTGGCAATATTATATCCAATGGGCACAATGTTTGACAATATTATATAGATAGGGCACTGTGTGTGCCAGTTGTCACGATTCGGCTGGCTGGAGGTGGATCCTCTGTGCCAGAGAGGGATTGGCGTGGACCTTGTCGGTGGACCGGTTCTAAGTTGCTACTGGTTTTCACCAGAGCCCGCCGCAAAGCGGGATGGTCTTGCAGCGGCGGTAGCAACCAGGTCGTATCCACCGGCAACGGCTCAACCTCTCTGACTGCTGAGATAAGCGCGGTACAAGGGAGTAGACAAAAGCAAGGTCGGACGTAGCTGAAGGTCAGGGCAGGCAGCAAGGATCGTAGTCAGGGGCAACGGCAGGAGGTCTGGAACACAGGCTAGGAACACACAAGGAAACGCTTTCACTGGCACAATGGCAACAAGATCCGGCAAGGGAGTGCAGGGGAAGTGAGGTATAAATAGGGAAGTGCACAGGTGAAGGTACTGATAAAAACCCATGCGCCAATCAGTGGCGCACCGGTCCTTTAAATCGCAAATACCCGCCGCGCGCGCACCCTAGGGAGCAAGACCGCGCGCGCCGGGACAGCATAGATGGGGAACGAGTCTGATAAGCGGGTCGGGATGCGCATCACGAGCGGGCGCGTCCCGCATCGCGAATCGCATCCCGGCTGGGAACATTATCGCAGCGCACCCGGTCAGCAGGTCTGACCGGGGCGCTGCGAATAGGAGAACGCTGTGAGCGCTCCGGGGAGGAGCGGGGACCCGGAGCGCTCGGCATAACACCAGCGTTATATCCAGGGAGAAAAATGTGTACCAATATTATATCCAGTGAATACATTGTAGGGTAGTGTTTTATCCAGGGGGTACAGTGAGTGGCATTTCTATATTAAGTGGGCACAATGAGTTGTAATATTATATCTAGGGATGAACAAATCGAATCTGACCAATCCAAATTTGTTACGAATTCCAGGAAAAATGTGATTTGCAGCGAATATCACTTCACTGCGGTTTGATTGCGCAAATCACTTCATTAAACTCCATTTAGTGCAGTCCAGGCTCCAGGGCATCTAAAATGCCAGATCCACATGTGAGGACATGGGGTAAGGAATCCTGGGAAGGCGGGAACAAGGGTCAGCGGAATGACCCTGAATCGCATGCCATAATCGGCAGCCATCTTGCGGCCAATCACTTCAGCCTTTTATTGCAGAGAGAGAGAGAGGGACAGACAGCAGCTTTTTATAGCAGCGATTCACCTCTCAGTCACATCAGCGTTCTATTGCAGAGAGGGACAGAGAGCAGTTTGTTGCACATAAAAGCTTTTTTTACAGCAGCAATTCACCTTAAGCCCAAATCCAGCCAAAAAGCACTGATAGGGAAGGGAGTGAGATTGAGAGCGAAAGTGCAATTTTGGGTGTAGTACACAGCTACTGTGAGCTGCAGCACTGGTGTGTACAGCAACTGAAAAGCTAATAGTAGCCAGCCAGTTACGGTGAGCAGAGCACTAAAATCATATTGTTCTCTATTAAGTGGAACCTGTGCGCAAGCGAGAGGCTTGAGCTCCTGATATCAGATAGCAGTCGTGTCTTGACCAGCAACCCATCTGCTGCCATCGATTGGTTAATACGGCCATCCACTTCATGACACCCCCCCAGTCAACAGTCGGTGGATTCCTCAGACACAACCCTCAGTAGACATGGCCCGAGGCAGTCCTTGTCATCCCATTGCCTCTGTCCTATGCCTTTCCCTCCCCCACAGAAGTATCTTATGCTGTGGGTTCAGCTCCACTATTTAGTGAGTACGATCTTCTAGAGGACAGTCAGCAGCTACTGCCCAGCCAAGTGGAAGAGACATCCACCGCTTCCTCCGCTAGGCAGGCAAGTAGTGATGAGGTTAGTGGCATGGGAGGTGGTGTTGCGAGCGTTCAGGCTCCTGAAGCAGACACTGTTGAGGAACCTGGGAGGACATCAGTGACGTGCAGACACAACTCGATGATGATGAAGCCGATCGCACTTGTGAGCCGGGTGCAGAAGGGGCTTCGTTATCATCAGGAGAAAAGGGTTGAAGGTTGCCCATGAGGCAGCAGCTGAGCCAGCAAGGTGGTAGCATGGTTGGCAGTCAGCATGGTGGCAGAAGTGGAAAGTCTGGAGCCAAACATTCCCGGGGTAGACCCCCTGCTTCGCGGAAGCCTACCTTCCCGGGAGGTAGTGGAACAGGGGTTCCTTGAGTCGGCAGCAGTAGCAGTCAATCAGAGTGGAATGTTGATGGGAAAATCAGCTACTTGGCATTATGGCAGTTTTTCATCAAGCATCTGGAGGATATTAACCTGGCCACATGCACATGTGTCAGCAGAAGGTGAAGTGTGGCCAGGGCCCTAATGTTGGCACCATTGCCCTGGATCAACATATGCAGCGTCACCATTAGGTGGCCTGGGAGAACCATGGCTCCGATGTGGTGGTCCAGCCTGCTGCATCACCCAGTGGCACGCCGCTCCCTGTTTCAGCCAGTCAAAGCTCCACTACCTCAGCCAAAGGACGCTGTGTGTCATACCCATCTACTGTCATTCCAGATGCTCCTGCTCCTCTTTCTTTGAGTCTGTCATTTCGCCAGCAATCCATGAGCAAAGTCTTGTCCAAGAGACAACAGTATGTGCCCACTCATCCAATGGCGCAGAAGCTTAATGTGCTCCTGTCTAATTTGCTGGTGCTGCAGTCCCTCCCTTTTCAAGTCCTTGAGCCTGTCGGTGTGTACCAATGTGCACGGCAGCGCCGACATGTGGAGCTGTAACTACGGTCAGGGACAATACATGTCCTTTACGGCCCACTGGGTGAATGTGGTTCCTGCACAGCCACAACTGCAACTTGGACAGGTCACGCCGCTTCCGCCTCCACGCTCTCAGGCTGTTCATCCTTTGACAGTGTCCTCATCCTCCACTGTGTCCTCAGCTTTCACTGCACGGACAAGTTTCAGTGCCCCCCCAGCATACCATGTGTGCAGGGCACAGCGGTGTCACACTGTTCTTCACATGGTTTGCCTTGGCGAACGGAGTCACACAGGGGAGGAACTGCTAAAAGTCATTCATCAAGAAATCAAAATCATGGCTTACTCCACAAAACTGGAAATGGGAACCATGGTGACTGACAACGGGAAGAACATCTTGTCTGAGCTGCGACAAGGAAACCTGAGACATGCGCCCTGCATGGCACATGTGTTAAATCTGGTTGTCAAGCGGTTCTTAGTGTTCTCGTCTGGAAGACATCCTAACAATGGGAAGGAAACTTTGCATACACTTCAGCCGCTCGTACACCACAAAGCACCCCCTCCTTGAGCTGCAGCGTCACAACGGTATCCCCCAACATAGTCGGATTTGCAATGTTTCCACACATGTGAATTCCACCCTCCATATGTTGGATCGACTATACAAACAGGGAAAAGCCATCAACGATTTCTGGATGATCCAAGCAGATAGGGGGTCTCCCCTGTGTAACTTCCATGTCAACCAGTGGAAGCTCATACATGACACCTGCCGTTAGCACAGGCCCTTTGAGGAAGCCACATTATTAGTCAGTCAACAGGATTAAGGGATGAATAACGTCACTGCACTGCTTCATCTACTACAGCACGTGTTGGAAACAATGGCTGGTCAGGGGACTGGAGACTTGGCACCTAAATCTCACGGCCACATGAGCCCTGTGGGGGCTGAACTGGAGGAGGAAGGGGAGGGGCACAGTGGGGCACAGTTTAGGTTTCGTGAGATGGGCAGTTTTTCTAGTCATCTGACAGGAGAGGAGGAGCAGGAGCAGCCAGAGGAGCTAGAGGGTCATGAGGAAGGGAAGACAGAGGACCCAGACACACCATTGCAGTATGCAGTGGAGATGGAGGCAGGGAGTCCCTCTGAGTCACTTACACAAATGGCAGGATGCATGCTCACAATTGTCACTATTCAGTGACATTCACCCTCGCTACCTGCACAAAATGGGGGCCTTTTTTAAACCCACTGAGAGGGAGGACACACTGACCTACTACAGACGTCCTACATAGTCAGTTGGCCTATGCCTATCTGCGCCATCATCCATCATCTTGCAGGTCTGACCCGAGGGTGCCCTCTGCGCTCACCTACCACTGCCATGGCTGCTGGGGAGGGGTGGCAGGAGCAGTACCAGCTACTACAGCAGCAGCTTGAGTCTACAGTCGCTGATTACCGTATATACTCGAGTATAAGCCGACCCGAGTATAAGCCGAGGCCCCTAATTTCAACCCAAAATCCCAGGAAAAGTTATTGACTCGAGTATAAGCCTAGGGTGGGAAATATATCATCCCCCCCTGTCATCATCCAGACCCCCGTCATTAACATCCTCATCATCATCACCCTGTCATCATCCAGACCCTCATCATCATCACCTGTCATCATCCCCTTGTCATCATCCCACACCCCCCCTTCATCATCCCCTTGTCATCATCCCCACCCCCCTTCATCATCCCCTTGTCATCATCCCACCCCCCCTTCATCATTCCCTTGTCATCATCCCCACCCCCCTTCATCATCCCCTTGTCATCATCCCACACCCCCACCCCTTCATCATCCCCTTGTCATCATCCCCACCCCCCTTCATCATCCCCTTGTCATCATCATCCTCTTGTCATCATCCGCCCTCAGTGGTCTTCAACCTGTGGACCTCCAGAGGTTTCAAAACTACAACTCCCAGCAAGCCTGGGCAGCCATAGGCTGTCCGGGCTTGCTGGGAGTTGTAGTTTTGAAACCTCTGGAGGTCCGCAGGTTGAAGACCACTGGGGCCTTCGACATCATCCATCCCCCTCTCACCCCCTTTAGTTCTGTACAGTACTCGCCTCTGGTCGGCGCTGGTCCGGTGCTGCAGGACTATCCGGTGGGGAGGTCGTCCGGTGGGATAGTGGTTCCGGGCTGCTATCTTCACCGGGGGTGCCTCTTCTCCGTGCTTCGGGCCCAGAATAGAGGCGTTGCCTTGACGATGACGCAGAAGTACGTTGGTAATGAACGTACCTCTGCGTCGTCGTCAAGGCAACGTGACTATTCTGGGGCCGGGCCCGAAGCGCTTAGAAGAGGCCTCCCCGGTGAAAATAGCAGCCCGGAACCACTATCCCACCGGACGACCTCCTCTCCGGACAGTCCTGCAGGACCGGACCAGCGCCGAGCGGAGGCGAGTACTGTACAGAACTAAAGGGGGTGAGGGGGGGCTGGATGATGTCGAAGGCCGCAGTGGTCTTCAACCTGCGGACCTCCAGAGGTTTCAAAACTACAACTCCCAGCAAGCCCAGGCAGCTGGGAGTTGTAGTTTTGAAACCTCTGGAGGTCCGCAGGTTGAAGACCACTGCGAGTGGAGAGTTCACTCGAGTATAAGCTGAGGGGGGTGTTTTCAGCATGAAAAATCGTGCTGAAAAACTCGGCTTATACTCAAGTATATACGGTAGTAGGTTTCTTCACCCGCATAGTAAAGCAACTCATCAGCAGCAGGTAGATCTGGAGCAGGACCTGAACCAGCAGGTGGGGGCATACCTTGACATGACCATGCCAACACACCTTGAAAATCCTCTGGACTTCTGGACAGCCGAAACTTAAATTGTGGCATCAACTAGCAGAGTTTGCCTTGGAAAAGCTGTCGTGCCTGGTCAGTAGTGTGCCATCAGAGCGCGTGTTTAGTGCTGCGGGGGCCATAGTAACCCCAAGGAGAACTCGTCTGTCCATGAACAATGTGGAGAGACTGACCTTTGTGAAGATAAATCAGACATGGATCAGCCGGGATTTCCACCCACCAATGCCTGATGAATCAGAGTAGATTGACCAACACTTCACAAATATGGATAGTGCAAAACATGTTTAAGGTGCTGCTCCCCAGTTACAGACATTCCTCCACATCAGACAACAAGTAAGTATTGAAAATATGCATTACGTAAAACTTAACTTTTAATCATATTCTTAGGATAAAATATATGCACCCCAATTTTTCTTTTTTAAATCAAACAAATGGAAAGGTGTGCAAAAAACACCATGTGCCACCTACACCACCAAGTATTGATGTGATGCAAAGGTGGAAGGGAACAACGCATGGTTCATTGTAACCGGTGGGGGTAAAAAATTCCCCTGTAAGGCCCTACTCTCACATTATTAATTCTCTTCTTGTCAAGTGTTACTCGCCCTAAAAAGGGCGGCCTCACACAGGAATCTTTCCCTATTTCCCCCTACAAACACTGCCATTTCCCAGGGTTTTTAGGTGAAAACAGAGAGTTTCCTGTGTGGGGCCACCCTTGTTATGGTGAGTAACACTTGCCAAGAAGGGAATTAATAGGGCGAGAGTAGGGCCTTACAAGGGAAGTAATTCCCATTCCTTTTGTTTGACTTAAAAAAAAAATTGTATCCATATATTTTATCCTAAGCATATTATTAAAAGTTAAGTTTTAAGTAATGCATATCCTCAATACTTACTTGTGCACACTGGCACTTTTACAAAAGGTACTGTTTTCTTCTGCCTACCTGCCTCAGCTACTATTCTGATCCTGCCACCCTCCTGATGCCACACATCTGTTGCCAATTCTCCTTTTTTTTTACCCACCTTCGTCACCGTGTACTGGTATTGCCATCTGTCGCACCACTCTGTCACCGGGTCACTTTAAGGACTCCTGATGCTGCTGCTGCGGCCACCTCCAGGCTGTCTAATTCTGCCACCATATATTCTCCTCATGCTTCCGCCACCTCCAGGCTGTTTCATTCAGCCACTATATTTTCTCCTCATGCTGCCGCCAACTTCAGTCTGTGTCATTCAGGCACTATATGGTCTCCTCATGCTGCCGCCACCTCCACGCTGTATCATTCAGGCACTTTATGGTCTCCTCATGCTGCCGCCACCTCCACCCTGTGTCATTCAGGCACTATATGGTCTCCTCATGCTGCCGCCACCTCCACGCTGGGTCATTCAGCCACTATATAATTCTCCTCATGCTGCTGCCATCTCCAGGCTGTGTCATTCAGCCACTATATGGTCATCTCATGCTTTCGCCACCTCCAGGCTGTGTCATTCAGCCACTAAATGTTCTCCTCATGCTGCCGCAAACTCCACGCTGTGTCATTCAGCCACTATATGCTGCCGCCAACTCCAGGCTGTGTTAGTCAGCCACTATGTGGTCTACTCATGCTGCCGCCAACTCCAGGCTGTGTCATTCAGCCACAATATGTTCTCCTCATGCTGCCGCCACCTCCATGCAGTGTCATTCAGCCACTATATGGTCTCCTTATGCTGCCGTCACCTACACTCAGTGCCATTCAGCCACTATGTGGTCTCCTCATGCTGCCACCACTTTCATACTGGGTCATTCAGCCACTATATGGTCTCCTCATGCTGCTACTAACTCCATGCTGTGTCATTCAGCCACAATATGGTCTCCTCATGCTGCCGCCAACTCCAGGCTGTGTCATTCAGCCACTATATGGTCTCCTCATCTTGCCGACACCTCCACACTGTGTCATTCAGCCACAATATGGTCTCCTCAAACTGATGCCACCTCCAGGCTTTGTCATTGTGCAGCTCTGCGACAGTGATTCTAATAGCCACACCTCTGATATACATGTCATACTGAAAAACAGTATTATTTCACTAACCCAGCACACGCCCTAGGTGCGATACCTTGATTCATCCACTAGGGGTCCTCGGTATACTCTTCCCCTGTGAACGCGTCCTGCTCTGTCCCTCCCCGGCTGCCGTACTCCCGGTTCTCGCGTCTCTATGTGCTGCTCACATGACTTTGTTGCATGGGTGTCACATGACACCGGGATGTGGCCGCCGGCGATGGCGCAGAGCGGAGCGCTCTATACAGGTGATAAAGGTTAGTAATTCGTACATTTGCTCTGTGATTGGTTATATACTATATAAATACCCATAGTTGCTTGGATGACATCACCCCCGGATGAAGGTCAGCGGACCGAAACACGTGTAGGGGTGGCGGCATCCTGGGACTTGCAGTACTCCTCAACATCATTTGGTATGTAATAGTTTGATGTTTGTTCAGCTTTATTTTCTTTTGTGCCTATTGTGGCGATCAGTGAGTTGCACCTGCACTTTAGGACCTATGTTGTCCAGATTCCCTGCCATTTTGCACATTTAAATTCTCAGCTGCTTTACATCTTTCTGTTTACATGGTACGTTTATGAATTATATCCATTACTGCTTGACAAGTGTTTTGTCCCAGGTTTTGCCGCCTCTTTGTCGTCTATTTCTCCTGTTTTAAAATGTTTTTATTCATACACTGCTTTGAATGTGTAATTTTTTCAATAAAGATCAATTGTGTATTTTTTCAAATAGCTCCCTTCTCTTTGTTGTTTATTCAATTTTTTGGAGTCTAGTTGGCTTTTTTTCTTACACTAATAGGGCTTTCTAATGGTACAGCATCCCATCTCTCATTTGAGAAATTACTTGAGTTACTTTCCCATCGTGATGTCTGTTGTGGGTGGATGTTTGTATGTGCCCTAGGTATATACAAACCGTCTATGCATATTTTCTGTATTCTGGTGTTAAAGCAAGGCAAAGTGTTCTACACCCCTATTGAGGCTCTCTGTAGGCCAGAAATAGCAGTTTTTAATAGTGATTTGCCGCAAATAAATTCTGACCGAAACAATATTTTTTTGAAAATTCAGCAAATCGGACAAATTGAATTTTAAAAAAATTCGCTCATCTCTAAGTATATACATGGGGCACAGTTTTTGGCAGTATTATATCCTGTTAACACAGCGTGTAGCAGTACTATATCCAGCTAACACAGTGTGTGGTAGGGTTTTATTCAAAAGAGCACAGTGAGTGGTAATATTATATTCCAGTGGGAACTAATGCAATACTGCTAATGCTGTGTTGTGCGATTTACATCGTAACAAGTAATATTTATATATTTGCTGGCAACACAATTATATGCATGTATGCAGTAAAAATATTAAGGTAACACCGGGCAGGATTTGTGTGACTTATAAAAGCATGGATGAATAACCACAAAGATTACAGTATACACAATACTGAATGACAGCAGCAAGTGTCACTAATCCTGTACAAACATAAGGCCTAACAAGGAACTATCAAGGAACCAAGGTGACGAACCTCATGCGGGATCAAGTAGTCAATTATTGAGCGGTATAGTATGCTGTGGACTATATAAGTAATTAACACATAATGAACTAACACTGTGTGCATATTAATGGATACATGGCTTAGCAGGAGTTAGATTGTTTTTATGGTCTGACATTTACACATTGTTGAGACTAACAGTACTAAATTATATATGAGGACAGGAGCTAAATGGCACTTCAGTTTAATGCATATAAGGCACATGTAATAACTATAAGACCGAGGTAGCATTTTGCCTAATTCAGCTTACATTAGGTGGCAATATTATATCCAGGGGGCACAATGTATGGTAATATTATATCCAGTGGGAACAGTATGTGGCAATATTATATCTAGAGGGCATAATTTGTGGCAATATAATATCTACTAGGCGCAGTGAGTGGCAAATATTGTATCTAGTAGGCATAGTGAGTTGCAATATTGTCTCTAGTGGGCACAGTGAGTGACATTGTAATCAGTGGACAAAATCTATGGCAAGATTATATCCAGGTGGCACGTGGCCCCATGTGACAGAGCGACAGACTTTGGAGGTGAAGATGAAAGCATACAACTTTGTATTGATATGAAGTACTGTATTTGTGGGTTACTGTGCATAAAAGAATAATACAATACAGGAATATGGGTGCACTACTGTGGTAGATGTATGCAATGACATTGGCTATCCCTCAACACTGATGTTAAAATTGAGACATTCGCCAGTGTATCCTTATATGAAGGACATACCAGAGCCCGCACACCAACGCCAAGGTTTCTCAAAATGGTGCGGGACCTACGCTAATCCTACCTGTGCTTGATAAGCAAAACAGGGGCCAGTGGGCAATTACGGCAACTTCCTCCCAGATACCCTCCAGCGTGACTGAGCACACATGCAATGGGAGGAGGGAGGCAAGCTGCAAGCCCCACCTGAGTTGGCTAATATGGGTGCATAGCCTCACAGGTGCTACCTTAATGCTGCCTTGAAAATATTAAAGGCTCATTAATTTTGGAGTTTACACACTGTGTATAAAAGAATCAGTAAACAGTAAAGAAACCACAAGAAGTGAGTAAATGGTCCTTATGTTGCAGCATATCTTGCATGGTTGTCCGGTTTCCTTTAGAATATTTATGCATTGGCACAGTATGTGGCACCATTATGAAATAGTGAAGGCATCCCTAGACTGAGACACAATGATTTACTCTGTTACAGTACTCAGGACGGGACCTGGCAGATGCTTCCTGCCCAGCCAACCCTAGGGATGAGTCTCTCCCTAGCAGTGTATAACACATCTGTGTGTAGGGAGTGACATGTCACTCAAGTCAGTTGGGCAGGGAGAAGTTGTTGGGACCCGAACTGAAGACTAGTTATCAGGGTCCAGTGGCATTTATAAACTATGATTACTCTGAAATGCCTGAGAATATCAGAGTTATTCATAGTGTCCCAGACTGGTAGGGTCAGTGTTTGGGGGAGCAACTTGGGCAATTGAGGGGCCCCATGAACAGCTTTAGGTCTATACTCAAACTACTGTATTTTGCCACAATTTGTACAAAATCACGCTGAAATCATTGCGTGTTTACCATGATTTTGAGAAAATTGCGGCAAAATGCAATAGTGTATGTTTAGACCTGAAGCTTTCCGGACTGCACAAAGCCCATTTACAGCACACACAATTACATTGTATCTGCCAGGACCTGTGATAAAATATAAGTGTGTGTGTTTGTGTCGATCGGTACAATGGACATAAAAGAGGAGAACAAGTTAATAGGGGAAAGCATGAAGGCGCAGGTGCATAAAGGAGCAATGTGCAAAAATTTTTGAAATATCTGCTTTTTAAGCTAGACAAAAATGGTTGATAATGCCAGAACAAATTGGCACTAGGAATGCTTGAAAATGTGCCGGCTCCACAGAGTGCAATGCATTTCCAAGCAGATTTCGCCAAAAGAATGAACATGTTTAGACTTCCAGTGAAGTCTAGGATCTGGATTTTTGACAGCAGAACATCTGAAAATGGGAGGATGCAGCGTCAGATTTTCTGATGTCGGGATCAAACATGTCAGCTGCAAACTTTGTGTAAACTATACCCATCATAAATAGTTGGGATACTAGTCTTATTTTTACATGCCTTAAACTCTGTATGGATTTTTACTGTCTACATGGGTTGTACTGTAAATTGTCATGGAATTCAAAATCTGCAATAATCCTGCAATGTGTGAATATACCTTTAGGGTATCTTCATAGATATAAACATGACTTCCGCTCCTAAGCTGCGTCTTTTCCTATTTCCATTGAAAATTTGCATGGTAGACCATGTGGTACAGATTGTTTTATAACACAGATTTGTACATATAAATGTGGAAATGGCTGCAGAAGTAAATGACATCAGAGACATAGGCGTGCGCACGGGGTGTGCCGGGTGTGCCTGGGCACACCCTAATCAAGCCCAGGCTCCCGTCACATCCAGGGAGCGTAGGAACCGGGGGGACACATCCCCCCCAGAAAATCATGCAGGGGGACAGATCATGGGGGAATCCTCCCCAGTTCTGCCCACAGACTTTGCTGTATTATATGCTCCCTGGGTCTATTTAACCCAGGGAGGCATTCATAGCTGGTCACTCACGGCCGGAGCTTCTGAACTGTGTGCGCACACAGTTCAGAGAAGGCCGTGACCTCTTCCCAGACGCAGGCGCCGATGACGTCAATCATCAGCGCCTGCACTGTGGAGAAGAGAGAACGTGGCCCGGCTCTTCTGGAGATCGCTGCGGGGGACTAGGTGAGTTTTTTTTGTTATTTTCTTTTGTACTCTGGGATGGGGAATCGTGTGGGGTGGTGACCCCGGGGGGGCTTTTAGTCACAATACACAGTGTTACTTCACACTTACTCTACCACAGTTTTCCCAACCAGGGTGCCTCCAGATGTTGCAAAACTACAACTCCCAGCATGCCTGAACAGCCAAAGGCTGTCCAGGCATGCTGGGAGTTGTAGTTTTGCAACACCTGGAGGAACCATGGTTGGGAAACACTGCTCTACTGGACCCTTTTCACATAGACACGCTATTATGCAGTTACTTATGTGAATGTTTATTACTGCTCTTTATTTTGCAGTCCAATTATATGTGAGTTAATGTCCTTTGTATGTTTAGTTCACAAATAGAGCAACTGATGGAGTGCACGTCATACAATCATAGATGCATAGCCTCTAGTGCAGTGGTCTCCAACCTGCGGACCTCCAGATGTTGCAAAACTACAACTCCTAGCATGCCCGGACAGCCAACGGCTGTCAGGGCATGCTGGGAGTTGTAGTTTTTATATATGGGCTGTGATGTCACAGCCCCTATATAATTGGCGGCCATCTTGCCTCATTTAATTTCATCTATGCACTCAGATGGAGAGGACGGGACTGTGTGTGTGTGAATAGCTCATACCACAGCGTTACACTGCAACTGCTAGTCACATCAGCATTAGGGAAAGACAGGAGTGCAGAGTGCTTTGCTGTTACACTGAGAAGGATCATTGATAGCTAAACCTCCTATTCACGTTATTGAGCATTGCAGCAGAGAGGGGCAGATAGCTGTCAGCTGCCTCATACAGATCTCCAAGCTGCCTGAACTTTCTGAAGCATCTCATCTCCTCATTTTTCAGCCCAATTGAGATTTTTTTGCTCCACAAATCTTCTGCTGCTCAGAATTGTGTGACAGAGAGCAATTTAGGGTTTAATCCCTGGATTTTTTTTTTTTGTTGTGCTGCACTGTTGGGTCCTGCTGCTGTTCAGAAATAAGTCATATTAGTGTGGACTTTAATGCCTTTTTACCATTTTTCACCTGTTACTCTTTCTCTGTGCTAAATTCAGTGTTATACCACACGTTATACACCTGCCAGTGTATTAAAGAAACATTTTTTTTCCTGAGTACAAATACACTTAACAGTGGCCTAATCATTGCAAAGGGCCTAAATTCAAGCAAATAGCATATCATATACCACCTTTTTTTCTGTCTCTGTGCTAAATTCAGTGTTATACCACACGCTATACACCTGCCGGTGTATTAAATAAATTTTTTTTTTTCCTGAGTACAAATACACTTAACAGTGGCCTTATCATTGCAAAGGGCCTAAATGCAAGCAAATAGTGTACCATATACCACCTTTTTTTCTGTCTCTGTGCTAAATTAAGTGTTATACCACACGTTATACACCTGCCGGTGTATTAAAGAAAAAAAAGTTTTTCCTGAGTACAAATACGTTTTTTTCGGTGGCCTTATCATTGCAAAGGGCATACATACAAGCAAATAGCATACCATATACCACCTTTTTTTCTTCAAAATAAAATGTTATTAAGTTTCAAACAGTAGGCAACAGCAGATGTCAAACAGGTCATCACCGACAATTCCATAACAGTAAATGGTATTGTATAGTAGGAACACAGGCCAGAAAAGTGGAACTGTCATTTAAAAAACTCATGAAAATATGGCCCTAACGGTGTGTCAGAATAGCATGTATATTGGTAGGTATATGACATGACTAATCAAAGTAAAGCAGTATCTGAATTACTATAAACTAGAACACAATAAGTACATAAAAACTATCACATCTCTTTACTTCGTCTTGTGTATTAACCGGATATGTATACGCACCCTATTAATGACCAATTGCAATAATCCAACATAGGGAGAGGAACATATCCGTGGAAGCAAAGAAACGTGGTAACAAAACCTATCAATTACTATATGCATGGGGAGAAGAACTCTAGGTCATGCTATTTCCTAGACCTGCCAAGGTTGGTGGCAAAAGGGATGAACGAGGCTATGAATAGAGAAATGAGTGGGAGGCATAGAGGGAGAAATGAAAGTAGAATAGGGAGGAATAAGCAAAGAGGGAGGAGGGTAGGGAAAAAGATAAGGAAGCAAAGAGGTACTAGTTATGTCTGAGGACTTACCAAGTCCATCGATGAGTGTCCAAACCACTGCGTCACCCGAGGCTATCCGTGAGACTGTGAGAGGTAATGTCCTAACCATGAGGCACATGGGGATATCAAGTGCTAGAGGGGGCCAAGGTAGTCAAGGTGCGGAACATGATGCTGGGTGTATAGTTGTGAACTCCCTAGAGTTAACAAATGAACTCCATGGGAGCCAGACCTGAGAGTATATGGTCAAGTGAGCAGGTGAGTCTGCTCTTAGCTCCTCGAGCCTGTGTATTTGCGTCAATTCTTGGAACCAGGACGAAAGGGTAGGGGGAGATGTGGACTTCCAAAGTCTGGGAATTATCGTCCTAGCTGTCAGAAGCAGAAAGGAGATTAATCGGGACGAGGATTTTGGTACATTTGGGGGTAATATTGAGAGGAGTACAACTTCTGGGGAGAGCGGGAGTCTGACGGAGGTGATGTGAAATATGGTGTCTATGACTCCATTCCAATAATCAGCCAGGGATGGACATTGTAACCAAATGTGTACCATCGTCCCCCTATCTGACGAACATCTCCAACACCTGTCAGTTGTGCCCGGATAGATGGAGGCTAGGAGAGAAGGAACTCGGTACCATCGTGTCAAGACCTTGTAATTGGTCTCCTGTGCTCTGCAAGAGATTGACGTTTTATGGCAGTAATTAGGGCCTTATGCCAATCGTCATTCTGGATTGTGTGGCCAAGCTCCCTCTCCCAACCTGCCCTAAAGGGCAACGGGAAAGTTGTGGCTGTGGAGAGAAACTCGGAATAGAGAACACTGATAGTATGGGTAACAGGATGGTTAGCGGAACAGAGACGTTCAAAGTCAGTCAAAGGACGATGGAAGTTAAGGTGGTGCTTCATCGCATGATAGTAATGGTAGAGTTGTTGGTATTGAAATGATTGAGTCGGGGTGGGGCTTGTGCAAGATATAATGTCGGATAGGGGTTTTAGTGTCATCATGTTTGTCAGCAATCTCATGGTGATGCCGCTGTCTCTAGTATAGGAGAGGAAAGAGTGGGTGGAAGCAGATGGTGCAAAGGTGGGATTGCCAAATAGGGGGACCAAGGGGCCGTCACGAGGCAGAAGAGACGCACATGCCGTGTATGATCTATGAGCCTGAGTTAAGGATCTTAGAACAGGGGGTAAGGATATTCCAGGCATCAATGGGGGAGCCAGTTTGGGACGCCATAAAAATGCCATTGGGTCCGATCCTATCATGTGTCCCTCCAATCCTACCCACTGTTTATCTTTGCGGTGGTGGAAGCAATCCAGGACACGAGTCATAACCGCAGCTAGGTAATAGGATGTATAATCAGGAAAGGCCAGGCCGCCATCACACTTCCGTCTAATCAGTGCGTGTCTCGCTACTCTAGGGTGTTTGTTGGCCCAGACGAATCTGCACTGGAGCGCAGAGAGTTCCCTAAAGAAGGCACGAGGCATATGCAGAGGTATGCTTGAAAATAGGTAGAGAAGGCGGGGTAATACGTTCATTTTCAGAATATTGACTCTGCCTATCCAGGAAAAGTCCCTGCGCTCCCATCTGGACAAGTCAAGTTTGAGCAAGTGGAAAAGAGGAGGAAAGTTCAGTTTATATGTGTCACTCAGGTTGGCAAGTACCTGGACTCCTAGATATTTGAGTGACTGGGTTTGCCATCTGAAAGGGTATGATGAGCAGAGAGCGGTGATTACGTGTCCTGGAATCGTAATATTGAGGGCCTCACACTTGGACATGTTAAGTTTATAATTACTGTAAGAAGCAAATTGTTGTATCGTAGACATGAGTGAGGGGAGAGAAATAAGGGGTGAGGAGATGTACAGTAAGAGGTCGTCCGCAAATGCTGAACATTTGTAATGGCACGGCGGCACTAGTAATCCCCTGATGTCAGGGTTTGATCTGATTGCCACCAGAAGATGCTCCATACATAGCACATACAGTAGAGGTGACAGGGGGCACCCCTGCCTTGTGCCATTACAAATGTTGAACGGGGCAGATAGTTGCCCATTTATCCTAATCTGCGCTTGCAGTCGAGAGTATAGGGCCATGATGCGGGACAGCATTGTTGGACCTAAGCCTATTTGAGATAATGTGGCCGACAGAAAGTCCCAGTTCACCCTATCAAATGCTTTCTCTGCATCTAGGGAGAGAAGCAGTAACAGAGTTTTATATTTTTGGACATAATGCACTGCGGAAAAAGTACAAAGCGTATTGTCCCTTGCCTCTCTCCCCAGTACAAAGCCCACCTGATCTGGGTGCGCTAGGGACCTCATGTGAGCTGCCAGTCTGTTAGCAATTAGCTTGGCAAATAGTTTTGCATCAGTATTTATGAGGGAGATAGGGCGGTAGCTTGGACATAACATGGGGTCTTTTCCTTCTTTAGGAAGTACTGTTATAAACGCCCTCAGGAAAGATGTTGACGGGGGTTCAGAAGAGGAAATTTTGTTGAACGCTTCAAGAAGGGGAGTAGACAGCTCAGGTCGAAGTGTTTTATAGAATGCTGTCGAATACCCATCGGGCCCCGGGCTTTTCCCCGAGGGCATGGAAGCAATCGCTACCTCCAGCTCTTCAACCGTGAACGGTCTCTCCCACTCCCGAGTTGTCGTGGGTGGCAACAGGGGCAAGGCCATTGATGATATGTAATGTACTAAGGAAGGAGTTGGAGTGTCATTGGAAGCCAGGCCGGTGGGCTCAGGTAGATTATATAAATCAGAAGAGTATTGACAAAAGGCTTCCAAAATTTCAGATGTTAACTAGTGTTGCTCGCGAATATTCGCAATTCGAATATTATTCGCGAATATCGCATATTCGCGAATTTCGTGAATATAGCGCTATATATTCGTAATTACGAATATTCGTTTATTTTTTTTGTTTTTTTTTTCTTCACAGTACACATCACAGTGGTCACCCCTCTCTGCTTCCAGCTTGTGTGGTGTAAAGAAGGCTCTAATACTACTGTGTGAGACTGCCGTGCGAAAATTCGTATATGCGAAAATTAGCATATGCTAATTTTCGCATATACGAATTTTCGCGTATGCTAATTTTGTATATGCTTATTTTCGCATATGTTAATTTTCGCATACGCGAATTTTCGCACATGCGAAAATAAAACGAGAATATTACGAATATGCGAATATTCGCGAATATATGATGAATATTCGTCCATATATTCGCGAATATTCGCGAATTCGAATATGGCCTATGCCGCTCAACACTAATGTTAACGAACAAGGGGTACCTGAGTTAGGTTTAATGGAGGAAATAAACATAGAAGACCTCTTTTCCTTAAGTGCTCTAGCGAGAAGTCTGCCCGGTTTATTCCCCCATTCATAAAATTGTCAGCCAGTCAGTTGGGTGTAGTATCGATGCTGGGAGGCAAGCAACGCTAGAAGCTCACTCCTTACTCTGACAATTTCCCTAAAAACGCTATCCAGCTGTGACCGTTTATGGGTTGTCTCCAGTCCTTCAAGTTCAAGGTGGAGAGCTGAAGGTGGAGAGCTGTCTGTCTGGCCATCCTCTCCCTCTTCAGTCTCGAGCCATGTTTAATCAGAACACCTCTTAGGACACATTTCAAGGCCTCCCATTTCGTGAAGGGAGCCGAGGTGTCAGAAGTGTGGTCACTATTAAAGTGAGTGATGGATTCTTTGAGTTCCTGAAGACAGGGAGGATCAGCCAAGAGAGTGTCGTTCAACTTCCATATCGAGTGTGGCTTAGACACTGAGGAGAATGACAGGGAGCAAAAAACTGGGGCGTGATCTGAATGCGTCCTTGTGCCAATGTGCGTCTAAGTGATGGAGGGTAATAAATGGTGTGGACAGAAGATATAGTCGATTCTACTATAAACCTGTCTAGGGAAATAGTAGAACGTATAGTCCCTATCTTGTGGCCTGAGTGATCTCCACGTGTCGCTAAGTTGTAAGGTGTGCAGTCTCCTTCTCAATGCTCTAAGTTTAGCGTGGGATAAACTGGAGTGACCCGAAGATGTGTCTATTTGTGGGAAGAGGGGGGTGTTGAAATCCCCGCTTAGGAGTATGGGGCCCCTGGCGTATTCAGAGAGCACATCTAGCGTTTTGAGAAGAAATGTGATTTGCCCCTGGTTAGGAGCATATAAGGCTGCTATCGTGAGGGGCTGTCCTGCAATTACGCAATTAGTGAAAACAAAGCGTGCGTTTGGGTCAATGAGAGAAGAGGTGATATTAATCGGAAGGGACTTATGAAAAGCCAAAGATACACCTTTCGTCCTGCTTTCCACATTGACACTGTGCAGCCAATTGTCGTAATATTTGGTGGAGAGTTTACGGATGTGACCTTCTTTAAAGTGGGTCTCTTGAAGGGAGAAAATTTGTACCCTTTGTTTATGAAATGAATAGAGGACCTGTGCCCGTTTTTCAGGGTTATTAAATCCCTTTACGTTTAGAGAGGCAATCATAATGTCAGCCGCCATGGTAATGTGTTGTGTATGTAAACAACTTACCACGGGTGTCGTCGGTGGTTGGTCCCATCGATGTCCATTGGTTCGAGAGTGAGATGCAGTTGTACCTGTAAGAAAAGGGAGGGAAGAGAGTGAGACTGAGACAAGCAAGGGGAGGAGAGAGAATAGAAGGAAGACTTAGCGACCATAAGAGAATTGGCACAAGGGGACTAGGGAGAAAGGCCATAAGGGCCGAAATCAGTAACAGGACCAGCCTGATCATTACGCTAATGGGGGACAAAATGGAAGAGGCGCTAACCATGAGGCAATAAAGCTACACGTTAGGCAGGTGTCAAATATACTGTAAATTTGGAGAATATGTGAAGTATGCAGTGCTCGTCGAGCGTGGATCCATCTATAAAGTTAAATAGCAAAGAATGTAGGGCATTTGCATTATAATGAGACTGAGTCTGTAACAGTCATAACATAGTAAGGTAGAAACAATTGAGCAGGTAACGTATGGCAGGGGCAATAAGTAGGTATCTGAGATCTAAGTACTTTAACAGAAAACCATTATGTAACATAATGTGCAATTGTGTTGATCTGAATGAGACATAGTAGGAAGGGTGTACAAACAATAGTATAAGTAAATAGGGCGCAAGAGCCAGTATTCACGGGGAGGGGGGGGAGGAGGAGATCAGAGAGACATATGTCTATAAGGTCACCCCCAGTCAGGGTCGTAAAGTACGGAAGGTAAGTAACAGAGTCTACTTGGTTAAAGTCAGGCCTTGCGTTTCTGAAGATCAAATCGAGATGATGGGTCTGTTGTGGCTCTTCTCCCTGGGGACTTGAAACGGCTATCAGAGTTCACCGGGGCTGATGCCGGGACCGGAAGAAACATGCGTTCCCATTCCGGTAGAGAGGGTGTTGGGAGCTTGAATGTAGCCAAGAAAGCTGGGAGGTCATCCGGCCTTTTAAGGGTAGCAGAGGTAGTCCCGTATTTCGCTGTCAGGGAGAAGGGGAATCCCCATCTGTAGTTAATATGGGCATTCTGCAGAAGTTGCAAGAGAGGCTTGAGCGTTGCCCTCAGATTAAGTGTACGCAAGGAGAGATCAGGGAACAACTGGATTGATGCACCATTGTAACGGAGAGACTTCAGGTCCCTTGCCCTTCTCATGATTTCGTCTTTTATGAGGAAGTGATGTACTCTGCATATGACGTCCCTCGGTTTTTTAGGGTCCGGATCTTTGGCTTTGAGCGCCCTATGGGCTCTGTCGAGTTCGAGGGGAGAGTCAAGTGGGCGCTGCAGTACTTCATTGAACAGTCTCTGAAGAGTGCTAGCTATTTCTTGCGGAGGAATTGTTTCTGGGAGACCCTTGATTCTGATGTTATTTCTTCTGTTCCTGTTATCTAAGTCGTCCAGGTGTTCTATTTCCGCAGATTGTTGTATGGTCAATGCAGCAGTTATTCCTCTAAGAGATTGGATCTGAGTGTCCATGGAGGTGCGGACCGTTCCCAATTCAGTTACTCGGTTGCGGAGTTGAGAGACCTCTGCTTTCACAGGTTTGAGGTCCTGTTTCCAGGCTACCTTGAGGTCGGTAGCAAGTGCTTGCATATCCGCTTTAGTCGGCAATAAGGCGAGCAGTGCTTGTAATTCCGGAAATTGTTTTAAGGTGTTAGCCGCCGCTTCGGGTGAGGGCAGATTGGTAACTTGTGACGGTCTATGATGTATTTGGGAATGATCTGGAGTAGACATGCGCCTATTTGGGCGTCTATCTTCAGTAGGGGTATCATCAGAGGAAGAGTGTCCCGAGTGTGGAGGGATGCGCTTAGCGCACTTTTTGGGTGTCTTGAACAAGGTTTTTTTAGCAGGTGGACTGGCACCCCAATAGTCGGGAGAGTCACTGTCAGCAGCAGAGTCTCTAGGACCCTCATCAGATCCTGAGTCCATAATATCCGCCCAGTTCGTGACATCTTGTGGCGGCGGTCCAGGGACCTTTTCCAAGTACTGTTCAGGAGTTGAGGTACTAATAACCTTTTCCTTCAAGAGAGGAGAAGTAGTGTTTGAGCGAGTACGCTGTGAGTTTTCCCTGTGTCTTTTCTCCTGAGAGGGTAAAGCAGCGATTGCTGCATGACTTGCAGTAACTGTACAAGTACTTGCTGTCTGTGCACTTTGGTTTAGGGGAGACATGTCCCCTTGAAGAGGAGCTGATCCCTGAATGGCAGGAGGAGATCCCTCTGTTATAGCAGGCACACATGACGGCATCTCCCTCATGGCAGGGAAAGCTGCAGCTGGGGACACTATGGTTAGCTCCAGGCCGTGCAGGGGCTGAGCTGGTTGTGGGAGCTGTGAAGATTGCAGGGCTTGTTGAGGCATGGGAGTGGAGGGGCCTTTACTCCTATCCATAGATGGCGGGGGCAGGGAGGAGGACGCTCCCCTCTGTTCTACTGGAACACTCACATGTGCGGCGACATTTCGGCTCTCCTTAGATGGTGATCCGCTCTGGTCCCAGCGCTGCGAGGAGGGAGTCACGGGTGCTGATAGCTGAAGTGCCGGTAAGCATGTCGGTTGTGGCGCAGACATCTGCCTATCTGATGCCGCGTCCTGTGCTGGTTCACGAGGCAGCGGAGGTGGGGAGAACTCGGAGCAGGCCCGCGGCAATGAGGTTGGAGGCCCCGCTGCTGGATCCTGGGTTGGCTGCTGGCTAAAGTACGCCGCGATCGATTTCGGGTGATCCTTCGGGTGCTGTAGGTAGGGTTTACTCTTTTTGCCCCTGTGTTTCCTTCCCATAGCAGGGTAAAGGAGCCCTTATAGATGGGATCCCGGCCGGAGCTCTCACAGAACGCTGCTCATGGCCCGCGCGTCAAACCACGCCCCCACCACCTTTTTTTCTGTCTCTGTGCTAAATTCAGTGTTATATCACACATCATACACCTGCCGGTGTATTAAAGAAAATACGCTTTTTCAGTGGCCTTATCATTGCAAAGGGCCTAAATAGAAGCAAATAGCGTACTATTTAGTACCTGTATTTCTGTTTTATACCACACGTTATACACCTGCCGGTGTATTAAAGAAAAAAAAAGGTTTTACTGCGTAAAATACGCTTTTTCAGTGGCCTTATCATTGCAAAGGGCCCAAATTCAAGCAAATAGTGTACAATATACCACCTTTTTTTCTGTCTCTGTGCTAAATTAAGTGTTATACCACACGTTATACACCTGCCGGTGTATTAACCCCTTAAGGACGCAGGACGTAAATGTACGTCCTGGTGAGGTGGTACTTAACGCACCAGGTCATGCGCGGCTGATCCCGGCTGCTGATCGCAGCCAGGGACCCGCCGGCAATGGCCGACGCCCGCAATCTCGCGGGCGTCCGCCATTAACCCCTCAGGTGCCGGGATCAATACAGATCCCGGCACCTGCGGCAGTGCGCGATTTGAATGAATGATCGGATCGCCCGCAGCGCTGCTGCGGGGATCCGATCATTCATAACGCCGCACGGAGGTCCCCTCTCCTTCCTCCGTTCGGCTCCCAGCGTCTCCTGCTCTGGTCTGAGATCGAGCAGACCAGAGCAGGAGATGACCGATAACACTAATCTGTTCTATGTCCTATACATAGAACAGATCAGTATTAGCAATCATGGTATTGCTATGAATAGTCCCCTATGGGGACTATTCAAGTGTAAAAGAAAATGTAAAAAAATGTAAAAGTAAAAGTAAAAAAAAAGTGAAAAATCCCCTCCCCCAATAAAAAAGTAAAACGTCCGTTTTTTCCTATTTTACCCCCAAAAAGCGTAAAATTCTTTTTTTATAGACATATTTGGTATCGACGCGTGCGTAAATGTCCGAACTATTAAAATAAAATATTAATGATCCCGTACGGTGAACGTCGTGAACGAAAAAAAAAAAAAGGCAAAAATTCCTACTTTTTTAATACATTTTATAAAAAAAACATTTTTAAAAATTTATTAAAAGTTTTTTATATGCAAATGTGGTATCAAAAAAAAGTACAGATCATGGCGCAAAAAATGAGCCCCCATACCGCCGCTTAAACGGAAAAATAAAAAAGTTATAGGTCATCAAAATAAAGGGATTATAAACGTACTAATTTGGTTAAAAAGTTTGTGATTTTTTTTAAGCACAACAATAATAGAAAAGTATGTAATAATGGGTATCATTTTAATCGTATTGACCCTCAGAATAAAGAACACATGTCATTTTTACCATAAATTGTACGGCGTGAAAACGAAACCTTCCAAAATTAGCGAAATTGCGTTTTTCGTTTTAATTTCCCCACAAAAATAGTTTTTTTGTTGCGCCATACATTTTATGATATAATGAGTGATGTCATTACAAAGGACAACTGGTTGCGCAAAAAACAAGCCCTCATACTAGTCTGTGGATGAAAATATAAAAGAGTTATGATTTTAGAAGGCGAGGAGGAAAAAATGAAAACGTAAAAATTTAATTGTCTGAGTCCTTAAGGCCAAAATGGGCTGAGTCCTTAAGGGGTTAAAGAAAAAAAAAGTTTTTCCTGAGTACAAATACAAGTCCGCTCATCATTGCAAAGGGCATACATACAACCAAGTAGTGTACTATTTAGTACCTGTATTTCTGTCTCGGTGCTAAATTCAGTGTTATTCCACACATTGGTATACACTGGCTGGTGTATACAAAAAAAATATGCTTAACAGTGCGCTCATCATTGCAAAGGGCATACATACAACAAAGGAGTGTACTATTTAGTAACTGTTATTCTGTCTAGGGCCTATATACTTTGAAAGGACAGCCGTAAGTAATCGCCTGCTGCTGTTCTATACCCTCATAAACGCACTAAGTATGTCAGGCAGGGAAGTGCCAGGACGTGCACAGAGAAGGGGCAGAGGCCTACATACATCAGGCAGAGTTGGCAGCAGACTTGGGGCGAGTGGCAGCAGGAGTTGCAGCAATAGGCCTGAGCTCCCATTAACACCCAGCGGTCGTGTCGTTGACCCATCTCTCCTCGTCAATTGGTTTGCACACTCATCCCCATCATTACAAGCGACATCTGACAACCCCAGTCAAGAGTCGGTGTGTTCCTCAGACACAACCCTCAGTTGGCATGGCCCGGTAGCAGTTCCCGTAATCCCATTGCCTTTGTCCTATGCTGTTCCCTCTCCCAAAGAAGTATCTCATGCTTTGGGTTCAGCTCCCCTATTTAGCGAGGATGATGTAATAGAGGACAGTCAGCATCTAATGGGCAGCCAAGAATGTGAGGAGACATGCGTCCCTTGTTCCGCAAGGCGGCCAAGTAGTGATGCGGAGAGTGACGTGGGAGGCGGTGTTTCGATTGTTCAGGGTCCTGAGGCAGACACTGTTGTGGAACACGAGGAGGACATCAGTGACGTGCACACATCTTTTGATGATGATGATGAAGCCGATCGCAATTGGGAGCCGGGTGCAGAAGCCGGGACTTTATCATCATTAGGAGAAGAGATTTGCTCTTTGTCTATGAGGCAGCAAGGCGGTAGCACGGTTGGCAATCAGCGTGGTGGTGGCAGTAGTGGAAATTCAGGAGCCAAAGTGCCAGGGGGAGACCACCTGCTTCGCTGCAAGCTACCATTCAGGGAGGTAGTGGAACAGGAGTTCCTGGAGACAGCGCCATTAGCAGTGAAATAGTGCAAACTGCGGGTGGGAAAATCAGCTACTCAGCGGTGTGGTTGTTCTTCATAAAGAATCCGGAGGACCTTAGCGTAGTCACATGCAATATCTGTGGGCGGAAAGTGAAGCGTGGCCAGGGTCCCAATCTCGGCACCACGGCCCTGCGTCAACACATGATTCGCCACCATAAAGTGGCCTGGGATAACCGTGGCTCCGAGGTAGTGGTCCAGCCTGCCGCATTACCCAGTGGCCATTCGCTCCCTCCGTCATCCAGCCAAGGCTCCACCACCTCAGCCGAAGGGAGCATTGTGTCAAACCCTCCTTTTTGCGCTCCTGCTTCCTCCGCTCGTAGTCAGCCATTCCACCAACAATCGATCGGCGAAGCCATGTCCAAGAGACAACAGTATGTGCCCACTCATCCAACGGCGCAGAAGTTGAATGTGCTCCTGTCCAAGTTGCTGGTGTTGCAGTCCCTCCCTTTCCAACTGGTGGACTCTGCAGCTTTCAGGGAATTGATGGCTTGTGCCGAGCCGAGGTGGAGAGTCCCAAGCCGTCATTTCTTTGCGAAGAAGGCAGTACCAGCCCTGCATAAGTTTGTACAAGAGAAGGTGGGCCAGTCCTTGAGCCTATCGGTGTGTTCAAAAGTGCACGGCAGCGCCGACGTGTGGAGCTGTAACTACGGGCAGGGACAATACATGTCTTTTATGGCCCACTGGGTAAATGTTGTTCTTGCACAGCCACAACAGCAACTTGGACAGGTCACACTGCTTCTTCCTCCACGCTCTCGCTCCCAGACAGTTGGTCCTTTTACAGTGTGCGCCTCCTCCTCCTCCTCCCCCGTGTCCTCGGCCTCCACTGCACATCCAAATCTCTGTGGCCCTTCATCGTACCACGTGTGTAGGGCACAGCGGTGTCAAGCCGTCCTTCACATGGTTTGCCTTGGCGAATGGAGTCACACAGGGGAGGAACTGCTGAAGTTCATTAGGGAAGAAATCCGAGTATGGCTTACTCCACGAAATCTGGAAATGGGAACCATGGTGACCGACAATGGGAAGAACATTGTGGCCGCGCTGCGACAAGGAAGTGTGAACCATTTTCCCTGCATGGCACACGTGTTGAATCTGGTTGTCAAGAAGTTCATCAAGTCTTCACCCCATTTGCAAGACGTCCTGACAATGGCAAAGAAACTGTGCATGCACTTCAGCCACTCGTACACCGCCAAGCACACTTTGCTTGAGCTGCAGCGTCAGAACGGTATCCCACAACATAGTCTTATTTGTGACGTTGCCACACGCTGGAATTCCACCCTTCATATGTTGGACAGACTATACGAACAAGGAAAAGCCATCACAGATTTTTTGATGATACAAGCAGATAGGAGTTCTCCCCTGTGAACGACTGGCAGCTCATACGTGACACCTGCCGTTTGCTGAGGCCCTTTGAGGAAGCCACATTTTTTGTTAGTCGCTCATAAACGACGTAATTCCACTCCTACATTTACTCCAAAAAATTATTGAAAACATGTCTGGTCACGGCAATGGAGATGTTGCCCCAACATCAGAAGGCTACATGAGTCCTGTGGGTGATGAACTGGAGGAGGATGATGAGGGGCAGAGCGGAGCACAGTTTACGGTGGATGAGATGGCCAGTGTTTCTGGTCATTGGACAGGAGAGGAGGAGCAGGAGCAGCCAGAGGAGCTGGAGGGTTATTATGAGGGAGGTGAGACAGAGGACCCAGACACACCGTGGCAGTATGCAGTGGAGATGGAGGCAGGTAGTCCCAGTGAGTCACTGTCACAAATGGCACGATGCATGCTGAGTTGCTTGCGTAGTGACCACCGAATTGTCAAAATTCGTCAGCACGATGACTTCTGGATCTCCACCTTATTAGACCCTCGCTACCGGCCCAGAATTGGGGCCTTTTTTACACCCACTGAGAGGGAGGACAAACTGACCTACTTCAGGGAGCTTCTACGTAGTCGGTTGGCCGATGCCTATCGGCCACATGGTCCATCCACTCGCAGTTCTGACTCTGGGGGGCCCTCTGCGCTCACCTTCCACTGCCACGGCTGCTGGGGAGGGGTGGCAGGAGCAGTACCGGCTCAGTCAGCAGCAGCCTGAGTCTACAGTCGCTGATGAGTAGCTTCCTTCAGCGGCATAGTGAAGCTACTCATCAGCAGCAGGTGGACATGGAGCAGGACCTGAACCAGCAGGTGATGGCTTACCTCGACATGACCCTGCCAACAACCGTTGAAGATCCGCTGGACTTCTGGGCAGCCAAACTCGATTTATGGCCGCATCTAGCGGAGATTGCCCTGGAAAAGCTGTCCTGCCCGGCCAGTAGTGGGCCAACAGAGCGGGTGTTTAGTGTGGCCGGGGCCATAGTCACCCCAAGGTGAACTCATCTGTGAAATTAAAAATGTGCAGAGACTGACGTTTGTCAAGATGAATTAGGGATGGATCAGCCAGGTTTTCCAGCCACCAATGACAGATGGGTTTGAATAGATTGACCATGCTCCTACAACAGCATTTTCTCTATTGTGGTTGGTTATGAAACCCTCTGGGGCAGACCTGGGGATTGTATGGCCTGCTTGACACATACAGCCCTTTGATTGGCTCTGACTGGCCCGCGCTGATTGGGGGACAACTATGCTGCCTAATCTGGGGGACATCTATGCTGCCTAATCTGGTGGACAAGTATGCTCCTAATCTGGGTGACATCTATGCTGCCTAATCTGGGGGACAAGTATGCTCCTAATCTGGGGGACATCTATGCTGCCTACTCTGGTGGACAACTATGCTCCTAATCTGGGTGACATCTATGCTGCCTAATCTGGGGGACAAGTATGCTCCTAATCTGGGGGACATATATGCTGCCTACTCTGGGGGACATCTATGCTGCCTAATCTGGGGGACATCTATGCTGCCTAATCTGGGGGACAACTATGGTCCTAATCTATGGGACATCTATGCTGCCTAATCTGGGGGAAAACTATGCTCCTAATATGGGGAAAACTGAAGCTTCTGGCCTTGGGCCTATCATTTTTTGAAGTTTAGCAGTAGCTAAATACATGCTTAATGCAAATGTCAACATTGATCTTTAAATGTAAGGGGTTATGAAACCCTCTTGGGTACTGCGAATGACTGCTCCAGACTCATTCTGTGTCTTTCACAAACTACTTGCCTCCCTGGTGCCTCAGGCCTTGGGCCTATAATTTTTTGAAGTTTAGCAGTAGCTAAATACATGCTTAATGCAAATTACTAAACTGTATATTGAATAAAAGGTGTTATCAAATATATCACAATATTTAGACCTAATCCTTCAAGAGCACGTTCAAAATGTTGCTATTTTAAAAACTCGGACCAACTGATTGGCTTATTGCAACCCCTACCATGGTGCGGAAACTAAACATTCCTAACTCTAGATGTTACGGCTCTGCATACCAACATACAGCACTCCATAGGGCTGGAATGTATTGAGGTAATGTTGGTATCAGATGGAGGGATTCCTATCCCCCAGAAAAAGTTTCTTCTAAACTGCCTTAATTTGGTCCTAAAAAACAACTATTTTCAGTATAATGGTGTAACTTACCATCAGATTCATGGGACCGCCATGGGGACTCGTGTGGCATCCTCGTATGCAAACCTTGTCATGGGGGTCTTTGTAAAGACATTCATCAGGAAACAAGAACACTTCACTCGGTATGTGGAAATTTATATAAGGTATATAGATGACCTATTCATCTTGTGGGATGGATCCAATGAAGGAATTAGTAAATGTATAACCTCCATAAATAAGAATAATTGGGGTCTCTTTCTAACTGAGAATTGGTCTAGGCAAAGAATAGAATTCCTCCTAGATCTGGAGATATCACACGATGGAGAAGAAATTGCCACAGCTACATCCTTCAAGAGTGTTGACTTAAATTCATATTTGGCATTCAACAGTGGTCTCCTCAAGAAGTGGAAAACCAACATACCGTTTAGTAAATATAAACGTGTAAGAAAAAACTGCACCCACGATTCCATCTTCAAATCACAGGCTAAAGTGTAGAGAAAACGTTTTCTGGATAAAGGCTACCTAGACACTCTAAACAAAAATGAATATAAACATATGTGGTATCACCGCATGCGTAAATGTCCAAATTATTAAAATATTATGTTAATTTAACTATAAGGTAAATGGCGTAAATGTAAAAAAATAGCAAAGTCAAGAATTGTATATTTTTGGTCATTACTTATCAGAAAAAAATGAATACAAAGTGATCAAAAAGTCCCATCAAATCAAAAATGTTATCAGTAAAAACTTAAAATCATGGCACAATAAATTAGTGCAAAAGTTACTTTTTTTAATTTCTTCGCACAAATATTTTTTTTTCATTTCACTGTAGATTTGGTGGTAAAATTAGTGATTTCATTACAAAGCACAGTTTGTGATGCAAAAATTAGCGCTTATATAGGTCTGGAAGTGTAAAATTGAAAGCTTTATGTCTTTTAGAAGACCATGAGGAAAAAACGATAGTAAAAAAAAAAAAAAAAAAAATGTCCTTAAGAGGTTAAAGGATATTGAATATGTAAAGGAGGCACAGTGTGATTAGGGGCGTGACTGACAATGTGGCTTTTGGGTGCACACCAGGGACGTGCACACATAGGGTTCAAAGGGGGCTTCAGCCCCTGCCCTTTTTCGCCCTTGCTTCTTTAATGCCCCTTTTTTTTTATTTTTGCTAAACTGGTAGACAAAGGGAGTCTGCTCCCTCTATAGAGGTGCTACCTCTCTGCAGGGGTCACTTGTATAGCGCTGGCACTGGCAGGGAGATCCTCGGCTCCTTTAACAAGCCGCCCCCCCTCCTGTTCTGTTGCTGAACGATCTCGCACAGTGTAACTTCGGCTGAGTCTGCAGGGACCAGGAAGCACAGAGTCCTGCCGAACATCCAGTTACTGAAGTATTCCCTGCACCCAGCCAGCTTCCTATAAAAGTGAGTGTATTCATATATAGTGTGCAGATGTATTGTGTGAACATGTCTGTGAAGCCTTTGTGTATAGTGTGGTGTGTATGTACTGCATGTATATACACATGTATGATATATGTGTCATTATGTAAGTGTGTATATGTATAGTATTTTATGTATGTTATATGCAGTGCTGTATCTGTCACTAGGCCAACAAGGCCCAGGATTGATGCAGCACTTATCGCAGTGTTGGTCACAAATCGCATGGCGCCCCTGAAGTACACTAATGTTTGTGTATATAAGTTTTTATATTTGTCTGTAATCAGGGTGCGGCCAGCTGTGTTGGCTGTCTGGCCATGCTGGGAGTTGTAGTTTTGCAACAGCTAGAGTCACCCTAGTAGTGAAACACTGATTTATGCATGTGTGTGTATTTATCAATGTCTCACAACCAGAGTGCCTCCAGCTGTTGCAACTGCTGAAAACACTCTTGTTGGGAAACACACACACACACACATTTATATTAAGTGATGTGGGACTCCTATCATCCAACACCAGGGACATACTACTGGTGGTTGTAGTCGTGCTATGTTTGGGCGGAGGCGGGGGGGGGGGGGGTATGATTTTGAGGAGATCAAGCATATAATGGCCTATAACCAAACCAGTGTTTCCCAACCAGGGTGTCTCCAGCTGTTGCAAAATTACAACTCCCAGCATGCCCAGACGAGTTTTGCAACAGCTGAAGACACCCTGGTTGGGAAACTCTGAATCAAACATTCCCAGAACAAAATTAAAGAAGAATAGAACTACAGAAGTAATTTTTTCACGTTCATGTTTTCCTCCTCACATTCTAAAATTCATAACGTTTTCCATTTCCTACCTATATACCCATATAAGGGCTTGTTTTTTGCATCAGAAATCGTACTTTGTAATGACTTCAATCATTTCATCACAAACTCTATGGCAAAACCAGAAAAATATTTGTGGGGCAAAAGTAAAAACAAAACAGCAATTTTGTAACTTTTGGGGGCTTCTGATTCTACGCAGTGCACTTTTCGGTAAAAAATGACACTTTATTTTTATTCTGTCGGTCCATACGGTTACAAGGATACCTAATTTATGTAGGTTTTATTTTATTTTTCTACTTTAAAAAAATTATATCTACATGCACCAAAATTCGTGTTTAACCCCTTAACGACGCAGGACGTATATTTACGTCCTGCGCAGGCTCCCGCGATATGAAGCGGGGTCGCGCTGCGACCCCACATCACATCGCAACGGTCCCGGCGCTCAATGGCCGGGACCCGCGGCTAATACCACACATCGCCGATCGCAGCAATGTGCGGTATTAACCCTTTAGAAACGGTGGTCAAAGCTGACCACCGCTTCTAAAGCAAAAGTGAAAGTATCCCGGCTAGTCAGTCAGGCTGTTCAGGACCGCCGCGGTGAAATCGTGGCGTCCCGAACAGCTTACAGGACACCGGGAGGGCCCTTACCTGCCTCCTCGGTGTCCGATTGACTAATGACTGCTCCGTGCCTGAGATCCAGACAGGAGCAGTCAAGCGCCGATAACACTGATCACAGGCATGTTAATACACGCCAGTGATCAGCATAGGAGATCAGTGTGTGCAGTGTTATAGGTCCCTATGGTACCTATAACACTGCAAAAAAAATTAAAAAAAGAAAGTGTTAATAAAGGTCATTCAACCTCTTCCCTAATAAAAGTTTGAATCGCCCCCCTTTTCCCATAAAAAAATAAAACAGTGTAACTAAAAAAATAAATAAACATATGTGGTATCGCCGCATGCGTAAATGTCCGAACTATAAAAATATATCATTAATTAAACCGCACGGTCAATGGCGTACGCACAAAAAAATTCCAAAGTCCAAAAAAGCGTATTTTGGTCACTTTTTATACCATAAAAAAATTAATAAAAAGTGATCAAAAATCGTACCGTTAAAAACTTCAGATCACAGTACAAAAAATGAGCCCTCATACCGCCCTGTATATGGAAAAATAAAGTTATAGGGGTCAGTAGATGACATTTTTAAACGTATGAATTTTCCTGCATGTAGTTATGATTTTTTCCAGAAGTGCGACAAAATCAAACCTATATAAGTAGGGTATCATTTTAATCGTATGGACCTACAGAATAATGATAAGGTGTCATTTATACCAAAATATTCACTGCGTAGAAACAGAAGCCCCCAAAAGTTACAAAATGGCATTTTTTCTTCGATTTTGTCGCACAATTATTATTTTTTTCCGTTTCGCCGTGAATTTTTGGGTAAAAGGACTAATGTCACTGGAAAGTAGAATTGGCGACACAAAAAATAAGCCATAATATGGATTTTTAGGTGGAAAATTGAGAGGGTTATGATTTTTAAAAGGTAAGGAGGAAAAAAACGAAAGTGCGAAAACGGAAAAACCCTGAGTCCTTAAGGGGTTAAAATTGTCATCTTCTGACCCCTAAAAGTTTTTTATTTTTCGGCATATAGCGCGGTATGAGGGCTCATTTTTTGCGCCGTGATCTGAAGTTTTTATCAGTATCATTTTTGTTTTGACCGCTTTTTACAAAAAAAATGTATATTATAAAAAAATATGCTATATTTTATAGTGCCTTTTTTTTTTTATTTGAGCCCCTGCCCTCCAAAATGTCTCTGCACGTCCCTGGTGCACACCCTAATGCAATTTGCTGTGCACACCTATGTGGAGGCGCTTTAGGTTTAAAGGGGTACTCTGCTGCCCCAGTGTTGTGTTTTGTTCCGAAGGTTTGGAGCAGGCAGCGGGGTCGTGAGGTCACAGCCATGCCCCTCATGACGTTACGCTATGCACCCTCAATGTAGGGTCACAACCCCGCACCCAGCGTTCTAAACGAATGCCGGGTGCTGCACAGAGACCACCGGGTCTCCCCTGATATACTTTGGGTAGGGGATAAGAGGTTTAAGGGCGGAGTACCCCTTTATGTTATTGCTCTGTCTTGGTTTGAGAATGTATGGACTATTGGCAACATTGATAAGAAAACATATAAGGAGAATATATAACATATTTTTGGATAACAGTTCAAACCCAACCAGTACAAAATGAAGTTTTGGTCTCTGCACATTTTTCTATTTTACAGTTTTCTGCAGCCTGAAGGTGGGTTAAGCTCATTTTCTTACATGAGTCAGAATGCATAGAAAGCAGATTTCTATGGAATTTAATGTGTACCTCTTCCTGTTCCTCCTACTAGCAAATCCTTGTCATTTACTTCAACATAATAAGCTCCAATATACAAAAAAAGAATCAAATAGCGAAAAAGCCGGTTAGTCATTTATTAATGCATGAAATATATGTAGTTCTCCATTCTTGTCATTAATTTTTCACAAGCCGTTTCCTACTGAATGGAACTGGAAAAGGCCTAGGAAACATCATAAATACATGTAGGTTTTTATACTTCTGTCTGAGAATTAATGTGAAACATTGCTAGTCATGTCAGGCATTTTCTACTGTCAAAGAAAGATCTACATGGAGTAAGAACACATACAGACACATAGGATTCAAATGAATTGGAAAATAGTCTATGAATAAAATTGTTCTATATGGTACACCTATAATTTTGTGAAGAAAAAACAAACACAGTTGTTGTACACTGCTTTTGGAATCAACAATTTTTTTTTTTTAACTTTTTTACCCTTTCTTTGCTCTTTTTGCCCTGTTTACACGCATCCGTTTGCTTTGAGTAATAACATAATACATGCAATCTCTCTGATGACACGTGTCTCGGGAACAGTCCAGTGTATAAGCAAATCCCCATAGCAAACCTCTTCTACTCTGTGCAGTTCCAGAGACAAGCAGAGATGTCAGCAGAGAGCCCTGTCGCCAGACAGAAAAGAACAACTCAATGTCAGCAGCTGATAATTATTGGAAGGATTAAGATTTTTTCATAGAAGTAATTTACAAATCTGTTTAACTTTCTGGGGCCAGTTGATATAAAAAAAAAAGATTTTTCCTGGAACACCCCTTTAAGTGAGCTTAAGGACCGGGGTTTTTTCCGTTTTTGCATTTTCGTTTTTTGCTCCTTGCCTTTAAAAAATCATAACTCTTTCAATTTTGCACCTAAAAATCCATATGATGGCTTATTTTTTGCACCACCAATTCTACTTTGTAATGACGTCAGTCATTGTGCCCAAAAATCTACGGTGAAACGGGAAAAAAAATCATTGTGAGACAAAATTGAAAAAAAAAATGCCATTTTGTAACTTTTGGGGGCTTCCGTTTCTACGTAGTACATTTTTCGGTAAAAATGACACCTTACCTTTATTCTGTAGGTCCATATGATTAAAATGATACCCTACTTATACAGGTTTGAATTTGTCGCACTTCTGGAAAAAATCATAACTTCATGCAGAAAAATTTATACGTTTAAAATTGTCATCTTCTGACCCCTATAACTTTTTTATTTTTCTGTGTATGGGGCGGTATGAGGGCTCATTTTTTGCGCCGTGATCTGAAGTTTTTAACGGTACCATTTTTGCATTGATAGGACTTATTGATCGCTTTTTATTCATTTTTTCATGATATAAAAAGTGACCAAAAATGCACTATTTTGGACTTTGGAATTTTTTTGCGCGCACGCCATTGACCGTGCGGTTTAATTAACGATATATTTTTATAATTCGGACATTTCCGCACGCGGCGATACCATTTATGTTTATTTTTATTTTTATTTACACTGTGTTTTTTCTTTTATGGGAAAAGGGGGGTGATTCAAACTTTTAATAGGGAAGGGGTTAAATGATGTTTATTCACTTTTTTTTTGCACTTTTTTTTTGCAGTGTTATAGGTCCCATAGGGACCTATAACACTGCACACACTGATCTTTTACATTGATCACTGGTTTCTCATAAGAAACCAGTGATCGATGATTCTGCCGCATGACTGCTCATGCCTGGATCTCAGGCACTGAGCTGTCATTTGGCGATCGGACAGCGAGGAGGCAGGTAGGGGCCCTCCCGCTGTCCTGTCAGCTGTTCGGGATGCCGCGATTTCACCGCGGCTATCCCGAACAGCCCACTGAGCTAGCCGGCATGCTTTCGGTTTCACTTTAGACGCGGCGTTCAACTTTGAACGCCGCGTCTAAACGGTTAATAGCGCGCTATTAGCCACGGGTCCCGGCCGTTGTTAGAGGCCGGGCCCGAACCGCTATGACGCGGGGCCACGCCGTGGCCCCGCGTTATAGATCGGGAGTGGACACATGACGTTCCAGTACGTCATGTGTCCTTAAGGGGTTAAGGCTGGGTTTCCATGCAGTGTTTTTCCTGGTGTTTTTTGGAAAATTGGCACTGCAGTTTTTGAGCCACAGTTAGAAGTAAATCCATGAGGAAGATGAAGTATAAGTCCTTATTTTATATGTCCTATTTTGAAT
Organism: Hyla sarda; assembly: GCF_029499605.1. Taxonomy (NCBI): domain Eukaryota; kingdom Metazoa; phylum Chordata; class Amphibia; order Anura; family Hylidae; genus Hyla; species Hyla sarda. The sequence continues at coordinate 87,328,774 of NC_079198.1, forward strand.
ACACTTCTGGCTTTGGCTCAAAAACTGCAGTGACAGTTTCCACAAAAAACGCCAGAAATGTTTTTTGTGTGGAAACCTAGCCTAAAGGAGACCTCATCTAGTACTATTATAGCTCATTGCAAGCACTTTCTCCCCGGTGTGTCCCTTGCAGCATCACTATGACACTATAAATAGTACTAATACTATTTATAGTTAAAAAAACAACTTGGCTATGACACAAATCCAACCTATCACTGAATGGTATCCGATTCTAAAACATTCAATTTATTTAATTTAGAATAAAACCTTACAAAAAAACAAACAAGTAAAAAACTTAGACCAACAATTTTACAACAGGCGTCAAGGCCTAGTGCAAGACATATTGTATGCATTACATTATTTGCTTATGATGGAGGCCATCGCCTTGTCAGAACTCCATCCCTACCTTTTTAAGATATATTGTAAATTATAAGATAATTCAATAAATACAATGCGCTATTCCTTTATAACTTTGCTAAATAGTGTAGATTTTTCCTGAAAGAATTTGAAACAATATTTTGATAAAAGGCAATGAAAGGCAAGGCTGTCAACATTACATGAATCTTTTTGCAGACAATGTTATTTTCTAGAGATGAGCGAATCGAAGTTGACGAACCCGAATTTGTTCCGAATTTCATGAAAAATTCGATTTGCAACGAATACGAATGTCGCCGCGATTCTATCGCACGAATCGCTTCATTAAACTCCATTTTACAGCGTTCCAGGCTAATGGAGACCTAAGATGGCGGATCCACATGTAAGCACATGGGACAGGGGATTATGGAAGGGCGGGAATGAAGGTAGGCGGGCTGACCCTGAACCACATGTGAGATGCAGCCTATCAGTGTTCACTGACCCCTGTGATGTCACAGCCCCTATATAATCGGCGGCCATCTTGCCTCTCTTCATTTCATCTATGCACTCAGATAGAGAGGATGGGACTGTGTGTGTGTGAATAGCTCATACCACATCGTTACACTGCAACTGCTAGTCACATCAGCATTAGGGAAAGACAGGAGTGCAGAGTGCTTTGCTGTTACACTGAGAAGGATCATTGATAGCTAAACCTCCTATTCACGTTATTGAGCATTGCAGCAGAGAGGGGCAGATAGCTCTCAGCTGCCTCATACAGATCTCCAAGCTGCCTGAACTTTCTGAAGTATCTTATCTCCTCATTTTTCAGCCCAATTGAGTTTTTTTTTTTTTGCTCCACAAATCTTCTGCTGCTCAGAATTGTGTTACAGAGAGAAATTTAGGGTTCAATCCCTGGATTTTTTTTTTTTTTTTTGGTGCTGCACTGTTGGGTCCTGCTGCTGTTCAGAAATAAGTCATATTAGTGTGGACTTTAGTGCCTTTTTACCATTTTTCACCTGTTACTCTGTCTCTGTGCTAAATTCAGTGTTATACCACACGTTATACACCTGCCGGTGTATTAAAGAAAAAAAAAGTTTTTCCTGCTTACAAATACGCTTTTTCAGTGGCCTTATCATTGCAAAGGGCCTACATACAAGCAAATAGCGTACCATATACTACCTTTTTTTCTGTCTCTGAACTAAATTCAGTGTTATACCACACGTTATACAACTGCCGATGTACTAAAGAAAAAAAAGGTTTTTCCTGCTAACGCTTAACAGTGCGCTCATCATTGCAAAGGGCCTACATACAACCAAGTAGTGTACTATTTAGTATCTGTATTTCTGTCTTGGTGCTAAATTCTGTGCTATTCCACACATTAGTATACACCGGATGGTGTATACAACAAAAAAATAGTTTTTTTCTGCGTATAAATATGCTTAACAGTACGCTCATCATTGCAAAGGGCATACATAGAACCAAGTAGTGTACTATTTACTACCTGTTATTCTGTCTCTGTGCTAAATTCAGTGCTCTTCCACACATTAGTATATACCTGCTGGTGTATAAAAAAAAAAAAAAAAAAGAAAAGTGTTTTTTCTGCATAGAAATACGCATACCAGTGCACTCATCATTGCAAAGGGCATACATACAACAAAGGAGTGTACTATTTAATAACTGTTATTCTGTCTAGGGCCTATATAGTTTGAAAGGACAGCCGTAAGTAATCGCCTTCTGCTGTTCTATACCCTCATAAACGCACTAAGTATGTCAGGCAGGGAAGTGCCAGGACATGCACAGAGAAGGGGCAGAGGCCTACATACATCAGGCAGAGTTGGCAGCAGACTTGGGGCGAGTGGCAGCAGGAGTCGCAGCAATAGGCCTGAGCTCCCGTTAACATCCAGCGGTCGTGTCGTCGACCCATCTCTCCTCGTCAATTGGTTTGCACACTCATCCCCATCATCACAAGCGACATCTTACAACCCCAGTCAAGAGTCGGTGGGTTCCTCAGACACAACCCTCAGTCGGGATGGCCCGGGAGCAGTCCCCGTAATTCCATTGACTTTGTCCTATGCTGTTCCATCTCCCAAAGAAGTATCTCATGCTTTGGGTTCAGCTCTTCTATTTAGTGAGGACGATGTAATAGAGACAGTCAGCATCTAATGGGCAGCAAAGAATGTGAGGAGACATGCGTCCCTTGCTCCGCAAGGCGGGCAAGTATTGATGCGGAGAGTGACGTGGGAGACAGTCTTTCAATTGTTCAGGGTCCTGAGGCAGACACTGTTGTGGAACACGATGAGGACATCAGTGACGTGAACACATCTTTTGATGATGATGAAGCCGATCGCAATTGGGAGCCGGATGCGGAAGCTGGGGCTTCATCATCATCAGGAGAAGAGATTTGCTCTTTGTCTATGAGGCAGCAAGGCTGGCAATCAGCGTGGTGGTGGCAGTAGTGGAAATTCAGGAGCCAAACGTGCCAGGGGGAGACCACCTGCTTCGCTGCAAGCTACCATTCAGGGAGGTAGTGGAACAGGGGTTCCTGGAGACGGCGCCATTAGCAGTGAAATAGTGCGAACTGCGGGTGGGAAAATCAGCTACTCTGTGGTGTGGTTGTTCTTCATAAAGAATCCAGAGCACCTTAGCGTATTCACATGCAAAATATGTCGGCAGAAAGTGAAGCGTGGCCAGGGTCCCAAACTCGGCACCACGGCCCTGCGTCAACACATGATTCGCCACATAAAGCGGCCTGGGATAACCGTGGCTCCGAGGTAGTGGTCCAGCCGCTCCCTCCGTCATCCAGTCAAGGCTCCACCACCTCAGCCGAAGGGAGCATTGTGTCAAACCCTCCTTCTTGCGCTTCTGCTTCTTCAGCTCGTAGTCAGCCATTCCGCCAACAATCAATTGGCGAAGCCATGTCCAAGAGACAATAGTATGCGCCCACTCATCCAACGGCGCAGAAGTTGAATGTGCTCCTGTCCAAGTTGCTGGTGTTGCAGTCCCTCCCTTTCCAACTGGTGGACTCTGCAGCTTTCAGGGAATTGATGGCTTGTGCCAAGCCGAGGTGGTGAGTCCCAAGCCGTCATTTCTTTGCGAAGAAGGCAGTACCAGCCCTACATAAGTTTGTACTAGAGAAGGTGGGCCAGTCCTTGAGTCTGTCAGTGTGTTCAAAAGTGCACGGCAGCGCCGACGTGTGGAGCTGTAACTACGGGCAGGGACAATACATGTCTTTTACGGCCCACTGGGTAAATGTTGCTCCTGCACAGCCACAACAGCAACTTGAAAAGGTCACACCGCTTCCTCCTCCACGCTCTGGCTCCCAGGCAGTTGGTCCTTTTACAGTGTGCGCCTCCTCCTCCTCCCCCATGTCCTCGGCCTCCACTGCACGTCCAAACCTCGGTGGCCCTTCATTGTACCACGTGTGTAGGGCACAGCGGTGTCAAGCCGTCCTTCACATGGCTTGCCTTGGTGAATGGAGTCACACAGGGGAGGAACTGCTAAAGTTCATTAGGGAAGAAATTCAAGTATGGCTTACTCCACGAAATCTGGAAATGGGATCCATGGTGACCAACAATGGGAAGAACATTGTGGCTGCGCTGCGACAAGGAAGTGTGAACCATTTGCCCTGCATGGCACACGTGTTGAATCTGGTTGTCAAGAAGTTCATCAAGTCTTCACCCCATTTGCAAGACGTCCTGACAATGGCAAGGAAACTGTGCATGCACTTCAGCCACTCGTACACCGCCAAGCACACTTTGCTTGAGCTGCAGCATCAGAACGGTATCCCACAACATAGTCTCATTTGTGACGTTGCCACACGTTGGAATTCCACCCTCCATATGTTGGACAGACTATACGAACAAAGAAAAGCCTTCACAGATTTTTTGATGATACAAGCAGAGAGGAGTACTCCCCTGTGTAACTTCAATGTGAACTAGTGGCAGCTCATACTTGACACCTGCCGTTTGCTGAGGCCCTTTGAGGAAGCCACATTTTTGTTAGTCGCTCGAATTTCGCCATGAACGACGTAATTCCACTCCTATATTTATTCCAAAAAATGATTGAAAACATGGCTGGTCACGGCAATGGAGACATTGCGCCTACATCAGAAGTCTATATGAGTCCTGTGGGGGATGAACGGGAGGATGATGATGAGGGGCAGAGTGGAGCACAGTTTACGGTGGATGAGATGGCCAGTGTTTCTGGTCATTGGACAGGAGAGGAGGAGCAGGAGCAGCCAGAGGAGCTGGAGGGTTATTACGAGGGAGGCAAGACAGAGGACTCAAACACACCGTGGCAGTATGCAGTGGAGATGGAGGCAGGTAGTCCCAGCGAGTCACTGTCACAAAGGGCACGATGCATGCTGAGTTGCTTGCATAGTGACCCCCGAATTGTCAAAATTCATCAGCACAATGACTTCTAGATCTCCACCTTATTAGACCCTCGCTACCAGCCCAGAATGGGGGCCTTTTTTACACCTACTGAGAGGGAGGACAAACTGACCTACTTCAGGGAGCTTCTATGTAGTCGGTTGGCCGATGTCTATCGGCCACATGGTCCACCCACTCGCAGGTCTGACTCGGGGGCCCTCTGCGCTCACCTTCCACTGCCACGGCAGCTGGGGAGGGGAGGGGTGGCAGGAGCAGTACCGGCTCAATCAGCAGCAGACTACAGTCACTGATGAGTAGCTTCCTTCAGCCGCATAGTGAAGCTACTCATCAGCAGCAGGTGGACATGGAGCAGGACCTGAACCAGCAGGTGGTGGCTTACCTCGACATGACCCTGCCAACAACCGTTGAAGATCCGCTGGACTTCTGGGCAGCCAAACTCGATTTATGGCGGCAACTAGCGGAGTTTGCCCTGGAAAAGCTGTCCTGCCCGGCCAGTAGTGTGCCATCAGAGCGGGTGTTTAGTGCGGCCGGGGCCATAGTCACCCCAAGGCGAACTCGTCTGTCCACTAAAAATGTGGAGAGACTGACATTTGTCAAGATGAATCAGGGATGGATCTGCCAGGATTTCCAGCCACCAATGACAGATGAGTAGATTGACCATGCTCCTACAACAAAATTTTCTCTATTGTGGTTGGTTATGAAACCCTCTGGGACAGACCTAGGCGTTGTACGGCCCGCTTGCCACATATGGCCCTTTGATTGGCTCTGACCGGCCCGCGCTGATTGGGGGACAACTATGCTGCCTAATCTGGGGGACAACTATGCTCCTAATCTGGGGGACATCTATGTTGCCTAATCTGGGTAACATCTATGCTGCCTAATCTGGGTGACATCTATGCTGCCTAATCTGGGGGACAACAATGCTCCTTATCTGGGGGACAACTATGCTCCTAATCTGGGGGACAACTATGCTCCTAATCTGGGGGACATCTATGCTGCCTACTCTGGGGGACAAGTATGCTCCTAATCTGGGGGACATCTATGCTGCCTAATCTTGGTGACATCTATGCTGCCTAATCTGCGGGACAACTATGCTCCTAATCTGGGGGGCATCTATGCTGCCTAATCTGATCTGGGGGACAACTATGCTCCTAATCTGGGGGACATCTATGCTGCCTAATCTGGAGGACATCTATGCTGCCTACTCTGGGGGACAAGTATGCTTCTAATCTGGGGAACATCTATGCTGCCTAATCTGGGGGACAACTATGCTTCTAATCTGGGGGACAACTAAACTCCTAATCTGGGGGACATCTATGCTGCCTAATCTGGGGGACATCTATGATGCCTAATCTGGGTGACATTTATGCTGCCTAATCTGGGGGACAACTATGCTCCTTATCTGGGGGACAACTATGCTCCTAATCTGGTGGACATCTATGATGCCTAATCTGGGGGACAAGTATGCTCCTAATCTGGGGGACATTTATGCTGCCTACTCTGGGGTACAAGTATGCTCCTAATCTGGGGGACATCTATGATGCCTAATCTGGGTGACATCCATGCTGCCTAATCTGGGGGACAACTATGCTCCTAATCTGGAGGACATCTATGCTGCCTAATCTGGGGGACATCTATGCTGCCTAATCTGGGGGACAACTATTCTGCCTAATCTGGGGGAAATCTATGCTACCTAATCTGGGTGACATCTATGCAGCCTAATCTGGGGGACAACTATGCTCCTAATCTGGGGGACATATATGCTGCCTAATCTGGGGGACAAGTATGCTCCTAATCTGGGGGACATCTATGCTGCCTATTCTGGGGGACAAGTATGCTCCTAATCTGGGGGACATCTATGATGCCTAATCTGGGGGACAACTAAACTTCTAATCTGGTGGACATATATGCTGCCTAATCTGGGGGACATCTATGCTGCCTAATCTGGGTGACATCTATGCTGCCTAATCTGGGGGACAAGTATGCTCCTAATCTGGGGGACATCTATGCTGCCTAATCTGGGGGACAACTATGCTCCTAATCTGGGGGAGATCTATGCTGCCTAATCTGGGGGACAAGTATGCTCCTAATCTGGGGGACATCTATGCTGCCTACTCTGGGGGACATCTATGCTCCTAATCTGGGGGACAACTATGCTGCCTAATCTGGGGGACAAGTATGCTGCCTAATCTGGGGGACAAGTATGCTCCTAATCTGGGGGACATCTATGCTGCCTACTCCTCTATGCTGCCTACTCTGGGGGACAAGTATGCTCCTAATCTGGGGGACATCTATGATGCCTAATCTGGGGGACAACTATGCTCCTAATCTGGGGGACAACTAAATTTCTAATCTGGTGGACATCTATGCTGCCTAATCTGGGGGACATCTATGCTGCCTAATCTGGGTTACATCTATGCTGCCTAATCTGGGGGACAAGTATGCTCCTAATCTGGGGGACATCTATGCTGCCTACTCCGGGGGACAACTATGTTCCTAATCTGGGGGACATCTATGTTGCCTAATCTGGGGGACATCTATGCTGCCTAATGGGGGGGACAAGTATGATCCTAATCTGGGGGACATCTATGCTGCCTACTCTGGGGGACAAGTATGCTCCTAATCAGGGGGGCATCTATGCTGCCTAATCTGGGGGACAACTATGCTCCTAATATGGGGAAAACCGATGCTTCTGGCATTGGGCCTACAATTTTTTGAAGTTTAGCAGTAGCTAAATACATGTTTAATGCAAATGTCAACATTGATCTTTAAATGTAAGGGGTTATAAAACCCTCTTGGGTACTGCGAATGACTGCTCCAGACTCCTTCTGTGTCTTTCACAAACTACTTGCCTCCCTGGTACCTCAGGCCTTGGGCCTATAATTTTTTGAAGTTTAGCAGTAGCTGAAAACATGCTTAATGCATTTATTATTTTTGAGAAGAATGTCTTTTGGTGGTCCACGATCCTGCATTATAGAGTCTTCTGAACTGCTGTATATGCGCTTGTTTTTAAAAAACAGGTATTTTGTCAGACAATTTCAATAAAATTTTGCGTTTTTTTGGGGTGGATTGTGAAGCCCGGGTGTGTACTCGTGCATCAGCCAACTCTAGGCTGTGTCTTTCAGGCAATCTATGGGTTCCTGATGCCGCAGAGGAGGGGCCTGGGTCTGGGAATTAAAAATTTTTGGATTGCGGGTGCTACCAAAAAAGATGGACACACCCTAATCGATTCAGTGGAGCGCGCCTGCGGCCCCGGACATCTGAGGGCATAACACACCTGTTATTGCTCGATCTCAGGAGAAGGGGGGTTCATCAGCGGGAGAAGAGAGTTGCAGGTTACCCTTGAGTCAGCAAGGCGGTAGCACGGTTGGCAGTCAGCATGGTGTGGCATTAGAGGAAATTCTGGAACCAAACGTGCCCAGGGGAGACCACCTGCTTCGCGGCAGCTTACCTTTCCGGGAGTTAGCGGGTTACCAGCACCGGTCGATGAAAGATAGAGACACGCTAATCCGTTCAGTGGAGCGCGCCTGCGGCCCTGGAAACCTGAGGGCATAACACACCTGGTATTGCTCGATCTCGCAATTGATCGTGCAAAGGTAGGGGGTTATTAAAGCCTCTTGGGTACTGCTGAGGCCTACTCCTGAATGCTCCTGGTGTAATGTATGGGGTAATTAAACACTCTTGGGTAGTGTTTTTTTTTTTTTAATTTACTGATAATTTTATCGGTAATAAAATAGAATTTTCCAGAATGCTAATCGTTACACAATGGAACGCTTGTTGCGTGTGAGGAGGAGGAAAAAAAAAAATCGGACAGGGATTAACTCTGCTTCATCATTTTGGGTGAAAAAAGTCCTTTGGTGATCTGATCTTTTGGAGACAGATGCGCTTACACACATAATGAATTAGTCTTTGTAAAAAAATTTCAAACATTGTGTGGTTTATTATTTTTGAGAAGAATGTCTTTGGGTGCTAGTGTTGAACGGCATAGGCCATATTCGAATTCGCGAATATTCGCGAATATATGGACGAATATTCGTCATATTCGCGAATATTCGCATATTCGTAATATTTGTTTTATTTTCGCATATGCGAATATGCGCATGTGCGAAAGTTAACATATGCGAAAATTTACATATACATAAATGTGCATAAACGAAAATTCGCATATGCGTAAATTAGCATATGCAAATTTTCGTATATGCGAAAATTCGCACACCAGTCTCACACAGTAGTATTAGAGCCTTCTTACACCACATAAGCTGGAAGCAGAGAGGGATGATCACTGTGATGTGTTCTGTGAAAAAAAAAAACGAATATTCGTAATTACGAATATATAGCGCTATATTCGCGAATATTCGCGAATTCACGAATATGCGAATTCGCGAATAAAATTTGAATTGCGAATATTCGCGAGCAATACTATTGGGTGCATTATAGAGTCTTGTGAACTGTTGGATATGCGCTTGTTCTTACACAAAGGTATTTCTTTAAAAAAATTCTAAAATGTTGTTGTTTTCTGGAGGGGATTGTGAAGCCCGGGTGTGTACTGGTGCATCAGCCAACTCCAGGCTGATTCCTTCAGGCAATATATGGGTTCCTGATGCCGCAGAGGTGGGGCCTAGGTCAGGAAATTTCTAATTTTTGGATAGCGGGTGCTACCTATGAGAAATCTTTGTCAAAAATGTCATATATTGTGTTGTTTTTTTTTTTGGGGGGGGGGGGGGGGATTGTGAAGCCCTGGTGTGTACTCTTGCATCAGCCAACTCCAGGCTGTGTCATGCAGGCAATATATGGGTTACTGATGCCGCAGAGGTGGGGCCTGGGTCTGTTAATTTCAAATTTTTGGATAGCGGGTGCTACCAATGAGAAATCTTTTGTCAACATTTTCATATATTGTGTTGTTTTTTGGGGGGGGATTTTGAAGCCCTGGTGTGTAGTGTACTAGTGCATCAGCCAACTCCACGCTGTGCCATTCAGCCACTAAATGGTCTTCTCTTGCTGCCAACATGTCCACGCTATGTCATTCAGTCACTATATGGTCGCCTGACACTAATGCCACCACTAGGCTCTGTCATTGTGCTGCTGTGCGGCAGTGATTCTAAGAGCGATGCCGGTAATCTGCATGCTATTCTGAATAACAGTATTATTTCACTACCCCAGCACACTCCATATGCATTTTAGGACACAGCAAAGTGTTCTATACCCCCTATAGAGGCTGTATGTAGGCTAGAAATAGCCTTTTTTAATATTGATTCACTGCGAACAAATTCGGATCGAAACAAACTTTTCGGGAAAATTCGGCGAATCAGCCGAATCATATTTTTAAAAAGTTCACTCATCTCTAGTCATAGTGGTGGGTGGAAAAGTGGGTGTAGGAGGAGCAAGGGATAAAGAGACAAAAAGGCAGAATACATGAGTGGCAACAGGGTCTGGCAAAAATGTTGTTTGGGATCACAGTCTGGTTGGAACGAAGCTGGATGTGGATCCTCTAACCTGTGTGGCAGATGACTCGGACCGTATCGGGGAGCGGAGTCTAAGGTGTCGCTGGTCTTCACTAGAGCCCGCCGCAAGGCAGGATGGGCTTGCTGCGGCAGGCGACACCCAGGTCACTACCCCCGACACGGCTTGACCACACAGGTAGCTGAGCAGGCGAGGTACCGAAGGAAGAGGCAGTATTGTAGTGGAACTTAGCAGAAGGTCAAGGCAGGCGGCAAAGGTGCGTAGTCAAATAACGTATCGGGAAGGTCTGGATACACGGGTAAGGCAAACAGGCAATAGGGAACACTTAATCTCAGGCTAGGGGCACTGAAGATCTGGCAGGGAAGAGGGGGAGGTGCAGGAACTTACAGACTGGTGACAGGTGTAGGACATAATTATGGGCGCACTGGCCCTTTCAATTTTAGAGCTCCGGCACGTGTGCCCTAGGGGACGGGGACACGTGTGCCGGAGCTGAGACACAGTGGAGGCAGCAGCAGAGGAGCATGGTAAGTGAGAGGTTGGGTTTCACATGTGGATGCGAATCCCAGTACCGCCGGAAGTCGGGGAGAGAGGAACAATGTGCTCGCGGCCGGTGCATTGGTATGGCCTCACCTGGAATATGCTGTTCAGTTCTTAAATGGGGAGTTCTGGAGCTGGAAAGGTTACAGAGACGCGCAAATGAACCAAAAAGGAGCATGGAACATCTAAGCTATAAGGAAAGATTAAAAGAATTACATTTGTTTAGTCTTGAAAAGATGTGTTTAAGGGGGATATGATAAACTTATTTAAGTATCTAAATGGCCTATAAAAATATGGAAAAGACTCTTCTAGGCAAAATTCCCTCAAAACATAAAAGGGCACTCTCTCTCCATCTAGTGAAAAAAATAGGTTTAATCTCCAGGGGTGACAAGCCTGTTTTTAACCATCAGAACTGTAAATGGATAGATTAGTCTCCTTCAGAAACTGTCCACAAAACAAAACAAAAACAAACAAAAAAAAGTTACTGGCTTCAATACAGAGTTAGATACAGTCTTAGGGTATGTTCACGCTGAGGAATTTCTGCAAGCGGAATTCTGACGCTGAATTCCGTTCCGCATGAAGAATGAACATGTTCTTTCTTCATGCAGAATCCGCGTCTTTGTCCCATAGAAATCAATGAAATTATTTTTTCAGCCCGCCGTCGTTCAGTATAGAATTTAACGCAGAATTTACCTGGAATTTATGCAAAATTTGTTTGGAATTGGTGGTTGTCGTCCAGCAAAAAAATAAAATAAACAACAGTTTCCTCCTATATTTCTGCACGGAATTCTGCACAGAATTCCAGATCAATTTTGCGCAAATTCCGTGCAAATTCTGCACAAATTCCGTGCGGAATAAAAATTCTGCAGCAAAATTTTTAAGCGAGAATTCCTCGCCAATTCCTCAGTGTGAACTTACCCTTAGAAAAAAATAGTATTAATGCGTGTATAGGAATATAGAATCACATTTTCACCTCTTTATCCACTCATATCTTTTCCCTTGGTTCATCTCCTCCCCTCCTTAGTTAAACTTGATGGATATATATCTCAGATATGCTTATTATGTAAATAGGAAAGTATTTTAATAACTGGGAATCTGGCATACTGGTCAGCAAGTGACTCCATACCCTAGTGATCTGACACGACCGACTTAGACAAGGGCTAATTTTAAATGGGCATTGTCAGATTCAAAAACTTTTTCTATGTTGTTGCTGATGAAAATTAAAGACCTTTTGTAATATGGTTGTTCAAAATTTTTTAAATATATAATAAAGAAAATTACTCCTGAAAATCCCACCACTAGGGGTCACCATGCCTACCGGGACACTCCTGCAGCAGCATCAGGCTTGTCCATCAGTCATGGACAAGAGATGACTCATGGATAAGCAGACACACCAATCACCTCCAACCACCACAAGGCAGGGACACGCCCCCTACCCTGAGAGCATTTCTAACATTGTGAGCTAATGAACATAGGGATTTTTATAATGAATATAGGTGATTGAGGGATAAAAATTATGTACATGCTCAGGATTAGGTACTGAGTAACATAATGATTCTTTTTTGTGGGATCTGACAGGTACACTTTAAGCTCAAAGTGCTTAGCAAGAAAAAGTGACTTCTCATGATTTTTTTGAGCATTACAATGGAAAAATGATGGAGTTCATGAACCTATCAAAAATCTTTTCATCATATTTTAAAAGACAACATTCAATTGTTATATATGTATTGGGGTTTCCAGATTTTTTTGCACTTTGTAGAAAGAGTTTTTTCTTACAAGATGTTAAAGCTGAGTGACGTTTTTAAAGAAACCTTACATTGAAATCGTGTTCAATAGGCATACGTTTTTCTGTCACTGGCCTTCTTGTATACATTAAAGAATTATATTGATTTGATGTATTTTTTTAGGTTTTACTTTTTTTTTAGAAGACTCAAAATGTAATAACTTTCACATAGAAAGCTTTCAATGCTTTTCCGATTTTTTTCTTCTTTGGCCTTGATGAAAGGGAATGCTGATACAATCCTTTGGAATGTATGTAGTGGCAATGGCTCTACCTTACTGAATATGTTATAGTGTGATGCAGAATAGTAAGTATTACATTCTGAGTGATGACGGCAAAGGCCTGTATAAGCTATTACATTAGATATCCTTTGACAATGTCCAATAATCTTCTATACATCTTTTTTAAGATGAAGACATTCATGAAGACTGTTCATAAATGTATGCTATGTCCTAGTCTTCAAAATGAAAGATTAATGCATTTTTTACTTTTAAACATTTATATAGTGATTAACCTCATATGGATATATGAAATTATTGCTACTAAGTCATATAAAGGAATCTCCAATAAAAGGGATATTTTGTTAGACCCACATTTAGTGAAAACTTTAAAATTCAAAACATTAGAATCCAAAATACTATACCTACAGTTGAAACCAGAAGTTTTCATACACTATATAAAAAGAAACATATGCATGTTTTTCTCACTATCTAACATGAAATCAGAATAAACCAACAAATTTATATTTGCCAAATACCAGTGTAGTGGCCCTGTACCCTTGCTGTCCTGTGTGGTGTACTCTGTTGCAGTGTCCCCTGAGTCCCCCCCTTAATCTGTGTATCATAAATGGTTAACAAGTGTCTCATGTTATGTATGAGAATGTCTTCATAATTTTACAGTATATACCTTTAAATGTTGTTACCAAGTCTTGTAACCAGGGAAGGTGTCAGTGACCAGATGACTTGTTGGTGACCTATAGGACCCCTCCAAAGTCTCCCCCATATAAACCCTGGGAGGAGCTAGCTAGCGCTGTTCTGTGCTGAGTGCAGTGAAGTGTAGACTTAGAGGGTCTGGTGTCCTGAGGAGACCAAAGGCCTAGTCATGCATCCACGCTTCCATCACCAAGTGCCCCACAGGTGAACATCAAAGCCTGATAAGCTACATAAGGGGTGAAGTCTGGTCAGTCCTAGTCAAGTCAGTCAAGTCTGTCTAAATTCAGCGTGGGTCTGCAGCATTATGCCCAAGTCCACTACAAGTCCCAGTGAGCCTGCAATTCTCTAAAGTTACTGGTAACCTCCTTGGGCCTAACTGAGCTGTAAAGACTATGCACTCTGTCTGCCTCAGTAAAGCTGCCGTTGTTCCGTAACTTGGTGTCATAGTCATTATTTGCCCTGTGCCTAGCCCAGGATCCAGCGGCCATACCTCGAGTGGTGCAGAGGCAACCACGCTCTGAAGTCACAAACACAAGGGGATAATGCCATCTGCCCCTAGGGTAATAACATATGCCCTTTCATCGCACCCTCACCACACCAGAATAATGAGGGAGAGAGAGAGAGAGAATTGTTAACAACAAAAAACAAAGATAATGTACAAATGGAAGCACACCAAGGTATTTAAGTTAATCAAAAATCACAATCTTTATTGAGAGCATATATATATATATGACATAGCAAAAGCAGAAAAAATGACAGACACTGAAAGATTAAAACCATTTAAAAAGGCCCACACTGGGCCACACCACACAGACGAGACATGGTATATGTCTCATCTGAACAAGGGCTGAGATAAAAGGCGTTCTAACCAATAAAGATAAAAATGTGCAGAAACACTAGGCCTCTGCCTAGTGTTTTTAAGGCATTTTTATTACTTTCTGCAAAGTCAAAAGTTTACATACACTAGGATTACTATGCCTTTAAACAATTTGGGACAGCCTGTAAGAACCCGAGGGGTTAAACATCCCTGAGAGTTTTTGTTTATTTTTGTTGCTAGGGCTATACAACTGTGCTTCTGGTGTAATCATTTGCTTCCTATCAGAGTCCTCCTTCAGATTCACAGGAGTTTTTAAAGAAGCCTTTCACATCCAGGCTTTACCTATGAAAGAGTTTGTGTCCAGTAATTAGCATTGTGTTCTCTGTGATTCCTGATTTTTGTTATTTAATCTCAGCTTGGCTTTCTGACTTCTCTACTGTATTTGCGTCTCGGTAGCTCGACATTTCCTGTTGCAGACTCGCCTAGTTGACTTTGACTTTATTGTGTGTTTGTTTAGTATTATTTCTGTTAGTTTGTGTGCCTCCTGACTATTCCTGACCTGTGTCTGTTTTTGCAGTTTATTATATTGACTGTTACGGCCATCACTTATATTGGAAGGGACTGGCATCGTGGTTACATACCCGCTGCGTAGGGTGGATATGTACGTATCCACCCTGTCTTTGGAAGCTTCTGATAAATCTGAGGTTTATTGGCAACAACTGAGTTAATTAGAGACACACCTGTGGATGCATTTTAACCCCTTAAGGACCGGGGTTTTTTCCGTTTTTGCATTTTCGTTTTTTGCTCCTTGCCTTTAAAAAATCATAACTCTTTCAATTTTGCACCTAAAAATCCATATGATGGCTTATTTTTTGCACCACCAATTCTACTTTGTAATGACATCAGTCATTGTGCCCAAAAATCTACGGTGAAACGGGAAAAAAAATCATTGTGAGACAAAATTGAAAAAAAAAACGCCATTTTGTAACTTTTGGGGGCTTCCGTTTCTACGTAGTACATTTTTCGGTAAAAATGACCCCTTATCTTTATTCTGTAGGTCCATATGATTAAAATGATACCCTACTTATACAGGTTTGAATTTGTCGCACTTCTGGAAAAAATCATAACTTCATGCAGAAAAATTTATACGTTTAAAATTGTCATCTTCTGACCCCTATAACTTTTTTATTTTTCCGTGTATGGGGCGGTATGAGGGCTCATTTTTTGCGCCGTGATCTGAGGTTTTTAATGGTACCATTTTTGCATTGATAGGACTTATTGATCGCTTTTTATTCATTTTTTCATGATATAAAAAGTGACCAAAAATGCACTATTTTGGACTTTGGAATTTTTTTGCGCGCACGCCATTGACCGTGCGGTTTAATTAACGATATATTTTTATAATTCGGACATTTCCGCACGCGGCGATACCATTTATGTTTATTTTTATTTTTATTTACACTGTGTTTTTTCTTTTATGGGAAAAGGGGGGTGATTCAAACTTTTAATAGGGAAGGGGTTAAATGATGTTTATTCACTTTTTTTTTGCACTTTTTTTTTGCAGTGTTATAGGTCCCATAGGGACCTATAACACTGCACACACTGATCTTTTACATTGATCACTGGTTTCTCATAAGAAACCAGTGATCGATGATTCTGCCGCATGACTGCTCATGCCTGGATCTCAGGCACTGAGCAGTCATTCGGCGATCGGACAGCGAGGAGGCAGGTAGGGGCCCTCCCGCTGTCCTGTCAGCTGTTCGGGATGCCGCGATTTCACCGCGGCTATCCCGAACAGCCCACTGAGCTAGCCGGCATGCTTTCGGTTTCACTTTAGACGCGGCGTTCAACTTTGAACGCCGCGTCTAAAGGGTTAATAGCGCGCGGCACAGCGATCAATGCCGCGCGCTATTAGCCACGGGTCCCGGCCGTTGTTAGAGGCCGGGCCCGACCCGCTATGACGCGGGGCCACGCCGTGGCCCCGCGTTATAGATCGGGAGTGGACACATGACGTTCCAGTACGTCATGTGTCCTTAAGGGGTTAATGCACACCAGAAACACAATGCTTCTGTTTGTAACATCATGGGGAAGTGTAGAGAAATCAGCCAAGATATCAGGAAGATAATTGTAGACTGGTCTGGATCATCCTTGGGTGCAATTTCCAGATACCTGCAGGTGCCTTGTTCATCTGTACAAATAATTATATGCAAGTACAAACAAGATGGGAATGTCCACCCATCATATGGCTCAGAAAGGAGACAGGTTCTGTGTCTCAAACATGAACATGCTTTGGTCTGGCATGTGCATATTAACCCAAGAACAAAAGCAAAACACCTTGTGAAGATGCTGGCAGAAGCTAGTAAGATTGTGTCATTATCCACAATGAAACGAGTAATGTATCAACATGGGCTGAAAGGCCACTCTGCCAGGGAGAAGCCATTACTCCAAAACAAACATAAAAAAGCCAGATGAATGTTTTCAAATGCACACAGGAACTAGGACCTATATTTTTGGAGACATGCCCTGTGGTCTGACGAAACTAAAATAAAACTTTTTGGCCATTATGACCATTGTTACATTTGGAGGAAAAAGTGAGAAGCTTGTGAAACACGGAAACACTTGTGAAAACTGAAACACTGGTGTGACAGCATCATGTTGTGGGGTTGTTTTGCTGCAGGAGGGACTGGTGCACTTCATGAAATAGATGGCATCATGAGAAAAGAAGATTATGTGGCAATATTGAAGCAACATCTCAGCCTGGAAGTTAAAGCTTGGGCAGAAACTGGTCTTCCAAATGGAAAATGACCCAAATCATACTGCCAAACTGGTTACAAAGTGGCTTAAGGATAACAAAGTCAATGTTTTGGAGTGACACTCACAAAGCCATGATCTCAATCCTGTTGAAAATGTATGGGCAAAGCTGAAAAGGTAGGTGCGAGCAAGGCGGCCTGTAAACATGGCTCAGTTACACCAGTTCTGTCAGGAGGAATAGGCCAAAATGTATTCAAAATGATTGATCCAAGTCATACAGTTTAAAGACAATGCTACTAAATACTAATGAAGTGTATGTAAACTTTTGACTTTGCAGATAGTAATAAAAATGCCTTAAAATTTTTTTCTCTCTCATTATTCTGGCATTTGGCAAATATAAATAATTTTGGTAATCCAAATGTACCTAAAACAGGTAAGGTTTATTCTGATTTCTGTTACAGCTTGCGCTCCGGCTGCTACAGCTTGCGAATCCCGGCCTGTCACTTATCACGCTCCTCTGCCACCTCCTCCACTGTGTCTCAGCTCCAGCTTGAGTGTCCCCGTCTCCCAGGGCGCGCGCGCCGGAGCTCTGAAATTTAAAGGGCCAGTACGCTCATAATTATGTGTAACACCTGACACTATCCTCGCCTTGCCCAGTTACCCGTGTGGTCAAGCCGTGTCGGGGGTAGTGATCTGGGTGTCGCCTGCCGCAGAAAGCCCATCCTGCCTCGCGGCAGGCTCTGGTGAAAACTAGCGGCACCTTAGACTTCACTCCCCAATATGGTCCGAGACATCTGCCACACAGGTGGAGGATCCACGTTAAGCTTCGTGACAGCCTACATCCAGGTGCGTGACAGTAAGATGGCCATGGATCCAATTGAGGTACAGCTGCCAGATAACTCGAATCTTACTCTCCAGTCACATCAGTTGGCCCAGCAGGCACAGCAGCTTAACCAGCTATCTGCCATGATGCAGAAATTGCTTTCTGCCCAGCAGCAACTGCCACAGCCTCAACCTCCAGCTCCAGTACAGCCTCCCTTTGCTGAAGTCTCCTCCTGGACCAAGTTCCGTTTGTCGCTTCCAGAAAAATATGAGGGGGTCCCAAGTCCTGTCATGGTTTTGTGACGCAGTGCTCTATGCACATTGAACTCATGACGGATCAGTTCTCCACGAAACGTGCAAAGGGGGCTTTCGTCATTAGTCTCTTATCTGGAAGGGATCTGGCCTGGGCAACCCCGCTGTGGGATCGAAGTGATGTCGTCACTACTAATCTCCAGACATTCCTGACGGAATTTCGCACTGCCTTCGAGGAACCTGCTCGAGCCTTCTCTGCAGAGACGGCTCTGCTGAATCTTTCTCAGGGCAACTCCCCTGTTGGCGAGTATGCCATCCGGTTCCGAACCCTGGCGTCGGAGTTGTCCTGGAATAATGAAGGTCTCTGCGCTACCTTCAAATTAAGGATGTCCTCGCTGCCCGGGAACTGCCATCTACCTTGAACAAACTCAAACAATTGGCATCCTGGATAGATATCCGTTTCTCCGAGCGATAAGTAAGGGAATCTGCACGACCTCTGTGCTTTCCTCGTCTGGCGCCAGTTTTCCACCAACCACCACAACCTTCTTTGATGCCTCCCGCAGTGGAGGCTATGCAAGCGTACCGGTCTCACTTGACCCAGCAGGAAAGAACTCACAGACGAACCGAAAATCTTTGTCTTTACTGCGCCAGTGCAGACCACTTCGTTAAGGATTGTCCTCTGCGCCCTCAGCCACAGGGAAACATACATAGGGTTCGTAGGAGAGGCCTCCCTAGGGGTGAATTCTTCCTCTCCATGCTTAAATTTGACAGTCCAGCTTCTTCTTCCCTCCAAAGAGATCATCTCCATTCTGTCCTTCCTGGACTCTGGCTCTGCGGGAAACTTTATTGATGCCTCCCTTGTGCATAAGTATCGTCTGCCTGTGTTCCACCTCCTGAAACCCCTGTATATCTCTATGGTCAATGGAGAAAGACTGGACTGTACCGTGCTATACCGCACAGAATCCCTGTAGATGCAGGTCGGAGTCTCACATAAGGAGAACATTCTATGTACTCCCACACTGCTTGGTCTACCTTGGTTACAGCTCCATGCTCCACAGCGGGATTGGAAAACTGGAGAAGTCCTACGCTGGGGTCCACATTGTAACAGCCATTGCATCCATGTATGTGTAACTAAGTTGAAACCAACTTCTAGACCTCTGTCCGGTTTGCCTTCTTTCCTCCAGGACTTTGCTGACGTCTTCAGCGAAAAGCAAGCTGAAATATTGCCTCCACACCGTCCCTACGATTGCCCTATAGATTTACTGCCTGGCACCACTCCTCCCAGAGGCAGAATTTACCCCTTGTCTGTTCCAGAAACCCAGGCCATGGCAGACTACATCCAAGAAAACCTTCGGAAGAGGTTTATCAGGAAGTCCTCTTCTTTTGTCCTCCTTCTTTTAGAAAAAAGACGGTTCTTTGCGACATTGTACTGACTACCGTGGTTTGAATAAAATTACTGTAAAGAACCGCTATTCACTACCTCTAATCTCAGAATTATTTGATCGCCTGAGAGGTGCCAGAATCTTCTCAAAACTTGATCTTTGTGCGGCATATCATTTGATTCGTATTTGTAAAGGGGACAAATGGAAGACTGTGTTTAATACCCTTGATGGACATTTTGAGTATTTTGTCATGCCATTTGGACTCTTTAATGCTCCAGCAGTCTTTCAGGAGTTCGTCAACAATATTTTTCGAGATCTATACTCCTGTGTCATTGTCTATTTGGATGACATACTAATCTATTCGCCCAATATTTAATCTCATCGCTCCCACCTCCGCCAAGTATTCTATGCCAAACTTGAAAAATGCACTTTTGAAAAAAACAGTCTTCCTTTCTTGGGCTATATTGTTACAAGTCAAGGTCTCCAAAATGGATCCCGACAAGTTTTCTGCAGTTCTGGACTGGCCTTAACCTTCTGGTTCGAAAGCCACCCAGCGCTTCCTTGGTTTTGCCAACTACTATCGACAATTTATACCTCACTACTCTATTCTGGTAACTCCCATTGTCTCCCTTACCAAAAAGACGGCTAATCCAAAGGTGTGGACACCAGAGGCTGAAGAAGCTTTCAAACAGTTGAAGTCCACCTTTGCTTCTGCTCCTGTTTTATCTAGGCCTGATGCTAACAAGCCATTTTTCTTGGAAGTGGAGTGGCATCATCTCTTGGAAGGCTCGGTACATCCTGTCACAATTTATTCAGACCACAAGAATTTGCTTTATCTTCAGTCTGCCCATCGTCTCAACCCACGACAGGCCTGATGGTCTTTATTTTTCTCCAGATTCAACTTCTCCATCCACTTCCCTCCTGCAGAAAAGAATGTCCAAGCTGATGCTCTTTCCAGGTCTTCAGATGTGCAAGAGGGGGAATTTCTTCTCCAGCATATTATCCTGCCAGAGCATCTCATTTCTACAGCACCAGCAAGTAGAAATGTCGCAAATTGTTTGCCGGCAAACAGTTCCCGGCGAATTTTGCATGTCTTCATTCGCATCGCCGGGTGAACATATGTGAAGTTCGATCCGCCCCCTATACTTTAACATTGCAGTAAACTTTGACCCTGTGAGTCAGAGTCAGCAGACACATTACAGCCAATCAGCAGCAGTCCCTCCCTTCCAGACCCTCCTACCTCTTGCACGGATGCCATTTTAGCCTCATTCAGCATGCTGAAGGCTTAGGAAGTGGAGGGTTAGAGAAGCTGCTCCTGCTGTATAGGGAAAGCGATAGCTAGGTTGCTGCTAGGTGGTGTATTCAGGGTCCAGTTTACTCCTAAAGCACTAGTGTAACATCTGCTTTAAGGACAGCACCCAAAAAAGCCCTTTTTAGGGCTGAAAGATATCAGTCCTGGTTGGGAGGGAACCGCTTGTTAAAAGGGGTACTCCAGAATAAAACTTAAGTTCCTTCAAGCAACTATCTACTACAATATTCAAAGGGCTGAAAGATATCAGTCCGTGAGTCTTGCAACAGCTGGAGGCACCCTGGTTGGGAGGGAACCGCTGGTTAAAAGGGGTACTCCAGAATCAAACTTAAGTTCCTTCAAGCAACTAACTACTATAGTATTCAAAGGGCTGAAATATATCAGTCCGTGTGTTTTGCAACAGCTGTAGGCCCCCTGGTTGGGCACCACTGCTTAAAAGGGGAACTCCGCTGGCAAGCTTTTTTTCTTTAAAGCAACTAACTACTACAGTATTCAAAGGACTGAAATATATCAGTCCGTGTGTTTTGCAACAGCTGGAGGCACCCTGGTTGGGGACCACTGCATAAAAGGGGAACTCCGCTGGCAAGTTTTTTTGCTCATTGTCACACTAGTGCAAATCACATTAGGTGTGACAGTTGTGCAAATTAAAAAAAAAAAAAAAAACTTTTTTGGCTGTTAAATAAAATCAGTCATCACTGTCAGTTCACGTCACAGTTGCCAGTTTTCCTGCCTGCAGGGCAAATTGTGTCACCCTAGTGCAAATCACATTAGGTGTGACAGTTATGCAAATAAAAAAAAAAAACTTTTTGGGCTGTTAAATAAAATCAGTCGTCATTGTAAGTTCACGTCACAGTTGCCATTTTTCCTGCCTGCAGGGCAAATTGTGTCACCCTAGTGCAAATCACATTAGGTGTGACAGTTGTGCAAATAAAAAAAAAATACCTTTTTTGGCTGTTAAATAAAATCAGCCGTCACTGTTAGTTCACGTCACGGTTGCCATTTTTCCGGCCTCCAGGGCAAATTGTGTCACCCTAGTGCAAATCACATTAGGTGTGACAGTTGTGCAAATAAAAAAAAAAAAACTTTTTTGGCTGTTAAATAAAATCAGTCATCACTGTCAGTTCACGTCACAGTTGCCAGTTTTCCTGCCTGCAGGGCAAATTATGTCACCCTAGTGCAAATCACATTAGGTGTGACAGTTATGCAAATTAAAAAAAACAAAAAAACTTTTTGGGCTGTTAAATAAAATCAGTCGTCATTGTAAGTTCACGTCACAGTTGCCATTTTTCCTGCCTGCAGGGCAAATTGTGTCACCCTAGTGCAAATCACATTAGGTGTGACAGTTGTGCAAATAAAAAAAAAATACCTTTTTTGGCTGTTAAATAAAATCAGCCGTCACTGTTAGTTCACGTCACGGTTGCCATTTTTCCGGCCTCCAGGGCAAATTGTGTCACCCTTGTGCAAATCACATTAGGTGTGACAGTTGTGCAAATTAAAAAAAAAAAAAACTTTTTTGGCTGTTAAATAAAATCAGTTGTCACTGTTAGTTCACGTCACAGTTGCCATTTTTCCTACCTGCAGGGCAAATTGTGTCACATTAGGTGTGACAGTTGTGCAAATTAAAAAAAATACCTTTTTTGGCTGTTAAATAAATTCAGTTGTCACTGTTAGTTCACGTCACAGTTGCCATTTTTCTTGCCACCTTAGTGCAAATCACATTAGGTGTGACAGTTGTGCAAATTAAAAAAATATATATGTTTTTTTGGATGCTAAATAAAATCAGTCGTCACTGTTAGTTCACGTCACAGTTGCCATTTTTCTTGCCTGCAGGGCAAATTGTGTCACCCTACTGCAAATCACATTAGGTGTGACACTTGTGCAAATTTAACAAAAAAAATGACAGGCAGAGGAAGGCCACCCCGCAGGGGCCGTCGTGGTGCTTGGATTCCCTTTGGCCCTAGAATGGCCAGTGTTCAGAGGCCACGTACCCTGAACCCCCAAAATTTTGAGGACTTAGTTGACTGACTATCACAAGACACCCAATCTACTACTAAAGTTTCCGCTCGGAACCTTGACGCACCGTCCTTCTCCTCCTCTAGCTGAGCTTCGGGCACCTCTCATGCCACCACTTGCCCGCCTGCCACCACCACCAACACTAGCACCACAGCAGCTTTACTTGATCCGTCAGAGGAGTTATTTACACATCAGTTTGAAGACATGAGTGATGCACAACCATTATTGCCAGAGGATGTAGTTAACAGGGATATGTCTCAGTCAGGCAGCATTACACACATGGACGTACGGTGTGATGATGATGTTGTACCGCTGCTGCTTCCTTTCTTGAGGTGTCAGATAGTGGTGAAGGTGTTGATTATGACGATGTGTCCGTGGATGCCACGTGGGTGCCCGCTAGAAGAGAAGAAGAGGGGGAAAGTTCAGATGGGGAGACAGAGAGGAGGAGGAGACGAGTTGGAAGCAGGGGGAGGTCGTCGCAAGGAGCTAGTGGCACAGTCAGACAGCATGCATCGGCACCCGGGGTCAGCCAGACGGGACGCCAATCAACGCATGCTGTTGCCACCACCAGAATGCCGTCATCGCAGAGCTCAGCAGTGTGGCATTTTTTTGTGTGTCTGCCTCTGACAACAGCGAGGCCATTTGCAACCTGTGCCAGAAGAAACTGAGTCGTGGGAAGTCCAACACCCACCTAGCCAGAACTGCTTTGCGAAGGCACATGATGTCACATCACAAACGCCTATGGGATCAACACATCAGTACAAGCAGCACACAAAGTCAAAGCCACCATCCTCCTCCTGGTCCAGTATCTTCAGCCAGATCAACCACTGCTGCCCTCCTTGCCCCCTCTCAACCATCCGCCTCTCCATCTCTCGCCTTGAGCAGTTCCTGCTCATCTGCCCACAGTCAGGTGTCTGTCAAGGAGATGTTTGAGTGCAAGAAGACAATGTCTCAAAGTCACCCCCTAGCCCGGCGTCTGACAGCTAGCTTGTCGGAACTGCTAGCCCGCCAGCTTTTACAATACAAGCTGGTGGAGTCTGAGGCCTTTAAAAAATTTGTAGCCATTGGGACACCGAAGTAGAAGGTGCCCGGACGAATTTCTTTTTGCAAAAAAGGCAATCCCCAACCTTTACTCCATTGTGCAAAAGGAAATTATGGCATGTCTGGCACACTGTGTAGGGGCAAGGGTCCATCTGACACCTGATACCTGGTCTGCAAAGCATGGTCAGGGCAGGTATATCACCTACACTGCTCATTGGGTAAACCTGGTGACGGCTGCCAAGTATGGAATGCGTGGCTCTGCAGAGGAGTTGGTGACACCACCACGACATGCAGGCAGGCCTGCTGCCACCTCCTCTACTCCTCCACATCACCGGCACCCCCCCAGCTCCCCAGGTGCTATTCCACATCCCGGATACGGCAGTGTCACGCCATCTTGGGGTTGACTTGCCTCAAAGCGGAGAGTCACACCGCACCAGCACTCCTGTCGGCCCTGAACACACAGGTGGACCAGTGGCTGACTCCCCACCAACTGGAGATCGGCAAGGTGGTTTGTGACAACGGAACAAATTTGTTGTCATTTAAGGCATTCCTACATGGCCATGGCACACTTGTCAGATATCCAGCAGGAAAACAACATCCCAGTGAGGCGCTTGATTTGCGACAGCCCGACACGTTGGAATTCAACACTCTTAATGTTGGACCGCCTGCTCCAACAAGAAAAAGCCGTCAACAAATATTTGTATGACCGGGGTGCAAGGACATCATCTGCGGAGCTGGGAATTTTTTTGCCACGTTACTGGAGGCTCATGCGTCCTTTTGAGAAGGTGACAAACCTGGTCAGTCTCACCGAAGGCACCATCAGTGACATCATACCGTTTGTTTTCTTCCTGGAGCGTGCCCTGCGAAGAGTGCTGGATCAGGCAGTAGATGAGCGTGAAGAGGAAGAGTTGTGGACACCATCACCACCAGAAACAGCCGTATCAACATCGCTTGCTGGACCTGCGGCAACGCTGGAAGAGGGTTGTGAGGAAGAGGAGTCAGAGGAGGAATGTGGCTTTGAAGAGGAGGAGGAAGACCAACCACAGCAGGCATCCCAGGGTGCTCCTTGTCACCTATCTGGTTCCCGTGGTGTTGTACGTGGCTGGGGGGAAGAAGATTATACCTTCCCTGACATCACTGAGGACGAGGAAAGGGACATGAGTAGCTCGGCATCCGTCCTTGTGCAAATGGGGTCTTTCATGCTGTCGTGCCTGTTGAAGGACCCTTGTATAAAAAGGATGAAGGAGAACGACCTGTACTGGGTGTCCACGCTACTAGACCCCCGGTATAAACATAAAGTGCCTGACATGTTACCGCATTACAGCAAGGCGGAAAGGATTCAGCAGGTCCAAAATAAATGTATGCTGTACACAGCGTATAAGGGTCATGTCACAGCACAACAGGGATCTAACAGGGGAAGAGGTGAAAGAAATCCTTCTCCTCCTCCCACAAACATGCTAGCAAGGACAGGAAGCTGTACAGACATGCTGTTGATGGAGGACATGCAGAGCTTTTTAAGTCCTACACATCGCCACAGCCCTTCGGGGTCCACCATCAGAGAACAACTTGACCGACAGGTAGCAGACTAACTGGCCTTAACAGCAGATATCGACACTCTGAGGAGTGATGAACCCCTTGAATACTAGGTGTGCCGTCTTGACCTGTGGCCTGAGCTATCCCAATTTGCGCTCGAACTTCTGGCCTGTCCCGCTTCAAGTGTCCTGTCAGAAAGGACCTTCAGTGCAGCAGGAGGTATTGTCACTGAAAAGAGGAGTCGCCTTGGTCAAAAAAGTCTGGATTACCTCACCTTTCTTAAGATGAATGAGGGATGGATCCCGAAGGGACTAACACTGGGCGATACATTTGACTGAACAAGGCCTGATCAGATGAGTTGCCTTGGCCTAAAAATGGTCCACACGCTGCTGTATTTGAACTCTGAATGCCGGATGACTTGCGTGACTTATCCGCCACCAACTAGGGTTCAAGCCGCAAGGTTTTAGGGCACTTTCTGCCTGGCAAAACAAACAGAAATTTTTCAGGCCGCTGCTACCGCGCTGCGACGATACCAAATTTTCCAGCCAGGTGTACATGCCTAATTTTTCTGGCCTCTGCTGCTGCACTTGTTATGGTGCTGCAATTTTTATGGCCGCTGCTACAGCTGCTGCTGAGACAATACCCAATTTTTCATCCATGTGTACATGCCTAATTTTTCTGGCCTCTGCTGCTGCACTTGTTATGGTGCTGCACTTTTTCTGGCTGCTGCTACAATACCATATTTTTCATCCATGTGTACATGCCTAATTTTTCTGGCATCTGCTGCTGCACTTGTTATGGTGCTGCAATTTTTATGGCCGTTGCTACAGCTGCGACAGTACCAAATTTTCCAGCCAGGTGTACATGTCTAAATTTTCTGGACTCTGCTACTGCACTTTTTCTGATGCTGCAATTTTTCTGGCTGCTGCTACAGATGCGGTGGCGACAATACCCAATTTTTCATCCATGTGTACATGCCCAATTTTTCTGGCCTCTGCTGCTGCAATTGTTATGGTGCTGCAATTTTTATGGCCGCTGTTACAGAAGCG
This sequence comes from Hyla sarda, assembly GCF_029499605.1. Taxonomy (NCBI): domain Eukaryota; kingdom Metazoa; phylum Chordata; class Amphibia; order Anura; family Hylidae; genus Hyla; species Hyla sarda. Next base: position 87,355,215 of record NC_079198.1, read on the forward strand.
GCTGCAACAATATTTGCATACATGCCTAATTTTTCAGATATTCTCTGCTGACATCTCTGTCCATTTTTGCAACCATGGATATTAGATGTATGCTATGGGTAGCATGGTGGCTCAGAGGTTAGCACTGCTGCCTTGCAGCGCTGGGGCCTTGTGTTTAAATCCCACTATGTGCTGCCTCAAGGGGGGCTCTAAATATGTGCTGCCTAATATGGGGGAATCTTATGTGCTGCCTAAAGGGGAGCTCTAACTATGTGCTGCCTAACATGGGGGAATCTAACTATGTGATGCCTAAAGGGGGGAATCTAACTATGTGATGCCTAATATGGGGGAATCTATGTGCTGTCTAAAGGGGGGAATCTAACTATGTGATGCCTAAAGGGGGCTCTATGTGCTGCCTAAAGGGGGCTAAAGCACGTTATTCCAAACCATTGTGGAATAATAGGTGATTTATGCCCTTTATGGATTAAAACCTGACTCTGCATCAACTATGTAATTTTCCATGGGAGTTTTGCCATGGATCCCACTCTGGCACGCCACAGTCCAGGTGTTAGTCCCCTTGAAACAACTTTTAAATCACTATTGTGGCCAGAAAGAGTCCCTGTGGGTTTTAAAATTTGCCTGCCCATTGAAGTCAATGGCGGTTCGCGAACTCCTGCGGACGTTCGCGGTTCGCGAACCGAAAATTTTATGTTTGTGACATCACTACCAGCAAGTCTCCGACATCTGCCTCCTGGAAAAACTTACATATTTCCTCATATGAAACTCTGAGCCTTGAAATGGGGACATTCTTCGCTTCTGGCCAGCCATCCTGGTATTTGTAAGTCCCTACAGCTCATCTCCAGACATTATTGGTGGCCAACTTTGAAAAAGGATGTTGTTGATTTTGTTCGGTCCTGCTCAGTCTGTGCCCGGGACAAGACTCCTCGATCCAAGCAAGCAGGTCTTGGTCCGATATTGCCATGGATTTCATTACATGCCTGCCATCTTCCCATGGTAATACTGTCATATGGGTGGTAGAGGATCGATTTTCTAAAATTTCTCATTTTGTACCGCTACCTGGCCTTCCATCAGCACAACAGCTTGCCAAGCTTTTTCTTCATCATATCTTTCATTTGCATGGACTCCCTTCCCATATTGTTTCTGACCGAGGGGTTCAGTTTGTCTCTAAATTCTGGCAGGCCCTATGCTCACGTCAAGAAATTAAGTTGGATTTCTCCTCGGCTTACCATCCACAATCCAATGGGCAGGTCAAGAGGGTGAATCAGGCTTTGAGGGACTATCTACGCCATTTTATTTCCGCGTGTCAAGATGACTGGGTCGATCTGCTACCTTGGGCAGAATTCTCCTACAACCACAAGGATTCTGATTCCACAGGTGCTTCTCCCTTCTTTGTGGTCTATGGACTTCACCCTCATCTGCCTCATCCTTTGTCATCTTCCTCTGGAGTTCCTGCCGTTGATGAACAAGTATGGAATTTTTATTCCATCTGGCAAAAGACACGTCTTTCACTTCTGCAGGCTACTTCTCGAATGAAATTTCAGGCAGACAAGAAGAGACAACCTCCTCCTGAATATTCTCCTGGCAACAAAGTCTGGCTATCTACTAAATATATATATATATATATATATATATATATATATATATATATGTATATATATACATACAAAAATATAGAAGCAGCACACCACAGGTAGATTTCAAAGGAATGGTGAGTTTATTCCATGATGTGAGAGACTACGTTTCTCCAGCCTCACGCTGGCTTTCTCAAGTGCTTAATAAGTGACATATATGAGGCTTAAATAAGCCAACCAATTACAAAGTTGTGACATCATCACATAGCGATTATCATATATAAACAATGTGTAAAACCATAAATTATTAAGACATCGTATACAAAAATGTGTTACATAAATTCAAGTACATGTGCGTCCAGTGCAGATCCACACCTACTTGTCACCCGATCGTGACGTGTAATATAGTGTCCATAAAAAAAGTTCATACTTATATATTCATATATATATATATATATATATATATATATATATATATATATACAGCAACAGAAGAATGCAGCAGCACACTGCCAGCACAAGGATATAGGTGAAACATGAATATGCAGTTAAAACATGGAGAGCTATACAGCTATGGTGTAATAGATACAAATGTGAAACTATGAAATAGTGAGGCACTTAGCTCGCAAATTTGTCTCCGCCGGCGGTCAAATAGCTTGGACCGTCCCCGTCCCTTGGGACGGTCCAAGCTATTTGACCGCCGGCGGAGACAAATTTGCGAGCTAAGTGCCTCACTATTTCATAGTTTCACATTTGCATCTATTACACCATAGCTGTATAGCTCTCCATGTTTTAACTGCATATTCATGTTTCACCTATATCCTTGTGCTGGCAGTGTGCTGCTGCATTTTTCTATTGTTGAATATCTAGCCTAGTAGCGTGCACCTGCAGGCCAGGTCCATATAATATATATATTTCAAGGTATCCAGTTATAAACTAGGTCCTCGTTATTTGAGTCCCTATAAAGTCAAGAAACGGCTCAATCCTGTGGCTTATTCCCTCCATCTTCCCTCCTCTCTCCGGATCCCAAATTCCTTCCATGTTTCCCTCCTGAAACCAGCCATCTTCAACCCTTTTTCTCAAAGGGACATCTCTCCTTCTCCCATCTCTGGTACCTCAGATGTGTATGTTGCTAAGGAAATCTTAGACTCTAAGTTTGTCAAAGGAAAATGCTTTTATCTGGTAGATTGGGAAGGTTTCGGTCCAGAGGAGAGGTCTTGGGAGCCACAGGACAATATTCTGGACAAAGAGCTTCTCAAGAAATCCCTGAGCCTCAAAAGGGGGGTACTGTTACAACTTGCGCTCTGGCCGCACATGTTGGCCGCGAGCGCATTGTCCTTGCTCCCGGCAGGGCTGGGGTTTGCACTGAGGGACGTGCCCGCATGCGAATCCCGGCCCGTCACTTACCACGCTCCTCTGCCACCTCCTCCACTGTGTCTCAGCTCTGGCGTGCGTGTCCCCGTCTTCCAGGGTGTGCACGCGCCGGAGCTCTGAAATTTAAAGGGTCAGTATGCCCATAATTATGTGTAACACCTGATACCACTCTGTAAGTTCCTGCACCTCCCACACTTCTCTGCCTGATCTTCAGTGCCATTTGCCTAAGAGAAAGTGTTCCCATTGCCTGTTTTGCCATTCCTGTGTAACCAGACCTTCCTGCTACGTTTTTTGACTATGAACCTTTGCTGCCTGCCTTGACCTTCTGCTATGTTTGACTACGCTGCTGCCTCATCCTACGGTACCTCACCTTGCCCAGTTACCTGTGTGGAGGACCGTATCGGGGGTAGCGACCTGGGTGTCGCCTGCCGCAGCAAGCCCATCCTGCCTTGCGGCGGGCTCTGGTGAAAACCAGCGGCACCTTAGACTCCGCTCCCCGATACGGTCCGAGTCATCTGCCACACAGGTGGAGATGTCAGATAGTGAGAAAAACAGGCTTTTTATATAGTGTATGTAAACTTCTGGTGTCAACTGTATGAGTCAAGTTAAAGTCATCTTGGTATGATTTCTATATTGTTTTCTCATGTCATGTCAAACCAAAGAAGAAGGTGACAAACCCTTTCTATTTACACCCTACTATGTTGGAAATACCATCAAGTTTACCCAATGTCCACATTTCTGACAGTACTGGTTTAGATCAAATATGAACTTCCATAGAGAGTCATACCATGCTATTGTACTGAGGGGGCCAGCCGGGGAGTGGATTATGCCACTTCTTGTGTGAGGGAAGTTCACTGTGGCTGCGCCTAAGGACAATTCATAGTGAATGCAAAATATTTAGACAGAACTTAGCGCTGGAAGCAGATGGAAGAGGAAGAGGAGGTAGAGCAAGAAGACGTCCAGGGCACAGCACTTCAAGGGCTTGGGAATGCCTCATTTACACTTGTATGAAAGGTAGCATTCTACTCCTTGTCATAAGCCATATTTACAAAAGTCAGCTTTTTAATAAGGGGAATTTTACTGATATTCCCATTAAAAGGTTTGTCCAAGGAAAAATAACGTATCCTCTACCTACAGGATAGAGGATAAATGCAAAATCATAGGAGGTCTGACCTATGTAGAACTCTCCTTCAGGTCCTAGTGGATATCTGTTCCCGCCCAGATCAATTATTATTTGATGCATGCAACGAAGTAAGTGAATAACACACTGACATGTTGTTCAGTACAGAAATTCTTCCTTCCTTCCTCTTTATTACAGAATTTCACAGGGGTTTATATAGACTTCAGAATAAACATAAATTATTAATTATTAACCTTGTTCTTCTCCCCAAATATCCAAATGTCATTTTGGCATTACTTTATCTCTCTGCAAACAGTTCAATCTTGATTGTCAAGCTGCACTGGGGGGAGAGGCTTATTATTTCTATTAGGTCAGCTAGTATTGAGCAAAAGAACTAAGCAGATGTAAAATATGACATTTTATACAAATTAAAATATATATATGATTATATTTATTAAATCCATTACAACTGGGACCCCAGAGATCTTCAAATTGGGCCTCGGCTTTTGATGCATCCTGGAGCTGCAGATACCATGTTATCCACTTATTGCTATGGCAGCTTCAGAGATTCCTGAGTACCAGAGTAGCGTCTGCAGCTCAAGGACACACAGAGAGCTATTTTGGACATCATTGGGGGTCTCCCCTGTGATCAGACACTTATCTCCTATCCTGTGAATAGGGGATACGCTGTTTTTCACTGGAACATTACAGGAAATCTGTCATCAATGCCACCCGCACTTATCTATTTGTATAGCCTTGTAGTGTGGGTGACACTAATTAAAATCAAACTTACCATTCCTGTCTACATGCCTTCGGTCTTCAGTACCAGTCTTCAGTCTTCACCAGTGTCCGTTATATGCAGATCTGGAGCTTGGTGCACTGGGGGCATTCCCGAGCTCTGGGTGCATGGGGATGTCTGGCCTGGATCTTCATATGCTAAGCCTCCTAAGCTGCAAAATGGAGCACCACTCTGCAGAGGAGTACATTTGGGAAGGTGTTACCATGAAAATGTCAGCCCACCATTCTCACCATGCCATCACCGTGCAGCAAGCTCCACATCTGCATATACTGAAGACCAGGAATTCCGTAAGACTGGAGACATGGAAAGTAAGTATAATCTCTAGCACCAAAAGCCTGTCCCAAAAGTTTCTCTTTAACTACCAAAAATAAAAACAAATCCTAGGTAAAAAAGAGAGAAACTGTTTCTACCCCAAGCCAAATTCCTTTTTCTTTTTTGATACTTAGGGAAGAAGGATTGAGGCAGAATATGGACTGCTTCTCTTCAATTTCTCCTGGTTATATTCCTTTTTTTGAGTAAATGTTATGGGATTCAACCCTGCTTCCACATACAAAGCATCTTTTTACTGCAATATTGTGTCATTGTATTGTTGATTAAATTCCGAACAATCATTTGATTGAGATTTGACTGATTCATTTGTACCTGATTAGTTCTAATCAAAGTAATCAGAACAGACACTTCTTTCTAAAATCATAGAAATCGTTCTTTATACAGGTCATATTACTAAACAACATTTATATGTGAGATGTCACAATTTGAACATTGCTAATTATTTCAACAGTTTCAAGTAAATTAGTAGACAGGTGTGCTTGAAAAAAGGTATAGAAAGTGGGACACAAAGTGTGTACTGTTACTCTTAAAAAAACACAAGTTGGGTGAATCAATAATAGAGTACTCCTATCTTTTAGTGTTGTACTAAGAACACAACGCCATCATTCCCATTGTCAATTCTAGGGGTGCAGCCGGAACTGGAAACAGCATCCAACCTGGGATTAGTAGAAGAACACTTTTGTAATAGGCAGTAAACTGTGGTACTTCCTAAGAATGCTACCCAATGTGCAGGTAACGGAGAAAAATAGGCCAGCAAAATAGTAAACTGACATACATTTATTTATAAAGCAGAAAGGCATTTTGGGAGGATCCCCTCTGGAAACTCAGGGTCTGCTTTAGAAATAAATATGTTTCATTTTATACAATTTATACTGGTTATTACAGGACTTTTTTTCTTCACCACTAATTTAGTGAATGACTGTGCAAAGAAAAAATTAAGCCAGTACTCACCTGTTATGTGTTAAGGTATCGTGGGTCTTTATTTCAAATCATCACAGTAGTACATTGAAGAGGGCAGGGAGAGGGAAGAGAGAGCTCAGCAGAGCTAGTGCAGTGACTGTGCGGTTTCGCAGGTTCACCCACTTGGTCACGCCTTACAGATAGGTGTGCAGTTGTCAGTTATACCATAAAATGTACTGGGTAAAAAAACATAACACCCCAGAAATATCAAGATTGTGGTTTTCTTTTGAATTTTCTGCCATAAATTATATTTTTTGGGTTGTGCCATACATTTAATGGTAAACTTAAAGGTGTCATTAAAACTACTATTGATCACAAAAAAGGTCCTTGTATAGCTCTAAAAAGGAAAGAACTAAAAAAAAAAAAAAAGTCTCCGCCCTTAACCTCTTGGACTCATGTTTTTTCCGATTTTGCACTTAAGTTTTTTCCTCCTCACCTTTTAAAAATCATAACCCTTTCAATTTTGCACCTACAGACCCATATGATGGCTTTTTTTTTTTTTGCACCACCAATTGTACTTTTATAATGACATCAATATATATATTTGTGGGACAAAATAGAAAAAAAAAACGACATTTTGTAACTTTTGGGGGCTTCTGTTTCTACCAGTTTTTGGTAAAAATTACTCCTTATGGTTTTTCTGTAGGTCCATACGATTAAAATGATACCCAACTTATATAGGTTCATATTGGTTTGATTTTATAACTGTTTGCACGAAAATTTGTACGTTTAACCAGTTAAGAACGCAGGCCGCCCTCGTTCCCAAGTCCTTAAGGGCTCAGGGCATACCTGTATGTCCTGAGTAATGCTAACGGGGTTTAAACCATTCTCACGAGTGGAGAACGGGTTAAACCCCGAAGGTCCCGGTTGCTAAGGGCAGCCAAGACCAACGGCTATTACTGGGCACTGTCGATCGGGCCGATGCCTAGCGATAACCCTTTAGACATGGCGATTAAAGTTGATTGCCGCATCTAAAGTGAAAGTAACTGGAGGGTCCTCACCTGCCTCCTCGTTGTCTGATTGGCGATCTACTGCTCCATGCCTGCTCAGCAGGCTGGAGCAGCAGAGGGCCGATAACATTGATCAAGGCTATGCTATGGCATAGGTATGCAATCAAAAGATTGCATGATATAGCCCCCTAAGGGGGCTAAAAAAAAGAGTAAAAAGTGGTAAATAAAATAATTAAACAAAAAAATTTGAATAAGCCCTTCCCCCTAACAAAGTTTGAATCACCGCCCTTTTCCTATTTTTTAAATAAAATAATGTAATTAAAAAAATAATAATTATTGTGTATTTTTGGTCACTTCTAGAGATAAGCGAATCGAAGTTGACGAACCCGAATTTGTTACGAATTTCATGAAAAATTCGATTTGCAACGAATACGAATATCGCTTCATTAAACTCCATTTTACAGCGTTCCAGGCTATTAGGGACCTAAGATGGCGGATCCACATGTGAGTACATGGTGCAGGGGATTATGGGAGGGTGGGGAACAGCGGCGGGAATGAAGGTAGGCGGGCTGACCCTGAATCACATGTGAGATGCAGTCTATTAGTGTTCACTGACCCCTGCGATGTCACAGCCCCTATATAATCGGCTAGTCACATCAGCCTTAGGGAAAGACAGGAGTGCAGAGTGCTTTGCTGTTAACACTGAGAAGGATCATTGATAGCTAAACCTCCTATTCACGTTATTGAGCATTGCAGCAGAGAGGGGCAGATAGCTGTCAGCTGCCTCATACAGATCTCCAAGCTGCCTGAACTTTCTGAAGCATCTTATCTCCTAATTTTTCAGCCCAATTGAGCTTATTTTTTTTTGCTCCACAAATCTTCTGCTGCTCAGAATTGTGTGACAGAGTACAATTTAGGGTTTAATCCCTGCCTTTTTTTTTTTTTGTGGTGCTGCACTGTTGGGTCCTGCTGCTGTTCAGAAATACGTGATTGTTCAGTGGACTGTAGTGCATTTGTACCATTTTGTACCTGTTAATCTGTCAAGGGGCTACATACTGTGCAAGTCCAAACAATAGTATTCACCGGCTGTTTTTTTTTTTTGATCGTTTTTTTAATACACAGTTAGGCATATTACTGCCCTCATCAGTGCATACCGCATAGGTACATCCAAGTATTGTACCATTTAGTACCTGTTAATCTGTCAAGGTGCTCCATACCGTCAAAGTCCAAACAATAGTATTCACCAGCTGGTGTTTTACAAAAATGCAGAGTTTTTTCTGCGTATAGTTACGCATATTACTGCCCTCATAAGTGCATACCGCATAGGTACATCCAAGTATTGTACCTGTTAAGCTGTCAAGGTGCTCCATACTGTCAAAGTCCAAACAATAGTATCCACCGGATGGTGTTTTACAAAAATACAGATTTTTTTCTGTGTATAGTTAGGCATATTACTGCCCTCATCAGTGCAGACCGCATAGGTACATCCAAGTATTGTACCATTTAGTACCTGTTAATCTGTCAAGGGCCTACATACTGTGAAAGGACAGCCGTAAGTAATCACCTGCTGCTGTTCTAGACAAATACTGTTTAAAGAGTAGTGTAGCGTATTGTAATACCCTCATAAACCACTAAGTATGTCAGGCAGAGAAGTGCCAGGATGTGCACAGAGGAGTGGCAGAGGCCTAAATACTTCAGGCAGAGTTGGCAGCAGACGTGGGGCAAGTGGCAGCAGGAGTCGCAGCGAGAGGCCTGAGCTCCCATTATCAGCCAGCGGTCGTGTCTCCACCAGCAACCCATCTGCCGTCGTTGATTGATTAACACGCTCATCCACATCATCACAAGTGACATCTGACACCCCCAGTCAACAGTCAGTGGGTTCCTCAGACACAACCCTCAGTTGGCATGGCCCGGGAGCAGTCCCTGTCCTCCCATTGCCTTTGTCCTATGCTGTTCCCTCTCATAAAGAAGTATCTTATGCTGTGGGTTCAGCTCCACTATTTACTGAGTAAGATCTAATAGAGGACAGTCAGCAGCTACTGAACAGATAAGAAGGGGAGGAGACATGTGCCGCTTGCTCCACTAGGCGGCCAAGTAGTGATGCGGAGAGTGACATTGGTGGCGGTGTTGCAAGGGTTCAGGGTCCTGAAACAGACACTGTTGGGGAACCTGAGGAGGACATCAGTGACGTGCACACACCTGTGGATGATGATGAAGCCGATCGCAATTGGGAGCCGGGTGCAGAAGGGGCTTCATCATCATCAGGAGAAGAGAGTTGCAGGTTGCCCTTGAGGCAGCAAGGCGGTAGCACGGTTTGCAGTCAGCGTGGTGGCAGTAGTTGAAATTCAGGAGCCAAACGTGCCTGGGGGAGACCACCTGCTTCGCGGCAGCCTACCTTTCCGGGAGTTAGTGGAACAGGGGTTCCTGGAGACGGCGCCAGTAGCAGTCAAATAGTGCGTACTTCGGGTGGGAAAATCAGCTACTCAGCGGTGTGGAAGTTTTTCATAAGGCATTCGGAGGAGGTTCACGTAGCCACATTCAAGATCTGCTGGCAGAAGGTGAAGCGTGGGCAGGGTCCCAATGTCGGCACCACGACCCTGCGTCAACACATGCTTCGCCACCATGAAGCGGCCTGGGAGAACCATGGCTCCGATGTAGTGGTCCAGCCTGCTTCATCACCCAGTGGCCATCCGCTCCCTCCTTCATCCAGCCAAGGCTCCACCAGGGGAGCTGTGTGTCAAACCCTCCTTCTGTTGCTCCTGCTTCTCCCGGTTTTAGTCAGCCATTCCGCCAACAATCCATCGGCGACGTGTTGAATCTGGTTGTCAAGCACTTCCTCAAGTCTTCAGCACTCGTACACTGCCAAGCACACCTTCCTTGAGCTGCAGCATCAGAACGGTATCCCACAACATAGTCTTATTTGTGACGTTGCCACATGTTGGAATTCCACCCTCCATATGTTGGACAGACTATACGAACAAAGAAAAGCCATCACCGATTTCTTGGTGATCCAAGCAGATAGGAGTACTCCCCTGTGTAACTTCAATGTGAACCATTGGTGTCACGATTCAGCTTACAGGTTGTGGATCCACTGTGTCAGCGAGGGATTGTCGTGGACCGTGCCGGTGGACCGGTTCTAAGTGGCTACTGGTGTTCACCAGAGCCCGCCGCAAAGCGGGATGGTCTTGCTGCGGCGGTAGCAACCAGGTCGTATCCACTAGCAACGGCTCAACCTCGCTGACTGCTGAGAAGGCGTGGGACAGAAGGACTAGGCAGAGGCAAGGTCAGACGTAGCAGAAGGTCGGGGCAGGCGGCAAGGTTCGTAGTCAATATGGATAGCAGGAGATCAGGTAACACAGGCTTGGACAACACTAAACGCTTTCACTGGCACAAGGCAACAAGATCCGGCAAGGGAGTGCAGGGGAAGTGATGTGATATAGCCAGGGAGCAGGTGGAAGCCAATCAGGCTAATTGGGCCAGGCACCAATCATTGGTGCACTGGCCCTTTAAGTCTCAGAGAGCTGGCGCGCGCGCGCCCTAGAGAGCTAAGCCGCGCGCGCCAGCACATGACAGCCGGGGACCGGGACGGGTAAGTGACTTGGGATGCGATTCGCGAGCGGGCGCGTCCCGCTATGCGAATCGCATCCCCGCCGGCAATGTCAGTGCAGCGCTCCCGGTCAGCGGGTCTGACCGGGGCGCTGTAGGGAGAGAAACGCCATGAGCGCTCCGGGGAGGAGCGGGGACCCGGAGCGCTCGGCGTAACAGTACCCCCCCCCCCTTAGGTCTCCCCCTTTCTTTGTCCGGCAACTGCTTCACACGGGACGAGGACACCGGGAGTGACTGTAGGGTATCCTCAAAGGCAGGCAGTACAGCAGGAGTGGGAATGGGGAGGGAGGGCAGAGGGTGAAGCTTGGCACGGGGCAGGGTGTCACCAGGACGGGGACCAAGAGGAGGCAAGGCACAGTCCTGATAAGCCTTGGGGGAACCAGGTGTAGGAGGAGGCACTGAGGCTTGCCTGACGGGACTGGGAGGGGGGAGAGGCATTTCTTGTGGCAAGAAGAGTCCCAGTTCTTGATCTCCCCGGTGGTACAGTCAAGGGTGGGAGTATGAAGCTGGAGCCATGGCAGACCGAGGAGGACCTCAGAGGTGCAGTTGGGAAGGACGAAAAATTCAATCATTTTGTGATGGGGTCCAATGCACATTAAGAGGGGTTTTGTGCAGTAACGCACGGTGCAATCCAATCTAACCCCGTTGACTGCGGAAATGTAGAGCGACTTGACGAGACGGGTCACCGGGATGCAGAACTTATTCACCAAAGAATCCAGAATAAAATTCCCAGAGGCACCAGAGTCCAAGCAGGCCACGGCTGAGAGGGAGGAGTTTACAGAAGGAGAAATACGCACGGGCACCGTGAGACGTGGAGAAGCAGACTTCGAACCAAGAGACGCCACACCCACGTGAGCTGGGTGGGTGCGTGCGTGCGTTTCCTAGACGTGGAGGACGAATAGGGCAATCCACCAAGAAATGTTCGGTACTGGCACAGTAAAAACAAAGATTTTCTTCCCTACGGCGATTCCTCTCTTCCTGGGTCAGGCGAGACCGATCCACTTGCATGGCCTCCTCGGCGGGAGGCCCAGGCATAGATTGCAAAGGATACTGTGGGAGAGGTGCCCAGAGATCTAAGTCTTTTTCCTGGCTGAGCTCCTGGTGTCTCTCAGAAAAACGCATGTCAATGCGGGTGGCCAAATGGATAAGTTCTTGCAGGTTGGCAGGAATCTCTCGTGCGGCCAGCACATCCTTGATATTACTGGATAGGCCTTTTTTAAAGGTCGCGCAGAGAGCCTCGTTATTCCAAGATAATTCGGAAGCGAGAGTACGAAATTGGATGGCGTACTCGCCTACTGAAGAATTACCCTGGACCAGGTTCAGCAGGGCAGTCTCGGCAGAAGAAGCTCGGGCTAGTTCCTCGAAGACACTACGGACTTCAGCGAAGAAGGGCTGGACTGTGGCTGTGGCAGGATCATTGCGGTCCCAGAGCGGTGTGGCCCAAGACAAGGCCTTTCCTGAAAGAAGGCTCACTACGAACGCCACCTTAGACCGTTCTGTAGGAAACAGGTCCGACAACATCTCCATATGCAGGGAACATTGAGACAAAAATCCACGGCAGAGTCTAGAGTCCCCATCAAATTTGTCCGGCAGGGACAAGCGGAGGCTAGGAGCGGCTACTCGCTGCGGAGGAGGTGCAGGAGCTGGCGGAGGAGATGGTTGCTGCTGTAGCAGAGGCAGAAGTTGCTGTAACGTGGCGGTCAACTGCGACAGCTGCTGTCCTTGTTGGGCAATTTGCTGCGATTGCCGAGCGACCACCGTGGTAAGGTCAGCGAGACTTGGCAGCGGCACCTCAGCGGGATCCATGGCCGGATCTACTGTCACGATTCGGCTTACAGGTTGTGGATCCACTGTGTCAGCAAGGGATTGGCGTGGACCGTGCCGGTGGACCGGTTCTAAGTGGCTACTGGTGTTCACCAGAGCCCGCCGCAAAGCGGGATGGTCTTGCTGCGGCGGTAGCAACCAGGTCGTATCCACTAGCAACGGCTCAACCTCGCTGACTGCTGAGAAGGCGTGGGACAGAAGTTCTAGGCAGAGGCAAGGTCAGACGTAGCAGAAGGTCGGGGCAGGCGGCAAGGTTCGTAGTCAATATGGATAGCAGGAGATCAGGTAACACAGGCTTGGACAACACTAAACGCTTTCACTGGCACAAGGCAACAAGATCCGGCAAGGGAGTGCAGGGGAAGTGATGTGATATAGCCAGGGAGCAGGTGGAAGCCAATCAGGCTAATTGGGCAAGGCACCAATCATTGGTGCACTGGCCCTTTAAATCTCAGAGAGCTGGCGTGCGCGCGCCCTAGAGAGCGGAGCCGCGCGCGCCAGCACATGACAGCCGGGGACCGGGACGGGTAAGTGACTTGGGATGCTTTTCGCGAGCGGGCGCGTCCCGCTATGCAAATCGCATCCCCGCCGGCAATGTCAGTGCAGCGCTCCCGGTCAGCGGGTCTGACCGGGGCGCTGCAGGGAGAGAAACGCCGTGAGCGCTCCGGGGAGGAGCGGGGACCCGGAGCGCTCGGCGTAACAATTGGCAGCTCATACGTGACACCTGCCGTTTGCTGAGGCCCTTTGAGGAAGCCACATTATTTGTCACCAATTGAGTCACCTGGATTACGCCATGAACGACGTAATTCCACTCCTACATTTCCTGCAAGAAATGATTGAAACCATAACTGGTCACAGCAATGGAAACGTTGTGCCTACATCTCAAGGCTACATGAGCCCTGTGGGGGCTGAACTGGAGAAGGAGGATGATGAGGGGCAGAGCGGAGCACAGTTTAGGTTGGATGAGATGGCCGGTGTTTCTAGTCTTCGGACAGGAGAGGAGGAGCAGGAGCAGCCAGAGGAGCTGGAGGGTTATGAGGAAGTTGAGACAGAGGACCCAGACACACCATGGCAGTATGCAGTGGAGATGGAGGCAGGTAGTCCCTCCGAGTCACTGGCGCAAATGGCACAATGCATGCTCAGTTGCTTGCGGAGTCACCCCCGAATTGTCAAAATTAATCAGCGGGATGACTTCTGGATCTCCAACTTATTAGACCATCGCTACCGTCCCAAAATGGGGGCCTTTTTTACACCCACTGAGAGGGAGGACAAACTGACCTACTACAGAGAGATTCTACATAGTCAGTTGGCTGATGCCTATCGGCCACATGGTCCGTCCACTCCAGGTCTGACTCGGGGGGCCCTCTGCGCTCACCTTCCACTGCTATGGCTGCTGGGGGGGGAGGGGTGGCAGGAGCAGTACCAGCTCAATCAGCAGCAGTCTGAGTCTACAGTCGCTGATGAGTAGCTTTCTTCACCCACATAGTGAAGCAACTCATCAGCAGCAGGTAGACATGGAGCAGGACCTGAACCAGCAGGTGGTGGCATACCTTGACATGGCCATGCCAACAACCATTGAAGATCCGCTGGACTTCTGGGCAGCCAAACTTGATTTATGGCCACAACTAGCAGAGTTTGCCCTGGAAAAGCTGTCCTGCCCGGCCAGTAGTGTGCCATCAGAGCGGGTGTTTAGTGCGGATGGGGCCATAGTCACCCCAAGGCGAACTCGTCTGTCCACTAAAAATGTGGAGAGACTGACGTTTGTGAAGATGAATCAGGCATGGATCAGCCAGGATTTCCAGCCACCAATGCCAGATGCCTCAGAGTAGATTGACCATGCTGCTACACCAACATTTCCCAATTATGGTTGGTTATGAAACCCTCTTGGGTTATCAATTAGGGTTATGAAACCCTCTTTGGTACTGCGATTGCCTGCTCCTGGCTCATCCTGTGTCTTTCAGGAACTAATTGCCTCACTGTTGCTTCTGGCCTTGGGCCTTTAATTTTTGGATATTTAGCAGTAGCTAAATATATGCTTAATGCAAATGTCAACATTGATCTTTAAATGTAAGGGGTTATGAAACCCTCTTGGGTACTGTGAATGCCTGCTCCTGACTCATTCTGTGTCTTTCAGGAACTACTTGCCTCCCTGATGCCTCAGGCCTTGGGCCTTCAATTTTTGGATGTTTAGCAGTAGCTAATACATGCTTAATGCAAATTTCAACAATGATCTTTAAATTCTCGGCGCTCTGCCAGGGCCTTCTCCTACCCCGCCGGGGCCGATCCGAGGACCTCACTAAACCATCCAATCGGTAGTAGAGACATGCGGTGTGCACAAAGGGCAGGGACTTAATGAACCCGAGCTTATGACCCACGCTTAATTGTGATTCTTCTTTCCTGGCAAATAATTGCAATCCCTGATCCCTATCGCGAACGGGGTTCAGCGGGTTACCCACACCTGTCGGTGAAAGATAGACACACGCTGGTCCGTTCAGTGTAGCGCGTGTACAGCCCCGGACATCTGAGGGCATAACACACCTGTTATTGCTCGATCCCGCGAGTGATCGTGCAATATAAGGGGTTATTAAAGCCTCTTGGGTACTGCTGATGCCTACTCCTGACTGCTCCTGTGTCTTTCAGGAACTATTTGACTTCATGATGCTTCTGGGCTTGGGCCTTTAATTTTAGGATTTTTTAAATACATACATACATGCTTAATTTACATTTCAACATTTATGGTGCAATGTATGGGGTTATTAAACACTCTTGGGTAGTGTTTTTTTTCAAATTTTCTGATAATTTTCACAGTAATAAACTAGAATTTTCCACAATAATAACCTTTACACCATTGAACGATTGTTGCGTGTGATTTTTTTAGTAAATTTTTTTTTTTAAATACGCAGAGGGATGAACTCTGCTTTTTTATTTCATAAAAAAATATATATGTCTTTTGGTGGTCCACCGTCCTACATTATAGCGTCTTCTGGACTCTTGGATATGCGCTTGTTCTTAAACAAAGGTACAAAAAACTAAAATGGCCGATCAGGGCTATGGAGACGTTGCGCCTACATCTTACGGACACATGAGTCCTGTGGGTGCTTGTGAGATTAGGTCCTTTGTACCCACACGGCGGGGTCCGGGACACAAATTTTGATTTAAATTTCAAACAAAAAAATTTCAATGGTCTCCTCATGCTGCAGCAAACTCCAGGCTGCGTCACTCTGGTAATATATGGAGAGCACTCGCTGTCCTAAATTTTCATAAAAATTTTTCATCAAAAATGTTTGTCTTTTTTATTAGGGATTGTGAAGCTTTGGTGCATGCATCAGCCAACTCCAACCTGTGTCATTCAGGCAATATATGGTTTACTGATGGCGCTGCTGGGCCTGGGTTTGGGAATTTCAAATTTTCTCAAAGGTAGCACCCGCTATCCAAAAGTCTTCTTCATAAATTTCTACAATTGTTGTGTTTTTTTGGAGGGATTGTGAAGCCCTAGTGTGTACTCATGCATCAGCCAACTCCAGGCTGTGTCATTCAGGCAATATATAGGTAGCACCCGCTGTCTTAAATATTCTTAAATGTTTTTTAAAAATGGTTGTTTTTTCTTTGGGATTCTGAATTCTCATTGCTGCTTCTTGCTACACTCTGTCAGCTCGTTGGTCCTGTGACAGTGTGCTACTCCGCCTCCACATCCTCCACTGTGTCTTAAGCCTCCACTGCCCAGACAAGTCTCAGTGGCCCTTCAGCATACCATGTGTGCAGGTCACGGCGGTGTCACACTGTTTTTCGCATGGTTTGCCTTGGCGAGAAGTATTGGAAACAATGGCCGGTCAGGGCAATGGAGACGTTGCGCCTAAATCTCACGGCTACATGAGCACTGTGGGGGCTTGTTGGATTTGGTCCTTCGTACCCACACGCTGGGGTCCGGGACATGCAAAGGTTGCTTTAAATTTCAAATCAAAAAATGATGGTGCTGCTGGGCCTGGGTGTGGGAATTTCAAATTTTCTCATAGGTAGCACCCGCTATACAAAATCTTTTTCAAAAATTTCTAAAATTGTGGTGTTTTTTGGGGGGGATTGTGAAGCCCTGGTGTGAACTCGTGCATCAGCCAACTCCAGGCTGTGTCATTCAGGCAATATATGGGTTACTGATGCCGCTGTGGGGCCTGGGTCTGGGAATTTCACATTTTCTCATAGGTAGCACCCGCTATCCAAAATCTTTTTCAAAAATTTCTAAAATTGTGGTGTTTTTTTGGGGGGATTGTGAAGGCCTGCTGTGTACTCGTGCATCAGCCAACTCCAAGCTGTGTCATTCAGCCACTATATGGTGGCCTCATGCTGCCAACACCTCCGCACTGTGCCATTCAGCCACTATATGGTGTCCTCATGCTGCAAACACCTCCACGCTGTGCCATTCAGCCACCATATGGTCTCCTCATGCTGCCAACACCTCCACGCTGTGTCATTCAGCCACTATATGGTGTCCTCATGCTTCAGCCTCATCCAAGCTGTGTCATTCAGCCACTATATGGTGTCCTCATGCTGCCAACACCTCCACGCTGTGCCATTCAGCTACTAAATGGTCTCCTCATGCTGCCAACACCTCCACGCAGTGTCATTCAGTCACTATATGGTCTCCTGACACTGATGCCACCACCAGGCTCTGTAATTGTGCTGCTGTGCGGCAGTAATTCTAAAAGCGATGTCGGTAATCTGCATGTTATTCTGAATAACAGTATTTTTTTTACTAACCCAGCACACTCCATATGTGTTTTAGGACACAGCAAAGTGTTCTATACCCCTATAGAGGCTGTATGTAGGCTAGAAATAGCCTTTTTTAATATAGATTTGCCGCGAAAAAATTCAGATCAAAACAAACTTTTTCGGAAAATTCGGCGAATCGGACTAATCAAATTTTTGAAAAGTTTGCTCATCTCTTGTCACTTCATATACCATACAAATATTAATAAAAAGCGATCAAAAAGTCCCACCATAACAAAAATGGTACCAGCAAAAACTACAGACCACGGCGCAAAAATTTAGCCCTCATTTAGCCCTGTACGCCAAAAAATTAAAAAGTTATAGTGGTCATAATTTGGCAATTTTGAAACATACAAATTTTTATGCATGTAGTTATAATTAAAAAAAAATTCCCGCAAATATTTTTTTTTGTTTTCGCAGAAGAATATGTTTTAAAATAAGTAATGTCAATACAAAGTAGAATTGGTGATGAAAAACAAGCCCTTATATAAAATTGAATGCCTTATGATTTTTAGAAGATGGAGAGGAAAAAAGTAAAGTGCAGGGTGGTATAAGGGCTCATTTATACATTATACAGAGTGGTATAAGGTGTTCATTTTTTGCGCCGTGATCTCAAGTTTTAATCGGTACTATTTTTGCTTTGATGGGAATTTTTAATAGCTTTTTATACATTTTTTATGGTATAGAAAGTGACCAAAAAAAATTTTAGACTTTGGAATTTTGTTACGAGTACGCCATTGATCATGCGGTTTCATTAACATTATGGGGGAGATTAATCAAAACCTGTCCAGAAGAAAAGTTGCCCAGTTGCCCATAGCAACCAATCAAATCCCTTCTTTCATTTTTCAGAGGCCTTGTTAGAAATTAAAGTGGCAATCTTATTGGGTGCTATGGGCAACTGGGCAACTTTTCCTCTGGACAGGTTTTGATAAGTCTCCCCCTATATTTTTATAGTTCGGACATTTTCGCATACCGCAATACCACATATGTTTATGTTTATTTTTGAGGGAACTAGAACATGCTGATCAATGCTTTGCCATAGCATTGCATTGATCAGTGTTATTGCGGCTCCATTGCTCCAGCCTAGATCTCAGGCATGGAGCAATCAAGCGACTATGGAACGCCAAGGAGGAAGGAAGGGACACTCCTCGCGTGTCCTCAGCTGATCGGGCACAGCGGTTTTACCGCGGGAGTCCGGATCCGCTCAACTGAGCTGCTGGGAAGTAGTTTTTTTACATTTTAGATGCAGCGATTAACTTTGATCGTGATGTCTAAGGGGTTATTACTGGACATTACCACGATCGGTGATGTCTGGTATTAGCCAAGGGTCCCGGCCGTTGCTGGGACCAACCCGCTATGACACGGGGTCGGCACGTGACCCCACGTTATATTATGGAAGCGTGAGGAGAGCGTACAAGTACCCCCTTTGTCCTAAGTAGTTAAAGAGGTACCGAACTAGAAGTGGTATCAGAGTAGGAGCAAGTCCCCATAGCAAACCTATTCTGCTCTGGACAGTTCCTGACATGGACAGAGGTGTCAGCAGAGAGCACTGCATCTGATAAGTGTGCATAGATCGTCACACTGTGCTCAGCCTATCACCAGCTGAGGCGGGACATCTTTATGGCCGGTGATAGGCTAAGCGCCGTGTGACGATCCATGCACACAGAAGAAAACTGTACCGAAGGACCATACAGCTGTAGTTGCACTGCAGGGGGAATGGAGGAAGGTGAGTTGAAGTTTTTTTTTTTTTTTGCAAACCGGGCACAACGGACTCAAGTCACTTGTCGGTACATTACTCCATTAAGGACGTAACAGAGGGGAAAAATTTCGAAGAAAACTATACCATGATCTGGGCACTGCAGCTCAAGAACGAGTTAAAACTTTTGGGGAAATTCACTGGGAACCAACAATTTGTAGCATAACCCTCAATGCAGTAAACTTGGGACTAGCAATACACTATAGGCTAGAGCAAAGTCTTGGAGTTCCTTGGACCTCAATATTCTACCTTATCTCAGGAAAGATAACCTCTGCTTTGGCTATATTTTGTTGTTTCTCCCATATTGTGAAATAATTATTTGTTCAAGAAAAGACTGTTTGCATTTTTACCCCTCTAGTGTTGCCAGCTTGCTGTCAGCACTATTCTATCAAGGACACCCCACATACAATTTGACTAGACACTTTAAAGGGTGTGCTTTGTGGGAACTATTGCCACCTTTTCCAGTTGTGAAAATCCCATATCACTGAACAAGTTCACTCAGTGTGGGACAACTTTGTGAATGCCCTTGTGACAGTATGACCACAATTGTGAACAGTGTAGGACCACAGGTCTGAGCCAGCCCATAGGCATTATCCCCTCAGCAACATCAACATCCCATTTGCACATCTGAGCGGCAACTATACTCCATTTTCTCTGTTGCCACCGCAGGGGAGATACAGTACCTGCTGGCTTTGGCTTGCTCTGGTACAATGCAAATTGAAATGGATGGCTTTAAATATGTTTTATTGACAGGTGGAGAGGGGCACATACATTTGGCACAAATAAAGTAGAGAGGGACAAAGGGGTTTGGCAGAAAACAGGTTTGGTCTCCATTTTACAAAAATGTTTTACATTTGTTAGAATCTGAACTTTTTGTGATTCACTTTGGATTTGTTTTGCCTATGAGAATTCTGAGTCCAACTCAGCCACTTAGAGTATTGTTTTTGAAATTAGTCCCTGCTGTTTTACATACTTTGTGTAGGCAACGGCAGGGTAATAGGGGCAATTTCAAATCTGAAATGGAATATAAGTTGAAAAAAAATCTGACAGCCAAATTTACCAAATTGTGTCCCAAATAAATCTTGGTAGATTTGCTC
The DNA here is from genome assembly GCF_029499605.1 of Hyla sarda. NCBI lineage: Eukaryota > Metazoa > Chordata > Amphibia > Anura > Hylidae > Hyla > Hyla sarda. The sequence continues at coordinate 87,375,360 of NC_079198.1, forward strand.
CTCTCTAATGTAAGTAATTCATACTCTTACAATACAGGGTGGGCCATTTATATGGATACACCTTAATAAAATGAGAATGCTTGGTGATATTAACTTCCTGTTTGTGGCACATTAGTATATGTGAGGGGGAAAACTTTTCAAGATGGGTGGTGACCATGGCGGCCATTTTGAAGTGGCATATGGGGTACAAAGATAGTGGGGCCATTCTTCATCAATGAAAACCTCAAAACCACTGGATATGCGAAATTGCTTCATGATGATGTGTTTCCCTCTTTATGCACTGAAGCTTGCACGTTCCTTGAGTTTTTCCAGCAAGATGGTGCACCACCACATTATGGGTGTCAGGTCCGAGCATTCCTAGATGAACAGTTTCCTGGGAAGTGGATTGGTCATCGTGGGCCAGTTGAAAGGCCCCCAAGGTCTCCGGATCTGACCCCCTTAGACTTTTATCTTTGGGGTCATCTGAAGGCAATTGTCTATGCTGTGAACATACGAGATGTGCAGAACCTGAAACTACGGATACTGGAAGCCTGTGCTAGCATTTCTCCTGCGGTGTTGCTATCAGTGTGTGAAGAGTGGGAGAAGAGGGTTGCATTGACAATCCAACACAATGGGCAGCACATTGAACACATTTTATAAGTGGTCAGAAACTTGTAAATAACTCATGAAAGAATAAAGTTACGTTATAACCAAGCACATCATTGTTTTTCTTGTGAAATTCCCAATAAGTTTAATGTGTCACATGACCCTCTTCCTATTGAAAAAACAAAAGTTGGATTCAAAATGGCCAACTTCAAAATGGCTGCCATGGTCACCACCCATCTTGAAAAGTTTTCCCCCTCACATATACTAATGTGCCACAAACAGGAAGTTAATATCACCAACCATTCCCTTTTTATTAAGATGTAGCCAAATAAATGGCCCACCCTGTATATTTGGAGACAGTACATCAGATACTAATTTTCTTTAATTTTCCAGATTATAATCCTGTGAATAATGTGTTGCTGCTTTCTCCTGGTAAAAAAAAAAAAAAAAAAGTATACTATTATCCATCATGAAGGTGATTTCACAAATTGAGAACGTCCATTTCGCATTTCGTATTGAGAACGTCCATTTCATCGGATTCTGCACCAAACGTCCCCATTCAAGTGGTCATCATGGAGGCCACTTGCTCACACTGGTCTGTCCTGCAGCTACCCACATTAAGGCTCATGTAATTGCTCTGGGGAATATTAAGGTGTCTGGAAAAGATAATGTAGATTTGGGTTTCTAAATCTGAGACAGTTGATGGGGATACAGGAAATTCTGTGGACCTGGAGGACACTAATGGTTGGTCTGATGTTACATCTGAATCAGATGAAGACGAAAACCTGGCAGCTATGCCCTTTCAGGTTATTGAGAGTCTAAGGACCCTCTTAAAAAAATGACTTCTTCTGGCAGAATGGTTACGCTTTCTGGTGTTTGGCTAATTCATCATGCGTTGCTGTGAAGATGCCATTCACATATCTAGCCTGTTTAATCCTTGATTGTGTTTGAATCTCTCTTCACTAGATTTTGTCCTGCTTCTAGCTTGATCTTCCTTGTGTATATGAAACCAATGGCTAATGGTGATCTGATCTGAACATTCTTCGGTTTTCTGTATTTGCACTGTGAGCTATCCTGGTTTGATTCAGGCCTAACTGACATTGTTTGGTTGTTCTATTTGTGTGCTTGTCTGTTTTCTGTATTGTGCTCCCTGCTTTGTGCTTTTATTTACCCTTTGTGTACTGACCTGTTTTCTGACCTCTGTACAGTGTTGTTTGTTGCTTTGGACCTGGTTTTACCTCTGCACTTACTCAGTTCAGGGACCACAGTGCAGTTGAGGATCCGTTGCCTAGGGCAGATACTCAAGTAGGCAGGGAAAGTGGCTGTGGGTGAGCTCAGGGCTTCACATATACCTACTCTATGTGACAAGTGGAGGACTGGTGGGGGATTTTATCCCTCCTGAGATAACCTCTTAACTGTAATTGTAGACACTGCTAATGGGAATATGTGGTGGTGTTTCTTATAAAAAGCTGATCCTTCTTTCTGATCCTTGATAACCTTGTTATCGAAGTCATCTAAGGTATCCATCTGTCCCTCTCGTAAACACGTGATTAACACCCTTTAGACTCTCTATATGTTCGAAAAAATACCAAGTATCCACCACCCACATGTATAGCAGGCATATCTTTGTTCATCAGTATTTTTCATCTGTGCAACCTTCCCCATATAGGACTGTGGCTTGTCTCCATCATGTTGGGAACCTTCTTTTGTGCCTGTTAGAAGTAAGTATAATCCTTTCTCTGTGATTTTAAGTAAAGTACAGTGTGTATAATGTTTTATAAATTGTTTGTAATCAGCATTGGCAATCTAAGCCCCATTGGAAAGTCAGTGGTGGGGGATCAGGCAGGTAAGCATGCTTTATATAAAATGTTTTAATTACAAACAACTTGAACATATGGTTCCTTCACAGCATGCAAATAAATCAAAACATACAAAATATAAGATACTGTAAAATAAAAAGAAACTCAGCAATTGACATCAAATTGCATAATATTTGAGAACACACAGTAGAAGTGAATACAAAGCCTGGGACTCCTCTGGTTAAATTAAATCTTAAAAACACTATGTTCTCTGTAAAGAAATCTGGGACTGATACTAAAGGATCTTTGCATGGAAATGCTTACAGAGATAGGACCTCTGCCATTAGTCATCCTCTCGAGGGTGAAAATGTTTAAGAAAATAGGTTTGCTGTGCTGACATGGATTAATGGTGCCAATTTGTGCCTGCATTCAACATGTAGCTGCCCAATTCATTGCTACTGTTGAACATAATCTGCATCGGAGATACAGTATTGGACAGAAGATCAAAGAATGGAATACAGAGAAACTATGAGAAAATCAATATGATGTCTCTGCACTACCACCTCTATGAAACACAGTGTGGAGGGAAACTGTTTAGCAGTGCAAGACCTCCTAGAACTGGCAATGGATCACTTAGTAAGAGCTGACTCTTTTATCCATACCACATCTGTTGGTGTCAAAAACATTTCCCTCCCCCACTGTATAAGTGTAGGGAAAAGATTCTTAAAGGTGTTTTACTAATATTAATTAAGTGAAATTAAAGGGTTATTTTGGCTTAATACATCTTATGCCATTTCCAAAGGATAGGAAATAAGATGTGTGATCGCAGGGGTCCCTCATTCTGTGCCAGGGCACTTCCTCTGAGATGGGGACGTCACGCCACTCCCCCTAGTGACATCACGCCATGCCCCCTCCATTCATGTCTATGTTATAGATCGCGGGGGGGGGGGAGGGTGTTGAGCGCCAGGGCCCCCCATGATTTCTTGTATCTGGCCGTGGCCCCCCTCCATGAATCCCCCTTTTCCTGTACATTGCCGCGGCACTGTTCATTTCTACAAGGGGTATAGGGAGAAAAAGCCCCACAAAATTTGTAGCCCAATTTCTCTTCAGTATGGAAATACCTTATATGTTGATGTAAAGTGCTCTGCAGGCTCGCAACATGGCTCAAGAGGGAAGGAGCAAATGTGGGATTTTGGAGAGCGAATTTTGCTGTCATGGGTTTTGGGGGGAATGTTGCATTTAGGAAGCCCCCATGGTGCCAGAACAGTAAAAAAAAAAAAAAACACATGGCAACTATTTGGGAAACTACACCCCTCAAGGAACGTAACGTAAGTGGTACAGTGAGCCTTAACACCTAACAGGTATTTGACAGGTTTGCGTTAAACTTGGACGAGAAAATAAAAAAATTTGATTTTTAACACTAAAATTATGGTGTCACTCCAAATTTTTCAATTTCACATGGGGTAATAGGAGAAAATTGACCCAAAAATTTGAAGCCCAATTTCTCTCAAGTAAGTTAATCTCCGTATGTTGACTTAAAGTGCACTACAGATCTCAGAGAGAGAGTTTTGCTGGAATTGAAGTTGGGGGCCATGTGTGTTTACAAAGCTCCCAGTGTGCCAGAACAGTGGAAACCCCCAACATGTGACACCATTTTTGAGGACCGTAACAAGCTTTACAGTAAGTACTTACACCTCACAGGCTTTTTGAACAGTGGGCCGTAAAAGTGAAAAATTTGATTTTTAATAGTAAAATGATGGTGTGATGCTCACATGGGGTAAAAGTAGAAAATGGATTTCAAAATTTGAAACCCAATTTCTCCCAGTTGAAGAAACACCCCATATGTTGATGTAAAGTGCTCTACTGGTGCTCTACAGGTCTCAGAACAGAAGGAGCACCATTAGGCTTTTGGAGAGAGAATTTTGCTGAAATTGAAGTCAGGGGCCATGTGTATTTACAAACCTCCCATGGTGCCAGAACAGCAGAACCCCCCTCCCACACACACACGACAACATTTTGGAAACGACACCCCTCAAGGAACATAACAAGGGTTACAGTGAGTACTTACACCTCACAGGTTTTTTGAACAGTGGGACGTAAAATTGAAAAATTTGATTTTTAACACTATAATGCCAGTGTTACCCCAAATGTTTTATGTTCACATCATGTAATAGTGGAAAAGGCCCACAAAATTTGTAGTGCAATTTTGCCTAAGAAAGAAAATACTCCATTTGTGGATGTAAAGTGCTCTGCGGGTGCACTGCAATGCTCAGAATAGAAGGAGCGCCATTGGGCTTTTGGAGAGAGACTTTGTTGGAATTGAAGTCGGGGGCCAAGTGCGTTTAGAAAGCCCCCATTGTGCAAGAACAGCAGAAACTCCACACATGTGAGACCATTTTACGCCAGTCTCACACAGTAGTATTAGAGCCTTCTTTACACCACACAAGCTGGAAGCAGAGAGGGGTTATCCCTGTGATGTGCACTGTGTTTAAAAAAAAAACAATATTCGTAATTACGAATATATAGTGCTATATTCGCGATTATTTGTGAATTCGCAAATATGCGATATTTGCAAATAAAATTCGCATTGCGAATATTCGCGAGCAACACTATTGTTTACACTAAAACGCCAAGATTACCCAATTTTTTTCATTTTCAAAAGGGGTAATGGGAGAAATTGGGGTACAAATTTTGGATTGCTTTTTCTCCTGACTATGGAAATACATCCGCATATGGGGTAACGTGCTGGGCGGGCGCACAACAAGGCTCAGAAGTCATAGCGGTCTGTTTGCATTTGAGGCCCATGGCATATCAGTAGCTGACGGTTACATACATTCAGAGGAACATACAAAAAAGAAACACCCACATGTGACACCATTACAGAAAGTACCCCCACCCCCCAAGGAATGGGGTATAGGGGTAAAGAGGACAATTTTAACACCTGGGTGTTTCCTTAATTTATTTTCCAAGAATGGATGAAAAAAGGAATGTTTTGGAAAATTGAAATTTTCAACCTATGCTCTGCTTCATCATATTGTGAACAGCTAACATGTGACTCTGAATTGTCGCCTGGAAATACGACAGAGAACTCTTCGCATTTGAGGCCAATGTTTGTTACGGACCTAACAGTTACATACATTCAGAGGAAAATACAAGAAAGGAACACCCACATGTGAGCCTATTACAAAGAGTACAACCCCTAGGGAAGGTGTATAAGGGGAAAGTGGTCATTTGGAGTGGACGGGTGTTCTCTAAATGTATTTTCCAGGAATGGATGAAGTGTAGTTTGGGGAAAATGAAAATTGCAATTTTACTACTGTTATGCCAATTATGGTCCCAGAATGATTACCCAGAGTTTAGCAAAAAGTTCAAATTATGCCCACCCAAAACCCTATGCTCTGAATCATCATTCTGGGAATGTGACGTGTGTGGCTGTCCCTATTCTGTTACCTCAAATGTGCACACCGCTCAGGTGGGGAGAGAGCGCTGTGCATTTGAGGCAACTTGCAAACCCCCAATGCTCACAATAAAAAAGAACCAATCGTGTAAAATCTTAATATCACAATGTTTATTAAACAAATATCAAAAAGACATACATTTAAAAATAGAGAGAACGTTAAAATATGGACACATAGGTGGCAAAAACAGAAGAATGGAGCTGGTGAGGAAGGTACAGCAATACATGGAATACGGGACAAAGGCAAATGTAATGACGATATCCCTCTGAGTAATCAATCGCAGGATATGGCATGTAAAAAAAGAAGTACCACAGCTTAGACAGAGAGAGAGAGTCAAAACATAACATACATCCTATACAACTAAGGCTGGAAGAAGACAGAGGAACCTAGGAAATAGGACACTGCCCGCCATGCATGTTACCACCTACCAGCTCACCCCAACGTACGTTTCACATTTGTGCATTATACTCCAGAGCTGTACTCATTATTCTGCTGGTGAGGTCACTGTGTACATACATTACATTACTTATCGTGTACTGATCCTGAGTTATATCCTGTAGATCTTTTATTAAAATTTCAAACATAACAATAAAAAATTACAAAACATAAACATACCATATCCGAGAGAACATATCAACATAGCGAATCATAAAACCAAACACCATAGCATAAAATACAACACCGGTCCACCCCACACTCATTCCTGCACACAAACAAATATATACAATATTTACAAAAGACAGATTCCTATAATACCCATTATACCCATACCATACTAATAAACTATATACACTAATACTAAATATGAATTTCCTGGCCCAGTTGCAATACCAAAAACCCAATACCAGTAATATACCAAAAAGAATAACAACAACAACAATAATATATACAAAATAATAAAAACCAACACAAACAAAATAACACCACTTTTTTTTTTTTTTTTTTTATTAATTTTTTTTTTTTTTTTTTTTTGGCCCTGAGCTGGTCCCGCATCCCATGCCCCCAGTACATGTTACCAGACGTCCATGAACCAGTCCAGGATTTTCTGTATATAGAAAAGTCCCATACAAACCCCCTCCCCCCTTTTTAACCCACCACCCAACCTAAACTAAACCCAAACCCCAGGTGGCATCACACAATATATACAATATATACATTACATAAAATATACACAGACTAACAATATATACAATACATAAGTATACAAATAGACTACAACAATAAATACAATAACAAATACATATAACACTATAAGCCAAACAACAAACCCCTAAAGCTCAAGTTCAGCGCCTGCAAGCCTTATATTACCATAAACCAACTGCTCAAAACAAAAAGACTAATGTGCCAGCATCAGCCCACCACCAGGGGGAGACAACAGGCTAAGGCACTTTAAAGGCAGAGCCCCTCCATAGACGAGAGGCCCTGCCAGCACCCAGCCTCTCGTACTCCAGAGAACGCACCTTCACCAGGTCACCGAGAATGTTCCTAACCACCACATCCACAGGGAGGATTTTACGCTGCGTCGACACTAAACACCGTGCATTCCACGTGTAGTACCTAACCACTGAGCTGACTAGGAATAAAGTGCACCGGTCCCAGCCTCCAAGGTTTCTGAATGCCCCATAGGCCCATTCCGCATAGGAGAGACTGGCCAGCCGAGGCCAACCAATGGAAGCGCCCACCCTGGTGTAAACCTCTGTGTTAAAGGGACAATGAAGCAGAAAATGCTCCATGCTTTCCAGCATGCCTCCACACTCTTCGCAGGGACATCCCCGGTCATCAGAGCTCCTGCACTTCAGATTGTCCCTCACACACAGTTTCCCATGGAAGCAGCGCCAAGTCAAGTCCCAAAACTTCAAGGGGATCCTGATAGAATTCAAAAGCTCTAAACCCACCTCCAGATCCCAACTTAGGCAGTCCTTGAGCGCCAATTGCCTCTGGAAATGAGAAGACAGGACCCTCTTGTCAAGGAATTTCCTCGACAGAGTCCTAATCTCCCCCATCCCCAGACCCCACCGACGAATAACCTTCAGAACCGGGGTAGCGTAAGCCGGGAGATGCCCGTGTGGTGTGCGAAGATCCTTCACTTGCCCTCCTGTCTCCCATTCCTGGAAGAAAGGCCAAAACCATCCCCTACAGGAGGATACCCACGGAGGAGCCCTCTCTGACCAGAGGTTTGCTATATTGGTCTTAAGAAAGGTATTCACTAGGAACACCACAGGGTTGACCATACACAACCCCCCTAGTCTCCTCGTACGGTAAGTAACCTCCCTCTTCACTAGGTTCAGTCTGTTCCCCCATAACATCTGGAAGAACACACTGTAGACCCGGGTCCAAAGAGGTTCTGGCAACATGCATACACTGCCCAGGTATATCAGTAAAGGGAGCAGGAATGTTTTGATCAGGTTAACCCTTTCCCGGAGGGTCAAAGACCAACCCTTCCACTGATCCACCTTCTGAGCGGCGATCTTAAGCCTGCTGTCCCAGTTTTGTTTGGGGTAATCCCCTTGGCCAAATTCGATGCCGAGAACTTTTGAAGATTCCTGGGGCTCTGGAAGGGCGTCCGGGAGATCAAAACCAGGATCTCCCCCTCCCAGCCAGAGACTCTCGCACTTATCCCGGTTGATCTTGGACCCGGATGCCTCCGAGTAGCGGTCCACCTCTGACATCACCCATTGGCCTTCCTCTTGTGAGGAGACAAACACGGTGACATCATCAGCATACGCTACCGCCCTCAGAGCCAAATCCGGCACCGCCAGGTCCATTCTCACCCCCGCCAATGGTCCACAATCAATCCTCCTAAGGAAAGGATCAATTGCAAACACGTACAGCAACGGGCTCAAAGGACAACCCTGACGGACGCCAGACCCAACCTCAAAAGAGCGGCCAATCCAACCATTCACAAGCGGTAAACTCTCTGCCCCTGCGTATAAGGTCTTAAGCCAATCAACAAACCCCCCCGGCAGGCCATATCTCAGAAGAACAGACCAGAGGTATTCATGGTTAACCCGATCAAATGCTTTTGCCTGATCCAAGGACAGCAAGTACCCCTTCCAGTGGCCAGCCCTACCCTGCTACACAGCCTCTCGGACACTGAGCACAGCACTAAATGTACTGCGGCCCGGAACAGAGCAATGCTGAGCCCCCGAAAGGAGCCGGGGTGCAAACTCCACCAGCCTGTTAAACAGCACTTTTGCCAGAATCTTTCGGTCCACATTGAGAAGTGCTATGGGACGCCAATTCTCAATGTGGGACGGGTCTTTACCCTTTGACAGGATGATCAACGCTGACCTCCTCATTGACTTTGGCAGAGTGCCCGAGGATAGACACTCATTAAAAACCCCAGTCAAGAGGGGAACCAAAGTGTCCTTAAAGGTCTTATAGAACTCAGATGTTAAGCCATCCGGACCGGGTGACTTCTTGAGGGCAAGCCCATCAATAGCCATCCTGACTTCCTCTTCCCGGATCATCTCTGTCAAAACGTCAAGAGAGGAGTCTACTCCTGGTTCAGGGATGGTTTCAGCCAAGAAAGCTGATACCTTATCTCGATCTAGATCCTTCCTTCCCAAGAGGTGCGAGTAGAAGGATCTGACGACCTCCAGGATCCCTGATCTGGACCTTTTCAAGGATCCCGTACTATCAATCAGTCCTGAGACTGATTACTATTCACTGACATCTTGCAGTTTCTGTAAGGGTCGGGCGAGCGGTACTTCCCGTAATCCCTCTCAAAAACCAAAGATGCGTGTCTGTCATACTGGCACTTCATCAACAAGGACTTCACTCTGGAGATATCGTCACGACTACCTCCAGTCGAGACAAGGTTCTCAAGTTTCTTCCTCAGGCCCTGGTACAAACGGTACCTGTTTAGGCTTCTGAGACCCGAGAGCTGGCGGAAGAATCTCGCAACCCTTTCCTTGAAGATCTCCCACCACTCTGACTTACTGCTACAAAGGCCCAGCAATGGTACCTGGCTCTGAAGAAAATCCTCAAAGGACTGTCTTATCTCCGCTTCTTCCAAGAGAGACGAATTCAGCTTCCAATAGCCTCTGCCCATCCGGGGGGTCTCTGTGACATTCAGAGAAAACAAAATTAAACAGTGATCGGAGAACTCCACCTCAACAACAGACACTGCTGAAGAGACGGCCTCCTCCTTTAAAAAAAACCTATCTATCCTAGACCTACAACTACCCCTATGATAGGTGAATCCCGCGTGGCCTGGGGTGTGCCGTGTGTGGACATCCACCAGGCGAGCCTCACTCGCTATGCTATTAAGGGCGACGCTATCATAAGTCATTGTCTCTGGCACCTCCCCTGTCTTGGGGCCTCGTGACAGCATTAAAATCCCCTCCAAAGACCACCTGCCGACTTGTAAAAAGATAGGGCTTGATCCTCATAAAGAGACACTTTACTTAGACTGTGGGCCGTAGATGTTAATAAGGCGAAGTTCTTGTCCCTTCATGAGGACATCTAAGATCAGGCACCTCCCCATTTCTAACTCGATAACCCGTCGGCATTCTACCGCTGCGGTAAAAAGGACTGCCACTCCGCTATACGGCTCGGCCCCAAGAGACCAGTAGGAGGGCCCATTCCTCCACTCTCTTTTAGCCTTGTAGATAGATGACATATCTGTTAGCCTGGTCTCTTGCAAAAATAAAATATCAGCATTAATATGGGCAAAAAAATCATAGGCCGCAAATCAAGCCGTATCTGACTTTATGCTGGCAACATTAATAGATGCCAGAGTCAACGGAGAGGGTGCCGCCATCAAGGGTGATTGAGTTAGACAGCTTTCTTTTTCCCACCATCCTTCCCATCCACCCCACCACCCTCCTCATCAGATGATGGTTTACCCCTTTTAATTGAAATAGATGTGTCCATTTTCCCTTTATATACATTTTCCTCGTCCCCTGACTCTGGGCCAGTCTCCCCCCCTGAAGACATAGATTCCCCAGGGAGAGAGGACTCAGCGTCTCCTGTGAGCCCCACCGCAACATTCGGAACCTCACCCCCAGCCCCCCCCTCCTCCGAAGAGGAAATGTCGCGGAGGGCTCGGAACCGGTTGGAGAGACCAATCAGAGGGGGGTCAGTTGTACCTTCCTTTGGCATCTGGCGGGTGGGAGAAGATCTTACATCTCTCCTTTTCTTATTCTTCCGAGTACCCCGCTTTGTTTCTGCCCATCCCCCACTGTCCTCATCCGCGCTCCCACCATGGGAGGACAGTGAGGAGACGGCATCCCGCTCTTTGTGGATCTTCCCAATCTCCTCATCCAGTTCACTATCCCCCAGGGCCTCAGCAGTAAGACTGGCCGCAGGGACAGGATCAGGAGTCACCCCAGTTGGTTGATGCTCCTGTGAGTCCTGAATCTCCCTGTCCCTTTGACGCTTCTCGAGACGCCTCAGTTGGGCAGGCGTCTTCTGCTTACTTTTCTTCCCTGGCCCCTGCACCCCTTCATCCCCGACAGCCATCCCCCCAGCAGAATCCACCTCACGGCTTACTCCCACCGGGGCAACAACCGCGTTGACAAAGGAATGAGGGCAGCGACTGAATGGGTGACCTAAGTCACCACACAGGTGACACCTAATCTCTGCACAAGATGCAGCGAGATGGCCTATTTCCCCACACAGAGTGCACTTCTGCACAGTGCAATTGGCACTAAAATGTGTGGGGTCACCACATCTGTGACAGAGCTTTGGCTGACCCTGGTAGAAGATCTGGATACGATCCCTTGCGAGGAAGGTCGCAGATGGTATATGGGTAACGGTGTTTCCTGAACGCTTAAGCTTGACCATAAACGTCCAGGCCCCTGACCAGATGCCATATTCATCCCTGTTCTTTTTTGGGACCTCCACCACCTCACCATACCGACCTAGCCACGTCATGATGTCAATACAAGAAAGCGATTCGTTACGGGTTAAAACGGTCACCTTCTTGACATTATTTTGGTGAGACACTGCCTGAATGGCAAAGTCTCGCCAGCCGGGCTCATTCTTTACCAACTCATAATTCGACCAGAAGAGCTCAAGCCCCTCTGGCCGAACAAAGCTGATATCGAACTCAGGGGTACCATAAGGATGTATTAAGGCATAGATGTCAGCTGCCTTAAAGCCCAACTTCAGCAGAAGCTCAACAACTTTAGCTCTTGGAGGACATGTATCACTGCCTCTCCACCTCAGCCGGACCACATTCCTACGGAGACCACCTGGCCCGGCTGTAGGGAGGGACCACACAGTATCCCCCCCTCTTTCCTCTCGGAAGGCTGAAAGACCATGTCTCTCTATCCAAAAGGATAGATCAACCTCCCTACCCTCTACATTGATTGATCTCTCCCCTCTCCTTAAGGCCCCCAGGAGACGCTGCTGCAAACTGCTCTCCCCAGAGCCAGAGGACGAGGAAGGTGCCCCCCTTCCCCCAGCGGTGACATTAGCGTAGCTGCGTACCGGTGCTGCCACCGCTGGGGGTGCAACTGGACCAGGCCCTACATTCCCACCACTAATCTGTGCCCCTTCACCACCCTCCTCCACATAATCCATACCTAAACCATTGACCCCTATTTTAGCTGATGTGCCCCCCATACCTCCACCCGTGCTACAGCCCAAACCACCATTCAAAGCCCCAGAAAGATTTTTAGTAACATATGAATTATTCACCTCATTCACACCCTCAGTCACTCCAACATTAACCTCCACATTCATACTGGCTGGACCGGTGCGTTCTGGTGCAGATTTTTTACTGTCAGCATCACTGGGTACCAGGGCTGGAGCCATCACCACAGGACAGGTCACCGGTCCCTTATACAAGGACCGGGAAGCCTGCCTAGCCTGTTTATTAGCGGCCCCAGCCCTGTTTTTACCTGTACCCTCCGCCTCATCCGTACTAGAATGTCCAGCTCCTGGGCGCCGCTGATCTGGATCAGCGGCGCCAATGCAAAACAAAAGTTTTTTTCTACTTTTGGGAGAATCTTTTTTTCCCTTAGCCACCACGACTATCTCCGGCACTGAGTCACCCCCCTCTCCCACAGGGGAGCGAACTAAAGCACCGGAGTCTGCCTCTATGCCCACCGCTGGGCCGCCCTCACTGTACGGCCTTGCGGCCGATGCCTTCTCTGCTCCATCCCTGCTACTGCAAACAGGCATGGAGCTCTGCGCCCTTTTAGTATCTGTACTCTCCCCGCACCTTTGCACCAAGTCCACCACAGAACACGGGCTGGGCTGGGTAACGGGGCTTGCACAATGAGCTGACCCTGCGGCCGACTCAGGGTTTACAGGGAGGGGGGTGTAGATGTAACTCACCACTTCTTGCTGCTTTGGCTTGGTCTTCTTCTTCTTACCCCCAGGTGCCTCATTTGGGAGCTCATCTCCAAACACCAGGTTCTGAGGACACACTGGGGATTCCAGCATGCGGATCTGGGCCATTAGCGCCCCTCCCTGGTAGCTGCTGTCACTGTCCTCCCCTGAGTCGGCAGGTGATACTGCTGGTTGCTGTGCAGGGGGCCCACTGTACGGGGCCTGCTGCTGTTGCCGCAGGCCACCAGGTGGATCTGGCTGTTGTTCTTCCTCCATCTCCTCCTCATCATCCACCTGGCTCTCAGGTTGCAGCCCCATCAACCTTTTATTTTCCTTTTCCTCCATTACCTTGAATCGTTCTCCATTTTCCAATTTTTCTTTAAATGGCCCACTCTTCGCCAGTAATTCTCCTCTCCTCTCCTCCAAAGCTTGTATTTCAGCCATAAGTCTCTTTATCTGCCCCTGGATCTCTTTCTTTTTTGGAGTTACCTTAGCCCTGGCACGGTCACAGCACAGTTCCTCTCGGAGCCTCCTGATGGTCTTACAGGCGTCTTCATACTCACGGAGGTGACTTTTTACCCGGGAGGTATAGGTGGAAATAGACTCCCGGGTCCTCAGCACTCCCCAGCCTTCCTCACTGAGGTCGGCTTCACCTCCGTGAGCACTCTGCCTTCTTCCTGATGAACCCAGCTTTCCGCTGGTAGCACCCAGCTTTCCTGAGGTGGATCCAGCCTTGGAGCTTCTCACCTCTGTGGGGGGAGTTGGAGCAGCATTGCTGCGACTCCTGGTGGATCGCCTCACCCCCAAATCCTCCGATGTTCCGGCCGCTTGCTGGCTTCTACTGCTCCCCTGCGGCCTAGTCCGAGGAGCAGAAGCCTGGGCCTCGCCTCCCTCACTCATGCCTAGAAACCCACTCCCTCCCTGGGGAGGAGGAAGCAGGTCCCAGGTGGAACAGATGGAAATCCCTGGAGCTCAGGAGGCACAGCAGACACACACAGCACAGCTGAAGCACGACCACACCCACAACTAATTGGTCAGCACTCCAGAGCTGTACTCACTATTCTGCTGGTGAGGTCACTGTGTACATACATCACATTACTTATCCTCTACTGATATTGAGCTATATCTTAATAACTGATAGCACTGCATCTGCTACAATCAATTAGTATCTCCAATCAGTACTGTGTGGTACAGCCTGCACCATGTAGACTCACCAAGAGCACACAGGTCTTGAGCGGGTTGGGCACACTATTGCGGTGCACCAGCACATTACTGCTGGTGCACACTGACAGCTGGTGATCCTCCAACCATAACAGTGGCTCCAGCATGGTGACTGTGAGGCAGACGTTTGGATGTGACACCTGTCTCACATTTGGCAGTTGCTGTGCTTCTAAAATCTTCTTCCATTACTCTCTATACAGGGAGAGATCATCACAATGTGCCAGGAATACAAACAAATGAGGCTCCTGTCTCGCTGTTTGATCAGAGTCCCCCAGACCCCTCTGTCCTCCTCCAGACCTTCTCTGTACTTCAGACTCTTCTGCAGCTCATACTGCTCTGTATCCCACACCCTTCTATCCTCTCCAGACCCCTCTATACCCCAAACCCCTCTGTCCTCTCCAGACACCTCTGTACCCCAAGAACACTCTGTATTTCAGGCACATCTCCTCCAGGCCCTTCTGTCCTCTCCAGATTTCTTTGTCCTCCCCAGACCACTGTGTACTCTTCAGACCACTCTGCACAACTCACAACTCTGTCCTCCAGACCCCTTTGTCCTCTCCAGACCCCTCTGTCCTCCTTCAGACCCCCTCTGTACCCCAGACTCTTCTGCAGCTCAGACCCCTCTGTATTCCAGACCCTTCTATCTTCTCCAGACCCCTCTGTACCCAAGACCCCTCGGTCTCTGTCCTCCCCAGACCACTCTGCACACCACACCACTCTGTCCTCCAGATCCCTTGGTGCTCTCCAGATACCTCTGTACCCAAGACCCCTCAGCCTCTGTCCTCCCCAGACCACTCTATACACCACACCACTCTGTCCTCCAGATCACTTTGTCCTCTTCAGTCCCCTCTGTACCTCAAACCCCTCTGTCCCCCCAGACCCCTCTATCTTCTCCAGACCCTGTGTACCCCCAGAATGCTCTGTATTTCAAACACCTGTCCTCCAGACCCCTCTGTCCTCCTGCAGACCCCCTCTGTACTTCGAACTGTTCTGTACCCCAGACTCTTCTGCAGCTCAGACTGCTCTGTATTTCAGACCCTTCTATTTACTCCAGACCCCTCTGTCTACTCCAGACCCTTCTGTCCACCCCAGACCACTTTGTCCTTCCCAGACCCCTCTGTACCCCAGACCCCTCTGTACACCAGACCCCTTTCTCCTCTCCAGACCACTCTGTACACCAGACCCCTCTGTCTTCTCCAGACCCCAATGTACCCGAGACCCTGTCCTCTCCAGACCCTCTGTACCATAGACCGTTCCGTATCCAAGACTGTTCTGTATGCCCCATATCCCTCTTTACGCCAGACCTCCCTGTCCTTTCCAGACACCTCTGTACACCAGACCCCTCTGTACCCCAGACCCCCTGTCATCTACAGACCCCTCTGTACACCAGACCCCTCTGTACCCCAGATCACTCTTCCCTCTTTAGACCCCTCTGTACCCCAGACCCCTCTGTCCTCTCCAGACCACTCTGTCAATTCTATCTGCCAGGACCTTCCTGATGATGTAATCGCAGATCTAGGCAGATAGAATGTAAGTTCCTCTGCTGTCTATGGGCTTTGTGCAGTGTGGACAGCTTTAGGTCCACATTCACACAAATGCATTTTGCAGAGATTTGTGTGAAAATCGCGGTAAAACCATGACATTTTTGCTGCAATTTTGCACAAGTCGCAGCAAAATTGATGTGATTTTACCACGAATTATATAACATTTTGTAGTGTAAGACTGGCACTAAAGCTGTCCAGGTGGCCTCTTTTGGATTTCCCAGGTTAATCCCCCCCCCCTCCTAACACCTGTCATGAGCTTAATACTGGCTATATTCTAAAATCTCCTGTCCTCCAGGAAGTTCCTAGCATGCCTGGGCTTTTCACCCCTTAAGGACTTAGCCCTTTTTCACCTTAACCTCTTCAGGACATAGGGCGTATGGATACGCCCTGAATCCCGAGTCCTTAAGGACCGAGGGCGTATCCATATGCCCGTGGGAATTCCGGCCCCCACCGCTAGCCGGTTGGGGACCGGAGCCGGATGCCTGCTGAAATCGTTCAGCAGGCATCCCGGCATATCGCCCAGGGGGGTCATTATGCCCCCCCATGTCGGCGATCGCCGCAGATCGCTGGACAATTCAGTCCAGCGATCTGCGGCGATTCCGGGTCAATCGGGTCTCCAGTGACCTGGTGAATCGGAATTACTGGCTGTTCGGGGCCGTCTCTGACGGCCCCGAACAGCCAGAGCCTGCAGGGGTGAGGTGGCACTGGTGCCACCTCACGATCGCCCTGATTCGTCGGCCGGATTACCGGCCGACCAATCAGGGCGCCTGCTGCGGGTGTCACTCCCGCACCCGCTCCGCCCCTCTTCTGGAGGACGTGAGCGGGTGCGGGACGTGCACCCCGGGTGCTGGGGACCCCGATCCCCGGCGCCCCTGTTGGGATCGGGGCCCCAGGAGCAGCTGCGGCGGCGGGACTGACCTGCAGCGTCTGGATCTTTGGAGGTGAGTGACAGCCTCCTGCTGTTGCTTAGCAACAGCTCCCAGCATGCAAAAAGGGCATGCTGGGAGCTGTAGTTATGCAACAGCAGGAGGCAGACCACCACAACTCCCAGCATTCCCTTATGGGCATGCTGGGACTTATGGTTTTGCAACAGCTGGAGGCACATTCTTTCTATGGAAAAGTGTACCTTCAGCTGTTGTCTAACTACAACTCCCAGCTTGCACAAACAGCTAAAGTGCATGCTGGGAGTTGTAGTGGTGCATCTGCTGGTTGCATAACTACAACTCCCAGCATGCCCTTTGGCTGTCGATGACTGCTGAGAGTTGTAGTTTTGCAACAGCTGAAGGCACACTGGTTGTGAAACTCAGAGTTTTTTTTTACCTAACTCAGTGTTTCACGACCGGTGTGCCTCCAGCTGTTGCAAACTACAACTCTCAGCAGTCACCGTACACCATGCACCGTACATGCGGGGAGTTGTAGTTTTGCAACAGCTGGAGGCACACTGGTTGTGAAACACTGAGTTAGGTCACAAACTCAGTGATACATAACCAGTGTGCCTACAGTTGTTGCAAAACTGCAACTCTCAGCAGTCACCGACAGCCAACGGGCATGCTGGGAGTTGTAGTTATGCAACAGATGGATGTCCCCCCCAATGTGAACGTACAGGGTACACTCACATGGGCGGAGGATTACAGTAAGTATCTGGCTGCAAGTTTGAGCTGCCGCAAACTTTCTGCTGCAGCTCAAACTGCCAGCGAGAAACTACTGTGAACCCCCGACCGTGTGACTGTACCCTAAAAACACTACACTACCACAAAAAATAAAATAAAAAGTAAAAAACACTACGTATACACATACCCCTACACAGCCCCCCTCCACTCCCCAATAAAAATGAAAAACGTCTGGTACGCCACTGTTTCCAGAACGGAGCCTCCAGCTGTTGCAAAACAACTCCCAGTATTGTCGGACAGCCGCTGACTGTCCAGGCATGCTGGGAGTTTTGCAACAGCTGGAGGCACCCTGTTTGGGAATCACTGGCATAGAATACCCCTATGTCCACCCCTATGCAATCCCTAATTTAGGCCTCAAATGCGCATGGCGCTCTCACTTTGGAGCCCTGTCGTATTTCAAGGCAACAGTTTAGGGTCACATATGGGGTATCGCCGTACTCGGGAGAAATTGTGTTACAAATTTTGGGAGGTATTTTCTGCTTTTACCCTTTTTAAAAATGTAAAATTTTTGGGAAAACAAGCATTTTAGGTAAAAAAAAAAATTTTTTTTACATATGCAAAAGTCGTGAAACACCTGTGGGGTATAAAGGTTCACTTAACCCCTTGTTACGTTCCCGGAGGGGTCTAGTTTCCAAAATAGTATGCCATGTGTTTTTTTTTTTTTGCTATCCTGGCACCATAGGGGCTTCCTAAATGCGGCATGCCCCCAGAGCAAAATTTGCGTTCAAAAAGCCAAATGTGACTCCTTCTCTTCTGAGACCTGTAGTGCGCCAGCAGAGCACTTTTCACCCCCATATGGGGTGTTTTCTGAATCGGGAGAAATTGGGCTTCAAATTTTTAGGGGTATTTTCTGCTATTACCCTTTTTAAAAATAAAAGTTTTTTGGGAAAACAAGCATTTTAGGTAAAATTTTTATTTATTTTTTTACATTTGCAAAAGTCGTGAAACACCTGTGGGGTATTAAGGTTCACTTTATCCCATGTTACATTCCCCGAGGGGTCTAGTTTCCAAAATGGTATGCCATGTGTTTTTTTTTTTGCTGTTCTGGCACCATAAGGGCTTCCTAAAGGTAACATGCCCCCAAAAACCATTTCAGAAAAAACGTACTCTCCAAAATCCCCTTGTCGCTCCTTCCCTTCTGAGCCCTCTACTGCGCCCGCCGAACACTTTACATAGACATATGAGGTATGTGCTTACTCGAGAGAAATTGGGCTACAAATACAAGTAAAAATGTTGTCCTTTTACCCCTTGTAAAAATTCAAAAATTGGGTCTACAAGAACATGTGAGTGTAAAAAATGAAGATTGTGAATTTTCTCCTTCACTTTGCTGCTATTCGTGTGAAACACCTAAAGGGTTAAAACACTGACTGAATGTCATTTTGAATACTTTGGGGGGTTTAGTTTTTATAATGGGGTCATTTATGGGGTATTTCTAATATGAAGACCCTTCAAATCCACTTCAAACCTGAACTGGTCCCTGAAAAATACTGAGTTTGAAAATTTTGTGAAAAATCGGAAAATTGCTGCTGACCTTTGAAGCCCTCTGGTGTCTTCCAAAAGTAAAAACACGTCAATTTTATGATGCAAACATAAAGTAGACATATTGTATATGTGAACCAAAAAAAATGTATTCGTAATATCCATTTTCCTTACAAGCAGAAAGCTTCAAAGTTAGAAAAATGCTAAATTTTCAAATTTTTCATCAAATTTATGGATTTTTCACCAAGAAAGGATGCAAGTATCGACAAAAATTTACCACTATGTTAAAGTAGAATATGTCACGAAAAAACAATCTCGGAATCAGAATGATAACTAAAAGCATTCCAGAGTTATTAATGTTTAAACTGACAGTGGTCAGATGTTCAAAAAACGCTCCTTAAGGCCAAAATGGTCTCCGTCCTGAAGGGGTTAAGGACTCGGCCTTTTTTGCAATTCTGACCACTGTCACTTTAAACATTAATAACTCTGGAATGCTTTTACAAAGTGGTAAATTTTTGTGGGAAATTGCATCCTTTCTTGGTGAAAAATCCCCAAATTTGATGAAAAAAATGAAAATTTTGCATTTTTCTAACTTTGAAGCTCTCTGATTATGAGGAAAATGGATATACAAAATAATTTTTTTGGGTTCACATATACAATATGTCTACTTTATGTTTGCATCATAAATTTTATGAGTTTTTACTTTTGGAAGACATCAGAGGGCTTCAAAGTTCAGCAGCAATTTTCAAATTATTCACAAAACTTTCAAACTCACTCTTTTTCAGGGACCAGTTCAGTTTTGAAGTGGATTTGAAGGGTCTTAATATTAGAAATACCCCACAAATGACCCCATTATAAAAACTGCAACCCCCAAAGTATTCAAAATGACATTCAGTAAGTGTTTTAACCCTTAAGGTGTTTCACAGGAATAGCAGCAAAGTGAAGGAGAAAATTCAAAATCTTCATTTTTTACACTCGCATGTTCTTGTAGACCCAATTTTTGAATTTTTGCAACGGGTAAAAAGGAGAAAATTTTTACTTGTAGTTGAAACCCAATTTTTCTCGAGTAAGGACATACCTCATATATCTATGTTAATTGTTCGGTGGGCGCAGTAGAGGGCTCAGAAGGGAAGGAGCAACAAATGGTTTTTGGGGGGCATGTCACCTTTAGGAAGCCCCTAGGGTGCCAGAACAGCAAAAAAAAAAAAAAAACACATGGCATACCATTTTGGAAACTAGACCCCTATTTTACCTAAAATGCTTGGTTTCCCAAAAATTTTACATTTTTAAAAAGGGTAATAGCAGAAAATAACTCCCAAAATTTGAAGCCCAATTTCTCCCAATTCAGAAAACACCCCATATGGGGGTGAAAAGGGCTCTGCAGGCGCACTACAGGTCTCAGAAGAGAAGGAGTCACATTTGGCGTTTTGGAAGCAAATTTTGCTCTGGGGGCATGCCGCATTTAGCAAGCCCCTATGGTGCCAGAAGAGCAAAAAAAAAAAACCACATGGCATACCATTTTGGAAACTAGACCCCTCGGGGAACGTAACAAGGGGTAATGTGAACCTTAATACCCCACAGGTGTTTCATGACTTTTGCATATGTAAAAAAAAAAAAATAAATACCTAAAATGCTTGGTTTCCCAAAAATTTTACTTTTTCAAAAAGGGTAATAGCAGAAAATAACTCCCAAAATTTGAAGCTCAATTTCTCTCGATTCAGAAAACACCCCATATGGGGGTGAAAAGTGCTCTACTGGCGCACTACAGGTCTCAGAAGAGAAGGAGTCACATTTGGCGTTTTGAAAGCAAATTTTGCGCTGGGGGCATGCCGCATTTAGGAAGCCCCTATGGTTTCAGAACAGCAAAAAAAAAAAAACACGTGGCATACCATTTTGGAAACTAGACCCCTCGGGGAACGTAGCAAGGGGTAATGTGAACCTTAATACCCCACAGTTCTTTCACGACTTTTGGATATGTAAAAACAAATTTTTTTTTTACCTAAAATGCTTGGTTTCCCAAAAATTTTACATTTTTGAAAAGCGTAATAGCAGAAAATACCCCCCAAAATTTGTAACACAATTTCTCCCAAGTACGGCGATACCCCATATGTGACCCTAAACTGTTGCCTTGAAATATGACAGGGCTCCAAAGTGAGAGGGCCATGCGCATTTGAGGCCTTAATTAGGGATTTGCATAGGGGTGGACATAGGGGTATTCTATGCCAGTGATTCCCAAACAGGGTGCCTCCAGCTTTTTTAAAACTCCCAGCATGCCTGGACAGTCAGTGGCTGGCAATACTGGCAATACTGGGAGTAGTTGTTTTGCAACAGCTGGAGGCTCCGTTTTGGAAACAGTGGCGTACCAGACGTTTTTCATTTTTATTGGGGAGGGGGGCTCTGTAGGGGTATGTGTATATGTAGTGTTTTTTTACTTTTTATTTTATTGTATGTTAGTGTAGTGTAGTGTTTTTAGGGTACAGTCGCACGGGCAGGGGATCAAATTAGTTTCTCGCTGGCAGTTTGAGCTGCGGCAGAAAATTTGCCGCAGCTCAAACTTGTAGCAGGATACTTACTGTAAACCTCCGCCCATGTGAGTGTACCCTGTACATTCACATTGGGGAGGGGGGAACATCCAGCTGTTGCAAAACTACAACTCCCAGCATGTATGGTCTATCAGTGCATGCTGGGAGTTGTAGTTTTGCAACAGCTGAAGGCACACTGGTTGTGAAACATCGAGTTTGGTAACAAACTCAGTGTTTTGCAACCAGTGTTCCTTCAGCTGTTGCAAAACTACAACTCCCAGCATGCACTGATAGACCGTACATGCTGGGAGTTGTAGTTATGCAACAGCTGGAGGCATACTACTTTGGCTGGGGATGCTGGGGATTGTAGTTATGCAACAGCTGGAGACACACTGGTTTGCTACTTAACTCAGTGTTTTACAACCAGTGTGCCTTCAGCTGTTGCAAAACTACAACTCTCAGCAGTCACCGACAGCCAACGGGCATGGAGTTGTAGTTATGCAACCAGCAGATGCACCCCTACAACTCCCAGCATGCACTTTAGCTGTTTGTACAAGCTGGGTGTTGTAGTTATACAACAGCTGAAGGTACACTTTGCCATAGAAAAAATGTGCCTCCAGCTGTTGCAAAACTATTAGTCCCAGCATGCCCATAAGGGAATGCTGGGAGTTGTGGTGGTCTGCCTCCTGCTGTTGCATAACTACAGCTCCCAGCATGCCCTTTTTGCATGCTGGGAGCTGTTGCTAAGCAACAGCAGAAGGCTGTCACTCACCACCTACTGCTGCTCCCGCACACATGTCGCCGCCGCCGCTCCTGGGGCCTCCATCCCAACATTGACGCCGGGGATCCCCAGCTCCCGCCGTCTTCTTCCCGTACGTGCTCACGTGCTCCGGAAGAGGGGTGGAGCGAGTTGCGGGAGTGACACCCGCAGCAGGTGCCCTGATTGGTTGGCCGGTAAACCGGCCGACGAATCAGGGCGATCGTGAGGTGGCACCAGTGCCACCTCACCCCTGCTGGCTATGGCTGTTCGAGGCCGTCAGAGACGGCCCCGAACAGCTTGTAATTCCGTGTAACCGGGTCACTGGAGACCCGATTGACCCGGAATCTGCCGCAGATCGCCGGGCTGAATTGTCCAGCGATCTGCGGCCATCGCCGACATGGGGAGTCATCATGACCCCCCTGGGCGATATGCCACAATGCCTGCTGAACGATTTCAGGCATCGGGCACCGGCTCCCCAACCGGCTAGTGGCGGGGTGCCGGGATTTGACAGGACGTACTTAAGGACTCGGAAAAGGGGCAGTTTGAGTACATCCTGCGTCCTTAAGGGGTTAAAGTGGCAGCAGCTGATGGGGAGGATCCCTTTGTTATTGATCCCCCTGCATGTATTCCTGGGTGGATCCATCCCCTCATTCCCCCTGGTTCCTACGCCCATGGACCTCACCTGGAAAGTGTTGGCCTGGGACGATCCGGGTGCCCACAGTTCCAGAGGTGCTTTGGCCCACTCTTTGGAGGTCACCAAAGATTAGGGCCTTTAGAACTTCCTCTTGGAACTGCAGGAATGTCCTTGTGTTGCCTGTATACTGGGACAGTACAAAAGGGTTTCACATGGCAGCCTGTACCATGTAGACCGCAACTTATCCACGTAAAGGTGGTAACCCTTATCTAGCAATGGATGCAAAAGGTCCAAAAAATTTTCCCACTAACACCCAGAGTGGGGGACATTCTTGGGGTTCAATACGGGCATCTCATTCCTCGTATACTATAAACTTGCAAGTGTACCCTGAGGTACTCTCGCAAAGTTTATACATCTTCACGCCATACCTCGTCCGCATAGTGGGAATGTATTGTCGGAAGCTGAGTCTTCCCTTAAAGCTGATGAGAAACTCATCAATAGAGACCTCCCTTCCAGGGACATAGGCCTCCCAAAATTTGGCCCTGAAGTGATTGATGACCTGCCTTATATTATACAGGCGGTCATACATGGGATCATACGAGGGGGACATGTCAAATTATCAAAGGCCATACTGTAGAGTGGGGTCTGGTAGAGGATGTCCCCACTCCAACATTGCCTGACACTGGGTTTTTTAACTAGGCCCATATGCAGCACAAGGCCCCAAAAGGTCCTCATTTTGGCTGCATCAACTGAAAACCAGCCATTGGGCCTAGCTAAAAAGGAGCCCAGGTTTGCAGTGACAAACTGTTGGGTGTACAGGTTCGTCTGGTCAACCATTAGATTGACAAAGTTGTCACTGAAAAATAAACTAAAATAGTCCATTTCTATTAACCCGATGATGTCAATCTTGATTCCTGAGTGTCTAACAAACTCAGGAATCACGGGCTCATGGTCCACTGACTCAGTCCAGACAAGTTCACCGGTACAGGGCACCAGTAAACTTTGCTGGGGAGTCTGACTAGTATGAGCGCCAGGGTGACTCACACTAGCATGGGGCACAGGGTCAGGAGCAGAGGAGGTTTGCGTCTCCGCCGCCTTGGTGGCTCATTAGATGATGAGGAGGGCGAGGAAGATATTAAAAATGTGGGATCTTCCTTGCCATCACTGGCGCTTTCAGTGTTGGAAGCAAATAAGGAATATGCTTCCTCTGCTGAAAATGCCCTGCCATTTCCTTACTCTAATGGGTGTGTGGGTGTGTGTGTGTGTGTGTGTGGGGGGGGGGGGAAACTTTATTGGTGTATGTGCTGCGTGTGGTGCTTAACTTTCTGCCGTAACCCGCCCTAACATTCATTAACCCACTACCTAACAGAAAAAAAATATATAAGATAAAACTAAACTAAAATAAAGAAAAAGAAAGTTGTTTTTTTTTTGTAAAAAAAAAAAAGAAAAAAAAGGGGGGGGGGGGACTTCTAGCGCAAAAAGCATTGCACCAAAGTAAAAAGAAAGTGTTTACCCGATCAGTGATGTGTACACTAATTAGCGCTTGGTCACGGCGGGGGGCACAGAAGTCAGGGTGGAGGTCCGGCCACTTAGCCCAGTACAGTGGCTGGTGGCACGTACACAGACCCCCACACAAATAAAACGAAAAAAAAAAAAAATCTGATCAGTGATAAATCACTATCAGTGTGAGGGCAGGTACGGTCTGTACACACAGCACTGACCTGCTGGTGGTGGAACAGACAGCCTAACTGGTGCAAAAAAGAAAGGAAAAAATGCTTATAATCCCCCAAAAAAGTGCATGCACCACAAAAACACTGATAGTATTACGAAACTGATCAGTGGTGGGTGGGCAATAAGCACACCCCCACAGCAAACTCCAAGGCATTTCGCCTAGCTTTATCTAGCAGTAGTCCACTACTCCTAGATAAAGCTAGGCGAAGCGCGTCAGAGTGTTAGGGTGGGGGAACATCTGGGCCACAGCTCTCCTGCATATTGGTCCGTATCTTTATACCATTGGTCATATATGTGCCTTGCATACTACTTATATGCTACTTAATTTGATTAATTCATTACCTCACAGTGGAGGTTTGCATAGTAAGCCCATGTGACATAATTGCATATATTTTACTCGTGTAGGTTGTATGTATATCCTCATTGAAGTGCATATAGTATCATTATATCTGCACTAGGCACTTTATCAGGCTATATATATATACACTTTATATTTATCTAGTATACCGTATGTAATAAATACTGAAGCTGTTGCCTCATACCATGTGTACATTATGGTGTTCCCCCAACACTCTATATTTAAATTATGTCTTGTGTGTATATGTGTTTTAGGGGGGTTGTCTTTGTTGTGTAATTTTTTTGGGCTAATTCTCAATAAAGATTTATTTTTGTTACATTCATTATTGAGTATTACAATTGTTGGCGGGTTCCTGTAGGTTATTCAAATATTCAAATATATATTCAAATAATTATCTTGCCAGCTATATATGAGTACTTTTTTGGTCATTATCAGAGGGGAAATGCCCTATATCTCTGTAGGTTCATAGTGTTTACAAGTGTTAATTAAATTTGTATATTAGGCACTGTACAAAGTGTCCGTTTCTAATTTATCTCTAAACTTGGTATATCCTGAGATCCATGCTGTGAGATTACCAGCTTTTCATTACAATAGATTTTGTGACATTCTGTCACTAATTATAGGCAGTGAGGGAAATAAATAAAAGTCTTGCCAGTTCTTTTTGTGACACACACTTTGTACTGTTAATCACATAAATAAAGGTGTAGCCTGTATTCTAATTATTAGGCAATACCTTTTGTTCGTTGCACCAAATTATACCTTTTTAAGCAAAGTGATTTATCATTCACCAAGAACATTAGTTTTTATATGTAAATAGGTACAGTCATTTGAAGAAACTTCTTCAAAGGGCCTAAGGGATTTCTAAAATATTTGTACTTCACTTCATTTTTTTTAAATGACGCCTTAAGTCCCCCAACCCTGTATAAAAAAAGCTGCGCTTAAGTTTTGGTAGGTGGGTGTCTCACTTCTTTGTAATCTGCAGACCACTGCCTGTTGTTAAAGGAAATCTCTCTCAAGTAACAACAAGATCTGGACACAACACAGGAAGCTAATTATTAGTTCACATAACAATATAACAGCATCCTCCCAAACATCCATTTTTTCTTGGAATAATGGGCACATCCAAGATCCAATGTGAGTAGGGAAAAATGTAATAAAAATTAATGATGTGTTTCCCGGCTGTTCTGGCCCCTTCATCAGGTGCAGTACCCGAGGAAGGGGCCAGAAAGGCCCGGAAACATGTACATTTTTTAAATTAAATTTTCACTAAATATACTAGATAATGGCAGAGCCCATTATTCCCAGAAGGAGTTGTTGTTTGGGAGGTTACTATTATACTGGGAGGATCCACATAAAAAAAAAATCTCCAATTAGACTTTATCAGTCCTGCCAATAAAGAATATGCATCCTGCTCTTATAAAATTATAAAGTAAAAAAAAAAAAAGTTCCTTTCATAGAATAACATTCTTCTACTTAGGCTCTGAGACACCATGCACTATGCACCAAATAGTTGGTAGATATACTGAGTAATCCCACTCTGTGATGGATTAAACTCCTTTGCAGGGATTGAGCAGAAATTGGTACATTGTACCGCTCAACTCTCTGTCATGCAATCCACAGATAGGACTCTCTCTAGAGATTGATTGGTAAGATCTTGTTGTGCTCAGAATTTAGGTGGTTTTATTTGAGTTAGCCTGTATCAACTATTGTTGGCTTATTCTTTTACCTTTATAGAACTTTTGGATTTAGGAGGATGTAGGCCCCATTCACACTATGGAAATGCTGAAATCTGGGATCTTCTGGAATCAGTACTTGGAGGAGATTGTTTGCTTTGATCGATGTGCGAGCAGCAAGAGATGTCAGGCAGCTCTTAGGGCTTACCAGCAAAGGATTTGTTGACAGTGTGGAAATCTGAGCAAGATTGTATACCTTTGTTTGATAGGTATTTAAACAATAATTCATACAACCTTAAATTTACGCTCGTCTCCTTCTTGGATCATAATCTGACAGGTTATCCAGTTTTTAAAAGAGTAACCTAAACTACGAGAGGATCTAATTACATCTATTAACAAACATACTAAAGTTGAAACGATGGAGCCAAAGAATTCTGTTTATTTTTCCACTACATATAGTACAGATTTTAATAAAATCTCAGAGATTATTAAAGGGGTACTACGGTGCTTACACATCTTATCCCCTATCCAAAGGATAGAGGATAAAATGCCTGATCGCGGGAGTCCCACAGCTGGGGACACCCGTGATCATGCACACGGCACCCCGTTTGAAATCAGTCCCCGGAGCGTGTTCGCTCATTTTTCTGATGTCAAATATTTTAATTCCAGACATATATCAGCAGTTTCTCAGCATTGTGCAGAACAGCACACAGGGGACATCTCTTCTTTCAGACTGACAGGTATAGAAAGAGTTAATTTACCTTGTCGGGGAGGAGACCACAGACAAGCAGCAGTTAACAGAAGTGTACTGGATCCTTAAACTAGCTACTCAAACACTATATGGTCTGAACAGGCGTCAAGACGTCATACTTAATTACTGACAGTTGTAAATGACAGTCTGGCTAGTTATGTTCTCTTTTATCTGTTTTCAGCTTTGAGCTCTGGTACACTCTATACATCTGTACCTTTGCCATAAAATCTTAATCTCAATTTTTATAACATCCTGCCTTTTCTAATGTATGCATATTTGTGTATTTTTTGTATTTTAGTAAGGTCCTATTGGGAGTCGGTTCCCGGCAACCACACATATGCGCCTGTACTCACTTGCGTTAC
Organism: Hyla sarda; assembly: GCF_029499605.1. NCBI lineage: Eukaryota > Metazoa > Chordata > Amphibia > Anura > Hylidae > Hyla > Hyla sarda. The sequence goes on from NC_079198.1 coordinate 87,403,191, forward strand.
AATACCGCAGGTCCTAATTGCTTATGTGAACATACAATTTCCTCTCTACTGAATATTATTTTGCATTTGTATTATGTTTCCAGAGGAGTTACAACTATTAATGTATGTCATATATACTGGCGGTTTTGTTTTGTCATACTTGCAATATTGTTGTATCAGGGTTTTAGCATGTGAGAGGTTAAACGTGGAGTCCGCCCTAATCCATTTTCACCTGGTGGTTGACCCCACGTTTCCCTTTATATGTGTACCGTTTCACATTTTATGTTATGTATGATTAAGGGTGCAGATTGGCACTTGAAACGCGTCACCTTTTTTCCTGTAATGCTGGCTTTTAAACAATAAAAGACGAAGATTTTTGCACATAACCCGCGCTGGACATCTCTATTCTCTTTTTTTTTTCACAATGCGAGTTTATTAATATTTCAAAAACAAACAAGAAACATTAACAGTAATTGCAAGCTTTGCCAATGGGGAGCAATATTTGTAACAGGGATGTCATTAATATACGGCATGACAGAAACATAGGCAGGGGAGTACTCAGCAGGTATAACTGTTCACTCCAGGGTTTCAATTGAGCATCGAGGTCACGTGCAGTAAGTTCGGAAAAGAGATAGAAGATGGACAACCCTGCGTGGGGAGTGGAGGTACGAGGGTTGAAGTCACTCAGGAGCGAGGTCACACCACTCAGGAGATACATATCTAAAGGCTTGCAATAACTTACCCGATATCGGGTCTCAGGTAGGAGTACAGGTGTGAGTGAGCATCAAATGTCAATAGGGGGAGGAAGAGAGGATGGGAGAGGACATAGTATAGGAGTAACAGAAAAGGGAGGAAAGAAAAAAGAAAAAAGAGGAGGGAAGGAAGCAGAAAGGAAAACAGGGGTGGAGGGAGCAGGAGGGAGAGCAATAGGTCAGGCCAGCAATCCGGAGGCATTCCAGGCGGAGCACGAACATCGGGGTCACCCAGGCAGTCATCACAGTCAGTGAGTGGCGGAAGACAGTGGGCTACGAGGCTGTGTGGTGGTGTACAGGGCTTCGAAGTCACTCGAGGACATGAATTCCGACCAGGGCCTCCAAATACTGTAATAGCGATCTAACTGATTGTGGGAGTCAGCCAGGAGTTCCTCCATTCTATGGAGATGGGAAACCTCTTTGAGCCAGACCGAGACCGTGGGAGAGACTGAAGATTTCCACAACCTCAGGATCACGGTTCTAGCGGCTAATATGAGGAAATGAAGCAGTCTCGAGGCCGACTTGGGTATACGGTCTGGGAGAATGGATAGAAGGAGTATCTTAGGGTCCCTGGGAATCGCAAAAGAAGTCAGCCTAGACATAATGTCCAGGATCTGAGACCAGAACGAGTCTAACTCGGGGCAGGTTAGCCATATGTGTAACATGGTACCACCCGGACCTCCGCACCGCCAACATACATCAGAGACTCCCGGGTATATTCTAGCGAGCAGTGAGGGAACACGATACCAACGTGTAAGAATCTTATAGTTGGTCTCATGAGCTTTGCACGATACAGAGGACCGATGGCACCATTCAAAATCCCACTGGCGTAATCGTGGTACCCAGCTCCCTCTCCCATGCCGAGCAAAAGGAAACGGGCACCACAGAAGTGGCTGTAAGGAGATCTGTGTAGAGTGTGCTGACCGATTTAATTACTTGGGAGGTGGAGGTACACAGGGATTCAAAGGGCGTGAGAGGCCTGTGTAGGGTCAATCGCATTTTCTGAGATGCATAGAAGTGTTCAGCTTGGGTGTATTGAAAGGTCTTCGCCACAGAGGGAGAGGAGTCGTGAAACAGATCAGTAATGGGTTTCAGCGCTCTCGGGGTCATTAGATCTCGAAATGTAGGGGCCTCATCTCTATGAAAGGATAAGAAGGAGTGGGAGTGTTGCGCCGCTGGGAAAGCTGGGTTGCCAAAGAGCGGGGTCAGCGGCCCTGGTGAAGGAAGAAAATGCAGGCGAGCTAAATAGGACTTGTATGTCTTAAGTACAGAGGCCGCAATCGGGGGCATGTCAGGGGGGACCTTCCCAGCAGTCAGGAGACCAGGCGTCCATAACAGGGATTTCACGTCCATTTGCATGGCTCTACTTTCAAAAGTCACCCACTGCTTGTCAGGTCTGTGATGAAAACCATCTAACACTCTGGTGAGGACTGAGGCCAGGTAATAGGAGGTCGGATCTGGAAGTGCCAAACCACCATCTTTCTTCCTCCGTGTCAGGATCTGTCTAGCCAGGCGTGGATGACGCCCGGCCCAGACGAAGCCAGATAGAACCGCAGAGACCTCACGGAAAAAGGAGCGGGGCAGGTACAATGGTATACATGAGAAGAGGTAGAGTAGGCGTGGGAGTACATTCATTTTCAAAATGTTAATTCTGCCCAACCAAGAGAAGTCTCCCATCTGGCCAGGTCGGAACGTAGCGTCTGTAGAAGTGGGGAGAAGTTAAAGCGGTATGTGTCAGCGTAGTCGCTGGGTACTTGGATTCCTAAATATTTAAGGGAGTGCGTCTGCCATTTAAAGGGGTATGATGCCTTCAGGGACCGCATGACCCGGGATGAGACCGTAATATTCATCGCCTCGCATTTAGAGGGGTTCAGTTTGTAGTTGCTAAAACTAGAGTATTTACGTACAGTGGCCAACAAGGAGGGCAGGGAGATCTGTGGGGAGGACAAGAACAATAGAAGATCGTCCGCATAGGCAGAACATTTATAATGGCACTGAGGAAGGGGTATCCCCCGTATGTCGGCATTTTGTCTGATGTCAATCAGCAAATGCTCCATACACAAGACATATAGTAGAGGGGACAGCGGACACCCCTGCCTCGTGCCATTGCGAATAGAAAAAGGGGCAGACAGTTGACCGTTGACGCGGATTTGCGCTTGGGGATTGGTGTACAGGGCCCTGATCCTCCCCCTCATCACTGGACCTAGGCCTTTTTGTAACAGTGTGGACTCCATAAACTCCCAGTCCACCCGATCAAAGGCCTTCTCTGCGTCCAACGATAGAAGCATTAGAGGAAGACCTTGACGTTTGGAGTAGTATATGGACGAGAAGGTTCTCAGGGTATTGTCACGTGCCTCTCGACCTCGGATAAAGCCTACTTGATTGGGGTGGACGAGAGAATTCATGTGGTCCGCTAATCTGTTTGCCAGCAGTTTTGCAAAGATTTTTGCATCTACATTGATCAAGGAGATTGGGCGGTAACTGGAGCATAGTAAGTGATCCTTACCATCTTTAGGTATCACCGTTAAAAATGCTTGCATGAAGGAGGGGGGGGGATCCAGGCGCAACCTCGTTAATCGCAGAGAGGAGCGAGGTCAGCAATTCTGAACTAAGAGTTTTAAAAAACTTAGCAGTATATCCATCTGGGCCTGGGCTTTTCCCTGAAGGGAGAGAAGAGATCAAAGACCTCAGCTCCTCTTGGGAGAAAGGGCTCTCCAATGCCTGGATTATATCCTGTGATAGGCATCATTTACATAATCACCCAATAGCTGAGGAGACATGGCGGCGTTGGAGAGGGCAGGTGGTCGAGGGAGATTATATAGTTGGTTGTAATAGTTATGGAACGCATTTAAGATGTCAGGGGTGAGATGGGATGTGGTACCATTGTCCGATTGGATAACAGGGATATATGTGGTGGAACGCTTTTTTTTACAGCAGAGCCAGTAATTTACCAGACTTGTTACCCCACTCATAAAAAACCCTGCCTGTGAGTTGTCTGTAATAGCGATGTTTAGCGTTCAATAGAGCTAGCAGTTCATGACGCACCCGGATCAGTTCCCTGTACAGGTCCTCCTGTTGAGACGCTTTATGTAGCGTCTCTAACCTGTGAAGTGATCGTGTCAGGGAGAGAAATTTAGCGGATGTTTCCCTCTTAAGCCGACCCCCATGCTTCATCAACACCCCCCGGAGTACACATTTTAGAGTGTCCCACTTCATAGTAGAAGAAGTGGGGTCAGAAGCATGATCTAGAGCAAATTGATGGATGGAGGATTTAAGTTCCTGGAGACACAACGTATCCAATAACAGTGACTCGTTCAGCCTCCATGAAGCATGGGGCTTAGCAAACGAGGGGACAGAAAAGGTGCAGAAGACAGGGGCATGATCGGAGTGCGTCACGATGCCTATGTCAGTCTTAGAAATATTAGCGAGGAGGTGGTGGGGGAAAAATATATAGTCGAGTCTACTATAAGATTGTCTGGGGTGGGAAAAGAACGTGTAATCCCGCCCCTCCGGGTGGAACACGCACCACGTGTCGCTGAGCTGCAGGGCATGAAGTTTCTTGCGCAGGGCCCTAAGTTTGTTGTGTGAGAGAGTGGAGTGACCTGACGATGTATCAGTGGGGGGGGGGGGGGGGGGTGTAAGGGCACATTCAAATCACCACATAGAATAATGGGGCCAGATGCGAACTCTGAGAGAGTGTCTAGCGTGCGGAGTAGGAAGGGGACCTGAGAATTGTTGGGAGCGTATATGGAAGCTATGGTGAAGCAACGGTCTGCGATCATGCAGTTCAGAAAGACATACCGGGCATTGGGATCTATCAGGGATGAGGAGACTTGTATGGGAAGGTTTCTGTGGAAGGCGATGGAAACGCCTTTCGCTCTGGACTCGGGGTTGGTACTATGGTACCAGCGGGGGTAATATCTAGAGGTCAGAGTTGGGAGGTGTCCCTCTTTAAAGTGTGTCTCCTGAAGTGCAAGTATGTGTACCTTCTGCCTATGGAACGAGTAAAGGGTTTGAGCTCGTTTTTCTGGCGTGTTGAAGCCCTGTACGTTTAAGGAGGCTATCTTAATGTCTACCGCCATCACGACCTAAAACAGGGATGGAGCCACTCACCAAAGTGCCCAGGTGACATCCCAACGTCCGTCCCAGCCAGGAGCACAGCGGGCGGCGGGTCCGACCTAGAAAAAGGGGAGGAGAAGTGAGTGAGAAGGTGAGAGAAGAGGGGGTGGGGGGGAGTATAGAAGAACAGTAGGGTCAGCTGCCGCACAGACACGGTAGCAAGGGTACTAAAGAAGGGGGCCATAAGGGCCCAAAGCCAAGCCAGAGCCAGTCTGGTAGGCAACCTAATGGCAACATAGTGGGCTCGACGGCCGAAAGGGTACGACCGTGATTTAAAAACCATTGAGGAATATAAGGTATAAGGACATCTCGGGCCGGGGCCTAATGACTCTGTATGGCGTTACTCAGTCCCGCAGTAGGGGAGAGAGCATTATAGGTAACGGGCAATGGGATGCCGGTCGGGCCAATAGCCCTGTGGGAGAAGATGAGCAGGGAGCTATGGGAGGAAGCCTAAAGGTCTAAGTATGGTGAAGTAAAGACATAGGGAATAAACATCAATATCACTATAAGAGAGAAACAGTAAAAACATATACTCAGCATCACATGGGATAATTCAGGGGAGGCAGAGTGCCTAAGGGGAAGACCAGCAATTCAGGTCTCCCAGGAGTCCACCAGGAGGACAGCTGCAGGATGAAGGTCAAATCGGTTCCACCGTCATCAAGTCTTCCTCTTCTGTCGTTGGGGGAGCGGGGTCAATTGCTGTTCTCCACTGGTCCCCTGTACCGGAGCCGGTCGGGGAGTAAGCGATGACATCGCCTCCAAGCTGTAAAGTTGATTCCAGTCAGGCAGAGAGATTGGCGGAAGTCTGAAAGTTTTCAGAAAGTTGCCCAGGTCTTCCGGACGTCTCAGAGTGGCAGTAGTAGTCCCATGTCTAGCAACCAAAGAGAATGGATAGCCCCATTTATAGGTGATCTGTGCATTGAGGAGGGTCTACAGCAGGGGTTTCAACGCCGCCCGCAGGCGAAGCGTCCGGAGGGAGAGGTCTGGGTATAGCTGTATGGATGACCCATTGAATGTGAGGTTCTTAATGTTGCGGGCATTCTTCATTATGGCATCTTTCTGAGAGAAATGGTGTACTCTGCAAACAACATCTCTAGGTCTCTTTGGGTCCGGACTTTTAGCTTTCAAAGCCCTGTGTACCCTGTCAAGCTCGATCTCGTTATCAGGGGGTTTCTGAAGTACCTCATTAAACAGACGTATTACGGTCTTCTCCAAATCTTGGGGTTTCACTGATTCCGGCAGACCCTTGAGTCTAATGTTATTTCTCCGATTCCTGTTGTCGATGTCATCTAGGTGCTCAACTGTCGCCGCATGTTGTAGAGAGAGATTTTTTGTGGATTCTGGTAAGGATTGAATCTGACCGGTGACTGATGCCTTGAACTCTTCAAGGGTCTGAACCCTGTTTTGAAGGTCGGAAATCTCAGCTTTGACTGGTGCAAGATCTTTTTTCCAGGCCGCTTTCAGGTCTGATGCTAAGGAGACCATGTCAGCTTTCGTTGGCAGCAGCGCAAGTAGCGCTTGCAGTTCAGGGTATCCCTTGAGGGTATTGACCGCCGCCTCTGGAGAAGGCAGAGCAGAGACAAGTACCCCCTGGGCCGGCAATGTCGGGGGTGTCGCTGATATAGTTGACAGTCGCTGCTTGTGAGAGGTAAGAGAGTGTTTTGTTTGGGAGCGGGAATCATCAGAGGAGGAGTGAGTATCCATATGAGTTTTGCTATTGGTTTCTTCAGAGGGGTCTTGAATAGTTTTTTTTTCGCAGGGGGACTTTTACCCCAGTATTCTGGAGTATCAGTGTCTGAAGAAGAGTCACAAGAGTCTTTATCAGGCTCAGAGTCGGCTACCTCCATTTCTGAGGCCCAGTCGACGACATTTCTAGGTGGAGGTCCCGGGACCTTAATAGAGCTTGGCATTTGAGCTTTGGGTGAGGCTCTCATAGATGTAGTGAGGTGAGGAGTAGCAGAAGGGGTACCCTGACCCTGGCAGCAGGTGGGTGCTGTTGGTTTCCCCAAGGGGGAGGCAGAAGGTTCCAGAGTAGAGGTGCTGGGAGAGGCAGGAGGAGCATGTTGGTGGGGGGTCTCTACTAAGGGCATAGGTTCACATGTAAAATGGGAGCCTTCTGGGGTCTGTGCTCCCAGTAGTGGAGGGAAATCAGTTGGACTCCAGTGGCTAAGGAGGGTAGAGGACAGTGCCCCCACAGTGAGCGCTGGTAGCTGGGGAGCTGCTGAGGGCAAGGTTGCTGGCAGCAGCCGCACTGAGACCGGGCCCTGTGGCGAGGAGGCGCAGGAGCGCAGCATAGTCCCCTCAGGTGTGCAGGAATCCGGGGGTGCCGAGAAGGCTGCAGAGGTCCTACCTTCTGGAGCAGTTAGCAGGTAGGACACGTTAGTGCCACTTTCTCCCTCCGGTAGCGGCACTGCATTCTCAGCCTGTGTAGTGAAGGCCGGAGGGGATGAGAAAGGCTCCTGGCAGGGAGTCGCCGCAGTCAGCGCCCGTGCTTCACTTCCGGCCGCGGCCATCATGTTCGGAGGCCGCGCTGCGTTTGCTTCGTCCGGGAGCGGACAGTTCTGGCTGAAATATGCCGAAATCAGGCGAGTTGGGTTCCCGGAGGCTTGAGACAGTTGTGTAGGCTTTTTAATCCGGCGTCTGCCTCCCATAACCCGGTGCTTTTGCTTTAAACACCAGCCCAGGCAGGAGCTCTTAGAGTGCACGTCCTTCCGCCAGCGCGCCCAGCCACGCCACCTATCTCTATTTTCTTGTTCAGTTTTTGGTGCCTGCTATAGCACTGTCCAGGCTGCAGGCGGGATACACAGTGAGCTGGAGGATTAATGCTGCTACACATCCTTACCAGGAACATGATTTTTGCAGGCTTCAAGGTATTCTGAACTGACAGTTTACGGGTAAACAGCTTCAGAATCTGTCTGACATCACCGCCAGGTTCAAAGTTTCTTCAGCCTGACATCACCACAGGATTTCAGTTTCCCACTACCCAATGTGAATGGGGCATTAGAAATTTAGCAATTTTTCAGGTTTTCAAGAAAGCTTCAAAATCACATAATTTGAAGGCCCAGTTCAATTCTGAAACGGATTTAAGTGGCCTATGTGTTAGAAATCTTCATCGGTCACCCCATTTTTGAAAACTGAGCTTCTTTAAAACTGAGAGTATTCAAAATGACCTTAAGGGTACGTTCACACGCGCTGATTTTTTAGCAGGTTTTCCGCTGCTTATTTGAAAGTGGGCGGGCTCTTCTCGGCTGTCCGCAGCAGATTTTCCACGGCAGAATTTACGCTGCGGAAAATCCGCCACAGTCCCTACTGACTTCAATGGGGCTTGCGGTTTTCTGCAGTGTAAATTCCGCCGCGGAAAATCGGCCGCGGACATCCGAGAAGAGCCTGCCCACTCTCAAAAACGCAACGGAAAACCCGCTAAAAAATCCACGCATGTGAACGTACTCTAAGAAAGTGTATTAAAGGGGTGCTCCAGTACTCCAAAGGATAGGGGATAAGATGCCTGATCACGGGGGTCCCACCGCTGGGGACCCCTGTGATCTTGCACTCAGCACCGCATTACAATCAGTCCAGGGAGCATGTTCGCTCCGGGTCTGATTACTGGCGATCACGGGGCTGGAGCATTGTGACGTCAGGGCCCCGCCCCGGTGTGACATCACGCTCCACCCCCCTCAATGAAAGCCTATAGGAGGGGGCGTGACAGCTGTAATCAGACCCGGAGCAAATATGCTCTGGGGACTGATTGTAACAGGGTGCTGCATGCAAGATCACGGGGGTCCCCAGAGGTGGGACCCCCGCGATCAGGCATCTTAGAATGCAATCTGGAGGTAGAATTTAATATTACTTGTGGTTTTACAACTACCAAGTGGGAATCTTTCTTTTTATAATACCATGCTGCATTTACTATTTCGGTGCACGTTTTTTAAATACATCTAGATCATTATGAGAAGTTTGCCTACTTTTAATGCATTCTGCTGTTTTAATGCCTTTTTTGTGTCTTTACATCACCTTCCTCCAGGTGCATTTTGCACCAAAGAATTTAAAGCCCAAAATACGGGGCACAAAGGCACAAAAACCCCTTTAACCATTTCCCTAAAATGTAACTTTTAATAGTACTAAATAAAATTGTATGAAGTGACAAAAATGAGGTAAAAAAATCATTGGTCACTACACTACAGTATGTTATTGTAACAGTCATTAGATTCAGTGTTTTTAAACACTGCAGATTACAGTTTGGCGTATTGAAGACTCCGGGGATCACATATATAAAGACTGATAGTCCATCTAATGACCGTTACAATAACATACTGTAGTGTAGTGACAGCTGATGTTTATCCTCACTTTTGTCACTTGATACAATCTTATTTAGTGTCTTTCAATATAGAGACTCGGCACTGCTTATCTGGCTATTACACCTACCACGATTAAGACGCTAGCACCAGGCTCAGGTTACTACACTGTGCTGCGGGTTGTGCTTACTGTTAAATAGCAGTTCATTTAATGTGCACTTCCAAAGGATAGACTAAACAGGGCACATACCACTTCCTGTAATGCTTCAGTGAAATATTTATTCTACAGGGTGGGCCATTTATATGGGTACACCTTAATAAAATGGGAATGGTTGGTGATATTAACTTCCTGTTTGTGGCACATTAGTATATGTGAGGGGGGAAACTTTTCAAGGTGGGTGGTGACCACGGCGGCCATTTTGAAGTTGGCCATTTTGAATCCAACTTTTGTTTTTTCAATAGGAAGAGGGTCATGTGACACATCAAACTTATTGGGAATTTCACAAGAAAAACAATGATGTGCTTGGTTTTAACTTAACTTTATTCTTTCATGAGTTATTTACTAGTTTTGCTCGCAAATATTCTCAATTCGAATTTTAATCATGAATATCGCATATTCGCGAATATAGCACTATATATTCGTAATTAATTTTTTTCCTACATATGCAAAAATGTATGCGCATATGCGCATATTCACGAATATTGAGCCATCCCTTCTTTAATGGTATAGTGAACTATGACTAGTGCATTAACTAATTTTTGCCTATGGAAGCCAATAGGCTCATTGTGGTCTATGGGGCTCTCATGGCATGTAAAACAGTAAGATAAGCAGGACCGTCTTGGCAGCACATGGAATGGGAGACCACCACTAATTCGAGTCCCGGGGTGGGACAGAGTGTTACAGTGTTACAGTGTTGTGGTTTAACTTTACTTTCCTGGAAAAACTGCTGAGTTGCCCATAGAAACCAATCAGATTGCTTCTTTCATTTTTCACAAGGCCTCTGCAACCAGATTGCTTCCTTCATTTTTCAGAGGCCTTTTCAAAAATGAAAGAAGCAATCTGATTGTTTGCTATGGGCAACTGCACAACACTTTCTCTATACTGTTTTTAATGAATCTCCCCCATAGAGGGAGATTTATCAAAACCTGTATAGAGGAAAAGTTTCTGAGTTGCCCATAGCGACCAATCAGATTGAAAAATGAAAGAAGCAATCTGATTGGTTGCTATAGGCAACCCAGCAGCTTTTCCAGGAAAGGAAAGTTTAACCACAACACATAATAAGTAGATACCAATTGGTAATATTGCTTGGTACAGGCCCACTTGGTGGAGCTCCCCGCAAATTAAACAGAAATATTAACACTATGTGAGAAAAATAATAGTGTAAGGGAGGTGCTAAATAAAACTAAACATTTATTAATGTCTCAGTAAATTCTCTTCAATAAAATCACCTGGTAGTGATGAGTATATGATCAACTGGGTACAGTGCCACCAATGCGACACTGAATTAACCCCTTCCCGACCTATGACATACCTGTACGTCATGGGTGGCAAGGTGTTCCCGACCCATGACATACAGGTACGTCATGAACATTACTGCCGCTACTCGCGGCACCCTGCAGCGCCCGGAAAGATGGTGGCTATCACTGATAGCCAGCCATCTTATCGTGCGACCACGGGGGGGTTTCATCCCCCACCCCCCCCAGCGATCGCTGCTATCAGCTGGTCAAATCTGACTAGCTGATAGCAGCGTTTCGCTATGAAAATACTTAGCAGCGCGGTGTGCGAGTCCCGATCACGGGGATCGGGACACACACCGCTCTGCTAAGTGTCCCTGACCCGTCCCCCGGCATCACTTACCCGTCCGAGCGGTGTACCGAGCGGTCCCGGCGTCCTCCATGCGGTCCCGGCTGCGCTGCGTCCCGGAGGTGAGTTTCCGGCAGCAGTGCGGCATCTTCATTGGCAGCAGTGAGATCGCCGTAAAGCGATCTCACTGCTGCCTCTGAGAGTTTCAAAACTGCAACTCCCAGCATGCCCAGACAGCCTTTGGCTTTCTGGGCATGCTGGGAGTTGTAGTTTTGCAACATCTGGAGGTCCACAGTTTGGAGACCACTGTATAATGGTCTCCAATCTGTGCTCTTCCAGATGTTGCAAAACTACAAATCTCAGCATGCTCAGTCTGTCCAGGCATGCTGGGAGTTGTAGTTCTCTAATATCTGGAAGAGCACAGATTGGAGACCATTATACAGACTGCCCAAGCATGCTGGAAGTTGTAGTTCGGCAACATCTGATCCTTCAGATATTGCCGAACTACAACTTCCAGCATGCCTGGGCAGTCTGGGCATGCTGGGAGTTGTAGTTTTGCAACAACTGGAGGCACACTAGTTGGGAAACAATGTCCGTTTCCTACCTCAGTGCCTCCAGCTGTTGCAATTGTTGCAAAACTATAACTCCCAGCATGCACTGACAGACCATGCATGCTGGGAGTTGTAGTTTTGCAACAGCTGGAGGCACACTGGTTTGGAAACACTAAGTTTGGTTGCAAAACACTTGAAAGTTTATTACTTAACTTAGTGTTTCCAAACCAGCGTTCCTCCAGCTGTTGCAAAACTACAACTCCCAGCATGCACGGACAGCCAAAGGGCATGCTCGGAGTTTGCAACAGCTGGATGTTTGCCCCCCCCCCCCCCCAATGTGAATGTACAGGGTACACTCACATGGGCGGAGGTTTACAGTGAGTGCTGCAAGTTTGAGATGGCGCAAATTTTGCGCTGCAGCTCAAACTTCCAGCGGCAAACTTGCTGTGAACCTCTGCCCATGTGACTGTACCCTAAAAACACTACACTACACTAACACTAACCTAAAATAAAAAGTAAAAAACACTACATATACACATACCCCTACACAGCCCCCCTCCCCCCAAAAAATGAAAAACGTCTGGTACGCTACTGTTTCCAAAACGGAGCCTCCAGCTGTTGCAAAATAATAACTCCCAGTATTGCCGGACAGCCATTGACTGTCCAGGCATGCTGGGAGTTTTGCAACAGCTGGAGGCACCCTGTTTGGGAATCATTGGCATAGAATACCCCTATGCAAATCCCTAATTCAGGCCTCAAATGCGCATGGCGCTCTCTCACTTTGGAGCCCTGTCGTATTTCAGGGCAACAGTTTTGGGACACATATGGGGTATCGCCGTACTCGGGAGAAATTGCCTTACAAATTTTGGGGGGCTTTTTCTTCTTTAACCCCTTATGAAAAGGTGAAGTTGGGGTCTACACCAGCATGTTAGTGTAAAAAAATAAATTTTTTACACTGACATGCTGGTGTTGCCCTATACTTTTCATTTTCACAAGAGGTAAAAGGGAAAAAAGACCCCCAAAATTTGTAACGCAATTTCTCCCGACTACGGAGATACCCCATATGTGGGCGCAAAGTGCTCTGGGGGCGCACAACAAGGCCCAGAAGGGAGAGTGCGCCATGTACATTTGAGGCGATTTGCACAGGGGTGGCTGATTGTTAAAGCAGTTCTGACAAACGCAAAACAATAAATATCCATATGTGACCCCATTTTGGAAACTACACCCCTCACGGAATTTAATAAGGGGTGCAGTGAGCATTTACACCCCACTGGTGTATGACAGATTTTTGGAACAGTGGTCTGTGAAAATGAAAAATAAAATTTTTGATTTGCACAGTCCACTGTTTCAAATATCTGTCAAACGCCAGTGGGGTGTAAATGCTCACTGCACCCCTTATTAAATTCCATGAGGGGTATAGTTTCCAAAATTGGGTCACATGTGGGGGGGGTCCACTGTTCTGGCACCATAGGGGCTTCCTAAATGGGACATGCCCCCCAAAAACCCTTTCAGAAAAACTCACTCTCCAAAATCCCATTGTCGCTCCTTCCCTTCTGAGCCCTCTACTGCGCCCGCCGAACACTTTACATACGCATATGAGGTATTTCCTTACTCGAGAGAAATTGGGCTACAAATTTTAGGGTGATTTCTCTCCTTTTACCCCTTGTAAAAATTAAAAAATTGGGTCTACAAGAAAATGCGAGTGTAAAAAATGAAGATTTAGAATTTTCTCCTTCACTTTGCTGCTATTCCTGTGAAACACCTAAAGGGTTAAAACACTTACTGAATGTCATTTTGAATACTTTGGGGGGTGCAGTTTTTATAATGGGGTCATTTATGGGGTATTTCTAATATGAAGACCCTTAAAATCCACTTCCAACCTGAACTGGGCCCTGAAAAATTACGATTTTGAAAATCTTGAGAAAATTGGAAAATTGCTGCGGAACTTTGAAGCCCTCTGGTGTCTTCCAAAAGTGAAAACTTGTCAATTTTTTTATGCAAACACAAAGTAGACATATTGTATATGTGAATCAATATGTAATTTATTTGGAATATCCCTTTTCCTTTCAAGCAGAGACTGTCAAAGTTAGAAAAATGCTAAATTTTCTCAATTTTCATGAAATTTTTAGATTTTTTACCAAGAAAGGATACAAATATCAGTGAAATTTTACCAATAACATAAAGTAGAATATGTCACTAAAAAAAAATCTTGGAATCAGAATGATAAGTAAAAGCATTCCAAAGTTATTAATGTTTAAAGTGACAGTGGTCAGATTTTCAAAAAATGCCCATGTCATGAAGGTGAAAATGGGCTGGGTCATGAAGGGGTTAATGAAAGACACTGTTAATACATATGACTTCTCCTAAAATCCATCAGGAGAAGGAAACCCTTTTACAAAACTCACTATTCCCATGCTGGGAGCTGTAGTACCTGCATTAATAGACAGATCAAAGCGAGTGTCAGAAGTTACACTCGCTGCGATATGTCTATTAATGCAAGTACTACAGCTCCCAGCATGGAGCAGAGTGTGCTCCATGTTGGGAGTATTAGTACCTGCAGTAAGGGACAGATCCCAGCGGATGTCACTTCTCCTGACACCAGCTGCGATCGTCCTTATGTGAATGTCGGGATCAGCTGTTCTCAGGGCTACAGAGCCGAGAGAACAGCTGACGCTGAGCCGTAGGTATCCATAGTATATCTACTGCCGAGCAAGAACTTACAGTGAGCCTGCAATGTGTATACAGTATACACATTGCTGGCTCACTTAACCCCTTGCTGAGCTGTGCGCTATGCACAAGCCCAGCAAGGGAAGAGTTAACTTACACTGCTGGACAGTGTAGGTTAACCCTTTGGGCGGTATACACTATATACAGCTATCTATAGATAGCTGTATATAGTATATACAGACGAGAAAGTCCGCTTACTTCCCTCGAGTACTGGGCAGGTCCGTGTAGCTCCGCCCCCTAGCAATGACGTCATTAGGGGGCGGAGCTACAGAAGGGAACAAGGCTAGTTAATCTGAAGCTTTGTTCACATTGTACCTTTTGGATAATGGAAACAGACCCTTCTGCCAGTGTCTACCCAGACAGGGAGACTCCAGCTGTTGCTAAACTACAACTCCCAGCATGCCCAGACAGCCAAAGGCTGTCTGGGCATGCTGGGAGTTGTAGTTTTGCACCAAATGGTGGCTCCCTGTTTGGCTAGACATTGCATCATGGGTGCTCTCCCCAGCGGACAGCGTCAAAAATGTCATAACCAATTATTTTTTTTTTTTTTCTTCTCATTTCAGATCCGTGTATGCAGAGGATTACTGCGGATTCGATGGATTACTGTGGATTATTTTTTTTTTCTTTTAATAAAATGGTTAACGAGGGCTGTGGGGGAGTGTTTTTTTAAATAAAATAATTTGTCCAATGTGTTGTGTTTTTTTTTTTATTGAATTATTAGGCTTAGTAGTGGAAGCTGGTCTTATTGACTGAATCCATTACTAAGCCAGGGCTTAGTGCTAGCCCCAAAAACAGCTAGCGCTAACCCCCAATTATTACCCCGGTACCCACCGCCACAGGGGTGCCGGGAAGAGCAGGTATCAACAGGCCCGGAGCATCAAAAATGGCGCTCCTGGGCCTAGGCGGTAACAGGCTGGTGTTATTTAGGCTGGGGAGGGCCAGTAAAAATGGTCCTCGCCCACCCTGGTAACGTCAGGCTTTTGCTGTTTGGTTGGTATTGTGCTGAAAATGAAAATACGGGGAACCCTATACATTTTGTTTATGTTTTTATTTAAATAAATAAATAAATAAATAAATAAAAAACGCATAGGGTTCCCCGTGTTTTCATTTTCAGCACAATACCACCCGAGCAACAGTCTGACGTTACCAGGGTGGGCGAGGACCATTCTTACTGGCCCTCCCCAGCATAAATAACGCCACTCTATTACCGCCTAGGCCCAGGAGCGCCATTTATGACTCTCCGGGCCTGTTGGTACCGGCTCTTCCCGGCACCCCTGTGGCTGTGGGTACCAGGGTAGTAATTGGGGGTTAGTGCTAGCTGTTTTGGGGGCTAGCACTAAGCCCTGGGTTAGTAATGGATTCAGTCAATAAGACCAGCTTCCACTACTAAGCCTGAAAATTCAATTAAAAAAAACACAACACATTATAAAAATTATTTTATTTAAAAAAAAACTCTCCCACAGCCCTCGTTAACCATTTTATTAAAATTAAAATTAAAAATCTGCCGTAATCCATCAAATCCGCAGTAATCCTCTGCATACACGGATCTGAAACGAGAAGAAAAAAAACACAAAAAAAGGGTTATGACATTTTTGGCGCTGTCCGCTGGGGAGAGCACCCATGATGTAATGTCTACCAAAACAGGGAGCCACCAATTGGTGCAAAACTATAACTCCCAGCATGCCCAGACAGCAATTGGCTGTCTGGGCATGCTGGGAGTTGTAGTTTAGCAACAGCTGGAGTCTCCCTGTCTGGGTAGACACTGCCAGAAGGGTCTGTTTACATTATACAAAACGGACAATGTGAACAGAGCTTCAGATTAACTAGCCTTGTTCCCTTCTGTAGCCCCGCCCCCTCATGACGTCATCACTGGGGGGCAGAGCTACACGGACCTGCCCAGTACTCGAGGGAAGTAAGCGGACTTCCTCTTCTGTATACAGTACATACAGCTATCTATAGATAGCTGTATATAGTGTATACCGCCCAAAGGCTTAACCTACATTGTCCAGCAGTGTAAGTTAACTCTTTCCTTGCTGGGCTTAGGCATAGCTCACAGCTCAGCAAGTGGTTAAGTGAGCCAGCAATGTGTTTACTGTATACACATTGCAGGCTCACTGTAAGTTCCTGCTGGGCAGTAGATATACGATGTATACCTACGGCTCAGCGTCAGCTGTTCTCCCAGCTCTGTAGCCCTGAGAACAGCTGATCCCGACATTCACATAAGGATGATCGCAGCTGGTGTCAGGAGAAGTGACATCCGCTGGGATCTGTCCCTTACTGCAGGTACTGAAGACTCAAATATGTAAAAAAGAACAGAAAAAAAGCTTAACAATGTGCCATTATTCGGGTGGGGGTATATAGATTTAGCTGTGAGTATAGGTATGCTCACTTTCTCGTGTTGCGCTCGGGGCACAACACCACACTTGACTTGGATCCCTGGTATACCAGGATCATATGGTTCAGGAAGGGCTGCTCGCACTCTGCTGCCTCAAGGAGAAGGATCCCGGGCGTCTGGTTTGCTGTGAAGAAATAGGTAGGATCTCCGATCCGAAAAAAGTAGGTGCTTTGGAGCGCTCCTTTCCAGCAGGATGAGTGGGGAATTAGTAGCCACACAATCGGAAGGTAGGTAGAAAATAAAGATTTATTCCGGTATTATCCTATGTTTGTACTATACCGGAATAAATCTTTATTTTCTACCTACCTTCCGATTGTGTGGCTACTAATTCCCCACTCATCCTGCTGGAAAGGAGCGCTCCAAAGCACCTACTTTTTTCGGATCGGAGATCCTACCTATTTCTTTAGTGCAGGTATTAATACTCCCAACATGGAGCACACTCTGCTCCATGCTGGGAGTTGTAGTACCTGCATTAATAGACATATCGCAGCGAGTGTAACTTCTGACACCCACTGCGATCTGTCTATTAATGTAGGTACTACCGCTCCCAGCATGGAGCAGAGTTTACTTCATGATGGGAGTAGTAGTACTTGTGGTAAAGGAAAGATCACTGTGGGTATCACTCCTGACACCCGCGTTGATGCTCCTGTATAATGTATGGATGTGGCGGACGCTCTCCTATGGTCCCCTGCACTGCCGTATATATACACATATTCCTATTTCTCACAGAGAGCTGTGATTGGCTGGAACCATCTGGCCAATCACAGCTCTGCGGGAAATATGAATATGTGTATGTATACGTGAGTGCAGGGGACCATAGAAGAGCGGCTGCCGCATCTATACATTATACAAGAGGATTGCAAGGGACCCCGGCGATCTGTCAATTAGCACAGGTAACTACTACTCCCATCATGGAAGAGTGTGTTCCATGCTGGGAGTAGTAGTACTACCTAAAAAATGTAAAAAAAAGTGAAAAACACACACACACTACATTTTTATTATTGTCGGCTACATTTTTAGTGCTTTACCCGCTCACATAAATTGATCCCTGTTTAAAAATGTATAAACATTTCATAATAAAAAAGATAAATTTTGTTAGATACAATTTTTTCCATCATTACTGTATCTTTTTTATTATTTTTTTTTTATGGTACCCTACGAAACTTTAATAAAAAAGGTATCTCAATAATTTTTTAGGATCTCTAAAGTCCAAAAAAGAATAAAAATATTTACTGAATGTACCCGAATACCGAATGTATCCGAAAGATCAAACAATATCTGCATCTTTTTTATGATTTTTGTTATTAGAATGAATTCTTTACATTAGTTTACGGATAACGAATGCATTTGTTATTTACCGCATGCATTCGGTAAATAATGAATGCATTCGTTATTGTGCTATTCGTATTATCGTGGTTATTCGGGAATGTTCAAAATATGTTTTCGTGCATTCGGATCGGTCCGAATGCCCGAAAACGGTAAAATTCGGTAAATTAGACATTCGTGCCGAACCGAATTGCACATGTCTAATGCGCATATATTTTCGCATATGCACAAAAAACGAATATCCGAATTTCGCGAATATATGATGAATATTCATCCACATTCGCGAAATATCGCAAATTCGAATATGGCCTATTATTTACAAGTTTCTGACCACTTATAAAATGTGCTGCCCATTGTGTTGGATTGTCAATGCAACCCTCTTCTCCCACTCTTCACACACTGATAGCAACACCGCAGGAGAAATGCTAGCACAGGCTTCCAGTATCCGTAGTTTCAGGTGCTGCACATCTCATATCTTCACAGCATAGACAATTGCCTTCAGATGACCCCAAAGATAAAAGTCTAAGGGGGTCAGATCGGGAGTCCTTGGGGGCCATTCAACTGGCGCATGATGACCAATCCAATTTCCAGGAAACTGTTCATCTAGGAATTGTCACGATGCCGGCTGGCAGGTAGTGGATCCTCTGTGCCAGAGAGGGATTGGTGTGGACCGTGCTAGTGGATCGGTTCTAAGTCACTACTGGTTTTCACCAGAGCCCGCCGCAAAGCGGGATGGACTTGCTGCGGCGGTAGTGACCAGGTCGTATCCACTAGCAACGGCTCAACCTCTCTGACTGCTGAAGATAGGCGCGGTACAAGGGAGTAGACAGAAGCAAGGTCGGACGTAGCAGAAGGTCGGGGCAGGCAGCAAGGATCGTAGTCAGGGGCAACGGCAGGAGGTCTGGAACACAGGCTAGGAACACACAAGGAAACGCTTTCACTGGCACAATGGCAACAAGATCCGGCGAGGGAGTGCAGGGGAAGTGAGGTATAAATAGGGAGTGCACAGGTGAACACACTAATTAGAACCACTGCGCCAATCAGCGGCGCAGTGGCCCTTTAAATCGCAGAGACCCGGCGCGCGCGCCCTAGGGAGCGGGGCCGCGCGCGCCGGGACAGGACCGACGGAGAGCGAGTCAGGTACGGGAGCCGGGGTGCGCATCGCGAGCGGGCGCCACCCGCATCGCGAATCGCATCCCGGCTGGAGGCAGTATCGCAGCGCACCCGGTCAGTGGATCTGACCGGGGCGCTGCGGGAGCGAGAGTGTAGTGAGCGCTCCGGGGAGGAGCGGGGACCCGGAGCGCTCGGCGTAACAGTACCCCCCCCCTTGGGTCTCCCCCTCTTCTTGGAGCCTGAGAACCTGAGGACCAGACTTTTATCCAGGATATTGTCCTCAGGTTCCCAGGATCTCTCTTCAGGACCACAGCCCTCCCAGTCAACCAAAAAGAAGGTTTTTCCTCTGACCTTTTTGGAGGCCAGTATCTCCTTTACAGGAAAGATGTCAGAAGAACCGGAGACAGGAGTGGGAGAGATAAGTTTAGGAGAGAAACGGTTGATGATGAGTGGTTTAAGAAGAGAAACGTGAAAGGCATTAGGAATACGAAGAGAAGGAGGGAGAAGAAGTTTATAAGAGACAGGATTGATCTGGCGCAAAATTTTGAAAGGACCAAGATAGCGTGGTCCCAATTTGTAGCTGGGAACACGGAAGCGGACATATTTAGCGGAGAGCCATACCTTGTCTCCAGGAGAAAAAATGGGGGGAGCTCTTCTTTTCTTATCAGCAAACTTCTTCATGCGTGATGAAGCCTGTAAGAGAGAATTTTGGGTCTCTTTCCATATGGTGGAAAGATCATGAGATATTTCATCCACAGCGGGCAGACCAGAGGGCAAGGGGGTAGGGAGGGGAGGAAGAGGGTGGCGGCCGTACACCACGAAAAATGGGGATTTGGAGGAAGATTCAGAGACTCTGAAGTTATTCGAGAATTCGGCCCATGGTAGAAGATCTGCCCAATCATCCTGGCGGGAGGAAACAAAATGTCGTAAATAATCACCCAAGACCTGGTTAATTCTTTCTACTTGTCCATTGGATTGAGGATGATATGCAGAAGAAAAGTTTAATTTAATCTTGAGTTGTTTACAGAGAGCCCTCCAGAATTTTGACACGAATTGGACGCCTCTATCCGAGACGATCTGCGTGGGCAACCCGTGAAGACGAAAAATGTGTACAAAAAATTGTTTAGCCAACTGAGGCGCTGAAGGAAGACCAGGAAGAGGGATGAAATGTGCCATTTTGGAGAATCGATCAACGACCACCCAAACAACAGTGTTGCCACGGGATGGGGGTAAGTCTGTAATAAAATCCATACCAATCAGAGACCAAGGCTGTTCGGGGACAGGCAGAGGATGAAGAAAACCAGCGGGCTTCTGGCGAGGAGTCTTATCCCGGGCACAGACAGTGCAGGCTCGCACAAAGTCCACGACATCCGTCTCCAGAGTCGGCCACCAATAGAAGCGAGAGATGAGTTGCACAGATTTCTTGATGCCCGCATGACCTGCGAGATGGGAGGAGTGACCCGATTTGAGGATTCCGAGGCGTTGGCGTGGAGAGACGAAGGTCTTCCCTGGAGGAGTTTGCCTGATGGAGGCTGGAGAAGTGGAAATCAGGCAGTCAGGAGGAATGATGTGTTGCGGAGAGAGTTCAACTTCCGAGGCATCCGAGGAACGGGAAAGAGCATCGGCCCTAATGTTCTTATCGGCAGGCCGAAAGTGAATTTCAAAATTAAATCGGGCAAAGAACAGAGACCACCTGGCCTGGCGAGGATTCAGCCGTTGGGCAGACTGGAGATAGGAGAGGTTCTTGTGATCGGTGTAAATAATAACTGGAAATCTTGATCCCTCCAGCAGATGCCTCCATTCCTCAAGTGCTAATTTAATGGCTAGAAGCTCTCGATCCCCGATGGAGTAGTTCCTCTCCGCCGGAGAGAAGGTCCTAGAAAAAAAACCACAAGTAACAGCATGCCCGGAAGAATTTTTTTGTAGAAGGACCGCTCCAGCTCCTACTGAGGAGGCATCAACCTCCAATAGGAAGGGTTTAGATGGGTCAGGTCTGGAGAGCACGGGAGCCGAAGAAAAGGCAGACTTGAGCCGTTTAAAGGCGTCTTCCGCTTGAGGAGGCCATGACTTGGGATTGGCATTTTTTTTGGTTAAAGCCACGATAGGAGCCACAACGGTAGAAAAATGTGGAATAAATTGCCTGTAATAATTGGCGAACCCCAAAAAACGTTGGATAGCCCGGAGTCCGGAGGGGCGTGGCCAATCTAAGACGGCAGAGAGTTTGTCTGGATCCATTTGTAGTCCCTGGCCAGAGACCAAGTATCCTAGGAAAGGAAGAGATTGGCATTCAAACAGACATTTCTCTATCTTGGCATAAAGTTGATTGTCACGAAGTCTCTGAAGAACCATGCGGACATGCTGGCGGTGTTCTTCTAGGTTGGCAGAAAAAATCAGGATATCGTCCAGATATACAACAACACAGGAGTATAAGAGATCACGAAAAATTTCATTAACAAAGTCTTGGAAGACGGCAGGGGCGTTGCACAGGCCAAAGGGCATGACCAGATACTCAAAGTGTCCATCTCTAGTGTTAAATGCCGTTTTCCATTCTTCCCCCTCTCTGATGCGGATGAGATTATAAGCACCTCTTAAGTCCAGTTTGGTAAAGATGTGGGCACCTTGGAGGCGATCAAAGAGTTCAGAGATGAGAGGTAGGGGGTAGCGGTTCTTTATCATGATTTTATTAAGACCGCGGTAGTCTATGCAAGGACGTAGAGAGCCATCTTTTTTGGACACAAAGAAAAATCCGGCTCCGGCAGGAGAGGAGGATTTACGAATAAAGCCCTTTTTTAAATTTTCCTGGATGTACTCAGACATAGCAAGAGTCTCTGGGGCGGACAGAGGATAAATTCTGCCCCGGGGTGGAGTAGTGCCCGGGAGGAGGTCAATAGGACAATCATAAGGCCTGTGAGGAGGTAGAGTCTCAGCTTGTTTTTTGCAAAAAACATCCGCAAAGTCCATATAGGCCTTAGGGAGACCGGTTACAGGGGGAACCACAGAGTCACGGCAAGGGGTACTGGGAACCGGTTTTAGGCAGTCCTTGAAACAAGAGGGCCCCCAACTCTTGATCTCCCCAGTGGACCAATCCAGGGTTGGGGAATGGAGTTGAAGCCAGGGTAGTCCAAGGAGAATTTCGGAAGTGCAATTGGGGAGGACCAAAAATTCAATTTTCTCGTGATGAGGTCCGATGCACATTAGAAGGGGCTCCGTGCGGAAACGTATGGTACAGTCCAATCTTTCATTGTTTACACAATTGATGTAGAGGGGTCTGGCGAGACTGGTCACCGGGATGTTGAACCTGTTGACGAGAGAGGCCAAAATAAAATTTCCTGCAGATCCGGAATCCAAGAAGGCCATAGTAGAGAAGAAGAAGGCAGAGGCAGATATCCGCACAGGCACAGTAAGACGTGGAGAAGCAGAGTTGACATCAAGGACTGTCTCACCTTTGTGCGGAGTCAGCATACGTCTTTCCAGGCGGGGAGGACGGATAGGACAATCCTTCAGGAAGTGTTCGGTACTGGCACAGTACAGGCAGAGATTCTCCATGCGGCGTCGTGTCCTCTCTTGAGGTGTCAGGCGAGACCGGTCGACCTGCATAGCCTCCACGGCGGGAGGCACAGGAACGGATTGCAGGGGACCAGAGGAGAGAGGAGCCGGGGAGAAAAAACGCCTCGTGCGAACAAAGTCCATATCCTGGCGGAGCTCCTGACGCCTTTCGGAAAAACGCATGTCAATGCGAGTGGCTAGATGAATGAGTTCATGTAGGTTAGCAGGGATTTCTCGTGCGGCCAGA
Source organism: Hyla sarda (assembly GCF_029499605.1). Taxonomy (NCBI): domain Eukaryota; kingdom Metazoa; phylum Chordata; class Amphibia; order Anura; family Hylidae; genus Hyla; species Hyla sarda. The sequence continues at coordinate 87,426,042 of NC_079198.1, forward strand.
ACATCTTTAATGTTGCTGGATAGGCCTTTTTTAAAGGTCGCACAGAGGGCCTCATTATTCCAGGATAGTTCTGAAGCAAGAGTACGGAATTGTACGGCGTACTCGCCAACGGAAGAATTACCCTGGACCAGGTTCAACAGGGCAGTCTCAGCAGAAGAGGCTCGGGCAGGTTCCTCAAAGACACTTCGAATTTCCGAGAAGAAGGAGTGTATAGAGGCAGTGACGGGGTCATTGCGGTCCCAGAGCGGTGTGGCCCATGACAGAGCTTTTCCAGACAGAAGGCTGACTACGAAAGCCACCTTAGACCTTTCAGTAGGAAACTGGTCCGACATCATCTCCAAGTGCAGGGAACATTGGGAAAGAAAGCCACGGCAGAATTTAGAGTCCCCATCAAATTTATCCGGCAAGGATAGTCGTAGACCAGAAGCGGCCACTCGCTGCGGAGGAGGTGCAAGAGCTGGCGGAGGAGATGATTGCTGAAGCTGTGGTAGTAGCTGCTGTAGCATCACGGTCAGTTGAGACAGCTGTTGGCCTTGTTGCGCTATCTGTTGTGACTGCTGGGCGACCACCGTGGTGAGGTCGGCGACAAGTGGCAGAGGAACTTCAGCGGGATCCATGGCCGGATCTACTGTCACGATGCCGGCTGGCAGGTAGTGGATCCTCTGTGCCAGAGAGGGATTGGCGTGGACCGTGCTAGTGGATCGGTTCTAAGTCACTACTGGTTTTCACCAGAGCCCGCCGCAAAGCGGGATGGACTTGCTGCGGCGGTAGTGACCAGGTCGTATCCACTAGCAACGGCTCAACCTCTCTGACTGCTGAAGATAGGCGCGGTACAAGGGAGTAGACAGAAGCAAGGTCGGACGTAGCAGAAGGTCGGGGCAGGCAGCAAGGATCGTAGTCAGGGGCAACGGCAGGAGGTCTGGAACACAGGCTAGGAACACACAAGGAAACGCTTTCACTGGCACAATGGCAACAAGATCCGGCGAGGGAGTGCAGGGGAAGTGAGGTATAAATAGGGAGTGCACAGGTGAACACACTAATTAGAACCACTGCGCCAATCAGCGGCGCAGTGGCCCTTTAAATCGCAGAGACCCGGCGCGCGCGCGCCCTAGGGAGCGGGGCCGCGCGCGCCGGGACAGGACCGACGGAGAGCGAGTCAGGTACGGGAGCCGGGGTGCGCATCGCGAGCGGGCACCACCCGCATCGCGAATCGCATCCCGGCTGGAGGCAGTATCGCAGCGCACCCGGTCAGTGGATCTGACCGGGGCGCTGCGGGAGCGAGAGTGTAGTGAGCGCTCCGGGGAGGAGCGGGGACCCGGAGCGCTCGGCGTAACAGGAATGCTTGGACCTGACACCCATAATGTGGTGGTGCACCATCTTGCTGGAAAAACTCGTTAGAACATGAGCTTCAGTGCATAAAGAGGGAAACACATCGTCATGTAGCTATTTCGCATATCCACTGGCCTTGAGGTTTCCATTGATGAAGAATGTCCCCACTATCTTTTTACCCCATATACCACACCATACCATCAATTTTTGTGTTCCAACAGTCTTGGAGGGATCTATCCAATGTGGGTTAGTGTCAGACCAATAGCGGTGGTTTTGTTTGTTAACTTCACATAAAAGTTTGCCTCATCCCTGAACAAAATCTTCTGCGTAAACTGAGAGTCCTGTTCCAATTTTTGTTTTGTCCAATCTGCAGCACCTGAAACTATGGATACTGGAAGCCTGTGCTAGCATTTCTCCTGCGGTGTTGCTATCAGTGTGTGAAGAGTGGGAGAAGAGGGTTGCATTGACAATCCAACACAATGGGCAGCACATTGAACACATTTTATAAGTAGTCAGAAACTTGTAAATAACTCATGAAAGAATAAAGTTACGTTAAAACCAAGCACATCATTGTTTTTCTTGTGAAATTCCCAATAAGTGTCACATGACCCTCTTCCTATTGAAAAAACAAAAGTTGGATTCAAAATGGCCGACTTTAAAATGGCCGCCATGGTCACCACTCCTCTTGAAAAGTTTCTTCCCTCACATATACTAATGTGCCACAAACAGGAAGTTAATATCCCCAACCATTCCCATTTTATTAAGGTGTATCCATATAAATGGCCCACCCTGTAGTATCCTCAATACATCAAATGCTGTGAAACAGATGCTTGTGCAGGGATGTCTAGCTGGGCAAAGGTGCTGTTTCACACTAAGATTGCGCTTCAACTGGCACAGACCTAAAAATATCACAATGGGACTTATAGTAAAGCATTTAGTTTGGTTCTATCATTTAAACCAGCTAATCCCATAGCTGCTAGACGTAAAATCCATCTGGTTTCCTCGTTCTATCCTTCGTGCGCATGCTCCACCCTTTCGAGACAGGTAAACTGAAATTCATCTTTTTCATCTCCAAGTACCTTATTCATGTGCTGGATAAAATGTATTGCTCCTATTTTGGTTCTCAAGGATCGGGCATGTTCACAAACCCTGTGAAACTTTGTGTTTCCAATATAGAACAAATTACACCTTCAAGTTAATGCATATACTATATGAATGGAGCGACAAGTTAGTTGTTTCACCTTTATAACATATCCACTCAAGGTTATCTCTTTGGCTTTAGAATTCAGATGGCAGAATGAGCAGAACCACAACAAAAATTGCGTCGGTCTCTGCTCAGTAAGCCAATCTCTCTTTTTTTTCTATTTTCACTTGTTTACATTTTTTTATATGATCACCAATAGTTTTGTTCTTTTTGTATTTTACAATGGGTTTTTCCCGAGCTACGTCTATTAAATCCTCATCACTCTGTAACAAATTCCAATTATTGTAAATGGCAGTGTAAAGAGTAAAAAATTGGTTTTTTTGAGCGCATTACTGTGTTGCGACGGGGTTCAAATGAAACAGAGGTATGAGCCAGCACTTCCGCAGGACTAACTTTTATTAGAAAAATAAGTCAAAGGTAAAACAGGACAACGCGTTTCAGCGCACAATCGCGCCTTCCACAATCACAAATCTGTATAGTCCTGGCCAGGTTTCCTGCGGGCGGGAACCCTGGCCAGGACTACACAGATTTGTGATTGTGGACCTGAGGAAGGCGCGATTGTGCGCCAAAACACTTGTCCTGTTTTATCTTTGACTTCTTTTTCTAATAAAAGTTAGTCATGCGTAAGTGCTGGCTCATACATCTGTTTCATTTGACCCCCATAGCAACACAGTAGCGCTCTCAAAAAAACTAATTTTTTACTCTTTACACTGCCATTGTTGTCCGCCTCCCTCTGGAATACAGAAAAATAAGGGGTGAGAGCAGCAGACTGTTGCTATCTCAATTTTGTCACCCCCACCATACCACAGGGGCCCCACCCACCTCTGTGCACATCGACTCAAGGTCAGTACATCCCCTTGGGGGTTGGTGGCGGGTATTTTCATCATCCATTTTCTAAGAAATACTACACACGGAGCGCCCCGTGGTTTTTTCTCCTCCATTTTTCCTTCAATTATTGTAAATGGCATTTTTAATTATGCTGTTTAATGAGGGATTTTCAAAAGAGAAAAATATCCTAGGATTTTACATTTAGTTTTTTCTCTTTTGTCCTGTCAAGTTTCATCCTAGGAATCATATCCTCTTTCATCCTAGTTTCTTCTACAATTCAAGTTGGATAACCTCGCTGTACCAGCCGTTCTTGTAACTCATATGCCTGCTGACTATATCTCAGATTGTCACTATTAATCCTCCTTAACCTATGTAACTCACTATAGGGAATACTCTGTTTCACATGAGGAGGGTGAGAGGAGCCATAGTGAAATGATGCATTCCTTGCGATCGTTTTCCTAAATCCAGATGTACTAATCTAATTTCTCTCTATATCTATTTGTACATCCAGAAATTCTAGATGATCGCCACTAGAGATGAGCGAACTTACAGTGATTCGATTCGTTACGAACTTCTCGGCTCGGCAGTTGCTTACTTTAGCCTGCATAAATTAGTTCAGCTTTCGGGTGCTCCGGTGGGCTGGAAAAGGTGGATACAGTCCTAGGAGACTCTCTCCTAAGACTGTATCCACCTTTTCCAGCCCACCGGAGCACACAAAAGCTGAACTAATTTTTGCAGACTAAAGTCAACTACCGATCCGAGAAGTTCATTACAAATTTAATAACTGTAAATTCGCTCATCTCTAATTCCCACCAAACTGGGACATGAACCGCATTTTTACACCATTACTGTTATTCAGGTATTCTATGAACTGATTAAATTAATTTTTGGTCCCATTGCAGATGATGAAGAGATCATGGGGCCAGTTGAAGCTCAATCTCAGCACGAAACGGCACCGTTACTGTCACGATGCCGGCTGGCAGGTAGTGGACCCTCTGTGCCAGAGAGGGATTGGCGTGGACCGTGCTAGTGGACCGGTTCTAAGCCACTACTGGTTTTCACCAGAGCCCGCCGCAAAGCGGGATGGTCTTGCTGCGGCGGTAGTGACCAGGTCGTATCCACTAGCAACGGCTCACCTCTCTGGCTGCTGAAGATAGGCGCGGTACAAGGGAGTAGGCAGAAGCAAGGTCGGACGTAGCAGAAGGTCGGGGCAGGCAGCAAGGATCGTAGTCAGGGGCAACGGCAGAAAGGATCGTAGTCAGGGGCAACGGCAGAAGGTCTGGAAACACAGGCAAGGAACACACAAGGAACGCTTTCACTGGCACTAAGGCAACAAGATCCGGCAAGGGAGTGCAAGGGAAGTGAGGTAATATAGGGAAGTGCACAGGTGAAAACCCTAATTGGAACCACTGCGCCAATCAGCGGCGCAGTGGCCCTTTAAATCGCAGAGACCCGGCGCGCGCGCGCCCTAGGGAGCGGGGCCGCGCGCGCCGGGACAGAACAGACGGGGAGCGAGTCAGGTAGGGGAGCCGGGGTGCGCATCGCGAGCGGGCGCTACCCGCATCGCGAATCGCATCCCGGCTGGCAGCAGGATCGCAGCGCCCCGGGTCAGAGGACGTGACCGGAGCGCTGCAGCGGAGGGAGTGAAGCGAGCGCTCCGGGGAGGAGCGGGGACCCGGAGCGCTCGGCGTAACAGTACCCCCCCCCTTGGGTCTCCCCCTCTTCTTGGAGCCTGAGAACCTGAGGAGCAGACTTTTGTCAAGGATGTTGTCCTCAGGTTCCCAGGATCTCTCTTCAGGACCACAACCCTCCCAGTCTACTAAAAAAAAATTTTTCCCTCTGACCTTTTTGGCAGCCAAAATTTCCTTGACCGAGAAGACGTCCGAGGAGCCGGAAACAGGAGTGGGAGGAACAGATTTGGGAGAAAAACGGTTGAGGATGAGTGGTTTGAGAAGAGAGACGTGAAAGGCATTAGGGATACGAAGAGAAGGAGGAAGAAGAAGTTTATAAGAGACAGGATTAATTTGACACAAAATTTTGAAAGGACCAAGATAGCGTGGTCCCAACTTGTAGCTAGGGACACGGAAGCGGACATATTTAGCGGAGAGCCATACCTTGTCTCCAGGGGAAAAAACGGGGGGAGCTCTTCTTTTCTTATCCGCGAACCTCTTCATGCGTGAAGAAGCCTGTAAGAGAGAATTTTGGGTCTCTCTCCATATAATGGAAAGGTCACGAGAAATTTCATCCACAGCGGGCAGACCAGAGGGCAAGGGGGTAGGGAGGGGGGGAAGAGGGTGACGGCCGTACACCACGAAAAATGGGGATTTGGAGGAAGATTCAGAGACCCTGAAGTTATACGAAAATTCGGCCCATGGAAGGAGATCTGCCCAGTCATCCTGGCGGGAGGAAACAAAATGTCGCAAATAATCACCCAGGATCTGGTTAATTCTTTCTACTTGTCCATTGGACTGGGGATGATATGCAGAGGAAAAATTTAATTTAATCTTGAGTTGTTTACAGAGAGCCCTCCAGAATTTAGACACGAATTGGACCCCTCTATCCGAGACAATCTGCGTAGGCAACCCGTGAAGACGAAAAATGTGTACAAAAAATTGTTTAGCCAACTGAGGCGCAGAAGGAAGACCAGGAAGAGGGATGAAATGTGCCATTTTGGAGAATCGATCAACGACCACCCAAATAACGGTGTTGCCACGGGAAGGGGGTAAATCAGTAATAAAATCCATACCAATCAGAGACCAAGGCTGTTCGGGGACAGGCAGAGGATGAAGAAAACCAGCGGGCTTCTGGCGAGGAGTCTTATCCCGGGCACAGATAGTGCAGGCTCGCACAAAGTCCCCAACATCCGTCTCCAGAGTCGGCCACCAATAGAAGCGGGAGATGAGTTGCACAGATTTCTTGATGCCCGCATGACCTGCGAGATGGGAGGAGTGACCCCATTTGAGGATTCCGAGGCGTTGGCGTGGAGAAACAAAGGTCTTTCCTGGAGGAGTCTGCCTGATGGAGGCAGGAGAAGTGGAGATCAGGCAGTCAGGTGGAATGATGTGTTGCGGAGGGAGATCAACTTCTGAGGCATCCGAGGAACGAGAGAGAGCATCGGCCCTAATGTTCTTATCGGCAGGACGAAAGTGAATCTCAAAATTAAATCGGGCAAAGAACAGAGACCACCGGGCCTGGCGAGGATTCAGCCGTTGGGCCGACTGGAGGTAGGAGAGGTTCTTGTGGTCGGTGTAGATAATAACAGGAAATCTTGATCCCTCCAGCAGATGCCTCCATTCCTCAAGTGCTAATTTAATGGCTAGAAGCTCTCGATCCCCGATGGAGTAGTTCCTCTCCGCTGGAGAGAAGGTCCTAGAGAAAAAACCACAAGTGACAGCATGCCCGGAAGGATTTTTTTGTAGAAGAACAGCTCCAGCTCCTACTGAGGAGGCATCAACCTCCAATAGGAAGGGTTTGGAAGGGTCAGGTCTGGAGAGCACGGGAGCCGAAGAAAAGGCAGACTTGAGTCGTTTAAAGGAGTCTTCTGCTTGAGGAGGCCAGGACTTGGGATCAGCATTTTTCTTGGTTAAAGCCACGATAGGAGCCACAATGGTAGAAAAATGTGGAATAAATTGCCTGTAATAATTGGCGAACCCCAAAAAGCGTTGGATAGCACGGAGTCCGGAGGGGCGTGGCCAATTTAAGACGGCAGAGAGTTTGTCTGGATCCATCTGTAGTCCCTGGCCAGAGACCAAATATCCTAAAAAAGGAAGAGATTGGCATTCAAACAGACATTTCTCAATTTTGGCATAGAGTTGGTTGTCACGAAGTCTCTGAAGAACCATACGGACATGCTGGCGGTGTTCTTCTAGATTGGCAGAAAAAATTAGGATATCGTCCAGATATACCACAACACAGGAGTATAACAGATCACGAAAAATTTCATTGACAAAGTCTTGGAAGACGGCAGGGGCATTGCACAGTCCAAAGGGCATGACCAGATACTCAAAGTGTCCATCTCTGGTGTTAAATGCCGTTTTCCACTCGTCCCCCTCTCTGATGCGGATGAGGTTATAGGCGCCTCTTAAGTCCAATTTAGTGAAGATGTGGGCACCTTGGAGGCGATCAAAGAGTTCAGAGATGAGGGGTAAGGGGTAGCGGTTCTTAACCGTGATTTTATTAAGACCGCGGTAGTCAATGCAAGGACGTAGGGAGCCATCTTTTTTGGACACAAAGAAAAATCCGGCTCCGGCAGGAGAGGAGGATTTACGGATAAAGCCCTTTTTTAGATTCTCCTGGACGTATTCGGACATGGCAAGAGTCTCTGGGGCAGAGAGAGGATAAATTCTGCCCCGGGGTGGAGTAGTACCCGGGAGGAGGTCGATAGGGCAATCATAAGGCCTGTGAGGAGGTAGAGTCTCAGCTTGTTTTTTGCAGAAAACATCCGCGAAGTCCATATAGGCCTTAGGGAGACCGGTTACTGGAGGAACCACAGAGTTACAGCAAGGGTTACTGGGAACCGGTTTTAGACAGTTCTTGGAACAAGAGGACCCCCAACTCTTGATCTCCCCAGTGGACCAATCCAGGGTTGGGGAATGAAGTTGAAGCCAGGGAAGTCCAAGGAGAATCTCCGAGGTGCAATTGGGGAGGACCAAAAGTTCAATCCTCTCATGATGAGATCCGATGCTCATAAGAAGGGGCTCCGTGCGGAAACGTATGGTACAGTCCAATCTTTCATTATTTACACAATTGATGTAGAGGGGTCTGGCGAGACTGGTCACTGGGATGTTGAACCTGTTGACGAGAGAGGCCAAAATAAAATTTCCTGCAGATCCAGAGTCCAAGAAGGCCACTGTAGAGAAGGAGAAGGCAGAGGCAGACATCCGCACAGGCACAGTAAGACGTGGAGAAGCAGAGTAGACATCAAGGACTGTCTCACCCTTGTGCGGAGTCAGCGTACGTCTTTCCAGGCGGGGAGGACGGATAGGACAATCCCTCAGGAAGTGTTCGGTACTAGCACAGTACAGGCAGAGGTTCTCCATACGGCGTCGTGTCCTCTCTTGAGGTGTCAGGCGAGACCGGTCGACCTGCATAGCCTCCACGGCGGGAGGCACAGGAACAGATTGCAGGGGACCAGAGGAGAGAGGAGCCGAGGAGACGAAACGCCTCGTGCGAACAGAGTCCATATCTTGGCGGAGTTCCTGACGCCTTTCAGAAAAACGCATGTCAATGCGAGTGGCTAGGTGAATAAGTTCATGTAGATTAGCAGGAATTTCTCGTGCGGCCAGAACATCTTTAATGTTGCTGGATAGGCCTTTTTTGAAGGTCGCGCAGAGGGCCTCATTATTCCAGGACAATTCTGAAGCAAGTGTACGGAATTGTACGGCATACTCGCCAACGGAAGAATTACCCTGGACCAGGTTCAACAGGGCAGTCTCAGCAGAAGAGGCTCGGGCAGGTTCCTCAAAGACACTTCGGATTTCCGAGAAGAAGGAGTGTACAGAGGCAGTGACGGGGTCATTGCGGTCCCAGAGCGGTGTGGCCCATGACAGGGCTTTTCCGGACAGAAGACTGACTACGAAAGCCACCTTAGACCTTTCAGTGGGAAACAGGTCCGACATCATCTCCAGATGCAGGGAACATTGGGAAAGAAAGCCACGGCAAAACTTAGAGTCCCCATCAAATTTATCCGGCAAGGATAAGCGTATCCCAGGAGCGGCCACTCGCTGCGGAGGAGGTGCAGGAGCTGGCGGAGGAGATGACTGCTGAAGCTGTGGTAGCAACTGTTGTAGCATAACGGTCAGTTGAGACAGCTGTTGGCCTTGTTGCGCTATCTGTTGTGACTGCTGGGCGACCACCGTGGTGAGGTCAGCGACAACTGGCAGAGGAACTTCAGCGGGATCCATGGCCGGATCTACTGTCACGATGCCGGCTGGCAGGTAGTGGACCCTCTGTGCCAGAGAGGGATTGGCGTGGACCGTGCTAGTGGACCGGTTCTAAGCCACTACTGGTTTTCACCAGAGCCCGCCGCAAAGCGGGATGGTCTTGCTGCGGCGGTAGTGACCAGGTCGTATCCACTAGCAACGGCTCACCTCTCTGGCTGCTGAAGATAGGCGCGGTACAAGGGAGTAGGCAGAAGCAAGGTCGGACGTAGCAGAAGGTCGGGGCAGGCAGCAAGGATCGTAGTCAGGGGCAACGGCAGAAAGGATCGTAGTCAGGGGCAACGGCAGAAGGTCTGGAAACACAGGCAAGGAACACACAAGGAACGCTTTCACTGGCACTAAGGCAACAAGATCCGGCAAGGGAGTGCAAGGGAAGTGAGGTAATATAGGGAAGTGCACAGGTGAAAACCCTAATTGGAACCACTGCGCCAATCAGCGGCGCAGTGGCCCTTTAAATCGCAGAGACCCGGCGCGCGCGCGCCCTAGGGAGCGGGGCCGCGCGCGCCGGGACAGAACAGACGGGGAGCGAGTCAGGTAGGGGAGCCGGGGTGCGCATCGCGAGCGGGCGCTACCCGCATCGCGAATCGCATCCCGGCTGGCAGCAGGATCGCAGCGCCCCGGGTCAGAGGACGTGACCGGAGCGCTGCAGCGGAGGGAGTGAAGCGAGCGCTCCGGGGAGGAGCGGGGACCCGGAGCGCTCGGCGTAACAGTTACCCAGTGAGACAACGCTGCACCGCACTTGATGTATTGAGGATACTACAATAAATATTTCACTGATACATTACCGAAGTGGTGAGTGCCCTGTTTATTCTATTCTTTGGAAGTACCAATCTTATTTAGTATTATGAAAAGTTAAGTTTTAGGAAAGTGGTTAAAGGGGAATTTGTGCCCTGGACTTTGGGCTGAAATAGATTTGGAATCCCTGACTTTCCTTTGGGGAATATTGGCCCAGATTTATCAAATGGTGTGAGAGAAAAAATAGAGTGATTTTCCCACAGCAACCAATCACAGCTCAGGTAACTAGCTGAGGTAAAGTGAAAGCTGAACTGTGATTGGTTCATGTTGAAAAATCTCTCTATTTTTTCACCCACATAGTTTGATAAACCTGGGCCATTGTGTTTTTGTACCAAAGTTTGTGCCAAAATGTTGTGCAGGCCTCTTAGTGCTCTTCACTGAACATGACGTATTTCCGGCGCTGGCTCTCGCTTTGAAGTGGCGTTTGTTTGAGCACATGTTAATCTTTCATTATGAGATCCCAGTGAGTGAGCGCTCCCTACTGTACTGTATGTATTTGTTCTTAATTACACTGCATAGTTTCCTGATGATTATTAGGATCCTATTATCGTGGAATTGGTGATTTTTTACGGGGTGTAACATTGTATTTACTCTATGAACACACTTATCAATACTTAGAAAGAAAACTTGTGTGTGCAGCACACAACCAACATCCGAGGTGTATGTGGTTAAAAAGATCAATCCCACTGATCAACATATAATAAAAAAATATAATAATATTTTAACCACACCTCAAGGATGATACACAATGAATAAAAATTACGGACAGTTTGATTGATATGAATGCAAAAATTGTTTTATGACACAATATAAAAACTATTAAAATAATTTCATAAAATACAAAAGTATATAGCACTGATAGTATCTGCCATTTGGGCCCCATTGGCTGAAAAAATCAGAACACTGATAGTGTTTGCTTTAGCACTTGTAATCTGATTGTTCAGAAAAAAGTCCACTAGTCCGGCAATTAGATGTCAAGAAATTAATGTATATGAAGTATCTCCCAAAAAAAAAATAGAGCTATAGTATGCTACCCACAGTTTGTCTGCAATGGTTAAATTGTCTCCGACCGCTGGTCCCGTACTGCGACGGACCAAGTGTGAAAAGTCCTGCAGCTAATTTGATGTTACGGGTGCTGCGGCACTTGTAGTTGCTGTATGAAGCTCACAGAAATGGTGGGAGAGTATACTCTGGCAGGAGGCTCCAATGAATAAGGATCTCAGTTGTAACAGTCCTCCTCTCATCCAGCACTTGAATGAAGAGGTTGATCGTGATCAAGTCATGCAGCAGACAGCATACCCAGAGTTGTGGAGATAGGTGCAGTAAGTGGGTCTCTTGGATTTCTTTATGTCGGCTCTTATTGCGATAATATGCAGATTAGAAGTGCATCTTATAAAGTGCTATATCTGGATAGAATGAATTCCTAGACGCGTTTCAGGGTACTTGGATCGACCCCTTCCTCAGTAGGCGAAAGGTATCCTTTTCTTTCGCCATTCTTTCTATCCACATATAGCACTTTATAAAATGCACTTCTAATCTGCATATTATCACAATAAATATCTAGTTGGTATCCTTATATAATGTGTGTTGTGCACCATTGTACTAAGCTTGAGAAAGATCAGGAGAGCTAGTTGAAATGTTGATTGATTTCACTCTCATGTTGATGGAATAAACTACTTCATCTTGCATGGATTTGTGTGCTGCAGAGGATTCTTTTTTTTTAGTTAGGTAAATAAATAGATAGATATGAGATATATAGATAGATAGACAGATATGAGGTAGATAGATATGAGATAGATAGATTATATAGATAGAAAGATAGATATAATTGTGTTATGTATCTCATATCTATCTCCTACTCCACAATAAACTACACTTCATGGTTTCCTATTACTGTGTAAAGCTGCAGCATTATTACCACGTCTAAAAATACTTTAATATACAAGCTATTCAATGTTCTTTGATTTTATCAAGATGTATTAGAAGACAAGATATATACTGAAAATGCAACATGAAACTCCAAACAGATTACAGATAATATATAACTATTGATGTTGTCTGTGCGAGACTTGCCTGGAAGGAACGTTATCTAGGAAAAGTGGGGGTTACAAAGTCATAAAGAAGGTTATTGGCATCAAACGGGGGATTGTGTCACTTTGACTTCTTTCAGATTCTGTGACTTACCAATGAAAAGAATTTTAAATTACACAAAAAATGTACTATTTTTGACCAATAACACACTAAACAGTAACAGACAGAGACTGTTGTAGATTTTTTATTTTGTATGTACAGAAATACACCATAGTCATTATTGTCAGTCATCCTATTAACCCTTTCTTGTAAACAATCTTTACTCATTATTTTTCCAGCAACATTGCAGCACAAGTCAATGTTTCTTAAAGGTACCTAAGAATCCTAAGACAGCTCGCACAGGCTGTAGACAGAGAGGAAATCAGATACAAAGCAATTCACAATGGAGGATCACATGGTTAGTGCACAAGTGTAGAGAGAAAGATCAATAACAAGCACAAAACAAGAATAAAAATGAATTCAGAAACAAAAAAAATTGCACCTAGGCACAGCAATCCTGCAGCACTCTTATTGTGCTATGGTAACTGCCGCTGGCAACACGCGAGACCAGAAGAAGCATCGTACAGACGTGAAACAGATTGTTGTCTACCTGATTTCCCTGCATGAGCACACCCTCCCTTGCATGTGCCCTGCAAGCAAGCTGTTTGTACTTACAGAAAAATTTGGAACAAAGATCTGTGACAGCATGAATCATGACACCTGGTGAATGCTACATATGTCTCTTTGCTATATTGGATTGCTGTTTTTATAAGTGTTCATAGCTTTTATGGTTTCTCCATGTTATTGCAGCAGCTTCTGACAAATGTATATTTTCAGCTGATTTCACAAATAATTGTATGAATATCTGGTAGTCATTAAATAATTATAATTGTAACACATTATTTAGTTTGTCTATTTGATTTTACATTATTTCAAGGTTCAGTATAACACTGATGATGGTATAACGTATGACTGTAGTTGAGCCTTTATGTAGACTTAGCCATAAGTTATTGTTACGCCGAGCGCTCCGGGTCCCTGCTCCTCCCCGGAGCGCTCACGGCGTCTCTCTCCCTGCAGCGACCCGGTCAGACCCGCTGACCGGGAGCGCTGCACTGACATTGCCGGCGGGGATGCGATTCGCACAGCGGGACGCACCCGCTCGCGAATCGCATCCCAAGTCACTTACCCGTCCCGGTCCCCAGCTGTCATGTGCTGGCGCGCGCGGCTCTGCACTCTAGGGCGCGCGCGCGCCAGCTCTCTGAGACTTAAAGGGCCAGTGCACCAATGATTGGTGCCTGGCCCAATTAGCTTGATTAGCTTCCACCTGCTCCCTGGCTATATCACATCACTTCCCCTGCACTCCCTTGCCGGATCTTGTTGCCTTGTGCCAGTGAAAGCGTTTAGTGTTGTCCAAGCCTGTGTTACCTGATCTCTTGCTATCCATATTGACTACGAACCTTGCCGCCTGCCCCGACCTTCTGCTACGTCTGACCTTGCCTCTGCCTAGTCCTTCTGTCCCACGCCTTCTCAGCAGTCAGCGAGGTTGAACCGGTCCACCAGCACGGTCCACGCCAATCCCTCGCTGACACAATGGATCCACAACCTGTAAGCCGAATCGTGACAGTTATTTAGGTTACTATTAAAGTAATTAAAAGAAACAACTAATGGTCATAATCCTAATACAGAAGATTACAGCCTTGGGGCTTAATGGCTGTGTTGTGAGATTACCATTAGGCTAGGACTCCACTGAGATTTTTCCCACCAGCTAAAACGCCAGGAAAAACTGCCAGGAAAACTGCCACAAATTTTCCTTGCATTTTGGCAGTTTTTCTGGCGTTTTAGTTTTTGGCATTTTTCCTAGTGTGTGGAAATAGCCAGTTTTGTACCCTGTGGCAGTTTTTTCACTGTCTTCAGGGTACCACTCTGTGGGTTGGATGCTGAGCGCCCGGTCCAGAGAGTGTACGGAGATGAGGAGCGATGTATCGCATCACTACTCCCCTCCCCCAGCCGTATAGTATACAGGGGGCATAGTGTACCGGTGTATACTATACAGGAGCCGGGAATCCTGTCACCAGACTGACAGGACTACCTGCTCCTATAGCCCCTTAGGGCAGTATACAGTACATACAGCTATCTATAGATAGCTGTATATAGTGTATAAAGAAGACGAGGTCCACTTACCTCCCTCATTTCTGTCACTGCCGATCTGTGTTGCTCCGCCCCTAGTGATGATGCCATTAGGGGGCTGAGCTACAGACGGGATTCAGGCTAGTCTGAAGCTCTGTTCACATTGTCCGTTTTGGATAATGGAAACAGACCCTTCTGCCAGTGTCTACCCAGACAGGGAGACTCCAGCTGTTGCTAAACTACAACTCCCAGCATGCCCAGACAGTCAAAGGCTGTCTGGGCATGCTGGGAGTTGTAGTTTTGCACCCATTGGTGGCTCCCTGTTTGGGTAGACATTGCATCATGGGTGCTCTCCCCAGCGGACAGCGCCAAAAATGTCATAACCAATTTTTTGTGTTTTTTTTCTTCTCGTTTCAGATCCGAGTATGCAGAGGATTACGGTGGATTCGATGGATTACGGCGGATTCATTTTATTTTTTTTTTAATAAAATGGTTAACGAGGGCTGTGGGGGAGTGTTTTTTTTTAAATAAAATAATTTTTCCAATGTGTTGTGTTTTTTTAATTGAATTTTCAGGCTTAGTAGTGGAAGCCGGTCTTATTGACGGAATCCATTACTAAGCCAGGGCTTAGCGCTAGCTCCAAAAACAGCTAGCGCTAACCCCCAATTATTACCCCGGTACCCACCGAAGGTATCAAAAATGGCGCTCCTGGGCCTAGACAGTAACATGCTGGCATTATTTAGGCTGGGGAGGGCCAGTAACAATGGTCCTCGCCCACCCTGGTAACGTCAGGCTGTTGCTGTTTGGTTTGTATTGTGCTTAGAAAGAAAGTACAGGGAACCCTATGCATTTTTTTTATGTATTTAAATCGCTAAAGTCCAAAAAAGAATAAAAACCGCTTACAAAACTAGACTTCTATGGGAGGAAAACGCCACGATTTCAGGGCAAAAAACGCCAAACTAGGTTTTGTCGGGCGATTTGAAAATCCAGCCTCTGAGCCCGAAATTGCTGAAAAATGCCAAAACGCTTTTTCTGAACTGGTATTTCCTTATTGAGTTTTCTTTTTTTGCCTACAAATCCCATAATTCCATTTTCCTCCCTCCCACACATCAGCCAACCCACCCATTGAAACATAAATGAGTTGCATCCGTTAAACAGATCTGCGGTTTTCAATCAGGGTGCCTGCAACTGTTGCATTAGTTGCAGTTTGATCTCTCTCCCACCAAGTGATCCCTCCATCCATTGAAGCAGACAGGCTCCCTGTCATCATCACAGAAGAATTGTGAGAAAACTGTCACACACAGGTACAGACACTACATTATGAACTACACTAACTTTACAGCCCCTGTAGCATAGTCAAATTAAAAAAAATCCTGGCATACCCCTTGAATGTTGCGCAGACAGACACAACAGTGGAAAACGTCTGTAAGGGGATGGCTCAGGTTTTTATAGGACCTATGTAGCACAAAACAGAGAGTATAGAGAATGTTACATGTGTATTAGTACATGTAATAACTTTCTGTCACACACTGCACAGATACATGTATACCATTGTACACATTCTGAATACAAGACTCACTAAGTACGGCATGAGCTGTGCATGCAAATCACATGAAAGGGTTTATTAGTTGCTGTCTTATCTGACATGGCAGACTTCATAAGAACATAGAAAATGGCTAATGAGACAATATATAATTTGCCTAAAATAGCTGCATGTGGCATGTTACAGCAGGCCTTGTAGTGAGAAAGCTTACTCTCTATCTATAATGTCCTTTTAAAAGACATAAAAGTTAAGCTGGCAACATTTCTTCCTACTTATGCTTTTTCATGCTGATTGCTAAAATGAAAGCAATGCAATTTGGAGCTATTCAATATTTAAAGGACATTCTATACCAGACTCACATTAACACACATCCTGCAGATCCAGAGTCTGCAATTTTGTTTACTTAGAACAAATGGCATTTGCTAGGACCATACTGCAGATGTAAAGTAAAATGAGATTGTGCATGTTTAATCCATAAATTGCAGCTAATCTATAATTTAAGGTGATGCATTGTATGGTACATTGGGGAATGATGAGAACCTGAAGGAGGAAATTAGTGATAATCAGCAGTTTGGAAGCCGACCTCCGGGAATGTATTCACTCCATACCAAACACAGCAGTTCACTAAATGTATTGTTTAATCTGTTTTGGGTCGAACTGTGCTCTCCACATTTAATATAAAGGAGACGATTTTGTCATAATTCAGAGGGAGAAATGAACAATGGTACAAATTACTAACAAAAACCAGTAGCATAGAAAAAACTGCTGTTAAACAACAACTTAAAATGTATTTTTTTTTTTTTTTTTGTAGAACATTTTCTTCAACTTAAAATCCGGCTTCAAACCCAGAATTTGTGTCCATGTCAGCACATGGAGAATGTAATACTCCCTAATATGGAGGCTTTGTTGAATGTCCTATAAAATGAGTTGTTTTACCCAGATACAAACTTCATTTTTATTGTATCCAACTGAAAATGTAATTGGTGGCATTAGGAATGAGTGAATCGAATCTGTCGAATACGAATTTGTTACAAATTTCAGGAAAAATTTCATTCAAAACGAATCCGAATATCGCCACAATTCAATTAAAGGAATTGCTTCATTAAACTTCATTCAGTGCCTTCCAGGCTCCAGGACATCTAAAATGGCAGATCCACTTGTGAGGACATGCGTCAAGGAACTCTGGGAAGGCGGGAAGGCTGGTAGGCAGGATGACCCTGAATCAAATGCAGCCTATCAGCAGCCAGCCAGCCTGTTATGTCACAGCTATTCCAGCGTTTTATGTTAGAGAGAGCATTTTATTGCAGAGAGAGATAGAGCAGTGTGTGTGTTGCACAGAAAAACAGCTTCACAGCAGCAATTCACTACAAGCCCAAATTACTGCAGAAAAGGAGAGAGAGAGAGGAGAGAGGAGAGAGGAGAGAGGAGAGGAGAGGAAGAGAGAGAGAGAGAGAGAGAGAGAGAGATAGTCACCTGATTTCAGTGCCTCATACAGGTTGTGTAGCGGAGCCTATTGTCCTCTCATAAGTGTAACCTATGTGTACATAGGTGGTGTCAGTTTTTCTTTTCCTGTCAAACTAATTTGGCCTACTTACTGTGAAAGGCCAGCCAAAGCTACATACTTGTTTCTGTAGTCAAATACAGTTTTAAGCCTAGTGGAGCGCATAGTCCTCCTCTCAGAAGTGTAAACAGTGTGTACACCTACATGTTGTCCTTTATATTTTTCCTGTTAAAATAATTTTGGCCAAGTTACTGTGAAAGGCCAGCCAAAGCTACTCACTTGTTTCTGTAGTTAATACAATTTTAAGCATAGTGGAGCCTATTGTCTTCCTCTCATAAGTGTATACTGTACGCACAACTACGTGGTGTACTAGTTGGTTCCTGTTAAAGTCATAAGGGCCTAGTTACTCTGAAAGGCCAGCCAAAACTAAACACCTGCTTTTGTAGCCAAATACAGTTTTAAGCATAGTGGAGTGTATTGTCCTCTCATAAGTGTAACATATACCCACTCAGCTGGTGTAAAAGTATCTCAGCAAGAGAAGTGCCAGGATGTGCACAGAGGAGTGCAGAGGTCGCAGCGAGAGGCTTGATGAGAGGCCAGTATCAGCTAGCGGTCATCTGCCGTCATTAATTGGTTAAATCGGTCATCCACTTCATCACAGTCGGTGGGTTCCTCATACACAACCCTCAGTTGGCATTGCCCGGGAGTAGTCCCTGTCCTCTAATTGCCTCTTTCCTATGCTGTTCCCTCCCCCACAGAAGTATCTTATGCTAAGGGTTCAGCTCCACTGTTTAGTGAGGATGATCTACTAGAGGACAGTTAGCAGCTACTGCCCAGCCAACAAGTGGAGGAGACATCCGCCGCTTCCTCCACTAGGCGGGAAAGTAGTGATGAGTTCAGTTCAGTCTCCTGAAGCAGACATTGTTGAGGAACCTGAGGAGGACATCAGTGACATGCAGATACTTGTTGATGATGATGAAGTCGATCGCACTTGGGAGCTGGGTGCAGGAGGGGCTTCATAATCATCAGGAGAAGAGGGTTGCAGGTTGCCTGTGAGGCAGCACCTGAGCCAGCAGGGTGGTAGCATAGTTGGCAGTCAGCATAGTGGCAGAAGTGGGAAGTCTGGAGCCAAACTTGCTCGGGTAGACAACCTGCTTTATGGCAGCCTACCTTCCCGGGAGGTAGGGGGACAGGGGTTCCTGGAGTCGGTGGCAGTAGCAGTAAATCAGTGCAGACTCTTGGGGGGAAAATCAGCTACTCAGCAGTGTGGCAGTTTTTCATCAAGCATCCGGAGGATGTTAACCTGGCCACATGCAATATGTGTTGGCAGAAGGTGAAGCGTGGCCAGGGTCCCAATGTTGGCACCACAGCCCTGCTTCAACATATGCAGTGTCACCATAAAGCGGTCTGGGAGAACCTTGACTCCAATGCAGTGGTCCAGCCTGCTACACCACCCAGTGGCACACCGCTCCCTGTTTCAGCCAGACAAGGCTCAGTCACCTCAGCCGAAGAGAGCTGTATGTCAGAACCAACTTCTGTCGGTCCAGATGCTCCTGCTCCTCCTACTTTGAGTCAGTCATTCCGCCAACGATCCATCAGCAAAGCCATGTCCAAGAGACAACAGTATGCGTCCACTCATCCAATGGCACTGAAGCTGAATGTGCTCCTGTTCAAGTTGCTGGTGCTGTAGTCCCTCTCTTTTTAAGTGGTAGACTCTGCACCTTTCAGAGAACTGAGTGCTTGTGCCGAGCCGAGATGGAGAGCTCAAAGCCATAATTTCTTTGCGAAAAAAGGCAGTACCAGCCCTGCACAATTTTATGGAACAGAAGGCAGGCCAGTCCTTGAGCCTGTCGGTGTGTACCAAAGTGCATGGCAGTGCCAGCGTGTGGAGCTGTAACTACGGTCAGGGACAATACATGTCCTTTATTGCCCACTGGTTGAATGTGGTCCCTGCTCCTCTACTTGACCAGATCACCTAGCTTCCACCTCCATGTTCTCAGACCATTGGTCCTGTGACAGTGTTCAACTCCACCTTCTCATCCTCCACCATGTCCTCAGCCTCCACTGCACAGACAAGTCTCAGTGCCCCTCCAGTATACCATGTGTGCAGGGCATGGCGGTGTCACACTACTCTTCACATGGTTTGCCTTAACGAACGCAGTCACACAGGGGAAGAACTGCTAAAAGTAATTCATCAAGAAATCGGATCATGGCTTACTCCACAAAAACTCTAAATGGGAACCATAGTGACCGACAACGGGAAGAACCTCTTGTCTGCGCGTTGACAAGGAAGCCTGACCCATGTGCCCTGCATATCACACATGTTCAATCTGGTTGTTAAGCGGTTCCTAAAGTGTTCCCCTATCTGCAAGATATCCTAACAATGGGAAGGAAAGTTTGCATGCCCTTTTGCCACTCGTACAAAGCAAAGCACACCCTCCTTGAGCTGCAGGGTCAGAACGGTGTCCCCCAACATAGTCTGATTTGTGACTTTTCCACACATTGGAATCCTACCCTCCATATGTTGTGCCGACTATACGAACAGAGAAAAGCCATTACCAATTTCTTTATGACCCAAGCGAATAGGGGCCCTCCCCTGTGTAACTTCAATGTCAACCAGTGGCAGCTCATACGTGACACCTGCCGTTTGCTCAGGCCCTTTGATGAAGCCACATTATTAGTTAGTCACCAGGATTGCGGGATGAACGACGTCATTCCACTGCTCCATTTCCTACGACACGTGTTGGAAATGGTGGCTGGTAAGGGCACTGGAGATGTGGCACCTACATCTCACGGCCACATGAGCCCTGTGGGAGCTGGACTGGAAGAGGAATGGGAGGGGCACAGAGGAGAAGTGTTGAGCGGCATAGGCCATATTCGAATTTGCGATATTTCGCAAATATATGGCCGAATATTCGTCATATATTCGCTAAATTCGCATATTCGTAATATGCAACTTTTCACATATGCGAAAATTCGTACGCCATTCTCACACAGTAGTATTAGAGCCTTCTTTACACCACACAAGCTGGAAGCAGAGAGGGATGATCACTGTGATGTGTACTGTGAAAAAAAAAATAAAAAAAAAAAGAATATTCGTAATTGCAAATATATAGTGCTATGCGATATTCGCAAATAAAATTTGCATTGCGAATATTTGCGAGCAACACTATAGAGGAGCACAGGCAAGATTTTGTAAAATGAGTGGTTTATATAGTCATCTGACTGCAGAGGAGGAGCAGGAGCAGGAGCTACAAGGTGATGAGGAAGATGAGACCCAGACATGCCGTGGCAGTATGTAGTGGAGTTAGAGGCAAGTAGTCCCTCCGAGTCACTTGCACAAATGGCACGATGCATGCTCACTTGCTTGCGTAGTAACTGAGGAATTGTCACCCTTCATCAGCGAGATGACTTCTGGCTCTCCACCTTATTGGACCCTCACAACCGGCACAAAATGGGGGGCCTTTTTTACAGCCACTGAGAGAGAGGACAAACTGACTTACTATAGAGATATCCTACGTAGTCAGTTGGCCGATGTCTATCTGTGCCATTGTCCATCCTTTCGCAGGTCTGACTCGGGAGGCCCCCTACGCTCACCTTCCACTGCCATGGCTGCTGGGGAGGGGAGGGGTGGGGTGGCATTACCAGCTCCATTAGCAGCAGCCTCAGTCTACAGTTGCTGAAGAGTTGCTTTCTTTACCCACAACCTGAAGCAACTCAGCAGCAGCAGGTAGACCTGGAGCAGGACCTGAACCAGCAGGTGATGGCATACCTTGACATTACCATGCCAACACACTTTTAAGATCCGCTGGTCTTCTGGTCTTTTGGACCTGGAAAAGCTGTTCTGCTCGGCCAGTAGTGTGCCATCAGAGCGGGTGTTTAGTGTGGCGGGTGCCATAGTAACCCCAAGGAGAACTCATCTGTCCACCAAAAATGTGGAGAGACTGGCCTTTGTGAAGATGAATCAGGCTTGGATCAGCCAGGATTTCCACCCACCAATGCCTGATGCGTCAGAGTAGATTGACCATGGTGACACATCAACACTTCACAAATATGGATAGTGCAAATCATATTTAATTTGCTGCTCCTCAGTTACAGACATTCCTTACCATCAGACCACAAGTAAGTATTGTGATATGCATTAGCTAAAACTTAACTTTTCTTAGGATAAAATATATGGAACTAACCTTTAGTTAGTTAGCAGTAGATAATATTTCGTTGTAGCGTTTCGCAGCGCTGGATGCCCCCTGTTTGGAGCCCACTCTACCCTGACTGCCCAGGGCTACAGTATGAGTGGCTTCAAACTCAGCAGGGGTTGTAGCTGATTGTCCACAGTTATTGTAATCCTCCGCTTTGGGAACTCGCTATCACCCGGCGGCGCGGGGACAGGTATGCGAGGTTCCGAGCGCAATGTGAGTTTGGCACTGTGTGCCTCTTACCGGCTATGTCGATCGTGGGCTGGATGCAGTCATCCTAGCTACGACTGGCCAGCGGAGCAGAAAGAGTTTCTGATGGAGATTGTTTCTCTAATCAGAGGCTCCTAGGGTAAAAGTCCTTCCGTGTGTCCACAGTGGGGGTGATGGTAGGTGACTTCTCGAGCTAGACGCGTTTCAGGAAGCCACGTCCCCTTTTTCCAATACCAGTGAGGATGAATGACTGAGTGAAGTAATTTTTGCATTTTTTATTCTGTTCTTTCTCCTATCTCTCACCCCTAACCTAGTAGGACTATTACCCATTTTTTGTCTCCACTTGCATTTTTTGGCACATTGGGTTTTTTGTGCAAAACAGTATCCTTGGCTTTGTCAATCACGTTTTATGTTGAGCCCCCATTTATTTTAACTATTTTGTCCTATAAAGGGCATCCCCACACAGGAACCTCTCCCTATTTCCAACTAAAAACCCTGGGAAATGGCAGTATCTTTAGGTGGAAATAGGGAGAGGTTCCTGTGTGGGGTCACCCTTTTTAGGGTGAGTAACACTTGCCAAGAAGGGAATTAATAGTGTGAGGGTAGGGCCTTACAGGGGAAGTTTTTACCCCCACTGGTTACAATGGACCATATGCTGTCCCCTTCCACCTTTTAGAGGTCTTTGCATCAAATCAATACTTAGTTGTCTAGGTGGCACATGGTGGTTTTTGGTGGCACACCTTTCCTTTTATTAGATAAAAAAAAAAATTGGGTCCATATATTTTATCCTCGAAATAAAATAATGCGTATCCTTAATACTTACTGTACTTGTGCACACCAACACTTTGACAAAAGAAACCCTTTTCTTCTGCCTACCTGCCTCAGCTACTATTCTTATCCTGCCACCCATCTGATGCCAAGTTTTCCTTTTTTCACCCATCTTCATCACCCGGTACTGGTATTGCCACCCACCGCACCACTCTGTCACCGGGTCACTTTCAGGACTCATGATGCTGCTGCCACCTCCAGGCTGACTCATTCTGCCACCATATGTTCTATTCATGCTGCAGCCACCTCCGCCCTGTGTCATTCAGCCACTATATGTTCTTCTCATGTTGCTGCCACCTCCACGCTGTGTCATTCAGCCACTATGTGGTCTCCTCCTGCTGCCGCCAACTCTAGGCTGTGTCATTCAGCCACTGTATGTTTTCCTCATGCTGCCACCATCTCCATGCTGTGTCATTCAGCCACTATGTGGTCACCTCATGCTGCCACCAACTCCAGGCTGTGTCATTCAGCTACTATATGTTCTTCTCATGCTGCCACCACCTCCATGCTGTGTCATTCAGTCACTATGTGGACTCTTCATGCTGCTGTCAACTTCAGGCTGTGCCATTCAGGAACTATATGTTCTCCTTATGCTGCTGCCACCTCCACGCTGTGTCATTTGGCCACTATATGGTCTCCTCATACTGCCACCACCTCCACGCTGTGTCATTCCGCTACTGTATGCTCTCCTCATGCTGAAGCCACCTCCACGCTGTGTCATTCAGCCACTCTATGATCTCATACTGCCATGAATTATACGCTGTGTCATTCAGTCACAATATGGTCTCCATATGCTGCTGCCACCTCCACACTGTTTCACTCAGCCACTATGTGATCTCCTCATGCTGCCGCCAACTCCAGGTTGTTTCATTCAGCCACTATAGGTTATCCTCATGCTGCCGCCACTTTCACACTTTGTCATTCAGCCACCATATGGTCTCCTCATGCTTGCAACACCTCAACGCTGTGCCATTCAGGCACTATATGTCTCCTCATGCTGCCGCCACCTCCACGCTGTGTCATTCAGCCACTCTATGATCTCATACTGCCGTCACCTATACGCTGTGTCATTAAGTCACTATATGGTCTCCTAATGCTGCCGCCACCTCCAGGCTGTGCGATTCAGACAATACAGTGATCCCCCGACCCACGATGGTCCCGACATATGATAATTTCCACATACATAAACGTGCAGACTACTTCAGCTGCCGCCGGATAGCCGTTTAAGGTGCCGTGTGTGCTTCGGTGAGTGTCACTCACCTGTCCCCACCACTACGGACCGTGCTCTACTGCATGGCCGCCGCTCTCCTTCGTCGGCATCACGTCACCACGCACGCTGTCCAATCATCCAATAGGAGTGGCGTGCACAGCGACGTGGTGACGGCGATGAAGAGCGACGATCCAGGGCAGCAGTGATGGTCCGGAGAGGTGATGACATCCCGGCGGCAGAGGTGACGGTCTGGAGTGGCAGGGACATGTGAGTATACCCTTCTATATTACTATGACACAGATCCCTCAACATATCAATCACTGTATATGGTCTCCTCATGCTTCCGTCACCTCCACGCTGTGTCATTCAGCAACTATATGGTCTCCTCATGCTGCCACTACTTACACGCTGTGTCATTCAGCCACTATGTATGGTCTCCTCATGCTGCCGCCCCCTCCTTGCTGTGTCATCCAGACACAATATGGTCTCCTCATGCTGCCGCCACATCCATGCTGTGTCACTCAGACACTATATGGTCTCCTCATGCTGAGGCCACCACCACGCTGTGTCATTCAGCCACTCTATGGTCTCCTTATGCTGCCGCCACCTCCATGCTGTGTCATTCAGGCACTATATGGTCTCCTCATGCTGCTGTCTAAATTTTTTTAGGTAATGTATCAGCAGCATGAGTAGACCATATAGTGGCTGAATGACACAGCCTGGAGTTGGTGGCACCGTATAGTGGCTGAATGAGACAGCCCGGAGTTGTCAGCAGCATGAGGAGACCATAGGGCTTCGCCACTCTAAGATTAAAATATACATTTTCAAATTTAAAATGAAGATTTATGGTAGATTGTGGTACCAAAAAAAATGTGTAGGTAATGTCCCAGGTCCAGCAGCATCAGTAAACCATATAGTGGCTGAATGACACAGCCTAGAGCTGGTGGCAGCATGAGGAGACCATAGGGCTTCACCATCCCCAAGATTAAAAGATTAATTTTCTAATTTTAATTGAAGATTTATGGTAGCTAGTTGTACCATAACATTTTTTAGGTAATGCCCCAGGTCCAGCAGCATCAGTAAACCATATAGTGGCTGAATGAGACAGCCTGGAGTTGGTGGCACCATATAGTGGCTGAATGAGACAGCCCGGCGTTGTCAGCAGCATGAGGAGACCATGGGGCTTCACCAACCCTAAGATTAAAAGATGATTTTTCAAATTTAAATTGAAGATTTATGGTAGCTAGTTATACCATAAAAATGTTTA
This sequence comes from Hyla sarda, assembly GCF_029499605.1. Lineage (NCBI taxonomy): Eukaryota > Metazoa > Chordata > Amphibia > Anura > Hylidae > Hyla > Hyla sarda. The sequence continues at coordinate 87,451,089 of NC_079198.1, forward strand.
GGTAATGTCCCAGGCCCAGCAAATTCAGTAAATAATATAGTGGCTGAATGACACCATATAGTGGCTGATTGACAAAGCCTGAAGGTGGCGGAAGCATGAGGATACCATATAGTGGCTGAATGGCACAGCCTGGAGTTAGCGGCAGATGATGAGATCAAATAGTGGCTGAATGAGACAGCCTGGAGGTGGCAGCAGCAGCAGCATCAGGATTACTGAAAATGACCCGTTGATTCCTGAAAATGACCCGGTGTTGCGGTGGGTTGCAATATCAGTACCAGGTGGGTGAAAAATTGTCTGATGTGGAGGAATGTTTGTAACTGGGGAGCAGTGCCTTAAATCTGTTTGGCACTATCCATATTTGTGAAGTATTGGTGTGGCATCGTGGTCAATCAACTCTGCTGTGCCTGATGAATTTAGGCCTCTGCCACTCCTCTGTGCACGTCCTAGCACTTCTCTGCCTGACATACTTGTGCGTATATGAGGGGAGTACAATATGCTTCAGTGCACTTAAATTTGTATTTGTCTAGAACAGCAGCAGGTGTGTACTTTTGGCTGTCCTTTCACAGTATTTAGGCCCTTGACAGATGAACAGGTACAAAATTGTACACTACTTAGATGTAAGTATGTGGTATGCACTTATGAGGGCAGAAAAATGTGCTACAGTACATTTAAAAAAGTATTGGAGTAAAATACCAGCCATTGATTACTTTGGCCTGACTTTTACAGTATCTAGGCCCTTGACAGATTAACAGGTACAAAATAGTACACTACTTAGATACAGGTATGTCTTATGCACTTATGAGGGCACAAAAATACGCTACAGTACGCTTAACTCGTACAGGACCCAGGGTGTATGGATACGCCTTCTGTACCTGGGTCTTAAGGACCCAGGGCGTACCTGTATGCCCGTACCTGTATGCCCGCGCGCCGGGCGGGGACCGGACCGGAGTGACTGCTGATATCGATCAGCAGGCACGCCGTGCAAATGCCCAGGGGGATCATCAGACCCCTCCACATGTCGGTGATCAGCGCAAATCGCAAGTGAATTCACACTTGTGCTTTGCGCTCCTTCCGGGTTATACGACGGTTCTATGGTGACCCGGAGACCCGGAATATAAGGGGGATTGCGGTTGTCCATGACACCTACGATCCCCCTGAAGGGATAGGAGTTAGGTGGCAGGGATGCCACCCCTCCTATCCCTGCTATTGGTGGTCTAGATGCGACCACCAATAGCAGATCGGGGATGGCAGGGTTAACTTTTGTTTTCCCCGTTCTGCCCCCGTTTCCCCGTTCTGCCCATCCACAATAACGTCATGTGGGAGAAGAGGACGGCTCCCTGGATCTGACGGAAGTTGGTTAGTTGCCTAGCAACATCTAGAGGGCTACAGTCTGAGACTGTAGCCCTCCAGATGTTGCAAAACTACAACTCCCAGCATGCCCAGACAGCTGTTTGGGCATGCAGGGATTTGCAGTTTTGCAACAGCTGGAGGTCTACAGTTTAGAGACCACTGCACAGTGATCTCTATACGGCCCTCAAGATCTTGAAAAACTACAACTCCTAGCATACCCACACAGCAGTTTGCTGTCTGTGCATGCTGGGATTTGTTGTTTTGCAACATCTGGAGGTCCACAGTTTGGAGATCACAGTGCAGTGGTCTCTAACTGTAGCCCTCCAGATGTTGCAAAACTGCAAATCCCAGCCTGCCCAAACAGCAAACAGCTGTCTCGGCATGCTGGGAGTTGTAGTTGCATACCTCCAGCTGTTGCATAACCATATCTCACAGAATCAGTACAAATTTCTAGCGGGAAGCTCACTGTAAACCTCTGCCAGTGCGAACGTACCTTAAAAAACACTACACTACACTAACACATAATAAAGGGTAAAACACTACATATACAACCCCTTACACTGTCATCCCCAATGAAAATAAAAAACATACAGTATCTTACAGCAGTGTTTCCAAAACAGAGCCTCCAGCTGTTGCAAAACAACAACTCCCAGCATTTCCGGACAGCCACTGACTGTCCAGGCATGCTGGGAGTTTATCAACAGCTGGAGGCACCCTGTTTGGGAATCACTGGCGTAGAATACCCCTATGTTCACCCCTATGCAATCCCTAATTTAGTCCTCAAATGCGCATGGCGCTCTCTCACTTCGGAGTCTTGTCGTATTTCAAGGAAACAGTTTATAGCCACATATGGGGTATTTCCGTACTTGGGAGAAATTGTACTACAAATTTTGGGGGGCTTTTTCTCCTTTTACCCCTTATGAAAAGGAAAAGTTGGGGGCTACACCAGCCTGTTAGTGTAAAAAAAAAAATTTACACTAACATGCTGGTGTTGCCCCATACTTTTTATTTTCACAAGTGTTAAAAAGGAAAAAAAGACCCCCAAAATTTGTAACGCAATTTCTCCTGAGTACGGGAATACCCCAGATGTGGGTGTAAAATGCTCTGCGGGCGCACAACAAGGCTCAGGAGTGAGAGCGCACTATGTACATTTGAAGCCTAAATTGGTGATTTGCACAGGGGTGGCTATTTTTTTGCGTTTATGGCAGAACCGCTGTAAAATCAAATACCCACATGTGACCCCATTTTGGAAACTACATCCCTCATGGAACAAAACAAGGGGTATAGTGCGCCTGAACACCCCACAGGTGTTTAATGAAAATTCTTCAAAGTTGGATGGAAAAATTAAAAAATAAATTTTTCACTAAAATGCTGGTGTTACCCAAAATTTTTCGTTTTCACAAGGAAAAATAGGAAAAAAGCCCCACAAAATTTGTAACCCCATTTCTTCTGAGTAAGATCAATCCCCTATATGTGGATGTAAAGTGCTCTGCTTGCGAACTACAATGCTCAGAAGAGAAGGAGCACCATTGGGATTTTGAAGAGAAAATTTGGCCGGAATTGAAGGCCACGTGTGTTTACAAAGCCCCCATAGCGCCAGAACAACGGAACCCCCTCCCCCACATGTGACCCCATTTTGGAAACTTCACCCTTCATGTAATGTAATAAGGGGTACAGTGAGCATTTACTCCCCACAGGTGCCTGACAGATTTTTGAAACAGTGGTCTGTGAAAATGAAAAATGTAATTTTTCATTTGCACAGCTCACTGTTCCAAAGATCTGTCAAACCTAAGTGGGGTCTAAATACTCACTGCACCCCTTATTAAATTCTGTGAGGGGTGTAGTTTCCAAAATGGGGTCACATGTGGGGGGTTCCACTGTTCTGGCACCATGGGGGGCTTTGTAAACGCACATGGCCCCCGACTTCTATTCCAAATGAATTCTGTCTCCAAAAGCTCAATGGCGATCCTCCTTTATGAGCATTGTAGTGCACCAGCAGAGCACTTGACATCCACACATGGGGTATTTCCATATTCAGAAGAGATGGGGTTACAAATTTTGGGGTCATTTTCTCCTATTACCCCTTGTAAATATGTAAAATTTGGTGGAAAAACCAGCATTTTAGTGAATTTTTTTTTCTCATTTACACATCCGACTTCATCAAAAAGTCGTCAAACACCTGTGAGGTGTTAAGTCTCACTGTACCCCTTGTTGCGTTCCTTGAGGGGTGTAGTTTCCAAAATAGAATGCCATGTTGTTGTTTTTTTGCTCTCCTGGTACCATAGGGCTTCGTAAATGCGACATGCCCTCCAAAAACCATTTCAGCAAAATTTGCTTTTCAAAAGCCAATTGTGACTCCTTCTCTTCTGAGCATTGTAGTGCGCCAGCAGAGCACTTGACATCCACACATGGGGTATTTCCATACTCACAAGAGATGGGGTTACAAATTTTGGGGGGAATTTTGTCCTATTATCCCTTGTAAAAATTTTAAATTTGGAAAACTAGCATTTTAGTGAAAAAATAAATCATTTGCACATCCAATTTTAACAAAAGGTCGTGAAACACCTGTGGGGTGTTAAGGCTCACTGGACCCTTTGTTAAGTGCCTTGAGGGGTGTAGTTTCCAAAATAGTATGCCATGTGTTTTTTTTTTTTTTTTTTTTTGCTGTTCTGGCACCATAGGGGCTTCCTAAATGCGACATGCCCCACAAAAACCATTTCAGAAAAATTCACTCTCCAAAATCCCACTGTCGCTCTTTCCCTTCTGAGCCCTCTAGTGAACCCGCCGAACACTTGACATACACATATGAGGTATTTCTCTCCCTTTACCCCTTGTAATAATTCAAAAACTGGGTCTACAAGAACATGCCATTGTAAAAAATGAAGATTTTGAATTTTCTCCATCAATTTGCTGCTATTCCTTTGAAACACCTAAAGGGTTAATAAACCTTTTGAATGTCATTTTGAATACTTTGAGGGGTGCGGTTTTTATAATGGGGTCCTTTGTGTGTTATGTCTAATAAGAAGGCCCTTCAAATCCACTTCAAAACAGAACTGGTCCCTGAAAAATTTCGATTTTGAACATTTTGTGAAAAATTGGAAAATTGCTGCTATATTTTGAAGCCCTCTGATGTCTTCCAAAAGTAAAAACATGTCAACTTTATGATGGAAACATAAAGTGGACATATTGTATATGTGAATAAATATATAATTTATTTGGAATATTCATTTTCCTTATAAGCAGAGAGTTTCAAAGTTAAACAAATGCAACATTTTCAATTTTTTTCATAAAATTTTGGAATTTTTCACCAAGAAACGATGCAAGTATCGACAAAATTTTACCACTAACATAAAGTAGAATATGTCACGACAAAACAATCTCGGAATCAGAATGAATGGTAAAAGCATCCCAAAGTTATTAATGCTTAAAGTGAAAGTGGTCAGATCTTCAAAAAATGGCTGGGTCCTACAGTGAAAATTGGCTAGGTCCTTAAGGGGTTAAAAAACATTTTTGCACAACATTAGCAGTACACAACAGTGCTGCAGCCCACAGCCACTGTGTACTAAACCCAAAATTGCACTCTCTCTCAAAGACTATTAGGAATGGACTGCTGGGTATTTTCCATCTACAGACTAGTACAACCATTTGTTGTGATACAAAGATATAGAGTTGCGTTAAAAACGTATTCTTCCCTCCTCTGTTAAGGTTTCTCCAGCTGAGCCAGCTTGTTCAATGCATGAGGCTACTGCCAGCTCTCTTCCACTCTCTGCAATATAATGCTGTAGAAAGTGACTGGGAGGTTAATCGTTGAAGTAAGAATCATTTTCTGTGAAAAGCGCACTGCTCTCTTTCCACCAGAATGCTTATGTGACAAGGAGGTGAAACGCTGCTGGAAAAACGCTTTTCTGTGTAACACACAAAGCGCTGTCTGTCCTATCTCTCTGCAGTGAAAGGATGAAGTGACTAGCCGGAATATAAGGCTGTGACACAGGGGCGTAGGAAGCCCTAAAATTTGGTGGGGATAGCATTGTAACTGGCTGTGGCTTTGAAAAAAGGCAGATCCATAAAAGGGGAGGGACTAAAATGGGTGGCACCACTCAATTTTGCATGACAATCACAGGTACCTTCAGGGAGCAGACAATTCAAAAGATAGGGATCCGTCAGGACTGTGGGAGGTAGGCTGTGTGTGAGGTCAGGACGAGGGGTTAGTGTAGGCACCATTGACACCTTGACGAAACAGGGTGTACATGTATGCCATGGTAGCAGTCTGGGTGTAGGAAGTGCGCTTACAAGCTGAGCGCTCTTCATTTATTGCTAATGCTGGACATCAGTCATAACGTCCCTTCCCTTTTAAAAGTGTTAACAAAAATAAACATATTTGGTTTCGCTACATGGGGATATGAAGGAACTATTGATATAACATTAATAGAACTGCATGATTAATGGTGTAAACATAAAAAAGTCCATAATTTCTGATTTCTGGTCACTTCATATACCTGAAAAAGTTTATTAAAAGTGATCAAAAAGTCCCATCAAATGATACCGTCCCAAAAATGATACCGATAGAAACTTCAGACCACGGAGCAAAAAATAAGTTCCATAATTATAAGTCTTATAGAAGAAGACAATTTTAAGCATTTAAACCAGTATACAGGGAGGAATAAAATCACCATACATATTACCACCATACTATTACTGACTAAATCCTGAATACTAAGGCCAATATTACGAATAACATCAGTATACAAGGAACAAAATATACCAGCACACAAAGACTGGATAATACCACCATACTGAATAAAAACCCCTATATATAGACTAACCATACCAATAATACCAGAATAAAAACAATATTGACCAAATAATACTACATCATCAGGAACACACTTTATATCACACAGTTACTGACTAATGCATTATACTGTTACTGAATAAAACCACTGTATACAAACCTGTATCTCCCTGTACAGTGACCATAAAGAAGTAGATACCAGCTGTACACATAATCTGTATACAGAAAATCAGTAGAAGACCACACCGGATAAATCCATTGTCCCTGTAGTCATCCAGATAGCCAATACGGATACCAAAAATACAAAAAAAAGTCCAATACCACAGCACCAAAAATGAAAAACATGACAAACTCTGGATATGTGCAAAAGAGCTATCATATATTGTTCCTCAAAAAAAGCTTTTGGGGAATCAGTAAACTACTGCTCTTGCACATATCCAGAGTTTTCAATTTTTGGTCCTGTGGTCTTGGCCTTTGTTGCAGGACCTGAATACCATATCAATGATTGTATACAGGACCATATAAAGGTAGATACCAGCTGTACACAGGATCTGTATACCATATAAGTAATTATAGTTAAATCTAAGGACTCACAGGTACGGTCATTTCTGATCAGTGATGTCCTCTTTCCTTTTCTTTTGCATCTGGATCAGACTGACATGTCAACTTCTTCCAGCCCAAAAATATCTCTTTAGCATCTGCAGGAAAAACATGTTAGACTCCAGTTAGCATTTTCCAGTGTACTGCCCTTCCATAATTAGGATAGTAGGTCCCCCCATTAAGTAGACCTATCCACCACTGTAGACCTCCCCCAGTAGGTAAATACATCAGAAAGTAGGTAGGTTGTTAGCTAGGTACATAGGCAGGTAAGTAGGTAGCTAGCTACATACGTCGGTTGCTGGCTACGTAGGTGTTCAAAGTTAGGTTGGTTGTTAGCTAGATAGGTAGGTAAATGGATATCTTGGTAGGTATCTAGTTAGGTTGTTAGATAGCTAAGTAGATAGCCATACAGGTAGCTAGTTAGGTAGTTACGTTGCTAGGTAACCAAACAGGAAAAGTCTGCAGCACTTGAGAAAGGCTGCAAGTGGGCAGCCGAAACGTCGCTATGCCTTCAGGCCAATAAATCCACCATTTTGCACTTTATTTTGGAGTGCTGCAGACTTTTTCTGTTTGGTTATCTACATCTGACCCATAACCTGGGACAACGACCTGCTGGCACCCATCACCATTTCCTTTTTTTTGGGTTGTGCTGCTTCCATTTTTCCTTTAGATAGCTAGGTAGGAAGCTAGGTTGGTTGTTAGCAAGATAGGGGGGTTGCTAGCTAGGTAGCCAGGTAGGTAACTAGCTAAGTAGGTTGTTAACTAGCTAGGTAATTGGTAACAATGTTGCTAGATAACAAGATAAGTAGCTAGAAAACCAAGTAGGTAAGAAGCTAGGTAGGCAGGCAGCTAGATTGCTACATAGGTAGCCAGGTAGTTAGATAGCCAGGGAAGTAGGTAACCAGGTAGGTAGGTTGTTAGCATACTTGGTAGGTAGGTATTAACACTTATCAGGTTAAAATGGTGGGTCTCCAAGTACATTAATAATATAGATACTTATTTAAATAGGGACTTTCCATAAAATAAAATATACCTTTTATTATGTTCCAATAAAATATTGACTTACACCGATCACCTATGGTTTAGCACACATTTATCTTATTGCACTTGAGTATACGTAGTCTCTCAGGATAAACTCCATATAAAGTGCAAAAACAGTGTATAAAAACCCACAAGACATATACACAAATAATTCCAACAGTTGGCATGATCCAGGGTTATTTTCTATTAATTTCCCGGTCAAAGTTGAGATTTTTTTGTTACATGAAATAAATTCCTTTATATTTCAATATGTTCTCATTTATGTCACTGTTCACATGTAACTCTGTTTATTCACGATATCTGACTAGGGGGGAAGGAGGGGAAGGATGGGTTTGTTTCCCAGGTTACACAAATGCTCGTCCTCAAGGTGCGATACTCTGCATAGGTTTGACACTTAGCTTGCTTATAATACCTGTATGCCTTTGTGCATTGATCTCTATATCTCAAAGAATGTCCAGGTACAATTACATGCAGAAGGTCTGTTTCCACACAGGTATTATTAGCAAGTTAAGTGTCAAACTTATGCAGAGGATAGTACCTTGAGGACGGGCATTTGTGTAACCTGGGAAACAAACCTGTCCTTCCCCTCAGTTCTTTTGTATTACAGTAGCATTCTCTTTTCTCGTCATTATTATTTTTACTATCTTTAAATACAAGTATACAAAAATTTAGGGATTTGATAAATTGAACCTCCATGTTGGCTCCTGCACCCCACCCACATCTATTAGGTGTATATAAGGTGCCTTGGATGTTTCAGACCTTGCAATGCCTGTTGCACTGTTCACACAGAGGCATATTCATAGTGTAGGGTCCGTCCCAGAATGAGGTCACCTTACCGTGGTGGGACGGTCCACGCTATTTGGCCGCCAAATTCGCAAGCTAAGTACCTCATAGTTTCATATTTTCATTTATTGCACTACGGCTGTATAGCTTTTCATGTTCTATCTATATACTCATGTTTTATCTATATACTCATGTTTTATCTATATCTTTGTGCTAGCAGTGTGCTGCTGTATTCTCCTGTTGCTGTATGTATATATATATATATATATATATATATATATATATATATGTATATATATATATATATATATATACACACACAAAAGGAATGGCTGCGTTTCTGTGGTTTCACATCACCTTTCTCAAGTCATAATGCAAGTGAACATCAACAGTTTAAATAGGTTACAACATGTGATACAAAGATTAACATAATTAATACATGGTATAAGTAAAACACAAGATCGATACATAAAAATGTAAAATTATAAAGTGCAACATATCTCTTCATTATTAGTGATACAGTGTAGATGAGAATAAAACACATCCATAGTGCATATACAGTTAAAAACACATAAAGGGCATAATTGCATCAGCTGCCCGAAGTTATGTAATCATATCAGCGGGCGGCAAGGAGTCAAGGTAATGGGACTTACCAGCCTGCATTTGTAAACAAAGTCCACGCCATACTAGATGTCTGGCGTGTGCGTATGTACTTCCGTGTCTGGGAGGAGGCATAAGCCAATAGGAGGTGGTGTTCCTGGACGCACGACCCAGTCACGTGATCGGCCTATGACGTTGTCAACACATGTGACCGGGATCTCCTGGTCAAGGAGCATGAGTGTACGTGATGAATTATGCCCTTAATGTGTTTTTAAAGGGTACCTCTCATCATATAAACTTTTGATATATTTTAGATTAATGAATGTTGAATAGCTTTCCAATAGCATGTTAATGAAAAATATGCTTCTTTCTATTGTATTTTTCCCAATCAGACCTGTCAGCAAGCATTTCTGACTCATGCTGGAGTCCGAAACACTCAAAGCTGCCAGCCTGCTTTGTTCACAGCCATATTTTTTTTTTTTTTTTTTTTTCCTGTAGTACTTCACTTCTCGGTTTACCTGTCAGGTGGTATATATAGAACAAGCTTTAGCTGTTACACTTGTATTACATTTACTATTAATAAACTCACTTGGTAAATAATATAAATAGAGCTGATTAATATTATTTTTGGCAGCTAGAATATTATTATTAGCCAACCCCCCCCCCACACACACACCACTTTCCGGTCACCACCTCACACCACATATTTAGGCAAACTTTGCTGTTCCAAAGTCTAGGAAAGCTGGGTGAAAAAAACATGGCTGCAGTTATATTTCTCACGGGAATCATCATTCAGCTTTCCTACTAGGAAAGCTGAGTGATCATTCTTGTGAGAAATATAATTGCAGCCATATTTTTTTCATCCAGCTTTCCTAGACTTCAGAACAGCAAAGTTTGCCTAAATATGTGGTAACAACATACACTTCCCTGTATGAAGTGTTGGATGTGTTACCACATATTTAGGCAAACTTTGCTGTTCTGAAGTCTAGGAAAGCTGGGTGTAAAAAATATGGCTGCAATTATATTTCTCACAGGAATCATCACTCAGCTTTCCTAGTAGGAAAATAATGGGATACAAATTATTTTATGCCGCTAATATCTCTAAAATGTATCCATTGCTGGAGCCTGGAGCTTGCCTTTTCCTTGACTGTCTCTGCACCCATGGCACGGCAGCACAGATTTCCAACTGCGTTGCAACTCCTCTTTGGTGGGCAAGTAGAGCTACGCAGTAACGTAGCTGCACACAGGCACGTCGTCTCATCCCCCAGAATGCTTCACTCTCTTAACCCCTTAACGACATTGGATGTAAATGTACGTCATGGTGCCGTGGTACTTAACCTCTTGGGGACACAGGGCGTATGCATACGCCCTGCATCCCCGATCCTTAAGGACTCAGGGAGCGCCTGCGCCTGGACGCCCGTGCACCGGACGGCGACCGGGCCGGGATGCCTGCTGAAATCAAACAGCAGGCATCACGTGCAAATGCTTGGGGGGGTCCTGAGACCCCCAATGTCGGTGATTGGCGCCACTGGATGTCGGGCAAAGCGGGGGGAGAAGATGGTGTCCGGTACCTGGGGACTTGCGGCGGGGACCGAAGATCATTGGTGGCATCAGCGGAGATCAGCGGCGGAGGTAGGGAGGCGACGGCGCGGAGCAGCAATGAAGGTAGCAGTAAAGTGATCTTTACTGCATCCTTCTAGGGATTGCCAAACTGCAACTCCCAGTATGCCCAGACAGCCAAAGGCTGTCTGGGCATGCTGGGAGTTGCAGTTTTGTAATATCTGTAGGGCCACAGTTTTGAGACCACTATACAGTGGTGCCCAAACGGTAGCCCTCCAGATGTTGCAAAACTACTACTCTAAGCATGCTCAGACAGCACAGGCATGCTGGAAGTTGTAGTTCTGTAACATCTGTCCCTTCAGATGTTGCAGTAATACTACTCCTAGCATGCCTGCACAGTCTGAAAGAGCAACATCTGAAAGAGCACAGTTTGGAGACCACTATACAGTGGTCTCTAAGCTATAGACCTCCAGATGTTGCAAAACTACGAGTCCCAGCATGCTGAGACATTCACACGGGCGGGGGTTTACTGTTAGTCTCTCGCTGAAAGTTAGGGATGCAGGAAATTTTCCGCTGCAGCTCAAACTCACAGTGGGAAACTCGCTGTAATCCCCTGGCAGTTTTAATATACCCTAAAAACACTACAGTACACTACAATTACACAAAATAAAGGGTAAAACACTACATATACACATACCCCTACACAGTTACATCCCCAAATAAAAATGAGAAACCTCTGGTACGGCAAGATTTCTAAAACGGAGCCTCCAGCTGTTGCAAAACAACAACTCCGAGTATTGCCGGACAGCCATTGACTGTCCAGGCATGCTGGGAGTTTTGCAACAGTTGGAGACGTCCTTTTTGGGAAACACTGCCGTAGGGTAATTTTGGTATCCGAGGCAAGTCTAATTCTTGCATCCGGGTCCGTCCGTATGCAAATATGTAATTTAGGCCTCAAATGCGCATGGCGCTCTCTCACTTCGGAGCCCTGTGGTATTTCAAGGCAACAGTTTAGTGTCACATATCAGGTATTTCCTTACTTGGGAAAATTGCCCAACAAATTTTGCGGGGCTTTTTCTCCTTTTACTCCCTATGAAAATGTAAAGTTGGGGTCTACACCTGCCTGTTAGTGTAAAAAAAAAATGTTTTACACTTACATGCTGGTGTTGGCCCATACTTTTCATTTTCACAAGAAGGAAAAGAAAAAAAAAGACCCCCAAAATTTGTAATGGTACGGAAATACCCCATATGTGGATGTAAAGTGCTATGTGGACGCATAACAAGGCTCAGGGGTGAGAGCGCACTATGTACAATTGAGGCCTAAATTGGTGATTTGCCCAGGGGTGGCTGATTTTACAGCGGTTCTGACATAAACGCAAAACAATAAATACCCACATGTGACCCCATTTTGGAAACTACACCCCTCAGGAAATATAACAATGGGTATGGTGAGCTTTAACACCCCACATGTGTTTGACAAATTTTCGTTGAAGTTGGACCTGAAAATGAAAAATTTTATTTTCTTCACTAAAATGCTGGTGTTATCCCAAATTTTTCATTTTCACAAGGGGTATTAGGAAAAAAGCCACCAGAATTTGTAACCCCATTTTTTCTGAGTAAATAAATACCCCAGACGTTAAGTGCTCTGTGGGCAAACTACAATGCTCAGAAGAGAAGGAGCGCCATTGGGCTTTTGGAGAGAGAATGTGTCTGGAATTGAAGGCCATGTACATTTACAAAGCCCCCATGTTGCCTGAACAGTGGAACCCCCCACATGTGACCCCATTTTGGAAACTACACACCTCACAGAATGTAATAAGGAGTGCAGCAAGCATTTACACCCCACAGGTGTCTGACAGATTTTTTGACCAGTGCTCTGTGAAAATGAAAAATGTAATTTTTCAGTTGCACAGCCCACTGTTCCAAAGATCTGTCAAAGGCCAGTGGGGTCTAAATGCTCACTGCACCCCTATTACATTCTGTGAGGGATGTAGTTTCCAAAATGGGTTCACATGTGGGAGGTTTCTGCTGTCCTGGCATCATGGGAGGTTTGTAAATGTACATGGCCCCCGACTTCAATTCCAGCAAAATTGTATCTCCAAAAGTCCAATGGCGCTCCTTCTGTTCTGAGACCTGTAGTACGCCAGCAGAGCACTTAACATCCACATATGGGGTATTTTCTTAGCGTGGAGAAATTGGGCTTCAAATTGTGGGGTCCATTTTTCTCCATCAATTTAGTTTTAAAAATCTAATTTTCCATTTTCACGTCCAACTTCAATGCAAAGTCGTCAAACACCTGTGGGGTATTAAGGCTCACTATACCCCTTGTTACGTTCCTTGAGGGGTTTAGTTTCCAAAATAGTATTCCATGTTTTTTTTTTTTTTTGCTGTTCTGGCACAATGGGGGCTTCCTAAATGCATCATGGTCCCCAAAAACCATGACAGCAAATTTATTTTAAAAAATCCTACAGTTGCTCTTTCCCTTTTGAGCCATGTTGTGAGCCCACAGAGCACTGTATGTCAACATATGAGGTATTTACGTACTCGAGAGAAATTGGGCTACAAATGTTGGGGGCTTTTTCTCCTTTTAACACTTTTAAAAATGAAAAAAATGGGGCTACGAGAACATGTTAGTGTAAAAAACGCAGATTTTGATTTTTCTCCTCCACTTTGCTGAAATTCTTATGAAACACATAAAGGGTTAACACACTTTTTGAATGTCATTTTCAAAACTTTGAGGGGTGTAATTTCTATAATGGGGTCATTTATGGGGTATTTCTCACAGAAAGGCCCCTTAAATCCAGTTCAAACTTAACTGGTCTCTGAAAAATTCAGATTTTGAAATGTTCATAAAAATTTTGAAAATTGCTGCTATACTTTGAAGCCCTCTAATGTCTTCAAAAAGTAAAAATAGATCAATTTTATGATGCCAACATAAAGTAGATATATTGCATTTGTGAATCAATATAAAATTTATTTGGAATATCCATTTTCCTCACAAGCAGAGAGTTTGAAAGTTAGAAAAATGCTAAATTTTCCAAATTTTTATGAAATTTTGTGATTTTTCACCAAGAAAGAATGCAAGTAACAACAAAAATTTACCACTATGTTAAAGTAGAATATGTCAGGAAAAAAACATTCTCGGAATCAGAATAATCGGTAAAGGCATCGAAGAGTTATTAATGCATAAAATTACAGTGGTCAGAATTGCAAAAAAGGGCTCAGTCCTTAAGGTGAAAAAGGGCTCAGTCCTTAAGGGGTTAATGCATCATGACGTACATTTACGCACCGCCATGACCGCGAGCACTGGACCGGTGCTGTCCGCCATTAACCCCTCAGATGCCGTGATATAGATATAGATAAATACAGATCACAGCATCTGCGGCAGTGCGGTACTTTGAATGGATGATCGGATTGCCCGCAGCACTGTCGCGGGGATCCAATCAAGCAGCATGGTAGCCGGAGGTCCCCTTACCTGGCTCCAGCTGTCACCCGGGGTCTTCTTCTCTGGTCTGAGATCGAGCAGACCAGAGCAGAAGATCACCGATAACACTGTATGCATAGCACTGAACAGTATTAGCAATCAAATGATTGCTATAAATAGACCCTATGGGGACTATTAAAGTGTAAAAAAAAAAAAAGTAAAAAAAAAAGTTAAATAAAAAAGTAAAAAAATTGAAAAAAATCCAAATTCCAATATAAAAATAAAACATCAGTTTTTCCCATTTTACCCCCCAAAAAGCGAAAAAAATAAATTAATATGCATATTTGGTATCGCCGCATGCGTAAAAGTCTGAATTATTAAAATATAATGTTAATTATCCTGTACAGTGAACGGCATAAATGTAAAAAAAAAGTCAAAAATTGCTGCTCTTTTGTACATATTTTATTCCCCCAAAAAAATTATAAAATTTAAAACCTAAGCAAAAGTGAAACTGATAAAAATTACAGATCATGTCGCAAAAAATGAGCCCTCATACCGCCCCCATATGTGGAAAAATTAGAAAGTTATAGGTGGTTAAAATAGGGCAATTTCAAACATACTAATTTTGTTAAAATGGTTTGAGACTTTTTTTTAAGCAGTAAAAGCCCTCATATGGGTCTGTGGATGGAAATACAAAAGAGTTATGATTTTTAGAAGGCGAGGAGGAAAAAAACAAAAATGCTAAAATAAAATTGGTCTGGTCCTTAAGGCCAAAATGGGCCTGGTCCTTAATGGGGTCATCCAGGAAAAAAACTTTTTTACATATCAACTGGCTCCAAAAAGTAAAACAGATTTGTAAATTACTTCTATTATAAAATCTTAATCCTTTCAGTACTTATGAGCTGCTAAAGTTGAGTTGTTCTTTTTTTGTCTAAGTGCTCTCTGGTGACACGTGTCTCGGGAACTTCCCAGTTTAGAAGCAAATCACCATAGCAAACCTCTTCTACTCTGTGCATTTCCCGAGATGTCAGCAGAGAGCACTGTTGCCAGACAGAAAACAACAGCTCAACTTTAGCAGCTGATATTAATTGAAAGGATTAAGATTTTTTAATAGAAGTGAGTTACAAATCTGTTTAACTTTCTGGAGCCAGTTGATATAAAATAAAAGTTTTTTCCTGGAATACCCCTTTAACCCCTTAAGGACTCAGGGTTTTTCCGCTTTTGCACTTTCGTTTTTTCCTCCTTACCTTTTAACCCCTTAAGGACCCAGGGTTTTTCCGTTTTTGCACTTTCGTTTTTTCCTCCTTACCTTTTAAAAATCATAACCCTTTCAATTTTCCACCTAAAAATCCATATTATGGCTTATTTTTTGCGTCGCCAATTCTACTTTGCAGTGAAATTAGTCATTTTACCCAAACATGCACGGCGAAACGGAAAAAAAAATCATTGTGCGACAAAATCGAAAAAAAAACGCCATTTTGTAACTTTTGGGGGCTTCCGTTTCTACGCAGTGCATATTTTGGTAAAAATTACACCTTATAATTATTCTGTAGGTCCATACGGTTAAAATGATACCCTACTTATATAGGTTTGATTTTGTCGCACTTCTGGAAAAAATCGTAACTACATGCAGGAAAATTTATACGTTTAAAAATGTCATCTTCTGACCCCTATAACTTTTTATTTTTCCATGTATGGGGCGGTATGAGGACTCATTTTTTGCGCCGTGATCTGAAGTTTTTATCGGTATGATATTTGTTTTGATCGGACTTTTTGATCACTTTTTATTCATTTTTAATGTTATAAAAAGTTACCAAAATACGCTTTTTTGTACTTTGGAATTTTTTTGCGCGTACGCCATTGACCGTATGGCTTAATTAATGATATATTTTTATAGTTCGGACATTTACGCACGCGGCGATACCACATATGTTTATTTATTTATTTTTTCAAACTTTTATTAGGGAAGGGGTTAAATGACCTTTATTGACACTTTTTTTTAAACTTTTTTTTTGCAGTGTTATAGGTCCCATAGGGACCTATAACACTGCACACACTGATCGCTCATCCTGATCACAGGCGTGTATTAACACGCCTGTGATCAGCATTATCGGCGCTTGACTGCTCCTGCCTGGATCTCAGGCACGGAGCAGTCATTCGTCGATCGGACACCGAGGAGGCAGGTAAGAGCCCTCCCGGTGTCCGATCAGCTGTTCGGGACGCTGCGATTTCACCGCGGCGGTCCCGAACAGCCCGACTGAGCAGTCGGGATACTTTCAGTTTCACTTTAGAAGTGGCGGTCAGCTTTGACCGCCGCTTCTAAAGGGTTAATACCGCACATCGCCGCGATAATACCCTACTTATATAGGTTTGATTTTGTCGTACTTCTGGAAAAAATCATAACTGCATGCAGGAAAATTTATACGTTTAAAAATGTCATCTTCTGACCCCTATATCTTTTTTATTTTTCCACATACAGGGAGGTATGAGGTCTAATTTTTTGCGCCGTGATCTGAAGTTTTTATCGGTACGATTTTTGTTTTGATCGGACTTTTTGATAACTTTTTATTCATTTTTAATGGTATAAAAAGTGACCAAAATACGCTTTTCTGGACTTTGGAATTTTTTACGTGTACGCCATTGACCGTGCGGTTTAACTAGTGATATATTTTTATAGTTCGGACAATTTCACACGCGGCGATACCACGTATGTTAATTTTTATTTACACTGTTTTATATTTTTTTATGGGAAAAGGGGGGTGATTCTAACTTTTATTAGGGAAGGGGTAAAATGTCCTTTTTTAACACTATTTTTTAAACTTTTTTTTTGCAGTGTTATAGGTCCCATAGGGACCTATAACACTGCACACACTGATCTCTTACACAGATCACTGGCGTGTATTAACACGCCTGTGATCAGTGTTATCGGCGCTTGACTACTCCTGCCTGTATCTTAGGCACGGAGCAGTTATTCGTAGATCGGACACCGACGAGGCAGGTAAGGGCCCTCCCGGTGTCCTGTAAGCTGTTCGGGACACCGCGATTTCACCGCTGCGGTCCCGAACAGCCCGACTGACTAGCCGGGATACTTTCACTTTAGAAGCGGCGGTCAGCTTTGACCGCCGCTTCTAAAGGGTTAATACCGCACATTGCCGCGATCGGTGATGTGTGGTATTAGCTGCGGTCCCGGCCATTGATGAGCGCCGGGACTTACGCGATGTGATGCGGGGTCGCAGCGAGACCCCGCTTCATATCGCGGGAGCCGGCGCAGGACGTAAATATACATCCTGCGTCGTTAAGGGGTTAAGGGATTAAAGTGGCGGCGCACAACTAATTCCTATGGGCAGGCCGCAGGCATCAGTGGGGCCTGCCAACAGAGGTATTTCTTCTATACCTCACTGATGTTAATGAAAGGTGCGGCGGCTGCCTGCGCGGGGGCGGGGGGATAGATTAAACTATTACGGTCCCAGGCGAGGGGGGGAAGAAACCATTATTGGTCGCCCAACCTGAAATCCTCCCTGTCCCCTACGCCCTTGCTGTGACATCACAGGGGTGGCTGGCTGCTGATAGGCTACATCCTGCATGTGATTCAGGGTCATCCCGCCAACCCTTGTTCCCGCCTTCCCAGGATTCCTTGGCCCATGTCCTCACATGTAGATCGGCCATTTTAGATGCCCTGAAGCCTTGACTGCACTAAATGGAGTTTAATGAAGCGATTTGCGCAATAGAATCGTGGAGATGTTCGCATTCGTTGTGAATCAAATTTTTCATGAAATTTGTAATGAATTAGGATTTGTCATATTTGATATGCTCATCTCTAGATTGGACGATAGCATTTGCAGTGAAGTCCCTACATTGTTTTGATCCTTAGGAGGTCCTGAAGGTTGACTGCTGAGGTCCCCAGAGGTCATCCACTATCATCTGTCCTTAACTGCAGGTACTACTACTCCTACCATGGAGCACACTCTGTTCCATGTTGGTAGCTGTAGTGCCTGCATTAATAGACAGATCGCAGCAAGTGTCATTTTTAACACCTGTTGCGATCTGTCTATTAATGCAGGTACTACAGCTCCCAGCATGGAGAAGAGTGTGCTCCATGTTGGGAGCAGTAGTACTTGCAGTTAAGGAAAGTTCACAATGGATGTCACTCCTGACACCCGCTGTGATCCTTCTGTATAATGTATATGTACAAAACCCCAGCTATTGGTCTGACACTAAACCACATTGGATAGATCCCTCCAAGACTGTTGGAACACTAAAATTGATAGTATGGTGTGGTATATGGGGTAGAAAGATAGTGGGGCCATTCTTCATCAATGGAAACATCAAGGCCACTGGATATGCGAAATTGCTACATGATGATGTGTTTCCCTCTTTATGCACTGAAGCTGGCACGTTCCCTGAGTTTTTCCAGCAAGATGGTGCACCACCACAATGTGGGTGTCAGGTCCGAGCATTCCTAGATGAACAGTTTCCTGGAAAGTGGATTGGTCGTCGTGGGCCAGTTGAATGGCCCCCAAGGTCTCCTGATCTGACCCCCTTAGACTTTTATCTTTTGGGTCATCTGAAGGCAATTGTCTATGCTGTGAAGATACGAGATGTGCAGCACCTGAAACTACGGATACTGGAAGCCTGTGCTAGCATTTCTCCTGCGGTGTTGCTATCAGTGTGTGAAGAGTGGGAGAAGAGGGTTGCATTGACAATCCAACACAATGGGCAGCACCTTGAACACATTTTATAAGTGGTAAGAAACTTGTAAATAACTCATGAAAGAATAAAGTTATGTTAAAACCAAGCACATCATTGTTTTTCTTGTGAAATTCCCAATGAGTTTGATGTGTCACATGACGCTCTTCCTATTGAAAAAACAAAAGTTGGATTGAAAATGGCCAACTTCAAAATGGCCGCCATGGTCACCACCCACCTTGAAAAGTTTCCCCCCTCACATATACTAATGTGCCACAAACATGAAATTAATATCACCAACCATTCCCATTTTATTATGGCCCACCCTGAATATATACAGCAGTGGAGGGGACCGTAAAAGAGCAGCCGGCTTCATCTATACATTATACAGAAGGATTGCAATGGACCCGGGCTGATCTGTCAATTAGCACAAGTACTACTGCTCCTATCATGGAACAGTGTGTTCCATGCTGGGAGTAGTAGTACTACCTAGAAAAAAAATTCAAAAATAAAGAAAAAAAGTGAAAAACACACACATACACACACTACATTTTTATTATTGTTGGCTTCATTTTTAGTGCCCTACCTGCCCACATAAATTGATCCCTGTTTAACCCCTTAAGGACTCAGCCCATTTTGGCCTTAAGGACTCAGACAATTTAATTTTTACGTTTTCATTTTTTCCTCCTCGCCTTCTAAAAATCATAACTCTTTTATATTTTCATCCACAGACTAGTATGAGGGCTTGTTTTTTGCGCGACCAGTTGTCCTTTGTAATGACATCACTCATTATATCATAAAGTGTATGGCGCAACCAAAAAACACTATTTTTGTGGGGAAATTAAAACGAAAAACGCAATTTTGCTAATTTTGGAAGGTTTTGTTTTCACGCCGTACAATTTATGGTAAAAATGATTAAAATTATAGCCATTATTATATATTTTTATATTATTGTTGCGCTTAAAAAAAATCACAAACTTTTTAACCAAATTAGTACATTTATAATCCCTTTATTTTGATGACCTCTAACTTTTTTATTTTTCCGTATAAGTGGCGGTATGGGGGCTCATTTTTTGCGCCATGATCTGTACTTTTTTTGATACCACATTTGCATATAAAAAACTTTTAATACATTTTTTATAATTTTTTTTAAATAAAATGTATTAAAAAAGTAGGAATTTTGGACTTTTTTTAATTTTTTTTCGTTCACGCCGTTCACCGTACGGGATCATTAACATTTTATTTTAATAGTTCGGACATTTACGCACGCGGCGATACCAAATATGTCTATTAAAAATGTTTTTTTCGCTTTTTGCGGGTAAAATAGGAAAAAACGGACGTTTTACTTTTTTATTGGGGGAGGGGATTTTTCACTTTTTTTTTACTTTTACTTTAACATTTTTTTACATTTTTTTTTACACTTGAATAGTCCCCATAGGGGACTATTCATAGCAATACCATGATTGCTAATACTGATCTGTTCTATGTATAGGACATAGAACAGATCAGTGTTTTCGGTGATCTTCTGCTCTGGTCTGCTCGATCACAGACCAGAGCAGGAGACGCCGGGAGCCGCACGGAGGAAGGAGAGGGGACCTCCGTGCGGCGTTATGAATGATCGGATCCCCGCAGCGCTGCGGGCGATCCGATCGTTTATTTAAATCGCGAACTGCCGCAGATGCCGGGATCTGTATTGATCCCGGCACCTGAGGGGTTAATGAGGGGTTAATTGCCGGCGGGTCCCTGGCTGCGATCAGCAGCCGGGATCAGCCGCGCATGACACGGGCATCGTTCCGATGCCCGCGGTTATGCTTAGGACGTAAATGTACGTCCTGGTGCGTTAAGTACCACCTCACCAGGACGTACATTTACGTCCTGCGTCCTTAAGGGGTTAAAAATGTCTAAAAATGTTGTTGTAAAAAAGAAAAAAAATTCCAGCACTACTGTATCTTTTTTATTATAATTTTTTTAATGGTACCCTACGAAATTGTATTAAATAAGGTATATCCATCACATTTTAGATCGCTAAAGTCAAAAAAAGAATAAAAACCACCTGCAAACAACGCCAAAGTTAAAACACACATTGCGTTTTTCTTGGCGTTTTTCCCCCCAAAAAAACACAGTGGAATTCTAGCCCTACCATTCCTTTTTGTGCCTTCAAAAGTACATCTGATTGTTACATATGGACAACTGCTTTACTTTTCCTTTGCACTTTTTTTTTATTTTTAAACTTTTTATTTATTTAAACATTCTTATTCTCTACCTTATTTTCTCTCTTTGTCTCTCTTTATATCCCTCTCATTCACTTTGGCTGATTTTTTTTTTTTTATTCTTGGCAAACAGACAGGAATAGTAATTTTTTTTTTTTTTTTACACCTTTTTTTAGACCTGGTCGGACGTTGGTCTAGAATTTCGTTTATGTTTAGTTTTTTGCACCATTTGCGGAAAAATTTGGCCAAAAATTTAAAACAAGTAGATAATAAATTTGTTACCAATGCATCCATCACTTTAAAAAATGGTCTAGCAACACCAAAAGGTCAAATTGATGGATTTTAGAACTTGTAAAAAAAAAAAAACGCAAAAATAACCCGTAATTTGCACAAAAATTTAAATAAATCGCAAAAGTAGACCTAAAAAAGCAATAGAACACAATGATAAATAACCCCCAAAGTTATTTTTTCAGTACATTAGAAGCACTGATGTGCCATGGCCATGCAAGATTCTCTATTTTATATTCTCTCTTTTATTAATTTTAATTTATTTCATCATTATTTATTTTTTAATTTTACTTTCTTTCCTTTTCTCTCCTACTTCATCTCTACAGTGTTTCTCCTTTATATATATAAAGTTGCAAATGTTGCTTTATATATTGCAATGTACTCATGCTCACTGTACACATGTCCTATTTTTCTTCTGTATTAAAATACAAAATTCTTTAAATAAACAGTTATACAAAAAAAAAGAAAAAAGAATGAGACTTACCTTGAAGAGACAAAGATATAAAGGAGAGATTGTTCGTAAAAGGTAATGTGGAGCAGTTTAGTTTAAAATGCTATAAAATACAATAATTTGATAGAAATATTTGTGGCTAAAATTATTTGAAAATGCATTTATTGTATGGAAGTTTGCCCTTTTAAATGGAGAGAAAGTTTTGATATCACAACAATGGAATAATACATTACACATATCTCAATCATGTCTTTTGCATAATGCCTACTATTTACCTAAAACCCTAACAATAAAATTGGTTAAAGGAATGCTCAGTATGCCCCAAATGTAGAAGAATTAATTTCAATTTGTTTTTCATTAGGGGACATATATCAAAACTTGTGCAGAGGAAAAGTTGACCAGCTGCCCATAGCAACCAATCAGATAGCTTCTGGTCAACTTTCCCTCAGCGCAGCTTTCAATAAATCTCCCCCATAATGTGGAAACATCCAGGACTTCACCAATATTGGAAAGAAAATTGATAACCAGTTGGGTAGTTTTAACCCCTTAAAGGAAAACTGTCACATATTTTCTCCCGCACTATCCACATGTACTGGTGGATAGTGCGGGAGACGCTGAATAAAACGAGTCCTACCTTTGTCTAATCCACGCCGCCATTCGCCCGCAATTGTAGTTTTAATCTCTGTGTATATCTTGCTGTAACTGGCAAAGGCGGGGCTTCTGCGGGCTAACTGACACTGACATCAGCGCCACTCATGAATATTCATCCCCCCTCCCTCTGGTTAGGAGCGGCGAAGAGAGGGAGAACAGAAGGGATGAATATTCATGAGCGGCGCGGCGCTGACTTGAGTGTCAGTTAGCCCGCAAAAGCCTCGCCTTTGCCAGTTACAGCAGGATATACACAGAGAGTAAAACTACAATTGTGGGCGAACTGCGGCGCGGATCAGATCAAGGTAGGGCTCGTTTTAATCAGCATCTCCCGCACTATCCACCAGTACATGTGGATCGTGCAGGAGAAAATATGTGACAGTTTTCCTTTAAGGACACAGCCCGTTTTATATTTCCATTCACAGACCCATATGAGTGCTTGTTTTTTTGCACGACCAATTGCACTTTGTAATGACATCACTCATCTTATCCTAAACATGTGGTAAACCCTAAAAATCACGCTGTACACGTTATGATAAAAATGACATGTTTTCTTTATTTTGTGGGTCAATACGATGAAAATTAAACCCATGATTAAAAAATAAGTAAGTTTAAAAGTGCCCTATTTCGACCACCTCTAACATTCTCATTTTTCTGTATATGGGGCTGTATGAGGGCTCATTTTTGCATCATAATCTATAGTTTTTTTTAGTACTTTTGTACTTTTACGTATATGTGACTTTTTAATTGGGTTTTAATAATTTTTTTTGCAATTTGAAGTGACCAAAAGGCAGAAATTTTTCACTTTTTTTTTTTTACGTTTACGTCATTTACCGTGCTGGATCACTAACATTATATTTTTATATTTACCCACACGGTAATACCAAGTATGTTTAATATTTATCATTTTTTATGAATTTTTAAATATAATGGGGATAAGCACCGATTTAAATCCATATTGGGTTTTTCAAATTTTTTTGGCCCATTTTTTAAACTTAATTTTTTTTTACACTTTTTTAGTCCCCATATGCGACAATTTAAAGCAATCAACACTAAAACTGCTAAAACTGTTCAGTGCTATGCACAGGGCATAGCATTGATCGGTATTATTGGTAATCTTCTGCTCTGGTCTGCTGGAAGTCAGATCAGAGCAGAAGACCCCAGAAGAGCGGCAGAGGCAGGTGAGGAGACCTCCGTCCGCCATCTTAGCTGATCTGATCCCTGCCACAGATCCTATGATCTGTATTGATCGCAGCAACCGAGCACTGATGACCGACTGATTACAGGTGGGTCCACGGCTGCTGACAGCTGCAGGGATCTGTCATGCATGAAGCTAGCGCAGCTATTGCTCTCGTGACATAGCCATGCTTTCAATGAACGACGTTGTGCTCGAAGTTACTCGCTGCAGCGCTGTACATTA
Organism: Hyla sarda; assembly: GCF_029499605.1. Taxonomy (NCBI): domain Eukaryota; kingdom Metazoa; phylum Chordata; class Amphibia; order Anura; family Hylidae; genus Hyla; species Hyla sarda. The sequence goes on from NC_079198.1 coordinate 87,474,942, forward strand.
CGGTGCATGTCCTTAGGGGTTAAAGTAGTATTTTAGGGAATAATAAAACATCAGGAAAGTGGTAAATATTTAACCCCTTAAGGACCGAGCCCTTTTTCACCTTAAGGACCGGAGCGTTTTTTGCAATTCTGACCACTGTCACTTTAAACATTAATAACTCTGGAATGCTTTTAGTTATCATTCTGATTCCGAGATTGTTTTTTCGTGACATATTCTACTTTAACTTAGTGGTAAAATTTTATGGTAACTTGCATCCTTTCTTGGTGAAAAATCACCAAATTTGATGAAAAAAATGAAAATTTTGCATTTTTCTAACTTTGAAGCTCTCTGCTTGTAAGGAAAATGGATATTCAAAATATATATTTTTTGGGTTCACATATACAATATGTCTACTTTATGTTTGCATCATAAAATTTATGAGTTTTTACTTTTGGAAGACACCAGAGGGCTTCAAAGTTCAGCAGCAATTTTGAAATTTTTCACAAAATTTTCAAACTCGCTATTTTTCATGGACCAGTTCACGTTTGAAGTGGATTTGAAGGGCCTTCATATTAGAAATGCCCCATAAAAGACCCCATTATAAAAACTACACCCCCCAAAGTAATCAAAATGACATTCAGTAAGTGTATTAACCCTTTAGGTGTTTCACAGGAATAGCAGCAAAGTGAAGGAGAAAATTCAAAATCTTCATTTTTTACACTCGCATGTTCTTGTAGACCCAATTTTTGAATTTTTGCAAGGGGTTAAAAGGAGAAAATTTTTACTTGTATTTGAAACCCAATTTCTCTCGAGTAAGCACATACCTCATATGTCTATGTTAATTGTTCAGCGGGCGCAGTAGAGGGCTCAGAAGGGAAGGAGCGTCAAATGGTTTTTGGGGGGCATGTCACCTTTAGGAAGCCCCTATGGTGCCAGAACAGCAAAAAACACACATGGCATACCATTTTGGAAACTAGACTCCTCAGGGAACGTAACAAGGGGTAAAGTTAACCTTAATACCCCACAGGTGTTTCACGACTTTTGCATATGTAAAAAAAAAAAATTATTTTTTACCTAATATGCTTGGTTTCCCAAAATGTTTAAATTTTTAAAAAGGGTAATAGCAGGAAATACCCCCCAAAATTTGAAGCCCAATTTCTCCCAATTCAGAAAACACCCCATATGGGGGTGAAAAGTGCTCTGCTGGCGCACTACAGGTCTCAGAAGAGAAGGAGTCACATTTGGCTTTTTGAAAGCAAATTTTGCTCTGGGGCATGCCGCATTTAGGAAGCCCCTATGGTGCCAGAACATCAAAAAAAAACACATGGCATACCATTTTGGAAACTAGACCCCTCGGGGAACGTAACAAGGGGTAATGTGAACCTTAATACCCTACAGGTGTTTCACGACTTTTGCATATGTGAACATTTTTTATTTTTTTTTACCTAAAATGCTTGGTTTCCCAAAATTTTTACATTTTTAAAAAGGGCAATAGCAGAAAACACCCCCCAAAATTTGAAGCCCAATTTCTCCCGATTCAGAAAACACCCCATATGGGGGTGAAAAGTGCTCTGCTGGCGCACTACAGGTCTCAGAAGAGAAGGAGTCACATTTGGCTTTTTGAAAGCAAATTTTGCTCTGGGGGCATGCCGCATTTAGGAAGCCCCTATGGTGCCAGGACAGCAAAAAAAAAAAAAACACATGGCATACTATTTTGGAAACTAGACCCCTCGGGGAACGTAACAAGGGGTTAAGTGAACCTTTATACCCCACAGGTGTTTCATGACTTTTGTATATGTAAAAAAAAAAACATTTTTTTTTACCTAAAATGCTTGTTTTCCCAAAAATTTTACATTTTTAAAAAGGGTAATAGCAGAAAATACCCCACAAAATTTGAAGCCCAATTTCTCCCGAGTACGGCGATACCCCATATGTGGCCCTAAACTGTTGCCTTGAAATACGACAGGGCTCCAAAGTGAGAGTGCCATGCGCATTTGAGGCCTAAATTAGGGATTGCATAGGGGTGGACATAGGGGTATTCTACGCCAGTGATTCCCAAACAGGGGGCCTCCAGCTGTTGTAAAACTCCCAGCATGCCTGGACAGTCAGTGGCTATCTGGCAATACTGGGAGTAGTTGTTTTGCAACAGCTGGATGCTCCGTTCTGGAAACAGTGGTGTACCAGATGTTTTTCATTTTTATTGGGGAGGGGAGGGGGGCTGTGTAGGGGTATGTGTATATGTAGTGTTTTTTACTTTTTATTTTATTTTGTGGTAGTGTAGTGTAGTGTTTTTAGGGTACAGTCACACGGGCGGGGGTTCACAGTAGTTTCCCACTGGCAGTTTGAGCTGCGGCAGAAAATTTGACGCAGCTCAAACTTGCAGCCGGATACTTACTGTAATCCTCCGCCCATGTGAGTGTACCCTGTACGTTCACATTGGGGGGGGGGGGGGACATCCAGCTGTTGCAAAACCACAACTCCCAGCATGTACGGTCTATCAGTGCATGCTGGGAGTTGTAGTTTTGCAACAGCTGGATGCACACTGGTTGTGAAACACCGAGTTTGGTAAAAATCTCAGTGTTTTGCAACCAGTGTGCCTTCAGCTGTTGCAAAAGCTACAACCCCCAGCATGTACGGACAGCGGAAGGGCATGCTGGGTCTTGTAGTTATGCAACAGCCGGAGGCATACTACATTGGCTGGGGATGCTGGGGATTGTAGTTATGCAACAGCTGGAGACACACTGGTTTACTACTTAACTCAGTGTGCCTTCAGCTGTTGCAAAACTACAACTCTCAGCAGTCACCGACAGCCAACGGGCATGCTGGGAGTTGTAGTTATGCAACCACCAGATGCACCACTACAACTCCCAGCATGCACTTTAGCTGATTGTGCAAGCTAGGAGTTGTAGTTACACAACAGCTGAAGGTACACTTTTAAGGGCATGCTGGGAGTTGTGGTGGTCTGCCTCCTGCTGTTGCATAATTACAGCTCCCAGCATGCCCTTGTTGCATGCTGGGAGCTGTTGCTAAGCAACAGCAGGAGGCTGTCGCTCACCTCCAACGATCCAGCCGCACAGGTCAGTCCCTCGTCGTCTCCGCCGCCGCCGCTGCTCCTGGGGCCCCGATCCCAACAGGGACACCGGGGATCGGGGTCCCCAGCACCGGGGGTCGTCTTCCCGCACCCGCTCACGTCCTCCGGAAGAGGGGCGGAGCGGGTTGCGGGAGTGACACCCGCAGCAGGCGCCCTGATTGGTCGGCCAGTAATCCGGCCGACGAATCAGGGCGATCGTGAGGTGGCACCAGTGCCACCTCACCCCTGCAGGCTCTGGCTGTTCGGGGCCGTCTCTGATGGCCCCGATCAGCCAGTAATTCCGGGTCATCGGGTCACTGGAGACCCGATTGACCCGGAATCCGCCGCAGATCGCTGGACTGAATTGTCCAGCGATCTGCGGCAATCGCCGACATGGGGGGACATAATGACCCCCCTGGGCGATATGCCGGGATGCCTGCTGAACGATTTCAGCAGGCATCCGGCTCCGGCTCCCCTCCGGCTAGCGGTGGGGGCCGGAAATGCTCAGTGCGTATCCATACGCCCTCGGTCCTTAAGGACTTGGAAACGGGGGCGTATGGATACGCCCTATGTCCTTAAGGGGTTAAAAAAAACGTATTTACCTTCTCCCCCTCCCCTGCCACTGCTGTCATATCCTGATGTGCAGTACCTGCTGTGTTCAGACGTAGCAAAAGCACCTGCCAGCGAAGCCAATCGGCTGTTACAGCCTCTGATTGTCTGATCGGGCAACTGACCTCAAACATAGAAAGTGCTGTGCATTGGGACCGGGCTCCATGACAGTAGTTGCCGTGGGGAATGGGTTTCTTTTATGATTGCAACTTTCCTGAGCTAATTTATTTAACCCCTTAAGGACACAGGGTTTTTCCGTTTTTGCATTTTCATTTTTTCCTCATCACCTTCTAAAAATCATAACGCTTTAAATTTTGCACATGAAATTCCATATGATGGCTTATTTTTTGCGCCACCAATTCTACTTTGCAGTGACATTATTCATTTTACCCAAAAATCCACAGCGAAACGGAAAAAAAATTCATTGTGCGACAAAATTGAAGAAAAAATGTCATTTTGTAATTTTTGGGGGATTCCGTTTCTACGCAGTGCATTTTTCGGTAACAATAACACCTTATCTTTATTCTGTAGGTCCATACGTTTAAAATTATACCCTACTTATATAGGTTGGATATTGTCGTACTTTGGAAAAAAATCATAGCTACATGCAGGAAAATGTATATGTTAAAAATTCTCATCTTCTAACCCCTATAACTTTTTTATTTTTCCGTGTGCAGGCCGATATGAGGGCAAATTTTTCTGAAGTTTTTATCGGTACCATTTTTATATTTATCGGACTTTGTGATCACTTTTTATTCATTTTTTCATGATTTAAAAAGGGACCAAAAATACGCTATTTTGGACTTTGGAATTTTTTTGCGCGCACGCCATTGACCGTGCGATTTAATTAACAATATATTTTTATAGTTCGGACATTTTCAGTGATACCACATATGTTCATTTTTATTCACACAGTTTTTTTTTATGGGAAAAGGAGGGTGATTCAAACTTTTATTAGGGAAGGGGTTAAATGACCTTTGTTCACTTTTTTTTTTCACTTTTTTTTTTTTTTTGCAGTGCTATAGCTCCCATAAGGAGCTATAGCACTGCACACACTGATCTCCTATGCTGATCCCTGCAAAGCCATAGCTTTGCTTGGATCAGTCAGATAGGGGCTTGTTTGCTCAAGCCTGTAGCTCAGGCTTGGAGCAATCAATCGACGATCGGACGCCACAGAGTCAGGTAAGGAGACCTCCGCCTGCGTCCCAGCTGATCGGAACATTGCAATTTTATCGCGATGTCCCGATCAGCCCGACTGAGCTGCCGGGAAGCGTTTATTTTTGTTTTCAGAACTTTGATTGCCGCGTCTGAAGGGTTAACAGCGCGCGGCACAACGATCGATGCCGCGCGCTGTTAGCCCAGGGTCCCGGCTATGATTAGCAGCTGGGACCGACCCGGTGTGATGCGGGGACATGGCATGACCCCGTTTTAGAACCGGTCCGCTGGCACGGTCCACGCCAATCCCTCTCTGACACAGAGGATCCACCTCCAGCCTGCCGAATCCTGACAACTGGAATAACTCCAGTTTTTTAAAACACTGTGCATTGATGGACACTTTTCCCAGACTTTACTAAAACACATTGGAGGACATTTATCAAAACCTGTCCAGAGGAAAAGTTGCTGAGTTGCCCATAGCAACCAGATTGCTTCTTTCATTTTTGAAAAGGCCTCTGTAAAATGAAAGAAGGAATCTGATTGGTTGCCATGGGCAACTGGTCAACTTTTCCTCTGGACAGGTTTTGATAAATCTTCCCCATTATGAGTTCAAAAATACAGCATGAAAATGTGTTAAAGCATCTATTCAGGAAAGGCATATGAACTCAATGCTACAGTGAAATGGCCAGTTAACAATCCATATTTTTTTCTCTGATCTGTTTAACCCCTTTAGGACCAAGACGATGAGGCCTGTACTCCCCTTAAAGCTCAGGCCTGTTTTTTAAAAATCGAGGATGTCTGATTTTATTAGAGAATAACTCTGGTAACATTTTGCCAATCATGATAATTCTGACATAGTTTTTTTGTCACAAGTTGTACTTCATGTACATAGTAAAAGTAAGGCTGGGTTCATACTACGATTTGAACTACGGCTCCCATATACAGCTTGGAGGAGGGGTGGGCGGGGCTTAATCGCGGTGCCCGCACTCAGCCGTATTCGGGAACCGTAGTTAATGTATGTCTATGAGCCGACCGGAGTGAACCGCAGCCTCCGGTCGGCTGCTTTTTCGGCCGTATGCGGTTTCCCGACCGCAGGCAAAAACATGGTCGACCACGTTTTTGCCTGCGGTCGAGAAACTGCATACGGCCGAAAAAGCAGCCGACCGGAGGCTGCAGTTCACTCCGATCGGCTCATAGACATACATTAACTACGGTTCCCGAATACGGCTGAGTGCGGGCACCGCGGTTAAGCCCGCCCACCCCTCCTCCCAGCAGTATACGGGAACCGTAATTCAAATCGTAGTGTGAACCCAGCCTAACCTGATATAAATTGTAGTTTTTTTTCTACAATGCAAAAAATCATGACATTTTTGAAAAAACAATCTTTTTCTGCAGTTTAAACTCTAATATGTTGCATATATTTATGCTTAGTCAGGAAATAGTTTATGAAACCTATACTTTCAGATATCTACTTTTTTATTTTTATTTAGCTAACATCTATATTTTTTAATTAACATTTTAAATGAATTAGAAGCCTAACAATTTTACTTGAAATTTTGAAAAGTTTGGAAATGTAAAAAGTACATCTTTTTATGTGCAATGCAAGGTTTACAGAAACTTTGAGGTGGTAGAACATAGGACCCCCCACCCAAATGACCCCATTTTAAAAACAGACCCCTCAAGGTATTCACTAGTGGGTATACTGAGTATTTTAACACCATAGTTCTTTGGCAGGAATTATTACAAAGTCAGTGTTAAAAATTTGAAATTAGATTTTTTTCACAAATGCATCATTTGTGGGACATATTTTTTGTACATCACTTCTGATATTGAAAGAAATGCACCCTATATTTTGTTGAGTTGCTTTTCCCGTGTTTGGAAATACCCCCTGCCAAGGCCATTTTTGGTTCCTTGGCTGTGTGATAAGACCCAGAAGGAGAGATGCGCCATTTGGCGTTCAGGGCATAATTTTAGGCCAAATGGATTATAGGTCGCACTTCATGATTGCAAAGGGTTTTTAGCTGCCAGAACTATACAGAACCCCCACAAGTGACCCCATTTTGGAAACTACACCCCCTAAAGTATTCATCTAGACCAATAGTGAGTACTGTGAGTCCTTTTTTGTGTGACTGGAATGGTTACTAAGTCAGTAGAAAAAATTGAAATTAGCTTTTTTTTCACGAATGCATCATTTGTGGAATATATTTTGTGTACATTGCCTCTGAAAAAGAGGAAATGCTCCCCACATTTTATTGAGCTGCTCATACTGTGTTCCGAAATACCCCAGCTAAGGCCATATTTGGTTCCTTGGCTGCGTGGCAGGACCCAGAAGAGATGAGCGCCATTTGGATTTCAGGATATCATTATAAAAAATGATAGGTCCCACTCTATGCCTGCAAAGGATTGAAGCTGGCAGAACCATACATACAAGGCCCACACGTGGCCCCTTTTTAAAAACTACACCCTCAAATGTATTAACTTGGGTTAGTACTGCATTCTTTTAGGCCTTTATTGTGATGGCATTAGCATAGATCTGTGTAAAATATTAAAAAAATTTTCAACACATGCATCATTTGTGGGATCCTTTTTAAAAATAACTTCTTAAATTAATGAAATGCATCCCAAATTTTATTATGCTGCTTGTCTCATGTTAGGCAGTACCCCTGCTTAAGCCATATTTGGTTTCATGGCCACATGGTGGGACCCAATAGGAGAGGAGTGACATTTCGCTTTCAGGATATCATTATACAAATTATAGGCAGCACTTCATCTTGCAAAGCATTCTAGCTGTCAGAACAATATCGCACCCCCAGAAATGATCCCATTTTCGAATCTACACCCCTAAAATATTCCCCTAGGGCAAAAGTGAGTACGTTGAGACCTTATTGTGTGGCTGGAATTATTTCAAAGTCAGTGGATAAAAATTGATATTTGCTTTTTTTTTCCACAAATGCTTTATTTGTGGGACATCATTTTGGTACTTTGCTTCTGAAATGGAGGAAATGTGCTCCATATTTTTTTACTCTGCCTGCCGACTGCCTGGTAGGACCCAGAAGGAGAGGAGCCCCCTTTGGCTTTCAGGACATCTGTCACGATTCGGCTGGCTGGAGGTGGATCCTCTGTGCCAGAGAGGGATTGGCGTGGACCGTGTTGGTGGACCGGTTCTAAGTTGCTACTGGTATTCACCAGAGCCCGCCGCAAAGCGGGATGGTCTTGCAGCGGCGGTAGCAACCAGGTCGTATCCACCAGCAACGGCTCAACCTCTCTGACTGCTGAAGATAAGCACGGTACAAGGGAGTAGACAAGAGCAAGGTCGGACGTAGCAGAAGGTCAGGGCAGGCAGCAAGGATCGTAGTCAGGGGCAACGGCAGGAGGTCTGGAACACAGGCTAGGAACACACAAGGGAACGCTTTCACTGGCACTATGGCAACAAGATCCGGCGAGGGAGTGCAGGGGAAGTGAGGTATAAGTAGGGAGTGCACAGGTGATAACACCGATTAGGCCTGCTGCGCCAATCAGTGGTGCAATGGCCCTTAAAATTGTAGAGACCCGGCGCGCGCGTGCCCTAAGGAGCGGGGCCGCGCGCGCCGGGACAAGACAGACGGGGAACGGGTCAGGTACGGGAGCCGGGATGCGCATCGCGAGCGGGCGCCTCCCGCGTTGCGAATCGCATCCCGGCTGGGAGGGATATTGCAGCGCACCCGGTCAGCAGGTCTGACCGGGGCGCTGCGAATGAGAGGATGCTCCGGGGAGGAGCGGGGACCCGGAGCGCTCGGCGCAACAGTACCCCCCCCCCCCTTGGGTCTCCCCCTCTTCTTGGAGCCTGAGAACCTGAGGATAAGACTTTTGTCTAGGATGTTGTCCTCAGGTTCCCAAGATCTCTCCTCTGGGCCACAGTTCTCCCAATCCACCCAAAATTTTTTTTTTCCTCTGACAATCTTGGAGGCTAGAATCTCCTTCACAGATAAGACGTCAGACGAACCGGAAACAGGAGTGGGAGAAATAATTTTGGTAGAGAAGCGGTTAAGGATCAGTGGTTTAAGGAGAGAGACATGGAAGGCATTGGGAATACGGAGAGAAGGAGGAAGAAGGAGTTTGTAAGAGACAGAGTTAATCTGGCACAAGATTTTGAAAGGACCAAGAAAGCGTGGTCCCAGTTTGTAACTGGGGACACGAAAGTGGACATACTTAGCGGAGAGCCATACCTTGTCTCCGGGAGCAAAAATGGGGGGAGTTCTTCTTTTTTTATCAGCAAATTTTTTCATCCGGGATGAAGCCTGTAAAAGAGAATTTTGGATTTCTTTCCATATGGTGGAAAGATCACGAGTCACTTCATCCACAGCGTGCAAACCAGAGGGCAAGGGAGTAGGGAGGGGAGGAAGAGGGTGACGGCCGTACACCACGAAAAATGGGGATTTAGCAGAAGATTCGGAGACTCTGAAGTTGTATGAGAATTCGGCCCATGGTAGAAGATCTGCCCAGTCATCCTGGCGGGAGGAAACAAAATGCCGTAAATAGTCACCCAGGACCTGATTAATTCTTTCTACTTGCCCATTGGATTGGGGATGATAAGAAGAAGAGAAGTTTAATTTGATCTTGAGCTGTTTACAGAGGGCCCTCCAGAATTTAGACACGAATTGGACGCCTCTATCCGAGACGATATGCGTGGGCAAACCGTGAAGGCGAAAAATGTGTATAAAAAATTGCTTTGCCAACTGAGGCGCTGAAGGAAGGCCAGGAAGAGGAATAAAATGTGCCATCTTGGAAAATCGATCAACAACCACCCAAACAACTGTGTTGCCACGGGATGAGGGCAAGTCCGTAATAAAGTCCATACCAATCTGTGACCAAGGCTGTTCAGGAACAGGCAGAGGATGAAGGAGACCAGCAGGCTTCTGGCGAGGAGTCTTATCCCGGGCACAGACCGTACAGGCCCGCACGAAATCAACAACATCAGTCTCCAGAATCGGCCACCAATAAAATCGAGAGATGAGTTGAAAGGATTTTTTGATGCCCGCATGGCCTGCGAGGTGGGAGGAGTGTCCCCACTTGAGAATCCCGAGACGCTGGCATGGAGAAACGAAGGTCTTCCCTGGAGGAGTTTGCCTAATGGAAGCTGGAGAAGTGGAGATCAGACAGTCCGGAGGAATGATGTGTTGCGGAGAGGCCTCTACTTCAGAGGCATCAGAAGAACGAGAGAGGGCATCGGCCCTAATGTTCTTGTCAGCAGGGCGAAAATGGATTTCAAAGTTAAAACGGGCAAAGAACAACGACCACCTAGCCTGGCATTGGGCAGACTGGAGATAGGAGAGATTCTTGTGATCAGTGTATATAATAACTGGATATTTTGATCCCTCCAGCAGGTGCCTCCATTCCTCAAGTGCCAATTTAATGGCCAGTAGTTCTCGATCACCAATGGAGTAGTTTTTCTCCGCCGGAGAGAAGGTCCTAGAAAAAAAACCACAAGTAACAGCATGCCCGGAAGAATTTTTTTGTAGAAGAACTGCTCCAGCTCCCACTGAGGAGGCATCTACCTCCAATAGGAAGGGTTTAGATGGGTCAGGTCTGGAAAGCACGGGAGCAGAAGAAAAGGCAGACTTGAGATGTTTAAATGCGTCTTCCGCTTGGGGAGACCAGGACTTAGGATTGGCATTTTTCTTGGTTAAAGCCACGATAGGGGCCACAATAGTGGAGAAGTATGGAATGAATTGTCTGTAATAATTGGCGAACCCCAAAAAACGTTGGATAGCACGGAGTCCGGAGGGGCGTGGCCAATCTAACACGGCAGATAGTTTATCTGGGTCCATTTGTAGTCCCTGGCCAGAGACCAAGTATCCTAGGAAAGGAAGAGATTGACATTCAAAGAGACATTTTTCCATTTTGGCATAAAGTTGATTGTCCCGAAGTCTCTGAAGAACCATGCGGACATGCTGGCGGTGTTCTTCTAAGTTTGCAGAAAAAATCAGAATATCGTCCAGGTAAACCACAACACAGGTATATAGGAGATCACGAAAAATTTCATTAACAAAGTCTTGGAAGACGGCAGGGGCGTTGCACAGGCCAAAGGGCATGACCAGATACTCAAAGTGTCCATCTCTGGTGTTAAATGCAGTCTTCCATTCGTCCCCCTCCCTGATGCGGATGAGATTATAAGCACCTCTTAAGTCCAGTTTGGTAAAGATGTGGGCGCCTTGTAGGCGATCAAAGAGTTCCGAGATAAGAGGTAAGGGGTAGCGTTTTTTTACCGTGATTTTATTAAGTCCGCGGTAATCAATGCAAGGGCGTAGGGAGCCATCTTTTTTGGACACAAAAAAAAATCCAGCTCCGGCAGGAGAGGAGGACTTGCGGATAAACCCCTTTTTTAAATTCTCCTGGATGTACTCCAACATGGCTTGAATTTCTGGAGCAGACAGAGGATAGATTCTGCCCCGGGGTGGAGTAGTACCCGGGAGGAGGTCAATAGGACAGTCATAAGGCCTGTGAGGAGGCAAAGTCTCTGCTTATTTTTTGCAAAAAACATCAGCATAGTCCAGATAGGCCTTAGGAAGACCAGATACCGGGGGAACCACAGGGTCACGACTGTGAGTACTGGGAACCGGTTTAAGACAGTCCTTGTGACAAGAAGTACCCCAGTTCTTGATTTCTCCTTTGGACCAATCAAGGGTTGGGGAATGGCGTTGAAGCCACGGTAATCCAAGAAGAATTTCTGAAGTGCAGTTAGAGAGGACCAAAAATTCAATTTTTTCGTGATGGGGTCCGATGCACATTAGGAGAGGTTCCGTGCGGTAACGCACGGTACAGTCCAATCTTTCATTGTTAACAGAATTGATGTAGAGGGGTCTGGCGAGACTGGTCACCGGGATGTTGAACCTGTTGATGAGAGAGGCCAAAATAAAATTTCCTGCAGATCCGGAACCCAAGAAGGCCATAGCAGAGAAGGAGAAGGTAGAAGACGATATCCGCACAGGCACAGTAAGGCGTGGAGAAGCAGAGTTCACATCGAGAGCTGTCTCATCTTTGTGCAGAGTCAGCGTACGTCTTTCCAGGCGGGGAGGACGGATAGGACAATCCTTCAAGAAATGTTCGGTACCAGCACAGTACAGGCAAAGATTCTCCATGCGGCGTTGTGTCCTCTCTTGAGGTGTCAACTTGCGAGAACGGTCAACTTGCATAGCCTCCACGGCGGAAGGCACAGGAACGGATTGCAGAGGACCAGAGGAGAGAGGAGCCGGGGAGAGAAACCGCCTCGTGCGAACAAAGTCCATATCCTGGCGGAGCTCCTGACGCCTTTCGGAAAAACGCATGTCAATGCGGGTGGCAAGATGAATAAGTTCATGCAGGTTAACAGGAATTTCTCGTGCGTCCAGCACATCTTTAATGTTACTGGATAGGCCTTTTTTAAAGGTCGCGCAGAGGGCCTCGTTATTCCAGGATAATTCAGAGGCAAGAGTACGGAATTGGATGGCGTACTCGCCAACAGAAGAATTACCCTGGACCAGGTTCAGCAGGGCAGTCTCAGCAGAAGAGGCTCGGGCAGGTTCCTCAAAGACACTTCAAATCTCCATGAAGAAGGAGCGTACAGAGGCAGTGACAGGGTCATTGCGGTCCCAGAGCGGTGTGGCCCATGACAGAGCTTTCCCAGACAGAAGGCTGACTACGAAAGCCACCTTAGACCTTTCAGTAGGAAACTGGTCCGACAACATCTCCAAGTGCCCATCAAATTTATCCGGCAAGGATAATGGAAGGATGGAAGCGGCCACTCGCTGCGGAGGAGGTGCAGGAGCTGGCGGAGGAGAAGATTGCTGGAGCTGTGGTAATAGCTGCTGTAGCATCACGGTCAGTTGAGACAGCTGGTGGCCTTGTTGCGCTATCTGTTGCGACTGCTGGGCGACCACCGTGGTGAGGTCGGCGACAACTGGCAGCGGGACTTCAGCGGGATTCATGGCCGGATCTACTGTCACGATTCGGCTGGCTGGAGGTGGATCCTCTGTGCCAGAGAGGGATTGGCGTGGACCGTGTTGGTGGACCGGTTCTAAGTTGCTACTGGTACCGCAAAGCGGGATGGTCTTGCAGCGGCGGTAGCAACCAGGTCGTATCCACCAGCAACGGCTCAACCTCTCTGACTGCTGAAGATAAGCGCGGTACAAGGGAGTAGACTAGAGCAAGGTCGGACGTAGCAGAAGGTCAGGGCAGGCAGCAAGGATCGTAGTCAGGGGCAACGGCAGGAGGTCTGGAACACAGGCTAAGATCACACAAGGGAACGCTTTCACTGGCACTATGGCAACAAGATCCGGCGAGGGAGTGCAGGGGAAGTGAGGTATAAGTAGGGAGTGCACAGGTGATAACACTGATTAGGCCTGCTGCGCCAATCAGTGGCGCAGTGGCCCTTAAAATGGCAGAGACCCGGCGCGCGCGCGCCCTAAGGAGCGGGGCCTCGCGCGCCGGGACAAGACAGACGGGGAACGGGTCAGGTACGGGAGCCGGGATGCGCATCTCGAGCAGGCGCCTCCCGCGTCGCGAATCGCATCCCGGCTGGGAGGGATATTGCAGCGCACCCGGTCAGCAGGTCTGACCGGGGCGCTGCGATTGAGAGGATGCTGCGAGCGCTCCGGGGAGGAGCGGGGACCCGGAGCGCTCGGCGTAACAACATCAATATATGAATAATAGACCCCACTCCATGCCTGCAAAGGATCGGAGCTGGCAGAATGATACCGCACCCCCACAAGTGACCCCATATGGACCAGAAGATTTTTGTCTCAGAAAGAAATATGTATTAACTGAACCAGGGACCCCTCTGATCGCTCCTTGGTCGGCTAGCAGTGACGCAAAGCTGTCAGCCAACATCTGCACTTCCTGATGAAAATATCCGTCATGTTGTGGGAATAAGCCCGCTCATGACAAATATATTGATCACTGGGCTTTGAAAGAAAAAAAACGTGAAAAAACTGATGTTTATTTTGTTGGTGTGAAAATCCCTATTTATACTGCATTTCTGCAGGATGTTAGAGGTGTTCGTTGTCATGTCAAAAAAGGGATGCCACCATATACTTTAGCAGACTCCTTTGGAAATTAATGGGATTGAGCCCCTTGAGGAAGGAGTGAAAGTGCGCTTGGGGTGTTAGGAGAGTACATCTCTACATAGTATGAGTGCGAGCAATTTTTATGAGCTGTTGGATATGCAATTGATGCACCTTATTATTATATGGGTGTATGTGGGTCGGAGCCTATTATGGTTACAGAAGTCTTCCGACCACATTCTCCCTGCTGCTAGACTTCTGATATGTTTACACTGAGCTAACATAATACCATAGATATTGTCATTGCACTAATATAAGCACTGCCACAGTCCCCAGGTGTAAGGTCGATATCCCCTCACACTGCTATAAGATCATTGTTTTATATTCTACATGACCTTGTTATTGTGTACATTCTCCTAGCTATTGTTGGTTCTTATCATCTAAGATTCATTCTCAACTGGTGGTTGTTTTTGAGTAGATAGTATGTTAGAGGTGTCCATTGTCATGTCAAAAAAGGGATGCCATCATATACTGTAGCAGTCTCATTAGGAAATGAATGGGGATGCTACAGTATAGGTTGCCATCACTTTTTTGACATAATGCTGACATATACCTCTAACATACTGCAGAAAAGCAGTATGAATGGGGCCTTTGTACGTTTTTTTTTTATAAGGGTAGGGTCACACATAGCACATCAGCAGCATATTTTACACTGCGGATGTCCAGCTGGCAGTCACATGGGTGAGCTCACTGCTGCAGATGGGTAGCACAAGTGGAAACACAGAGCTACCCAGCCGTGGCAGGGAGCTCACTATTGTGATTGCTGGCGGGCATCCACAGCATGTAATACGCTGCGGATGCGCTCCGTGTGACCTTGCATATTGTGTATTTTTTTTTATGTATGTAATAAATGTAATGTATTTTTTATTTTATTTATTTTTTACACTTTTTTTTACACTTTCTTTTTTTATTCCTTTTTACACTTTTTTAATGCTTTGGAATACTTAGTATGCTTTGGAATACTTAACACTGGCAGGCAGCATATCAGGACGTGCCTCTGGGCCCCTCAAACTCCTGACAGCTCAAGTTCTGACCATGGCTGTAAGGGTTTAACTGCCAGGACTGAAGTTTACTTCGGTTGTGGCAGCGCGGCAGGCCCCCACCTGCCAGAGATCACATGCAGCAACCTACGATCGCGCTGCGGGGTGCTGTAGGGAAGACAGAGGAAGCTCCCTCCTTCTGTCAAAACTGTTACAGCCTGAGGTCACTTCCAACCGCGGCTGTAAGGGTTAAAACTGCATGGACTGAAGTTTACTTTGGTCCCGGCAGTGCGGCAGGGACCCAGCTGTGTGATACAGCCGAGTCCTTTCCACCATCTTGTGGGTACACTGGGCAGTACCTACAAGATCAATGGACGTGTATACTCGTCCAGGTGCAGGAATGCAGGTGCATCTCGCCTGGACATGTATATACATCCATGGTCATTAAGAGGTTAAAAATGTGACACAACTAAAATCCCTGTTTCTTAATATGAGATATGTTTTATTATTGTATGTACTCGAGTATAAGCCGAGTTTTTCAGCACAATTTTTCGTGCTGAAAACGCCCCCTCAGCTTATACTCGAGTGAACCCTCCACCTGTCAATCCCTTCTTCAGTGGTCTTCAACCTGCGAACCTACAGATGTTACAAGACTACAACTCCCAGCATGCCCGGACAGCTGGCGGCTGTCCGGGCATGCTGGGAGTTGTAGTTTTGCAACATCTGGAGGTCCGCAGGTTGAAGACCGAATTGACAGGCGGTGATGATGAAAGGGGGGGGGGGGGTGATGATGACAGGGGATGATGATGACAGGCGGTGATGATGAAGGGGGGGTGATGATGACAGGCGGTGATGATGAAGGGGAGGATGATGACAGGCGGTGATGATGAAGACTATAAGCCTAGGTGATGATGAAGACTATAAGCCTAGGGTGGGAAATACATCATCCCTCCCACGTCATCATCCCCCCTGTCATCATCCAGACCCCCGTCATTAACACCTCCATCATCATCCCCCCCTTCATTATCACCGCCTGTCATCATCACCCTGTCGTCATCCCCCCAATGACGACAGGGTGATGATGACAGGTGGTGATAATGAAGGGGGGGATGATGATGGGGTGTTAATGACGGGGGTCTGGAGGATGACAGGGTGGATGATGACATGGGAGGGATGATGTATTTCCCACCCTAGGCTTATAGTCGAGTCAATAACTTATCCTGGGTTTTTGGGGTGAAATTAGGGACCTCGGCTTATATTCGGGTCGGCTTAAGCTGGGTTCACACTACGTTTTCTCCCATACGGGAGCGCATACGGCAGGGGGGAGCTAAAACCTCGTGCTCCCGTATGTGACCGTATGCGCTCCCGTATGTCATTCATTTCAATGAGCCGACCGGAGTGAAATGTTCAGTCCGGTCGGCTCATTTTTGCGCCGTATGCGCTTTTACAACCGGACCTAAAACTGTGGTCAACCACGGTTTTAGGTCCGGTTGTAAAAGCGCATACGGCGCAAAAATGAGCCGACCGGACCGAACGTTTCACTCCGGTCGGCTCATTGAAATGAATGACATACGGGAGCGCATACGGTCACATACGGGAGCGCGATGTTTTAGCTCCCCCCTGCCGTATGCGCTCCCGTATGGGACAAAACGTAGTGTGGACCCAGCCTTATACTCGAGTATATACGGTACATGTTATTTGGAACTAAAAAGCTGGGTGAACAGACTCTAAATTGATCCCAAAATGATTTGAAAGGGATTGCATAATCTGCCATTTTCTTATTTATGTTGCTTACTTTTATTTAATGATCCATTTCTTAGGATACCTACAAATCGATGAGAATTTTTAGAAGTATAGAGTGTTTACTAATCCTATTTCTAAGCAGTTTTTTCTTTTGCAAACTGTAAATGAAGTTAATGAATCTCCCTAATGATCCTTAAAATTGAAGAAAGAAGATAAAAAGGCATTAGCACATCCCCAATTACACTAGATGATCATTACTTGTGATCATAGAATCAGTCCATTGTTTCTAATCTGAAACCAAGGGTTCTATACAGAAAAGGTCACTCTTTTCAGGGATTTTTTTTTTAACTCTCAGATAACAAATGGAGGGTATTTGTTTTTAAAAGAGTTATGTGAGACTGCAAAAAAGAACAATGCTTAAAAAGAAAAAAAAACAGCACTATTCTTTGGGAGAAATGTATCTGTGCAGAAGAAAGGTGGTGCAGTTGCCCATAGCAACCATTGAGATAGCTTCTTCTATTTTTAAAAAGGCCTTGGAAAACTGAAAGAAGCAATCTGATTGGTTGTCATGGGTGACTGCACCACATTTCCTCTGCACAGGTTTTCATAAATCTTCCCTTTTGAGTTTTCTGACATTTCTTTGTAATTTTTATAAAATTCTTCCACTGTACATGTGATTACATAAAGGTCCCCTTTTGTATAAAGCCCAGTGGGCGTACTCTATTGAACTTTTATTTTGAGCATGAAGGGGCTTAAAAAAGCTGTTATTTAGTAACAGAGTTACTCAGTATTTTGGATGGTACTGAGGCTCAGTTCCATTGAATTAAATGGAGTTGAGTCGTAATTAGAGATGAGCGAACTTACAGTAAATTTGATTCGTCAAAAACTTCTCGGCAGTTGATGACTTTTCCTGCATAAATTAGTTCAGCTTTCCGGTGCTCCGGTGGGCTGGAAAAGGTGGATACAGTCCTAGGAGACTCTTTCAGTAATACACAACCTAATGACAGGCGTGGCACTCTTTTTGAAAAAAAAAAAAAAAAGCTATGTTTTTCTATTCCAGGATAACTCCTTTAAACTTCTATCGATGGCCAATGCTGTTTTAAACTTTCATTACTAGCAAATCACTTAATTTCCTGAAGATGGATTTCCAGAAATACATTTCATGTCTGGATTGTATCAATCAGCTTTGAGACTCAATTCTCTCCTCACATATTCAATCCAAATCAAAAGTGCCCCAAATGCCTTGAGAAATCGTAAATGACACTGAGGGCTCCTAGGTTTCAGTTCTTAATTATATTTATCCTATTTAGGGTAGGATACCCAGCAGCAGTAGTACAGTATGGAACATGATGGGAAAAGCAGAAGAGTTGTGGCTGCATAGGACTAGCAGTAATGGTTAGCAGCTGTAGTATAGTATGAAACCTAAAAAACAATGCAGGAGATGTACAGTTGTGTAGAACTAGTAGCTGCCGCAATTTTGAGACATTCACTAAAAATTAATCAAAATTTTTTAATTTTTTGGGGGGAAATTTATAGCCAATTCAATTAAATTAATGGCAAATTTAAGTGTTTCACTGCAATTCTTTGGTATTCTCTGCCAGCTATTTGCTGAACCTTTCAATGTCCACAACTTAACAGAGAACCCTGAGAGTGGAAAGATAGTTATCTCCACCTCTGGGCCTTCTGTAATATTTTATCTTGCAATGATTTCCTGCTATTTTGGTAGCTTTGCTGGGCGGCATAGTGAAAATCCTACAATTTTCTGGGGTTTAAAAAAATGCTGTTTTTATTTTGTTGTTATGCCCCCCCCCCCCCCCCCCCATTACAAAAATATAGGTATTTTGTTGACGGGATTTTTTCCTGATTAGTCATGTAGGAGTAGTCTCAATTAAGGAAAGGGGTGTGAATACTAGGCTCCAGGGGGAGTGAATCAAGCTGGAGCCCCCTGATTCACCACCAACTTTCCCACCCCTCATCCGATCCTGGCATTAACATTCATCTGTCAAATTTTTTCATGCATGTAAATAAGTGGCATGTCACTTATTTACACAGATGGAAAAATTATGACTTAACCCCTTAAGGACCAAGCTCATTTCCCCCTTAAGGACCAGAGCATTTTTTGCACATCTGACTACTGTCACTTAAAGCATTAATAACTCTGGAATGCTTTTACTTATGAATTTGATTCTGAGCTTGTTTTTTCGTGACATATTCTACTTTAACATAGGGTAAATTTTCATCGATACTTGCATAATTTATTGATGAAAAATGTTAAAATTTCATGGAAAATTAAAAAATTTAGGCTATTTCTAACTTTGAAGCTGCTTGTAAGGAAAATAGACATTCCAAATACATTTTATACTGAGTCACATATACAATATGTCTACTTTTGAAAAACATAAAGGGTTTCAAATTTCAGCAGCGATTTTCTAATTTTTCACAAAATTTTCAAAATTGAAATTTTTCAGGGACCAGTTAAGTTTTAAAGTGGATTTGAATGGCCTTCCTATCATAAGTAAACCATAAATGACCCCATTATAGAAACTTCACCACTAAAGGCATTCATGTTTCACAGGAATAACAGCAAACTGAAGAAGGAAATTCAAAATCTTCTTTTTTTACATTCAAATTTTCTTGTAGACACAGTTTTTAAATTTTAAAAGGGTTAATAGGAGAAATAGCCCCCCCCCCCCAAAAGAAAAATTGTAAACCAATTTCTCTCATGTAAGGAAATACAACAATGGGATTTTGGAAAGTGTATTTTGCTGCAATAGTTTTTGGTGGGCATGTCGCATTTAGGAAGCCCCTATGGTGCCAGAACAGCAAAAAAAAAAAAAAAAAACACATGGCATTCTATTTTGGAAACTACAGCCCTCAAGGCAGGTAACAAAGGGTCCAGTGAGCCTTTAAACCCCACAGGTGTTTGACAACTTTCCGCTAAAGTCGGATGTGTAAATGAAAAAATGTTTTCACAAAAATGCTGGGTTTTCCCCAAATTTTTTATTTTTACAGGGGGTAATAGGAGAAAATGGAACAGTAGAATGTGCAAATGAAAAATAACTTTTTTCATTTTCACGGACCACTGTTCAAAAAATTTGTCAGACACCTGTGGGGCATAAATACTCACTCTACCCCTTATTACATTATGTGAGGGGTGTAGTTTCCAAAATGGGGTCACATGTGGGGGGGGGGGCATTATTCTGGCACCATGGGGGCTTTGTAAACACACGTGGCCTTCAATTCCAGACAAATTTTCTCTCCAAAAGCCCCTTGGCGCTCTTTCTTTCTGAGCATTGTAGTTCACCTGCAGAGCACTTTACATCCACATATGGGGTATGTTCTCACTCCGAAGAAATGAGGTGACAAATTTTGGGGAGCTTTTTTTCCTATTTTCCCTTGTGAAGATGAAACATTTAGGGTAACACCAACATTTTAGTTAAATTATTTTTTTTCATTTTCCCATCCAAATTTAACGAAAATTTGTCAAACACGTGTGGGGTGGTAAGGATCACTATACCCCTTGTTACGTTCCGTGAGGGGTGTAGTTTCCAAAATGGGGTCACACGTGGGTGTGCTTATGTCAGAATCACTGTAAAATCAGCCACCCCTGTCAAATCAACAATTTCGGCCTCAAATCTACATAGTGAACTCTCACTCCTGAGCCTTGTTGTGCATCCGCAGAGCATTTTACACCCACATATGGGGTATTTTTGTACCCAGGAGTAATTGTGTTACAAATTTTGGGGGTCTTCTTTTCCTTTTACCTCTTGTGAAAATAAAAAGCATTGTACATCAAGTTTATACAGAAATATAGAACATTCTGAAGGGTTGATAAACCTTCAGCCTCACATTCAGTAGATATAGAAAAAAAATTTACACTTTGTCCTGAAAGCAAACAACTTGAATTTCTTCTGTCTGTCTAATGTCTTAGGTAGAAAGCATGTCATTGTAAATGTAACCTTTGTTGAAAAAATACATAACAAAGCCAGCTATAAAAGGGGTCTTAGATAGGAATGTAAGCCAAGGTTTGTTCTGCTTTTGGTTATATGTTGTTACAAGAAAATTAGATTTTAACAGAGGGAAAATAGGCAGACTGACAAGGCTAAACTTATAATAGAAAGTGGACAGTATACATAAAATATACTTAAAGAGGCACGGTCATTGTTAAAAACTTTTCATATATTGCAGGACTCATTATAATATGACATTTCACAATATACACCTGTTAAAAAAGTTTTACATTTTCACCTTAACCCCTTAAGGACATAAGGCGTATCCATACGCCCCACTTTCCAAGTCCTTAAGGACCGAGGGCGTATCCATACGCCCTGAGCATTTCCGGCCCCCGCCACTAGCCGGAGGGGAGCCGGGGCCGGATGCCTGCTGAAATCGTTCAGCAGGCATCCCGGCATATCGCCCAGGGGGGTCATTATGTCCCCCCATGTCGGCGATTGCCGCAGATCGCTGGACAATTTAGTCCAGCGATCTGCGGCGGATTCCGGGTCAATCGGGTCTCCAGTGACCCGATGACCCGGAATTACTGGCTGATCGGGGCCGTCATAGATGGCCCTGAACAGCCATTGCCAGCAGGGGTGAGGTGGCACTGGTGCCACCTCACGATCGCCCTGATTCGTCGGCCGGTTTCCCGGCCAACCAATCAGGGCGCCTGCTGCGGGTGTCACTCCCGCAACCCGTTCCGCCCCTCTTCCGGAGGACGTGAGCCGGTGCGGGCAGAAGACCCCGGGTGCTGGGGACCCCGATCCCCGGCATCCCTGTTGGGATCGGGGCCCCAGGAGCGACGGCGGCGGTGAGGGACTGACATGTGTGGCGGCATTGTGGAGCAGTAGCAGGAGGTGAGTGACAGCCTCCTGCTGTTGCTTAGCAACAGCTCCCAGCATGCAAAAAGGGCATGCTGGGAGCTGTAGTTATGCAACAGCAGGAGGCAGACCACCACAACTCCCAGCATGCCCTTATGGGCATGCTGGGACTTGTAGTTTTGCAACAGCTGGATGCACATTTTTCTATGGAAAAGTGTACCTTCAGCTGTTGTATAACTACAACTCCCAGCTTGCAAAATCAGCTAAAGTGCATGCTGGGAGTTGTAGTGGTGCATCTGGTGGTTGCATAACTACAACTCCCAGCATGCCCATTGGCTGTCAGTGACTGCTGAGAGTTGTAGTTTTGCAACAGCTGCAGGCACACTGAGTTAAGTAGCAAACCAGTGTGTCTCCAGCTTTTGCATAACTACAATCCCCAGCATCCCCAGCCAAAGTAGTATGCCTCCGACTGTTGCATAACTACAAGACCCAGCATGCCCTTCCGCTGTCCGTACATGCTGGGGGTTGTAGCTTTTGCAACAGCTGAAGGCACACTGGTTGCAAAACACTGAGTTTGTTACCAAACTCGGTGTTTCACAACCTGTGTGTCTCCAGCTGTTGCAAAACTACAACTCCCAGCATGCACTGATAGACCGTACATGCTGGGAGTTGTAGTTTTGCAACAGCTGGATGTCCCCCCCCCCCCCCCCCGCCCCAATGTGAACGTACAGGGTACACTCACATGGGCGAAGGTTTACAGTAAGTATCCGGCTGCAAGTTTGAGCTGCGGCACATTTTCTGCCGCAGCTCAAGCTGCCAGCGAGAAACTACTGTGAACACCAGCCCATGTGACTGTACCCTAAAAACACTATGCTACACTAATATAAAATAAAAAGTAAAAAACACTACATATACACATACCCCTACACAGCCCCCCTCCCCAATAAAAATAATAATACCCCTATGTCCACCCCTATGCAAGTCCCTAATCTAGGCCTCAAATGCGCATGGCGCTCTCACTTTGGAGCCCTGTCGTATTTCAAGGCAACAGTTTAGGGCCACATATGGGGTATCGCCGTACTCGAGAGAAATTGTGTTACAAATTTTGGGAGGTATTTTCTGCTATTACAGTTTTTAAAAAGGTAAAATTTTTGGGAAAACAAGCATTTTAGGTAAAAAAAAAATTTTTTTTACATATACAAAAGTCATGAAACACCTGTGGAGTATAAAGGTTCACTTAACCCCTTGTTACGTTCCCCGAGGGGTCTAGTTTCCAAAATGGTATGCCATGTGGTTTTTTTTTTGCTGTCCTGGCACCATAGGGGCTTCCTAAATGCGGCATGCCCCCAGAGCAAAATTTGCTTTCAAAAAGCCAAATGTGACTCCTTCTCTTCTGAGACCTGTAGTGTGCCAGCAGAGCACTTTCACCCCCATATGGGTTTTTTTCTGAATCGGGATAAATTGGGCTTCAAATTTTGGGGGGTATTTTCTGCTTTTACCCTTTTTAAAAATGTAAAAATTTTGGGAAACCAAGCATATTAGGTAAAAAAAAAAAATTTTTTTACATATGCAAAAGCTGTGAAACACCTGTAGGGTATTAAGGTTCACATTACCCCTTGTTACGTTCCCCGAGGGGTCTAGTTTCCAAAATGGTATGCCATGTGTTTTTTTTTTTTTTTTTTTTGCTGTTCTGGCACCATCTGGGCTTCCTAAATGTGGCATGCCCCCAGAGCAGAATTTGCTTTCAAAAAGCCAAATGTGACTCCTTCGCTTCTGAGACCTGTAGTGCGCCAGCAGAGCAATTTTCACCCCATATGGGGTGTTTTCTGAATCGGGAGAAATTGGGTTTCAAATTTTGGGGGGTATTTTCTGCTATTACCCTTTTTAAAAATGTAATTTTTTTGGGAAACCAAGCATTTTAGGTAAAAAAAAAATTTTTTTTTACATATTCAAAAGTCGTGAATCACCTGTAGGGTTTTAAGGTTCACTTTACCCCTTGTTACGTTCCCTGAGGGGTCTAGTTTCCAAAATGGTATGCCATGTGGTTATTTTTGCTGTCCTGGCACCATAGGGGCTTCCTAAAGGTGACATGCCCCCCAAAAACCATTTGTCGCTCCTTCCCTTCTGAGCCCTCTACTGCGCCCACTCAACAATTAACATAGACATATGAGGTATGTGCTTACTCGAGAGAAATTGGGTTTCAAATACAAGTAAAAATTTTCTCCTTTTTACCCCTTGCAAAGATTCAAAAATTGGGTCTACAAGAATATGCGAGTGTAAAAAATGAAGATTTTGAATTTTCTCCTTCACTTTGCTGCTATTCCTGTGAAACACCTAAAGGGTTAATACACTTACTGAATGTCATTTTGATTACTTTGAGGGGTGCAGTTTTTATAATGGGGTCTTTTATGGGGTATTTCTAATATGAAGACTCTTCAAATCCACTTCAAAACTGAACTGGCCCCTGAAAAATAGTGAGTTTCAAAATTTTGTGAAAAATTTCAAAATTACTGCTGAACTTTGAAGCCCTCTGGTGTCTTCCAAAAGTAAAAACTCATAAATTTTATGATGCAAACATAAAGTAGACATATTGTTTATGTGAACCCCAAAAAAAATATTTTGAATATCCATTTTCCTTACAAGCAGAGAGCTTCAAAGTTAGAAAAATGCCAAATTTTCATTTTTTTTCATCAAATTTGGGGATTTTTCACCAAGAAAGGATGCAAGTTACCATAAAATGTTACCACTAAGTTAAAGTAGAATATGTCACGAAAAAAACATTCTCGGAATCAGAATGATAACTAAAAGCATTCCAGAGTTATTAATGTTTAAAGTGACAGTGGTCAGATGTTCAAAAAATGCTCTGGTCATTAAGGTGAAAAAGGGCTCGGTCCTTAACCCCTTGGGGACGGAGCCCATTATGACCCTAAGGACGGGAGCATTTTTTGCAAATCTGACCACTGTCACTTTAAGCATTAATAACTCTGGAATGCTTTTACTTATAAATTTGATTCCGAGATTGTTTTTTCGTGACATATTCTACTTTATGTTAGTGGTAAATTTTCGGCGAAACTTGCATCCTTTCTAGGTGAAAAATGCAAAAATGTCATGAAAAATTTGAAAATTTTGCATTTTTCTAACTTTGAAGCTCTCTACTTATAAGGAATATGGATATTCCAAATAAATTATGTATTGATTCACATATACAATATATCTACTTTATGTTTGCATCATAAAATTGACGAGTTTTTACTTTTGGAAGACATCAGGGGGCTTCAAAGTTCAGCAGCAATTTTCCAATTTTTCGCAAAATTTTCAAAATCGGAATTTTTCAGGGACCAGTTCAGGTTTGAAGTGGATTTGAAGGGTCTTCTGGTTAGAAATACCCGATAAATGACCCCATTATAAAAACTGCACCCCTCAAAGTATTCCAAATGACAATCAGTAAGTGTGTTAACCCTTTAGGTGTTTCACAGGAATAGCAGCAAAGTGAAGGAGAAAATTCAAAATCTTAATTTTTTACACTGGCATGTTCTTGTAGACCCAGTTTTTGAATTTTTACAAGGGGTAAAAGGAAAAAAATCCTCTCAAAATTTGTAACCCAATTTCTCTCGAGTAAGAAAATACCTCATATGTGTATGTCAAGTGTTCGGCGGGTGCACTAGAGGGCTCAGAAGCGAAGGAGCAACAATGGGATTTAGGAGAGTGAGTTTTTCTGAAATGGTTTTTGGGGGGCATGTCCCATTTAGGAAGCCCCTATGGTGCCAGGACAGCAAAAAAAAACACATCGCACACTATTATGGAAACGACACCCCTCAAGGAAGTAACAAGGGGTACGGTGAGCCTTAACACCCCACAGGTGTTTGACAACTTTTTGTTAAAGTCGGATGTGTAAATGAAAAAAAAAATATTTTTCCACTAAAATGCTGGTTTTTCCCCAAATTTTACTTTTTTACAAAGGGTAATAGGAGAAAATGCCCCCCAAAATTTGTAACCCCATTTCTTCTGAGTATGGAAATACCCCATATGTGGACGTCAAGTGCACTGCGAGCGAACTACAATGCTCAGAAGAGAAGGAGCACCATTGAGCTTTTAGAGAGATAATTTGTTTGGAATGGAAGTCGGGGGCCATGTGCATTTACAAAGCCCCCCGTGGTGCCAGAACAGTGGACCCCCCACATGTGACCCCATTTTGGAAACTACACCCCTCACGGAATGTAATAAGGGGTGCAGTGAGCATTTACACCCCACTGGCGTTTGACAGATCTTTGGAACAGTGGGCTGTGCAAACAAAAAAATTTAATTTTTCATTTTCACAGATCACTGTTCCAAAAATCTGTCAGACCCCTGTGGGGTGTAAATGCTCACTGTACCCCTTATTACATTACATGAGGGGTGTAGTTTCCAAAATGGGGTAACATGTGGGTATTTATTATTTTGCATTTATGTCAGAACCGCTGTAAAATCAGCCACCCATGTGTAAATCACCAATTTCGGCCTCAAATGTACATGGTGCGCTCTCACTCCTGAGCCTTGTTATGCGCCCGCAGAGCATTTTACACCCACATATGGGGTATTTCCGTACTCAGCAGAAATTGCGTTACAAATTTTGGGGGTCTTTTTTTCCTTTTACCTCTTGTGAAAATAAAAAGTAAAGGGCAACACCAGCATGTTAGTGTAAATTTTTTTTTTTTACACTAACAGGCTGGTGTAGACCCCAACTTTTCCTTTTCATAAGGGGTAAAAGGAGAAAAAGCCCCCCAAAATTTGTAGTGCAATTTCTCCCGAGTACGGAGATACCCCATATGTGACCCTAAACTGTTTCCTTGAAATACGACAGGGCTCCAAAGTGAGAGAGCACATGCGCATTTGAGGACTAAATTAGGGATTGCACAGGGGTGGACATAGGGGTATTCTACGCCAGTGATTCCCAAACAGGGTGCCTCCAGCTGTTGCTAAACTCCCAGCATGCCTGGACAATCAGTGGCTGTCCGGAAATGCTGGGAGTTGTTGTTTTGCAACAGCTGGAGGCTCCGTTTTGGAAACACTGCTGTACAATACGTTTTTTATTTTTATTGGGGGGGACAGTGTAAGGGGGTGTATATGTAGTGTTTTACTCTTTATTAGGTGTTAGTGTAGTGTAGTGTTTTTAGGGTACATTCACACTGGCGGGTTACGGTGAGTTTCCCGCTAGGAATTTGTGCTGCGGCAAAAAATTTGCCGCAGCTCATACTTGAAGCAGGAAACTTGCTGTGAACCCGCCCGTGTGAATGTACCCTGTACGTTCACATGGGGGGGGGGGGGAAACCTCCAGCTGTTTCAAAACTACAACTCCCAGCATGCACGGTCTGTCAGTACATGCTGGGAGTTGTAGTTTTGCAACAGCTGGAGGCACACTGGTTGGAAAACCTTCAGTTAGGTTCTGTTACCTAACTCAGTATTTTCCAACCAGTGAGCCTCCAGCTGTTGCAAAACTACAACTCCCAGCATGCACGGTCTGTCAGTACATGCTGGGAGTTGTAGTTTTGAAACAGCTGGAGGCACACTGGTTGGAAAATACTGAGTTGGGTTCTGTTACCTAACTCAGTATTTTCCAACCAGTGTGCCTCCAGCTGTTGCAAAACTACAATTCCCAGCATGTCTGATCACAGAAGGGCATGCTGGGAGATGTAGTTATGCAACAGCTGGAGGTACGCAACTACAACTCCCAGCATGCCGAGACAGCTGTTGGCTGTGTGGGCATGCTGGAATTTGTAGTTTTGCAACATCTGGAGTGCTACAATTTAGAGACCACTGAACAGTGATCTCCAAACTGTGGACCTCCAGATGTTGCAAAACTACAACTCCCAGCATGCCCAGACAGCAAACAGCTGTGTGGGCATGCTGGGAGTTGTAGTTTTGCAAGATCTAGAGGGCAGTATAGAGATCACTGTGCAGTGGTCTCTAAACTGCAGACCTCCAGCTGTTGCAAAACTACAAATTCCAGCATGCCCACACAGCAAACAGCTGTCTGGGCATGCTGGGAGTTGTAGTTTTGCAACATCTGGAGGGCTACAGTCTAGAGACCACTATAGTGGTCTCAGACTGTAGCCCTCTAGATGTTGCTATGCAACTACTCACCGGCTTCCGTTGCATCCGGGAGCCGTCCTCTTCTGCCGCACGCCGCCGCAGATCTCCGTCGCCGCCGCCGATCCCCGTTGCTCCGCTGCCTCCGGAGGGGTAAGTGGACTCCGGCGCCGCTCCTCTTCGTTTTCCCCGTATTGCCCCGCCTATTGTGGGAGGGCAGGACGGGGAAAACGAAAGTAAACCCCTCCGCCCCTGATCTGCTATTGGTGGTCGTGTCTAGACCACCAATAGCAGAGATAGGAGGGGTGGCACCCATGCCACCTCACTCCTATCGCTTTAGGGGGATCGTGGGTGTCTTAGACACCCGCGATCCCCCTTCTATTCCGGGTCACCGGGACACCATAGACCCGTAATGACCCGTAATCGGCTCAAATCGCAAGTGTGAATTCACTTGCGATTTGCGCCGATCGCCGACATGGGGGGGTCTAATGACCCCCCTGGGCATTTGCACGGGGTGCCTGCTGATAGATATCAGCAGTCACCCCGGCCCGGTCCCCGCCCGGCGCGCGGCGGGGGCCTAAATTCCCACGGGCGTATGGATACGCCCTTTGTCCTTAAGTACCAGGACGCAAGGGCGTATGCATACGCCCTTCGCCCCCAACAGGTTAAGGGGTTAAATTCAAGCTCAAAATAGCCACCACTAGGGGTCGCCTGTCTTTTAGCCAGACAGACTAGTCCAGATTTTACAGCATACTGCATACCGGCCGTAAAGCATACCAGTATCCAGTATATGAAATTTCCATTGTGTATGCAAAACTACAGATAAAGGATATGTGGACATGCTGGAAGCTGTAGGCAGCTGGAGGCAACACTGCTCTAACATAGTTATTTACAAACATTGCAGCTTCAGTTGTTACTAAACTACAACTCCCAGCATGCTGAAATAGTCAAAGCTTTCTCGGACTCCTGAGTGACAAAGAAGTTGATCAGACATTCAGGAGTCTGTGAAAGATGAATGACACACATAGTGACAGCTATGCTGATTAGCATCCAGCTTTACTAGGAGAAGATAAAACATTTATTCATAAAAATGCTGTACTTTTATCTAAAAAATCCTTGCACTAATTTTATAAAGATCTATTCTTATATTTATACATTTTATCCTGTTATGAATTCACCATAATGTCTTCTGATTACTGCAGGCAAGCTCCAAGTATCTTCCTCTGACACATGACAGCATAAAACCAGAGAGGAAAGGGTTACAGAGTAGAGAGTACTGATTGGCTGACTGCACAGGCTTGCTCCTGTGAGGGAGACAGACTGACACGCCCCCTCCAGCCTGCACAGTGAAAAAGTAACTCACCAGCAGATAAATGCTTATATCTCTGCATATATAGGTCAGAGACACAAAAATATTATATGCACATGATCAGGATTGGGTCCTGAGTAACATATCACTTTTTTTCTTTTTTTGCACTATGACAGGTACGCTTTAAAATATACATCCAAAGATCTGAACAATATCTGCTCAAGGTCTGTGCACCAGGGTGAAAAAAAAACTAAAAACTTTGCTGCTTAAAGTCTTGTCTCATACTAATTATTTCATGCAGTTATATCCTAAACTAATAGTCATATGCCGAAATATAAATAAGACCACATGTATATCCATTGCTCACTGGTTAACCCTTCAGAATACAGTTTATGTTTTTTGTCTTTTAAAGGGATATTCCGGTAAAAAAAAAAATAATTATCCTACCAGTACTTATGAACTGCTGAAGTTGCTCTTTTCTGTCTGACAACAGTGCTCTCTGATGACACCTCTGTCTGTCTCAGGAACTATCCAGAGCAGGAGAGGTTTGCTATGGGGATTTTCTCCTACTATGGACAGTTTCTGAGACAGAGGTGTCAGCAGAGAGCACTGCTATCAGACAGAAAAGAACAGCTCAACTTCAGCAGCTGATAAGTACTGTTAGGATAAAAAAAATTTGAAAAGAAGTAATTCACAAATCTGTTTAGCTTTCTGGAGACAGTTGATATGGAAAAATGTATTTATTTATTTTTTTGTTGGAATACCCCTTTAACCCCTTAATGACCAAGGACGTATATTTACGTCCTTGGCCGGCTCCCGCGTCGGTCCCAGCATGTATCTGAAGCCAGGACCCGGGGCTAATAGCGCGCGGTATTGATCGCCGTGCCGCGTGCTATTAACCCTTTAGACGCGGCGTTCAAGGTTGAACGCCACGTCTAAAACGAAAGTGAAAGCTGCCCTGCTGCTCAGTGGGGCTGATCGGGACCGCCGCAGTGAAAATGCGGTGTCCCGATTAGCTGGGACATGATCGGAGGTCCTCTTACCTCGCTCTGGCGTGTGCCTTCGGCGATTGATTGCTCCAAGCCTGAGATGCAGGCTTGAGCAATCGGCCGCCGATAAAACTGATCACTGCAAAGCTATGGCTTTTCAGTGAACAGTGCTGGCAATCAGTGTGTGCAGTGTTATAGCTCTGTATGGGAGCTATAACACTGCAAAAAAAAGTGTAAAAAAAAGTTAATAAATGTGATTTAACCCTTTCTTCAATAAAAGTTCAAATCACCCCCCATATATAAAAATAAATATAAACATATGTGGTATCACCGAGTGCGTAAATGTCTGAACTATAAACATATATAATTAATTAACCCCTTAACGACGAAGGAAGTATATTTACGTCCTCCGCCGGCTCCCGCGATATGCCGCGGGGTCACGCTGTGTCCCCGCGGCATATCGGGTCGGTCCCGGCGGCTATCAACGGCCGGGACCCGCGGCTAATACAGGACATCACCGATCACGGTGATGTCCCGTATTAACCCTTCAGACGTGGTGATCA
Source organism: Hyla sarda (assembly GCF_029499605.1). Taxonomy (NCBI): domain Eukaryota; kingdom Metazoa; phylum Chordata; class Amphibia; order Anura; family Hylidae; genus Hyla; species Hyla sarda. Next base: position 87,505,299 of record NC_079198.1, read on the forward strand.
ATGCTGACCGCCGCGTCTGAAGTGAAAGTGACCCGGCTGCTCAGTCGGGCTGTTCGGGACCGTGCGGGGAAATCGCAGCATCCCGAACAGCTTACAGGACACTGGGAGGGCCCTAACCTGCCTCCTCGGTGTCCGATAAATGAATGACTGCTCCGTGCCTGAGATCCAGGCAGGAGCAGTGAAGCGCCGATAACACTGATCACAGGCGTGTTAATACACGCCAGTGATCAGCATGAAAGATCAGTGTGTGCAGTGTTATAGGTCCCTATGGGACCTATAACACTGCAAAAAAAAAAGTTAAAAAAGTGTTAATAAAGGTCATTTAACCCCTTCCCTAATAAAAGTTTGAATCACCCCCATTTTCCCATAAAAAAATAAAACAGTGTAAATAAAAATAAACATATGTGGCATCACCGCACGCATAAATGTCTGAACTATAAAAAATATATCATTAATTAAACCGCACGGTCAATGGCGTACACGTAAAAAAATTCCAAAGTCCAAAAATGCGTATTTTGGTCACTTTTTATACCATTAAAAAATGAATTAAAAGTGATCAAAAAGTCTGATCAAAACAAACATGGTACCGATAAAAACTCAGATCACAGCGCAAAAAATGAGCCCTCATACTGCCCTGTACGTGGAAAAATAAAAAAAAGTTATAGGGGTCAGAAGAGGACATTTTTAAAGTATAAATTTTCCTGTATGTAGTTATGACTTTTTCCAGAAGTACGACAAAATGAAACCTATATAAGTAGGGTATCCTTTTAACTGTAGTGACCTACAGAATAATGATAAGGTGTAATTTTTACTGAAATATGCACTGCATAGAAACGGAAGCCCCCAAAAGTTACAAAATGGCATTTTTTCTTCGATTTTGTCGCACAATGATTTTTTTTTTCCGTTTGGCTGTGAATTTTTGGGTAAAATTACTAATGTCCCTGCAAATTAGAATTAGTGACGCCCAAAATTAAGCCATAATATGGATTTTTAGGTGGAAAATTTAAAGAGTTATGATTTTTAAAAGGTAAGGAGGAAAAAACGAAAGTGCAAAAACTGAAAAACCCTGCGTCCTTAAGGGGTTAAACCACACGGTCAATGGCGTACGCGCAAAAAAATTCTAAAGTCCAATATAACGTATTTTTGGTCGCTTTTTATGTCATGAAAAAATGAATAAAAAGCGATCAAAAAGTCCGATCAATACAAAAATGATACCGCTAAAAACGTCAGATAACGGCGCAAAAAATGAGCCCTCATACCACTCCATATGCAGAAAAAGTAAAAAGTTATAGCGGTCAGAAGATGACTATTTTAAATGTATAAATTTCCGTACATGTAGTTATGATTTTTTCCAGAAGTATGACAAAATCAAACCTATATAAGTAGGGTATCATTTTAATTGTATGGACCTACAGAATAAAGTGAATGTGTCATTTTTACCGAGAAATGTACTGTGTGGAAACGGAAGCCCCCAAAAGTTACAAAATTGTGTTTTTTCTTCAATTTCGTCGCACAATGATCTTTTTTTTTCGTTTCGCTGTAGAGTTTTGGGTAAAATGACTGATGTCACTGCAAAGTAGAATTGTTGGTGCAAACAATAAGCCATCAATGGATTTTAGGTGCATAATTGAAAGGGTTATGATTTTTAAAAGGTGAGGAGGAAAAGACGAAAGTGCAAAAACCGAAAAACCCTGTGTCCTTAAGGGTTTAAGAGCCCTAAAATAATGGATAACACTGTAAGGTCACCTAGGAATGTATTTATGTACTGCTGAGATGTTTTCAAGGCAAAGATCATTTTAAATTTATGACATGTATGGCTATGGGAAAACGAATGGTACACAGCGGTAACTAATAGGTTGAATAAAAACACACTGCACTAGCAAATTGTCAAGATTTGGCGGGCTGGAGGTGGATCCTCTGTGTCAGAGAGGGATTGGCGTGGACCGTACCGGTGGACCAGTTCTAAGTTGCTACTGGTATTCACCAGAGCCCGCCGCAAAGCGGGATGGTCTTGCAGCGGCGGTAGCAACCAGGTCGTATCCACCGGTAACGGCTCAACCTCCCTGACTGCTGAGATAGGTACGGTACAAGTGATTAGGCAAGAGCAAGGTCGGACGTAGTGCACGGAAATGCACAGGTGAATACACTTAATTAGGACCAGACGCCAATCAGTGGCGCACTGGCCCTTTAAATCGCAGAGAGCCGGCGCGTGCGCGCCCTAGGGAGCGGGGCCGCGCGTGCCGGGACAGTACAGACGGGGAACGAGACTGGTAAGCGGGCTAGGATGCGAATCGCGAGCGGGCGCGTCCCGCATCGCGGATCGCATCGCGGATCGCATCCCGGCTAGTGACATTATCGCAGCGCTCCCGGTCAGCGTGTCTGACCGGGGCGCTGCGAACAGGAAACTGCTGCGAGCGCTCCGGGGAAGAGTGGGGACCCGGAGCGCTCGGCGTAACACAAATTTTTTATACTTTTAAAAGTAATTTCCAAAACTCAGATCAGTTTTTAGAGAAAGATGACTGCTAGTGTTTATATACACACACAGTGGTATTAAAGAAGCAATGGGTTTTTCCTAGTAGTCCAAAATTATTTTTCTTTGGAATTAGCAACAGGTTTTGTGCCGGAAAAGTGAAGAAGCAATGGCTTTTTACAAGCAATGAAAATAATACTGATTTTGGGATGTAGCAAAAAGATTAGCTTCCTAGAAAGTGCACAAAAGTGACACATAACCCTCTACCGAATGCTACTTTTTCGCAATTAATGTAAAAAGCCCCCCAAAAAACAGTTACACTTAACTTCCAATGAAAAAAGCTTTTGCACCGACAGAACAGATGAAGAATGCTCTCTGCTGCTCTACTAAATTTATCATATATATATATATATATATATATATATATATATATATATATATATGGTCCTATCCGGTTCTACTCCTATCTGGGCTGTGCACTGCTTATTGTCCCTTACAGAGATCTTCATCTAACACTCATTTTCTCTAAACTGGCTGCTGAAGCTATGTGCATAGGCTTTCATAGCGGCTCTGACATCACCTCTATATTTCCTCCTAATTAACTGGAAGAGCTGTTCAAATTCCTTTTGAGATTCCCTGAAGTCATGTTATCCATCCTCCCTTCCTTTTCTGTCCATGTGGCTGATGTTATTTTAGAAGGTTCTGCTGAACTGCCAGAAGTTTGGATGCAACTAACAGTGGATCATAAAAAAGGAAAATACACAGGGACATTTTTTAAACCAGTTTATGGCATTAACAATTCTAAAAACTTTTACGCAATCCCCCAATTTGGTCAAAAAAGCTTGAAGTTTTGCAAAGTTATATCGGGTCATTGCTTTAAAAGCCTGCTAGATTTTATACAACTTGTGCCAGAGAACTGGTGTAATTTTTAAGCACAGTCAAAACTATGGCAAAACAAGCCTATACAGATCTCCCGCTAGGCTCCTATTTTTAGCATTGCTAGCAATGGGGTTCTACAATGTGAATGGAAAATAGAATAGTAGCATTACCACATGTACAAGAGAATCACAAGGAACTCACCATTGTCTTCAAGGGTTCGTTGATTAATCTTCATTGTCAAGCAGACAGTAAAAAAGCGGCTAAGACACTAAGAGAGTAAGCATGTGCAGGGGGAATTCACAGAGACAACAGGCTGTTACACAAAAACACCTAGAGAAAGTTTCATATCAATATGAAGTGCAAGCCTAATCAACAAAAATAATCAAAAATCTTTCTTAAGTTCAAATGAACATCACATACAGGATATACATGATATTAAAAACAATTTAAAGCTCTTTCCAAGATATATTCACATCGGAGTGCCAGTCCCACTAGTTGGCGCCCGTCCCATCTAATTTAGCTATTACGCTGGACCTCTAAACAGCCACACACATAAACAAATAACCCAGGGGCAAATGTTGGTAGCCAGCATATACAATAATTTGAATCCAGGCATGTAATGGTACTTACACAAGTACTGTTCTAAAAATTCTTAAGATAAATGAGAACCACATGCCCTGGTAAACAACCAGCAATTCCAGCAAGCCCCAATGCAGTATCGTACTGGAGGACCAGACTCCAAGATGCTAGCATAACCACAAAGTATGCACATATATTACATGCTACAAAAATGTAAGAAAATTATAAGTATAAAACTTATCAGGAAAGACTAAAGGAGCTAGCCATGTAAAAGAAAATATTATTGTACTGAAAGAGTAGTAAAATCTTGGAACCATCTTCTAGAATAAGTGACTGGTAACTTTACAGTATATGACTTTAAACATGCCTGGGATGAACATATATCTAACCCAAGAAAAAAAAAAAAAAGGAAATAATGTTAAAGGGGTATTCCGGCACTAAGACATCTTATCCTCTATCCAAAGGATAGAGGATATCCGCCGCTGGGGACCCCCATGATCTTTCACGCAGCACCCCATTACCATCAGCCCCCGGAGCATGTTTGCTCCGGTTCTGATGACTGCCGATCATGGGGCCGAAGTATTGTGACATCACGGCTCTGCCCCTGTGTGACGTCACGCTCTGCCCCCCCAATGCAAGCCAATAGGTTTACTTTGATCGGGCGGAGTTTGACGTCACAATGGGCGGAGCCGTGACATCACAATACTCTGGCCCTGTGATCGGGAATGGTTGCAATTCACCAACTCAGAAGGACTGCCATGGGTCCCCATGTGCCCCTAGCCTTGCAAACCTCATGCTGGGCTGGTGGGAAGAGACACACCTATTCAGTGACAAAAGAGAACACTTCAGCAAACAAGCCATGATCTGGCTACACTTTATAGATTACCTATTTGTATGGAATGGTACTAATGCTGAGTTTGAGCAGTTGGAAAATGCTATAAATACCAATGATTTAGGTTAATATTTTTACATTTGAAACTCATGAAAATGAACTAAATTTTCTATATCTTAATATCTATAGAGATACTAAAGGGATCCTGCAGAGTACTATATATCGTAGAAATACTTCGATGAACAGCCTCCTGAGTTGGGAGGGTTGCCACCCGGGGCCCCTGAAGAGGGGGATCCCAAAAGGGCAATACCTCCGTCTCAGGAGAAACTGTTTGTCACTTCAAGAGTTTAAGAAGGAAGCTGCTATTATGAGACAGAGATTCTAGAACAGGGGGTATCCTGACTTCAACACCAAGGAACACCCTACTTATACCCAAATCAGCAGAACCAGGCCTCCAACCAGCAAGAATTATAGGAACATTCGACAGTCCCCACAAATACGAGAGATAATCTGCCAGCACTGTTACATTCTAAGAATGGACCCAGATTTATGGGACATTATTGGTCCCCTCCCTCAAATTACATTTAGACGAGACGCGAGCGGTGTGTTGGAGACTATTTAGTCCAGAGTCATCTTCAACCTGATAGTACCACTTCTCGAAACTGGCTGAACAGATTGGGTAATACTACGGGATGCTTTAAATGCGGGGGTTGCCGAGCTTGTCAGTATGTTTTAAAAAAACCTCTATTATACCATTACAATATGAACCATTTTTAATTAGGCACTTCATCAATTGTTCTTCTAAATCAGTGATTTATGTGGCCTTTTGCTCCTGTCCCCTTATGTACATGGGGAAAGCAATTAGAGAGTTTAAGCAGAGAATATTAGAACATATTGGACATTAGAAACCATAGAGACACCCCTTTAGCCACCCATATTAATTTACAACACAAGGGGAACCAATTAGATATTCATTTTGCTGGTATAGACTGGATATTGCCTTCACAGAGAGGAGGCAATATAGACAGACAACTCTTGCATAAAGAGTGCCGTTGGATTCATAGACTTAACACTGTGTCACCACAGGGATTGAATGAGCAGCTTAATTTTGGCTGCTTTCTGTAGAGAACCATGTCCTGGTGACCTTACAGGCAGTTAGGGAGGGCTGTAGCTGGCCTGATAGAAGTAAGTGGTCACCTCTACCTAGGGTATATAGTCTATAATGGGAGGTTCCAGTGCGGGACCGCTCTTATTAGGGTGGCCACCCCACCTAGGAATAGGGAACACCATATAGGGCCATCTAGGGATAGAATAATGCCCACCAGGCCCACTGCTATGTCCCCTCCTTGGATCTTTTGGCAGGGATATCCCTGACAACTTTCCTCAAATGCGCATGGCGCTCTCACTTTGGAGCCATGTCGTATTTCAAGGCAAAAGTTTAGGGTCACATATGGGGTATTGCCGTACTCGGGAGAAATTGTGTTACAAATTTTGGGGGGGTATTCTCTGCTATTACCCTTTTTAAAAATGTTAAATTTTTGGGAAACCAAGCATTTTAGGTAAATTTTTTTTTTTTTTTTACATATGCAAAAGTCGTGAAACACCTGTGGGGTATAAATGTTCACATTACCCCTTGTTACGTTCCCCAAGGGGTCTGGTTTCCAAAATGGTATCCCATGTGTTTTTTTTTTTGCTGTTCTGGCACCATAGGGGCTTCCTAAATGCGACATGCCCCCAGAGCAAAATTTGCTTTCAAAAAGCCAAATGTGACTCCTTCTCTTCTGAGACCTGTAGTGCGCCAGCCGAGCAATTTTAACCCTCATATGGGGTGTTTTCTGAATCGTGAGAAATTGGGCTTCAAATTTTGGGGGGTACTTTCTGCTATTACCCTTTTTAAAAATGTAAATTTTTTGGGGAAACCAAGCATTTTAGGTAAAAAATTTTTTTTCACCTGTGGGGTATTAAGGTTCACTTTACCCCTTGTTATGTTCCCCGAGGGGGCTAGTTTCCAAAATGGTATGCCATGTGTTTTTTTTTGCTGTCCTGGCACCATAGGGGCTTCCTAAAGGTGACATACCCCCCAAAAAACATTTGTCGCTCCTTACGTTCTGAGCCCTCTACTGCGCTCGCCGAACACTTTACATAGACATATGAGGTATGTGCTTACTCAAGAGAAATTAGGTTTCAAATACAAGTAAACGTTTTCTCCTTTTTACCCCCTTGTAAAAATTCAAAAATTGGGTCTACAAGAACATGCGAGTGTAAAAAATGAAGATTTTGAATATTCTCCTTCACTTTGCTGCTATTCCTGTGAAACACCTAAAGGGTTAAAACACCTACTGAATGTCATTTTGAATACTTTGGGGTGCAGTTTTATAATGGGGTCATTTGTGGGGTATTTCTAAGATGAAGACCCTTCAAATCCACTTCAAAACTGAACTGGTCACTGAAAAATTGTGAGTTTGAAAATTTTGTGAAAAATTAAAAAAATTGCTGCTGAACTTTGAAGCCCTCTTGTGTCTTCCAAAAGTAAAAACTCATAAATTTTATGATGCAAACATAAAGTAGACATATTGTATATGTGCACCAAAAAAAAAATTATTTTGAATATCCATTTTCCTTACAAGCAGAGAGCTTCAAAGTTAGAAAAATGCAAAATTTTTTCTTTTTTTCATCAAATTTGGGGATTTTTCACCAAGAAAGGATGCAAGTTACCACAAAAGTAGAATATGTCACGAAAAAACTATCTCGGAATCAGAATGATAAGTAAAAGCATTCCAGAATAATTAATGTTTAAGTGACAGTGGTCAGAATTGCAAAAAATGCTCTGGTTCTAAGGTGTAAAATGGCCTGGTCCTTAAGGGGTTAATGTATAGGAAATATAAATGTATAGGACCTTTCCTGGTCATGTGATGTACAGTTGTTATGTATAGTTGTTTAACCCCTTAAGGACTCAGTGTTTTTCTGTTTTTGCACTTTCGTTTTTTCCTCCTTACCTTTTAAAAATCATAACCCTTTCAATTTTCCACCTAAAAATCCATATTATGGCTTATTTTTTGCGTCGCCAATTCTACTTTGCAGTAACATCAGTCATTTTATCCAAAAATGTACGGCGAAGCGGAAAAAAAAATCATTGTGCGACAGAATCGAAGAAAAAATGCCATTTTGTATCTTTTGGGGGCTTCCGTTTCTACGCAGTGCATATTTCGATAAAAATTACACCTTATCATTATTCTGTAGGTCCATACGGTTAAAATGATACCCTACTTATATAGGTTTGATTTTGTCGCACTTCTGGAAAAAATCATAACTACATGCAGGAAAATGTATACGTTTAAAAATGTCATTTTCTGACCCCTATAACTTTTTTATTTTTCCACGTACAGGGCAGTATGAGGACTAATTTTTTGCGCCGTGATCTGAAGTTTTTATCGGTATGATTTTTGTTTTGATCAGACTTTTTGATCACTTTTTATTCATTTTTTAATTGTATAAAAAGTGACCAATGCGCGTACGGCATTGACCGTACGATTTAATTAATGATATATTTTTATAGTTCGGACATTTACGCACGCGGCGATACCACATATGTTTATTTTTATTTTTTTATGGATAAAGGGGGGTGATTCAAACTTTTATTAGGGAAGGGGTTAAATGACCTTTATTAACACTTTTTTTAAATATATTTTTTGCAGTGTTATAGGTCCCATAGGGACCTATAACACTGCACACACTGATCACTTGCACAGATCACTGGCGTGTATTAACACGCCTGTGATCAGTGTTATCGGCGCTTGACTGCTCCTGCCTGGATCTAAGGCACGGAGCAGTCATTCGCCGATCGGACACCGAGGAGGCAGGTAAGGGCCCTCCCGGTATCCTGCCAGCTGTTCAGGACGCCGCGATTTCACCGCGGCGGTCCCGAACAGCCCGACTGAGCAGCCGGGTCACTTTCACTTTCGCTTTAGAAGCGGCGGTCGGTTTTGACCACCGCTTCTAAAGGGTTAATACCACACATCGCCGCGATCGGCGATGTGTGGTATTAGCCGCGGGTCCCAGCCGTTGATGAGCGCCGGGACCGACGCGATATGATGCGGGATCGCGGCGCGATCCCGCTTCATATCGCAGGAGCCGGCGCAGGACGTAAATATACGTCATGCGTCGTTAAGGGGTTAAGGACCTTACTGGGTCATGTGATGTACCCAGAGTTTACTGGGTTCAGGACTTACAGGTATGCTGACCAATGAGCTTAGTCCAGCTCCCTATTATTATCAAGGACTATCAAGCAAGCACAATCCGCAAATTAGCATAACATCATTCAATTCATCTAGGCCAAAGCCTGAAAGAAGCAGCAGCCTCTAAAACAGTGAGTTATCAAGCTCAACCCATCAAATCCTGTGTGACTACTACCAGCTAAAAATCTTATAATTAGTAGCACAGTGGCCTGCATTAAAAAGCTCATTATTTCAAGTCCCAGCAAAACCTGTGAGGAACCTACATTCCAGTTCTCTCTGAAAGACTGCATAATTGTAAAGACTGTTGCATATCAGTTAAAGTAAAGTTTCCGGTTACTTCTTAAAATCTGCTGTGGACATTCCGTTTATTATCCCTGCCGTTTGTGGGCTGTTTGGCTGCATGAACCTTACTATGAAGCAAACCTCACCCTGGCGTCACGACAACTAAGGATTAATACCATCAGACCCTTCATTCACCAGTGCCACACCCCAGCCACCACGTATGGGCGATATATGGAATTTATTAAACTCTGACACCATACCCCCATGGGCGATATGTTAATATTGATATTGTCCCATATACATACTTTGGGAGATATCTTGCACCTGAGGCTATCACCAACTCCTATGTGTGCTTTAATTATGTATATAGATACCTAATGTATGGTCGGCTTGTTGACATTGAGATGCCTCCTGTTCTATATGTCCAATAAATTTGCAGCAGTTATCCGTGTTTCTCAGAAGATATTATTCCCTTATCACTATTAGAGAATTACCTGACAATCACCCATCTATAATTATGCGCTATCTATATACCTAACTAAAACCCATATGTTTTATGTGTAACTCTGTATGATTTTTGAGCGAAGTTGTAATGCATGGGCAGTAGTCTAGCCAGTCCCGGTGCATTGCCGTAGAATGAGATTTGCCATAGAATGAGATGGTCCGCCTCCATCACATCCTATTGGCTCTCTCTTGTCACGTGACATATTTAAACGTCACGCATCGATGCGCACAGTAGTGTCAGTTTGGCTGTCACAGGGAGAGGATCTCCTCTCCCGGTGATAGCTGAAGCTGCACGGAGCTCTCATGGCCTCTGTGGCCCGACAGAAGTTCACACATGTACGCAGCTCATACGGCTGGCTCATATACATTTACTGTTGATCCACAGCGCTATCGGGATCCCGATGCCCGATGGTGCTGTCATCAGTGTGCGTCCCCGCGAGCGCCCCACGCCCGCAGCTCTACTCCCCGTCCCCCGCAGCTCTACTCCCCGTCCTCCGCCCCCCGCAGCTCTACTCCCCGTCCCGTTAACGCTCAGGGAGCGGGGAACAGAAAGTAGAGCATTGGGCGCAGGTTTAGTTATTCGCGTAGTGCTGCGCATGCGTAGTACTACTTTACCTGCGCCCTTTGCTTTACTTTCTGTTCCCCGCTCCCTGAGCGTTAACGGGACGGGGAGTGGAGCTGCGGGCGTGGGGCGCTCGCGGGGACGCACACTGATGACAGCGCCATCGGGCGTAGGAATCCCCATAGCGCTGTGGATCGCTCCCTGAGCGTTCACAGGGGACGGGGAGTAGAGCTGCGTAGGACGGGGAGTAGAGCTGCGTAAGACGGGGAGTAGAGCTGCGTAGGACGGGGAGAAGAGCTGCGGGGGATGGGGAGTACAGCTGCGGGGGGCGGGGGACGGGGAGTAGAGCTGCGGGCGTGGGGCGCTCGCGGGGACGCACACTGATGACAGTGCCATCGGGCATAGGGATCCCCATAGCGCTGTGGATCAACAGTACATGTAATAATAGAGTAAGTGTATATGAGGCAGCCGTATGAGCTGCGTACATGTGTGAACTTCTGTCGGGCCACAGAGGCCATGAGAGCTCCGTGCAGCTTCAACTATCACAGGGAGAGGAGATCCTCTCCCTGTGATAGCAAAACTGACACTGCTGTGCGCATCAATGCGTGACGTTTAAATATGTCACGTGACAAGAGTGAGCCAATAGGATGTGATGGAGGCGGACCATCTCATTCTATGGCAAATCTCATTCTACGGCAATGCACCGGCAGCACGCCCACTCTGTTTATGTGCGTCATGGAGCGGGGCGGCAGCTATGCGTATAACTTCCGCTCTAGAGCGGATGTGATGTCTGATGCCGGCATCGCTGTATCAGGAGAGTAGAGCTAGTAATCCCTGGCACCCTGCAAACCAGCAGGTTATGCTGAGCCCATGATTCCGTACAACTAACTGTAAGTACTATTTGGGAACTGTTATAATACAGCCCCTAACTTTCTTTGAGGATAAATGACTGAACGGGCTTGTTGTGCCTGTCCCATTTTATCTTTTAGGTGGAAATGGCGACTACAGAACTATATATGTGATAGTGGACTGGCTACAAAAGAACTTCTCCACAGGACATTGGGCTGTATTTACTCCTTCTACCCAGGACTATAAGGGATCGCTCTCCCTTTACAGTGGATCCATACTCCTGGGATGATATTGAAATGTTCTTTTTTTTACAGGAATTAATGCCATGTTCTCAGTTGTACAGCCACTATTATTTATTTATCTTGTGGTCACTCTATAATTGTTAGAATACAAATTTCGTACCTCCCTGATGAGCAAGTGGTAGAAATGTGTTGGCGGTTTATTATTGTGTCTCTCTATTGGCACAGGTGGGCTGGCAGGGCCCAGCAGAGCCTTACCTTGTGCTTATGGTTAATAATGTAATAATGTTGCTGACCACCTTTATATCATAGCATTTTAATGGTGTTGGCCACACAGGCACTGTAAGGGTGACTTTTAAATGCACTATTAAAAGTTTAGTTTTATGCATACCTCTGAGCCCACTATCAGTTGTTTTATTTTTATTTTTATTTATGCTGAGGTACTATACTAGGACTACGTGGTTTTACACAGAACCATTATTAATTCTGAGCTTATATATATAATTTCCTTATTTAACCTCATGAGCTGTTTTGAAACACAGGATGTTGTCTTTCTCTCCTCCCTGTACTGACTGACACTCTTCTATTTTAATGCATTTTACCTAATATTGTATATAGTTTTGTGAAATATTTTTTTATGCATTTCTATGGTGAGTGACTCCATATTCTATGTACGTTTTGTTCTCTCCTGTCGGGAAGGAGCCCCTAAGGACAGAATCAGCCTTCTTCTCCCTCTGGCTGCAAAGAATATAATCACCACTGAAGGATCTTGTTTTTTTTTTTTTTTTTGTTTTTTGCTTGACAGACAGATTACTATTTCTATTCACTTTATTCAATATATTCACTATATATTTCACTTGTCAGACCTGGCTATGGGGAAAGTGTATGTACACATGTATCCACCAGCACTCAGTTCAAAAGATGGACATTTGCATTGCTATACCCTTAACGACACATGACATGAATGTACGTCCTGGTGTCCTGTTACTTAATGCACCAGAATGTGCATTTATGTTCTGTACATAACATGAGCACTGGAGCGGTGCTTGAATCAAGCACGGCAGGTTCTGGTTGGTAATGGCAGACATCAGCAATCATGCTGATGTCTGCCGTTAACCCCTCAGATGCCATGATCAATACATATCATGGCATCTGCTGCACTGCTGGCATTTGAATAGATAATCTGATCACCCGCGCACGCCCGCGGGGATCCGATCATCCAAGATGGTATACAGAGGTCCCCTCACCTGCCTCCACTACTCTCCTGAGCCTTCCTCTCTGGTCTGCCTTCCAGGAGACCAGAGAAGTAGGTCGCCGATAATACTGATTTGTGTTATGCATATGAATAGCACTGTTTCGTATCTGCAATCTAAGGATTGCTTTATATAGTCCCATATGGGGACATAAAAAGTGTAAAAATATTTTTTTTTCTAAAGTGCCAGAAAGTTAAACAGATTAGTAAACTTTGTCTATTAAAAAAATCGTAATCCTTCCAGTACTTATTAGCTGCTGAATACTTCAGAGGAAATTATTTTCTTTTTGGAACACAATGCTCTCTGCTGAATCACGAGCACCGTGCTCTCTGCTGACATCTCAGTAGGAGAAAATCCCCATAGCAAACATATGGTGCTATAGACAGTTCCTAAAATGGACAGAGATGTCAGCAGAGAGCACTGTGCTCGTGATGTCAGCAGAGAGCACTGTGTTCCAAAAAGAAAAGAATTTCCTCTGTAGTATTCAGAAGCTAATAAATACTGGAAGGATTAAGATTTTTTTAATAGAAGTAATTTACAAATCTGTTTCTGGCACCAGTTTATTTAAAAAAAAAAAAGTACCCCTTTAATGATTCTTTACAGTGAACAATGTAAATGTAAAAAAAAAAGTCCCATTCCCCCCCAATTTTTTTTTATAAAAAGTGATTCAAAAGCTACCTACACACACAAGTGGTACCGATAAAAACGACAGTTCACATCGCAAAAAAATTTGCCCTCAAATAGCCCCATATACGAAAAAATGAGAAAGTTAAAATAGAGTGATTTTTAAACTTACTAATTTTGTTTAAAAAAGTTAGAGTTTTTTAAAAGCAGTGCAATAATAGAAAAGCAAGTAACCATGGCTATCATTTGAATCATACTGACACAGAATGAAGACAACATGTCTTTTTTACTGTAAAGTGTACAGTGTGAGAACGTAACCTTCCAAAATTTGCAAAATTACGTTTTCTTTTCAATTTTCCCACATAAATAATATTTTTTTGGTTCTGCCATATATTTTATGCCAAAATGAGTTATGCCATTACAAAGGACAATAAGTCGTGCAAAAAACATGCCCTCATATGGGTCTGTGGATGAAAATATAAAAGAGTAATGATTTTCTGAAGACAAGGAGAAAAAAACTAAAATGCAAAAATAAAATTGACTGTGTCCTTAAAGGGGTACCCCCCGAAAACATCTTATCCCCTATCTAAAGGTTAGGGGATAAGATGTTAGATCGTTGGGGTCCCACCGTTGGCGCACGGAGCAAACTCTGCTCTGGGCCCGATGACTGGCGATGCGGCTGCCACGCCCCCCCTCCATTCACTTTTATTGGAGGAGGTGTGACACCTATGACATAGCCATCACGCCTCCTCCAATAGAAGTGAATGAAGGGGGCGTGGTGTGATGCCACAAACACGGAAGCTGAGATCCTGATGCCACCACTGCCGACAAGGATATCATGGGGGATTCCAGTGGCAGGACCCCCGCAATCTAACATCTTTTCCCCTATGCTTTGGATAGGGGATTAGATGTTTGTGCCGGAGTTCCTCTTCAATGCCAAAATGGCCTGTGTCCTTAAGTGGTTAAAATGCATAGTTTTATTGAAATGTGTTAACTATAAAGCCAAAGCTATATAAGAAGAAACATAAAACCAGCCTGGCTTGTATTTTGAAATCTGTAATAATCTACATGTTTATTTTATTTTTTTTTTTTTTTTTTCATTATGCATTATACATTTAGGTTATTTAATATTTTGACCAATGCACAAGAAAACATAAGAAAACATTTGTACTCCTTATTTTCTCCTTCCAAACACGGAGACTGCCCAAAACATTACTGTGAAAAGTGGTCCAAAAGAAAGTTTATAGGTAAAAAAAAAAGTTTAACAGGTTACCGTGCTGCAAAGTTATTGTTACGCCGAGCGCTCCAGGTCCCTGCTCCTCCCCGGAGCGCTCACGGCGTCTCTCTCCCTGCAGCGCCCCGGTCAGACCCGCTGACCGGGAGCGCTGCACTGACATTGCCGGCGGGGATGCGATTCGCATAGCGGGACGCGACCGCTCGCGAATCGCATCCCAAGTCACTTACCCGTCCCGGTCCCCGGCTGTCATGTGCTGGCACGCGCGGCTCCGCTCTCTAGGGCGCGCGCGCCAGCTCTCTGAGGCTTAAAGGGCCAGTGCAGCAATGATTGGTGCCTGGCCCAATTAGTCTGATTAGCTTCCACCTGCTCCCTGGCTATATTACCTCACTTCCCCTGCACTTCCTTGCCGGATCTTGTTGCCTTGTGCCAGTGAAAGCGTTTAGTGTTGTCCAAGCCTGTGTTACCTGATCTCCTGCTATCCATATTGACTACGAACCTTGCCGCTTGCCCCGACCTTCTGCTAAGTCTGACCTTGCCTCTGCCTAGTCCTTCTATCCCACGCCTTCTCAGCAGTCAGCGAGGTTGAGCCGTTGCTAGTGGATACAATCTGGTTGCTACCGCCGCAGCAAGACCATCCCGCTTTGCGGCGAGCTCTGGTGAACACCAGTAGCCACTTAGAACCGGTCCACCGGCACGGTCCACGCCAATCCCTCGCTGACACAGTGGATCCACAACCTGTAAGCCGAATCGTGACAGTAGATCCGGTCATGGATCCCGCTGAGGTGCCGCTGCCAAGTCTCACTGACCTTACCACGGTGGTCGCTCAGCAATCGCAGCAAATTGCCCAACAAGGACAGCAGCTGTCGCAGTTGACCGCCACGTTACAGCAACTTCTGCCACTGCTACAGCAGCAACCATCTCCTCCGCCAGCTCCTGCACCTCCTCCGCAGCGAGTGGCCGCCTCCGCTTGTCCCTGCCAGACAAATTTGATGGGGACTCTAGACTCTGCCGTGGATTTTTGTCTCAATGTTCCCTGCATATGGAGATGTTGTCGGACCTATTTTCTACAGAATGGTCGAAGGTGGCATTCGTAGTGAGCCTTCTGTCTGGAAAGGCCTTGTCTTGGGCCACACCGCTCTGGGATCGCAATGATCCTGCCACAGCCACAGTCCAGTCCTTCTTCGCTGAAGTCCGTAGTGTCTTTGAGGAACCAGCCCGAGCTTCTTCTGCCGAGACTGCCCTGCTGAACCTGGTCCAGGGTAATTCTTCAGTAGGCGAGTACGCCATCCAATTTCGTACTCTCGCTTCCGAATTATCTTGGAATAACGAGGCTCTCTGCGCGACCTTTAAAAAAGGCCTATCCAGTAACATCAAGGATGTGCTGGCCGCACGAGAGATTCCTGCCAACCTGCAAGAACTTATCCATTTGGCCACCCGCATTGACATGCGTTTTTCTGAGAGACACCAGGAGCTCCGCCAGGAAAAAGACCTAGATCTCTGGGCACCTCTCCCACAGTATCCTTTGCAATCTACGCCTGGGCCTCCCGCCGAGGAGGCCATGCAAGTGGATCGGTCTCGCCTGACCCAGGAAGAGAGGAATCGCCGTAGGGAAGAAAATCTTTGTCTGTACTGTGCCAGTACCGAACATTTCTTGGTGGATTGCCCTATCCGTCCTCCACGTCTAGGAAACACACGCACGCACCCAGCTCACGTGGGTGTGGCGTCTCTTGGTTCGAAGTCTGCTTCTCCACGTCTCACGGTGCCCGTGCGGATTTCTCCTTCTGCCAACTCCTCCCTCTCAGCCGTGGCCTGCTTGGACTCTGGTGCCTCTGGGAATTTTATTCTGGATTCTTTGTTGAATAAGTTCTGCATCCGGTGACCCGTCTCGTCAAGCCGCTCTACATTTCCACGGTCAACGGAGTTAGATTGGATTGCACCGTGCGTTACCGCACAAAACCCCTCTTAATGTGCATTGGACCCCATCACGAAATGATTGAATTTTTCGTCCTTCCCAACTGCACCTCTGAGGTCCTCCTCGGTCTGCCATGGCTCCAGCTTCATTCTCCCACCCTTGACTGGACCACCGGGGAGATCAAGAACTGGGACTCTGCTTGCCACAAGAAATGCCTCTCCCCCCCCCCTCCCAGTCCCGTCAGGCAAGCCTCAGTGCCTCCTCCTACACCTGGTCCCCCCAAGGCTTATCAGGACTGTGCCTTGCCTCCTCATGGCCCCCGTCCTGGTGACACCCTGCCCCGTGCCAAGCTTCACCCTCTGCCCTCCCTCCCCATTCCCACTCCTGCTATACTGCTTGCCTTTGAGGAAACCCTACAATCACTCCCGGTGTCCTCGTCCCATGTGAAGCAGTTGCCGGACAAAGAAAGGGGGAGACCTAAGGGGGGGGTACTGTTACGTCGAGCGCTCCAGGTCCCTGCTCCTCCCCGGAGCGCTCACGGCGTCTCTCTCCCTGCAGGGCCCCGGTCAGACCCGCTGACCAGGAGCGCTGCACTGACATTGCCGGCGGGGATGCGATTCGCATAGCGGGACGCGCCCGCTCGCGAATCGCATCCCAAGTCACTTACCGTCCCGGTCCCCGGCTGTCATGTGCTGGCGCGCGCGGCTCCGCTCTCTAGGGCGCGCGCGCGCCAGCTCTCTGAGACTTAAAGGGCCAGTGCACCAATGATTGGTGCCTGGCCCAATTAGTCTGATTAGCTTCCACCTGCTCCCTGGCTATATCACCTCACTTCCCCTGCACTTCCTTGCCGGATCTTGTTGCCTTGTGCCAGTGAAAGCGTTTAGTGTTGTCCAAGCCTGTGTTACCTGATCTCCTGCTATCCATATTGACTACGAACCTTGCCGCCTGCCCCGACCTTCTTCTACGTCTGACCTTGCCTCTGCCTAGTCCTTCTATCCCATGCCTTCTCAGCAGTCAGCGAGGTTGAGCCATTGCTAGTGGATACGACCTGGTTGCTACCGCCGCAGCAAGACCATCCCGCTTTGCGGCGGGCTCTGGTGAACACCAGTAGCCACTTAGAAACGGTCCACCGGCACGGTCCACGCCAATCCCTCGCTGACACAGTGGATCCACAACCTGTAAGCCGAATCGTGACAGTTATTGACATGATTACAGCTTTTTATTTGATTTACAAGTGTTGTTTCATTCGCATTTCTTTGACTAAACTGAGAAATAGTAATATGCATCACACTAAAAACATATCTATGAAAGCCAAATGAAGGTCACACAACTTAATAATGGACACTTCTAAACAGGACAGTACAATGAGAATAATGAATGTTCAGGGGGAAAGTTATTAAATAAGTTATAAACTTTGGAATTATCATAATTTAACAATTCTATATCCTCCAGCTTTGTAATAATGGGCAAAAGCTGATGGTCAAACCATCAACTTTTATACAAATGTAGATTAGTGTTTTCCTAAATTCCAATTATTCTGCATAGATATTTCATCCTTTTATATATTTCCCTGAAGAAGTTCTCTTTGACCTTCACATTCCAATTGAATTCAGCGGCAACGATAAAAGAGAAAAATATATATTTTTCTGGTTGCGATATGGGACAAACAAGAGCAAGGAAAAGGATGGGTATAGAATAAGTATATTTATGGACGTTTAGTCAGGTTTTCTTTACTATAATTGTCGCAAAATTTTCGCAACTGCGACTACGTGTGTTTTCGTGCGACAATTTGCATGAAGAACCAGAAAAGCAAGAAAATTCAAACTTGCTTACGTAGTAAATTTTTCAAAATGGATTTGCTTTAGTCAGGTATTTATTCACTGCAACAGTCGCAACTGCACAAAGAGAAGGTTAAAAACAAGGTTAAAAATTGACTACATTTACTCCAGCTCAAACATGGAGCAGAAAAAGCTACTACGAAAGTAAAAAAGGAAAAATTGCTTACGTGAAAGAAAATCATCAACAGGCTGAAACCAGTTGATAAATAAGTCACACATAACCAAAAAAAAAGTAAGGAGAAAATTACTAAAAAAAAAAGAATGCATAAGCAAACATTGATAAATGTCCCTCATTGTTTTTAGTTATGCCATATTTATTTAGCTGAGAGGCAAACAACATGGATACTATAAGACCCTGTTCATAACAAATTACTACATAATATTGAAAGGTACTCCAAGTTCACAAATTAATTAACTGCTATATAATTAAACCTTATTTTAATAAATTAAATGTAATTAAAAAAAATATGTAAAAATATATATCTAGTAAAACCCCTTTACATCAATGTATCTTAGAAAATAAATTAATTGCAAGAGAATTTACTCATATTCATGACTAAATGGTCTAATTTCTCCCATATAACAACTACAAGTTCACAAATTCATAAAAGTAGCAATAACTTTATAAAAGACATAAAAGCAATATTCAGATATTTGATAGCTCCAAACAAAATTGCAAACACTTAAAAATCCAAACACTTAAAAGAGGTCCTCCAGTGGAAAACTATTAATTTTTTTTTTTTTTATAAATCAACTGGTGCCAGAAAGTTGAACAGATTTGTAAAATACTATTAAATCCTTCCAGTAGTAATGAGCTGCTGTATACTATAGAGGAAGTTGTGTAGTTAATTTTAGTCTGACCACAGTGCTCTCTGCTGCCACCTCTGTCTGCGTCAGGAATCGTCCAGAGTAGGAGAAAATCCCCATAGCAAACCTCTCCTGCTCTGGACAGTTCCTGACACAGACAGAGGTGTACGCAGAGAGCACTGTGGTCAGACAGAAAATAACTACTCAACTTCCTCCACTTCAATGTTTTAATCAAAGTAATTTACAAATATGTTTTACTTTCTGGCACCGTTCAGGTAACTGGGCGGTGAACGGAACGGGATGCCTGCTGAAATCGTTCAGCAGGCATCCCGTGTCAATGCCTGGGGGGTCTTGAGACCAAATCGCCGGTCAATTCAGGTCAATCAGCTGCAATT
Source organism: Hyla sarda (assembly GCF_029499605.1). NCBI lineage: Eukaryota > Metazoa > Chordata > Amphibia > Anura > Hylidae > Hyla > Hyla sarda. The sequence continues at coordinate 87,524,796 of NC_079198.1, forward strand.
CCGGGTCATATGGATCCCCAGTGACACGGAAAACAAGGGATAGAAGAGGTGCCACCTCTCCTATCCCTGCTATTGGTCGGTCAGAAGCGACCGACCAATAGCATATTGGGGGTTAAAGTTTTGGTTCCCCTGCCCTGCCCACCCGCGGTAGTCCGGAAAGAGCAGGGAAACTGTGCTGTGAGCGGCATGGCGGCGGGCAGCAACGGTGAACTACCGATCGGTGGCGGGTGGCGATCCTTCTGGTGACGCAATCCTGCTGGTGAGTAGCTGCCTAGCAACATCTGGAGGGGTAAAGTTTGGAGACCACTATACAGTGGTCTCTAAACTATAGCCATCCAGATCTTGCAAAACTACAACTCCCAGCATGCCGAGACAGTCATTTGCCATTTGGGCATGCTGGGATTTGTTGTTTTGCAAGATTTGGAGAGCTATAGTTTGGAGATCACTGTAGAGCAGTCTAAACTGTGGCCCTCTAGATCTTGCAAAATTACAACTCCCAGCATGCCCACACAGTAGTGTACTGTCTGGGCATGCTGGGATTTGTAGTTTTGCAACATCTGGAGGGCCATAGTTTGGAGATCACTGTGCGGTGGTCCATAAACTGTGGTCCTTCAAATCTTGCTTAACTACAACTCCCAGCATGCAGGAACAGCAAACGGCGGTCTCGGCATGCTGGGAGTTGTAGTTGCATGCCTCCAGCTGTTGCATAACTACAACTTCCAGCATGCCCTTCGATGTTCAGTACATGCTGGGAGTTGTAGTTTTGCAACAGCTGGAGGCACACTGGTTGGAAAATACTGAGTTAGGTAAGAGAACTTAACTCAAGGTTTTCCAACCAGTGTGCCTCCAGCTTTTGCAAAAGTACAACTCCCAGCATGCACTATCTGTCAGTGCATGCTGGGAGTTGTAGTTTTGCAAAAGCTGAAGGTTTGCACCCCCCCTCCCAATTGTGAATGTACAGGGTACATTCACATGGGCGGGGCTTTACAGTGAGTTTCCTGCTTTAAGTTTGAGCTTCAGCGAATTTTCTGCCACAGCTCATACTCCTAGCGAGAAACTCACCATAAACAACCACCAGTGTGAATGTACCCTAAAAACACTACACTACTCTTACACAAAATAAAGGGTAAAACACTACATATACACCCCCTTAAACTGTCCCTCTGCCCCCAATAAAAATGAAAAACGTCTCGTACGGCAGTGTTTCCAAAACGGAGCCCCCAGCTGTTGCAAAACATCAACTCCCAGCATTGCCAGACAGCCACTGAGTGTCCAGGCATGCTGGGAGTTTAGCAACAGCTGGAGGCATCCTGTTTGGGTATCTGGCGTAGAATATTTTTGGTAGCGGAGGCAATTGTAACTCTTGCATCCAAGTCCACCCCTATGCAAATCCCTAATTTAGGCCTCCAATGCGCATGGCGCTCTCTCACTTCGGAGCCCTGTCTTATTTCAAGGAAAAAGTTTAGGGTCATATTTGGGGTATTTCTGTGCTCGGGAGTAGAGATGAGCGAACTTTTGAAAAATTTGATTCATCCGATTCGCCGAATTTTCCGAAAAAGTTTGTTTTGATCCAAAAATGTTTGCGGCAAATCTATATTAAAAAAGCTATTTCTAGCCTGCAGGCAGCCTCAATAGGGGTATAGAACACTTTGCTGTGTTCTAAAACGCATATGGAGTGTGCTGGGGTAGTGAAATAATACTGTTATTCAGAATAACATGCAGATTACTGGCATCGCTTTTAGAATCACTGCCGCAGAAGCAGCACAATGACAGAGCCTGGTGGTGGCATCAGTGTCAGGAGACCATATAGTGGCTGAATGACACAGTGTGGAGGTGTTGGCAGCATTAGGAGACCATATAGTGGCTGAATGGCACAGTATGGAGGTGTTGGCAGCATGAGGACACCATAAAGTGGCTGAATGACACAGCTTGGATGAAGCTGAATCATGAGGACACCATATAGTGGCTGAATGACACAGCGTGGAGGTGTTGGCAGCATGAGGACACCATATAGTGGATGAATGGCACAGCCCGGAGTTGCCAGCAGCATGAGTAGGCACTAGGCCTTTACAATGCCTAAGATTAAAAGATGAATTTAGAAATTTTAAACCAAAGATTTTGGATAGCGGGTGCTACCTATGAGAAAATTTGAAATTGCCAGACCCAGGCCCAGCTGCGGCATCAGTAAACCATATATTGCCTGAATGACACAGCCTGGAGTTGGCTGATGCATGAGTACACACCAGGGCTTCACAACACCCCCCCCCCAAAAAAAAACACAACAATTTTAGACATTTTTGAAACAGATTTTGGATAGCGAGTGCTAACTATGAGAACATTTTAAATTCCCAGACCCAGGCCCAGCAGCGGCATCTGTAAACCATATATTGCCTGAATTACACAGCCTGGAGTTGGCTGATGCATGAGTATACACCAGGGCTTCACAATCCCCCCCCCCAAAAAAAAAAAAAAAAACACAACCATTTTTGAAATTTTTGAAAAAGATTTTGGATAGTGTGTGCTACCTATGAGAAAATTTGAAATTCCCAGACCCAGGCCCGGCAGCGGCATCAGTAAACCATATATTGCCTGAATGACACAGCCTGGAGTTGGCTGATGCATGAGTACACACCAGGGCTTCACAATCCCCCCCCCACAAAAAAACAAAACAATTTTTGACATTTTTTAAAAAGCTTTTAGATAGCGGGTGCTACCTATGAGAAAATTTGAAATTCCCAGACCCAGGCCCAGCAGCGGCATCAGTAAACCATATATTGCCTGAATGACACAGCCTGGAGTTGGCTGATGCATGAGGAGACCATTGAAATGTCAGATTTTTTTTTTTTGAAATTTAAATCAAACTTTGAGTGTCCCGGACCCCAGCGTGTGGGTACAAAGGACCAAATCTAACAAGCCCCCACAGGGCTCATGTGGCCATGAAATCTAGGTGCAAAGTCTGACCGGCCATTGTTTCCAAGTATTTTCGCCAAGGCAAACCCTGTGAAGAACATCTTGACACCGCCGTGCCCTACACACATGGTACGATGAAGGGCCACCGAGATTTCAATGTGCAGTGGAGGCCGAGGACATGGTGGAGGATGAGGAGGCGGAGTCGCACACTGACACAGGACACACTGCCTGAGAGTGAGATTGTGGAGGAGGAAGCGGTGTGACCTGTCCAAGTTGCTGTTGTGGCTGTGCAGGAACCACATTTACCCAGTGGGCCGTAAAAGACAAGTATTGTCCCTGCCCGTAGTTACAGCTCCACACGTCGGTGCTGCAGTGCACTTTTGCACACACCGACATGCTCAAGGACTTGCCAACCTTCTCTTGTACAAACTTATGCAGGGCTGGTACTGCCTTATTCGCAAAGAAATGACGGCTTGAGACTCTCCACCTCGGCTCGGCACAAGCCATCAATTCTCTGAAAGGTGCAGAGTCCACCACTTGAAAAGGGAGGGACTGCAGAAACTTGGACAGAAGCACATTCAACTTTTGCGCCGTTGGATGAGTGGGCGCATATTGTTGTCTCCTTGACATGGCTTCACCGAAAGTTTGTTGGCGGAATGGCTGACTAAAAGTGGGAGAAGCAGGAGCATCTGGAGCGACAGAAGGAGGGTTTGACACACAGCTCCCTTCGGCTGAGGTGCTGGAGCCTTGGCTGGATGAAGGAAGGAGCGGATTGCCACTGGGTGATGCAGCAGGCTGGACCACTACATCGGAGCCACGGTTCTCCCAGACTGCTTTATGGTGGCGAAGCATGTGTTGACGCAGGGCCATGGTGCCGACATTGGGACCCTCGCCACGCTTCACCTTCTGACGACATATCTTGCATGTGGCTACGTGAACTTCCTCAGGATGCCTGATGAAAAACTGCCACACCGCCGAGTAGCTGATTTTCCTACCTACAGTCCGCACTAATGTCCACACTAATTTACTGCTACTGTCGCCATCTCCAGGAACCCCTGTTCCACTACCTCCCGGAAAAGTAGGCTGACGCGAAGCAGGTGGTCTCCCCCGGGCACGTTTGGCTCCAGAATTTCCACTCCTGCCACCATGCTGACTGCCAACCGTGCTACCGCCTTGCTGGGTCAGTATCTGCCTAGAGGGCAACCTGCAACTCTCTTCTCCTGATGATGATGAAGCCCCTTCTGCACCCGGCTCCCAATTGCGATCAGCTTCATCATCATCAACAGTTGTCTGCACGTCACTGATGTCCTCCTCAGGTTCCACAACAGTGTCTGCTTCCCTGAACCCTGGCAACACCGCCTCCCACGTCACTCTCCGCATCACTACTTGGCCACCTAGCGGAGCAAGCGGTGCCTTTCTCCTCCCCCTCTTGGCTGGGCAGTAGCTGCTGACTGTCCTCTATAAGATCATCCTCAGTGAATAGTGGAGCTGAACCCACAGCATAAGATACTTCTCTAGGAGAGGGAACAGCATAGGACAAAGTCAATGTTAGGACAGGGACTGCTCCCGGGCCATGCCAACTGAGGGTTGTGTCTGAGGAACACACCAACTGTTGAATATCGTGTCAGATGTCACTTGTGATGAAGTGGATGAGCGTGTTAACCAATCGACGATGGCAGATGGCTTGCTGGTCGAGACACGACTGCTGGCTGATAACGGGAGCTCAGGCCTCTCACTGCGACTCCTACTGCCACTCGCTCCTAGTCTGTTGCCAACTCTGCCTGAAGTATTTAGGCCTCTGCCACTCCTCTGTGCACGTCCTGGCACTTCTCTGCCTGACATACTTAGTGCATATATAAGGGTATTACAATACGCCTCACTACTCTTTAAACAGTATTTGTCTAGAACAGCAGCAAGTGAATACTTATGGCTGTCCTTTCACAGTATGTAGGCCCTTGACAGATTAACAGGTCCAAAAGGGTACACTGCTTGGATGTACGTATGCAGTATGCACTGATGAGGGCAGAAAAATGCGCTACAATGAGCCTAAAAACTCTGATGAGGGCAGTAATATGCGCAACAATACGCAGAAAAAAAATCTTTATTTTTGTAAAACACCAGCCGGTGAGTACTATTGTTTGGACTTTCACAGTATGTAGGCCGTTGACAGATTAACAGGTACAAAATGATACACTACTTGGATGTACGTATACGGTATTCATTGATGAGGGCAGAAATATGTGCAACAATACACAGAAAAAAAATCTGTATTTTTGTAAAACACCAGCAGGTGAGTACTATTGTTTGGACTTTCACAGTATGTAGGCCCTTGACAGATTAACAGGTACAAAATGGTACAATACTTGGATGTACGTATGCGGTATGCACTGATGAGGGCAGAAAAATGCGCTACAATGAGCCTAAAAACTCTGTAATGTTTTGTGCAACAATACGCAGAAAAAATCAGTATTTTTAAAAATACCAGCAGGTGATTACTTTTGCCAGGACTTTCCCTGTATCTAGACTTGTTACAGATACAGAATAGTAGACTGCTTTGATGAAGGCATGTGGTATCCACTTATGAGGGCAGACAAATGCACTACAGTCCGCTGAAAAATATCTTATTTGTGAACAGCAGCAGGACCCAACAGTGCAGCACCACAAATAAATAAATAAAAAAAAAAGCGGATTAAACCCTAAATTGCACTCTGTTACTGAGTATTAGGAATGGTGTACACTGGTTTTTATACAGTCTACACACAATTCTGAGAAGCAGATGATTTGTGGAGCAAAAAAAGCACTGAATTGCGCTGAAAAATAAGAAGATAAGATGGCTCATAAAGTTCAGGCAGCTTGTTGATCTGTATGAGGCAGCAAACAGCTATCTGCCCCTCTCTGCTGCAATGCTCAATAACGGGAATAGGAGGTTTATATATCATAAGATCCTTCTCAGTGACAGTGGTACGCTCTGGTATATGCAATTTACACACACGCAGTCCCGTCCTCTCTCTGTATGAGTGCATGCACGAAATGAAGAGATGAAGATGGCTGCCGATTATATAGGGCTGTGACATCACAGGGGTCAATGAATGCTGATAGGCTGCATCTCGCATTTGAGTCAGGGTCATCCCACCTACCTTCTTTCCCGCCGCAGTTTCCCGTCCTCCCATAATCCCCTGCCCCATGTACTGACATGTGGATCCAACAATTTAGGTCTCCTTTAGCCTGGAACGCTGTAAAATGGAGTTTAATGAAGCAATTCATGCGATCGAATCGCGGTGATATTCGCATTAGTTGCGAATCGAATTTTTCATGAAATTAGTAACAAATTCGGGTTCGTCAGCTTCGATTCGCTCATCTCTAGTTTCAGAATGGAACATTAAAACGGGTCTTTAAAAATGATGAATTTATAGTGTGAAAGGAGCCTAACACTTTTACAAAGGAGACCGTTTTCTTCTGCCTACCTGCCTCAGCCACTATTCTGATCCTGCCACCTGCCTGATGCCACACATCTGATGCCAAGTTCTCCTTTTTTCACCCACCTTCGTCACCGGGTACTGGTATTGCCACCCTCCGCACCACTATGTCACCGGGTCACTTTCAGGACTCCTGATGCTTCTGCGGCCACATCCAGGCTGTCTCATTCCTCCACCATATGTTCTCCTCATGCTGATGCCAGCTCCAGGCTGTCTCATACTGCAACCATATGTTCTCCTCATGCTGATGCCAGCTCCAAGCTGTCTCATACTGCCCCCATATGTACTCCTCATGCTGATGCCAGCTCCAAGGTGTGTCATACTGCCACCATATGTTCTTCTCATGCTGCTGCCACCTCCAGGCTGTGTCATTTAGCCACTATATAGTCTCCTCATGATTCTACCACCTCCAGGCTGTGTCATTCAGTCACTATATGTTCTCCTCATGTGGCCACCACCTCCACGCTGTGTCATTCAGGCCCTATATGGTCTCCTCGTGCTGCCACCATCTCCACTCTGTGTCATTCAGGCACTATATGGTCTCCTCATGCTGCCGCCACCTCCACGCTGTGTCATTCAGGCACTATATGGTCTCCTCATGCTGCCGCCACCTCCACGCTGTGTCATTCAGGCCCTATATGGTCTCCTCATGTTGCCGCCACCTCCACGCTGGGTCATTCATCCACTATATGGTCTCCTCATGCTGCCGCCAACTCCAGGCTGTGTCATTCAGCCACTATGTGGTCTCCTCATGCTGCCGCCAACTCCAGGCTGTGTCATTCAGCCACTATATGGTCTCCTCATACTGATGCCACAAAAAATTTGCTTATCTCTACATACGACTGTAGTTCCTTGAAATTCTCAAAAGACTGATATTATAGATGCCATGAGTATCCATGCAATGATAGTGTAATCCAAATTATGGTTAATCTTCAGGACCCTTGTAAAGATGAGTAACATTGTGCAAATAGCAATATTTAATGGACTGTTCATGCCAATTGATTCCTTCAACATGAATGCTGGGTCTTGCTATAGAATGGTCCAATAAGTCTGTATACATTTCAAAATACTGTTTTAACAGGGCATGTAATTATGTAATTTACCATATTCTACTTGAATAGTTCCTTAATATTAAATTTGTGTCCATTATTAGAGGATCTTACCCATTTAGTCATTTGTTGGATTTGGGGTTTTTTGCAATTGTTTCATTTTCCTCACCAAACTAAATCTTTTAGATCAAGCCATGTCTCTTATTTTTGTTGTTATTAAAGGGGTTCTCCGGTGCTTACACATCTTATCCCCTATCCAAAGGATAGGGGATAAGATGCCTGACCTCGGGAGTCCAGTGATCTTGCATGCGGCACCCCGTTTGTAATCAGTCCCCGGAGCGTGTTCGCTCAGGGTCTGATTATGGGCGAACACCGGGCCGGCGGAGTGTGACGCCACGTCTCAGAGCCCATGTGACGTCATGCTCCGCCTCTCAATGCAAGCCTACGGGAGGGGGCGTGATAGCTGTCGTCACATGGGGTGCCGAGTGCAAGATCCCAGGCGTCCCCAGCGGCAGGACACCTGCGATCAGCCATCTTATCCCCTATCCTTTGGATAGGGGATAAGATGTGTAGGCACCGGAGAACCCCTTTAAGTAGGCATGTGCAAGCAGAAAGAATTTGGTTCTGTTCATTTAGTCTAGTTTTGTTAAGCGCATTTTTTCATTACTTTGTTTTAATTTTTTGACCTCATTAGTTATTCTGAGCCTTTCGTTATTCACATTAGGAAAATTTTAATTAAGTTTAGCCTCTTTTGTTAAGCACATATTTCATTCCATCATTTATGTTTTTCAATTTCATTCGGTGTTCTAAACTATTATCATTTTGTACCGGTATGGCATTCCTAACTGTGTCCTTTCGGTAAAGCTGCAAAAGAGGAGTTTCATCAAAACCTGTGCAGAGGAAAAGTGGAGCAGTTGCCCATAGCAACCAATCAGATTGCTCCTTTAATTTTTATAAAGTCCTCTGAAAAATAAAATAAGCAAATTGCTATGGGCAATGCACCACTTTCCTTTTGCACAGTTTTGATGAATCTGTTGTCACAAGATGAAGCGATGGAACACACAGGGGTAAGCTGACTGGCCAAAGAAGACACACATATCAAGAATGCTGCACACCTGAATAACAAACCAATTAAATCCAGATGGATTTTCATTATGATCGCTAGGAATGTAACACAAATATATTTAAATGTATTAGTTATTAGACAGTTTTAATTTTCATCTTTTTACTCTTCTGCATTATTTAGATATGTGTCATTTTGTTCTTAATATTAATATTGTCTATTCAGGTTATTGGATTTGTAGCAATATATGAATACATTTTATTCATAGCCTCAGACGGATCTTAATGTCCGAATAAGTACATTTTTGTATGAAAATCTATCTCTGTTGTTTCATAGTAAGTGATACTCTCAGTCTTAAATGAAGTACTTTTGTGGACACTATGGGGAAGATTTATCAAAACCTGTCCAGAGGAAAAGTTTCCCATAGCAACCAATCAGATTGCTTCTTTCATTTTTAAAAAGGCTTCTGTAAAATGAAAGAAGTGATCTGATTGGTTGCTATGGGCAACTCAATAATTGTTCCACTGGACAGGTTTTGATAAATCTCCCCCTATGTTGGTTTTACCTGGAAGGGAGGGAGCTTATAATTGTCTTGTAGCAATGGCATTAATTTTTTTTCTTCTTTCTGATATGTTGCTTTCCTTACCTTCTTCAAAGAAGTCTTGCCTTCTTAGGTTTCTTACTTTCTCTAACAATTTTATTAATATTTGTACTGAACAGACTCAGTCTATAAATAGTTTCTTAAGATGATTGGTTTCTTTAAATCTGCTCTCTCTCGTACAGTGTGTACAGTTTCTCTTAATACATTTATACTGTTCCCACACAACATTTAGCAGCCATTGTGGCAGATGACCGCTCAAAAAAAGTTTGACTGAATTTCTAGCCATGGGTTTTCTAAAAGTACAGCATTCTAGTCTATTGTCCACTTCACTAATGTGTGTATCTAAAAATTCAACACGCACATCGTTTATTTGTGGGGTAAATACAAGATAGAGGTAGTTTTGGTTTTATACTTTCAGAATGTCTTCTAATTTTTTTCTACCTCTGTTCCAAATTATAAATAACTTTTCCCAAGTTTGGGAGCAATGGTGTAATTTGCCCAAAAATGCAGTGAATTAGCATACTTTAGCAAAAACATGGTCCTCATTGCAGTCCCAACCTTCTGCTCATAGAATTGGTAATTAAAAAATAAATAATTGTGGGTCAGTATAAATACTATTCTTTCTAATAAGAATAATTTGTCTCCTTCTGTTACAAAAACAAACAAACAGTTTTTTGTTAAAATCTTAAAAGGGTACCTTTAACCCCCAGACGATGCAAGGTGTACATGTACACCCTATTAAAATATAATGATTATGATCCCACACAGAGAATGGCATAAATGTAAAAAAAACAAAAAAACACTAAATGCCAAAAATGCTAATTCATGGTCACATCATATATGAGAAAATAAAAGTATAAAATTAATAAAATGTGATCAAAAAGTCCTTTCATAACAAAAGTGCCAATAAAAATTAGATCACAGCACAAAAAAAGGAGCCTTCATACATCTCAATATACAGCGAACAATATCAGACATACTGATTAGTACAGCAATAGAAAAACTATATTCCTTGGGTATCGTTTTAATAAAATTGACCTACAGATTAAAAAGAACATGTAATTTTTACTTTAAAGTACACAACTGAACCACTACCTCCAAAAAAAATTAAAAAAAGTTGCAAATTTGGTGTTTTCTTCTCAACCCCACCCATAAAATACATTTTTTTTTTGTTACACCATACATTTTATGGTAAAATAAAAGGTATCATTACAAAGTACAATTTGGTTATACAAAAAACAAGCTCTCTTATGGGTCTGTAGAAAAATAAAAGAGTTATGTCTCCTAAAAAAAAATGAAAATACAAAAATTAAAATTGGCTGTGTCCTCAAGGCCAAAATAACCCATGTCCTTAAGAGGTTAAAATGCAACAAGATGCTTTCTGTGTTACAAAAAAAACAGATCTATCTAAAATCAGTTTTTTTTTCTAAACATGACAGAAGAAAGGAACATGCCTGATTTTTGTTTCCTATGGCATTCTGTTCTAATGGTATACTTGGCCCCCCAAAAAATCCTGAAACTTTCAACAAGATGCAAAAGTATATTGTGACCGAGCCTCATACATCTCCTTAAAGGGGCTCTCCAGGCAAATATGATTAATGCCCTATTCTCAGAAGCAGTAGGCTCCATTAGTAGTGGCTAGGCCAAATTACTGAAGATCAACTCCACTTCACTTAAACAAGATTGGAGCTGCAGTAACATGGCACCACCACTATGAATGCTTTTGGCCCAATTTATCATTCTGGACATTGGCAACCTGTAGACCAGTGATATATAGAGATAGATCATCAATCACATTTGTCCAGAAAACCCCTTTAATGTCTAGTCACCCAGCTTTCCATGGCAAGTGACCTGGAAAAGTTATCGAATAATATATCCCTTGATCCCATATCACTACAAACCCAGGTCCTTAAAGGGGTACTCAAGTGGAAAAAAATAAGATCAACAGGTGCCATAAAGTTATACAGATTTGTAAATTACTTCTATTTATAAATCTTAATCCCTCCAGTACCTATCAGCTGCTGTATACTACAGAGTAAGTTAGATTGCTCTTCTGTCTGACCACAATGTTCTCAGCTGCCACCTCTATCTGTGTCAGGAACTGTCAAGAATAGGAGCAAACCCCCATAGCAATCCTTTCTTGCCCTGGACAGTTCCTGGCACTGACAGAGATGTCCTTCAGTAAACAATATGGGATCAGTGGTATTTAGGGTGACAGAGTTGTCAGCAGAGAGCACTGTGGCCAGACTGAAAAGAACTACACAACTTCCTCTGGATCATACAGCAGATGATAAGTACAGGAGGGATTATGATTTTTAAATAAAAGTAATTTACAAATCTGTTTTACTTTCCACCAAATTACCGCTTTAACTTTTTGTGAAACATATGCCCAGACATACTGTAGGTAATGATATTTAGATACCACCAGAATTGATTTATGGTCCCATTTAGAGATGAGCGAACTTACAGTAAATTCGATTAGTCACGAACTTCTCGGCTCGGCAGTTGATGACTTATCCTGCAAAAATTAGTTCAGCTTTCAGGTGCTCCGGTGGACTGGGAAAGGTGGATACATTCCTAGGAAAGAGTCTCCTAGGACTGTATCCACCTTTTCCAGCCCACGGGAGCACCTGAAAGCTGAACTCATTTATGCAGGAAAAGTCATCAACTGCCGAGCCGAGAAGTTCGTGACAAATTGAATTTACTGTAAGTTCGCTCATCTCTAGTCCCATTCATTAACTCTATAATTCTTTCATCCATCTGTTGCTGTGGTTGCTTATAAACCACCAACAATTTCTACAGTCCTGTGCTGAGTCCCTATACCCATAGGAGTTCACAATTTAATTTCTCTATCTGAAATACCCTCTAGGACGCAATACTATTGTTATACTGTAACGTAACAATTTAACAAATTGTTTTGACCTCCATTCATTTGAACATCATTTTCTTGGGAAATTACCAAGTTTCAGGCAGACAATGAAAATACTTATTTTAAAGGATATTAAATAGTTCTAAATTGCCCTTGACAGTAACAAAATGTGCAAGTTTATTTAAAACAGTGCTTAATATGTATTGCTAATCTTTTTACTATACTCTTGATGCACTTGAATGTGTTTCTATCACTTGGCACTATCTACTTATATGGGTCAAGAAAATGCATTTTTCATTTATATTACGAATCATTATGATAACTACTTTCAGAAAAAAATTACATACAACTTAACTTGTATGAAACAATAAATCTCTCATAATTAATTAATAACAATTTGTTTTACTAAAATAATGTCTTTAACCACTTAATGCTTTTGGGCATAAATGTATGCCCTGGTGCCCTGGTACTTAACACATCAGGACGTACATATATATGTCCTGATATATGTCCTGACATACATATATGTAGATATCTCTCCTTATCACTTCTCTTATTGACATCTGCTTGTCATGGTTCCCATCCACCAGCTCTGCTTTAGACACAAATGTGACGTCACAGTGTAGAGTGGCCAGGGAGCTCCTGAGCAAACAACAGTCTTCCTTTTCTCCCTGCTCAGCATATCTCAGCATGTTCATCATGTCTGACAGGTTCAGGGATAATATTTAACTTGGGAGCTGTCAGACACAGAAGCAAATGACCTTCTTGTGACCCTGGCCCTTCCACCAACAATCCCGTATATATTGTCAACTTTAGTATATAAGCTGCATGTTCTGTCATCTGAAGGTTTACATCCATATTTTTTGTGTAGGACGTATTGAATGAGCCATTCAAGGTTGTTGATGTAGCAGATAACCAGGCACATTTTCTTCTGAAACTAGGCATTTCATGTAACATCTATGCTACTGGTATTACAGTAAATTTTGATCTTAAAGTGTACCTGTCATGAACTTGTTAAATTTTATAATCCTCCCAGTTCACTGCCCCATCATAATAAACCACCCCCTGCCTTTATTTTGTATTATACTTTTCTACCTTTATATTGTTCTTTATTTTCTGGTCAGTCTCAGTCAGATTTTCAGACTGGGAAGGGGCATTCCCCAGCAGGCGTGACATAATCTGAAGCCATGCAGGGGAGAATTTCCTCCCTCACTCTGCTACACATGGTCCAGAGCAGTTCAGTGTAATATTAGCTATGATTGGCTAAGGCTGCACACACACACCCCTCAGCACTCCAGACTGCATTTCCTGATTTTGGAGTCTAAAGTCTGTGCAAGAGATGAGGGGAAACGTGCTCTGGATAAGTAGGGAGACACCTAGTGGCAGCTTTTTTAAACACAAATTAAACATAGAAAAGTTCATTTTTTTTTTTAAACAAAGTACTATAGAAAGATGTTTTATTTACCATTAGGAGAGCAATAGCAAAATTTGTCTCAATGACAATGCCCATTTAAATCTGAAATGTAATACTTAAGTTACTCTCTGTACTTTATTTGTTTCACAAGTGTAAATTTATTAGATGTTGTTACAATATTGTTACATGTATTTTTTTAAACATAAATATCTTTTATTTTTTAACTTCTATCTGTGCTTTCACCTTGAATTTTGTCAATTGACAAAAGAAAGACAATGAACGCTTTTATTTTTTCAATTGATCCTTTTTGTAAACTTTTTTTTTACAATTTTTATTTTACCTTTTGTATTTTTGCTTTTTGATCTTGCATCTGTGAACCTGTTACATCAAGTGTTTTAACTATTTTTTTTTTATAAGTTTTTATGTGAAATCAGGTTTTCCTCCCACATTTTTGCAAAGGAGGTCAGGATTGAGTTATTTTAAAGTTTTCAGATCCCTTTGAATTGTGAACATGAGTAAGGGCCACAGTGGCCTGAAACATGTTGGTGTATATGTCCTGTGAAAATGTTGCCGTTTAGTGTGGTCAAGGCTCCAGCGCATCTAAAATGGCGGATCCACATGTGAGGTCATTGGGCAAGGAACTCTGGGAAGGCGGGTAGGCGGGATGACCCTGAATCACATGCAGCATGCAGCCTATCAGCATCCAGCCAGAGAGACAAAGAGAGAGAGAAAGTATACTCTTGGGTGTACTACACAGCGACTCTGTACTGCTGCAGTGTGGTGTACATCAACTCTAAAGCTTATAGGGGCCAGTAAGGCTGAGCACTGAAATCCATTGTCACCTGCCATTAGGGCATAATAATACTGTACGGGCCTGTACTACACAGCGACTCTGTGCTGCAGCACTAGTGTGTACTACAATTCTAAAGCTAACACGGGCCACTTAGGCTGAGCACTGAAATCCATTGTCACCTGCTATTAGTGCATAATAATACTGTACTGGGCTGTACTACACAGCGACTCTGTGCAGCAGCACTAGTGTGTACTACAACTCTAAAGCTAACAGGCCAGTTAGGGTGAGCACAAAAAGCCATAGTCACCTGATTTCAGTGCCTAATACAGGTTACGTAGCAGAACATGTTGTCCTCTCAAGTGTAACCTGTACGTACATAGGTGGTATGCATTTTTTTTTCCTGTCAAACTATTTTGGGTTTACTTACTGTGAAAGGCCAGCCAAAGCTACACACTTGTTTTTGTAGCCTAATACAGTTTTAAGCAGAGCGTATTGTCCATCTCTCATAAGTGTATACTATACTTACACCTACGTGGTGTCCTTTATATTTTACCTGTTAAAATAATTTGGGCCTAGTTACTGTGAAAGGCCAGACAAAGCTACACACTTGTTTTTGTAGCCTTATACAGTTTGTAGCGGAGCGTATAGTCCTCCTATCATAAGTGTATACTGTACATACACCTACGTGGTGTCCTTTAAATTTTTCCTCTTAAAATAATTTGGGCCTAGTTACTGTGAAAGGCCAGCCAAAGCTACACACTTGTTTCTGTAGTCTAAAACTGTTTTAAGCGTAGTGGAGCGCATAGTCCTCCTCTCAAAAGTGTATACTGTACGTACACCAACGTGATATGCAATCTTGTTCCTGTTTAAGTCATAAGGGCCTAGTTACTCTGAACGGCCAGCCAAAACCACACACCCGTTTTTGTAGCAAAATACAGTTTTAAGTGTAGTGGAGCGTATTGTTCTCCTCTCATAAGTGTAACATATACGCACTCACCTGGTGTATAAGTATGTCAGGCAGAGAAGTGCCAGGAAGTGCACATATGAGTGGCAAAGGCATAAATTAATCAGGCAGAGGGAGGTTGCAGTTGAGTAGGGGCGTGTGGCAGCAGAAGTCGCAACGAGAGGTGTGAGCTCCCGGTGTCAGCTAGCAGTCATGTCTTGACCAGCAACCCAGCAGCCGTGATTGATTGGTTCACTCGGTCATCTGCTTCATCCCAAGTGACATTCGACACCCCATTCAACAGTCAGTGGGTTCCTCAGACTCAACCCTGAGTTGGCATGGCCCTCATGCTGCTGCTACCACCTCCAGGCTCTGTCATTGTGCCACCATATGGTCTCTTCATACTGATGCTGCCACCTCCAGGCTCTCTCATTGTGCCACCATATGGTCTCCTCATGCTGATGCTGCCACCTCAAGGCTCTGTCATTGTGCTGCCATGTAGTCTCCTCTCACTGCTGGCACATTGAATGAAATGTCTTATGTTTATCTATTTGAAATCTTCAATTTCAATTTTAAAACAATATATTTAATATTTTCAATTGTGAGTCTCTATGGTCTCGTCAGGGTAATGCCACCTCCAGGCTGGGTTATTCTGCCACTATATGGTCTCCTCATACTGCTGCTACCTACAGGCTGTGTCATTGTGCTGCCATGTGGTCTCCTCATGCTGCTGGCACATTAAATGAAACTTTTTAGGTTTGTCTATTTGAAATCTTCAATTAAAATGTAATAAAACATATCTTTAATCTTTTCAATTGTGAGGCCCTATGGTCTCAACAGGCTGTTGCCACCTTCAGGCTGGGTCATTCTGCCACAATATGGTCTCCTCATGCTGCTGCCACCTCCAGGCTGTGTCATAGTGCCGCCATGTGGTCTCCTCCTGCTGCTGGCACATTAAATGAAACTTTTTAGGTTCATCTATTTGAAATCTTTTTAAGTTTAAAAAAAATATCTTTTATATATATATATATATATATATATATATATATATATATATATATATATAGCAGACGTGCCAGTTCCAGCCAGATTTCAAGGTATAATAAAACTAAGATTACGGGTGAACAGCCGGGCGGGATCAGGGAGGGAGGGATCATAGGAATCAGCGTCTCCCACACTATCCATCAGTACCTGTTATTAGTGCGGGAGCAAACATGTGACAGTTTTCCTTTAAACTTTGGAATCTAATCAAATCTTCAATTAAAATGTAAAAAATCTCTTCAATCTTTTCAATTGTGAGGCCCTATGTTCATTATCATATATTACCTGAGGAATTACCACAATAATCCAATGAAACAGGTTGGAGCGATAACAATGAACCATAACTGATTAAATGAAACAGGGGGGCGGCACTGAGAGACAGGGGCTGGAACAGGTGGTAACTCGATTCACGGAGGGCGGCCAGCTCGATTTTAAGATACAAGTACGAGCTTTTTCCCTGCAGCAACTTCTAGCTTTATGCACCCACTTATCCAACGGTGCAGAAGCTGAATGTGCTCCTGTCCAAGTTGCTGGTACTGCAGTCCCTCCCTTTTCAAGTGGACACTCAGAGCAAGGGGGTGCGCTGAGAAGCAGGGGCTGGAACAGGAGGTAGCTCACCTTGTGGCAGACTGCCAGCTCAATGCTCACCGGAATTGGTCCTCAAAAAAGGATAAAAAATTTTTTTTATAAATAAAAATTTAATTAAAATGTAATTAAAAAATCCTTAATCTCTTCATTTTGTATGCCATATGGTTTCCTGACCCTGCTGCCACATCCAGACGCTCTGCGGCAGTGATTCTAATATAGATGCCTGTAATCCACATTTCATACTGAATAACACTCTTATTTCACTAACACAGCACACTCCCTATGCGTCTTACGACAAGGCAAAGTATTCTATACCCCTATTGAGGCTCTCTGTAGCCCAGATGTAGCTGTTTTTAATAGCAGACAAATCAAATTTTCCGAAAATTTGCTCATCTCTACTAGATATATAGAAAATTGACAAGCAGGGTGCAAAATGGACAAATAACTACACGTTTGACTAATTCAGAAATCTGAATAATGCATGAAAAGACACACAAAATTGTGCAACAAAGATAATGCTAACACAGTAATATTGTCTCCCCAATACACATGGGTCAATTGGCATCAGCCTCATAAGGTTTTTTTTTTTTGTTTTTTTTTTGCCTACTTCTGCACAGTAGGGACAAAATAGGGTTATGGGTTGAGTTTGATGTACTCTTTTTTCAACCTTAAGAACTGTGTAACTATGTAACCTTCAGCTAAAGATAACATGTCAAACTGGTTTACATTTAATTATATATATGTTTATATATATATATAATTCATTTCTGTAATTAGAATGAATGTCTTCTTTGCTGGCAACACATATACATTAACCTATCTTAGAAGCTTTATATTTTCTACCGTGACATCTTGGTCAAACAAGTGTATGATATGTAAGACAATAAGTATCAAAGATGCTTTGGGACTGTGCAAGGGGCTTACGAACTAAAGCAACATCTTCATTATTAACCTAGAGATTGATAGCGCAAGCACATGCTAATCTACTCATTACCGCTTCACTTCGATGAGCCATGAATCCCTGTTTTATCTCATCTTCTTTGATTTCCTATTTGTGCACCTTCAAACCCCCTCAGGGTATTTAGCATTTCAGAAGATACACAGAGACAATTGGAGCAATTATGAGTTGCATTTTGTAATTTCTAAGCCACATTTTTTCTAATCAGGGCCCCGTATTCATAGGCTGCCCATAGCTTATTTTGCATGCAAAGCAGGGTTGTTCATTTAGCCTGTCGATATCCTCCACGTTAATATTCAAATGTAATTAAGAAATCATTTTAATATGGACGAGATGCAGCAAAACAGACTTTTCAGATGCATTTGAAGCCAAGAGGAAAGGTGGACACAAAAGAGCCTTTAATATTAAAATGACAGATGCGTCTGCATAAATATTTTGAGGCACTGCACAGAAATATGTCAAGCCATCGCTTGTTCTTCTGCTTGTGATCTCAAGTTAAAGAGAAGGCGACTCAGAATAGAACAAAAGAACAACAGATATCTTGTTATATAACAAGGTATTGCTCTACGTCTTGTGTTAATTCTGTATTGTAACATATTGGTGGCAAAACCAGATTAGTCATAAAGGAGAACTCCAGGATAGCAAAATGTATCCCCTATCCTAATGATAGAGGATAAGTGTCAGAGCGCGGGGGTTCGACTGCTAGGATCCCACCCTTCGATCTTCTGTATGGGGCACAGCTTTTCTCCTGAATGGTGCGTTTCGACCACTGAACGAAGCGGCGGCCGATACATACCCTCAATGCCGCTCTATGGGAAAACCGGAGATTCCTGAGTCCAGTGTCATTTAGGAGGAGAGCCGGGGAGCAATACAGGAGATCATGGGGGAGGGGGGGGGGGGGTCTGACCGCTGATAGGTTTTGCTATCTCTGAGTTCTACTTTAACCCCTTAACCCCTTAAGGACACATGACGTTCTCATACGTCTCCATTTCCGAGTCCTTAAGGACACATGACGTATGAGAACGTCATGTGTTTTACCGGCCCCCCGCAACCATCTGGAGCGGAGCCGGTCCCCGATGCCTGCTGAAATCGTTCAGCAGGCATCGGGGCATATCGCCCAGGGGGGTCATTATGACCCCCCATGTCGGCGATGGCCGCAGATCGCTGGACAATTCAGTCCAGCGATCTGCGGCGGATTCCGGGTCAATCGGGTCTCCAGTGACCCGGTGACCCGGAATTATTGGCTGATCGGGGCCGTCAGAGACGGGCCCGATCAGCCAGAGCCAGCAGAGGTGAGGTGGCACTGGTGCCACCTCACGATCGCCCTGATTCGTCGGCCGGATTACCGGCCGACCAATCAGGGCGCCTGCTGCGGGTGTCACTCCCGCAACCCGCTCCGCCCCTCTTCCGGAGGACGTGAGCGGGTGCGGGACGTGCACCCCGGGTGCTGGGGACCCCGATCCCCGGCGCCCCTGTTGGGATCGGGGCCCCAGGAGCAGCGGCGGCGGCGGAGATGACGAGGGACTGACCTGTGCGGCGAGGATCGTTGGAGGTGAGTGACAGCATCCTGCTGTTGCTTAGCAACAGCTCCCAGCATGCAAAAAGGGCATGCTGGGAGCTGTAGTTATGCAACAGCAGGAGGCAGACCACCACAACTCCCAGCATGCCCTTATGGGCATGCTGGGACTTGTAGTTTTGCAACAGCTGGAGGCACATTCTTTCTATGGAAAAGTGTACCTTCAGCTGTTGTGTAACTACAACTCCCAGCTTGCACAATCAGCTAAAGTGCATGCTGGGAGTTGTAGTGGTGCATCTGGTGGTTGCATAACTACAACTCCCAGCATGCCCGTTGGCTGTCGGTGACTGCTGAGAGTTGTAGTTTTGCAACAGCTGAAGGCACACTGAGTTAAGTAGTAAACCAGTGTGTCTCCAGCTGTTGCATAACTACAATCCCCGGCATCCCCAGCCAAAGTAGTATGCCTCCAGCTGTTGCATAACTACAACACCCAGCATGCCCTTTCGCTGTCCGTACATGCTGGGGGTTGTAGCTTTTGCAACAGCTGAAGGCACACTGGTTGCAAAACACTGAGTTTGTTACCAAACTCGGTGTTTCACAACCAGTGTGCCTCCAGCTGTTGCAAAACTACAACTCCCAGCATGCACTGATAGACCGTACATGCTGGGAGTTGTAGTTTTGCAACAGCTGGATGTCCCCCCCCCCAATGTGAACGTACAGGGTACACTCACATGGGCGGAGGATTACAGTAAGTATCCGGCTGCAAGTTTGAGCTGCGTCAAATTTTCTGCCGTAGCTCAAACTGCCAGCGAGAAACTACTGTGAACCCCCGCCCGTGCGACTGTACCCTAAAAACACTACACTACACTAACACAAAATAAAATAAAAAGTAAAAAACACTACATATACACATACCCCTATACAACCCCCCTCCCCAATAAAAATGAAAAACGTCTGGTACGCAACTGTTTCCAAAACGGAGCCTCCAGCTGTTGCAAAACAACTACTCCCAGTATTGCCAGATAGCCGTTGACTGTCCAGGCATGCTGGGAGTTTTACAACAGCTGGAGGCACCCTGTTTGGGAATCACTGGCGTAGAATACCCCTATGTCCACCCCTATGCAAGTCCCTAATTTAGGCCTCAAATGCGCATGGCGCTCTCACTTTGGAGCCCTGTCGTATTTCAAGGCAACAGTTTAGGGCCACATATGGGGTATCGCCGTACTCGGGAGAAATTGGGCTTCAAATTTTGGGGGGTATTTTCTGCTATTACCCTTTTAAAAAATGTAAAATTTTTGGGAAAACAAGCATTTTAGGTAAAAAAAAAATATATTTTTTTACATATGCAAAAGTCGTGAAACACCTGTAGGGTATTAAGGTTCAAATTACCCCTTGTTACGTTCCCCGAGGGGTCTAGTTTCCAAAATGGTATGCCATGTGTTTTTTTTTGCTGTCCTGGCACCATAGGGGCTTCCTAAATGCGGCATGCCCCCAGAGCAAAATTCGCTTTCAAAAAGCCAAATGTGACTCCTTCTCTTCTGAGACCTGTAGTGCGCCAGCAGAGCACTTTTCACACCCATATGGGGTGTTTTCTGAATCGGGAGAAATTGGGCTTCAAATTTTGGGGGGTATTTTCTGCTATTACCCTTTTTAAAATTGTAAAAATTTTGGGAAACCAAGCATTTTAGGTAAAAAAAAAATATATTTTTTTACATATGCAAAAGTCGTGAAACACCTGTAGGGTATTAAGGTTCACATTACCCCTTGTTACGTTCCCCGAGGGGTCTAGTTTCCAAAATGGTATGCCATGTGTTTTTTTTTTGCTGTTCTGGCACCATAGGGGCTTCCTAAATGCGGCATGCCCCCAGAGCAAAATTTGCTTTCAAAAAGCCAAATGTTACTCCTTCTCTTCTGAGACCTGTAGTGCGCCAGCAGAGCACTTTTCACCCCCATATGGGGTGTTTTCTGAATCGGGAGAAATTGGGCTTCAAATTTTGGGGGGTATTTTCCGCTATTACCCTTTTTAAAAATGTAAACATTTTGGGAAAACAAGCATTTTAGGTAAAAAATATTTTTTTTTTTACATATGTAAAAGTCGTGAAACACCTGTAGGGCATTAAGGTTCACGTTACCCCTTGTTACGTTCCCCGAGGGGACTAGTTTCCAAAATAGTATGCCATGTGTTTTTTTTTTGCTGTTCTGGCACCATAGGGGCTTCCTAAATGCGGCATGCCCCCAGAGCAAAATTTGCTTTCAAAAAGCCAAATGTGACTCCTTCTCTTCTGAGACCTGTAGTGCACCAGAAGAGCACTTTTCACCCCCATGCGAGGTGTTTTCTGTATCGGGAGAAATTGGGCTTCAAATTTTGGGGGGTATTTTCTGCTTTTACCCTTTTTAAAAATGTAAAATTTTTGGGAAACCAAGCATTTTAGGTAAAAAAAAAATATATTTTTTTTACATATGCAAAAGTCGTGAATCACCTGTGGGGTATTAAGGTTCACTTTACCCCTTGTTACGTTCCCTGAGGGGTCTAGTTTCCAAAATGGTATGCCATGTGTTTTTTTTTTTTTGCTGTCCTGGCACCATAGGGGCTTCCTAAATGCGGCATGCCCCCCAAAAACCATTTGTCGCTCCTTCCCTTCTGAGCCCTCTACTGCGCCCGCCGAACAATTAACATAGACATATGAGGTATGTCCTTACTCGAGAGAAATTGGGTTTCAAATACAAGTAAAAATTTTCTCCTTTTTATCCCTTGCAAAAATTCAAAAATTGGGTCTACAAGAACATGCGAGTGTAAAAAATGAAGATTTTGAATTTTCTCCTTCACTTTGCTGCTATTCCTGTGAAACACCTAAAGGGTTAATACACTTACTGAATGTTTTTTTGAATACTTTAGGGGGTGTAGTTTTTATAATGGGGTCTTTTATGGGGTATTTCTAATATGAAGACCCTTCAAATCCACTTCAAAACTGAACTGGTCCCTGAAAAATAGTGAGTTTGAAAATTTTGTGAAAAATTTCAAAATTGCTACTGAACTTTGAAGCCCTCTGGTGTCTTCCAAAAGTAAAAACTCATAAATTTTATGATGCAAACATAAAGTAGACATATTGTATATGTGAACCGAAAAAAAATATATTTTGAATATCCATTTTCCTTACAAGCAGAGAGCTTCAAAGTTAGAAAAATGCAAAATTTTCATTTTTTTCATCAAATTTTGGGATTTTTCACCAAGAAAGGATGCAAGTTACCATAAAATTTTACCACTAAGTTAAAGTAGAATATGTCACGAAAAAACAATCTCGGAATCAGAATGATAACTATAAGTATTCCAGAGTTATTAATGTTTAAAGTGACAGTGGTCAGAATTGCAAAAAACGCTCCGGTCCTTAAGGTATAAAATGGCCTGGTCCTTAAGGGGTTAAGGACTCAACCCATTTTGGCCTTAAGGACTCAGACAATTTAATTTTTACGTTTTCATTTTTTCCTCCTCGCCTTCTAAAAATAATAACTCTTTTATATTTTCATCCACAGACTAGTATGAGGGCTTGTTTTTTGCGCGACCAGTTGTCCTTTGTAATGACATAACTCATTATATCATAAAATGTATGGCGCAACCAAAAAACACTATTTTTGTAGGGAAATAAAAACGAAAAACACAATTTAGCTAATTTTGGAAGGTTTCGTTTTCACGGCGTACAATTTATGGTAAAAATGACGTGTGTTCTTTATTCTGAGGGTCAATATGATTAAAATGATACCCATTATTACATACTTTTCTATTATTGTTGCGCTTAAAAAAATCACAAACTTTTTAACCAAATTAGTACGTTTATAATCCCTTTATTTTGATGACCTCTAACTTTTTTATTTTTCCGTATAAGTGGCGGTATGGGGGCTCATTTTTTGCGCCATGATCTTTACTTTTTTTTGATACCACATTTGCATATAAAAAACTTTTAATGAATTTTTTATAATTTTTGTAATAAAATGTATTAAAAAAGTAGGAATTTTGGCCTTTTTTTTTCCGTTCACGCCGTTCACCGTACGGGATCATTAACATTTTATTTTAATAGTTCAGACATTTACACACGCGGCAATACCAAATATGTCTATAAAAAAAAATTACGCTTTTTGGGGGTAAAATAGGAAAAAACGGACGTTTTACTTTTTTATTGGGGGAGGGGATTTTTCACTTTTTTTTTACTTTTACTTTTACATTTTTTTACATTTTTTTTTACACTTGAATAGTCCCCATAGGGGACTATTCATAGCAATACCATGATTGCTAATACTATCTGTTCTATGTATAGGACATAGAACAGATCAGTGTTATCGGTCATCTTCTGCTCTGGTCTGCTCGATCACAGACCAGAGCAGGAGACGCCGGGAGCCGGACGGAGGAAGGAGAGGGGACCTCCGTGCGGCGTTCCGAATGATCGGATCCCCACAGCAGCGCTGCGGGCGATCCGATCATTCATTCAAATCGCGCACTGCCGCAGATGCCGGGATCTGTATTGATCCCGACACCTAAGGGGTTAATGGCGGACGCCCGCGAGATCGCGGGAGTCGGCCATTGCCGGCGGGTCCCTGGTTGCGATCAGCAGCCGGGATCAGTCGCGCATGACACGGGCATCGCTCCGATGCCCGCGGTTATGCACAGTACGTAAATGTACGTCCTGGTGCGTTAAGTACCACCGCACCAGGACGTACATTTACGTCCTGCGTCCTTAAGGGGTTAAACATCAGTAATAGAAAATTATTATTTTTAGATCAGAAGAAAGATCTATAGGAAACCATTGATGTTTTCCTAGCATAGTGTTTAGAGATGGGCGAATCGAAGCTGATGAAGTCGAATTTGTTCCGAATTTCATGAAATTTTTGCTTTTGAATAAATCCAAATTTCCTCGCACTTTTTGGTAACAAATCGCTTCATTCACTACATTTTGTGTGGGCTGGGGGGCCAAAATGGCGGCTACATGTGTGAGGACATTGGGCAAGGAAGTCTGGGAAGGTGGGTAGGCGGGATTACCCTGAATAACATGGCAGCATGCAGCCTATCAACAGCCAGCCCTGTGATGTCACAGCAAACATATTCGGTAGTCAATGCCAAAGACGGGCATTTCCCAGAGCAGACAATGTGTGTGCACACTAATCACCGCTACTGACAATACAAATCTTCACAGTGGCGAATACATTCACCTCAAGCCCACATTCATTATGGCTAGAGAGAGAGAGCAGACACTATGTGGTCACTAATTAGCGTTACTGACAATACATATCAGCAAAGGGGAAATCCAATGACCTTAAGCATGCATCACTGCAGGCAGGCAGGAAGAGTTTAGAACTTGTTTCATAGTCTGTCAAATGAGATCATCACAGGAAGCACTGCCTATTCAAAGACTGCAAGCAACCATAGTGCAGGTAGGGACAGTTCGGAGAGAGTAAAATTTTTTCTGTTGCAACTATACTGGGGTGTATTACTGTAAAAAAAAGTAAAAAACATACGCACTCCGCAGTTCTTCGTTTTTTTCTGGTTAAAGCTAATAGGGGGCAGTAAGTGTAAAAGCACTAAAAGGCTTAAGCACTAGATTGTTACGCTCTTTTCTGGTGCAACCATACTGGGGCATATTACTCTAAAAGAAGTGAAATATATACGCACTCCACGGTCCTACATTTTTTCTGGTTAAAGCTAATAGGGGCAGTAAGTGTAAAAGCACTAAAAGACATGCACTAGATTGTTACGCTTGTCTCAGTGCCCATTATCCTTGACAAAGCTGCGTTTGCAGCGAATCATGTTGAGGGGGGCTGAGTGTTGATTTTAAACACAGTGCTGTCTCCATGCTGCAGAGCACACTGCAGGTGCATGCAGTGATTTAGTTAGTGTCAGATAGCCAGGCTGGCATCAGTTATAGACAAGGAATACTGTATGGAGAGAATGGCACTGCATTTTTAATCTGTGTGTCCTTAGTGTGAGAAATGACTCACATATATGTATATATGGGAAACAAGGGTTTTTTGGATCACCCTGGTGATCCATAAGTATGCAAGATTAATTCACCCGCCATATATAGGTCTATTGTATGGTGTTACTTCTATTAAAAACACTTAATCCTTCCTGTAGTTATCAGCTGTTCTATGATCCAAAGGAAGTTCTTTTCTTTTTGAATTTCCTTTGTCTGACCAGAATCCTCTTTGCTGATACCTCTGTCCATGTCAGGAACTGTCCACAGAAGGATAGGTTTGCTATGCAGATTTGCTCCTGCTCTGGACAGTTCCTGACATGTACAGAGGTGTCAACAGAGAGCATTGTGGTCAGATAGAAAGGAAATTCTTGTGGATCATAAGGCAGCTGATAAGTACTTGAAGGATTGAGATTTTTTAATAGAAGTAATTTATAAATCTATTTACTTTCTTGCACCAGTTTATTTAAAAAAAAAATGTTTTACAGTGGAGCAACCCCTTAACTATGTCACCCACTTCATCCCAAGTGACATATGACACCCCTAGTCAACAGTCGGTGGGTTCCTCAGACTTGATCCTCAGTTGGCATGGCCCGGGAGTAGTCCCTGTCCTCCAACTGCTCTGTCCTATGTGGAGGAGACATCCGCCACTTCCTCCACTAGGTGGGCAAATAGTGATGAAGAGCATGGTGTGGGAGGTGGTGTTACAAGCATTCAGGCTCCTGAAACAGACACCATTGAGAAATTTGAGGATGACATCAGTGATGTGCAAACACAACTCGATGATGATGAAGCCGGTCGCACTTGGAGTCAGATGCAGAAGGGGCTTCATCATCATCAGGAGAAGAGGGTTGTAGGTTGCCCGTGAGGCAGCAGCTGAGCCATCAAGGTGGTAGCATGGTTGGCAGTCAGCAGGGTGCCAGCAGTGGGAAGTCTGGAGCCAAACATTCCCGGGATGAACCACATGTTTCGCGGCAGCCTACTGGCCCGGGAGTCCGTGGCAGTAGCAGTCAGTCAGTGCATTGCTTGTCAAGCATCCAGAGGAGGTTATCATGGCCACATGTAAAATATGTCGGCAGAAGGTTGAAGCGTGACCAGGGTCACAATGTTGGCACCACGGCCCTGCGTCAACATGTGCAGCATCACCATAAAGTGGCCTGGGAGAACCGTGGCTCCAATGTGGTGGTCCAGCCTGCTGCAGCAACTGCTGCATCACCCAGTGGCACTCCGCTCCCTGTTTCAGCCAGCAAAGGCTCCACCACCTCAGCCTAAGGGAGCCGTCTGTCATTCCCATCTTCTGTTGATCCAGATGCTCCTGCTTCTCCTACTTCTCGTCTGTCATTCCGGCAGCAATCAGTCACCAAAGCGATTTCCAA
The DNA here is from genome assembly GCF_029499605.1 of Hyla sarda. NCBI lineage: Eukaryota > Metazoa > Chordata > Amphibia > Anura > Hylidae > Hyla > Hyla sarda. The sequence continues at coordinate 87,551,353 of NC_079198.1, forward strand.
GAGACAGCAGTATGTGCCCACTCATCCAACGGTGCATAAGCTTTATGTGCTCCTGTCCAAGTTGCTGCTGGTGGATTCTGCACCTTTCAGAGAACTGATGGCTTGTGCTGAGCCGAGTTGGAGAGTCCCACCTCTTTTTGAAAAAGTCAGTACTATCCCTGCACAAATATGTAGAACAGAAGGTGGGCCAGTCCTTGAGCCTGTCAGTATGTACCAAAGTGCATGGCAGCGTTGACGTGTGGTGCTGTAATTACGGTCAGGGACAATACATGTCCTTTATGGCCCCCTGGGTGAATGTAATTCCTGCACAGCCACAACACCAACTTGGCCAGGTCACGCCGCTACTTCCTCCATGCTTTCACGCTATTGGTCCTGCAACAATGTCCAACTCTGCCTCCTCATCCTCCACCATTTCCTCAGCCTCCACTGCACGAACAAGTCACAGTTCCCCTCCACCCATACCATGTGTGCTGGGCACAGCGGTGTCACGCTGTTCTTCGCCTGGTTTGCCTTGGTGAATGGAGTCACGCAGGGGAGGGACTGCTCAAAGTGATTTGTCAAGAAATCATATCATGGCTTTCTCTGCGACAACTGAAAATGGAAACCATGGTGACCGACAACGGGAAGAACATCTTGTCTATGCTGTGTCAAGGAAGCCTGAGCCATGCGCCCTGCATGGCACACGTGTTCAATTTGGTTGTCAAGTGGTTCGTAAAGTTTTCCACCCATCTGCAAGACATTGTTACAATGGCAGGGAAACTGCGTGTACTTCAGCCACTCGTATACCGCAAAGCACACCCTCCTTGAGCTGCAGCTTCAGAATGGCATCCCCCAACATATTCTGATATGCGATGTTTCCACCCATTGGAATTCCACCCTCCATATGTTGGACGAACAGAGAAAGGCCATCAACGATTACTTGATGATCCAAGCAGATAGGGGAACTCCCCTGTGTAACTTCGATGTCAACTAGTGGCAGCTCATAGTGACACCTGCTGCTTGCTCAGGCACTTTGAGGAAGCCATATTAATTGTCAGTCACCAGGATTATGGGTTGAACAAAGTAATTCCACTGCTTCATTTCATACAACAGATGTGAAAACGATGGCTGGTCAGGGCACTGGAGACGTGGTGCCACATGGCCACATGAGCCTTGTGGGGGCTGAACTGGAAGAGGAGGAAGAGGGGGACAATGGAACACAGGCAATGTGTAGCAAAACGTGTGTTTTTTATACTCAGCTGAAAAGAGGGGAGGAGCATGAGCAGCCAGAGGAGCTACAGGGAGATGATGAAGATGAGACAGAGGACCTAGACATACCGTAGCAGTATGCAGTGGAGATGGAGGCAGGGAGTTCCTCCAAGTCACTTGCACAAATGGCACGATGCATGCTCACTTGCGTAGTGACTGCCGAATTGTCACCATACGGCAGCGGGATGACTTCTGGCTCTCCACTTTATTGGACGCTCGCTACTGGCACAAAATGGGGGCCTTTTTTACATCCACTGAGAGGGAGGACAAACCAACCTACCACAGAGACATCCTACTTAGTTAGTTGGACAATGCCTATCTGCGTCATTGTCCAACCTCTGTGCTCACGTTTCACTGCCATGGCTACTGGGGAGGAGTGGCAGGAGCAGCCTGAGTCTACAGTTGATGATAAGTAGTTTTCTTCACCCGCATAGTGAAGCAACTCATCAGCAGCAGGTAGACCTTGAGCAGGTCCTGAACCAGCAGGTGATGGCATACTTGGACATGACCCTGCCAACCCTCATTGAAGATCCATTGGACTTCTGGGCAGCCAAACTTGATTTGTGGCCACAACTAGCAGAGTTTGCCCTGGAAATGCTGTCCTGCCCTTCCAGTAGTGTGGCATCAGAGTGGGTGTTTAGTGCAGCAGGGGCCATAGTAATCCCAAGGAGAACTCACCTGTCCACGTAAAATGTGGAGAGACTGACCTTTCTGAAGAAGAATCAGGCATGGATCAGCCAGAATTTCCACCCACCAATGCCTGATGCATCTGACTAGATTATCCATGGTGCAACACCAACACTTTGACAAAATAGATTGGTTTCTTCTGCCTATCTGACTCAGCTACTATTCTGATCCTGCCACCCACTTGATGCCATACATTTGATGACAAGTGCTCCTTTTTTCACCCACCTTTTTCAGCGGGTACTGGTATTGCCACCTACCTACCTACCTGATGCTGCTGCTGCCACTTCCAGGCTCTGTCATTGTGCCACCATATGATCTCCAAATGCTGCTGCCACCTCCAGGCTCGGCAATTGTGATACCATATGGTCTACTCATGCTGCTGCCACCTCCAGGCTCTGTCATTGTGCCGCCCTATGGTCTCGTTATGCTGCTGCCACCTCCAGGATCTGTCATTGTGCCGCTATATTGCCTACATAGGTTGCCGCCACCCCATGCTGTGTCATTGTGTGCAGCAGGCAGGAGCAGCAGAGCACCGATTTCACTGATCAGTGCTTTGCAATGGCAGAGCACTGACCAGTCTATGCAATCAGAAGATTGCATGTTTTAGCCCCCTAAAAAAGTGTAAAAACAAACATTTAATAAAAGTTAATTAACCCCTTCCCTATTCAAAGTTTAAATCACCCACCTTCTCCCATTTTTTAACCACTTAAGGACCTAGGGCGTATGGATATGCCTTGACGTCCTGGTACTTAAGGACCCAGGGCGTATCCATACGCCCGTGGGAATTTCGGTCCCTGCCGCACAACGGGCGGGGACCGGGCCGGGGTGACTGCTGATGTCAATTAGACCAAACCCCCCCCCCCCCCCGTCGGCGATCGGCGCAAATCGCAAGTTAATTCACAATTGCGATTTGCGCCGATTCCGGGTCATACGGGTCTATGGTCTGCTATCCCTGCTATTGGTCTGCTATTGATCGTCAGAGGCGACGACCAATAGCAGACCAGGGGCAGGGGGGTTAACTTTAGTTTTCCCCGTCCTGCCCACCCACAATAGGCGGGGCAGAACTGGGAACCGAAGGGGACCGGGCGCCGACGTCCACTTACCGATCCGGAGGCTGCGGCGACGGTGATCGGCGGGCGGCGTCACGTGGGTCTGAAGAGGACTGCTCCCGGGATCCTACGGAAGCCAGTAAGTTGATCTGGAGGGCTACAGTCTGAGACTGTGGTCTCTAACTGTAGCCCTCCAGATGTTGCATAACTACAACTCCCAGCATGCCCAGACAGCTCTCTGGGCATGCTGGAATATGTAGTTTTGCAACAGCTGGAGGGCTGCAGTTTGAGACCACTATACAGTGGTCTCTAAACTATATCCCTCCAGATCTTGCAGAACTACAACTCCTAGCATGCCCACATAGCTGTTTGTTGTCTGGGCATGCTGGGAGTTGTAGTTTTGCAACATCTGGAGGTCCACAGTTTGGAGATCACTGTGCAGTGGTCTAAAAACTGTAGCTCTCCAGATGTTGCAAAACTGCAAATCCCAGCATGCCCAGAAAGCAAACAGCTGTCTCGGCATGCTGGGAGTTGTAGTTGGGTACCTCCAGCTGTTGCATAACTACATCTCCCAGCATGCCCTTCGGTGATTAGTACATGCATGGAGTTGTAGGTTTGCAACAGCTGGAGGCACACTGGTTGGAAAATACTGAGTTAGGTAACAGAACCTAACTGAAGGTTTTCCAACCAGTGTGCCTCCAGCTGTTGCAAAAGTACAACTCCCAGCATGCACGGTCTGTCAGTACATGCTGGGAGTTGTAGTTTTGAAACAGCTGGAGGTTTGCCTCCCCCATGTGAACGTACAGGGTACATTCACACTGGCGGGTTTACAGTAAATTTCCTGCTTCAAGTTTGGGCTGCGGCAAATTTTTCACCGCAGCGCAAACTCCTAGCGGGAAATTCACAGTAACATGCCAGTGCGAACGTACCCTAAAAACACTACACTAACACATAATAAAGGGTAAAACACTACATATACACCCCCTTACACTGTCCCCCCAATAAAAATTAAAAACGTCTTGTACGGCAGTGTTTCCAAAACGGAGACTCCAGCTGTTGCAAAACAACAAATCCCAGCATTTCTGGACAGCAACTGACTGTCCAGGCATGCTGGGAGTTTAGCAACAGCTGGAGGCACCCTGTTTGGGAATTACTGGTGTAGAATACCCCTATGTCCACCCCTATGCAATCCCTAATGTAGTCCTCAAATGCGCATGGCGCTCTCTCACTTCGGAGCCCTGTCATATTTCAAGGAAACAGTTTAGGGCCATATATGGGGTATCGCCGTACTTGGGAGAAATTGCACTACAAATTTTGGGGGTCTTTTTTTCCTTTTTTTTTCTTTTTGATTTTACAGCAGTTCTGACAAACGCAAAATAAATAAATACCCACATGTGACCCCATTTTGGAAACTACACCCCTCACCGAACGTGACAAGGGGTATAGTGAGCCTGAACACCCCACAGGTGTTTGACGAATTTTCATTAAAAATGCTGGTGTTACCCAAAAGTTTTCATTTTCACAAGGGAAAATAGGAAAAAAGCCCCCCCAAATTTGTAACCCCATCTCTTCTGGTAAGAACATACCCCATATGTGAATTTAAAGTGCTCTGCGGGCGAACTACAATGCTCAGAAGAGAAGGAAACTACACCCCTCACGTAATGTAATAAGGGGTACATTGAGAATTTACGCCCCACAGGTGTCTGACAGATTTTTGGAACAGTGGTCCGTAAAAATGAAAAATGAAATTTTTCATTTGCACAGCCCACTGTTCCGAAGATCTGTGGGGTGTAAATACTCACTGCACCCCTTATTAAATTCTGTGAGGGGTGTAGTTTCCAAAATGGGGTCACATGTGGGGCGGTCCACTGTTCTGGCACCACGGGGGGCTTTGTAAACGCACATGGCCCCTGACTACCATTCCATACAAATTCTCTTTCCTAAAGCTCAATGGTGCTCCTCCTCTTCTGAGCATTTTACGTCCTAACATGGGGTATTTCCATACTCAGAAGAAATGGGGTTACAAATTTTGGGGATAATTTTCTCCTATTACCCCTTGTAAAAATGTAAAATGTAGGGGAAAAACTGCATTTAAGTAAAAAATATTTTATTTTTCATTTACACATCCAATTTTAACGAAAAGTCGTCATACACCTGTGGGGTGTTAAGGCTCAGCGGACCCCTTGTTACGTTCCTTGAGGAGTGTAGTTTCCAAAATATTATGCCATGTGGGTATTTTTTGCTGTTCTGGCACCACAGGGACTTCCTAAATGCGACATGCCCCCAAAAAACCATTTCAGCAAAAGTTTCTTTCAAAAAGCCAAATGTGACTCCTTCTCTTCTGAGCATTGTAGTTCGCCCGCAAAGCATTTTATGTCCTAACATGGGGTATTTCCATACTCAGAAGAGATGGGGTTACAAATTTGGGGGGGCATTTTCTCCCATTACCCTTTGTAAAAATGGTAAATTTGGGGGGGAAACTGCACTTTAGTGTGATTTTTTTTTTTTGCATTTACACATCCGATTTTAACGAAAAGTTGCCAAACACCTGTGGGGTGTTAAGGCTAACTGGACCCCTTGTTACGTGCCTGGAGGGGTGTAGTTTCCAAAATGGTATGCCATGTGGTGTTTTCTGCTGTTCTGGCACCATAGGGGCTTTCTAAATGTGACATGCCCCCCAAAAACCATTTCAGAAAAAGTCACTCTCTAAAATCCCATTGTCGCTCCTTCCCTTCTGTGCCCTCTACTGCGCCCGCCGAATACTTGACATACACATATGAGGTATTTCCTTACTCTAGAGAAATTGGGTTACAAATTTTGGGGGCTTTTTCTCCTATTACCACTTGTAAAAATTCAAAAACTGGGTCTACAAGAACATGCGAGTGTAAAAAAGGAAGATTTTGAATTTTCTCCTTCACTTTGCTGCTATTCCTGTGAAACACCTAAAGGGTTAACACACTTACTGAATGTCATTTTGAATACTTTGAGGGGTGCAGTTTTTATAATGGGGTCATTTGTGGGGTATTTTTTAATATGAAGGCCCTTCAAATCCACTTCAAAACTGAACTGGTCCCTGAACAATTCCGATTTTTAAAATGTTGTGAAAAATTTGAAAATTGCTGCTGAACTTTGAAGCACTCTGATGTCTTCCAAAAGTAAAAACATGTAAACTTTATGATGCAAACATAAAGTAGACATATTTTATATGTGAATCAATGTATAATTTATTTGGAATATCCATTTTCCTTATAAGCAGAGAGCTTCAAAGTTAAAAAAAAATGCAAAATTTTCAATTTTTTCATCAAATTTTGGAATTTTTCATCAAGAAATGATGCAAGTAGCGACAAAATTTTACCACTAACATAAAGTAGAATATGTCACAAAAAAACTAATCTCGGAATCCGAATGAAAGGTAAAAGCATCCCAAAGTTATTAATGCTTGAAGTGACAGTGGCCAGATGTTCAAAAAATGGCCGGGTCCTTAAGGTATATTTGGGCTGGGTCCTTAAGGGGTTACATAAAATAATGTAATAAAGAATAAAAATAATCATATATGGTACCGCCACGTGTGTAAATGTCAACGGTTGATGGCGTACACGTAAAAAGAATCTCAAAGTTCAAAATTGTGCATTTTTGGTCACTTCATATACCATAAAAATATTAATAATAAGCGATCAAAAAGTCCCATTAAAACAAACATGGTGCTGATAAAAACTACAGATGATGACGCAAAAAATGAGCCCTCAGACCACCCTGTATGGACCTACATAATAAAGATAAGGTGTAATTTTTATGAAATATTGCCCCCAAAAGTTACAAAATGGCATTTTTGTTATTTATTTCAGCCCACAAAACAAATATTTTTTTTTTTTTTTGGTTTCCCCGCAGGTATATTCTAAAATAGGGTCTGTAGGTGCAAAATTTTAAGTGTTAGGATTTTTAGAAAGGAAGGAGGAAAAAGCGAAAAAGCAAGCTGAGTCCATAAGGTGTAAATAGGTTGAGTCCCTAAGGGGTTAAGCTGCTCGTCATCATATATTAGCTCTGGAATTACCACAAGAATCCAAGGAAACAGGTTGGAGCGATACAAATAAACCATAGCTGATTAAATGACACATTTGAAATGTCATACGCAGTTTCACTGTACCAGCCGTGTTTACTTGCATGTGTATGGCTTAATATTTTAGACAAGCATATGATACTAGCAGGCTCTACCCAGTAGCCCTTTCGGGTCAGGCCTGCACCACTGAGATGGAGGACAAACTGACACACTACTTTGTCATTGTGTCGCTCTGTGGCCTACATAGGCTGCTGCCATCTCCAGACTGTGTCATTGTGCCGCCATGTGATCTCATGCTGGTGGTGGCAGATTTAACTCGTTAATCTCTTTAAACTCTTCAAATTACACTTCTTTGATCTCTTCAATTGTGACGCCATATGGTCTCCCGAACCCTGTTGCCACATCCAGACTTGATAGTGATGCCTGTAATCTGCATGTCATACTGAATAACAGTATTCTTTCACTACCCCAGCACACTCCCTAAGCGTGTTACGGAAATGCAAAATGTTCTACACCCCTATTGAGGCTCTCTGCAGCCCGGAAATAGACATCTTTAAAAGTGATTCACCACAAATTTATTCGGATTGAACCAATTTTTTCAGAAAATTCGGTGAATCATCTGAATCGAATTTTTAATTTTTTTCCCCCATCTCTAATAGTGTCCTTACAACCTGGTGTATCTTGAAATCCTAAGCTATGGTTGTTATGACCATTCAGGAATCTCTAGGGGATATAGCACTGTATGTGCAAAAGTAACAATGTCATTGCAGGGCAAGAGGGGGAGAGGTCAAATTAAACAACACTGAAAAAAGGAAGAGTGTTACAATGGGGAAAGACACCATGACAGCCGCAACTGAGGGGGAACAAGGAAGGTAATATAGGATCTTTTTCTATTAAAGGTGGAACCAGAGCACAGTTAGATAAAAAATAATAAGATTAATTATCCGCAATAACGTTATAAATTCTCCGTAAGTCCATTCATAGTATCTCAAGTATCAAGTTTAAATCAAGACCTTTTGGGAACACTGCATAATGTATTACCCCTTTATAAATTTCCTGAGTTAGCAAATCATCCTTGCTCTGTTCCACTATTGTTCTAGACTTTTGTCTTGCTTTACAGCATTTATTAAGGGAATTACTCTACCACATGATCTTTCATTTGGTCATGTACCGATGCAGATTAATGCCAGGCAATACAGTTGCTAAAGCTACAAAGGCAGGTATTGCACATATCATCCATCGTTCCTATACTATTGATAGGTACCATGCTTGATACTTGATGCATTATATAGTGCCTTGCCTTGGCAACTGAACTGTCTATTGTTCTGTTGCATCGCTCCATGCTCGATGTCAAATTTAACAGGATAGGATGTCTGGAGGGGATCTTTAACTGAATGTGGTCATACACTTACGGAGTAGCTCTCATTAACTTGATAAATTTTATAATCCTCCAAGTTCACTGTCCACATCATAATAAACCACCCCCTGCTTTTATTTTTATAATTTTTTAGCTTTCTACCTTGATATTGCTCTGTATTTTCTGCACAACCTCAGGTTCAGGTTCACAGACTGGGACTGGGTGTTACCCAGCAGGTGTGACATCATCTGAAGCCATACAGGGGAGAACTTCCTCCCTTACTCTGCAACCAACAGCAAACAGTAGTTAAGTGTGAGAGGAGCTGGAAAAGGCTGGACACCCCCCCCCTCCCCCAGAACTCCAGACTGCATTTCCTGTGTTTGTACTTCCAGGCCAGCAGGAGTCCAAAGTCTATTCAATATATGAAGGGAAATGTGTTCTGGACAAGTAGGAAGACAACTTGTAGCAGCTTTTTTAACCTGTTGGTGACAAATGGCGTACAGGTGCGCCCTTGCTCCCTGGTACTTAAGGACCAAGGGCGTACCTGTATGCCCTCGGCATTTCCAATCACCGCCTGTGATTTGCAGCGATTCCAGTTCCTGCCACTCGCAGGGTAGGGATCGGAGTGGGATGCCTGCTGAAATCATTTAGCAGGCATCCCGTAACACCGCCATATTGACTATCGTTGCAAATCGCTGGTCAATTTCCGCGTTATTCGGGTCTCTGGAGACCTGATGACCCAAAAGTGGAAGGTGATCTGGTGACGTTAAACAGTCACCAGATCATCCAGCTGCCTTAGCTGTGTGAGGCAGCAGTGATGCTTCTCCCACAGCTATTTAATTGGACGGTCCTGTACGACTGTCCAATCAAATGTATTGGCAGGAGTGGCACCCCTCCAGGTCTCCTCAAACCTCTGCTCTGCCCAACAACAGCTTGTATTTGGTGAGCAGAGATTGTGAGGAGATTAGAAGTAACATCCTCCCGTACTGTGCCATCCAGATCCCCCCTTGTCCCCTTGTCTTGTCAGGGAAAGATTTTGTCAGGCAGGGACAGAGATAATTTGGCGTGCCCCAGCCCTTAAAGCATTTTTTCCCCCTTACTCGCTAACTTTGGCTGGACCCTCTTCCCTATAAAGAGCGTCCGGGGTGCAGTGTTTTTTTGGGTTAATAAGTGGTTTTTTTTTCATTCTTTTTTAGCACCTTTTTGGGGGATTTGCGGGCCGTGCCACCAGCATCAGGTTTGTTCTGTGTGGATGGACCATACCCCTGTTTGCGCCTGCCCTGACCACTGGCAGTAATATTTAACTGATCAGCATTTTTTTAGGGTTCAGGCAGATGCTTTTTTTTATTCCCCCCCCCCCTTTTGTGGTGTCTTCTGCACCGCCTGCCACCAGTAAACCCTAATCAGTGGTGCACACAACTGATTAGGTATACTCTTTTTGGCACAGGTTTTTTTGAGCTAGAAGTACACACTTAGTTTTTTTCTTTTCCCTTTTTTTTCTCTTTTTTTATTTTTTTATTTCTTGTTAGTGGGTTTGTTTAGGTTTGAAGTAGAACCACCCCTACACATATACACAAAGTAAAACACACACACACCCTCCTATAAGTGTTAGTCAATGGCTTGCAGGGCTTTTCAGTGGAGGAGGCATATGCCATACTTGTCTCCGACACTGAAAATTTATGGAGGCCTACGTCCCCAAAATGGAGCTCTTCTTTTACGTAAATATATCCCAACTGAGCAGGCAAAATATGGTGTGAAAATATATAAACTCTGTGAGAGTACCTCAGGGTACACTTGCAAGTTTACAATATATGAGAATAAGATTCCCTTGTTGAACCGCCAGAATGTCCCCCCATTCTGGGTGTCAGCAGCAAGCTTGTGTGGGACCTTTTGCACCCACTACTAGATAATGGTCACCACCTTTACGTGGATAACTTTTATACTAGTATCCCTCTCTTGAAATCCTTCGCTGACAGATCTACGTCCGCTTGTGGGACCGTGCGAAAAAATCAGATGGGCCTCCCGACCTATCCCCTCCAGGCGCCAATCCCCACGGGTGAGTCCCCAGCCGTTACACATGAAAACCTGTTGCTGGTCAGGTATAAAGACAGGAGGGATGTCCTTATGATCACCACAATTCAAGCCTGCTTGTATTGTGGACTACAATCAATATATGGGGGGAGTTGATCTGTCTGATCAAGTCCTCAAGCCATATAATGCCATGTGCAAAACCGGGGCATGATACAAAACAGTTGTGATCTACATGGTCCAGGTTGCAATGTACAACGCATATGTACTATACCGGAGCGCTGGCAACATTGGGAGATTTCTACAGTTCCAGTAGGAAAGAAAAAATGCAGAGTATGTTGCAGGAGGGGGATATGGAAGGACACCACCACTCAATGTGTGTCGCATTGAGTGGTGGTGTCCTTCCATATCCCCCTCCTGCAACATACTCTACCCCGGTCATCCAGGTCTCTGCATTAAAAATTGCTTCAGGGAATATCACACTGCCAAGGAGCGCTACATTTTAAAATCATCTTTCCCCATTTTAATATATTGATTAGACCCTAATATACCTGTCCACAATACATTGTCCTCCAAATTTTTAACCCCCAAAAAATCCAAAAACCATTTACTTAATAGCCCTGATAAGACCTCTGGTGGTATAAGGTCTTGTGTCAGAGTCATTTGGGGTTATCAAGTTGCCTCAAATGCGCAGTGCTCTCTCCCCAACGGAGCAGGGTGTGCATTTGAGGTGACAGAATAGGGACCGCCATGTACACCACATTCCCAGAATGATGATTCAAAGCATAGGGTTTGGGGCGGGCACAATTTTTACTTTTGGCTATACTCTGGGTCATCATTATGCGTACCCAATTGGCATATTATTAGGAAAATTGCAATTTTCTTTTTTCAAAAAACTACACTTCATCCATTCCGGGAAAATAAATCTGAATATATTTCCTCTGAATATATTTAACTGTCAGTTACTGATATGTCTATGCTCGGAGTCATCATGCTGACTACACAGATGGCATATCAGTTGGAAAATTGCAATTTTCCTTTTTCCTAAATTACACTTTATCCATAAAGATTCCTCAGGTGGTGTAGTTTCTGTAATGGATCACATGTGTGTGTTTCTTCTTTTATTTTCCATGTAACACCAGCTAATGAAATGTCATAGCCCTCAAATGCGAACATAGCTCTATGAGTCTTGAGCCCTGTTATGTGCCCGCACAGTAGGTTACTTCCACAAAACTTTTTGGGGCCTTTTTCTCCTATTAGCCCTTGTGAATTAGCAAAATTTTAGGTAACACCAGCATTTAAATAAAAAAATATATATTTTTTTTTTCAATTTTACAACCCACCGTTCCATGGGTGTAAAATGTGAGGTGTAAGTACTCAGTGTAAAGCTTATTACATTCCTTAAGAGGTGTTTCCAAAATGTGGGGGTTTCCGCTGTTCTGGCGATACATGGACATTCTCGGAATCAAATTCATAAGTAAAAGCATCCCAGAGTTATTAATGCACAAAGTTACAGTGGTCAGATTTACAAAGTGCTCAGTACTCTCTGCTGACACCTCTGTCCATGTCAGGAACTGTCTAGAGTCAATGCAAATCCTAATAGCAAAACCTATCCTGCTCTGGAAAATTCCTGACATCGACAGAGGTGTCAGCGGAGAGCACTGTGGTCAGACTGGAAAGAATTCCAGAAAGAAATGCAACTTCCTGTGGAGCATACAGCAGCTGATAAGTACTGGAAAGGTTAAGATTTTTAAACAGAAGGAATTGGCAAATTTGTTTAACTTTCTGGCACCAGTTGATTTAAAAAAATTGTTTCCCACTGGAGTACCCCTTTAAGGTTAAAATTGGCTTCGTCCCCAATGGGTTAAACACAAATAAAAAATAGAAAACAACATTTTTATTTTTAAACAAAGTATATTAGAAAGATTTTTTTTTATTTACCATAAGGAGTGCAATAGCAAAAATTTATTTTAAAGAGAGTGCCCTTTTTTTTTTTTTTTTTTTTTTTTTATCAACTGGTGCCAGAAAGTTAAACAGATTTTTAAATTATTTCTATTAAAAATTCTTAATCCTTCCAGTACCACAGTGCTCTCTGCTGACACCTCTGTCCATTTTTAGGAACTGTGTCCAGAGCAGCATATGTTTGCTATGGGGATTTTCTCCTGCTCTGGACAATTCCTGACATGGACAGAGGTGTCAGCAGAGAGCATTGTGGTCATGACAGAAAATAAATCCAAAAAGAAAAGAATTTCCTCTTAGTATACAGCAGCTGATAAGCACTGGAAGGATTAAAGTTTTTTTTAATAGAAGTCATTTACAAATCTGTTTAACTTTCCGGCATCAGTTGATTAAAAAAAAAAAAAAAAAGGTTTTCCACCGGACTACCCCTTTAAGATAACTGTTTTGCTGGTCTTCTGGCAGTAGCTTATCTCCTACAAGAAAAAAGGATTTGGAATTTTGAATTCCTCCATGCCTAATCCATTCCAACATTTCCAATTTCCCAACATCTACCATTAGAGAGAGTTTGGTGACCCTCCATTAACCCCTTAAGGACGCAGGACATACTCAAACGGCCCCTTTTCCGAGTCCTTAAGGACTCAGGACGTTTGAGTACATCCTGTCAAATCCCGGCCCCCTGCCGCTAGCTGGAGGGGAGCCGGTGCCCGATGCCTGCTGAAATCGTTCAGCAGGCATCGGGGCATTTCGCCCAGGGGGGTCATTATGTCCCCCCATGTCGGCGATGGCCGCAGATCGCTGGACAATTCAGTCCAGCGATCTGCGGTAGATTCCGGGTCAATCGGGTCTCCAGTGACCCGGTGACCCGGAATTACAGGCTGTTCGGGGCCGTCTCTGACAGGCCCGAACAGCCATAGCCAGCAGGGGTGAGGTGGCACTGGTGCCACCTCACGATCGCCCTGATTCGTCGGCCGGCCGACCAATCAGGGCACCTGCTGCGGGTGTCACTCCCGCAACCCGCTCCGCCCCTCTTCCGGAGGACGTGAGCGGGTGCGGGACGTGCACCCCGGGAGCTGGGGACCCGATCCCCGGCGTCAATGTTGGGATTGGGGCCCCAGGAGCAGCGTCGACGACGAGGGACTGACCTGCGCGGCTTGGATCGTTGGAGGTGAGTGACAGCCTCCTGCTGTTGCTTAGCAACAGCTCCCAGCATGCAAAAGGGGCATGCTGGGAGCTGTAGTTATGCAATAGCAGGAGGCAGACCACCACAACTCCCACAACTTATAGTTTTGCAACAGCTGGAGGCACATTTCTTCTATGGGAAAGTGTACCTTCAGCTGTTGTGTAACTACAACTCCCAGCTTGCACAAACAGCTAAAGTGCATGCTGGGAGTTGTGGTTGTGCATCTGCTGGTTGAATAACTACAACTCCCAGCATGCCCGTTGGCTGTCGGTGACTGCTGAGAGTTGTAGTTTTGCAACAGCTGAAGGCACACTGAGTTATGTAGCAAACCAGTGTGTCTTCAGCTGTTGCATAACTACAATCCCCAGCATCCCCAGCCAAAGTAGTATGCCTCCAGTTGTTGCATAACTACAAGACCCAGAATGCCCTTCCGCTGTCCATACATGCTGGGGATTGTAGTTTTTGCAACAGCTGAAGGCACACTGGTTGCAAAACACTGAGATTTTTACCAAACTCGGTGTTTCACAACCAGTGTGCATCCAGCTGTTGCAAAACTACAACTCCCAGCATGCACTGATAGACCGTACATGCTGGGAGTTGTAGTTTTGCAACAGCTGGATGTTCCCCCTCAATGTGAACATACAGGGTACACTCACATGGGTGGAGGTTTACAGTAAGTATCCGGCTGCAAGTTTGAGCTGTGGCAAATTTTCTGCCGCAGCTCAATCTGCCAGCGAGAAACTACTGTGAACCCCCGCCTGTGTGACTGTACCCTAAAAACACTACACTACACTAACACAAAATAAAATAAAAAGTAAAAAACACTTCATATACACATACCCCTACACAGCCCCCCTCCCCTCCCAAATAAAAATGAAAAATGTCTGGTACGCCACGGTTTCCAAAATGGAGCCTTCAGCTGTTGCAAAACAACTACTCCCAGTATTACCAGATAGCCACTGACTGTCCAGGCATGCTGGGAGTTTTGCAACAGTTCGAGGCACCCTGTTTGGGAATCACTGGCGTAGAATACCCCCATGTCCACCCCTATGCAAGTCCCTTATTTAGGCCTCAAATGCACATGGCGCTCTCACTTTGGAGCCCTGTCGTATTTCAAGGCAACAGTTTAGGGTCACATATGGGGTATCGCCGTACTCGGGAGAAATTGTGTTACAAATTTTGGGGGGTATTTTCTACTTTTACCCTTTTTAAAAATGTTTAATTTTTTGGAAAAGAGGCATTATAGCTAAAAAAAAACTTTTTTTTTTACATATGCAAAAGTCGTGAAACACCTGTGGGGTATTAAGGTTCACTTAACCCCTTGTTACGTTCCCTGAGGGGTCTAGTTTCCAAAATAGTATGCCATGTGTTTTTTTTTTTTGCTGTTCTGGCACCAAAGGGGCTTCCTAAATGTGGCATGCCCCCAGAGCAAAATTTGCTTTCAAAAAGCCAAATGTGACTCCTTCTCTTCTGAGACCTGTAGTGCGCCATCAGAGCACTTTTCACCCCCATATGGGGTGTTTTCTGAATCGGGAGAAATTGGGCTTCAAATTTTGGGGGGTATTTTCTGCTTTAATGCTTTGTAAAAATGTAAATTTTTTGGGAAATCAAGCATTTTAGGTAATTTTTTTTTGTTTTTTTACATATGCAAAAGTTGTGAAACCCCTGTGGGGTATTGTTACGCCGAGCGCTCCGGGTTCCCGCTCCTCCCCGGAGCGCTCGCTACACTCTCGCTCCCGCAGCGCCCCGGTCAGATCCACTGACCGGGTGCGCTGCGATACCGCCTCCAGCCGGGATGCGATTCGCGATGCGGGTGGCGCCCGCTCGCGATGCGCACCCCGGCTCCCGTACCTGACTCGCTCTCCGTCGGTCCTGTCCCGGCGCGCGCGGCCCCGCTCCCTAGGGCGCGCGCGCGCCGGGTCTCTGCGATTTAAAGGGCCACTGCGCCGCTGATTGGCGCAGTGGTTCTAATCAGTGTGTTCACCTGTGCACTCCCTATGTATACCTCACTTCCCCTGCACTCCCTCGCCGGATCTTGTTGCCATTGTGCCAGTGAAAGCGTTCCCTTGTGTGTTCCTAGCCTGTGTTCCAGACCTCCTGCCGTTGCCCCTGACTACGATCCTTGCTGCCTGCCCCGACCTTCTGCTACGTCCGACCTTGCTTCTGTCTACTCCCTTGTACCGCGCCTATCTTCAGCAGTCAGAGAGGTTGAGCCGTTGCTAGTGGATACGACCTGGTCACTACCGCCGCAGCAAGACCATCCCGCTTTGCGGCGGGCTCTGGTGAATACCAGTAGTGACTTAGAACCGGTCCACTAGCACGGTCCACGACAATCCCTCTCTGGCACAGAGGATCCACCTCCTGCCAGCCGGCATCGTGACAGTAGATCCGGCCATGGATCCCGCTGAAGTTCCTCTGCCAGTTGTCGCCGACCTCACCACGGTGGTCGCCCAGCAGTCACAACAGATAGCGCAACAAGGCCACCAGCTGTCTCAACTGACCGTGATGCTACAGCAGCTACTACCACAGCTTCAGCAATCATCTCCTCCGCCAGCTCCTGCACCTCCTCCGCAGCGAGTGGCCGCCTCAGGCCTACGACTATCCTTGCCGGATAAATTTGATGGGGACTCTAAGTTTTGCCGTGGCTTTCTTTCACAATGTTCCCTGCACTTGGAGATGATGTCGGACCAGTTTCCTACTGAAAGGTCTAAGGTGGCTTTCGTAGTCAGCCTTCTGTCTGGAAAAGCTCTGTCATGGGCCACACCGCTCTGGGACCGCAATGACCCCGTCACTGCCTCTGTACACTCCTTCTTCTCGGAAATTCGAAGTGGCTTTGAGGAACCTGCCCGAGCCTCTTCTGCTGAGACTGCCCTGCTGAACCTGGTCCAGGGTAATTCTTCCGTTGGCGAGTACGCCGTGCAATTCCGTACTCTTGCTTCAGAACTTTCCTGGAATAATGAGGCCCTCTGCGCGACCTTTAAAAAAGGCCTATCCAGCAACATTAAAGATGTTCTGGCCGCACGAGAAATTCCTGCTAACCTACATGAACTCATTCATCTAGCCACTCGCATTGACATGCGTTTTTCCGAAAGGCGTCAGGAGCTCCGCCAGGATATGGACTTTGTTCGCACGAGGCGTTTTTTCTCCCCGGCTCCTCTCTCCTCTGGTCCTCTGCAATCCGTTCCTGTGCCTTCCGCCGTGGAGGCTATGCAAGTTGACCGGTCTCGCCTGACACCTCAAGAGAGGACACGACGCCGCATGGAGAATCTCTGCCTGTACTGTGCCGGTACCGAACACTTCCTGAAGGATTGTCCTATCCGTCCTCCCCGCCTGGAAAGACGTACGCTGACTCCGCACAAAGGTGAAACAGTCCTTGATGTCAACTCTGCTTCTCCACGTCTTACTGTGCCTGTGCGGATATCTGCCTCTACCTTCTCCTTCTCCACTAAGGCCTTCTTGGACTCCGGATCTGCAGGAAACTTTATTTTGGCCTCTCTCATCAACAGGTTCAACATCCCAGTGACCAGTCTCGCCAGACCTCTCTACATCAATTGCGTTAACAATGAAAGATTGGACTGTGCCGTGCGTTACCGCACGGAACCCCTCCTAATGTGCATCGGACCTCACCACGAAAAAATTGAGTTTTTGGTCCTCTCCAATTGCACTTCCGAAATTCTCCTTGGACTACCCTGGCTTCAACACCATTCCCCAACCCTGGATTGGTCCACAGGGGAGATCAAGAGTTGGGGTCCCTCTTGTTTCAAGGACTGCCTTAAACCGGTTACCAGTACTCCTTGCCGTGACCCTGTGGTTCCCCCTGTAACCGGTCTCCCTAAGGCCTATATGGACTTTGCGGATGTTTTTTGCAAAAAACAAGCTGAGACTCTACCTCCTCACAGGCCTTATGACTGTCCTATTGACCTCCTCCCGGGCACTACTCCACCCCGAGGCAGAATTTATCCTCTCTCTGCCCCAGAGACTCTTGCTATGTCTGAGTACATCCAGGAAAATTTAAAAAAGGTTTTTATCCGCAAATCCTCCTCTCCTGCCGGAGCCGGATTTTTCTTTGTGTCCAAAAAAGATGGCTCCCTACGTCCTTGCATTGACTACCGCGGTCTTAATAAAATCACGGTAAAGAACCGCTACCCTCTACCTCTCATCTCTGAACTCTTTGATCGCCTCCAAGGTGCCCACATCTTTACCAAACTGGACTTAAGAGGTGCTTATAATCTCATCCGCATCAGAGAGGGGGATGAATGGAAAACGGCATTTAACACTAGAGATGGACACTTTGAGTATCTGGTCATGCCCTTTGGCCTGTGCAACGCCCCTGCCGTCTTCCAAGACTTTGTTAATGAAATTTTTCGTGATCTCTTATATTCCTGTGTTGTTGTGTATCTGGACGATATCCTGATTTTTTCTGCCAACCTAGAAGAACACCGCCAGCATGTCCGCATGGTTCTTCAGAGACTTCGTGACAATCAACTTTATGCCAAAATGGAGAAATGTCTGTTTGAATGTCAATCTCTTCCTTTCCTAGGATACTTGGTCTCTGGCCAGGGACTACAAATGGATCCAGACAAACTCTCTGCCGTCTTAGATTGGCCACGCCCCTCCGGACTCCGTGCTATCCAACGTTTTTTGGGGTTCGCCAATTATTACAGACAATTTATTCCACATTTTTCCACCATTGTGGCTCCTATCGTGGCTTTAACCAAAAAGAATGCCAATCCTAAGTCATGGCCTCCTCAAGCGGAAGACGCCTTTAAACAGCTCAAGTCTGCCTTTTCTTCAGCTCCCGTGCTCTCCAGACCTGACCCATCTAAACCCTTCCTATTGGAGGTTGATGCCTCCTCAGTAGGAGCTGGAGCGGTCCTTCTACAAAAAAAATTCTTCCGGGCATGCTGTTACTTGTGGTTTTTTTTCTAAGACCTTCTCTCCGGCGGAGAGGAACTACTCCATCGGGGATCGAGAGCTACTAGCCATTAAATTAGCACTTGAGGAATGGAGGCATCTGCTGGAGGGATCAAGATTTCCAGTTATTATTTACACCGATCACAAGAACCTCTCCTATCTCCAGTCTGCCCAACGGCTGAATCCTCGCCAGGCCAGGTGGTCTCTGTTCTTTGCCCGATTTAATTTTGAAATTCACTTTCGGCCTGCCGATAAGAACATTAGGGCCGATGCTCTCTCTCGTTCCTCGGATGCCTCGGAAGTAGAGCTCTCTCCGCAACACATCATTCCTCCTGAATGCCTGATCTCCACTTCTCCAGCCTCCATCAGGCAAACTCCTCCAGGGAAGACCTTCGTCTCCCCACGCCAACGCCTCGGAATCCTCAAATGGGGTCACTCCTCCCATCTCGCAGGTCATGCGGGCATCAAGAAATCCGTGCAACTCATCTCTCGTTTCTATTGGTGGCCGACTCTGGAGACGGATGTTGTGGATTTTGTGCGAGCCTGCACTGTCTGTGCCCGGGATAAGACTCCTCGCCAGAAGCCCGCTGGTCTTCTTCATCCTCTGCCTGTTCCCGAACAGCCTTGGTCTCTGATTGGTATGGACTTTATTACAGACTTACCCTCATCCCGTGGCAACACTGTTGTTTGGGTGGTCGTTGATCGATTCTCCAAGATGGCACATTTCATCCCTCTTCCTGGTCTTCCTTCTGCGCCTCAGTTGGCAAAACAATTTTTTGTACACATTTTTCGTCTTCACGGGTTGCCCACGCAGATCGTCTCGGATAGAGGCGTCCAATTCGTGTCAAAATTCTGGAGGGCTCTCTGTAAACAACTCAAGATTAAATTAAACTTTTCTTCTGCTTATCATCCTCAATCCAATGGGCAAGTAGAAAGAATTAACCAGGTCCTGGGTGATTATTTACGGCATTTTGTTTCCTCCCGCCAGGATGACTGGGCAGATCTTCTACCATGGGCCGAATTCTCGTATAACTTCAGAGTTTCTGAATCTTCGTCCAAATCCCCATTTTTCGTGGTGTACGGCCGTCACCCTCTTCCCCCCCTCCCTACTCCCTTGCCCTCTGGTGTACCCGCTGTGGATGAAATATCTCGTGATCTTTCCACCATATGGAAAGAGACCCAAAATTCTCTCTTACAGGCTTCATCACGCATGAAGAAGTTTGCTGATAAGA
Organism: Hyla sarda; assembly: GCF_029499605.1. Lineage (NCBI taxonomy): Eukaryota > Metazoa > Chordata > Amphibia > Anura > Hylidae > Hyla > Hyla sarda. Next base: position 87,571,064 of record NC_079198.1, read on the forward strand.
AAAGAAGAGCTCCCCCCATTTTTTCTCCCGGAGACAAGGTATGGCTCTCCGCTAAATATGTCCGCTTCCGTGTTCCCAGCTACAAATTGGGACCACGCTATCTTGGTCCTTTCAAAATTTTGTGCCAGATTAATCCTGTCTCTTATAAACTTCTTCTCCCTCCTTCTCTTCGTATTCCTAATGCCTTTCACGTTTCTCTTCTTAAACCACTCATCATCAACCGTTTCTCTCCTAAACTTATCTCTCCCACTCCTGTCTCCGGTTCTTCAGACATCTTTCCTGTAAAGGAGATACTGGCCTCCAAAAAGGTCAGAGGAAAAACCTTCTTTTTGGTTGACTGGGAGGGCTGTGGTCCTGAAGAGAGATCCTGGGAACCTGAGGACAATATCCTAGGTAAAAATCTGGTCCTCAGGTTCTCAGGCTCCAAGAAGAGGGGGAGACCCAAGGGGGGGGGGGGGTACTGTTACGCCGAGCGCTCCGGGTTCCCGCTCCTCCCCGGAGCGCTCGCTACACTCTCGCTCCCGCAGCGCCCCGGTCAGATCCACTGACCGGGTGCGCTGCGATACCGCCTCCAGCCGGGATGCGATTCGCGATGCGGGTGGCGCCCGCTCGCGATGCGCACCCCGGCTCCCGTACCTGACTCGCTCTCCGTCGGTCCTGTCCCGGCGCGCGCGGCCCCGCTCCCTAGGGCGCGCACGCGCCGGGTCTCTGCGATTTAAAGGGCCACTGCGCCGCTGATTGGCGCAGTGGTTCTAATCAGTGTGTTCACCTGTGCACTCCCTATGTATACCTCACTTCCCCTGCACTCCCTCGCCGGATCTTGTTGCCATTGTGCCAGTGAAAGCGTTCCCTTGTGTGTTCCTAGCCTGTGTTCCAGACCTCCTGCCATTGCCCCTGACTACGATCCTTGCTGCCTGCCCCGACCTTCTGCTACGTCCGACCTTGCTTCTGTCTACTCCCTTGTACCGCGCCTATCTTCAGCAGTCAGAGAGGTTGAGCCGTTGCTAGTGGATACGACCTGGTCACTACCGCCGCAGCAAGACCATCCCGCTTTGCGGCGGGCTCTGGTGAATACCAGTAGTGACTTAGAACCGGTCCACTAGCACGGTCCACGCCAATCCCTCTCTGGCACAGAGGATCCACCTCCTGCCAGCCGGCATCGTGACAGGTATTAAGGTTCACTTTACCCCTTGTTATGTTCCCCAAGGGGTCTAGTTTCCAAAATAGTATGCCATGTGTTTTTTTTTTTTTTTTGCTGTCTTGGCACCATAGGGGCTTCCTAAATGCGGCATGCCCCCAGAGCAAAATTTTCTTCAAAAAAGCCAAATGTGACTCCTTCTCTTCTGAGACCTGTAGTGCGCCAGCCGAGCACTTTTAACCCCCATATGGGGTGTTTTCTGAATCGGTAGAAATTGGGCTTCAAATTTTGGGGGGTATTTTCTGCTATTACTCTTTTTAAAAATGTAAAACATGTAAGGTAAATTTTTTATTTTTTTTTACATATGCAAAAGTCGTGAAACACCTGTGGGGTATTAAGGTTCACTTAACCCCTTGTTACGTTCCCTGAGGGGTCTAGTTTCCAAAATAGTATGCCATGTGTTTTTTTTTTGCTGTTCTGGCACCAAAGGGGCTTCCTAAATGTGGCATGCCCCCAGAACAAAATTTGCTTTCAAAAAGCCAAATGTGACTCCTTCTCTTCTGAGACCTGTAGTGCGCCATCAGAGCACTTTTCACCCCCATATGGGGTGTTTTCTGAATCGGGAGAAATTGGGCTTCAAATTTTGGGGGGTATTTTCTGCTTTAATGCTTTGTAAAAATGTTAATTTTTTGGGAAATCAAGCATTTTAGGTAATTTTTTTTTTTTTTTACATATGCAAAAGTTGTGAAACCCCTGTGGGGTATTAAGGTTCACTTTACCCCTTGTTATGTTCCCCAAGGGGTCTAGTTTCCAAAATAGTATGCCATGTGTTTTTTTTTTGCTGTCTTGGCACCATAGGGGCTTCCTAAATGCGGCATGCCCCCAGAGCAAAATTTTCTTCAGAAAAGCCAAATGTGACTCCTTCTCTTCTGAGACCTGTAGTGCGCCAGCCGAGCACTTTTAACCCCCATATGGGGTGTTTTCTGAATCGGTAGAAATTGGGCTTCAAATTTTGGGGGGGTATTTTCTGCTATTACTCTTTTTAAAAATGTAAAACTTTTGGGAAACCAAGCATGTAAGGTAAATTTTTTATTTTTTTTTACATATGCAAAAGTCGTGAATCACCTGTGGGGTATTAAGGTTTACTTTACCCCTTGTTATGTTCCCTGAGGGGTCAAGTTTCCAAAATGGTATGCCATGTGGGGTTTTTTGCTGTTCTGGCATCATAGGGGCTTCCTAAAGGTGACATGCCCCCCAAAAATAATTTGTCGCTCCTTCCCTTCTGAGCCCTCTACTGCGCCCGCCGAACAATTAATATAGACATATGAGGTATGTGCTTACTCGAGAAAAATTGGGTTTCAAATACAAGTAAAAATTTTCTCCTTTTTACCCCTTGCAAAAATTCAAAAATTGGGTCTACAAAAACATGCGAGTGTAAAAAATGAAGATTGTGAATTTACTCCTTCACTTTGCTGCTATTCCTGTGAAACACCTAAAGGGTTAAAACACTGACTGAATGTCATTTTGAATACTTTGGGGGGGGGTGCAGTTTTTTATAATGGGGTCTTTTATGGGGTATTTCTAATATGAAGACCCTTCAAATCCACTTCAAACCTGAACTGGTCCCTGAAAAAAAGCGAGTTTCAACATTTTGTGAAAAATTGGAAAATTGCTGCTGAACTTTGAAGCCCTCTGATGTCTTCCAAAAGTAAAAACACATCAATTTTATGATGCAAACATAAAGTAGACATATTGTATATGTGAATAAAAAAAATTCATTTGGAATATCCATTTTCCTTACAAGCAGAGAGCTTCAAAGTTAGAAAAATGCAAAATTTTTAAATTTTTCATCAAATTTTGGGATTTTTCACCAAGAACGGATGCAAGTTACCACAAAATTTTACCACTATGTTAAAGTAGAATATGTCACGAAAAAACAATCTCGGAATCAGAATGATAAGTAAAAGCATTCCTGAGTTATTAATGTTTAAAATGACAGTGGTCAGAATTGCAAAAAATGGCCGAGTCCTTAAGGTGAAAAAGGGCTCAGTCCTTAAGGGGTTAATGTTGAATAATTAACTGATCCCAGCAATTTGTATCTAATGTGTATTGGCACTATAAGGCTTAGAAACTAATAGTTCCTTAAATGTTTTTCTGAGACATGTCTTGGCTTTCTGAATGGGATCCTGCTGTACCCCAGAAGTTATTTTGGCAGGACAGAATGTTTTTAAGAGATTAGATCCTGTTCCAGCTCTGATAGCTCTCATTGTGTTTCATAGAGTTCAAAAACCCTTTCCAAGCTAAAAAATTTGGGACCAATATGAACCAATAAAAATCTAATAGTCCAGCAAAAAAAATTTAAAATAAATAAAGAAGGTGTTATAGTCTTAAAAGTCCTAAATATTGTGTATGAACAATGTCAAAGTATGGAAAGTATTTGTTTCAATATTTATCGGTAAAGGTGGATAAATGAACATTCCCATTGACTAAATCATGGCGCATTTTAAATACGCCTTGGTATATATCCCTTCACATCCAGAGGCAGATTAGCCCTAATAGGACATAACTATGTTTATAGCACTTACTTCTGTTAAATAGGATTAGGGACTCATTGCTTGCATTTTGCTGATAATCTGAGTTAAAGGGGTTCTCCGGTGCTTACACATCTTATCCCCTATCCAAAGGATAGGGGATAAGATGCCTGATCGCGGGAGCACCCCGTTTGTAATCAGTCCCCGGAGCGTGTTCGCTCCGGGTCTGATTACGGGCGACTAAAGGGCTGGCGGCGTGTGACGTCATTGCTCCTCCCCCGTATGACGTCATGCTCCGCCCCTCAATGCAAGCCTACGGGAGGGGGCGTGATAGCTGTCACGCCCCCTCCCGTCGGCTTGCATAGAGGGGCGGAGCGTTAAGTCACACGGGGGCGGAGGCGTTATGTCACAAGCCGCCGGCCCTGTAGTTGCCCAATATCAGACCCGGAGCAAACACGCTCCGGGGACTGATTACAATCTGGGTGCCGCGTGCATGATCGTATACTGCTCTACATTACCATGGATATGGAATTGCATACACAGCAGTATTTGCTTTTAGTAGGGGTCACTTATAGTCATAGTCCCCATTGACATTCAGAGAGTATTGTGCAAGTGAAAGACCTAAGAGGCTAAATGTTGCAACCAGTTCTCCCACAATAGATTCAATTACATGGCAAACCTAAGCAACTTAGTTATAGGACGGAGCATGCAACTAATACACTTGGTGGAAAAACAAAACAAGACTAAGCTTTATGTGTAATGTAATAAATGTCACTGATCAACATATGCAAGTTTAAAATGGATGTAATACTAACAATAAAAAAAGGTAAAGCTATATGGAACCTAGTGGCCATCTGCATAGAGTTGCAAATTTTGACAAGTATGATAACACTTTCTTAAGAGTAAGAAAAATGAGTTACTGTGCCTGTCAGTATTATCGCAAATAAAACCAAGCCAGGTGGATCACAAGTATCAGTTTTCCACTCTTAGACAACGCCTCTAGTCTGCTTGATTCCATATTGTCTTTTTGTATTTTAATCCTGCTTTCCTATAATCTGCCTATTGACTACTACAAATTGTGTTAGAGTGTTTGACCCTCTTTCGTGTATTTTACTCTTAGCTAGAACTCTGATTCCTTTTTTTATTTCTCCTTCTGGACTGTCATGTGTAACTAATCTTCTAGTTCAGTTTCTCTGCTCTGTTTGATTACTCTTCAGTCCACCAACCCTGATGTATCCTGCTCCCACCTGGTAAATACTCTGGGGACTATAATCTGTGGATTTTACCACTATAAACCTCCCTGGGGAATAAGTTAGTACTCAACTGATTTTAGCTTCAAGGTTTCATTTTTCCAAATGACATACTAAGGAACATGTGACTTTCACTTTTATGTGGATTTGTTATAGGACACAGTAACTATTGGAGGACTACTGTTGTAGGTCTTTAAATTAAAACTGTCAGATTAAAAAATGTATATGTTGTACATCTTGACAAACATTCATTTTTGTAATATAATTCATCAAATACATAGAAAAAAGAGGCGTATACAGATCCATAATGAAAATTGCAAAATTTTATTAACATATAAATATCACTTCAATCACTTACATACATTTAAAATCAAGTAAAAGACAGGTATAACTTGCAGACACAGCTGCATCTCCATAGCCACAGAGGCACAGAAAATGAGGAGTTGCGTGGGAGGACTGAACTGTTTATATGAGTAAGGCTATAACAGGCAGATTAAGAACACCTACACAAAAGCCCAAGAGGATACATTAGTAACGAGAACAGAATACAGGGGTAGATATAAGTAACCTCAATAGACCTAATGGTCAAGTAAATATCAAAAGTAGGTGTGCATATGATGACTAAATATGCCATAGCAGAACAGTACTTGGCACGAATAATACAATCAATAGTTACCGATAACAGAGTGACACACGTGCACCAGACCACCCTGACCCAACGTTTCACCAATAAGGCTTCTTCCGGGGCGTCCTGTAATATAACAGGTACGTTTTAAGGTGCACTTTAAGGCTGCAGATAAATATTTTACCTTACTACCAGTTTTTGTAACTAAAACAAATATAATTACAAAAAACAAAACAAAAAACAAGCAGTTATGCTTGCAGCGGTAAGCCAAATACTTTTATGCATTATATTTTAATAGATATCCTAGGAAAGCAGAACACCATACAAAATTGTAATGATATCGGGGTACACACTACATCAGGGTCCTGGTCACAGATCCACCACAATGCAGACAATGAATAGGCAGTCCCACTCTCATTAGTGAAAAAATTATGTATTACTTGAAAATTTTAATATTTTTTTAATATTTTTTAAATTATGTAAAAAATTCAAGTATACAAAAGTGACAAGTGCATGATTCAAGTGTCCTTCAATAGTGAATTGCATCCATATCTACATATGGCTCGTGCTTATGCAGTGCATACAACTCTTATGCTAGAAATACTTAAGTATACATAAATATGAACAGGTGTTACAAGATACATGATAAGTATAGTGGGCAGGAATATAGGTACTCACCGGGCCGGTCAGGAAACTGTTAATATGAAGTTATAGATGAAAGTATAATAATGTTAGACGGTTAGCCTGTTGCTGCACAACCTACAGGCGTCTGTTAGCACATGCGTTTAAAGGGAATGAAGCATTCCGGCTCCATCATACAACAAGGCAAAGGTGCACAGCAATCTCCTGTCACTAGCTAATGCACAAAGTGTCACGTGAGTGCCGTGGATAACAAATCCCAGCAACCACCGACATCCACTGCACAGCAAACATTAGTAGTAGCATGGATGCCACATCGGAATCAAGGAGAAATGCACCACATAGAGCAAAGCAAGATTTAGAGCTTAACAGCATGCATATTATAACAGTAAGCCATAATGTATCCATAACATACAAATAAACTTCAATGGACATAGCTGCATCATGTAAATATCTGCCGATTAGATACTCAGTGAGTGCACCTTGAATCCTCGAGCCTTATAAAGATTAAAATAATTCCTTTACCAACATAATTCCAACAGTTAAGCATTACATATTTTGTGTGTAATCTTAAAGTCTACATTAAGGCCATAAGGTTTCAAGGTTTTAAGTTCATAAATCCACCATAATTCTCTGCTTTTTAAAATAGCAAAACGGTTACCACCTCATTTACGTTTGGGAACCTGATCTAGTAACATTAATTTTAGATCTTTATCATTATGACCTGCTTCACATCGGTACGTCCCTTACGTACAGTACCTATGCTGGTTCATTCTCTTTTTTGCATTACAAGTAGTTTTACGACGTATAACAGATGGCACAGGCACCATAACACGTAAATTCAGTGGTCTGAAATACAGGTAAGGTAAGATTTAAAGGGGTACTCTGGCTCCAAGACATCTTATCCCCTATCCAAATGATAGGGGATAAGATGTCTGATTGCAGGGGTCCCGCCGCTGAGGACCCCCGCAATCTAGCATGCAGCACCCACCTGTGAGTACTGCCGGAAGCTCAGGAGGTTCTCCATCTTTTGCCTCCCAACCACAGGGACATATTATAGTGATGTCTTGACTCCACCCCTGTGTGATGTCACACCCATCCCCCTCAATGCAAGTCTTTGGGAGGGGGCATGACGTCACTATAATCCTTCCCTGTGGTCGGGAGGCAAAAGACTGAGAACCTCCAGTGCTTTTGGCAGTACTTACAGGTGGGTGCTGCATGCCAGATTGCGGGGGTCCCCAGCGGCGGGACCCCTGCGATCAGACATCTTATCCCCTATCCTATGGATAGGGGATAAGATGTCTTGGGGCTGTAGTACCCCTTTAATTTGATAGCTTTTGTTAGTTGGGAGGTATACAAATGTTTTGCTCTTACTCATAAAGGGACAATTAACACAAGAGCGACAAGGAAACGAGCTTAAATTGATACTAGAAATGTAAGTTTGATGATATTTTTTCTGGGAGACGTCAGATTTGACCAATTTATTATGTAAATTTGTTCCTGTTCTTGTAGGGCCATGAAACCGTAATGGCCTGAATTTCTTTCTGTTTGTAATTTCTTAAAAACCTCAATAAAAATCATTTAAACCTAACGGACATAAGGGAAGGATTCGAAAATTCTATAATCTGTTTGAGACCATCTTTCAGGATGTGCCAATGTTTCCTCACAAAAGAGGTGATTTCATGGGATGCTTCAGAGTAATTTGAAACAAAAGCTATTTGTGATGTATTGTTTGTTGTACGTTGATTTTGCAAAAATGTATGCCTATCAACCTGTGTTACTTTAAATTTACACTCTAGCACCAATTTCTTTGGATAACCCCTAGAAATAAAATGATGCAACATTTTATTTAGAGCTGGTCCTACATTTTGTTCCACATTAATAGTGCATTTAGCTCCGATCAAATTGGAGTGTAGAATAGTGTTGCTCGCGAATATTCGCAATGCGAATTTTATTCGCGAATATCGCATATTCGCGAATTCGCGAATATTCGCGAATATAGCACTATATATTCGTAATTACGAATATTCGTTTTTTTGTTTTTTTTTTTCCCACAGTACACATCACAGTGATCACCCCTCTCTGCTTCCAGCTTGTGTGGTGTAAAGAAGGCTCTAATACTACTGTGTGAGACTGGTGCGCGCATTTTCGCATATGCAAAAATTTGCATATGCTAATTTTCGTGTTTGCGAATTTTCGCTTATGTTAATTTCTGTATATGCTAATTTTCGCATATGTAACTTTTCGCATACGCGAATTTTCGCATATACGAAAATAAATCGAGAATGTTATGAATATGCGAATATTCGCGAATATATGACGAATATTCGTCCATATATTCGCGAATATTCGCGAATTCGAATATGGCCTATGCCGCTCAACACTAGTGTAGAATTGCAATCGGTAGGTTTTGTGTAGATATTCTTTTCTAGATGCTGTCCGGATGCACAAATGCACAAAAGTAGAAGGAAAAGTGAGTGTGAATTGAATGCCATCAACCATAAAGTTCAAGAATGAATGAAACTGATGTAACATGCATTTTTATCTAATTGCACTTTAATTATGTAATTGTTTGATTGGCCCTGCTTGGCCATATATACCAACCAGTTGTATCATTCTATGCTTGAAAATGGCTGGGTAAGCGGGCTGAAACGCCTTAATTGCCTTGCACATTTGTGTGAATAAAAGACAATACTTTTTTTCCGCAATCTGGCATGCAGCACCCACCTGTAAGTACTGCCAGTAGCGCTGGAGGTTCTCAGTCTTTGGCCTCCCGACCACGGGGAAGGATTATCGTGACATCATGCCCCCTCCCAAAGACTCGCACTATCAGTAGCAGTGGATAGTGCGGGAGAAAATATCTGACGGTTTTCCTTTAATAACTCTGGGATGCTTTTACTTATGAAGTTGATTCTGAGATTGTTTTTTCATGGCATATTCTACTTTAACATAGTGGTAAATTTCTGCCAATGCTTGCATCATTTCTTGGTGAAAAATTTCAAAAATGTCATGAAAAATTTGGAAATGTTGCATTTTTCTAACTTTGAAACTCTCTGCTTGTAAGGAAAATAGACATTCCAATTTTTTTTATATTGACTCACATATACAATATGTCTAATTTATATTTGCATCATAAAGTTGAAATCTTTTTACTTTTGGAAGGCCGCAGAGGGCTTCAAAGTTCAGCAGCAATTTTAAAATTTTTCACAAATTTTCAAAATCTGAATTTTTCAGGGATCAGTTCAGTTTTGAAGTAGATTTAAGGGGCCATCATATTTTAAAATACCTCATAAATGACCCCATTAAAGAAAATGTACCCCGCAAAGTATTAAAAATGACATTCATAAAGTTTGTTAACCCTTTAGGTGTTTCACAGGAATAGCAGCAAAGTGAAGTTGAAAATTCTAAATCTTCATTTTTTACACTCGCATGGTCTTGTAGACCCAGTTTTTTAATTTTTACAAGGGGTAATAGGAGAAAAAGCCCCCCAAAATTTGCAACCCAATTTCTCTCGAGTAAGGAAATACCTTGTATGTGTATGTAAAGTGTTCGGCGGGCGCAGTAAAGGGCTGGGAATGGAAAGAGCCACAATGGGATTTTGGAGAGGGATTTTTGCTGAAATGGTTTTTGGGGGACATGTCAAATTTAGGAAGATCCTATGGTGCAAGAACAGTAAAAAAAAAATAACCCACATGGCATACTATTTTGGAAACTACACCCTCAAGGAACATAACAAGGGGTACAGTGAGCCTTAACACCCCACAGGTGTTTGATGACTTTTTGTTAAAGTCTGACAAAAATGCATTTTTTTCCCCAAATTTTACATTTTTACAAGGAATAATAGGAGAAAATGCCCCCCCAAATTTGTAATCCCATTTTTTTAAAGTATAGAAATACCCCATGTGTGGATGTCAAGTGCTCTGCTGGCGCACTACAATGCTTAGAGGAGAAGGAGCGCCATTGAGCTTTTGAAGAGAGAATTTGTTTGGAATGGAAGTCGGGGGCCATGTGCGTTTACAAAGCCCCCTGTGGTGCCCGAACAATGTGGCGTTTGACAGATCTTTGGAATAGTGGGCTGTGCAAATGAAAAATTTCATTTTTCATTTTTCACGGACCACTGTTCCAAAAAATCTGTCAGACACCTGTGGGGTGTAAATGCTCACTGCACCCCTTATTACATTACATGAGGGGTGTAGTTTCCAAAATGGGGTCACATGTGGGGGGGGGGGGTCCATTGTTCTGGCACTATGGGGGCTTTGTAAACACACGTGGCCTGCAATTCCGGACAAATTTTCTCTCCAAAAGCCCAATGATGCTCCTTATCTCCTGAGCATTGTAGTGCGCCAGCAGAGCACTTTACATCCACATATGGGGTATGTTCTTACTCAGAAGAAATGAGGTTACAAATTTTGAGGGGCTTTTTTCCTATTTTCCCTTGTGAAAATGAAAAATTTAGGGTAACACCAGCATTTTAGTAAAAAAAAAATAAAATCATTTTTCCATCAAACTTTAATGAAAATTCATCAAACATCTGTGGGGTGTTAAGGCTCACTATCCCCCTTGTTACATTTCGTGAGGGGTGTAGTTTCCAAAATGGGTATTTTATCTCATAGACCAACTTATTAGGTGGCCCAAAAAAAACCTTTTTAATCCCACACCACTTAAAATCGTATACTTTATTATTAAACTCACACACCAAGTGACTTAAAAGCACAGGAATAGCCCTACATTTCATATGTCTGTATTGAATGCCTGTTATACAAGCCGCCAGACTTGCAGTGTTTATGTCATATGAGTACACAATCCCAGCGTCTGCAGTACGCTAGGACATGTCTGGCTATCCTGCTGTTTAAAACTTGTAAGTTCAGGTCCCCCTCAACAGTTTTGCCACGTCCGTGGGTTTGTCAAGAGGTCCAGGATAGTTTCCAAAATGGGGACACATGTGGGTATTTATTGTTTTGAGTTTATGTCAGAACCGCTGTAAAATCAGCCACCCCTGTGCAAACCACCAATTTAGGTCTCAAATGTACATAGTGTACTCTCACTCTAGAGCCTTGTGGGTCCGTAGACATTTTACACCCACATATGGGGTATTTCTGTACTCATGAGAAATTGTGTTACAAATTTATGGGGTCTTTTTTTCCTTTTACCTCTTGTGAAAATAAAAAGTATGGGGCAACACCAGCATGTTAGTGTAATATTTTTTTTTTTTATATACTAACAGGCTGGTGTAGAACCCAACTTTTCCTTTTCATAAGGGGTAAAAGGAGAAAAAGACCCCCAAAATTTCTAGTGCAATTGCTCCCGAGTATGGAAATACCCCATATGCGGCACTTAACTGTTTCCTTGAAATACGACAGGGCTCCGAACATAGAGAGCACGATGCGCATTTGAGGACTAAATTAGGGATTGCATCGGGGTGGACACAGGGGTATTCTATGCCAGTGATTCCCAAACAGGGTGCCTCCAGCTGTTGCTAAACTCCCAGCATGGACAGTCAGTGGCTGTCCGGAAATGTTGGGAGTTGTTGTTTTGCAACAGCTGGAGGCTCCTTTTTGGAAACACTGCCATACCATTTATTTTGTGTTAATGTAATGTAGTGTAGTATTTTTTAGGGCACATTTGCACTGGCAGGGGTTTACGGTGAGTTTCCCATTAGGAGTTTGCGCCGCAGCTCAAACTTGAAGCAGGAAACTCACTGTAAACCCGCCTGTGTGAATGTACCCTGTAAATTCACATGGGGGCAAACCTCCAGTTGTTTCAAAACTACAGCTCCTAGCATATACTGACAGACCGTGCATGCTGGGAGTTGTACTTTTGCAACAGCTGGAGGCACACTGGTTGGAAAACCTTCAGTTAGATTCTGTTACCTAACTCAATATTTTCCAACCAGTGTGCCTCCAGCTGTTGCAAACCTACAACTCCCAGCATGTACTGATTGCCGAAGGGCATGCTGGGAGATGTAGTTATGCAACAGCTGGAGGTACACAACTACAACTCCCAGCAATGTGAGACAGCCATTTATTGTTCGTGCATGCTGGGAGTTGTAGTTTTGCAAGATCTGAAGGGCCATAGATTAGAGACCACTGCACAGTAATCTCAAAACTGTAGCCCTCCAGCTGTTGCAAAACTGCAAATCCCAGCATGCCCAAAAAGCAAACAGCTGTCTGGGCATGCTGGGAGTTGTAGTTTTGCAACATCTGGAGGGCAACAGTTTAGAGACCACTGTGTAGGGAGCCGCATCGCCGTCCTCTGCTGCCTGCCGCTGATTGGCGCCGGTAAGTGATCATCCGGTGCCGGTCACGGTTCCCCTGCTCTGCCCGGACTACAGTGGGTGGGCAGAGCGGAAAACCAAACTTTAACCCCCCTGCCCACGATCTGCTATTGGTCAGTCGCTTCTGAACGACCAATGGCAGGGATAGGAGGGGTGGCACCCCTGCCACCTCACTACTATCCTTTCAGGGGGATCGTGGGTGTCTTGGACAACCCCGATCTCCCTTATTTTCTGTATCACCAGAGACCCGTATGACCCGGAATTACCACGGATTGCCGGTCTGAATTGACCGGCAATTTGCAGCGATCGCCGACATGGGTGTGGTCTCAGGACCCCCCCAGGGGTTTGCACGGGGTGCCTGCTGAATGATTTTAGGAGGCATCCCTGTCCGGTCCCTACTCGGTGAGTGTCAGGGACCGGATTTTTTTTTTATCAACTGGTGCCAGAAAGTTAAACAGATTTGTAAATCACTTCTATAAAAAAAAAATCTTAATCCTTCCAGTACTTATTAGCTGCTGAATACTACAGAGGAAATTATTTTCTTTTTGGAACACAGAGCTCTCTGCTGACATCACGAGCACAGTGCTCTCTGCTCACATCTCTGTCCATTTTAAGAACTTTCCAGAGTAGGAGAAAATCCCCAAACATAGCAAACATATGCTGCTCTGGACAGTTTCTAAAATGGACAGAGATGTCAGCAGAGAGCACTGTGCTTGTGATGTCAGCAGAGAGCACTGTATTATTGGCAGATGAAAAGATTTGGTAGCTTTATCTTGTGGGTAAGGATCTTCACCATCACAGGAGCAATGGCATTTCATTCATTTGTGGCTGAAAGAAAATGTAATACACTACTACTATTTCTAATGAAAACCTGTTCTCTATTTGTAGTAAACATAAATCTACTTGACAGGTTGGAAGAGATTGTAAAATGAGGATAGCACAAAATGGTTTACAGGAGATATGAAAATCACTTAATTTGATAAATGAGAGAGAGGGGCACACAGCCCAAATGTTCTTGACTCTATTACAACTACAAAGTCTCACTTTTCCTAATTCAAATATCTGCACCATTTCTGGCTGATTTCACCTTTCATTTCTTACTGTCTAAGATCTTTGATTTGTTGCTTTCACTGAAATACAAACTATTTTTGCCAGGATGTACCATACTTTGCGGATGCTTTACTTTATTCTTCTCCCACCACCTGAAACAATATAGTAAGTTAACAGAATCTCATGATAATAGTTGTTAAATTTCTCTTTCAAGTCTTTTATTATTATTACTTTTATGTTACTGTGATAGGTTCTTACAATGATTGGGACTTTTTGCATAGTAGCAACATGATCATGGAATACACTAATTAATACACATACATCTAGGACTAAAGGAGGAATTTATTTTTCTTTTAGAAAGTAGGGGTTATTATTATTTATGTTATATTTATTATTGTATTTTTTTCCAATTTTAAGCTCCTGAATTGTGCTCTTCTTTACCAAGGCTAATAGAGCAACACTGTATATGCTATTATGATAAGTCCCATGTATATAAGACTATATATATTTTTTTCATTTAATTCAGTACAAGTTTGAAGTGGGAGATATGGGAGATATTTTTGATTTGTTGGAAGCGGGACAATTAATATATGGCTTGGCATGTACTCTGTTGCTGAGTAGGCTGGGTTCACATATATCAGACATCCGGCATAGTTTCCCTCCAGCGTGCACCGGAGAGAAACTGAGGCTAGAACTGATCCCATTCATTTGAATGGCACAGTTAACAATCATCCAGTGTCTCATTTTGACGCCGGATGGTTGGATGCACAGGAGGGCACTGGACAGGGGAATGCAGCTTGCCCGCCATCCAGAAACAATGGACACCGGATGCCATACAACTGATGACAACTTGTCATCAGTTGTGGCATCAGTTGCGTCAGATCTAGGCTGAGTTCACCTTTGCTGGATGCCGGACATATGTGAATCCAGAGGTTGGAGGCAGCAGAGACTTACAGATAGGAGAGTAAGGAGGCGGGTTAGGGCCCTCACACTGTCCTCTCAGCTGATCAGGACATCGTGATTTCATCAAGATGGTACCGATCAGCTCCGCTGAGCTGCTGGGTTAATTTTACTTTAATTTTAGATGCCACAATCAACTTTGATCATGGTGTCTAAAGGGTTAATGCTGGGCATCAGCCTGATCGGTGATGACCGGCATTAACCCTGGGTCCTGGCTGTTGGTAGCAGTTGGGACCCACTGGGTTTGAAGCAAGCTTAGCCCATGAGCATGCTTAAACAAAGGTAACAGGACCAGAGCGTACAGGTACGCCCTTTGTCCTTAAGTATCAGGACGGAAGGGAGTACCCATATGTCCTTCATCCTTAACAGGTTAAAGGGGTATTCCAGGATTTTTTTTTTATTTGACTATGCTACAGGGGCTGTAAAGTTAGTATAGTTCTTAATATAGTGTTTGTACCTGTGTGTGATGGTGGTCTCACAATTCTTCTGTGATTATCGCCCCCAATATTTATTTTTAACAGCATACAAAATTACTCATGTCTCAGGATTTCCCAGGTTGCAGTGCATTGAGACCTGACATCATTAGTCAGGTGATCAAAGGTAGGCAATTTTACAACAGCTGCAGGCCCCCTGTTTAGAAAACACTGTGTTTCAATGGGTGGTATAGCTGATGTGTGGGAGGAAGGAAAGTGACCTCATACTTACAAGCATGGAACTGTGGGATATATAGTTTAGAGAACAAAATCCAACAGGAAATACCCAGTTTTGGAAGGTATGTTCTAAAATCACCTTATGGTGGATAACCCCTGTAAATAGCAATCCTCTCCTTTGATGGTGTGTTTCTTTTTTTTTCTTCTCCCTGGCTTGTAGGTGGGGGGAGGGGGGGTCACTAATATTATTGTAATTCATTTTGTAGTGAACATTCTTGTGTTCTTTTTTGTATTAAGTATGTAAAAATGCATCAAGTAGTTGTAAATGCAAAATTCCCATTGACTAAATCATGGTTCATTTTCAATAAGCCTTGGTATATATCCATTCACATCCAAAGGCAGATTAGTGCCAATGGGACATAAATATGAGTGCAGCACTTAATCAGCATTAGGTATTCATTGCTTGCGCTTTGCTGATAAACTGAGTTCAGGGGATAGGAGATCTGAAGGACACAAAGGTCTCTGACAGCCACAAAGCTAAGATATGTGTTTTTAAAATCATTGCTCTATATTATTAGGCTTTGGACAGATGATAATTTTAGAATGAAAATATAGCTATAGCTTTAATATGTTATATACAGTGACTAGAAAAGATACCCTAGAAATGTACTAGCACCTGTGTTTTTTTTTTTTTTTCTTTCATATCCATTATCATGGATCTGGAATTAATTGCATACACAAGAGTATTTTTTTTTAGATTTTAAATGTTTTTTTTTTTTATTGGTGATCACTAATAATAACCATTTATATTCAGTGAGTAGTGTTGAGCGGCATAGGCCATATTCGAATTCGTGAATATTCGCGAATATATGGACGAATATTCGTCATATATTCGCGAATATTCGCATATTCGTTATATTCTCGTTTTATTTTCGCATATGCGAACATTAGCATATGTGAAAATTAACATATGTGAATATTAGCATATACAAAATTAGCATACGCGAAAATTCGCATATACGAAAATTAGCATATGCTAATTTTCGCATATGCAAATTTTCGCGCGCCAGTCTCACACAGTAGTATTGCAGCCTTCTTTACACCACACAAGCTGGAAGCAGAGAGGGGTGAGCACTGTGATGTGTACTGTGAAGAAAAAAAAAAAAAAAAAAAAAGAATATTCGTAATTACGAATATATAGTGCTATATTCGCGAAATTCGCGAATAATATTCGAATTGCGAATATTCGCGAGCAACACTATCAGTGAGTATTGGACAGGTGAAAGAGTTAAGAGGCTAAGGAAACAGGAAACTAAAGCATCTCAGTTATAGGAAGGAGCATGCAAATGCTACACTTGGTGGAAAATCAAAAGCAAGACTAAGCTTTATGCTTATAAATGCAGTGTGTCTGATCAACATATACAGGTTCTAAAAAGTTAAAGTCGAATAAACAATAAACAAAGGTAAAGTGATATGGGATAAAGTCGCCTAAATAGAGTTATGAATTCTGACAAGTATAATATCTCTTTCTTAAGACCCAGTAATATGAGTTATTGTGTCTGTCAGTATTATTGTGACTGACTCAGTTATTGGACAGCTGTGGCTGCCATTGCTATGGTACATTGTGTCTATGTGTTTCTGTTATGGACTGTTTTATACTTCAGAACTAGTGATGATCTAGTGATATGCCATATTAGAATTTGCGATACCTCGCGAATATATGGACGAATATTCGCCCTATATTTGCGAAATCCGCATATTCAATATATTCGCGGCTATTTTCACATGTGCGTGTGCGCTTGGGAATAACTATATACCCATCTCTCTATATAATCTATCTATATTATCTATCTATCTATCCATCTATCGCCTAATATTCTTTAGTGACGATATTCGCGAATATGAGGATATTTGCGAATATTCACATATTCTCATATTTGCGAAAATTCGCTCTCCAGTCTAATACTGTAAATAGTATAGGAGTCTTCTTTAGACCACAAGCTGGAAGCTGGGAGGGATGAGATCACTGCGATGTGTTCTGTGGGGAAAAAAATTATTATATTACGAATATTCGTAATTGCGAATATATAGTACTATATTGCCCATATTTGCGAATATGCCAAATTCGCAAATAAATATTTGAATTGTGAATATTCACGCTCAACACTATTCAGAGCTACTTCTATTGATGTCTTCAAGGCTTGCTATTTCATCCCAGCCAGGTGGCACACTCAGTGTCTAAGTATTAGTTTCCCTTTGTTAGAAAATGCCTCTAGTCTGCTTGATTCCATATTGACCCTTTGTATTTTCATCATGCCCTTCTCCTTGACTATTGCATTAGAAGGTTTGACCCTCTTTCATGTATTTTTACTCCCGGCTAGAACTTTGATTCCTTTTTTTATTTCTCCTTCTGGACTGTCATGTGTAATTGATCTTCTAATTCTGTTCTACTCTTTAGTCCGCCATCCCTGTTGCCACCTGGTGAACAGACTATGATCTGTGGATCTTACCACCTAAGTATAAACCTCCCCACTGGAATTCCTTTTGAATAAGAGGAAAATCGCTTACACTCCCTAACTTCAGTTAGAATTGATTATATTTTCAAAGTTCCATTTTCCGAATCACTAATCTAAGGAATGTGCAGCTCTCACTTTAATGGGGATTTATAATAGAACAGAGTGACTATTACAGGACTACTGTTATTGATCTTTAAGGTAAACTCTGCCAGAAATTTGGCTGCACATGAATATATTACCTTACTTCCAGTTTGTGCAACTATAACAAAGACAATTACCAAAACATGCAGTGATGTTTGCTGTAAAAAGCCAAATACTTATATGTATTCTGTAAAAAGCTGTCCATTTCAATAGTGATGTAATAGTACAGTCACCTTTTGTGGCTGCTGCAGGTGAATTGAGCAACCACTAGCAGCAAAGTTGGCCTCTTGTCTGGGGTGGGTTTGATTGGCAAAAAAAACCATGACATTCTGTTGAGTGCTGTGGCCCCTGTCATATAAATTGTCAGGAATGAAACAACTCTTTAATGCCTAATGATACACATTTTAATCCATGGTAGTATAATATTGGATATTGTCTTGTTTACTGTAGGTAATTTGTATTTGTAGGTAATTTGTTTACTTAAGATAGCATCCACTATATCAAATGCAAACAGAGCTCCCACTTCCTGGCAGATTAAAGGATTTGGTAGCTTTATCTTCACCATCACAGGAGCAATGGCATTTCATTGATTTGTGGCTGATAGAAAATGTAATACACCACTACTATTTCTAATGAAAACCTGTTCTCTATTTGTAGTAAACATAAATCTACTTGACAGGTTGGAAGAGATTGTAAAATGAGGATAGCACAACGGGCAGTCACAAAATGGTTTACAGGAGATATGAAAATCACTTCTTACTTGTAATCATTTGAAAAATGAGAGAGAGGGGCACACAGCCCAAATGTTCTTGACTCTATTAGAACTACCAAGTCTCACCTTGCCTAATTCAAATATCTGCACCATTTCTGGCTGAGATTTCACCTTTCATTTCTTACTGTCTAAGATCTTTGATTTGTTGCCTTCACTAAAATACAAACTATTTTTTCCAGGATGTACCATACTGTCCGCAGCCAGATAAGATTAATACCCAAGTTCATGTCACCTGTCTAACCTAGGAAGAAGTACAGTAATGCCTAAAAAAAATCTAAATAGGCAAATTACCAGGTCCTGATGGCATTCTCCGGGAGTTAAGTAATGTTATAGCCAGGCCCCCATATATAATATTCAAGGACAGGGTCAGTTACTCAGGACTGGCACATAGCAAATGTTGTGCCAATATTCAAAAAGGGGCCAAAAAGTGACCAAGGGAATTATAGGCCTGCTAGTTTATCCTCTGCTGTATGTAAATTGTTTGAGGGTTTCTGAGATGTTTTTGAGTATCTCAATGAAAATAAATGTATGACTCTGCATGGGTTTATGAGGAATCGGTCCTGTCAGACTTACCTGATCAACTTTTATGAAGAGGTGAGCTCAAAACTAAACCAGGGTGAATCGCTGGATGTCATGTAACTTGATTTTTGCAAAAGCCTTTGATACGGTGCCCAATAAAAGGTTGGCAAATAAAAGGAGAAGAATTGGGCTGGGGGAGAATGAGTGTAAGTGGGTAAGTAACTGGATCAGTGATAAGAAACAGAGGGTGGTTATTAATGGTACATACTCTGAGTGGGTGACTGTTACTAGTGGGGTACCACAGGGGTCAGTTTTGGGTACTATTCATTTTATTATATTTATTACTGACCTTGTATAGGGATTGTATAGTAAAGTATCAATATTTGCAGATTAAACTAAGCTCTGTAAAGTGGTTAACACAATAGAGGACTGTGAATTGTTACAAACTGATCTGGATAGGTTGAACGCTTGGGCTTGGAAGTAGCAGAAGTGCAGATAAATGTAAGGTTATGACATGAGGTGGAAAGAACCAGGCTGGGAATATGTATTTAATGGAAAAACAATGGGCGAAAAGGACTTAGGAGTTTTAGTTAACAATACATTCAACAGCAGCAACCAGTGTCTGACAGTTGTTGCCAATGTAAACAAGATCATAGGGAGCATCGAAAGGGACATAGATGCCCACAACAAGGAAATGTTTCTACCACTGTGCAAATCATTTGTCATACCAAACATGGAATACTCTGTAGAGTACTGGGAAAATATATAGTGGAGAAGCAGAGGGTTCAAAGATGGGCAACCAGAGTAATTAGAAGTATTAGATTGTCAGAATTAAATGGCTTAGGGGGTGATCTAATAACTAAGCATATAAGCGGGCAGAGCAGAGATCTCTCCCATGATTTATTTGTACCCAGGACTATTTACAACAAGGGATGATCCTCTATGTCTGGAGGAAATAAAGTTTCTACACAAGCACAGATGGGGGTTCTTTACTGTAAGAGCAGTGAGACTCTCTGCCAGAGGAAGTGGTCAGAGTGAACTCAATAAAAGATTTCAAAGGGGTCCTGGATGTGTTTATGGAGAAGAATAACATTACAGGTTATGGATACTAGTTCTTTAAGTACAGTACCTTGGTCCAGGAGTTTATTCTGACTGCCATATTTGGCGTTGGGAAGGAATTGTTCCCCCTGGTATAGGGCAATTGGCATCAGCCTGGTAAGGTTTTTTTTTTTTGCCTTCCTATGGATCACCACAGTAGGGAAACAATAGAGATATAGAGTGAATTTGATGGACTCTTGATGGTCTTTTTTCAACCTTATGAACTATGTAACACTAACTTAGAATGTAACTATGAATGCTTAACCTCTTCAGGACACATGTTGTAGTGGGCGGCAGAAGAGGACGGCTCCCTGGATCATACAGAAGCCGGGAAGTTGCCAAGCAACATCATGAGGGCTACAGTCTGAGACCACTATACAGTGGTCTCTAACCTGCAGCCCTCCAGGTGTTGCAAAACTACAACTCCTAGCATGCCCAGACAGCTGTTTGGGCATGCTGGAATATGCAGTTCTGCAACAGCTGGAGGGCTACAGTTTGAGACCACTATACAGTGGTCTCTAAACGGTATCCATCCATATCATGCAAAACTACAACTCCTAGCATGCCCACACAGCTGTTTGCTGTCTGGGCATGCTGGGATTTGTAGTTTTGCAACATCTGGAGGTCCACAGTTTGGAGATCACTGTTAAGTGGTCTCTAACTGTAGCCCTCCAGATGTTGCAAAACTGAAAATCACTGCATGCCCAAACATCTGTCTCGGCATGCTGGGAGTTGTAGTTGCGTATCTCCAGCTGTTGCATAACTACATCTCCCAGCATGCTTCAGTGATCAGTACATGCTGGGAGTTGTAGTTTTGCAACAGCTGGAGGCACACTGGTTGGAAAATACAAACTGAAGGTTTTCCAACCAGTGTGCCTCCAGTTGTTGCAAAACTACAACTCCCAGCATACACAGTCTGTCAGTACATGCTGGGAATTGTAGTTTTGAAACAGCTGGAGGTTTGCCCCACCATGTGAACGTACAGGGTACATTCACACGGGCAGGTTTACAGTAAGTTTCCTGCTTCAAGTATGAGCTGCGGCAAATTTTTCGCTGCAGCGCAAGTTTCTAGCATGAAGCTCACTGTAAACCTCTGCCAGTGCGAACGTACCCTAAAAGCACTACACTACACCAACACATAATAAAGGGTAAAATACTAAATATACACCCCTTACACTGTCCCCCTAATAAAAATGAAAAACTTATTGTACAGCAGTGTTTCCAAAACAGAGCCTCCAGCTGTTGCAAAACAACAACTCCCAGCATTTCCAGACAGCCACTGACTGCCCAGGCCTTCTGGGAGTTTAGCAACAGCTGGAAGCACCCTGTTTGGGAATCACTGGTGTAGAATACCCCTATGTCCACCCCTATGCAATCCCTAATTTAGTCCTCAAATTCACATGGTGCTCTCTCACTTTACTAACATGCTGGTGTTGCCCAATGCTTTTTATTTTTACAAGTGCTAAAAGGAAAAAAAGACCCCCAAAATCTGTAACGCAATTGCTCCTGAGTACGGAAATACCCCATATGTGGGCGTAAAATGCTCTGCGGACGCACAACAAGGCTCAGGAGTGAGAGCGCACTATGTACATTTGAGGCCTAAATTGGTGATTTGCACAGGGTTGGCTGATTTTACAGCGGTTCCGACATAAACGCAAAAAAAGAAATACACAGATGTGACCAATTTTGGAAACTACACCCCTCACGGAACGTAACAAGGGGTATACTGAGCCTTAACACCCCATAGGTGTTTAATGAAAATTCTTCAAAGTTTGATGGAAAAATTTGAAAAAAAAATGTTTTCACTAAAATGCTGATGTTACCCAAATTTTTTTATTTTCACAAGGGAAAATAGGAAAAATGCCCCCCAAAATTTGTAACCCCATTTCTTCTGAGTATATCAATACCCCATATGTGGATGTAAAGTGCTCTGCGAGCTAACTACAACGCTCAGGAGAGCGGGAGCACCATTGGGCTTTTGAAGAGTAAATTTGTCCGGAATTGAAGGCCACGTGTGTTTACAAAGCCCCCATAGTGCCAGAACAATGGCCACATGTGACCCCATTTTGGAAACTGCACCCCTTATAGAATGTAATAAGGGGTGCAGTGAGCATTTACGCCCCACAGGTGTCTGACAGATTTTTAGAACTGGGGTCCGTAAAAATGAAAAATGTAATTTTTCATTTGCACAGCCCACTGTTCCAAAGATCTGTCAAACGCCAGTGGGGTGTAAATACTCAGTGCACCCCTTATTCAATTCTGTGAGGGATGTAGTTTCCAAAATGTGGTCACATGAGGGGGGGTCCACTGTTTTGGCACCACAGTGGGCTTTGTAAACGCACATTGCCCCCGACTTCTATTCCAACCAAATTCTGTCTCCAAAAGCTCAATGGTGCTCCTCCTCTTCTGAGCATTGTCGTGCGCCAGCAGAGCACTTGATGTCCACACATGGGGTATTTCCATATTCAGAAGAAATGGGGTTACAAATTTTGGCGGTCATTTTCTCCTATTACCCCTTGTAAAAATGTAAATTTGGGGAAAAAACTGCATTTTAGTGAAACTTTTTTTTTTCATTTATACATCCAACTTTAATGAAAAGTCATCAAACACCTGTGGGGTGTTAAGGCTCACTGTACCACTTGTTACGTGCCTTGAGGGGTGTATTTTCCAAAATAGTATTTCATGTGTTTATTTTTGCTTTTCTGGCACCATAGGAGCTTCCTAAATGCGACATGCCCCTCAAAAACCATTTCAGAAAAACTCACTCTCCAAAATCCCACTGTCACTCCTTCCCTTCTGAGCCCTCTACTGCGCCCGCCCAAAACTTGACATACACATATGAGGTATTTCCTTACTCGAGAGAAATTGGGTTACACATTTTAGGAAGATTTCTCTCCTTTTACCCCTTATAAAAATTCTATAACTCGGTCTACAAGAACATGCGAGTGTAAAAAAATGAAGATTTTGAATTTTCTCCTTCAAATTGCTGCTATTTCTGTGAAACACCTAAAGGGTTAACTAACCTTTTGAATGTCATTTTGAATATTTTGAGGGGTGCAGTTTTTATAATGGGGTAATTTGTGGGGTATTTCTAATACGAAAGCCCTTCAAATCCACTTCAGAACTGAGCTGGTCCCTGAAAAATTTCGATTTTGAAAATTTTGTGAAAAGCCCTCTGATGTCTTCCAAAAGTAAAGACATGTCAACTTTATGATGCAAACATAAAGTAGACATATTGTATATGTAAATCTATATATCATTTATTTGGAATATTCATTTTCCTTATTAGCAGAGAGCTTCAAAGTAAAAAAAGAAAAAGCTAAATTTTCAATTTTTTATCAAATTTTGGAATTTTTCACCAACAAATGATACAAGTATCGACAAAATTTTACCACTAACATAAAGTAGAATATGTCACGAAGAAACGTTCTCGGAATCAGAATGAAAGGTGAAAGCATCCCAGAGTTATTAATGCCTAAAGTGACAGTGGTCAGATGTGCAAAAAATGGCCAGGTCCTACAGTGAAAATTGGCTGGATCTTTAAAGGGGTATTCCAGGATAAAACTTTTATATATATAAAAAATATTAATCCTTCCAATAGTTATTAGCTTCTGAATTTGAGTTGTTGTTTTCTGTCTAACTGCTCTCTGATGACTCACGTCCTGGGAGCTGTGCAGTTCCTATGGAGCTATTCTCCCATCATGCACAGATCCCGGGACGTGACATCATCATTGAGCAGTTAGACAGAAAACTTCAGAAGCTAATAATTATTGGAAGGATTAAGATTTTTTAATAGAAGTAATTTACAAATCTGTTTAACTTTCCGGAGCCAGTTGATATATATATATATATATATATATATATATATATATATATATATATATATATATATACATAAAGGTTTTGCCTGGAATACCCCTTTAAGGGGTTAAAGGGGTACTCTGGTGGAAAACTTTTTTTTAAAATGAACTGGTACCAGAAAGTTAAACAGATTTGTAAATTACTTCAATTAAAAATTCGTAATCCTTTCAGTAATTTTTAGCAGCGGTTTGCTACAGAGGAAAATGTTAATTTTTTTAATATTTTTTTTTATTGTTGACCACAGTGCTCTCTGCTGACACCTGATGCCCGTATCAGGAACTGTCCCGAGCAGGAGAAACTCCCCATAGCAAACCTATGCTGCTCTGGACAGTTCCTGACACGGAGAGAGGTGTCAGCAGAGAGCACTGTAGACAACACAAAAAAGAAAAGTAAAGCATTTCCTCTGTAGCATACAGCTGCTAAAAAGTACCAAAAGGATTAAGATTTTTTAATAGAAGTAATTCACAAATTTGTAATTCACAAACTTTCTGGCACCAGTTCATTTAAAGAAAAACATTTTTTTTTCCACCGGAGTACCCCTTTAAGTTGCATATGTTTGTTTGGGTATTGTGGTATGATTTCTAGATGAGCTGTGGCTTTGGCTGATTTACTTACAGCTTGAAAGGTTACTCAGAACCTTGGTGTTTTGCTCGAGCATTTTTTTTCTTGTATTTAGTTTTTTTCTCTGCATCTCCCTCGTGTGTCTTCTGTCATGTCTTTTTCTTAGTATTTTGCTCTTATGTGGAGAATGCTTTTATCTTGTTTTCTTTAAAGAGGACATTTACCATTTTGTCTGATATGTTTTTGCTCTGTTTACTCAAACATTAGTGTTTTCTCTAGACTATCTCATAGTGTGCCTCTTTCTCTTTGTTGCTTTTGCAATGTTATATTAAAATCTGACTCTGTCAGCTTCTAACCCCTTAACGACAATGGATGTAAATGTACGTCATGGTGCCGTGATACTTAATGCACCATGATGTACATTTTTGTCCCACCATGACAGAGCACCTGACCGGTGCTCGCTTCATGCACAGCAGGTCCCGCCTGCTATCAGCAGCCAGGGACCTGCCGGTAATGGTGGACATCCGCGATCGCGCGGATGTCCGCCATTAACCCCTCAGATGCCATGATCATTACAGATCAAGACATCTGCGGCAGTGCGGTACTTTGAATGGATGATCAGATCGCCTGCAGCGCTGCCGCGGGGATCCGATCATCCAGCATGTTAGCCGGAGGTCCCCTCACCTGGCTCCTGCCGGGTCTCCTGCTCTGGTCTGAGATTGAGCAGACCAGAGCAGAAGATCACCGATAACACTGATCGGTGCATAGCATTGAACAGTATTAGCAATCAAATGATTGCTATAAATAGTCCCTTATGGGTAAAAAAAAAAAAAGTAAAAAAATTAAAAATGTGAAAAATCCCCTCCCCCAATAAAAAAGTAAAACTTCAGTTTTTTCCATTTTACCCCAAAAAAGCGTAAAAAAAATAAATAATACACATATTTGGTATCACCACGTGCATAAAAAAAGTCTGAACTATTAAAATATATTGTTAATTATCCCGTGAACGGCGTAAATGTAAAAAAATAAAAAATTTCCACAATATCTGCTTTTTTTGTCACATTTTATTCCAAAAAAATTCATAAAAAATGTATTAAAAGTAAAACCAAAGCAAAAGTGGTACTGATAAAAACTACAGATCATGTCGCAAAAAATGAGCCCTCATACCGCCCCATATACGGTCAAAATGAGAAAGTTATAGGTGGTCAAAATAGGGCAATATCAAACATACTTATTTTGTTATAATGGTTTGAGATTTTTTTTAAGCAGTACAATTTTAGAAAAGCATATAACATGGGTATCATTTTAATTGTATTGACTCACAGAATAAAGAAAACATGTAATTTTTACGGAAAGTGTACAGTGTGAAAACAAAACCTTCCAAAATTTGTTAAATAGCGGTTTTCAATTTTCCCACATAAATAATATTTATTTGATTGCACCGTACATTTTATGATGAAATAAGTGATGTAATTACAAAGAACAATTGTGACGCAAAAAACAAGCCCACATATGGGTCTGTGGATGGAAATATTAAAGAGTTATGATTTTTAGAAGGCGAGGAGGTCAAAACAAAAATGTAAAAAAATTGGTCTGGTCCTTAAGGCCAAAATGGGCCTGGTCATTAAGGGGTTAATAAAACATGTTTATTCTGTTCTAAAGTTTTCTTTAATTAAAATAAAATATACAGTATACAGTAATAAAATCTGCCAATACAGAAACCAATGAGTGGAAAGTGGAGCCAGCACTTGAGTAAAAGCAATACATTTATTGAAGCATTATTAAAAGTCCAAACAAAAGGAAGGAAAAATTAGCACAAGAAAAAAAAAATTGGTCAATGCAGCACAGTAGGAAAACACCTTATGAAGCCAACGTGTTTCAGTTCAATAGATCTTTAGACATGCCATGACTAAAGGTAACATAGTAACATAGTTCATAAGGTTGAAAAAAGACCAGAGTTCATCAAGTTCAACCTATATCCTTAATAAGTCCCTACTAAGTTGATCAACCCTCATAGTAAGGGGTAAAAATCCTTCCGACTCCAAATATGGCAGTCAGAATAAATCCCTGGATCAATGTTCTGTCCCTATAAATCTAGTATACATAACCAGCCATGTTATTACGCTCCAAAAATGCATCCAGACCCCTTTTGAACTCTTCTACAGAGTTCACCATGACCACCTCCTCTGGCAGAGAATTCAACAGTCTCACTGCTCTTACAGTAAATAACCCTCATCTGTGCTGGTGTAGAAACCTTCTTTCCTCTAAACGTAAAGGATGCCCCCTTGTTATGGATACAGTCCTGGGTATAAATAGATCATGGGAGAGATCTCTGTATGGCCCCCTGATATATTTATATATAGTTATTAGGTCGCCCCTAAGCCTTCTTTTTTCTAAACTAAATAACCCCAATTCTGATCATCTTTCTGGGTACTGTAGTCCTCCCATTCCCTGTATTACCCTGGTTGCCCGTCTTTTAACTATATCTAGCTCCACTATATATTTCTTGTTCACTGGTGCCCTGTACTGTACACAGTATTCTATGTGTGGTCTGACTAGTGATTTGTACAACGGTAGAATTATTTCCTTGTCGTGGGCATCTATGCCCTTATTGATGCACTCCATGATTTTATCTGCTTTGGCAGCAGCTGCCCGACACTGGTCACTACAGCCAAATTTACTGTTAACTAAGACCCCTAAGTCCTTTTCCACGTCAGTCGTCCCAAGTGTTCTCCCATTTAATACATAATCCCAGCCTAGATTTTTCTTGCCCATGCGCATTACCTTATATTTATCAGTGTTGAACCTCATCTGCCACTTCCCAGCTCAAACCTCCAACCTATCTAGATTCATTTGTAACAGTACACTGTCCTCTGTTGTGTTTACCGCTTTACAGAGTTTAGTATCATCTGCAAAGATTGCTACTTTATTATTTAACCCCTCTACAAGGTCATTAATAAATATATTAAATAGAATAGGACCCAAGACTGACCCCTGTGGTACCCCACTGGTAACAGTCACCCAATCAGAATAAGTACCATTAATAACCACCCTCTGTTTCCTATGACTGAACCAGTTACTTTCCCACTTACACACATTCTCCCCCAACCCAATCCTTCTCATTTTATGTACCAATCTTTTATGTGGCACAGTATCAAATGCTTTGGAAAAATCCAGATATACAACATCCAGTGATTGCCCCTGGTCCAGTCTGGAGCTCACCTCCTCATAAAAGCTGATCAGTCATACATTTATTTTTATAAAGATACTCCAAAATAGCATCTCTTAGAAAGCCCTCAAACAATTTACATACAACAGAGGTAAAACTAACAGTTCTATAATTCCTGGGGTCACCTTTTGACCCTTTTTTAAATATTGGCACCACATTTGCTATGCGCCAGTCCTGGGGAACCATCCCTGTCACTATAGAGTCCTTGAAAATTAAAAACCTGGGTCTGTCTATTACATTACATAAATCCTTTAGAACACGGGGGTGAATGCCATCTGGGCCTGGTGATTTGTCTATTTTGATTTTTTGTATGCGGTACTGTACTTCTTCCTGGGTTAGACAGGTGACCTGTACTGGGGAGTATACCTTATCTCGCTGAATTTCACCTGGCATTTCATTTTCCTCAGAGAATACAGTGGGGAAGAATCTGTTTAATATATTTGCTTTTTCCTGATCCCCGTCTATAATTTCTTGCTCATCATTTTTTAAAGGGCCTACACCTTCATTTTGACCTTTTTGCTATTTACATAGTTAAAGAACATATAGGGCTTAGTTTTACTCTCTTTGGCAATGAGTTTTTCTGTTTCTATTTTTTAGGCTTTTATCTTTTTTTTTTTTTTACATAATTTACATTTTTCTCTATAGCTTTTTAATGCTTCTTCACTGCTGTCCTGTTTTAGTAGTTTAAATGCTTTATTTTTTGTCATGTATTATCCCCTTAACATTTTATTCATCCACATTGTTTTTTTTTTTATTCCTGACCCTTTTATGCCCAAAAGGTATATACATCTTACAGTGACAATTTAAAATATTCTTAACCCCTTAGGGACTTTCCCCTTAACGACCTTTTTTGCAATTCTGACCACTGTCACTTTATGCATTAATAACTCTGATGCTTTTACCTTTCATTCTGATTTCAAGATAGTTTTTTTTCCTGACATATTCTGCTTTAACATTGTGGTAAATTTGTCATTGCTTGCATCCTTTCTTGGTTAAAAAATCCAAAAATGTCATGAAAATTATGAAAATGTAGCATTTTTCTAACTTTGAAACTCTCTGTTTGTAAGGAAATTGAATATTCCAAATAAATTATATATTGATTCACAAAAACAATATGTCTACTTTATGTTGGCATCATAAAATTTACCTGGTTTTACTTTTTGAAGACATCAGAAGGCTTCAAAGTGTAGCAGCAATTTTCAAAATTTTCACGAAAATTTCAAAATCTGAATTTTTCAGGGACCAGTTAAAGGGGAACTCCGGTGGAAAACTTTTTTTATGAACTGGTGCCAGAAAGTTAAGCAGATTTGTAAATTACTTCTATTAAAATGTTTTAATCCTAGTACTTTTTAGAAACTGTATGCTACAGAGGAAAGTCTTTACTTTTTGATTTTCTTTTTTGTGTTGTCCACAGTGCTCTCTGCTAACTCCTCTGTCCATGTCAGGAACTGTCCAGAATAGCATATGCTTACTATGGGGATTTTCTCCTACTCTGGACAGTTCCTTATACGGGCATCAGGTGTCAGCAGAGAGCACTGTGGACAACACAAAAAAGAAATTCAAAACATAAAGATTTTTTCTCTGTAGCAAACAGCTTCTAAAAAGTACTGAAAGGATTAAGATTTTTTTTTTATATAGAAGTAATTTTCAAATCTGTTCATTTAAAAAAATAAAATAAAAAAGTTTTCCACCGGAGTACCCCTTTAAGTTTGAAGTGGATTTGAGGGGCCTTTCTGTGAGAAATACCCCATAAATTCCCCCATTATAGTAAATAAATCAAAGAATTCAAAATGACATTCAGAAAGTTTGTTAACCCTTTAGGTGTTTCACAAGAATAACAGAAAAGTGGAGGAGAATTCTCTAAATCTGCATTTTTTACACTAACATGTTCTTGTAGCCTCTTTTTTTTTTTCATTTTTAAAAGTGGTATAAGGAGAAAAATCCCCCCAAAATTTGTAGCCCAATTTCTATTGAGTATTGAAATACTTCATATGTTGACGTAAAGTGCTCTGCGGGCTCACAACATGGCTCAAGAGGGAAAGAGCAACTGTGGGATTTTTAAAAAAAATTTTGCTGTCACGTTTTTTTGGGGCCATGTTGCATTTAGGAAGCCCCCATGGTGCCAGAACAGCAAAAAACAAAACACATGGCATACTATTTTGGAAAATATACCCCACAAGGAACGTAACAAGGGGTATAGTGAGACTTAACACATCACAGGTATTTGATGACTTTGCGTTGAAAATGGAAAATTAGATTTTTAATACTAAAATGATGGTGCTACCCCAAATTTTTTTTTTACAAGGGGTAATAGGACAAAATGGACCCCAATATTTAAAGCCCAATTCCTTCCAATTAAGAAAACTCCCCATATGTGGACGTTAAGTCCTCTGCTGGCACACTACATTGCTCAGAAGACAAGGAGCAACATTTGGCTTTTTAAAAGAGAATTTTGCTGAAATGGTTTTTGGGGGCATGTTGCATTTAAGAAACACCCATGGTGCCAGAACAGCAAAAAGGAACCCCACATGGCTACTATTTTGGAAACTACGATCCTCAAGGAACGCAACAAGGGGTATAGTGAATCTTAACATCTTACAGGTGTTTGACGACTTTGTGTTGAAATAGGACGTGAAAATGGAAAATTTGATTTTTAACACTAAAATGATGGTGTTACCCCAAACTTTTCTTTTGCACAAAGGGTAATAGGAGAAAATGGACCCAAAAATTTGTAGCCCAATTTCTCCCAAATAAGAAAATGCCCCATATGTGGACATTAAGTTATCTGCTGGTGCCCTACAATGCTCAGAAGACAAAGAGCTAAAGTTGGCATTAGAGGTGAGCGAATCGAAGTTGACGAACCCGAATTTGTTATGAATTTCATGAAAAATTCGATTCGCAACGAATGCGAATATCGCCGAGATTCGATCGCGCGAATCACTTCATTAAACCCCATTTTACAGGGTTCCAGGCTATTGGAGATCTAAGATGGCGGATCCACATATGAGTACATGGGGCAGGGGATTATGGGAGGGCGGGAAACAGCGGCAGGAATGAAGGTAGGCGGGCTGACCCTGAATCACATGTGAGATGCAGCCTATCAGTGTTCACTGACCCCTGTGATGTCACAGCTCCTATATAATCGGTGGCCATCTTGCCTCTTTTCATTTCATCTATGCACTCAGATGGAGAGGACTGTGTGTGTGTGAATAGCTCATACCACAGAGTTACACTGCATCTGCTAGTCACATCAGCCTTAGGGAAAGACAGGAGTGCAGAGTGCTTTGCTGTTACACTGAGAAGGATCATTGATAGCTAAACCTCCTATTCACGTTATTGAGCATTGCAGCAGAGAGGGGCAGATAGTTGTCAGCTGCCTCATACAGATCTCCAAGCTGCCTGAACTTTCTGAAGCATCTTATCTCCTAATTTTTCAGCCCAATTGAGTTTATTTTTTTTGCTCCACAAATCTTCTACTGCTCAGAATTGTGTGACAGAGTGCAATTTAGGGTTTAATCCCTGGATTTTTTTTTTTTTTTTTTTGTGGTGCTGCACTGTTGGGTCCTGCTGCTGTTCAGAAATACGCGATTTTTCAGTGGACTGTAGGGCATTTGTACCATTTTGTACCTGTTAATCTGTCAAGGGGCTACATACTGTGCAAGTCCAAACAATAGTATTCACCGGCTGTTTTTTTTTTTTTTTTTACTAGTTATTGTTCTGCGTTTAGTTACGCATATATAACTGCCCTCATCAGTGCATACTGCATAGGTACATCCAAGTATTGTACCATTTAGTACCTGTTAAGCTGTCAAGGTGCTCCATACCGTCAAAGTCCAAACAATAGTATCCACCAGCTGGTGTTTTACAAAAATACAGATTTTTTTCTGCTAATAGTTAGGCATATTACTGCCCTCATCAGTGCATACCGCATACGTACATCCAAGTATTGTACCCTTTAGTACATGTTAAGCTGTCAAGGTGCTCCATACCGTCAAAGTCCAAACAATAGCATTCACCGGCTGGTGTTTTACAAAAATACAGAGTTTTTTCTGCGTATACTTACGCTTATTACTGCCCTCATTAGTGCAGACCGCATAGGTACATCGAAGAATTGTACCATTTAGTACCTGTTAAGCTGTCAAGGTGCTCCAAACCGTCAAAGTCCAAACCATAGTATCCACCAGCTGGTATTTTACAAAAATACAGATTTTTTTCTGCGTATAGTTAGGCATATTACTGCCCTCATCAGTGCATACCCCATACGTACATCCAAGTATTGTACCATTTAGTACCTGTTAATCTTTCAAGGTGCTCCATACTGTCAAAGTCCAAACAATAGCATACACCGGTTGGTGATTTACAAACATACAGAGTTTTTTCTGCATATAGTTGCACTTATTACTGCCCTCATCAGTGCAGACCGCATAGGTACATCCAAGTGTTGTACCATTTAGTACCTGGTAATCTGTCAAGCTGCTCCATACTGTCAAAGTCCAAACAATAGCATTCACCGGCTGGTGTTTTACAAAAATACAGAGTTTTTTCTGTGTATAGTTATGCTTATTACTGCCCTCATCAGTGCAGACCGCATAGGTACATCCAAATATTGTACCATCTAGTACCTGTTAATCTGTGAAGGTCCTACATACTGTCAAAGGACAGCCGTAAGTAATCACCTGCTGCTGTTCTAGACAAATACTGTTTAAAGAGTAGTGTAGCGTATTGTAATACCCTCATAAACGCACTAAGTATGTCAGGTAGAGAAGTGCCAGGACGTTTCACAGAGGAGTGGCAGAGGCCTAAATACTTCTGGCAGAGTTGGCAGCAGACTTGGGGCGAGTGGCAGCAGGAGTCACAGCGAGAGGCCTGAGCTTCCGTTATCAGCCAGCGGTCGTGTCTCTTGGTTAACACGCTCATCCACATCATCACAAGTGACATCTGACACCCCCAGTCAACAGTCGGTGGGTTCCTCAGACACAACCCTCAGTTGGCATGGCCCAGGAGCAGTCACTGTCCTCCTTGGCCTTTGTCCTATGCTGTTCCCTCTCCTAGAGAAGTATCTTATGCTGTGGGTTCAGCTCCACTATTTACTGAGGAAAGTCTAATAGAGGACAGGCAGCAGCTACTGGACAGACAAGAAGGGGAGGAGACATGCGCCGCTTGCTCCACTAGACGGCCAGGTAGTGATGCGGAGAGTGACGTGGGAGGCGGTGTTGCAAGTGTTCTGGGTCCTGAAGCAGACACTGTTGGGGAACCTGAAGAGGACATCAGTGATGTGCACACAACTGTTGATGATGATGAAGCCGATCGCAATTGGGAGCCGGGTGCAGAAGGGGCTTCATCATCATCAGGAGAAGAGAGTTGCAGGTTGCCCTTGAAGCAGCAAGGCAGTAGCACGGTTGGCAGTCAGCATGGTGGCAGTAGCGGAAATTCAGGAGCCAAAAGTGCCCGGGGGAGACCACCTGCTTCGCTGCAGCCTACCTTTCCGGGAGGTAGTGGAACAGGGGTTCCTGGAGACGGCGTCAGTAGCAGTCAATTAGTGTGGACTGCAGGTGGGAAAATCAGCTACTCGGCGGTGTGGAAGTTTTACATAAGGCATCCGGAGGAGGTTCATGTAGCCACATGCAAGATCTGTCGGCAGAAGGTGAAGCGTGGCCAGGGTCCCAATGTTGGCACCACGGCCCTGCGTCAACAAATGCTTCGCCACCATACAGCGGCCTGGGAGAACCGTGGCTCCGATGAAGTGGTCCAGCCTGCTGCATCACCCAGTGGCCATCCGTTCCCTCCTTCATCCAGCCAAGGCTCCACCACCTCAGCCGAAGGGAGCTGTGTGTGAAACCCTCCTTCTCTCGCTCCTGCTTCTCCCGCTTTTAGCCAGCCATTTCGCCAACAATCCATCGGCGAAGCCATGTCCAAGAGACAACAGTATGCGCCCACTCATCCAATGGCGCAGAAGTTGAATGTGCTGCTGTCCAAGTTGCTGGCGTTGCAGTCCCTCCATTTTCAAGTGGTGGACTCTGCACCTTTCAGAGAATTGATGGCTTGTGCCGAGCCAAGGTGGAGATTCCCAAGCCGTCATTTATTTGCGAAGAAGGCAGTACCAGCCCTGCATAAGTTTGTACAAGAGAAGGTGGGCCAGCCCTTGAGCCTATCGGTGTG
Organism: Hyla sarda; assembly: GCF_029499605.1. Taxonomy (NCBI): domain Eukaryota; kingdom Metazoa; phylum Chordata; class Amphibia; order Anura; family Hylidae; genus Hyla; species Hyla sarda. The sequence continues at coordinate 87,605,037 of NC_079198.1, forward strand.
TTCAAATGTGCACGGCAGCACCGACGTGTGGAGCTGTAACTACGGGCAGGGACAATACTTGTCTTTTACAGCCCACTGGGTAAATGTGGTTCCTGCACAGCCACAACAGCAACTTGGACAGGTCACACCGCTTCCTCCTCCACGCTCTCGCTCCCAGGCAGTTGTTCCTGTTACAGCGTGCAACGCCGCCTCCTCAGCCTCCACTGCACGTCCAAATCTCGGTGGCCCTTCATCGTACCATGTGTGTAGGGCATGGCAGTGTCAAGCTGTTCTTCACATGGTTTGCCTTGGCGAACGGAGTCACACAGGGGAGGAACTGCTAAAGTTCATTCGTAAAGAAATCCGAGTATGGCTTGCTCCACAAAATCTGGAAATGGGAACCATGGTGACCGACTACGGGAAGAACATTGTGTCCGCGCTGCGACAAGGAAGTGTGAAACGTGCCCTGCATGGCATACGTGTTGAATCTGGTTGTCAAGCACTTCCTCAAGTCTTCACCCCATTTGCAAAACATCCTGAAAATGACAAGTAAACTGTGCATGCACTTCAGCCACTTGTACACCACCAGCCAAGCACACCTTCCTTGAGCTGCAGCGTCAGAACGGTATCCCACAACATAGTCTTATTTGTGACATTGTGAAACATTGGAATTCCACCCTCCATATGTTGGACAGACTATGCGAACAAAGAAAAGCCATCACCGATTTCTTGATGATCCTAGCAGATAGGAGTACTCCCCTGTGTAACTTCAATGTGAACCAGTGGCAGCTCATACGTGACACCTGCTGTTTGCTGAGGCCCTTTGAGGAAGCCACATTATTTGTGAGTCGCCTGGATTACGCCATGAACGACGTAATTCCAATCCTACATTTCCTACAACAAATGATTGAAACCATGGCTGGTCACGGCAATGGAGACATTGCGCCTACATCTTAAGGCTACATGAGCCCTGTGGGGGCTTAACTGGAGGAGGAGGATGATGAGGGGCAGAGCGGAGCACAGTTTAGGTTGGATGAGATGGCTGGTGTTTCTAGTCTTCAGACAGGAGAGGAGGAGCAGGAGCAGCCAGAGGAGCTGGAGGGTTATGAGGAAGTTAGGACAGAGGACCCAGACACACTGTGGCAGTATGCAGTGGAGATGGAGGCAGGTAGTCCCTCTGAGTCACTGGCGCAAATGGCTCGATGCATGCTCAGTTGCTTGCGTAGTGACCCCCATTGTCAAAATTTGTCAGTGGGATGACTTCTGAATCTCCACCTTATTAGACTCTCGCTACCATCCCAAAATGGGGGCCTTTTTTACACCCACTGAGAGGGAGGACAAACTGACCTACTACAGAGAGATTCTACGTAGTCAGTTGGCTGATGCCTATCAGCCACATGGTCCATCCACTCGCAGGTCTGACTCAGGGGGCCCTCTTCCACTGCCATGGCTGCTGGGGAGGGGGGGGGGGTGGCAGGAGCAGTACCAGCTCAATCAGCAGCAGCCTGAGTCTACAGTCGCTGATGAGTAGCTTTCTTCACCCGCATAGTGAAGCAACTCATCAGCAGCAGGTAGACATGGAGCAGGACCTGAACCAGCAGGTGGTGGCATACCTTGACATGGCCATGCCAACAACCATTGAAGATCCGCTGGACTTTTACTTCGACAGATGGGGTCCTCCTCTTTCTTCTGTTTAGGAATTAGTAAATGATCCCTTGGAGTAGTTAGGGCTGTCTTAAATGCTGGTGATAAGACATGGTTAGGATATCCCCGTTGTCTGAACCTCCTCCTCAAATCTCCCGCCTGCACCTTAAATTCGGCCTCATTTGAACAGTTCCTCCTGAGGCGGAGATATTGTCCTTTAGGGATCCCCCTTTTGAGGGGACCCGGATGATAACTCTTCCACCTCAGGAGGCTGTTCGTAGAAGTGGCCTTGCGAAAGACCGTAGTTGCAAGGCCACCCTGTCCATTTTTAGAGATAGTAAGATCCAGAAAGGCTATAGAGTCCCTCTCAACCGTGTGTGTAAAAGTCAGGCCTATACTGTTACAATTGATTGATTCCATAAATCCTCTTAGTTGTACAGAGGTACCTGTCCACAAGATAAATATGTCGTCTATATAACGTGCCCATAGTGCAGCACATTCCCAATAGTTTTCTTTCTCCTCGACGAACGCTTTGGTAGTTTCCCACCAGCCCAAGTAGATCTTGGCATATGTGGGCGCACAGGGACTGCCCATGGCAGTCCCCTTGAGCTGGTGGTAATAGCGTCCGTCGAAGAGAAAATAATTGTGATACAAGATGAACCTAAGTAATGACAAGACAAATTCATTATGTTTTTGAAGGTAGGTGGGTCTTGTGGACAGGTAAAATGCTACCGCCCGTAGTCCTACTTAATGTGGGATGGAGGAGTACAGGGCTTCGACATCCAATCCCACAAGAAGAGTCTCCTCCTCCACCCCTATCCCATCGAGTTTAGACAATAAGTCCGTCGTGTCACGGACATATGACGGGAGAGAGATGACAAATTGTCTAAGGACTTTGTCCAAATACACCCCCACGTTTTGAGTAATACTGCCTATGCCTGACACGATTGGGCGTCCCTTTAGGGGAACTAGGCCCTTGTGTATTTTTGGCAGGGCGTAAAAAGTGGGGGTGATTGGACACTTGGGGCAAAGAAATTCAAATTCTTTATCATCAATAAGTTTGTCTGTTCTAGCCTCCCGTAAGATTTGTATAAGGGTTTCTCTGTATTGATTCGTCGGGTCCCCCACTAGGATCTCATACGACTGTTTGTCGTCAATTATCTTATGACACATACGTGTATATTGATTTCTCCCCATCACCACAATGTTGCCCCCCCTTGTCTGATGCTTTAATCACTATAGAGGGATTGTTTTCTAGTTCCCTTTTAGCTGTTCTTTCTTCATAACACAGGTTATTACGGAGGGTTGAGTTATGTGTGTGTAGGTTTCTGAGATCTCTAGTCACAAGATCCCTGAAGATCTCAATACAGGAAAGTTCTCCTATGGGAGGTGACGCCTTGCTTTTAGGTTTGAGTTCTGTGAATGGGCCTGTTCCTCTATCCCTTTCACCTGCATTCAGTAGATCTGTAAGTTCTGTGATGGTCTGTAAATCTTGCGGAGTGACTCCTAGATCTAGGCATTTTTTCTTTTCAAGATTTTGAAAAAATGTATGCCAGCCCAGTTTCCTCGTAAATAGGTGAATGTCCTTTGTCCACGTAAAAGAATCGTATTTGGTTGTCGGTACAAAGGACAGACCTCTACTCAGAGTTTGGGTCTGTATTTCCGTCAGTGGATAGTCTGACAGGTTTAAGATCTGAGGAGCATTACTGTTTGTATTCTTGAGTCCTACATTTTCCCCCTGACTACTGTAGGTCGGAGGAGGTACGGGTTTTCCCCGTCTAAAAAAGGCGAGGAAGAAGCAGAGGCAGATGCCATATTGGACGGCCCTGCGGAGGAATTTCCGCATGTTGGTGGTTGGTTTCTTACCGTCGCTCGTGCGCGACCTCTTCCTCTGTGTCTTTGGTTTCTGCCCCTTCCTCTTCCCCTTCCTCTTTCTCCACGTCCCTTATCTCTATCAGAAAAATCTGTTTCTGATGAGGAGAGATCTGTTTCCGTATCTCTCTGTTGGTTCTTATCCAGTACTTGGTAGGCCTTATTCTCCCTGAATTCCTGGAGATCTCTGACAAACTGGGTATGCTTTCTTTCTTTTAGATGGTAACAAAATCTCTCAATCGTATTTTGAAGTTGAGTCTCCTTAACAGAGAACTCAGGGTCACCCTTGAATCTCGTTGTGACCTCTTGTTGTTCCCTCAGTTTTTTCCCAGAGATCTCCAGGTTCAGTCTTTCCTCGTCTAGGAGTATCTGTAAAAATGTAATGGAACAATTTGTGGCCTCCTCTTCCCACCTCTTTAAAACGTTTGGGGTCCGTAATCTGGTGGAAGGTAAGGTCGGGACTCGTAACCCTCTGGGTACAATTTTATTTTTAATGTAGGATTCAAAACTCTGAACTTCCCAAAAACTACTAATGTAGGTCTTATGACATTGTATCAATTCTCTAAATGCCGCTCTAGCTCACTCGTGCGCACAGTAGCCGGCACAACTGCACGGCTCCCCGCCACAGCGGGTTTGCGCATGAGATGAGCGGGGACGCAGGAACCTTAACAGTGAGTAAAGACCTCTGATGTTTTCTCCACAGGTCTAACGGATGAGCCTCACTACATATTGTCTATATGTGCTTCTTTTATTGCAGGGTCTACAGACTGGACCACATAAGGCTCTCCCAGCTCACTGATTTATTTGTGCACTGCACTTAACCACGTCAGGCACAAACCAAGTCGCTACTGTATCGACGACTTGGACTTGATTTAAATTTTGCTCTACTAACAGAGAATTGATCAGTATATGCTAAATCTTTCATTGAGTCACTGTCTCCTTTTATGCCCCTGAGGAAGACATTTGACTGCTGTCAGAAACGCATCGGGCTATATTTTTGGAGACGTGTAGACTGAGATAGTGACTATACGCACTAGCATTGAGATTATATTGTTTAATATTGACTTTAACAGGAGTCTATTATTTGCGTCATTTGGAGGGCAAACCATTTGCCCAATTAATTGCTCACAATTTAATATATGTGTTTTACTGATGAACTAGTAAAAGTTACGTTTTATATCACTCCCCACTATATGCCATATTTATATTGACTGGGAGCACTGCATACTTGGGTATTTGGATACCTGACTTATCCTTTATTTGTTATCTATTTATTCTAATTGTGGTTATGGCTAATCTCATTACAAGCATACCTAATTTAGATGACTGGCTTAAAGAAGCACATGAGGTTTTCTCAGATAAAACATTTGTCCAAGCAAAATACACCCCCTCTTTGAGAGCAGCATTTAGAGAATTGACACAATGTCATAAGACCTACATTAGTAGTTTTTGGGAAGTTCAGATTTTTGAATCCTACATTAAAAATAAAATTGTACCCAGAGGGTTACGAGTCCCGACCTTACCTTCCACCAGATTACGGACCCCAAACGTTTTAAAGAGGTGGGAAGAGGAGGCCACAAATTGTTCCATTAAATTTTTACAGATACTCCTAGACGAGGAAAGACTGAACCTGGAGATCTCTGGGAAAAAACTGAGGGAACAACAAGAGGTCACAACGAGATTCAAGGGTGACCCTGAGTTCTCTGTTAAGGAGACTCAATTTCAAAATACGATTGAGAGATTTTGTTACCATCTAAAAGAAAGAAAGCATACCCAGTTTGTCAGAGATCTCCAGGAATTCAGGGAGAATAAGGCCTACCAAGTACTGGATAAGAACCAACAGAGAGATACGGAAACAGATCTCTCCTCATCAGAAACAGATTTTTCTGATAGAGATAAGGGACGTGGAGAAAGAGGAAGGGGAAGAGGAAGGGGCAGAAACCAAAGACACAGAGGAAGAGGTCGCGCACAAGCGACGGTGAGAAACCAACCACCAACATGCGGAAATTCCTCCGCAGGGCCGTCCAATATGGCATCTGCCTCTGCTTCTTCCTCGCCTTTTTTAGACGGGGAAAACCCATACCTCCTCCGACCTACAGTAGTCAGGGGGAAAATGTAGGACTCAAGAAACAGTAATGCTCCTCAGATTTTAAACCTGTCAGACTATCCACTGACGGAAATACAGACCCAAACTCTGAGTAGAGGTCTGTCCTTTGTACCGACAACCAAATACGATTCTTTTACGTGGACAAAGGACATTCACCTATTTACGAGGAAACTGGGCTGGCATAAATTTTTTCAAAATCTTGAAAAGAAAAAATGCCTAGATCTAGGAGTCACTCCGCAAGATTTACAGACCATCACAGAACATACAGATCTACTGAATGCAGGAGAAAGGGATATAGGAACAGGCCCATTCACAGAACTCAAACCTAAAAGCAAGGCGTCATCTCCCATAGGAGAACTTTCCTGTATTGAGATCTTCAGGGATCTTGTGACTAGAGATCTCAGAAACCTACACACACACATGACTCAACCCTCCGTAATAACCTGTGTTATGAAGAAAGAACAGCTATAAGGGAACTAGAAAACAATCCCTCTATAGTGATTAAAGCATCAGACAAGGGGGGCAACATTGTGGTGATGGGGAGAAATCAATATACACGTATGTGTCATAAGATAATTGACGACAAACAGTCGTATGAGATCCTAGTGGGAGACCCGACGATTCAATACAGAGAAACCCTTATACAAAACTTACGGGAGGCTAGAACAGACAAACTTATTGATGATAAAGAATTTGAATTTCTTTGCCCAAGTGTCCAATCACCCCCACTTTTTACGCCCTGCCAAAAATACACAAGGGCCTAGTTCCCCTAAAGGGACGCCCAATCGTGTCAGGCATAGGCAGTATTACTAAAAACGTGGGGGTGTATTTGGACAAAGTCCTTAGAAAATTTGTCATCTCTCTCCCATCATATGTCCGTGACACGACGGACTTATTGTCTAAACTCGATGGGATAGGGGTGGAGGAGGAGACTCTTCTTGTGGGATTGGATGTTGAAGCCCTGTTCTCCTCCATCCCACACGAAGTAGGACTACGGGCGGTAGCATTTTACCTGTCCACAAGACCCACCTACCTTCAAAAACATAATGAATTTGTCTTGTCATTACTTAGGTTCATCTTGTATCACAATTATTTTCTCTTCGACGGACGCTATTATCACCAGCTCAAGGTGACTGCCATGGGCAGTCCCTGTGCGCCCACATATGCCAAGATCTACTTGGGCTGGTGGGAAACTACCATAGCGTTCGTCGAGGAGAGAGAAAACTATTGGGAATGTGCTGCACTATGGGCACGTTATATAGACGACATATTTATCTTGTGGACAGGTACCTCTGTACAACTAAGAGGATTTATGGAATCAATCAATTGTAACAGTATAGGCCTGACTTTTACACACACGGTTGAGAGGGACTCTATAGCCTTTCTGGATCTTACTATCTCTAAAAATGGACAGGTTGGCCTTGCAACTACGGTCTTTCGCAAGGACACTTCTACGAACAGCCTCCTGAGGTGGGAGAGTTATCATCCGGGTCCCCTCAAAAGGGGGATCCCTAAAGGACAATATCTCCGCCTCAGGAGGAACTGTTCAAATGAGGCCGAATTTAAGGTGCAGGCGGGAGATTTGAGGAGGAGGTTCAGACAACGGGGATATCCTAACCATGTCTTATCACCAGCATTTAAGACAGCCCTAAATACTCCAAGGGATCATTTACTAATTCCTAAACAGAAGAAAGAGGAGGACCCCATCTGTCGAATTATAGGTACCTTTGACAACATGTCCCTACCAGTCAGAGAGATTATTCAACAACATTGGGGTATCCTTCTCAATGACACTGATTTGAGAGCATACGTTGGAGATTATCCACAAATTACCTATAGAAAAGGGAAAAGCATCGGAGATATGGTCACACACAGTCATTTGTCACCCACCCCTGTCTCCAGTACCTGGCTATCGAAGTTTGCAGCGGTGGGCTCTCACCCATGCGGACACTGCCGTGCCTGTAGTTTCATGAAAAAAACACTTAATGTTCTGTTGCCACCTGATAATGGGACATATAAGATTAGACAGTTTATTAACTGCACAACAAAAGCAGTGGTGTATGTCGCGGTGTGCTCCTGTGGCCTCAAATATGTCGGGAAAACTATACGTGAATTGCGTAGGAGGACACTGGAGCACATCGGGGACATCAGAAATAAAAGAGACACGGCACTAGCGAGACACATGAATGACATTCATGGAGGGAATGTGAAAGAGATTCATTTTTTTGGGTTAGAAAAAATGAACCCCTCTCCTCGAGGAGGGGATCTTGACAACCTATTATTACAGCGAGAAACCAGATGGATCTATACGTTGGACACAGCCACCCCTCGTGGCCTAAATGAACAACTGTGTTTCACGAGTTTTATTTAAAGGTCGACAGAGGGTATCAGGGGTATGGGATAGGCAGATAGGTGGAGCTGTAGTCAGCTTTTGAGGCATCATACCCCTGCTAGTTTAGGGTCATCTAGGGTATACAGGATAGGTTCCAGCGCGGGACCGCCCTTTTTAGGGCGGCCACCCCGCCTAGGCTCAGGGACTAGTTCAGGGTGTAACTAGAATGCTGATAGGCTCCCTAGGCCCTGTTATTATCCCTTCATCACCCCTTAGGTCATCCCACCCTACTGTCGGCACTTGTAGGTTAGTCCAAATATATAAAATATAATTATATATGCATAAGTTTGTGTATCTGTATTTAGCTCCGGATATATAAATATATGTGTATTTCTCGTATCACAGAGGTCCTCTGATCCAATTATCCCCTCCGGATCCCGCCCTGTCTATTCTCCTCCTGGATCCCTGCATGCATCTACAGAGCCTCTTTATATATATATATATATATATATATATATATATATATATATATATGTTTTATTGAGATATATATGTATTTTTCATAAGTACCTTAATGCACCTATATGTTTCTAATATCAGCCAACATCTATATAAACTGAGTGGGTTTTGATCCCTCTGTGGCATGCCAGGAGATTAGCCTTCTTTTAAAACCATTATCAGCAGTGATGAGTATCTTAGTTTGCGATATCAGCAGCTGTTTCACTATGTATCCAAATCCGGGAGGGACGGAGTTAACAGGGTTCGTTCGCTCACAGTGTTTTCCTGTGCACGAGTGATGTGTGCGCTGCTGAGGCGTCGGCTGCGGCACACGTCACTTACGAGGCTCCACCCGCCGCTCCGGAAGCGGATATGAGATCAGACGCCGCTCTAGCTCACTCGTGCGCACAGTAGCCGGCACAACTGCACGGCTCCCCGCCACAGCGGTCACGTTGTTCTTCACATGGTTTGACTTGGCGAGAAGTCTTGGAAACAATGGCCGGTCAGGGCAATGGAGAAGTTGCGCTTAAATCTCACGGCCACATGAGCCCTCTGGGGGCTTGTTGGATTTGGTCCTTCGTACCCAAACGCTAGGGTCAGGGACACGCAAAGGTTGTTTTAAATTTCAAATAAAAAAATTATGGCGCTGCTGGGCCTGGGTCCTGGAGTTTCAAATTTTCTCATGGGTAGCACCCTCTATCCAAAATCTTTTTCAAAAAATTCAAAAATTGTGGTGTTTTTTGGGGGGGATTGTGAAGCCCTGGTGTGAACTCGTGCATCAGCCAACTCCAGGCTGTGTCATTCAGGCAATATATTGGTTACTGATGCCGCTGTGGGGCCTGGGTCTGGGAATTTCAAATTTTCTAATAGGTAGCACCCGCTATCCAAAATCTTTTTCAAAAATTTCAAAAATTGTGGTGTTTTTTTTGGGGGGATTGTGAAGCCCTGGTGTGTATTCGTGCATCAGCCAACCCCAGGCTGTGTCATTCAGGCAATATATGTGTTACTGATGCCGCTGTGGGGCCTGGGTCTGGTAATTTCAAATTTTCTCATAGGTAGCACCCACTATCCAAAATCTTTTTCAAAAATTTCTAAAATTGTGGTGTTTTTGGGGGGGATTGTGAAGCCCTGGTGTGTACTCGTGCATCAGCCACCTCCAGGCTGCGTCATTCAGGCAATATATGGGTTACTGATGCCGCTGTGGGGCCTGGGTCTGGGAATTTAAAATTTTCTCATAGGTAGCACCCACTATCCAAAATCTTTTTCAAAAATTTCTTAAATTGTGTTTTTTTTTTTTTTTTTGGGGGGGGGGGGGGGGATTGTGAAGCCCTGCTGTGTACTAGTGCATCAGCCAACTCCAGGCTGTGTCATTCAGGCAATACTGTTACGCCGAGCGCTCCGGGTCCCTGCTCCTCCCCGGGGCGCTTGCAGCGTTCCTCTCTCTGCAGCGCCCCGGTTAGACCCGCTGACCGGGAGCGCTGCACTGACACTGCCGGCGGGGATGCGGTTCGCATAGCGGGACGCGCCCGCTCGCGAATCGCATCCCAAGTCCCGGTCCCTGTCCCGGTCCCCGGCTGTCATGTTCTGGCACGCGCGGCTCCGCTCTCTAGGGCGCATGCGCGCCAGCTCTCTAAGATTTAAAGGGCCAGTGCACCAGTGATTGGTGCCTGGCCCAATCAGTCTAATTAGCTTCCACCTGCTCCCTGTCCATATACCTCACTTCCCCTTCCCTTCCTGGCCGGATCTTGTTGCCATTGTGCCAGTGAAAGCGTTCCTTGTGTATCCCAATCCAGTGTTCCAGACTTCTTGCCGTTGCCCCTGACTACGATCCTTGCTGCCTGCCCTGACCTTCTGCTACGTCCGACCTTGCTCTTGCCTAATCCCTTGTACCGAGCCTATCTCAGCAGTCAGAGAGGTTGAGCCGTTGCCGGTGGATACGACCTGGTTGCTACCACTGCTGCAAGACCATCCCGCTTTGCGGCGGGATCTGGTGAAAACCAGTAGCAACTTAGAACCGGTCCGCCGGCACGGTCCACGCCAATCCCTCTCTGACACAGAGGATCCACCTCCAGCCTGCCGAATCCTGACAAATACAAGGATTACTGATGCCGCTGTTGGACCTGGGTCTGGGAATTTCAAATTTTCTCAAAGGTAGCACCCGCTATCCATAATCTTCGGTTTAAATTTCTTAATTCATCTTTTAATCTTAGGGATTGTGAAGGCCTAGTGCCTACTCATGCTGCTGGAAAGTCCGGGCTGTGCCATTCAGCCACTATATGGTCTCCTGATGCTGACAACACCTCCATGCTGTGTCATTCAGCCACTATATGGTGTCCTCATACTGCCAACACCTGCACGCTGTGCCATTCAGCCACTATATGGTCTCCTCATGCTGCCAACACCTCCACGCTGTGTCATTAAGCCACTATATGGTGTCCTCATGCTGCCAACACCTCCATGCTGTGCCATTCAGCCACTATATGGTCTCCTCATGCTGCCAACACTTCCAAGCTGTGTCATTCAGTCACTATATGGTCTCCTGACACTGATGCCACCACCAGGCTCTGTAATTGTGCTGCTGTGCGGCAGTGATTCTAAAAGCGATGCCAGTAATCTGCATGTCATTCTGAATAACAGTATTATTTCACTAACCCAGCACACTCCATATGCATTTTAGAACACAGCAAAGCCTTTTTTAATAGAGATTTGCCGCGAAAAAATTCAGAACAAAACAAACTTTTTAACTTTACATTTATCCACATGCATAACTTTACATTTATCCACATTGAACCTCATTTGCCAAGTGGATGCCCAGACACCTAGTCTATCCAAGTCATCTTGTAACCTATACACATCCTCTATAGACTGTACCGTGCTACAAAGCTTGGTGTCATCTGCAAAGATAGAAACAGAGCTGTTAATGCCATCCTCTATATCATTGATAAATAAATTAAACGACAGCGGTCCCAGTACAGAACCTTGGGGTACACCACTAATTACCAGGGACCAATCAGAGTATGAATCATTGACCACCACTCTCTGGGTACGATCCATGAGCCAGTGTTCAATCCAGTTACAAACTAAAATTTCCAAACCCAAAGACCTTAACTTTCCTGTCAGACGTCTATGAGGGACAGTATCAAACGCTTTAGCAAAATCAAGAAACACTATATCCACAGCCATTCCTCTGTCAAGGCTTCTACTCACCTCTTCATAAAAGCAAATTAGATTGGTTTGACAACTTCTATCCTTAGTAAACCCATGCTGGCTATCACTTATAATACTATTATCCCCTATGTATTCCTGTATGTAATCCTGTATAAATCCTTCAAACAATTTACCCACAATGCACGTTAAACTTACCGGTCTATAGTTTCCTGGGGAAGACCTAGAGCCCTTTTTGAAGATTGGCCCCACATTTGCCTTGCGCCAGTCCCTTGGCACAATACCAGACACCAGTGAATCTCTAAATATCATGAACAGGGGTACAGATATTACTGAACTTACCTCTCTAAGAACTCTTGGGTGCAATCCATCTGGCCCTGGAGATTTGCTTACATTTAAATTACTTAACTTACCTTGTACCATCTCTGCATTAAGCCAGTTCAGTACATTACATGATGTGTTACCAGCACTGACCTGTCCAGTGTCAGCTCCTCCTTCTTCCCTAGAACCCATTCAGTAGCTCCGCTTTCTCTTTATCGCCTGTGATAACCTCCCCATTATCATTATTAAGGGGTCCTACATGCTCTGTCCTTGTTTTTTTTCGCAATTATATATCTAAAAAAATATTTAGGAATAGTTTTGCTTTCTTTGGCCACCTGTCTCTCATTTAGAATTTTTGCTGTTTTTATAACATTTTTACAGATTTTATAAAGCTCTTTGTACTGTTTAAATGTTATAGCTGACCCATCAGATTTGTATTTTTTGAAGGCTTTTTTTGTTGTTTATTGCTCTTTTAACATAATTTGTCAGCCATGTAGGATTTAGTTTTAATCGTTTATATTTGTTCCCCTTTGGTATATATTTAGCTGTATAGTTATTTAGAGTTGATTTAAAGATGTCCCATTTACCTTCTGTATCAGTATTTGACACCTCCCTCCAGTCTATGTCCTGTAGTGCAGCTCTCAGCCCAGGAAAGTTTGCCTTTTTAAAGTTATATGTTTTTGCCTTCCCTGCATGTCTTTGTTTTCTACATTTTAAGCCAAAAGTAACTATATTTTGGTCGCTATTTCCAAGGTTTTCCCTCACAGTTACATTACCAACCAGCTCTGCATTGTTGGAAATGATCAGATCCGACAAGGCATCACTTCTTGTTGGGTCCTCCACAAACTGGCCCATAAAATTATCCTGCAATAAATTTAGGAATTGTCGCCCCTTTGTAGTTTTAGCCAACCCCCGACCCCAATCTATATCTGGATAGTTAAAATCTCCCATTATTACCACTGTACCTGCCCGGGTGGCCCTCTCTATTTGTTTATGCAGCCGACCTTCTATCTCTTCAGTGATAATAGGGGGTCTGTAGATTACACCAAATACAATTTTTTCAGTATTTCCCTCCTTTTGTAATTCTACCCACAGTGATTCCACCTCCTCAGAATCATCACACACTATGGCATCGTTCACACTGACTTTCATACCACTTCTTACATACAGACAGACTCAACCACCTTTTCTGTTCATTCTATCTTTGCGAAACAATGTAAACCCCTGCAGATTGACAGCCCAGTCATGCGAGGAGTCCAGCCATGTCTCAGTGACCCACACTATATCAATATGTTCCTCCAGTGTCAAGGCCTCAAGCTCCCATATTTTATTTGCTAGGCTTCTGGCATTTGTGAACATACACTTTACATTTCCATCCTTTATGTTATTGGGGTTAATGGGATTCAAGGGTGCAAGTTTTATTTTCCTATGAAGCCTATTCCTATTAACTATTCTAACCCCTCCCTCCGCTCCACCCCCAGGTACATTTATAATTCCCACCTCTCTATCTACACTATCTTCCCCCTCTTTGCTGTAGGTTCCCTCCCCCCAAGTCCCTAGTTTAAACACTCCTCCACCCTTCTAGCCATCTTCTCCCCAAGCAAAGCTGCACCCTCCCCATTGAGGTGCAGCCCGTCTCTACGGTAGAGCCGGTCACCGACAGCGAAGTCAGCCCAGTTCTCCATGAACCCAAACCCCTCCTTCCTACACCAGCTTCTGAGCCACTTGTTTACCTCCCTGATCTCCCTCTGCCTCTCTGGTGCGGCTCGTGGTACTGGTAGTATTTCAGAAAATACTACCTTGGAGGTCCTTGCCTTAAGCTTGCGGCCTAAGTCCCTGAAATCATTTTTAAGTACACTCCACCTATCTCTTACTTTGTCATTGGTGCCAAAATGTACCATGACTGCTGGGTCCTCTCCAGCCCCGCCCAGCAACCCGTCAACCCGATCCGCGATGTGCCGAACTCGTGCGCCAGACAGACAACACACTGTTCGGCGATCCCGGTCTTTGTGACAGATCGCCCTTTCTGTCCCCCTAATAATTGAGTCCCCCACCACTAGTACCTGTCTGGCCTGCCCTGTACTCCTCCCTCCCTCCTTACTGGAGCAGACATCCCCCTGGCGGTCCGAGGCAGTATCCTGCTGCAGTTCTGCTAGCTCTGTAATGGCATCCCCCTCATCTGCCAAGCGGGCAAACTTGTTGGGGTGTGCCAGTTCAGGACTAACCTCCCTGACACTTTTCCCCTACCCTGCTTTCTAACTGTAACCCAGCTAACTGCCTGACTGTCCTGCAATTCCGTCCCACTGTCCTCCCCCACCTCTACTCCCGAGAGTGCCTGCTCAGTGAGCAGGAGACTCCTCTCCATGTTGTTAATGCTTCTCATTGTTGCCAGTCGCTCCTCTAGATGCAGGATCTGGGCTTCCAAACGAACAACTAGCACACATCTCGCACAACAATATGCACCCTCAAACTGCTGTTCAAGGATTGCATACATGGAACAGAATGTACATTGGACTGCATTTTCCAACATGGAGGCCATCTAGTTATGGGGATTTCACAAATGTATATACAAAAACAGACAGTCAAAATTACACTTAAAATTTTTGTAGACCGTGTGGGTTCAGAAATTAACACTCACAGCGATCTCATCCTCCTGCTTTCAAACTCCTGTTTTTGAAACTCCTCTTTCATGCACACTCTTACACAGCAACACTCAGAAGAGCAAGCTCTCAATATGAGTCCCAAGCTAAGATTTATACACCTGTGCCCAATCTACATCTCCTCCCCCCAAAATATGAATGTGGACTATAGGCAGTCGCACCCACTCCACAGATTCACTCCGCACAACAGATAATCACAGTTTTTGAAACTCCTCTTTCACACCCCCTTTTACACAGCAACACTCACAAGAGCAAGCATTAATACATACAAGCATTAATACAATAGTACATGCTCTATGTATAGAAAACTAGCATGAATCTACCCGAGTGATATAAAAATATTTAGTGTAGAAATGATACAATCAATATACTTATCAATCCCAGGCTAAGGAGCATAAGATGCTCCCCTCTCGAATGACCACAAGCAAAAAGAGACAGAGGGCCATATGATTTCCTGTGAAATCCCCTAATGCCCCACCCCTTTGGCCTACTCTCCTCACATAACCAGGAAAAACAGGTTCTTTAGCCCCACCCACTGTGGCTGTGGTGAAACTAAGCTAAGACCGTGGGGGCAGGGAAATGTATAATACATGGGAAATAATGGATGTAAAAACACATAATTTCAGTGTCCATAACATCTCCTCTTTCTCTAACTGCAGTTATGCTTCTTTCTCATAATCCACTTTACTCCAAACCACTACTGAACCTCCTTTATCAGCCTCAGAGGTGACAATGTCATCTCTTTTAGCCAGCCAATCTAACGCCTTATATGCCTCTGCAGTTAAATTTGGTGGCTCAGAAGGATAAATTAGATCCCTTACATCTCGCAGAACAGCCTTGTAAAATAGATCTATGGAGCTGCCAGGCTGAATAGGGGGGTTATACACAGAGGGATTCCCTCCCTTAAAAAATGGAGAGGTAACTACATCAGGAATCTGACCCTCAGTAATGCCCCCTGCCAGCTTCACCAAATACCTTAAACAAGTGTCCTCCTGTTCAGGAAAACTTTCTACCACTTTAAATCCCAGGTGACCGATCTTGCATGGAGTCTCCCCTTCTTTTTCACTCTGAGAACACAGATTTTTATTTTCTTTTTTGTCATGCTGCATAATAGAAAAACTTTTTTTTAAAGTTGTTTCCTTATAGATTAAAACATTTATTATACTAGGATTACTATTTCCTAGGTATCCTTCTACCTGCACATTAGTAACTCTGTATGGTCTGCTGGTTATTATTAAGTCCAGTAGGACGCCCCCTCTGGTCGGGCCCTGTACCATTTGGGACAGATAATTGTCTTTAGCTATAGTCAGAAACCTGTTTCCTTTATGAGATTCACAGGTCTCAGTCTCCCAGTGTATATCAGGATAGTTAAAGTCCCCCATTATTATCACATCGTTCTGATTTGCTGCCTTGTTTATTTGCCTCAGTAATTGATCTTCTGGCTCCTCCATTATGTTTGGTGGCTTATAGCAAACCCCTATCAGAATTTTTTTTATTTTTATCGCCATATATTTCTACCCATAATGACTCCACATCATCATTTCCCCCCCCGCAGTGCGGCCTCCAGACTTGAATTTACATATAGACAAACTCCTCCTCCTTTCCGTTTTGTCCGATCCCTCCTGAATTGAATATAACCGTGTATGTTGACCGCCCATTCATAGATATCATCCAACCTCCAAGTCTCTGTTATACCCACTATGTCATAATTCTCCTTAGACATTATCAACTCCAGTTCATCAGTTTTATTGGTCAGACTTCTGGCATTAGTCAACATGCAATTCAATGATTTTTTTTTTTCCTATGAAGCCGATCCCTATTAACTATTCCAACCCCTCCCTATGCCCCCCCCCCGGTACATTAATAAGTCCCCCCTCTCTATCTACACTATCCTCCCCCACTGTTGTAGGTTCCCTCCCCCCAGTCCCTAATTTAACATTTCCCCACCCTTCTAGCCATCTTCTCCACAAGCACGGTTGCACCCTCCCCATTGAAGTGCAGTCCATCCTTACAGTAGAGCCGGTATCCGACAGAGAAGTCGGACCAGTTCTCCATGAACCCAAACCCCTCCTTCCTCGACCAGCTTCTGAGCAACTTGTTTAACTCCCTAATCTCCTGCTGCCTCTCTGGTGTGGCTCTTGGTACAGGTAATATTAAGCTTGTGGCCTAAGTCCCTGAAATCATTTTTAAGGACTCTCCACCTACCTCTTACTGTTGACCTGAAACACGTGTGATTCATAAGGGGTTTTCCTGCCTTTTGAATGGACTTTTAATAATGCTTCAATAAATGGATTGCTTTTACTCAAGTGCTGGCTCCACTTTCCCCTCAGTGGTTTCTGCATTGAATCAGAGGCTGGCCGTGCGGGTGAAAACAGGTGAGCTGAAAACCCTTGTTTATTCTCATGCTTAAATCTGTCAATAGTCGAAAGTTGAACCATATTGTGATATTTTTTAACAGTTGTAAAATAAAAAACATAAACTTTTTTTTTTTTTTATTCATAGGCTTCCAAACTCTTTAAATATTATATATTGAATATGTTTCAGAGGAAAGAGACTGATAACAATTGAAGAAATGAGTTTCATATCACCCTATACCTTATTGAACAGGAAGAACAGATGGAAAACATTCTCTGAGGAACTTACCTTGCCATACTCTTATGCCATGTCAAGTCCTGGCTCCTCTATCATAAATTCTGAGAGGTGTTGTCAGGGGAACATGCACAGCATAGAGTGATGCAGCCCATCCCTTCGATGAGCAGGGAATGCTGGCCAAACAATAGGCTGAGACGCCAGGTCAATAAGAACCGGGCTGGATTCATATGCTTCCCAATAGTGAAGGCTATTCAGGGTGCGTTCACACGCTCTTTGTTTTTGCGGGTTTTCCGCTGCGTATTTGAAAGGGTGCAGGTTCTTCTCGGCTATTCTCAGCAGATTTTCCACGGAGGAATTTACACTGCGAAAAATCCGCTGCAAGCCCTATTGAAGTCAGTAGGGACTGCAGTGGATTTTCCGCAGTGTAAATTCCGCTGCGGAAAATCTGCTATAGACAGCAGAGAAGAGCCCACCTCTTTCAAATACGCAGCGGAAAACCCTCAAAAACAAAGAGCGTGTGAACGCACCCTCAAACAGGCATCTGCTGGCCACATGTGCCCATGATTGGTCACATGCATTGCCATTCTCTAGCGTCTGTAAGAAGCACAATAATGGGTTAACAATGCACCCTGTGAGGACATCCCTTGGTATATAGAAGCCCTCTTCCCCACAGGTCAGTGAAAAATTTTAATCCTGTGAGCAGGAATAGGTTAACCTCCTATTACATCAAATACTTTACAGTGCTGGTAATTCCAAAGGAATTATTTCTTTTTTCTTCCTCCTGCGGCAGCGCGAGTATAGTCTGAATGATATCTGTGTCACGATATATGCACAGCTCTGTGATGTGCTGCAGCCTGCAGAGTACTGACTCTGGGAACGCACGCACCGTCCATCTCCACAACTTACATGCATATCACCCTGATGTCACAGGAAGTATGTCTGTGTTGACTTCTGGCTGGACCTGCGATACATCCTTTGGTAAAGTATACAGCTCAAATCTTTGCTAAGCACTGTTGGTAAGCAGCAGAAGCAGTTCGGTCATCTCAAGTAAAATCAAGACTATAGGCCTAAGTATTCTTAATCCCCAAACCGTCAGGGAAGTTTTGTTGAATAAACAAACTTGAGATACCTAAACCATTATATTGTAGAAAAGTCTTATTACATAGAAATGATCCGATCATTCAGTTATATGGCTTCTCTGGATTTGAAGAGTGTGTACTTTCACATTCAGATCCTTCCAGATCACAGAGAGTTTCTACGGATTGCAGTAAGTATCCAGGGAACATTATGTCACTTTCTTTTCAATGTTACATAGTTCATAAGGTTGAAAAAAGACCAGAGTCCATCAAGTTCAACCTGCAACCATAATGAGTCCCTGCTGAGTTGATCCAGAGGAAGGCAAAAAACCCTCATACTAGAGGTAAAAATTCCTTTCCGACTCCAATATGGCAGTCAGAATAAATCCCTGGATCAACCTTCTGTCCCTATAAATCTAGAATCCATAACCAGCATGGTTATTACTCTACAAAAATGCATCCAGACCCCTTTTGAACTCTTCTACAGAGTTCACCATGACCACCTCCTCTGGCAGAGATTTCCATAGTCTCACTGCTCTTACAGTAAAGAACCCCCGTCTGTGCTAATGTAGAAGCCTTCTATCCTCTAGATGTAGAGGATGCCTCCTTGTTATAGATACAGTCCTGGGTATAAATAGATCATGGGAGAGATCTCTGTACGGTGCCCTGATATATTTACACATAGCTATTAGGTCACCCCTAAGCCTTCTTTTTTCTAAACCAAATAATTCTGATAATCTTTCTGGGTACTGCAGTCCACCCATTCACCTTATTACTCTAGTTGCCTGTCTTTGAACCCTCTCCAGCTCCACTATATCTTTCTTGTACACTGACGCCCAGAAGCTGGTGTAGGAAGGAGGGGTTTGGGTTCATGGAGAACTGGGCCGGCTCTACTGTAAGGATGGGCTGCACCTCAATGTGGAGGGTGCAGCTGTGCTTGGGGAGAAGATGGCTTGAAGAGTGGAGGAGTGTTTAAACTAGGGACTGGGGGAAGGGAACCTACAACGTAGAGGGGGGAAGATAGGATTGGTAGAGAGGAGGGATTTATTTATGTGCCTGGGGTGGAGCGGAGGGAGGGGTTAGAATAGTTAATAGGTGTTACGCCGAGCGCTCTGGGTCCCCGCTCCTCCCCGGAGCGCTCGCTACACTCTCGCTACACTCTCGCTACTGCAGCGCCCCGGTCAGATCCACTGACCCGGTGCGCTGCGATACCGCCTCCAGCCGGGATGCGATTCGCGATGCGGGTGGCGCCCGCTCGCGATGCGCATCCCGGCTCCCGTACCTGACTCGCTCTCCGTCGGTCCTGTCCCGGCGCGCGCGGCCCCGCTCCCTAGGGCGCGCGCGCGCCGGGTCTCTGCGATTTAAAGGGCCACTGCGCCGCTGATTGGCGCAGTGGTTCTAATCAGTGTGTTCACCTGTGCACTCCCTATGTATACCTCACTTCCCCTGCACTCCCTCGCCGGATCTTGTTGCCATTGTGCCAGTGAAAGCGTTTCCTTGTGTGTTCCTAGCCTGTGTTCCAGACCTCCTGCCGTTGCCCCTGACTACGATCCTTGCTGCCTGCCCCGACCTTCTGCTACGTCCGACCTTGCTTCTGTCTACTCCCTTGTACCGCGCCTATCTTCAGCAGTCAGAGAGGTTGAGCCGTTGCTAGTGGATACGACCTGGTCACTACCGCCGCAGCAAGACCATCCCGCTTTGCGGCGGGCTCTGGTGAACACCAGTAGTGACTTAGAACCGGTCCACTAGCACGGTCCACGCCAATCCCTCTCTGGCACAGAGGATTCACCTCCTGCCAGCCGGCATCGTGACAGTAGATCCGGCCATGGATCCCGCTGAAGTTCCTCTGCCAGTTGTCGCCGACCTCACCACGGTGGTCGCCCAGCAGTCACAACAGATAGCGCAACAAGGCCACCAGCTGTCTCAACTGACCGTGATGCTACAGCAGCTACTTCCACAGCTTCAGCAATCATCTCCTCCGCCAGCTCCTGCACCTCCTCCGCAGCGAGTGGCCGCTTCAGGCATACGACTATCCTTGCCGGATAAATTTGATGGGGACTCTAAATTTTGCCGTGGCTTTCTTTCACAATGTTCCCTGCACTTGGAGATGATGTCGGACCAGTTTCCTACTGAAAGGTCTAAGGTGGCTTTCGTAGTCAGCCTTCTGTCTGGAAAAGCTCTGTCATGGGCCACACCGCTCTGGGACCGCAATGACCCCGTCACTGCCTCTGTACACTCCTTCTTCTCGGAAATTCGAAGTGTCTTTGAGGAACCTGCCCGAGCCTCTTCTGCTGAGACTGCCCTGCTGAACCTGGTCCAGGGTAATTCTTCCGTTGGCGAGTACGCCGTACAATTCCGTACTCTTGCTTCAGAACTATCCTGGAATAATGAGGCCCTCTGCGCGACCTTTAAAAAAGGCCTATCCAGCAACATTAAAGATGTTCTGGCCGCACGAGAAATCCCTGCTAACCTACATGAACTCATTCATCTAGCCACTCGCATTGACATGCGTTTTTCCGAAAGGTGTCAGGAGCTCCGCCAGGATATGGACTTTGTTCGCACGAGGCGTTTTTTCTCCTCGGCTCCTCTCTCCTCTGGTCCCCTGCAATCCGTTCCTGTGCCTCCCGCCGTGGAGGCTATGCAAGTTGACCGTTGTCGCCTGACACCTCAAGAGAGGACACGACGCCGCATGGAGAATCTCTGCCTGTACTGTGCCGGTACCGAACACTTCCTGAAGGATTGTCCTATCCGTCCTCCCCGCCTGGAAAGACGTACGCTGACTCCGCACCAAGATGAGACAGTCCTTGATGTCAACTCTGCTTCTCCACGTCTTACTGTGCCTGTGCGGATATCTGCCTCTACCTTCTCCTTCTCTACTATGGCCTTCTTGGATTCCGGATCTGCAGGAAATTTTATTTTGGCCTCTCTCATCAACAGGTTCAACATCCCGGTGACCAGTCTCGCCAGACCCCTCTACATCAATTGTGTTAACAATGAAAGATTGGACTGTACCATACGTCTCCGCACGGAGCCCCTCCTAATGTGCATCGGACCTCATCACGAAAAAATTGAGTTTTTGGTCCTCCCCAATTGCACTTCTGAAATTCTCCTTGGATTACCCTGGCTTCAACACCATTCCCCAACCCTGGATTGGTCCACAGGGGAGATCAAGAGCTGGGGTACCTCTTGTTTCAAGGACTGCCTTAAACCGGTTCCCAGTACTCCCTGCCGTGACCCTGCGGTTCCCCCTGTAACCGGTCTCCCTAAGGCCTATATGGACTTTGCTGATGTGTTTTGCAAAAAACAAGCTGAGACTCTTCCTCCTCACAGGCCTTATGACTGTCCTATTGACCTCCTCCCGGGCACTACTCCACCCCGGGGCAGAATTTATCCTCTGTCCGCCCCAGAGACTCTTGCTATGTCTGAGTACATCCAGGAAAATTTAAAAAAGGGCTTTATCCGCAAATCCTCCTCTCCTGCCGGAGCTGGATTTTTCTTTGTGTCCAAAAAAGATGGCTCCCTACGTCCTTGCATTGACTACCGCGGTCTTAATAAAATCACGGTAAAGAACCGCTACCCTCTACCTCTTATCTCTGAACTCTTTGATCGCCTCCAAGGTGCCCACATCTTTACCAAACTGGACTTAAGAGGTGCTTATAATCTCATCCGCATCAGGGAGGGGGATGAATGGAAAACGGCATTTAACACTAGAGATGGACACTTTGAGTATCTGGTCATGCCCTTTGGCCTGTGCAACGCCCCTGCCGTCTTCCAAGACTTTGTTAATGAAATTTTTCGTGATCTCTTATATTCCTGTGTTGTTGTGTATCTGGACGATATTCTGATTTTTTCTGCCAACCTAGAAGAACACCGCCAGCATGTCCGCATGGTTCTTCAGAGACTTCGTGACAATCAACTATATGCCAAAATGGAGAAATGTCTGTTTGAATGTCAATCTCTTCCTTTCCTAGGATACTTGGTCTCTGGCCAGGGACTACAAATGGATCCAGACAAACTCTCTGCCGTCTTAGATTGGCCACGCCCCTCCGGACTCCGTGCTATCCAACGTTTTTTGGGGTTCGCCAATTATTACAGACAATTTATTCCACATTTTTCCACCATTGTGGCTCCTATCGTGGCTTTAACCAAAAAGAATGCCAATCCTAAGTCTTGGCCTCCTCAAGCGGAAGACGCCTTTAAACGGCTCAAGTCTGCCTTTTCTTCTGCTCCCGTGCTCTCCAGACCTGATCCATCTAAACCCTTCCTATTGGAGGTTGATGCCTCCTCAGTAGGAGCTGGAGCGGTTCTTCTACAAAAAAATTCTTCCGGGCATGCTATTACCTGTGGTTTTTTTTCTAGGACCTTCTCTCCGGCGGAGAGGAACTACTCCATCGGGGATCGAGAGCTACTGGCCATTAAATTAGCACTTGAGGAATGGAGGCATCTGCTGGAGGGATCAAAATTTCCAGTTATCATTTACACCGATCACAAGAATCTCTCCTATCTCCAGTCTGCCCAACGGCTGAATCCTCGCCAGGCCAGGTGGTCTCTGTTCTTTGCCCGGTTTAATTTTGAAATTCACTTTCGCCCTGCCGATAAGAACATTAGGGCCGATGCTCTCTCTCGTTCCTCGGATGCCTCGGAAGTAGAGCTCTCTCCGCAACACATCATTCCTCCTGACTGCCTGATCTCCACTTCTCCAGCCTCCATCAGGCAAACTCCTCCAGGGAAGACCTTCGTCTCTCCACGCCAACGCCTCGGAATCCTCAAATGGGGTCACTCCTCCCATCTCGCAGGCCATGCGGGCATCAAGAAATCCGTGCAACTCATCTCTCGTTTCTATTGGTGGCCGACTCTGGAGACGGATGTTGTTGATTTTGTGCGGGCCTGCACTGTCTGTGCCCGGGATAAGACTCCTCGCCAGAAGCCCGCTGGTCTTCTTCATCCTCTGCCTGTTCCCGAACAGCCTTGGTCTCTGATTGGTATGGACTTTATTACAGACTTACCCCCATCCCGTGGCAACACTGTTGTTTGGGTGGTCGTTGATCGATTTTCCAAGATGGCACATTTTATTCCTCTTCCGGGTCTTCCTTCAGCGCCTCAGTTGGCAAAACAATTTTTTGTACACATTTTTCGTCTTCACGGGTTGCCCACGCAGATCGTCTCGGATAGAGGCGTCCAATTCGTGTCAAAATTCTGGAGGGCTCTCTGTAAACAACTCAAGATTAAATTAAACTTTTCTTCTGCTTATCATCCTCAATCCAATGGGCAAGTAGAAAGAATTAACCAGGTCCTGGGTGATTATTTACGGCATTTTGTTTCCTCCCGCCAGGATGACTGGGCAGATCTTCTACCATGGGCCGAATTCTCGTATAACTTCAGAGTCTCTGAATCTTCTTCCAAATCCCCATTTTTCGTGGTGTACGGCCGTCACCCTCTTCTCCCCCTCCCTACTCCCTTGCCCTCTGGTTTGCCCGCTGTGGATGAAATAACTCGTGATCTTTCCACCATATGGAAAGAGACCCAAAATTCTCTCTTACAGGCTTCATCACGCATGAAGAAGTTTGCTGATAAGAAAAGAAGAGCTCCCCCCATTTTTTCTCCCGGAGACAAGGTATGGCTCTCTGCTAAATATGTCCGCTTCCGTGTTCCCAGCTACAAATTGGGACCACGCTATCTTGGTCCTTTCAAAATTTTGTGCCAGATTAATCCTGTCTCTTACAAACTTCTTCTTCCTCCTTCTCTTTGTATTCCTAATGCCTTTCACGTTTCTCTTCTTAAACCACTCATCATCAACCGTTTCTCTCCCAAACTTGTTTCTCCCACTCCTGTTTCCGGCTCTTCGGACATCTTCTCCGTAAAGGAGATACTGGCCTCCAAGAAGGTCAGAGGGAAAACTTTTTTTTTGGTCGATTGGGAAGGCTGTGGTCCTGAAGAGAGATCCTGGGAACCTGAGGACAATATCCTAGACAAAAGTCTGGTCCTCAGGTTCTCAGGCTCCAAGAAGAGGGGGAGACCCAAGGGGGGGGGTACTGTTACGCCGAGCGCTCCGGGTCCCCGCTCCTCCCCGTAGCGCTCGCTACACTCTCGCTACTGCAGCGCCCCGGTCAGATCCACTGACCCGGTGCGCTGCGATACCGCCTCCAGCCGGGATGCGATTCGCGATGCGGGTGGCGCCCGCTCGCGATGCGCATCCCGGCTCCCGTACCTGACTCGCTCTCCGTCGGTCCTGCTCCCTAGGGCGCGTGCGCGCCGGGTCTCTGCGATTTAAAGGGCCACTGCGCCGCTGATTGGCGCAGTGGTTCTAATCAGTGTGTTCACCTGTGCACTCCCTATGTATACCTCACTTCCCCTGCACTCCCTCGCCGGATCTTGTTGCCATTGTGCCAGTGAAAGCGTTTCCTTGTGTGTTCCTAGCCTGTGTTCCAGACCTCCTGCCGTTGCCCCTGACTACGATCCTTGCTGCCTGCCCCGACCTTCTGCTACGTCCGACCTTGCTTCTGTCTACTCCCTTGTACCGCGCCTATCTTCAGCAGTCAGAGAGGTTGAGCCGTTGCTAGTGGATACGACCTGGTCAGTACCGCCGCAGCAAGACCATCCCGCTTTGCGGCGGGCTCTGGTGAACACCAGTAGTGACTTAGAACCGGTCCACTAGCACGGTCCACGCCAATCCCTCTCTGGCACAGAGGATCCACCTCCTGCCAGCCGGCATCGTGACAATAGGGTTAGGCTTCATAGTAAAAAAAAAAAGACATACACAATTGAATTGCATGTTTACTAATGCCAGAAGTCTATCCAATAAAACTGACAAACTGGAGATAATAATGTCTGAGGAGAATTATGACATAATGGGTATAACAGAGACTTGATTGGACGATAGCTGTGACTGGGCGCTCAACATACAGGGTTATAGTCTATTCAGGAAGGATCAGACAAAACAGAAAGGGGAGAAGTTTTTCTTTATGTAAAGTCCAGTCTGAAGGCTGCACTGCGGGGGGATATACGGGAGGGAAACGATAATGTGAAGTCATTATGGGTAGAAATATATTGAGATAAAATTAATTCTGATAGGGGTTTGCTATAAGCCACCAAACATAATGGAAGAGGCAGAAGATCAATTACTGAGGCAAATAAACAAGGTAGCAAATCAAAATGATGTAGTAATAATGGGGGACTTTAACTATCCTGATATAAACTGGGAGACTGAGTCCTGTGAATCTCATAAAGGAAACAGGTTTCTGACTATAACTAAAGACAATTCTCTGTCCCAAATGGTGCAGGGCCCGACCAGAGTGGGCACCCTACTAAACTTAATATTAACCAACAGACCTGACAGAGTAACTAATGTACAAGTAGAAGGACACCTAGGAAATATTTATCATAACATAATACATTATAACTTGTTCTTCAATAAGGGAATCCCTCGAGGGGCAAAAAAAATTACTTTAGGAAGGCAAAGTTTGATCAACTCAGAGAAGCACTTAACAATATAAAATGGGATAATGTCCTCAAAACATGAATACTGACATGGGACACTTTTTAGAATATTTTAAATTCCCACTGTAATTTATATACCTTCTGGGAATAAAAGAGTCAGAAATAAAAGAAAACCAATATGGATGAATAAAAATTTTAAGGGGGCCATAATTGACAAACATAAAGCATTTTAACTACTAAAACAGGATGGCAATGAAGAAGCATTAAAAAGCTATAGAGAAAAATGTAAAATATGTAAAAAATAAAAAAACAGATATACTAATTGCCAAAGAGAATAAAGCTAACCCCAAAATGTTCTTTAACTATATAAATAGCAAAAAGGTCAAAAATGAAAGTGTAGGCCCTTTAAAAAATGATGAGAAAGAAATACAGGGGAAATACAGCGAGATAAGGTAAACTCCCCAGTACAGGCCACTGTCTAACCCAGGAAGAAGTACAGTGCCACCTAAAAAAAATCTAAATAGACAAATCACCAGGTCCAGATGGCATTCACCCCCGTGTTCTAAAGGAATTAAGTAATGTAATAGACAGACCCCTATTTCTTATTTTCAGGGACTCTATAGTGACAGGGACTGTTCCCCAGGACTGGCGCATGGCAAATGTGGTGTCAATATTTAAAAAGGGGTCAAAAGATGACTCCGGGAATTATATACATGTTAGTTTAACCTCCGTTGTGTTAATTGTTTGAGGGTTTTCTAAGAGATGCTATTTTGGAGTATCTTGATAAAAATAAATGTATGACTCCATATCAGCATGGCTTTATGAGGGATCGATCCTGTCAAACTAACCTAATCAGCTTTTATGAGGAGGTGAGCTCCAGACTGGACCAGGGGGAATCTCTGGACATTATCTATCTGGATTTTTCCAAAGCATTTGATACGGTTCCACATAAAAGGTTGGTGCATAAAATGAAAAGGATTGGGCTGGGGGAGAATGTGTGTAAGTGGGTAACTGGCTCAGTGATAGGAAACAGAGGGTGCTTATTAATGGCACTTATTCTGATTGGGTGACTGTTACTAGTGGGGTACCACAGGGGTCCTATTCTATTTAATATATTCATTAATGACATTGAAGAGGGGTTGAATAGTAATGTAGCAATCTTTGCAGATGGTACTAAACTCTGTAAAGAGGTAAACATTGTAGAGGACAGTGCACTGTTACAAATGGATCTGGATAGGTTGGAGGTTTGGGCTGGGAAGTGGCAGATGAGGTTCAACACTGATAAATGTATGGTAATGCACATGGAGAAGAAAAATCCGGGCTGGCATTATGTATTACATGGGAGAACACTTGGGACGACTAACGTAGAAAAAGACTTAGGAGTCTTAGTTAACAGTAAATTTAGCTATAGTGACCAGTGTTGGGCAGCTGCTGCCAAGGCAAATAAAATCATGGGGTGCATCAATAGGGGCATAGATGACCATGACAAGGAAATAATTCTACAACTGTACAAATCACTTGTCAGACCACACATAGAATACTGTGTACAGTGCAGGGCACCAGTGTACAAGAAAGATATAGTGGAGCTGGAGAGGGTTCAATGATGGGCAACCAGGGTAATACTGGGAATGGGAGGACTACAGTGCCCAGAAAGATTATCAGAATTTGTGTTAGTTTAGGAAAAAGAAGGCTTAGGGGAGACCTAATAGCTATGTATAAATATATCAGGGGGCAGTACATAGATCTCTTCCATGATCTATTTATACTCAGGACTGTATCTATAACAAGGGAGCATCCTCTACGTCTTGAGGAAAGAAGGTTTCTACACCAGCACAGATGGGGGTTCTTTACTGTAAGAGCAGTGAGACTGTGGAATTCTCTGCCTGAAGAGGTGGTCATGGTGAACTCTGTA
This sequence comes from Hyla sarda, assembly GCF_029499605.1. Classification (NCBI taxonomy): domain Eukaryota; kingdom Metazoa; phylum Chordata; class Amphibia; order Anura; family Hylidae; genus Hyla; species Hyla sarda. Next base: position 87,632,632 of record NC_079198.1, read on the forward strand.
AAAATGTTCAAAGGGGGCCTGGATGCATTTTTGGAGAATTATAACATCGCTGGTTGTGTATACTAAATTCATAGGGACAGAAGGTTGATCCAGGGATTTTTTCTGACTGCCATATTTGGAGTCGGGAAAGAATTTTTACCTCTAGTATGAGGGTTTTTTGCCTTCCTCTGGATCAACTCAGTAGGGACTCATTATGGTTGTAGGTTGAACTTGATGGACTCTGGTCTGTTTTCAACTTTATGAACTATGTAACATTTCCCCCCCCCCAGCCCAATCCTTCTCATTTTATGCACCAATCTTTTATGGCACAGTTTCAAATGCTTTGAAAAATCCATATATACGACATCCAGCGATTCCCCCTGGTCCAGTCTGGAGCTCACCTCCTCATGAAAGCTGATCTGGTTCGTTTGATAGGACCGATTCCTCATAAATCCATGCTGATATGGGGTCATACATTTATTTTTATCAAGATACTCCAAAATAGCATCTTTTAGAAAACCCTCAAACAATTTACATACAACGGAGGTTAAACTAACAGGCCTGTAATTCCCAGGGTAACCTTTTTACCCCCTTTTAAATATTGGCACCACATTTGCTATGCGCCAGTCCTTGGGAACCGTGTTTGTTGGAATTAGTTTTCCAGCAATTTAATAAAGTTACTATTGTTCTATTGAAATTCCAATCTGCGCATGTGTCAACTCCAAAAACGGATTAGAAAAACCGTGTGCAACCGTATTCTGAAATTCTGTGTACGGTTCTCATAGACGACAATGTTAAAAGAACCGCATACGGTTCGCATACGGTTTTCCAACCGGAGACAAAAACGTGGTCGACAGCGTTTTTGCCTACGGTTGAAAAATCGGCAAAACCGTATCCGAGGCAAAACGGATGCAACCGTACACAACATTTGGAATACAGTTTACAATCCATTCTCTATGCATATGGTTTCGGATACGGTCGTATACGTTTTTTTGCGGAAAACCGTATACGGTTACCGTATATGAAAAACGTGGTGTGAACCCAACCTTAGACAGGTGACCTGTACTGGGGAGTTTACCTTATCGTGCTGTATTTCCCCTGGCATTTTATTATCTTTGGTGAATACAGTGTTATTCCCTTTGGAATAACATTTGCTCTATTTGTTTTCACCAAGGTAATATCATTGGTGGTAGCCATCCTAAGATTGCAAGGGATAAGAGTAATCCCATATATTAACGACTGGCTAATTATAGCCAGTACCTCCCTTTTGTTTAAGGAGTAAATGTCAATAACTCTTTCTCTCTTGGAAGAGTAAGACTTGATAGTCAATCTAGACAAGTGTTTAAGAGAACCTACATAGGAAGTCCTCACAACACTCTCCTGGATCAGGTTGGGATGCTCATTTCATCTCTAAGTAGAAAGACAGAAAGACACTTCTCTTCAAACATCAGAGAGCTAAGGGCACTTTTTTTTACTGTCTAAGACATCTGAAGCTATTCCTTTTTTTTTTTAATGCAGGTTGGATAAAGACAGACAACATGGCTGCAGTCTTTTATATAAACAAACAGTGTCGAACAAGATCTCCAGTCCTGCTTCTAGAAGGCAAGATCCTGTATTTGACAGAGTCTAGGGTAACAAGGTTATCAGCTGTCCAAAGGACTGATGGCCACCAAACTGAATGCAAAGGTACAAACATTTTACAATAACAACAGTTTTCCCGCTGACCGAGAGAGGCACATAGGCTACCCAGCATGTAGTACATATCAACACTGGGAGCTGTAAGTGGACCTGAGGAAGGCATCAGTGGATGCCGAAACGCGTTGTCCCCAATACATCAATAAAGTTTTTACTGTCCTGTTCTACTCGAGTCCCCTTTTATCGACCGTACACTGAGCAGCGCCTCCCAAAACCATTTTTTCCCTATCTTTATTCCCATTTCAATATCAAGATTGATCTCTGACTGCATTAGAATGTCTTACGTATTGCAAGACTTGGATCCACTTGAGATACCAGAGCTCACTCTACCAGAGCCACATCTTGGGCTGAGAGATACTCTTTAGAACATATTTTCCAGAGTGCTTAGTGATTTTCAGGCATTATACATTCAAATCTTTGTTTTTTTGAGAAAATATTTTTTGTTAAATCCGTATTAGATTATATAATCTACATACCCACCCAAGGAAGATACTATTTAAATCTCATTATTGTGCTGCTGACATTTGCTATGGAAGATTAGATTAGTCTTGTCGGCAGTACAAGCTTTCCTCCTGTAATGAATTTTTTGTGTGTTTCTTACTTTTTAATATACTTACTGACCTTTTGGGAGGAGGGCCCTTATTTACCAAGGGGTGTGTGTTTGGTCATTAAAAATTCCAAGCTCACAGGGGGGAATGTTAACCCATTATAGTGCTGCTGACCAGACTGAGGGAAAACATATTAGCTACTTAAATCTCATCTTACCTGATATTCTATCTGCCTGTTCCCTGACGGTGACTTGTCCTGCCGTTTGATCTGGCATTACCCTCCTTGTTTCACATTTGGCAGTTGTTTTTTTATGCCTCCGGTTCTGCTCTGCATAGCTATATTGGTTGTGAGCCTTTAGCTTTAATTAGTAGGTGAGTGACAAATTACCCAATAAACAAAAAAATCACCTCTAAATCTTTTTGAATTGAAAAATGATTAGATGAGTATGGGATAAAAAAAAGAGCACCCCTGTCATTGTCGTGGTCGTATTAGCCTCCAAAAAAATACAACCCCTGGATGAAATAGAATCTGGCTGCTGCATCTGTAGGCTTGGAAAAAAAAAATTCCAGAGGAAGGGCACTGTCAGGTGGTGGTGTTCCAGTCTGGAATTCTGCCATGGTTTTCTACGTTACCAGATGCCAGAAAAATGTGGCACAATGCATTCACTGCAAACAGGTAGTAAACAATGGAAAGGTTCCAAGTATAGGAATTACCTCTATATGTTAGCCCATGGAATGTCATTACAAGGCCACGTGGGACAATCAAGATGCTTCACAATGTAAAGAAAACCTTTCCTCTTCTGCTGCTCCTTCAAACCCCTCTCATCTGTGTAGCAGCCAGGCCTCATCCACAGGCAGTGGAGTCTCTGTCTTGTCCTCATCACTTTCATGTTCTCAGTGGAGTCTCTGTCTTGTCCTCATCACTTTCATGTTCTCAGTGGAGTATCTGTCTTGTCCTCATCACTTTCATGTTCTCCTCCTTTATGCCATTAGTTAACTATTGGGGGAATCTGTGTTATAAAGATATTAGTATTCATCCAATCATCCTATTGTAATGCAGCAATGTTTTACTTTTATGTTTTTATTTGTTTCTCCTTGTCTTCTAATAGCCACATCTCTTTAATTTTTTTCCACCTAGAGACCCATATGAGGGTTTTATTTTGCACCCACCACCAATTTTACATTTTAATGACATCACTCATTTTACTACCAAATCTACATCAAAACAAAAAAGACATTGAAAAGTACACTTTTTGGTTAAATGTTGTGTTATCTTTATTCTGTAAGTCTATGGGGGGGAAGTTGCTGCTCTGTATGCAGCAGGATGTTCCACACTGGATTTCTGCTTTCTACACATCCAGCTTGCCAAGACTTTATAGCAGAAAACACCTGCCAAACAGGGTACACTCTTCACTCCTTCTGCCAGCATTACCTCTGCAAAAGGCAGGAGCAGCAGCAGCATCTTCACGTTGGAGGGCATGATGATGACAAAGTTTTTATATGAGTATTCTAACCTAAAATAAATTACTCTGAAAGGGATATACAACACCACCTGAACTAAGCTGTGCTCTTTCTCTGACAGACACCATAAGCCTAGACTCCATGGACTTCTGGGTCATCAAATTAGACCATTATGAGAACATGCCCAGTATGCCTTGGGTCTTCTGTCTTGTTCTACCTCCGGTTTAGCACCAGATAGAGTGTTCAGCGCGGCAGGAGGCATCACCCCTAAACGAAAAAGATTGTATGCCATGTAACATGAAAAACATTTGTGCTTGATGCCACTGATTAGACAGTACTACCAACTACCACTAGTCAAAAACCACCACCTGCTGTCCACTGGCTGCAACTACCATTAGTCCACCACTGCCTGCTGTCCACTGGCTGCTAAAACTCTCACTAATCCCCCACTGCCTACTGCTTGCTGGCTTCAACTATTACTAGTCCACCACTGTCTGCTGTCCGCATGCTACCACTAACATTAGTCCATTACTGCATGATGTCTGCTAACTATAACAACTATCACTAATCTACCACTGTCTTCTGTCCACTGGTAACAACTACCACTAGTTTACCACCCTTACTTCCACCACTACTATCCAGGCCTACACCTATGCAACCCATTTTTGGGGGATTTTTAATGCAAAATCTATTTCTTCTTCATCTTTTTGGGACACCAATCCTGTTGCAACTAATAAAAGGGAGAATTGTTGGAATGTTTCAAATAAGCCTTCACTTTTCATACCAAAGGACAATAGCAACAAATGAGTAGTGTTGAGCGGCATAGGCCATATTCGAATTCGCGAATATTCGCGAATATATGGACGAATATTCGTCATATATTCGCGAATATTCGCATATTCGTTATAATCGCGGTTTATTTTCGCATATGCGAATATTCGCGTATGCGAAAATTAACATATGTGAATATTAGCATACACAAAATTCACATATGCGAAAATTAGCATATACTAATGTTCGCATATGCGAATTTTTGCGCGCCAGTCTCACACAGTAGTATTACAGCCTTCTTTACACCACACAAGCTGGAAGCAGAGAGGGGTGATCACTGTGATGTGTACTGTGAAAAAAAAAAAAAAAAAAAAAAAAACGAATATTCGTAATTACGAATATATAGCGCTATATTCGCGAAATTCGCGAATTCGCGAATATGCGATATTCGCGAATAATATTCGAATTGTGAATATTCGCGAGCAACACTACAAATGAGTAGCCATATGGAAAATTATTAAAACTTAAAAAAATGGTCTGGCCCAGCAGGCACAAACGAGAAATGTATAAATGCCAGAACAAGACATAGAACGAGAGAGCAGACAAAAAAAAAACAGAACAGGCATTTATATACAGATAAGACTTAAACTGTAACAGCGAAGGAGCAGGAAGGTAAACATATACCGTATTTATCTGCATTTTCACAGGGAAATTTGAGGGGGAAAAATAAATGTAAAATAAATCACTTGGAAGCTCTGAACCTCATCATTTGATTGCCCCTGCTCCTCAGTTTGCCCCCCCCCCCCAGTGCCACATCACTCCTCTCCTTTTATCAGCCCCTGTGCCACATTTAACCCCCCCCCGATCCTGTGTGCCTTCTTTCCCCTGTGATTCCCCTGCCTCATCATTCCCCCCTGCTGATCATTCCCCCTGGACATTATCCCCCCTTGCTCATCATTCCCCCCTGCTCATTACCCCCCCCCCGCTCATTATCAACCCCCCCTTGCTCATCATTCCCCCCCTTGCTCATTATACCCCCCCTGCTGATTATCTCCCCACCTTGCTCATTATTCTCCCACCCTGCTCATTATTCCCCCCACCCCCCTGCATTTTATGTTTTTTATATTCCCTTAACTGGCCGCGCTTCGGCAGGTTCAGGTCAGACGGCAGGTCTTGTGGACTGTGTGGCCAGTAAAGAATCACGAGTGACGTCCCTGCCGGCTCCTCTGCGAGGCATCAGGCACGTCACTTGTCACTCCCTTCAGCCACTGCTGGTCAGTGTGGATGCAGCCCCAGCTCCTTGTTAAAGTTCAGCAGCCCGGCCGTGGTCACTTTAGACCAGTCACTAGCGGTGGCTGCAGGGAATGAAAAGTGACCGTGCAGAGGAGCCGGCAGGGATGTCACTGATTCTTTACTGGCCGCACCGTCCACAAGACCTGCCACCTGACCTCCATCTATATACATAAGTGTAACCTTGCATCTTGTTTCTGTCTTGTTTTATTCTTCTCCTGCTTTAGCCTCTGTCTATGTTCTTATCTTTTTCTCTGGTTTGTTGCATCTTGACTGCCCTCCTGCTGATGACTCTTTGCTTTATTTGACTACGCTTCTACTGCATCTGCTCTGCTGCTGCCAATCCACTTTTTTGGGGTTCACAATTTGGGGATATTTTTGCAATAAATAAAACCCAAAAAAGGATCCCTAGAGGGTCCTAGGGCAAAGCCAATAACAACAAGCCCAAAAGGCTCCAAGGGGACGGATTCCCAAAATACTTAGGGACCCCTCTTATACAAAATACTCTTTATTATTTGCAATTGAAATATCATAATCCGCAAGTGCTCAAATAAATGTGTATTAAAATCAAAAGGTGTGCAATGCATGGATCTCCAACTATTTACAAACTATACTGGTGGATCACTAAGTAAGAGTCTATCAGCGCTTGCCACTAATCAGAAATGTAGTGCTGCAGCACTTATTCGTTATGCTTGATCTCCCATAAAGGCTCATACAATATCGTTGGCCCCACATCTAAGGGGCCATATTCGAATTTGTGATATTTTGCAAATGTATGGACGAATATTCGTCCTATGTTTGCAAAATTCACAATTATTTGCTATGTTCGTTCGCTTTTTTTTCCATGCAAAAATGTGTAATGAAATTTGCATAGTGCGCATGCACAATTATATATTTCACCTAAAAGAAGGGAGGGATCAGTGTCCTCTGACTGGAAGTGCCGATATTTGTGAACATTTTTATATTCACGAACATTGTATTTGCATATATTTGCATATTTGTATATATTTGCATATTCACAAAAAAAAACGAATATTCGTCATTACGAATTCATAGCACTATATTCTAAATATTCGCGAAATCGCAAAGTGCCAATATTCGTGGTAAAAATTAGCATTTTGAATATTCATGTTCAACACTACTAGGGATATGTGACACTGTAACCCAAATGCCATCATGACACTAACTATGTAGCATCAAGCATAAATCCATTCTAATCTGTAAGAAGGCAAACTTGTTATAAACCACCATATACAGTGGGACAAAAAGTATTTAGTCAGCCACCAATTGCGCAAGTTTTCCCACTTAAAAAGAAGAGAGAGGCCTGTAATTTTCATCATTGATATACCTCAACTATGAGAGATATGAGAAAAAAAAAATCCATTAAATTACATTGTCTGATTTTTTAAGAATTTATTTGCAAGTTATGGTGGAACATACAAGCAAGATTTCTGTCTCTCACAGACCTCTAACTTCTTCTTTAAGAGTCTCCTCTGTCCTCCACTCATTACCTGTATTAATGTCACCTGTTTGAACTTGTTATCAGTAAAAAAGACACCTGTCCACAACCTCAAACAGTCAAACTCCAAACTCCGCTATGGCCAAGTTTACAGAGCTGTCGAAGGACACCAGAAACAAAATTATATACATGCACCAACTGTGGGAGCAATTATTAGAAAATGGAAAACATACAAGACCACTGATAATCTCCCTCGATCTGGGGCTCCGAGCAAGATCTCACACCATGGTGTCAAAATGATCACAGGAACAGGGAGCAAAAATCCAAGAACCAAACGGGGGGACCTAATGAACGACCTGCGGAGAGCTGGAACCAAAGTAACAAAGGCTACCATCAGTAACACACTATGCCGCCAGGGACTCAAATTATGCAGTGCCAGACGTGTCCCCCTGCTTAAGCCAGTACATGTCTAGGCCTATCTGAAGTTTGAGATCATTTGGAGGATCCAGAAGAGGGTTAGGAGAATGTCATATGGTCAGAGGAAATCAAAGTAGAACTTTTTGGTAAAAACTCAACTCATCATGTTTGGAAAAGAAAGAATGCTGAGTTGCATCCAAAGAACACCATACCTAGTGTGAAGCATGGGGGTGGAAACATCATGGCTTGGGGCTGTTTTTCTGCTAAGGGACCAGGCTGACTGATCCGTGTAAAGGAAAGAATGAATGGGGCCATGTATTGTGAGATTTTGAGTGAAAACCTTCTTCCATCAGCAAGGGCATTGAAGATGAAACGTGGCTGGGTCTTTCAGCATGACAATGATACCAAACACACTGCCCAGGCAACGAAGGAGTGGCTGAACGGAAGAAATAGTGCATGCACTATTTCTCACGTTACTATCTCCCGTCATAAAATAATGTCCATTATAACAGGCGATAAGGGGTTAAAACGGCTATTAAAAAAATCCTATAGACTATTATGGAATTTTCTAACGTATGTTAGGAATTTTCTAATGGCGGTTTAATCCCGCAATCGCTCGCTATTTTATAACGGGTTTTATATAACGGGTACTTTTCATAGTGTGAAAGCAGCCATACAGAAAATGTTTTGACCTCTGTCATTGCCAACAAAGGGTATGTAACAAAGTATTGAAATGAACTTTTGTTCTTGATCAAATACTTATTTTCCACCATAATTTGAAAATAAATTCTTTAACCTCTTCAGGACCCATGACGTATGCATACGTCATCACACCCTGGGTCTTAAGAACCCATGACGTATGCATACATCATGTCTTTTCCTGGTCTCCGCCGCTCACCCGGCGGAGATCTGAAGCGGATCCCTGCTGAAATCCTTCAGCAGGGATCCAGGGCCAACGCCGAGGGGGGCCTTGTAGGTCTTGCGATCTGCGGCGATACCGGGCTGACTGGGACCCGACCGCCCGGTAATTTCGCATGATCCCGGCTGTCACAGACAGCCAGGACCATGCTAAAGCATAGGAGCGAGGTGGCAAGCCGGCCACCTCCTCCGATCCCCTGTGATTCTTCGGTTAGTTGACCGACCAATCACAGGGAGGGGGGGGCGGTTACTTCCTCCCGTCCTGCCCGGCCCCTGGAAGTCCGGAGAGGACGGGAGGAAGACCGGAGGACGCGGTGGGGGACGGGGGAGTGCTGGGGACCGCCCCCGGTACTTAGCTCGTCCCTGAAGACCCGGATCCCGGCGATGAAGATGGCGGCGGCGACAGGTGAGTAGATCTTCAGCCGCGGTCGGACCCTTTACAGCAATGCACGTCGCCGTAAAGCGACATGCATTGCTGTATTGGGACCCTATATACTACAACTCCCAGCATGCCCAGACAGTCCTTGGCATCTGGGCATGCTGGGAGTTGCAGTTTTGCAACATCTGGAGGTCCACAGTTTGGAGACCACTATGCCCTTCCAGATGTTGCAAAACTACACATTCTCAGCATGCCCTTACTGTCCAGGCATGCTGGGAGTTGTAGTGCTGTAACATCTGGCCCTTCAGATGTTGCAGAACTACAACTCCCAGCATGCCTGGACAGTTTTGGCATACTGGGAGTTGTAGTTTTGCAACATCTGGAAGGGCACAGATTGGGAACCACTGTATTAGTGGTCTGCAAACTGTAGTCCTCCAGATGTTGCAAACTACAACTCCAAGCATGCTGGGAGTTGTAGTTCGGCAACATCTGGCTCTAAAGATGTTGCCGAACTACTACTCCCAGCATGCCTGAGAATGTTTGGGAGTTGTGGTTTTGCAACAACAGGAGGCACACTGTTTCCTAACTCAGTGTTTCCCAACCCATGTGCCTCCAGCTGTTGCAAAACTATAACTACCAGCATGCACTGATAGACTGTGCATGCTGGGAGTTGTAGTTTTGCAACAGCTGGAGGTCCCCCCCTTGTGAATGTACAGGGTACATTCACATGGGCAGGGGGCTTACAGTGAGTATCAGGCTGCAAGTTTGCGATGCAGCAAATTTTGCGCGGCAGCTCAAACTCGTAGCGGGAAAATCGCTGTAACCTCCCCTGCCCGTGCGACTGTACCCTAAAAACACTACACTAAACTAACACAAAATAAAATAAAAAGTAAAAAACACTACATATACACATACCACTACACAGCCCCCCTCCCCTCCCCAATAAAAATGAAAAAAGTCTGGTACGCCACTGTTTTCAAAATGGAGCCTCCAGCTGTTGCAAAACAACAACTCCCAGTATTGCCGGACAGCCGTTGACTGTCCAAGCATGCTGGGAGTTTTGCAACAGCTGGAGGCACCCTGTTTGGGAATCACTGGCGTAGAATACCCCTATGTCCACCCCTATACAAATCCCTAATTCAGGCCTCAAATGTGCATGGCGCTCTCACTTCGGAGCCCTGTCGTATTTCAAGGCAACAGTTTAGGGTCACATATGGGGTATCACCGTACTCGGGAGAAATTGCCTTACAAATTTTGGGGGGCTTTTTCTCCTTTCACCCCTTATGAAAAGGTGAAGTTGGGGTCTACACCAGCATGTTAGTGTAAAAAAAATTAATTTTTTACACTAACATGCTGGTGTTGCCCTATACTTTTCATTTTGACAAGAGGTAAAAGGGAAAAAAGCCCCCCAAAATTTGTAATGCAACTTCTCCCGACTACGGAGATACCCCATATGTGGGCGCAAAGTGCTCTGGGGGCGCACAACAAGGCCCAGAAGGGAGAGTGCACCATGTACATTTGAGGTGATTTGCACAGGGGTGGCTGATTGTTACAGCGGTTTTGACAAACGTAAATGCTCACTGTACCCCTTGTTACGTTCCTCAAGGGGTCTAGTTTACAAAATGGTATGCCATCTGGGGGTTATTTTGCTGTTCTGGCACTATTGGGGCTTCCTAAATGCGACAAACCCGCCGAGCAAAATTTGCTCTCAAAAAGCCAAATATGACTCCTTCTCTTCTGAGCATTGTAGTTCTCCCGTAGTGCACTTCAGGTCAACTTATGGGGTACCTCCATACTCGAAAGGAATGGGGTTACAAATTTTGGGGGGTATTTTCTGCTATTAACCCTTGCAAAAATGTGAAATTTGGGGGGGGAACACATTTTAGTGAAAAACATTTTTTTTTTTTTTACATATGCAAAAGTTGTGAAACCCCTGTGGGGTATTAAGGCTTACTTTATTCCTTGTTACCTTCCTCAAGGGGTCTAGTTTCCAAAATGGTATGGCATGTGGGTATTTTTTGCTGTTCTTGCACCATAGGGGCTTCCTAAATGCGACATGCCCCCGAGCAAAATTTGCTCTCAAAAAGCCAAATATGACTCCTTCTCTTCTAAGCATTGTAGTTCGCCCATAGTGCACTTCATGTCAACTTATGGGGTACCTCCATACTCAGAAGAGATGGGGTTACAAATTTTGGGGGGTATTTTCTGCTACTAACCCTTGCAAAAATGTGAAATTTGGGGGGAAACACACATTTTATTGACATTTTTTTTTAAAATTTTTTACATATGCAAAAGTCGTGAAACACCTGTGGGGTATTAAGGCTCACTTTATTCCTTGTTATGTTCCTCAAGGGGTATAGTTTCCAAAATGGTATGCCATGTGTTTTTTTTTCCTGTTCTGGCACCATAGGGGCTTCCTAAATGTGACATGCCCCCCAAAAACCATTTCAGAAAAACGTACTCTCCAAAATCCCCTTGTCGCTCCTTCGCTTCTGAGCCCTCTACTGTGCTCGCCGAACACTTTACATAGACATATGAGGTATGTGCTTACTCGAGAGAAATTGGTATACAAATATAAGTATACATTTTCTCCTTTTACCCCTTGTAAAAATTCAAAAATTGGGTCTACAAGAACATGCGAGTGAAAAAAATGAAGATTGTGAATTTTCTCCTTCACTTTGCTGCTATTCCTGTGAAACACCTAAAGGGTTAAAATGCTGACTGAATGTCATTTTGAATACTTTGGGGGTGCAGTTTTTATAATGGGTTCATTTGTGGGGTATTTCTAAGATGAAGACCCTTCAAATCCACTTCAAACCTGAACTGGTCCCTGAAAAATTCTGCTGAACTTTGAAGCCCTCTGATGTCTTCCAAAAGTAAAAACTCATAAATTTTATGATGCAAATATAAAGTAGACATATTGTATATGTGAATAAAATAAAATAATATTTGGAATATCCATTTTCATTACAAGCAGAGAGCTTCAAAGTTAGACAAATGCAAAATTTTCCAATTTTTCATAAAATTTTGGGATTTTTCACCAAAATTTTTTACCACTAAGTTAAATTAGAATATGTCACGAAAAAACTATCTCGGAATCAGAATGATAACTAAAAGCATTCCAGAGTTATTAATGTTTAAAGTGACAGTGGTCAGATGTGCAAAAAATGGCCGGGTCCTAAGGTGTAAAATGGCTGGGTCCTTAAGGGGTTAAAAATCAGACAATGTGATTTTAATGGATTTTTTTCACATTATGTCTCTCATAGTCCAGGTATACATATGATGAAAATTACAGGCCTCTCTCATTTTTTTTAAGTGGGAGAACTTGTACAATTTGTGGCTGACTAAATACTTATTTTTCCCTCTGTATGTAAGGAGAACATCTATGAGATCCAGACAAGATCCATATAGCTTGCAGCCTCTTCAGATGAGGAGCATTTTATAAGTTATTATTTATTTGCAAAATTATTTCTCTGTGGTCATTTTATGAAGTTTATTTTCTTGTGTATTTGCACCATACAGGTGGTTTTGGCTGTATTACAGTTATATAACAAGCAAGCAGTTTGGGCACACAGCTTTTCCAGACAAGCAAAAGGGAGGAAGTAGAAAAAGAGCAAATTCCCACTGCTCTAGAAGAAACACCCCCAGGTGTTGGAGCAATCTAAAGGTATTTTACATGTAAAATCATGCATATCATTATGCTTATAGGTCTTAGGGCATATAAGTACATTGACTTGAGCATTTTGGTAAATCTATTGCCAAATGATAGTAACGCTTTAAGGATGACTTCAACCCAAGACTTTATACCCAACTAAGCATAAATGTCACTTAGAGAATCCACATATGAGATCCCTTCTGCTCTGTCTCTTTTTTATTTTGGAAGGTACTCATAATGATATCCTAACATGGTGTTCTGGATAGGAAGTTAGATGTCCATGTACCAAAAAGAAATCTCTTTGTTGTATAAAGCATGTGCCAGGAAATGTGGGCATTGGACTGCATAACATTTCATAACAAAGACAGTGGCCCTGATTTATCAATCAGCCTGGAACCCTAATTGTCTGTTTTTTCCCACAGCAACCAATCACAGCTCAGCTTTCATATCTTAACAAGCTCTGGTAAAGTGAAAGAAGAGCTGTAAATCGTTGCTATGGGTTAGGCTGATTGATAAATATAGGTTAGTGTTTTGGATCACAGTTGTAGTCATTAATAGCGTTGAACACGAATATTCGTAATGCTTATTTTTATCGCGAATATCAGCACGTTGCGATATCGTGAATATTTAGAACATAGTGCTATGTATTCATAATGACGAATATTCATGTTTTGGGGGGATTTTTTTTTACATGCAAATTTTTATGCAGATTTTCCATGCGAATAATGGTCTATCACATGGGTCTATCACGTGGGTCTGTTTTTTTCTTCACATGCAAATTTTTATGTGAATGCAAAAAAAGTTAATAAACTAGTGAAGATTCGAATGTCGTGAACATAGGACGAATAATGGTCAATATATTCGCGAACTATCGCAAATTCGAATATGGCCTCTGCTGCTCATCACTAGTCATTAATAATGTATATGCAAAATGTAACTGGTGACTAGGATATCTCTTTAAGAAGGATGCATTGAAAGCACCTGTTTAGAATGTTTTATGTGCTATGAATATCTGTGCAGCAATTCAGACCTGCTGTCTTCTGTGAATGATACGTTCAAGTTGAGTTAACTTGCTTGCTATTTTCTGTTGACTTGGAAAGAAAACATCTGGAATATGCAAGGGAAATACCCTACCAATCTGTCATAGTGACAGAATGCATCAAAGACATAAAAAATCGGATGAATTTGAATGGAAAAAGCACAAAGCATGGCACAACTGTACCACAAATGCATTACATGTGGATGTGTTGTGAATAATACCATTTATATATTTAATCATGAACGTGTATCTGAAGTCTGTTTTCCATGGTACACGTGTAAATAAAACCGATACTTTTATGACATACTTTATTTATCAATATTTCTCAATCCATTGCATGGAGTAAGCATGAAGGAATAGTGAACCCTTGTTCAGGTGGAGCAGAACTCAATGTTTCAGAGTTGAGATTTATCATTTTTCTGCTTTGATTTCAGATTAACCCTTTCTCTGCTGATTTGGCATTGTTGTATGTTCCTGGCATTTGACCCTTTGGTGTATACTGAATACCCACTGCCTGTTAATTCTGCTGATACGTGAACTTCTGGCTTTTGACCTTTGGACCATGCCTGGTAATCCTGTGTTTGCTGATTCTGATACTACATGACCTCCAGGTACTGACTCAGCTCATCGATTTTGTTAATCCCCTTTTCACAGCATAAGAAGGACTTTGTAGTTAAGGCATCCTTTACTGGGGCACGTGCTTCATGAGACAGGGACAGGGGTTCCAAGACAGACTTAGGCTTGCATTCCCTCTTTCTGTCATTATAATATGATTCCGACTCTGTTGGAAGCCCCCCTTGGCTTATACTCGAGTGAACAAAAAAAATGCTTCTGGCTTAGCTGTTAGAGGATGGGCCAGACCATCCATCTTCGGCCATCTATGCTTCAGGGACCATCCGGCGTGGAGGGTTAGTCATTCCGGGCTGTCCATCTTCACCGGGAGGCCCTCTTTTACGCTCCGGGCAGGCCCCGAACTAGTGACGTTGCATTGACACCACTGCACAGGGACGTTCATGCGCAGGGACGTCACGGACGAGTGTATACTGTATCTTTATATATCTTTTTCTTTATTTTACTACTTAAAAAAAATACAAATTCTGACCCCTATAGCTCTCATAGTTTTCCACATATAGGTCTGTCTAAGTGCTAATTTTTTTTGTTTGATTATTTTTTGTTTATATTACTTTATTAGAAAATAGGGAAAGGGGGGCATTCCATAACTAAAGGCTTCAGAAGCTCCCTGCAGTAATGATGATGAGGGTGATAATGACGAGGGTGATAATGACAGGGTAATGATGACGGGGTGATAATGACGAGGGTGATAATGACAGGGTGATGACGATGAGGGTGTTCATGACGGTGGTCTTGATGATGACAGGGGGGATGATGACATGGGAGGATGATGTATTTCCCACCCTAGGCTTATAGTCGAGTCAATAAACTTTCCTAGGTTTTTGGGGTGAAATTAGGGGCCTCGGCTTATATTTGGAACGGCTAATACTTAAGTATATACGGTAATGTGTTATTTTTACCGAAACCCCCAAATTTTTAAAACAGTGTTTTGGATTTTTTTCTGACCCACTATATATATATATATATATATATATATATATATATATATATATATATATGTATATATATATATATATATATATATATATATATATATATAAACCAAAGACAGGCGCAGCACTCCAAAAAACAATGTGATTTAATATCTCATGTCAGCATTACAATGTTTCAACTCCTCCTGGAGCCATTTTCAAGCCTGCTTGAAAATGGCTCCAGGAGGAGTTGAAACGTTGTAATGCTGACATGAGATATTAAATCACATTGTTTTTTGGAGTGCTGCGCCTGTCTTTGGTTTCTGTCTATGGAGGACTTTGATTGAGTCTTTTTTTGGACGCAGGTACCACCATTGTTTCTGGACTAGATAAGTAGTGCTGCATTATTTTGGGACTATATATATATATATATATATATATATATATATATATATATATATATATATATATATATATATATATATTTATATATATATATATATATATATATATATATATATATATATTATTATTATTATTTTTTTTTTTTTTTTTTTGTGAAAAATTAGTGATGTTTTTACAAAGTACATATGGTAAAAAAAAGAGTTTAAAAGAAAATAATTTGGGTCTATAGGTGGAAAATTTAGAGCATTATGGCTATTAGAAGGTGATGAGGAAAAAAAAAGGGTAAACATATCCAGAATGAGGCCCAACTCTCCCCGATGCATAGAGCGATAGACAGAATGCACTAAACACAAGTTTTTTTTAGGGGGTGGGGGGCTGAATGACCTCTTTAACACCATAGTCGCTTTTATGATCACTGCAGTTTTATGTCTCCCATGCTTTAAATAAACATTTTTGATATTTTGGACTACGTGGAGCTGTTTTTTTTTCTTTCTGGTGTGCTCTGGCCATCCATGCTCTGAGTCGGAATTAAATACAACCAATTGCATGCACGGGGAGCTGGGAAATGTACCTTCTGGACAAAGGACGTAATGGTTCACCCTGAAATGGCCCCTATTCTATGACCCGCACTTAGGGCTTAGCGTGCGTCATAGCAGGATGATCCCAGTTGCTATCAGCCCGTGGCTAATGCTGGACATCACTGGACATTCTTTAGATGCCACAATCAAAGTTGATTGCAGCGTGTAAAATGTAAAAAAACAAATCCAAGCTCAGTCAGGTGGTGCCCAGATCAACCGAGAGAACAGTGAGAGGGCCCTTAGCTGCCTCCTCGCCATCCGATCCGCAGGCTTAATCAATAGAGCACAGATAACAATGATCAATGCTGTTCTGTGGAGCAGTTTTGAGAAGTTTATGCAATCTGACGTTTGCATGTAATTGTCCCTTTAGTCCCTGGGGACTAAAAAATTGTAAAAAAAAAATGTAAAACAAATGTTAATAAATGTGAATTAACCATTAATTTCAATGGGATTCTGGTAAACTCACACAATGTAATTTATGTGGTGGAAGCCTCTGCTGAGGAAATCCAGATTCCTGCATGTAAATTCTTTCTATAAAATCCGGTTGGAAATGTATTTACATCTGTGGATTTTCAAGCGGTCTTAGCATGTTCTGCTGGCGCAGGCTGTCTCTAGAATTTCTCCGAACATTCCGCCATATGAACATACCCTAAATAGGACAATGCTTTAGTACATTGTAACATTGCAACAAATTGCATTGTTTGCACTATGAATGGACTTGCAGTTGAGGTAAACATTAAAGTGTACCTGTCGTCAACAAGATTTTTTGTATATAATGTAGATAATACCATTAGATGTATATTTGTAATATACATTGGTTTAAAAATGTGTATTTTTTTCCCCTGCAGCTATTGCATGTGTGTCTCTATGAGGAGTCCAAATACAGGAAGTGAGGGTGGACAAGCGGGGCTCTTTGCAGTGAGGACAAGCAGGAAAGTGTGCACTGAGGCTTTATAACATGCTCCTGGCTCATACATCAGGATGAGCCAGGAGCACCGGGTTGATCTGCACCGGGCCCTGCTTGTCCTACCCTCACTTCCTGTATTTGGACTCCTCATAGAGACACATAGACAATAGCTGCAGGGACGGCATTTTTTCACCTAAAAATATAGACTATTTTTAACCAATTTAAATTACAAATATACATATAATGGTATTATCTACATTATATAAAACGTTTTTGTTGACGACAGGTACACTTTAAGAAGTGGTGCAGCCTATTCAGATAGCTGAACAGTGAGGGTTCCAGGAATTGATCCCCACTGAGTTAATGTTGATAGCCTATGATAAGAATATTCAATCAATTTTAAAAGCATAGATATGCCATTTAAATTCTTGGCACTGACACAACTGTGGTCCTGACAGGCCACAAAACTAAGCTAACTAGTATACTGTATGGTATAGAAAGCCTGCCCAATAGAGCTCCCTGCCTTCCAGAATCAATCATTTGCTGCTGATAGTAGAAATGAGAAAATCGAATCTGACAAATCCGAATTCGTTACAAATTTCAGAAAAAATTTGATCTGCAACGAATGCGAATATCACGCAAATCGTTTAATTAAGCTTCATTTAGTGTGGTCCAGGCTCTAGGGCATCTAAAATGGCGGATCCACAAGTGAGGACATGGGGCAAGGAATCCTGGGAAAGTGGGAACAAGGGTAGGCGGGATGACCCTGAATCACATGCAGCATGCAGCCAGTCACCCCTGTGATGTCATAGCCCTATATAATCGGCAGCCATATTGCAGCCAGTCACTAAAGCCTTTCACTGCAGAGAGATAGATAGGGACAGACAGCGCTGTGTGCTTCACAGAAAAGCCTAGTCAAGTCAGCGTTCTGTTGCAGAGAGAGGGGGACAGAGAGCAGTGTGTGTTTCACAGAAAAGCATTCTTACTGCAGTGATTCACCTCCCAGTCAATGTCTACAGCGTTCTATTACAGAGAGGGAAAGAGAGCAGTGTGTTGCACATTGTGTTGCACAGAACAGTTGCGATTCAACTCAAGCACAAATCCTGCCTAGAAGCACTGATAGGGAAGGGAGTGAGATTGAGAGAGAAAGTACAATTTTGGGTGTAGTACACAGCAACTGTGTGCTGCAGCACTGGTGTTTAACCCCTTAAGGACCCAGGGCATATGGGTACACCCTGGATTCCTGGTAGTTAAGGGCTGAGGGCATACCTGGGAATTCCGGTCCCCACCGCGCACCGTGCAGGGACCGGGGTGACTGCTGATATCTATCAGCAGGCACCCTGCGCAAATGCCCAGGGGGGGTCATCAGACCCCTCCATGTCGGCAATCATCGCAAATCACCAGTGAATTCACACCGGCGATTTGCTATGGTGACCCGGTGACCCAGAAAATAAGGGGGATCAGGGTTGTCCAAGACATGCATGATCCCCCTGAAGGGATAGGAGTGAGGTGGCAGTGGTGCCAACCCTCCTATCCCTGCTATTGGTCGTATAGACGCGACGATCAATAACAGATAGGGGGGGGGGGTTAACTTTCAGTTTCCCCATTCTGCCCACCCACAATGGGCGGGGCAGAACGGGGAAACCGACAGGGACCAACGCCTAAGTCCACTTACCCATTAGCAGAGGCTGCGGGCGGCAATCGGCATTGGCGATCGGCGGGCGGCAATGTCGTGCGGCTGGCTCCCTGGATCCTACGGAAGCCGGTGAGTTGCCTAGCAACATCTGGAGGGCTACAGTTTGAGACCACTATACAGTGGTCTCTAAACTGTAGCCCTCCAGATGTTGCAAAACTACAACTCCCAGCATGCCCAGACAGCTGTTTGGGCATGCTGGGATTTGCAGTTTTGTCACAGCTGGAGGGTTACAGTTTGGAGATCACTGTGCAGTGATCTCTAAACTGTGGCCCTCTAGATCTTGCAAAACTACAGCTCCTAGCATGCCCACACAGGAGTTTGCTGTCTGGGCATGCTGGGATTTGTAGTTTTGTGCAGTGGACTCTAAACTGTAGCACTGAGTCCCGGACGAAGGCTTGAACATGCCGAAACGCGCATTGGGGTGACGCTGCCTTGGACCCTGTGAGCTGTCTGCTGTCCATATTTTGCACTTGCACACTGCACTTTTTTTTGGGTTTGTATTCTTTTTATGTTTACACCAGCACTTCTTGCATTTATTTTGCACACCACTTCCAGTCCACCTTACAGTGCGACATATGTATATCTTGCCATCTAATTACAGGGGTTAGTGCAACATTAACTATAGTTACCTTCCCTAGTGCAATAATTTCATCACATTTTGCCTTTACTTTAATTCATGTGACAGCACAGGTTCCAGGGCAGTGTTTTGCTTTTTCCCATGTGTTGTTATGTTCCTCCTTTGCACATTATGTGCCTGTTTTTATAAATTTTTGCAATAAAGTTTATAATTAATTTTATATGACTCCAATTTTCTTTTTGGGTGTATAGTTTCAGTGGGAGTCTTAGTACATGCTGCTACACTTTGGGGGTCATTACAGTAATTAAATAGATAGTGTATGAGGGTTTATATGTCACCCCGCTGTTTCTTTCCCCCTATCTATTAAGTGTTTGTTGGTTTATTTAGCCATCACGGAACGTAACAAGGGGTATAGTGAGCCTTAACACCCCACAGGTGTTTAATGAAAATTATTCAAAGTTGGATGGAAAAATGAAAAAAAAAAAAAAAAACATTTTTCACTAAAATGCTGGTGTTACCCAAAATTTTTCATTTTCACAAGGGAAAATAGGAAAAAAAAAGTCCCTCAAATTGGTAACTCCATTTCTTCTGAGTAAGACCATACCCCATATGTGGATGTAAAGTGCTCTCCTGGCAAACTACAATGCTCAGAAGAGAAGGCGGGCCATTGGGCTTTTGAAGAGAAAATTTGTCCAGAATTGAAGTCCACATGTGATCACAAAACCCCATAGTGCCAGAACAATGGACCCCTCCCACATGTTACCCCATTTTTGAAACTACAACCCTCACATAATGTAATAAGGGGTACAGTGAGCATTTATGCCCCACAGGTGTCTGACAGATTTTTGGAACAGTGGTCTGTGAAAATGAAAAATTTAATTTTTCATTTGCACAGCCCACTGTTCCAAAGATCTGTCAAATGCCAGTGGAGTTTAAATACTCACTGCACCCCTTATTAAATTCTGTGAGGGGTGTAGTTTCCAAAATGGGGTCACATGTGGGGGGGGGGGTCCACTGTTCTGGCACCACGGGGGGCTTTGTAAACGCACATGGCCCCTGACATCCATTCCAAACAAATTGTCTTTCCAAAAGTTTAATGCGCTCCTCCTCTTCTGAGCATTGTAGTGTGCCAGCAGAGCACTTGACGTCCACACATGGGGTATTTCCATACTCAGAAGAAATGGGGTCACAAATTTTGGGGGTAATTTTTTCCTATTACCCCTTGTAAAAATGGAAAATTTGTGGAAAAGCAGCATTTTAGTGAATTTTTTTTTTTTCATTTACACATCCAACTTTAACAAAAAGTCGGTGAGGTATTCAGGCTCACTGTGCCCCTTGTTACGTTCCTAGAGGCGTGTAGTTTCCAAAATAGTATGCCATGTGTTTTTGTTTTGCTGTTCTTGCAGCATATGGGCTTCCTAAATGCGACATGTCCCCCAAAAACCATTTCAGCAAAATTTGCTTTCCAAAAGCCAAATGTGACTCCTCCTCTTCTGAGCATTGTAGTGCACCAGCACAGCACTTGACGTCCACACATGGGGTATTTCCATACTCAGAAGAGATGGGGTTACAAATTTTGGGCGGCATTTTCTCCTATTACCCCTAGCATTAAAACTAGCATTTTAGTGAAAAAAAATGTGCACATCCAAATTTAATGAAAAGTCGTCAAATACCTGTGGGGTGTTATGGCTCACTGTACCCCTTCTTACGTTCCTTGAGGGGTGTATTTTCCAAAATAGTATGCTATTTGGTTTTTTATGCTGATCTTGACCATAGGGGCTTCTTAAATGGGATATGCCCCCCAAAAAAACATTTCAGAAAAACTCACTCTCCAAAATCCCATTGTCGCTCCTTCCCTTCTGAGCACTCTAGTGCACATATGAGGTGTTTCCTTACTTGAGAGAAATTGGGTTACACATTTTTTGAAGATTTCTCTCCTTTTACCCCTTGTAAAAATTTAAAAATTGGGTCTACAAGAACATGCCAGTGTAAAAAATGAAGATTTTGAATTTTCTCCTTCAATTTGCTGCTATTCCTGTGAAACACCTAAAGGGTTAACAAACCTTTTCAATGTCACTTTTAATACATTGAGGGGGTGCAGTTTTTATAATGGGGTCATTTATGGGGTATTTCTAATATGAAGGCCCTTCAAATCCACTTCAAAACTGAACTGGTCCCTGAAAAATATAAATGTCAATTATCATTAAACATTCATTCACTGTAAAAAAAAACCTTCTCCTTAGTATTGATCCCATGACTGTCCATTCAAGTCTCCCATACGGTTCCTTACCACACCCAAGCCTGCATAGTTTTACCCTTATGCTTCAGCACATTTCCATAAGCTTTTCCAGGTCAATGCTTCTTAAAGTGCAAACATTTGTATACTTTTACCTCTTGCATACTTTACCTCTTACAATTTCCTCTGCCCGAGGGCCCACAGGCACCCCTGTGCTACATAAATATCAACATATCTCTCTGTTTTTTTAGTTATGTCTTCCTGAGCCCACATGGACAGTCTCCCTCAGTTCTTTGCCCTTTCTCTGGTGACCCTGCTTCGGCTGTATATCTTATATCTGCCTCTGTTAGCACTAGTATCCGAAGCACTAAATGCAGTGAGTGACTTCTTGTTTCTTACTTCTTACTAGATAGAGGTAAGCTTGTTACCTTAAAGGTGTTATCCACCATAACATGATTTTAGTACATACCTGGCAGACAGTAATGGACAAGCTTTAAAAGGATTTGCGCTTGTCTAGGGGCTAAATGGCTATGTTGTGAGATGACCATAATTCTGTGGATAGCTTTTTGTGAATTGCTTTTTCCTGTTTGAGTTTTCTTTTTTTGACTACAAATTGCATAATTCCATTTTCCTCCCTCCCACACATCAGCCACCCCACTCATTGAGATGCATCCATTCAAAAGACCTGTGGTTTTCAATCAGGGTGCCTACAGCTGTTGCATTAGTTGCAGATTGATCTCTCTCCCACCAAGCGATCACTCCACCCATTGAAGCAGACAGGCTCCCTGTCATCAGTTGAGTAGTGAGTCAGGTCTCGGCCACATTGCAATCTGGGAAAAATCTGAGACAGCAGTCATTTTGTATGCTGTTAAAAATAAATATTGAGGATAAATTCACTGAAGAATTGTGGGAAACACACATAGGTATAGACACTATAATATGAACTACACTAACTTTACAGCCACTATAGCATAGTCAAACAAAAAAAAAATCCTGGAATACCCCTTTAAGTATATGGCTTGCAACTCGCTATTTTATTTCAAAAGCTTTCATCCAGAGCACTCGCTATTTTATTTCAAAAGCTTTCATCCAGAGCATGTCAAAACTGCCATACCATCACTTAGGTGGATTAATAGCCAAGAAACAGATTTCATGACTCAACCCATGGGGACACCCCGCAATCTCCGTGCAGCACCCGCACCCGAGATCGAGCAATAACAGGTGTGTTATGGCCTCAGATGTCCTGGGCCGCACTAGCGCTCCACTGAACGGATTAGCGTCTCTCTATCTTTCAAGGACAGGTTCGTGTTGCTGCTATTCCTGTGAAACACCTAAAGGGTTAACAAACCTTTTCAATGTCACTTTTAATACTTTGAGGGGGTGCAGTTTTTATAATGGGGTCATTTATGGGGTATTTCTAATATGAAGGTCCTTTAAATCCACTTCAAAACTCAACTGGTCCCTGAAAAATTTCGATTTTGAAAATTTTGTGAAAAATTGGAAAATTGCTGCTATACTTTGAAGCCCTCTGATGTCTTCCAAAAGTAAAACATGGCAACTTTATCATGCAAACATAAATTAGATAGATTGTATATGTGAATCAATATATAATTTATTTGAAATATTCATTTTCCTTATGAGCAGAGAGATTCAAAGTAAAAAAAATGCAAAATTTTCAATGTTTTCATCAAATTTTGGAATTTTTCTCCAAGAAATTATGCAAGTACCGACAAAATTTTACAACTAGCATAAAGTAGAATATATTAAAAGTAAATGGGGCTCAAAGGTCAAAGATATCTGGTATCTTTAGAATAATTTGTATTTATTAATATAGAATATAAAATGAATTAAATAGGGAATGCACAGGGCCCTTGTACTCCCCTAATTAATTTAATATACAGTAAAATATATATATATATTAATCCCAATATAAAAATAGCAGCTAAAAACTAAAATTCAATACAAACTAAAAATAACTGTAAAAATTATTCTGCGATTTGAGCCTGTGTGATCAATATAGCGATCGGCTAATCCTGTAGAGAAGCACAGTACAAATGTTCATTCCTGTTCACAGATACAATGTAGCAGCTGCAGATAACAATAAGTCAATTAGTATTGTATCTGTCCAGCCAGTGGCAACTAGATTCCACCAATATAATGATACAATGTAGCGCTTTGTGGATAGTCGCTTGAGATCGATCTTTAAGTGTCTCTGTATATACCGCAAATTATCACATCAACCAGTTGGCAATATAATCCAGAAAATGCTCACCGCTCCCGGGATACCATGGATCTCCCTTCGGTGTACTCCTGTGGACCGGCTGTATGGTGTATTTCGCCCGGTGACTGGCCTCAGTCAGGGATCGTGCTGCTGGAGTCTCGGCTTTAAACTTGTAATTAAAGTAGCGGCTGGATGCGGTATACAGAGTGGGTGACCCGGCGGCGTTCCTCGTGCACAGGTCGCGCGCTCGGGAGATAGCACACTGTAACAAATGTCTTGGATCTGTCGGATGATCGCTAGTGCTGTTAGGCAGATGTTCTATATTAGCAGGCTCAATATCGCATATTTAGAATCGCTGGACGCGTTTCAAAACCATCCTCGGTTTTTTCTTCAGCAGCGGAACGTTGACGTTCCGCTGCTGAAGAAAAAAACGAGGATGGTTTTGAAACGCGTCCAGCGATTCTAAATATGCGATATTGAGCCTGCTAATATAGAACATCTGCCTAACAGCACTAGCGATCATCCGACAGATCCAAGACATTTGTTACAGTGTGCTATCTCCCGAGCGCGCGACCTGTGCACGAGGAACGCCGCCGGGTCACCCACTCTGTATACCGCATCCAGCCGCTACTTTAATTACAAGTTTAAAGCCAACCGGGCTATCTACAACAAGGATTCGATGTTTGCTGACCGCCTTTTTTCCCAGTTGGTTTGATCAAGGGACTCCGCTTGACAGCGCTGCAGTCCCCCCAAACGGTGCCCACCACCAAGTGCTGCGTCCTTAGGAGTCGGCCGAGACTCCAGCAGCACGATCCCTGACTGAGGCCAGTCACTGGGCGAAATACACCATACAGCCGGTCCACAGGACTACACCGAAGGGAGATCCATGGTATCCCGGGAGCGGTGAGCATTTTCTGGATTATATTGCCAACTGGTTGATGTGATAATTTGCGGTATATACAGAGACACTTAAAGATCGATCTCAAGCGACTATCCACAAAGCGCTACATTGTATCATTATATTGGTGGAATCTAGTTGCCACTGGCTGGACAGATACAATACTAATTGACTTATTGTTATCTGCAGCTGCTACATTGTATCTGTGAACAGGAATGAACATTTGTACTGTGCTTCTCTACAGGATTAGCCGATCGCTATATTGATCACACAGGCTCAAATCGCAGAATAATTTTTACAGTTATTTTTAGTTTGTATTGAATTTTAGTTTTTAGCTGCTATTTTTATATTGGGATTAATATATATATTTTACTGTATATTAAATTAATTAGGGGAGTACAAGGGCCCTGTGCATTCCCTATTTAATTCATTTTATATTCTATATTAATAAATACAAATTATTCTAAACCAGATATCTTTGACCTTTGAGCCCCATTTACTTTTAATACATTGTCCCTATTTTTTACACCGTGGGTATAGGTGTTTGTTGGGTCGCTCGGGTCTTTAGTGACGGTCAGATAGACAGGAGCCTCTCCATTGTGTTTATATTATAAAGTAGAATATGTCATGAAAAAACATTCTGAAAATTGTCTGGGTTCTTAAGAGGTTATGCGTACTGTAGCACATTTCTCTCCCCTCATAAGTGCATATCACATACGTACATCTAAGTGGTGTACTATTTTGAATCTGTTAAAGTCTATAGAGCCTAGATACGGTGAAAGGCCAGGCAAAAGTACTCACCAATTGATATTGTACACAAATACTTTTTTAAACGTACTGTAGCACACTTTTCTCCCCTCATAAGTACATACCACATACGTACATCTAAGTGGTGTACTATTTTGTACCTTTTAAAGTTTCAAGAGCCTAGACACTGTAAAAGGCCAGGCAAAAGTACTCACCGGATGGTGTTGTACACAAAAACTTTTTTAAGCATACTGTAGCGTATTGTACTCCTCTCATATACGCACTAAGTATGTCAGGCAGAGAAGTGCCAGGACATGCACAGAGCAGTGGCAGAGGCCTAATTCATCAGGCAGAGGTCGCAGAAGACTAGGGACGAGTGGCCGCAGGAGTCGCAACGAGAGGCCTGAGCTCCCGATATCAGCTAGGAGTCGTGTCTAGACCAGCAACCCATCTGCCATCATCGATTGGTTAACACGGTCATCCACTTCATCACAAGTGACATCTGACACCCCCAGTCAACAGTTGTTGGGCTCCTCAGACACAACTGTGAGTTGGCATGGCCTGCGTGGAGTCCCTGTCCTCCCATTGCCTCTGTCCTCTGGTGTTCCCTTTCCCACAGAAGTATCTTATGCTGTGGGTTCAGCTCCACTATTGTGTGAGGACGATCTAATAGAGGAAAGTCAGCAGCTATTGCCCCGCCAAAAAGTGGAGGAGACATCCTCCACTAGACAGGCAAGTAGTGATGAGGGGTGTGGAATGGGAGGTGGTGTTGCGAACATTCAGGCTCCTGAAGCAGACACTGTTGAGGAACCTTAAGAGGACATCAGTGACGTGCAGATACAACTCAACGATTATGATGAAGCCGATCGCACTTGGGAGCTGGGTGCAGAAAGGCCTTCATCATAATCAGGAGAAGAGGGTGGCAGGTTGCCTGTGAGGCAGCAGCTGTGCCAGCAAGGTGGTAGCATGGTTGGCAGTCATTATGGTAGCAGAAGTGGAAAATGTCAGTCAGTGCCGATGCAAGCTCCACTCTGTTCCCCTTTGTGAGAGGAAGGATCTTCGGCCGGAGGAGGAGGCCTGAATATGGGCTGAAAATTTCCAGCTATAAGAAGAGTGTCTAGTGTGTCCAAGAAGGTGCACCTTGGGTGATATATTTTCCTGTACTAAAATTTTTTATACTATGAAAATGGAATTGTGGATTTTAATTATTCTTAATTATTCACTAAAGCAAATTAAGAAAAAGAAGTTGATTATGTGTTGCGTTAATTTCTTTATACATATGTTTATTTGGTGAGTGAAGAGCCCTCACAGAAAACGCTAAACACAGACCAAGGTGTGAATAGGTGCTTTATCTTCATTTTATACTGTTGACTCTGAACCTTTCAGAGAACTCATGGCTTGTGCCGAGCCGATTTGGAGAGTGCCAAGCCGTCATTTCTTAGTGAAGAAGGCAGTACCAGCCCTGCACAATTTTGTGGAACAGAAGGTGGGTTAGTCCTTGAAAATGTTGGTGTGTACTGAAGTACACAGCAGCGTCGACGTGTGGAGCTGTAACTAGCCCACTCCGTGAATGTGGTTCCTGCACAGCAACAACAGCAACTTGGACAGGTCACGCCGCTTCTGCCTCCCACTCTCAGGCCGTTGGTCTTGTGACAGTTTGCGACTCCGCCTCCTCATTCTCCACTGTGTCCTCAGCATCCACTGCACGGACAAGCCTCAGTGCCCCTCCAGCATACCCATGCCATGTGTGCAGGGCACGGCATTGTCCTGCTGTTCTTCACATGGTTTTCCTTGGCGAATGGAGTCAAACAGGGGAGGAACTGCTAAAAGTCATTCATCAAGAAATCGAATCATGGCTTACTCCACGAAAACTGGAAATGGGAACCATGGTGCCCGACAACGGGAAGAACATCTTGTCTGCGCTGCAACAAGAAAGCCTGAGACATGCGCTCTGCATGGCATACGTGTTCAGTCTGGTTGTCAAGTGGTTCCGGAAGTCTTCCCCCCCCCCCCATCTGCAAGACATCCTAACAATGGGAAGGAAACTTTACATGCACTTCAGCCACTCGTACACCGCAAAGACCAACCTCGTTGCGCTGCCGGGTCAGAACGCAACATAGTCTGATTTGAGACGTTTCTACACATTGGAATTCCACCCTCCATATGTTGGACCAACTATATGAACAGATGGAAGCCATCACTGATTTCTTGATGATCCAAACAGATAGGGGGACATTATTTGTCAGTCGCCAGGATTACGGCATAAACAACGTCATTCTACTGCTTCATCTACCACAACACGTGTTGGAAACGATGGCTGGTCAGGGCATTGGAAAGTTGGCGCCTACATCTTATGGCCACATGAGCCCTGTGGGGGCGGAACTGGAGGAGAAGGAGGAGGGGGAGGGGCACAGTGGAGCACAGTTTAGGTTTCGTGAGATGGGCAGTTTTTCTAGTCATTTGACTGGAGAGGAGGAGCAGGAGCAGCTAAAGGAGATAGAGGGTTATGAGGAAGGGGACACACAGGACCCAGACACACTGTGGCAGTATGCAGTGGAGATGGAGGTAGGGAGTCCCTGGGAGGCACAAATGGCATGATGCAGGCTCATTTACTTGCGTAGTGACAGCTGAATTGTCATCATTCTGAAGCGGGATGACTTCTGGTTCTCCACCTTATTGGACCCTCGCTACCGGCACAAAATGGGGGGCCTTTCTCAGTTGGCCGATGCCTATCTGTGCCGTCATCCATCCTCTCGCACGTCTGACTCGGGGTAACTTCTGCGCTCACCTTCCACGGCCATGGCTGTTGGGGAGGGGTGGGGTGGCAGGAGCAGTACCAGCTCCATCAGCAGAAGCTTGAGTCTACATTCATTGATGAGTAGCTTTCTTCACCCGCATAGTGAAGCAACTCATCAGCAGCAGGTAGACCTGGAGCAGGACCTGAACCAGCAGGGGGTGGCATACTTTGATATGACCATGCCAACACACCTTGAAGATCCAATGTACTTCTTGGCAGCCAAACTTGATTTGTGGCCGCAACTAGAGCCTGCCCTGGAAAAGCAGTCCTGCCCGGCCAGTAGTGTGCCATCAAAGCGGGTGTTTAGTGCGGCAGAGAACTCGTCCACGAAAAATGTGGAGAGACTGACCTTTGTGAAGATGAATTAGGCATGGATCAGCCAGGATTTACACCCACCAATGCCTGATGCATCAGAATAGATTGACCATGGTACCACACCAATACTTTACAAATATGGACAGTGCAAAACATGTTTAAGGTGCTGCTCCCCAGTTACAAACTTTTCTCGTCATCATATTGAGGATATGCATTAGCTAAAACTTAACTTTTCTTAGGATAAAATATACGTACATCAAACAAAAGGAAAGGTGTGCAAAAACACCATGTACCACCTATACCACCAAGTATTGATGTGATGCAAAGACCTCTAAAATGTGGAAGGGAACAACGTTTGGTTCATTGTAACCGGTGGGAGTAAAAACTTCCCTTGTAAGGTCCTACTCTCGCATTATTCATTCCCTTCTTTGCAAGTGTTACTCACCCTAAAAAGGGCGGCCCCACACAGAAACCTCTCCCTATTTCTCCCCTACAAACACTGCCATTTCCCATGGTTGTAATAGGAAATAGAGAAAGTTTCCTGTGTGGGGCTGTCCTTTTTTAGGGTAACACTTGCCAAGAAGGGAATTAATAGAGCGAGAGCAGGGCCATACAGGGGAAGTGTTTACCAACACCGGTTACAATGGACCATACGTTGTTCCCTTCCACCTTTTAGAGATCTTTGCATCGCATCAATACTTGGTGGTGTAGATGGCACATGGTGTTTTTTGCACACCTTTCCTTTGGTTTAATTTAAAAGAAAATTTTGGGGCCATATATTTTATTCTAAACATATTATTAAAAGTCATGTTTTACATAATGCATAACCTCAATACTTACTTGTGCACACTAACACTTTTACGAAGAGACCATTTTCTTCTGCCTACCTGCCTCAGCTACTATTCTGATCCTGCCACCCGCCTGATGCCACACATCTGATGGCAAGTTCTCTTTTTTTTCACCCACCATCGTCACTGGGTACTGGTATTGCCACCCACTGCGCTACTCTGTCACCTGGTCACTTCCAGGACTCCTGATGCTGCTTCTGCCAGCTACAAGCTGTCTCATACTGTCACCATATGTTCTCCTCATGCTGCCACCACCTCGAGGCTGTGTTATTCAGCCACTATATGGTCTCCTCATGCTGCCGCCACCTCCACACTGTGTCATTCAGCCACTATATTTCTCCTCACGCTTCTGCCACCTCCAGGCTGTGTCATTGAGCCACTATATGTTCTCCTCATGCTGCCGCCACCTCCAGGCAGTGTCATTCAGCCACTATATGTTTTCCTCATGCTGCCGCCACCTCCACGCTGTGTCATTCAGCCATTAAATGGTCTCCTCATGCTGCCGCAAGCTCCAGGCTTTGTCATTCAGCCACTATATGCTGCCACCAACTCCAGGCTTTGTCATTCAGCCACTATATGTTCTCTTCATGCTGCCGCCACCTCCCTGTTGTGTCATTCAGCCACTATATGGTCTCATCATGCTGCCGCTATTTCCACGCTGTGTCATTCAGCCATTATATGAGGTAAATGAGTGAATGAGGTAAAAATGAAGTAAAAATATAGAAAATTTTAAATTACTGCATGAATTTTTTTGCATAAAAAGCTGGGAACCGCATTCTACACTATTCAATAGTCTGCTAAAATGATAGCATTCATGATACATATATTGAGTAAAAACGCAAACAATGGTAGAAAAACTGCTAGGCTAGTTCACACACGGCA
This sequence comes from Hyla sarda, assembly GCF_029499605.1. Taxonomy (NCBI): domain Eukaryota; kingdom Metazoa; phylum Chordata; class Amphibia; order Anura; family Hylidae; genus Hyla; species Hyla sarda. The sequence goes on from NC_079198.1 coordinate 87,662,894, forward strand.
TACACTATCACAATAATACTACAGTTTTTCTGGCGTATAAGACGACTTTTTAACCCCGTAAAATGTTCTCAAAAGTCAGGGGTCGTCTTATACCCTGGGAGCTCCAGTCGGCCAGGATGCCCGGGGTATGGATTATCCATACCCCTGGCGTCCTGGCTGAGATTAACTCCCCCCATCACCTTCGGGACATCCTTGTGTCCAGACTTGGGACACAAGGACACAAGGATGTCCAGGTTACCTTTCTACGCCCTGCGTTAACATTAAAAATGCAGGGGCCGACGGTAGGTAGCGCATGCAGGGTTGTCACTGACGTCATGTGCGTGCACCCATAGCAACAGCAGAGCGGAGCAGCAAGGACGCGCAGATTTGGTAAGTTACCAGCACGTCATCTTTGTTGCAACGACCACTTCTCCTCCTGTCCCGAGACCTACTGCTATGGCCTATAGGCCATAGCAGTAGATCATGTCCCCGGATCAGAGGTCAGAGCACTGAAGTGGGACAGTACACAGACATACAGTCTCCAGCCATGCACTGCATATGGTCTAAAGGGGAGAGAAGGGAGAGCGCTTCTTAGTTTGATAAAAGAGAGATAATCAGTAAATTTATCGGAAAAATTACTAATCATGCAGCATTATTAGCAATTTTTCAGATAAATTTACCTCTCATCATACCAAAAATGTTTTTCTCTATTAACCAATAAAATTGCGACACACACAGTTTGCTATCTATCCGTTATCCTGCAGTTGTGGGGCACACTATTCAAACCGTGCCCTCCCGAATGTCTAAACACAGATCTAACATTAAAAACAACTTTATATTACATAGTGTCTCTCAGCACTTTTCCATTATCCATAAAAATGACATATCTTCTTTACGCTTGACTATTCTTGAAACGATACCTGACAATAGACCTAATTGGTTTCAATGTTTAATTAATCGTGAATCTTTTTGGATATTCAAATTATCCACATTAGTACCGCATGGTCTGAATTTGCAGGCCGTTCATATTGATACCGTATAGTCTACATGGTTTGCACAATAGGAATAATTTTACTTTAAAAATAATTTTGATTACATTACCATGCACAATAGGAATAATTTTTGTTAAATTTTACAGATGCATTTACAGTTTCAATATGACCACTGCAATTTATCAATTATTGCTGACATTATCTTTACTTTTCACTTTTGCTAAACTCTACTCCCTACAATCAGATACATTGGATCAAAAATGTACGTATTACTTCTACATTTACACCCTTTATTATCTAATTAATTTTCTTTTATTCTCCTCTCTTTTATTCTTTTTTTCCATTATTTCCACTATTATCTGTTTGGTCTACATATTTTTCTATTTTAATACCTGCTTAATCAGCATGGGGTGTATGTACAATTTGCTTCTTTTCTATTTATGTGTGTAATCTTTATGTATTTTATTCATCCCATTGTATTTAATTTTTCCCACGCTATGGATGCACTTCTTGTGTATGTTATAGTGACTATGGGGGTAATTTATCAAAACCTGTCTACAGGAAAAGTTGCCCAGTTGCCCATAGCAACCAATCAGCTTCCTTCTTTCATTTTTAACAAGGCCTCTGCAAAATGAAAGAAGCGATCTGATTGGTTGCTATGGGCAACTGGGCAAATTTTCCTATACACAGGTTTTGATAAATCTCCCCCTATATCGTTAGAGATTTGCATGCATTTTGCATGCATTTTATTTCTGCACGTGTGCATGCATGTATACATTTCACACTGAGTAAATACAATTCATAACTTTTTGTATTTTTAATACAATTATAATTTTTTTATATTTGTCCATATATGGTTTTGATACATGGTTTTGATATGTTTCTACTGTAATTGTTATATCACATTACTTATTCCAAATGTTCCCTCTCCCTTATTTGTACCGACGTAAAAAAAAAAAAAAAAAAAACTACCACTCCTATAAAATACCCATTCCCTGTCATGCCCGATGAAACTGCTTTCCTGCAGTGAATCGTGTTGCATCTTGGGAAATAAATCACCTTGATTTTTTTCTGATCTCCATTCCTTTTGTATCCTGCGCCACATGGAGTCAGCATTCTCCTTGAAGCCAGACCGATTGAATACACTGTATATGGCTGAAGGCTGTATGTCTGTGGGGTCTATTGCCTACCTTATGTGGGGGGAACTATGCTGCCTACCTATTGTGGGGGAACAATGGTAAAGTACCGTATTGCGGTAGAGGGGCAGACTTATACGACAAGTATATCCCAAACTCTATATTTTAACTGTAAAAGTTGGGGGTTGTCTTATACGCCGGAAAATACAGTAATAGAGTTTAAAGAGAAAACACAATAAACAAACCAGACCAAATATACTGAAAATGAAACAAAATACGAATAACCGATGTATGTGTAAATATTAGTCTCATCAAATTGAAATGCTTTCAATAAAAATACATAACATCAGAGCGTTAATTCATGCTCTGGGGCATTCTGGGGTCTATTTTGAGGATCCAGAGTACTTACAAGTACATTTGCCTATGTCCACAGTGTTCAACATTATCAAGAAGTTTGCAACCCATGGCACTGTAGCTAATCTCCCTGGACGTGAATGGAAGAGAAAAATGTATTAAGGGTGTCAACACAGGATAATCCGGATGGTCACAGGATAGACTGGATGGTGTATAAGTAGCCTCAAACAATTTCCAAATATATTCAAGCTGTAATGCAAGGAGAGCTGAAGGAAAGGGTAGATGAGCACCACCTATCTCACCTTTACAGTTCCTTAAACCACAGATCCAGCACACAAGCACCTGGGCAGCTCCTCTATATAGATCCGATCTGGGGTACCAGCAAAGCACAGAGAGCAATCCAATATATATAAACAGTGGATAGATAAAGCAGCACTCACGGATACTTGCAGGAGGTCTTTAAAGCGAGGAGTAGTGACAGAAGGGCAACGTGAAGCTGGAGCGTTAAAAAGACCAGAGTGACGCAGTGTTTCACCGGCGGCTTCTTCCGGCTCTAAATTCAAGCTGTCCTGCAGGCTCAGGGAGCATCAGTGTCAGTGCGAACTATCCGTCGGCATTTAAATAAAATCGGAGACAGAGACATAAAAAAAGCAAGACAAAATTTTTCCAAAATGAACTTGAGGAAGCCAAAATCCTTCTGGGAAAATGTCTTGTGGACAGATGAGACCAAGATAGAGCTTTTTGGTAAAGCACATCATTCTACTGTTTATCAAAAAACAGAATGAGGCCTACAAAGAAAAGAACACAGTACCTACAGTGAAATATGGTGGAGGTTCAATGATGTTTTGGGGTTGTTTTGCTGCCTCTGGCACTGGGTGCCTTGAATGTGTGCAAGGCATCATGAAATCTGAAGATTACAAATTCTGGATCGCACTGTATAGCCCAGTGTCAGAAAGCTGGGTTTGTGTCCGAGATCTTAAGTCTTCCACCAGGACAATGACCCCAAACATACGTCAAAAAGCACCCAGAAATAGATGGCAACAAAGTGCTGGAGAGTTCTGAAGTGGCCAGCAATGAGTCCAGATCTAAATCCCATTGAACACTTGTGGTGAGATCATAAAATTGCTGTTGGGAAAAGGCACCCTTCCAATAAGAGAGACCTCAAGCAGTTTGCAAAGGAAGAGTGGTCCAACATGCCGGCTGAGAGGTGTAAGAAGCTTATTGATGGTTGTAGGAAGCAACTGATTTCAGTAATTTTTTCCAAAGGGTGTGCAACCAAATATTAAGTTAAAGGTGCCAATAATTTTGCCCTGCCCATTTTTTGGAGTTTGGTGTGTCATTATGTCCAATTTGAATCAAAGAAAATTAGGACGAGATACGGCGCCTTCTTGGAATGGATAGGTGGAAATAAAAGATAAAAACTAGCCCAGGTATATAACAAAAAGGCCACTTTTATTAAAGGTGCAAACATAGATGGTGCCAAATTAAAATATTCCTTCCAGACGACTGCTACCGGGTCAAAGGGTCACGGTCAGCTGGAGATTGCAACTTAAAATTTGCATACAACAATTTAAAACTGGCATAAAATTACAATAATTTGGTAATAAGGAAAAAAGAGCAAAACATTTAAACAGCTAGGAGTATTAAGTTTTGAATGTTTTATGTGCAGTTTTTTGAAGACTACTATTTTTGGATCTCGGGTTCCCTGTGTGATGCTGTTGGGTCGGGTAGGTATCGCAAGCAGTTCCAGGTGTGTATATTTAGAACGTATATTTAGAACGCCGGGTGATCCTACACATTATGCATTTTTATTTTTCACTATATTTATTTAATAAATGTTTATTTTTATTAATTTTTTTACACTTTTTTACATTTTTTTACACTTTTTTTATGCTTTGGAATACTTAGTATTCCAAAGCATTGCATATATATGCTGCCTGCTAGTTTTACATTCATGACGTGCCTCTGACAATAATCGGGGCAGACCTAGGGGTCCTTGTAAAGACATGCAGCACCCTGCGATCATTGTGGGTGGTACAGGAGAGAGACAGAGAGAGACCCCTCCCTCTGTCAAAACTCCTTACAGCTCCCAGTTGCTTCCGACCGCAGCTGTAAAGATTAAACTGCCGGGGCCTGAAGTTTTCTTCGGTCATGGCAGTACAGCAGCCACCCCCCTCTCCCCCGCGCCGGGGATCACACACAGCACCCCGCGATCACGCTACGGAGTTCTGCAGGAGCTCCCTCCTCCCTCTGTCAAAACAGTTACAGACCATGGTCACTTCCGACCACGGCTGTAATGGTTAACTACTGGGACTAAAGTTTACTTCGGTGCTGGCAGTGTGGCAGGGTCCCTGCCGCAATCTCGTTGGTGCACTGGCCAGCACCTACGAGAACCATGGACGTGTATCCTGCCTGGACGTGTATACATGTCCATGGCCGTTAAGGTGTTAAAATCCTCTCATATTTCATGCACTGCTACACATGTAGGAAATTGGATTAAAAAACATCATGCCCGGGAAGTATTCTGGTTCCTCAAAATGGACACCAGAATGCCCCGGGGCAAGAATTACTGCTCTGATGTTATGTATTTTTATTAAAAACTTTACAATTTGGTGAGACTAATATTTACACATACATCGGTTATTCATATTTTGTTTCATTTTCAGTATATTTGGTCTGAGTTGTTTATTGTGTTTTCTCTTTAAAATCTATTAGTATTATTGTGATAGTGTATGCCGTGTGTGAACTAGCCTAGCGGTTTTTCCAACATTGTTTGCTCTTTTCCTCAATATATGTATCATGAATGCTATCATTTTAGTAGACCCTTGAATAGTGTATAATGTGGTTCCCACCTTTGTATGCATAAGAAATAACGTGGTAATCTAAACTTTTCTATATTTTTACTTGTTATAATCATGGTTTCCTTGGAACATCAAGACTCTATGTTATGATATTTTGGTTATTTACTAAAGATATATAAATATATATATATATATATATATATATATATATATATATATATATTTCTATCTTTAACCTGTTTTAGGTGTGTAATTTATTCACGCTCCCGTACACACACAAGCGGTGTTTTCTCTTTGTGTGCAGCATTTGCCTTCTTATGAGGTTTCATGTTACATGTTGGCACGCACAGGGTTAACTTCCATGAATGAGGCAGTATATACAAGTGTTTGCTCCTTCTCATTTGTATTAGGTGGCAGTGCTATTACAGACTAGTGCTATTAATTCATCACCTAAGGTTTACTTACTTCATACCTTGATAAAGGTTATACGAAATGTGTCGGTTGGTTTTATCTGCACTTCCTTTGTGATTTTACCTCTATGGATTAAATTAAGACGTTTATTTAATTTCACACTCCGGAGTGCTGGACTGTTCGTTGGGATCCTCCCTTTTCTCCTCAGCTTACGTCCTCACTACTATTGGTCAAGTGACAGAAAGCCCGCTGGATACTTATAACGGAGATGTGGTGAGCTGTATCTATCTTTATTTTATCTTCTTATCAGCAGGTGCCCTTGCCTCCATGAGACAACCTTTTAATGAATTAAAATGTAGAAACCATAAACTGTAAGGCTATGTTTACACCGCAGAATTTCTGCATGGATTTTGGTTGGTTTAAAGCCTATTGAGTTCAATGGGATCCTGCAGTCCCGTTTACACAGCAGAATTTCCACTGTGCACGCTCAAAAGCTAAAGGTCAGCTCTCCTACAAATATAAAAAAAAAACAACTTAGTACACCACTTGCGGTGAAAAAGGTAGTTTTTATACAATAATTAAAGTGACGTTTCGGTCAATTAAGACCTTTCTCAGAACAGATTGCTGAGGAGGAACTGTGAGTTAAGGAAAGGATGACGGTCAGGTACCGTGGTATGTGGTAGGTGACCGCAGTCGCAAGAGGGGCCTCTTGCGACTGTGGTCGCCTACCACTTACCATGGTACCTGACCGTCATCCTTTCCTTAACTCACAGTTCCTCTGCAGCAATCCAGTCTAAGGAAGGTCTTATATTTTTGCAGACTTCGGCTGTGGAAGCCCAGTGAAGTCAATGTGACTTTTTTTTCCCTCCGCTTCATGTGGATGTGGCATGAATTTTGTGCATAACTGGTGCGAAATGTAACTTGTGTAATGAATACAGGCACTTTTTTTCATACCTGTACTGTATATTCATGCGGAATTCAGGGGAAAAATCCATATGAATTCCACAGAAATTCTGCATATGATTGAAAGATTCAGAAATCCCAGGCGAATTAGTGCAGCCGCTGAATTCATACATCTATACAGAATTTCCACCGTTTGCTCATAGCCTAACCCTTACTTACAATCAGTCATTAGAGTTGCAACAATATCCTAATGTGGCCGGCTGGTCTCACATATATCAGTTGTCTGGCACAGTTTCCCTCCAGCGTGCACAGCAGGGAAACTGATGCTAGAACTGATGCCATTCATTTCAATGGGACAGTTCACAATCATCCAGCATTTCCATTTTGATGCCGGATGGTTGGACACACCGGAGCTTGTTATGTTTCCCTGTCCACTGTACAGAAACAATGAACGCCGGATGCCATACAACTTGTCATCAGTTGTGGCATCAGTTGCGACCAGATCTAGGCTGAGTTTACCTATGTTGGATGCAGGACATATGTATATCCAGCCTAAGTGATCACCTCTTTATGACCACATATTGTTCGTGCAGGCATCCTTAACAGATATAGGCAAATCATTTTTCATATACTTCACTAAGGATACAGAAATATTGTTTTTATTCCAATAACATATCTGAAATTTGATCTCCAATTATTGTGATTATAAAGGGAAAAAGACTGTACAAACAAACTAAGACAGGTGATATATGGAAAAGTACCCAGGAGATTGATTTGTCACAGGAACATTGTTCCATGGAGCTCTTATGATTTCCTTCCGATTGATAATCAAAGTAAAGAACACTGGAAAGAGAAATTACAGCGCTTCATGTGATGTTTATACTGACAATTTACTTTCACATAATAACACAACAAATTGCCACACGATGGTTTGTTGGGCCTCAAGACCACTGTAAAGATTAACCCCTTGATGACCTAGGCAATGTTAATTTTTGGGTTTTCATTTCTTCCTCCTTTCCTTCTAAAAGCCACAATGCATTTATTTTTTGCATCTACAGAGGGATTGTTATTGCAGGACAATCATTGAGCAGTAACATGTACATGTTATCTGTATTATTAAGGTTGGTATGACTATAATTTGTATAGTTTTCCCAATAAATATGTAGATATGGAGAGGCTCTGGTCAGGTTAATCGCCAATGAAGACCCGAGCTACTTAACTGACACCTGTGCACACAGTGTCTAAAAAATGGCTAAATTACAATATAAAATATGGGGCTCAAGGTCACGGATATTTAACCAATGATTTATTTATTGTATAAAACAAATGTTAACATGCATAAATTGATATAAAAATAATATAAACACAGAATGTGACTTTTGACACACAGGGCCCTTGTGGGTCGTCAGGGTCACCACTATAACAGTATATAAAAACATAATAACATAGTAACATAGTTCATAAGGTTGAAAAAAAAACAGAGTCCATCAAGTTCAACCTATAACCCTAATGAGTCCCTACTGAGTTGATGCAGAGGAAGGCAAAAAACCCTCATACTAGAGGTAGAAATTCCTTCCCAACTCCAGATATGGCAGTCAGAATAAATCCCTGAATCAACATTCTGTCCCAACCTATCCAGATCCATTTGTAACAGTGCACTGTCCTCTATTGTGTTTACCGCTTTACAGAGTTTAGTATCATCTGCAAAGATTGCTACTTTACTATTCAACGCCTCTTCAAGGTCATTAATGTATATATTCAATAGGACAGGACCAAAGACGGACCCCTGTGGTACACCATTAGTAACAGTCACCCAATCAGAATAAGTACCATTAATAACCACCCTCTGTTTCCTATCACTGTGCCAGTTACTTACCCACTTACATACATTCTCCCCCAGCCCAATCCTTCTCATTTTATGCACCAACCTTTTATGTGGAACCGTATCAAATGCTTTGGAAAAATCCAGATATACAACATCCAGCGATTCCCCCTGGTCCAGTCTGGAGCTCACCTCCTCATAAAAGCTGATCCGGTTAGTTTAACAGGACTCCAAAATACCATCCCTTAGAAAACCCTTAGAAAACAGGGTGGGCCATTTATATGGATACACCTTAATAAAATGGGAATGGTTGGTGATATTTACTTCCTGTTTGTGGCACATTAGCCGACTATAACATTGCTTACTGTCACGATTCGGCTGGCAGGAGGTGGATCCTCTGTGCCAGAGAGGGATTGGCGTGGACCGGGCTGGTGGACCGGTTCTAAGTTGCTACTGGTATTCACCAGAGCCCGCCGCAAAGCGGGATGGTCTTGCAGCGGCGGTAGCAACCAGGTCGTATCCACCAGCAACGGCTCAACCTCTCTGACTGCTGAAGATAGGCGCGGTACAAGGGAATAGACAAGAGCAAGGTCGGACGTAGCAGAAGGTCAGGGCAGGCAGCAAGGATCGTAGTCAGGGGCAACGGCAGGAGGTCTGGAACACAGGCTAGGAACACACAAGGGAACGCTTTCACTGGCACAATGGCAACAAGATCCGGCGAGGGAGTGCAGGGGAAGTGAGGTATATGTAGGGAGTGCACAGGTGAGAATACTGATTAGGCCTGCTGCGCCAATCAGTGGCGCAGCGGCCCTTTAAATGGCAGAGACCCGGCGCGCGCGCGCCCTAAGGAGCGGGGCCGCGCGAGCCGGGACAACACAGACGGGGAACGGGTCAGGTACGGGAGCCGAGATGCGCATCGGGAGCGGGCGAGTCCCGCATCGCGAATCGCATCCCGGCTGGGAGTAATATCGCAGCGCACCCGGTAAGCAGGAATAACCGGGGCGCTGCGAATGAGAGAATGCTGCGAGCGCTCCGGGGAGGAGCGGGGACCCGGAGCGCTCGGCGTAACACTTACACTGATTTCTTACACTGATCACTGATGTGCAATCGCATAGCATTGATCAGTGTTATTGCCGCTCGACTGCTTTTGCCTGGATCTCAGGCATGGACCAGTCATTTGGCGATCGGACAGCAAGGAGTCCGGTAGGGACCCTCCTCGTGTCCGTACAGCTGATCAGGACAGCGCAGTTTCGTGCTGTTTTGCGCTGCTGGGTTGGCCACACCCCCTTATGACATCACAGCCATGACATCATCACATGATGTCTGTCACGCCCCCTCCCATACCGGTGGAAAACAATTTTTTTTTTAAACAAATGGTGCCAGAAAATTAAGCAGATTTGTAAATTACTTCTATTAAAAAAAATCTTTAGCCTTCCAGTACTTATCAGTTGTTGTATGCTCCAGAGGAAGTTGTGTAGTTCTTTCCTTTTTTTATTTTTATTAAAAGTATTTTATATTTTAAGGTAATTCAAAAATAGTGCAACAGTGTACATTAGTGTGCATTCGTAAACCATACAATAGAAACAATGTTACATAAGCAGATGAGCATAGAACAAAATAGCCCATTTACGGGCACACAAACAATAGAAGTAACAGAAGTCAAAGGAGAAAATAATATAAATGTAAGACATCAGTATTATGGATAAGATAAACTATTATTGTTTGCTATGCCTTTTATCAACAAAGAAGGTGGTTGGTAAAAGGCATAGGTCTCAGTGTAGCAGAAAATTTGAATGAGCTCAGAGACTTCCTTCAGTGGATTAGGTATGTCCGACATGTGGGCAGTGCAGACTAGAGAGCCATACTCCCCAGCATTTCAGTAATTTTTTTGTACTGAGAGTGGACAAAGGCATATTACCTCTCATAACTACAGGAAAGATTCACCAAATTTATGAATTAATAAGGCTATGAGGTTGGGGATATCTAGCGACCTTCATCACCTAGTAATAAGCAATACGAGTGACTGGTGATCAAACATTTACGGCAATTTGTCAAGATTTAAAAGAAGAAGTGCCAAGCTGGGGTGTAGGACAAAATCACTACCCAGGAACCCTCTCAACAGTAATTGAACCCTATTCCACAGTGAATACTATTTTGGACATTCCCAGAGTGTGTGTAAAAGTGTTCCTTCTTGTCCACAATTTTATTTTTCACTTTTTACAGGTTATACTATGAATATATTTGTACTGTAGCACAGTATGACCTGATGAGCTGCACACATTACAGCCTCTGGCTGGATCTCACAGGGTTTCATAGCTGACAGACAGGAGGCCATCAGCTGGCCTCCTGCTGCCATAGCAACCCGCGATCAAATCACGCACTATCGTTGGAGAACAGGGGGAGCACCCTCTCCCTGTCAACACCATAAATGCCATGATCAGGATTGAGATGAGTGATCAGGGTGAGAATGGACACCCCTGACTCGTTCTCTTCGACAGAGGGAACTGGTCAGATAAAGATCCATTGACAAAAAACATTCCTGAAGGGTTGGAATAAAGTGCCTTAATTGCCTCCAGGATAGTGATGAGTGTCATTGGCCATATTCAAATTTGCGATATTTCGTGAATATATAGACAAATATTCGTCCTATATTCACACATTTCGCATATTAGTAATATTCACATATGTGAATATTCGCATATTCGCATATTCGAGGAAGAAAACAGTGAGAGGGTGGGCAACTTTACTATTGGTTGCTAGGGATGTTGTTGATAACCTCTGACAAGTGTAATTGCATCATTCTAATTGGCCCACAAGTGAAAAGAAGGAATATGTGAATATAATAATAATGATTTTATTTATATAGCACCTACAGATTCCGCAGCGCTTACAATTATGGGGTACAAACAAAAACAAGTATCAGACATAAAATAACACAATAACTATTCAAACAAGAGGTGTGGGGATATGTTGAGGATATGTTGAGGCCAATTAAAGAATGTTATAGGCCTGTCTGAAGAGATTTGTTTTCAGGCCATGTTTGAAACTATGGATGTTGTTGTTGAGTCTGAGGGATTGAGGTATAGCATTCCAGAGAACCGGTGCAGCACGAGTGAAGTCTTGGAGACGGGAGTGAGAAGTTCGGATTATAGAAGATGTTAGTGTGAGATCATTAGCAGATCGGAGAGAACGTGTAGGATGGTAGACGGAGATGAGAGAGGAGATGTAGGGAGGTGCAGCATTGTGGAGAGCTTTGTGTGTGAGACTGAGGATTTTGTACTGTATTCTGGACTGAATTGATAACCAGTGTAGTGACTGGCACAGAGAGGAGGCGTCGGTGTAGCGGCTGGAGAGGAAGATGAGTCTGGCTGTGGCATTAAGGATGGACTGAAGAGGAGAGAGTTTGGAGAAAGGAAGGCCTATTAGTAAAGAGTTACAGTAGTTGAGGCAGGAGTGAATCAAAGCAATAATGAGAGTTTTAGCAGTTTCAGTAGTGAGAAACGGGCGGATTCTGGAAATGTTTTTGAGATGCAGGTGACAAGAACGTGAAAGGGACTGAATATGGGGAGTGAAAGACAGATCAGAGTCAAGTATAACTCCAAGACAGCGAGCCTGCTGCCTGGGAGTTATGGTAGTACCACATACCGAGATGGAAATGTCAGGGTTAGGTACAGTATCAGTTGATGGAGAAAAAACAAGAAGTTCTGTTTTCGAAAGATTTAGTTTCAGATATAAAGAGGACATGATGTCTGAGACAGCAGAGATACAGTCACTGGTATTCTGTAGGAGTGCAGGTGTGATGTTGGAGGAAGAGTTATAGAGTTGGGTGTCATCAGCATAGAGGTGGTACTGGAAACCAAATCTACTGATTGTTTTTCCAATGGGGGATGTGTAGAGTAAAAAGAGTAGAGGACCCAGGACCGATCCCTGGGGAACCCCGACAGCAAGGGGAAGAGGAGAAGAAGTAGAGCCAGAAAACAAGACGCTAAAGGAGCGGCCAGAGAGATAGGAGGAAAACCAGGCGAGAGCAGAGTCCTTGAGACCGATGGAGCGGAGACTACTGATGAGGAGTTTGTGATCCACAGTGTCAATAGCCGCAGACAGGTCCAAGAGAATCAGTAAAGAGAAATTGCCATTTGATTTGGCCGTCAGAAGATCGTTAGGGACTTTGGTTAGGGCCGTTTCTGTGGAGTGAAGGGAGCGGAAACTAGACTGTAAGGGGTCAAGGAGAGAGTTCTCGGAGAGATAGCGGATAAGGCGGGAGTAGACCAAGCGTTCCAGGAGTTTGGAGATAAAGGGGAGATTTGACACGGGTCGATAGTTGGCTGCACAGGATGGGTCCAGAGATGGTTTTTTCAATAGTGGGGTTATGATAGAGTGTTTGAAAGAGGAATATTCGCATATGCGAATATGCGCATATGTGGAAAAAAGTGAATATTTGTAATTTCGAATATATAGTGAATATATATGCAATATTCGTGAATTTGCAATATTCGCGATAAAAATTTTAAATGCCAATATTCACGCCCAACACTACTCCAGGATAGCTCCAGAGAAACCAAATGCTTTTATCATTGAAAATGCATACTGCCAGTTCACTCTAACAAAGGCCTTTTTGGCATTAAGTGTTAGGAAGGCTGGAGAGGTATGGAATCGTTCACAATGTTGGAGATGGGAGATAACACGTCTGGTATTATTCGGAGCCTCTCATCCCAGAGTAAATTCTACCTGGTCAGCTCCAATAAGTTGGGGGAGCAACAGCATCAATCTGGATGACAAGATTTTGGCATACATCTTAAAGGGGTATTCCAGGCAAAAACTTTTTTTTTATATATCAACTGGCTCTGGAAAGTTAAACAGATTTGTAAATGACTTCTTTTAAAAAATCTTAATCCTTCCAATAGTTACATAGTTACATAGTTAGTATGGTTGAAAAAAGACATACGTCCATCAAGTCCAACCAGGGGATTGAAGGGAAGGATGTAAGGGGATAAGGGAAAGGGATGTAGTTTTATAATTCTGCATAAGCATTAATGTTATTTTGTTCCAGGAATGTATCTAACCCTGCTTTAAAGCTGTTAATTGTTCCTGCTGTGACCAGTTCCTGAGGTAGACCGTTCCATAAATTCACAGTCCTCACGGTAAAGAAGGCGTGCCGCCCCTTTAGACTAAACCTTTTCTTCTCCAGACGGAGGGAGTGCCCCCTCGTCCTTTGGGGGGGTTTAACCTGGAACAGTTTTTCTCCATATTTTTTGTATGGGCCATTTATATACTTATATACGTTTATCATATCCCCCCTTAAACGTCTCTTCTCAAGACTAAACAGTTGTAACTCCTTTAATCGCTCCTCATAGCTAAGATGTTCCATGCCCCATATTAGTTTAGTCGCGCGTCTCTGCACCCTTTCCAACTCCGTAGTGTCCCTTTTATGAACAGGCGACCAAAACTGAACAGCATATTCCAGGTGAGGCCGTACCAATGCTTTATAAAGGGGGGGTATTATGTCCCTGCCCCTCGAGTCCATGCCTCTTTTTATACATGACAATATCCTGCCGGCTTTGGAAGCAGCAGCCTGACATTGCATGCTATTTTGTAGTCTGTGATCTACAAGTACACCCAGATCCTTCTCTACCAGTGACTCTGCCAGTTTAATCCCCCCTAAGACATACGACGCATGCAGGTTATTAGTACCCAGATGCATAACTTTACATTTATCCACATTGAACCTCATTTGCCAAGTGGATGCCCAGACACTTAGTCTATCCAAGTCATCTTGTAACTTATGCACATCCTCTATAGACTGTACCGTGCTACAAAGCTTGGTGTCATCTGCAAAGATAGAAACAGAGCTGTTAATACCATCCTCTATATCATTGATAAATAAATTAAACAGCAGCGGGCCCAGTACTGAACCTTGGGGTACACCACTAATAACCGGGGACCAATCAGAGTATGAATCATTTACCACCACTCTCTGGGTACGATCCATGAGCCAGTGTTCAATCCAGTTACAAACTAAAGTTTCCAAGCCCAAGGACCTTAACTTACCTGTCAGATGTCTGTGAGGGACAGTATCAAACGCTTTGGCAAAATCCAGAAACACTATATCCACAGCCATTCCTCTGTCAAGGCTTCTACTCACCTCTTCATAAAAGCAAATTAGATTGGTTTGACAACTTCTATCCTTAGTAAACCCATGCTGGCTATCACTTATAATACTATTATCCCCTATGTATTCCTGTATGTAATCCCTTATAAGTCCTTCAAACAATTTACCCACAATGCACGTTAGACTTACCGGTCTATAATTGCCTGACGAAGACCTAGAGCCCTTCTTGAAGATTGGTACCACATTAGCCTTGCGCCAGTCCCTTGGCACAATACCAGACACCAGAGAATCTCTAAATATCATGAACAAGGGTACAGATATTACTGAACTTACCTCTCTAAGAACTCTTGGGTGTAGTCCATCCGGCCCTGGAGATTTGCTTACATTTACTTTACTTAACTTACCTTGTACCATCTCTACATTAAGCCAGTTCAATACATTATATGATGTGTTACCAGCACTGACCTGACCATGTCAGCTCCTTCTTCCATAGTATATACAGAACTAAAGAACCCATTCAGTAGCTCCGCCTTCTCTTGATCGCCCGTGACAACCTCCCCATTATCATTGTTAAGGGGTCCTACATGCTCTGTCCTTGGTTTTTTTGTATTTATATATCTAAAAAAATATTTAGGATTAGTTTTGCTTTCTTCGGCCACCTGTCTCTCATTTAGAATTTTTGCTGTTTTTATTACATTTTTACAGATTTTATTAAGCTCTTTGTACTGTTTAAATGTTATAGCTGACCCATCAGATTTGTATTTTTTGAAGGCTATTTTTTTGTTGTTTATTGCTCTTTTAACCTCATTTGTCAGCCATGTAGGATTTAGTTTTAATCGTTTATATTTGTTCCCCTTTGGTATATATTTAGCTGTATAGTTATTTAGAGTTGATTTAAAGATGTCCCATTTACCTTCTGCATCAGCATTTGAGAACACCTCCCCCCAGTCTATGTCCTGTAGTGCAGCCCTCAACCCAGGGAAATTTGCCTTTTTAAAGTTATATGTTTTTGCTTTCCCCGTCTGTCTTTGTTTTCTACATTTTAAGTCAAAAGTAACTATATTGTGGTCGCTATTACCAAGGTTTTCCCGCACAGTTACATTCCCAACCAGCTCTGCGTTGTTGGAAATGATCAGATCCAACAAGGCATCACTTCTTGTTGGGTCCTCCACAAACTGGCCCATAAAATTATCCTGCAATAAATTTAGGAATTTTCTCCCCTTTGTAGTTTTAGCCAACCCCCGGCCCCAATCTATATCTGGATAGTTAAAATCTCCCATTATTACCACTGTACCTGCCCGGGCGGCCCTCTCTATTTGTTTATACAGCCGACCTTCTATCTCTTCAGTGATATTAGGGGGTCTGTAGATTACACCAAATATTATTTTTTCAGTATTTCCCTCCTTTTGTAATTCTACCCACAGTGATTCCACCTCCTCAGAATCATCACACACTATGGCATTGTTCACATTGACTTTCATACCACTTCTTACATACAGACAGACTCCACCACCTTTTCTGTTCATTCTATCCTTGCGAAACAATGTAAACCCCTGCAGAATAACAGCCCAGTCATGCGAGGAGTCCAGCCATGTCTCAGTGACCCCAACTATATCAATATGTTCCTCCAGTATCAAGGCCTCAAGCTCCCCCATTTTATTTGCTAGGCTTCTGGCATTTGTGAACATACACTTTACATTTCCATTAAGTTTTACACATATAGTCTCACTAATGGGATTTTCAGAGTTATTGGGGTTAATGTCATTTTTTGAGTTATAAGGGCTAATTGTACTATTTAAGTTATTGGGGCTAATGGGATTTTTTGAGTTATTGGGTCTAACGTTATTATTTAAGTTATTGGGGCTAATGGGATTTTTTGCGTTATTGCGTCTAACGTTGTTATTTAAGTTATTGGGGCTAACGGTATTTTTTGAGTTAATGGGGCTTATTGTAGTTATTGAGTTATTGGGGCTAATGGAATTTTTTGAATTATTGGGATTACAATTTTTCGGGCTACATTTATTTTTACAGCTGGTTTGTAACGCAGGAATCTCCTTATCCACTGTTCTTAACCTCCCCCCACAGGACTCCTCTCCACCCGCCATTATGTCCTGACCCCTCTCTAACCTATCCATCCCACTGTCTGCTTTCTTTGCTTTATTATCCTCCCCCCACTCACCTAGTTTAAATACTCAGCCACCCCTTCCAGGATTCTCTCCCCCAGCACAGCAGTTATTAGCTTAGTTTTCTGTCTAACTGCTCAAAGATGATGTCACGTCCCGGGAACTGTGCATGATGGGAAAATATCCCCATAGGAGCTGGACAGCTCCCAGGACGTGAGTCATCAGAAAGCTGTTAGACAGAAAACAGCAACTCAACTTCAGAAGCTAATAACTATTGGAAGGATTAAGATTTTTTAATAGAAGTAATTTACAAATCTGTTTAACTTTCCGGAGCCAGTTGATATATATATAAAAAAGTTTTTGCCTGGAATACCCCTTTAATGTCTCCGTTAAACAAGGAGATTGGTCTGCAGTTAGTAGTTTGGTCAGGAGATTTACCCAGTTTATGTATAGTGGTGATAAGTACAGTAAGCATCTCTCGTTGGAGGGTGCCAGAGGACATTGCTATATTAAATACATTAGGGAAGTGAGGCGCTAAAATGTCCCTGTATCTCTAATAATATTTGTTGGGAAGGCCATCAGGCCCGAGTGCTTTGTGTGCTGGTAGTGTTGCTATTGCAGACAATACTTCCTGTGGAGAGATGGGAGAGTTAAGAGAAAGGAGTGAGGGTTCAGGAAGGCAGGGGAGATAAAGAGAGTGCATGTAATGCTAATTTATTTGTTTTTTCATTTTTCATTTTTAGGCCCTGTTCAGACCTTGTTTTTCATTCATTATCTGTTTCTGTGCTTTTCTTCCAGGCGTGGAACAGTTAAGCCTTTCACCCATGTGCTATGTGGGTGTGTCTATACATCTCCAGCTCAGTCTAGGTTCTGGGCTGATGATTGACATGCTGCTATGAAGTTGTTAGTGCAATATACTGTCTGTTTGTGCTACAATGCTACTATTTCTGCTTGAACATTTACCTTGAATTTATCTTGTAATTGTATTAGTTTTTTTTAGCCATGGTTATATAGCATGCTCCTTGTATTTAATCAGTGTTACATTGGTCGGTTTTAGGATTATGTTTATTTGTTCTGCTTTGTCTGTGTTCACACTGAGTTAGTCTTGCTAGTTTTGTCCGTGCTCTGTATTTTATATTTCCTGTTTGGTGTCCTGGAGTCTATTAAAACTCATCCAGTTCTAGTCTTGTATCTTGAGAAATATCCTGTCTACTTTCCTGACCAGTGTTCCTCTACGTTCTAGAGTTTGGTGTTCTTGCATCCGTTTTTATGAAGTTCTGAGTTTTACATTTCTGTTTCCTACTCAGCATCCTGACCACACGGAAAAGTGTGCCTTCTGGCCAGTAGTCCATTTGGCTTTATTATTAATAGCTACTCCTTTTGTGGAGTGGGGTGTCCAGTTTGTTTGTTCTGTGTCCCAGTATGAATAGTGTCCTATGTTCTTGATCAGTTTGCCTGTTTTTATTCTGCCCTGTTAGTAATTGTATCCCATCTGGTTTATCTGGTTGTCTGGTAGTCTTTCTGTTTATGTATTGGTCATGGAAACGACTATGTATTTATTTGTTTTTACGCCAATGCACTGTAGCGCAGTGAGGGACCGGCTCAAAGTTGTCGATCCATAGTTTAGGATGGATGGGCAAGTAGGCAGGGAGAGTCTTTTTAGGGTCAGTTTAGGGCTCACTCTTGGTCATGACAGTGTCTCTCACTGTCACGGTCATGACAATACAGGAAGGAGTCAATGGATGCCTGTGTTGGCTGAGTCATCTGCGGATCATCCCACAGATTGTATAGGCTATGGTAATAGGTTTGAAATGCATTAACAATTTCCCTAGGGGAAAGAACCACTTTTTGGGTAGAAGGATGTTTCATCGCACCTATGCGACTTTTAGCAAGATATGTTTTCAGTCGTTTTGCCAGTAGGGCACTTGGTTTATTGTCCTGAGTGTAAAAACGAAACCTAGATTTCTGGAGATCTTTTTCATGTTGATAAAGTCAAAGTTGCCTCAAATGCCACGAGTAGCTGAGAGGTAAGATCAGTGGTCGGAGCAGTTTTATGTAAAGCTTCCCACGCAGCAACTCTTCAATGGCCTCCTTTACCTCCATTGTATGTGTTTTCTTAAGGGTGGAGGCCAGACATATGAAATCTCCTCTGACTACAGCCTTATGGGCTAGCCATAACGTAATTAACGCCATGTCAGGATAATTATTTAATTGGATGTACTCCATAAGGGAGCTCTCAATAGATTTGCTATACTCCAAATGAGCAATGAGATGTGTATTGGCATCCAGACAAAGTCACTGAGTTTGGATCCAGATTCAGAAATTGACAATGGGGTGGGTGTGTGATCTGTCCACATTAATTTGTCAATTCCTGTATTCTCAACCCTCTCTAACAAGCCCCTTGATATGAGTATGAAATCAATTGAGTAATATGTGTGGAATCTGGGTGAGAAATAGGTAAAGTCACATTGCGAAGCATGATAGAGATGCCAAGAGTCAAAAAGATCATAAGAAGTGATCAACGCTCTCATATTGAAGGAGCATCGTCTAGCAGCTCCAGAGAGGTCCAGAGAGCGGTCGAGGATTGAATTGAAGTCTCCACAAGTGATAGTTTCCCCTTGTTGCACATTGCTACCAATTTAAACAGTTTCTTCAGAAAGCAACTTTGCCATCTGTTCAGGGCATACAGGTTGACAATGGTGAAAGAGACATTGTTAATGGTACAGACTAAGATATTTACAATTTGATGAGAGATAGAAATCGCTAAATCGTCCCTAAAAGCTATTAATACACCTCTTTTCTTTTTTTTTTCAAAAGAGGAACACACAATCTTGGAGAATCTCCTGTTGTGGATACCAGGTGGATTGGAGGAGGATATATGTGTTTCTTGCAGGCACACTAGCCTCAGAAAACTTCTCTTTTGAGGGTTATTAAGGCTGTTAACATTCAATGAAAGGATATAAAGACCCATGGTAGATACAAGAAATTGCTGGCAAATTAAAAGGTCTAAAGGAGGGGTTAAAAACTCGACTGGACACTTAGTGACTCAGACGAGGATGTCACAGAAGGGGCGCGGGGTAAGGCAGCCTTAGAACTAGTAGGCGTAAAAGAGATGTAGAATTAAAAACTCGACTGGAAATAAAAAGTCGTTGACAAGGATGTCACACTGGGGTCTCTGTCTCTACGTTTGCAAACAAAGTACACTGGGCTGACACTGCAGGAATTAAAAACCTGACTTGGTTCTAAGAACCACAGATGGGGATGTCACATTAACCCCTTAAGGACTAAGCCCATTTTAACATTAAGGACCAGCCCAATTTTATTTTAGCGTTTTGTTTTTTTCCTCCTTGCCTTCTAAAATCCATAACTCTTTTATATTTCCATCTACAGACCCAAATAAGGGCATGTTTTTTGCATGACCAATTGTACTTTGCAATGAAACCTTTCATTTTAAAATGTATGGCGAACCCAAAAAATTATTTTTTTAGGGAGGAAATTTAAATGAAAACCACAATTTTGCAAATTTTGGATTTTTTTTTTCGCACTGAACAATTTATGGTAAAAATGACATGTGTTCTTTATTTCTGGGTCAATACGATTAAAATTATATCCAATGGTTAGATACTTTTATATTTTTGTACCGCTTAAAAAAAAATCTAAAACTTTTTGTACAAAATCAGCAATCTAAAATTGGCCTATTTTGACCACTATAACTTTTTAACTTTTCAGTATATAGGGAGGTATGAGGGCTCATTTTTTGCGCCGTCATCTGTACTTTTTATAGATACCACATTTGCATATATAAAACTTTAGATCATTTTTTATTATTTTTTTTTGTGAATAAGATGTGACTAAAAAGCAGCATTTATGGACTTTTTTTTATTTTACGTTTACGCCGTTCACCATACGGGATCAGTAACATTATATTTTTAAAGTTCAGACATTTACAGGTGAGGGGACCTCCGACCGCCATTACAGATGATCGGATCCCTGCGGCAGCTCTGCGGGGGATCCGATCATCTTTTTTAACATGCGCACTGCCGCAGATGCCGTTATCTGTACTGATCATGGCATCTGAGCGGTTAATGGGCGGACATTCGCGCAATCGCGGATGTCGGCCATTACCTGAGGAACCTGCCGTGTATTATGCAAGCACTGCTCCGATGCTCGCAGTCATACACCGGACGTAAATGTACGTCCTGGTGCGCTAAGCACTGCCACACCAGGACGTACATTTACGTCCGTGGTTGTTGAGGGGTTAAAGCAATCACACAGATAAAAGTATAAACAATATGCCCAGGCTGTAGGAAGAAGTACCTGCTAAAACAAAGAATTACACAAAATAGGAGAAGAACAAGATAAAGCAACAATTAACTAATATTGGTGCAGGTGCACAAAAATTACTGGTGTGAAGATCAAGTTGTTAACACCGAGTCAAAGGGTGTGGGTGAATAAAGTCTCGAACAGGTCAAGGATTTCTCTGAAAGCTTCTACACCGGGGAAAAACAATACAGGATGGAGTGACATCAATCCCGATCTCTTCTATGCGGTGAGCCAGACGTGAAGAAGTGGAACCATCTCCTTCAGGGATCATTCCCCAGTCTCGCAGTACGGACCAACCCTCCTGTGCTGTAAGTAGTGTGTGAATTCTGCCTTGTCTATTAACCAGGTTGCGGAGAGTCTCTGTCAGTGGGCCAAAGCTACGTCTCGCTTGCAATGTAGCTGCTGAAAGGTCCGCATACATTTTAACTTCTTCATACGGCTCAGATAAAACAGAGTGTTTGCTGGAATATTGTAGGAGTAGGTATTTTGCTTGAAAAAACATAAACCTGGCCAGAACATCATGAGGTAGTTCCTCAGGGAGAGAACATACACTGTATTCATATTCCTCAATGTTAGGAAGTAGTGTTTGGTGAGTTGTTTCACATACTGGACTAATTGGGATCCAGAGAAATCCTCCGGGATACCCCAAAACTTCACATTGTTCCGCCTGTTGTGGTCCTCAGAGTTCACCATCTTAGCATGCAGATAATCCACTTTAACCTCTCAAGCATTATGGGCATTTTGCAATTCATTATGTGCCTTGGCGAAGGAAACAAAATTCGTCTCAGTATGGGACAATTTTTGTTCAAGTAAAGACGTAGAGGAGTGTAGGGGCTTTAGCAATCTGATGAAATCTGTCTGCAGGGAAGTACGCAGCATAATCAGCATATATTTAACCCCTTAAGGACTGAGCCCTTTTTCACCTTAAGGACGCAGCCCTTTTTTGCAATTCGGACCACTATCATTTTATGCATTAATAACTCTGGTATTCTTTTACCGATTATTCTGATTCAAGACATATTCTAATTTAACACAGTGGTAAATTTTCGTTGTTGCTTGCATCCTTTCTTGGTGAAAAATCCCAAAATTGCATGAAAATTTAAAAAATTTAGCATTTTTCTAACTTTGAAACTCTCTGCTTGTAAGGAAAATGGGTATTCCAAATAAATTATATATTGATTCACAAACACAATATGTCTACTTTATATTTGCATCATAAAGTTGACATGTTTTTACTTTTGGAAGACTTCAGAGGGCTTCAAAGTTCAGCAGCAATTTTAAAATTTTTCCCAAAATTTTCAAAATCAGATTTTTTCAGGGACCAGTTCAGTTTTGAAGTGGATTTGAGGGGTCTTCATATTAGAAATACCTCATAAATGACCCCATTATAAAAAACTGCACCCCAAAATTATTCAAAATGACATTCAGAAAGTCTCACTATACCCCTTGTTACGTTCCATGAGGAGTGTAGTTTCCAAAATGGGGTCACATCTGGGTATTTACTGTTTTGCATTTATGTCATAACCGCTGCAAAATCAGTCACCCCTGTGCAAATCACCAATTTAGACCTCAAATGTACAAGGCACACTCCTGAGCCCTGTTGTGCATCCAAAGAACATTTTACGCCCACATATGGGGTATTTCCGTATTCAGGAGAAATTGCGTTACAAATTTTGGGGGTCTTTTTTCCTTTTATCGCTTGTGAAAATTAAAAGTATGAGGCAACACCAGAATGTTAGTGTAATTTTTTTTTATTTTTTTTACACTAACAGGCTGGAGTAGCCCCCAACTTTACCTTTCATAAGGGGTAAAAGGAGAAAAAGCCCCCCAAAATTTGTAACACAATTTCTCCCGAGTACGGAGATACCCATATGTTGATACCCATATAGTGAGTTTGAGCTGGGAGTTTGAGCTGCAGACGAAAATTTGCCGCCTCTCAAACTTGCAGCAGAAAACTTGCTGTAAACCCAACCGTGTGAATGTACCCTGTACATTCACATGGGGCATGGGGGGGGGGGGGGGCAAACCTCCAGCTGTTGCAAAACTACAACTCCCAGTTGCACTGACAGACCATACATGCTGGGTGTTGTAGTTATGCAACAGCTGGAGGCACATTGGTTGCGAAACACAGCGTTTGTTACTTAACTCAGTGTTTCGCAACCAGTGTGCCTACAGCTGTTGCAAAACTAAAACTCCCAGCATGTACAGTCTCTCAGTGCATGCTGGGAGTTGTATTTTTGCAACAGCTGGAGGCACACTAGTTGCGAAACACTGAGTTAGGTAACAAACTCAGTTTCACAACCTATGTGTCTCCAGCTGTTGCAAAACTGCAACAATTAGCATGCATTAAAAGTTGAAGGGCATGCTGAGAGTTGTAGTTTTGCAACAGCTGGAGGGACACTGCTATAACTCCCAGCATGCCCTTTGGTAGTCTGTGCATGCTGGGAGTTGTAGTTATGCAACAGATGAATGCACACTTTTTCATTGAAAAAAATGTGCATCCAGCTGTTGCATAACTACAACCCCCAGCATGGACAGACTACCAAAGGGCATGCTGGGAGTTGTAGTTGGAACTCCAGCTGTTGCAAAACTACAAATCCCAGCATGCCCTTTGGCTGTGCATTCTGCGTGTTGTTGCTAAGCAACAGTAGGAGGTGAACAGATTTCACCTCCTGCTGTATCCTGCCACCGCACTGTATCCTGCTGCCCGGAGCGACCATGCTGCTCCTGTCGCCACCACCGCACATGATGGGACCCCCGTCGGACCAGGGCACGGTAGAAAACCTTTGCCGGCGCCGATCTCCGCTCCGATCGCCATCCCCAGCAGGTCCGTGATTGGCCGATCGATCAATCACGTGATCATGAGGCGGCACCGGTGCCACCTCACTCCTGCTGGGTAAGGGTGAATGGGGCTGTATCAGCCCCATTCACCCTTTTTTCCGAGTCACCTGAGACCCGATTGACCCGTAATAGCGGCAAATCGTCCGTCTGAATTAACTGGCGATTTGCCGCGATCGTCGACATGGGGGGGGGGTCTCAGGACCCCCCTGGGCGATATGGCGGGATGGCTGGTGATAGATATCAGCAGTCATCCTTTTCCGATCATCAAGGAAAGCAGCGCTGTAAATGTACGGCGCTGTGCGCTAAGATTTACGGCGCTTGTCCTTAAGGAGTTAAGCATAGTGTCAGACACTGTTTTATCTGTAGTCTGGTATGCAGTGAACAGATCAGTCTCAGAGTAAGTCACTGAGTCAACAGGTTCATCAGCCTCCTTGCCTGGGGCAGCCTAATGGGGCTTCTATTTAAGTAAACTTACCTGAGGTGAGTCTTATGCCATGTCCGCTGTCACATTCTTCGCACTGCAGCACTCTGGTCTCTGTTGCTGCACCATCTCCCACCGCTGTGATGTGACCAGGCTCATCAGTATGCATCAGCGGTGTAGAGGAGCTCCAGTGTGGCAGTACATCAAAGGAGAGAGGCTGGTGCACTCGGGTGGAAGAAAGATTCTGAAAAGGGCTCACCCTGGTATCTGTGTGGTTCTCCTCTCTAGACTGCTTATTCCTATTGCGGACCGTAGGAGTCTGGTTTGCACACGCTGCCATCTTGGAAGGACTTGGGGGCCAAGTCCACAGAATGAAAAAAGTATGTTAGCTGCTGAGAACCACTGTTTTTACAGTTTCTTTTTCTGCCAGAAGTCGCAATGAGGGTTGGTACAGCTCAGGGTTGAGCTTGGAGTAGCTGGCAGATGTTTAGATGCTCTTTTCCCGGCTTTAAAGCAGGAGCTCTTCTTTTTTGCGGCCATTCAGCATGGCGACCAAACCACGCCCCCCATGTAGTTCTTTACTGTCTGACCACAGTGCTCTTTACTGACAACTCTGTCCATGTCAGGAACTGTCCGGAGCAGGAGAGGTTTGAGAGATTTGCTCCTACTCTGGACAGGTCCTGACAGATTTGTCAGCAGAGATTACAGCGGTCAGACAGAAAAGTACTACATACCTTCCTCTGCAGTATACAGTAGCTGATAAGTACTGAAAGGATTAAGATTTTGTAATAGAAGTAATTTACAAATCTATTTAACTTTCTGGAGCCAGTTGATGTGATTTTTTTTTCCCACTGGAGCACCACTTTAATTTCACTTCACATTTTTTTTTATTTAGTTTTTGTACTAAACATTGTTTTTTCTGAACAAAAATTGGTACCACAAAAAAAACAAGCCCTCATATGGGTGTGTATATAAAAAATAAGAGTTATGGCTATTAACCCTTTAAGGACAAGGCCCATTTTGAGGACACATAAAATTTTTATTTTTGCATACTCGTTTTTTTCCTCCTTGTTGTCTAAGAGACAAAACTCTTTTATTTTTTCACCCACAGACCCATATGAGGGCTTGTTATATTGTCTCTTGCCTTGACAGGCTGTATTTTTATTGTCTATGGCATTTGTAGTTGTCAGATTGATACCTTTTGCATATCTGGATGTTAGTAAACACAGATCAATTTTTTGTTAAAGAATACAGACAAACAACGGGGACAGCAATGGGGACACGTTTTGCCCCATATTTCGCCAACCTATATATGGGGGCGTACGAGGAGGAATATATCTACAACACGCATGAATGGAAGGACAACATCATCCTATACAAAAGATATATAGATGATTTGCTATTTATCTGGGAGAGGACTGCAGAATCATTCACCGTCTTTCACCGAATACTTAAATATGAACCCCTGGAATCTGACACTATCAGGAAAGTGCAACGCTGAATCCAATGAATACCTGGATTTGGAACTTACATCCGAAGGGTCCAAGATTATCACCAAGACTTTTTTCAAAAGTGTGGACTGTAATAGTCTATTAGAATATAACAGCTGCCATTTTCATAAATGGAAGAAGAACATTCCGTTTGGCCAGTTCTACAGACTACGCAGGAATTGCACTAAAATAACAGATTTTGGAACACAAAGCAAAATCGTGAAAAAGAGACTCAGGGAAAAAGGATACCCGGAGAAAATAATCCAAGATGCCTACCAGAGAGCATTTACATCAAACAGTGATAATAAAGTAGAAAGAACAGAAAATAAAACTAAGACATCCAACAGAAAAGATAAAGAATGTGAAGAATTCAGGTTTAACTTTATTACAGACTATGCTGACAGATACAAAATTAACAAAATAATGGAAAAACACTGGAAAGTTCTGTTACAGGATCCAATCTTCAAAGAAAATCTACCTAAAAAACAAACTTTACCTACAGAAGAGCAAAGACAATTAAAAAGCTGTTAGCCCCAAACCGCCTAAAAAAAGAAAAACAACCGGGAGCAGAGAAGGGGAACACAAAGAATAAAAATGAAAATGGCTGCTTGTTCGGAGAGAACTTCAAGATTAAGAACAAATTAGACTGCAACTCTTCATTTGTAATATATTTAATCGAATGCGGATGCCACCTGCAATATATAGGACGTACCTCCCAGACCGGCCAGGTTCACACCGGCAGCTGATTTTGGCGCCTACCTTTTACCTATATATAATGCTTTGTAAGGCATGTATGTACAATTGCTGTAGTCATTGATAAAGAGGTAACAAACCTCGAAACGTGTCTGGCAAAGCAAAATAAAGGATTATTTGAACATTTACAAGTCTACTTTGAAGTTTCTCTGACAGTTGGCGCCGATCATATGGAATCATTTTTACAGCTTTTTTTCTCCTAATAATTTACCAATCGAGTGGGGAGGAATTCCCCCTCGAAAATCCGGATGGCTGCACCGCTACCCTAGCATGCCAAAAAGCTACAAAGGTTGTTGTATGCCCAATACAACCCTATAAGGTGAGTGGCATTTGTATACTTTTCACCCCAAACACTCATATGATCAAAACATACCGCGCAATGGAAGCTCTGTCTCTGGCTTTTTCCTGTCTATAGTATTATTTTTTTAAATTACGGCATTCACCACATGGGATCATACACATGATGTTTTAACTCCATAAAGGGGTAGTCCATGTTTTTTATTTGAGTATGCTACAGTGACTGTAAAGTTAGTGTAGTTCATAATCTAGTGTCTGTACCTGTGTGTGACGGTGGTCTTGGAATTCTTCAGTGATTTTCACCCCAATATTTATTTTTAACAGCATACAAAATTACTTCCTTGAGGATGGATGGTTTTTCAGTTTTTGCACTTTCATTTTTTCCTCCTTACCTTTTAAAAATCATAACCCTTTCAATTTTGCACCTAAGAATCCATATGATGGCTTATTTTTTGTGCCACCAATTCAACTTTGTAATGACATCAGTCATTTTACCCAAAAATCTATGGCAAAACAGAAAAAAAATCATTGTGCGACAAAATTGAAGAAAAAACACCCTTTTGTAAATTTTGGGGGCTTCCATTTCTAGAAAGTAAATTTTTCGGTAAAAATTACACCTTATCTTTATTCTGTAGCTCCATACGATTAAAGTGATACTCTACTTATATATGTTTGATTTTGTGGTACTTCTGGAGAAAATCATAACTAAATGCATGAAAATGTATATGCTTAAAATTGTCACATTCTGACCCCTATTACTTTTTTATTTATCTACTTACAGGGTGGTGTGATCGCTAATTTTTTGCACCGTGATCTGAAGTTTTTAGGGTACCATTTTTGTATTGATAGGACTTTTTGATCGCTTTTTATAAATTTTTTCATTATATAAAAAGTGACCAAAAATTCGCTATTTTGGACTTTGGAATTTTTTTGCACGTACGTCATTAACTGTGTGGTTTATTTAATGATATATTTTTATCATTCGGACATTTCCACATGCGGCAATATTAAACTTTTATTAGGGAAGGGGTTAAATGATCTTTATTCACTTTTTTTTTTTTTTGCAGTGTTATAGCTCCCATATAGCTGCACACACTGATCTTTTACCTTGATCAATGGTTTCTCAAAGGAAACCATTGATCAAGGATTCTGTCGCTTTATAAAAAGGGAGTGGGCAGAGGGTGTACAGTTACGCCCTCAGTCCCCAACAGGTTACTCAGGTCATCAAGTACAGTGCATCAAGACATGACATCACTAGTCAGGTGATGACAGAGAGCCTGTCTGCTCAATGGATGGAGCCACCGCTGGGTGGGAGAGAGATAATTTTATAACAGCTGGAGGAACCCTGGTTAGAAAACACTGGTCTTTGGAATGGATGCAACTCATTTGTGTTTCAATAGGTGGGGTGGCTGATGTGTGGGAGGGAGGAAATTGACCCCAAACTTACGAGCAGCATAGTTTGAGAATGAATTCCAACAGGAAATACCCAGTTCACAAAAGGATAGGCAAAGCTTTATGGTAATCTCACAATTTATCCATTTAGCCCTAAGACAAGCACATATCCTTCCTAAGCATGTCCATTACTGTCTGGCAGGTGAGTACTAAAATCACCTTATGGCGGATAACCCCTTTAAGGACATAGCTTATTTTGGCCAATTTTAATTTTTGCGTTATTGTTCTTTCCTCCTTGCCTTCCCATAGGGGCTTTTATATGCAATCATTAGATTGCATCCACTATATAATGCTATGCCTATACCTCATACAGCCTGGCTAAACAAAAGTCCAATAAGCCCACAAAATTCAAAGCCAATCCAGAAGCATGAGGGAATGACTACTCAAACTTTATTTTAAAAGATAGCTCTAATGTTGCAGGATATGTCCGAAAATATCAGAGCCGCTTCTGATCCTATGGATTGCTTGCAGATCTAGAGATGGCTATATCGGAAGTCCCATAAAAGCCTATGCAACTCTTTTACCAGATCTCTATAGTATGCAACCAAGTTGCTGCATCAGAAGTGTCTCCAAAGTTTTTAGACATATCCTGCCACTAGGGGCACCATTAGAGGTACCTCTTCAGTGAGTAGAGTATTATAAAGGAAAAGGGGGAAGTGCCTAAAACTAATTTTTATTGGTATACGTTAAAACAACACCAAAATAGAAATTGTGTCCCAGAGAGAGACAGTAGGTGCACAATAAAAATATTGCATAGAGTCATGTGAATCTATATATACTGTACGGCCAGATGCTATCACAAATAATCATGCAGATTAATCTCATATCATCACATGCCACTGCACATGTTTATCTTGTGCTACAGAACCATATTCTATATATACCCTATGAGGCAAGGTGATATTCACCCAAAGAAATAATTCTATTAGTCCCACCGTACATTTCTGTCCTCCTGTGCTATTATTACCACAGGGGATCACTGTGGTATAAAACCAACCCAAAGGGTATATGCAAAAGGGTATATGCAAAGGTGCTATATACTAACACATAACTTGTCTGAAAAAGAGGCATATATATGTGAATATATATATATATATATATATATATATATATATAGTAGCACAGTCAATACAGATATATAGTAGCACACATAGTAGCACAATCACTACAGATAATTTGGCACATTCCTAAAAGCATTTTCGCATTAGAAAAAATTATGCATGTAATTAGCAAGAAAACCTCCCCATTTCATACTGTTAGCAGCACAGCATAGGAGCGACTCCAACATATATGGGGTGCTCACCAGTGCTCAGTATGTGGGAGGGTTGACGTGTTGCCAGGATCGCAGTGGCAGGTCTCCGAGTTTGTTCACACGTGTGTCAGCCCAGTCTAGCCTCTGAGCTGGTGATTAAGATCATTACATATGGACTTTCTGAGATCCTGACATGCTGCAATGGAGCTCTCGGTGAAACACTCTTTATTTGAGCTTTTAATCTACTATCTCTGTCTTAGCATGCACCTTGTATGGTCTGGTTTTAGCCATGGTTATGTGGCATGCTCTTAGTAGATTTTGAGCTGTGTTTGTTTACTCGCTTTTAGGATTTGTATGTCCTTTCTGTTATATGTCTGTCCACACTGTGTTTGTTTTCTCTTGTATCCATTTTCTTTGTTATTGCTCCCTGCGGACATTCCTGTGTATACTGGATGCTCTGATTTAGATATCCCTGTTACCTGTCCATGAGGACTCTGTGTCTACTGGAGATTTTCTTAGGGATTGTTAATCCTTTCTTGTGTTCAGTGTGAACAGTGTTCTATAATTATATCCTATCTATATACGCCTATGCATCTAGGCATCCCTGTTACCTGTCCATGGGGACTCAGAGGGTTTTGTTATTCCTGTATCTACTGGAGGTGTTCTGAAGGGATTGTGATTATTCCTTTCTTGTATTCAGTGTTAACTGTGTTCTATAATTATATTCTGTTGTATAAGTTTTCTGAGTTGTAACTAGATATCCCTGTTACCTGTCCATGGGGACTCCGTGTCTACTGGAGGTTTTATGAGGGATTGTGGTTATTCCTGTTTAGCAATAGATCCCTGTTACATGGGGACTTTGTATCTACTGGATGTTATGGGGGATTATGCTATATTCCTGTCTTTTCCTGGAGTCTGTTTAGACTCATCCGTTTTCCTGTCTGGTGTTTTGAACTCTATTGGTTTATTAGTTCTTTATTCAGATCTTGTGACTGACTATTTATTAGTATGTGTTTCTAGGCCCCTGCACTTTAACTCAGGGAGGGAACAGTGCCCAGTTTTCGATCCACCGTTTAAGGTGGATGGGCAAGTAGGCAGGGAGAGATGTTTTAGGGTCAGTTTAGGGCTCCCTCTCCCTGTCCCTTGGTCGGTCCATGACAATTAGGTAGTTTCCCTGGGGCACAAGGTTAGGAGTTCCTGATTCTCAACAGTAAGCAGAGATGCTCTATGCATTGTTGTTTTCTGTTCTTGGTTCAAAGAAGTGTAAGCAGCACTTTTATCCACATTCTTGTTCTGTTGATGCAGGGGTCCTGAAAGATGGATGCCAAATAATCATACATTTATTTGAAAATGACAATTTCAAAATGAAATCACAGGAAACCCCAAGTGGTTGCTTAGAAGCCTGCTGACCCCCTAAAGTATGGAAACAATGCTGCTACAACCATTTTTGCTACGCAACAAATTGTTGGGAACACATGGCTCATTGATATTAGCATATACTTTTATTTCTCTGTGATTAAGGTCCAGATGTCTATGTTATTCTCTGAGCTGAAATATACGTTCCTTGTTTATTAATGAATTTCTGAAAACTATGAATTTTTGTTATGTTACAGAATCAAACAATTTAATAAATTAATTTGTAATAACACATTGTGAAGGTTGGATCAAGGCAGGAATTTGGAAACTGTCACTTTTGAAGTGCTTTATAACAAAATGTTCGCACTAAGGGCATTATATGACATCAGCCGAGGTAGTGATTTAATTCTCAGAATGTACTGAAAACAAACCGACAGATAATCCATTTGTTCCCCTTAATAGTCATATGATTATTTTGTGTCGATCATCCAGGTGGCTTTTGTGTGGTTTAATTATTACTTTGCTGTGGATCAAATTTACAATTGACTGTTCTGACCACGACAGGCTGAATGAATAGTGCCGCTACTATTCAATGAATAATTCGAGAACACAGAAGCTGAACTCTGACACATGTCTACAGAAAAGAGTTACAATTTTTAAGACACCGCATACACATAAGGGTGCATTCCCACCTGGCGTATTTTGCTGCGTATTTGCTGCGTATTTGCTGCTGCTTATTTTCCTACCCATTGACTTCAATGGGAAAATAAAATACGCAGCAGCAAATATGCAGCAAATACGCCAGGTGGGAACGTACATTAAAAGTGAAAAAGGCATAAGGCGGATTCATGGAAATAAAGTTTGTGGCGAAGGTTGTCTTCCACATAGATTATTTATATTATATAAGCCAAATGCCATTGTCTCCAGGTTTTATAAAATGAAAAGCTTGAGAATATGTTAAAATTACTGTTAGTATAAGAGATCTGGCTGGATTTAAGTCTGTACAGCTTTATAAGAGGCGACCTAGAAAAAAATGTCATGCTACATAGAGCCCTAAACCGGAAAGAGTTAACACGGTTTCTCTGCAGTAATGATGTGTGGTTATTCAACAGAGACAGAATGACAAATGGACTGGAGCTGTACACGGCGGTGGTACTAAGTCTGGAGGCCTGCTTTAATAGTCTGCTGGGATCAAATGACATCTGTTTACCAAGCTTTTTAATATCAACAGTATAACCTTTTACAACCTCTATATAGTTTAGCATGCAGGGTGGGTATTCAGTTTAAATATCATCGGTGTGTTCCTCCTCATTGATATTAACACAGTATCATGCCCCCATACAGTGACCAAATATGGTGTCTTAATAATAGTTCCATAATATATTCAACCCATTCCTAATGAAATACAGTGAAACTTCTTCTAAAGACCACCTCTTTGAAAAACACCAACTATTATACAGATCAAAATGGTGGATTTTTTTTTTTTTGTCCACCATACACTATGTATAGTGCTATTTTTTTATGTTATTTTTATTTTTTAAAGACCAGAACCAAGAAGACCATTTTTGAGCAGTCTGCAATGTGCACACAACTGTATTTTACACATCCCAGATATCAGTGCCATGCATTGCTCAAATATTACAGTTCATGCCCTTGTTTGATGGGTGGCTGTGGTTTGTGGCTGAGGAGTTATGGCTTTACATGAAGGGGGCATGGTCAGCTCATGTACCAAGCTCAGGCTAGCAGACCAAAATTGGATTGGAAATTGGAAATATACCTGGATTTATAAAAAGGCAGGAATTCCAGCGAACTTCTTTACTAGCAGGGATTTATTTAGATCGATGTGTAAGATGCCAATATTGATAATACTTCCAAAGTGCCTACCAGCAGTACCAATATTATTGAACCAGTCGCAGTCGCAGTGTCACATAATAGTATTTATACCTTCCACTAAAATATATTAGATATGGTGCCAATGAACAGTATTATCCATATAATAATTAGTGATGAGCAGCATAGGCCATATTCGAATTCGCAATATTTTGCAAATATATGGACGAATATTCGTCATATATTCGCGAGATTCGCATATTCGTAATATTCAGGTTTTTTCGCATATGTGAAAATATATTCGCATATTCGCGAATATTGAGCCCTCCCTTCTTTAATGGTATAGGGAATTGTGACTAGTGCATTAACTCTGTAATTTTTTGCCCTTTGAAACCAATAGGCCCATTGTGGTCTATGGGGATCTCATGGCATTTAAAACAGTAAGCTAAGCACAGTGGATGGGAGACCACCACGGGTTTGAGTTTTACAGTGTTGTGGTTTAACTTTACTTTACTGGAAAAGTTGCCCATAGCAACCAATCAGATCGCTTCTTTCATTTTTCACAAAGCCTCTGCAAAATGAAGGAAGCGATCTGATTGGTTGCTATGGGCAACTCAGAAACTTTTCCTTTGGACAGGTTTTGATTAATCTCCCTCTATGGGGGAGATTCATCAAAACCAGTGTAGAGGAAGAGTTGTGCAGTTGTCCATAGTAACCAATCAACTTGCTTCTTTCATTTTTGAAAAGGCCTCTGAAAAATGAAGGAAGCAATCTGGTTGCTATGGGCAACTCAGAAACTTCCAGGAAAAGCTGCTGAATTGCCCATAGCAACCAATCAGATTGCTTCTTTCATTTTGCAGAGGCCTTGTGAAAAATGAAAGAAGCGATCTGATTGGTTGCTAGGGGCAACTCAGCAGCTATTCCAGGAAAGTTAAACCACAACACTGTAAAACTCTGTCCCACCCTGGGACTCGAACCCGTGGTGGTCTCCCATCCACTGTGCTGCTGAGATGGTCCTGCTTAGCTTACAGTTTTACATGCCATGAGATCCCCATAGACCACAATGGGCCTTTTTGTTTCAGTGAGCAAAAAATCACAGAGTTAATGCACTAGTCACAGTTCCCTATACCATTAAATAAGAGAGGACTCAATATTAGCGAATATGCGCATATATGTTCGCATATGCAAACAAAAATAGGAATATTCGTAATTACGAATATATAGTGCTATATTCACAATATTTGCGAATTCGCGAATATGCGATATTCGCAAATAAAATTCGAATTGCGAATATTCGCGAGCAACACTAATAATAATGCCTACAATTTTGCCAATATAAGATTATTTACTGAAATGCCCATAAAATGGGGCCTCAAGCTTCCCTTGTTGGTGCCTAAACAGAATTACAGTGTCATCTTGTAAAATATAGTTAAAGGGGTATTCCCATCTCAAGTTGTTATCTTCTATCTATAGGATAGGGGAGAACAAACTTATCAGTGGAGGTCAAACCACTAGAATCCCCATTGAGGATGGGAACAAAATTTTCCCGGCAATGAATGGTGTACCTTACACCTGTATGGGAAATGTTCTATTTATTCTCTATGAGGCAAAGAACATTTCCACATTCAGCGCATGTTAATGTTTGTTGGGGGTTCTGGCAGTAAGACTCCATCTTGAGATGAGAGTGTCTCTTTAATAGGAAGTATTTATGCTTATTGACTTCCTTTTACTGTTTTCTTTTTTCATTACAGCAAGAGAAATGGAAATCTGACAGTTAATGCTAACAAACTGTCATGCATATTGGAAAATGTATCCTCAGGGCAGGGTCACACGGGGCACATCTGCAGCGTAACTCACGCTGCAGCTGCGCCGACGGCAGTCATAGAGGGACTGCAGAATTAGCTCCCAGATATGGCCGGGTAGCTCTGTGTGTCCGCTTATAATGGCGAATTTCTAAAGCGGGACATTTTCCTCCACGAGTGTACACACACAGCTATTTTGCTGCAGTCGGGAGCTCACACTGCAGTCCCTCTATGACTGTCGTTGGCGCATCTGCATCGTAAAATACACTGCGGATGCGCCCCATGTGATCCTGCCTTTAAGCAGCAGCTAATAACATTTGCAATGCATTCTCTTTGCCCAACACACTGGTATTACTATAACTTGGCAGCATACTCAACTCTCAGTCTTGCTTTGGCATTATACCACTATTCATAACTAACTAGACAAGCCATACTCCAGTTTTCTTTTGTTCAGTGGTAATTATTAATGATTAATGTCCCATTCACTTGAGAAAGAAAATTACACTAAAGAAAATATTGGGCTCCTACCTAAGCATTGGATGATGTGGAGAAGCCATGCAAAATTTCTCAGTACAACATTTATATCTCATTGTCAGAAAACTCTATAAAGATTAAGACACCAATTAAGCTATACTCTTACATTTCATAGTTCAGCTATTTTAATGAAAATCTCTTTAATTTGACTAGAGATGAGCAAATTTTTTGAAAAATTAGATTCAGACAATTTGCCGAATTTCCCCCAAAAATGTGATAGATTTCCGAATTTATTTGCGGAGAATTGCTATTAAAATGGCTATTTCTGGACTACATAGAGCCTCAATAGGGGTGTAGAACAATTTGCCTTGCCGTAACATGCATAGGGAGTGTGCTGGGTCAGTGAAATAATACTGTTATTCAGTATGACATGCATATTACAGGTGTTGCTATTAGAATCACTGATGCAGAGCGTCTTAATGTGGCGGCAGGGTTGGGAGACCATATTAACGAGATTTCTTAATTTTACTTTATTTTATTAAAAAAGATTAAATCCTTTTTGAGGACCCATTCTGGTGGGCATAGAACTGGTGGTCTGCCATGAGGCGAGCTACCACATGTTTCAGCCCCTACCTCTCAGAACCTCGAACCCCCCCGACTGTGAAACTGCAAATGTTTCATTTAATCAGTTATGGTTCATTGTTATCGCTCCAACCTATTTCATTGGATTCTTGTGGTAATTCCAGAGGTAATATATGACGAAGACTAGAGAGGAGTGAATTATTTTTAAATTGGATTTGTCCAATTCGATTCACCCAGCTCTATTGAGGACCCATTGGAGGGCAAGTCTGGTGCCAGCAGTCGCGGTAATTCCAGCTCCAACTGCTATAGAGAGGTTGTGTGTTACTAGAGCTCCAGACTTCCAGGAACTAGACCAAAGCCAGCAGTGTTTCCAACAAGCCTCTTCCCTGGAGTGTGGCAGCCTCCTGGGAAGGGCCTCCTGTATTTTTTCCATGGGAGTGACAGAGATGATGGGTGGAGGGAAATGAGACTGTAAGGCCGCTAGTAGGTTTATAAAAAAAAACTAGAGTCATCATGATTCTGTGAGTCATCTAGTAGAGTCTGATTTGTAGGTGCAGATGGGGTGTAAAAAGTATGATCCGGTGAATGACCAATGATGTCAATGGGGAAATTGCTGGTTTCATGAATGGTGAAAAGAGAATCTTCAGATGGGAGTTCAGTAATGGAGTCAAAACGTCCAGAGGGAAGTGTGGTAGTATTTAGGGATGAGCGAATCAAATCTGACTAATCGGAATTTGTTACAAATTTCAGGAAAAATTTCATTCGCAACAAATGTGAACATCACCGGGATTTGATTGCGCAAATCGCTTCATTAAACTCCATTTAGTGCGGTCCAGGCTCCAGGGCATCTAAAATGGCAGATCCCCATGTGAGGACATGAATTCTGGGAAGGCGGGAAGGTGGGTAGGCAGGATGACCCTTAATCACATGCAGCATGCAGCCTATCAGCAGCCAGCCACCCCTGTGATGTCACAGCCCTATATAATCGGCAGCCATCTTGCAGCCAATCACTTAAAGGGGTATTCCAGGAAAAACTTTTTCTTTTTATATCAACTGGCTCCAGAAAGTTAAACAGATTTGTAAATTGCTTCTATTAAAAAAATCATAATCCTTTCAATAATTATCAGCTGCTGAAGTTGAGTTGTTGTTTTCTGTCTGGCCACAGTGCTCTCTGCTGACATCTTTGCTTGTCTCTGCACAGAGTAAAAGAAGTTTGCTATGGGGATTTGCATCTAAACTGGGCGGTTCCCGAGACACGTGTCATCAGAGAGCACTTAGACAGAAAAGAACAACTCAAATTCAGCAGCTCATAAATACTGAAAGGATTAAGATTTTTTAATAGAAGTAATTTACAAATCTGTTTAACTTTCTGCTTTTATGAGAGGGAGAGAGAGAGAGAGAGAGAGAGAGAGAGAGAGAGAGAGAGAGAGAGACAGAGAGAGAGAGGGACAGAGAGCAGTGTGTTCCACAGAAAAGGTTTTTTACAGCAATGATTCACCTTAAGCCCAAATCCCGCTATAGAAGCACTGATAGGGAAGGGAGTGAGATTGAGAGAGAAAGTGCAATTTTGGATGTAGTACACAGCGACTGTGTGCTGCAGCACTGGTGTGTACAGCAATGAGTGTGTGTAATGAGCAGAGCACTAAAAGCATATTGTCCTCTATTACAGGAAAACTGTCACAAGTTTGCTCCTGCACTAACCACAGGTACTGATGGATAGTGCGGGAGACGCTGATTCCTATGATCCCTACCTTGGCCGGATCTGTCCGGCCATTCACCAGCAATCTTAGTTTTATTATATCTGGAAATGTGGCTGTGACTGGCACGGGTGGGGTTTCTATAGCTTAACTGGCACTGACGTCAGGGCTGCCCATCCGCAGCGCTGCCCGCTTATGACTATTCATCCCCTCTCCCTCCAGCTTTCCCTCTCTTTGCCGCTCCCAACTGGTATTCACTGCACATGTACCGCTTCCTGACATGCGCAGTGAAGTCCAGTTAGGAGCGGTGAAGAGAGGGAGAGCTGGAGAGAGGGGGAAAGAATATTCATAAGAGGGCAGCGCTGCGGATGGGCAGCACTGACGTCTGTGTCAGTTAAGCTACAGAAACCCTGCCCATGCCAGTTACAGCCACATTTCCAGATATAATAAAAATAAGATTGCGGGCGAATGGCCGGATGGATTCGGCCAAGGTAGGGTTCATAGGAATCAGCGTCTACCGCACTATCCATCAGTACCTGTGGTTAGTGCGGGAGCAAACATGTGACAGTTTTCCTTTAAGTGTAACCTGTGTGTTCATCTAAGTGGTGTGCCATTTTGCTCCTGTTAAAGTCTTAAGGGCCTAGATATTGTGAAATGCCAGGCAATAGTACACACCTGCTGGTGTAGTAGACAAATACTGTTTTAGGCGTACTGGAACGCATTGTCCTCCCCTCATAAGTGCATACCACATACCTACATCTCAGTGGTATAACATTTTGTTCCTGTTAAAGTCTTAAGGGCCTAGATACTGTGAAAGGCCAGCCAAAAGTACACACCTGCTGGTGTTGTAGACAAATACTGTTTTAACCGTAGTGGAGAATATTATACTCCCCTCATATACGCACTGAGTATGTCAGGCAGAAAAGTGTCAGGATGTGCACAAAGGAGTGGCAGAGGCATAAATTCATCAGGTAGAGGTCGCAGCAGACTAGGGGCGAGTGGCAGCAGGAGTCGCAGTGAGAGGCCTGTGCTTCCGGTATCAACTAGCGGTCGTGTGTCGACCAGCAACCCATCTGCAGTCATCGATTGGTTAACATGGTCATCCACTTCATCACAAGTGACATTTGACACCCCCAGTCAACAGTTGGTGGGTTCCTCAAACACAACCCTCAGTTGGCATGGCCCGGGAGCAGTCCCTGTCCTCCCATTGCCTCTTTCCTATGCTGTTCCCTCCCCCACAGAATTATCTTATGTTGTGGGTTCAGCTCCACTATTTAGTGTGGGCGATCTACTAGAAGACAGTCAGCAGCTACTGCCCAGCCAAGAAGTGGAGGAGACATCCGCCGCTTCCTCCGCTAGGCGGGCAAGTCATGATGAGGAGAGTAGAGTGGGAGGTGGTGTTGTGCGCACACAGGCTCCTGAAGCAGACCCTTTTGAGGAACCTGAGAAGGACATCAGTGACGTGCAGACAAAACTTGATGATAATGATGATGAAGCCGATCGCACTTGGGAGCCGGGTGCAGAAGGGGCTTCATCATTATAAGGAGAAGACGGTTGCAGGTTGCCCGTGAGGCAGCAGCTGAGCCAGCAAGGCGGTAGCATGGTTGGCAGTCAGCATGGTGGCAGAAGTGGAAAGTCTGGAGCCAAACGTGCCCGGGGTAGACCACCTGCTTTGGGGCAGCCTACCTTCCCAGGAGGTAGTGGAACAGGAGTTCCTGGAGTTGGCGGCAGTATCAGTCGATCAGTGCGGACTGTTGGTGGGAAAATCAGGTAATCGGCGGTGTGGCAGTTTTTCATCAAGTATCCGGAGGATGTTAACATGGCCACATGCAAGATGTATCAACAGAAGGTGAAGCGTGGCCAGGGTCCAATTGTAGGCACCACGGCCCTGCGTCAAAATATACAATGTCACCATAAAGTGGCCTGGGGGAACAGTGGCTCCAATGTGGTGGTCCAGCTTGCTGCATCAACCAGTGGCACGCCGCTCCCTGTTTCAGCCAGCCAAGGCTCCACCTCCTCAGCCGAAGGGAGCTGTGTGTCATACCCATCTTCTGTCGCACCAGATGCTCCTGCTCCTCCTACTTCGAGTCAGTCATTGGAGACACCAGTATGCACCCACTCATCCAACGGCGCAGAATCTGAATGTGCTCCTGTCCAAGTTGCTGGTGCTGCAGTCCCTCCCTTTTCATGTGGTGGACTCTGCACCTTTCAGAGAACTGATGGCTTGTGGCGAGCCAAGGTGGATAGTCCAAAACCATCTTTTCTTTGTGAAGAAGACATTACCAGCCATGCACAATTTTGTGAAACACAAGGTGGGCCAGTCCTTGAGTCTGTCGGTGTGTCCCAAATGTGGGTAAATGTGGTTCCTGCACAGCCACAACAGCAACTTGGACAGGTCACGCCGCATCCGCCTCCACGCTCTCAGGCAGTTGGTCCTGCAACAGTGTGCGACTCCACCTGCTCATCCTCCACCGTGTCCTCAGCCTCCACTGCACGGACAAGTCTCAGCGCCCTTCCAGCATACCATGTGTGCAGGGCCCGGCAGTGTCACTCTGTTCTTCACATGGTTCACCTTGGCATACAGAGTCACACAGTGGAAAAACTGCTAAAAGTCATTCATAAAGAAATCGAATCATGGCTTACTCCATGAAAACTGAAATGGGAACCATGGTGACCGACAACAGCAAAAACATCTTGTCTGTTCTGCAGGTTCCTGAAGTGTTCCCCCCATCTACAAGACATCCTAACAATGGGAAATAAACTTTGCATGCACTTCAGCCACTTGTGCACCGCAAAGGACACCCTCCTTGAGCAGCAGCATCAGAAAGGCATCCCTAACATAGTCTGATTTGCAACGTTTCCACACCTTTGAATTCCACCCTCCATATGTGTGACTGACTATGTCGAACAGTGAAAAACCATCAACGATTTCTTGATGATCCAAGCGGATGGGGGACTCTCCTGTGTAACTTAAATGTCAACCAGTGGCATCTCAAATGTGACACCTGTCAGTCATCAGGATTATGGGCTGAGCAACTTCATTCCACTGATTCATCTACTACAACACATGTTGGAAACAGTGGCTTGTCAGGGCACTGGAGACATGGCACCTACATCTCACGGCCACATGAACCCTGTGGGGGCTGATCTGGAGGAGGAGGAGGAAAGGGAGGGGCACAGTGGAGCACAGTCTATGTTTCGCGAGATGGGCGGTTTTTCTAGTCATCTGATAGGAGAGGAGGAGCAGCTAGAGGAGCGAGAGGATGATGAGGAAGGCGAGACAGAGGACCCAGACACACCATGGCAGTATGCCATGGAGATGGAGGCAGAGAGTCCCTCCGAGTCAATTGCACAAATGGCACTATGCATGCTCACTTGCTTGCATAGTGACCGAAACAACGTTGTTTCGCAACAAGCTTCCTCAGGGAATGACATTCCCTGAGGAAGCTTGTTGCGAAACAACGTTGTTGGGGTGGCGTTCTGCATTAGGGTAAGATGTCCGCTGTATGCTCCTGTGATGTGAGATGGGTGATTGACATTTGAGTCACATTTTCCAGGACCTTGGTGATTGCTGAACATTTGTGTATGGTTCAATCCCGGTTCCTGGGACTCTTTACTCCTTCACCCATTTACCACTCTCATAATTGCATACTTTATCTTGTTTTGTTTTGCGGTCATTCTTTTTCTCTCTGGGCATTGTGCAATACGGGATTAACATCTATATATTTGTCCTGAGTGTATATGTTTACATATGTTGGTATTTAATTGCTAGTATGTTTATGTATAGCCTATACCTTTTTACTTGTATATATACCCGGATGGGGGTCACTTCAGTATCTCCCATTTCTTATTGATGTTCTGTAGCCCAGTTTTGCTTCAGTCCCTCATCCAGACGCCTTAATAGTCTGTCCACTGTCGTTCCTTTTAAAATTCTGTTTTTAAATCCAGTCACTAATAATAAAGACTATATATACTTTTTCACTATTTTATGTCTCTGTGTAATTTTCTTGGTTATTACATTTTTTTTTAATCAATCAAAAGGATAGGTGTGTAAAAAACACCATGTGCCACCTACACCACCAGGTATTGATGTGATGCAAAGACCCCTAAAAGGTGGAAGGGAACAATGTATGGTCCTTTGTAACCGGTGGGGCTAAAAACTTCCCCTGTAAGGCCCTAGTCTCGCATTATTAATTCCCTTCTTAGCAAGTATTACTCGCCCTACAAAGGGTGGACCCACACAGGAACCTCTCCCTATTTCTCCCTACAAACACTGCCATTTCCCAGGGTTTTTATGTGGAAATAGAGAGTTTCTTGTGTGGGGCTTCCCTTTTTAGGGTGAGTAACAATTGGCAAGAAGGTAATTAATACGGCAAGAGCAGGGCCTTACAGGGGAAGTTTTTATCCCCACCTGCTACAATGGACAATACGTTGTTCCCTTCCACCTTTTTCGAGAAAAGTGTTACTCATCTTAAAAAGGACGGCCCCACACAGGAACCAATCCCTATTTCCACCTGAAAACCCTGGGAAATGGCAGTGTTT
This sequence comes from Hyla sarda, assembly GCF_029499605.1. Taxonomy (NCBI): domain Eukaryota; kingdom Metazoa; phylum Chordata; class Amphibia; order Anura; family Hylidae; genus Hyla; species Hyla sarda. Next base: position 87,704,636 of record NC_079198.1, read on the forward strand.
CTAAGTGGAAAAAAGTAGAGGTTCCTGTGTTGGGCCGCCAATTTTAGGGCGAGTAACATTTGTAAAGCGAGAGTAGGGCCTTACAGGAGAAGTTTTTACCCCCACCGGTTACAATGGACCATACGTTGTTCCCTTCCATCTTCTAGAGGTCTTTGCATCACATCAATACTTGATGTAGGTGGCACATGGTGTTTGTTGCACACCTTTTCTTTTGCTTGATTTAAAAAAAAATTTTGGGTCCATTTATTTTATCCTAAGCATATTATTAAAAGTTAAGTTTTAAGTCATGCATATCATCAATACTTACTTGTGCACACTAACACTTTTTCAAAAGAGACCGTTTTCTTCTGCCTACCTGCCACAGCTACTATTCTTGATGCCAAGTTCTCCTTTTTTCACCCACCTTCGTCACTGGGTACTGGTATTGCCACCTACTGCACCACTCTGTCACCGGGTCACTTTCAGGACTCCTGATGCTGCTGCCACATCTAGGCTGTCTAATTCTGCCACCATATGTTCTCCTCATGCTGATGCCAGCTCCAGGCTGTCTCATTCTGCCACTATATGTTCTTCTCATGCTGCCACCAACTCCAGGCTGCGTCATTCAGCCACTATATGTTCTCCTCATGCTGCTGCCAACTCCAGGCTGTGTCATTAAACCACTATACTGTCTCCTCATGCTGCCACCAACTCCAGGCTGTGTCATTCAGCCACTATATGGTCTCCTCATGCTGCCGTCAACTCCAGGCTGCGTCATTCAGCCACTATATGTTCCTCTCATGCTGCCGCCAACTCCAGGTTGTGTCATTCAACCACTATACGTTCTCCTTATGCTGCTGCCACTCCAGGCTGTGTCATTCAGCCACTATATGGTCTTCTCATGCTTCCGCCACCTCCACGCTGTTTCATTCAGTCACTATATGTTCTCTTCATGCTGCCGCCACCTCCACGCTGTGTCATTCAGCCACTATATGGTCTCCTAATGCTGCCGCCACCTCCAAGATGTGTCATTCAGCCACTATATGTTCTCCTCATGCTGCTGCCAACTCCAGGCTGTGTCATTCAGCCACTTTATGGTCTCCTCATGCTGCCGCCAACTCCATGCTGTGTCATTCAGCCACTATATGAATCCGCCACCTCCATGCTGTGTCATTCAGCCACTATATGGTCTCCTGATGCTTTTGCCACGTCCAGGATTTGTCATTCAGCCACTATATGGTCTCCCCATGCTGCTGCCAACTCCAGGCTGTGTCAATCAGCCACTATAGACTGATGCCACCTCCAGGCTCTTTCATTGTCCCACTCGGTGGCAGTGATTCTAATAGCAACGCCTCTGATCTGCATGTCATCCTGAATATCAGTATTATTTCACTAACCCAGTACATACCCTATGCATGTTACAGCAAAATTTGGCGAATTGGCAGAATCAAATTTTTCAAAAAAATTTGCTCATCTCTAGTTAAATCATACACTCTATTATTTGCCTTGTATTTAAGTATATGCCAGGGTTTCTCCCTTTATTGGGGCATTCACATTTTATTCCTTTCCGTTGTATTTCATCTTGGTTCCCCTTACCCCTGTTTGCTTACTGTACCCCAAATTTAACTGGTTGAATAAAATTTGGAATATGGATTTAAAAAAAAGAAAACATGATATACAGTGGGGATCAAAAGTTTGGGCACCCCAGGTAAACATTTGTATTAATGTGCATAAAGAAGCCAAGGAAAGATGGAAAAATCTCCAAAAGCCATCAAATTACAGATTAGACATTCTTATAATATGTCAACAAAGTTAGATTTTATTTCCATCATTTACACTTTCAAAACAGAAAAAAAAATGGTGTCTGCAAAAGTTTGGCACCCTGCCGAATTTATAGAATGCACTGCCCCCTTGGCAAAGCTGAGACCTGCCAGTGTCATGGATTGTTCTCTATCATCATCTGGGAAGACCAGGTGATGTCAATCTCAAAGGTTTTAAATACCCAGACTCATCTGACCTTGCCCCAACATTCAGCACCATGGGTTCTTCTAAGCAGTTTGTTTAGAAATCTGAAACTGAAAATAGTTGATGTTCACAAAGCTGGAGAAGGCTATAAGAAGATAGCAAAATGTTTTCAGATGTCAATATCCTTTTTTCGGAATGTAATTAAGAAATGGCAGTCATCAGGAACATTGGACGTTAAAGCAAGATCTGGAAGAGCAAGAAAAATATCAGACAGAACAGCTTGCAGGATTGAGAGAAATACAATTCAAAACCCACGTTTGACTGCACAATCCCTCCAGAAAGATCTGGCAGACACTGGAGTTGTGGTACACTATTCCACTATAAAGAGATAATTGTACAAATATGGTCTTCATGGAAGAGTCATCAGAAGAAAACCTCTTCTATGTCCTCACCACAAAAATCAGCGTTTGAACTTTGCAAATGAACCTATAGACAAGCCTGATGCATTTTGGAAACAAGTTCTGTGGATCGATGAGGTTAAAATTGAACTTTTTGGTCGGAATGAGCAAAGGTATGTTTGGAGAAGAAGGGGAACATAATTTAATGAAAATAACCTCTGTCAACTGTTAAGCATGGGGGTGGATCAATCATGCTTTGGGGTTGTATTGCAGCCAGTGGCACAGGGAACATCTCACGAGTAGAAGGAAAAATGGATTCAATAAAATTTCAGCATATTTTGGATGCTATCTTGATGCCATCTGTGAAAAAGCTGAAGTTAAAGAGAGGATGGCTTCTACACATGGATAATGATCCTAAACACACCTCAAAATCCACGGGGGATAATATCAAGAGGCTTAAACTGAAGGTTTTGCCGTGGCCTTCACAATCTCCTGACCTCAACATAATTGAAAATCTATGGATAAACCTTAAAAGATCAGTGCTTGACAGACAGCCCAGAAAACTCAAAGAACTGGAAGACTTTTGTAAGGAAGAATGGGCAAAGATACCTCAAACAAGAATTGAAAGACATTTACAATCTGTGATACTTGCCAAAGGGGGGCAGTACAAGATATTGACTCTGCAGGGTGCCCAAACTTTTGCAGATGCCATTTTTTTTGTTTTCTGCTATTTTGAAAGTGTAAATGATGGAAATAAAATCTAACTTTTGTTGACATATTATAAGAATGTCTAATCTGTCGATTTTTGGAGATTTTGGAGATTATTCCATCTTTCCTTGGCTTCTTTATGCACATTAATACACATTTTTTTACCTGGGGTGCCCAAACTTTTGATCCCCACTGTGAATATATAATCTAGCTAGTAAGTGAGACAATGGCTTGGAGAGTTACGAAATAGGTTCGGGTGCAGCTTCCTTTTTTTTTTTTTATTGGTTTTTGCAAACTCATACAAAAAGAGGAATACATGAAATTTAAAAAAATATATAGCGCTTATATAGCGCTCAACTATTATAATATATAGTACACATCAAATATGCAAAAAGATAAAAATAGAAAGGAAAAGAAGAAAGAAATAACTATAAAAAGAATAGTGATTACTAAGTAATAGCTGTACACGTCCGTCTATTTAGCCATTAAAAAAAAAAAGAATATACAAAAGAAAGAGAAACATGGAGGTACCAGAATATAAATTTTTATCCTAATATGTCCATTTCTGCCATGCATTCTTGAATCCATTGCTTTTACCTTCCCATTTTGCTATTAGACTTTCCATAGTGTAAGAATGGTGTGTTTTAGCAATAATAGTAGAAATAGCCAGAGTGTCCTTAGACCTCCATAATGTTGCTATCTCAATGCGAGCATTGGTTAATACATGGAACGTGATAACCCACCCAAAAACTGGAAATTTAATCAAATCCAAACATAGTAATGTCAAGCCTGGCTACCATAAAAAGTGCTAAGAAAAAGTTGTCTGGAAAAAATCACAGACTCACAGACTTCCATCCAAATTATTTAATAAGGGGACATTCCCACCAAATATGTAGGAGGGTCCCTCTTATAACTCCATATTTAGAACATAATGGCGAGGCATGAGGATCCATAGATGAAATTCGGTGAGGGGTTTGATATCACCTGTACATTCATTTGCGGGAGAATTCCCAATGATTAGCACACCGAGATAGCTGAAACGGTAAAATGTATAGTGATGTCCACTGATCATCTGATATTTTTATTCCTAAGTCGCTCTCCCAGTGCATCTTGAAAGAGCTCTGAGGTTGAGTTCCTAGCTCCATAAGGTGAAAATACAGTATGTTTTTGATACCCCTTTGTTTATCCCTTTGTGTTGATCAAAGTATTGTGTGTATTCTGGGGAAGGGGGTAGAGAGGGCCAATCAAGAGATGTCAAAAGGTGCCTCAATTGTAGGTATTTAAAAAAATCACATGAAAGGGTTGAATGATTATTCCTAATCTCTTTGAAAGATAGGAGCGAATTACCATCGCTTATATCATGTAAACAAATTGCACCCAGCTTTGTCCAAGTTGAAAAAGCAGCTGATGGTATTAGGAATTTTAAAGGGGTACTCCGGTGCTTAGACATCTTATCCCCTATCCAAAGGATAGGGGATAAGATGCTTGATTGCGGGAGTCCAGCCACTGAGGACCCCCGTGATTTTGCACGCGGCACCCTGTTTATAATCAGTTCCAGGAGCGTGTTCACTCCGGGTCTGATTACCAGCGACCACAGGGCCGACGGCGTGTGACACCACGCCTCCACCCCTGTGTGATGCCACGCCTCCGTCCCGTGTGGCCTCACGCTCCGCCCCTCAATGCAAGCAAGCTATCACGCCTCCTCCCATAGGCTTGCATTGAGGGGCGGAGCGTGACGTCACACAGGTGCGGAGGTGTGACGTCACACTCCATCGGCCCTGTGCTCGCCGGTAATCAGACCCGGAGCGAAAACGCTCCGGGAACTGATTATAAATGGGGTGCCGCGTGCAAGATCATGGGGGTCCCCAGCGGCGGGACTCCTGCGATCAGGCATCTTATCCCCTATCCTTTGGATAGAGGATAAGATGACTAAGCACCGGAGTACCCCTTTAAGCTAAGCAAAGGAGTAGATGAATATGAAGCATGATTTAAGAAACCAGATGATAAAGCATGTAACCAGATAGATAAACTAGCTTGAATAGTTGGACAGTAAGTAACTAAAGAACTAAAGAGAATTTAGTCAAAGCCACCACCAGAAGTGCATGAGGTAAGGATGTTACCTTCAATACAGATTTTTCCAATCAAATCCATTGTGGTTCTGAATCTTGAGACCACCACTGTTTCAACTGAACCAAATGTGTAGCCCTATAATATGCCTGATGGTCAGGAAACCCCATTTCCCCTAATTTAACAAGTAGGTATAAGATTTTTGAGGCCACTCTGGGGCATTTTCCTTGCCAAACATATTTCAAGAGTATTGATTGTAGTGAATTAACTGTTGTACGAAACCTAATAGGCAAATTCCTGAATATGTATAGAATCTTAGGTGGGTTAAAATGATTAACCAACTGCCATTCTTCCCAGCCATGATGCTGAGAAGTGAGAAAATTGTTTAATGTTGTTAACAATGTTAGAAATTAAGAGAGGAGTGTTAGATGAAAGTATTTGATTCCATCAGGGGACCAGAAAAAAAAGGATATAATGATACTTAAAGAGAGCATGTACTGTCATCTAATGCAATAGAAACAATTAGAATTTTGACGAGTTTAATTTACAGTAGTTTACTGAAATCTCAGGCCATATCCCTCCCCGTTTTGCTATTTGATTAAACAAAGCTGTAAGGTGTGGGGTCAAGATATGTTGATGGAGTTTATAAAATGTGTTCACCAGTCCATATGGACCTGGGGATTTAGATCCCTTCAAAGATCACACCCATCCCCTAATTTTCAGAAAAAGGAACCATAAGTAAAGAAAGCTGTTCTGGGGTGAGAGTAGGAAGTGATGCAGAGGGTGAAAAAAAAAATCAGAGATCATAATAGGGGTAGGCTCTTTCTCTTCACCTCTGCTTAGCTTATAAAGATTAGAATAATATTGCGTAAAGGTTTCCGCAATGGATCTAGGATCAAACACCTTGGTCCTATCTTTTAGTACAAGATAATCTACACGACTGTAGATTATCTAACTCTTACTTGTTTAGATGTTGTTCTACCAGCTTTGTTTCCATGCCAATATGAGTTTAGTCACAAGCATCTCAATGCCAAGTCATATTGGTGATTTATTTAATGTAGTTCCGAAGTAACCTTCGTGATCTCGGCCAGGGTTTCTGTTGAAAAGGAAATTTTATTTTGCCTGTGTAAATCTGCCAATAAAGTTTGTAGAAAGAGATGTTGAGATGTTTGTGATATAATTATACCTCTAATTGGAGCTTTAAATGCACACCATAATGCAGCCTCGTCGGAGGTCGATCCATTATTACTTATGAAAAAGTCTGAAACCTCCTCTGTTAATTTTGACTTATAATTGGGGTGTTTCAAAACATATGGATTGGCTTTCCAGGTAAAGCATGATGGAGCGTCATGTAGCTCTTGAATTTTCATAGAAATTGGAGCATGGTCTGACCATGTAATTGTATGTATTTTAGTTTGAACTACCATATCTATGAGTATTTTATAAACTAAGAAATAATTGATTCTTGTTTATGTTTGACGTGGGTGTGAAAAAAAAATAATAATCCCTCTCCCCAAGATGGTGGATCCTTAATATATCACAGAGGCCTTTTTGCGTCGCCAGCTTAAACATAGGGTTTGGCTCAGCATTTTTAGATTCTGAAGTAGAATCCATTGAGAGCCATATCGTAGAGTTAAAATCCCCCACCACAATCAACCTACTATATCGTTCCAGACTCTCCACCTTGCTTAACACCTTTCGAATAAACATAGTTTGCTTCTTATTTGGAGCATATATCACAACAATAATATGAGGTTTTGTGTTTAGCTGGCAATGAACAATGAGAGATCTACCCTCTTTATCTGTCTGTACCACCACATCTGTTATGCTCATTGTTTCTCGAACAGCCACTGCCACACCTCCTGAGGATGTGGAAAAAAAAATATGGGGGCCTAATAGAGTCTGCCTCCAAAATATGAGGGTGCAGCTTCCTTTCAAGAGTGCTTGTCAAATAAATGCTTTTTTCTTACATAAAAAGTACAAAATGGTACAACAATTCTATAATTAAAATACTAGATCTAAAAAATGTAATTAATATAGTAATTCTTGTAGTCATGGGATGAGAGATCTGTTGCCATAGCTAAAATAGTAAGTTACTCTTTCCTGTAGGTCTATTTGAAAGTTACCAAATGTTCTCATATTAATGCTTACCTCTTTACTGTTGATGATTGTGTTTCGACATCTGCTATTATAAGATGTGCTTGCAAACAAATTTTTCGGATTATTATTGTGATCCGTGGCATTCTAGACACATTTATAAAATACAAAGTCAGAAGGCATGTATTCTCCTAGGTTTTCCATTGGACAAGTTTAAGGATCTTACCATATGTTCTTAATCATAATCCCTGATGTTGACACAGGAAGTCCAGGTGCAGCATAATGATTTGGACACATGCTGTGATCAAAACTCAAAAGCAAAGCGCCTCACTATGAATGCCAACATCCCTTAAAACATGCCAATGGAGAAGATGAGGGCAGAATAGCATGAAATAATTTGTTTTGTTCAGTTTTGCTTATCATTTTTTCAGGTCCCTGCCAGCCTCTTCATGGGTCAGCCTTCCATGACTTAGAAAAATTGTCTCTGATTGTCTTGAAAAGTTTGATTTGAAGATGTGTTCCCTTTTACTCAGGCAGAAAATGTGTCCATTTCATCCAACACTAAATGCTTTCGAATCATTGCAATAGGGAAAAATACAAAATATATAGGGGAAATAAAAATACAGCACTGGGTTGTTTCATTATTCATTGTATTCTATGTAGCAGATGGGCCTTACAATTACATAGTGTGCACTGAATTACAATTGAATGGTATGTGTTGTGACAGAATCCTACTTGAGGCAACAGTATTCTCGTGGTTCTAGGTTGCCAGAATTATGGCAATTAAGGAAATCTAGTGAACAGATACATTAAAATATTTTTTTTATAGCTCATAAATTATATTGTGCGAAAGAATACTGCATAACACAACATATCTATCCAGTAAATGTATCTCCACAGGTTTACAGATATTGGAAAAGAGTTGGATGATATTTCTATAGAACCTAGAAAATGTTAACCCCTTCCAGCATTTATGTCCACTGCGGGCTCCCGCTGTATGACACATGCTCAACAGCTGAGCGCGCATTATATCCCGTGGGTCCTGGTTGCAACCAGGACCCACGGCTAATGCCGGACATCACCGATCAGGCTGATGTCCGGCATTTACCCTTTAGATGCAGCAATCAAAGTTGATCCTGTTCCCGGCTAGCTCAGTGGGCTATTCGGGACTGCCGTGGCATCCTGATCAGTAGAAAGGGCAGTGAAAGGTCTCTTATCTTCCTCCATGCCGTCTGATTGGTGGTCTAAAGCTCCTGTCAGCCTTGGCAGGCTGAAGCAATAGAGCACCAATAACACTGATCATTGTTCTCCTATTAAGAAGCATTGATCAGTGTATGCAGTCTAAAGATTGCATGTTATAGTCCCCTATGGAAACTTAAACAAGTGTAATAATAATAATATATATATATATATATATATATATATATATATATATATATGTATTAACCCCTTCTCTAATAAAAGTTTAACCTCTTAAGGACCCATGACGTACCGGTAAGTCATGAGTCCGCTCCCGATCTATAACGTGGGGCCACGGCGTCGGGTCCGGCCTCTAACAACGTCCGGGACCCATGGCTAATAGCACGTGGCTTTGATCGTGGTGCAGCACGCTATTAACCCTTTAGACGTGGCGTTCAAAGTTGAACGCCGCATCTAAAGTGAAAGTAAAACCATGCCGGTTAGCTCAGGGGGCTGATCGGGATCGCCACGGCAAAATCGCGGCATCCCGAACAGCTTACATGACAGCCGGAGGATCCCTACCTGCCTCCATACTGTCCGATCGTCGAATGACTGCTCAGTGCATGAGATCCAGGCATGAGCAGTCAAGCGGCAGAATCATCTATCAGTGGTTTCTTATGAGAAACCTCTGATCAATGTAAAAGATCAGTGTGTACAGTGTTATAGCTCCCTATGGGAGCTATAACATTGCAAAAAAAAAAGTGAAAAAAAAAAAGTGAATAAAGATCATTTAACACCTCCCCTAATAAAAGTTTGAATTACATAAACATATGTGGTATCGCCTCGTGTGGAAAGGTCCAAATTATAAAAATATATCATTAATTAATCCCTTAACGACAAAGGACGTATATTTGCGTCCTTGGCCGGCTCCCGCGATATAATGTGGGGTCATGCGGTGACCCCTTGTCATATCGGGTCGATCCTGGCATGTATCTGAAGCCAGGGCGAATAGCGCGTGGCAGCGATCGTGGTGCCGCGTGCTATTAACCCTTTAGACGCGGCGTTCAAAGTTGAACACCGCGTCTAAAACGAAAGTGAAAGCTGCCCGGCTGCTCAGTGGGGCTGATTGGGATCACCGCAGTGAAAATGCGGTGTCCCGATCAGCTGGGACACGAGCGGAGGTCCTCTTACCTGCCTCCGGCGTGTCCCTTCGGCGATTGCTCCAAGCCTGAGATGCAGGATTGAGCAATCGACCGCCGATAACCCTGATCACAGCAAAGCTATGGCTTTGCAGTGAACAGTGCTGGCAATCAGTGTGTGCAGGTCCCTATGGGAGCTATAACACTGCAAAAAAAATGTAAAAAAAAGTTAATAAATGTGATTTAACCCTTTCTTTAACCTCTTCAGGACGCAGGGCGTATGGATACGCCCTGCATTCCGAGTCCATAAGGACGCAGGGCGTATCCATACGCCCGTGATAATTCCGTTCCCCACTACTAGCCGGTTGGGGACCGGAGCCAGATGCCTGCTGAAATCGTTCAGCAGGCATCCCGGCATATCGCCCAGGGGGGTCATTATGCCCCCCCATGTCGGCGATGGCCGCAGATCGCTGGACAATTCAGTCCAGCGATCTGCTGCGATTCCGGGTCAATCGGGTCTCCAGTGACCCGGTAACCCGGAATTACTGGCTGATCGGGCCGTCTCTGACGGCCCCGAAAAGCCAGAGCCTGCAGGGCTGAGGTGGCACTGGTGCCATCTCACGATCGCCCAGATTTGTCGGCCGGTTTACCGGCCGACCAATCAGGACGCCTGCTGCGGGTGTCACTCCGTTAACCTGCTCCGCCCCTCTTCCGGAGGACGTGAGCGGGTGCGGGAAGAAGACCCCGGGTGCTGGGGACCCCGATCCCCGGCATCCCTGTTGGGATCGGGGCCCCAGGAGCGATGGCGAGGGACTGACCTGCAGCAGAGCAGCAGCAGGAGGTGAGTGATAGCCTCCTGCTGTTGCTTAGCAACAGCTCCCAGCATGCAAAAAGGGCATGCTGGGAGCTGTAGTTATGCAACAGCAGGAGGCAGACCACCACAACTCCCAGCATTCCCTTATGGGCATGCTGGGACTTATAGTTTTGCAACAGCTGGAGGCACATTTTTTTAATGGAAAAGTGTACCTTCAGCTGTTGTATAACTACAACTCCCAGCTTGCACAAACAGCTAAAGTGCATGCTGGGAGTTGTAGTGGTGCATCTGCTGGTTGCAAAACTACAACTCCCAGCATGCCCATTGGCTGTCGGTGACTGCTGAGAGTTGTAGTTTTGCAACAGCTGAAGGCACACTGGTTGTGAAACTCAGAGTTTTTTTTTACCTAACTCAGTGTTTCACGACCGGTGTGCCTCCAGCTGTTGCAAACTACAACTCCCAGCATGCACCGTATATGCTGGGAGTTGTAGTTTTGCAACAGCTGGAGGCACACTGGTTGTGAAACACTGAGTAAGGTCACAAACTCAGTGATACATAACCAGTGTGCCTACAGCTGTTGCAAAACTAAAACTCTCAGCATGTACAGTCTGTCAGCGCAGGCTGGGAGTTGTAGTTTTGCAACAGCTGGATGTTCCCCCCCCTCAATGGGAATGTACAGGGTACACTCACATGGGCGGAGGTTTATAGTAAGTATCCGGCTGCAAGTTTGAGCTGCGGCAAATTTTCTGCAGCAGCTCAAACTGCCAGCGAGAAACTACTGTGAACCCCCGCCCGTGTGACTGTACCCTAAAAACACTACACTACACTACACTACCACAAAATAAAATTAAAAGTAAAAAACACTACATATACACATACCCCTACACAGCCCCCCTCCCCTACCCAATAAAAATGACAAACAACTGGTATGCCACTGTTTCCAAAATGGAGCCTCCAGCTGTTGCAAAACAACTACTCCCAGTATTGCCGGACAGCCGTTGACTGTTCAAGCATGCTGGGAGTTTTACAACAGCTGGAGGCACCCTGTTTGGGAATCACTGGCGTAGAATACCCCTATGTCCACCCCTATGCAATCCCTAATTTAGGCCTCAAATGCACATGGCGCTCTCACTTTGGAGCCCTGTCGTATTTCAAGGCAACAGTTTAGGGTCACATATGGGGTATCGCCGTACTCGGGAGAAATTGTGTTACAAATTATGGGGGGTATTTTCTGCTTTTACCCTTTTTAAAAATGTAAAATTTTGGGGAAAACACATTTTAGGTAAAAAAAATATATTTTTTTTACATATGCAAAAGTCGTGAAACACCTGTGGGGTATAAAGGTTCACTTAACCCCACATGGTATGCCAATATGTTTTTTTTTTTTTTGCTGTACTGGCACCATAGGGGCTTCCTAAATGCGACATGCTCCCCAAGCAAAATTTGGTCTCAAAAAACCAAATATGACTCCTTCTCTTCTGAGCAATGTAGTTCGCCCGTAGTGCACTTCAGGCCAACTTATGGGGTACCTCCATACTCAGAAGAGATGGGGTTACAAATTTTGGGGGGTATTTTCTGCTATTAACCCTTGCAAAAATTAGCCCTCATACCGCCCCATACGCAGAAAAATAAAAAAAGTTATAGGGGTCAGAAGATAACAATTTTAAACGCATAAATTTTCCTGCATGTAGTTATGATTTTTTCCAGAAGTATGACAAAATCAAACCTACATAAATAGGGTATCATTTTTATTGTATGGATATGTACTGTGTAGAAACGGAAGCCCCTGAAAAGTTACAAAATGATGGGGTTTTTTTGAATTTTGTCTCACAATGATTTTTTTTCCATTTCGTTGTAGATTTTTGGGCAAAATAACTGATGTCATTACAAAGTAGAAATGGTGGCTTAAAAAATAAGCCATAATATGGATTTTTAGGTGCAAAATTGAAAGAGTTATTGTTACGCTGAGCGCTCCGGGTCCCTGCTCCTCCCCGAAGCGCTCGCGGCGTTTCTCTCCCTGCAGCGCCCCGGTCAGACCCGCTGACCGGGAGCGCTGCACTGACATTGCCGGCGGGGATGCGATTCGCATAGCGGGACGCGCCCGCTCGCGAATCGCATACCAAGTCACTTACCTGTCCCGGTCCCCGGCTGTCATGCTCTGGCGCGCACGACTCCGCTCTCTAGGGCGCGCGCGCGCCAGCTCTCTGAGATTTAAAGGGCCAGTGCACCAATGATGGTGCCTGGCCCAATCTTCCTGATTAGTTTCCACCTGTGCACTCCCTACTTATACCTCACTTCCCCTGCACTCCCTTGCCGGATCTTGTTGCCTTGTGCCTTGAGAAAGCTACTCTGTGTTACCTCTACTGTGTTGACCATCTGCTATCACCATTGACTACGAACCTAGCCGCCTGCCCGACCTTCTGCTACGTCTGACCTTGCTCTTGTCTACTCCCTTGTACCGCGCTTATCTCAGCAGTCAGAGAGGTTGAGCCGTTGCCAGTGGATACGACCTGGTTGCTACCGCCGCTGCAAGACCATCCCGCTTTGCGGCGGGCTCTGGTGAATACCAGTAACAACTTAGAACCGGTCCACTGACACGGTCCACGCCAATCCCTCTCTGGCACAGAGGATCCACCTCCAGCCTGCCGAATCGTGACAGTTATCATTTTTTTAAAGGTAAGGAGGAAAAAACGAAAATGCAAAAATGGAAAAACCCCGGGTCCTTAAGGGGTTAAATCACCCTCATTTTCCAATTTTTTTAAATAAAAAAAATGTAAAAGGAAAAACAAAACATAAAGGTGTAGTATGGCCGCGTGCGCAAATGTCCATACTAATAAAATATAATGGTAATTAAACTGCATGGTCAAAGGCACAACGTACAAAAATAAATTCAAAGTCCAGAAATGCGTATTTTTGGTCACTTCATATACTACAAAAAAATTTATAAATCACAATCAAAAGGTTCCATAAAAAAAAAAAATATTAGAGATGAGCACATTTTTTGAAAAATTAGATTCGGCTGATTTGCTGAATTTTCCAAAAAAATGTGGGTTGGTCCGAATTTATTAGCGGCGGATGCCTATTGAAAACTGTGATTTCTGGCCTACAGAGAGCCTCAATAGGGGTGTAGAACTCTTTGCTTTGTCCTAACACGCATAGGGAGTGTGCTTTGTTAGTGACATACTACTGTTATTTAGTATGACATGCAGATTACAGGCATCATTATTAGAATCACTGCCGCAGAGCGTCTGGATGTGGCAGATTTTGTATGTAATCTTTATTTTATTTTATTTGAATGTATTAAAAATTTTTGATTACCCATTCTGGTGAGCATCATGCTGGCGGTGCGCTGCAAGGCGAGCTACCACTTGTTCCATCCCCTGCCTCTCAGCACACCCCCATTCTCTTAGTATCCTCTTGAAAATGGAGGGACTGCAGTACCAGCAACTTGGACAGGAGCACATTAAGCTTCTGTGCCATTGGATAAGTGGGCGCATAAAGCTAGAAGTGGCTGCAGTGAAAAAGCTTGTACCTGTATCTTAAAATCGATCTGGCATTCCATCACCAGGCAAGAAACCACCTGTTCCAGCCCCTGCCTCTCAGCATCCCCATGGTTGTGAAAGTGCAAATGTTTAATTTCATCACTTATGGTTCATTATCGCTCCAAGCTGTTGTATTGGGCTCTTGTCATAATTCCACAGGTAATATGATTGCGACAACCATAGGGCCTCAGTCTTGAAAAGATTACATCGATTTAAAAAAAATTTAAATTTAAGATTTATATTAGATTTCCAAGTTTAATGTCCTGGTGTTCACTTTGAACTAATACTGTATGACCACAAAACCCAAACTAACAAGAAATCACATGGCACCACAATTACAGAGCCCAGAGGTGGCAGCAGCATGAGGAGACCATAATTTGGCAGAATGACACAGCCTGGAATTGGTGGCAGCAAGAAAAGACCATATAGTGGCTGAATGACACAGGCTTCAGCTCGCGGCAGCATGAGGACAACATTTGGGCCTCACAAACCCTAAGATTTAAAGATGAATTTTAAAATTTAAATTGAAGATTTATGGTAGCTAGTGCTACCATAATTTTTTTAGGTAATGTCCCTTGCCCAGCAGCATCAGTAAACCATATAGTGGCTGAATAGCACAGCTTGGAGTTGGCGGCAGCATGAGTAGAACTTATAGTGGCAGAATGGCACAGCTTGGATTTGGTGGCAGCTTGAGTGGAACATATAGTGGCTGAATGGCACAGCCTGGAGTTGGCGGTAGCATACGTAGAGCATATAGTGGATGAATGGCACAGTCTGGAATTGGGGGCAGATGAGGAGACCATATAGTGACCGAATGACAAAGCCTGGAGTTGGCGGCAGCATAAGTAGAACATATAGTGGCTGCATGCACAGCCTGGAGTTGGCGGCAGCAAGAGTCGAACATATAGTGGCTGAATGGCACAGCCTGGATTTGGCGGCAGATGAGACATTATAGTGGCTGAATGGCATAGCCTGGGGTTGGCGGCAGCATGAGTAGAACATATAGTGGCTGAATGACAAAGCCTGGAGTTGGCAGCAGCATGAGGAGATTATATAGTGGCTGAATGGCTCAGCCTTTAGTTGGTGGCAGCATGAGTAGAACATATAGTGGCTGAATGGGACAGCCTGGAGTTGGCGGCAGTATGAGTAGAACATATAGTCGCTGAATGGCACAGGCTGGAGTTGACGGCAGCATGAGTAGAACATATAGTGGCTGAATGGCACAGCCTGGAGTTGGTGGCAGCATGAGTAGAACATATAGGCGCCGAATGGCACAGCCTGGAGTTGACTCATGCTACCGCCAACTCGAGGCTGTGCCATTCACCACTTATATGTTCTACTTATGCTGCCGCCAAATCCAGGCATGAGGAGACCATATAGTGGCTGAATGGCACAGCCTGGAGTCAGCGGCAGCATGAGTAGAACATATAGTGGCTGAGTGACACAAGCTGTAGTTGGTGGCATATGAGGAGACCACATGGTGGCAGAATGAGACAGCCTGGAGGTGGCAGCAGCAGCAAGAGTCCTGTAAGTAACCCGGTGACAGAGTGGTGCGATGGGTGGCAATGCCAGTTCCCGATGCGGAGGAATATTGGTAACTGGGACGCAGCGCCTTAAATCTGTTTGGCACTATACATATTTGTGAAGTGTTGGTGTGGTACCATGGTCAATGTACTCTGATGCATCCGTCATTGGTGGGTTGAAATCCTGGATGATCCATGCCTGACTCATCTTCACAAAATTTCAGTATCTCCGTATTTTTTCGTAGACAGACGAGTTCTCGTTGTGATGTCTATGGCCCCCGCTGCACTTAAAACCTGCTCTGATGGCACACTACTGGCTGGGCAGGACAGTTTTTCCAGGGCAAACTCTGCTAGTTGCGGCCACAAATCAAGTTTTATAGAGAAAGGTAAGGGGGGTCTCAACCAAACATAAAAATTAATGGGGTACTACTAACAGCGACACTGGAAGTACAATATGGAAAAAGAGAAAGAACTCACTGCATAAAAAGTGCACACCCACTAGAAAAATATCACAATATAAATATCTTTATTGTACAAAATAGAAACCAATACATATACATGGAATTACATGAGACTACAAGGACATTTAAAACCAATTAAAAGCTCACAAAGTGAGCAAACCACAACTGTGAATCCCCTGATGAAGTCACTATGGAGTGACGGAACGCGTGGGGTCCTGGCTGTCCTGTCCCACACCATTATACTTCTATTATTTTGTTTACCTTTTTAACCAGGGTACATTATGTTGTGTTAGTATATATTTCTTGTATTCATTTGTGGGTATCCCTTCAGGAGCTATTATTATTTTGTACTATTGTGCGGGACAGGTGGGGATAGGGAATTCATGGCCCCTTCCCCGGTTGTGGTTTGTTCACTTTGTGAGCTTTTAATTGGTTTTAAATGTCCTTGTAGTCTCATGTAATTCCATGTATATGTATTGGTTTCTATTTTGTACAATAAAGATATTTATATTGTGATATTTTTCTAGTGGGTGTGCACTTTTTATGCAGTGATTTCTTTCTCTTTTTCCGTATTGCACAAATCAAGTTTGGCTGCACAGAAGTCCAGCGGATCTTCAAGGTGTGTTGGCATGGGCATTTCAAGGTATGCCACCCCCTGCTGGTTCAGGTCTACCTGCTGCTGATGAGTTGCGTCACTGCGGGTGAAGAAAGCTACTCATCAGCGACTGTAGACTCAGGCTGCTGCTGATGGAGCTGGTCATGCTCCTGCCACCCCACCCCTCCCCAGCAGCCATGGCAGTGAAAGGTAAGCGCAGAGGGCCCCCCGAGTCAGAAATGTGAGAGGATGGACGATGGCACCGATAAGCATTGGCCAACTGCCTACGTAGGATGTCTCTGTAGTAGGTCAGTTTGTCCTCCCTCTCAGTGGGTGTAAAAAAGGCCCCCATTTTGTGATGGTAGCGAGGGTCCAATAAGGTCGCGAGCCAGAAGCCATCCCGCTGCCGAATGGTGACAATTCTTCGGTCACTGCGCAAGCAAGTGAACATGCATTGTGCCATCTGTGCAAGTGACTCGGAGGGACTCCCTACCTCCATCTCCACTGCATACTGCCACGGTGTGTCTGGGTCCTCTGTCTTACCTTCCTCATAACCCTCTAGCTCCTATGGCTGATCCTGCTTCTCCTCTCCTGTCAGATGACTAGAAAAACTGCCCATTTTGCAAAACGTAAACTGTACTCCACTGTGCACCTCCCCCTCGTCCTCCTCCAGTTCAGCCCCCACAGGGCTCATGTGCCGTGAGATGTAAGCTCCACATCTCCATTGCCCTGACCAGCCATCGTTCTCAACACATGTTATAAGAAATGAAGCAGTGGAATTACGTCGTTCATCCCATAATCTTGGCGACAGGCTGATAATAAGGCTTCCTCAAAGGGCCTGAGCAAACAGCAGGTGTCACGTATGAGCGTCCACTGGTTGACATTGAAGTTACACAGGGGAGTCCCCCTTTCCGCTTGGATCATCAAGAAATCGTTATGGCTTTTCTCTGTTCATATAGTCAGTCCAACATATGGAGGGTGTCATTCTAACGTGTGTCATGTTCACAAATATGACTATGGTGGGGAATACCATTCTGACGCTGCAGCTCAAGGAGGGTGTGCTTTGTGGTGTACGAGTGGCTTAATTGCATGCAAAGTTTTCTTCCCATTGTTAGGATGTCTTGCAAATGGGGGGAAAACTTCAGGAAACGCTTGACAACCAGATTGAACATGTGTGCCATGCAGGGCGCATTCAGCTTCAGCGCTGTTGGATGAGTGGGCACATACTGTTGTCTCTTGGACATGGGTTCGCCGATGGATTGTTGGCCGAATGTCTGACTAACAGTAGAAGGAGCAGAAGCATCTGGAGCGACAGAAGGAGGGTATGGCCCACAGTTTCCTTCGGCTGAGGTGGGGAGCCTTGGCTGGCTGAAAGAGGGAGTGAAGTGCCACTGGGTGATGCAGCAAGCTGGACCACTACATCGGAGCCACGGTCCTCCCAACTGCTTTATGGTGGCACAGCATATGTTGACGCTGGGCCATGGTGCCAACATTGAGACCCTGGCCACACTTCACCTTCTGCCGAAACATCTTGCATGTGGCTATGTGAACCTCCTCCGGATGCTTGACGAAAAACTGCCACACTGCCGAGTAGCTGATTTTCCCACCAACAGTTCGCACTGATTGACAGCTACTGCCGCCGTCTCCAGGAACCTCTGTTCCACTACCTACCGGGAAGGTAGGCTGCCACGAAGCAGGGGGTCTCCCCGGGGCATGTTGGGCTCCATAATTTCAACTTCTGCCACCACGCTGACTGCCAACAATGCTACCACCTTGCTGGCTCAGCTGCTGCCTCATGGGCAACCTGCAACCCTCTTCTCCTGATGATGATGAAGTCCCTTCTGTACCCAGTTCCCAATTGTGATCGGCTTCATCATCATCAACAAGTGTCTGCACGTCACTAATGTCTTCCCCAGATTTCTCGACAGTGTCTGCATCAGGACCCTGAACGCTCTCAACACCGCCTCCCACATCGCTCTCCTAATCACTACTTGCCCGCCTAGCGGAGGAAGCCACGGATGTCTCCTCCACTTCTCCGCTTGGCAGTAGCTGCTGACTGTCCTCTATTAGATTGTCCTCACTAAATAGTGGAGCTGAACCCACAGCATAAGATACTTCTTTAGGGGAAGGAACAGCAGAGGACAGAGACAATGGGAGGTACAGCAGGTACAAAATAGAATGCTACAGTATGCTTAAAAATCATATTTTTAACACCAGCAGTACACAACAGTGCTGCACCACACTGTCGCTGTGTACTAAACCCAAAATGTCATTCTCTCAAAGACTATTAGGAATGGACTGCTGGGTATTATACCATCTTCAGACTAGTACTGTTTTGGAATAAAGACACAGAGTTGCGCAGAAAAATTATTTCTCCATCCTCTGCTGTTTCTCAAGCTGAGCCAGCTTGTTGAAATGTATAAGGCAACACACAGCTCTCTGCCCCTCTCTGTAATACAATGCTGTAGAAAGTGACTGGAAGGTTAATGGCTGCAGTAAAAAATTATTTTCTGTGAAAAATGCACTGCTCTCTGTCCACCAGAACGCTGGTGTGACAATATGGTGAAACACTGCTGTAACACACAGCAATGTCCTATCTCTCTGCAGTGAAAGGATGAAGAGACGAGCCAGAATATAGCTGCCGATTATATAGGGCTATGACATCACAGGGGTGACTGGCTGCTGATAGGCTGCATCCTGCATGTGATTCAGGGTCATCCTGCCTACTCATGTTCCCGCCTTCCCAGGATTCCTTGCCCCATGTCCTCACATGTGGATCTGCCATTTAAGATGCCCTGGAGCCTGGACCGCACTAAATGGAGTTTAATGAAGTGATTTTTCATGAAATTCGAGCCGATTCGCTCATCTCTAGTCCCGATAAAAACTACACATCATCTACATCTAAACTACAGATCATACATCCCTATATGCAGAAAAATAAAAAAGTTATAGGGGTCAGAAGTGGACAATTTTAAGCATACTTATTTTCGTACAAAAAGTTAGAATTTTTTTAAAGTAGTAAAATAAAACAAAACCAAACCTATATAAATTGGGTATCATTTTAACCCCTTAAGGACGCAGGACGTAAATGTACGTCCTGGTGCGATGGTACTTAACGCACCAGGACGTACATTTACGTCCTAAGCATAACCTCGGGCATTGGAGCGATGCCCGTGTCATGCGCGGCTGATCCCGGCTGCTGATCGCAGCCAGGGACCCGCCGGCAATGGCCGACGCCCGCAATCTCGCGGGCGTCCGCCATTAACCCCTCAGGTGCCGGGATCAATACAGATCCCGGCATCTGCGGCAGTGCGCGATTTGAATGAATGATCGGATCGCCCGCAGCGCTGCTGTGGGGATCCGATCATTCATAACGCCGCATGGAGGTCCCCTCTCCTTCCTCCGTGCGGCTCCCGGCGTCTCCTGCTCTGGTCTGTGATCGAGCAGACCAGAGCAGGAGATGAACGATAATACTGATCTGTTCTATGTCCTATACATAGAACAGATCAGTATTAGCAATCATGGTATTGCTATGAATAGTCCCCTATGGGGACTGTTCAAGTGTAAAAAAAAAAAAGTAAAAAAATGTAAAAGTAAAAGTAAAAAAAAAGTGAAAAATCCCCTCCCACAATAAAAAAGTAAAACGTCCATTTTTTCCTATTTTACCCCCAAAAAGCGCAAAATGTTTTTTTATAGACACATTTATTATTGCCACGTGCGTAAATGTCCAAACTATTAAAATAAAATGTTAATGATCCCGTAAAGTTAACGGCGTGAACGAAAAAAAAAAAAGTCCAAAATTCCTACTTTTTTAATACATTTTATTAAAAAAAAATTATAAAAAATGTATTAAAATTTTTTTATATGCAAATGTGGTATTAAAAAAATTACAGATCATGGCGCAAAAAATGAGCCCCCATACCGCCGCTTATACGGAAAAATAAAAAAGTTATAGGTCATCAAAATAAAGGGATTATAAACGTACTAATTTGGTTAAAAAGTTTGTGATTTTTTTTAAGCGCAACAATAATATAAAAGTATGTAATAATGGGTATCATTTTAATAGTATTGACCCTCAGAATAAAGAACACACGTCATTTTTACCATAAATTGTACGGCGTGAAAACGAAACCTTCCAAAATTAGCAAAATTGCGTTTTTCGTTTTAATTTCCCCACAAAAATAGTGTTTTTTGGTTGTGCCATACATTTTATGATATAATGAGTTATGTCATTACAAAGGACAACTGGTCGCGCAAAAAACAAGCCCTCATACTAGTCTGTGGATGAAAATATAAAAGAGTTATGATTTTTAGAAGGCGAGGAGGAAAAAATGAAAACGTAAATATTAAATTGTCTGAGTCCTTAAGGCCAAAATGGGCTGAGTCCTTAAGGGGTTAATCATATGGACCTACAAAGTAATGATAATGGCCCTTATTTACTAGGAGTGGAGTATAGGTTTCTTTGTGGGTTTTAATTCCCTACAATTTTTTTCCACAGAAATTTACTAAGCTTTCCCTACATTTTCCACTTTCCCTAAACTTTTTTTTTTTTTTTTTTTTTTTTCACATGCTCTGATCTGTAGAGTTTTCCTCGACTCAAATCCACCACATTTTCTGTGGAAACATTAGTAAATATGTTGGGTTTTTGTGGAAATATAGGGAACATGTCCCTTTTTCAGAGACCACGTCCCCTTTCCCCCGGAACCACACCGCTTTTTCGGTTTTTCTTAGCAAAATGGAGAGTTAATCAGGGTTTTTTCAATTCTGGTGCAAAATCTGGCGCAGACAGAATTTCTGGCGCAATGCGACAGAATCTGACGCACAACCCAACAAAATATGTTGGGTTTGCAATAGTAAATGAGGGCCATTGTGTTATTTTTAACGAAACGGGCACTAGGTAGAAACGGAAGCCGCCAAAAGTTGCAAAATTGTGTTTTTTTTTTTTTTTCTTGCCCTACAAATAATTTTTTTATTTGTTTCACTGCACATTTGGAGGTAAAATGACTGATTTCATTGCAAAGAACAAATGGTGGCTTTAAAAACAAGCCCTCATACTGGTCTTTAGATGAAAAAATAAAAGAGTTATGTCTATCAGAAGACAAGGAGGAAAAAACTAAATCTCAAAAAAAATAAAGTGTCCCAGTCCTAAAAGGGTTATATTCTAAGGCTATGTTCACATAGCATTTTTTCCTGGCATGTTTTGGCATAAAAAAAAAATCCTGACTTCATGTAAAATTTATTTAGATTTTTTATGACTATTTTTTCCCCTATTCAGCACACAATCTTCTCCTCCGCTCTCCCCATTCCATCTCCCTGCCCCCACATTTACTATTTTCCACACAGTTGGTCCAGCAGCAGGATGTTAATGGTATATTCACAGGTACAGTATTCTGCGCAGATTTGATGCACAGGATTTTCTGCTTCAGATTTCAATGTAAACTGAATGACTGAACACAGCTTGAAATCCTGTGCATCAAATCTGCGCAGAATACTGTACGTGAATAAACCCTAAAAACTCCCTAGCAATCTCCGCAGCCCGAGAGTAACTTGATCAGGAGATGTACTGGAACGTCAACATCATCTTTTTTGACCGATTTCCGGAGTATTTTCGAGCTGCAGAAATTGT
Organism: Hyla sarda; assembly: GCF_029499605.1. Lineage (NCBI taxonomy): Eukaryota > Metazoa > Chordata > Amphibia > Anura > Hylidae > Hyla > Hyla sarda. The sequence goes on from NC_079198.1 coordinate 87,726,729, forward strand.
AATATTGGGGATTTTCAGGGCATCACATTCCAAAACTTTTCATATGTAGTATATCTTGGCAAAACATTAACCTTTCTAATGTACTTTATAAAAAAATTTCCTTTTTATAAAAATCATGGCTTATAAAATCATGGCTTTGTCCAAGCTGAAACATAGGCATGGACAAAGTCCAATAAGTGAGGATGGGCTAGTACTCCTCTATGCTCACTCCTGTCTGATAGGACAGGAGAGAGCACAGAGGAGTACAATCAGACAGGAGAGAGAACAGATGAGTACTATTATACAGGAGAGGGCACAGAGGAGTGCCATCAGACAGGAGAGAGCACAGAGGAGTACTATCAGTACTATCAGACAGGAGAGAGCACAGAGGAGTCCTATCAAACAAGAGAGAGCAAAGAGGAGTACTATCAGATAGGAGAGAGCACAAGAGCACAGAGGAGTATTATCAGACAGGAGAGGGCACAGAGGAGTCCTATCAGACAGGAGAGAGCACAGATGAGTACTATCAAACAGGAGAGAGCACAGAGGAGTCCTATCAGACAAGAGAGAGAACAGAGAAGTACTATCAGACAAGAGAGAGCACAGAGGAGTCCTATCAGACAGGAGAGGGCACAGAGGAGTACTATGAGACAAGAGAGAACACAGAGGAGTACTATGAGACAGGAGAGAGCACAGATGAGTCCTATCAGACAAGAGAGAGAACAGATGAATGCTATCTGACAGAAGAGGGCACAGAGGAGTATTCTGAGATAGGAGAGAGCACAGAGGAGTACTATAAGGCAGAAGAGAGAAAAGAGGAGTACTATCAGACAGGAGAGAGCACAGAGGAGTAATATTAGACAGGAGAGAGCACAGAGGAGTCCTATCAGACAGGAGAGAGCACAGAGGATTCCTATCAGACAGGAGAGAGAACAGAAGAGTTTTATTGGACAGGAGAGGGCACAGAGGAGTACTATCAGACAGGAGAGAACACAGAGGAGTACTATCAGACAGGAGAGAACACAGAGGAATACTATCAGACAGGAGAGAGAACAGAGGAGTACTGTCAGACAGGAGAGAGAACAGAGGAGTACTGTCAGATAGGAGAAAGCACAGAGGAGTACTATCAGACAGGAGAAAGCACAGATGAGTGCTATCAGACAGGAGAGAGCACAGAGGAGTACTATCAGACAGGAGAGAACACAGAGGAATACTATCAGACAGGAGAGAGAACAGAAGAGTACTATCGGACAGGAGAGGGCACAGAGGAGTACTATCAGACAGGAGGGAACACAGAGAAATACTATCAGACAGGAAAGAGAACAGAGGAGTACTGTCAGATAGGAGAAAGAACAGAGGAGTACTGTCAGATAGGAGAAAGCACAGAGGAGTACTATCAGACAGGAGAAAGCACAGAGGAGTGCTATCAGACAGGATAGAGCACAGAGGAGTGATATCAGACAGGAGAGAGCACAGAGGAGTACTATCAGACAGGAGAGAGCACAGAGGAGTACTATCAGACAGGAGAGAGCACAGAGGAGTATTATGAGACAGGAGAGAGCACATAGGAGTACTATCAGACAGGAGAGAGAACAGAGGAGTATAATCAGACAGGAGAAAGCACAGAAGAGTACTATCAGACAGGAGAGAGCACAGAGGAGTATAATCAGACAGGAGAAAGCACAGAAGAGTACTATCAGACAGGAGAAAGCATAGAGGAGTACTGGCAGACAGGAAAAAAATAGAGGAGTACTAGCAGACAGGAGAGAGCACAGATGAGTGCTATCAGACAGGAGAGAACACAGAGGAGTGCTATCAGACAGGAGAGAGCATAGAGGAGTACTATCAGACAGAAGAGAGCACAGAGGAGTCCTAATCCACCATCACTTACTGGACTTTGTCCATGCCTGTGCTTCAGCTTGGTCAAAGCCATGTTTTTATAAGCCATGCTTTCTATAAAAAGGAAATACATTTTTCTTAAGAAGTATATATGAAGGGCTAATGTTTTGCCAAGATGTACAACATATAAAATGTTTTTGCATCTGACTGTTCCCAACTCTTCTATATTTTTATTTGACATATAAGAAGCATGTGTACCAAGTTTATTATAAATATCTCTAGCTGTTCACAAGTTTTGCTGGAACATACATATACATGTTTATTTATACACATAAATTTAGTGTTATAGTTCTGGACAATTTTTTATTCAATTTTTTTCAGGGGGGTAGAAAACTTTTATGCCGGTGTACCCCTTTAAGGGGTTAAGGGGTGGGCGGGGGGGGGGGGGGGTACAGAGTTTTCTATCCCCCTGGAAAACATTGAAAAAAATTGTCCAGAACTGGCACATAAACAGATTTGTAAATTACTTATATTCAGAAAATCTTACTCCTTCCTGTACTTGTTAGCTGCTAAATACTACAGGGGAAATTATTTTCTTTTTGGAACACAGTGCTCTCTGCTGACATCTCTGTCCATTTTTGGAACTGTCTAGAGCAGCATATGCTCTTAAAACGGACAGAGGTGTCACGTGTCAGCAGAGAGCACTGTGGTCATGATGTCAGCAGAGAGCTCTGTGTTTAAAAAAGAAAAATATCCTCTGTAGTATTCAGCAGCTAATAAGCACTGAAAGGATTAAGATTTTTTAATAGAAGTAATTTACAAATCTTTTAGCTTTCTGGCACCAATTGAAAAAAAAAAAAAAAAAAAAAGTACCGAAGTACCCCTTTAACCCCTCAACCCCTTAAGGACCAGGGATTTTTCCGTTTTTGCACTTTCCCTTTTTCCTCCTTACCTTAAAAAAATCATAACTCTTTCAATGTTGCACCTAACCATCCATATGATGGCTTATTTTTTGCGCCACCAATTCTACTTTGTAATGACATCAGTCATTTTACCCAAGAATCTACGGGGAAATGGGAAAAAATCATTGTGAGACAAAATTGAAAAAAAAAAAAAAAACGCCATTTTGTAACTTTTGGGGGCTTCTGTTTATACGCAGTACTTTTTTCGGTAAAATTGACACATTCTCTTTATTCTGTAAAAATAAATAAATAAAACTTTTATAGGTTTGATTTTGTCGTACTTTTGAAAAAAATCATAACTACATGCAGGAAACTTTATATGTTTAAAATTTTCATCTTCTGACCCCTATAACTTTTTTATTTCTCCGCATATGGGGCGGTATGAGGGCTCATTTTTTGCGCCGTGATCTGAAGTTTTTAACGGTACCATTTTTGTATTGATCGGACTTTTTATTCATTTTTACATGATATAAAAACTGACCTTGTGTCTAACAGCTGTTCGGGATGCCGAGATTTCGTCATGGACATCCCGTACAGCCCCCTGAGCTAACCGGCAGTGATTTACTTTCACTTTAGCCGCGGCGTTCAACTTTAAACGCCACTTCTAAAGGGTTAATAGCGCGCTGCACCGCGATCATTGCTGCGCGCTAATAGCCACGGGTCCCGCCCGTTGTTAGAGGCAGGGCCCCCACATTATAGAACGGGAAAGGACTCAGGACGTACCTGTACGTCCTTGGTCCTTAAGGGGTTAAGGACCCGTACGTCATGAAACCGCTCCCGTTCAATAACGCGGGGCCATGGCGTGGCCCCGCATCATAGCAGGTCGTGCCCAGCCTTTAACAACGGCTGGGACACATGGCTAACAGCGCGCAGAACTGATCGCGGTGCCGCGCGCTATTAACTCTTTAGACGCAGCGTTTAAAGTTGAACGCTGCGTCTAAAGTGAAAGTAAAACCATGCCGGTTAGCTCAGGGAGCTGTTCATAATCGCTGTGGTGAAATTGCGGCATCCCAAACAGCTTACAAGATTGCCGAAGGATCCCTACCTGCCTCCATGCTGTCCGATCGCTGAATGACTGTTCAGTGCCTGAGATCCAGGCATGAGCAGTCAAGCGGCAGAATCATCGATCAGTGGTTTCTTATGAGAAACCAATGATCAATGGAAAAGATCATTGTGTGCAGTGTTATAGGTCCCTATGAGAACTATAACACTGCAAAAAAAGTGAAAAAAAAGTGAATAAAGATCATTTAACCCCTCCCCTAATAAAAGTTTGAATCACCCCCCTTTTCCCATAAAAAAAAACTGTGTAAATAAAAATAAACATATGTGGTATCAACACGTGCGGAAATGTCCAAATTATAAATATATATCCTTAATTAAACCACACAGTCAATGGCGTACGCGCAAAAGAATTCCAAAGTCCAAAATATTGCATTTTTGGTCACTTTTTATATCATGAAAAAATTATCAATAAGTCCTATCAAGGCAAAAATGGTACCGCTAAAAACATCAGATCACGGCGCAAAAAATGAGGCAACATACCGCCCCATGTGTGGAAAAAGAAAAAAGCTATAGGGGTCAGAAGATTTTAAACATATAAATTTTCCTGCATGTAGTTATGATTTTTTCCAGAGGTATGACAAAATCAAACCTACATAAGTAGGGTATCATTTTAATCGTATGGACCTACAGAGTAAAGAGAAGGTGTCATTTTTACCGAAAAAATTACTGTGTAGAAACGGAAGCCCCCAAAAGTTACAAAATGGCGTTTTGTTTTTTTTTCAATTTTGTCTCACAATGACTTTTTTTTTATATTTCTTTTATGGTGATCACTGTGTGGTAAAAGTGATGTTATATTTATTCTGTGGGTTGGTACGATTATGATAACAGTGTATTTTTGGTCACTTTTTATATCATGAAAAAAAGAATAAAAAGCGATCAAAAAGTCCAATCAATACAAAAATGATACAGATAAAAACTTCAGAACACAGCGCAAAAAATTAGCTCTTGTAGTTATGATTTTTTTCGGAAGTACGACAAAATCCAACCTATAAAATTAGGGTATCATTTTAACCGTATGGACCTACAGAATAAAGATAAGGTGTTATTTTTACGAAAAATGCACTTTGTAGAAACGGAAGCCCCCAAAAGTTACAAAATGACATTTTTTCTTCAATTTTGTCGCACAAGTAATTTTTTTTCCGCTTTGCCGTGGATTTTTGGGTAAAATGACTAATGTCACTGCAAATTAGAATTGGTGGCGCTAAAAATAAGCCATCATATGGAATTTTATGTGCAAAATTGAAAGGGTTATGATTTTTAGAAGGTGGTGAGGAAAAAATGAACATGCAAAAACGGAAAAACGATGCGTCCTTAAGGGGTTAAAAATCACCGCCTGCACGCTCGCGGCGCCGTGATCGGGAATGGACGTATGTATACGTCCATTTTCGTTAAGCCACATGACAAATGGACGCATATATATGTCCAATTGCGGCAAGGGGTTAATGTTTTAATCATAGTAATATACCTAGATAACATTTATTTTTCAGCCTAGCTGTAATCCCTTTGTTTTCTCTTAAAATTAGTGGAGATGAATCGGTTTGTTGTATTATCCAATTAATTAATAACATCTAGTTTTTTTTTTTTTCTTTAAACAACTTAATTACATTTCTCCTCCAAGGTCTATTTAATAGCTTTTTGTGGATAATAACAATCTTAGTTATTTACAGTTTCATAATAAAACACCCTTTTTTTTCTCTTTAATGTTTTGTTTATATAACATTAAAAACACCTCCTGCCAAATATTGTGCAGGTCCCCCTCATACTTCCAGAACTACTTTGAACTGTTGAAGCATTGTGTATAGAGATGAGCGAATCGAAGTTGACGAACCCGAATTTGTTGCGAATTTCATGAAAAATTCGATTTGCAACGAATATGAATATTGCCACGATTCTATTGCGCGAATCGCTTCATTAAACTCCATTTTTCAGCGTTCCAGGCTATTGGAGACCTAAGATGGCGGATCCACATGTAAGTACATGGGGCAGGGGATTATGGGAGCGCGGGAAACAGCGGCGGGAATGAAGGTAGGCGGGCTGACACTGAATCACATGTGAGATACAGCCTATCAGTGTTCACTGATCCCTGTGATGTAACAGCCCTATATAATCGGTGGCAATCTTCCCTCTGGTCATTTCTCCTATGCACGAGATAGGAAAAGGAAGTGACTGCACGTCTGTGTGCTGATCGCATACAACGGCGTTATACAGCATGCGACCACTACGAGTAGCGGTGACATCAGCATTAGGGAAAGACACAGGGCACAGTGTTTCTGCTGTTCTGACCAAGACCGATTCTAGCAAAACCTGGTATTCTCCTTACTCAATATAGCAGGCATAGAGGTGCTGCATAGCAGTCACCTGCGTCACAGATCTCACAGCTGTTTTACCTGTATGGAGCATCTAATCTCCTCGTTTTTCAGCCCAATTAAATTTTTTCTGTTGCTCCACAAATCTGATTCTCACAATTGTGTGACAGAGTGCAATTTAGGGTTTAATCCCTGTAAAAAAAAATCTGTGGTGCTGCCCAGTTGGGTCCTGCTGCTGTTCAGAAATAAGTCATATTAATGTGGACTTTAGTGCTTTTTTACCATTTTTCACCTGTTACTCTGTCTCTGAGCTAAATTCAGTGTTATACCACACGTTATACACCTGCCGGTGTATGAAAGAAAAAAAAAGTATTTCCTGCGTACAAATACGCTTAACAGTGCCCTTATCATTGCAAAGGGCCTACATACAAGCAAATAGCGTACCATATACCACCTTTTTTTCTGTCTTTGTGCTAAATTAAGTGTTATACCACACGTTATACGCCTGCCGATTTATTAAAGAAAAAAAAGTTTTTCCTGCGTACAAATACGCTTAACAGTGCCCTTATCATTGCAAAGGGCCTACATACAAGCAAATAGCGTACCATATACCACCTTTTTTTCTGTCTCTGTGCTAAATTCAGTGTTATACCACACGTTATACACCTGCCGGTGTATTAAAGAAAAAAAAAAAAAAGGTTTTCCTGCGTACAAATACGCTTAACAGTGGCCTTATCATTGGCCTCCACTGCACGTCCAAATATCGGTGGCCCTTCATCGTACCACGTGTGTAGGGCACAGCGGTGTCAAGCCGTCCTTCACATGGTTTGCCTTGGCGAACGGAGTCACACAGGGGAGGGACTGCTAAAGTTCATTAAGGAAGAAATCCGAGTGTGGCTTACTCCACGAAATCTGGAAATGGGAACCATGGTGGCCGACAATGGGAAGAACATTGTGGCCGCGCTGTGACAAGGAAGTGTGAACCATTCGCCCTGCTTGGCACACGTGTTGAATCTGGTTGTCAAGAAGTTCATCAAGTCTTCACCACATTTTCAAGACATCCTGACAATGGCAAGGAAACTGTGCATGCACTTCAGCCACTCGTATACCGTCAAGCACACTTTGCTTGAGCTGCAGCGTCAGAACGGTATCCCACAACATAGTCTCATTTGTGACGTTGCCACACGTTAGAATTCCACCCTCCATATGTTGGACAGACTATACGAACAAAGAAAAGCCATCACCGATTTTTTGATGATCCAAACAGATAGGAGTACTCCCCTGTGGAACTTCAATGTGAACGAGTCGCAGCTCATATGTTGACACCTGCCGTTTGCTGAGGCCCTATGAGGAAGCCACATTTTTTGTTCGTCGCTCGAATTACGCCATGAACGACGTAATTCCACTCCTACATTTACTCCCAAAAATTATTGAAAACATGGCTGGTCACGGCAATGGAGGCGTTGCGCCTACATCAGAAGTCTACATGAGTCCTGTGGGGGATGAACTGGAGGAGGATGATGAGGGGCAGAGCGGAGCACAGTTTACGGTGGATGTGATGGCCAGTGTTTCTGGTCATTGGACAGGAGAGGAGGAGCAGGAGCAGCCAGAGGAGCTGAAGGGTTATTACGAGGGAGGCGAGACAGAGGACCCAGACACACCGTGGCAGTATGCAGTGGAGATGGAGGCAGGTAGTCACTGTCACAAATGGCACGATGCATGCTGAGTTGCTTGCGTAGTGACCTCTGAATTGTCAAAATTCGTCAGCGCGATGACTTCTGGATCTCCACCTTATTATACCCTTGCTACCGGCTCAGAATAGTGGCCTTTTTTACACCCACTGAGAGGACAAACTGACCTACTTCAGGGAGCTTCTACGTAGTCGATTGGCCGATGCCTATCGGCCACATGGTCCATCCACTCGCAGGTCTGACTCGGGGGGCCCTCTGCGCTCACCTTCCACTGCCACGGCAGCTGGAGAGGGGAGGGGTGGCAGGAGCAGTACCGGCTCGATCAGCAGCAGCCTGAGTCTACAGTCGCTGATGAGTAGCTTCCTTCATAGTGAAGCTACTCATCAGCAGCAGGTGGACATGGAGCAGGACCTGAACCAGCAGGTGGTGGCTTACCTCGACATGACCCTGCCAACAACCGTTGAAGATCTGCTGGACTTCTGGGCAGCCAAACTCGATTAATGGCCGCAACTAGCGGAGTTTGCCCTGGAAAAGCCGTCCTGCCCGGCCAGTAGTGTGCCCTCAGAGCGGGTGTTTAGTGCGGCTGGGGCCATAGTCACCCCAAGGCGAACGCGTGTGTCCAATAAAAATGTGGAGAGACTGACGTTTGTCAAGATGAATCAGGGATGGATCGTCCTGGATTTCAAGCCACCAATGACAGATGGGTCTGAGTAGATTGACCATGCTCCTACAACAAAATTTTCTCTATTATGGTTGGTTATGAAACCCTCTGGGGCAGACCTGGGCATTGTACGGCCCACTTGCCACATACGGCCCTTTGATTGGCTCTGACCGGCCCGCGCTCATTGGGGGACAACTATGCTGCCTAATCTGGGGGACAACTATGCTCTTAATCTGGGGGACAACTATGCTCCTAATCTGGGGGACATCTATGCTGCCTAATCTGGGTGACATCTATGCTGCCTAATCTGGGTGACATCTATGCTGCCTAATCTGGGTGACATCTATGCTGCCTAATCTGGGGGACATCTATGCTGCCTAATCTGGGGGACAACTAAGATCCTAATCTGGGGGACATCTATGCTGCCTAATCAGGGGGACATCTATGCTACCTAATCTGGGGGACAACTATGCTCCTAATCTGGGGGACAACTAAACTCCTGATCTGGGGGACATGTATGCTGCCTAATCTAGGTGACATCTATGCAGCCTAATCTGGGGAACAACTATGCTCATTATCTGGGGGACAACTATGCTCCTAACCTGGGGGACATCTATGCTGCCTAATCTGGGGGACAACTATGCTCCTAATCTGGGGGACATCTATGCTGCCTATTTTGGGTGACATCTATGCTGCCTAATCTGGAGGACAACTAAACTCCTAATCTGGGGGACATCTATGCTGCCTAATCTGGGGGACATCTATGCTGCCTAATCTGGGGGACAACTAAGCTCCTAATCTGGGGGACATCTATGTTGCCTAATCTGGGGGACATATATGCTGCCTAATCTGGGGGACAACTATGCTCCTAATCTGGGGAACAACTAAGCTTCTAATCTGGGGGACATGTATGCTGCCTAATCTGGGTGACATCTATGCTGCCTAATCTGGGGGACAACTATGCTCCTAATCTGGGGGACATCTATGCTGCCTAATCTGCGTGACATGTATGCTGCCTAATCTGGGGGACAACTATGCTCCTAATATGGGGAAAACTGTTGCTTCTGGCCTTGGGCCTTTAATTTTTTTAAGTTTAGCAGTAGCTAAATACATGCTTAATGCAAATGTCAACATTAAGGACCGTTTTTTTTTTTCCGTTTTTGCATTTTCGTTTTTTGCTCCTTGCCTTTAAAAAATCATAACTCTTTCAATTTTGCACCTAAAAATCCATATGATTGCTTATTTTTTGCACCACCAATTTTACTTTGTAACAACGTCAGTCATTTTGCACAAAAATCTACGGTGAAACGGAAAAAAAAATCATTGTGCGACAAAATTGAAAAAAAAAAACCCCGTTTTGTAACTTTTGGGGGCTTCCGTTTCTATGTAGTACATTTTTCGGTAAAAATGACACCTTATCTTCATTCTGTAGGTCCATACGATTAAAATGATACCCTACTTATATAGGTTTGATTTTGTCGTACTTCTGGAAAAAATTATAACTACATGCAGGAAAATTTATACGTTTAAAATTGTCATCTTCTGACCCCTATAACTTTTTTATTTTTCGTGTATGGGGAAGTATGAGGGCTCATTTTTTGCACCGTGATCTGAAGTTTTTAACGGTACCATTTTTGCATTGATATGACTTATTGATTGCTTTTTATTCATTTTTAAATGATATAAAAAGTGACCAAAAATGCACTATTTTGGACTTTGGAATTTTTTTGCTGTCATTCGGCGATCGGACTGCGAGGAGGCAGGTAGGGGCCCTCCCGCTGTCCTGTAAGCTGTTCGGGATGCCGCGATTTCGCCGCGGCTATCCCGAGCAGCCCACTGAGTTAACCGGCATGGTTTCACTTCCGCTTTCCTTGGTCCTTAAGGGGTTAAATGTAAGGGGTTATGAAACCCTCTTGGGTACTGTGAATGACTGCTCCAGACTCATTCTGTGTCTTTCAGGGTCAACTTACCTCCCTGGAGCCTCAGGCCTTGGGCCTATAATTTTTTGAAGTTTAGCAGTAGCTAAATACATGCTTAATGCAAATGTCAACATTGATCTTTAAATGTAAGGGGTTATGAAACCCTCTTGGGTACTGCGAATGACTGCTCCTTTCTCATTCTGTGTCTTTCAGGGTATACTTGCCTCCCTGATGCCTCAGGCCTTGGGCCTTCATTTTTTGGATGTTTAGCAGTCGCTAAATACATGCCTATTGCTAATTTTAAAAATGATTGTTACATTCTCGGTGCTCTGCAAGGGCCTTCTCCTACCCCTCCGTTGCCGATCCGAGGACCTCACTAAACCGTCCAATCGGTAGTAGCGACGGGCGGTGTGAACGGTGTGACCCGCACTTACTGGGAATTAATCGTTGATGGCAAATAATTGCAATCCAAGATCCCTAAAACTAATTGGTTTCAGTGAGTTACACGCTGTCCTTGAAAAATAGAGACACGCCAATGCGTTCAGTGGAGCGCTAGTGCGGCCAGGACATCTGAGGGCGTAACACTGCTTCAGCATCATTTTTGGTGAAAATTATGTTTTTCTGTTTATTTTATCAAAACTTTTTTTTTTTTAAATGTATATTAAAAATAAATTTAACAATAAAAAAAATCAAAGTACATTCAATAATACACAGAGTCATTACATATTAAAAAGACCAGGTTACAATATGATAACATAGATCCATAGATCCATAGACAGGTCGGCTTTGGGAGTATGCAGGGAAGACCAGCATTATAGAGTCTTGACAAATTTTCGATATGCACTTGTTACACAAGGGCACAAATTCTTTTTTAGCAATTTTGATAAAATTGTTGTTTTCTGGGGGTGATTGTGAAGCCCTGGTGTGTAATCGTGTATCAACCTACTCCAGGCTATGGCTTTCAGGCAATCTATGGGTTACTGATGCAGCAGAGGTGGGGCCTGGGTCTTGTAATTTCAATTTTTTAACAAATTTTCAAACATAGAGTCTTTGGAAATTTTGTTTATTTGTTTGTTCTTACACAAAGGTATTTTGTTAGCCAATTTCAGAAGATTTTGTGGTTTTCTGGGGGGGGGGACTGTGAAGCCCTGGTGTGTACCCGTGCATCAGCCAGGGTGTGTCCCTCAGGCAATATATGGGTTACTGATGCTGCAGAGGTGGGGCCTGGGTCAGGGAATTTCAAATTTTCTCAAAGGTAGCACCCGCTATACAAAATGTTTTTCATACCCCTGACCGCCCATTTCTGGTTTTGTTACCTTTGTTTAAGAACAAATGCATATCGAAAATTCTCGAAAACTCTGTCATTTTTTCAAAATTTCAAATCAAAAAAGCAATAGAATCAGGAGCGACAGAAGGTGGGTTTGACACACAGCTCCATTTGGCTGATATGGTGGAGCCTTGCCTGGATGAAGGAGGGAGCGGATGGCCACTGGGTGATGCAGCAGGCTGGACCACTACATAGGAGCCACGGTTCTCCCAGGCCGCTTTATGGTGGCGAAGCACGTGTAACACAGGGTCGTGGTGCCCACATTGGGACCCTGGACACGCTTCACCTTCTGCCGACATATCTTTCATGTGGCTACGTTTAAGGACAAATGCTGCGTTTTACACTTATCCCCTATCCACAGGATAGGGGATAAGTGTTTGATCGCGGGGGGCCCCAGCGGTAGGCAGCCCCGGAAAGGTAGGCTGCCACGAAGCAGGTGGTCTCCCCCGGGCACGTTTGGCTCCTGAATTTCCCACACCTGTAAGTGAAAGATATACACACGCAAAATGTCTCATATTGTGTTGTTTTTTGGAGTGGATTGTGAAGCCCGGGTGTGTACTCGTGCATCAGTCAACTCCAGTCTGTGTCCATTAGGCAATATATGGGTTACTGATGCAGCTGAGGTGGGACCTGGGTCTAGGAATTTCAATAAAAAAAATTTTGTTGATTTTGGGGCGGATAGTGAAGCCCTGTGTGTACTGGTGCATCAGCCAACTCCAGGCTGTGTCCTTCAGACAATAAATGGGTTACTGATGCCGCTGTGGTGGGGCTGGGTCTGTGAATTTAAATTTTTTTTGTATAGTGGGTGCTACCTATGAGAAATCTTTGTCAAAAACTTCTCATATTGTGTTGTTTTTTTTGGGGAGGGGGGGGATTGTGAAGCCCTGGTGTGTAGTGTACTAGTGCATCAGCCAACTCCACGCTGTGTCATTCAGCCACTAAATGGTCACCTCTTGCTGCCAACATGTCCACGCTGTGTCATTCAGCCACTATATGGTGTCCTCATGCTGCCAACACCTCCACGCTGTGCCATTCAGCCACTATATGGTGTCCTCATGCTGCCAACACCTCCACGCTGTGCCATTCAGCCACAATATGGTGTCCTCATGCTGCCAACACCTCCACGCTGTGCCATTCAGCCACTATATGGTGTCCTCATGCTGCCAACACCTCCACGCTGTGTCATTCATCCTCTATATGGTGTCCTCATGCTGCCAACACCTCCACACTATGTCATTCAGTCACTATATGGTCTCCTGACACTGATGCCACCACCAAGCTCTGTCATTGTGCTGCTGTGCGGCAGTGATTCTAAGAGCGATGCCGTAATCTGCATGCTATTCTGAATAACAGTATTATTTCACTACCCCAGCACACTCCATATGCAATTTAAGACACAGCAAAGTGTTCTATACCCCTATAGTGGCTGTATGTAGGCTAGAAATAGCCTTTTTTTTATATCGATTCACCACGAACAAATTCGGATCGAAACAAACTTTTCGGGAAAATTCGGCGAATCGGCCAAATCGAATTTTTGAAAAGTTCGCTCATGTCTAATTGTGTACTCCAGTAAACAAAAACTTTTTTTTTTCAAATCCACTGATGCCAGAAAGGTAAACAGATTTGTAAATTACTTCTGTTAAAAAGTCTTAATCCTTCCAGTACTTATCAGCTGTTGTATACTACAGTGGCTGTTGTATGGTTCTTTTCTGTCTGATCACAGTGCTCTCTGCTTACACTCTTTTTTATTATAAAAGTACAAAACTTATACAAGAACACAAAACAAGCTCAACCAGCTATAACATAAATAAGAAATACACTAGTACAAAAGCACAAAAACAGAACTCTGCCTAACCGGCAGGCCCAGCTTTACAAAAACCTAAAATATACCAACCCACCTAACCGAACCAAACAACACACTCACACGCATACCAAAAATGAACATAAAAATAGCACATCTTGGCTTATCAAAATATAAAAATAAAATTTAGCACTACCTTGCTACACCTCAAAACCATCCATACTCGGAAAACACAAGAAAACAAAACAGAAAATATAACAAGCACACCAATGAAAAAGCACAACTTGGCTTAGCAAAATATAAACATAAACATAAAATTTAACTTACCTGGCTACAAAAAAAAAAAAAAAAAAAAACACACTAGACCGAATAAACTGAAATAAACCAAATAAACCACATATCAACACAATAACTGGTCTGACTGCCATAACTACTGAAATGCTATATAATATAAAAAACAAAATAAAGATAATATACATACAAAATCACATGAACATAATATATAAATAAAATATAGTATTTAACTAAAAATAGATATATACACTATAGAAAACACCTACAAAATCAATAGAAAACCCTACTAAAATCCCTACACTAAAACTGTCCCCTCACCCACACCACCCCTCCTGCACATGGGTCAGAGTCCATACCGTTCGTACAGTTCACAAAGTCCAGTCCTTCACTGACCCATGTCAGGTCCCCCAAAGATGAAAAACACCACCACCCACAAACACACCCTCCACACCTAGCACTCCTCCCAACCAACTTATACACAAACTTATACACAAACTCATACACACTTAACCACAACGCACTTTAGGCCCAAGTTCGGTCGCCTGTAAGCCCTTCATACCATATCAGCTTAAAAACAAAACAAAAAGCTAGCGTGCACATACATTAGCCCACCACCAGGAAGAAGGATGGCAGACTCGATACATTGGAAATAATTTTACACTCTTTCCCTAACTCCCTCTACAATTCGCCCTAATTCTATCCCTCCATTAAAACTTAACCTGTTCTCATCCTTCCTCTATCCCTATAACACTGTCCCTTTCCAAAATAAATGCACTCTACCCAAAAGGTCTAGTACCTAGGGCACATCAAAAGAAAAGCCTCTCCATAGGAGAGAAGCCCTACTGGTACCTAACCTGCCATACTCAGAAGACCTGATCTTCCCGAGGTCACCGGTGATATTCCTACAGACCGCCACCTCGGAGAGGATTTTTTGTTGGGTCGACACTAAACACCATGCGTTCCACGTGTAGTACCTAACCACTAAGCTAACTAAGAATAAAGTGCCCCGATCTCGGCCACCCAAGTTCCTAAATAAGCCCACTCCGGGTAGATAAGGCCGGCAAGTTGACTCCAGCCAATGGAAGCACCAACCCGGTTGTAAACCCCTATATTAAAGGGACAATGAAGCAGGAAGTGGTCCATGCTTTCCAGCGTGTCCCCGCACTCTTCTCTGGGACATCCCCGGTCATCAGAGTTCCTGTACATCAGGTTGTCCCTTACATATAGCTTCCCCTGAAAGCAGCGCCAGGCATAGTCCCAAAACTTCTGGGGGATCCGTTTCATGTTCAAAAGATACAACCCCACCCTCAGATCCCGAACTGGTCAGTCCCTGAGCGCCAGAGGCTTCTGGAAGTGGGTCAACTCAACCCGTTTGTCAAGGAACTGCCTTGACTAGGTCCTGATCTCCCACACTCCCAGACCCCACCGACTTATCGCCTTCAGAGTCGGGGTAGCGTAAACCGGAAGATATCCATGGGGCGTACGGAGGTCATTCACTTGTCCTCCTGTCTCTCATTCCTGGAAGAAAGGCCAAAACCATTCCCTGCAGGAGAGTACACACGGAGGTGCCCTCTCTGACCAGAGGTTTGAGATGTTGGCTTTCAAGAAGGTGTTCGTTAAGAACACCACCGGGTTTACCATAGATAAAGCCCCTAGTCTCCTCGTGTGGTACGTAACCTCCCTCTTGACTAGGTTCATCCTGTTCCCCCATAACATCTGGAAAAACAGGCTGTAGATCCTAGTGTAGTAAGCCTCTGGCAAGATACATACACTGCCCAGATAGATAAACAAGGGGAGCAGGTACAATTTGATAAGGTGTACCCTTTCCCTGAGGGTCAAAGACCAACCCTTCCACTGGTCCACCCTCTGAGCGGCATCCTGGAGCTTACCATCCCAGTTTTTGGTGGGATAATCATCCTGGCCGAATGTGATGCCTAAGACTTTTGCTGATTCTTGGGGTCCTGGAAGGGTGTCCGGGAGATCAAACGTGGGATCCCCCCTCCCAGCCAGAGACTCTCACACTTATCCCGGTTGATCTTAGAGCCAGATGCCTCCGAGTAGCGGTCCACCTCTGACATCACCACATCGACCTCCTCTCTCGAGGAGATGAAAATAGTGACATCGTCAGCATACGCCACCACTCTCTGGGTGACAGCCGGCTCCCCACGACTCATCCCGACTCCCGCCAATGGTCCGCAACTCACCCTCCTAAGGAAGGGATCGATCTCGAACACATATAGGAGCGGGCTCAAAGGACAACCCTGACGGACTCCGGACCACACCTCAAAAGAGCGGCCAGACCACCCATTTACCAACGGGAAACTCTCTGCCCCTGCATACAAGATCTTAAGCCAATTAACAAAAGTACTCGGTAAGCCATATCTCAGGAGGACAGACCAGAGGTACTTGTGGTTCACCCGATCAAATGCTTCGGCCTGATCCAAGGACAGCAAGTACCCCTTCCAGAGACCTGCATTACTCAGCTCCACTGCCTCCCTGACACAAAGGATAGCACTTGAGGTGCTTTGGCCTGGAACAGTGCAGTGCTGGGCTTCCGAAAGGAGCTAGGGTGCAAACTTCACCAACCGATTAAACAGTATCTTAGCCAGAAGCTTCCTCACCGTATTGAGAAGATCTATGGGCCTCCAATTCTCAATCTGGGATCTTTACCCTTTGAGAGAAAAATCAGGGCTGACCTCCTCATTGACTTCGGCAGAGTGCCCAAGGAGAGACACTCATTGAATACCTCAGTCAAGAGGGGAGCTAAAGACTCTTTAAAGGTCCTGTACCACTTGGATGTTAAGCCATCCGGACCTGGCGACTTCTTAGGGGCAAGCCCCTCAATCACCAGTCTCACTTCCTCTTCCCTGATTTCTTCTGCCAAAACATCAAGAGAGGGGTCTACCCCTGGCTCAGCAAATGCTTTTAGCCAGGAAAGCCGACATCTTGTCTCGATCTAGATCCTTCCTCCCCCTCCCTGACGACCTCCAAGATCCCTGATCTGGACCGATTCAGAGATCCTGTACTATCAATCAGTCCTGAAATGATTTTACTACTCACTGACATCTTACAGTTTCTTTAAGGGTCGGGCGAGCGGTACTTCCCAAAATCCCTCTCAAAAAACAAATATGCGTGCCTATCGTACTGACACCTCATCAGCAAGGATTTCACTCTGGAGATATCCTCTCGGTTACCTCCAGTCGAAACCAGAAGCTTGAGTTTCCTCCTCAGACCCTGATACAAGCGGTAGCTATTCAGGGACCTGAGGCTCGAGAGCTGGCGGAAGAACCCCGCAACCTGCTTCTTGAATATCTCCCACTACTCCAGCTTATTGCTACAAAGATCCAGTAAAGGTACCTGACTCTGAAGAAAATCCTCAAAGGACTGTCTTATCTCCGCTTCCTCCAGAAGGGACAAATTCAGCTTCCAATAACCTTTTCCCATCCGGGGGGTCTCTGAAACATTCAGGGAAAACAAAATCATACAGTGATCGGAGGACTCCACCTCAACCACGGACATTGCGAAGAGACGGCTTCCTCCTTTAATTAAAGCCTTCCTATCCTAGACCTGCGACTACCTTGATGATAGGTGAAACCCGTGTGGCCCGAGGGGCTCCGGATGTGGGCGTCCTCTAGGCGAGCTTCTTAGCTATGCTAGTCAGTGCCACACTATCGCAAGTCAGCAGACCATTGGAGCTTCTCCTATCTTGGGACCTCGTGACATTATTGAAGTCCCCTCCAAAGATCACCTGCTGACTCATAAAAAGAAAGGGCTTAATCCTCATAAAGAGATCTTTACGGCCCCGCTTAGTTTGCGGGGTGTAGATGTTAATGAGCCGGAGCTCTTGTCCCTTCATGAAGACATCTAAGATCCGGCACCTCCCCATTTCTAATTCAATTACCCGTCGGCATTCAACAGGAGCGGTAAAAAGGACCGCCATCCCACTCAGCTGCAAGAGACCAGTGGGAGGGACCGCGCCTCCACTCTCTTCTGGCTTTTTCCAGAGAGGCTAAATCTGACAACCTGGTCTCCTGTAAAAAGAAAATGTCGGCTTCAACGCGGCCGAGAAAATCAAAGGCTGCAAATCTAGCCATATCAGACTTTATGCTGGCACAATTAATAGATGCCAGCGTCAATGGGGTGAGTGCCACCATACAAGGTTATTAAATTAGACGGCCACACCGTTAACCTTTGTTTCCCTTTCTTTTTGGCCCCCTCATCCCCCGAAGAAGATGAGAGGGCAGGACCACACTTAGATCTTTTTTTTGACTCGGACAGATCAATTTTGTCCCCTTCTCCTTCCGGCCCCAGTCTAGCCCTGCCCTCTGATGAAGGTGCCTCAACAGGACAGGGCCCAGTTCCCCCCAGAGGCTCTTTCTCCCTAGGCACCTCGCCCTCACCTTCCCCCTCCAAGGAGGGGGAGGAGATGGTATTGAGGACGAGGTACCGGTTTGACAGGTCAATCAGAGGAGGGGCAGCCAGGCTTCCGCTTTGGACCTGGCCCGTAGTACAAGGAACTTCAGTGGGCTCTGACCTCTTCCTTCTCGCTTTCCTTTTGCCCTTATCTTTCTTTTTGGGCCTCACCCCACTCTCCTCATCCACACTTTCATAATGTGAGGAATCGGAAGGGTCGGCCTTATTGCCATCCTCTCTGTGAAGTCTTCTGATCTCCTCATCCAGCACAAGCTACCTCCGCCACCTGGGCACTCTCCAGCTCCCTACTCCTTCTACGATTTTCCTCCCGCCTTAGTTTGGAAGGGCCCTTTACGGCGAAATCCCGCCAGCCGGGCTTGTTCTTCGCCACTTCGTAGTTTACCAGAAGAGTTCAAGACCCTCTGGCCGAACGAAACAGACATCAAACTCAGACAAACCGTAGGGGTGAATCAGGGCAAAGATGTAACTCGCCCTGAATTCCATCTGAAGTAGGAGCTCAACCACTTTAGCGCGAGGTGGGCACGCATCCTCGCCCCTCCAAATCAGATGGACCACATTCCTACGGTTATTGTAGTGCCCGTGTCGGGAGGGACCAGACCACCTCCCCATTCCGCTCTCGAAAAGCCCCCAAACCGTGCCTCTCTATCCAGAAAGACAAGTCGACCTCACCCCTTCCCTCTACCTGGATCGACCTGTCACCCCTGTGCACCCCTGGAGGCCCCCAGGGCCGGACAGAGACCGGGACCCCCCTGAACCCCCGGCAGTGACATAAGCATAGCTCCTCGGAGCAGTCACTACCGGGGGGGGGGGGCAGCCAGACCAGACCCAGAACCAGACCCAGAACCACTAATAACACCATTCACACCACTGCTCTCATCATCTTTCTTCCCATCCATACCAGACCTCCCATTCATACCACAACTACACCCCCCATCATTCACTCCACTGAAACTCCCACATACACTCCTCTCATCCCCAACACTTCCACACTCGGCATTCTCACATCCTGCACTCTTATCCTGACTAACAGATTCTGGGCTGGCTGGGACTTGTAGTGTTGCAGGTTTTATTGTGCTTTTCTTTGCTGGCTTAGCTGCCGGGGTCGATGCTGATAGTTTCTTCTCCATGGCTGAAGTCACTTCCGGAGTCTGAGGCTGCATCTCTGGGCACACCCCAGCTCCTTCCACAGTGCCAGCACCTGCTTTGCCCGCCCACACGGGCTCTGTGGATGATCCCAGCGCCCGGACACTACCCCCCCTCACAGAGGAGTGCCCCGCAGCACCTACAGAATACACAGTATTTGAAGGACCGCCCTCCCAGCACACAGACCTACCACTCTCCTCCACCGGCACCCGGACACTCCCCCCCCCTCACAAGGGAGTGCCCCCCAGCACCGGTAATGCCCACTTGTGCCCAATACCCACCATGAGCCCATCCTGCCCCTCCCTACCGGCAGGATGGGTGGGCTTCATATCTATTGCGTCCGCAGCCTTTCCTGATGCCATGCTGTATCCCTCATGCTGGCTCAGTTCCACCACAGAAACGGGGTCTGGCAGTCTGGGGGACCCAACAGCCTGAACAAGCTTTGCAGCCTGAACAAGCTTTGCAGCAAATAAAATGGGGGAGCTTGAGGCCTTGATACTGGAGGAACATATTGATATAGTTGGGGTCACTGAGACATGGCTGGACTCCTCGCATGACTGGGCTGTCAATCTGCAGGGGTTTACATTGTTTCGCAAGGATAGAATGAACAGAAAAGGTGGTGGAGTCTGTCTGTATGTAAGAAGTGGTATGAAAGTCAGTGTGAACGATGCCATAGTGTGTGATGATTCTGAGGATGTGGAATCATTGTGGGTAGAATTACAAAAGGAGGGAAATACTGAAAAAATAGTATTTGGTGTAATCTACAGACCCCCTAATATCACTGAAGAGATAGAAGTTCAGCTTCATAAACAAATAGAGAGGGCCGCCCGGGCAGGTACAGTGGTAATAATGGGAGATTTTAACTATCCAGATATAGATTGGGGTCCGGGGTTGGCTAAAACTACAAAGGGGCGACAATTCCTAAATTTATTGCAGGATAATTTTATGGGCCAGTTTGTGGAGGACCCAACAAGAAGTGATGCCTTGTTGGATCTGATCATTTCCAACAACGCAGAGCTGGTTGGTAATGTAACTGTGCGGGAAAACCTTGGGAATAGCGACCACAATATAGTTACTTTTGACTTAAAATGTAGAAAACAAAGACAGGCGGGGAAGGCAAAAACATATAACTTTAAAAAGGCAAATTTCCCTGGGCTGAGATCTGCACTACAGGACATAGACTGGGGGGAGGTGTTGTCAAATACTGATACAGAAGGTAAATGGGACATCTTTAAATCAACTCTAAATAACTATACAGCTAAATATATACCAAAGGGGAACAAATATAAACGATTAAAACTAAATCCTACATGGCTGACACATGATGTTAAAAGAGCAATAAACAACAAAAAAATAGCCTTCAAAAATTACAAATCTGATGGGTCAGCTATAACATTTAAACAGTACAAGGAGCTTAATAAAATCTGTAAAAATGTAATAAAAATAGCAAAAATTCAAAATGAGAGACAGGTGGCCAAAGAAAGCAAAACTAATCCTAAATATTTTTTTAGACATATAAATGCAAAAAAAACAAGGACAGAGCATGTAGGACCCCTTAATAGTGATAATGGGGAGGTTGTCACAGGCGATCAAGAGAAGGCGGAGCTACTGAATGGGTTCTTTAGTTCTGTATACACTATGGAAGAAGGAGTTGACATTGGCCAGGTCAGTGCTGGTAACACATCATGTAATGTACTGAACTGGCTTAATGTAGAGATGGTACAAGGTAAGTTAAGTGATATAAATGTAAGCAAATCCCCAGGACCGGATGGACTACACCCAAGAGTTCTTAGAGAGGTAAGTTCAGTAATATCTGTACCCCTGTTCATGATATTTAGAGATTCTCTGGTGTCTGGTATTGTGCCAAGGGACTGGCGCAAGGCGAATGTGGTGCCAATCTTCAAAAAGGGCTCTAGGTCATCGCCAGGCAATTATAGACCGGTAAGTCTAACGTGCATTGTGGGTAAATTGTTTGAAGGACTTATAAGGGATTACATACAGGAATACATAGGGGATAATTGTATTATAAGTGATAGCCAGCATGGGTTTACTAAGGATAGAAGTTGTCAAACCAATCTAATTTGCTTTTATGAAGAGGTGAGTAGAAGCCTTGACAGAGGAATGGCTGTGGATATAGTGTTTCTGGATTTTGCTAAAGCATTTGATACTGTCCCTCATAGACGTCTGACAGGTAAGTTAAGGTCTTTGGGTTTGGAAATTTTAGTTTGTAACTGGATTGAACACTGGCTCATGGATCGTACCCAGAGAGTGGTGGTCAATGATTCGTACTCTGATTGGTCCCCGGTTATTAGTGGTGTACCCCAAGGTTCTGTACTGGGCCCGCTGTTGTTTAATTTATTTATTAATGATATAGAGGATGGTATTAACAGCTCTGTTTCTATCTTTGCAGATGACACCAAGCTTTGTAGCACAGTACAGTCTATAGAGGATGTGCATAAGTTACAAGATGACTTGGATAGACTAAGTGTCTGGGCATCCACTTGGCAAATGAGGTTCAATGTGGATAAATGTAAAGTTATGCATCTGGGTACTAATAACCTGCATGCATCGTATGTCTTAGGGGGGATTAAACTGGCAGAGTCACTGGTAGAGAAGGATCTGGGTGTACTTGTAGATCACAGACTACAGAATAACATGCAATGTCAGGCTGCTGCTTCCAAAGCCGGCAGGATATTGTCATGTATCAAAAGAGGCATGGACTCAAGGGACAGGGACATAATACTCCCCCTTTATAAATCATTGGTACGGCCTTACCTGGAATATGCTGTTCAGTTTTGGGCACCTGTCCATAAAAGGGACACTGCGGAGTTGGAAAGGGTGCAGAGACGCGCGACTAAACTAATATGGGGAATGGAACATCTTAGCTATGAGGAGCGATTAAAGGAGTTACAATTGTTTAGTCTTGAGAAGAGACGTTTAAGGGGGGATATGATAAACGTATATAAGTATATTAATGGCCCATACAAAAAATATGGAGAAAAACTGTTCCAGGTTAAACCCCCCCAAAGGACGAGGGGGCACTCCCTCCGTCTGGAGAAGAAAAAGTTTAGTCTCAAGGGGCGACACGCCTTCTTTACCATGAGAACTGTGAACTTATGGAACAGTCTACCTCAGGAACTGGTCACAGCAGGAACAATTAACAGCTTTAAAACAGGATTAGATACATTCCTGGAACAAAATAAGATTAATGCTTATGAAGAAATATAAAATCTCATCCCTTCCTCAATATCGCGCCGCACCCCTACCCCTTAATTCCCTGGTTGAACTTGATGGACATATGTCTTTTTTCGACCGTACTAACTATGTAACTATGTAACGTACTGCACTGTTTCCTGGGTCTTTTCTTTCTTTGCTTTACGTTTCACCACCACATCCTCACACTGGTCGTCTCCAAAGGTGAAATTCTGGAAGCGGGCTGTTGACTCGTGCATAACAAGAGCCTCACTCTCCACATCATCCTCCTCACTATCGCTTGATGGTAGTGCCACCTGTGCTATATCTCGATGTAGCTGTCCTGGTTGTCACAGGGAGTAGCTACAGGCACAGCATCCATCTCTACCACTTGTGCATTTTCTTCCACCTTCTCCTCCTCCTCCTTTACACCTTCACCACCATCCTCACTTTCTTCACCGCCACTACTCTCCCCATCATCCACCTCCATCTTACCTTGGGATTTCATGGCGGAAAACCGGCCTCCATTCACCAGCTTCTCCTTAAAGAGACCGCTCCCATTAAGTATCTTTGCTCTCCTCCAGCTTTGCAATCTCACTCTTCAGAGCCGTAATCCTCTTTTTTAGCTCTGGCCTATTCTTTTTGGACGCTGTGTTCGCCAGGTTCTGAGCAACACGAAGATCCTCTCTGGCCATCCTCATCTTCTTGCCGCACTGGTCATATTCCGCAAACCGTGCAGCCATGCGGGAGCAGTATATTGTGCTCGATTCCTTGGGCCCTCTCTCAGCCCACTTTTCCACGCTTTTCCTCTGCTCCTTCCTTCCCCCAGATTTCTGGCTGACACCCGTTGCCGGGGGAGCAGAGCCTGCATTACTGCAGACTCTGCCAGATCTTCTCCACTGGGCCGGAATGGCTGTTGCTGTTTGCTCTCCACCCCCCACCAGCCTTGAAGAACAGGAGGTGGAGGCCAGGGACACCATGCAGGGAGGCTCTTCCAAGGAGGCTGCCACACTCCTGGGGAGGCTGATGAATCACCTGCTCTGGTCTGCTGGAAGTCTCTGAAGCACACAAAGAGACACACCCGAATGAGCTGAATGGGTATGGGGATTTGCTCCGACTCTGGACAGTTCCTGATACAGACAGAGGTGTGAGCAGAGAGCACTGTGGTCAGACTGAAAAGAACTATACAACTTCTTCTGGAACATACAGCAGCTGATAAGTACTAGAAGGATTAAGATTTTTTAATAGAAGTAATTTACAAATCTGTTTAACTTTCTGGAGTACCCATTTAATGAGACCTCTTGAGGGGTCCCATAATATTTGTCACTAAGACATGAATAGAAGTCATGTCACTATGAGGCGCAGCCACCGTGCATCTGAATTTTTATTGATTTACATGCACCTGAGTGATCACATGATGTAAAGAAAATGTGATTCCTCAGATAATGCCACCTTCTGCCATTGCACTGCCATTGGTCTAGTTCTGATGCATATATGCAAACTATAGATGAGTGGTATCAAACTGTGGCCCTCCAGCTGTTGCAAAACTTCAGCTCCCACCCCCTTTTAATTTAAGACTCCAATTTCAAATACTGTATATATTTGAGTATAAGCCGACCCAAATATAACCCGAGGCCCCTAATTTCACCCCAAAATCCCAGGAAAAGTTATTGACTCGAGTATAAGCCTAGGGTGGGAAATACATCATCCCCCTGTCATCATCCAGACCCCCGTCATTAACACCCTCATCATCATCACCCTGTCATCATCCCCCCTTCATCATCACCGCCTGTCATCATCCCCCCCTTCATCATCACCGCCTGTCATCATCCCCTTGTCATCATCCCCACCCCCTTCATCATCCCCTTGTCATCATCCCACCCCCCCTTCATCATCCCCTTGTCATCATCCCACACCCCCCCTTCATCATCATCCCACACACCCCCTTCATCATCCCCTTGTCATCATCCCCACCCCCTTCATCATCCCCTTGTCATCATCCCACACCCCCCCTTCATCATCCCCTTGTCATCATCCCCACCCCCTTCATCATCCCCTTGTCATCATCCCACCCCCCCTTCATCATCCCCCTGTCATCATCCCATACCCCCCTTCGTCATCCCCTTGTCATCATCCCACACCCCCCTTCATCATCCCCTTGTCATCATCACCACATGTCATCAGCCCCCCCCCCCTACATCATGCCGCTTGTCAATGTCTGATACAGTGGTCTTCAACCTGCGGACCTCCAGATGTTTAAAAACTACAACTCCCAGTAAGCCCGGGAAGCCATCGGCTGTCCGGGCTTGCTGGGAGTTGTAGTTTTGAAACCTCTGGAGGTCCGCAGGTTGAAGACCACTGCAGCCTTCACATGCGCCGAAACATTATGTATCTGTAAAAGGAAAGCAAGATATACAGAAACACGTTTGCAACAGTAATATAAGAGTAATATAACCATCAATGAAGAAATAGAAAGAGAAAATGAGATCAATGGTAGTGCTCTGGAATGAAGGAGGAAAAGCAAGCCCCCCCCCGCCTCTCACCCCCTTTAGTTTTGTACTCACCTCCGCTCGGCATGGCGTTAGGGTGCGTTGGTCCGGTGCTGCAGGACTGTCCGGTGGGGAGGTCGTCCGGTGGGATAGGTCGTCCGGAACGGGCTGCCATCTTCACCGCCTCTTCGGGCCCGGAATAGGCGTTGCCTTGACGACGACGCAGAGGGATGTTGGTAATGAACTTCCCTCTGCGTCGTCGGCAAGGCAACGTGACTATTCCGGGGCTGGGCCCAAAGCACGAAGAAGAGGCCCCCCGGTGAAGATGGCAGCCCGGAACCACTATCCCACCGGACGACCTCCCCACCGGACAGTCCTGCAGCACCGGACCAGCGCACCCTAACATCCCGCTGAGCGGAGGTGAGTACAGAACTAAAGGGGGTGAGAGGGGTGAGTAGTCAGGTCACGTGACTGCATGACGTAACGCCGTCAGCTCCGGGTCTCCGGACCGGCCCTTCTCCCGCCGAATGCTGCAAGGGCAAAAAAAAAAACCCCTGCTACCCTGCCCTGGTTCCCCCCCTCACCTTGGTGAAGAGGTGCCGCGGATCGAGCTCCCATGTCGGAGGATGGGACCTGGACTTGCTCGGGCGATGCTGAGCTCGGGCGCGGCTGAGCCAGCCCAGGCCCCTGGAGAGGGGCCTGACAGCTTCGCGATGAGTGGCTGGATGGGATCACGTGATCCAGCAGACATGTGACTCGGCGTTCCCGGAAGACACCGAGGCAGGACGAGAGACACAGGAGCCTGCACCAAGTGCTGGAGGAGTGTGTGGAGATAGACTGAGCCAGCGAAAGACTGTAAGTGGAGCTAAGTTACTCTATATGCTGCTGCACTGATGGTGGGGTTCCGATGCGCTATGTGAATGCTAGCTCTCCTCGGGATGCTTGAGCTCTCTGGCTATATTGTGGTTGGTGGCTCGGCCAGTACTATGGAAAATGCTATGGAAAATGTTTGCCAGGAGAATACCGGGGTATGTCCGTCTTGCTACTATGGGAGGTGTCATGGAAGGACGCACGGAAAAATAATGAGGCATCCCTGGTATCCTTCATGGGGACGCTGGACCTTGTTGTTCTGACAGCCTCGGCACGACCCAAACTAGAGGGGGCTGAATGTGATGACATACCTACCTCACTTGAAGCTCTCATGATCTCTACTAGTACATTTGCTTATTCGCCTATCTTTATTTCTTTTCCCCCAGCAAAGTGAGAGGTGGTGGATTGTACGCATTTCTGGTCTGGGAACTGAATATACTGCAGAACTGTGAGTCTCGTTTGTTTTTTCCTCTTTTTTTTTTCTTTCTTTCTGCTCCACCTCAGGCTATTGGAAGAGGAGCATGGTAAGAGTTAAGAATTTTCTCTGGACACATCTTTTGTTAAAACATCTTCCCGTATTGTGTTTAATTATAGACTTTCGGCTCCAGGTGTTGCCATGCCTCCCAAAGTTAATGTCAGAAAATCTATCGGGGGGGGGGGGAGCGATGCCCCACATAATACAAGAATGGATACATTCCTGAAGTCCCCACTCGATAATATAAAAACCAGGAACCAAAAACAAGTGGGACAAGAACAAGAACATTATAATACTATGAGTGGATCAAGATTTACTATATTACAGTCAGGAGATGACTTGCCAGAGGTGGAACGGGGGAGTCTAGACTCACAGGTTCTGAAATCTATTATGAACGGGGTTGAAAAATGTAATAAGTCATTGGTGGACCTAACATCACAAATGGGCGCATTAAGTGCGGAGGTCTCCTTTATAAGAGAAGACACCAACAAGATTAAAGATAGAGTTAAGCAGATAGAAAAAGCAGTTCCACGTATGGAAAAAGAGCTGGGCGAGATGCAAAAGGAGCGGGAAGTTTTGAAAGAGGATAACAAATATTTTAGAGAAAAACTGGCAGATTTAGAGGACAGATCAAGATGTTATAATGTACGAATTGTGGGGATTCTGGAGGGTGAAGAAGGGGAAAACCCAACATCCTACATTGAAAAATGGTTGAAGGAGGTTGCTGGGGAATCCCTACTCACAAATTTATTTCATGTCGAGAGGGCCCACAGGATCCCCATGAAAAAGCCTGCTCCGGGTCTTGCGCTAAGAACGCTCTTGGTTAAACTACTATGCTCTCAGGATAGAGACTGCCTTCTGAAATTGTCAAGAGAAAAGGGAGCAAGCCCAGTCGGCAACTCTAGGGTGTTCATGTACCCAGATTTCTCAAGGGATACCCAGCGTAGAAGAATGGCCTTTAATCCTGTTAAAAAGAGACTGCATGCGGCCGGCATTAAATTCTCTCTTTTGTTCCACGCCAGACTGAGGATAACATTTGAGGAAAGGGTGTATTTCTTCATTAGTGACGATGAGACCAGTAAATGGTTGGAGGAGAGGGGATTGTAGGAGTGGTAGGGGAAGCAGAAATTATGCAGAAGGTGGTGGAGGGGGGGTCTGGAGGGATGGGGCATAGTGCAGTTTAGAGATTTGTGGGTATCACGAGTCAACAGAGGGGGAGTTGGGGGGGGATGGGAGGTTGGGGGGAGGGTTGGGGAAGAGGGTCGAGGAGGGTTGAGGCACTACCAGCTGGGATGAACCCCATAGTGAGAAATGGAGCCTGTCGGTTCCGGAAAAAAAAAAAGAACAGAAAAATGCTTATGTCTATGAATAACAGTAATAAAATATTAATATGGGACGTGAGAGGGTTAAAAAACAGGAGTAAACGGGTAGCAATATTCGATGGAATAAACAAGCATCTCCCAGCAATTGTATGTCTCCTGGAGACCCATCTGACTAAGGATTCGCTGAATATTTTAAGTAAGGGTTGGGCAAGGGAAGCTTTCCACTCTACTTTTTCAGAATATTCCTCAGGGGTCTCAGTCTTAATCCATAAGGCTGTAAACATGCAAGTGTTAAATTATTTAATCGATCATAGAGGTAGATTTGTATTTATCTATGTTAAATGGGAAGGTAGGTTATCTATCCTAGCGTTTACATACATTCCTCCCTTTTCAACAGAAGTATTTCAAGTCTTAATGGATTTTCAAATGTATAAAGAGTTTACTGACCTTTGGGTAATGGGTGATATGAATGGCATCATGAATAAGGAACTTGACTGGCAGGGCAGAAATTTGGGAAATAATAATACCCTTCTTTATAGCTGGTGTCAGGAGGTGGGATGGGAGGATGCTGGGCGAAAGTTATACCCGTACAAGAAGAAATTTTCTTGCTATAATGTCACTCACAAAACAGCCTCCAGAATTGACCATGTTCTTGTTAATAATGCAGGTCTAATTTTGACTCACAAAATAGTGTATGAGCCCGGGTGTGTGTCAGATCATGCAATGTTAGTTTGTTATATTAAAAAGGAGATGAAGACAAAAGAAGTCTCTAGGAGTATGTATATAAATCCCCATTGGTTAAAAATTGAGGACGTAACAAAGGGGGTAAGCTCCGAAATTAGAGAATTCTGGGAAATAAACAAAAGCACAGCTGATACTCTGATAGTATGGGATACATTAAAAGCTTTCTTGATGGGGGCTTCTCATTAGGAATATCGCTAGGTTTAAAAGGAAATGTAAGGAGAAGGAAAACGCGATAATGGGGAAAATAGTGGTAGTCGAAAGCATATATGGTATTAATCCTAATTTAGAGAATTGGGATCATCTTAAAAAGCTGCAAGACCTGTATAGTAAAATTGCCCTAGAGAAGGCTCAACATGCCATTTTTTTCAGGAAACAGAGACAATATGTTGAAACAGGTAAACCAAACAAAACACTTATGGGAATTATTAACCAGAAAGGGAAAAAAAACAATCATTGGGATAAAAAATAAAGAGGGTAGGGAATGTACTAAACAGGAGGAAATAACAAGTGTGGCAACTCAATTTTACCAGGATTTATATTCGAGGGAAAGCTTTGTGTCAGATGATGAAATTGACATTTTTGTGAAGAAAATAGGGCTCTCTAGTATCAGCGAGGAAGAAAAGGTGAAAATGGGGGAAGGGATTAGTATAGGAGAATTGGAAGCTGCCCTAAAGTCCTTTGTACACAACTCCGCCCCGGGCTCGGATGGTCTGGTCTGAAACTAGGTATTAGGGGTATAGCACCTTGGAGTTAATTGAAGGGGGAAGATGTATGCACAGGGGAAAAATCCCCACTTGTAATATGTTTAATAAAGTATGGAGATTCACGAGACGTTTATTAGGGATTAAGGGTAGTATGCACTACACACTAATGTGGGGTAATGGAAATTTTCCAGAAATGCTGAAACTAAAGGAATATGTTAAATGGGAAAGAAATGGGGTGATTAGAGTTAAAGATTTTATGATAGAAAGCACGTTAAAAGAGTGGAAAACATTTAATAGGGAATTTAGTATTAGTCAGAGCGACTATTTTTCATATTTACAAATTAAGAGCGCTTTTGAGAAGGAGAAGAACAATCCTAGATGGGCAATAAATAGACATGAGTTAATTGACTATATGTTTGGGCTTCGGTCCTCCTCGACAAAGGTATTAGGTAACTTATATAAGGGCCTAGTTAGATTTTCTGTTGAAAAATTTCCTCCAAAGAGTAGGGATAAATGGAAGCAAGTGGTGGGTCAGATCGACGGGGAAGAATGGAGGGAAGTGTTTATAAATATCTCCCAATCATCTCTCAACATGAACCATAAAACTTCTATGATAAAGCTGATACACAGGATCCCATATACACCGGGGTTCTTGCATAAGATAGGAAAAAGACTTGACTCTAAATGTCCAAAATGTAATATGGAAGGTGCGGACTTGTCACACATGGTGTGGAGCGTCCCAAAACTGCTTTCTTTTTGGACAGGGGTATATAAGATGGTAGAAACGAAATTGAGTACTAAGATAAGCTTTGATATTAAAACTGCCATTCTAGGGATAGGACTTAGGGTGCAGTGTAAGAACAGTGTTCTGATAAAGGCTTTCGGATTAGCTAGAATAATTATTCTTTGGAGATGGTTTGCTCCCCAGGGCCCATGTTGGGTTGAGTGGCAAGTTCAACAAATGAGAAGATTTGAAGCTATTTACTATCAGGGAAAAAAGATAGGTCAAAAAGTTGAAAACGAGTGGAAGAAATGGGATGAGGCACCCTAGCTGGTAGTGGGGTGGGGGGGACAGGGGTGTGGGTGGGATTGTTTATATTGTGTAAAGCGACTTTTGAAATGCATTATTGTAATTTTGTAATTTGAAATAAAAAAAAAAAAGCAAAAAAAAAATATTTTAAAAAAAGGGGGTGAGAGGGGGGGGGGGGCGCTGGATGATGTTGAAGGCCGCAGTGGTCTTCAACCTGCGGACCTCCAGAGGTTTCAAAACTACAATCCCCAGCAAGCCCGGACTGCCGATGGCTGCCCGGGCTTGATGGGAGTTGTAGTATTGAAACATATGGAGGTCCGCAGGTTGAAGACCACTGAGGGCGGAGAGTTAACTCGAGTATAAGCCGAGGGGGGTGTTTTCAGCACGAAGAATCGTGCTGAAAAACTCGGCTTATACTCGAGTATATACGGTATATTATTCTAGGAACAACCTTGAGGGGCTGCAATTCACAGAACCATTGAGTGGTCACATATAGACACACCTATTGTACAACCAATTCTAGACTGAGTATGAAAAAATCATTTTATTTATTTATTTTGTTTTTTAAATCTAATTTTTATACATTTTTTTAAATTTATGAAACAAACATATTTGCCGAGTAATTGAATCATACAGTCCAAGATATACAACGTGTGTAAGCGTAAAATTACACAAGGCAGCATGCAGGTCACGGACAAATAGG
The DNA here is from genome assembly GCF_029499605.1 of Hyla sarda. Taxonomy (NCBI): domain Eukaryota; kingdom Metazoa; phylum Chordata; class Amphibia; order Anura; family Hylidae; genus Hyla; species Hyla sarda. The sequence goes on from NC_079198.1 coordinate 87,757,676, forward strand.
ACAAATATATATATATATATATATATATATATATATATATATCAACAGAAGAATACAGCAGCACACTGCTAGCACAAAGATATAGATAAAACATGAGTATATAGATACAACAGGAAAAGCTACCGTATATACTCGAGTATAAGCCGACCCGAGTATAAGCCGAGACCCCTAATTTCAACCCAAAATCCCAGGAAAAGTTATTGACTCGAGTATAAGCCTAGGGTGGGAAATACATCATCCCCCCCTGTCATCATCCAGACCCCCGTCATTAACATCCTCATCATCATCACAGCCTGTCATCATCCAGACCCTCATCATCATCCTCACCTGTCATCATCCCCTTGTCATTATCCCACACATCCCCCCTTCATCATCCCCTTGTCATCATCCCCACCCCCCTTCATCATCCCCTTGTCATCATCCCCACCCCCCTTCATCATCCCCTTGTAATCATCCCACACCCCCCCCCCTCTTCATCATCCCCTTGTCATCATCCCCACCCCCCTTCATCATCCCACCCCCCCCTTCATCATCCTCTTGTCATCATCCCACCCCCCCCCCCTTCATCATCCTCTTTTCATCATCCGCCCTCAGTGGTCTTTAACCTGCGGACCTCCAGAGGTTTCAAAACTACAACTCCAAGCAAGCCCGGGCAGCCATCGGCTGTCCGGGCTTGCTGGGAGTTGTAGTTTTGAAGCCTCCGGAGGTCCGCAGGTTGAAGACCACTGCGGCCTTCGACATCATCCAGCCCCCCTCTCACCCCCCTTTAGTTCTGTACAGTACTCACCTCCGCTCGGCGCTGGTCCGGTGCTGCAGGACTGTCCGGAGAGGAGGTGGTCCGGTGGGATAGTGGTTCCGGGCTGCTATCTTCACTGGGGGCGCCTCTTCTCCGCGCTTCCGGCCCGGAATAGAGGCGTTGCCTTGACAATGACGCAGAAGTACGTTGGCAATGAACGTACCTCTGCGTCGTTGTCAAGGCAAAGTGACTATTCTGGGGCCGGGCCCGAAGCGCTTAGAAGAGGCCTCCCCGGTGAAGATAGCAGCCCGGAACCACTATCCCACCGGACGACCTCCTCACCGGACAGTCCTGCAGCACCGGAACAGCGCCGAGCGGAGGTGAGTGCTGTACAGAACTAAAGGTGGTGAGAGGGGGCTGGATGATGTCGAAGGCCGCAGTGGTCTTCAACCTGCGGACCTCCGGAGGTTTCAAAACTACAACTCCCAGCAAGCCCGGACAGCCGATGGCTGCCCGGGCTTGCTGGGAGTTGTAGTTTTGAAACCTCTAGAGGTCCGCAGGTTGAAGACCACTGCGGGTGGAGAGTTCACTCGAGTATAAGCCGAGGGGGGTGTTTTCAGCACAAAAAATTGTGCTGAAAAACTCGGCTTATACTCGAGTATATACGGTATACAGCTATGGTGTAATAAATGGAAATATAATTATGAAGTTATGAAATAGTGAGGTACTTAGCTTGCAATTTGGCGGCTAAATAGCTTGGACCGTCCCACCGCGATAAGGTGACCTCATGGGACGGACCCTACACTATGAATATGCCTCTGTGTGATCAGTTCAGCAGGCATTGCAGGATCTGAAACATCCCAGACACCTTATATACACCTGATAGAGGTGGGTGGGGTGCAAGAGCCAACATGGAGGTAGCCACTCCCCCGTATGTACAATACAGACAAAAGGATACGTCAGCCAGCACTATTGATTCCAAACTATTATATGGACCTGGCTTACAGGTGCAAGCTGCTGGGCTAAATATACAGCAACAGAAGAATACAGCAGCACACTGCTAGCACAAAGATATAGATAAAACATGAGTATATAGATACAACATGAAAAGCTATACAGCTATGGTGTAATAAATGGAAATATAATTATGAAGTTATGAAATAGTGAGGTACTTATGAGGTCAATTTATCGCAGTGGGACGGTCCAAGCTATTTGGCCTCCAAATTGCAAGCTAAGTACCTCACTATTTCATAACTTCATAATTATATTTCCATTTATTACACCATAGCTGTATAGCTTTTCATGTTGTATCTATATACTCATGTTTTATCTATATCTTTGTGCTAGCAGTGTGCTGCTGTATTCTTCTGTTGCTGTATATTTAGCCCAGCAGCTTGCACCTGTAAGCCAGGTCCATATAATAGTTTGGAATCAATAGTGCTGGCTGACGTATCCTTTTGTCTATGTATATATATGTATATATATATATATATATATATATATATATATACAGTGACCCCTCGACCTACGATGGCCCCGACATACGATCATTTCAACATACGATGGCCTCTCAGAGGCCATCGCATGTTGAAGGCAGCATCAACATACGATGCTTTTGTATGTCGGGGCCATCGCATAAACGGCTATCCGGCAGCGCAGACTGCTTCAGCGGCCACTGGATAGCCGTTTACAGTGCTCAGTGTGGTCCGCTGACGATCACTTACCTGTCCTCGGGGCTCCGGCGCGTCCTCTTCGGGATCCCCTGCATTGTCGGCGCTCTCCATCGTCATCATCACGTCGCTGCGCACGCCGTCCCATCATCCAATAGGAGCGGCGTGCGTAGTGACGTGATGGCGGCGACGGAGAGCGAGGATGCCGGGGAAGCAGAGGCCTTGCCGGAGCGTCGGGGACACCTCGGGGACGTGGCGACAGCAATGGATGGCGACATCCCGGGCAGCTGAGACGAGCGGTGACGGTCCGGAGCGGCAGGGACAGGTGAGTACAACTTCCTCTAACAGTGGTCTACAACCTGCGGACCTCCAGATGTTGCAAAACTACAACACCCAGCATGCCCGGACAGCCAACGGCTGTCCGGGCATGCTGGGTGTTGTAGTTTGGCAACATCTGAAGGTCCGCAGGTTGTAGACCACTGTCCTATACTTTACAGTGCGCGGATCCTCAACATACGATGGTTTCAACAAACGATGGTCTATTTGGAACGGATTACCATCGTATGTTGAGGGACCACTCTATATGTAGAAGAAATAAAGCAGCACAACCAAAAGAAGGAGCAATGATGGGTGCCAGCAGATCATTGTCCCAGGTTATGGGTCAAGTCCAATAGCCAAACCACGAAAAAATTCTGCAGCACTCCAGATAATGTGCAAAAGTGATGGAATTTATTAGCCTGATGGCATGGCATGCTATATATGCATGTAATTTTTTGTTTTGCATGTATTTTTTTTAATCACTAGTGTAATGTCCGTTTTTGTGTTTTTGTATTTTTCTGTTTTAGTGTCCGTTCAAACACTAGGTTGTGTCTGAGCAGTTTTCTGTGCTCATTGGCTAGAGAACAGTTAATGCTTTTAGCCTATGGGAACTCGTGTGGTGTTATGTAAACCCAAACTCTGTTGGTACTCTCAGCTGGTGATTAGTGCTTCAATCTGACTATGACTTTTTATGATTCACCTTTTCTATGCCTGTCTGTTAATATCTGTGTTTTAACCATAGTTATTCATGTTATGATATAGATTTTAGTCTGCTTGGTTTTAGGACATCTGTCGGTTTTTAGTATTATGTATGTCTGTTCTGCTTTAACCTTCTTAGTCTGTGTTCACACTGTTAGTCTTGTGCTTGTACCCGTGATCAGTATTTAGTATTCCTGTTTAGAGTCCAGACCCCTATTCCTCCATGTTATGGAGTTTGGTTTTGTAACATTCTTGTTTGTTTCCTGTTCTTAGTCCAGTGTGTACAGTGTTCTATATTTCCTGTCCCGTTTAGTGTTCAGTTCAACTGTTCATCCCCTGCATCTCTTTGTTTTGTCTGCTGTATACTTATCCCCATATCTAGTTCATATATTCATATCCACTGTTAATCTTGATTCCGGTTTCTGATCTGTATGTTAGTATGCTATATTCTGCCCTGTTAGTATTTATATCCTGTCTGGTTTATCTGTTTGTTAGTTGTTGTATTCCCATTTTGTTCCTTACCTGTCCTCGACTATTTACAGTATTGTTTGTTTTTGTTGACCTTGACGCCATTGTACTTTAGCGCATGAAGGGAGCGGCGCCCAGTTGTCAATCCATCATTTAGGATGGATGGGCAAGTAGGCAGGAAGAGTGTTTCTAGGGACAGTTTAGGGCTGCACTCTCTTCCTGCCCCACATTCATGACAACTAGACCACAAAATATACAAACAGATTTTATTGCCAGTCTGGTCCTTGGCTCTGATAGAAGCATTCAATGTCTAAAGATATGTCAGTTGTAGGATAGACTTCCCTGTGAAGCAAAATTAGGCCTCAGAAGTCTTGGTGAAAGAAAACAAACAGAGCCACTGACTGTGTCAATAGATGGTAAAAATTATCGAAACAATATAACCAAAATAGAAGAAAAAGGAAAAAAAAAGAAAAGACAGCCACTGCATAAGAACCTAGGATCAGAGTATACTCAGATCCTAGGTTACTCCTAATGGTCAAGGATAATGTTTAACTCCTTCAGGACTAAGCCAATTTTGGCCTTAACGGGGTATTCCAGTAAAAAACATTTTTTTTTTCATATCAACTGGCTCCGGAAAGTTAAACAGATATGTAAATTATTTCTATTAAAAAATCTTAATCCTTCCAGTACTTATCAGCTACTGAAGTTGAGTTGTTCTTTTCAGTCTGACCACAGTGCTCTCTGTCTGTCTCAGGAACTGTCCAGAGCAGGAGAAGTTTGCTATGGGGATTTGCTCCTACACTGGACAGTTCCTGACATGAACAGAGGTGTCAGCAGAGACCACTGTGGTCAGACTGAAATTTAATAATTTACAAATCTGTTTAAAAAAATAGCATTTTTCCGAATTCCATATTCTCTACTTTTAAGAAAATAGAGAATTAGTTATTAATTCACATACACTAGTTATTCATTTGCATTTACAATATGACTACTTTATGTTGGCATCATTTGTTAAATGTTTTTTTTAAACCTTTTTAGGACATTATGTGGCTTAGACGTTTGGCAGCAATTTTCAAAATTAGAGAGAAAATTTAAAAATCAGATCTTTTTAGGGACCAGTACAGTTCTGAAGTAGATTTGAGGGGCCTGTATGTAAGAATTCCCTATAAATCACCCCATAATAAAAACTGCACCCCTTGACATAATCAAAATGACATTTATCAAGTTTACTAACCCTTTAGGTGTTTCACAGAAAGTAAAGCAAAATGGAAGTGGAATTCAAAAATTATATACTTTTTTCTTGTTGCATATATGCCAATTTGCTAAATTTTTTCTGCAACTCTGTGGATGCTGACAGGGATATACAACTCAATATTTATTCCCCCAATTCTGGCATATTTAGAAATATCCCATATGTGGCCCTAGATCACTACATGAATCACACACAGGCCTCAGACATGATGGAGCACCGTGTCGATTTTGTTTAGGATATTTAGGATATTTTGTAAACATCTTATCAAGATGCAGGAGCCTTTGGGTTCCAAAATATTTTTGCGAGACAAATTTATGTTTTCATCGGTACCATTTTGGGGTACATGTGACACTCTAATCACTTTTTATTCCGTTTTTTTTTTTTTTTTTCAAAGTAAAATTTTTTATTTTCAAAAATAGCATACAAGACACTAAAACAACAAGAGCATCTTACAGGAAGAAAGAATGGTATGAGTGACTCTCTTCGATGCATTCGTGGGACGGCCAGTTCAATATCATAGAGGAGTTTCTCACATCATGACAATGGTCATATTCAATATAACAGTGCAATTTAGAGAGAACATGAGAAAAAAAAAAAAACAACAATAACTGGAATTTAAATCTCAATAAGGGCGTAGGCCAGGTGTAGGGAAGGGCCGTCAAGTTATGGAGGGTATAAGCACAGTCACACAGGTCAAGAGAGAAGAGAGGGAAGGGAAAGGGCAGATGGACAAAAGAAGAACAAGAACAAGAAGGTAAGACGAATGTTAGAAGGAGAAGAGGGAATAGGGAAGCAGGCGAGCTAGAGAAGGACGTACCTCATGAGTCTGGCAGGACCGGCCACCTCCAGATCCGCGGCCACCAGGGTAGTACTGAAGAGACTGGCAGCTGAGCACAGGTGTATCACATTACGCCTCCAAGTGAAAGGACTCAAATTCCCCAGATGACATAAAGGCAAGCCAAGGACCCCAGATATGCTGGTATTTGTCAATCTGCTGTTCCGAGACCGCCATCAGTTCCTCCATTCTACAAATATGTGATATTTCTTGGAGCAAGGATGAGAGGGTTGGAGGTCTGGGAGATCTCCATAGCCTGGGGATCACCGATCTGGCAGCCATCAACACGTAGTGTAGAAGGCGGGTCGAATATTTAGGAAGCTTTATTCCGTATTTTATGAAGTGGTACAAAAAAAAAAAAAAAAGGGTTCTGCCATTGTTTTTTATTAAATATTTTACTGTCATTTTTCATGCAGTGTAAATTATATGTTATTTTTAGTCTGCCGTTTGGTACAATTATAGCGATACCTAATTCATATACCATAGTTTTTTTTATGGTTTATCTTTAAAGGGGTATTCCAGGAAAAAACTGGCTCCAGAAAGTTAAACAGATTTTTAAATACTTCTATAAAAAAAAAATCTTAATCCTTTCAATAATTATCAGCTGCTGAAGTTGAGTTGTTGATTTGTCTCTGGCAACAGTGCTCTCTGCTGACATCTCAGCTTGTCTCAGGAACTGCACAGAGTAGAAGAGGTTTTCTATGGGGATTTGATTCTAAACTGGGCGGTTCCCAAGACGTGTCATCAGAGAGCACTTAGACAGAAAAGAACAGCTCAACTTCAGAAGCTCATGAGTACTGAAAGGATTAAGATTTTTAATAGAAGTAATATACAAATCTCAACAAAAAACGTGGTCTCAAATGGCTGGAGGTGCTCTACCCCAAATGCAGTTGTGCATATATACTGGGGGAGCAGATCCTGCCCTTGTAGTCCGTTGCTAGGGGCGATCCCCAGCATAAAAGTGCATACAATGGAGGATGCCTGCAGTGGACTACAAGTGCCACAATAGAATCCTACACCAGATAAACGGTGTGGATGTGTAACAATTAGAATACAATACAGAAATGTAGGTGCACTACTGTGGTAGATGTATACAATGACATTGGCTATCCCTCAACACTGATGTTAAAATTGAGACATTCGCCAGTGTATCCTTATATTAACCCCTTAAGGACCCAGCCATTTTACACCTTAGGACCCGGCCATTTTTTGCACATCTGACCACTGTCACTTTAAACATTAATAACTCTGGAATGCTTTTAGTTATCATTCTGATTCCGAGATTGTTTTTCGTGACATATTCTACTTTAACTTAGTGGTAAAATTTTTTGGTAACTTGCATCCTTTCTTGGTGAAAAATCCCAAAATTTGATGAAAAATTTGAAAATTTTGCATTTTTCTAACTTTGAAGGTCTCTGCTTGTAATGAAAATGGATATTCCAAATATTATTTTATTTTATTCACATATACAATATGTCTACTTTATGTTTGCATCATAAAATTGATGAGTTTTTACTTTTGGAAGACATCAGAGGGCTTCAAAGTTCAGCAGCAATTTTCCAATTTTTCACAAAATTTCCAAAATCACAATTTTTCAGGGACCAGTTCAGGTTTGAAGTGGATATGAAGGGTCTTCATCTTAGAAATACCCCACAAATGACCCCATTATAAAAACTGCACCCCCCAAAATATTCAAAATGACATTCAGTCAGCATTTTAACCCTTTAGGTGTTTCACAGGAATAGCAGCAAAGTGAAGGAGAAAATTCACAATTTCCATTTTTTACACTCACATGTTCTTGTAGACCCAATTTTTGAATTTTTACAATTTGTAGCCCAATTTCTCTCGACTAAGCACATACCTCATATGTCTATGTAAAGTGTTCGGCGGGCGCAGTAGAGGGCTCAGAAGGGAAGGAGCAACAAGGGGATTTTGGAGCGTACATTTTTCTGAAATGGTTTTTGGGGGGCATGTCCCATATAGGAAGCCCCTATGGTGCCAGGACAGCAAAAAATACCCACATGGCATACCATTTTGGAAACTAGACCCCTTGAGGAACGTAACAAGGAATAAAGTGAGCCTTAATACCCCACAGGTGTTTCACGACTTTTGCATATGTAAAAAAAAATGTAAAAAATTTCAATAAAATGTGTGCTTCCCCCCAAATTTCACATTTTTGCAAGGGTTAATAGCAGAAAATAGCCCCCAACATTTGTAACCCCATCTCTTCTGAGTATGGAGGTACCCCATAAGTTGACATGAAGTGCACTATGGGCGAACTACAATGCTCAGAAGAGAAGGAGTCATATTTGGCTTTTTGAGAGCAAATTTTGTTCGTGGGCATGTCGCATTTAGGAAGCCCCTATGGTGCCAGGACAACAAAAAATACCCACATGCCATACCATTTTGGAAACTAGACCCCTTGAGGAACGTAACAAGGGGTACAGTGAGCATTTACCCCCCTAAGGTGTCTGTCAGATCTTTGGAACAGTGGGCTGTACAAAATTTTTAATTTGCGCAGCCCACTGTTCCAAAGATCTGTCAGACACCAGTGGGGTGTAAATTCTCACTGCACCCCTCATTACATTCCGTGAGGGGTGTAGTTTCCGAAATGGGGTCACATGTGTTTTTTTTTTTTTTTGCGTTTGTCAAAACCGCTGTAACAATCAGCCACCCCTGTGCAAATCACCTCAAATGTACATGGTGCACTCTCCCTTCGGAGCCTTGTTGTGCGCCCCCAGAGCACTTTGCGCCCACATATGGGGTATCTCCGTAGTTGGGAGAAGTTGCATTATAAATTGTGGGGGGCTTTTTTCCATTTTACCTCTTGTCAAAATGAAAAGTATAGGGCAACACCAGCATGTTAGTGTAAAAATGTTTTTTTTTTTAGACTAACATGCTGGTGTAGACCCCAATTTCACCTTTTCATAAGGGGTGAAAGGAGAAAAAGCCCCCCAAAATTTGTAAGGCAATTTCTCCCGAGTACGGCGATACCCCGTATGTGACCCTAAACTATTGCCTTGAAATACGACAGGGCTCCGAAGTGAGAGCGCCATGTGCATTTGAGGCCTGAATTAGGGATTTGCATTGGGGTGGACATAGGGGTATTCTACGCCAGTGATTCCCAAACAGGGTGCCTCCAGCTGTTGCAAAACTCCCAGCATGCTTGGACAGTCAACGGCTGTCCGGTAATACTGGGAGTTGTTGTTTTGCAACAGCTGGAGGCTCCATTTTGAAAACAGTGGCGTACCAGACGTTTTTCATTTTTATTGGGGAAGGAGGGGGGCTGTGTAGGGGTATGTGTATATGTAGTGTTTTTTACTTTTTATTTTATTTTGTGTTAGTGTAGTGTAGTGTTTTTAGGGTACAGTCACACGGGCAGGGGGGGTTACAGCGATTTTCCTGCTGCGAGTTTGAGCTGCCGTGCAAAATTTGCTGCATCGCAAACTTGCAGCCTGATACTCACTGTAAGCCCCCTGCCCATGTGAATGTACCCTGTACATTCACAAGGGGGGGACCTCCAGCTGTTGCAAAACTACAACTCCCAGCATGCACAGTCTATCAGTGCATGCTGGTAGTTATAGTTTTGCAACAGCTGGAGGCACACGGGTTGGGAAATACTGAGTTAGGAAACAGACAATGTTTCCTAACCAGTGTGCCTCCTGTTGTTGCAAAACCACAACTCCCAAACATTCTTAGGCATGCTGGGAGTAGTGGTTCGGCAACATCTTTAGAGCCAGATGTTGCCGAACTACAACTCCCAGCATGCTTGGAGTTGTAGTTTGCAACATCTGGAGGACTACAGTTTGCAGACCACTACTACAGTGGTTCCCAATCTGTGCCCTTCCAGATGTTGCAAAACTACAACTCCCAGTATGCCAAAATTGTCCAGGCATGCTGGGAGTTGTAGTTCTGCAACATCTGAAGGGCCAGATGTTACAGAACTACAACTCCCAGCATGCCTGGACAGTAAGGGCATGCTGAGAATGTGTAGTTTTGCAACATCTGGAAGGGCACAGTGGTCTCCAAACTGTAGACCTCCAGATGTTGCAAAACTGCAACTCCCAGCATGCCCAGATGCCAAGGGCTGTCTGGGCATGCTGGGAGTTGTAATATATAGGGTCCCAATACAGCAATGCATGTCGCTTTACGGCGACGTGCATTGCTGTAAAGGGCCCGACCACGGCTGAAGATCTACTCACCTGTCACCGCCGCCGCCATCTTCCCCGCCGGGATCCGGGTCTTCAGGGACGAGCTAAGTACCGGGGCCGGTCCCCAGCACTCCCCCGTCCCCCGCCGCATCCTCCGGTCTTCATCCCGTCCTCTCCGGACTTCAAGGGGCCGGGCAGGACGGGAGGAAGTAACCCCCCCCTCCCCTGCGATTGGTCGGTTAGCTAACCGACAGATCGCAGGGAATAGGAGGAGGTGGCCGGCTTGCCACCTCACTCCTATGCTTTAGCATGGTCCTGGCTGTCTGTGACAGCCGGGATCATGCAAAATTACCGGGTGGTCGGGTCCCAGAGACCCGATCAGCCCGGTATCGCCACAGATCGCAAGGGCGATTTCGGCATACATGGCCCCCCTCGGCGTTTGCCATGGATCCCTGCTGAAGGATTTCAGCAGGGATCCGCTTCCGATCTCCGCCGGGTGAGCGGCGGAGACCAGGAAAAGACATGACGTATGCATACGTCATGGGTCCTTAAGACCCAGGGTGTGATGGTGTATGCATACGCCATGGGTCCTGAAGAGGTTAAGAACACACCAGAGCCCGCACACCAACGCCAAGGTTTCTCAGATGGCACGGGACCTAACGCTAACCAACCTGTGCGTAATGAGCAAAAACCAGGGGCCAGTGGGCAATTACAGCAGCACTAGGTCGACATGTAGCCTGCTCCTAGTTCCCTCCAGCGTGACTAAGCACACATACAATGGAAGGGGGGAGAGAGGCTACAAGCCCCACCCAAGTTGGCTGATATAGGTGCATGGCCTCACAGGTGCAAACCTAATGCTGCCTGGAAAATGTTCAAGGCGCATTAACATATGGAGTTTACACACCTCCACGTATAAATTTACAAACAACAACAAAAAACGTGGTCTCAAATGGCTGGAGGTGCTCTACCCCAAATGCAGTTGTGCATATATACTGGGGGAGCAGATCCTATACCAGCACCTATATCAGCCAACTTGGGTGGGGCTTGTAGCCTCTCTCCCCCCTTCCATTATATATGTGCTTAGTCACACTTGAGGGAACTGGGAGCAGGCTACATGTCGACCTAGTGCTGCTGTAATTGCCCACTGGCCCCTGGTTTTTGCTTATTACGCACAGGTAGGTTAGCGTTAGGTCCCGTGCCATCTGAGAAACCTTGGCGTTGGTGTGCGGGCTCTGGTGTGTCCTTAATATAAGGATACACTGGCGAATGTCTCAATTTTAACATCAGTGTTGAGGGATTAGCCAATGTCATTGTATACATCTACCACAGTAGTGCACCTACATTTCTGTATTGTATTCTAATTGTTACACATCCACACCGTTTATCTGGTGTAGGATTCTATTGTGGCACTTGTAGTCCACTGCAGGCATCCTCCATTGTATGCACTTTTATGCTGGGGATCGCCCCTAGCAACGGACTACAAGGGCAGTATCTGCTCCCCCAGTATATATGCACAACTGCATTTGGGGTAGAGCACCTCCAGCCATTTGAGACCACGTTTTTTGTTGTTGTTTGTAAATTTATACGTGGAGGTGTGTAAACTCCATATGTTAATGCGCCTTGAACATTTTCCAGGCAGCATTAGGTTTGCACCTGTGAGGCCATGCACCTAATATAAGGATACACTGGCGAATGTCTCAATTTTAACATCAGTGTTGAGGGATTAGCCAATGTCATTGTATACATCTACCACAGTAGTGCACCTACATTTCTGTATTGTAATATACAAATCTGTTTAACTTTCTGGAGCCAGTTGATATATAAAATAACGTTTTTTTCCTAGATAACCCCTTTAAAAAAAAAATCTGAGTGTCATCATATTCTGAGAGCTGTAACTTTTTAATTTTTTTTTACCAATGGAACTGTGTGAGGGTCTTTTTTTTTTGCGGGATGAGTAGCGGTTTCTAATAGTACTATTTCGGGGTATGTCTGACATTTTGATCACTTTTTTATAAAAAAAATTTAGTGAGGCAGGATAACCAAAAAGCAGTAATTTTGGCAAGATTATTATTATTTTACGGTGTTCACCATTCAATATCAATGACATAGTAATTTTATTCTGCAGGTCGGTACGATTATGGCGATACCTCATTTATGTACGTTATTTGATGGATTATTACTTTTACACTATAAAAACAATTTTTGATTTAAAAAAAATCTTGTTAGTGCATCACTATTTTCTGAGAGCTGTATTTTTTTTTTAGACCAACAATGTTTTTATTTTAGTTTTACAGAGGCGACATTGATATAAAGCCATAAATTTGGCAAGGTTTTTATAATGTTTTTTATGGTGTTCATCGTACAGGTTGACTAATGTGATAGTTTTATTGCTTTTGTTGTTACAGACGTGGTGATACAAAGTATGTGTATATAATTTTTGGGGGGAGGGAAAGGGAGATTGTGTATGTTTTTTAATTTTTTTTATTAATTTATTTATTATTGATATTTATTGTTTATTTTTATTAATTATTTATTTACTGTTTTTCTTTTTTTTTTTTCTTTTTCTTTTTACTGTCCTTTATTTTTACTGTCACAGATCTGTACTGCAAAGTATTATGCCTATCATTGTAACACTGACAGCTGTTAGTGTTTCATAGTGACTGTTCGGAGGTCTCTGGTTACAATGACTACCAATGAGACCCCGTAATTGCATGCAGGGTCTCACTGGAGAACAGAGAAGGGTCCCTCCCTCTGTCACCGGCAATTGGTGCTGCGGTCACACTGATCGCAGCACTGAAGGGGTTAACTATCAGGATCAGAGCTCCGGTGACCTGGTGACCCAGAAAATAGGGAGGATCACCTGGGATGGATAGGAGTGAGGTGGCAGGTCGGGGGTGGTGAAGTTAAAGTTTGGTTCCCCCGCTCTGCCCACCCACGGTAGTCCAGCTGAGCAGGGGAGCCCTGATGTGAGCGGCGGCAGCGGAGGTCCCTTATCGGGCGGCGGGCAGCTATCCTTCAGCTTGCACGGTGATCCTGCTGACTACGGAAGCTGGTGAGTTGTTGCCTAGCAACATCTGCAGGGCAACAGTGTAGTGGTCTCTAAACTGTAGCCCTCCAGATGTTGCAAAACTACAAATCCCATCATGCCCAGACAGCTGTTTGGGTATGCTGGGATTTGTAGTTTTGCAAGATTTCGAGGGATACAGTTTGGAGATCACTGTGCAGTGGTCTAAAAATTGTGGCCCTCTAGATTATGCAAAAACTACAACTCCCAGCATGCCCACACAGCAGTTTGCTGTCTGGGCATGCTGGGATTTGTAGTTTTGCAACATCTGGAGGGCCACAGTTTGGAGATCACTGTGCGGTGGTCTCTAAACCATGGCCCTCTAAATCTTGCAAAACTACAACTCCCAGCATGCACGAACAGTAAACGGCCGTCTCGGCATGCTGGGAGTTGAAATTGTGTGCCTCCAGCTGTTGCATAACTACAACTCCCAGAATGCCCTTAGGCAATCAGTACGTGCTCGCAGTTGCAGTTTTGCAACAGTTGGAGGCACACTGGTTGGAAAATGCTGAGTTAGGTAACAGAACCTAACTCAAGGTTTACCAACCCGTGTGCCTCCAGCTGTTGCAAAAATACAATTCCCAGCATGCACAGTCATACACAGTGCATGCTGGGAGTTGTAGTTTTGCAACAGCTGGAGGTTTGCCCCCCATGTGAATGTACAGGGTTCATTCACATGGGCAGGTTTACTGTGAGTTTCCTGCTTCAGGTTTGAGCTGCAGCAAATTTTCCGCCACAGCCCAAAATCCTAGCGGGAAACTCACCATAAACCCCCGCCAGTGTGAATGTACCTTAAAAACACTACATTACACTACACTAACATATAATAAAGGGTTAAACACTACATATACACCCCATACACTGTAACCCCCTCCCCCCCCCCCCCACCGATAAAAATGAAAAACTTATTGTACGGCAGTGTTCCCAAAATAGAGCCTCCAGCTGTTGCAAAACAACAACTCCCAGCATTTTCACACAGCCATTGACTGTCCAGGCATGCTGGGAGTTTAGAAACAGCTGTGGGAACTCTGTTTTGCAATCACCGGTGTAGAATACCCCTATGTCCACCACTATGCAATCCCTAATTCAGTCCTCAAATGCGCATGGTGCTCTCTCACTTCGGAGCCCTCTCGTATTTCAAGGAAACAGTTTAGGGCCACATATGGGGTGTTTCCGTACTCGGAAGCAATTGCGTTACAAATTTTTGGGGGCTTTTTCTCTTTTTACCCCTTATGAAAAGGAAAAGTTGGGGTCCACACCAGCCTGTTAGTGTAAAAAAAAAAAAAAAAATTACACTAACATTTTGGTGTTGTCCCATACTTTTCATTTTCACAAGAGGTAAAAAAAAAAAAAAGACCCCCAAAATTTGTAACGCAATTTCTCGTGAGTATGGAAATACCCCATATGTGGACATAAAATGCTCTGCGGATGCACAACAAGGCTCAGGAGTGAGAGCGCACTATTTACATTTGAAGCCTAAATTGGTGATTTGCACAGGGGTGGCTGATTTTTCAGCCGTTCTGACATAAACACAAAAAAATAAATACCCACTTGTGACCCCATTTAGGAAACTATACCCCTCACGGAATGCAACAAGCAGTATAGTGAGCCTTAACACCTCACAGGTGTGTGACAAATTTTAGTTAACCCCTTAACTAAGTTAACCCCTTAACAGGGTTTTTCCGTTTTTGCATTTTCGTTCTTTCCTCCTCACATTTAAAAAAATCATAACTCTTTCAATTTTGCACCTAAACATCCGTATTATGGCTTATTTTTTGTGCCACCATTTATTTTCATTTTGTGCCACTTTGTAATGACATGTTATTTTACCCAAAAATCAACAGCGAAACGGAAAAAGAAATCATTGTGAGACAAAATTGAAAAAAATAAAAACGCCATTTTGTAAATTTGGGGGCTTCCGTTTCTACACAGTACATTTTTCGGTAAAAATGACATCTTCTCTTTATACTGCAGGTTCATGAGATTAAAATGATGCCCTACTTATGTAGGTTTGATTGTGTGATACTACTTCTGGAAAAAATCATAACTATATGCAGGAAAAGTTATACGTTTAAAATTGTCATCTTCTGACCCCTATAACTTCTTTATTTTATTTGTGTATGGGGCCGTAAGAGGGCTAATTTTTTGCATCGTGATCTGAAGTTTTTAGCGGTACCATTTTTGTATTGATGGGACTTATTGATCGCTTTTTCATTAATTTTTTCATGATGGAAAGTGACCAAAAATACACTATTTTGGACTTAATTATATAGTTTTTTTTATAATTTGGACATTTCTGCACGCAGCGATGACACATATGTTTATTTTTATTTACACAGTTTTTTTTATGGGAAAAGGGGGGTTATTCAACCTTTTATTAGGGAAGGGGTTAAATGATCTTTATTCACTTTTTTTCCTCTTTTTTTTGCAATGTTATAGTTCCCATAGGGAGCTATAACAATGCACATACTGATCTTTTACATTGATAAATGGTTTCTTATAGGAAACCATTGATCAATGATTCTGCCGCTTGACTGCTCATGCCTGGATCATTCGGTGATCGGACACCAGGAGACAAGGTAAGGGACCCTCCTGCTGTTCCACAACTTTTTGGGATGCCGCAATTTCGCCGCGGACATCACGAACAGCCCCCTGAGCTAACCGGCAATGATTTACTTTCACTCTGGATGCGGCGTTCAACTTTGAACGCCGCGTCTAAAGTGTTAATAGCGTGCGGCACCACGATCAGGGTTAAAGTTGGATGGGAAAATGAAAAAAAAAAATTTCACAAAAATGCTGGTGTTACCCAAAATGTTTCATCTTCACAAGGGAAAATAGGGTGAAAAAAGCCCCCCAAAATTTGTAGCCCCATTTCATCTGAGTAAGAACATACCCCATATGTGTATGTATGTATGTATGTGGATGTATGTGGAAGTGTTCTGCGGGCGAGCTACAATGCTCAGAAGAAAAAGAGCGCCATTGGGCTTTTGGCGAGAAAATTTGTCCGGAATTGAAGGCCAATGGACCCTCCCCCCATTGACCCCATTTTGGAAACTACACCCCTCACATAATGTAATAAAGGGTACAGTGAGCATTTATGCCCCACAGGTGTCTGTAATTTTTCATTTGCACTGCCCACTGTTCCAAAGATCTGTTAAACACCAGTGGGGTGTAAATGCTCACTGCACCCCTTACTAAATTCTGTGAGGGGTGTAGTTTTCAAAATTGGGTCACATGTGGGGGGGGTCCACTGTTCTGGCACCATGGGGGATTTGTAAATACACATGGCCCCTACTTATATTCCAAACAAATTCTCCCTCCAAAAGCCCAATGGCGCTCTTTCTCCTCTGATCATTGTAGTGTGCCAGCAGAGCACTTGACGTCCACACATGGGGTATTTCCATACTCATAAGAAATGGGGTTACAAATTTTGGGGGGCATTTTCTCCTATTACCCCTTGTAAAATTGTAAAATTTGGGGATTTTTTTTTATTTGCACATCCGACTTTAACATAAAGTCATCAAACAACTGTGGGGTATTAAGGCTCACTGTACCCCTTGTTACGTACCTTGAGGGGTTTAGTTTCCAAAATAGTGTGCCATGTGTTTTTTTTTTTTGTAATCTTTTCTGGCACCATAGGGGCTTCCTTAATGCAACATGGCCCCCAAACATCATTTCAGCAAAATTTGCTTTCCAAAAGCCAAATGTGGCACTTGATTTCCACACATGTGGTATTTCCATACTCAGAAGAAATGGGTTTACAAATTTTGGGGGGCATTTTCTCCTATTACACTTTGTAAAAATGTGAATTTTTGGGAAAAACCATCATTTTAGTGGAAAAATAATTTTTTTCATTTACATCCGACTTTAACGAAAAGTCGACAAACCCCTGTGCGGTGTTAAGGCTCACTATTCCCCTTGTTACGTTCCTTGAGGGGTGTAGTTTCCAAAATAGTATGCCATGTGTTTATTTATTTATTTATTTTTTTTTTTGCTTTCCTGGCACCATAGGGACTTTTTAAATGTGACATGCCCCCCAAAAACCATTTCAGCAAAATTCACTCTCCAAAATCCCAAAATTTTCTGCTATTTCTGTGAAACACCTAAAGGGTTAACAAACTTTCTGAATGTCATTTTGAATACTTTGAGGGTGCAGTTTTTATAATGGGGTAATTTATGGGGTATTTCTAACATGAAAGCCAGTCAAATCCACTTTAAACTGAACTGGTCCCTGAAAAATTCAGATTTTGAAATTTTCGTGAAAAATTGCTGCTGAACATTGAAGCCCTCTGATGTCTTCAAAAAGTTGATGCCAACATAAAGTAGACATATTGTACATGTGAGTCAATATATATAATTTATTTGGAATATCCATTTTCCTTACAAGCAGAGAGTTTCAAAGTTAGAAAAATGCAAAAATTTAAAATTTGAGGTTTTTCCACCAAGAAAGCATACAAGTAACGATGAAAATTTACCACTATGTTAAAGTAGAATGTCACCAAAAAACAATCTCAGTGTACACAATTGAATACAACGTTTTATTTGAAAAAAAAGAATAAGTCAAATAAAATATCTCAGAATTATAATGAAAGGTAAAAGCATCCCAGAGTTATTTATATATAAAGTAAAAGTGGTCAGATTTGCAAAAAAGGGCTGCGTCCTTAAGGTGAAAATAAGCTGCATCCTTAAGTTTAAGGTTAAAGGGGTATTCCGATGGAATTTATATATTTTTTTTATCAACTGGTGCCAGAAAGATAAACAGATCTGTAAATAAATGCAATTTAAAATTCTTAATCCTTCCAGTACATATTAGCGGTTGTATACTACAAAGAAAATTCTTTTCTTTTGGGATTAATTTTCTGTCACGACCACAGTGCTCTCATCTGACACCTCTATGGGGATTTTCTCCTGCTCTGGACAGTTTCTGATATGGACAGAGGTGTCAGCAGAGAGCACTGTGGTCATGACAGAAAAGAAATCCAAAAAAGAAAATAATTTCCTCTGTAGTATACATCCGCTAATAAGTACTGGAAGGATTAAGATTTTTTTTAATAGAAGCAATTTACAAATCTGTTTAACTTTCTGGCATCAGTTGATAAAAAAAAAAAAAGTTTTCCACCATAGTACCTTTAACCCCTTAACGACGCAGGACATATATTTACGTCCTGCGCCGGCTCCCGCGATATGAAGCGGGATCGCACCGCGATCCCGCATCACATCATATTGTCGGTCCCGGCGCTCATCAACGGCCGGGACCCGCGGCTAATACCACACATCGCCGATCGCGGCGATGTGTGGTATTAACCCTTTAGAAGCGGCGGTCAAAGCTGACCGCCGCTTCTAAAGCGAAAGTGAAAGTGACCCGGTGAAATTGCGGCATCCCGAACAGCTGACCGGACACCGGAAGGGCCCTTACCTGCCTCCTCGGTGTCCGATCGGCGAATGACTGCTCCGTGCCTGAGATCCAGGCAGGAGCAGTAAAGCGCCGATAACACTGATCACAGGCGTGTTAATACACGCCTGTGATCTGTGTAAAAGATCAGTGTGTGCAGTGTTATAGGTCCCTATGGGACCTATAACACTGCAAGAAAAATGTAAAAAAAAAAGTGTTAATAAAGGTCATTTAACCCCTTCCCTAATAAAAGTTTGAATCACCCCCCTTTTCCCATAAAAAAAATAAAACAGTGTAAAAAAAAAAATAAATAAATAAACGTATGTGGTATCGCCGCATGCGTAAATGTCCGAACTATAAAAATATATTATTAATTAAACCAGACGGTCAATGGCGTGCGCGCAAAAAATTCCAAAGTCCAAAAAAGCGTATTTTGGTCACTTTTTATACCATTAAAAAATGAATAAAAAGTGATCAAACAGTCCGATCAAAACAAAAATCATACTGATAAAAACTTCAGATCACGGCGCAAAAAATGAGTCCTCATACCGCCCTTTACGTGGAAAAATAAAAAAAGTTATAGGGGTCAGAAGATGACATTTTTAAACGTATAAATTTTCCTGCATGTAGTTGTGATTTTTTCCAGAAGTGCGACAAAATCAAACCTATATAAGTAGGGTATCATTTTAACCGTATGGACCTACAGAATAATGATAAGGTGTAATTTTTACCGAAATATGCACTGCGTAGAAACGGAAGCCCCCAAAAGTTACAAAATGGCGTTTTTTCTTCGATTTTGTCGCACAATGATTTTTTTTTCTGTTTTGCCGTACATTTTTGGGTAAAATGACTAATGTCACTGCAAAGTAGAATTGGCAACGCAAAAAATAAGCCATAATATGGATTTTTAGGTGGAAAATTGAAAGGGTTATGATTTTTAAAAGATAAGGAGGAAAAAACGAAAGTGCAAAAACGGAAAAACCCTGAGTCCTTAAGGGGTTAAGGTCAAAATGGGCTGAGTCCTTAAGGGGTTAAAAGCACCTAAAGAGCAAGAAAGCTCTGCAAGGCCGTACCATTGTGTTCATGCTAATGGAGGGGGAAATTTATCAAAAACTGTCCAGAGGAAACATTGCTGAGTTGCCCATTGCAACCACTCAGATCACTTCTTTCATTTTGCAGAGGCCTTGTTAAAAATGAAAGAAGCGATCTGATTGGTTGCTATGGGCAACTGGGCAAATTGATCAATCTCCCCCATAGGCCCTGATTTACTAAGAGTGGAGTGTAAGTTTCTTTGTGGGTTTTAATGCCCTACAATCTTTTTTCTACGGTATTTACAAAGGTTTCCCAAAATGTTGCAATTCTCTCTACAGTTTGCTTTTTTTACACATGCTCTGATCTGTTGGGTTTTCCTCAACTTAAATCCACTAAATTTTCTGTGGAAACCTTAGTAAATATGTTGGGTTTTGTGAAAATGTTGGTACACGCCCCATTTATGTGGCCACGCCCTCTTTCAGGTTTTCTCAGTAAAATGTAGAGTTAGTCTGGTTTTTCTAAATTCTGGCGCAAATCCTGGAACAGACAGAATTTCTGGTGCACAACCCGACAAAACATGTCGGATTTGCAAAAGTAAATGAGGGCCATTATTGTCGTCAGCTCAATAGGGTCATAGTTATGGGTGAGAAGCAGTTTCCACTTTATGTTGCCATGCGGTCTTTATTGACTAGGACCTCTTTCCTGTCTAGAGTAAATTGTTTTTTTTTTTTTGTTTTTTTTCTCCCTCGCTCTCGCTCTCTCTCTCTCTCTCTCTCTCTCGTTTTTCTCTTCTTTGCTATATTTAAATGGAGGCAGCAATATCAATAGTAAGCTGGAACACTAGAGGAATTCTGGATAATACAAAGCAAGATGCTGTTTTTCAATATTTCGCAAAATCACAAGCTTCTATACTTTGTCTACAGGAAACCCACCTCACCCCAGGTCGTCTGCATACTATACGGATGCCTTCGATACAAGTAGCGTTCCATGCAACCTTTACCAACATGTCAAGGGGGGTGAGCATAATGATACACCAGAGGGTATCTTTTTAGTTGATTAAGAAATATGCAGATGACCAGGGGAGATATGTGGGGATAGTATGTTGGATTGGTTCTATGAAATTATTTATAGTTAATGTTTACATTCCTCCCCCATACTCACCTGGCGTTTTGAAAAAAATCCTGGCTATAACTCTTCTGTATCCAGAGATTCCTCTAGTGTTGGTGGGAGATTTTAATAATGTAATAAATTTGTGTATGGATAGATGCTCTCTGGAGAAAGAGGAGTTAAATTCCAGACTCACCCCATTTGGAGTACTGATTGATGAAATAGGGTGGATAGATCTGGAGATACAGATACCCTGACCAAAGAAAATACTCATGTTGTTCCTCTACATATTCTTCATTGTCAAGGATAGATATGGCTTTAGGGAATGATTTATTTCTTCCTTATGTGGAGGAGATTTTCTATGATGTTAGAACGATTTCAGATCATTCACCATTGCGCCTTAAATTAAAGGCACCGAGAAGAAGTGGAAGGGGAACATTCTGGAAACTAAATCCATTTTGGTTAACTAAAATAGAAAACATACAGGATATTAGAGGGATGCTAAAAGAATATTTTATATTAAATAATAATACGGCATATATGCAGAATATCTGGGAGGCTGGGAAGGCATATATTAGAGGAATTTTTTTGAAGGCTATTGTTAGGGAAAAACGTAGAATGGCGGAGCATAATGACGTATTACATGAGGCAGTTCGGCTGGCAGAAAATAGATTAATTGAGAATCCTTCACTTGGGTTACATCAGGGTTTGGTTAGAGTACAAGCGGAACTAAAACAACATTTATTGGAGGCAGCCAATAATAGGCGTATGATGCAAAATCAAGTGTTATATGCAGAAGGAGAGGTGGCAGGATATATGTTAGCAAAAATAGTTAGAGCGCAAGAGCCACCGACTAATATAATATCTCTACTGGATGAAAACGGGAGTGAGGTTAATAATAATGACGGTATAGTAGAGGTTATGTTAAAATATTACTCAAAGTTATATACGTCTACATTTCAGAAGGGATCTGAGCATATAAAGGCCTTCCTACAGGGTATAAATCTCACTAAATTATCGGTAGAGGATAGGAACATGCTGGAAGCAGAACTTACTCTAGAGGAACTTGAGGCAGTAGTAAAATTGACTCCTAATAACAGGTCTCCTGGAGTGGATGGAATTCCAATAGAGGTATATAAAAAATATGCGGATGTAGTACTACCTGAATTGTTAGACCTGTTTAATCAAGCGTTGGCTGGTCGATCTCTCCCCCTATCAATGCGACAGGCAATTATTGTTGTCATATTGAAGAAGGGGAAAGATCCTCGATTACCTGCATCATATAGACCAATTTCATTGCTGTGCAATGATGTTAAATTACTAGCAAAAATCTTAGCAACCCGTTTGAACAAGGTAATAACTACATTGATATATAAGGATCAAACAGGCTTCATCCCGGGAAGAGCGGCGTCAGAAAATATTAGACGCCTTTTTCTCAGTATACAAATTCCTCCGGACTCTCCCAGAGATAGGGCCATATTCTCACTGGATGCAGAAAAAGCATTTGATTCAGTGGAATGGCCCTGTCTCTGGGTGACTCTGGAGGAAATGGGCTTCGGCCCTAAATTTATATCATGGATTCAACTTTTATATAGTAGCCCAATGGCATGTATTAGAGTAAATGGACAGGTGTCGGAAAATTTTCCTCTGTTTCAGGGAACGAGACAGGGATGTCCCCTGTCTCCATTGCTGTTTGCTATTATAATGGAACCTCTGGCTGAATATATTCGTTTAGCTCCGATGATAGAGGGGTTTCAGTATGGGGCCCATGAAAATAAGATAGCTCTTTATGCAGATGATGCGTTATTGTTTTTGAATGACATGGGCCCCTCACTGAAAAATGCAATAGAGGGAATTTCTCGTTACGGTGAACTCTCGGGGATTGTAATAAATTGGGAAAAATCGTTTCTAATGCCGTTAGATCGAGTAGTTACAAATATCCAAATAAATCAAAGTATAAATATTCTATGTGTAAAACAAATTAAGTATTTGGGAATAGAAATATCGCCAAATATCCAGCAGTATCAGAATAGAAATATATTACCTCTGTTAAGCCAGTTTAAACGTAAAAGTGCAGCATGGCGAAAGTTGAAATTATCCCCTGTAGGGAGGATTAACCTCATTAAAATGATTTTAATGCCCCAATTATTATACTTGTTACATAATGCACCGGTTTGGTTACCATTTAGCCTTTTCCAGAGGATTAATATACAATTTAGGGAATTAAAGCTAGAGTATTTGCAGCGTCCTAAATTGGAGGGAGGGTTAGCTTTATCTAACCCCTGGTGGTATTTTTTGGCAGCTCAGGCCCAATATTTTAGGAACTGGTATAAAGGGGATGAAGGAAATATTGTGGATGGAATGATAAAGAGTATAGGGAGAGGAGAAAATAATTTACTACTCTCTTTAGAAAAAGGCGAATTTAGGAAAAAGAAAATTCAACAACTTCCTATGTTTGATCTAATGCATAGGGTATGGAATACCAAAAAGAAGATTAGAGGAGTGGATCAGGTTAATGAGTACACCCCAATATGGGGGAATGATACACTTAAGGAGCTAAGTAAATTGGAAGGTTTTGCAAAATGGGAGAAAGCAGGAGTCAGGATATTGAAAGACATATATAGAGGGGGAAATATACGCTCCTTTTTGGAGCTACAGGAGGAATTTCATCTACCTCGGTATGCCTTCTTTCAATATTTACAGTTGAGGCATGCGTTCTCTGCCCAACAAAAATATACGGATATTAAACTAAGTAAAGATACCGCATTAGAATTTATAATAAAGGATGATAGGAAGAAAGGATTTATTTCAAAACTATACCAACTTATAGCTATGAAGGCCTGGGAAAAGCAAAACATACCAGCTTTTTATAAATGGAGAGAAGAGCAACAGCTGCCATTGGATCAATTTAATAATATTGTGAGTAGTGTACCCAATCAGGCAATGGGCGAGGGTGCGAGACTATCCCAGCTGTATATATTATATCGGGTGTATCAGACTCCAGCATTCCTGGCTAAAATAGGTTATCTACAAGTGGCAAAATGTCCTCGGTGTATATGCTCTAGTGCTGACCTACTCCATATGTTATGGGAATGCCCGGTTATTAAAAAATATTGGGAAGAAATTAAAGAATATATTGTAGCAATATATGATGTTGATATTGATAGGAAAGTTAAAACATGTATACTGAGTTATGTGGAGGAATTACTGATAGAAGATAACATGAAGCTAGCGGTGGGCAGATTATTATATAATGCACGTAAATTGATAGCCCAGCGCTGGAAAAACCCAAATCCACCAGACAGATTGCACTTTCTTCAAAAGATGGAAAAAATAGTGGCTTGGGAAAAAGCCATATATACTAAAAGAGGGAATGAAAATAAATTTTGGTTGATATGGCGGAGATGGATTGAGAGAGATGGGATGGGGCGAGGAGGGAGGGAGAGAGAACTATAAAAATATTTTTAAGGAGAGAGGAAAACGGGAAAGGGAAGAAAGAAAAAGGAAAAAAAATATTTAATTTGTTCCTTTTTTTTTTTGGGTGTTTTTGTCTGTTTAGGTTTATTTTGTTTTTGTTCCCCCTCACGGAATCCTTCTTCCATTTGGGAAATTAGAAAATGTGGGGAGAATATTGCTGTTTAAATTTTCAAGAAATGTAATATGCCTTTGTAGAATTAATGTTTAAATAAAAAATTTAAATAAAAATGAAAGTATTAAAAAAAAATAAAAAAATAGGGGTTCAAGTGTTTCAATAAATGTGCTATAGTAGGAGACGTTGGAGGCATGTGTGGCAGTGTTCTTGCCTGTGTGGATTACCATTTGAAGGAGACAGGGCAAATGCATATATGAATTAATTTGAGTTGTATCTCCCTCCATTTTTCATTGCGGATAAGTTTATGGAAATCTGATAGACCCATCAATATATGGCTCTGAGCGTCCTCATCTTGTAGCACTTTAGCCCATCACCTACCAACACAGTGTGAGGCTAACAGAATAAACCATTTTGATAGTCTACCACATAGAAAGGCAATAAACCTATCATCTAGGGACGAGCAAATCGAATCTGACGAATCCAAATTCGTTACAAATTTCATTAAAAATTCAATTCGTAACTAATCCGAATATCACAGCGATTCGATAAAACAAATTGTTTCATTAAACTCCATTTAGTACGCTCCAGGCTCCAGGGCATCTAAAATGGCACTCCACATGTGAGGACATGGGACAAGGAACTCAGGAAAGCGGGAAGAAGGGTAGGGGGGATCACCATGAATCACATGCAGCATGCAGCCTATCAGCAGCCAGCTAGCCCTTTGATGTCACAGCCCTATATAATCGGCAGCCATCGCTGCAGCCAACCATCACAGCGTTTCATTGCAGAGAGAGAGTTTTATTGCAGAGAGAGAACAGTGTGTGTGTTGCACAGAAAAACAGCTTAAAAGCAGCGATTCACCACAAGCCCAAATCACTGCAGTAACTTGGAGTACAACAGTGCCCACAAAAAACAATGGCTAAATAATGTACCGTATGGGCAGTACAAAAGGATCAAGAAAAATTGCACAGACAATGAGACATATGAAGCACAGGCAAAGATCCTATACAATAGATTCAAAGAGAAAAAGTACCCCAGATCAATTATCCGGGACGCTTACAATAAAGTAAAGGATCAAACACAATCCGATTGCCTGAAACCCAAGCAAAATAAAGAGACCGGAGAAGTACAAAAACTCAACTTCATCACCACCTTTTGTGATTCTGCTAATAACATCAGAAAAACTCTGGACAGACACTGGCATATTCTGCAGAATGATTCTATTCTGAATAATATCCTTCCAAACAAACCATTGGTTACATACCGCAGGGCTCCCACCCTAAAAAACATTCTCGCACCCAGCGTGATAAAACAACATAAACCAACATCGAAGAAATCTCCTTTACCCGCATGATCGTATAGGTGTAACAGCAAGAGGTGTTTGTGCTGCAGGGAGATCCAGAATAAACGGACAACATTCTCCTCAAATGTCACTGGGGAAGAATTTATAATAAAACACAGATTAACATGTAGTTCCTCCTATGTCATATATTTGCTGGAATGCAGATGTAACCTGCAGTATGTAGGTGGGACTATCCAACCCCTCCGCAACCGGTTCAATAAACACAGGCAAAATGTCAAGAATAAATTCCTTCTCCATTGGGTTTCCAGACATTGTGCCATGGTTCACCCAGGTGAACAGGATACTTATACAGTAACTCCTATTGACCATATTTCAGCCGATACTGCCAATCGTTTTGATACGCTAAAGAAGAAAGAGATCTATTGGATGTACAAGTTGTTAACAATTGCACCAAAGGGGCTTAATGAAACGGTGGAAACGGCACTATGAGCCCACAAGTACACTGCTGTTCCGTATTTATCATTTATCCCCTTTTATAATCTATCACCATTTTTTTAATATATTTCTATAGGGACCTTACATATTTTTGTAATAGGCCTCCTTTGGTTTTTTTCTGAGATCCAATACCCCTTTCAGGAATGACATGTAATTATAACAACACTGCTTTACTGTTCCCTTAAGGACAGGTCCCCAATGTGGGACAATGGTGTGGTCTCTTCTGGATTAGTCCATGTAAGTTGAGTCTGCAACTTTTATGTAGTCAATCTTTCATATTAATGAGAAAAATGTATTATTATTTTTTCCACATTAAGCATGCTCCTTTTTACTATTACTATTATTATATTATAATTTTTAATTGTGTTCCTTGCCTCATGATAATTATGCTGCTTGCCCAGGTCCAATTATGTTGCTGGCCCTGTATCACGGAGCCGCAACACCAAAGCCCCTCATGTATTGTAGTTACACATAATTAAATTCAATTATATTATGTAAGCCAAGAAAATTTCTGTTTTATTGCACCTTATCTTATAGCTCATGACTATATGTTTTAATGAGAATGTTTGTATGTTTCATTATCTTTATTGTTTTTTCTTTATGTTCTTTATTTTATGACATTTTAAATTGGGTTATGCATGACCTTTCACCTGGATGTAGATTTGAACCGGGCTTTTTAACCTTGAACATGTGCAGTGTATTTTATATGCCTGAGGAAGAGCCTGGCATAAGGCTCGAAACTAAGTGTTGCAATAAATTCCTTATATACCTAAGAATCTTCCTGCCTGGACTTACCATTCACTAACCGGAGGAGAAGCGCTTTGGAATCAAATCCCCATTTTCTGTGTCCCGGATTATGGATCACACATTTTGAATCTTAAATCACTGCAGTAAGGCACTGATGGAAGGGAGAGAGAGAGAAAGTACACTTTTGGGTGTTCTACACAGCGACTCTGTACTGCTGCACTGATTTATTTTTTTTTTGCAAAAATGCCGTAAAAAAAACACCAATTTTCCCGCACAGCGTTTTTTCAGCAATAAAATGCTGTGTCCAGATGTTAGCTGCAAGTCAATAGTAAACTGCAAAATGTCAGATTCACTTGGAGTTTTTCAGTTTGGCGTTTTTTTTATACTTTTGGCGCTTTTCAGCAATTTCGGGCTCAGAGGCTGGATTTTCAAAATGCCCGACAAAACCTAGTTTGGCGTTTTTTGCCCTGAAATTGTGGCGTTTTCCACCCATAGAAGTCTATGGGAGAGCAAAAATGCCAAGAAAAACACCATGTTGGTTTAAAATTTTGCGTTTTTGCAGGCGGTTTTTATTCTTTTTTGGACTTTAGCAATCTAAAAAAGTGATGGAGATACCTTTTTTTTAATTAAAATTCCGTAGGGTACCATAAAAAAAAATAATAACAAAAAAGAAACAGTAGTGATGGAAAAAATTGTATCTAACCAAATGTATCTTTTTTATTATAAAATGTTTATAAAATTTTTAAACAGAGATCAATTTATGTGGGCGGGTAAAGCACTAAAAATGTAGCCGACAATAATAAAAATGTAGTTTGTGTGTGTATTTTTCAATAATTTTTAAACATTTCAAACGTTGATGAGCGCCGGGACCGACGCGATATGATGCGGGATCGCGGCGCGATTGGGACAGGTTGGGACAGGCAGTAGCAGGCCTCTCGGCGGACCGCCAGCTTAATTTTAAGATACAAGTACGAGTTTTTTTTACTGCTGCAACTTATAGCAGTATGCACCCACTCATTCAACAGCACAGAAGCAGAATGTGCTCTTGTCCAAGTTACTAGTACTGCAGTCCCTCCCTTTTCAAGTGGATACTCAGTCATGAGCATGGGGAAGTGCTGAGAGGCAGGTGCTGGGACAGGCGGTAGCTGGCCTCGTGGTTAACCACCAGCTTGATTTTAAGATATAGCTAGCTTTTCCATTGTTTACACTTCAGCAATTATACACTATTGGAGCTGGAATTACAGTGGCTGCTGGCACTAAATTTGCCTTTCAATGGGTCCTCAAAAAAGGATTTAAAGTTTGCTCATTCCAATTACCAGGCACTGTCGTTGTGCCGCTGGGCGGCAATGATTCTAATAGCAACACCTGTAATCTTCATGTCATATTGAATAACAGTATTATTTCACTAACACAGCACACTCCTTATGCGTGTTACGACAAGGCAAAGTGTTCTACACCCTATTTTTAATGGCAATTTACCCCGAATCAAATTTTCCAAAAATTCACTCATCTCTACTATCCCCCATCAAGGGAGATTTATCAAGACCAGTGGAGAGGAAAATTTGACCAGTTGCCCATAGCAACCAACCAAATAGCTTCTTACAATTTTCCAGAGGCTTTGTTAAAAATGAAAGAAGCGATCTGATTGGTTGCTATGGGTAACTGGTCAACTTTTCCTCTCCACAGATTTTGATGAATCTCCCCCATAAAGGTTAAAAGTTAGTCAAACTCAGAAGGAGTTATTTCTTAATAAAGATAAATAGTTTGGAAGTACAATAGAATCTGAGTTGGCCATATTGTAGAAAGTGAGATAAGGGGAGGACATATTTGGCTTCCAGGTCAGAAATGGGGCACCAACATTTATCAGTTACATTCATAAAGTCGCCCAGAGTGTTGACTCCCTTTCACCTCCACAATCAAAACAAGTCACTTTAGGTACCCGCTTGAAAATTAGGTACATGTCTGGACGATGGGTGCTTAGAACATGTATATGCTTCCTTTCAGGGCCTTCCAGGTGGCTATTGTATCTTTAAACAGAAGAGATAATTTGATGACTAAAGGCAAAGAAGAAAGGGGCTGAAAACTATGACTCTAGCACTGTTACATAGTTACATAGTTAGTACGGTTGAAAAAAGACATATGTCCATCAAGTTCAACCAGGGAATTGATGGGTAGGCGTGTGGCGCGATATTGGGGAAGGGATGGGATTTTATATTTCTTCATAAGCATTAATGTTATTTTGTTCCAGGAATGTATCTAACCATGTTTTAAAGTTGTTCATTTTTCCTGCTGTGACCAGTTCCTGAGGTAGACTGTTCCATAAGTTCACAGTTCTTATGGTAAAGAAGGCGTGTCACCCCTTGAGACTACACCTTTTCTTCTCCAGATGGAGGGAGTGCCCACTCATCCTTTGGGGGGGTTTGACCTGGAACAGTTTTTCTCCATATTTTTTGTATGGGCCATTAATATTCTTATTTACATTTATCATATCCCCCATTAAATGTCTCTTCTCAAGACTAAACAATTGTAACTCCTTTAATTGCTCTTCATAGCTAAGATGTTCCATGCCCCATATTAGTTTAGTCGCGCGTCTCTGCACCCTTTCCAGCTCCACAGTGCCCAAAACTGAACAGCATATTCCAGGTGAGGCTGTACCAATGCTTTATAAAGGGGGAGTATTATGTCCCTGTCCCTCTAGTCCATGCTTCTTTTTATACATGACAATATCCTGCCGGCCTTGGAAGCAGCAGCCTAACATTGCATGCTATTCTGAAGTCTGTGATCTACAAGTACACCCAGATCCTTCTCTACCAGTGACTCTGCCAGTTTAATCCCCCCTAAGACATACGACGCATGCATGTTATTAGTACCCAGATGCATAACTTTACATTTATCCACATTGAACCTCATTTGCCAAGTGGATGCCCAGACACTTAGTCTATCCAAGTCATCTTGTAACTTATGCACATCCTCTATAGACTACAAAGCTTGGTGTCATCTGCAAAGATAGAAACACAGCTGTTAATGCCATCCTCTATATCATTGATAAATAAATTAAACAGCAGCGGGCCCAGTACTGAACCTTGGGGTACACCACTAATAACCGGGGACCAATCAGAGTACGAATCATTGACCACCACTATCTGGGTACGATCCATGAGCCAGTGTTCAATCCAGTTACAAACTAAAGTTTCCAAACCCAAGGACCTTAACTTACCTGTAAGACGTCTATGAGGGACAGTATCAAACGCTTTAGCAAAATCCAGAAACACTATATCCACAGCCATTCCTCTGTCAAGGCTTCTACTCACCTCTTCATAAAAGCAAATTAGATTGGTTTGACAACTTATATCCTTAGTAAACCCATGCTGGCTATCAATTATAATACAATTATCCCCTATGTATTCCTGTATGTAATCCCTTATAAGTCCTTCAAACAATTTACCCACAATGCACGTTAGACTTACCGGTCTATAGTTTCTTGGGGAAGACCTAGAGCCCTTTTTGAAGATTGGCACCACATTCGCCTTGCGCCAGTCCCTTGGCACAATACCAGACACCAGTGAATCTCCAAATATCATGAACAGGGGTACAGATATTACTGAAATTAGTTCTCTAAGAACTCTTGGGTGCAATCCATCTGGCCCTGGAGATTTGCTTACATTTATATTACTTCACTTACCTTGTACCATTTCTACATTAAGCCAGTTCAGTACATTACATGATGTGTTACCAGCACTGACCTGTCCAATGTCAGCTCCTCCTTCTTCCATAGTATATACAGAACTAATGAACCCATTCAGTAGCTCTGCTTTCTCTATATCGCCTGTGACAATCTCCCCATTATCATTATTAAGGGGTCTTACATGCTCTGTCCTTGTTTTTTTTGCATTTATATATTTAAAAAAAAAAATTAGGATTAGTTTTGCTATCTTTGGCCACCTGTCTCTCATTTAGAATTTTTGCTGTTTTTATTACATTTTTACAGATTTTATTAAGCTCCTTGTACTGTTTAAATGTTATAGCTGACCCATCAGATTTGTATTTTTTGAAGGCTATTTTTTTGTTGTTTATTGCTCTTTTAATATCATTTGCCAGCCATGTAGGATTTAGTTTTAATAATTTATATTTGTTCCCCTTTGGTATATATTTAGCTGTATAGTCATTTAGAGTTGATTTAAAGATGTCCCATTTACCTTCTGTATCCGTATTTGACAACACCTCCCCCCCAGTCTATGTCCTGTAGTGCAGCTCTCAGCCCAGGGAAGTTTGCCTTTTTAAAGTTATATGTTTTTGCCTTCCCCGCCTGTCTTTGTTTTCTACATTTTAAGTCAAAATTAACTATATTGTGGTTGCTATTACCAAGGTTTTCCCGCACAGTTACATTACCAACCAGCTCTGCGTTGTTGGAAATGATCAGATCCAACAAGGCATCACTTCTTGTTGGATCCTCCACAAACTGGCCCATAAAATGATCCTGCAATCAATTTAGGAATTGTCGCCCCTTTGTAGTTTTAGCCAACCCCCAACCCCAATCTATATCTGGATAGTTAAAATCTCCCATTATTACCACTGTACCTGCCCGGGCGGCCCTCTCTATTTGTTTATGCAGCCGACCTTCTATCTCTTCAGTGATATTAGGGGGTTTGTAGATTACACCAAATATTATTTTTTCAGTATTTCCCTCCTTTTGTAATTCTACCCACAGTGATTCCACATCCTCAGAATCATCACACACTATGGCATCGTTCACATTGACTTTCATACCACTTCTTACATACAGACAGACTCCACCACCTTTTCTGTTCATTCTATCTTTGCGAAACAATGTCAACCCTGCAGATTGACAGCCCAGTCATGCGAGGAGTCCAGCCATGTCTCAGTGACCCCAACTATATGAATATGTTCCTCCAGTATTAGAGTACTGTATTAGAGTACTTTTTTTTTTTTAACCAGTCCAAAATGTGACAGGTAAGGAAGGCTATATTATATACTCCAATGTCTGAAAAGCTAGGCCCTTCATCTCTAGTGGGTAAGCAGGGCAATAAACCAATGAAAATATAGTTACAAATATGGACATTTATATAAGATTAAACAGAGCCACTCAGTGTTTCTCTTAAGTAGCATTGCTTCTAAAAAATAAAAATAAAATTCACATTGTCTGTAAGTGTGAAACAGTTTTCTAAGCATTTAACAGAACTTCAGTAGATCCATTGGACAATCGATCCAAGAGCTCAACACAGAAGACTCTTAGAATTCCTTTCCCTTTATCTGACATATATGTCAATTAAAAGACCAAAGATGTCCCAGACCTGGAGGCACCAGAAAAAAAAGTTTTATATAGGTAACCTCGGTTGCAACTGTTCAAAGAAATGTAAAACTTTTTTTTGTTAATCCTTTCTATTAAAGATTGTTAAGGTAAGCTTGTTTTATTTTTAGAGATTTGTAGAATGTGAAAATCTAATGCATCAAGTGACAATGATACTGACAGGTGAGTCAAACTCTAGTCATTCTTACTTAATTTCAAATAAAATATTTGGCCGCTGCTTTTAGTTTTCATTTATTTTTATTTTTTCCAAAAAGAAATAAATGTAAGAGGAAAGCAAACATTTTACATATCAAATAAACTTTTGTTCTTCAAAATTGCAATTGAGAACCTTTTGTTTATACTGATGCATATTATTGAACAGCTTTCATAGTCATTTGACAGGTATGTCATTATTGCTCATCTCAGCTCATTCTTCTCTTTTTATTTTGATACTTTATACTTGAAGTCAAATGATTTGTAAGTGAGGCTTTATGTGACATTAAAAATAAATCAAATGAGTCACATGCCCTATGTTATGGCTGGGTGTGTGTAATAAAAAAATGTTTAACTTCATAAAGTACAACCTCATAAACAAAAAGTGAACTTTATGAAGGTGACCTTAATTTATCTTTATCCTCACATTTAACAGAGAGCGGTCTTGCTGACTCTAGTAACACATTTAAAGTAGGGCCCAATGCCAAAATTCAAGTTATAAAGACTAGGCTACTGTATGTCCCTATTCTGTAACTGTATATATACACACCATATAAAAAAGCATATATATGATGTTTTATCAAATGTTATATTACAGAGACCTTTTTCCCCTTGAATAATGTAATATCCCTAATCAATAGTGCTTCTTTCCATCTATTTATCTAACTGTCATCTATCTATCCATCTGTCTATATCATATCGCATCAGTCTATTTACTTCTGTGTTTCCCAACTGGCTCCTTAATTTAAAATAGCAATCGATTCTTTGACCCTTTGTCATGTTTAAAGGTCAATAGTGAATTAAGGTCAATTCTGAATTCTGCAAGTCCAGCTCAACACTAGCTTGATGCCTGCGCCCGGATCCTGCACCCAGCCAGTGTCGAACTTCTAACAAAGAAAAGAGGACGATCCAGTACTAAATGAAAATGTTAGCTTTATTGTAGTATTGTAGTAAATTTACATTGCCTGTAAGTGTGAAACAGTTTTCTAAGCATGTAACAGAAATTCAGTAGATCCATTGAACAATAGATCCAAGAGCTCAACACAAAATTCTCTTAGAATTCCTTTCCCCATATCTGACATATATGACAATTAAAAGACCAAAGATGTCCCAGACCTGGAGGCAACAGAAATTTGTTTTTATATAGGTAACCTCCATTGCAACTGTTCAGTAAAACTCTTTTTTTCTTGAAATCCTTCCTATTAAAATTTTTTAAATGGGCACTGTCATGAACTTTTTTTTTTCTTTTTGATATGTTGTAGTACTTATGTACTACAACATATTTCTAATATACTTCAATAATTTTTTTGGTGGTTAAAATATTGTATTTTGCTTTTGAAATCCGGCCACTAGGGGTCTCCCTTCTAGTGGCCAGCTGCGCCTGCTGTGATGTCACAGCAGAATTCAGACCGGTCCCGGCCGGTCTGAATTTAGTCAGCCTGCGCTCACTCCCTGCCTGTCAATCAGGCAGGCGGGAGTGAGCACTGCCTCGCATGCCGCCCCTGCCTCCTGGCATATACGCGTGGCAATGCGCACTGAATCTCAGTGCCTGAGGACTTGGGTATGTCTTATCTGCGCTGCTGTGGCTGCCTCAGGTCTTGAGTATGTCTGATCTGCGCTGCTGCCTCATAACTTGAGTATGTCCGATCTTATAGGGAGTTGTTTCGGGGGGCAGGGAGCTGGTTGCGCCGCGGGTTGAGCCGCGGCCGTGGCCGTAACAAAGATAGATTGTTTTCAACACGGGGTGCCTCCAGTTGTTTCACCACTACAACTTCCATCATGCCCTGACAGTCAATAGATGTCAGGGCAAGCTGGGAGTTGTAGCCGTGAAACAGCTGGAGGTAAACTGTTTAGGAATACAATCATGGCCTGTATAGATGAGCTAAGAGTGGAAGTCAGTCCCCAGCAGGCGCAACGTCACTGATGCCTGCTGGGGACCGACTTCTGCCCTTAGCTCATCTTTATAGGCCATGATTGTATTCCTAAACAGTGTACCTCAAGTCTGCCTTGTAAGTGAGCACACTGCCAGGTAGACAAAAAGCCATTTCTAAGATAGTAAAAAAAAATTAAAGGCAGGGAGGGGTTAGGGATAGATGGGCAAATCCAATGCATCGAGTGACAATGATACTGACAGGTGAGTCAAACTCTAGTCATTGTTACTTAATTTCAAATAAAATATTTGGCCACTGCTTTTAGTTTTCATATTTATTAATTCATTTAACAAAAATAAAGAAATGTAAGAGGAAAGCAAACATAAAAAAAATTACAAAACTTTTGTTCTTCAAAATTGCAATTGAGAAGCTTTAACCTTTTTTTTTACACTAATGAATATTATTGAACAGCTTTCATAGTCATTTGACAGGTATCTCATTATTGCTCATCTCAGCTCATTCTTCTCTTTTTATTTTGATACTTGATTTGTAAGTGAGGCTTTATGTGACTTTAAAAATAAATCAAATGAGTTATGTCTAAAGGTCAATAGGGAATTAAGGTCAATAGACGGGCAGATAAGACACACGTCTTAGCACACCTGGGAGACCATCAGACGTTTTTCTAGCACACGCGCTATAAACGCATCTGATGGTCTTCTAGGTGTTCCAACATCTGTGTGTTTTATCTGCCCGTCTAGTACAATAAAGCTGAACTTTACCTTTAGTACTGGATCATTTCTCCTTTCTTTGTTGGAAGTGCTGAACTTATGCCTTTGTAATATAACATCTGATGCCAAACTTATTGGTATCCACCTTGCTGTGATTTTGCCAATGTATTACTGTTCTAAAAATGTCTTATCTGTATTTTACACTACAAGCAGTAGAGTCATCTTTCCAGTTCCAAGGCGCAGTCCAGCATCTTTGGGAGACTGTCTGCCGAATTAGTGAGGTCTAGATGGATTTGCTCATGTCTTGGATTTGTTTCCATTTAACACTACAGCCATGACAACTATAATAAATACCGTACATTATATAACAGATCCAGGGTTCCAGTTATTAACAGTGGGTCTGCCTCCATATTTCTACAGCAAAGAATAGGAATTTGGATTAGATTGTTCTGGCTGTCAGTAAGTTCTATCTACACATTTAAATAATAATTGTTTCCAGTTGGGCTTTTAACTAAGGACATCTTGTTTACGGCAGGCATGCTAAAAATGTAATTAGTTTTCCTTAAAGGGGTTATTCACAATAAGGTGATTTTAGTACGTACTTACCAGGCAGTAATGTACATGAAGGATCTCTGTTTGTCTTGGGGCTAAATGGATTTTTGTTAGATTACAATAAAACTGTGGCAATCTTTTTGTGAACTGAGTATTTTGTGTTGGAGTTTGTTCTCTCAACTACAAATCCCATAGTTTCTTGTTTGTAAGTGTGAGGTCACTTTTCTCCCTCCCACACATCAGCCACCCCAGCCACTAAAACACAAAAGAGCTGCATTCCATTCAAAAGACCCGTGTTTTCTAACCAGGAAGCTTCCAGCTGTTGCAAAAAACAATTAGTTGCAGAATGATCTTTCTTCCATGCAGTGGTTGCTCCACCCATTGGAGCAGGACAGGCTTCCTTTGCACACATGATTAGTGATGTCCTGTCTTGGTCCTACTGCAACCTGGGAAAACATGAGACCTGAGTAATCTTGTATGCTGGTAAAAATAAATATTTGGGCAAAAATCAAAGAATTATTCACATTAAAATCAAAGAATAATTGCGAGACCACCATCACACACAGGTACAGACACTATGTTATGAACTACACTAACTTTACAGCCCCATAAGCACAGTCAAATAAAAAAAAATTCCTGGAATACCCCTTTCAATATGAGACAACTTAAAGCTGATAGACTGATCCGTGGTCTTTCATGGATTCATAATCTGTATTTGTAATATAACTGTTCAATTTCCCGGCCATTAATTTGCTTACTAGGTGAAGATCACTGAAGCCTGGAAGATACATTTTCTTGACAGATCATATGATCAGAGAATTCATACATCAAAGGTGTATTACAGGTCCACAACAACATTAACTGACACCATTACTGCCCATTAATGGGTGCCGTAACCTCAGCTCAGATAGCCAGATTGATGTGGAAGGATTATTTGTCATGTAGAAAAAAAAAATAATAAACTATTACAGTGTATTATAACACTGTTATTTTAGAAATCATTTTCTTTTGGAAGGTTATAAGAACCCCTATGAAATTATATATGTAATACATAAATATATATTTACCACAAAATTAATGTAGCAATAAATTTACAAATCAGAAAAAAGAATATCAAAGACGTAATAGACCACTGAAGCATTACTGTTGGACTTTTGGGTTGCTCCTATTTGCAGATGCTTTGACAACAGGGGTCACCATGCATTCTTTTCTTTTATACCGTAAAAAAGGGAAATGGCAAGTGGGCTCACACTGTTTGATCAAACTGTATACTAAGAACCTTATGACTTACATCCGTAACAGTACAATATGAAGAAAACACAAACAAAAGTACATTGCCACGAATACAAACAAAATAACCATTTTTTATCTCACAATTAGTAGGCTACACATAAAAGCAACTGAAAGCAGAAATGATCAGTGAACCATAGCAATAATAAAGGTCCCACTGGGGTACAAAACCTTTGATGCAGCAAAAGTCGAGGGAAAGAAATAAGTGTATCCACCAAAATACATCAAATAAATAACAGTGAGTGCAGCTAATAGACTGGAAACATGATTATATTGTCAGGAAATCAAATAAAGCATGATTAATTTGGGTAACAAGTGCCAGTTCTATCAATGAATTGCTAGGTAACCGCTCTAATATATAACTAACATTAATTAATCATATGACATTTACAAAAAGTAACAAAACACCAAATGGAAACAAAATCTATACCCAGTGAAACAAAAATGTGAAGAGCAAATAAAGCCAACAAAGATGTGAAGGGGAAATGCAAATATTTTAATCCTCTCTCCACTACTAAAAGGAACTGCCTCCCCATGTGAAATAGAGACATAAGCTCAACCCACATTTGTATCCATAAAGTGCATTATTAAGCAAAACATGAGAGTAATTACCCAGTTATGGTTGTGTGTTTCCTGAGGTGAGCCATATTGTGTCTTTGATGTATTTCTCTGGTTTTAATAACTTTTATGTGTATCCTATTGCATGTGTAATAAAGATTATTTTACTCATGTGGTCTGAGATAGTGTTGAGCGGCATAGGCCATATTCGAATTCGCGAATATTCGCGAATATATGAACGAATATTCGTCATATATTCGCGAATATTCGCATATTCGTTATATTCTCGTTTTATTTTCGCATATGCGAATATTAGCGTATGCGAAAATTAGCATATGTGAATATTAGCAAATACAAAATTAGCATACGCGCAAATTCGTATATGCGAAAATTAGCATATGCTAATTTTCGCATATGCGAATTTTCGCACGCTAGTCTCACAAAGTAGTATTACAGCCTTCTTTACACCACACAAGCTGGAAGCAGAGAGGGGTGATCACTGTGATGTGTACTGTGAAGAAAAAAAAAAAAGAAAAAAAAAAAAAAAACGAATATTCGTAATTACGAATATATAGCGCTATGTTCGCGAAATTCGCGAATTCGCGAATATGCGATATTCGCGAATAATATTCGAATTGCGAATATTCGCGAGCAACACTGGTCTGAGAGTCCAGTTATTTGTATCATGCTAAAAAAAAAAAAATTGTGCTCCTTTCTTTATGCTCAGAACAAAAAAAAAATCACTGTAAGAAAACGGATGTGAAGTCAATGTCATTTTCTACACTTGCAAAATAATCAGATATTCTACCCCTATTATTTTTTGGTGTTTATTTTGCCTTGGTACCACAATCCCACCTATTTGCCCCAGGTGTTTTATTTAGGAGAAGAATATAGATAGAGTATCTACCTATTTGCTCTTATAGTAGAGCCAGTCAGTCAGCAGTAGGGCCACGGGGGACATGAATGGAGGGGGCACTGAGATCGTGGGGGTCAAAGCGGCAGGACCCCTGTGATCAGACCTCATATTCCCTATCCTTTGGATAGGGAATAAGATGTATATGGTCATAATACCCCTTTAATAAAACTAAATATAAAAATTTCTGATAATGCACACGTTGGTCCAAATCGATCAAACTGCCTGAACACAAAACTGTCCGGTTTTGCCCATAACAACCGATCACAGCTCAGGTTTCATATCTTACTAAGCTCTGGTACAATGAAACTTGAGGTGTGTTTGGTTGATATGGATGAAACCAGACAGCTTTAGTTTCAAGCAGATTGATAAATCTGTACCATTATATTATTTAGCAGTCATTATTTTAGAAAAATATGCTTGTTTTTTTAAGCAAAATATCCACATGTGTAACTGGCTATAGAGAGATAAACTCATTTTACATATTTTATAACTATGTATAAAGTGGGGGTACACTTTCCTCAAGTCTGGGCTTGATTATCACCAATAAATGGGTGTTTATAAAATATATGTAAAAAATTATGTAGATCCAGTGAATTAATTTAAAACAATTTATTATTACAATGATGGTGCTTGTGGTGTTCTTTGTACGGCCCTTACATCGAACTCACCACGATAAGCAAGGTAGTGAATGTTTAAAATATTCATACAAGGAAATAAAATATAGACATATAATATTCAGGGTAAAAAGTGCTGGTATCCCCATGTGGCAAATAGTCTGTATCGCTTATAGATGTATGCACAGAGATCGTGCCCTGTATGGTTCATTACAAATAGTCTGAGTAGTGATGTTCTGTATAGTTCGTATCTGGTCAGGATACTGCATGTGGTAGCGTATTGGTAAGGGGTTAAAATCAATTCGCTCTGCAGTGCTGGGGTTTCCTTGTGTCCATCCCACAATACCCTGGTGGCACAGGGATAGAGATTGGTGAGTGGGATATAGATAGTCTCTTAATTGTAATCCTTTGGGTGCATTAGGCTGCGTTCTGCAGCACTGGAGGTCCCTCAAATGTGGACCACTCTACCCCGGCGGCACAGGGAAAGTTTTGAGTGGATTTGGGGATTTGGCACACTGTGCCTCTTACCAGCAATATCCTGGAGCTTGGTTGCCGAAAAAAGGTTTTCGCCAGGAAGATGTCCGCTGGCAGGCAGGATGCGTACAACCCTGGAAGCATTCTCCGGTAAATTTCTTGCAATCTGGGGAATGATGGTAAAGATCGTCGGGTTTGCCAATACTGGAGATCGTCGGGTTTGCCAATACTGAAGGCTGGTTGCCGAAAAAAGGTTTTCGCCAGGGAGATAGATAGAGGCTATCACCTTTACCCCATATTGGCAAACCCGACGATCTTTACCATCATTCACCGGATCCCAAGAAATTTACCGGAGAGCGCTTCCAGTGTTGTACGCATCTCGCATGCCAGCGGACGTCTCCCCAGCGAAAACCTTTTTCCAGCAACCAGGCTCAAGGACATTGCTGGTAAGAGGCACAGTGTCCCAGATCCCCAAATCCACTCAGAACTTTCCCTGTACTGCCGGGGTAGAGTGGTTCACATTTGAGGGGCCTCCAGCGCTGTAGAACGCAGCCTACTGCACCCAAAGGATTACAATTAAGGGACTATCTATATCCCACTCACCAATCTCTATCCCTGTGCCGCCAGGGTAGAGTGGGACACACACAAGGAAACCCCAGCTCCGCAGAGCGCATTGATTTTAACCCCTTACAAACTATACGGAGACATCGCTACTCAGACTATTTGCAATCAACCATACAAGCAAGGCACAATCTCCGTGAATACATCTATAAGCGATACAGACTATTTGCCACACTGGGATACCAGCACTTTTTACCCTGAATATTATATGTCTATTTTATTTTATTTCCTTGTATGAATATTTTAAACATTCACTACCTTGCTTATCGTGGTGAGTCCAATGTAAGGGGCCCTACAAAGAACACCACAAGCACTATCATTGTAATAATAAATTGTTTTAAATTAATTCACTGGATCTACATCATTTTTTACATATATTTTATATACACCTATTTATTGGTGATAATCAAGCCCAGACTTGAGGAAAGTGTACCCCCACTTTATACATTGTTCGCAGGTTGTATGAGATACAAAACCTTTTCCACATTAGTACTCGTCTGGCAGTAATACTAGTGTCCCTATTGTCGGGGTGCAGCTACCTATACACGTTTTTGGCTAAATTTTTTGACTAATCTTCATTATTATCATATGGTAAAACATATGCAAGTTACAGCAGATTGTATGGACTGATGGCTGGGTAAGAAGGCATGCTTGAAAAGTGGACAGGTATAGTTATTAATAATGGTATGTTTTTGGTTTTATTCTATTTTATACTTTTTATTTTGGGTTTTTATACTATTTCTGTAATCATTTTGGTTTTTCTCAATATATATGACTTTCATTTAAATGTTATTAAGGTCACATTTTCTATTTTACGTGCAGACCAAAGCTATTTACTGTAGCAAATGATTGTAGAATAAAAATAAACTCTATCCCGATTATTTGATGGGCAATCATCTTGGAGAAAATTGATTTTTCTGTGCTTAAAATTCCTGAATGTAAATTGATAAATTAGCATACAATTAAAGGAAAACACAATTTTGATATATTTAATTTAGATTATTTAAAGATTATTTGTAAATATTAAAGGACAGAAGGAAGATGAGGAAAGTGGAGGTGTTGCTCATATTTCTGCAGAACCTAAAATGATTACGGCTGGGTTCACACCATGTTTTTGCAATACAGATCCTGTATCAGGTTTTTGATAAAAAACAGATTCCTCCAAACCTGACTAAACTGTATCAAAACATGTGTACACATTTTAATCCATATACAGTTTAAAAACTGATGTCCTGTTGCAACCGTTTTTTAAGAAAAAACGTATACATTTTTTTACTTTTCATTCCATTATGAATAAAGTTTCACTTTGAATGAAATTCCAAGTAAAAACTGTACAAAGTAAAAAACTGTGTGGTGAAAACCGGATGGAACTGTACGCACATACGGTTCTGTAGGGTTCCCATTGACTCCCATTGTTAAAAAAAAAAAATGTATATTGTTTCAATACAGTTTTTCACCCGAACCAAAAACCATGGTAGGC
Organism: Hyla sarda; assembly: GCF_029499605.1. NCBI lineage: Eukaryota > Metazoa > Chordata > Amphibia > Anura > Hylidae > Hyla > Hyla sarda. Next base: position 87,799,162 of record NC_079198.1, read on the forward strand.
TACAGTTTTGGGTACGGGAAAAAAAAAAACTGGCAAATCTGTACAGGATGCAAAACGGACACAACCTGATGCATCTTTTGGCATACGGTTTTCAATGGAGAGTCAATGCATACAGTTTTCAATACGGTTCCGTACGGTTTTCAAATTGAAAATGTATACAGGAACTGTATTGCAAAAACGTGGTGTGAACCCAGCCTAATAGAATAAAACATTATCATATGAAACATAAGATTATTTTTTTATTATATCTTCCTTCATCAAAATTACTTCTTATATCCAGAACCTAGAAAATAATACTAAAATAGCTATGCTATTCTGGGAAGGAGATAAATGCTTGGTGCTTACATGTATTGATAATTAAAATACCCAAATTGTTTCATAAAGATACAACATTTTTCAAATAGTTATATGCTGTTTTACAATGATTCCCATATGTGAAGTACCCCTTACTGGTCATTATCATAAATATACCATTGCAAAAATAATTGTGTATCTGTGTTGCACTGCTCAAAAAAATAAAGGGAACACAACACAATATAATTCCAATTCGATCACACTTCTGTGAAATCACACTGTCCACTCAGGAAGCAACACTGATTGACAATCAATTTCACATGCTGACGTGCAAATTGAACAGACAACAGGTGGAAATTATAGACAATTAGCAAGACACCCCCCAATAAAGGAGTGGTTCTGCAGGTGGTGACCACAGACCACTTCTCATTTCCTATGCTTCCTGGCTGATGTTTTGGTCACTTTTGAATGCTGGCGGTGCTTTCACTCAAGTGGCATCATTAGACGGAGTCTAGTGGCTCAGGTAGTGCAGCTCATCCAGGATCAATGCGAGCTTTGCCAAGAAGGTTTGCGGTGTCTGTCAGCGTAGTGTCCAGAGCAGGGAGGCGCTACCAGGAGACAGACCAGTACTTCAGGAAATGTGGAGGATGTCGTAGGAGGGCAATAACCCAGCAGCAGGACCGCTACCTCCGCCTTTGTGCAAGGAGGAGCACTGCCAGAGCCCTGCAAAATGACCTCCAGCAGGCAACAAATGTGCATGCGTCCACTCGAACAGTCAGAAACAGACTCCATGAGGGTGGTAAGAGGGCTCGACATCCACAGATGGGGGTTGTGGTTACAGCCCAACAATGTGGAGGACATTTGGCATTTGCCAGAAAACACCAAGATTGGCAAATTTGCCACTGGCACCCTGTGCTCTTCACAGATGAAAACAGGTTCACACTGAGCACATGTGACAGACGGGACAGAGTCTGAAGATGCCGTGGCAAACATTCTGCTGCCTGCAACATCCTCCAGCATGACCGTTTTGGCGGTGGGTCAGTAATGGTGTGGGTTGGCATTTCTTCAGGGGCCACACAGCCCTCCATGTTCTTGCCAGAGGTAACCTGACTGCCATTAGATACAGAGGTGAGATCCTCAGAACCCTTTCGAGACCATATGCTTGTGCAGTTGGCCCTGGGTTCCTCCTAATGCAAGACAATGCTAGACCTCAGGTGGCTGGAGTGTGTCAGCAGTTCCTGCAAGAGGAAGGCATTGATGCTATGGACTGGCCCGCCCATTCCCCAGACCTGAATCAGATAGAGAGCATCTGGGACATCATGTATCGCTCCATTCACGCACGCCACATAGCACCACAGACTGTCCAGGAGTTGGCGGATGCTTTTGTCCAGGTCTAGGAGGACATCCCTCAGGAGACCACCTCATCAGGAGTATGCCCAGGTGTTGTAGGGAGGTCATATGGGCACGTGGGGGCCACACACACTACTGAGCCTCAGTTTGACTTGTTTTAAGAATATTTCATCAAACTTGGATCAGCCTGTAGTGTGGTTTTCCATTTTGATTTTAAGTGTGACTCCATATTCAGACCACCATGGGTAGATAAATTAGATTTTCATTGACAATTTTTGTGCAATTTTGTTGTTAGCCAATTCAACTATGTAAAGATGAAAGTATTTCATACGGTTAGTTCATTAATTCAGGTCTAGGATGTGTTATCTTAGTCCTCCCTTCATTTTTTTGAGCAGTGTATGTCTTTGTGTTTGGAATAAAGTCCAGGACTTCTGGTTCCGGCATGCGGATGTAGGCAGCTTCAGAACAGAGCTCCGTGCATACAGCTCCTAACAGCCTCCCCCGCTCACTTTATCAGACAAGCTACAGGTTTAACCCTGTGTACTCACGTTCCTGACAGTCCCAGGACTTGGATGGAGCGATTTTTGACCCGGGGCGGTGAGGCAGCACTGACACTCTCTTCAACTCCCCCTTTACCTCAGCGTGACAGGAACGGAGATAAGATGGCGGTGGTTCGCGCCACTCAGGAGGAACAGCTACAGGAGACCTCCTCTCCCGTTTTCACAAGAGATATTCTAACTACAAATCTCCCCTGATGAACCACTGATACCGGGATTGCCATTCTCCTGCATAACCCTAGCAGTGGAGGTGGCAAAACTTATACTGCCTGACCTACGGCTCTTACTAGGAGTACAACTAACAGCCTCCCTCACACAGGCGCAGAAAGAGGTGTCACAGCATACTTTACAACTTGCTGACCTAGAGGGCAGACTCAGCGCTGCTGAAGATGAGATAATGAGCAACAGACAGCAGATCCAGAAGTTCAATGGAATCACTAAAGCTCTCCAAGATAAAAATGATAACCTGGAAAACAGATCAAGGAGAAGCAACCTCCGCTTTATTGGACTGCCTGAAAGCATTCCTGCAAGACACTTGTTAACCATTTGTGGAGAGGATATTCCAAAAGCTCTAGGCCTCCCTAACTGCTGTGTAGTGGAAAGAGCTCACAGACTGGGACCACCCAAGACAGGTCCTACTCCGGGTGCCACACAATCCTCCCTGCGTCCAAGGCAGGTAATTGCTAAGTACCTGAACTATGCAGAGAAAGCTGCCATTCTAACAGCATATAACAAGCTAACTATGCCATTAATGATACGCGGCCAAAAGATTTTACTTTTCCAAGACTTTTCCTCAGAAGTGACCAAAAAACGCAAAGCTTTTGCTTCAATCTCTTTTCAACTGTTTGCTATGCAGAAAAAGTTTATGCTTCAATACCCGGCAACCCTGCTAGTTTACCATGCTGATGGAACAGTGGAACTTTTTCGCACATCAGAAGAGGCTGCAGCATCGCTGAACTTGAGGGCTACGGTCCAGGCCAACACTACGGCTGATCAACACAAACGGACAAGACATGTCAGCCCACAGAGTCTTTCTGCCTCCTCATCTACCGCCATGGACTGACTTTCCCTCTGTGTGGGTTGTCTTCTGGAACCTGGATAAATTCCCTGACTCTTCATGAACATTATTACACATACACATGGTCATTATTACATCTGTATCATCCAGTACTATACTTACAATACATGCAGCCATATTCAAATATCCATGATTTTTGTTCTAAATGGGATTAAAAATTGTTTCATGGAATATTAAGGGTCTGAGATCGCCCTCAAAATGATCGTTAGTTCTCAGGCACCTACAGAAACTAAAAGTGGATATTGCACTACTGCAAGAGACGCATGTACAAGTACAAGACTTATTTAGATTGAAGAAGATGTGGGTAGGCGAGGTGTTCTGTTCCCCAGCGCAAGGTAGGAAGGGTGGGGTGATTATTCTAGTTCATAAGAAATGAGTCTCTTTCATTGTAACATCTTGGGACTCAGGCAATGGCATGCTACAGCGAGTGACGTTAACAATAGGTGAACACAAACTTAATATACTTAATGTGTATGGACCACAGACTGGTAAACAGAACTTTTTTGACAGCTTATTGACACCTATTCATAATGACCCAGAACCCTACATTTTAGTAGGGGGAGATATGAACACAGTCCTACAACCACTAGAGGATAGAAAACGAAGTGTTTGTGTCTCAGACCCACCGTCAGAACCCTACTTATCTGATTTTCTCTTGCACACAGGCTTAGTTGATGCTTGGGGATACAAACACCCCCCTGAGAAAACTTACACTTACTACTCCCATGCACATGCCTCTTGGTCAAGGCTAGACTACCTGTTAGTGTCCCCTTCTTTGTTACCTCGCATAGGTGCAGAACAGATACATGCTATTGTAATCTCAAATCATGCACCTGTCAGCTGCAAATTGACCCCAACCCACCCTCCAGGCTCAGATGGGGTTTGGAGATATCCAACTTATCTAGCTAATGACAAACAGTTTACTCAGTTGCTTCAGAGCTGGTGGATGGAGTACTCTACACTTAATGAGGCTCACACGGACAATCCCTTTTTATTTTAGGAAGCTGGTAAAGCTGTCCTTAGAGGAAAAAAGAAAAAAGCAAGAAACAGCTATAATACACTTACCAATGCAGTACGGTTGGCTTATACTAACTACTTGGGCTTCCCCTCCCCTGAAAACAAGGCACAATGGTCTAAGACACAAAGAGACTTTGAGATAGCTAAATCTACTTTAGATAAGTATCACAGAGATAGGTTTCAGGCAGAATTTTACAAACAAGGCAACAAAACTGGGAGAATGTTAGCAAATTTAGCAAGGGGACAAAGACCCATTGAGCCCATTAGACCTGTTAGAGATGTATCGGGTGTACTGCACTCAAACCCCAGATCAGTTACGGCTGCTTTTCAACAGTTTTTTCAAACCCTATATTCGAGGAGCGAGGTGGACACTTCGAAAGCAGCTGAATTTTTAAATTTGATCCCCTTACCCAGAATGTCGGCAGAAGATCTGTCTGCTCTTAATGCACCTATTGAACTGGAGGAGGTGGTATCAGCTATCAAGGCCTTGAAGAATCACAAAGCACCAGGACCTGATGGCTATTCTGGCGAATTCTTTAGGGCCTTGGTAGAACAAGTGAGTCCCGCGTTGCGGTCGGTATTTTCTGAAATTGTCTCATAGGGACGCTTACCGCAGTCTGGGAATCTAGCTCATATTAAGCTGATACATAAGCAGGGCAAAGATCCACCCTAGTTCCTACAGGCCGATCTCATTAATTAATGTGGACCTTAAGCTAATCTCCAAGATCCTTGCAGATAGATTGGCCTTACTCCTACCAAACTTGATAGGTCTGCATCGGGTGGGGTTCATGAGGGGTAGAGCAGCAGTGACTAATATCCGTACAGTTCTGGCAGTCCAGGAGGCAGTTGCGAAAGGCAGGTTTGCCAACCAGATTCCAGCTCTTCTAGCGTTGGATGCCGAAAAGGCCTTTGATAATGTGGAGTGGGCCTGGTTGGACCTAGTGCTGTCAAAGTTAGGCATAGGGGGACAATTCTGCACGTTCCTTGCAGAACTCCACAATAACCCGACATCTAAAATCCACCTTCCTGGTTACCTTTCCAACCAAATCTTTATCCAAAAAGGGACCAGACAAGGCTGCCCACTGTCCCCATTGCTGTTTACTATAGCACTGGAGCGCCTGGCTAGATACCTAATTTCCTCGGCAGTATATGAAGGTGTCAAAGTGGGTACCCAGGAACTGAAACTAAACTGTTTTGCCGATGATACTCTTGTTTATGGGAAATCCAATAGAACACTTACCGCGGGTCCTAGATACACTTAAACGCTTGGGCACCTATTCAGGTTATAAAATTAATATTGACAAGTGCCAATTGCTTTTCATGGGTCCCAAACCCCCATTGCTGGATCATCAGTTACCAGTACAGATTGCAAACAAACTCATTACATATCTTGGGATAAAAATTGGACGTACACCTTCTTCCTTATATGACCTTAACTACCCCCCTCTAATACATAAAATAGAAAGAGAACTCACTAGATGGAATGCACTCCCGTTATCCTTAACGGGGCGTGTTCATTTAAAATGATGTCCTTCCCTAAACTTTTATACCCACTCCAAACTATTCCTTTACTAATTAAACATACAGATGTTAAAAACTACACTCCAATTTTTCTAAGTTTATTTGGGCCTCCAAATGTGCTAGAGTGGCCTATGACATCTTATGCCTAGATAAAACTAATGGAGGTATGAAACTACCTCATGTACGGTATTATAATCTCGCAGCTCTCTTTAGACATGTCAGGGACTGGATATGGGGTACCTCTTGTTTTTCAAATACCAATCTTGAATCGACGTTCAATCCACTGGGCCCACTTAGTACAATCCTCCATCTACCATATAAAGACATCCCAACACCGTTATGTCATCATAGTTTAGTCTCCGACACAATAGCTACGTGGAAAGTATTCAAACTTCCCTGGTCACTCTCAAAATACTTTCCACTTTGGTCGTCACAGTCCTTTGCACACTGTGCCACCCATCCACTCTGCTCTCACTGGGTAGAGAAATCTATTACCACGTTTGGCAGATTTTTAAGTGATACAGGGTCTATGCTCACGTGGGATGCTTTCAAAACAAATATGATCTCTCGCCCTCTCACCAATGGCTGTATCTACAATTCTTTTCTTTTTTTAAAAGTGTAGTTAAAGTCTATGCCAAGGGTGAACCCTCTTCTTCTTTTGACGGCTTAATAGGTGTCACTAATACTCCACACTACCTTTCGCACATCTACGCAACCATCAAGGATGAGGCGTTAAAGGGAGTTGTGTCGAGGTCTCTCACGAGATGGAAAACTAGATTGGGTGACCAAGACTTAGAGGACTGCATTAGAGAAGGTCTAAAATCAGTATTACATTCTACCCCCAGTGAACAACTAAGGGAAACCTATTGGTGAATAGTACAAAAAGCCACGTATGCCTTTCATTGGAGGGGAACCACTCCGCCAGAGCCGTATTTGGATAGCTGCCCTTCTTGCAAATTGTATGGGGCTGATTTGTGGCATTGTTTGTGGGAGTGTCCACCAGTAGCTAGTTTGTGGAATGAAATAAAACTTCTCATTGACACAATTTGGCATGTTTCTACGACCCCATCGCCTGAGCTCTATATCTTTCATTACCAACCTTTACGAGAATCAGACCCCCCTGATAGGGATAAAATACCAAATGTAATTCATCAGTTTCTTTTAATAGTTAAAAAATGCCTTCTCAGACACTGGCTGCTTCCTACAACACCCACTACTACAGAAGTGTTATCTGACTTTCATGGGACGCTACTGAAGGAACTCATCATTACACTTAGAAATACTGACATGTTCACCAAGTCGTTTTAAAAAAAATGGAAGCGATATATCCATTACTTACCAAATGCACTAGAACGTCAACGTATAATGAAACACTTCCGCAATTCCTCCTGGTATTGTATGGAATCTCTCAAGGGTACATTAGGCATTCTAAAACTAGATGACACATAATTCGCACATAGATACTGCAATGTGTGTACTAGATATTGGATATTTATAGACCAATAGTGCTACCATGTCCATTTTTATTCTCGCTCTCTTCTTTTTGCCTATGATCGACTTTTCACAGGTTTCTACATTGTTTATTTAGGTTGGTCAGTTTCTGACCCTTTGGTTCTTATATAATATGTATCTAAAATTGTAACCATACAGGACATCTCAATGGCAATTATATGTGACCATGAAGAATGTTTATGTATATTATGCATTTCATGCCTAAGTACTGTTTCTGTAACATTGTTCATAATGTTATTTCTTCCTGTGAATAAAATGTATTTACAAAAAAAAAAGTCCAAAGATTTAAAGCAACTATTTGCCAAGCTGGATCCTCTGTTTTTCATATTTATTGGTGGCATCGTATATCTTTTCAATCTATTGCTCTCCCATGGTGAGTGAGCTGGAACACTGTCTCCATGTACTATTATTGCAAAAAAAAAGCCACTGATCTTTTAGAATGACCTGGAATACTAATAAAATATGGTCTGGATTTTCCCTAAGTCACAATCTACAGTAAGAAAAGCAATAGCAAACAGTTATGCTGTTCATGTCTTTTCTTGACCACACTGAGTCAACATCCACAGTGCAGGGTGAAAGGGTAAGGAAACAAAGAAAACAAAACTGAATAAATGCACATAAAACCGGGTTACTGACATGTCTATGTGAACAACGCTTAAAGAGTACCTGTCATGATCGTGTTACATTTTATAATCCTTCCAGTTCACTGCACCTATCATGATAAACCACCCCTTTCCTTTATTTTTATTATTTTTTAGTTTTCTATCTTGATATTCTTCTGTATTTTCTGCCCAGTCAGATTCACATACTGGGAAGGGGCGTTCTTCAGCAGGAGTGACATCATCTGAAGCCATGCAGGGGAAAACTCCATCACTCTACTACACATAGCCCAGAGCAGTTCTGTGTGCAGTTTGTGCGGGTTGGTCTCCTTGTGTTCTCAGGACTTTCAGACAGAGAAGCAGGTGTTCCATCAGCCTTTCCCAGAGGGTGGCAGCCTCCTAAGAAGGGCCTTCCTGCACGGAGCCCCAGGAGTCCCAGGCCTCAACCTCCCATTCTTCCAGGCTGGCAGGGGATGGAGAGCAAACAGCAGCAGCCATTATTCCAGCCGAAGGGAGAAGTTCAAGCAGATTCTGCAGCAATGCAGGCTCTGCTTCTCAGGCAACGGTTCCAAGCAAGAGATCCAGCAGTGGAAGAAAGGCGAGGAGAAAAAGCGTGGAGATATGGACTGAAAGAGGGCCCAAAGAGTCCAGCTCCACCTACTCTTCCTGCATGCCCGCATGGTTTGCAGAATACGACCAGTGCGGCAATGAGCTGAGGATGGCCAGGGAGGATCTACGTGTGGGTCAGAATCTGGTGAACACGGGGTCCAAAAAGAACAGGCCAGAGCTAAGAAAGAGGATCATGGTGCTGATAAGTGAGATCGTGAAGCTGGAGCAGAGGAGAGCAGAGATACTGGATGGGAGCGGTCTCTTAAAGGAGAAGCTGGAGAATGATGACCGGTTTGACGCCATGAAATCCCCAGGTAAGGTGAAAGTGGAGGTGGATGATGGGGAGAGTAGTGGCGGTGAAGAAAGTGAGGATGGTGGTGATTGTGTAAAGGAGGAGGAGGAGGAGAAGTTGGAGTCAAAGGTTGGGGAAGATGATGCATTGCATGTCCCTAATCCCTATGACACCTGGACCCAGGACAGTTACATCGAGCAGGCACAGGTGGCGCTACCACTTAGTGAAAGGGAAGAGGAGGATGTGGAGAGTGAGGCTGGGGGATTGCTGAGGGCTATAGTGATGCAGGAGTCCCCAGCCCACCTCCAGCATTTTACTTTTGGAGATGACCTGTGTGAGGATGTGACAGTAAAGTGCAGGTCAAAGAGGCAGAAGATCCAGGAATCTGTACTATATGTGTTTTGTCCTTTCCAGCAGTCTAGGCCAGCTGTGAATCTGGCTCAGGCTGCTGGGCCCCCCAGACTGCCAGACCCCGTTTCTGAGGTGGAACGGAGCCAGCATGGGGGGTACAGCATGGCGTCAGAAATGGCTGCAGACGCAATAAATGTAAAGCCCACCCGTCCTGCTGGTAGGGATGGGCAGGATGGGCTCATGGTGGACAGCCTTTGCAGTACAGGACTGCCCCAGGGTGGCTGGGGGTGTGTCATTACGACCCTATCAGCACTGATCAAAGTATCAGCTGTGTAGAGCATTTAGGGTAAGCAATCGCAAATGAGGGGTTCTGTCACAGAATCCAGCTATTTTCAATTGGTCATGTGTTTTACTCATGTATGTTGCAGGTTAATTGTCATGGTTTTCCTCAGCATTCCATACCTTTCTGGTAGCAGAGGATATCAATACGTCCTGATATATCAAAGTTCATCAGCGTTGTCACACATCTCAGGGTAAGCATGTTGGAGGTTTAGCACTGACATTTCACTCCCCGTCTCGTCTACGGGGCTTATCGAATTACACAATTTAAGACATATCTGTCTCTCATGTTTATCATTTTAGGTTGCAGATTAAGCAGCAGGTTGATTCTGAGCTTTTGTTTTGTGCATCTTCTTAGGACTCATCAGTACGTACTCGTGCTTAAACACTCACCTTTTCGGCACCAGCGGTAAGCATGTAGGTGGGAGTGGGCCAGAATGTGGTACCTGCTGCTGTTGCCAGGCCAAAAGCTGCTGCATCATGGCTGAAAGTTGAGAAAATTGCTGCGCCTGTCGGGCCAACTGCTGCGACTGACATACAACAACGGAGGGAAGATCCACGACTTCAGGCAGGGGTACCTCAGCGGGATCCATGGCCGGATTTCACTGTAACACTCACGTTTCTGAAGACAGGAACTCCAGTGGATGTGAATCCGCTGGACCTGTGTGACAGATGACTCGGACTGTATCAGCGTTGTCACACATATTAGGGTAAGTATGTTGGGGGTTTAGCACTGACATTTCACTCCCCGTCTCGTCTATGGGGCTCATCGTATTAACCAATTTAACACATATCTGGCTCTCATGTTTATCATTTTAGGTTGCAGATTAAGCAGCAGGTTGATTCTGAGCTTTTCTTTTGAACATCTTCTTAGGACTCATCAGTACGTACTCGTGCTTAAACACTCACCTTTTCAGCACCAGCGGTAAGCATGCATATTGGGATCATGTCTCTCATTAGTCCTGTCACGCCTATGGAACTCGATAATTTTCTTTATGATTCAAGTTTGGTTGTGCATGTTAATTGTATTACAGTTCAGTTGCAGCTTGTCCATGTTCACCTCCATACTACATTGAAAGTTATCAGTTACCCATCTGACACTTCTAGTAGGCAGTCGTGATACGAATTTGTCACAGTGGTTCTGTCTCATTTGCAGGTCTTCACAAGGGCTCTGCGCATGATACGCCATATCTCGGGCAGGCTATCTGGTAGATTAGGTCACAAGGGTTGTCTTCAGTGTTACGGTGTAAGCTGGGGATCTACTTATATTTAGTTGTGCACTTCCTTCCATGGTGGAATTCTATCCTTTACTTCTGTAGTTGCAGCCTCATCGTTGTTGCGTTATCGTTTTTCTCAGACTTCATTATGTCTCATGCAACAGACATTGAAGAATCGGCCTCATTAGTTGAAAATATCACTTGTCCGACCATGGGAGCATACCATCCCTTCGAAATTGGACTATCCCCAAATTGACCTCTGAACTCTTGAGGAAAGGCATACCATTCCCGGCTACTGCCAGGAAGGCTGAGCTCTTCAGACTACTGGTGTCTGAAACTGCTGGTACTAGTCAAGATGACATACCTAATCGAACTATACAGATCTCACTCACGCAGCTGCATTTCATTCTAAACAATTTGACTACCTCCATCTCTGACATCCAGGCTAGACTAGAATTGGTAGAACCCAGGAATATTGCTACCAAGTCCCTACAGTTCCAGCTGCTTCACACGATAGCCCCTAAGGTATCACCTCCATCACTCCCAACATCAGCCATGCACACTTCATACCAGCACATGTCAAAAAAGATACACTGAAGGAAAGGACATCAATTTGGCTTCTCTGCTGATAACAACACAGGATATCACCGAGAGCAAAGTGGTAGCCTGTGGAGAATTTTTGGTTGTGTTGCGCAGTCGAGATGTCAGATTGAATAGAAAACTTTATGTTACCGAATTCATGCTTGCATTTAGTCTCTACAGAGACATAGACACAGAGATCTTCTGTCGGCACTTTGCTGGCCTAAAAGCTCCAACTTGTTCCCTCTGCCAGTCAATATCCCATACATCAGAGAGGTGTAATAGTGTCAACACTCCCTCTGAGGCTGGTCCATCCAGACAACTCACACCTTCCACATCCGGTACCAGTAGATTTCAGGGTCCTTAGACAAGCTATGCAGACCAATTAAATACTTAGGTAAGTCACAAATATACAATAATTTTAACTACTCCACACTATGATCAGTGTCACCTACTCCATGTCTGTGTGAATTGTTTCAGCACACCTGAAAATAGCATGTCCCAAAAAATTGGCCAAGTTCGTATGACTAAGCGTGATCAACACTGATTATTTTGCCTTATGCCTACAGCCTCAACCAGCTACCCAGTTTCTTGTCAGGGGCTTCATACAGGGCTTCCATACAGGCCTAGTCACCTTGCCAGATTAGACATTTGAGTGCAGTAACTTGATGTCTACTCAGAATGATCTCAGCATGGTAGATTCCTTAGTTCAAGCATAATTGGACAGGGGGTTTCTGGTCCATTCAGGCTACCTCCGTTTGAATCTTGAAGAATTAGCCCTATCATGGTTGTGTCAGGCGACTTTAGACATACTTACCAAAGGTAGATCCAAGTCTAGTCATGTAACGTCTTTGTTACAACCTCCGCTCCGGCCAGTTCCCCTGGCCGTGAGCGCACTGTCCCCCTCTCCCCTGCTGCCAGCGGGGCTGGGATTCGCAACGCAGAACGCGCCCGCATGCGAATCCCATCTTGTCACTTACCACGCTCCTCTGCTGTTTCTTCCTCTGCCTTTCAGCTCCAGCACATCGTCTCCTAGGGCACGCGCATGACGGAGCTCTGAAATTTAAAGTGCCAGTAAGTCCATAATTATGTGAAACACCTGACACTATTCTATAAGTCCCTGTACCTCCCACTCTTCATTGCCGGATCTTCAGTGCCATTTGCCTGAGATTAAGCATTCCATACTGTCTGTTTGCCTTGCCCGTGTTCTGACCATTCTGCTACGTTATTTAACTACTTACCTTTACACCTAATGAGGGGGGGGGGGGGAGCTATACTGCCCTAATGTGGGGGAATTGTACTGCACCCAATATGGGGAACTATACTGCACCTAATGTGAGGGACCTATACTGCACCTAATGTGAGGGAACTATACTGCACCTAATGTGGGGAACTATACTGCATCTAATGTGGGGGAACAGTACTGCAACTAATGTGGGGAACTATACTGCACCTAATGTGGGGGAACTATACTGCACCTTATATGGGGAACTATACTGCACCTAATGTGGGGCAACTGTACTGCACCTAATGTAGGGGAACTGTACTGCAGCTAATGTGGAGGAACTGTACTGCACCTAATGGGGGAGATATACTGCACCTAATGTGTGGGAACTATACAGCACCTAATATGGGGAACTATTATGTACCTAATGTGAGGGAACTATACTGCACCTAATGTGAGGGAACTATACTGCACTTAATGTGGGGGAACTATACTGCAGCTAATGTGAGGGAACTATACTGCACCTAATGTGGGTAACTATACTGCACCTAATGTGGGTAACTATACTGCACCTAATGTGGGGAACTATTCTGCACCTGATGTGGGGGAACAATACTGCACCTTATATGGGGAACTATACTGCACCTTATATGGGGAACTATACTGCACCTAATGTGGGGAGCTATACTGCACCTAATGTGGGGGAACTGTATTGCACCTAATGTGGGAAACTATACTGCACCTAAGGTGGGGGACCTATACTGCACCCAATGTGGGGAACTGTACTGCACCTAATGTGGGGGAACTATACTGCACCTAATGTGGGGGAGCTATACTGCACCTAATATGGGTAACTATACTGTACCTAATGTGGGGAACTATATTGCACCTAATGTGGGGAGCTATACTGCACCTAATGTGGGGGAACTATACTGCACCTAATGTGGGGCAACTGTACTGCACCTAATGTGGGGGAACTGTACTGCACCTAATGGGGGAGCTATACTGCACCTAATGTGGGGGAACTATACTGCAAATAATATGGGGAACTATACTGCACCTAATGTGAGGGAACTATACTGAACCTAATGTGAGGGAACTATACTGCATCTAATGTGAGGGAACTATACTGCACCTAATGTGGGTAACTATACTGCACCTAATGTGGGTAACTATACTGCACCTAAGGTGGGGGAACAGTACTGCACCTAATGTTGGGAACTATTCTGCACCTAATATGGGTAACTATACTGCACCTAATGTGGGGAACTATACTGCACCTAATGTGGGGGATCTATACTGCACCTTATATGGGGAACTATACTGCACCTAATGTGGGGGAACTATACTGCACCTAATGTGGGGGAACTATACTGCACCTAATGTGGGGCAACTGTACTGCACCTAATGTGGGGGAACTATACTGCACCTATTGTGAGGGAACTGTACTGCACCTAATGTGGGGGAACTGTACTGCACCTAATGTGGGGGAACTATACTGCACCTAATGTGGGGGAACTGTACTGCACCTAATGTGGGGGAACTATACTGCACCTAATGTGGGGATCTATAATGCACCTAATGTGGGGAACTATACTGGACCTAATGTGGGGAACTATACTGCACCTAATGTGGTGAACTATACTGCACCTAATGTGGGGGAACTATACTGCACCTAATGGGGGGCAACTGTACTGCACCTAATGTGGGGGAACTGTACTGCACCTAATGTGGGGGGACTATACTGCACCTAATGTGGGGGAACTGTACTGTACCTAATGTGGGGGAACTGTACTGCACCTAATGTGGGGGAACTATACTGCACCTAATGTGGGGATCTATACTGCACTTAATGTGGGGAACTATACTGGACCTAATGTGGGGAACTATACTGCACCTAATGTGGGGAACTATACTGCACCTAATGTGAGGGAACTAAACTGAACCTAATGTGAGGGAACTATACTGAACCTAATGTGAGGGAACTATACTGCACCTAATGTGATTAACTATACTGCGCCTAATGTGGGTAACTATACTGCAACTAATGTGGGTAACTATACTGCACCTAAGGTGGGGGAACAGTACTGCACCTAATGTGGGGAACTATACTGCACCTAATGTTGGGAACTATTCTGCACCTAATATGGGTAACTATACTGCACCTAATGTGGAGAACTATACTGCACCTAATGTGGGGGATCTGTACTGCACCTTATATGGGGAACTATACTGCACCTTATATGGGGAACTATACTGCACCTAATGTGGGGAGCTATACTGAACCTAATGTGAGGGTACTATGCTGCACCTAATGTGAGGGAACTATACTGCACCTAATGTGGTTAACTATTCTGCACCTAATGTGGTTAACTATTCTGCACCTAATGTGGGTAACTATACTGCACCTAATGTGAGGGAACTATGCTGCACCTATTGTGAGGGAACTGTACTGCACCTAATGTGGGGGAACTGTACTGCACCTAATGTGGAGGAACTATACTGCACCTAATGTGGGGGAACTATACTGCACCTAATGTGGGTGAACTGTACTGCACCTAATGTGGAGGAACTATACTGCACCTAATGTGGGGATCTATACTGCACCTAATATGGGGAACTATACTGCACCTAATGTGGGGATCTATACTGCACTTAATGTGGGGAATTATACTGGACCTAATGTGGGGAACTATACTGCACCTAATGTGAGGGAACTATACTGAATCTAATGTGAGGGAACTATACTGAATCTAATGTGAGGGAACTATACTGCACCTAATGTGATTAACTATACTGCACCTAATGTGGGTAACTATACTGCACCTAATGTGGGTAACTAAACTGCACCTAAGGTGGAGGAACAGTACTGCACCTAATGTGGGGAACTATACTGCACCTAATGTTGGGAACTATTCTGCACCTAATATGGGTAACTATATTGCACCTAATGGGGGGAACTATACTGCACCTAATGTGGGGGATTTATACTGCACCTTATAGGGGGAACTATACTGCACCTTATATGGGGAACAATACTGCACCTAATGTGGGGAGCTATACTGCACCTAATGTGGGGGAACTATACTGCACCTAATGTGTGGGAACTATACTGCACCTAATGGGGGGCAACTGTACTGCATCTAATGTGGGGCAACTGTACTGCACCTAATGTGGGGGAACTATACTGCACCTATTGTGAGGGAACTGTACTGCACCTAATGTGGGGGAACTATACTGTACCTAATGTGGGGATCTATACTGCACCTAATGTGGGGAACTATACTGGACCTAATGTGGGGAACTATACTGCACCTAATGTGGGGAACTATACTGCACCTAATGTGGGGAACTATACTGCACCTAATGTGGGGGAACTATACTGCACCTAATGTGGGGGAACTATACTGCACCTAATGTGGGGGAACTGCACTGCACCTAATGTGGGGGAAGCATTTAATGTGGGGAACTGTACTGCACCTAATGTGGGGGAACTGTACTGCACCTAATGTGGGGAATTGTACTGCACCTAATGTGGGGAACTATACTGCACCTAATGTGGGGAATTGTACCAACATAATGAAGTTCTCCATCTTCCAGGCAGACTTAATCTGGCCCTGGTTATAATAGATTGACTATTATAAACATACAGGCCTATAAGAAGATTACTTGTGCAGAGGAAGAGTGGTGCAGTTGCCCATAGCAACCAATCAGATAGCTTCTTTCATTTCTCAAAAGGCAAGAAGCGATCTGATTGGTTGTTATTGGCAACTGCACAACTATTCCTCTACAGTCTTGCACTGGGCCCACCAATGTAACGGTTCTGATAGGTATTATAGCTAGCTAGCTACCTACCTGCCTATCTACGTACCTGGCTAGCTACCTACATGGTTATCTAGCTAGCTACTTAACCAACTACTTACCACGCAAGCTTAGAACCGACCCAGCTATCCAATCAAGCCAGCCAACAACCCAATTAAATACCTACCTACGTCACACTCTGTGTATCATGCTGTTTGCACATAATGTAAGTAAATGGCATTGCACTAAAACCCACAAATAGCCGCAACACAGCTGTTGTGTTGTGGCAACTTTAGGCCCACCAAAATCTTCAGCACCAGTCTCTTAATCCGGCCCTGACCGCAACCTTCTACATTGACTCCAGCAGTGGAGGCTATGCAGGTGGATTGGTTTCGCCTGACTCTGCAGCAAGTAACTCGTCGATGAGCTGAAAATCTATGTCTCCACTGCGTCAGTGCAGATCATTTCCTCAAAGATTGTCCTGTACGTCCACAGTCACAGGGAAATGCTCACAACCAGGGTTTGTGGGAGAGGCCTCCCTAGGTGTGAACACCACCTCTCCACGCTTGAATTTGTCGGTCCAGCTTTCTCTACCATCCAAAGAGATTAATTCTGTTCTTGCCTTACTGGATTCTGGTTCTGCAGGAAATTTTATTAATGCCTCCATAGTACATAGGCATCATCTGCCGGTGTCTCACCTTTTAAAGCCCTTGTACATTTCTATGGTTAACTGAGAGAATCTGGACTGTACCGTGCTATACCACACAGAACCGAAATCAATGCAGGTCAGAGTCTTGCATAAGGAGAACTTGTGCTTCTATGTACTTCCTTCCTGTACCTCTCATCTCCTGCTTGGCCTTCCTTGGTTGCAACTCCATGCCCTGCAGCTGTATTGGAAAACTGGAGAAGTTCTCCATTGGGGACCTTATTGCAACAGTCACTGCATTCAAACTTGTCCGTCCATGGGTGCCTTCTTCTACTCCTCTGCCTGGTTTTCCTTTGTTTCTTCAGGACTATATTGACGTCTTCAGTGAGAAACAAGCTGAAGTATTGCCACCTCATCGTCCCTATGATTGTTCTATAGACTTATTGCCCGGGACCACTCCTCTCCGGGGAATAATTTACCCTCTGTCTTTTTCTGAAACTCCAGCCATGTCTAAATATATACAAGAAAATCTTCAAAAAGGCTTTATCAGGAAGTCATTTTCCCCTGCCTGAGCCAGATTCTTCTTTGTAGACTATCGTGGACTGAATCAAATCACTGTCAAGAATCGCTACACTCTTCCCTTGATCTCAGAGTTATTTGACCGTCTCCGTGGGGCGAGGATCTTCTCCAAACTAGACCTTCGAGGTGCCTATAACCTGATTCGAAGAGAAGGTGACGAATGGAAGACTGCATTTAATACTCGGGATGGACATTTTGAGAATCTGGTGATGCCATTCGGACTAAAGTATATAATGCTCCAGCAGTCTTCCAGGAGTTCATTAATGATATCTTGTTTGACCTTTTATATGTGTCATGGTCTATTTGTGTCGTAGTCTCGTCTACTCGCCAAATCTTCATCATTCCCACATCCGCCAGGTCTTACAACGTCTTTGAGACAACCATCTTTACGCTAATATACTACACAAAGTACCAAGTTGACTACAATTTGGTTATAAAAAGTAACTTTTATTAAATACCATTTAAAAACATCAGTATCTCATTCAGCTAGTACTGTTAGCCAGATTACAGACATAAAACATACCAGGAATAACACCAGCTACCATAATGTACACCAATGATATAAGAGTCTCATACCAAACGATAACCAAAATAATGAATATTGCACATTGGCTGTGTATAGTAGAAAACACCATGTGGCACAATCCTATTCCCCAATAGGGGTTACTAATAGTGTTGAGCGGCATAGGCCATATTCGAATTTGCGATATTTCGCGAATATATGGACGAATATTCGTCATATATTCGCTAAATTCGCATATTCGTAATATTCGTGTTTTATTTTCGCATATGCGAAAATTTGCGTATGCGAAAATTTGCATATGTGTAAATTAGCATAGACATAAATTAGCATAAGCGAAAATTTGCATATGCAAAAATTAGCATATGCTAATTTTCGCATGTGTGAAAATTTGCACGCCAGTCTAACACAGTAGTATTAGAGCCTTCTTTACATCACACAAGCTGGAAGCAGAGAGGGATGATCACTGTGATGTGTACTGTGAAAAAAATAAATAAAGAAAACGATGTCATTGCGCTGCGCCGTGCAGCTCATTACAACGACGCAGGGGACGCACACGGAAGGCCTGAAGCAGCGCGGACCCCACCCCGGCAACAGGTAATTATGCAACCAGGGATGGGGGGAGGCGCCGGCGCCGGCAATGGGTGCCGCTGCCCCTTCTCTCGCCCTGTCTGTCGGTGCCGCTGCCCCATTGCCGGCGCCTCTTCTCTCCCCCTGGCTATCGGCGCCGGCACCGATAGTCAGGGGGAGAGAACGGGCCGGCAGCAGGGCTCTAAACCCCAGGGCAGGCAGGGGCAGAGAAGCTGGCAGCGCTGGCTGTCTCTGCACCTGCAAAGCCGCTGCAGTTCATTGATTTAAAGCGCCCGCTTTAAATCATTGAACTGCAGCGGCTTATCCGCGTATAACACGCAGGTAGACTTTAGGCTAAAAATTTTTGCCTAAAAAGTGCGTGTTATACGCCGATAAATACAGTACATTTGTAGTGGAGAAAATACAAATAAGTCATCTGTCCCCATCCTTGAGACTACATAAACACACATCTTTTGGGAGTTCTATCTGTTTAAGAGAATTAATCATTGCTGCATTTCTTTAGTGCAGTAAGATAATAAAATATGTGTTACAAGCAGTATCACAAGAGATTTATCAGTTTACGTTGCCTTGTGACCTTGTACAGTTTGCAATCAAATTTCTCAAGCACAGGTACCAGTCCCCTAAAAAACAATTTCTCAAGAAGTCAGCTTTCATATGGCTTTTGGACTGTGAATAGTAACCAAGGCCTTTGGGATGAAGCACCATGCACATGTGAAGAATGAGCAAGTAATGTGCTGATCAGGAAATCAACAAAATGGTTGGAGCTCAACAGAATAGCAATACTTGTTCAATGCTTTCCTAAAGATTGCATGTTTCAGAAAAAAAAAATTACAAATCTAATTTCTAATTTCTAATTAACTCTAAGGCTACCTATGGGTTTTATTTATTGTCTTGGGGCTATAGTGCACCATAACGCTGCTGCTATCTTTTGTGAAATGGCTACTTCCTGTTGCAGTTCCCTCCAAATAAAAGTCTTAGGATCCCTTGTTTGTAGATATGAGGTCACTTTTTTACCTCCCACACATCAGCCCCCCACCCATTGCAGCCCACCTGAGCTGCCTTACATGCTGTACTGTGCTTTAAACTACAATTCCCTTTGGAAAATGATCTCACTCTCACCAAGCGGTTGCTTCCCCTACTGAAACTAAGACAGGCTTCCTCTCATACCTAACTAGTGTTGTAATGTCTAGGACCACACAGCAACTTGGAAAAAGCTGAGACAACATTCATTTTGTATGCTGCTAAAAATGAACATCTGGGCAAAGATCACATACCTGCCATCAAACAGACCTGCCATCAAACACAGGTACAGACAATATATTATGAACTACACTAACTTTAAAGGAGGGGTCTCAAAAGGATCTGAGGGCCACTGGAGGTATGAGCTGGGTGAGGCTCGGCCGCATGTGCCCCTCACATATTATGATCCCATCATGCGCCCCTCACATATAATGCCCCCATCATGCGCCCCTCACATCCACCAGCAACATCCCCCCAGCAATAGCACCCCCATCATCCACCAGCAACACCCCCCCCCAGCAGTAGCACCCCCATCATCTACCAGCAACAACCCCTCATTCACCCTACCCCCCTGTGTTAATAGCATGAGCGGAAGGATGAT
Source organism: Hyla sarda (assembly GCF_029499605.1). Taxonomy (NCBI): domain Eukaryota; kingdom Metazoa; phylum Chordata; class Amphibia; order Anura; family Hylidae; genus Hyla; species Hyla sarda. Next base: position 87,819,460 of record NC_079198.1, read on the forward strand.
GGGGGTGCTACTGCTGGGGGGGAGACTCATTAGGTAGGCAGCAGTTTCCCCAAATTAGGAAGGTAGCAGTTTCCCCACATTAGATAGAATAGTTTCCCCACATTAGGTAGCCGTAGCACACTTTCCCCACATTAGGTAGCCATAGCACAGATTCCCATATTAGGTAGCCTTGGCACAGATTCCCCACCTTAGGAAGCCTTAGCATAGATTCCGCACATTAGGTAGCCGTAGCACAGTTTCCCCATATTAGGTAGTGCAGCACAGTTTTCCTACATTAGGTAGCCTTAGCACAGTTTCCCCACATCAGGTAGCCTTAGCACAGGTTCCCCACATTAGGTAGCCATAGCACAGATTCCCCACCTGGACAGCGCTATTTACATCTGCCTGTGATGACTTCCTGGCGGAGATGAGTGCTATAGGTGATGTCATCGCACACACTGTGCAGGATGTTGGCGTCCCTGCGCGGAACTTGCGATGACGTCACTCATCGTGGTCACCTCCACCAGGAAGTCCCCGCAGGCAGATGTAAGTAGAAGCTTAGTAACTGGTTGCCCCGTCATATGTGCACCGGGTCCATGTAGCAGTGTTTGCCGAAGTGTGTGAAGTCTTCAGGCATTTAGCCCTGCTTGCCCGAACCAGGGCTAAATGCCTGAAGAAATCACCTGCCAGGCATCCGGAACGGCATGTCCCGGGCGTTGGGTGATACAAATTCCAGATCCCTGGGGAGGGCGGCCAGCGGGCTGGGAGTTTGAGACCCTGGCTTTATAGCATCTGTAGCATAGTCAAATAAAAAAAATCCTGGCCTATGCCTTCAAAATGAGAGTGGTCAGAGGCAATAGCCTGATTCTGGTGATTTTGTCTTCAAATATGAGTCATGTTTTAGATAATAAAACTCTAAGATCCCATTCACATCTAATTTTTGCCATCCATCTCCAGGACAGTTAGAATTATGGTAAAAAGGTAAGTCAACCTATACCATAGTATTGTTATGGCGGACCCATTGAATTGAGTTAACCAAATGTACTGAATGAACACTTTTTGAGGTACTCAAAGTCATGGTCTATTGCCCTTAATGGGCTTCCTGGAGTACATTACAGTACACATTGGATTACCTTTGTAAACCAGAAAAGGACAGCAAAAATTTTATATGAATGTATATACTCAGAAACTGAAATTAACATCCAGACAATTGGACTGCTCCTTTTAACTGTTACCAATATTTATTATACCTTATTTTGCCAACAATCCAACATCATAATTCCACAAAAGGCCATTTGAACCAATTCATAAAGTCTTAAACAAAATGTTTTATATGAAAACATGCATATTGGCATACATTTTTCGTCTTATACCTCTGCCAGGCATCCAGCTATATATTAAGTAGAGCTGAGCGAACCGAAACTACAGAACCCAGTATTGCCCAGAACTTTGTATCAAATGATATTCGGCAAACATTAGAACTTTGCTATTTTCAGAGGTATAGAGACTAGGGATGAGACAATCGAATATGACGAATCCGAATTTGTTACGAATTTCAGAAAAAATTCTATCCGTAAAGAATGCGAATATCGGCGTGATTCGATTACTTCATAAACAGTCACCACTATGATGTCACAGCCCTATATAATCGGTAGCCATATTGCTGCCAGTCACTTCAGCCTTTCATTGCAGAAAGATAGATAAGGACAGACAGTGCTGTGTGTTGCCCAGAAAAGCTTTTTTCAAGCAGCGATTCACCTCCTAGTCACATCAGCGTTCTGTTCCACAGAGGAACAGAGAGCAGTGTGTGTTGCACAGAAAAGCATTCTTACTGCAGTGATTCACCTCTCAGTCACTACACCGTTCTATTACAGAGAGGGACAGAGAGCAGTGTGTTGCACAGAACAGAAGCGAATCAGCTAAAGCACAAATCCAGCCTAGAAGCACTGATAGGGAAGGGAGTGAGATTGAGAGGGAATTTTGGGTGTAGTACACAGCGACTGTGTGCTGAAGCACTGGTGTGTACTGCTGGTGTTGTACAGAAATACTTTTTTGAGCGTACGGTAGCACATTGTCCTCCACTCATAAGTGCATGGCACATATATACATCTAGAGGTGTACTTTTTTGTTCCTGTTAAAGTCTCAAGGGTCTAGATACTGTGAAAGGCCAAACAAAAGTACTCACCGGCTGGTGTTGTACACAAATACTTTTTTAAGAATACTGTAGTGCATTGTCCTCCCCTCATAAGTGCATATCACATGTGTAAATCTAAGTGGTGTACTATTTTGTTCATATTAAAGTCTCAAGGGCATAGATACTGTATAAGGCCAGGCAAAAGTACTCACCGGCTGGTGTTGTACACAAATACTTTTTTAAGAGTACTGTAGTGCATTGTCCTCCCCTCATAAGTGCATATCACATGCGTAAATCTAAGTGGTGAACTATTTTGTTCCTGTTAAAGTCTCAAGGGCCTAGATACTATGAAAGGCCAGGAAAATTACTCACCGGCTGGTGTTGTACACAAATACTTTTTTAAGCGTACTGGAGCGCATTGTCCTTCCCTCATAAGTACTGCATACCACATACGTGCATCTAAGTGCTGTACTATTTTGTTCCTGTTAAATTCTCAATGGCCTAGATACTGTGAAAGACCAGGCAAAATTACTCACCGGCTGGTGTTGTACACAAACATTTTTTTAAGCGTACTGTAGCACATTGTCCTCCCCTCATAAGTGCATACCACGTACATCTAAGTGGTGTACTATTTTGTTCCTGTTAAAGTCTCAAGGGCCTAGATACTGAGAAAAGGCCAGGCAAAAGTATACACTCGCTGGTGTTGCAGACAAATACTGTTTTAAGCGTATTGAAGCGTATTGTACTCCCCTCATATACGCACTAAGTATGTCAGGCAGAGAAGTGCCAGGATGTGCACAGAGGAGTGGCAGAGGCCTAAATTCATCAGGCAGAGGTTGCAGCAGACTAGGGGCGAGTGGCAGCAGGAGTCGCAGCAAGAGGCTTCAGCTCCCGGTATCAGCTAGTGGTCGTGTCTCGACCAGCAACCCATCTACCGTCATCAATTGGTTAACATGGTCATCCACTTCATCACAAGTGACATCTGACACCCCAGTCAACAGTCAGTGGGTTCCTCAGACACAACCCTCAGTTGGCATGGCTCGAGAGCAGTCCCTGTCTTCCCATTGCCTCTGTCCTATGATGTTCCCTCCCCCACAGAAGTATCTTATTAGTGTTGGGATCGAATATTCGCATTTCAAATTTTTATTGCAAATTCGCAAATATTGCAAATATATTCGCAATATATTTTAAATTAAGAATATTCACTTTTTTCTCATATGCGCATATTCGCATTTGCGAATATTCGCATTTGCGCATATTCGCATATATGATTATTCGCATATTCCTTCTTTTCACTTGTGGGCCAATTAGAATGATGCAAATACACTTGTCAGAGGTTATCAACAACATCCCTAGCAACCAATAGTAAAGTTGCCCACCCCCTCACTGTATTCTTCCTCGAATATGTGAATATTGGAATATGCGAATATAGCGAATATGCGAAATTAGCAAATATAAGATGAATATTCATCTATATATTCGCAAAATATTGTGAATTCGAATATGGGCAATGTCGCTCATCACTATATCTTATGCTATTGGTTCAGTTCCACTATTCAGTGAGGACGATCTAGAGGACAGTCAGCAGCTACTGCCCAGCCAAGAAGTGGAGGAGATATCCGCCACTTCCTCCAATAGGCAGGCAAGTAGTGATGAGGAGAGAGGCATGGGAGGTGGTGTTGCGAGCGTTCAGGCTCCTGAAGCAGAAACTGTTGAGGAACCTGAGGAGGACATCAGTGACGTGCAGACACAACTCGATGACGATTAAGCCGATCGCACTTGGGAGCCAGGTGCAGAAGAGGCTTCATCATCATCAGGAGAAAGGGGTTGCAGGTTGCCCGTGAGGCAGCATCTGAGCAAGCAAGGTGGTAGCATGGTATGCAGTCAGCGTGGTGGCAGAAGTGAAAAGTCTGGAGCCAAACGTGCAGAAGAACAGGAAAAAAGTGCGGTGGCGCTCCCAAGGAAGTAACCCAAAGTCGTGGGTATAGGTAATTAATGTATTTTTTACAGCATAAAGAAATCAAAGAAAATAAAAAACTTAATGCAAGACCCGTTTCAGGAGTAACAGCTCCCTTTCTCAATTGCAGGTGGCGGCTGTATGGCAAGGTAACATGTAGGGGGGTTTAAGTATTTTCGAAAATGGCGCCAAAACCAGGTGAACTGGTGATGTCATGTGGGATGGATGTCGGGGCCAGTTGTGGACGGGGCAATAAAGACATACATTTTCAATAAAGGAGCATGAAAACCATATAGAACATTACATAAATATAGGTAACATAGTCTTTTAGGGGTATTTAAGTGGTTTAAATGAACCGCGTGAAGTGTCCATAGTGGTGACCAATCAGAAGGCTGCCGGTGTCCGTGGGACCAATCAGGAGGCAGAGGAAGGAGGCTGTCATCGCTGTGCAGGGTTGCCGCGGTGGGTATGAATGGAGATGGGCCTCTTGAAGCTGATTGGTAGCTCACTGCTGGATAGTATGGGGGCGACCAATCAGGAACGTGCTGTACATAGCTGTGTACAGTTACGCTGTCAACAGAAAAAGTCAGTGAGGGGATGTCATCCAAACATGGGCATGGGGATGGTAGGCTTAATTCTGATTGGCTGTTCCGGATGTTGAGGGAGCCAATCAGAGAGGGGACGTATGAGTTAGGGTTGCAAGTCTTTGCTGCTGGTGGCGGCAGAATATCGTTCAAAACTGTCAACCAATCGCTGCTGGGCAGGTTCGGGCGGTGACCAATCAGGGTTGAGACGTATATTTCCTCTTTGGGGAATTCCTAGAGGCATTGGCGGCAAATCTTTTTTGAAGAATTCGACCAATCGCTGCTGGGCAGGTCCGGGCGATGACCAATCAGGGTAGAGACGTATGTTTCCTCTTTGTAGAGTTCCCAGAAGCATCGGCGGAAATTCTTTTTTGAAGAATCCGACCAATCGTGTTCCGTCAGGGTGGGGTGGCGACCAATCAGGAAAGAGGAGGTCTGTACGGCTGTCAGGGTGCCGGTATCCGACTTTATCATCATCCGGTCATCATCCGTCATGTCATCCGATCTGGTGGTCATCGGGGTCGGTTATCACGGTCTGGATCACACCTGGAAATAAAACAAGCAATATAAGTGACCATTTTCATAGAGGCGCTATGAATACCTGTAAGGGAAGGAAGAGGTAGAGGGGAGGGAAGAGGCAGGTGGCTTCTGTGGTGGCTCGGGGTGTCATCTTGTCCCGCAGTGAGGAGGCATCTGGTGCGGCTGTCACGATGTCATCGGGACCTCTTAACTTGTCTTTGGCTGGCATCGGTGAGGCAGACGGAGTCATCGGGTAGTGCCGGCGGTGGCGTCGGGCCGGTAGCGGGGTCATCGGGTGGTGCCGGCGGTATCATCGGGGATGTCATCGGGGTGGCAGTAGGCGGCATCGGGATGGCATCTCGTGGAGGCATCAGGGTGGGCAAACTGGCATCAGTGGGTGGACTGGCATTAGGACAGCAGTGGGTGGGGATATGAATTAAGTGACATTTTTGATATAGTCATTCAAACCTGATGGTGTCAAAGTCTTAAGGGAGAAAATCCAGAAGTTTTCCCATTTTCTCAGCATTGCGAAGCGGTGGGCAGTGTCAGTGGAGATGTGTTCAATAGGTGTGATGGTGTGGCACCTGAAGTCGCTGCTGTGCTTTTCCGCTGCATGCCTGGAGACACTGTGGAGTTGGTACCCCTTGGTGACATTGGATCTGTGCTTGTTAATACGCTGATTCAGTGGTTGTATGGTACGCCCGACGTACTGGAGACCACAGGGGCACTCGAGGAGGTAGATCACGTAGGAGGTGCTGCAGTTGATGAAGCTCTTAATGGGGTAGGTGATGTTGGTGACCCTGCAGGTGAATTTGGTGCACTTGTTTGCAATGTTGTTGCAGCATTTGCAAAGGGGTTTGTTGCATCTGTAGGAGCCGGTGACAGGTGGGGTGTACAGCAGGGTGGTCATTTTCTTTGGTGCTTTTAGCTTGCTGGGTGCCAGCATATTTTTGAGGGACCTGTTCTTTCTGAAAGTGATGTAAGGTCTGGGTGGCATAATGTCTTTGAGAAAGGGGTCCAGCAGGAGAGTCTTCCAATGGTCAGTGATGATCTTTTTGATGATTTTGTGGTCATCATTGTAGGTAGTGATGAAATTGAAGGAGTGGGTCTGCTCAGGTGGAGCCAAACGTGGCCGGAGTAGACCACCTGCTTCATGGCAGCCTACCTTCCCGGGAGGTAGTGGAACAGCGGTTCCTGGAATCGGCGGCAGTAGCAGTAAATCAGTGCGGACTGTTGGTGGGAAAATCAGCTACTTGGTGGTGTGGCAGTTTTTCATCAAGCATCTGGAGGAGGTTAACATGGCCACATGCAAGATGTGTCGGCAGAAGGTTAAGGATGGCCACGGTCCCAATGTTGGCACCACGGCCCTGAGTTAACATATGCAGCTTCACCATAAAGTGGCCTGGGAGAACCGTGGCTCCGATGCGATGATCCAGCCTGCTGCATCACCCAGTGGCAAACCGTTCCATGTTTCAGCCAGCCAAGGCTCTTCCACCTCAGCCGAAGGGAGCTGTGTGTCATAACCATTGTCAGATGCTCCAGATTCTCCTGCTCATCCTACTTCGAGTCAGTCATTCCACCAACAATACATCCGCAAAGCCTTGTCCAAGAGACAACAGTATGTACCCATTCATTTAATGGCACAGAAGCTGAATGTGCTCCTGTCCAAGTTGCTGATGCTGCAGTCCCTCCCTTCTCAAGTGGTGGACTCTGTACCTTTCAGAAAACTGATGGCTTGTGCCGAGTCGAGGGGAAAGTCCCAAGCCGTCCTTTCTTTGCGAAGAAGGCAGTACCATCCCTGCACAATTTTGTGGAACAGAAGGTGGGCCAGTCTTTGAGCCTGTCGGTGTGTACCAAAGTGCACGGAAGCACCGACGTGTGGAGCTGTAACTACGGTCAGGGAAAATACATGTCCTCTACGGCCCATTGAGTGAATGTGGTTCCTGCACTGCCACAACAGCAGCTTGGACACTTCCGCCTCCATGCTCTCAGACTGTTGGTCCTGTGACAATGTGCGACTCCGACTCCTTATCCTCCACCATGTCCTCAGACTCCACTGCACAGGCAAGTCTTAGTGCCCCTCCAGCATACCATGCGTGCAGGGCACAGAGGTGTCACGCTGTTCTTCACATGGTTTGTCTTGGCTAATGGAGTCACACAGGGGAGGAACTGCTAAAAGTCATCCATCAAGAAATCGAATCATGGCTTACTCCACGAAAACTAGTGTGGTATCTCGGTACCGGATTGTATCCGTTACCTTGTGGTGAGGTCCCCAAAGTCAGAGTCCCTAGTTACCGATGGGGTCCTCATCTATAGTTAGCCCCTTGTCACCCCTTAAATAGTCAAAATTAGTCAAATTCTAAGTTTATATATGTATATAATGTATACTTACCTTGTTGTAGCGTCGCAGGACCTGCGGTTCACGTGATGCGTTCCAAAATTCTATGGTTTTATGGTTCAAGGACCTGAAGTGATCGCCCACCAGGCATTGTAACGGTGAGTCACAGCTGACTCGGACCAATCCAAAACGGCCCTGCCCATATGAGGGAGTGGCGGCCATTAAGCGTTTTCTCTTTCCTCATGGGCTGCTGATAGAGGAGGATCTGCGCAGCTGTCGTCAGCAGTGACTAGGCCCAAGCCTTGCGGCAACGGCCATCTTACAAAACTGTGAGTTATCTCAATCCCTCTTAAGTCTGCAAGATCACCGGACCTAAACAGACCCCTAAATCAGGACGGATCTCTGCATCACTAATAATTCTAATAACCTCTTGGATAAAGTTTATACAAGTTCAAGTTCATCCCTATTGTGGACCTTCATTCATTTAAGCACGCACCTATCGTTTCTGGGAAGAGTGGCGATAGGCCGAAGATTTACCTCAGCGTATTAACCCTCACCCTGGTGTCATGAGTGACAGGGGTTAAATTAACCCCTCATATACTGAAGCAACACCCCAACTACACTACACACCCAAGGCCCTACCACACTAGAAATGGGAACCATGGTTACCTACAACGGGAAGAAAATCTTGTCTACGCTGCAACAAGGAAGCCTGAGCCATGCGCCCTGCATGGCATACGTGTTCAATCTGGTTGTCAAGCGATTCCTGAAGTGTTCCCCCCATTTGCTAAACATCCTAACAATGGGAAGGAAACTTTACATGCACTTCAGCCACTCATACACTGTAAAGCACACCTTCCTTTAGCTGCAGCATCATAATGACATCCCCCAACATAGTCTGTTTGCAACGTTTTCACTCGTTGGAATTCCACCCTCCATATGTTGTACCGACTATACGAACAGAGAAAAGCCATTACCAATTTTTTTTGATGATCCAAGGACTCCCTTGTGTATGTTCACTTGCTTGCGTAGTGACTGCCAATTGGTCACTATTCGGCAGCGAGATGACTTCTGGATCTCCACCATATTGGCTACGGGCACAAAATGGGGGCCTTTTCTTCACCCGCATAGTGAAGCAACTCATCAGCAGAGGTAGACCTGGAGCAGGACAGGAACCAGCAGGTGATGGGATACCCTCACATGACCATGCCAACACACCATGAAGGTCCGCTTGACTTCTGGGCATCCAAACTTGATATGTGGCCACAACTAGCAGAGTTTGCCCTGGAAAAGCTGTCCTCCCCGGCCAGTAGTGTGCCATCAGAGCGGGTGTATAGTGCAGCGGGGGCCATAGTAACCCAAAGGAGAACTTGCCTGTCCACACAAAATGTGGAGAGACTGACCTTTGTGAAGATGAATCAGGCATGGATCAGCCAGGATTTCCATCCACCAATGCCTGATGCATCAGAGTAGATTGACCATGGTGCCACACCAACCCTTCACAAATATGGAGAGTGCAAATCATGTTTAAAGGGGTACTCCGGTGGTCAATGTGTTTTTCCGTTTTTGACTTACCCTATTTGTTTTGTTTCATTTCTATTCTTGTTGTTTAAGCTACTCTATTTCCGTTCTTTGTTGTCTTTTTATCCCCCACTTTGTTTTCCTATTTTTGCTTCTATTTCCTGTTTCTTGCTGTGCTGAAAACTACAAATCCCAGCATGCCACATGCCTTGCTGGTTTGGGGCAGCTCCTTTTTTTTGTTTGTTCCGCCCTTTACACACCCTACCATTTTCCCGGGTCGGCCCCCTTATACACAGCACACTAATATAATCAGCTCTGGTTGGGATACACTGGCATACACACACAAAAGAGACTTCAACTCCCAGCATGTGTTATTCAGGAGTCTTCAGTCTGTGGTATAACACCAGCATGCTGCCTCTGTAGTCTCCTGGGGGTTGTAGTTCACCACACCTCTGTAGGGCATACACCAGTGTGTTGCAAAATTACAACTCCCAGCATGCCCTGACAGCCTTTGGGCATGCTAGGAGTTGTAGTTTTGCAACAGCTGGAGGCACACTGGTTGGGAAACACTGGTGTAACATCATGTGTATGCTGAATAGGCTAGAACAGTGTTTCCCAACCAGTGTGCCTCCAGCTGTTGCAAATCTACAACTCCCAGCATGCCTAAAGTCTGTCAGGGCATGCTGGGAGTTGTAGTTTTGCAACAGCTGGAGGCACACTGGTTTGTAAACACTAGCATACACCCACTCACACACACAACAGGGACTACAACTCCCAGCATGTGTCATTCAGGAGTCCCTCCCTCCCCCTTCACATATAGAGATCATTCCCAGAATGAGATTTATTCCCCTTCATCCTCCCCTTCAGATAGCACTTATCTTCTCTGGGTTCCTTCTCCTGTGCAGATCTGTGTCCTTAGAATACAGAGCAGGGGGGAGGGGAGTTGAGGTGAAGAGCTGTGTACTCAGCTGGATGAGATGAGGGGGTGTGGCTTATTTCTCTCTGGCAGACAGAGAGAAAAAAAAAAAAGCTGTGACATCTTGCCCACAACAGACTCAGAACTGTGGACAACAGTAAAAGAAAACCCTCTGAACTACAGAACTTCCTGCCCAACAAACAGGTAAGAAAAACACACACATGCTGCCAAAACATATAACACATATAACACATGTATATTGCAAAAAAACAAAACTTACAAAGAAGATGCCATATAGTCATGAAAGTTAACCACCGGAGTACCCCTTTAAGGTGCTGCTGCCCAGTTACAGACATTCCTCACCATCAGACCAAAATTAAGTGTTAAGGATATATAGTAGCAAAAATTTAACTTTTCTTAGGATAAAATATATGTACTCCAAATTTTTTTGTAATAAAAAAAAGCAAAGGTGTGCAAAAAACACCATGTGCCACCTACAGCACCAAGTATGGATGTGATACAAAGGCCTCTAAAAGGTGAAAGTGAACAACCTATGGTCCATTGTAACAGGTGGGGAGAAAAACTTCCCTTGTAAGGCCCTACTCTCGCATTATTAATTCCCTTCTTGGCAAGTGTAACTCACCATAAAAAGGGTGGCCCCACACTGGAGCATCCCCCTATTTCCTCCTACAAACACTGCCATTTCCCAGGGTTTTTTAGGTGGAAATAGAGAGAGTTTCCTGTGTGGGGACGTCCTTTTTAGGGTCAATAACACTTTCCAAGAAGGGAATCTATAGGGTGAGAGTAGGACCTTACAGGGGAAGTTTTTACCTTCACCAGATACAATGCACAATAAGTTTTTCCCTTGCAACTTTTAGAGGTCTTTGCATCACATCAATACTTGGTGGTGTAGGTGGCACATGGTGTTTTTTTGCAAACCTTTCCTTTTGCTTTATTTAAAAAAAAATTTGGGTCCATATATTTTATCCTAATCATATTATTAAAAGTTAAGCTTTTTGTAATGCACATCCTCAATACATACTTGTGCACACTAACACTTTTACAAAAGAGACATTTTCTTCTGCCTCAGCTACTATTCTGATCTTGCCACCCACCTGATGCAACACCCACCTTCATCACCGTGCACTGGTATTGCCACCCACTGCACCACTCTGTCACCGGGTCAATTTCAGGACTCCTGATGCTGCTGCTTCCACCTTCAGGCTGTCTCATTCTGCCACCATATGTCCTCCTCATGCTGATGCCAGCTCCAGGCGGTCTCATTCTGCCACCGTATGTTCTTCTTATGCTACCGCCACCTCCAGGCTGTGTCATTAAGCCACTATATGTTCTCCTCATGCTGCCGCAAACTCCATGCTGTATCATTCAGGCACTATATGGTCTCCTCATGCTGCTGCTACCTCCATGCTGTGTCATTCAGGCACTATATGGTCTCCTCATTCTGCCGTCAACTCCAGGCTGTGTCATTCAGCCACTATATGTTCTCCTCATGCTGCTGCCGACTCGAGTATGTGTCATTCAACAACTATATGGTCTCCTCATGCTTCTGCCACTTCCAGGCTGTGTCATTCAGCTACTATATGTTCTAATCATGCTGCTGTCAACTCTAAGCTGTGTTATTCAGCCACTATATGCTGCCGCCAACTCCACGCTGTGTCATTCAGGCACTATATGGTCTCCTCATGCTGCTACTTCCTCCACGTTGTGTCATTCAGACACTATATGTTCTCCCTTATGCTGCTGGGACATTACCTAAAAAGTTTTATGGTAGCACTAGCTACCATAAATCTTCAATTAAAGTTTGAAAATCTATCCTCTCATCTTTGGAATTGTGAGGCCCTATGGTCTCCTCATGCTGCTGCCACCTCCAGGCTGTGTCATTGTGCAACCATATTGTTTCCTTATGCTGTTGGCACCTTAGAACAAACTTTAAAAAATTTCATGTATCTAAAATCTTCAATATAAATGTAACAAAATATCTTTAATCTTTTCTATTGTGAGGCCCTATGGCAGAGGCCCTATGGGAAGGGTCAGGGTGCTTTTGAGTGGCACGCGGGGCTCACTCCGCTAATGGGGATCTAGGACACTTCAGATGATTGAGCGCCGCTTTAAGCTGTGTGCGCACATGCACACACAGCTTAAAGGAGTAGTCCGGCACGCACTTTTCCCATTTCATCCCGTCCGGGCTGCAAAATAAAAGAAAACAAACTTTCTCTTACCTGCCTACGAGCCCCGGAGCTCCGGTACACTCCGGTACAGGTGTTTGGTACCCGGGCTGTATTCTTCTTACTTCCTGTTAGCCCGGCACGTCACAACGAGCTTCAGCCTATCACCGGCCGCAGCAATGTCTTGCCTTGGCTGGTGATAGGCTGAAGCTCCATGTGACATGCCGGGCTAACAGGAAGTAAGAAGAATACAGCCCGGGGACCAAACACCTGTACCGGAGTGTACCGGAGCTCCGGGTGCTCATTGGCAGGTGAGAGAAAGTTTGTTTTCTTTTATTTTGCAGCCCGGACGGGATAAAATGTTAAAAATGCGTGCCGGACTACTCCTTTAAGCCTCCTCTCAGTGTGAGCCGCATGTCACCCATCGGCGCAAGCACTGTAGCGGGAGAACACAGCCAGCCTGTGCTGCCCAGGAGATCCCTGCGTGGGAAATAGGTGAGTAAAAGTTTGCTTTTTTTTTTAATCATCCTGGCATTAGCAGATCAGGGGAGGCGGGAGGGGGGAATGAAAAGGTTTGTAAAGTAATGATGATGATGATGAGGGGACAGGGGGGGGGTGCAAAGTGATGATGATGAGGGGAGGGGGGTGCAAAGTGATGTTGATTAGGGTGGGTTCAAAGTGATGATGATGAGGGGGGTAAAAAGTGATGATGATGAGGGGAGGGGGTGCACAGTGATGAAGATGAGGGGAGGGGGGTGCAAAGTGAAGATGTTGAGGGGGGTGCAAAGTGATGATGATGGGGGTGCAAAGTGATGGTGAGGGGGGGCAAAAAGATGATGGGGGGTGCAAAGTGATGATGGGGGTGCAAAGTGATGATGACGGGGGGGGGTAAAGTGATGAAGATGAGGGGGGGTTGCAAAGTGATGAAGATGAGGGGGGGTTGCAAAGTGATGAAGATGAGGGGGGTGCAAAGTGATGAAGATGGGGGGGGGTGCCAAGTGATGATGATGAGGGTGGTTGCAAAGTGATGATGAGGGGGGTGCAAGTGATGATGGGTGGTGGAAGTGATGATGGGGGTGCAAGTGAAGGGGGTGGTGCAAATGATGGTGCAAGTGACGGGGAAAGGGGGTGCAGGTGACGGGGAAGGGTTGGATGCAGGTGACGGGAAAGGGGGGTGCAATTGACCGGGAGGGGGACGATGATTGGGACTTGAAGGAGCACTAGCTACTTCCCTAATTCAGTGCAGTTTATTCAATGTTAAACAGTGGGGTCTGTATTATGGTGGGTGGTGATTCTGGGGTCTGTATTATGGTGGGTGGTGATTCTTGGGTCTGTATTATGGTGGAGTCTAATTCTGGGGTCTGTATTATGGTGGGTGGTGATTATGGCGTCTATATTGTGGTGGGGACTAATTCTGGAGTCTGTATTATGGTGGGTGGTGGTTCTGTGGTCTGTATTATGGTGGGTGGTGATTCTGGGGTCTGTATTTTGGTGGGAACTGATTCTGGGGTCTGCATTATAGTGCAGACTGATTCTGGGGTCTGTATTTTGGTGGGGTCTGATTTTGGGGTCTGTATTGTAGTGGAGTCTGATTCTGGGGTCTGTATTATAGTTCCAACTGATTCTGGGGTCTGTATTATGGTGGGGTCTGACCCTGAGGTTTGTATTATAATGGAGTCTGATTCTGAGGTCTGTAGTATGGTGGGTGGTGATTCTGGGGATTGTATTATACAGGTCTGAGTTAAAATGGCTGTTCTCACTCTAAGGACCTTGCAACGAGAATAATATATAGGGACAATTCTGAAAAAAATTCCCACAAACCCCACCCACAGCAAGCCACACCCACAATAAGCCACACCCATATTGCCAAAACACTAAGGCTAGGTTCAGACTACGGAATCTCCGGGCAGAAAATTTCCGCCCGGAGATTCCGAGTTCCGCCTGCGCCGTCTGAATTAGTCGGCGCTAGGACCGCGCGGATTTCCGCCTGAAGAAAGAGCAAACCCTTTCTTCAGGCGGAAATTTTCTAGCAGGTTTTTCATCCGGATTTTCCGCTTAACAAATTCCAAAGTGTGAATTTGTGAACAGAAAACCATTCACTACACTATGCATTATAGTAAGCGGAATGTCTGCCGGAAATTTCAAAGCGAACATTCTGGTGGAAATTCCGTAGTCTGAACCAAGCCTAAGTGACTTAGAAAAAAAGTTGAGTACAGCACTACCAAAAGGTTGAATATCCCTGCCCTATGGTTTCGTCGGGCTGCTGCCACCTCTAGGCTCTGTCATTGTGCGTCATGTGACTCCTTGTTAGATTGGGTTTTGTGGTCATACAGTATTTGTTCAAAGTAAACGACGGGACATTAAACTTGGGAATCTAATATAAATCTTAAAGGGTCACTCTCATTAAAACTCATTTTTGCTATTGCACTCCTTATGGTAAATGAAAAATATTTCTAATATATTTTGTTTAAAAAAAATGAAGTTTTCTATGTTTTATTTGTGCTTAACCCCTTAGCGACGCAGGACGTATATTACTCACCCTTAGCGACGCAGGACGCGCCGCGATCCCGCATCATATCGCATCGGTCCCGGCGCTCATCAACGGCCGGGACCCGCGGCTAATACCACACATCGCCGATTGTGGCGATGTGCGGTATTAACCCTTTAGAAGCGGCGGTCAAAGCTGACCGCCGCTTCTAAAGCGAAAGTGACCCGGCTGCTCAGTCGAGCTGTTCGGGACCACCGCGGTGAAATCGCGGCGTTCCGAACAGCTGACCGGACACCGGGAGGGCCCTTACCTGCCTCCTCGGTGTCCGATCGGCGAATGACTGCTCCGTGCCTGAGATACAGGCAGGAGCAGTCAAGCGCCGATAACACTGATCACAGGCGTGTTAATACACGCCTGTGATCTGTGTAAAAGATCAGTGTGTGCAGTGTTATAGGTCCCTATGGGACCTATAACACTGCAAAAAAAAGTTAAAAAAAGTGTTAATAAAGGTCATTTAACCCCTTCCCTAATAAAAGTTTGAATCACCCCCCTTTTCCCATAAAAAAAAATATAACAGTGTAAAAAAAAAATAAAATAAACATATGTGGTATTGCCGCGTGTGTAAATGTCCGAACTATAAAAATATATCATTAATTAAACCGCACGGTCAATGGCGTACGCGCAAAAAAATTCCAAAGTCCAAAAAAGCGTATTTTGGTCACTTTTTATACCATTAAAAAATGAATAAAAAGTGATCAAAAAGTCAAATCAAAACAAAAATCATACCGATAAAAACTTCAGATCATGGCGCAAAAAATGAGTCCTCATACCGCCCTGTACATGGAATAAATAAAAAAGTTATAGGGGTCAGAAGATGACATTTTTAAACGTATACATTTTCCTGCATGTAGTTATGATTTTTTCCAGAAGTGCGACAAAATCAAACCTATATAAGTAGGGTATCATTTTAACCGTATGGACCTACAGAATAATGATAAGGCGTAATTTTTCCGAAATATGCACTGAGTAGAAACGGAAGCCCCCAAAAGTTACAAAATGGCGTTTTTTCTTCGATTTTGTCGCACAATGATTTTTTTTTCCGTTTCGCTGTGCATTTTTGGGTAAAATTACTAAAGTCACTGCAAAGTAGAAGTGGCGACGCAAAAAATAAGCCATAATATGGATTTTTAGGTGGAAAATTGAAAGGGTCATGCTTTTTAAAAGGTAAGGAGGAAAAAACGAAAGTGCAAAAACGGAAAAGCCCTGAGTCCTTAAGGGGTTAAAAAAGCTCAAGAGCACATTTCCCCCCAACTCATACACAGACTTTGGACCAAAGTCCGAACACAGGAAGTGCCGCCTGGAGTGCGGAGGCGGGGGGGGGGGGTGTCCAGCCTCATCCAATCATAGCTTCTCTAATACATAACTGCCATATGCTGTTGGCTGGATACCCCCCCCCCTCAGCACTCCAGGCTGCACTTCCTGTGTTTGGGCTTCGGTCCTAAGTCTGTGTATAAGATGGGGGGAAATGTGCACTTGAGCTTTTTTGCTTTTTGAAAGCACAAATAAAACATATAAAACTTCTTTTTTTTTAAACAAAGTATATTAGAAATATTTTTCATTCACCATAAGGAGTGCAATAGCAAAAATTAGTTTTAATGAGAGTGCCCATTTAAATTAAAATAAAAAAAAAATCTATGTATTCTTTTCAAGACTGAGGCCTTTAGTCGTCAGTGTCATATATTACCTGTGGAATTACCACAAGAATCCAATGAAACAGCTTAAAGCGATAACAATGAACCATAACTGATTAAATGAAACATTTACATTTTCACAGTCGGGGGGCACTGAGAGGCACGGGCTGGAACAGGTGGTATCTTGCCTGGCGGAGGACTGCAAGCTAGATGCTCGCCAGAATGGGTACTCAAAATTTTTTAAATTAATTTCAATAAAATAAAATAAAAATTACATGAAAAATCTCTTTATTCTTTTCAATTTTGATGCCATATGGTCTCCCTGCTGCCACATCCGGACGCTCTGCAGCAGTGATTCTAATAGCGATGCCTATAATCTGCATGTAATATTGAATAACAGTATTATTTCACTGACACAGCACACTCCCTATGCATGTTAGCCCAAGTCAAAGTGTGTCATTCAGCCACTATATGTTCTCCTCAAGCTGCTGAAAATTCCAGGCTGTGTCATTCAGCCACTATTTGCTGCCGCCAACTCAAGGCTGTGTCATTCAGCCACTATGTGCCGCCCACATGCTGAGGCCCTATGGTCGTCAACGTCATATATTAGACATGTGCAATTCGGTTCGGCAGGAACGTCTAATTGACCGAATGTTACCGTTTTTGGGCATTCGGATCGATCCGAATGCACGAAAACATATTTTGAACATTCCCGAATAGCCACGATAATACGAATAGTAAAATAACGAATGCATTCGTTATTTACCGAATGCAAGCGGTAAATAACGAACGCATTCGTTATCCGTAAACAAACGTACAGAATTCATTCTAATAACAATAAAATAATAAAAAAGATACAGTAGTGATGGAAAGAATTGTATCTATTGAAATGTATATTTTTTTTATTATGAAATGTTTATTCATTTTTAAACAGGGATCAATTTATGTGAGCGGGTAAAGCACTAAAAATGTAGCCGACAATAATAAAAATGTAGTGTGTGCGTGTTTTTCACTTTTTTTTAAAACATTTTTAGGTAGTACTACTACTCCCAGCATGGAACACACTGTAGTTATCTGTATTATTTGACAGATCGCCGTGGTCCATTGCGATCCTCTTGTATAATGTATAGATGGTCCCCTGCACTCACGTATATATACACATATTCATATTTCCCGCAGAACTGTAATTGGCCAGATGGTTCCAGCCTATCACAGCCGTGCAGGGGACCATAGGAGAGCGGCCGCTGCATCCATACATTATACAGGAGCATCACTGTGGGTGTCAAGAGTGAGACATGCGCAGTGATCTTTCCTTTACTACAAGTACTACCTACTACTCCCAACATGGAGTACACTCTGCTCCATGCTGGGGGCTGTAGTACCTGCATTAATAGACAGATTGCAGCGGGTGTCAAAAGTTACACTTGCTGCGATCTGTCTATTAATGCAGGTACTACAGCTCCCAGTATGGATCAGAGTGTGCTCTATGTTGGGAGTATTAGTACCTGCAGTAAGGGACAGATCCCAGAGGATGCCACTCCTCCTGACACCCCCTGCGATCGTCCTTATGTGAATGTCGGGATCAGCTGTTCTCAGGGCTACAGAGACGGGAGAACAGCTGACGCTGAGCCGTAGGTATATATCGTATATCTACTGCCCAGCAAGAACTTACCGTGAGCCGGCAATGTGTATACAGTATACACATTGCTGGCTCACTTAACCCCTTGCTGAGCTGTGCGCTATGCGCAAGCCCAGCAAGGAAAGAGTTAACTTACACTGCTGGACTGTATAGGTTAACCCTTTGGGCGGTATACACTATATACAGCTATCTATAGATAGCTGTATATAGTGTATACAGAAGACGAAGTCCGCTTACTTCCCTCGAGTACTGGGGAGGTCCGTGTAGCTCCACCCCCTAGTGATGACGTCATTAGGGGTGGAGCTACAGAAGGGAACTAGGCTAGTTAATCTGAAGCTCTGTTCACACTGACCGTTTTGTATAATGTGAACAGACCCTTCTGGCATTGTCTACCCAGACAGGGAGACTCCAGCTGTTGCTAAACTACAACTCCCAGCATGCCCAGACAGCCAAAGGCTGTCTGGGCATGCTGGGAGTTGTAGTTTTGCACCAATTGGTGGCTCCCTGTTTGGGTAGACATTGCATCATGGGTGCTCTCCCCAGCGGACAGCGCCAAAAATGTCATAACCAATTTTTTTGTGTTTTTTTCTTCTCGTTTCAGATCCGTGTATGCAGAGGATTACTGCGGATTCGATGGATTACGGCGGATTTTTATTTCTTTTAATAAAATGGTTAAAGAGGGCTGTGGGGGAGTGTTGTTTTTTTTATTGAATTTTCAGGCTTAGTAGTGGAACCCTATATGTTTTTTTATTTAATTTAATTTAAATAAAAAAAAAAACACATAGGGTTCCCCGTATTTTCATTCTCAGCACAATACCAACCAAACAGCAGCAGCCTGACGTTACCAGGGTGGGCAAGGACCATTGTTACTGGCTCTCCCGAGCCTAAATAACACCAGCCTGTTACCGCCTATGCCCAGGAGCGCCAGTTTTGATGCTACGGGCCTGTTGGTACCGGCTCTTCCCGGCACCCCTGTGGCGGTGGGTACCGGGATAATAATTGGGGGTTAGCGCTAGCTGTTTTTGGGGCTAACGCTAACCCCTGGCTTAGTAATGGATTCGGTCAATAAGACCAGCTTCCACTACTAAGCCTGAAAATTCAATAAATAAAAAAAACACAACACATTGGAAAAATTATTTTATTTAAAAAAAACACTCCCCTCGCTAACAGGCCTTGCTAACCATTTTATTAAAAGAAAAAAAATGAATCCGTCGTAATCCATCGAATCCGCAGTAATCCTCTGCATACACAAAAAATTGGTTATGACATTTTTGGCGCTGTCCACTGGGGAGAGCACCCATGATGCAATGTTTACATAAACAGGGAGCCACCAATTGGTGCAAAAGTACAACTCCCAGCATGCCCAGACAGCCTTTGGCTGTCTGGGCATGCTGGGAGTTGTAGTTTAGCAACAGCTGGAGTCTCGCTGTCTGGGTAGACACTGCCAGAAGGGTCTGTTCACATTATACAAAACGGACAATGTGAACAGAACTTCAGATTAACTAGCCTAGTTCCCTTCTGTAACTCTGCCCCCTAATGCGTCATCACTAGGGGTGGAGCTACACGGACCTGCCCAGTACTCGAGGGAAGTAAGCGGACTTGGTCTTCTCTATACACTATATACAGCTATCTATAGATAGCTGTATATAGTGTATACCGCCCAAAGGGTTAACCTACACTGTCCAGCAGTGTAAGTTAACTCTTTCCTTGCTGGGCTTGCGTATAGCGCACAGCTCAGCAAGGGGTTAAGTGAGTCAGCACTGTGTATACTGTATACACATTGCCGGCTCACTGTAAGTTCTTGCTGGGCAGTAGATATACGATATATACCTACTGCTCAGCGTCAGCTGTTCTCCCGCCTCTGTAGCCTTGAGAACAGCTGATCCCGACATTCACATAAGGACGATTGCAGCGGGTGTCAGGAGGAGTGACATCCGCTGGGATCTGTCCCTTATTGCAGGTACTAATACTCCCAACATGGAGCACACTCTGCTCCATGCTGGGAGTTGTACTACCTGCATTAACCCCTTAAGGACGCAGCCCTTTTTCACCTTAAGGACTGAGCCCTTTTTCGCAATTCTGACCACCGTCACTTTACAAATTAATAACGCGAAAACGCTTTTACCGAATATTCTGATTCTGAGATAGTTTTTTCGTGACATATTCTACTTTATTTTGGTGGTAAATTTTCGGCGTTACTTGCATCCTTTTTTGGTGAAAAATCCCAAAATTTCATGAAAATTTTGAAAATTTTGCATTTTTCTAACTTTGTTGCTCTCTAATTGTAAGGAAAATGGATATTCCAAATAAATTTTATTTTTCTTCACAAACACAATATGTCCACTTTATGTTGGCATCATAAAATGGATATACTTTTGCTTTTTGAAAAAATTAGAGGGCTTCAAAGTAGAGCAGCAATTTTCAAAAATGTCATGAAAATTGCTAAATCTGAAGGGACAGATGTTACAGAACTACAACTCCCAGCATGCCTGGGCAGTCGAGGCATGCTGAGAGTTGTAGTTTGGCAACATCTGGAGGGCTACTGTTTGGGCACCACTGTAACAGTGGTCTCCAAACTGTGACCCTCCAGATGTTGCAAAACTACAACTCCCAGCATGCCCAGACAGCCTTTGGCTCTCTGGGCATGCTGGGAGTTGCAGTTTGGCCCCCCTAGTGGTTGCCACAGTAAAGATCGATTTACTTTCACTTTCAATTCCCCCCCCCCCCCCACTGTCGATTCCCTACCTGATCAGGATCCTGCAGGCTCCAGCGAAGATCCCAGGTCCCCAGGCATCTTCTCCTGCAGGTACGGCCTCCATCTTCTTCCCAGAGCCCCTCGACATCCAGGGGCGGGCAGAACGGGGGGTTGCCATGGCAACCCCCTGTCCTGCGCTACCATTGGTCAGAACTCCGTTCTGAGTAATGGCAGGGGATAGGAGTAGATCGCAGCTTTGCGATCTCACTCCAATCCTTTAGGCTGATCGGGGTTGTTGCTGACAACTCCGATCAGCCCTATTTTCCGGGTGATCGGGTCACCAGAGACCCGATCAGCCCGGAATTGGAGAAAATTGCATGTCTGAATTGACATGCAATTTTCTCCGATCGCCGACATGGGGGGGGGTCTCAGGATCCCCCTGGGCGATGTGCCAGGGTGCCTGCAGAATGATTTCAGCAGGCATCCGGCTCCGGTACCCAACCGGCTAGCGGTGGGGACCGGAATTCCCACGGGCGTATGGATATGCCCTGTGTCCTTAAGGACTCGGAATGCAGGGCGTATCCATACGCCCTGCGTCCTTAAGAGGTTAATAGACAGATCGCAGCGAGTGTAACTTCTGACACCCGCTGTGATCTGTCTATTAATGCAGGTACTACAGCTCCCAGCATGGAGCAGAGTGTACTCCATGTTGGGAGTAGTAGTACTTGTAGTAAAGGAAAGATCACTGCGCTTATCACTCCTGACACCTGCTGTGATCCTCCGGTATAATGTATGGATGCAGCCGCCGCTCTCCCATGGTCCCCTGCACGGCCGTATATATACACATATTCCTATTTCTCACAGAGAGCTGTGATAGGCTGGAACCATCTGGCCAATCACAGCTCTGTGGGAAATATGAATATGTGTATATATACGTGAGTGCAGGGGACCATAGAAGAGCGGCCGCCGCATCTATACAATATATAAGAGGATCGCAAGAGACCACGGCGATCTGTCAATTAGTACAGGTAACTACTACTCCCATCATGGAACAGTGTGTTCCATGCTGGAGTAGTAGTACTACCTAAAAATGTAACAAAATAAGTGAAAAACACGCACACAATACATTTTTATTATTGTCGGCTACATTTTTAGTGCTTTACCCGCTCACATAAATTGATCCCTGTTTAAAAATTAATAAACATTTCATAATAAAAAGATACCTTCCGTTAGATACAATTTTTTCCATCACTACTGTATCTTTTTTATTATTATTTTTTTATGGTACCCAACGAAATTTTAATAAAAAATGTATATCCATAATTTCTTAGGATCGCTAAAGTCTAAAAAAGAATAAAAAGATTTACCGAATGTACCCGAATACCGAATGTATCCGAAAAAAAATCGAACCGAACACCCGAATACCGAATGTATCCGAAAAATCAAATCGGAAAATATTGCCGAACCAAAATTTTTTTCCAAAACGAAAAAATGAAACGGAACGTTAATTTTTCTATTGCACGAGTCTATAATATATTACCTGTGGAATTAACACAAAAATCCAGTGAAACAGCTTGGAGCGATAACAAAGAACCTTAACTGATTAAATAAATCATTCACACTTTCACAATCAGGGGGTTGCTGAGAGGCACGGGCTGGAAGAGGTGGTATCTCGCCTAGTGGAGGACTGCCAGCTTGATGCTCGCCAGAATGGGTACTCCAAAAATTTTTATAAATTCAAATAAAATAAAATAAAAATTACATTAAAAAATCTCTTTATTTTCTTCAATGTTGACGCCATATTGTCTCCCTGCTGCCACATCCAGATGTTCTGTGGCAGTGATTCTAATAGCGATGCCTGAAATCTGCATGTCATATTGAATAACAGTATTATTTCACTAACACTGCACACTCCCTATGCGTGTTAGCACAAGGCAAAGTGTTCTACAACCCTATTGAGGCTAAATGGTCTTTTCATGCTTCCGCTACCTCCAGGCTGTGTCATTCAGCTCAGCCACTATATGGTCTCCTCATGCTGCCGCCAACTCCAGGCTGTGTCATTCAGTCACTATGCATTCTCCTCATGCTGTTTCCCTCATGCTGAGGCCATATGGTCGTCAACGTCATATATTACCTGTGGAATCATCACAAGAATCCAATGAAACAGCTTAAAGCGATAACAATGAACCATAACGGATTAAATGAAACATTTGTACTTTCACTGTCAGGGGGTCGCTGAGAGGCATGGGTAGAAACGGGGGGCATCTCGCCTGGCGGAGGACCGTCAGCTTAATGCTCGCCAGAATGGGTACTCTACAAATAAAATAAAATAAAAATGACATAAAAAATCTATTTTCTAAAATGTTGACGCGATATGGTCTACCTGCTGCAACATACAGACATTCTGCGGCAGTGAGTCTAATAATTAGAGATGAGCGAATCGAAGTTGATGAAACCGAATTCATTACGAATTTCATGAAGAATTCGATTCGCAATGAATACGAATATCGCTGCGATTCTATCGCATGAATCGCTTCATTAAATTCCATTTTACAGCGTTCCAGGCTATTGGGGACCTAAGATGGCGGATCCACATGTGAGTACATGGGGCAGGGGATAAAGGGAGGGCGGGAAACAACGGCGGGAATGAAGGTAGGCGGGCTCACCCTGAATCACATGTGAGATGAAGCCTATCAGTGTTCACTGACCCCTGTGATGTCACAGCCCCTATATAATCGGCGGCCATCTTGCCTCTCTTCATTTTATCTATGTACTCAGATGGAGAGGACGGGACTGCGTGTGTGTGAATAGCTCATACCACAGCGTTACACTGCAACTGCTACTCACATCAGCATTAGGGAAAGGCAGGAGTGCAGAGTGCTTTGCTGTTACTCTGAGAAGGATCATTGATAGCTAAACCTCCTATTCACGTTATTGAGCATTGCAGCAGAGAGGGGCAGATAGCTGTCAGCTGCCTCATACAGATCACCAAGCTGCCTGAACTTTCTGAATCATCTTATCTCCTCATTGTTCAGCCCAATTGAGTTTGTTTTTATTTGCTCCACAAATCTTCTGCTGCTCAGAATTGTGTGACAGAGTGCAATTTAGGGTTTAGTTCCTGGATTTTTTTTTGTGGTGCTGCACTGTTGGGTCCTGCTGCTGTTCAGAAATACGTGATTGTTCAGTGGACTGTAGTGCATTTGCACCATTTTGTACCTGTTAATCTGTCAAGGGGCTGGCTACATACTGTGCAAGTCCAAAAAATACTATTCACCGGCTGTTTTTTTTTTTTAAACAGTTTTTTCTGCGTATAGTTACTCATATATAACTGCCCTCATCAGTGCATACCGCATAGGTACATGCAAGTATTGTACCATTTAGTACCTGTTAAGCTGTCAAGGTGCTCCATACAGTCAAAGTCCAAACAATAGTATCCACCGGCTGGTGTTTTACAAAAATACAGAATTTTTTCTGCTAATAGTTAGGCATATTACTGCCCTCATCAGTGCATACTGCATAGGTACATCCAAGTATTGTACCATTTAGTAGCTGTCAAGGTGCTCCAAACTGTCAAAGTCCAAACAATAGTATCCACAAGCTGGTGTATTACAAAAATACAGAATTTCTTCTGCTAATAGGCCCTCATCAGTGCAGACCGCATAGGTTCATCCAAGTATTGTACCATTTAGTACCTGTTAAGCTGTCAAGGTGCTCCATACAGTCAAAGTCCAAACAATAGTATCCACCGGCTGGTGTTTTACAAAAATACAGAATTTTTTCTGCTAATAGTTAGGCATATTACTGCCCTCATCAGTGCATACTGCATAGGTACATCCAAGTATTGTACCATTTAGTAGCTGTCAAGGTGCTCCAAACTGTCAAAGTCCAAACAATAGTATCCACCGGCTGGTGTTTTACAAAAATACAGAATTTTTTCTGCTAATAGTTAGGCATATTACTGCCCTCATCAGTGCATACTGCATAGGTACATCCAAGTATTGTACCATTTAGTAGCTGTCAAGGTGCTCCAAACTGTCAAAGTCCAAACAATAGTATCCACAAGCTGGTGTATTACAAAAATACAGAATTTCTTCTGCTAATAGGCCCTCATCAGTGCATACCGCATAGGTACATCCAAGTATTGTACCATTTAGTACCTGTTAAGCTGTCAAGGTGCTCCATACAGTCAAAGTCCAAACAATAGTATCCACCGGCTGGTGTTTTACAAAAATACAGAATTTTTTCTGCTAATAGTTAGGCATATTACTGCCCTCATCAGTGCATACTGCATAGGTACATCCAAGTATTGTACCATTTAGTAGCTGTCAAGGTGCTCCAAACTGTCAAAGTCAAAACAATAGTATCCACCGGCTGGTGTTTTACAAAAATACAGAGTTTTTTCTGCTAATAGCTAGGCATATTACTGTCCTCATCAGTGCATAGCGCATACGTACATCCAAGTATTGTACCATTTAGTACCTGTTAATCTGTCAAGGTGCTCCAAACTATAAAAGTCCAAACAATAGTATCCACCGGCTGGTGTATTACAAAATACAGAGTTTTTTCTGCTAATAGTTAGGCCCTTAATTCCCTGGTTGAACTTGATGGACATATGTCTTTTTTCGACCGTACTAAATATGTAACTATGTAACTATGTAACTATTACTGCCCTCATGAGTGCATACCGCATAGGTACATCCAAGTATTGTAACATTTAGTACCTGTTAAGCTGTCAAGGTGCTCCAAATCGTCAAAGTCCAAACAATAGTATCCACCGGCTGGTGTTTTACAAAAATACAGAGTTTTTCTGCTAATAAGCATATTACTGCCCTCATCAGTGCATACCTCATACGTACATCGAAGTATTGTACCATCTAGTATCTTTTAATCTGTCAAGGGCCTACATACTGTTCAAGGACAGCCATAAGTAATCACCTGCTGCTGTTCTAGACAAATACTGTTTAAAGAGTAGTGTAGCGTATTGTAATACCCTCATAAACGCACTAAGTATGTCAGGCAGAGAAGTGCCAGGATGTGCACAGAGGAGTGGCAGAGGCCTAAATACTTCAGGCAGAGTTGGCAGCAGACTTAGGGCGAGTGACAGCAGGAGACGCAGCGAGAGGCCTGAGCTCCCGTTATCAGCCAGCAGTCGTGTTTCCACCAGCAACCCATCTGCCATCGTGGATTGGTTAACACGCTCATCCACATCAGCACAAGTGACATCTGACACCCCCAGTCAACAGTCGATGGGTTCCTCAGACACAACCCTCAGTTGGCATGGCCTGGGAGCAGTCCGTGTCCTCCCATTGCCTTTGTCCTATGCTGTTCCCACTCCTAAAGAAGTATTTTATGCTGTGAGTTCAGCTCCACTATTTACTGAGGACGATCCAATAGAGGACAGTCAGCAGCTACGGGACAGCCAAGAAGGGGAGGAGACATGCGCTGCTTGCTCCGCTAGGCGGCCAAGTAATGATGCGGAGAGTGACATGGGAGGCGGTGTTGCAAGTGTTCAGGGTCCTGAAGCAGACACTGTTGGGGAACCTGAGGAGGACAGCAGTGACGTGCACACAACTGTTGATGATGATGAAGCCGATCGCAATTGGGAGCCGGGTGCAGAAGGGGATTCATCATCATCAGGAGAAGAAAGTTTCAGGTTGCCCTTGAGGCAGCAAGGCGGTAGCACGTTTGACAGTCACCGTGGTGGCAATAGTGGAAATTCAGGAGCCAAACGTGCCCGGGGGAGACCACCTGCTTCGCGGCAGCCTACCTTTCCGGGAGGTAGTGGAACAGGGGTTCCTGGAGACGGCTCCAGTAGCAGTCAATTAGTGGGTACGGGTGGGAAAATCAGCTACTCGGCGGTGTGGAAGTTTTTCATAAGGCATCCGGAGGAGGTTCACGTAGCCACATGCAATATATGTCGTCAGAAGATGAAGCGTGGCCAGGGTCCCAATGTCGGCACCACGGCCCTGCGTCAACACATGCATCGCCACCATAAAGTGGCCTGGGAGAACCGTGGCTCCGATGTAGTGGTCCAGCCGGCTGCATCACCCAGTGGCCATCCGCTCCCTCCTTCATCCAGCCAAGGCTCCACCACCTCAGCCGAAGGGATCTGTGTGTCAAACCCTCCTTCTGTCGCTCCTGCTTCTTTTTAGTCAGCCATTCCGCCAACAATCCATCGGCGAAGCCATGTCCAAGAGACAACAGTATGCGCCCACTCATCCAACGGCGCAGAAGTTGAATGTGCTCCTGTCCAAGTTGCTGGTGTTGCAGTCCCTCCCTTTTCAAGTGGTGGACTCTGCACCTTTCAGAGAATTGATGGCTTGTGCCGAGCCGAGGTGGAGAATCCCAAGCCGTTATTTCTTTGCGAAGAAGGCAGTACCAGCCCTGCATAAGTTTGTACAAGAGAAGGTGGGCCAGTCCTTGAGCCTGTTGGTGTGTTCAAAAGTGCACGGCAGCGCCGACGTGTGGAGCTGTAACTACGGGCAGGGACAATACATGTCTTTTACGGCTCACTGGGTAAATGTGGTTCCTGCACAGCCAAAACAGCAACTTGAACAGGTCACACCGCTTCCTCCTCCACGCTTTCGCTCCCAACCAGTTGGTCCTGTTACAGTGTGCGACGCCGCCTCCTCATGCTCCACCGTGTCCTCGGCCTCAACTGCACGTCCAAATCTCGGTGGCCATTCATCATACCATGTGTGTAGGGCACGGCGATGTCAAGCTGTTCTTCCCATGGTTTGCCTTGACGAACGGAGTCACATAGGGGAGGAACTGCTAAAGTTCATTCGTAAAGAAATCCGAGTATGGCTTACTCCACGAAATCTGGAAATAGGAACCATGGTGACAGACAACGGGAAGAACATTGTGTCCGCGCTGCGACAAGGAAGTGTGAAACATGCGCCCTGCATGGCACACGTGTTGAATCTGGTTGTCAAGCACTTCCTCAAGTCTTCACACCATTTGCAAAACATCCTGAAAATGGCAAGGAAACTGTGCATGCACTTCAGCCACTCGTACACCGCCAAGCACACCTTCCTTGAGCTGCAGTGTTAGAACGGTATCCCACAACATAGTCTTATTTGTGACATTGCCACACGTTGGAATTCCACCCTCCATATGTTGGACAGACTATACGAACAAAGAAAAGCCATCACCAATTTCTTGATGATCCAAGCAGATAGGAGAACTCCCCTGTATAACCTCAATGTGAACCAGTGGCAGCTCATACGTGACACCTGCCGTTTGCTGAAGCCCTTTGAGGAAGCCACATTATTTGTGAGTCGCCTGGATTACGCCTTGAATGACGTAATTCCACTCCTACATTTCCTACAACAAATGATTGAAACCATGGCTGGTCACGGCAATGGAGACGTTGCGCCTACTTCTCAAGGCTACATGAGCCCTGTGGGGGCTGAACTGGAGGAGGAGGATGATGAGGGGCAGAGCGGAGCACAGTTTAGGTTTGATGAGATGGCCGGTGTTTCTAGTCTTCGGACAGGAGAGGAGGAGCAGGAGCAGCCAGATGAGTTGGAGGGTTATGAGGAAGTTGAGAGGGAGGACCCAGACACACCGTGGCAGTATGCAGTGGAGATGGAGGAAGGTAGTCCCTCCCAGTCAATGGTGCAAATGGCACGATGCATGCTCAGTTGCTTGCGTAGTGACCCCCGAATTGTCAAAATTCATCAGCGGGATGACTTCTGGATCTCCACCTTATTAGACCCTCGCCACCGTCCCAAAATGTGGGCCGTTTTTACACCCACTGAGAGGGAGGACAAACTGACCTACTACAGAGAGATTCCACGTAGTAATCGGCCACATGGTCCATCCACTCGCAGGTCTGACTCGGGGGGCCCTCTGCGCTCACCTTCCACTGCCATGCCTGCTGGGGAGGGGAGGGGTGGGAGGAGCAGTACCAGCTCAATCAGCAGCAGCCTGAGTCTACAGTTGCTGATGAGTAGCTTTCTTCACCCGCATAGTAAAGCAACTCATCAGCAGCAGGTAGACATGGAGCAGGACCTGAATCAGCAGGTGGTGGCATACCTTGACATGGCCATGCCAACAACCATTGAAGATCCGCTGGACTTCTGGGCAGCCAAACTTGATTCATGGCCACAACTAGCAGAGTTTGCCCTGGAAAAGCTGTCCTGCCCGGCCAGTAGTGTGCCATCAGAGCGGATGTTTAGTGCGGCCAGGGCCATAGTCACCCCAAGGCGAACTAGTCTGTCAACAAAAAATGGGAAGAGACTGACGTTTGTCAAGATGAATCAGGGATGGATCAGCCAGGATTTCCAGCCACCAATGCCAGATGCCTCAGAGTAGATTGACCAAGCTGCTACGCTAACATTTCCCAATTATGGTTGTTTATGAAACCCTCTTGGGTTATCAATTAGGGTTATGGAACCTTCTTTGGTACTGCGATTGCCTGCTCCTGGCTCATCCTGTGTCTTTCAGGAACTACTTGATGCTGATGCTTCTGGCCTTGGGCCTTTAATTTTTGGATGTTTAGCAGTAGCTAAATACATGCTTAATGCAAATTTCAATATTCATCTTTAAATGTAAGGGGTTATGAAACCCTCTTGGGTACTGCGAATGCCTGCTCCATACTCATTCTGTGTCTTTCAGGAACTATTTACCTACCTGCCCTCAGGCCTTGGGCCTTCAATTTTTGGATGTTTAGCCGTAGCTAAATACATGCTTAATGCAAATTTCAACATTGACTTTTAAATGTAAGGGGATGGTTATGAAACCCTCTTGGGTACTGCGAATGACTGCTCCTGACTCATTCTGTGTCTTTTGGGAACTGTCACGATTCGGCTTACGGGTTGTGGATCCGCTGTGTCAGGGATTGGCGTGGACCGTGCTAGTGGACCGGTTCTAAGAGGCTACTGGTTTTCACCAGAGCCCGCCGCAAAGCGGGATGGTCTTGCTGCGGCAGTAGCAACCAGGTCGTATCCACTAGCAACGGCTCAACCTCACTGACTGCTGAGAAGGCGTGGGACAGAAGGACTAGGCAGAGGCAAGGTCAGACGTAGCAGAAGGTCGGGGGCAGGCGGCAAGGTTCGTAGTCAGGATGGATAGCAGAAGTTCAGGTACACAGGCTTTGGACACACTAAACGCTTTCACTGGCACAAGGCAACAAGATCCGGCAAGGGAGTGCAAGGGAGGAGATCAGATATAGTCAGGGAGCAGGTGGAAGCCAATTAAGCTAATTGGACCAGGCACCAATCATTGGTGCACTGGCCCTTTAAGTCTCAGAGAGCTGGCGCGCGCGCGCCCTAGAGAGCGGAGCCGCGCGCACCAGCACATGACAGCAGGGGACCGGGACGGGTAAGTGACCTGGGATGCGATTCGCGAGCGGGCGCGTCCCGCTGTGCGAATCGCATCCCCGACGGCCATGACAGTGCAGCGCTCCCGGTCAGCGGGACTGACCGGGGCGCTGCAGGGAGAAAGACGCCGTGAGCGCTCCGGGGAGGAGCGGGGACCCGGAGCGCTAGGCGTAACAGTACCCCCCCCCCTTAGGTCTCCCCTTTTTTTTGTCCGGTGACTGCCTCCCCTGGGATGAGGACACCGGGAAAGAATGGAGGGTTTCCTCAACGGCAGGCAGTACAGCAGGAGTTGGAATGGGGAGGGAGGGCAGAGGGTGAAGCTTGGCACGGGGCAGGGAGACACAAGGACGGGAGCCATGAGGAGGCACAGAGGCTTGCCTGACGGGACTGGGAGGGGGGGAGAGGCACTTCCTGTGGCAGGCAGAGTCCCAGTTCCTGATCTCCCCGGTGGTCCAATCAAGGGTGGGGGAATGAAGCCGGAGCCATGGCAGACCGAGGAGGACCTCAGAGGTACAGCCGGGGAGAACGAAGAGCTCAATCCTCTCGAGGTGGGGTCCAATAGACATCAGGAGGGGTTCTGTGCGGTAACGCACGGTGCAGTCCAATCTGGCTCCGTTGACCGCGGAAATGTAGAGCGGCTTGACGAGACGGGTCACCGGGATGCTGAATTTATTCACAAAGGACTCCAATATAAAATTTCCAGAGGCACCAGAGTCCAAGCAGGCCACGGCTGAGAGGGAGGAGTTGGCTGTAGGAGAAATCCGCACGGGCACCGTGAGACGTGGAGAAGAAGACTTAGAACCAAGAGATGCCACACCCACGTGAGCTGGGTGCGTGCGTGCGTTTCCCAGACATGGAGGACGGATAGGGCAATCCACCAAGAAATGCTCGGTACTGGCACAGTACAGACAGAGATTTTCTTCTCTACGGCGATTCCTCTCTTCCTGGGTCAGGCGAGACCGATCCACTTGCATGGCCTCCTCGGCGGGAGGCCCAGGCGTAGACTGCAAAGGATGCTGTGGGAGAGGTGCCCAGAGATCTAAGTCTTTTTCCTGGCGGAGCTCTTGGTGTCGCTCAGAAAAACGCATGTCAATGCGGGTAGCCAAATGGATGAGTTCTTGGAGGTTGGCAGGAATCTCTCGTGCGGCCAGCACATCCTTGATGCGACTGGATAGGCCTTTTTTAAAGGTCGCGCAGAGAGCCTCGTTATTCCATGATAACTCGGAAGCAAGAGTATGAAATTGGATGGCGTACTCGCCCACAGAAGAATTACCCTGGACCAGGTTCAACAGGGCAGTCTCGGCAGAAGAAGCTCGGGCTGGCTCCTCGAAGACACTCCGGACTTCAGCGAAGAAGGACTGGACTGTGGCTGTGGCAGGATCATTGCGGTCCCAGAGCGGTGTGGCCCAAGACAAGGCCTTTCCTGAAAGAAGGCTTACTACGAACGCCACCTTAGACCGTTCTGTAGGAAACAAGTCAGACAACATCTCCATATGCAGGGAACACTGAGACAAAAATCCACGGCAGAGTTTAGAGTCCCCATCAAATTTGTCCGGCAGGGACAAGCGTAGGTTAGGAGCGGCCACTCGCTGCGGAGGAGGTGCAGGAGCTGGCGGAGGAGATGGTTGCTGCTGTAGCAGAGGCAGAAGTTGCTGTAACATGGCGGTCAACTGCGACAGCTGCTGTCCTTGTTGGGCAATCTGCTGCGATTGCTGAGCGACCACCGTGGGAAGATCAGCGAGACTTGGCAGCGGCACCTCAGCGGGATCCATAGCCGGATCTACTGTCACGATTCGGCTTACGGGTTGTGGATCCGCTGTGTCAGCGAGGGATTGGCGTGGACCGTGCTAGTGGACCGGTTCTAAGAGGCTACTGGTTTTCACCAGAGCCAGCCGCAAAGCGGGATGGTCTTGCTGCGGCAGTAGCAACCAGGTCGTATCCACTAGCAACGGCTCAACCTCACTGACTGCTGAGAAGGCGTGGGACAGAAGGACTAGGCAGAGGCAAGGTCAGACGTAGCAGAAGGTCGGGGGCAGGCGGCAAGGTTCGTAGTCAGGATGGATAGCAGAAGTTCAGGTACACAGGCTTTGGACACACTAAACGCTTTCACTGGCACAAGGCAACAAAATCCGGCAAGGGAGTGCAAGGGAGGAGATCAGATATAGCCAGGGAGCAGGTGGAAGCCAATTAAGCTAATTAGACCAGGCACCAATCATTGGTGCACTGGCCCTTTAAGTCTCAGAGAGCTGGCGCGCGCGCGCCCTAGAGAGCGGAGCCGCGCGCGCCAGCACATGACAGCAGGGGACCGGGACGGGTAAGTGACCTGGGATGCGATTCGCGAGCGGGCGCGTCCCGCTGTGCGAATCGCATCCCTGACGGCCATGACAGTGCAGCGCTCCCGGTCAGCGGGACTGACCGGGGCGCTGCAGGGAGAAAGACGCCGTGAGCGCTCCGGGGAGGAGCGGGGACCCGGAGCGCTAGGCGTAACAGGAACTACTTGCCTCCCTGATGCCTCAGGCCTTGGGCCTTCAATTTTTGGATGTTTTGTAGTAGCTAAATACATGCTTAATGCAAATTTCAACATTGATCTTTAAATGTAAGGGGTTGGTTATGAATCCCTCTTGGGTACTGCGAATGACTGCTTCTGGCTCATTCTGTGTCTTTCAGGAAATAATTGCCTTCCTGATTCCTCAGGCCTTGGCCTTAAATTTTTGGAAGTTTAGCAGTAGCTAATGCATGCTTAATGCTAATTTCAACAATGATCTTTAAATTCTCGGCGCTCTGCTAGGGCCTTCTCCTACCCCGCCAGGGCCGATCCGAGGACCTCACTAAACCATCCAATCGGTAGTAGAGACAAGTGGTGTGTACAAAGGGCAGGGACTTAATGAACCCGAGCTTATGTCCGGCGCTTAGTTGTGATTCTTCTTTCCTGGCAAATAATTGCAATCCCTGATCCCTAAAGCGAAGGGGGTTCAGCGGGTTAGCCGCACCTGTCGGTGAAAGATTGACACACGCTGGTCCGTTCAGTGTAGCGCGCATGCAGCGCCGGACATCTGAGGGCATAACACACCTGTTATTGCTCGATCTCGCGAGTGATCGTGCAATGTAAGGGGTTATTAACCCCTTAAGGACCAGGCCATTTTACACCTTAGGACCAGAGCGTTTTTTGCACACCTGACCACTGTCACTTTAAACATTAATAACTCTGTAATGCTTTTAGTTATCATTCTGATTCTGAGATTGTTTTTTCGTGACAGATTCTTCTTTAACATAGTGGTAAAATTATGTGGTAACTTGCATCCTTTCTTGGTGAAAAATCCCCATATTTGATGAAAAATTTGAAAATTTAGCATTTTTCTAACTTTGAAGCTTTCTGCTTGTAAGGAAAATGGATATTCCAAATAATTTTTTTTTATTCACATTTCCAATATGTCTACTTTATGTTTGCATCATAAAATTGATGTGTTTTTACTTTTGGAAGGCACCAGAGGGCTTCAAAGTTCAGCAGCTATTTTCCAATTTGTCACAAAATTTTGAAACTCGCTTTTTTTCAGGGACCAGTTCAGGTTTGAAGTGGATTTGAAGGGTCTTCATATTAGAAATACCCCACAAATGACCCCATTATAAAAACTACACCCTGCAAAGTATTCAAAATGACAATCAGTAAGTGTTTTAACCCTTTAGGTGTTTCACAGGAATAGCAGCAAAGGGAAGGAGAAAATTCACAATCTTCATTTTTTACACTCGCATGTTCTTGTAAACTGAATTTTTGAATTTTTATAATGGGTAAAAGAAGAAAATGTATACTTTTATTTGTAGCCCAATTTCTCTCGAGTAAGGACATACCTCATATGTCTATGTAAATTGTTCGGCGGGCGCAGTAGAGGGCTCAGAAGCGAAGGAGCGACAAGGGGATTTTGGAGAGTACGTTTTTCAGAAATGGTTTTTGGGGGCATGTTGCATTTAGGAAGCCCCTATGGTGCTAGAACAGCAAAAAAAAAAAAAAAACACATGGCATCCCATTTTGGAAACTAGACCCCTTGGGGAACGTAACAAGGAATAAAGTGAGCCTTAATACCCCACAGGTGTTTCACGACTTTTGCATATTTAAAAACATTTAGTTTTTCACTAAAATGTGTGTTTCCCCACAAATTTCATATTTTTGCAAGGGTTAATAGCAGAAAATACCCCCCAAAATGTGTAACCCCATCTCTTCTGAGTATGGAGGTACCCCATAAGTTGGCCTGAAGTGCACTACGGGCGAACTACAATGCTCAGAAGAGAAGGAGTGATATTTGTCTTTTTGAGAGCAAATTTTGCTTGGGGGGCATGTCGCATTTAGGAAGCCCCTATGGTGCCAGAACAGCAAAAAAACAAAACATAGCATACCATTTTGGAAACTAGACCCCTTGAGGAACGTAACAAGGAATAAAGTGAGCCTTAATACCCCACAGGGGTTTCACGACTTTTGCATATGTAAAAAAATATATTTTTTTTTCACTAAAATGTGTGTTTCCCCCCAAATTTCACATTTTTTGCAAGTGTTAATAGCAGAAAATACCCCCCAAAATTTGTAACCCCATCTCTTCTGAGTATGGAGGTACCCCATATGTTGACCTGAAGTGCACTACGGGCGAACTACAATGCTCAGAAGAGGAGGAGCACCATTGAGCTTTTGGAAAGAGAATTTGTTTGGAATGGTAGTCAGGGGCCATGTGCATTTACAAAGCCCTCCGTGGTGCCAGAACAGTGGAATCCCCCACATTTGACCCTATTTTGGAAACTACACCCCTCACAGATTTTAATAAGTGGTGCAGTGAGCATTTATACCCCACTGGCGTCTGACAGATCTTTGGAACAGTGGGCTGTGCAAATGGAAAATTAAATTTTTCATTTTCACGGATCACTGTTCCAAAAATCTGTGAGACACCTGTGGGGCGTAAATGCTCACTGTACCCCTTATTACATTACATGAGGGGTTTAGTTTCCAAAATGGGGTCACATATGGGGGGGGTCCATTGTTCTGGTACCATGGGGGTTTTGTAAACACAAGTGGCCTTCAATTCCGGACAATGGCGCTCCTTCTCTTCTGAGCATTGTAGTGCACCCATAGAGCATTTTACATCCACATATGGGGTATGTTCTCACTCAGAAGAAATGGGGTTACAAATTTTGGGGGGCTTTTTTTTATTTTCCCTTGTGAAAATGAAAAATTTAGGGTGACACCAGCATTTTAGTGAAAAGCATTTTTTTTTCATTTTCCTATCCAACTTTAATGAAAATTTGTGGGGTGTTCAGGCTCACTATACCCCTTGTTACGTTCCGTGAGGGGTGTCGTTTCCAAAATGGGGTCACATGTGGGTATTTATTTTTTGGGGTTTATGTCAGAACCGCTGTAAAATCAGCCACCCCTGTGCAAATCACCAATTTAGGCCTCAAATGTACATGGTGCGCTCTCACTCCTGAGCCTTGTTGTGCGTCCGCAGAGCATTTTACGCCCACATATGGGGTATTTCCGTACTCAGGAGAAATTGTGTTACAAATTTTGGGGGTCTTTTTTTTCCCTTTTACCTCCCGTGAAAATAAAAAGTAAAGGACAACACCAGCATGTTAGTGTAAAAGAAATTTTTTTTTTACACTAACAGGCTGGTGTAGACCCCAACTTTTCTTTTTCATAAGGGGTAAAAGGAAAAAAAGCCCCCAAAATTAGTAGTGCAATTTCTCCCGAGTACGGAGATACCCCATATGTGGCACTATACTGTTTCCTTGAAATACGACAGGGCTCTGAAGTGAGAAAGTGCCATGCGCATTTGAGGACGAAATTAGGGATTGCACAGGGGTGGACATAGGGGTATTCTACGCCAGTGATTCCCAAACATGGTGCAGCCAGCTGTTGCTAAACTCCCAGCATGCCTGGACAGTCAGTGGCTCTCCGGAAATGCTGTGATTTGTTGTTGCAACAGCTGGAGGCTCTGTTTTGGAAACACTGCCGTACAATACGTGTTTTTTTTTTATTGGGGGGACAGTGTAAAGGGGTGTATATGTAGTGTTTTGCCCTTTATTATGTGTTAGTGTAGTGTAGTGTAATGTTTTTAGGGTACATTCACACTGGCGGAGGTTTACAGTGAATTTACCCCTAGGAGTTTGCAATGCGGTGAAAAATTTGCCGCAGCTCATACTTGAAGCAGATAACTTACTGTAAACCCGCCAGTGTGAATGTACCCTGTACGTTCACATGGGGGGGCAAACCTCCAGCCATTTCAAAACTACAACTCCCAGCATGTACTGACAGACCGTGCATGCTGGGAGTTGTACTTTTACAACAGCTGGAGGCACACTGGTTGGAAAACCTTCAGTTAGATTCTGTTACCTAAATCAGTATTTTCCAACCAGTGTGCCTCCAGCTGTTGCAAAACTTAAACTCCCAGCATGTACTGATCGCCGAAAGGCATGCTGGGAGATGTAGTTATGCAACAGCTGGAGGTACACAACTACAACTCCCAGCATGCAGAGACAGCTGTTTGCTGTTTAGGCATGCTGGGAGTTGCAGTTTTGCAACATCTGGAGAGCTATAGTTTAGAGAACACTGCACAGTGGTCTCCAAACTGTGGACCTCCAGATGTTGCAAAACTACAACTCCCAGCATGCCCAGACAGCAAACTGCTGTGTGGGCATGCTAGGAGTTGTAGTTTTGCAAGATCTGGAGGTGCACAGTATAGAGATCACTGTGCAGTGGTCTCAAACTGTAGACCTCCAGCTGTTGCAAAACTGCAACTCCCAGCAACTCCCTAAACAGCTCTCTGGGCATGCTGGGAGTTGTAGTTTTGCAACATCTGGAGGGTTACAGTTTAGAGACCACTATAGTGGTCTCAGACTGTAGCCCTCCCGATGTTGCTAAGTAACTCACCGGCTTCCGTCAGATCCAGGGAGCTGCGTCGCGGTCCTCTTCTTCCGCCGATCGTCGCACGCTGCAGCCGCTGATTGTCGCCCGCTGCCATCGCCGATGGGTAAGTGGATCTTCGGTGCCAGTCCCTGTCGGTTTCCCCGTCCTGCCCCACCTATTGTGGGTGGGCAGAACGGGGAAACTGAAAGTAAACCCCTCCGCCCCCAATCTGCTATTGGTGGCCGCATCTAGACCACCAATAGCAGAGATAGGAGGGGTGGCACCTCTGCCACCTCACTTCTATTGCTACAGGGGGATCGTGGGTGTCTAGGACATCCGCGATCCCCTTTATTTTCCGGGTCATCGGGTCACTATAGACCCGTATGACCCAGAATAGCCGCAAATCGCAAGTGTGAATTCACTTGCGATTTGCGGCGATCACCGACATGGGGTGGGGGGGGTCTGATGACCCCCCTGGGCATTTGCGCGGGGTGCCTGCTGATGGATATCAGCAGTCGGCCCGGTCCCTGACCGGCGCGCGGCGGGGACCGAAATTCCCACGGGCGTACAGGTACGCCCTTGGTCCTTAAGTGCCAGGGAGCAAAGGCATACCTGTACGCCCTTGGTCCTTAAGGGGTTAAAGCTTCTTGGGTACTGCTGATGCCTACTCCTGACTGCTCCTGTGTCTTTCAGGAAGTACTTGACTTCCTGATGCTTCTGGGCTTGGGCCTTTAATTTTAGGATTTTTGAAATACATACATACATGCTTAATTAAAATTTCAACATTTATGGTGCAATGTATGGGGTTATTAAACACTCTTGGGTAGTGTTTTTTTTTCAAATTTTCTGATAATTATCACAGCAATAAACTTGAATTTTCCACAATAATAACCATTACTCCATTGAACGTGTAATTTTCAAGTAAAATTTTTTAAAAAAAATACGCAGAGGGATGAACTCTGCTTCTTTATTTCATAAAAAATTATTTTTTAGAAGAATATCTTTTGGTGGTCCACCGTCCTGCATTATAGAGTCTTCTGGATATGCTCTTATTCTTAAACAAAGGTACAAAAACCAAAAATGGCCGGTCAGGGCTATGGAGACGTTGCGCCTACATCATACGGCCATATGAGCCCTGTGGGTGCTTGTGAGATTAGGTCCTTTGTACCCACACGGCGGGGTCCGGGACACAAATTTTGATTTCAATTTCAAATAAAAAAATCACACATTTCAATGGTCTCCTCATGCTGCAGCCAACTCCAGGCTGCGTCATTCTGGTAATATATAGAGGGCACTCGCTGTCCTAATTTTTTGTTAAAATTTTCCTTAAAAAATGTTTGTCTTTTTTATTAGGGATTGTGAAGCTTTGGTGCGTACTCATGCATCAGCCAACTCCCGCCTGTGTCATTCAGGCAATATATGGTTTACTGATGGCACTGCTGGGCCTGGGTCTGGGAATTTCAAATTTTCTCATAGGTAGCACCCGCTATCCATAAGTCTTCTTCATAAATTTCTACAATTGTTGTGTTATTTTTTTTGAGGGATTGTGAAGCCCTAGTGTGTACTCATGCATCAGCCAACTCCAGGGTGTGTCATTCATGCAACATATAGGTAGCATCCGCTGTCCTAAATATTTTTAAAATTATTTTTAAAATGGTTGTTTTTTCTTTGCGATTCTGAAGCCCTGGTGCGTACTCAATGCTGCTTCCTGCTACACTCTGTCAGCCCGTTGGTCCTGCGACAGTGTGCTACTCCTCCTCTGTGTCTTAAGCCTCCACTGCCCAGACAAGTCTCAGTGGCCATTCCATGTGTGCAGGTCACGGCGGTGTCACACTGTTCTTCACATGGTTTGCCTTGGCGAGAAGTCTTGGAAACAATGGCCGGTCAGGGCAATGGAGACGTTTCTCCTAAATCTCACGGCCACATGAGCCCTGTGGGGGCTTGTTGGATTTGGTCCTTCGTATCCACACGCTGGGGTCTGGGACACGCAAAGGTTGTTTTAAATTTCAAATAAAAAATATGATGGCGCTGCTGGGCCTGGGTCTGTTCATTTCAAATTTTCTCATGGGTAGCACCCGCTATACAAAATATTTTTCAAAAATTTCTAAAATTGTGGTGTTTTTTGGGGGGGATTGTGAAGCCCTTGTGTGAACTCGTGCATCAGCCAACTCCAGGCTGTGTCATTCAGGCAATATATGGGTTGCTGATGCCACTGTGGGGCCTGGGTCTGGTAATTTCAAATTTTCTCATAGGTAGCACCCGCTATCCAAAATCTTTTTCAAAAATTTCTAAAATTGTGGTGTTTTTTTGGAGGAATTGTGAAGCCCTGGTGTGTACTCGTGCATCATCCAACTCCAGGCTGTGTAATTCAGGCAATATATGGGTTACTGATGCCGCTGTTGGGCCTGGGTCTGGGAATTTCAAATTTTCTCATAGGTAGCACCCGCTATCCAAAATCTTTGGTTTAAATTTCTTAATTCATCTTATAATCTTAGGGATTGTGAAGGCCTAGTGCCTACTCATGCTGCTGGCAACTCCGGGCTGTGCCAATCATCCACTATATGGTCTCACCATGCTGCCAACACCTTCATGCTGTGTCATTCAGCCACTATATGGTCTCCTCATGCTGCCAACACCTTCATGCTGTGTCATTCAGCCACTATATGGTGTTCTCATGCTTCAGCCTCATACAAGCTGTGTCATTCAGCCACTATATGGTGTCCTCATGCTGACAACATGTCCATGCTGTGTCATTAAGCCACTATATGGTCTCCTCATGCTGACAACACCTCCATGCTGTGTCATTCAGCCACTATATGGTGTCCTCATGCTTCAGCTTCGTCCAAGCTGTGTCATTAAGCCACTATATGGTGTCGTCATGCTGCCAACACCTCCACACTGTGCCATTCAGCCCCTATATGGTGTCCTCATGCTGCCAACACCTCCACACTGTGCCAATCATCCACTATGTGGTCTCCTCATGCTGCCAACACCTCCATGCTGTGTCATTCAGCCACTATATGGTGTTCTCATGCTTCAGCCTCATATAAGCTGTGTCATTCAGCCACTATATGGTGTCCTCATGCTGCCAACATGTCCATGCTGTGTCATTAAGCCACTATATGGTCTCCTCATGCTGCCAACACCTCCATGCTGTGTCATTCAGCCACTATATGGTGTCCTCATGCTTCAGCTTCATCCAAGCTGTGTCATTCAGCCACTATATGGTATCCTCATGCTGCCAACACCTCCACACTGTGCCAATCAGCCACTATATGGTGTCCTTATGCTGCCAACACCTCCATTCTGTGTCATTCAGCCACTATATGGTCTCCTCATGCTTCAGCCTCATCCAAGCTGTGTCATTCAGCCACTATATGT
Source organism: Hyla sarda (assembly GCF_029499605.1). Taxonomy (NCBI): domain Eukaryota; kingdom Metazoa; phylum Chordata; class Amphibia; order Anura; family Hylidae; genus Hyla; species Hyla sarda. Next base: position 87,859,697 of record NC_079198.1, read on the forward strand.
TGTCCTCATGCTGCCAACACCTCCACACTTTGCCATTCAGCCACTATAGGGTGTCCTCATGCTGCCAACACCTCCATTCTGTGTCATTGAGCCCCTATATGGTGTCCTCATGCTTCAGCCTCATCCAAGCTGTGTCATTCATCCACTATATGGTCTCCTCATGCTTCAGCCTCATCCAAGCTGTGTCATTCAGCCACTATATGTTGTCCTCATGCTGCCAACACCTCCACACTGTGCCATTCAGCCACTATAGGGTGTCCTCATGCTGCCAACACCTCCATTCTGTGTCATTGAGCCCCTATATGGTGTCCTCATGCTTCAGCCTCATCCAAGCTGTGTCATTCAGCCACTATATGGTGTCCTCATGCTGCCAACACCTCAACGCTGTGCCATTAAGCCACTAAATGGTCTCCTCATGCTGCAAACACCTCCACGCTGTTATTCAGTCACTATATGGTCTCCTGACACTTATGACCCCACCAGGCTCTGTCATTGTGCTGCTGTGCGGCAGTGATTCTAAAAGCGATGCCGGTAATCTGCATGTTATTCTGAATAACAGTATTATTTCACTAACCCAGCACACTCCATATGCGTTTTAGAACTCAGCAAAGTGTTCTATACCCCTATAGAGGCTGTATAGGCTAGAAATAGACTTTTTTAATATAGATTTGCCGCAAAAAAATTCGAATCGAATCAAACTTTTCCGGAAAGTTCGGTGAATCGGCCAAATCAAATTTTTGAAAAGTTTGCTCATCCCTACTAATAATGATGCCTGTAATCTGCTAGTTATACTGAATAACTATTATTTCACTAACACAGCACACTCCCTATGCGTGTTAGTACAAGGCAAAGTGTTCTACAACCCTATTTAGGATATACGGTCTCCTCATGCTTCCGACAACTCTAGGCTGTGTCATTCAGCCACTATATGGTCTCCTCATGCTGCCGCCAATTCCAGGCTGTGTCATTCAGCCACTATGTGGTCTCCTCATGCTGCTGCCACCCCCTCCACACTGTGTAATTCAGCCACTATATGGTCTTCTCATGTCTCCGCCACCTCCAGGCTGTGTCATTCAGCCACTATGTGGTCTCCTCATGCTGCCACCACTTCCACACTGTAATTCAGCCACTATATGTTCTCCTCATGCTGCCGCCATCTCTACGCTGTGTCATTCAGCCACTACATGTTCTCCTCATGCTGCTGCAAACTCCAGGCTGTGTCAGAATGGGATCTAATTTTTTTTTATGTATTCAAATTAAATTAAATAAAAATTACATAAAAAATCTCTTTAATTTCTTCAATTTTTACGCCATATGGTCTCCCTGTTGCCACATTCAAACGCTCTGCGGCAGTGATTCTAATAGCAATGCCTGTAATATGCATGTCATACTGAATAACAGTATTATTTCACTAACACAGCACACTACCTATGCCTGTTAAGACATAGCAAAGTGTTCTACACCCCTATTGAGGCTATATGGTCTCCTCATGCTTCCGCCACCTCCAGGCTGTGTCATTCAGCTACTGTATGGTCTCCTCATGCTGGCGCAAACTCCAGGCTGTGTCATTCAGGCACTATATGCTACCACCAACTCCATGCTGTGTCATTCAGCCACCATATGGTCTCCTCATGCTGCCGCCACCTCCAAACTGTGTCATTCAGCCACTATGTGTTCTCCTCATGCTGCCTCCACCTCCACGCTGTGTCATTCATCCGCAGTATGTTCTCCTCATGCTGCTGTAAACTCCAGGCTGTGACATTCAGCCACTATATGTTCTCCCAATGCTGCCGCCACCTCCAGGCTGTATCATTCAGCCACACTATGTTCTCCTCATTCTACCTTCACCTTCACGCTGTGTCATTCAGCCACTATATGTTCTCCTCATGCTGCCGCCACCTACACGCTGTGTTATTCAGCCACTATATGTTCTCCTCATGCTGCCGCCACCTCCACTCTGTGTCATTCAGCCACTATATGTTCTCCTCATAATGATTCCACCTCCAGGTTCTGTCATTGTACCTAATGTGATTCTTTTAGCAACACCTCTGATCTGCATGTCATACTGAATAACAGTATTATTTCAATAACCCAGCACAGACCCTATGTGTGCTACATCAAGGCAAAGCGTTCTACACCCCTAATGAGGCTCTCTGTAGGCCAGAAATAGCCATTTTTAATAGAAATTATCCACAAATAAATTTTTTCGGAACATTCGGCGAATCAGCCGAATCAAATTTTTCTAAAATTCGCTCATCTCTAATGAAAACATTAAAATGAAGAAAGGAATAAACAAGAGATTGTTAATGTGCAGTACACTTAGAGGAGATATTGTGAGTATAAAAGGCAGGTGCTTAGACAAACTAATTTTACAAAGAACAGTATTGAAAGGAGAAGTGGAAGAAAGCATGAATCTGAGATAACAAATAAATGACTTTTAGGGATTGAAATGAATCTCCAGAGAAAACAACACCGATTGTGCAAACTTTGTGATACGTTTTTTTTATTGGTTTTTTGAATTAAAACTGTAAGTCTGTAATCTGAAAATAAGAACAGAGGGGAACAAATTAATTCAATAGGAATCAGACTTGTTCCAAATGTGGAATGCAAATTTGATCTAGTTTAAATTCAATTGCGAAATGGACAGGCATATGTTGTATGGCCACTCAGCCCCAAACCTGTGCAGTATAAAAATACTTACCCTCTTCCTATTCCTGTCTGTGTCTGTAGCACTCAAGTGAACACTGATCATGCAGAGAAAGACCTAATACTGGCCTGACCACAGAAAGGAAAAGGGAGCAAGTGAGTATGTATGCACGACTTTGTGAATTGTGAGTGCTGGAGGAAAAAACACGCATATGAAGCTGGCTCAGGCCAGATCACATTTCATAGTTCCAGATCAACTAATTCACATTAGTACATGAGAGAGTGTACAAAAAAAAAACCTGCTGTAAAACCCCCACCATTGCAGATATGATGGTGCCAATCCCATATGCTCAGCACTTCCTGTTCTCGATCCTGACAATCAATGGCTGAGGAGGATCACTACTGTGGCCAGTGATTGGATGATAGGAAATTTTCTATGAGCAGGGACCTGACTTTTGAAATGGCACAGGCAGGTGAATACACATGTTTTTATTTTGACTTTTAGCCTGAACAATTTTAAACACAAAGGGGGAGATTTATCAAAACCTGTCCAGAGGAAAAGTTGCTGAGTTGCCCATAGCAACCAATCAGATTGCTTCTTTGATTTTGCAGAGACCTTTAGTAAAAAGCAAAGAAGAAATCTGATTGGTTACTATGGGCAACTTTTCCTCTGGACAGGTTTTGATAAATCTCTCCCAGAAATATGTCTACAGGCAACCCTTTGAACCCTCTCATAAAAGAAAAAAAAAAATCTTCATAAAAACACAGGGTTCTCAGACCCCAATAGTTAGAATGAGCCACAAGAAGTAACCAGCTAGTTGCTTCACTCTCTGGCTTTTTCATCTCACTGCACAATGCTGATAAATGTATGGAGCTTGTCTTGTGCAGCACACTAGGGAGTGAAGTGCTTTGCTGTGTGTTCTTACTGGCATCTTCTAACAATCGTTGGGGATCTGAACACTCAGTCCCTGAGCAATCAAAAATATTGACACATCTCTGCGACATATCAAAAGTTTTTCCTAATTACAGGGACACTTTAACCCCTTAAGGACCGGGGGTTTTTCCATTTTTGCATTTTCGTTTTTTGCTCCTTGCCTTTAAAAAATCATAACTCTTTCAATTTTGCACCTAAAAATCCATATGATTGCTTATTTTTTGCACCACCAATTCTACTTTGTAATGACGTCATTCATTTTCCCCCAAAAATCTACTGTGAAATGGAAAAAAAATCATTGTGCGACAAAATTGAAAAAAAAAACGCAGTTTTGTAAATTTGGGGGCTTCCGTTTCTACGTAGTACATTTTTTGGTAAAAATGACACCTTATCTTCATTCTGTAGGTCCATATGATTAAAATGATACCCTACTTATATAGGTTTGATTTTGTCGTACTTCTGGAAAAAATCATAACTATATGCAGGAAAATTAATACGTTTAAAATTGTCATCTTCTGACCCCTATAACTTTTTTATTTTTCCGTGTATGGGGCGGTATGAGGGCTCATTTTTTGCGCTGTGATCTGAAGTTTTTAACGGTACCATTTTTGCATTGATAGGTCTTATTGATCTGGAATTTTTTTTGCGCGCACGCCATTGACCGAGCGGTTTAATTAATGATATATTTTTATAATTCGGACATTTCCGCACGCGGTGATACCATATATGTTTATTTTTATTTACACTGTGTTTTTTTCATGGGAAAAGAGGGGTGATTCAAACTTTTAATAGGGGAGGGGTTAAATGATATTCATTCATTTTTTTTTCCACTTTCTTTTGCAATGTTATAGCTCCCATAGGGACCTATAACACTGCACACACTGATCTTTATCATTGATCACTGGTTTCTCATAGAAAACCAGTGATCGATGATTCTGCCGCATGAGTGCTCATGCTGGATCTCAGGCACTGAGCAGTCATTCAGAGATCGGACAGCGAGGAGGCAGGTAGGGACCCTCCAGCTGTCCTGTAAGCTGTTCGGGATGCCGCGATTCCGCCGCGGCTATCCCGAACAGCCCACTGAGTTAACCGGCATGGTTTCACTTTCGCTTTTAGCCACGCGGCTCAGCTCTGAGCGCGCGGCTAAAGGGTTAATAGCGCGCGGCGCCGCGATCGGCGCTGAGCGCTATTAGCGGTGGGTCCTGGCTTCACTATGACGCCGGGCCCGCCGTGATATGATGCGGGGTTACGGTGTTACCCCACGTTATATCACAGGAGCAGGACCAAGGACGTACCGGTACGTCCTTGGTTCTTATGGGGTTAAAGGAGTTGTCTGTGTATATTTTATCTATCTGCTAAGGTAGGGGATGATTAAAAAAATAAAGAATGCGCACTTACCTTCCACACTCTCATGTTGCTGCTGGTATCACAAAACTCTGGACCCTGACTTGGAGGAAGCCTGTATTGTATTTTTTTTAGTCAACGCTCCCTGAACAGATATATATAAGATACATGCTGCCCCAACAATCTCTTTTAATATATATTGTTAACAGTGAACTAGTAATAGCGTGTGAATGCACCTTAAGGCTTCTTTTGATAAATTCTCAATATAAGCATTATTTTGAGTTGTTAAAGGGGTATTCCAGGAAAAAAAAACTTTTTTTCATATATATATATATATATATATATATATATATATATATATATATATATATATATATATCAACTGGCTCCAGAAAGTTAAACAGATTTGTAAATTACTTCTATTAAAAAATCTTACTCCTTTCAATAATTATCAGCTGCTTAAGGTTAGTTATTTTCTGTCTGGCAACAGTGCTCTCTGCTGACCTCTCTGCTTGTCTCAGAACTGCACAGAGTAGAAGAGGTTTGCTATGGGGATTTGCTTCTACTCTGGACAGTTCCAGAGACAGGTGTCGTCAGAGAGCACTTGGACAGAAAAGAACAACTCAACTTCAACAGATCATAAGTACTGAAAGGATCAAGATTTTTTAATAGAAGTTATTTACAAATCTGTTTAACTCTCTGGAGCCAGTTATAACCCTTTAAGAGTTTTTTCTCCTCTATATTATACCTATGTGTTTGGTGATCTCTTTATTATTTCTGTAGAATAAGCCGATCATTCAGTGCACAGCCACTTATAAAGATGGAACAATGCAATAGAAATGGAGTAGCTTTAGTCATCTTTAACCAAATTAGGTCCCCCCCCCCCTTGTTTTACACATTTTTTCTCCTTTTCACAGTAATGCAATAATTAGCAGAATCACTGTTCTTTCTGATATATCGTGTTTATTTATATCTCGGTGAATGATGTCTTGATTTAGAACATTAAGTAACAATGTTGTTTATTAACAACAGAAGGTACTTGCCTAAGTACCCATTTTGTCTGCATTTTATTTCAGTGCATTTTTTTGTTTCCAAGTCTCTTAACGAATCATTTTGAGTCTTGATAATGACACAATGGCCACTGTGTTCTGAGAATCATAACTTTTTAATATTTCTAAGCTCCTTCTAGTGGCAGCATGTATTCTGCAGGTTGCTTTGGGATTGGAGCCTATGCCCTGTCCGCTAGGCCTGACCTGATCAGATCCCTACAGACAGCCCCTTCGCCCATCTCTTACTGCACGACAAGTTGAGAAAGCCACCTGAACAAAAGGGGGGAATGGAGAGGATGATCCTCATATTACGGCTCACGTGTACTACTGCACATGGTACCATACAACAAATAATGGTAAATCATCTACTGTTGAGTCCTGAAAAAAGCTGGGTGACATCTGCTCCCACAGCTCACTGCTCCCTTATAGCCGTGATCCATAAACTTTAAACCTCCCAACCTGTGGACTCTCAGCCTGCCTGGACAGCTGTTGGCTGTCTGGGCATGCTAGGAGTTGTAGTTTTGCGACAGCTGGTGGTCCACAATGTGGAGGCCACTGTATAGTATTGCATAACTAAATACATTTACCAGTCAAGAGTCTGGAAAAGCTGGGTCTTAACTCAGTCATGTCCTCCTTATCTCATCAACTTTCCTAGATTCCTGCTTGATAATTCCCTGAATTATTCTACACATGAACAGTATAGGGGATAACAAACAGATTGGTGGGAGTCTGACCACTGGGACCCCTGCCATTCACAAAAAATGTGGATAAGAATGCCCAGAATTGAATAGTGTGGGCTGCACTTATGCAACTACCACTCTTTTCTTTCTCTATGGGGCCCATTAATAGTGGTCCTTGGAAATATGTGGCAGCCATTTGGAGAATTAATGGAGCCTTGGCCACACACATGCTGCATGCCCTAAGTTAGAATATTTGATTATTAAAGTGCAAGTAATTTTCTGGGACATCCTACATCACGGGTGTCAGTCGCTTCAAGTAGGGAACCTGTTGTTAAAAATGTTAATCCTATCCCTGATACATAGGAAGATTGTGTAATTGCTGGCCAGAAAAGTCTAGTTCTAGTTCTGTAATTGCTGGCCAGAAAAGTCTAGTTCTAATGCATGTTGCGTATACTATACTATGCGTATACTATGTAATGTGTGTAGGAAAATGATGTAAACCTTAATCAAGCTCACTGTAGAATGGGGAAAAAAATTATTTGCAGGGGGGCAGAGTTGACACTATTTTCAACCACCCTGCATGACACCAACCCTAGGTACAACACAGCCACACGGATCAAAATTTCCTTATACCGTGACCATATAGTGATAACTTGGGCTCTACACCGGTTCTGCAGACCATATAAGAGGTTACAGTGAAGTTACAACCGCTGACTCACAGGGGATGTCTTCTTGGAGTCATTCCCTTTCCTTTTCTTATCTGTTTTGCTTGGATTGCCATGAAGACTTTTTCCAACCATAACTCTTCACAGCAGAATCTACCAGAAAAACATTCTTTAGGCTCCACATTTTCCCATTAGGTAGAAGCCATTATTAGGTAGGTAAGTAATTACCCCCCAACTAGGTAGATTCCATTAGCTAATAGGTAATTAGGTAGAGAAACCCCTATTAGGTAGGTACTCTCCCCAGTTAGATGCCCCAAGTAGGTAGTTAGGTGACACCCCCTCCCCCTTTTAATTAGATTTTCACAGTAGGTAGGTAAACATGAAGGAAATTACCACAGTAGGTAGGTAATCCCCCCTGTAGTTATTTAGGTAGGTAGTCCCCTAGTAGATATGCAGATAGGAAGTAATACCTGTGTAGATATATAGAAAGGTAGGTAGGTAGTCCACCTGCTGGTATGTAGATAGGTAATTATCCTGTAGGTATTTAGATACACAGGTAGGAAGATAATCTCCCTTGTAGGCATGTAGATAGGTAATCATCCTGTAGGTATATAGATACACAGGTAGATAGGTAATCCCCCTGTAGGTATGTAGAAAGTATCCCTCCGTATGTAATCCTCCATGTATGTATATATATATATATATATATATATATATATATATATACACACATATACTGTATATAGGTACATGCCCCCAATAAGAGCCATCAAGAAGAAAAAAATTCTACTCACCACCTCTCCGCCGCTATGCTGAGGCCTCTGCATCCTCTTCTTCTTCTGGTCTGCTCTTCAGTGCAGGACTTAGATCAGACATAACCGATTAAATGATAGGAAAAATGAATAAAACATTAGGTTAGAAGCCTCAATAATAAAATGGAGAAACTGGAGCTTTTAATGTTGCAAGAAGACCATTATCTAGTGGAGATAAGAGAGGCGTGGCTGGATGCAAGCTATGACTGGACAGTTAATATACAGGGGTACAGTCTGTTCAGAAATTACTGTACAAGTAAGAAATGGGTAGGGGTTTGCCTATATGTAAAACGTCTTAGGTCTATTCTAAAATGTCTTAGGCCCATTCTGCATCAGTACAAAGGTGAGGAAAATGATCATGTGAAGTCTCTAAGAGTGGGAAAAAATGGGCGGGAGGGGAGGGGGGTTGGGGTTTAAGACTGGGAGCTGTATCCTGCAGAACCAGGTAAAACTGTACTTTTTATTCAATAATAAAGGACACGTACCTTTCTCCCAGCAATTATATAGCAATGCACATCACCAAATAATGCAACATTACACATTTTATTGACTAAACCGAAAAACATATACAGTGGGGCAAAAGAATATTTAGTCAGCCACCAATTGTGCAAGTTCTCCAACTTAAAAAGATGAGAGACCTGTAATTTTCATCATAGGTATACCTCAACTATGAGAGGCATAATGAGAAAAAAATCCATGAAATCGAATTGTCTGATTTTTAAAGAATTTATTTGCTAATTATGGTGTAAAATAAGTATTTGGTCAATAACAAAAGTTAATCTCAATACTTTGTTGCATACCCTTTGTTGGCAATGACAGAGGTCAAACGTTTTCTGTAAGTCTTCACAAGGTTTTCACACACTGTTGCTGGTATTTTGGCCCATTCCTGCATGCAGATCTCCTCTAGAGCAGTGATGTTTCAACTTCCTCCAAAGGTTTTCTATGGGGCAGAGATCTTGAGACTGGCTAGGCCACTCCAGGACCTTGAAATAGTTCTTAGAAAGCCACTCCTTCATTGTCCGGGTGGTATGTTTGAGGTCATTGTCATGCTGGAAGAGGTTTTCGCTCAAAATATCACGATTCATTCTTTTCTTTACATGGATCAGTCATCCTGGTCCCTTAGCAGAAAAACATCCCCAAAGCATGATGTTTCCTCCACCCCCATGCTTCACAGTAGGTATGGTGCTCTTTGGATGCAACTCAGCATCCTTTCTCCTCCAAACACGACGAGTTGAGTTTTTTTTCCAAAAGTTCTACTTTGGTTTCATCTGACCATATGACATCCTCCCAATACTCTTCTGGAGCAGCCAAATGCTCTCTAGCAAACTTCAGATGGGCCCAGAATGTACTGGCTTAAGCAGGGGACAAGTCTGGCACTGCATGATTTGAGTCCCAGCTCTCTGCAGGTAATTCACTACCCCCCCCCCCATGTGGTTCTGGGATTCTTGCTCACCATTCTTGTTTTCATTTTGACACCACAGTGTGAGATCTTGCTTGGAGCCCCAGATCGAGGGAGATTATCTTGTGATCTTGTGTGTTTTCCATTTTCTAATAATTGCTCCCACAGTGGATTTCTTCACACCAAGCTGCTGGCCTATTGCAGATTCAGTCTTTCCAGCCCGCTGCAGGTCTACAATTTTGTTTCTGGTGTCCTTCAGAAGCTCTTTGGTCTTGGCCATAGTGGAGTTTGGAATATGACTGTTTGAGGTTGTGGACAGGTGTATTTTATACTAATAACAAGTTCAAACAGGTGCCTTTAAACCCTTAAGGACCCAGCCCAAATATACCTTAAGGACCCGGCAATTTTTTTTAACATCTGACCACTGTCACTTCAAGCATTAATAACTCTGGGATGCTTTTACCTTTCATTCTGATTCCGTAATTGTTTTTTCGTGACATATTCTACTTTATGTTAGCAGTAAAAAAAAATCGATACTTGTATCATTTCTTGGTGAAAAATTCCAAAATTTGATGAAAAAATTGAAAATGTTGCATTTTTTTAACTTTGAAGCTCTCTGCTTATAAGGAAAATCTATATTCCAAATAAATTATATATTGATTCACATATACAATATGTCTACTTTATGTTTGCATCATAAAGTTGACAAGTTTTTACTTTTGAAAGACATCAGAGGGCTTCAAAGTTCAGCAACAATTTTCCAATTTTTCACAAAATTTTCAAAATTTTATTTTTTCAGGGACCAGTTCTGTTTAGAAGTGGATTTGAGGGGCCTTCTTATTAGAAATACCCCATAAATGACACCATTATAAAAACTGCACCCCTCAAAGTATTCAAAATGACATTGAAAAGGTTTGTTAACCCTTTTGGTGTTTCACAGGAATAGCCGCAAGTTGAAGGAGAAAATTCAAAATCTTCATTTTTTACACTCGCATGTTCTTGTAAACCCAGTTTTTGCATTTTTACAAGGGGTAAAAATAGAGAAATTTTCTTAAAATGTGTAACCCAATTTCTCTCGAGTAAGGAAATACCTCATATGTGTATGTCAAGTGTTCGGCGGGTGCAGTAGAGGGCTCATAAGGGAAGGAGCGACAGTGGCATTTTGGAGAGTGAGTTTTTCTGAAATGGTTTTTGGGGGGCATGTCACATTTAGGAAGCCCCTATGGTGCCAGAACAGTAAAAAAAAACACATGGCATACCATTTTGGAAACTAGACCCCTTGAGGAATGTAATAAGGAATAAAGTGAGCCTTAATACCCCACAGGGGTTTCACGACTTTTGCATATGTAAAAAAAATATATATTTTTTTCACTAAAATGTGTGTTTCCCCCCAAATTTCAAATTTTTTCAAGGGTTAACAGCAGAAAATACCCCCTAAAATTTGTAACCCCATCTCTTATGAGTATAGAGGTACCCCATAAGTTGACCTGAAGTGCACTAAGGGCGAACTACAATGCTCAGAAGAGAAGGAGTCATATTTGGCTTTTTGAGAGAAAATTTTGCTCGGGGAGCATGTCACATTTAGGAACCCTTATGGTGCCAGAACAGCAAAAAAAAAAACACATGGCATACCATTTTGGAAACTAGACCTCTTGTGGAACGTAACAAGGAATAAAGTGAGCCTTAATACCCCACAGGGGTTTCACGACTTTTGCATATGTAAAAAAAATATATATTTTTTCACAAAAATGTGTGTTTCCCCCCAAATTTCACATTTTTGCAAGAGTTAATAGCAGAAAACACCCCCCAAAATTTGCAACCCCATCTCTTATGAGTATGGAAGTACCCCTTAAGTGGACGTCAAATGCACTGCAGGAGCGCTACAATGCTCAGAAGAGAAGGAGTCACATTTGCTAATTTAGCTGAAATGGGGGGGGGGGGGGGACATGTAGCATTTACTGCCAGAAAAGCAAAAAAAATAATTAAATTTGTAAATACATTTCTTTGGAAAAAGGACATACCTCATATCGGGGCGTAAAACGGATCTCCGGGTGCACACTGGTCACGGAGGAACAGGAGGGCAGTCAGGGGCCTTGAGCTTCTGCCTATGGAGCCAGAACAGTGGGACCCCCCCTCAAGGGGCATTATATGGGGTACACTAATAACTAACAAGGGGTACAGTGGGACATAAAAGGATAAAACAGGTTATGTTCCCAGAATGATGACCCAGAGCATAGTCAAAACTTAAAAATATGCCCACCCCAAACCCTATGCTCTGAATCATCATTCTGGGAATATGATGTGTGTGGCCTCAAATGCGCACCCCGCTCAGGTGGAGAGAGAGCGCTGCGCATTTGAGGCAACATAAAAAAGTCCCCGATGATAGTGACTCAGTGACCCATGACCCAGAGAAAAAAATACCCCCAGAGGTCTTATCAGTTTTTTTTTTATGAGAGTTTTTTGGGCAATTTAGTGGTTTTATGGGGTTAAAACTTGGAATGTACTCTGGACTCTGTACATTGGGGTCAAATTATGGAAAATTAAAATGAAAAGGGAAAATGTAGTACTGCATGGAAGTGTGATACTCCCTGAAGCAGTTTTTAATGCAGAGGCCCGGATGATCAGGGCAAGTGTCACATTGATAGGTGGTGTCCTTCTGAATCTCCCTCCTGTTACACACTCTGCATTTTTTCTGGGATCGTCCCTTCTTTCCAATGTGGGGGACCTCACCTGGAAAGTGTTGGCCTGGGACGATTCTGGCACCTATAACTTCAGTTCCTTGGGAAGTCCGGCCTGCTCTTTCCCGGTCAGCAAAGATCAGGACCTTTAGGACTTCTTCTTGGAACTGAAGGTATGTCCCTGTGTTGCCAGCGTTCTGGTACAGTACAAAAGAGTTGCACATGGAAACCTGTACCAAGTAGACCGCAACTTTCTTGTACCATACACGTGTTTTCCGCATGGCGTAATATGGCTTCAGGATTTGATCAGGAAGATCAACTCCCCCCATATACCGATTGTAGTCCAGAATACAATCAGGCTTGAGGACCGTTGTTGTGGTACCTCGCACAGGGACAGGTGAGCTGCCGTTACCATGAATAGTGGTCAGCATAAGGACATCACCCTCACCCTTGGGCATAGGTGTCTGAACAAAATTTAGAGGGAGGCCGCTCTGATTCTTCTGCACGGTCCCACAAGTGGACGTCGATCTGGCGGCAAGGGATGTGAAGAGAGGGATGCTGGTATAAAAGTTGTCCACGTACACGTGGTAACCCTTATCCAGCAATGGGTACATAAGGTCCCAAACGATTTTCCCGCTAACACCCAGAGTGGGGGAACAATCTGGGGGTTCAATACGGGAATCTCGTCCCTCATACACCCTAAAGTTGAGAGTGTACCCGGAGGTACTCTCACAAAGTTTATATAGCTTCACACCATATCGCGCCCGCTTCGAGGGAATATACTGGCGGAAGATGAGTCTCCCCTTAAAACTGATGAGAGACTCATCTACAAATTTGGCCCCAAAGTGATCGATGACCGGCCTCACTTTGTAAAGCCGGTCATAGGTGGGATCACTTCAGGGTGGACATGCCGCATTATCTGCATAATGCAGGCATTTCCGAATGGCCTCGAACCACTTCAATGCCATGGCCATACTGTACAGCGGGGTCTGGTATAGGACGTCCCCGCTCCAGTACTGCCTGACACTTGGCTTTTTGACCAGGCCCATGTGCAGCACGAGGCCCCAAAATGTCCTCATTTCGGCTGCACTGACGGCGTACCATTCATTGGACCTGGCCAAAAAAGAATCAGGGTGGTGGACGATGAACTGCCTGGCGTACAGATTCGTCTGCTCCACCATGTGATTGACCAGGCTGTCACTGAAAAAATAACTGAAAAAGTCAAGTTCAGTGAACCCAGCCGTGTCAATCCGGATTCCGGAGTCGCCAACAAACTCCGGAATCCGTGGCTGATAACCCTCTGGGGGTCTCCAGACAGGTTCACCAGAAGGCAGCTCTGGTAAAATTGCCTGGGGGGTCGGACTCCTAGTACGAGCGGCATCACCACTCGCACTAGTGCCAGCCACTGGGGCACTTTCATGGGGGGTGCGTGGCCTCGCCTGGCGGCATCTCCGCCGCCGTGCAGGGGGCTCATCATCAGTACTAGATGATGAGGAGGACGATGAAGAACACAGGAATGTTGGATATTCATCGTCCTCACTGACAGATTCGGAGTCGGAGGCAAGAAAAGCGTATGCCTCCACTACCGAAAATGCCCGGCGAGCCATCACCTTTTTCTACGGTGGCGGGGGGTGGTGGCGGGGGGGGGAGGGGGTGTGTGTGGGGGGTGGTGGGGATGTATGTAGTGTGTGTGCTTGGTGTATACTATATATAACGGTGTGTGATTAGAAATCACACACCGTTATATGAACAAAAATAAAAAGCTGCGGCCCAAAAAAAATGGGGGGCCAAATGCAGCACCCAGAACCCCTAATAGGGCCCGGGTCAAGCTAAAAAAAATCTCAGGCAGACCCTTGGGGACCTATTAGGGGGTCAGGGGGGGGATTTTTTTTTTAACTTTTATTTTACTGTTTTACACTATTTTTTCCTACCTTTCCCTGGGGGGTTTTCTGTCCCTGCTCTATGGGGGATTGTCGGTCCTGAGGGGGCTCCAATCCTCACAGGGGGGGGGGGGGTCCCTGGCACCTTCGAGCAGCTTTCCCTGCTGACTGAACTCAGCTAACGGGCAGAGCTGCAAGAAGATGCAGTTAACCCCTCCCCCGCCGGCTGCTATTGGCAGCGCTCCTGGGGTGGTGACGAAATCGCCACCTCCCCATAGATACAGTGGGTGATAGGGGGTGTATTGTACACTCCCGATCACCTTGTATCTTCGGGTCAGCGGGTCACACGTGACCCGTATGACCCGAATCGCTGCAGATCGTTAGTGTGAATTCACCAACGATCTGCTGCGATCGCCGACATGTGGGGGTCTAATGACCCCCCCTGGGCATGCCTGCTGAACGATATCAGTATGGATACGCCCTGGGTCCTTAAGTACCAGGACGTCAAGGCGTATCCATACGCCCTAGGTCCTTAAGTGGTTAATACAGGTAACGAGTAGAGGACAATTGAGACTCTTAAGAAGAAGTTACAGGTCTGTGAGAGCAAGAAATCTTGCTTGTTTGTAGGTGACCAAACACTTATTTCCCACCATAATTTGCAAATAAATTCTTTAAAAATCAGACAATGTGATTTCATGGATTTTTTTTTCTCATTATGTCTCTCATAGTTGAGGTATACCTATGATAAAAATTACAGGTCTCTCTCATCTTTTTGCTGACTGAATACTTGTTTGCCCCACTGTATTTAAAATCATTTTAAAGACATACAAGTCCTGGAGGATGCAAGGTAACTTCACATGAAGGCAGGAAAAGTGCAATACTGAATGATGACATATCTCATAATGAACAATAATTATACAAACTAATATATAGCACAAATGAACACAAATGAAAATGAACACTAAGTCAAGGTAAAGTAGGCCATAGTATCCACCATGCAAAACTCCTAGTGAACCACCTTCATAAAAGGAGGTAAAGAGAAAGTAACCAGAAGATATGGGAATCAGGACGCCATCTAACGCTATGTTCACACTTGGGAATGTCTGCACGTAAAATCTCTGTGCGGACATTCTGAAAACTGTGGGTGCCGGGGTTAAGACCGCACAAAAATGTGTCATCTCATAGACGGCTATGTATTTCATGTGGAGTCCGCAGAAAGAATGCTCCGGTTCATTCTTTCTGTGGACACTGCAATCAGAATTTTCGTGTCATGGGAAAAATCTTTGATGGTTTTCTGAGAGATGCTATTCTATAATATCTTAATGAAAAAAACTTCTAACAGAGCACCAACATGGGTTTATGCGGGATCGGTCCTGTCAGACTTCTGCTTCAGCTGATCAGCTTCTATGAGGAGCTCAGTTATACAGTAGATTGGACCGGGGTGAAGTTGTGGATGTTTTATATCTGGATTTTTCTAAGTCATTTGATTCCATGCATCACAAGAGGTTAATACATAAAAGGAGGATGCTGGGACTAGGACAGGATATTGTGTAAATGGGTTAGTAAATGGTGATAGGAAGCAGAAGGAATCAATGGAACTTACTCGGGTTGGGAGATACTATACAGGGTAAAGTGAAACCACTGAAGAGGAAAACATAATATTACAGAGGGATCTGGGGAAGCTGGAGGATTGGGTACAGACATGGCAAATTAAGTTTGATGTGGATAAATGTAAGGTTATACACTTTGGCTGTAAAACCAACATGTACAATGATGTGCTAAATAAAACATTAGGTAAAATTACTACCTTAAAGTGTAGCTCCTATCATCCTTTTTTTTCTGTCCATGCCTATTGCCCATCTATCCCTAACCCCTTTTCTGCCTTTAAAATGTTTTTCTTATTATCTTAGAAATGCCATTTTGTCTGCCTTGTAGTGTGCTCACTACCAGGCAGACTTCCCCAGCAGGGACGACGTCACTGATGCCTGCTGGGGCCAACACTTCTGCCCTTAGTTCACCCATACAGGGTGCCTCCAGCTGTTTCACCACTGCAACTCCCAGCTTGCCCTGACATCTATTGGCTGTCAGGGCATGCTGGGAGTTGTAGTGGTGAAACAGCTGGAGGCACCCTGTGGTGAAAACAGTATCTGAGTTATGGCCGCATAACCCACTCCCCCCGAACCCCACTCCCCCGAACCCCACAACCCGCTCCCCCAAACCCCGCAACCCGCTCCCCACTGCAGTCCACCTACCCCAAAAAGTACAGTAGAGTGCAGGACTTCAGCGGTGGCGCATGTATGCAGGGAGGCGATGCGAGCCAATGCACTCCTCTGTATTCTCAGTGCTCGCTCCCGCCTGTCTGATTGACAGGCAGGGAGCGAGTGCAGCCTGAATGAATTTGGACCGATTGCCCGGCCGGCATCGGTCCAAATTCAGGCGTGACGTCACGCCAGGCTGCAGCCGGCAACTAGGAGGGAGACCCCTAGTGGCCAGTTTTTAACATGCAAAATAAACAATTTTAATAAAAAAATAATAATTAAACTATATTAGAGATATGTTGTAGTACATAAGTACTACAACATATAAAAAAAAAAAGTTTGTGACAGTGCCCATTTAAAGAACTTGGGGGTAATGGGGGACAGTAAGCTCAACTTTAGTGATCAGTGCCAGGCAGTGGCTGCCAAGGATAATAAAGTCATACAATTTATCAAGAGAGGCATAGTGGCTTGTGACAGGAACATAGGGGGAGGTTTATCAAAATCTGTCCAGAAGAAAAGTTGCCCATAGCAACCAATAATTTTTAACAAGGCCTCTGCAAAACGAAGGAGGCAAGCTGATTGATTGCTATGGGCAACTGGGCAACTTTTTCTTTGCGCAGCTTTTGATAAATCTCCCCCATAGTTTTGCCTATGTATAATTCATTAGTCAGACCACAAAGGTGATGACACAAAGATATGTAACAGGGTTGATGTTCCTGGAGGGATACGCCAAATGGAAAAGACTTTAGGAAAACTAGAAGAATGTTCAGAACTCTGGCAACTCAAATTCAATGTGGACAAGTGCAAGATAATGCACCTGGGGTGTAAAAACTCTCAGGAAGAATATGGAATATGAATCCAGAAAGATACAAAGGCGTTCTGCACTCACCGCTTCAATGCTGGCTATACGGCTTCCATCTCGGGCTGTTAATCAGGCACGGTTCCCAGGTCAGCGTGGGGCGCTCAGAGGCGACTGCCGGTGGTTTCACGCATAGGAATGCCATATTGGAGTCAGGAATAATTGTTCCTCTGTTATGGCACAATTTGCCTTCCAATAGATCAACATGCTAGGGTTATGGGTTGAACTTGATGGACCTTTGTGCTTTTTTAACCTTACAAACTAAATAACTATGTACAATAATAGGGACTGTTTGACATCTGCCTAGGTGCACTCAGTCCTGCAATTGTTAATTGAGCAGCAAGGCAGGGAGTTTATGCTTTGCCAATAAGTAAGTGTTTAGAAAGTTCATACAAGAGCAGGAACTGTCATAAAATGGCATGAGTTCCTGCTGTCATACACTCACTGTGATTTAAAAGCTTACACTGTATTCCTCCCTGCTCAATAAACACATGTGGAGCTGGGTGCATCTATGCAGTCTGTTTTTGCATTTTAGTTCCAGAGCCATAACTTTCTTCTTCTTTTTTTCCCATCAATGGAGCCATGAGTTGACTCATTTATTGTGTGTAACCATTTGTAATGGCAGCCTGAGGCTGTTTAAATCCTGTGGTTGTGCTGAATTTCAGCATTTAAAGTGTTAAATCAATGACATAAGCGTAATCTGCCATGTTGTTCATTACTAGTGGTTATCAGCGGCAGATAGCATGAGCAGGCTCGGAGCAGTGGGCCTGTTCTGGTTCAAAGACAGGGTCCATCCTCTACCATGATGTCCACATGGAAATTTTATTGGCAGTGCATTCTAGAGCAGTGTTGCAGTTTGAAAGAATACTTGAACAGAACTATATGTTCACATTCATCTGTTTAACAGTTTCTTTTTTCCTATAAACAGCATCACTTATTCTTTGTCTTAGACCTTTTTGATGGCTACAGCTCCAACAGAAAACATCTTATGCATATATAATGTATCTTTTTTGTGAGGCATAATGTATCTTTTGCCCTGTGAGGCATAAAGCTAATCCTGTTTGTTCACCCATTTGCCATGCATCTTTCATTATACAAATACATAGCTGCCTCCGAAAATCTGTTGGTTGTCCATTCCAATAGTCTATAATTTATATGCAACTCACCATGAAATAGCTCATCTCTCGCTAGCTGTTCGCTATCTTCTACCTGGAAATCCTAAAAATGTGGCTTTGGTTGTAAATGGCAGATTATGGATATTATATAGAAGAGGTAAAGTAAAGGGCTTTCAGAGTAACTCAACATTTTATCAAATTTCTCTTTAAATATAAAGAGACAAGAAGGGAGAAAAACAAGGGTCAAATACAAGCGCTGCTGCTGAATTTGCACAATAAGTTTCCTGTCACCACAGTAGTACAGGACATAAAGGTTTATTCTTTCTTTCTTTCTTCTCTCTCTGTAAATATATGAAACTTATGGATGTTAACAGGTTTAATATCAGTGTTTTTATTTATTTGGGGGGGGGGGGGGTCTTCTTCTAAATATAACTTCCTGAAAACAGGAGGCCATTTTGGAGGCACAGACATTAAAATATGAAACTCAGTAGCACCGGCATAACATCCAAAAATGCAATCCTTAGAATACATAATGTTAATGTAGCTGCTCAATGCATCTCAGACTTTTCCAGAGTACTGCCACACAGGTGCATAAAAAGCAGGGAAAGAGGGAGTTTCCCATATATTTGGATTTAACAGCTCTCTCCCTCACTCACCAGACACCCGAGCACGGACATGGCGGCAGCGCCTCCAACCCGGAAAGTATATAGTGCAAAGAAGAAAATATTCCAGCTTCTTGGGGGCAGTATAAAATGAACTTTTAGGCTAGGTTTCCACTTGTTTTTTTTTGTACACCTAAAAAAACGCCAGCAAAAACGCCAGAAAAACTGCCACAAGTTTTGGCAGTTTTTCTGGCGTTTTTTCTGGCGTTTTCCCTGGTGTGTGGAAACAGCCAAATTTGTCCCCTGTTGCAGTTTTCTTACTGCCTTCAGGGTACCACTCTGTGGGTCGGATGCTGACCGCCCGGTCCACAGAGTGTAAGGAGATGAGGAGTGATGTACAGCATCACTACTCACCTCCCCGGCCGTATAGTATACAGGGGGGCAGAGTGTACCAGTGTATACTATATAGGAGCCGGGAATCCTGTCACCAGACTGACAGGACTCCCTGCTCCTATAGCCCCTTTGGGCGGTATACAGAATATACAGCTATCTATAGATAGCTGTATATAGTGTATACAGAACAGGAGGTCCACTTACCTGCCTCGTTTCTGTCACTGCCACTCCATGTAGCTCCGCCCCCTAGTTATTATGTCATTAGGGGGCGGAGCTACAGACATTCAGGCTAGTCTGAAGCTCTGTTCACATTGTCCGTTTTGGATAATGTGAACAGACCTTTCTGCCAGTGTCTACCCAGACAGGGAGACTCCAGCTGTTGCTAAACTACAACTCCCAGCATGCCCAGACAGCCAAAGGCTGTCTGGGCATGCTAGGAGTTGTAGTTTTGCACCAATTGGAGGCTCACTGTTTAGGTAGACATTGCATTATGGGCACTCTCCCCTGCAGAGAGTGCAAAAAATGTCCTAACCTATTTTTTTTGTGGGTTTTTTTTCTTCTCGTTTCAGATCCGTGTATGCAGAGGATTACAACGGATTCGATGGATTACGACGGATGAACTTTATTTTTTTCATTTTAATAAAATGGTTAACGAGGGCTGTGGGGGAGTGTTTTTTTAAATAAAATATTTTTCCAATGTGTTGTGTCTTTTTTTAATTGAATATTCAGGCTTAGTTATGGAGGCTGTCTAATAGACGGAATCCATGACTAAGCCGGGGCTTAGTGTTAGCCCCAAAAACAGCTGGCGCTAACCCCCAATTATTACCCTGGTACCCACCGCCACAGGCCAACAGGCCCGGAGCGTCAAAAGTGGCGCTCCTGGGCCTAGGCGGTAACAGGCTGGCATTATTTAGGCTGGGGAGGGCCAGTAACAATGGTGCTCGCCCACCCTGGTAACGCCAGGCTGTTGCTGCTTTGTTGGTATCGTGCTGATACTGAATATGCAGGGAACCCTATGCATTTTTTTTTCCCAAAAAAAAAAAAACGCATAGGGTTCCCCCTATTTTTAGTATCAGCCAGATACCAACCAAGCAGCAACAGCCTGACGTTACCAGGGTGGGCGTGCACCATTGTTACTGGCCCTCCCCAGCCTAAATAATGCCAGCCTGTTACCGCCTAGGCCCAGGGGCGCCATTTTTGACGCTCCGGGCCTGTTGGTACCGGCTCTTCCCGGCACCCCTGTAGCGGTGGGTACCGAGGTAATAATTGGGGGTTAGCGCTAGCTGTTTTTGGGGCTAGCGCTAACCCCTGACTTAGTAATGGCTTCTGTCTATTAGACAGCCTCCATAACTAAGCCTGAATATTCAATAAAAAAAGAAAACACAACACATTGGAAAAATTATTTTATTTTAAAAAACACTCCCCCACAGCCCTCGTTAACCATTTTATTAAAATATAAAAAAAATCCTGTTCATCCATCGTAATCCATCGAATCCGTCGTAATCCTCTGCATACACGGATCTGAAACGAGAAGAAAGAAAAAAACACAAAAAAAATAGGTTAGGACATTTTTTGTGCTCTCTGCAGGTGAGAGCGCCCATAATGCAATGTCTACCTAAACAGTGAGCCTCCAATTGGTGCAAAACTACAACTCCCAGGATGCCCAGACAGCCTTTGGCTGTCTGGGCATGCTGGGAGTTGTAGTTTAGCAACAGCTGGAGTCTCCCTGTCTCGGTAGACACTGGCAGAAGGGTCTGTTCCCATTATCCAATACGGACAATGTTAACAGAGCCTTATACCCTTGCCAGCCTGGATCGTGTCATCACTAGGGGGTGGAGCTACGCGGACCCGCGGGGACTGGACGGAGGTAAGGGGACTTCATCTTCTGTACACACTATATACAGCTATCTATAGATAGCTGTATATAGTGTATACCGCCCAAAGGGTTAACTGGGCTGGTGCATAGCGTGCATAGCGCACAGCTCAGCAAGGGGTTAAGTGAGCCAGCAATATGTATACTGTATACACATTGCAGGCTCACTGTAAGTTCTTGCTGGGCAGTAGATATACGATGTATATCTACTGCTGAGGATCAGCTGATCTCCCGGCTCTGTAGCCCTGAGAACAGCTAATCCCGACATTCACATAAGGACGATCGCAGCGGGTGTGAGGAGGAGTGACATCCGCTGTGATCTGTCCCTTACTGCAGGTACCAATACTCCCAACATGGAGCACACTCTGCTCCATGTTGGGAGTTGTAGTACCTGTATTATTAGACAGATCGCAGCGAGTGTCACTCCTCCTGACACCTGTTGCGATCCTCCAGTATAATGTATAGATGCGGCAGCTGCTCTTCTATGGTCCCCTGCACTGACGTATATATACACATATTCCTATTTCCCACAGAGTTGTGATTGGCTGGAACCATCTGACCAATCACAGCTCTCTGCAGGAAATATGAATATGTGTATATATACGTGAGTGCAGGGGACAATAGAAGAGCGGCCACCGCATCTATACATTATACAAGAGGATCGCAAGGGACCCCAGCGATCTTTCAATTAGTACAGATAACTACTATTCCTATCATGGAACAGTGTGTTCCATGCTGGGAATAGTAGTACTACCTAAAAAATGTAAAAAAAAAGTGAAACATACACACACACACTACATTTTTATTATTGTCGACTACATTTTTAGTGCCCTACCCGCGCACATAAATTGATTCCTGTATAAAAATTAATAAAAATGTTGTTATAAAAAAGATATATTTCGTTAAATACAATTTTTTCCATCACTACTGTATCTTTTATATTATTATTTTTTAATGGTAACCTACTAAATTTTAATAAAAAAGGTATCTCCAAAACTTTTTTGGATCGCTTAAGTCCAAAAGAGAATAAAAACAGCCTGAAAAAACGCCAAATTTAAAACCCACATATCGTTTTTCTTGGCGTTTTTTCACTCCCATAGACTTCTATGGGAGAAAAACGCCAATATTTTCCCGAAAAAACGCCAAAGTCTCGACAAGAGGTCGTTTTTTAAAAACTGCCAAGGAGCCCAAAAACACCAAAAGGATTAAAAAAACGCCAAACTGAAAAACGCCAAGTGGATTTGGCATTTTGCAGTTTACTATTGACTTGCAGCTAACATTTTTTTCACACAAAAAACGCCATGCGGCAGAATGGGCGTTTTTATTGGCGTTTTTGTAAAAAAAAAAACAAGTGGAAACCTAGCCTAATTGTTTCATCCAACATGTGATCAAAGGTATAGGAGAAGTAATGCCGACATGTTGCGGGTCTACTGTACTCATAGTCTTTTTCTTACAGTATGGTGCAATATATAGTAATAGAGAATATAGCAATGAACTCTGAAGCAACAGTAAAGTTCTAAGTACAATTCATTTATTTATTCCGCCAAGAACAGGTCAAGGTTCAAAGGGTGTTACCACACGCAGCCATATGACAGAATACACATACAAACAAAATTAAAATAAAAACAAGTCACATAATAAAACTTAATAGGTTGCATAGGTAAAATACATAGCAATAAAAGAACATATTGAGAGTAGAGATGAGCGAATCGAACTTGACGAACCCAAATTCATTACGAATTTCATGAAAAATTCGATTCGCAATGAATATGAATATCGCCGCGATTCTATCGCACGAATCGCTTCATTAAACTCCATTTTACAGCGTTCCAGGCTATTGGTGAGCTAAGATGGCGGATCCACATGTGAGTACATGGGGCAGGGGATTATGGGAGGGCGGGAAACAGTGGCGGGAATGAAGGTAGGCAGGCTGACCCTGAATCACATGTGAGATGCAGCCTATCAGTGTTCACTGACCCCTGTGATGTCACAGCCCCTATATAATCAGCGGCCATCTTGCCTCTCTTCATTTCATCTATGCACTCAGATGGAGAGGACGGGACTGTGTGTGTGTGAATAGCTCATACCACAGCGTTACACTGCAACTGCTAGTCACATCAGCATTGGGGAAAGACAGGAGTGCAGAGTGCTGTGCTGTTACACTGAGAAGGATCATTGATAGCTAAACCTCCTATTCACATTATTGAGCATTGCAGCAGAGAGGGGCAGATAGCTGTCAGCTGCCTCATACAGATCTCCAAGCTGCCTGAACTTTATCAAGCATCTTATCTCCTCAATTTTCAGCTCTATTGAGTTTATTTTCTCCACAAATCTTCTGCTGCTCAGAATTGTGTGACAGAGTGCAATTTAGGGTTTAATCCCTGGATTTTTTTTTTTTTTTTTTTTTGTGGTGCTGCACTGTTGGGTCCTGCTGCTGAAATAAGTCATATTAGTGTGGACTTTAGTGCCTTTTTACCATTTTTCACCTGTTACTCTGTCTCTGTGCTAAATTCAGTGTTATACCACATGTTATACACCTGTCGGTGTATTAAAGATTTTTTTTTTCTGAGTACAAATACGCTTAACAGTGGCCTTATCATTGCAAATCTCCTACATACAAGCAAATAGCGTACCATATACCACCTTTTTTTCTGTCTCTGTGTTAAATTAAGTGTTATACCACACGTTATACACCTGCCGGTGTATTAAAGGAGTACTCCAGTGCACACTTTTTTCATGTTATCCCGTCCGGGCTGCAAAATAAAAGAAAATGCACTTTATCTTACCTGCCAACGAGCCCCCGGAGCTCCGGTAGAGGTGTTCGGTCCCCGGGCTGTATTCTTCTTACTTCCGGTTAGCCCGGCACGTCACACGGAGCTTCAGCCTATCACTGGCCAAGGCGGGACATCGCTTCGGCCAGTGATAGGCTGAAGCTCCGTGTGACGTGCCGGGCTAACCAGAAGTAAGAAGAATACAGCCCGGGGACCGAACACCTGTACCGGAGCTCCGGGGGCTCGTTGGCAGGTAAGATAAAGTGCGTTTTCTTTTATTTTGCAGCCCAGACGGGATAACATGAAAAAAGTGTGCACCGGAGTACTCCTTTAAAGAAAAAAAGTTTTTCCTGAGTACAAATAGGCTTTTTCAGTGGCTTTATCATTGCAAAGGGCCTACATACAAGCAAATAGCGTACCATATACCACCTTTTTTTTCTGTATCTGTGCTAAATTCAGTGTTATACCACATGTTATACACCTGCCGGTGTATTAAAGAAATTTTTTTTTTCCTGAGTAAAAATACGCTTAACAGTGGCCTTATCATTGCAAAGGTCATAAATACAAGCAAATAGCGTACTATATACTACCTTTTTTTCTGTCTCTGTGCTAAATTAAGTGTTATACCACATGTTATATACCTGCCGGTGTATTAAAGAAAAAAAAGGTTTTCCTGTGTAAAAATACGCTTAACAGTGGCCTTATCATTGCAAAGGGCCTACATACAAGCAAATAGCGTACTATTTAGTACCTGTATTTCTGTTTTATACCACACGTTATACACCTGCCGGTGTATTAAAGAAAAAAAAAGGTTTTCCTCTGTAAAAATACGCTTTTTCAGTGGCCTTATCATTGCAAAGGGCCTAAATTCAAGCAAATAGTGTACCATATACCACCTTTTTTTCTGTCTCTGTGCTAAATTAAGTGTTATACCACACGTTATATACCTGCCGGTGTATTAAAGAAAAAAAAAGTTTTTCCTGCGTACAAATACGCTTAACAGTGCGCTCATCATTGCAAAGGGCCTACATACAGCCAAGTAGTGTACTATTTAGAACCTGTATTTCTGTCTCGGTGCTAAATTCAGTGCTATTCCACACATTAGTATACACTGGCTGGTGTATACAACAAAAAAAGAGTTTTTTTTCTGCGTATAAATATGCTTAACAGTGGGCTCATCATTGCAAAGGGCATACATACAACAAAGGAGTGTACTATTTAGTAACTGTTATTCTCTCTAGGGCCTATATACTTTGAAAGGACAGCCGAAAGTAATTGCTTGCTGCTGTTCTATACCCTCATAAACGCACTAAGTATGTCAGGCAGGGAAGTGCACAGAGAAGGGGAAGGGACCTACATACATCAGGCAGAGTTGGCAGCAGACTTGGGGCGAGTGGCAGCAGGAGTTGCAGCAATAGGCCTGAGCTCCCGTTAACACCCAGCGGTCGTGTCGCCGACCCATCTCTCCTCGTTAATTAGTTTGCACACTCATCCCCATCATCACAAGCGACATCTGACAACCCCAGTCAAGAGTCGGTGGGTTCCTCAGACACAACCCTCAGTTGGCATGGCCCGGGAGCAGTCCCTGTAATCCCATTGCCTTTGTCCTATGCTGTTCCCTCTCCCAAAGAAGTATCTCATGCTTTGGGTTCAGCTCCACTATTTAGCGAGGACGATGTAATAGAGGACAGTCAGCATCTAATGGGCAGCCAAGAATGTGAGGAGACATGCGTCCCTTGCTCCGCAAGGCGGCCAAGTAGTGATGCGGAGAGTGACGTGGGAGGCGGTGTTTCAATTGTTCAGGGTCCTGAGGCAGACACTGTTGTGGAACACGAGGAGGACATCGGTGACGTGTACACATCTTTTGATGATGATGAAGCCGATCGCAATTGGGAGCCGGGTGTAGAAGCCGGGGCTTCATCATCATCAGGAGAAGAGATTTGCTCTTTGTCTATGAGGCAGCGAGGCGGTAGCACGGTTGGCAATCAGCGTGGTGGTGGCAGTAGTGGAAATTCAGGAGCCAAACGTGCCCGGGGGAGACCACCTGCTTCGCGGCAGCTTACCTTTCCGGGAGTTAGCGGGTTACCAGCACCGGTCGATTAAAGATAGAGACACGCTAATCCGTTCAGAGGAGCGCGTATGCGGCCCCGGAAATCAGAGGGCATAACACACCTGGTATTGCTTGATCTCGCAATTGATCGTGCAAAGGTAGGGGGTTATTAAAGCCTCTTGGGTACTGCTGAGGCCTACTCTTGACTGCTCCTGGTGCAATGTATGGGGTAATTAAACACTCTTGGGTAGTGTTTTTTTTTTTTTTATTTATTGATAATTTTATCAGTAATAAAATTTAATTTTCCAGAATGCTAATCGTTACACAACGGAACGCATGTTGTGTGTGATTTTTTTAATGAAAATAAAAATAAAAATACGGACAGGGATTAACTCTGCTGCATCATTTTGGGCGAAAAAAGTCCTTTGGTGATCTGATCTTTTGGAGACAGATGCGCTTTCACACATATTGAATTAGTTTTTGTAAAAAAATTTCAAACATTGTATGGTTTATTATTTTTGAGAAGAATGTCTCTGGGTGGTCCACCGTCCTGCTTTATAGAGTCTTGTGAACTGTTGGATATGTGTTTGTTCTTAAACAAAGGTATTTCTTTAAAACATTTCTAAAATGTTGTTGTTTTTTGGAGGGGATTGTGAAGCCCGGGTGTGTACTGGTGCATCAGCCAACTCCAGGCTGTGTCCTTCAGGCAATAAATGGGTTCCTGATGCCGCAGAGATGGGGCCTGGGTCTTGAAATTTCAAATTTTTGGATAGCGGGTGCTACCAATGAGAAATCTTTGACAAAAATTTCTCATTGTGTTGATTTTGGAGGGGGGATTGTGAAGCCCTGGTGTGTACTGGTGCATCAGCCAACTCCAGGCTGTGTCCTACAGGCAATATATGGGTTCCTGATGCCGCAGAGGTGGGGCCTGGGTCTTGAAATTTCAAATTTTTGGATAGCGGGTGCTACCAATGAGAAATCTTTGACAAAAATTTTGTATATTGTGTTGGTTTTTGGGGGGGGATTGTGAAGCCCTGGTGTGTACTCTTGCATCAGCCAACTCCAGGCTGTGTCATGCAGGCAATATATGGGTTACTGATGATGCAGGGGTGGGGCCTGGTTCTGGAAATTTCAAAATTTTGGGATAGCGTGTGCTACCAATGAGAAAACTTTGACCAAAATTTCATATATTGTGTTGTTTTTTTTTTGTTTTTTTTTGGGGGGGAGGGGGGGGATTGTGAAGCCCTGGTGTGTGCTCTTGCATCAGCCAACTCCAGGCTGTGTCATGCAGGCAATATATGGGTTACTGATGCCACAGGGGTGGGGCCTGGTTCTGGAAATTTCAAATTTTTGGATAGCGGGTGCTACCAATGAGAAATCTTTGACAAAAATTTCTCATTGTGTTGATTTTGCAGGGGGGATTGTGAAGCCCTGGTGTGTACTGGTGCATCAGCCAATTCCAGTCTGTGTCCTACAGGCAATATATGGGTTACTGATGCCGCAGAGGTGGGGCCTGGGTTTGGAAATTTCTAACTTTTGGATAGCGGGTGCTACCAATGAGAAATCTTTGTCAAAAATTTCATATATTGTGTTGTTTTTTGGGGGGGGGATTGTGAAGCCCTGGTGTGTAGTGTACTAGTGCATCAGCCAACTCCACGCTGTGCCATTCAGCCACTAAATGGTCTCCTCTTGCCACGCTATGTCCACGCTATGTCATTCAGTCACTATATGGTCTCCTGACACTGATGCCACGACCAGGCTCTGTCATTGTGCTGCTGTGCGGCAGTGATTCTAAGAGCGATGCCGGTAATCTGCATGCTATTCTGAATAACAGCATTATTTCACTACCCCAGCACACTCCATATGCGTTTTACGACACATCAAAGTGTTCTATACCCCTATAGAGGCTGTATGTAGGCTAGAAATAGCCTTTTTTAACATCGATTCGCCGCAAATAAATTCGGATCGAAACTATCTTTTCGGGAAAATTCGGCGAATCGGCCGAATCGAATTTTTGAATAGTTCGCTCATCTCTAATTGAGAGCAACTAAGATACACCTGTTGTAGGTACGTTCTATTGTCGATCAAAAGCAAGGTAAACAGAAATCATACAAGGATAAACTGTGAGAGATCATGATGAAGCAACTAAAGCATAATGGATGCAAAAGATATACTGTGAAAAACATTGCTTTAATAGAACAATAATAACAACATTTATAAATAACATATTTAAACCAGTCAAAATAAGTGCAGACACCAAAATGGGACAAAAGTGAACACATGAGGTCCAGTGAGATAAGCAGAGAATGAGAGAACGAAACATATAAAGTAGCAGTGAGCAATGTAACAGATGATGTTAATAGAAGAGAACTACGCATACAATATTTAAAATTAATTATATTAAACAGTGACCCTGTAACATATCTACAATTCCCTAAGAAGTCAAATATTTTATAAACTATGGGAATATTATTATTATTTTGTTATTGTTAACCTTTTCAGTGTTTTTCCATTTTTGCACTTTCGTTTTTTCCTCCTCACCTTCTAAAAATCATAACGCTTTCAGTTTTCCACGTACAGACCTATATGATGGCTTGTTTTATGCACTACCAATTTCACTTTGTAATGACATTGTTACGCCTAGCGCTCCGGGTCCCCGCTCCTCCCCGGAGCGCTCACGGCGTCTTTCTCCCTGCAGCGCCCCGGTCAGTCCCGCTGACCGGGAGCGCTGCACTGTTCTGGCCGTTGGGGATGCGATTCGCACAGCGGGACGCGCCCGCTCGCGAATCGCATCCCAGGTCACTTACCCGTCCCGGTCCCCTGCTGTCATGTGCTGGCGCGCGCGGCTCCGCTCTCTAGGGCGCGCGCGCGCCAGCTCTCTGAGACTTAAAGGGCCAGTGCACCAATGATTGGTGCCTGGCCCAATTAGCTTAATTGGCTCCCACCTGCTCCCTGCCTTTATCTAGTCTCCTCCCTTGCACTCCCTTGCCGGATCTTGTTGCCTTGTGCCAGTGAAAGCGTTTAGTGTGTCCTAAGCCTGTGTACCTGAACTTCTGCTACCCATCCTGACTACGAACCTTGCCGCCTGCCCCCGACCTTCTGCTACGTCTGACCTTGCTTCTGCCTACTCCCTTGTACCGTGCCTTTCTTCAGCAGCCAGAGAGGTGAGCCGTTGCTAGTGGATACGACCTGGTCACTACCGCCGCAGCAAGACCATCCCGCTTTGCGGCGGGCTCTGGTGAAAACCAGTAGTGGCTTAGAACCGGTCCACTAGCACGGTCCACGCCAATCCCTCTCTGGCACAGAGGATCCACTACCTGGAAGCCGAATCGTGACAGTAG
The DNA here is from genome assembly GCF_029499605.1 of Hyla sarda. Lineage (NCBI taxonomy): Eukaryota > Metazoa > Chordata > Amphibia > Anura > Hylidae > Hyla > Hyla sarda. The sequence continues at coordinate 87,889,046 of NC_079198.1, forward strand.
ATCCGGCCATGGATCCCGCTGAGGTGCCGCTGCCAAGTCTCGCTGATCTTCCCACGGTGGTCGCTCAGCAATCGCAGCAGATTGCCCAACAAGGACAGCAGCTGTCGCAGTTGACCGCCATGTTACAGCAAATTCTGCCTCTGCTACAGCAGCAACCATCTCCTCCGCCAGCTCCTGCACCTCCTCCGCAGCGAGTGGCCGCTCCTAACCTCCGCTTGTCCCTGCCGGACAAATTTGATGGGGACTCCAGACTCTGCCGTGGATTTTTGTCTCAGTGTTCCCTGCATATGGAGATGTTGTCAGACTTGTTTCCTACAGAACGGTCTAAGGTGGCGTTCGTAGTAAGCCTTCTTTCAGGAAAGGCCTTGTCTTGGGCCACACCGCTCTGGGACCGCAATGATCCTGCCACAGCCACAGTCCAGTCCTTCTTTGCTGAAGTCCGAAGTGTCTTTGAGGAACCTGCCCGAGCCTCTTCTGCTGAGACTGCCTTGCTGAACCTGGTCCAGGGTAATTCTTCCGTTGGCGAGTACGCCATACAATTCCGTACTTTTGCTTCTGAACTATCCTGGAATAATGAGGCTCTCTGCGCGACCTTTAAAAAAGGCCTATCCAGTCGCATCAAGGATGTGCTGGCCGCACGAGAGATTCCTGCCAACCTCCAAGAACTCATCCATTTGGCTACCCGCATTGACATGCGTTTTTCTGAGCGACACCAAGAGCTCCGCCAGGAAAAAGACTTAGATCTCTGGGCACCTCTCCCACAGCATCCTTTGCAGTCTTCGCCTGGGCCTCCCGCCGAGGAGGCCATGCAAGTGGATCGGTCTCGCCTGACCCAGGAAGAGAGGAATCGCCGTAGAGAAGAAAATCTCTGTCTGTACTGTGCCAGTACTGAGCATTTCTTGGTGGATTGCCCTATCCGTCCTCCACGCCTGGGAAACGCACGCACGCACCCAGCTCACGTGGGTGTGGCATCTTTTGCTTCTAAGTCTTCTTCTCCACGTCTCACGGTGCCCGTGCGGATTTCCCCTACAGCCAACTCCTCCATCTCAGCCGTGGCCTGCTTGGACTCTGGTGCCTCCGGGAATTTTATGTTGGAGTCCTTTGTTAATAGATTCAGCATCCCGGTGACCCGTCTCGTCAAACCGCTCTACATTTCCGCGGTCAACGGAGCCAGATTGGACTGCACCGTGCGTTACCGCACAGAACCCCTCCTGATGTCTATCGGACCCCACCACGAAAGGATTGAGTTCTTCATTCTCCCCAACTGTACCTCTGAGGTCCTCCTCGGTCTGCCTTGGCTCCGGCTTCATTCCCCCACCATTGATTGGACCACCGGGGAGATCAGGAACTGGGACTCTGCCTGCCACAGGAAGTGCCTCTCCCCCCCTCCCAGTCCCATCAGGCAAGCCTCTGTGCCTCCCCATGGCCCCCGTCCTGGTGTCACACTGCCCCGTGCCAGGCCTCGCCCTCTGCCCTCCCTCCCCATTCCCACTCCTGCTGTACTGCCTGCCGTTGAGGAAACCCTCCATTCTTTCCCGGTGTCCTCATCCCAGGGGAGGCAGTTACCGGACAAAGAGAAGGGGAGACCTAAGGGGGGGGGTACTGTTACGCCTAGCGCTCCGGGTCCCCGCTCCTCCCCGGAGCGCTCACGGCGTCTTTCTCCCTGCAGCGCCCCGGTCAGTCCCGCTGACCGGGAGCGCTGCACTGTTCTGGCCGTTGGGGATGCGATTCGCACAGCGGGACGCGCCCGCTCGCGAATCGCATCCCAGGTCACTTACCCGTCCCGGTCCCCTGCTGTCATGTGCTGGCGCGCGCGGCTCCGCTCTCTAGGGCGCGCGCGCGCCAGCTCTCTGAGACTTAAAGGGCCAGTGCACCAATGATTGGTGCCTGGCCCAATTAGCTTAATTGGCTCCCACCTGCTCCCTGCCTTTATCTAGTCTCCTCCCTTGCACTCCCTTGCCGGATCTTGTTGCCTTGTGCCAGTGAAAGCGTTTAGTGTGTCCTAAGCCTGTGTACCTGAACTTCTGCTACCCATCCTGACTACGAACCTTGCCGCCTGCCCCCGACCTTCTGCTACGTCTGACCTTGCTTCTGCCTACTCCCTTGTACCGTGCCTTTCTTCAGCAGCCAGAGAGGTGAGCCGTTGCTAGTGGATACGACCTGGTCACTACCGCCGCAGCAAGACCATCCCGCTTTGCGGCGGGCTCTGGTGAAAACCAGTAGTGGCTTAGAACCGGTCCACTAGCACGGTCCACGCCAATCCCTCTCTGGCACAGAGGATCCACTACCTGGAAGCCGAATCGTGACAGACATCAGTCAATTCACCACAAACTCTATGGCGAAACCAAGAAAAAATGATCTGTGGGCCAAAATTTAAAAATACCTGCCATTTTGCAAGATTTTTAGTGTCTTCCATTTCTACGTAGTGCACTTTTCGGTAAAATTGACACCTTATATTTATTCTGTAGCTCCATATGATTACAAGGACACCCAATTTATGTAGGTTTTATTTTATTATACTACTTAAAAAATATATATAACTACATACACCAAAATTAGTATGTTAAACCCCTTAACAACAATGGAAGTAAATGTACGTCATGGTGACGTGGTACTTAGCGCACCATGACGTACATTTACGCGCTACCATGATCGCGAGCACCGGATCGATGCTCGCGTCATGCCCGGCAGGTCCCGGCTGCTATAAGCAGCCAGGGACCCACAGTAATGGCGGACATCCGCGATCGCGCGGATGTCCGCCATTAACCCCTCAGATGCGGCAGTGCCATACTTTGAATGGATGATCGGATCGCCCGCAGCGCTGCCGGGGGGATACAATCATCCAGCATGGCAGCCGGAGGTCCCCTCACCTGGGGCCATCTCCCAGGGTCTTCTGCTCTGGTCTGAGATTGAGCAGACCAGACCAGAAGATTACTGATAATACTGATCAGTGCTGTGTGCTATACATAGCACTGAACAGTATTAGCAATCAACTGATTGCTATGAATAGTCCCCTATGGGGACATAAAAAGTGTAAAAAAAATAAATAAAAGTAAAAAAATTTAAAACTACAGATATTGGCGCAAAAAATTAGCCCTCATATCGCATTTTTGTTACGTATACGCCATTGACCGTGCAGTTTAATTAACATTATATTTTCAAGTTCGGACATTTATGCAAGTGGCGATACGACATGTTTATATTTATTTTTGTTCACATTTTTTATTTATTTATTTTTAATGGGAAAAGGGGGTGATTCAAACTTTTATTAGGGAAGGGGTTAAATCACATTTATTATTATTTTTTTACTTTTTTACCACTATTTTTTAATCCCCTTAGGGGACTACAGTGGTCCCTCAACATACGATGGTAATCCGTTCCAAATTAATCATCGTTTGTTGAAACCATCGTATGTTGAGGGATCCGTGTAATGTAAAGAATAGGAAGTTGTACTCACCTATCCCGTCACTACGCACGCGGCTCCTATTGATGACGACGATGGAGAGTGCCGGCGATGGAGGGGATCCTGAAGAGGACGCCCATCACCAGAGCACACAGGGCACCGTAAACGGCTATCCGGCAGCAGCTGAAGCAGTCACCGCTGCCGGATAGCCATTTATGCAATGGCCCCCACATACAAAAGCATTGTATGTTGATGCTGCCTTCAACATGCCATTGCATGATAATTTATCGTATGTTGGGGCCATCGTAGGTCGGGGGGGCCACTGTATTTCATGCAATCTTCTGATTGCATACACTGTTCAATGCTATGCCATAGAACAGCACTGATCAGTGTTATCAGTGCTCTAATGCTCCAGCCTGAGCAGGCATGGGGCAGCAGATCACCAATCGGACTGAGAGGAGGCAGGTAGGGACCCTCCCCCATCTTCTCAGTTGTTCGGGATGTTGTGATTTCACCGGGGCAGTCCAGAACAGCCCAACTGAGCTGTTCTGGACAATTGGTGATGTCTGGCATTAGACACGGGTCTTGGCGACTGATAGACACCAAGACCACCCGCTATGACGCAGGTTCAGCCTGTCAATTTTACATACTAATTGTTAAAACAAGAGCAGTGAGGGCCCTGCTTGTCAGAGCTTAAAAGCTATGAGGGAACCATAATTTTCTTTTTTTGTTTTTTATTCCAATTAACAACATTGCTCTAGTAAGCATTGTTCAATTGTTTTAATTTTTGTCAAGCAACTTGTTCTGTGACAGCCAGAATTTTTTCTTCTCTATAGATTGCAGTCATTATATCATTTTATATACAGTAGCAAATGTTGACCCCTTTAGGACCAAGCCCATTTTAACCTTAAGGACCAGGCCAATTTTGTTTTTGCGTTTTCGTTTTTTCCTCATTGCCTCCTCTCCTTTTCCCATAACTTATATTTCCATCTACAGACACATATAAGGGCTTGTTTTTTGCATAACCAATTTTACTTTGTAATGAAACCTCTGATTCTACTATAAAATGTACAGCAAACCCCAAAAATATTTTTTTAGGGAGGAAATTTAAATGAAAACAACAATTTTGCACATTTTCGAGGGTTCTATTTTCACACTGTACACTTTACGATAAAAATGACATGTGTTTTTTATTCACTGGGTCAATACGATTAAAATGATCCCCATGGCTAGATACTTTAATATTTTTGTACTGCTTAAAAAAAAAAAAAAAAAAATAGAATACCTTTCGTACAAAATCAGTAATTTAAAATTGCCCTATTTTGACCACCTATAACTTTTTTAGATTTTTCCGTATATAGGGCGGTATGAGGGCTCATTTTTTTGCGCTGTCATATGTACTTTTTATCTATACCACATTTGCACATATAAAACTTTTAGATCCTTTTTTACAAATAATTTTTGGAATGAAATGTGACAAAAAAGCTGAATTTTTTACTTCTTAAATGTGTTACGTTTACGCCGTTCACTGTACAGGATCATTAACATAATATTCTGATAGGTCAGACATTTATGCATGCAGCGATACCAAATATGTTTATTAAAAAAAAATTTACGCTTTTTGGGGGTAAAATGGGAAAAACTGACATTTTAATTTTTCAACTTTTTTTTTGCACTTTTTATGTCCCCATAGGGGACTATCTATAGCAAATATTTGATTGCTTATACTGTTCAGTGCTATGCATTGGGCTGTCGGCCATTACCGCTAGCGGTACTGGAACCTGGATGAACCGGAACCTGCCGTGTATGACGTGAGCACCGCTCCGATGCTTGCAGTCATACACAGGACCTAAATGTATGTCCTGGTGGTTAAGGGATTAAAGTTCAAATTCTTTAATTGCAAACATGGCAAATATTGAATAGTTTGTACTTATGAACATTGCAATCCCTTCTGGGTTATTTTCTCCCAGTTCATACCCAATTCATATCCATTTCATATCCTGATATACTTTTGATCATCTATGTTAAAGGGAATCTGTCACCACCATCACCTACACTAAATTACTGGTACAGTGTAATTGTGTGGGTGACATTGGTGACAGACTCCTTTTAAAGGGGTACTCCAGTGAAAAAAATGTAGTTTTCAAATAAACTGGTGCCAGAAATTGTAAATTACTTCTATTTTAAAAATCTTAATCTGCCAGTGTTTATCAGCTGCTGTATGCTACAGAGGAAGTTCTGTAGTTCTTTCTAGTCTCACCACGGTGCTCTTTGCTGCCATCTCTGCCCGTGTCAAGAACTGTCCAGGGTAGAAGAGGTTTGCTATGGGGATTTGCTCCTAATCTGGACAGTTCCTGACATGGACAGAGGTGTCAGCAGAGAGCACTGTTTTCAGACAGAAAAGAAATACAAAAAGAACTTCCTCTGTAGCATACAGCAGTTCATAAGTACTGGAAGGATCAAGATTTTTAAATAGAAGTAAATTACAAATCTGGAATATAAGACAGAAAGGGGAGGGCACACTGGACGACAACCTAGGCAATCTATATAAATGCCTCCTGCGGGGTGCATATACTAAAGATGAAGTATCAAATATGGCATAGAAAGGGTGTGTACTCACCGCTCAATAAAGGTCATAACGTTCTAGGGTCCATTTACAAATCTGTTTAACTTTCTGCCACCAGTTGAGTTTTAAAAAATAGTTTTCCACTGAAGTACCCCTTTAAAACAATCGGCTTTTGGTTAAATAAACTGTCACAAACTTATTTATTCATATGTTTGTACTTACATACAATAGCTACTGAGAGGCTATTGGGTGCTACTGTAAGTACTGTGAGATACTGGCTATCAGCTGTAATAAACTAGACAAAGAACCATACATAGGTGGAAATATTGTATAGTGTGCCAAGATAAAATATAGAATTGTATCATCCAGCCTACCAAATACTGTTTCAATTTCTTTTTTAGGGCAGGGTCTCATGTGCTGCATTTTGCTGGGTATTTACTGCTGCATATTTTCCTACCTATTGAAGTCAATGAGTTACAAAACACGCAGCTGAATACGCTCACATGTGACCCACAATCCTCAATGCTGATGTGTACAATGTGCATGACAACATTCATTTTACTTTTTTTTAAAGGCCATGAAGCTGCTAAACTCACCTAATCAAAGAACACGGAGCGTTCCCTGTGTGGAATCAATGATGGAACCGCAGTGATAGTGATCTTGTAGGAAACTCGCTCACCTGGTTCTGTTGTGCTGGAGAGGCACAACGCTCAGAAAAGTGTATAGAATCCGATAGACTGCAGCGGCTTCCCACGTCGGACAACGAACTTGAAGACAATGGGAATGAGATGAGGCAGGAGAAGTGGAAGCTGGAACCGCGCTGTCAAGGAAGGAGGTAAGATGGATCCAGGATTGTAGTATCAAATACTTTTATTCTTGTAACATGTGCACCCATAGCATTTCAAAACCAATCAGTTTTTTTCATGATGAAAAAAATGTATTGGTTTTTAAATGTGTTGCGTGCACATGTTACAAGAATAAAAGTATTTGATACTACAATCCTGGATCCATCTTACCTCCTTTCTTGACAGCACATTTCCAGCTTCCACTTCTCCTGCCTCATCTCGTCCCCAAATGGTAGAGAAGACTCTGGGCTCCCGGGGGGTTAAAAGTGAATATTTACCATTCATTCCTCTGACCCCTCCACATCCTTCAACCTCTCCGCATCTTCTAGCACAATTAGAGCGCATGTCCCCACTGCCTTTACTCCAAGCGCAATCAGAGCGCACAGCGGGGACATGTCAGTCCATTCCCCGCAGCTCATCCCATACCCAACGAAGATGAGCTGCAGGAAATAGACTGACATGTCCCCGCTGTGCGCTCTGATTGCGCTAGAAGATGAGGAGCTTGCAGCAGGGATATGTCATGTATCGGCAGCGGGAAATGAACACAATTACAGCGCACAGCAGGGACATGTCAGTCCACTCCCCGACGCTCATCCCTGTCGGGTACGGAGATGAGCAGCTGGGAATGGACTGACATGTCCCCACTGTGTGCTCTAATTGCACTAGAAGATGCGGAGGGGTCGGGGGAATAAATTGTGAATATCCACTGTACAAGTTTAAAAACCCCACTGGGAGCTAGGAAAAATCCCCTTGGTGCCGGCCATTCAGGGCTCCCGGTGGGGTATTTGAAAATGAAAGTAAAACACACTATATACATTGCAGGGGAGCGGAGCATGTCGCCCACTCCCCTGGTTAATAACTTCTGATTGCATTGGGTCTTAGAAGTGAGACCTGATGTGATCAATCCATGAGCCCCTGTACTACTACCCCTAACATGGAACAGACTCTGTTCCATGATAGGAGTAGTAGTAGTACAAGCACTGATGTAACCTCCCGAGCCGCCAGTAGACTCCCGCAGCCGGGGAACTACTACTCCCATTATGTAAACAAGTATGTTCCTAGATGGGAGTAGTAGGAGTCCCGCAGCACTGCAGGAGTCCACTGCTTTCACCTCTTCTGAACATGCTCATTAATAACGGTTCATAAACAAATATAAAAAACTGGGTTCAAACAGATGACATTAAAGGTTCACCTGTTTGCCATAGACTTCAATTTTAAATGTTTCTATTTCATTATTTTTGACGGGAAAAAAAAACTGCAAGCAACTTTTTGCCATCAAAACTAACAGATTAGGAACCAAACAGGTGCAAATGGCTTGCAAAGGACTGTAAAAAAAATCCCATTGACATCAATGGGATTCACATACAGCCGTTTGCAAATGGCAAGAATTGATTTGACAAAGGAAAGCGTAGGCACTTTTTTGGTCAATTTAAGCTTCTGTTGTGATGTCACACAAGCCCAGGACTTTGCTGCTTTTTCCATCTTCATCATATTCTGAACGCAGAGAGTTGAGACACCGCCGGCCGGGCTGTTCTCCTCTCAGTTACAAGTTCATCTTGCTCTGCTGTCTAACAGGAACATACTGACTCTACATAGGATCTCCACTAATACGACATTACTTAATTACAGGTACCACTGCAAATTACAGCATAAGAACTGTTATATACAACATACAGGAGCCTTTTTGGAGGGTTACCCATACCGTGTATTGCTGCTGTTTCTAATATATGAGTACACATTTACTACTTATGGGCCACTAAACATATATGTGGGAGTGATTATTGTAACATTTAACATTTCGGATTTTGAGCGCCATTGTATACATTTACTTTTCACAAAAAAAATGTTGCCATATAATTCAATGTTAAATTTCTAATATCCTTTTCTATTCCGTTTTTGACGGGAAAAAATACTGCATGCAACTTTTTGCCGTCAAAAATAATGGATTAGGAACCAAACGTGTGCATATGGCTTGGAAAGAATTGTAAAAAAAATATCATTGACATCAATGGGATTCATTTACAGCCATTTGCAAATGGCAACAACGGATTTGAGAACAGGCATGAATTAACGGGGATAGACATTAAGGTGAACGAACCCTTACTTGGTGATGTGTGCAGCAGAGCAGGACTCACTTCCTGGCTGTCAATCAAACCCTACTGACTTACACAGACTATAATAGAGTGAATATCCCTTCTGAACACTTTAATAAGTTATAACTCATGATTGCAGGGGACTCAGGACTGAGACCATGTGAGAGTTAAACTTCTGACATGTCTGGACCACTTGTCAAAAGTTTTAAGGGAAAAAAAAAAGAACAATACTAGGGACACCATAAGAAGTTTAAGCCGTTAAAAATACCAATTAAAAATAGCTCTTTCATACAGAGCAAATTAGTATTTATTTACAGGAGAGCCCCATTTAAGTTTCATTGGAATGCTGTTCTTTCAAAGATTGTAGACCAAGGGACCAAGTATCAATAAATGCAAAATGATAGCATTGTACACATTTATTTAGGCTCTTTCTTTACATTATCTGCCCTTGGTTAGACACTGTGTTCGAACATTAGATCAGGCACTAGGGAAAAAGATACTAATGGAAGTATCATATCTTTGCTATTTGTTACTCTAAGGACTTGGAACACTGCCTATTCATGTTATCATTTACTTTCATCATAGATATTTCAGTGGAAAAAGGCGGAAATTGAATCTCACTTTGATAAAGGAAAACAAAAATGTGTTATTGTAACAGAGGGGAAAAAAGAAGTTTGCTAAAGAACGAGGAGAAGGCTAATGGAAATATCAAATTTATTCAGGGAGTTTCAAAGAAATTAAATATCCAGGTCACAAGGAAAAAGTAAGTTACCAAACTGGATTTCATAGTTTAATAATGGGACATCCACATAGTTGTTATCTCTACAAAGTGAACTGTAAAAATATGTATGTAAATGTTTTTTACAGAAAAGGGAAGGAAGGGAGGGAGGGCCTTCTGCTTGAATTTAGTCAAATATGTTTTCTGATCATATTGGCTTTAGTACTCTTTGGGGTATATGATTTATCTTTATACAGTGAAACATACAGTACTGTATCCATGGCCACTCACCTCACAGCCACTGGCCTGCTGTGCTTCAAAGTCACTGCTGGCAAACAAGGTTTTACTCAGAACTTTGGGATAACAGATGCTTGCTCCAGCCTGGCAATGGCGGTAATAATAGCAGAAGACATGTGCTTGGAACACTAATATGACGTTAGGGTAGCCAAGCATACCTTGCAGCTATCAGCAAGATCACATGACCCCAGGTTATTCAATCATTGCTTGCATTATGTGACATACATGGGTTTAAGAAACTGATAAACCCCTATAAACTGCATTACAATATTTTATTGTAACTTTTATTTGTGTCCACTAATTTGTAAATAGCTTGTTGTAGAGCCTGATCTTAGATAACATTCTGTAGTTCTTTCATTGAAATTTTAAACACAACAGTAAATGATAACAGAAACAAACATATCATATCTAACCAGAACATAACAAAATAATGAATAATAATATAAGGTCAATCCGAAAACCCCTGACACCATAGCATGAAATTAAAATACTGGTCCATTCCCATACTCATTCTTCCACACAGACAAAACTATACACAATATTTACAGCATTTTTCTCCTATAATAACCATACCATATTGATAAACTACATGTATATGCAATAATAGTATTTGTAAACTCTCAGGTCCAGTTGCAATATCCACAAAATAAAAGAATCAATTGTGCACAAACCTAATAACAGATTGACTAATACAAAAGCCAAGACAAGTGAAATAACACAATAATTGGCCTTGAGCTGGTCCCACAACTCATGCCTCCAGTACATGTTAACAGATGTCCAGGATTCTCTGTATATTTCAAAGTCCCATAGAACCCCCCCCCCCCCCCTTTTCACTCACAATCCAACCTAACTCTAATCCCCAACCCAAGGTGTCAATCAAACAACACATACAATCTGACCTTGAACTGGTCCCGCATCCAATGCCCATAAAACATGATGACAGACATCTATGAACCTGCCCAGGATTTTCATGATAACACCACAAAAAAACTTTATTCAGCATGTGCAAGCCCTATTTTTCCAGATATTTACAGAACAAAAAAAAAAAGACCAGCAGGATCAGCATCAGCCCGCCACAAGGAAAGAAGGCAACAGGCTAAGGCACATTAAAGGAAAAGCCCCTCCACAGACAAGATGCTCTGTCAGCACCCAACCTCTCATACATCAATGAGCACACCTTTACCAGATCACCGAGTATGCTCCAAACCACTTAATCTACAGGGAGGGTTTTATGCTGGGTCGATGCTAAACATTTTATGTATAGCACCTGACCACTAAAATAACGTGCTCCAGTCTCAACTTCAAAGGGTTCCGATTGCTCTATAGGTCCATTGTGCAGAGAGACTGGCCAGCCTAGGCATATTAATAGAAGTGCCCACCCTGTATTAAAGGGACATTGAAGCAAGAAATGCTCCATGCTTTCCAGCATGCCTCCACACTCCTCTGGTGACATCCCCAGTCCTCAGAGTTCTTGCACTTTAGATTGTCCCTCATACATAGTTTCCCATGGAAGCAGCGCCAAGTCAAGTCCCAAAACTTCAAGGAGATCCTGATAGTATTCAAAAGCCCTAAACCAACCTCCAGATGCCGATTTGGGCAATCCTTGAGTGCCATAGTCCTCTGAAAATGAGTCAACAGAGCCCTGATATGTCCTTGACAGAGTCCTGATCTCTCACATTCTTAAAACACTGCAGCGAAGTTCCTTCATAACCAGGGTAGCATGAGGCAGAAGATGCTCATGTGGTGTGTGAAGATCCTTCACTTGCCCTCCTGTCTTCCATTACTAGAAGAAAGGGATGAAACCATCCCATACAGGAGGATACCCACAAAGGAGCCCTTAAGAATGGTATTCACTAAGAATACCACAGGATTGACCATAAACAACCCCCCTTGTCTCCTTACACAGTAAAAAGACTTCCACTTAAATATATTTTAATCAGGTTTACCCTTTCCCAGAGGGCAAATTACCAACCCTTCCACTGATCAACCTTCTGAGCGGCAACTGTAACCTGTTTTATTCATAGCAAACCCCAAAATATGTAATAGATGACTTAGGGCACTAACAATAAGCACATCTTTTTTATGTCTGTACCTGCTGTAGAAACAGCAAAAAGCAAGTTTATTTATTGTGACCGTACAGTTGGATGGGCAGTGCCAAGGCTTGCAAAGCTACTGCCTGGCACACCTCATCTCTCTCCATCTCCGCTCTATACTGCCTTTACTGGCAGTCAGGGCTCAGCCCCAGAGCACAAGAAGGGGAGGGAGTAGAGGTGTACCAGCCAGCAGAATTTCAACCCTTGGAACTGCTCATCCGACTGTTCGGCCACAATGAATAAACCTGATTATTGCCAGGGTAATAGCTAAATAATACCACCAGATTGTCACTGAATACGGTAAATTACTTTTTCTAAAACCAATGCTACTACCAGATGATTTATGTGGTAGATATCAGCTCTACAAAGCTGCATTGCAGACTGTATAAATATAGTATAGTTACATTCAATGGCTGCAGATGATGTCTTTTCTGACTGAATTTATTAACTTTTTCCTTTGTTCGCCATCCTATCTGGACAATGAAGATTTTTGTGAGACACAAAGATTTGCTTCGCAATTTTTTTTTAAATCAACTGGTGCCAGAAAGATAAACAGATTTGTAAATTACTTCTATTTATAATTCCTTCCAGTTCTTATCAGCTGCTGTATGCTCCACAGGAAGCTCTTTGGTTTTTGAATTTCTTTTCTGTCTGACCACAGTGCTCTCTGCTGACACCTCTGTCCATGTCAGCAACTGTCCAGAGCAGAGCAAATTCCCATAGCAAACCTCTCCTGCTTTGGACAGTTTCTAACATGGACAGAGGCATCAGCAGAAAGCACTGTGGTCAGACACAAACGAAATTCAAAAAGAAAAGTACTTCCTCTGTAGCATACAACAGCTAATAAGTACTGGAAGGATTACAATATTTTAATACAAGTAATTTACAAATCTGTTTATCTTTCTGGCACAGTTGATTTAAAAAAAAAAGTGTTTTCCACCAGAGTACCCCTTTAAACCGTAATAGTGTCCCGTTATGTACCCCACACAGTAATAATGTGTACCAATGGCAGTAGGCAACTTTTTGTGCACTGTCACTCCCAGCACTCACCATGACCAGATCTCTGTCCATCCTACAATTTCTACCTCTGGCCGCAGCCATGCTGCTTCATCCTCCAAGTGGGCAAGCACCTGCTGTATCTGTTTTTTATACTGAGTGTGTGTACCCCAAAAACCTGTCTTTCATGGGTCCTAGCCCAGCATCTCCTATTTAAGGCTGCTCTATCAACTCCCTAATGCCTGGGCATCTTAGTAGTTTATCAATTGCAGGAGTGCTGTGTATTCTGAATTCTGCAATTCCTGAATGATCTTTGCATGCCTTTCCTGACTCTATTCCTGTCTAAAACATTGATACAATACCATCTGTCCTGTTGCCAACCTGGAATTTTGACCTTAACCTGTGCTGCCTGTCCTGATCACTTGCCTGAATTTGGACTATTCCTCTGTCTCATTTCTGTGTACTGTTTAGATTCTCCAGCGTATCACCCGGCTTACTGACTGCATTTACCTGCCTGACCACTCAGTGTCAGACAGTGATTCCATCTGGCTCCCCTGGAACAACAGCTACATGACTGGGATAACTCTTTCACAGCGACCTGGCACCTTATGGCATCTAAGATCAACTTCCACTTCCAGGCGTGGGAATCTTATGCTTAGATGCTTAGATGCCACTTCAAAGTGTGGCCAAAAGCTAAACTGCACAGCCGGTCCCCACACACTAACAATGTCTCCTCTGTGCCCCCACACAGTAAATTCACCCACAGTAATTGTGCTCCACACACTAATAGTTCACCCTTTTGTGCTTTTTACACAGAACCTATGCTCCCCTCTTCCACTGGCTCTTTACCCCACTATAGCATTTCACTGCATGCACGTCTACAATTGGAAAATATGTTTGTCTATGGATCAAGTACGTTTGCTCTAAATTTCTGGTGCTAATGGCATCCAGCAGTGTTGCACCTCTCCCTGCCTACCCTGTCTTGGGTGTAGCATGAAGCCTTGGCCCTTATTTATTCTGTACTGGTTTGGATGCAAAGAGTAACACTTTGGTATAGAGGTTTAGATCTTCACTTTCCAGCCAAAGTTGATAGAGATTAACTTGGCATAATACTAAATATAATAGTGTCCTATTTTCAGATTTATTTTTTATTTCTTATAGAAAAATGCTATGGTTAAGTGCGATCAAAACTTGATTTTAGCAGAATAGTTACAATATGTTATAGTTCTAGGTCCTGGAAAATATTAATATTGTACTATTGTACAAATAAATCAGAGTTTTGACACATGAAGACAGATGTCAAAATATTTGGATCCTTCACTTTCCTACATAATTGGCGTACCTGTCTGTTTTTGAAAATCTGTAGACAAGTAGCAGTGACTTGACAATTACTATTATCTAACATATACCCTGCAATGTTCCAAAGTGTTATACATCATGTCATCTGCCGTTAGATCATTATTGCTGTTTGTGACAAGTGAGGTTTAAAAACAGCATATGCCCTTTTCAGGATTGGGTACTTGCTGTTATTGTTTGGGTATTTTTTATTTTTTTTTGCTTTAAAAAATAAATAAATAAAGAAAAGGGCATGGCTTTAATATGGCACTGTGAGGATGATTACCGTGAGAGCCCCCGGTCTGCACGATATCTTTCAGCACCCTAGGGCGCAGCCACATGGGGAGAACCTCCAAAAACACTAAAAAGAAGCCTTCCTCAGGTCCCACATCTATTAAGAGGGACCTTTAACAGAGAAGCAAGTCTGGACCTCAGGGCAATATGGTGGCCATCATTCTTGCCAAGTCTGCTCCTCCTGTGGTGACTGGCTCGGACCCTCAACTCCCGCCCCTGGCACCTGCAACGGTGGCTTTGGTCACCCTGCTTACCTCTGTTAAGCCCCTGCAAAACACAGGTGTCTCCAGCTGTTCCGAGGCTTCTGCAGAAGGCCCCACTGCTCTGGAGGCCCGGCTTGGTGGTTCACAAGTTGGCGGCTGACTCCTGCAGGATCCCTCTGAGTGTGCGGTTCCGGTCTCCTCTGCTGTACCTCCGTTGCTGCCAGTGCCTCCTCCTCCTGACAGCACAAATATTTAGCCTGCCTCTTCCTCTCCCGGACAGATGGTACACATGCCTGCTCCCCATGCTGGGGCTGAGGTAAGCCTGCAAAGCCACAGGCCCTTATGAGCCTCCTTCTAGAAGGGGATCCCCACTGCTCCATGGCCCACATGCTATCTTCTGGACAGCTAACTCTGGGCCCTGCTCCCATGGGGACCTCACATTATCCCATCTCCCATGGATGGACTTCTGCTCCCCAACAGGGAAAGCCGGCCATTAATATGCCATTCTACACCATTCCTCTGTCCCACCAGGGGGCCCCCTAAATTAATCTCCACAATGGTCCTCTGGTTCCTCCTGGGTGCCTTCACCCCCAGTACCCCAATCACCTCCCCCCCACACCATGGGGGTCTTCTTGATGACTGAGCAGCAACCAGTACTGGGCCTACAGCACCTTCCCCTCTTCTCTCCTCCTCCGGATATACCTACCAGCTTGGCGGAAACCCTGGCGGTTTTCCGGATGCAGTCTCCTGTCATGGTCCCTCTAGCTACTGTCTCCACCCAGTTGCTCCAGCCATCCTCACCCTCCCATGATGAGGCAGCCTCCTCATCATCGCATGAGTGCCATATAGTGACTCTGGCAGATCTGCATGCCCCGGTTATGTCTCTGTCTACCATGGAGGACTTTTCATCTTTAGCTAAGCAAGTAGTTGCCGAAGGCAGACAGGAGTTTGATTCACTTCACACTGATCTCTCAACCCTGTCCATCAGAGTGGATATGATGGAATCTGCACAGGAATCATCCTCCATATCACTCCAAGCACTGCAGAAGGTAGTGCAGCAATGTTCTGACCAGCTCTTTACTCCACATCAGCATCTGGATGACGGGGAGAATCACAACAAGGGAAACAATATCTGCTCCCGCTCTGTTAGCTATCATCAACGATCTTCTGGGCTGCTCTCTGGGTGCTCACATTGAACTGGATAGGGCTCACAGCGCTCTGTGCTCTCCTTTTTCGGATGACCAGGGCCCACATTATGTTATTAGCAGATTTAATTTCTACACTACAAAGGAGGATATCCTGCAGAAGGCACGAGCCCGTCATCAGATCTTGTCCCGGTCCAGCTGTTCCCTGACCTGTCTAGACACACCCTTACTCAAAGAGCCGATCTCAAACCAATTCTGGAGATCCTGCAGGAACATTACGGGACATTCCATATCGCAGGGACTTCCCCTTTACCCTAATGGTGCTGAGGGATGGACATACCATTACCATTTGTTCGTCTGATGACATGCCCGGATTCTTGCAGGATTTGGACATGCCCTCTTTCACTCTTCCGGACTGGCCTTCCCTGTCGTCAGCTGCTCCGAAATGGCCACTCCAGCGATCACCCCAGCAACCCTCCAAAGCAGCCCGTTCAGGTCTCCCTCCGCCGAGTACCCGGTGTCAGAGGCTTGTGATATGCTAGGAGTCGGTGCCTTCTACTCCTGCTGGCTCATACTCTAACATCTGATTTGTTTGCTGTTATCTTTTGCCATATGTTTAATTGTGGAGTGCTGATGTTTATATCATCTAAGCCGGTGCTGACCTAGTCCACCTTGTAGGTCCCTTCCCACCACCCCTATGCCTTAGTGGCGACCCCAGCCTGGCCCTTCCTGAGTTTAATTTTATTCTAAGCTCCTGAGACTGAGGTTTAAGACTCCTCCTTCCCTCCCTCTAGATAATTTGGTATTCTCTCGCTTTCCTTGATTTCTCCCTTACCTCTGCTGATTGCCCCTCTTATGCTCCTTGACCCCAGCCCTTTGATTCTTTCCCCAAGTCATCACGTTGTGCTTCCCAGGAGCTCGTTCCCCAGTTGCCTGTCTCCCACTCACCCCCATAGTTAGGAGCCATCATTAGGGCTCTGTATTGGTGTGCACTTCCTTGTTAGACTTCCATCTCCTTTAGTATCTGCTGTGGCAGTTTTTCTGCTGCTTACTCATTTTTTTTTTGTCCTTGTGTTTTCTGAGTGTTTCTCTTCTTGTTTTGTTGCTTGTCTATCTTTGTTTTTGATTTTGCATTCTTCCCTTTTTGTTTTTCTTCTTTATCTTACTGACCAGGCAGGTCTTTGAGTTCTTCCCGTCTGATTATGGTGACTGCAGTCCCATCATATTCCAACGACCCAATGGCAGATTTTAACATCACTTCATTCAAAGAGGGCTGAATATCCAGTCTAAGTGAGCCAAGACCCTTCACCACACATTGCATGTTTTCAAGAGACGCATTTTAAGGAAGGACACACGCCCGCCCTCAAGAACAAATTCTATCCTGTCTGGTTCTGTGTGAATAATCTTGACTCTCGGTCTAAGGGGGGTGGCTGTGGCTATTCCCAGGTTCCTGGCGCACCAGGTTCTGACCATCACAGTTGATCCGGCTGCTTGGTACCTGGTCCTCTCTATCTCATTAGGTGGGAGGAGATCCATGGTCATCAACTCTTATGCCCCTAATCAGGGTCAGACAGACTTTCTGGTTGAGCTAGTCGACACCCGTCCTCCCTTCGGGCAACTGTGTTGTTTTGTGAGGATTTGAACCTTATTCTTGATCCCACCTTGGACAACTCTTCTGGCCACTTGAGTTTGTCCTATTCTGCTTTTAAGCGGGTGAAACTTTCTCTAGCCCTGCTCCAGTTGTGCGACTCCTGGCACCTTTTACACCCCTCGGACAGAGATTATAGCTTAGTGTTACTCCAGCATGACTCCTATAGTCGGATTAACTATGTCCTAGTCCAGCATAGCTCCGTGCCCTGGCTTTCAGAATTGTCAATTGGGAACATTCTATGGTCCGATCATACTCCGGTATTTTGCTCTTTCACAGTTCCCTCCTTGTCTTGCTTTGCGTGATCTTGGAGGTTGAACGAATCTCTACTTCTGGATACTGTTTGTGTTGCTGAATTTTCCCAGGCTGTTTCAAATTTTTTTAGCGATCATGCTGCAGATACTTCCTTTCTTTCAATCTGCTGGGAGACTCTCAAATATGTCCTTTAGGGGGTGCTGGTAAAGCATGGCTCCCAACACAAACAGCAAAAGGCCCACACTTTGCGATCCACCATTTCAAAAGTCTTTTCCCTTGAACTTGCCCACAGACCACAGATCTCTCTCACTCAGTTGGTTCTTAAAGACCTAGAACTAGTCAGACTGGTGGTGAAACACCTCCTGAAAGCCTCCTGGGGTCGCCTCTTGTAGGTAGGATGTAGCAGATTTTATGAATATGGTAATAAGAGTGGTCGTATGTTGGTCAGGGTGTTGCTATCCAGACTCACCCAATCCCATTCCCATTGTATCAGCCCCCCCCCCCCCCTCAGGCCCGCCAGTTCATACCACCGCTGACATTCTTTCTATTTTTTTGTACTTTATTTTCTGACCTTTATAACCTCCCTCCCACCCCGCTGCACCCTCTTCTCTTTCTTCATTTCCTTATTGCCCTTTCTCGTCCCTCTCTTCAGATACTGTGGAGCTACTGGAGGTTCCTTTCTTAGCCGAGGAACTAGCCCCAGTGATTCAGAATCTTCCAGGGGGCAAGAGCCCAGGTCCAGACAACTATACTGCTAAGTTCTACAAAATCTTGGAGTCTTCTTTACCCCCTCTCTTGCTGTCTGCTTTCAACTCTATTACTCTCTCAACTCCTTTTACGCCTGCCTTTACCCTTGCACATGTTGTAGTCATTCATAAGCCCATATAAGCCCATATGCCTACTAAACGTGGACCTGAAGATTTATTCTAAGTTGTTTGCCAACTGCCTAAATTCCATCCTTCTTTCCCTCCATCCTCTCCTTGTTAGGCCGTTTAGCTTCCTACACAGGTCCTGTTTTATGTCTTTATTGTACCCTACACTTATTTTGGTAGGGGGCCTTTATCTGTACCCAATATAATTTATTAAAGGGGTACTCCACTGAAAAAATTTTTTTTTAAATCAACTGGTGCCAGAAAGTTAAACATATTTGTAAATGATATGAATTTGAGTAGAATACAGACATGGCGCACATCTACAATCTTTTATAATGATCTGATTGCTTCTCAGCACAATATCAAAAACGAACAGGTTGTTAGTATACATTTTTGATCAAAAAGTACAAGCCCACTCGCCACGTCAAGGCCACCTATTCAGAGTGGGTCCCTAACGTCCCTAGCATAAAATGGCGTGGCACCGGGCGGCGACCACCACTGCCGCGACACAGGTGCCCACGGGGGGGGGGGGGAGCGACCCACTGGCAGAGCAGCCCCAATGCCTCTCAAACCAGTCTATGGGCCACACCCGCCCGCAGACACAGCACCACGGCAGCAACGGACGCCGCCCCGCACCACACCAGTGTGAACAAGGTGTAATGGCTTACTTACCTTGCTCTCCCAGTCAGACTGGGAGGCTGCTAGGAGTGAAATGGCCCTAGTGTGGCTAATTACCACCTATATAGGTTTGGACTGAGGGGGTGGGGAAGAGTGCAGCACATGTTAAAAAAAAAAAAAAAAGGGAAGGATAGAAATCACGATATGAATTCGAGTAGAATACAGACATGGCGCACATCTAATTTCTATCTTCCTTTTTTTTTTTTTTTTAACATGTGCTGCACTCTTCCCCACCCCCTCAGCCCAAACCTATATAGGAGGTAATTAGCCACACTAGGGCCATTTCACTCCTAGCAGCCTCCCAGTCTGACTGGGAGAGCAAGGTAAGTGAGCCTTTACAACTTGTTCACACTGGTGTGGTGCGGTGCGGCGTCCGTTGCAGCCGTGGCGCTGTGTCTGCGGGCGGGTGCGGCCCATAGACTGGTTTGAGAGGCATTGGGGCCGCTCTGCCAGTGGGTCGCTCCCCCCCCCACCCCCCCCCCCACCCCCCCCGTGGGCACCTGTGTCGCGGCGGTGGTGGTCGCCGCCCGGTGCTACGCCATTTTAGGCTGGGGATGTTAGGGACCCACTCTGAATAGGTGGCCTTGACGTGGCGAGAGGGCTTGTACTTTTTGATCAAAAATGTATACCAACAACCTGTTAGTTTTTGATATTGTGCTGAGAAGCAATCAGATCATTATACAAGATTGTAGATGTGCGCTATGTCTGTATTCTACTCGAATTCATATTTGTAAATGACTTCTTTTAAAAAATCTTAATCCTTCCAGTACTTATCAGCTGCTATATGCTCCACAGGAAGTTTTTTCGAATTCCCTTTCTATCACAAAGTGCAAGAATATATTTAAGATAAATGCTTAATTGCATTTAATGATGATCGTGTCACACATGTGCAATTAAAAAGCAAGGGTTAAAATAGGTGGAGAAAGCTTACACTCACCGGATGACAGGTGTATACATGTTATTACGCCAGTACAGTATAAGGCTTGTGGAAGTGGGAACTGCGCATGCGCGCATGGTTCAGAGGGGAATACGTGCGGACATGGGATCATGGCCATTGACAGTTCGGCATCCCAGTTCCCATGGCTGCGCGCATAGCATCACCACCGGTGCATGCGCACAGAGCCACGGATCCGGAAGTGCCATCTTTAAAGACGGAATAGAAACGAATCAAAAAGAAAATAAATAGTAAACTGTATATTAATCGGGTCCACAGTTATGGGCCGACCCACGCAGAAGGGTCCCAGTCCCACACTCGGAAACAGGCATTTTGTTCTATTACTAGGGTGTGTGGAGCCTGCGTAACCCCGTCCCTGTAAACCAGAGCCGAGTACCGCATAATGTGCACGCAGGCATGTCCACAGCACAAAAAATGCTTCCACCCCCAAAAAGACCCTCTCTGTTTATATGTCAGCCAGAACCATTCACTCAGGGACATAAAGGGACCCCCCTGTGAAAAGATTTTATAAAATTACAGAAGATATAAAATTACAAAAACATAAGAAAAATAAAAGTAAAAAAAATATATAATAAAAAATAATAGTTAAAAAATAAATAAATGTAAATTAAAATAAAATAAAAATAACCCCATAAGTCATGATCCAGATGTACCTCACATAATTCCTCTGAACACTAATAGAATAAATTTAAAACCAGTTTTTATTCACATAAGTTATAACAACAATAGTAATATAATCATCAGGTGAGTGTTCATTGCTCTCCAAATTCCACCTAAAAGACAAAAGAAAGACAGTTTAAGTAAGCAAGTCTCTTTTAGTGGTAACACTGAAGGTATGAACTCACTGAGTACCAATAGATCCAGTATACATCATATAAGAGGATTATTGTGTGACCACTCTATGTGGAGTTTTGAATTCCACATTCAAGCCATCTGGCTTTAAAGTTCTCAATGTAAAAATCCATTTTAAATCTAATTTCTTCAGCATTGCCTGTCTGTCTCCATTGCGCTTATGCAGAGGCACATGGTCAATGATGAAGAACTTTAAGTCCCTTTCATTGTGAATTAAATTCAGGAATGTTATAGCAATATTGCACTATGTGCCAATGTTTGTTTATTATCCTACCCACTGCATGCAAATCCTCACTTTAGGTAGTGACAAAAGGAACACGTTTATCATCTCTTTTCCCCCTCTCTGATATTCTCTCAATTTCTTTAAACTGTAGTCTGTGTTTATGCACTAATTCTCTAGGGTATCCCCTCTTGACAAAGTTGTTAACCATTTTGTCCAAACCACATCTAATTTCTCGTCTGTGTCTGTTATTCTCCTTGCCCTCAGCATCTGGTTTTAGGGCAAGGAGTTAACCATGGGCCTCGGGTGACAACTCTTGAATTTAAGTAGCATATTGCAATCGATAGGTTTGATGTACAGGTCAGTCGTCAAACCTCCATCTGTCACACTGACCAGGACATCCAAAAAGCTAATGGACTCAAATGAATGCGTAAGTGTGAATTTAATGCTGGAAACGACACTATTAAGAAAATCCTGAAAAGAGAGTAAATCTGACACTCCCCCACTCCAGATGAGGAAGATGTTGTCTATGTACCACCACCACCCCAGGACATTCCTGAAGTGGGGCGATACATAGACGAACATCTCCTCAAATATGACATGTAAATATTAGCGTAGGTAGGCGCTACGTTATTTCCCATCGTGGTCCCTCTTTTTTGTACAAAAAACTGATCAGTAAAGAGGAAATAATTGTTTTAGAGTACCAATCACAGAAGGGAAATAAGAAAATCTATATTCTGTGGAGAAAAAGAGGCAGTTGACAAACAGTCGGTCACTGCCTCTACACCCCCATCATGTTGGATGGAGGTGTAGAGGCTGATCACATCAAAAGAGGCGATGATAGTATCAGTTGGTATCCTGATTTCCCTGATCTTACACAAGAAATCCGTAGTATCCCTAAAATATGATCTCGTATTTACCGCAAAAGTGCGTAACACTTTGTCAAGAAATACCGATATATGTGATGTAATTGAATTAGTCCCTGAGACGATCAGTCTTCCCGGGGGATCCACTAAACTCTTGTGGATCTTCGGTAAAAGATACAATAAGGGGGTTACTGGAAAAAGAACAGTCAGGAATTTATTGCCCGCCTCAAGTGCATTTTTCAAAATAATCTGTATTTTCTTTTCAATATCAAACCTGAGGTCATGTGTCAGTTTCTCATATACCAAAGTGTCACTCAACTGCCTATCAGCTTCTCTAATGTATCGGGTCCTGTCCATGACCACGATCGCACTCCCTTTATCAGCAGGTTTGATGATGCGATCGTGGTCATGGACAAGCTCCAACAAAGAGTCCATTTCACTACGTGTGATGTTTGGATGTCTCAGTCAAGTATTCTTTTGTCTCAAAGCAACAAAATCTTTTTTAACACACTGTTCAAAGGTATTAATAGCATGTGATTCTAGTGAAGGATTAAAGTCACTTACGTTACGCAGGCCCAATGGTTGTAGTTTCAGACACTCTGTGGCACTGGAAATAGAATCAGAATTAGATTGTACATTAGAGGGATCAACATTAGATACATTTTCACTTCTAGTAGAGAACCAGACCCTCAACTTAAGTCGACGCAAAAATAGACTAAAGTCCAGTTCCAATTCAAACCAATCGGTTAATACACTCGGACAAAAGTTTAAACCCTTGTCAAGTAATTTAAGTTGGTCCATGGAGAGTTTTTTTGAGGAGATGTTAATTACAGTCTTCAATTCTTCCTGCGCAACATAAGTGACTTTAATCCTCCACTAGAATCACATGCTATTAATACCTTTGAACAGTGTGTTAAAAAAGATTTTGTTGCTTTGAGACATAAGAGTACTCGACTGAGACATTCAAACATCACACGTAATGAAATTGACTCTTTGTTGGAGTTTGTCCATGACCACGATCGCATAATCAAACTTGCTGATAAAGGGGGTGCAAGAGGACCCAGTACATTAGAGAAGCTGATAGGCTGTTGAGTGACACTTTGGTATATGAGAAACTGACCCCAGGTTTGATATTGAAAAGAAAATACAGATTATTGATGGTGGGCATTATTGATGGTGAGACGAATAAATTCCTGACTGTCCTTTTTCCAGTAACCCCCTTATTGTATCTTTTACCGAAGATCCACAAGAGTTTAGTGTATCCCCCGGGACGACCGATCGTCTCAGGGACTAATTCAATTACATCACATATATCGGTATTTCTTGACAAAGTGTTTCGCACTTTTGCGGTAAATAAAAGAACATATGTTAGGGATACTATGGATTTCTTGTGTAAGATCAGGGATATCAGGATACCAACTGATACTATCATCGCCTCTTTTGATGTGGTCAGCCTCTACACCTCTATCCAACATGATGGGGGTGTAGAGGCAGTGACCGACTGTTTGTCAACTGCCTCTTTTTCTCCACAGAATATTGATTTTATTTCCCTTCTGCGATTGGTACTCGAAAACAATTATTTCCTCTTTAATGATTGCGATGAGGGACCGCGATGGGAAGTAACGTAGCGCCTACATACGCTAATATTTACATGTCATATTTTGAGGAGATGTTCGTCTATGTATCGCTCCACTTCAGGAATGTCCTGGGGTGGTGGCGGTACATAGACAACATCTTCCTCATCTGGAGTGGGGGAGTGTCAAATTTACTCTCTTTTCAGGATTATCTTAATAGTGTCGTTCCCAGCATTAAATTTACACTTACGCATTCATTTGAGTCCATTAGCTTTTTGGATGTCCTGGTCAGTGTGAAAGATGGAGGTTTGACGACTGACCTGTACATCAAACCTACCGATTGCAATATGCTATTTAAATTCGAGAGTTTTTACCCGAGGCCCATGGTTAACTCCTTGACTATAGCAAGATGCTGAGGGCAAGAAGCATAACAGACACAGATGAGAAATTAGATGTGGCTTTGGACAAAATGGTTAACAACTTTGTCAAGAGGGGATACCCTAGAGAATTAGTGCATAAACACAGACTACAGGTTAAAGAAATTGAGAGAATACCAGAGAGGGGGAAAAGAGATGATAAACGTGTTCCTTTTGTCACTACCTATAGTGAGGATTTGCATGCTGTGGGTAGGATAATAAAGAAACACTGGCAATATTGCTATAACATTCCTGAATTTAATTCTTTCCCCCTTATGTCCTACAGAAGCCAACCTCAAGGACAAACTTGTCAAAGCGGATATTTCACAGAATCAGAGAGGCTCTCAGAGATATTTAACCATTGCCAATAAAGGTAGTTATCCTTGCAGACAATGCATTAATTGTAATCTACTGTAAAGGAAAGGGTTTTGTCCATTCCAAAAATTGTGAAGTGTATCCTGCCAAATATTATTTGACATGTAACAGCTCCTATGTAGTGTACGTGCTTTGATGCCCATGTGGTCTCCTATATGTCGGGGAGACCACATGGGACCTGAAGACGCGTATTAACCAACATTGATATACAATACGTAAGAAAAAATTAGATTTACAAGTTTCCAGTCATTTTGTGACTACACACAGAAAGGGACTTAAAGTTCTTCATCATTGACCATGTGCCTCTGCCTAAGCGCGGTGGAGACAGACAGGCAATGCTGAAGAAATTAGAATTAAAATGGATTTTTACATTGGGAACTTTAAAGCCGGATGGCTTGAATGTGGAATTCAAAACTCCACATAGAGTGGTCACACAATAATCCTCTTATATGATGTATACTGGATCTATTGGTACTCAGTGAGTTCATACCTTCAATGTTACCACTAAAAGAGACTTGCTTACTTAAACTGTCTTTCTTTTGTCTTTTAGGTGGAAATTGGAGAACAATGAGCACTCACCTGATGATTTTATTACTATTGTTGTAAGAACTTATGTGAATAAAAACTGGTTTTAAATGTATTCTATTTGTGTTCAGAGGAATTGTGTGAGGTACATCTGGATCATGGCTTATGGGGTTATTTTTATTTTAATTTACATTTATTATTTTTTTTTACTATAATTTTTTATAATATTTTTTACTTTTATTTTTCTTATGTTTTTGTCATTTTATATCTTCTGTAATTTTATAAAAATTTTTCACAGGGGGGGTCCCTTTATGTCCCTAAGTGAATGGTTCTGGCTGATATATAGACAGAGAGGGTCTTTTTGGGGGGGGGGGTGGAAGCATTTTTTGTGCTGTGGACATGCCTTCCCACTATGTGGGGTGGCATGTCCACGTGCACATTATGCGGTACTCGGCTCCGGTTTACCAGGACGGGGTGATGCGGGCTCCACACACCCTAGTAATAGAACGGAATGCCTGTTTCCGAGTGTGGGACTGGGACCCTTCTGTATGGGTCGGCCCATAACTGGGGACCCGATTAATAAACAGTTTACTATTTATTTTCTTTTTGATTAGTTTCTATTCCCTCTTTAAAGATGGCGCTTCCAGATCCATGGCTCTGTGCGCATGCGCGAGTGGTGACGCTATGCGCGCAGCCGTGGGAACCAGAATGCTGAACTGTCATTGGCCATGATCATATGTCTGCACGTATTCCCCTCTGAACTATGCGCACATGCGCAGTTCCCACTTCCGCAAGCCTTATACTGTAATGGCGTAATAACATGTATACACCTGTCATCCGTTGAGTGTAAGCTTTCTCCACCTATTTAACCCTTGCTTTTTAATTGCACATGTGTGACACAATCATCATTAAATGCAATTAAGCATTTATCTTAAATATATTCTTGCACTTTGTGATAGATGTTTTTTATAGTTACATAGTTAGTATGGTTGAGAAAAGACATACGTCCATCAAGTCCAACCAGGGAATTGAAGTGAAGGGTGTAAGGGGATAAGGGGAAGGGATGTAGTTTTATAATTCTGCATAAGCATTAATGTTATTTTGTTCCAGGAATGTATCTAATCCTGTTTTAAAGCTGTTAATTGTTCCTGCTGTTACCAGTTCCTGAGGTAGACCGTTCCATAAATTCACAGTCCTCACGGTAAAGAAGGCGTGTCGCCCCTTTAGACTAAACCTTTTCTTCTCCAGACGGAGGGAGTGCCCCCTCATCCTTTTGGGGGGGTTTAACTTGGAACAGTTTTTCTCCATATTTTTTGTATGGGCCATTTATATATTTATATATGTTTATCATATCCCCCCTTAAACGTCTCTTCTCAAGACTAAACAATTGTAACTCCTTTAATCGCTCCTCATAGCTAAGATGTTCCATGCCCCATATTAGTTTAGTCGCGCGACTCTGCACCCTTTCCAACTCCACAGTGTCCCTTTTATAAACAGGCGACCAAAACTGAACAGCGTATTCCAGGTGAGGCCGTACCAATGCTTTATAAAGGGGGAGTATTATGTCCCTGTCCCTTGAATCCATGCCTCTTTTTATACATGACAATATCCTGCTGGCTTTGGAAGCAGCAGCCTGACATTGCATGCTATTCTGTAGTCTGTGATCTACAAGTACACCCAAATCCTTCTCTACCAGTGACTCTGCCTGTTTAATCCCCCCTAAGACATACGATGCATGCAGGTTATTAGTACCCAGATGCATAACTTTACATTTATCCACATTGAACCTCATTTGCCAAGTGGATGCCCAGACACTTAGTCTATCCAAGTCATCTTGTAACTTATCCACATCCTCTATAGACTGTACTGTGCTACAAAGCTTGGTGTCATCTGCAATATTTATGTAATATTTTTATGATTGTCTTGATTTGCACTTTTGATATGTTGTGATATTACTTTTTTTGTATTATTGGAATGCACTATTTATCACTGATTTGTAATTTATTAGTTTGGTATCTATGTAATTGGTACCCTTATAAAATGTGTGGATAACACTGTTGGTATGCTTCTTGAGAAAGGTCAGGATTGAGCTGACTGAAACGTTGCTGCTGTAATGTCACCCTTTATGGAATAAACTTGCACTTTTTGCACATTTTGTGGTGCTGTGCACAAGATCTTTTTTTTTGCTGCTTATGTGATGACTCTCTAACCAAGGGTCCAGGAGCTGTGTGCACCCCTTCTACATTTGTACGGATTTGGTTGTGCTGTTCTTCTACTTCTACTATATATTTATTATTTTGATTCTTATTTTTATTTATTTTCATTATTTTATTTTATTTTCATACTTATTTTATTTTTATTTTCATACTTATTTTCAATCCCTTTCCATATCTATCTTTGTTATTTTTTTCATTTTACTATTTTTTTTTTACAAATTTTTATCAATTTAATTCTATTGATTGTGACTATTCACAGATAGAATTTTACCAGGTTTTACATTTCACCTAAATCCATTCCACATTTTGTGACATACAGGACATGATCATGTAATAGATGTTTCTATGGTTTACTTCCATGTAAAAAAATGATTGATTTAGGAGGCCCCATCCCCATCTGCCCCTCCCCTCTCTGCTCACTACATCGCTCCCACCATCCCGGCCCCCGCCATCGTGTGAAGACTGAACAAAAGAGACTTGTGAAACAGTTACAGGAAGTTGAGAGACACGAGGACAAGGCACATCTCCCATGATATTTGCTCACTCCCAATATGCTAGAACATCCCCTAGCAGGGGGTGGGAACTTATGTTAATGACAAAGGTGATATAAGCTTGAACGATTTGAAATAAAGCTCAGTGACAGCACACAGAACGCTAAAGCACAATGGCTCTGTCTGATTTATTTCTCTATGCTTCGGTATATGCATTCTGAACAAGAACGATGAATTAATCCAGAATAATCACAGGTGTTAGATTTCAAGACCATATATAACTATCAGGATGTTCACTATTCCATCATACTATCTACCACTGAGGAAGGGGTCAGAACGGCTTATGTTTGGTTATATAGCCCAAAACGCGTTTGTGTGTTTCATTGACTTTGTTTACACTATTAGACCAATAGCATTGTGGTCTAATGACTTTTAAGCTTTGGGGAGACTTACATTCATCCCAAATCCTTTTGGGAATAAAATCTAACCCACAGGAATATTGCTGCCTTTTTAAACCACTGCAGCATTGGCTATACCAGACTATCGGACCCACTAGCCTATCAGGAGCTGCCGGATTACATGGATCTACCTCTGCGGAGGATATTTCATTCACACAAGCACTGAGGCATCTACAATCATTGTAACATCATGGAGCCGGCTGCATCCATCTGACCAGCTGATTGCCAGACACGTGACCATCCACCCGCTACGTCACATGCCGGGAGCTCGCGTTGGCGGCTGCACTTGCTGGTGCTCCTGCCGTTCTTAGCTGGAGCAAGAAACCAATGATATCGGGACCAGCGTGGAGTGGATGAGTGGCACATTAGTGCCTGTGTCTTTTCTTTATAGGAACTTCTACATTGGCACAGCAGGTCCTCACAGCCGGGCTCCCATTACTCCTCCGCACAAAACTTTTTGTTATACATCTGCTATGATCCTGTTTATATGATAGGACTTGTACCACACTGGCACTGATATAACTAAGAGCAATATTCAAGAAGGATATTCCTTGCTACTTTTTTTATTTACAGGTTTAAAAACTACAAGTTCATATTCAGTTACATTGTTACATTATATTTAGTCATATTGTTGCATTATATTCATTCACATTGCTCTATATGACTCCTCAAGGCTTATTTATTGGTGATAGATATTTATGAAAATTGACACATTATTTACTGCACAGCCGTAGGGTTTTTTAGCTTTTTATTTATTACATTTTATATTGTTACTATATTGGTCTGGAAGTCTACTATTTTTCCATCTGAACCATTCACCCATCATACATTCTTTTTGAGTGATATAGCTGAAGACTGAGTAATCCATTATATTTTTTCTCTTTCTAGTAATTCTCTCTGGGGTGTGGGAATATCTCAGTTAACCTCACATATTTTTTCTGTGAGCTACACATATCCATATTTTAATAATTTACAAATCTGTTTAACTTTCTGGCACCAGTTGATTAAAAAAAATGTTTTCCAGTGGGGTACCCCTTTAAATAAGCTCCCTCCTACCACAGGCACCAGCACAGTTGCATTCCCAGCCTCTATATCAAGTATGTAAGTATAACATAAAACATATTTGGGAAACAAACTGTAATTCTTGAATAATATAAGTATTTAATAAATAATGTGCCCTCTAAAACTATTTCTTCAAATTTCTATATGGTATGCTGCAAATCATTTTATTTCCAGCAAAAGAACATTCACTTCAATTCCTCTGCAGTTACCTACTTCAAATTCTCTTTGTCATTAAATTCAAAGATAATCACACTACCCACACAAGCTACTCAAAAGAACCATTAAATCCATTCACAGGGACAATTCAGATGTCACAAGAATGGAACAATCCTGTAACCTAAAATAATCTCAGAATTGCTATTGATGTAGAGCAGAGACTGAGAACGGTAAATGCTCAAAGAAGCAGATATAGATTTTGATTAATGATCCACCTTTTTCTGGTAAAACTTTGAATTCATCTTCCAAACGCTCAATGACGGTGACCTCACAATATCACATCATACAATGTGCCTGAAATATTCTTCAAAATCCATGTTGTAGTGCAGAAGTTATTTCAGATGCTGTTGGAAAATCTGTGTGGTAAAAAAAACAAAAAAACATACGTGAACTGTCACTTATTAGCGTGCTGCCATATGGAAACCGCATCAGGTTGCCAGGATACAGATTAGCCCCAGTGTATGAGGCTAATAGCAACCAATATCAAAGAAAATCCATTGCATTCAGAAGTAATATCCACTTAAGAAATCGAAGGGCATCTGACACAGATAAGGGGTGGCCTCTTTAGTGGGAGAATCAATTATCTGCACAAAGCCTAACTGTTGTTTAGTAATTGTTACTTATTCAATGTACTTTTGTATGCTTTTTTGATCATATAAATGTATTGATTTCATAGACTGTTTACTGATGGGTCATTTCTTACCATTCCTTATAACTCAACATATCCCAAAATGGCTAGCTTAGAAAACAATAAGTCCCCATTATTACTGGTCTTGGAGAGAGCAGAGCACCGTTGGTATTATTAGGCTAGTAACTGCAAAAATAAATGGCTCTTGCCACCCTGGTAATGTCAGACTGCTCCTTGGTTTTTAACCTAGCATTTTTAATTAATTATTTATTTAGCCAGGTAGAAACCAAGCAGTGGCAGTCTGGTACCATAAGGGTGGCAATGGCCATTTATTTTGGCCTTCCTCAGCCTAATACTTCCAGCCTTCTGCAGCCCCAGTCTTGAACTGACATTTTTGTTGGTCAAAGCCTGCTAATACCTGGCTCATTTCAGTATCCCTGCTGCTGGTGTGTACTAAGGTGTTGCGGTTCTAATCCTAATCGATGATAATCCTGTCTGAAGCTCCACTTATTGTGGAAAATCCTACATACTACACCAATTGTGATTTTAGAATTAGAGTAAAACAAATATTCCCCTCCCCCGACCATGTGCTTTCTTTGTTGGAGTCAAAATGGCCATCAACTATATGAAAATGGAAGCAGGAAGTTCAGCCTAAAACTATAGGTCCTAAATATGTTTCTAAAAAGCACCCGGAAACACTGATTAAGTTTTGTAAAACTATGAAATAATTGTACAAGGTATTTTGGCAGAAATGTCTTGTACCAGCAGTGTATATCCACCAAATAACAATCACTTGTAACCAGCAAAGCTGATAACATTTAATAAAAACATTAATTAGCTAAACCAAATAAGACATACATACAAGCATTAATTCAATAGTACATACTCTGTGTTAAGAAAACTAGCAGGAATCTACCCAAGTGATACATGAAATATTTAGTGTAGAAATGATACAATCAATATACTTATCCATCCCAGGCTAAGGAGCATAAGATGCTCCCCTCTCGAAGGACGATCCAAAAGGAAAGAGACAGAGGGCCATCTGATTTCCAGTGAAATCCCCTAATGCCCCACCCATTTGGCCTAGTGTCCGTCTGCTCTCCTCACATAACCTGGAAAAACAGGTTCTTTAGCCCCACCTAGGTGTAACTAAACTTTAGACCATGGGGGCAGGGACATTTATACTACATATATATAATGGATATAATGGATGTGAAAACACATAAGTTCAATATCCATAACATAAGGTAAAAAGGGGGGTTATCATTAACTGTTCTATGGGCTAACACTAAGTCCTGGCTTAGTAACACAAGTTGTCTATCAGGCGGCTTTTGCTGCTAAGACAAAACTAAGTATAACAAAACACACATGTTTAAAAAAATAGCAAAATAAAAACACTCCCCATTAGCCTTTTACTAAGTGAAATGTGTATTTTTATTTTTATTAGTTTTTGTGTCCTGAAGGAGTCCTGGTCTTCTACCTGTAAAATGAAGTAAAATAAAAAATACATAACTAAAATAAAGAGCACCCATGTTTACCTCACCAGCATCTTTTGCAGACAGAAGAAGAAAGCTTTTGGGTGCATAGCCAGAAGAAAAAAAATAGTACTTTCTGCTTCTGGCTGGGAAGCCCCGTAGCTGACAGCAATTGCCAGCAAGCCAAATCTGTGAATAGCAGTGTTGCCTGGATGTGTAAGGCTGGGTTCACACTACGTTTTCCCCCATACGGGAGCGCATACGGCAGGGGGGAGCTAAAAGCTCGCTCTCCCGTATGTCACCGTATGCACTCCCGTATGTCATTCATTTCAATGAGCCGACCGGAGTGAAACGTTCGGTCCGGTCGGCTCATTTTTGCGCCGTATGCGCATTTACAACCGGACCTAAAACTGTGGTCAACCACGGTTTTAGGTCCGGTTGTAAAAGCGCATACGGCGCAAAAATGAGCCGACCGGACCGAACGTTTAACTCCGGTCGGCTCATTGAAATGAATGACATACAGGAGCGCATACGGTGACATACGGGAGCACGAGCTTTTAGCTCCCCCCTGCCGTATGCGCTCCCGTATGGGGGAAAACATAGTGTGAACCCAGCCTTAGTCTGGGAAAAGACTCCATGGGTTGAATGAACTGCCTGGCCTGGGGAATCTAAGAAAAAGTAACTGTATAAGTAGTTGATTTTTTTCACAAGTTCACTAATCTCAAAAACACAGTCACTGTCACACAGAATCACTCAATAAAATGGGCTTGAATTTGGGATTCATAAGCATACCATCAAGTTTCTGACCTATAGACAGTAAGTGAAATGAATACATTTATACATGAACAAAAATCATGCAGAAATACATTGAAATGGTCCTACATTTTGCTAAAATTACAAGTACATGACTTTTGAACATATCTTATTGGGGGAAAATTAGTTATCAGTAAACATGTATTCTAAAGAATTACTAAAAGTCAGTCTTAACCCTTAAGGACGCACGGTTTTTCAGTTTTTGCATTTTTGTTTTTTCCTCCTTACCTTTTAAAATTCATAACCCTTTCAATTTTCCACCTAAAAATCCATATACTGGCTTATTTTTTGCGTCACCAATTCTACTTTGCAGTGACATTAGTAATTTTACCCAAAAATCCACGGCGAAACGGAAAAAAAAAATCATTGTGTGACAAAATCAAATGTTGTATATTTTGGGGGCTTCCATTTCTACGCAGTGCATATTTCGGTAAAAATGACACCTTATCATTATTCTGTAGGTCCATACGGTTAAAATGGGGCCCTACTTATATTGGTTTCATTTTGTCCTACTTCTGGAAAAAATCATAACTACATGCAGGAAAATGTATACGTTTAAAAATGTCCTCTTCCGATCCCTATAACTTTTTTATTTTTCCACCTACAGGGTAGTATGAGGGCTCATTTTTTGCACCGTGATCTGAAGTTTGTATCGGTACCATTTTTGGACTTTGTACAGGTACGTCCTGCATCCTTAAGGGGTTAAAGAGGTCATCAAACAGGAGGATTTTTTTCCTCACTATTGTTAGAAAAACATTTGCTTACCTCCAGTGCTCCTGCAGTGTCACACCTTGGCTGGTTACAAAAATAAGACTTTTGTCGGATAACCTCTTTTAGCATTGAAACAGGAGACCATGGCTGTTGCTTCTCTAAAGGGGTTCTCCAGCCCTAAGACATCTTATCCCCTATACAAAGGATAGAAGATAAGATGTTAGATCATAGGTGTCCCGCCGCTGGGGATCCCCACAATCTCTCATGCAGCACCCACCTGTCTCACGATCCCTCCCATAGACTTGCATCAAGGGGTCGAGACATGATGTCACAAGGGGGCGGAGTCATGATGTCACAACACTCCAGCCCCGTAGTCGTGAGTCTTCAGACACGGAGCTATCGTCGCTCCGTGCAGCTAAGACAGGTTGGTGCTGTGTGAGAGATTGCGGGGTTCCCATGTGGCAGGACCCCCGTGATCAGATATCTTATCTATAAGATGGTACAAAGTAAGTTAAGTAAAGTAAATGTAAGCAAATCTCCAGGGCCGGATGGACTACACCCAAGAGTTCTTAGAGAGGTAAGTTCAGTAATATCTGTACCCTTGTTCATGATATTTAGAGATTCTCTGGTGTCTGGTATTGTGCCAAGGGACTGGCGCAAGGCGAATGTGGTACCAATCTTCAAGAAGGGCTCTAGGTCTTCGCCAGGCAATTATAGACCGGTAAGTCTAACGTGCATTGTGGGTAAATTGTTTGAAGGACTTATAAGGGATTACATACAGGAATACATAGGGGATAATAGTATTATAAGTGATAGCCAGCATGGGTTTACTAAGGATAGAAGTTGTCAAACTAATCTAATTTGCTTTTATGAAGAGGTGAGTAGAAGCCTTGACAGAGGAATGGCTGTGGATATAGTGTTTCTGGATTTTGCCAAAGCGTTTGATACTGTCCCTCACAGACATCTGACAGGTAAGTTAAGGTCCTTGGGCTTGGAAACTTTAGTTTGTAACTGGATTGAACACTGGCTCATGGATCGTACCCAGAGAGTGGTGGTCAATGATTCGTACTCTGATTGGTCCCCGGTTATTAGTGGTGTACCCCATGGTTCAGTACTGGGCCCGCTGCTGTTTAATTTATTTTTCAATGATATAGAGGATGGTATTAACAGCTCTGTTTCTATCTTTGCAGATGACACCAAGCTTTGTAGCACGGTACAGTCTATAGAGGATGTGTATAAGTTACAAGATGACTTGGATAGACTAAGTGTCTGGGCATCCACTTGGCAAATGAGGTTCAATGTGGATAAATGTAAAGTTATGCATCTGGGTACTAGTAACCTGCATGCGTCGTATGTCTTAGGGGGGATTAAACTGGCAGAGTCACTGGTAGAGAAGGATATGGGTGTACTTGTGGATCACAGACTACAGAATAGCATGCAATGTCAGGCTGCTGCTTCCAAAGCCGGCATGATATTGTCATGTATCAAAAGAGGCATGGGCTCAAGGGACAGGGACATAATACTCCCCCTTTAAAAAGCATTGGTACGGCCTCACCTGGAATATACTGTTCAGTTTTGGTCGCCTGTTCATAAAAGGGACACTGCGGAGTTGGAAAGGGTGCAGAGACGCGCAACTAAACTAATATGGGGCATGGAACATCTTAGCTATAAGGAGCAACTAAAGGAGTTACAATTGTTTAGGGGGGATATGATAAACGTATATAAGTATATAAATGGCCCATACAAAAAATATGGAGAAAAACTGTTCCAGGTTAAACCCCCCCAAAGGACGAGGGGGCACTCCCTCCGTCTGGAGAAGAAAAGGTTTAGTCTAAAGGGGCGACACGCCTTCTTTACAGTGAGGACTGTGAATTTATGGAACGGTCTACCTCAGGAACTGGTCACAGCAGGGACAATTAACAGCTTTAAAAAAGGGTTAGATACATTCCTGGAACAAAATAACATTAATGCTTATGCAGAATTATAAAACTACATCCCTTTCCCTTATCCCCTTACACCCTTCCCTTCAATTCCCTGGTTGGACTTGATGGACGTATGTCTTTTTTCAGCCATACTAACTATGTAACTATGTAACTATAGATGAGCGAATCGAATTTCACGAACCCGAATTCATCACGAATTTCATGAAAAATATGAATATGAATATCGCCGCGATTCTATCGCACAAATCGCTTCATTAAACTCCATTTTACAGCGTTCCAGGCTATTGGAGACCTAAGATGGCGGATCCACATGTGAGTACATGGGGCAGGGGATTATGGGGAGGGCGGGAAACAGTGGCGGGAATGAAGGTAGGCAGGCTGACCCTGAACCACATGTGAGATGCAGCCTATCAGTGTTCACTGACCCCTGTGATGTCACAGCCCCTATATAATTGGCGGCCATTTTGCCTCCCTTCATTTCATCTATGCACTCAGATGGAGAGGACGGGACTGTGTGTGTGTGAATAGCTCATACCACAGCGTTACACTGCAACTGCTAGTCACATCAGCATTAGGGAAAGACAGGAGTGCAGAGTGCTTTGCTGTTACACTGAGAAGGATCATTGATAGCTAAACCTCCTATTCACGTTATTGAGCATTGCAGCAGAGAGGGGCAGATAGCTGTCAGCTGCCTCATACAGATCTCCAAGCTGCCTGAACTTTCTGAAGCATCTTATCTCCTCATTTTTCAGCCCAATTGAGTTTTTTTTTTTTGCTCCACAAATCTTCTGCTGCTCAGAATTGTGTGACAGAGTGCAATTTAGGGTTTAATCCCTGGATTTTTTTTTTTTTGTGGGGCTGCACTGTTGGGTCCTGCTGTTGTTCAGAAATAAGTCATATTAGTGTGGACTTTAGTGCCTTTTTACCATTTTTCCCCTGTTACTCTGTCTCTGTGCTAAATTAAGTGTTATACCACATGTTATACACCTGCCGGTGTATTAAAGAAAAAATACGTTTTTCCTGAGTACAAATACCCTTTTTCAGTGGCCTTATCATTGCAAAGGGCTTACATACAAGCAAATAGCGTACCATATACCACCTTTTTTTCTGTCTCTGTGCTAAATTCAGTGTTATACCACACGTTATACAACTGCCGGTGTATTAAAGAAAAAAACGTTTTTCCAGCATACAAATACGTTTAACAGTGGCCTTATCATTGCAAAGGGCTTACATACAAGCAAATAGCGTACCATATACTACCTTTTTTTCTGTCTCTGTGCTAAATTCAGTGTTATACCACACGTTATACACCTGCCGGTGTATTAAAGAAAAAAAAAAAAAGTTTTTCCTGCGTACAAATAGCCTTAACAGTGCGCTCATCATTGCAGTTTTTTTCTGCGTATAAATACGCTTAACAGTGCGCTCATCATTGCAAAGGGCATACATAGAACCAAGTAGTGTACTATTTACTACATGTTATTCTGTCTCTGTGCTAAATTCAGTGCTATTCCACACATTAGTATACAACTGCTGGTGTATTTAAAAAAAAAAAGTTTTTTTTCTGCGTAGAAATACGCATACCAGTGCGCTCATCATTGCAAAGGGCATACATACAACAAAGGAGTGTACTATTTAGTAACTGTTATTCTGTCTATGGCCTATATACTTTGAAAGGACAGCCGTAAGTAATCACCTGCTGCTGTTCTATACCCTCATAAACGCACTAAGTATGTCAGGCAGGGAAGTGCCAGGACGTGCACAGAGAAGGGGCAGAGGCCTACATACATCAGGCAGAGTTGACAGCAGACTTGGGGTGAGTGGCAGCAGGAGTCGTAGCAATAGGCCTGAGCTCCCGTTAACACCCAGAGGTCGTGTCGTAGACCCATCTCTCCTCGTCAATTGGTTTGCACACTCATCCCCATCATCATAAGCGATATCTCACAACCCCAGTCAAGAGTCGGTGGGTTCCTCAGACACAACCCTCAGTTGGCATAGCCCGGGAGCAGTCCCCGTAATCCCATTGCCTTTGTCCTATGCTGTTCCCTCTCCCAAAGAAGTATCTCATGCTTTGGGTTCAGCTCGACTATTTACTGAGGACGATCCAATAGAGGACAGTCAGCAGCTAATGGGCAGCCAAGAATGTGTGGAGACATGCGACGCTTGCTCCGCAAGGCGGGCAAGTAGTGATGCGAAGAGTGACGAGGGAGGCAGTGTTTCAATTGTTCAGGGTCCTGAGGCAGACACTGTTGTGGAACACGAGGAGGACATCATTGACGTGTACACATCTTTTGATGATGATGAAGCCGATCGCAATTGGGAGCCGGGCGCAGAAGCCGGGGCTTCATCATCATCAGGAGAAGAGATTTGCTCTTTGTCTATGAGGCAGCAAGGAGGTAGCACGGTTGGCAATCAGCGTGGTGTTTGCAGTAGTGGAAATTCCGTGAGCCAAACGTGCCAGGGGGAGACCACTAGCTTTGCGGCAAGCTACCATTCAGGGAGGTAGTGGAACAGAGGTTCCTAGAGACGGCACCAATAGCACTGAAATAGTGCGGACTCTGGGTGGGAAAATCAGCTACTCTGCGGTGTGGTTGTTCTTCATAAAGAATCCGGAGGACCTTAGCGTAGTCACATGCAAAATCTGTCGGCAGAAAGTGAAGCGTGGTCAGGGTCCCAATTTCGCCACCACGGCCCTGCATCAACACATGTTTCGCCACCATAAAGCGGCCTGGTGTAACCTTGGCTTCGAGGTAGTGGTCAAGCCTGCCGCATCACCCAGTGACCATCCAATCCCTCCGTTATCCAGCCATGGCTCCACCACCTCAGCCGAAGGGAGCATTGTGTCAAACCCTACTTCTTGCGCTTCTGCTTCTTCCGCTCGTAGTCAGCCATTCCGCCAACAATCGATCGGCGAAGCCATGTCCAAGAGACAACAGTATGCGCCCACTCATCCAACGGCACAGAAGTTGAATGTGCTCCTGTCCAAGTTGCTGGTGTTGCAGTCCCTCCCTTTCCAACTGGTGGACTCTGCAGCTTTCAGGGAATTGATGGCTTGTGCCGAGCCGAGGTGGAGAGTCCCAAGCCGTCATTTCTTTGCGAAGAAGGCAGTACCAGCCCTGCATAAGTTTGTACAAGAGAAGGTGGGCCAGTCCTTGAGCCTGTTGGTGTGTTCGAAAGTGCATGGCAGCGCCGACGTGTGGAGCTGCAACTACGGGCAGGGACAATACATGTCTTTTACGGCCCACTGGGTGAATGTTGTTCCTGCACAGCCACAACAGCAACTTGGACAGGTCACACCGCTTCCTCCTCCACGCTCTGGCTCCCAGGCAGTTGGTCCTTTTACAGTGTGCCCCTCCTGTCCTCGGCCTCCACTGCACGTCCAAATCTCGGTGGCCATTCATTGTACGACGTGTGTAGGGCACATCGGTGTCAAGCCGTCCTTCACATGGTTTGCCTTGGCGAACGGAGTCACACAGGGGAGGAATTGCTAAAGTTCATTAGGGAAGAAATCCGAGTATGGCTTACTCCACGAAATCTGGAAATGGGAACCATGGTAACCGACAATGGGAAGAACATTGGGCTGCGCTGCGACAAGGAAGTGTGAACCATTCGCCCTGCATGGCACACGTGTTGAATCTGGTTGTCAAGAAGTTCATCAAGTCTTCACCCCATTTGCAAGACGTCCTGGCAAAGGCAAGGAAACTGTGCATGCATTTCAGCCACTATTACACCGCAAAGCACACTTTGCTTGAGCTGTAGTGTCAGAACGGTATCCCACAACATAGTCTCATTTGTGACGTTGCCACATGTTGAAATTCCACCCTCCATATGTTGGACAGACTATACGAACAAAGAAAAGCCATCACAGATTTTTTGATGATACAAGCAGATAGGAGTATGCCCCTGTGTAACTTTAATGTGAACGAGTGGCAGCTCATACGTGACACCTGCC
The DNA here is from genome assembly GCF_029499605.1 of Hyla sarda. Taxonomy (NCBI): domain Eukaryota; kingdom Metazoa; phylum Chordata; class Amphibia; order Anura; family Hylidae; genus Hyla; species Hyla sarda. The sequence goes on from NC_079198.1 coordinate 87,928,232, forward strand.
GTTTGCTGAGGCCCTTTGAGGAAGCCACATTTTTTGTTAGTCGCTCGAATTACGCCATGAACGACGTAATTCCACTCCTACATTTACTCCCAAAAATGACTGAAAACATGGCTGGTCACGGCAATGGAGATGTTGCGCCTACATCAGAAGGCTTCATGAGTCCTGTGGGGGATGAACTGGAGGAGGATGATGAGGGGCAGAGCGGAGCACAGTTTACGGTGGACGAGATGGCCGGTGTTTCTGGTCATTGGACAGGAGAGGAGGAGCAGGAGCAGCCAGAAGAGCTGGAGGGTTATTACAAGGGAGGCGAGACAGAGGACCCAGACACACCGTGGCAGTATGCAGTGGAGATGGAGGCAGGTAGTCCCAGCGAGTCCCTGTCACAAATGGCACGATGCATGCTGAGTTGCTTGCGTAGTGACCCCCGAATTGTCAAAATTCATCAGTGCGATGACTTCTGGATCTCCACCTTATTAGAACCTCGTTACCGGCCCAGAATTGGGGCCTTTTTTACACCCACTGAGAGGGAGGACAAACTGACCTACTTCAGGGAGCGTCTACGTAGTCGGTTGGACGATGCCTATCGACCACATGGTCCATCCACTCGCAGGTCTGACTCGGGGGGCCCTCTGCGCTCACCTTCCACTGCCACGGCTGCTGGGGAGGGGAGGGGTGGCAGAAGCAGTACCGGCTCAATCAGCAGCAGCCTGAGTCTACAGTCACTTATGAGTAGCTTCCTTCAGACGCATAGTGAAGCTACTCATCAGCAGCAGGTGGACATGGAGCAGGACCTGAACCAGCAGGTGGTGGCTTACCTCGACATGACCCTGCCAACAACCGTTGAAGATCCGCTGGACTTCTGGGCAGCCAAACTCGATTAATGGCCGCAACTAGCGGAGTTTGCCCTGGAAAAGCTGTCCTGCCCGGCCAGTAGTGTGCCATCAGAGCGGGGCCAGGGCCATAGTCACCCCAAGGCGAACTCGTCTGTCCACTAAAAATGTGGAGAGACTGATGTTTGTCAAGATGAATCAGGGATGGATCAGCCAGAATTTCCAGCCACCAATGACAGTTGGGTCTGAGTAGATTGACCATGCTCCTACAACAAAATTTTCTCTATTGTGGTTGGTTATGAAACCCTCTGGGGCAGACCTGGGGATTGTACGGCCCGCTTGACACATACAGCCCTTTGATTGGCTCTGACCAGCCCGCGCTGATTGGGGGACAACTATGCTGCCTAATCTGGGGGACAAGTATGCTCCTAATCTGGGGGACATCTATGCTGCCTACTCTGGGGGACAAGTATGCTCATAATCTGGGGGACATCTATGCTGCCTAATCTGGGTGACATCTATGCTGCCTAATCTGCGGGACAACTATGATCCTAATCTGGGGGACATCTATGCTCCTAATCTGGGGGACATCTATGCTGCCTAATCTGGGTGACAACTATGCTCCTAATCTGGGGGACATCTATGCTGCCTAATCTGGGTGACATCTATGCTGCCTAATCTGGGGGACAACTATGCTCCTAACCTGGGTGACATCTATGCTGCCTAATCTGGGGGACAACTATGGTCCTAATCTGGGGGACATCAATGCTGCCTAATCTGGGGGACAACTATGCTCCTAATATGGGGAAAACTGAAGCTTCTGGCCTTGGGCCTAAAATTTTTTGAAGTTTAGCAGTAGCTAAATACATGCTTAATGCAAATGTCAACATTGATCTTTAAATGTAAGGGGTTATGAAACCCTCTTGGGTACTGCGAATGACTGCTCCAGACTCATTCTGTGTCTTTCACAAACTACATGCCTCCCTGGTGCCTCAGGCCTCGGGCCTATAATTTTTTGAAGTTTAGCAGTAGCTAACTACATGCTTAACCCCTTAAGGACACAGGCCGTATCCATACGCCCCCGTTTCCAAGACCTTAAGGACACAGGGCGTATGGATACGCCTTGCGCACTTCTGGCCCCTGAAATCGTTCAGCAGGCATCACGGCATATCGCCCAGGGGGGTCATTATGTCCCCCCATGTCGGCGATGGCCGCAGATCGCTGGACAATTCAGTCCAGCGATCTTCGGCGGATTCCGGGTCAATCGGGTCTCCAGTGACCCAGTGACCTGGAATTACTGGCTGATCGGGGCCGTCTCTGATGGCCCCGAACAGCCATAGCCAGCAGGGGTGAGGTGGCACTGGTGCCACCTCACGATCGCCCTGATTCGTCGTCCGGCCGACCAATCAGGGTGCCTGCTGCGGGTGTAACTCCCGCAACCCGCTCCGCCCCTCTTCCGGTGGACGTGAGCGGGTGGGGGAAGAAGACCCCGGGAGCTGGGGACCCCGATCCCCGGCGTCCCTGTTGGGATCAGGGCACCTGGAGCGACGGCGGCGGCGATGGACTGACCTGCGCGGCGGCGATCTGCAGTTGGAGGTGAGTGACAGCCTCCTGCTGTTGCTTAGCAACAGCTCCCAGCATGCAAAAAGGGCATGCTGGGAGCTGTAGTTATGCAACAGCAGGAGGCAGACCACCACAACTCCCAGCATTCCCTTATGGGCATGCTGGGACTTATAGTTTTGCAACAGCTGGAGGCACATTTTTTCTATGGAAAAGTGTACCTTCAACTGTTGTATAACTACAACTCCCAGCTTGCACAATCAGCTAAAGTGCATGCTGGGAGTTGTAGTGGTGCATCTGCTGGTTGCATAACAACATGCCCGTTGGCTGTCGGTGACTGCTGAGAGTTGTAGTTTTGCAACAGCTGGAGGTATTTCACCCCCCCCCCCCCCCAATGTGAATGTACAGGATACACTCACATGGGCGGAGGTTTACAGTAAGTATCCGGCTGCAAGTTTGAGCTGCGGCAAATTTTCTGCCGCAGCTCAAATGGCCAGCGAGAAACTACTGTGAACCCCCGCCCGTGTGACTGTACCCTAAAAACATTACACTACACTAACACAAAATATAATAAAAAGTAAAAAACACTACATATACACATACCCCTACACAGCCCCCCTCCCCAATAAAAATGAAAAACGTATGGTACGCCACTGTTTCCAAAACGGAGCCTCCAGCTGTTGCAAAACAGCTACTCCCAGTATTGCCAGATAGCCACTGATTGTCCAGACATGCTGGGAGTTTTGGAACAGCTGGAGGCACCCTGTTTGGGAATCACTGGCGTAGAATACCCCTATGTCCACCCCTATGCAAATCCCTAATTTAGGCCTCAAATGCACATGGCGCTCTCACTTTGGAGCCCTGTCGTATTTCAAGGCAACAGTTTAGGGTCACATATGGGGTATCACCGTACTCGGGAGAAATTGTGTTACAAATTTTGGGGAGTATTTTCTGCTATTACCCTTTTTAAAAATGTTACATTTTTGGGAAACCAAGCATTTTAGGTAAAACATTTTTTTTTTTTTACATATGCAAAAGTCGTGAACCACCTGTGGGGTATTAAGGTTCACGTTACCCCTTGTTACCTTCCCCGAGGGGTCTAGTTTCCAAAATGGTATGCCATGTGGTTTTTGTTTCTGCTGTTCTGGCACCATAAGGGCTTCCTAAATGCGGCATGCCCCAGAGCAAAATTTGCTTTAAAAAAAAAAAAAAAATGTGACTCCTTCTCTTCTGAGACCTGTAGTGCGCCAGCAGAGCACTTTTCACCCCCATATGGGGTGTTTTCTGAATCGGGATAAATTGGGCTTCAAATTTTGGGGGGTATTTTCTGCTTTAACCCTTTGTAAAAATGTAAATTTTTTGGGAAACCAAGCCTTTTAGGTAAATATATATATATATTTTTTACATATGCAGAAGTTGTGAAACCCCTGTGGGGTATTAAGGTTCACTTTACCCCTTGTTACGTTCCCCAAGGGGTCTAGTTTCCAAAATAGTATGCCATGTTTTTTTTTTTTTTTTTTGCTGTCCTGGCACCATAGGGGCTTCCTAAATGCGGCATGCCCCCAGAGCAAAATTTCCTTAAAAAAATGCCAAATTTGACTCCTTCTCTCCTGAGACCTGTAGTGCGCCAGCAGAGCACTTTTCACCCCCAACTATTTCAGAAAATGTTCTCTCCAAAATCCCCTTGTCGCTCCTTCCCTTCTGAGCCCTCTACTGCGCCCGCCGAACACTTTACATAGACATATGAGGTATGTGCTTACTCGAGAGAAATTGGGTTACAAATACAAGTAAAATTTTCTCCTTTTACCCCTTGCAAAAATTTAAAAATTGGGTCTACAAGAACATGCGAGTGTACAAAATGAAGATTTGGAATTTTCTCCTTCACTTTGCTGCTATTCCTATGAAACACCTAAACACTGACTGAATGTCATTTTGAATACTTTGAGGGGTGCAGTTTTTATAATGGGGTCATTTATGGGTATTTCTAATATGAAGACCCTTCAAATCCACTTCAAAACTGAACTGGTCCCTGAAAAATATCGAATTTGAAAATTTTGTGAAAAATTGGAAAATTGCTGCTGAAATTTGAAGCCCTCTGGTGTCTTCCAAAAGTAAAAACACGTCAATTTTTTGATGCAAACATAAAGTAGACATATTGTATATGTGAACCAAAAAGAAATTTAATTTGAATATCCATTTTCCTTTCAAGCAGAGAGCTCCAAAATTAGAAAAATGCGAAATTTTCCATTTTTTCATCAAATTTTGGGATTTTTCACCAAGAAAGGATGCAAGTTGCCACAAAATTTTACCACTATGTTAAAGTAGAATATGTCACGAAAAAACTATCTCGGAATCAGAATGATAAGTAAAAGCATTCCAGAGTTATTCATATTTAAAGTGACAGTGGTCAGATGTTCAAAAAATGCTCTGGTCCTTAAGGTGAAAAAGGGCTCGGTCCTTAAGGGGTTAATGCAAATGTAACCATTGATCTTTAAATGTAAGGGGTTATGAAAACCTCTTGGGTACTGCAAATGCATGCTCCAGATTCATTCTGTGTCTTTCAGGAACCACTAGCCTCCCTGGTGCCTCTGGCCTTGGGCCTTAAATTTTTGGATATTTAGCAGTAGCTAAATACATGCTTAATGCAAATTTCAACATTGATCGTTAAATTCTCGGCGCTCTGCCAGGGCCTTCTCCTACCCCGCCAGGGCTGATCTGAGGACCTCACTAACCAACTCACTAACTAATCCAATCGCTTATAGCGACGGGCGGTGTGTACAAAGGACAGGGACTTAATAAACGCCAGCTTATGACCCTCACTTACTGGTAATTCCTCGTTTTAAGATTAAATAATTGCAATCACAGATCCCTATCACCAACTAGTTTCAGCGGGCAACACGCACCTGTCCTTGAAAGATAGAGAGACGCTAATCCGTTCAGTGGAGCGCTAGTGCGGCCCAGGACATCTGAGACCATAACACACCTGTTATTGCTCGATCTCACAATTGATCGGCAAGGTAAGGGGGTGTTAAAGCCTCTTGGGTACTGCTGAGGCCTACTCCTGACTGAAGCATAAGGGTAAAACTATGCAGGCTTGGGTGTGGTAAGTAAGCGTATGGGAGACTTGAATGGACAGTCATGGGATCAATACTAAGGAGAAGGTTTTTTTTTTACAGTGAATGAATGTTTAATGATAATTGACATTTATATGATAATGAATAATTAATGGGATGTAAGAATAAGTATGTTGATTGGCATTTGTAAGTTTGTTAATCTATATATATATAAAACTCAACGTGTGTGTTTGTATGTATGTGTGTATGTTCCAGCATCACGTCCAATCGGCTAAAGATATTGACATGAAACTTGGCACACGTTACTTATATGTCAACAACAAACATAAGATAGGTGATTTAACCCTTACTCACCCCCATTTGCCAGGAGCAGGGTTTATGTTTAAAGTCCCATATAAGTCTATGGGGAAATATATGTTACTGCATAACTTCCAAATGGCTGGAGATATTTCGATAATACTTGGTCACATGTTACTTATATATCCACTTAAAATATAGGATAGTTAATTTAACCCTTAACTACCCCCATTTGTGAGGGTCAGGGTTTTTGTTTAAAGTCCCATGCAAATCAATGGGAAATGCATGTTCCCACATAACTTCCGTACGGCTGGAGATATTTCAATAACTGGTACACATATTACGGGTCGGGATATGAGGACGGGATGGGAGGACAGGATAGGAGGATCGGGATAGGAGGTCGGGATAGGAGGACTGGATAGGAGGACTGGATAGGAGGTCTGGATAGGAGGTCGAGATAGGAGGTCGAGATAGGAGGTCGGGATAGGAGGTCAGGATAGGAGGACGGGATAGGAGGTCGGGATAGGAGGTCGGGATAGGAGGTCGGGATAGGAGGAAGGGATAGGAGGGCGGGATAGGAGGACGGGATAGGAGGACGGGATAGGAGGACGGGAAAGGAGGACGGGATGGAAGGACGGGATGGGAGGATGGGTCGGGAGGACGGGATAGGAGGTCGGGATAGGAGGAAGGGATAGGAGGGCGGGATAGGAGGACGGGATAGGAGGACGGGAAAGGAGGACGGGATGGAAGGACGGGATGGGAGGATGGGATGGGAGGACGGGATAGGAGGACGGGATAGGAGGACGGGATAGGAGGACGGGAAAGGAGGACAGAAAAGGAGGACGGAAAAGGAGGACGGGAAAGGAGGTCGAGATAGGAGGACGGGAAAGGAGGACGAGAAAGGAGGTCGAGATATGAGGACAGGAAAGAAGGTCTGGATAGGAGGTCGGGATAAGAGGTCGGGATATGATGACGGGATAGGAGGTCGGGAAAGGAGGACGGGAAAGGAGGACAGGAAAGGAGGACAGGATAGGATGACGGGATGGGAGGACAGGATGGGAGGATGGGATGGGAGGACGGGATAAGAGGACGGGATAGGAGGACGGGAAAGGAGGTCAAGATATGAGGACAGGAAAGGAGGTCTGGATAGGAGGTCGGGATAAGAGGTCGGGATAGGAGGTCGGGATATGATGACCGGATAGGAGGTAGGGAAAGGAGGATGGGAAAGGAGGACAGGAAAGGAGGACAGGATAGGATGACGGGATGGGAGGACGGGATGGGAGGATGGGATGGGAGGATGGGAGGATGGGATAGGAGGACGGGAAAGGAGGACAGAAAAGGAGGACAGAAAAGGAGGACGGGAAAGGAGGTCGAGATGGGAGGACGGGAAAGGGGGACGGGAAAGGAGGTCGAGATATGAGGACAGGAAAGGAGGTCTGGAAAGGAGGTCAGGATAGGAGGTATGGATATGATGACGGGATAGGAGGTCGGGATATGACAACAATATATGAGGACTGGATATGAAGTCAAAAGCTTCCTCCTTTGTTTATTTTCCTCCCCAACAAGGATTAGGAAGGAAAAACCGGGCAACGCCGGGTACTCAGCTAGTTGATAGATAAATAGAACATCAATTAAAACTTAAGAATTAAGAAATGAATAGAGCTACTATGTCCTCTCTCATATGGGAGACTTACACCATACAAGAGAGGACCGCAATCGTGCTGTACCTGCACCTGCACTGCTACCTGAACTGAAGGCTAGGCTAATGTTAGAAACATCCTTTTAGATCCACAACTTTGGATTCACTTTGGAAAAATATATCTTAATAATGTGTTTTATTTTTAAACGTATTCCTGTTTTTGTTTAATGATATCCTTGGCACCGTGTAAACTGTATACTGCATATGTGTATTGTGTCTTGTACCCGGTAACTGCGTTTAAGTTTCGCGGGCTTGTTTGGCATAAATTAGTGGCTTCTCACATCTTCCACAGCATTGAATCTGACGAAGAGGGGGTCCCACCCCTCGAAACGCGTTATCTGTGATCTTCCTAAATAAAATCCAGCTATTATTCTTAATCCTGACCGTGTCTGGCTACTTCAATACCGCCACGATCTCAGCGAAGTTAACCCACAGGAGTGAGCGATATAACACATCACTTTAACTACGTGAACCGGAGCCCCGGTGATCTTCACCACTTGCATCTTTCAGACGTCCAGGAATCCCAGGACGCCGCGGTGTGGGCTGCACCCCCTGATCCAACGACTCCCATTGAAATGGGATACAAGTGCTATATGGTGTTGTGCTCAATGCACAACACCAGAAGATGAGCAAGTTTCTTCACCTCTGTTCTATTTTTCATTTGAACTACATTAACAGCACATTGTTGCGCTTTCCTTTTGTGTTTCTATTTTTTTCACATATCGAGTATCCTGATTAAGATTAGGGGTATACACATTTAGAATTGTGAACTTGTGGCCACAATAGATAAGAACAGGATTATGTAGTGGGTCTCTTAATCATAGGTGATGGATAAAACTTGATGAGTGAGAGACATGTTAGATACACCTCAAAACCTACAGTGTGGGCTATTGTCAGAAAACCAGGTAGTGTAGTGATTATGTTTAAGATTGGACTCTTGGTCTACATTAAAATGGGTCACTTGGAAGCAGACCAAATATATTTTTTACTTGAGAAAATGACAATGCACCTGAGCATGCCATTTTAAGGTCTTTGACATTGAAGGTAGCTATCATGAATGTCAGCAATGAAGGAAGAATGAGAAATTGTTGCTGAAAAAGGAAAAGTTTATAAGTAGTGTTAAAAGGGACCCAGTGGTGCAGAGGAGGGTGGGGGAGTAGAAAGACATACAGGAACACACAAAGAAAACACAGAGACAAAGAACACACAATGAAAATGTAAACAAAGCTAAGTAATGGAACAAAATAAGGAAATCTAACTAGGGACCTGGAAAGAATTAATTCCCTCAAAGTTTTCTACGTACTTAGGGGGTAGAGTAAGCTAGGTGGTAACATCAAGAGTGCTCCTGAAACTGTCAGGAAGCCGAATAAATGGACAAAGGGCAAACTGGTGCATTAAACTAGTCCAATATATGGACATGTGGTGTCCCGGTACCGGATTGCAACCGTTACCTTGTGGTGAGGTCCCCAAAGTCAGAGTCCCTAGGTACCGGTGTGGTCCTCATCAATAGTTAGCCCCTTGTCACCCCTTTAATAGTTAAAATTATTCAAATTCAATGTGTAAATATGTAAATAAAGTGTACTTACCTTGCTGTAGTGTCGCAGGACCTGCGGGTCACGTGATGCGTTCCAAAAGTCTATGGTTTTCTGGTTCAAGGACCTTTGGAGGAAGTCAGGTGATCGCCCACCATGCATTGTAACTGTGAGTGACAGCTGACATGGACCAATCCAAAATGGCCCTGTCCATATAAGGGAGCGGCGGCCATTACTCGCTCTCTTTCCTCGTGGGCTGCTGATAGAGGAGGATCTGTGCAGCTGTCATCAGCAATGACTAGGCCCAAGCCTTGCGGCAATGGCCATCTTTCTAAAACTGTGAGTTATCTCAATCCCTGTTAACTCAGCAAGATCACCGGACCTAAATAGACCCCTAAATCTGGACGGATCTCTGCACCAATCCTAATTCTAATAATCTTTGGATAAGTCAATGGTCCTCGGCATCTGTCAATCACTGCTATATAGAGACTGTATTGCTAAGACTGTTGCTGTTAGTTGGATGTACCGCAAGTACTTTAGTAAAGTTTATGCAAGTTCAAGTTCATCTCTATTGTGGACCTTCATTCATTTAAGCACTCACCTATCGTTTCTGGGAAGGGTGGCGATAGGCCGAAGATTTACCTCAGCATATTGACCCTCACCCTGGCGTCATGAGTGACAAGGGTTAAATTAACCCCTCATATACCGAAGCAACACCCCAACTACACTACACCCCAAGGCAGTTACCACAGACATATGAAGAACAACAAGTCTTTTAAGGTAATAAGGAGGAGAGAGAACATGAAGAAAGGAACTGCAGAAGAAGAAGAAAGAAGAAAAAGAAGAGAAGAAATAAAACCTCTATAAACCCATATATTGTCTGTCTAGACAGAGGAGGCAAGACATCTAAATCACACAGGAAAAGCATTCAGGTGGTTGGTAACCAGGTCCCAGGCACATCTTTAGCCAGAAGTGTCAATGTCTTGTCTTTGGCTACAGTTCGACAGGGGCCTCAGTGGAAAGGGCTTCTATGCTTCAAGATAGAGATGAGCGAACGTCTGAAAAATTCGATTTGGTCGATTCGACAAATTTTCCATAAAAATGTGGTTCAGTTCAAAGTTATTTGAGGCAAATCACTATTAAAAATGGGTATTTCTGGCCTACAGAGAGGCTCAATGGCCCACATTTATCATTGTCTTTAGACTGTTTTTTGTGTCTAAAAAAGGGGCAAAAAACGCGCAAGCAGGGTTTTTTGCGCCTTTTTTTGCCACTTTTTGTTTACACATTTCTGCTGATTTTGAGTTGCAATCCACTGATTTTGAGTTGCACTCCACTGATTTTGGCAATAGACATGATATGTAAGAGATTTATCATTGCACCTTTTTGTAAAAAGGTCAGATACCACCTGTTCCAGCCCCTGCCTCTTAGCGCCCCACTGACTGTGAAAGTGCGCATGTTTCATGTAATCAGTTATGGTACATTATTATCGTTCCAAGCTTTTTCATTGGATTCTTGTGATAAGTCCACAGGTAATATGATGTCGACGACTATAGGGCCTCAGTCTTGAAAAGATTACAAGATTTTTTTAATTTACATTTAAGAATTATATTAGATTTCCAAGTTTAATGTCTTGGCGTTTACTTTAAACTAATACTGTATGACCACAAAACCCAATCTAACAAGGAGTCACATGGCGGCACAATGACAGAGCCTAGAGGTGGCAGCAGCATGGGGAGACCATTATCTGGCAGAATGACACAGCCTGGAATTGTCGTCAGCAAGAGAAGACCATATAGTGGCTGATTGACAAAGCCTGGAGTTGGCGGCATCATGAGGAGACCATAGGGCCTCACAAACCCTAAGATTAAAAGATGAATTTTCAAATTTAAATTGAAGATTTATGGTAGCTAGTGCTACCATAATTTTTTTTTTAGGTAATGTCCCATTCCAAGATGCATGAGTAAACCATATAGTGGCTGAATGACACAGACTGGAGGTGGTGGAAGCATGAGGAGACCATATAGTGGCTGAATGGCATAGCCTGGAGTTTGCAGCAGCAAGAGGAGACCATACAGTGGCTGAATGAAACAACCTGGAGGTGGCGGAAGCATGAAGAGACCATATAGTGGCTGAATGACACAGCCTGGAGTTTGTGGCAGCATGAGGAGACCATATAGTGGCTGAATGACACTGCGTGCAGGTGGTGGCAGCATGAGGAGACATCATGGCTTGACAATCGCTAAGATTAAAAGATTAATTTTCAAATTTATATTGAGCTAGTGCTACCATAAAATGTAGGTAATGTCTCAGGTCAAGCAGCATGAGTAAACCATATAATGGCTGAATGATACAGACTGGAGGTTGCGGAAGCATGAGGAGACAGTATAGTGGTTGAATGACACAGGGTGGAGGTGGTGGCAGCAAGAGGAGACCATATAATGGCTGAATGAAACAGCGTGGAAGTGGCAGAAGGAAAAGGAGCTCATATAGTGGCTTAATGGCACAGCCTGGAGATGGCAGAAGCATGAGGAGAGCATATAGTGGCTTAATGACACAGCCTGGAGTTTGCGGCAGCATGAGGAGACCATAGAGTGGCTGAATGACAGCCTAAAGGTGGCGGTAGCATAAGGAGACCATATAGTAGCTGAATGGCACAGCATGGAGTTGGTAGCAGCATAAGTAGAATATATAGTGGCTGAATGACACAGTGTGGAGGTGGTGGCAGCATGAGGAGACCATGTAGTGGCTGAATGGCACAGACTGGAGGTGGCAGAAGCATGAGGAGACCAAATAATGGCTGAATAGCACAGCCTGGAGTTGGCGGCAGAATGAAGAGAACATACAGTGGCTCAATGGCAAAGCCTGGAGTTGGCGGCAGCAGGAGGACAACATATAGTGGCTGACAGACACAGCGTGGAGGTGGTGGCAGCATGAGGAGACTATATAGTGGCTAAATAACACATCCTGGAGGTGGAGGCAGTATTAGGAGAACATATGGTGGCAGAATGAGAAAGCCTGGATGTGGCAGCAGCAGCATCAGTCCTGAAAATGACCCGGTGACAGAGTGGTGCAGTGGGTGGCAATACCAGTACTCGGTGAAGAAGGTGGATTACAAAAGGTCTGATGTGGAGGAATATCTGCAACTGGGGAGCAGCACCTTAAATCTTTTTGTCACTATCCATATTTGTGAAGTGTTGGTGTGGCACCATGGTAAATCTGCTCTGATGCATCAGGCATTGGTGGGTGGAAATCCTGGCTTATCAATGCCTGATTCATCTTCACAAAGGTCAGTCTCTCCAAATTTTTTGAGGACAGACGAGTTCTCCTTGAGGAGACTATGCCCCTGCAGCACTAAACACCTGCTCCCATGGCACACTACTGGCAAGGAAGGACAGCTTTTCCAGGACAAACTCTGCTGGTTGTGGTCACAAATCAAATTTAGCTGCCCAGAAGTCCAGCGGATCTTCAAGTGTGTTGGTATGGGCATGTCAAGGTATGCCACCACCTGCTGGTTCAGATATTGTTCCAGGTCTACCTGCTGCTGATGAGTTGCTTCACTACGATGGTGAAGAAAGGTACTCATCAATGACTGTAGATTCAGGCTGCTGCTGATGGAGCCGGTACTGCTCCTGCCACCCCACCCCTCCCCAGCATCCATGGCAGTGGAAGGTAAACACAGAGGGCCCCCGAGTCAGACCTGGGAGAGGATGGACGATGTCAACTGACTACGTAGGATGTCTCTGTAGTAGGTCAGTTTGTCCTCCCTCTCAGGCCCCCATTTTGTGGAAGTAAGGGTCCAATAAGGTGGAGAGCCAGAAGTCATCCCACTGCCGAATGGTGACAATTCAGCAGTCACTACACAAGCAAGTGAGCATGCATCGTGCAATGTGTGCAAGTGACTCGGAGGGACTCCCTGCCTCCTTCTCCATTCCATACTGCCATGGTGTGTCTGGGTCCTCTGTCTCGCCTTCCTAAAAACCCTCTAGCTCCTCTGGCTGTTCCTGCTCCTCCTCTCCTGACAGAAAACACCCATTTTGCGAAACCTATACTGTGGTCCTCTGTGCCTCTACCCCTCCTCCTCCACCTCCTCCAGTTCAGCCCCCACAGGGCTCATGTGACCATGAGATGTAGGCGCAACATCTCCATTGCCCTGACCAGCCATCTTTTCCAACACGTATTGTAAGGAATGAAGCAGTGGAATAATGTTGGCTTCCTTAAAGGGCCTGAGCTAACGCCAGGTGTCACGTATGAGCTGCCACTGGTTGACATTGAAGTTACACAGGGGAGCACCCCTATCCACTTGAATCATCAAGAAATCGGTGATGGCTTTTCCCTGTTTGTATAGTCGGTCCAACATATGGAAGGTGGAATTCCAACATGTGGCAACATCGCAAATCAGACTATGTTGTGGGATACCATTCTGAAGTAGCAGCTCAAGGAGGGTGTGCTTTGTGGTGTACGAGTGTCGGAACTGCATGCAAAGTTTCCTTCCCATTGTTAGGATGTCTTGCAAATGGGGGGAACACTTCAGGAACCACTTGAAAACCAGATTAAACACGTGTGCCATGCAGGGCACATGGCTCAGCCTTCCTTGACACAGCGCAGACAAGATGTTCTTCCCACTGTCAGTCACCATGGTTACCATTTCCAGTTTTTGTGGAGTAAGCCATGCTCCGATTCATTTATGAATGACTTTTAGTAGTTTCTCCCCTGTGTGACTCCGTTCGCCAAGGCAAACCATGTGAAGAACAGCTTGACACCGCCGTGTCCAAAACACATGGTTTGCTGAAGGGGCACTGAGAATTGTCTGTGCAGTGGAGGCTGAGGGCATGGTGGAGGATGAGGATACAGAGTCGCACACTGTCACAGGACCTGAGAGCATGGAGGAGCAAGCATTGTGACCTGTCCAAGTTGGTGTTATGGCTGTGCAGGTACCACATTCACCCAGTGGGCCGTACAGGAAATGTGTTGTCCATGACTATAGTTACAGCTCCAGACGTCGGTGCTGCTACACACCAACAGGTTCAAGGACTAGTCTACCTTCTGCTCCACAAAATTGTGCAGGGCTGGTACTGCCTTCTTTGCAAAGAAATGAGGTCTTTGGACTCTCCACCTTGGCTCAGCACAAGCCATCAGTTCTCTGAAAGGTGCGGAGTCCACCACTTAAAAAGGGAGGGACTGAAGTACCAGCAACTTGGACAGGAGTACGTTCAGATTATGTGCCGTGGGATGAGTGGGTGCATACTGTTGCCTCTTGGACATGGCTTCGTCAATGGATTGATGGCAGAATGGCTGACTACAAGTAGGAGGAGCATGAGCATCTGGACCGACAAAAAGAGGGTATGACACACAGCTCCCTTCGGCTGAGGTGGTGGAGCCTTGGCTGGCTGAAAGAGGGAGCAGTTTGCCACTGTGTGATGCAGCAGGCTTGACTACCACATATGGTGGAGCAGCATATGTTGATACAGGGCCGTGGTGCCAACATTGGGACCCTGGCCACGTTTCATCTCCTGCCAACACATCTTACATGTGTAGCTGATTTTCCCAACAGTTCGCACTAATTGACTGCTACTGCCACCGTCTCCTGGAACCCCTGTTCAACTACCTCCCGGGAAGGTAGGCTGACGAAAAGCGGGTGGTCTCCCCGGGCACGTTTGGGTCCAAAATTTCCACTTCTGCCACTAAGCTAACTGCAAGCCATGCTAACACCTTGCTGCCTCACGGGCAACCTGCCACCCTCTTCTCCTGATGATGATGAAGCCCCTTCTGCACCAGACTCCCAAGTGCAATCAACTTCATCATTATCAACACGTGTCTGCATGTCACTGATGTCCTCCTCAGGTTCCCCAACAGTGTCTGCTTCAGGACCCTGAACGCTGGCAACACCACCTGCCACGTCACTCTCCTCATCACTACTTGGCCGCCTAGCGGAGGAAGCGGCGGAAGTCTCCTCCACTTCTTGGCTGAGCGGTAGCTGCTGACTGTCCTCTATTAGATCATCCTCACTGAATAGCGGAACTGTACCCACAGCATAATATACTTCTGTAGGGGAGGGAACAGCATAAGACAGAGGCAATGGGAGGACAGGGACTGTTCCCATGCCATGCCAACTGAGTGTTGTGTCTGAGGAACCCACTGACTGTTGACTGGAGGTATCAGATGTCATTTGTGATGAAGTGGATGACCGTGTTAACCTATCGATGAAGGCAGATGGGTTGCTGGTTGAGACACGACCACTAGCTGATACCGGGAGATTAGGACTCTCGCTGTGACTCCTGCTGCCACTCGCCCCTAGTCTGCTGCGACCTCTGCCTGCGCCTGATGAATTTAGACCTCTGCCAATCCTCTGTGCATGTCCTGGCACTTCTCAGCCTGACATACTTAATGCATATATGAGGGGAGTACAATAAGCTTCACTACTCTTAAAACAGTATTTGTCTAGAACAGCAGCAGGTGTGTACTTTTGGCTGGCCTTTCACAGTATCTAGACCCTTAAGACTTTAGCAGTAGAGATGTTGCAAATTGTTCGCCGGCGAACAGTTCCTGCCGAACTTAGCATGTTTGCGTTCGCATCGCCGGGTGAACATATGTGACGTTCGATTCACCCCCTATACTTTAACATTGCGGTAAACTTTGACCCTGTGAGTCAGCAGAAACATTACAGCCAATCAGCAGCAGTCCCTCCCTTCCAGACCCTCCTACCTCCTGCAAGGACGCCATTTTACCTTCATTCGGCATGCTGCAGGCTTAGAAAGTGGAGGGACAGAGAAGCTGCTCCTGCTGTAATAGGGAAAGCAATAGCTAGGTTGCTGCTAGTCAGTGTAATTCAGGGTCCACTTTACTCCTAAAACACTATTCTAACATCTGCTTTAAGGACAGCACCCAAAAAAGCCCTTTTTAGGGCTCAACTATCAGTGTGTGTGTCTTGCAACAGCTGGAGGCACCCTAGTTGGGAGGGAACTGCTGGTTAAAAGGTGTACTCCAGTGCAAAACTTAAGTTCCTTCAAGCAACTAACTACAGTATTAAAAGGGCTATAAGTTCAGTCCGTGTGTCTTGCAACAGCTGGAGGCAATCCAACACATAATCAACATCAATTAGAATAAAAAATAGCTTTTAATTGAGATGTACTAAAATTAATATATAAACACAGTACGCATATAGAGCACAAAACATAAAGAGGGTAGAGGTAACAGGTGAAACCCTAATAAATTCCCTACCTAAATAAATTCCTAACAACTAAGTGAAGGACAAGGGTTAGGGAAATAATTACAATATGTACAATTGGTACAAAAATATATAAAAATATATCAACCTCTCTGACCAACGCGTTTCTCTCCCAGGTTGAGGGGAGTTCATCAGGGATGAGAGGATAATATTCACAATTCACTTAGTGCACAACAAATGCAAAATCATATACAAAAGATGCAAAAACCAATAATGACAATAAGTAAATGATAATACATAGGTCCGGGTCCGTCAGTAATAAGTACCGGTCATATATGTGAGTCTGTTAGTGTCTGGTCAAATATATACACATACATTATCATAGCAGTATTACTATGCAATGTTAGTAAAATAATAATAAATTGACTCCAGTGAGAGAGGATGATGTTCTGTTCAAGATACATGCAGATACACTGTGAACAGAAAAAAGTGGTAACAAGTCTGTCAGTATTGGAGTGGCGCTACATTAAAGGGGTCTTTTATTTATAGAGTATGATACCAACAAAAGACTTACCCCCCATGTAGGATGATGGTATTCAATTAAGACCACCAACAGCACACTCTGTTCCTGATATTAAAGCAGATCTCAATTTAACAGACTCCTATGAAATAAATATAATATAATTATATCATATCATTTATATAATTTACAACTCTATTGTATACTTTATGTATACTTATGCCACCTCTGTTTGATTATCCATTCAGGTCTGGGCTATCTATTATCTATTTCGTCTTTTGAACCTTTTGGACTACCTCTATCTAGTGGTTATCCATCCATACCTGCCCTATGGGGTTTTTGGTCCCAATTGTGACTATTAGTACTTGACCTACCCTGTGGAAGTACATCAGTGCCTGACCACACTAATACCATTACATCCTATACCTAACTGGCATTACCTTTAGGTGAGCGAATTGACAATAACCTTTTTTTCTTTTTTTGATATAACTTTTTACCATATATTTGGTTCTCTTTGAATACCAGAGGGGTTTAGTGAATTATATTATATTTATTTCATAGGAGTCTGTTAAATTGAGATCTGCTTTAATATCAGGAACAGAGTGTGCTGTTGGTGGTCTTAATTGAATACCATCATCCTACATGGGGGGTAAGTCTTTTGTTGGTATCATACTCTATAAATAAAAGACCCCTTTAATGTAGCGCCACTCCAATACTGACAGACTTGTTACCACTTTTTTCTGTTCACAGTGTATCTGCATGTATCTTGAACAGAACATCATCCTCTCTCACTGGAGTCAATTTATTATTATTTTACTAACATTGCATAGTAATACTGCTATGATAATGTATGTGTATATATTTGACCAGACACTAACAGACTCACATATATGACCGGTACTTATTACTGACGGACCCGGACCTATGTATTATCATTTACTTATTGTCATTATTGGTTTTTGCATCTTTTGTATATGATTTTGCATTTGTTGTGCACTAAGTGAATTGTGAATATTATCCTCTCATCCCTGATGAACTCCCCTCAACCTGGGAGAGAAACGCGTTGGTCAGAGAGGTTGATATATTTTTATATATTTTTGTACCAATTGTACATATTGTAATTATTTCCCTAACCCTTGTCCTTCACTTAGTTGTTAGGAATTTATTTAGGTAGGGAATTTATTAGGGTTTCACCTGTTACCTCTACCCTCTTTATGTTTTGTGCTCTATATGCGTACTGTGTTTATATATTAATTTTAGTACATCTCAATTAAAAGCTATTTTTTATTCTAATTGATGTTGATTATGTGTTGGATTCTGAAATTGTGACATCAAGGATTATAAAATTATTTACTATGGTGTACTGGATCACCAGAAATATCTTTCCATTCCAGAAGTAGTGATAAGTTATAAATTTTGTATAGGTCAGAGATACCTTGCACATAATATTTACCAACATATTATTGTTTGATCCAAGTGACATGGCGAGTAATTTTCTAGTATCCTTGAATACTGACAGTTGGTTACAAGAGGCGAGAGATGTTTTTTCAGAAAAGGAGCTGGTGCAAGTGAATAAGGCTATTCCAACAATTAATACTGTGTTTAAGGATCTATATTTTACCTACAAGGAACAAGTAAAATCATTCTGGGAGGTACAGTCCCTTGAAAATTATATTTCAAATAATATCGTACCCAAGGGTTTACGTATCACACTTATACCAGCTGCAAGAACGAGAAACCCGCAACTAATGAGTAGGTGGGAAAAGGAGGCAACCAACTCATCTATCCGGTTCATGAAACTACTTCTAGAGGAGGAAAAAGTTACGTTAGAGAACACTACAAAAAAACTTCAAGAACTAATTAGGGTAGCAAATACACTTAGAAGCGAAACGGAGTTCAACAAAAAAGAAAGTGAATTACAAAACAACATAGAGAAACTGAAATATTTCATTAAAGAACGCAAACATAAGCAATTTAAAAAAGATCTGTTTGAATTCAAGGAGAACAAAGCATATACATTCATTGATCAACAAAATAGTAGAGTGTCGGAAACAGATCTTTCGTCCTCTGAAGCAGAACAATCTGACTCTAGTCACACCAGGAACCAGTGGAACAGGTCCCCATATAAAACTAGGCACGCTGGAAAATGGGTGAACAAATATCGAGAAAAAGGAAAAAATCAGAATCCCAAAAGGAACTGGATAAAAAATATACCGACCCAGACAAATCCGGGAGTCGGCTCAAATACTGGACCAATTTCAAATGGAGTTTCTCAATCTCAATCAGCCTCATCCTCCTCTACTCATTTTTTGGAGAAAGGAATACAGGACCAAGTCCAACGATCCTAAATCCTGATAAACAAATTATTAATCTGTCAACCTACAGCTTAACTAATGATGAAATTACAGTTTTGAAAAAGGGGCTATCTTTCGTTCCAACATGCAAACCCATTGCATTTGATTGGATAAAAGATATACATCTGTTTGGCCGTAAACTAAAATGGAGAAAATTCTTCAAAATAAAGGATTCACGTACTTGCGCAAATCTCGGAATCGATATCTCAGATCTTGAAGGGACACTTGCGCTAAACTCACTGTTAGAAGACAATGAACGAGACCCAAGCGAAGGACCTTTTTCGAACTGCAAGTTAAAAAGCACTAGATTCCCCCCTATAGGTGAGAAAGACTCCATCGATACCTTTATTGAGGTAGTGTGTTCGGAAATTGAAAAAACATTATCGAATTTCCATATCCCTAAGTATAATTTAACATATCATGAATATCAAGCTCTAAAAAACCTTTGTCAAAACAACACAATAGTAATAAAACCTTCTGACAAAGGAGGTAATCTAGTTCTTTTGGATCATGAAAAATATGTCGATATGTGCCTCCAAATCTTACAGGATGTAACCACCTATAGAATTTTGGATTCAAATCCATCACAGAAATATTGGAAAGAGTTGCAAATTATTCTGAACGAAGCCAAAACCAATAAATTAATTGATGAAAAGGAGTTTTTCTTTCTGTTACCACAACAACCTCGATTAGCTACCTTCTATGGACTACCCAAAGTCCACAAAGGCATTTCGCCTCTTAAATGTAGGCCCATTGTGTCAGGTATTGGGAATTTAACCCAAAACATAAGCACCTATTTGGATGAAATTTTACGCCCTTTTGTCTTGGCATTACCATCGTACCTGCGTGACACCACAGACCTCCTACTAAAGTTAGAAGACGTCTGTATTGAAGAAAGTTTTTGGTTGTGTTCAATTGATGTAGAAGCGCTCTACAGCTCGATATTACATACGGCTGGTATTCAAGCAATAAAGTACTATCTTAGCAGTAGGAGCATACAACTGAACCCCCATAACAACTTTATCATTACTTTACTGCAATTTATTCTTACACATAATGTCTTCACTTTCAAGTCCAAAATATACCACCAGCTCAGGGGCACAGCAATGGGGAGCCCTGTGGCCCCCACATATGCTAATTTGCTCCTGGGCTGGTGGGAGGAGACTATTGTGTTCAATGACCATCTCCATCCCCAGTATTTAGACTACATCATCTATTGGGGACGCTATATAGATGACATTGCAATCATCTGGTCAGGTCCCCGTAATTCTTTTGAGGAATTTATAAGGTCACTGAACATCAACAATCTAGGTCTGAAATTTACATATGAAATTAATAAAGAATCTTTAACATTCCTAGATGTAGTATTGGAACGAGGTACTTTAGGGAAAATCGATACCAAGATTTATAGAAAACCAACTGCGGGTAACAATCTTTTACGTTGGGAGAGCCATCATCCCTATGCCCTGAAGAAAGGCATTCCCAAGGGCCAGTACCTTAGGGCTAAAAGAAATTGCTCTACGGATGAAACCTTTAAAACAGAAGCAAAAGATATGCGAGGTAGATTCAAAGAAAGAGGTTACCCTGACAAAATTCAGCGAGAAGCCTACAATTACGCCAAGGAAAAAAACAGAAGACATCTTCTAAAACCAAGGGACCCTGAGAACTTGGAACAAGACTGTCCTCGCATCATTGCTACCTATGATGCAGCAGCAAAAGATCTATCAGACATCATTTCGAATTTTTGGCCAATACTTAAATCTGACCCCATAATTGGATCAATAATAGAAGAAAAGGCGGTTATTACATACAGGAGAGCCAAGAATATAGGCGATATGCTCGTACACAGTCACTATGTACCACCAAAACAACCAGGGACCTGGTTAGACACTAAACTAGTTGGCACATATAAATGTGGTACTTGTAAGGCCTGCAAGTTCATAAATGTCTCAAAAAAATTCAAGAGATATGTGGACAATTATGAATTCACAAATAGAGATTATGCTAATTGCAAGACATGTAATGTCATCTATTTGGCCACATGTCCATGCTTAAAAGGATATGTTGGCAAAACTTTCAGAGAATTGAGAAGACGCATTTTGGAACATGTGGGAGATATAAAAAATAAAAGGGACAAAACACTCGCAAACCACATGCTCCGTTATCATGCAGATTCACCACTGAACATCTCTTTCCAAATGATTGAGGTCCATAAACCAGATTTGAGAGGTGGTGCTTTGGACAAACTTCTATTACAGAAGGAAGCTAGATGGACTTATAGACTTTGCACCACTGCTCCTACAGGTTTAAATGAATCTCTATCTTTTGCTTCTTTTATATAAGTTTATGGTACCAAACTTGAATTAAGCTGTCAACATTACTGTTCGTATATTATGGCCATGTCACTTTAATTATGTTATTACCATTTAAATTTATAGGTCTGGCAAGTCAGTTTTTCTAAGTACCAAGTACTTTTGTATTTTAAAAAAATGTACAATAGTTTTTCTTCTATCATGAATTTATGTCCACTATTATTCAATAGCCACCTAAATTAGTACCACATCTTTTGGTACACTAGGGTGGGATATTGACCCATGTACCATCAGAGTTCACCTATGCCCCTTCCTCTTTCCCTTTTTGAATGGCATTTGCTATCTGTGCCCGCAGGTGGAACGCATGTATGCGCTCCACTTGAATTTTCGCTTGCGCCTATCAGCGAGTGGAGCGCATATTGCGTTCCACTTGTATATCCACTTCCGGCATTTCGTAGGGGTTTTTACTACCTCCCCTGCCGGAAGTTAGGTATCGGAGGTGACACGCGAGTGGAGCGCTTATCGCGTTCCACCCTTATTCACCTATAAAGTTCCCAACCGGAAGCGTTTACCCGGGTGGAACGCATTTTGCGTTCCAATTACCGGAAGTAATCGCATATCCAATATCCGGTGCGGGTAGTATAAAACACCGATGTCTGTCATTATGCAGACACCGGCGTCCAACGTGGTCCAGGCTTTTCATCCACAAATACCAGGTTAGTACTACTCAGGGACCGTCCCTCACTTACAACTCTATTGTATACTTTATGTATACTTATGCCACCTCTGTTTGATTATCCATTCAGGTCTGGGCTATCTATTATCTATTTCGTCTTTTGAACCTTTTGGACTACCTCTATCTAGTGGTTATCCATCCATACCTGCCCTATGGGGTTTTTGGTCCCAATTGTGACTATTAGTACTTGACCTACCCTGTGGAAGTACATCAGTGCCTGACCACACTAATACCATTACATCCTATACCTAACTGGCATTACCTTTAGGTGAGCGAATTGACAATAACCTTTTTTTCTTTTTTTGATATAACTTTTTACCATATATTTGGTTCTCTTTGAATACCAGAGGGGTTTAGTGAATTATATTATATTTATTTCATAGGAGTCTGTTAAATTGAGATCTGCTTTAATATCAGGAACAGAGTGTGCTGTTGGTGGTCTTAATTGAATACCATCATCCTACATGGGGGTAAGTCTTTTGTTGGTATCATACTCTATAAATAAAAGACCCCTTTAATGTAGCGCCACTCCAATACTGACAGACTTGTTACCACTTTTTTCTGTTCACAGTGTATCTGCATGTATCTTGAACAGAACATCATCCTCTCTCACTGGAGTCAATTTATTATTATTTTACTAACATTGCATAGTAATACTGCTATGATAATGTATGTGTATATATTTGACCAGACACTAACAGACTCACATATATGACCGGTACTTATTACTGACGGACCCGGACCTATGTATTATCATTTACTTATTGTCATCATTGGTTTTTGCATCTTTTGTATATGATTTTGCATTTGTTGTGCACTAAGTGAATTGTGAATATTATCCTCTTATCCCTGATGAACTCCCCTCAACCTGGGAGAGAAACGCGTTGGTCAGAGAGGTTGATATATTTTTATATATTTTTGTACCAATTGTACATATTGTAATTATTTCCCTAACCCTTGTCCTTCACTTAGTTGTTAGGAATTTATTTAGGTAGGGAATTTATTAGGGTTTCACCTGTTACCTCTACCCTCTTTATGTTTTGTGCTCTATATGCGTACTGTGTTTATATATTAATTTTAGTACATCTCAATTAAAAGCTATTTTTTATTCTAATTGATGTTGATTATGTGCTGGATTCTGAAATTGTGACATCAAGGATTATAAAATTATTTACTATGGTGTACTGGATCACCAGAAATATCTTTCCATTCCAGAAGTAGTGATAAACAGCTGGAGGCACCCTGGTTGGGAGGGAACCACTGGTTAAAAGGGGTACTCTGGTGTAAAACTTAATTTCCTTCAAGCAACTAACTACAGTATTAAAAGGGCTATAAGTTCAGCCTGTGTGTCTTGCAACTGCTGGAGGCACCCTGGTTGGGGACCTCTGCTTAAAAGGGGAACTCCACTGGCAACCTTTTTTGCTCATTGTCACACTAGTGCAAGTCACATTTGGTGTGTCAATTGTTCAAATAAAATAAAAAAATAAATTTTTTGGCTGTGAAATAAAACCAGTGCTGCCTAAAGGGGGGCTCTAACTATGTGCTGCCTAATATGGGGGAATCTATGTGCTGCCTAATATGGGGGAATCTATGTGCTGCCTAAAGGGGGGCTCTATGTGCTACCTAAAGGGGGGCTCTAACTATGTGCTGCCTAACATGGGGGAATCTATGTGCTATCTAAAGGGGGGATCCAACTATGTGATGTCTAAAGGGGGGATCTAACTATGTGCTGCCTAAAGGGGGCTCTATGTGCTGCCTAAAGGGAGGCTCTACCTATGTGCTGCCTAAAGGGGGGCTCTAACTATGTGCTGCCTAATATGGGGGAATCTATGTGCTGCCTAAAGGGGGGATCTAACTATGTGATGTCTAAAGGGGGGCTCTATGTGCTGCCTAAAGGGGGCTAAAGCACGTTATTCCAAAGAATTTAGGAATAATAGGTGATTTATGCCCTTTATGGATTAAAACCAGACTCTGCATCAACTATGTAATTTTTCATGGGGGTTTTGCATGGATCCCCCTCCAGCACGCCACAGTCCAGGTATTAGTCCCCTTGAACCAACTTTTAAATCACTATTGTGGCCAGAAAGAGTCCCTGTGGGTTTTAAAATTCGCCTGCCCATTGAAGTAAATGGCAGTTCACCCGGTTCGACATCACTATTTATCAGGAACAAAATGGTTCAACACTTAGATGTACGTATGTGGTATGCACTTGTGAGGGCAGAAAAATGCAATACAGTACACTTAAAACTGCTCTTTGTCCTACAGAACGCTGACTTGACCAGGATGTAAATCACTGCCGGAAAAAGCTTTTCTGGGTAACACACAGCGCTGTCTATTCCTATCTATCTCTCTGTAGTGTAAGGATGAAGTGACTGGCCGCAATATGGCTGCCGATTATATAGGGCTGTGACATCACAGGGGTGACTGGCTGCTGATAGGCGGCATCCTGCATGTGATTCAGGGTCATCCCGCGTACCCTTGTTCTGCCCTTCCCAGGATTCCTTGCCCTATGTCCTCTTATGCGGATCTGCCATTTTAGATGCCCTGGAGCCTGGACCGCACTAAATGGAGTTTAAT
Source organism: Hyla sarda (assembly GCF_029499605.1). NCBI lineage: Eukaryota > Metazoa > Chordata > Amphibia > Anura > Hylidae > Hyla > Hyla sarda. The sequence goes on from NC_079198.1 coordinate 87,952,888, forward strand.
GAAGCAATTTGCGCGATAGAATCATGGCAATATTATTTTTAATTAAGAATGGAATTTTTTATGGAATTTTTAACAAATTCAGATTCTTCATATTCGATTTGCTCATCTCTACTTCTATACCTTGGCAGATCTTTGAGACTGGCATCATGGGGGTAGGAAGAGATGACAGAGTCAGCCAATCAGAAAGGGAAACATCTTAAAAATTTCAGATCATGGGGGAAGATAAGGAGGTCATCTGGTGAACTTAAGGTGTATGTCCGACCATCCTTTTGTACTAAAAGGCAGAAGGGAAATAATGAATATGCTTTTCTCAAAAGAATGTAAGTAAAGGATTGACGGCTTCTTGGTGAGCAAAAGAATATTCAGAGAGGCCAGACTGAGAACCATAGGTTAACTTCTAACAACATCTTGCATTCCTAAGAATATCTTCTTTAAGCAAATAGAAATAGATATGACAGATGTCATTATGAAGGTGGGCATAATGCCCTGTAAGCTCTGTCCATTTCAATATGTGCAACAGGAGGGTGGTCTAAGAGGTCATTAAATATAGCAGGAAAAACCTCTCACAGTTCATAGTTTCCAGGTACAACAGATTCTCTGATACACACAGAGGAGAAAGCTATATAGAACCTCTGTCTCCACAGTCCCAGCATCCAGAGGAAGCAGGGGACCAAAAGAGATGACTGGCAGCCTGTAGGGCACCACAAGAGCCCTGAGCTGCAGTTCAGAAGCCGGAGCAGACAATTCTAATAAGAAGGAGGAGACGGGCCATAATAATAGCAGGCGAGCATGTTGCTCTGTTATGGCACCGTCCTCCATAGCAGGCAGCATGGCCTCAGTCCTGGGGTGCTGAGACTGCATAAAATAAGGCTTTTAGTCCATAAAAAGAGAGAAGGATCTCATATGGGACTTTCCTTCCAATTTCTTAGAAATCTTCCCCATATGGTAGCACCAGGAGGAATGAAAAAGATGGCAGCAGGCAGTAGCTCTGGAGTAGTGTATTCACACCACTATGGCACGACACACCCCTTCGGGTAACTGTATTTTAGCACTTGTAGATGCTTTGATATAGTTATATTCATCTTCGATGTGGATTCAGAAATACCTGCTGTTGATATACATTTTCCCTGTAAGATTTAACAGCTACTGACTGCTCACAGTGGTCACTTGTTACTATCACAGCATTATTATGCTAAATGCATTCTTCTACATACAATAGATTTTATACTATCATGGATTATCCACAATACACCCTCTGTACTGTATGGAACTGTATTCAACCATTTATATATAGCTTTTATATCCATAACTCGTAAAACTTAGAAAAAAAGGTAAAATAAATATTGTATCATTTGTTAATTGTAGCAAACACAAATGTAACCCAGCACATCTCATTTCTTCTGAGCAGGCAATAATTCCCTGCTGGGTTTTACATTGAGCAGGGCTGTTTCTGCCTTGAATTTAACCAGTTTTCTTTGTTTACCGTAGCCTCAAGAGTAATCTGGTCTCCTCTTGTGATTGTATATACAATTGGACATCCCCCTTTACTGATTTTATCCACGGGGCTATACTGTACAGCTACTGAAGGCTGAGAGAGGGCATTGGCTTATAACCTGTGATCTGCTGCTGATGAAGCACAGCAGCAGCAGCAGCAGAGGCAGTAGCTATCTACAGTTTAGTATCACTAAGACTATTACATTTACAGGTTGCTCCTTCAGCATATCATATTTATAAACAAGAACAGGAAGTTTACAACCAACGGAAAATGAAAATTAGAAGTGCAAAAGCATCAGCTCAAAGATACACATGGGGATTGTTGTAATGCAAATGTAAGGAATATAATGGACAAATACTGTTTGCAAAGGTAGGAGTGGATATGCTAAGGAAGGGAAAGCTCAGTTGTATGCATTCATTATTTTAAGCAATTAATTGCATGTTTTTATCCAAATATATTATCAAGAGAACATTAAGAGTAACTAAATGGTAAGTAGAACGATGTGATTAGAAAGGAATGGAAAGGGTGGACAGCAAAAAATACAGGAATGATGTAAAAGGAGGGACTACACAAGGAAATGAATGAGATAAGTGGGGTTTCTAGGATGGGAGATGAACTCCTCCTCCACACCTGAGAGCTCAAGGGAGCTGTCCAGACCTTAGTGCTGAATTTCTATTTCTCTTCTTGTAGCATAAGAGATCCCACCTTATCCAGTGCTGAGTGCTCAGAGGAGCTGTCCACGTCTCAGTGCTGAATGTCTTTTTCCTTGCTGGTAGCATAAGCTATCCCATCTCAACGAATCACTGAAGTGCTTCTTCTCTTCTGATCACTGCGTTTCCTATGCTGCTTCTTTGGAAAATATAAGGCTCTACCTTCAATGTGAAGAAAACATGCCCTTAAGAAATCTCTAAGAGTGATAGATGATTTCTTCAAAACTGTTGGATATCCGTGAGTAAAACCCCTGGTTGATTCTGGGGATCTGTTGACTTAAGGTCTAGATTGACAAAGTCATAACTCCTAGCTTCTGAAATAAAACATTTGAAGGTTTCTGAAAGTTTCTTCGCCCTAATATATTAGGAGAGGCAGTAAGTGTTAGCTCTTGGTGTCCAAGTCCAAATCTGAGGAATCATCCTTCTGAATCGGTGACAAAGTTTCAAGGTTCAGAGCTGACTTAATATTAATATCCCTGTATCCTGACCATTCACAGCTATAAGGACTAACTTAATGGCCCTCCTCATAGACTCTTTATAGACCTCTCTTCTGCGTGTGTTTCATCTCATTGATGATGGAAACTCCCTAGAACTACAAGAACCAGAAAGTGTGGATCTAGCAGTCACTACTTTGTGATGCATCATTCTTGAGTCTTATGGCTTGAAGGTAAGATAATGTTTGTTATAATAATGACTTCGATAGGCAGATATGCATGGAACCTTTTCTAGTAAATAGCACTTAGACTATAATAGCTCATTCTTGCCGGGGCTTTTTAATGCATATAACATCTTTCCTGGGTTCAGAGAATGTACACATTATGAAAGAACATGTTGGAATCTGATGGTGTATACATTATTTACACATACCATGTGGTCAATACATGATTTTGGTGTGTTTGATTGACCCGTAAATATTTGCAGTGTCGATAACCTACCTTAATGCCTTGCCTAATCTTTTTAAAGGCAACTACCAGTCTAATCCTTTAACTATGTTTACACCAGGCTGAGTGGGAAATGTGCGTTCTTTCTTTATTGACAAGGCTTATTAAGCATTGCAATTATTCTTAATGCTTCTTGGACAAAGGTCTTTAACACATGTCCACGTCAATAAATTAATGAATCGGAGCACGCGCCTTATCCCCAGTGGGAACAGTATGCTGCAGGCATGAAGGAGTTAAATAGCAGACCATAAAAAATGCATTCTGCAAGGTTGTGTCGGGGATAGTTTAGCTTCCCCCCCATGCACCATGCAGACCTTTAATAAGAAGCAATAGTTAACTCTTCAGCTCCTAGAAGGCTCTAATAAAAGCAATGCGCTCATGTTACCAACACAAGAGGCTACTGTGATAAAGTCATGTTGTTGTTGTTGTTGTTGTCCTGTTACTAGGTAATTGGTCTATTAGAATTAAATAGGGAATGACATTGATGGATGGTTGTGGGAAATAAAAGGCTACCTTATGTAGGTCAATGGTGTTATTACCTGACAGGAGGGGGGTCAGAGGCTGCCAGTAGGAGAGCTTTGAAATATAAAAGTATACAGGAACAATTGCAATAATATCAAGTGTGGTATATTCATGGCAATTCATAGCTATTACTTGTCCCTGAATTGGTGGCTACTAGGCTTCTTGGAAGTAGTCACTACCACTGGGCAGTTATCCTTAATACTATAATAGTATCCTATAATACTCATTTTACTGTGAGAGCGCATGAACTGCCTGGCATTGAAAAGTTACAGTGAAATGGAAAGCTGTTTACTGCATGGACTTACTGTATAATCTAGTGTTTCCGAATCAGTGTGCCTCCAGCTGTTGCAAAACTACAACTGCCAACATGCTTTCGGCTCTCCGGGCATGCTGGAAGTTGTAGTTTTGCAACAGCTGGAGGCACACTGATTGGAAAACACTGGTCTTATCATACAATGCAAGTTCTATTACATTACAAACATTGAGTCTTTGCTGTAAAAAATGTTTTTTTCTTTTTTTATGTGTATGGTTATTTATTATTTTTTACAACACTGAGCGCCAATGATCAGTGTTCCAAAACTACAAACCCTAGCATGCCTGGACAGCCTTTGGTCTTTGTCAGTCCAGGCATGCTGGATGTTGTTGTTTTGCAACAGCTGGAGGCACGCTGTTTGGAAAAACTGTTTTCAACTCTAGAAATATGAGAATTTCTGTAAAGAAGTCAGTGTTTGTTTAGATGGGTTGTCATTTTGCACAATTGTTGTCGGAAGGAAATCCCAGATGTTCTGCTTCCCTGCTGTTCTGCTTTTAGAACTCTCAATGAGATGCAAGTGCTTCACTTTTCTACAAGACCACCAAATAACTGATGAAGTATTACACTTTCTGAGTTACCCAGACAGCCCCTTAAACATTGTGTGATACCAGACAAAAAAATTTCTTCTTTTGTTATTAGTATATAATAATAATAATAATAATAAATGATAATAAATAAAAGTTGTACATATTTTCATTGTATTAAAGGAGTACTCAAGTGCAGTAACATTTATCCTCTATCTAAAGGGTAGGGAATAAGTTTGAGATGGGGTGGATCCTAAGCTGGGACACAGCCAGCCCCCACCTCCTGCACCACACCCTGGAAGTCCCCAGGAAGGGGGCATGTCGACCGATGTTCGGGTATCTCTGCCTTTCCCATAGAGATAAATGGAGAGGGCATGTCCCCTTTCTGGGGACTTCCAGAATGCTGTTCCCGGGATTGGGGGGGGTCCCAGTGGTCGGACCATCCGCAATCTGAAACTCATCCCCATCCTTTGGATAGGGGATAAGTTTTACTTCCCTGGAGTACTCCTTTAACCTTTTTTTTTCATCAATAGAGATCTACTGTCATGACAGATGTGATTCAACCCCCTGGAGAACTTAAAATTTCATCAGAAATCAGGACCTCCTTGATGTTTTATGAAAATACTCTCCTTGTGATAAGACTTGTTATTATAAGAATACATTAGGAGTTCATTATCATTAGGAGATCAGCATGGGGCTGAGTGATTAGAATCCCTGCCTTGCAGCTTTGGGGTCCTAAGTTTGGCAGTCTTTATTCAGAGCTGGTAATATGTTTACACTATGAACAGCAGACAGCAGAAAATACAATTATGCAAAGCCCTGATAATATTTTAGTGTAGGTTCACTAAGAAAACAACAACACTTTTGTGTTGCATTACACTATACTCATATGATAAAGAAACCTTATCTATCTGCCTTACAAAATACATTCCCAATACAAATACTTTAAAGGAGTACTCTGGGTTAGGTGGGTTGTGTCTGAAGGGGGGTTCCAACTGTTAGGACCACCGGCAATGTCTTGTACAGCACCCCAGCTTTCTGCATGGAAAAAGCCATGTTGACCACAGTACACAGCCAATGTCCCCCCACAATGCATTTCTAGGGGAAAGCCGGAGCGCTGTACTCGGGTATCTCAGGCTATCCCATAGAGATGCATCGCTTTGTGTGGTGGTCGACACGCCTCCATTCATTCAGTGTTGAATATGAGATTTCAGGGGATCCCAGTGATCGGACCTCCCATAATCAGACCCTTATCCCCTATCCTTAGAATAGGCATAAATGTACCCAACCCGGAGTACTCCTTTAATTGTTTAGTTTTCCTGCTTGTAAATATTGCTCCTCACTAACAATACAAGTGAGAACATATACCTCATATTAACAATTATGTTTTATTGTTTCTTTCACACTGAATAGTATTAGAAAATATTTAAGAAAGTCTCTTTGAAAATATAATTGGAAATCACAATGTCACTACAATGATATGTTTGTTTCTGTCACTTTGTACAAAGAGTGACAAACTGATATATGTCTCATCATTGCTGATCACTATATTGCCATGGAGGAAAAAAATCATACACTTTTAATTCAATATTTGAATGTATTATTATTATTTTTTTTATTATTATTATTATTATTATTAATTTTTTTTTGTTATATTATTGCCAATTATTATTATTTCCTCTATAGAAGTTTCTTTTCAAAAGGTATTTTTCATACACATGTATATATTTTGGTATGCTTTAACTAGTGAGTAAAAGGTATATAAGGTTGATGCTTCTACTACCCACCTACCCAAGGCAGGCTAAGCTTTAACTTGGGACAGTTTGCTACCCTAGGTTAATTTTAGTTACTATAGCAGAGGCAAAGTGGCTTGTTGGTGATGCCATTGTTCCGCTATTGTCCCTTTGTAGTTACCTTTATGCCTTTAAAGGGGTGCTCTGGTGGATAAAAAAGTGTTTTAAATCAACTGGTAACAAAAAGTTAAACAGATTTGTAAGTTACTTTTATTTAAAAATCTTAATTCTTCCAGTATTTATTAGCTGCTGTATACTACAGAGTAAGTTCTTTTCTTTTTTAATTTATTTTCTGTCTGACCACAGTGCTCTCTGCTGACACCTCTGTCCATGTCAGGAACTGTCCAGAGCAGGAGAAAATCCCCATAGAAAACATCTGCAGCTCTGGACAGTTCCTGACATGGACAGAGGTGTCAGCAGAGAGCACTGTGGTCAGACAGAAAATAAACTAAAAAAGAAAAGAACTTCCTGTGGAGCATACAGCAGCTGATAAGTACTGGAAGGATTAAGATTTTTAAATAGAAGTAATTTACAAATCTGTTTAACTTTCTGGCACCAGTTGAATAAAAAAAATATTTTCCACTGGAGTACCCCTTGAGTAACCTCTTGAGGATGAAGGGCGTACCTGTACGCCCTGTACCCGCTCCCTTTCTATAACGTGGGACCACAATGTTACCCCTTTAAGTGCCCCTGAATGATAAAGCCAGACTTGTCCATTACACTGCCAGATAGAGAAATGTGATTTGTCCCTCTACAGAACACGTTTCCACTGCTCCAGAATCCAGAGGTGGCATGCTTTACAAGCTCCACCCAACATTTGGCATTTTGCTTGATGGTGTAGAGCTGTCATTGAGTCAGCAGGACATTGGTGGCTTTTATGCACTATGCTTCTCAGCACTTGGCGATCTGCTGTAAAATGTTACATGATCTTCACTTTGTTGTTTAGAGTTTATTGTAGAAGATTAAGCAGGGAAGAACTTCATGATCTGGCTTCTTGTAGTAGTGGTGTCCTATTACATGAATTCGGTGAGCTCTTTAGAATAACCCATTCTTTTACAAATATTTGCAAAGGCAGACTGTTGGTAGGTGCTGGATTTTGATGTATACACTTGTGGCAATGGGACTGAATGAAACACCTGAATGCAATGATTAAAGGGGTACTCCGGTGGAAAACTTTTTTTTTTTTTTTAAATCAACTGGTGCAAGAAAGTTAAACAAATTTTTAAATCCCTTCTTTTAAAAAATCTTAATCCTTCCAGTACTTAATTTCCTCTGCAGTATTCAGCAGCTAATATTTTCTTTTCTTAACACAGAGCTCTCTGCTGAATCACGAGCACAGTGCTCTGCGCTGACATCTCTGTTCATTTTAAGAACTGTCCAGAGTAGGAGAAAATCCCCATAGCAAACATATGCTGCTCTGGACAGTTCCTAGAATGGACAGAGAATTCAGCAGAGAGCACTGTGCTCGTGGTGTCAGCAGAGAGCACTGGGTTCCAAAAAGAAAATAATTTTGTCTGTAGTATTCAGCAGCTAATAAGTACTGGAAGGATTAAGATTTTTTAATAGAAGACATTTACAAATCTGTTTACCTTTCTGGCACCAGTTGATAAAAAAAAAAAAAAAAAAAGTACTCTACCGGAGTACCCCTTTAAGAGCTGGGACAAATAATGGTTTATGCCAGTTCACATGTGTAAGGGTTTCCTCTTCATAAATCTTATTAAACTGTGTATTTTGGAACTGGTGTTATCTGCTTGTATTTTACTGATCATTGACAATCATTGTTTTGATGCATTCTATTTCCTGCATGTCTTTTGTTTTCTAACACAATAGAAATTGTTATATTTACCTTATGTCTAATCCCAGAAGCCGCTTTAAAGGGTTATTCCAGCCTTAGGCATCTTATCCCCTAGACACATACTATAGAGAGTGGTAATAACAGATATTAATAACTGTACACACTGTCAATATTGTTATTGTTTTTTTTTATTTTTTGGCAATGCATGTCTGTAGGAATAGGGCTTTACGAGATATACTGGGCCCACAGCGCTGTATCTGTTTACAATGGCAAAAGCAAATTGACTTATATGTGTTCTGCTCCTTGACCTGCCAGCTTCACTTTAGCTACCTACACTGCACTACCTTCTAATGACAGGTAGTTACGCTACCCAAATAAATATATACACTTGTCTATATACAACCCTTCTGGTATGTATTATATGCAAGACCCAAGATACCTTATCTATCTAAGCAAAAATAGTAACTTTTACATTAATCTCAGGACTGTGGACCTGGCCCTGCTAACTACTGTGTACACCTGGCTTTATTTGTCTAACTATCTATCAATTATCCATTATTTATCTAATAGAAGAATCACTGCAGCACTCACGAATAGTAAAGAACTAGTGTGCAGTTTTATTCTGTAGCTGGGGGCGGCAGAAACATTGCTGGCATGTGATGGAATCTCATATCTATCTATCCCATAAAGAGCAGCCAGTCCAAAAGAAATCTCTCAATAGAGGTCCAAAATCTATCTATTTATCTACAAATCCTCCATCTATCTATTCTCTTTCTACCTGTCTATGAATTTTACATCTATTTATCTATCTATAAACAGGAGAATACAGCAGCACACTGTTAGCACATAGATACAGATAAAACATGAAATGCTATACAGCTATAGTGCAAAAATTGAAAAAGTGAGGTACTTAGCTCACATTTTGGCGGCCAAATAGTTTGGACCATCCCACCTTTGGTGGGATGGTCCAAACTATTTGGCCGCAAAATTGTGAGCTAAGTACCTCACTTTTTCATTTTTTCATTTTTTGCACTATAGCTGTATAGCATTTCATGTTTTATCTGTATCTTTGTGCTAACAGTGTGCTGCTGTATTCCCCTGTTTATGTATATTCAGCCTAGCAGCGTGCACCTGTATGCCAGGTCCATGCAGTAGTTCTGGTATCAGTAGTGATGGCCAACTTATTCCTGTTTATATATCTATCTATCTATCTATCTATCTACCTGTCATATGAGCGGTCATGCAGCTCATGTTTTATTAAAGACTTTTGCAGTGGAAATATACTTGTGAAAGATCTTGAATTTGACACCCTAATGTGTATATGCAAAGGATTTACCAATCATGTTCTAAAATAAGATGTATTGTAGAAGGTATAAACATCTAGGCATTGTATACTGTGAAAGCTTCTATGTTACATTATGCAGTAAATGTTCTAAATGTGTCAACTTTCTGCTTAAATAGATTTGTTATATCAAATACTCTTTAGATTAATTATTACCTGGACCGTGATTTGATATTTTTGTATCTATATTTATTTATTTTTTAAATATTTGCACTAAAATCAGTTTTTTTTCACAGCCATAAACTTCCAATCAATTCTAGAAATCCCTTGTAATTGAGGTCAACTCTGAATACCCAAGGATATGATAGAAACAGAATACTGAGGGGCTATCAATAACAAACAGAAAATTACATAGAAACCAGTAGGTGGCATCTTTGCCCTGTGTAGGAAACATGACTTATACAGTGTTTTAGATTTTACCAGACTATGTTTGACACGTCAAATATTTATCAGTGACCATTTTACTTATCTAGCTTAATTATTTTTTTTAAATAATGCAGGCAATATCTATTTTATAAATGTTTCTATTTTTAAAGCTGTTCATAAAGCCTATAATTCCACTAGTGCTGTAGGAGACAAGAGCAAAGACTAGAACATCCACCAGAACATGACAATTACACCAGGAAATAGTAATTTCAGTTACAATTGTAATTAAAGGGGTATTCCAGGATTCTTTTTTTATTTGTCTATGCTACATGGGCTGTAAAGTTAGTGTAGTTCATATTATAGTGTCTGTACTTGTGTTTGATGGTGGTCTCACAATTCTTATGTGATCTTTGCCACAACATTTATTTTTAGCAGCATAAAAAATGAGTGTCATCTCAGGTTTTTGAAGGTAGCAGTGCTGCCTGAGACATTACATCACTAGTCAGGTGATGACAGGGAGCCTGTCCTGCTTCACTGGGTGGAGTGACCGCTGGGTGGGAATGAGATCATCCTGCAATGAATTTTAGTTTTTTCAACAGCTGGAGGCACCCTGGTTAGAAAACACTTGTCTATTATTTATAGCACAACATGGAAGGCAGCTCACCTGTGCTTCAATGGCTGATGTGTGGGAGGGAGTAAAGTAACCTCACACTCACAAGCAAGGTATTATGGGACTATGACGTAGTTTGACAGAGGGATTTCCAACAGGAAATAGTCATTTCAAAAAAAAGATAGCCCTAATGTTATGGTAGATTCAGAACATAGCCATTTAAGACAAACACAGATCCTTTCTAAGCATGTCCACTGTCTGGCAGGTACATACTAAAATCACCTTATAGAAACATAGAATGTGTCCGCAGATAAAAACCATTCGGCCCATCTAGTCTGCCCAATAATCTGAATCCTATGAATAGTCCCTGGCCCTATCTTATATGAAGGAAAGCCTTATGCTTATCCCATGCATGTTTAAACTCCTTCACTGTATTTGCAGCGACCACTTCTGCAGGAAGGCTATTCCATGCATCCACTACTCTCTCAGTAAAGTAATACTTCCTGATATTACTTTTAAACCTTTGCTTCCTGATATTACTTTTAAACCTTATGATGGATAACCCCTTTCAGAGTCACCAGTGAAGTGTAATACGTTTTCTTGGCATAAACTTCAAAAAGTGGGGATAAAAATCTCTCATCAAATACTTCTAGAATTCTAAACCCTTTAATCATAAGGAACCCCTAAATAAACAATGTTTTTTGGAGACCCCTACTATAGTGCCTATTCAACTCTACATTTTTGTACTTGTGATAAGGAAATGACAGTCCATAGTCTGTGGAGGGGTGTAACTTTAATTGTTTTTTCGTGACATATTCTACTTTAACTTAGTGGTAAAATTTTATGGTAACTTGCATCCTTTCTTGGTGAAAAATCCCCAAATTTGATGAAAAAAATGAAAATTTTGCATTTTTCTAACTTTGAAGCTCTCAAAGTTTTTTTGGGTTAACATATACAATATGTCTACTTTATGTTTGCATCATAAAATTTATGAGTTTTTACTTTTGGAAGACACCAGAGAGCTTCAAAGTTCAGCAGCAATTTTGAAATTTTTCACAAAATTTTCAAACTCACTATTTTTCAAGGGCCAGTTCAGTTTTGAAGTGGATTTGAAGGGTCTTCATATTAGAAATACCCCATAAAAGACCCCATTATAAAAACTACACCCCCCAAAGTATTCAAAATGACATTCAGTAAGTGTATTAACCCTTTAGGTGTTTCACAGGAATAGCAGCAATGTGAAGGAGAAAATTCAAAATCTTCATTTTTTACACTCACATGTTCTTGTAGACCCAATTTTTAAATTTTTTCAAGGGGTAAAAAGGAGAAAATTTTTACTTGTATTTGAAACCAAATTTCTCTTGCGTAAGGACATACCTCATATGTCTATGTTAATTGTTCGGCGGGTGCAGTAGAGGGCTCAGAAGGGAAGGAGCGACAAATGGTTTTTGGGGGGCATGTCACCTTTAGGAAGCCCCTATGGTGCCAGGACAGCAAAAAAAAAAACACATGGCATGCCATTTTGGAAACTAGACCCCTCGGGGAATGTAACAAGGGGTAAAGTGAACCTTAATACCCCACAGGTGATTCACAACTTTTGCATATGTAAAAAAAAGAAAACATTTTTTTTACCTAAATTGCTTGGTTTCCCAAAAATTTTTAAATTTTTAAAAAGGGTAATAACATAAAATACCCCCCAAAATTTGAAGTCCAATTTCTCCCGATTCAGAAAACACCCCATATGGGGGTGAAAAGTGCTCTGCTGGCGCACTACAAGTCTCAGAAGAGAAGGAGTCACATTTGGCTTTTTGAAAGCAAATTTTGCTCTGGGGGCATGCCACATTTAGGAAGCCCCTATGGTGCCAGAACAGCAAAAAAAAAAAAACACATGGCATACCATTTTGGAAACTAGACCCCTCAGGGAACGTAACAAGGTGTAAAGTGAACCTTAATACCCCACAGGTGTTTCACGACTTTTGTATATGTAAAAAAAATATATATTTTTTTTACCTAAAATGCTTGTTTTCCCAAAAATTTGACATTTTTAAAAAGGTTAATAGCAGAAAATACCCCCCAAAATTTGTAACACAATTTCTCCCGAGTACGACGATACCCCATATGTGGCCCTAAACTGTTGCCTTGAAATACGACAGGGCTCCAAAGTGAGAGTGCCATGTGCATTTGAGGCCTAAATTAGGGATTGCATAGGGGTGGGCATAGGGGTATTCTATGCCAGTGATTCCCAAACAGGGTGCCTCCAGCTGTTGTAAAACTCCCAGCATGCCTGGACAGTCAGTGGCTATCTGGCAATACTGGTAGTAGTTGTTTTGCAACAGCTGGAGGCTCCGTTTTGGAAACAGTGGCACACTATTAAGGAGGGGGGCTGTCTAGGGGTATGTGTATGTGTAGTGTTTTTTACTTTTTATTTTATTTTTTGTTAGTGTAGTGTTTTTAGGGTACAGTCACACGGGCGGGGGTTCACAGTAGTTTCTCGCTGGCAGTTTGAGCTGCAGCAGAAAATTTGCCGCAGCTCAAACTTGCAGCCGGATACTTACTGTAAGCCTCTGCCCATGTGAGTGTACCCTGTACGTTCACATTGGGGGGGGGGGGACATCCAGCTGTTGCAAAACTACAACTCCAAGCATGTACGGTCTATCAGTGCATGCTGGGAGTTGTAGTTGTGCAACAGCTGGAGGCACACTGGTTGTGAAACACAGAGTTTGGTAACAAACTCAGTGTTTTGCAACCAGTGGGCCTTCAGCTGTTGCAAAAGCTACAACCCCCAGCATGTACGGACAGCGGAAGGGCATGCTGGGTCTCGTAGTTATGCAACAGCCGGAGGCATACTACTTTGGCTGGGGATGCTGGGGATTGTAGTTATGCAACAGCTGGAGACACACTGGTTTGCTACTTTACTCAGTGTGCCTTCAGCTGTTGCAAAACTACAACTCTCAGAAGTCACCGACAGCCAACGGGCATGCTGGGAGTTGTAGTTATGCAACCACCAGATGAACCACTACAACTCCCAGCATGCACTTTAGCTGATTGTGCAAGCTGGGAGTTGTAGTTATACAACAGCTGAAGGTACACTTTTCCATAGAAAAAATGTGCCTCCAGCTGTTGCAAAACTACAAGTCCCAGCATGCCCATAAAGGAATGCTGGGAGTTGTGGTGGTCTGTCTCCTGCTGTTGCATAACTACAGCTCCCAGCATGCCCTTTTTGCATGCTGGGAGCTGTTGCTAAGCAACAGCAGGAGGCTGTCACTCACCTCCTGCTGCTGCTCCACGCTGCTGCCGCCGTGCAGGTCAGTCCCGCCGCCGTCGCTCCAGGGGCCCCAATCCCAACAGGGACGCCGGGGATCGGGGTCCCCAGCACCCGGGGTCTTCTTCCCGCTCACGTCCTCCGGAAGAGGGGCGGAGCGGGTGCGGGAGTGACACCCGCACCAAGCGCCCTGATTCGTCGGCCGGGAAACCTGCCACCTCACCCCTGCTGGTCTCTGACGGCCCCGATCAGCCAGTAATTCCGGGTCACCGGGTTACTGGAGACACGATTGACCTGGAATCCGCCGCAGATCGCTGGACTGAATTGTCCAGCGATCTGCGGCCATCGCCGACATGGGGGGTCCTCATTTCAGCAGGCATCGGGCACCGGCTCCGCTCCAGATGGCTGCGGGGGGCCGGTAAAACACATGATATTCTCATACGTCATGTGTCCTTAAGGACATGGAGACGTATGAGAAATGAAGACGTATGAGAACGTCATGTGTCCTTAAGGGGTTAAAGCATTAGTGTAATTTGTAAAAACTCCTGAGACCCCTGTGACCATGAGTTTTACTACGCTGCTGTGACCGTGAGGCAGTGTACAACGCTGCTTAGCTGGCCACACCATCCAACTTATTTACTCTACTATAGTCTATGGAGTCCAGGCAGCGAGGCACACACTACCACTCAATTCACTGGGTTATAACTTGTGATCACAGTGGGTCTCAGGACTGAGTTGGGGAGTGAAGCATATGCTACCACTCAATTCACCGGGTTATAACTTGTGATCACAGTGGGTCTCAGGACTGAGTTGGGGAGTGAAGCATATGCTATCCTCATATGCTAGGATAGGTTTGTTATGGGGATTTTCTCCTACTCTGGACTGTTGCTAAAATGGACAGAGGTGTCAACAGAGAGCACTGTGGTCAGACAGAAAGGAAATTCAAAAAGGAACTTCCTGTGGAGCATACAGCATCTGATAAGTACTGGAGAAATTAAGATTTTTAAGTAGAAGTCATTTATAAACCTGTTTAACTTTCTAGCACCAGTTGATTAAAAAAATAAATAAATAAATAAATGTTTTCCAGTGGAGGACCTCTTTTACGTCCTACGCCGACTCCGCGATATGAATCAGGGTCGCGCTGCAACCCCGCATCACATCGCGTCGATCCCGGCGCTCATCAACGGCCGGGACCCGCGGCTAATACCACACATCGCCGATCGCGGCAATGTGCGGTATTAACCCTTTAGAAGCGGCGGTCAAAGCAGACCACCGCTTCTAAAGTGAAAGTGAAATTATCCCGGCTAGTCAGTCGGGCTGTTCGGGACCGCCGCCGCGGTGCCTCCTCCATGTCCGATCGATGAATGACTGCTCCGTGCCTGAGATCCAGGCAGGAGCAGTCAAGCGCCGATAACACTGATCACAGGCGTGTTAATACATGCCAGTGATCAGCATGAGAGATCAGTGTGTGCAGTGTTATAGGTCCCTATGGGACCTATAACATTGCAAAAAAAAAAAAAAAAGTAAAAAAAAAGTGTTAATAAAGGTCATTTAACCCCTTCCCCAATAAAAGTTTGAATCACCCCCCTTTTCCCATAAAAAAAATAAAACAGTGTAAATAAAAAAAAATAAACATATGTGGTATCACCGCATGCGTAAATGTCCAAACTATAAAAATATATCATTAATTAAACCGCACCGTCAATGGCGTACGCGCAAAAAAATTCAAAAGTCCAAAAAAAGCGTATTTTTGGTCCCTTTTTATACCATTAAAAAAAAAAAAGTGATCAAAAAGTCCGATCAAAACAAAAATCATACCGATAAAAACTTCAGATCACAGCGCAAAAAATTAGTCCTAATACCGTCCTGTACTGGGAAAAATAAAAAGTTATAGGGGTCAGAAGATGACATTTTTAAACGTATACATTTTCCTGCATGTAGTTACGATTTTTTCCAGAAGTACGACAAAATCAAACCTATATAAGTAGGGTATCATTTTAACCGTATGGACCTACAGAATAATGATAAGGTGGAATTTTTACCGAAATAGGCACTGCGTAGAAATGGAAGCCCCCAAAAGTTACAAAATGGCGTTTTTTCTTCGATTTTGTCGCACAATGATTTTTATTTCCATTTCGCCGTGAATTTTTGGGTAAAATGACTAATGTCACTGCAAAGTAGAATTGGTGATGCAAAAAATAAGCCATAATATGAATTTTTAGGTGTAAAATTGAAAGGGTTATGATTTTTAAAAGGTAAGGAGGAAAAAACAAAAGTGCAAAAACTGAAAAACCCTGAGTCCTTAAGGGGTTAAAGGGGTTTCCCATAAGGCAATATTAGTGCAATCAGGTGCATTCCAAATACATGTGTACAGGAGTACAAAGGTGCTGTTTTTTTTTTTGTTTTTTTTTTAAGGAATAGAAAAAAAATTATTCTGATCACTTCCTGGTTTTCTCTCTGAACTGTGACCCTGCAGTTGACATGCAACAGAGGACACACTTGTTTGCACATTGACTAATGAACAGTATGAGTTGAACTAAGCATGCTTTACTGTTTAAGTGTATGTCTTAAGACAGTCATGACCAAGGGCAACAGGGAAAAACACAGAAGGCACACGGGGGAGTACGAAGTACATATCTTTCAAACAGTACATCCGTATGTATTGAAAATATGTTTATTTTAACATAATGAATCGGTTTAGACATCTTTGTGGGGAAACCCCTTTAAAAGTCTATGCACACTTACAGTATCCTGCACATATTTGATGCACAGAATTTTAATCTGCAGATTTGAAGCTGCGTTCAGTCATTTTGTTTATAATGAACGCTGCAGCATAAAATCTTCAACTTCAAGTCTTGTGCATCAAATATGTGCAGGTATGGATAGAACATAATAGTAAAAAAATTGAGGATAATGAATGCAAAGCTATTTTAATCCTTAAAAAAGCTAATGTCAAATAAGTTTACACAGGCGTGTGCAGCCTATTGCATTAGGGTGTGCACCCTAAAGCACAAACTCATGCCATGCGTGTGTGTGTGTATATATACATATATATATATATATATATATATATATATATACACACACATGTACACACACACACACACACACACACACACAAATACACTCTTGTTAGCATGCACACATACTTAAACAGACCTGCACAATTTGCTCATGATCTCTATGTGAATTGCACTCAGTAAACCAGCCCAGGTCAGGTGCTCTGTGTGAACAATATGTAGTAACATGCAAGTTTAAAACAATAAATCAGAACAATCTGTGTTTGAATCTAAACTATCAGTAGGTAGCCAATTGCCCTTTTAACCCCTTAAGGACCAGGCCAATTTTCACTGTAGGACCAGAGCGTCTTTTGCACATCTGAACACTTTCACTTTAAGCATTAATAACTCTGGGATACTTTTACCTTTCATTCTGATTCCGAGATTGTTTTTTCGTGACATATTCTACTTTTTATTAGTGGTAACATTTTGTCAATACTTGCATCATTTCTTGGTGAAAAATTCAAAAATTTGAAGAAAAAATTGAAAATGTTGCATTTTTTTTACTTTGAAACTCTCTGCTTATAAGGAAAAGGGATATTCCAAATACATTATATATTGATTCACATATACAATATGTCTAATTTATGTTTGCATCATAAAGTTGACATGTTTTTACTTTTGGAAGACATCAGAGGGCTTCAAAGTTCAGCAGCAATTTTCCAATTTTTCACAAAATTTTCAAAATCAAAATTTTTCAGGTACCAGTTCTGTTTTGAAGTGGATTTGAAGGGCCTTCATATTAGAAATAACCCATAAATTACCACATTATAAAAACTGCACCCCTCAAAGTATTCAAAATGACATTCAAAAGGTTTGTTAACCCTTTAGGTGTTTCACAGGAATAGCAGCAAATTGAAGGAGAAAATTCTAAATCTTCATTTTTTACACAGGCATGTTCTTGTAGATCCAGTTTTTGAATTTTTACAAAGGGGTAAAAACAAAGAAATCTTTCCAAAATGTGTAACCCAATTTCTCTCGAGTAAGGAAATACCTCATATGTGTATGTCAAGTGCTCTGTGGGTGCACTAGAGGGCTCAGAAGGGAAGGAGCGACAGTGGGATTTTGGAGAGTGAGTTTTTCTGAAATGGTTTTTGGGGGGCATGTCGCACTTAAGAAGCCCCTATGGTGCCAGAACAGCAAAAAAAAAAAACACATGGCATACTATTTTGGAAACCAGACCCCTCAAGGAACATAACAAGGGGTACAGTGAGCCTTAACACCCCACAGGTGTTTGACGACTTTTCGTTAAAATTTGGTACATTTAAAAAAAAAAAAAAATATTTCACTAAAATGCTAGTTTTCCCCCAAATTGAAAATGTTTGCAAGTGGTAATAGAAGAAAATGCCCCCCCAAAATTTGTAACCCCATCTCTTCTGAGTATGGAAACACCCCATATGTGGACGTCAAGTGCACTGTGGGCGCACTACAATGCTCAGAAGAGAAGGAGTCACATTTGGCTTTTGCAAAGCAAATTTTGCTGAAATGGTTTTATGGGGTATTCGTATTTAGGAAGCCCCTATGGTGCCAGGACAGCAAATAAAAACCCCACATGGCATACTATTTTGGAAACTACACCCCTCAAGGAACGTAACAAGTGGTATAGTGAGCCTTAACACCTCACAGGTGTTTCACGACTTTTTGTTAAAGTTGGATGTGTAAATGAAAAAAAAAAAAGTTTCACTAAAATGCAGTTTTTTCACCAAATTTTACATTTTTACAAGGGTTAATAGGAGAAAATTACCCCCAAATTTGTAACCCCATTTCTTCTGAGTATGGACATACCCCATGTGTGGATGTCAAGTGCTCTGCTGGCGAAATACAAGGCTTAGAAGAGGAGGAGCGCCATTGGGCTTTTGAAGAGTGAATTAGTTTGGAATGAGAATCAGGGGCCATGTGCGTTTACAAAGCCCCCGTGGTGCCAGGACAGTGGACTCCCCCACATGTGAACCCATTTTGGAAACTAAACCCCTCACAGAATTTAATAAGGGGTGCAGAGAGCATTTACACCCCACTGGCATTTGACAGATCTTTGGAACAGTGGGCTGTGCAAATGAAAAATAAAATTTTTCATTTTCACGGATCACTATTCCAAAAATCTGTCAGACACCTGTGGGGTGTAAATGCTCACCGTACCCCTTATTACACTACATGAGGTTGTAGTTTCCAAAATGGGGTCACATGTGTTCATTGTTCTGGCACTATGGGGGCTTTGTAAACACACGTGGCCTTCAATTCCGGACAAATTTTCTCTTCAAAATCCAAATGGCGCTCCTTCTCTTCTGAGCATTGTAGTGCGCCAGCAGAGCACTTTACATCCATGTGAGGTATGTTCTTACTCAGAAAAAATAGGGTTACAAATTTTGGGGGGATTTTTTCCAATTTTCCCTTGTGAAAATGAAAAATTTAGGGTAACACCAGCATTTAAGTGAAAATTTTTTTTTTTTTCATTTTCCCATCCAAATTTAATGAAAATTCTTCAAACACCTGTGGGGTGTTAAGGCTTGTTAAGTTCCATGAGGGGTGTATGTTCCAAAATGGGGTCACATGTGGGTATTTATTTTTTGTGTTTATGGCAGAACCGCTGTAAAATCACCCACCTCTGTGCAAATCACCAATTTAGGCCTCAAATGTACACAGTGCCCTCTCACTTCTGAGCCTTGTTGTGCGCCCGCAGATCACTTTATGCCCACATATGGGGTATTTCCGTACTCAGGAGAAATTGCATTACAAATTTTGCAGGTCTTTTTTTTCCTTTTACCGCTTGTGAAAATAAAAAGTATGGGGCAACACGCATTCCCAAACAGGATGCCTCCAGCTGTTGCCAAACTCCCAGCATGCCTGGACAGTCATTGGCTGTCCAGAAATGCTGGGAGTTGTTGTTTTGCAACAGCTGGAGGCTCCGTTTTGGAAAGACTGCCGTACAATATGTTTTTCATTTTTTTTGGGTGGGACAGTGTAAGGGGGTGTGTATGTGGTGTTTTACCCTTTATTATGTGTTAGTGTTGTGTATTGTAGTGTTTTTAGGGTACATTCGCACTGGCGGGTTACGGTGAGTTTCCCGGTGGAATCTGTGCTGTGGCGAAACATTTGCCGCAGCTCAAACTTCAAGAAACTTACTGTAAACCTGCCCGTGTGAATGTACCCTGTACATTCATATGGGGGGGGGGGGGGGGCAAACTTCCAGATGTTTCAAAACTACAACTCCCAGAATGTACTGACAGACCGTGCATGCTGGGAGTTGTACTTTTTTCAACAGCTGGAGGCACCCTGGTTGGAAAAGCTTCAGTAAGGTTCTGTTACCTAACTCAGTATTTTCCAACCAGTGTGCCTCCAGCTGTTGCAAAACTACAACTCCCAGCATGTATTGATCGCCGAAGGGCATGATAGGAGATGTAGTTATGCAACAGCTGGAGATACGCAACTAAAACTCCCAGCATGCCAAGACAGCTGTTTGCTGTTTGGGCATACTGGAATTTGCAGTTTTGCAATATATCTGGAGGGCCACAGTTTAGAGACCACTGCACAGTGATCTCCAAACTCTGGACCTCCAGATGTTGCAAAACTACAAATACCAGCATGCAAACAGCTGTGTGGGCATGCTAGGAGTTGTAGTTTTGCAAGATCTGGAGGTCCACAGTTTGGAGATCACTGTGCATAGTGGTCTCAAACTGTAGCCCTCCAGCTGTTGCAAAACTACAAATCCCAGCATGCCCTAACAGTTGTATGAGCAGGCTGGGAGTTGTAGTTTTGCAACATCTGGAGGGCTACAGTGTAGAGACCACTCTATAGTGGTCTCAGACTGTAGCCCTCCAGATGTTGCTAGGCAACTCACCGGCTTCCTTAGGATTCCAGGAGCCGCATCACGTTCCTCTTCTGTCGCTGACTTCCGTCCCCGATCGTCGCTCCGTTGCCTCCGGACGGGTAAGTGAATCTTCGGTGCCCGGTCCCCTTCAGTTTTCCCGTTCTGTCCCGCCTATTGAGGGTGGGCAGGACGGGGAAACCGGAATTGCCCATGACGTAACTATATGTCATGGGTCCTTAAGACCCAGGGTGTTGTGACGTAGCGTTACGTCATGGGTCCTATAGGGGTTAATATGTGACACAGATGGGTCTGACTGAGGCTGAACGAATGAGTAAATGAAATAAAAATGCAACATGAAGGAAGAAGAAATAAACTCTTAGCGTACAAGGAAAAAACTATAAAATCTGAAAAATATATTTAAAATAAATAAACAATAGCTGTTATCATTAAAGCTGTTAAACTAAAACATTAGGGTGACTAACTAACTAGAGAATCCATAGAAAGATGGTAGTGCTAGTGTACACTATCATAATAATTATATAACCAAATTACACAATTTATTACAAATTGATGATTTAAAAATGAAAAAAATCACCTCTAGCAGATATTGGCTGTCGTAAGCCGTTCTGGGAGAGTGGGATACCGAGAGTAATGCCGCTGGTATTGCGCAGTAACCACCTGGCCGTGCCACCCTCACCTTTGCGTTGCCGTGACTCCGCCTCCGCGTGACATCATGGAACGAGCGCAGATGCTACAGGGAGCAGGAGGAGGAGTATGTCGGTCCTAAACTGCTCACATCAGGGCCAGTTTTAGGCTTAGCGTGGCCCTGGGCAAAATCAAAAGTGGGGCACCAAAAGTTGTAATAGTGCACTAATAGTGCACTAACCAGGCACATTTTTGGTCACTTCAAATACCATACAAAAATATGTAAAAAGCAATTGAAAAGTCCCATCAAAACAAAAATGGTACCGATAAAAACTACAAATCACAGTGCAAAAAATGACCCTCATACATCCCCATATACAGAAAAATAAAAGAGTTATAGGGATCAGAACAGTAAAATGTTATATTTTGTATAGTTCCCCCACATTAGGTTGGCAGCAAAGTTCCCCCACATTAGGATGGCAGCATAGTTCCCCCACATTAGGTTGTAGTTCCCCCACATTAGGTTTGCAGTATAGATCCCCCACATTAAGTGCAGTATAGTTCCCCCACATTAGGTAGGCAGTATAGTTCCCCCACATTAGGTGCAGTATAGTTTCCCTCACATTAGGTGCAGTATAGTTCCCCCACATTAGGTGCAGTATAGTTTCCCCCACATTAGGTGCAGTATAGTTTCCCCACATTAGGTGCAGTATAGTTCCCCTACATTAGGTGCAGTATAGTTCCCCCACATTAGGTTGGCAGTATAGTTCCCCCCACATTAGGTGCAGAATAGTTCCCCACATTAGGCGCAGTATAGTTCCCCCACATTAGGTTGGCAGTATAAATCCCCCACATTAGGTGCAGTATAGTTCCCCCACATTAGGTGCAGTATAGTTCCCCCACATTAGGTGCAGTATAGCTCCCCCACAGACATACAACCTTTAGCAATATACAGTGTATGGCTAAAGGCTGTATGCCTGTGTACTTCCCCACTTAAGTGCTCCGACCACTGCTCCTCTGGTCAGGGGTCACAAACTACTGGTAGGTCTCGGGATCGGAGGAGCAGTGGTCGGAGCACTGAAGATTACATGCAGGTAACTTACCATGCACGCACGTCTTCCTCCTCGATGCTCCGGTCCTTCGTTCCAATGGGCGCACGCAAGGGACGTCAGTGACGTGCCTGCTTGCGCTACCTCCTGGCGGCCCCTGGGTTTTTAAAGTTAATGCGGGACCGCAGAAAGGTAAACGGGACATCCTTGTGTCCCGAAAAGATCTTTCGGAACACAGGGATGTCCTGAATGTCCTGCTCAGTGGTGGACCCCCCTGGATCCGCCACTGAGCAGCCTGCAGTGGGCCCCCTGGGGGATGGGGCATGGAGGTGATAGAGCCTCAAGTTTGGGGCTTGATTAGGGTGTGCCCAGGAACACCAGGCACACTCTGTGCACACGCCTATGTAAGTTTAGATTTTCAGTCCATAATAACCCAAGAAGTAAGTTCTATGATTTAGGTTGGTTGAGGAAGGGTACAGTGTTGACAAGTCACTTCTGTAGAAACATAAGCTACTTATTCTTTTAGAGATGCTCAACCGGGATTTCTTTCTGGGATAAAGAGTTATTGAGAGGTCAACTTCCTGCCAAAGTATGACAGAATGGTGCATGAAGATGACAAAGATACATCTCATTATCTCATTTTAGATTGGGGGGCTGCTGCCAGCATTGTTATGGGTACAATGTACAGTAGATGGCATTGTGGCACAGGGGCTTGCAGTGTATTGATTATTCTAAGTACTGGCTAGACTTGGTTACAAATTTTATGGGCTCATTGTGGCTGGAAATATTCTGGGGTCACTTGGGCTTATGCATTTATACAGGAGCTAAAACTGATTTTGTTATGAAGGTCATTGTAGCTAGTTACAGTTTATTAAAGAGACTGTTGCCAGTTCTGTTATAGAGGTCACTATGGCTGAAACATGTATAAGGGCATTGTCCTTGGTCTTTAATAAAGGCACTTTGACTGGCTACTGTATGTGATAGAATTACTGTTGCTGGCTCCGGAATAGTGGTCATATGGGCTTGAACTTGTATAAGGGCACTGTGGCCTGATCTGTGATTGGTGCAGCCCCCCCACACACACACACTCAAAGCAGACATGAAGGCCGCAGCATTAGTTACTAGCAACCTGACTGCAGTATAACAGTATGGCAGGATCAAATCTGACACAGTGGTGACAAAAAATTTGTTTACTGAGAATAGATTGTATGTAGAAGTGTATACAGATGAAAAAGTGGAAAGAAGGCACAGACTAGTGTAGAAAGCTAATCGGACGCACACTTTCCCGGTATTCTTTGGCGGTGCAGCGGCCGAGGCTGTCTATTTATTATACAGACTCTATGGGTGATCCTTATGGTACATGCTATAGAGGCTGGATAAATACAATGCAAACATAGAAAAAGGGAACTAACCTTGGTTGATGTCTTCTGTTAATTAATTCCAAACTTCAGAGTTATGGTATGGCGAGGATAAACGCAGTCAGGGCACTCTGAGTGGCTTGACTTCATCTGTCCTCACCATCCCGCGACTCTGTTTGGAATGAACAAACAGAAGACATCTACTGTGATTAAATACCCTTTTTTCTATGTTTGCATTGTATAGATCCACAAGCCTCTTGTCGTCATTTGTTTTTGTACATTACATACGCCCCTGTTAGAGGCAGATTGCTTGACATTCCACGAGCCTCATGTTGTTTGCGTTCTGTGTTACATACAATTCTGTCCGAGGCAGATTGCACTGTCAGTTCATGTTGTTGCCATCTCTATCTTCCTCTTTTGTTTGTTACTATTTGTCTGATTGTGGTCTTAGTTGTACACGTCTTATTGTTAATTTATTTGATGTGGATATAGCTTCTGGGACTCTTGTTGTATGTTCATGTCTTGTCATGTGTGTACCTGTTGGGAAATTTGCCCTTATCAGTCTTTGTAACCTGCTGTTCCTGTATATTTCCTTTTGCAATAAGCCTCAGGGCGCAGCAGTAATACTCTTCTTTACGCCTGAAATTAATCTTCTTTACACCTTAAACCTCAGGTTAAGTATGTTATATCGTTTTTAGAGATGAGTGAATCAAAGCTCCAGGGAATCTAAAATGGCGGCACATGTCAGTACATGGGGCAAGGAACTCTGGGAAGGCAGGAAGGCAAGGCGGGAAGGGAAGTAGGCGGGATGACCCTGAATCACATGCAGGATGCAGCCTATCATCAGCCAGTCACCCCTGTGATGTCACAGCCCTATATATTTGTCAGCCATTTTACGGCTCCTCATATCATTCATTACACTGCATACAGATAGGACGGATATCGCTGTGTGTGTGTGTTACATAGAACAGCTCATTCCAGCAGCGTTTCACATCCTAGTCACATCAGCGTTCTGGTTGACAGAGAGCAGTGTTTTTTTTCACTTGAAAAGATTTTTACTGTAGCCATTACCCTCCCAATTATTTTCTTCAGCGTTGTATTACCGAGAGGGGCAGAGACCTGTGTGTTGCCTCACACATTTCAACAAACTGTCTCAACTTCATAAACCTTGGCAGAGGAGGCAGGAATAATTTTTCAGTACAATTCTGTATCTTTGTTCCATAACAAATCATATGCTGGCTATACTAGTCTGTAGATGGTATAATACCCAGCAGTATAATACCCTAATAGTCTTTGACAGAGTGAAATTTTGGGTTTCGTACACAGCTTTTTTGTGCAGCAGCACTGTTGTGTTCTGCTGGTATTGTGCAAAAATATATTCTTTTTAAGCATACTGTACCGCATTTTACTCCAATATACGTTTATTAAGCATACAGTAGCACATTTTTTTGCCCTCATAAGTGCATGCCACATACCTACATCTAAGTAGTGCACTATTTTGTACCTGTTAATATGTGTTAATATGTCAAGGGCCTAGATACTGTGAAAATCCAGGCCAAAGTAATCACCCACTGGTGTTCTACTAAAATACGTTTTTAAGCGTACTGTACCTGTTAATCTGTCAAGGGTATATATACTGTAAAGGACAGCCAATAGTACACAACTGCTGCTGTTCTAGACAAATACTGTTTTAAGCGAAGTGAAGTGTATTGTTCTTCCCTCATATACATAATAAGTATGTCAGGCAGAGTAGTGAAATTCCAATTTCAAAATGCTTAATTTCAATTTAAAAATCTTAAATGTCAATTTAAAAATCATAAATTTCAATGGTCTCCTCATGCTTCTGCCAACTCCAGGCTGTGCCATTCAGACACTATATGGCCTCCTCATGCTTCAGCCAACTCCAGGCTGTGTCATTCAGGCAATATATAGTTTAGTGATGCTGCTGGGCCTGGGTCTGTGAATAACATTTTTTGTTATGGTAGCACTGGCTACTCAAAATCTTCAGTTTAAATTTCAGAATTCATCTTTTATTTTTAGGGATTGTGAAGCCCTAGTGTCTACTCATGCTGCCAACACCTCCATGCTGTGTAAGTCAGCCACTTTATGGTCTCCTCATACTGATGCCACCTCCAGGCTCTTTCATTGTGCCGCTTTGCGGCAGTGATTCTAAAAGCGATGCCTGTATTCTGCATGTCATGCTGGATAACAGTATTATTTCACCACCCCAGCACACTCCATATGAGTGTTAGCACACAGAAAAGTGTTTCAAGTGTAGGCCAGAAATAGCCTTTTTTAATATAGATTCACCGCAGATAAATTCAGATCGAACCACTTTTTTTCAAAAAATTTGGCGAATCGGCTGAATCGAATTTTTAAAAAGTTCACTCATCTCTAATCCTCTTATGTTTGGTTGGTTTCTGCGCATCTTTCCATTGTCACTTTATGTATGGCATGGTTCAATATGATTACTTATATGTGTAGCACAGCACCCTTTGCTTATTTTAAACATCTATTCCTTTCTTCTGGCACTACTACATCTAAATACCTACTGACGTCTGTGTTTTGGCCACTTCTCAATCTAACCGACTCATTGTACCTTTTGTCTATCTAGCATTTCTCCAATATTTTCTATCTCGGTCACTTGGGTTACCTTTATCCATGTGCACTTTGGTACTACCATTCTGGTAGGTACTATGGGTTTAGTAGTGCCAAGTGGTACATCCAGAATTCCATCTTGGCTTCGGCTCCCTAACTGTTGAGCCAGCTTCTGGGTAGAGGCTTCTCTTTGTCAGTTATCACTTATATGTTAAGTAAGTTAGGGCACTGTTATCTCGTTGTTCCATTGTCACTTTCCAAACTACAGCTGTTAACTGGAGCATTTTGTCTGTTATCTTGGGTTCATATGACATATCTTATGCTTAACCATTAATTAATTCATTACCTAACTAATGTATTTTAGTCCCTTTCATTAGCATACCCTTCATGGCCGGCCAGGCACACCCCAGGCCTAATAATTCATGCAAGTGGTACACTCTACTCACGGTACATGTAACCCGACCACAAGTATTGGTTAACTTAATTAAGTTAACCTAATTTGTGGGAGGAGTCTGGTCTTTATATACCCATGTGATCCACACAGGTGCTGTCGGCAGCATGCAAGACATCCCCACCCTCCCTTCCCTTTTTTTCTACAGTCACTCTCAGGGTATCCCCCTTTCTTTAGGATACCCTTCATGGCCGACCAACCACACCCCAGTCCTAATTATTCATGCAAGTGGTACACTCTACTCACGGTACAAGTAACCCGACCACAAAAGATTTTATATTGTAAATCTTGCCATTTACAGGCGAAAACAATAGTTTAGTATGTATCATGAACTTGCAAAGGTTACATCTTGGTCGTGCACGTCTGTAATTGCCCAACGTTCTCAACCAACATTCATTACGGTTATCACTTCTGAAATCACTATTTGACAGCCTTCCTTGTAGGGATCTTCCTTTTTTAGCTACAAATCTGACGTCGTCATTTAAAACCTTACAGATGTCATCATTATCATCCAATACAGGTAAATGCTTTAGTATAATATCAAATAGTGATTTCTGAAGTGATAACTGTAATGAATGTTGGGCAATTACAGATGTGCATGACCGAGATGTAACCTTTGCAATGTCATGGTACACACTAAACAACTCTTTTTCACCTGCAAATGGCAAGATTTACAAAATTAAATATTTTATCAACTGTGAGACCACACATGTGGTCTATTCAGCAGTGTGTACGATGTGCAATGTACAACATATTGGCTGCACCTCTGGAAAAAAAAAACGGTTTTATGAACATTTTCATGTACAAGTAGGAAAGAGCACAGGCTCTTGCACTCTTTCAGGTTTAAGTAGGAGATCAACAATATATTCAGGTTACGGGGATAGAACATGTCCCTTGTCTGCAAAGGGGAGGTGATTGGCCCTGTGCGGTATTTAAAAGGGAAGCCTTCTGGATATTAAGATTAGATTTGCATCATCCACAAGGTTTGAACTTCTGTAACGACCTGTCATATTTTTATTAAATCACTGTCAACAACAATAATTGGAAGTCATACTTCTGTATTATATTATTGGATTTATTTATTTTCTTGCTAAAGTTGTTTATTTTAGTTTTGTCTAATCTAGTATGAGATGAAGAGGCATACTATGTTTCTTGGAATTAATAGGTCAACCTACCTGGCCATAGTGGTCCCTCCCAGGAAGTGAGGACAGACTCCGATGTACTGGAGCAAGGATGACACTTGTTGTCTATATCTTGACACCACTGGACATTGCCACATACAATGGTACTGGTCAGCTCTAGGAGCCTGGCATTTCGGACAGCTATCTTTTCTATCTGGATGTTGTGGAGTTCGGGGAAGCGTGAAAGCATAGATTAACAGTATTTTTTTAAACTATTTTTTAAACTAAGATTATAACGCACAGTAAGTTTCAAAACTCTTTCTTGGTTGTAAAGAACTGAAAATTGTCATTTGTTGTGTTTGCAGCATGTTTACTGAAATCAAAAGCTATTTCAATCAAACTTTTAACAACATTTAAATTTTTAAACATTTCAACGTGTCACATTACATTTTAACATTGGACCCTTTATTTGATAGCAGCTTCACAAGTCTTACATTCATTCAACTTATTGGTTTTTGGACAGTTTCTGCTTGAATTTGTTTGCAAGATGTCTGAATAGCCTCCCAGAGCTGCTGTTTGGATGTAAACTGCCTCCCACCCTCATAGATCTTTTGCTTGAGGATGCTCCAAAGGTTCTCAATAAGATTGAGGTGAGGTGAGGGGGGGGGGTGTAGGCCACACCATGACTTTCTCTCCTTTTATCCCCATAGCAGCCATTGATGCAGAGGAATTATTTGCAGCATGAGATGTTGTATTGT
Source organism: Hyla sarda (assembly GCF_029499605.1). NCBI lineage: Eukaryota > Metazoa > Chordata > Amphibia > Anura > Hylidae > Hyla > Hyla sarda. The sequence continues at coordinate 87,981,405 of NC_079198.1, forward strand.
CATGCATGAAGATTATTTTATTATGGAAAGCATAGTTCTTCCTTCTGTACCAGGGAAGAAAGTGGTCAGTCAGAAGCTCCACATACTTTGCAGAGGTCATCTTTACACCTTCGGTGACCCTAAAGGGGCCGATCATCTCCCTTCCTATGTTTCTGGCCCAAAACATGACTCCACCACCACTTTGCTGACATTGTAGCTGTTACGCCGAGCGCTCCGGGTCCCTGCTCCTCCCCGGAGCGCTCACGGCGTTCCCCTCTCTGCAGCGCCCCGGTCAGACCCGCTGACCGGGAGCGCTGCATTGACACTGCCGGCGGGGATGCGATTCGCATAGCGGGACGCGCCCGCTCGCGAATCGCATCCCAAGTTACTCACCTGTCCCTATCCCCGGCTGTCACGTCCTGGCGCGCGCGGCTCCGCTCCTTAGGGTGCGCGCATGCCAGCTCTCTAAGATTTAAAGGGCCAGTGCACCAATGATTGGTGCCTGGCCCAATCAGTCTAATTAGCTTCCACCTGCTCCACGTCCATATAACCTCACTTCCCCTTCCCTGCTTTGCCAGATCTTGTTGCCCTTGTGCATAGAGAAAGCGTTTACTGTGTTTGCCTTACCAGTGTTCCAGACCTCTTGCTATCTCCATTGACTACGAACCTTGCCGCCTGCCCTGACCTTCGGCTACGTCTGACCTTGCCTCTGTCTAGTCCTTCTGTCCCACGCCTTCTCAGCAGTCAGCGAGGTGTAGCCGTTGCCGGTGGATACGACCTGGTTGCTACAGCCGCAGCAAGACCATTCCGCTTTGCGGCGGGCTCTGGTGAATACCAGTAGCAACCTAGAATCGGTCCACCGACACGGTCCATGCCAATCCCTCGCTGACACAGAGGATCCACATCCTAACAGTAGCCTTGTTGGAACAGGGTGGTCGTCCACAAGCCATCCACTACTCCATCCATCTGAACCATTGAGGGTTGCACGGCACTCATCAGTGAACAGGACTGTTTGAAAATTAGTCTTCATGTATTCTTCTGCGCAATGCAGCCATTTCTGCTTGTTAACATTGGTTAGTGGTGGTCAAATAGAAGGTTTATGCACAGTTTCAAGACTCTGGAGTACTCTACACCTAGATGTCCATGGGACACCTGAGGCACCAGCAGCTTCAAATATATGTTTGCTGCTATGTATTGGTATTTTAGCAGCTGCTCTCTTGATCCAATGCATGGATTTTGCAGAAATCTTCCTCAATTTGCCTTTGCCTTTATCAGCATGAACCCGTCTGTGCTCTGAATCAGACACAAATCTCTTAATAGTGCAATGATCACACTTACGTTTTTGTGAATTATCTAATGTTTTCATACCTTGCCCAAGGCATTGAACTATTTTACTCTTTTCTGCAGCAGAGAGATCCTTTTTCTTCCCCATATTGCTGGAAAATGTGGAACACCCACATTCAGTAATTTTTCCTTAAGTTGGACTCGTCTGGCAACCTAATTATCACAGTTGTTCAAGATTGTTTTCAGTGATCAAAAGTGCCCTGAGACACAATGCCATCCATGATTTAAACTAAAAAACAAAATGTTTAATCTTTGTGACACTTAAATAGAATTTGCATAATAATTTGGAACAGGGTATTAAAGTATTTTCCAAAACTTATTTTCCCTAGAGTCTTATTACATGGGCTGAACGGGCTGATTTTTGGATTATCAGGTAATTTTGCCCCCCCCCCCCCCCCCCCAGGGGATAAGATGTCTAGAGTGCCCCTTTAATTAATTTTAGCCTGCATATTTTATACTGAATATATGAGTGTTTGTTTACCCAAGATATGCAAGTACAAAGTGTTTAATGAATTGAATATAACAGAAAATATTTTGGTTAATGCTTATTTGTTATTAATGCGCATATTGTACAGTTTTTCCAAGTTCCAGTTATGAATTACTTTCAATATGACAATTAAATACAGTATGTTGTCTCTGAATTCTTGCAAATCCTACTAGGTTTTATCTTTTAATTCCTGTTCTGGATTTTGGCTGCTTAAGCCGAGTGTTTGTTTCTAGCTTCATTAGACACCGACTGCAGCCAAGCCAGCTTAAATAAGTGCGAAACTAGGGAATCCATTCAAAGCAACAATTTCATTCATGGATTTGAGCTTGACTGCTTGCTCTGTAATAAATGCATCATTGTCAGTTTGTGGGAAGAAAATATTTGGAACATTTCAAAGCATAGACCTTTATTCAAGTTGAGTATTCTAGATATTTGACGCTTGTTGTGCTAACTTTAAAGGCAATACACTTTAGATATAGTGTGAATTTGGCCAACCATGCAATTCAGTGCATTTAGACATGTAAGGTGTTAGAGGCTTTTTTTTTTTTAATTGTAACCCTGCGTATGCCGCTCTAATGCTCTTATGCCATAATGCCTTAAGTTTAAAGGGGTACTCATGTGGAAAACTTTTTTTTTTTTTAATCAACTGGTGCCAGAAAGTTGAACAGATTTGTAAATGACTTCTATTAAAATGTTTTAATCCTTCCAGTACTTATTAGCTGCTGAATACTACAGAGGAAATTATTTTATTTTTGGAACACAGAGCTCTCTGCTGACATCACGAGCACAGTGCTCTCTGCTGACATCAATGTCCATTTTTGGAACTGTCCAGAGCAGCATATGTTTGCTATGAAGATTTTCTCCTACCTTATACAGTTCTTAAAATGGACAGAGATGTCAGCAGAGAGCACTGTGCTCGTGATTCTATAGTATTCAGCAGCTAATAAGTACTGGGAGGATTATGATTTTTTAATGGAAGTAATTTACAAATCTGTTTAACTTTCTGGCACCAGTTGATTTAAAAAAAAAGTTTTCCACCAAATAACCCCTTTAAAACTGTAGGGCTGCAGGAAATGCAGGGAGGTCTATTAGATGTCAATGTCAAATCCTCACCTGCTAAACCCCTGTAGAAATAAAACTTTTGCATTCAAGAGTTGGCAATTTAACCACCCTTCCCCCCATGCAGTGTCTTGTAAAGTCAGTTTTAATTTTGTGGAGGAGAGTTAGCATTTTAAGTAACTGGTGCTAAAACTACCATAATGGGTGAGATGGGTGAGGGGAGATTACTACCATAATGGGTATCACAATAAATCTGGATCAAGACTGAAAAATTTTTGCATATGGTAATTGAACACATTTTTTTATCATATTAAAAGTTTATTAAAGTTTTCAATAAAACAGTACATAAGTGTGAAAAAGAAGAAGCCCAGCAATATCATAGCGGTCTCGTCAGCATAAGTAAGTCATCACTATAGGGGATTCCCTTATCTGGGTCCAAATGGAAAGGTGGACACATCTCTACTGTAAGCAACACTAGTAATGTATAACACATCTCGACACCCAGTAAAGGGAATTCCATCTTCCATGGTGGTAAGGGGAGTCATATTATGTTGGTATTATTGACATGTACTGGTTCTGAGCAATGGTATGTGACAACCAACATAAGGGCAGACAATGGGAGAAGTACATCAGTTGGGAGAGAAAGAGAGGAAAAAGAGAAAGAAGTAAAGAAAAGAAGGGGTGGAGGAGGTTAAGGAGAGGATACAGGAGTAGAAGTAGAGAAAGAGGTGCTTACCTTGCGTGTTGGAGCAGCCGCGGACCTCCACAACCCCCGGGCGTGACAAATCAGTAAAATCTAATAAGCCACAACAGGTTCTATGAGGTGTGTGTATGAACAGGGTGAAAAGGTAAGTTGCTGGAGAAAGTAAGAGCAGTCAATTCATAAGGTGTAGACTAAGGTATTCTGGAGAGGAAATGAAAGAGTTCCATGGAGATCATGTCGTGGTATACTTTGTGAGTTGATGGGTAGTGTCAGCGGTTAGTTACATAGTTACATAGTTAGTATGGTTGAAAAAAGACATACGTCCATCAAGTCCAACCATGTAATTGAAGTGAAGGGTGTAAGGGGATAAGGGGAAGGGATGTAGTTTTATAATTCTGCATAAGCATTAATGTTATTTTGTTCCAGGAATGTATCTAACCCTGTTTTAAAGATGTTAATTGTTCCTGCTGTGACCAGTTCCTGAGGTAGACCGTTCCATAAATTCACTGTCCTCACAATAAAAAAGGCATGTCTCCCCTTTAGACTAAACCTTTTTTTCTCCAGACGGAAGGAGTGCCCCCTCGTCCTTTGGGGGGTTTAACCTGGAACAGTTTTTCTCCATATTTTTAGTATGGGCCATTTATATACTTATATACGTTTATCATATCCCCCCCCCCCTTAAACAATTGTAACTCCTTTAATCGCTCCTCATAGCTAAGATGTTCCATGCCCCCTTTCAAACTCCGCAGTGTCCCTTTTATGAACAGGCGACCAAAACTGAACAGCATATTCCAGGTGGGGCCATACCAATGCTTTATAAAGGGGGAGTATTATGTCCCTGTCCCTTGAGTCCATGCCTCTTTTTATACATGACAATATCCTGCTGGCTTTGGAAGCAGCAGCCTGACATTGCATGCTATTCTGTAGTCTGTGATCTATAAGTACACCCAGATCCTTCTCTACCAGTGACTCTGCCAGTTTAATCCCCCCCTAAGACATACGACGCATGCAGGTTATTAGTACCCAGATGCATAACTTTACATTTATCCACATTGAACCTCATTTGCCAAGTGGATGCCCAGACACTTAGTCTATTCAAGTCATCTTGTAACTTATGCACATCCTCTACAGACTATACTGTGCTACAAAGCTTGGTGTCATCTTCAAAGATAAAAACAGAGCTGTTAATGCCATCCTCTATATCATTGATAAATAAATTAAACAACAGTGGGCCCAGTACTGAACCTTGGGGTACACCACTAATAACCGGGGACCAATCAGAGTACGAATCATTGACCACCACTCTCTGGGTACGATCCATGAGCCAGTGTTCAATCCAGTTACAAACTAAAGTTTCCAAGCCCAAAGACCTTAACTTACCTGTCAGACGTCTGTGAGGGACAGTATCAAACGCTTTAGCAAAATCCAGAAACACTATATCTACAGCCATTCCTCTGTCAAGGCTTCTACTCACCTCTTCATAAAAGCAAATTAGATTGGTTTGACAACTTCTATCCTTAGTAAACCCATGCTGGCTATCACTTATAATACTATTATCCCCTGTGTATTCCTGTATGTAATCCTTTATAAGTCCTTCAAACTATTTACCCACAATGCACGTTAGACTTATCGGTCTGGCGAAGACCTAAAGCCCTTCTTGAACATTGGTACCACATTCGCCTTGCGCCAGTCCCTTGGCACAATACCAGACACCAGTGAATCTCTAAATATCATGAACAAGGGTACAGATATTACTGAACTTACCTCTCTAAGAACTCTTGGGTGTAGTCCATCCGGCCCTGGAGATTTGCTTACATTTACTTTACTTAACTTACCTTGTACCATCTCTACATTAAGCCAGTTCAGTACATTACATGATGTGTTACCAGCACTGACCTGGCCAATGTCAGCTCCTTTTTCCATAGTGTATACAGAATTAAAGAACCCATTCAGTAGCTCCGCCTTCTCTTGATCGCCCGTGACAACCTCCCCATTATCATTATTAAGGGGTCTTAAATGCTCTGTCCTTGTTTTTTTTGTATTTATATATCTTAATAAATATTTAGGATTAGTTTTGCTTTCTTTGGCCACCTGTCTCTCATTTAGAATTTTTGCTGTTTTTATAACATTTTTACAGATTTTATTAAGCTCTTTGTACTGTTTAAATGTTATAGCTGACCCATCAGATTTGAATTTTTTGAAGGCTATTTTTTGGTTGTTTATTGCTCTTTTAACATCATTTTTCAGCCATGTAGGATTTAGTTTTAATTGTTTATATTTGTTCCCCTTTGGGATATATTTAGCTGTATAGTTATTTAGAGTTGATTTAAAGATGTCCCATTTATCTTCTGTATCAGTTTTTGAGAACACCTCCCCCCAGTCTATGTCCTGTAGTGCAGCTCTCAGCCCAGGGAAATTTTCCTTTTTAAAGTTATATGTTTTTGCATTCCCCGTCTGTCTTTGTTTTCTACATTCTAAGTCAAAAGTAACTATATAGTGGTCACTATTACCAAGGTTTTCCCGCACAGTTACATTACCAACCAGCTCTGCATTGTTGGAAATTATCAGATCCAACAAGGCATCACTTCTTGTTGGGTCCTCCACAAACTGGCCCATAAAATTATCCTGCAATAAATTTAGAAATTTTCTCCCCTTTGTAGTTTTAGCCAGCCCCCGGCCCCAATCTATATCTGGATAGTTAAAATCTCCCATTATTACCACTGTACCTGCCTGGGCGGCCCTCTCTATTTGTTTATACAGCTGACCTTCTATCTCTTCAGTGATATTAGGGGGTCTGTAGATTACACCAAATACAATTTTTTCAGTATTTCCCTCCTTTTGTAATTCTACCCACAGTGATTCCACATCCTCAGAATCATCACACACTATGGCGTCGTTCACACTGACTTTCATACCACTTCTTACATACAGACAGACTCCACCACCTTTTCTGTTCATTCTATCCTTGCGAAACAATGTAAACCCCTGCAGATTAACGGCCCAGTCATGCGAGGAGTCCAGCCATGTCTCAGTGACCCCAACTATATCAATATGTTCCTCCAGTATCAAGACCTCAAGCTCCCCCATTTTATTTGCTAGGCTTCTGGCATTTGTGAACATACACTTTACATTTCCATTAAGTTTTACACATATAGTCTCGCTAATGGGATTTTCAGAGTTATTGGGGTTAATGTTATTTTTTGAGTTATAAGGGCTAATTGTACTATTTAAGTTATTGGGGCTAATGGGATTTTTTGAGTTATTGGGGCTAATGGGATTTTTTGCATTATTGGGTCTAACGTTGTTATTTAAGTTATTGGGGCTAATGGTATTTTTTGAGTTAATTGAGTTACCATCCTGTGTATTTACGATGCTTCCCTGAGCCAAGCAGAAATAATCAGCTGTGTAGTAGATTTCCAAAGACTGGGGATCACAATCCTAGCCCCCAACAGTAAAAAGGAGATCAAGCGTTAGGTGCCACTAGGTATGGTATTCTGTAATAAGGAAAAGAACGCTATTTCCGGGGAAGGAGAAATATGTATGGAAGTGATGTGGCTATTTGGTGTGGTATCAAAGACATTTTCCCAGAAGTCAGTGAGAGAGGGGCAGGAGAACCAAGTATGTAGCATGGTGCCTTTGTCAGAGTTGCATCGCCAGCATGTATCTGGAACCCCAGGATAACAGGAAGGTGGTAGGTGAGGACGGTTCAACACGTGGTAGGAGGGGGAAAGAGTGGGTTGTCAAACAGAGGCATTAAAGGCCTGTCATGGGGAAAGAGATCTGGTCGGGACATATAGTAGCATTGTGATTGGTGTATAGAGTGTAAAACAGGGGGCAATGATTGGGTGCGAGAAAGGGAGGGAGAGGATTGAGGACACCATAAAAAGGCCATCGGGTTGCTCTCTATCAGGAGGCCTTCCAAAGACTGTTTGTCATTTCAGTGATGGCAGCAGTCTAGCACTCTCGTCAATATAGCAGCTAGATAGTAAGATTTTTAATCTGCAAGGGCTAAGCCGCCATCTGACTTCCTTCTAATTCAGACATGTCTGGCTAGTCTAGAGCGCCCATGATCCCAGGCAGGAGCGGACTGGAGCGTGGTAAGTTCCCTGAAATAAATTCATTTTTAAGTTATTCACTCTTCCCAGCCAAGAGAAATCTTTACGCTCCCATCTGGACAAGTCTGAAGTGAACACATTTTATTGAGTAATGCAGATAACAGATCTTGGTGAAATCCCTAACAGTGTAACACTGAGATTTACTGGGCCCACAAGAGGAAATGTTTCTGAAGGCTTCACAATACTTAATTTAAGTTCACTTTAAAGTAATCATCCATTGTTTAATAAGAAACCTTGTAATTGGTAAGCTCCAAATGAGGTTATCTTCTGGTAGACCTTTGGAGCCCCATATTATTGTTGAAAAGCTTAAGCCCACCAGTTTATGGTCTGAATCTCTTGTGGGTGTCCGGGTAGTCTTCAAGGGGACTTCAATGCAATGTCATAAAGTTTCTAATTAATATACATGAGCTCGGAGAAATGACTTTGACACAGACACCAGCAGGGTTCATAATCAGTTCTATTGAGGGGGAGAAAGACCCCTCCTTATATATCCGTACAAGCAGAAAAACGTAGGGTGATGTTGTGCATATGGTACAATACTTAATTCATACAAGATGTCTTTCCACACGCGATGAGGCCCTCTTCCTGTGGGGCCCCTTGCATTCCTTCCAGAAAAATCTTATCTCAGGTTGCTAACAAATGTATTCAATTATGGCTGAAAATGAACATCATGGCGTCTTAAACCAACTTTTTTCTCTCACATGAGCCAGTCTCACATGGACTTTAATGATGCAGGCATGCATCCTGTCAATGGTATCCGTATAGAAAATAGTGATGTGACATCAAATTTGAACCTTTAGATACATTTTTATGTGCAGAATTTTTGGAGTCAAAGCCAAAGGGGATCCAGCAAGAAGAATCACCATGGAGACCTCTCCAAGCATGTACTCCAAAAAAGTTTTAAAAAATATATAATTTTCATCCTGTAAAATATTCAGATATATTTGGTTACATCAATCTAACAATAAAAAGATTATGGATCAATATTTTTTCTTGAAATGTGTTATATTTGTTCAAAAGTAGCAAGGCAAAACATTGGTGTTTCATTTGGATCAAATGAGAAACACTTTTTGTCCAGGAGAACATCATAAAGACTTATGGAGACTTATTAATGCTCCACTGGGAATTCTGCAATGGCCCAGACTGCCCTATAAAAGAATTAAAACCTGAATAAAATAGATTGACATAGATTACCAGAGATACAATTTTAGTGCAGTGCAAAATCCCATTTATTGTACAAGTCATGCCTTTCGAGTGTTTCCACACCCATTAGTCATAGGGTAAAGATGGCAACACCCAAAACGTGGGACTTGTTCACACTACCTGTGTCATTCAACATTACTTTTAAAGCACATTAATGGGATTTTGCACTGCACTACATGCATTGACCTGTGCCTTCCCAGCCATGGCCGTGAACCACCAGAGATGAGCTGATAGAAAGTATGAAGCACTGGAAACCATCCACGATGAATGTGATCTCCCAAACCACCAGTCCAGATTCAAATACAAAATATATCCAAGATCACAGCACACAAGGAGGCACGGGATAGTATTCAAATAAAAAACACAGCTTGAATACAATCCTAAACCTTTTTGCATGCTGCAATCTTAGATATATTTTCTTGTGGTATGTTATGGGTTGCTTACATAATATAAATCCTTATGGCACCCCTTGAAGTTGGAAGTCATTCTATTATGATATATAATAGTGCTTTATGTCTATTGGGATCTATTTAATTTAGGAACCAACTTAATGCCTTGATACCAGTTCTGTATAATACAACAATTACATTAGCCTTAAACATGATATCATTAAAATGTATGACTTACTAAAGAAGCAATATAAAGTAAAAGCTACATCTTGTATGACAATAATATCTTTGCTTTTGTGCAATTACCTCCCAATGATCGTTCAATTAAAGCTTATTTGGAATGTAACAACTCTATTAAACTACACAATACAGAGTTGCACAAATGAAATTGGGTAATAAGAGCCTCTCAGTATTGAGATAAAAAAAAGTTCCAAGTGCATAAAGTATGAAATATACAGCAATAAAACAAGAATCCTACCCCATGTGCTGTTATTGTGATTTCTATTGAATCCTTTGCTTAACTACTAATTAAAGTAAGACAAAGATATAGGATAATTGGTAGGCAGTGAGAATTTTTGGTTTAGTTCAATGTGTATACTATAACCAAATTTACTGAAAATGTATAAACTTAGATTTGGCTATTATTCTATTCTGCTAGGAGTCCAGGAGGATGGGATATGGGGAGGTCTTTGTAAGGTCTACCAAGTAAAAGAACAGTTTTGTCTGTCTTGGTCCGATGATTATTTCACTTTGTAAAAAAAAAAGAAAAAAGCTTTAGCTCTGGGATTAAAAGTGCTAATCCTAACAGGACAACCTCTTCAGTAATAAAAATTGTGCTAGCAATCAACAGATCACTATAGGTCTGGGTGTTCAAAGCCACGGTAACTGAGATTTCTGGGGAAATTGGCATATAGCGCATGGTTCCGCACTCTGACAGTGTACAAGGCAGAGGCTGTCCATGTAGAAAATAACAAGGGGTATAAGTGCTTTACAAACCACTGAACTGCCTTGAACAATTTATGTTATAGCCAAAGAAACATAAAAATATTATACTATGAAAGGAGTATTCCCACTAAGTTATCCCCTAATCACAGGATAGGGTATGCCAAGCTGATCAGTGGAGGTCTAAGAGGTCGGACAACCACCAATAAGTTCCTTATCTCCTATCCTGTCAACAAGGGTAACTTTGCAATTTGACTACAATCCTTGACTACGGATATATGAATCCATTTGGAACAAATAAAATTTAGGTTTGTTTGTAACCAATTTTTTTGTAATTTACTTCAGACAAATCTACACTGTATGCCTAGCTGCTCAGCCCTAAACCATGTAGTGTAAAAATATTTAACACCTCTCAACTCTTGTCTTTGGCCAGGCCCAGACCAAAGTTTTTATCTACAGCATTGGCGTGACCTCATTGGTGCCTACTGATGCAATCAATAGATGCAAATATTAGCACTGCAGAGGAAAAACCATAGTTTCTGTAAGGCCTTGGTGTAGGGCTCCATTAATACTGTGTAGAGGAACAATGACTCCTGTCACTCTGACAGGAGTCCCTGCTCCTCTAGAGTAAGCATAAATACCCGCACAGCAAATGTAGGCCTGAATTTAAATAGCAACATCATGTCTTAAATTAATTAGGCAAAACTGATTTGAGCAAAACCTTCTACAATGAATCTTTGGAGATTTGCTCATCTTTATCCATGACTAGAAGAACAATTTGCTTTTTTTCTTCCAGGAACAACACAATCATTGTCTATGTTCATTTGGAGTAGGATAAACTCTTGGCAAAAGTCAATTTCGTAGAGAAACGTTCATTTTACAGAGCTGCAACAAGACTATATGGATCCATAATTAAAAAGCAAATTTTTCAATGTTCCTACTTTGTAAAAGAGTTTAATTTATCATAAAACTAAATCAAACCAAGTGACATATCTTCCAGAAAAATATGTGGTAGTTTCTGATGTGGGTTAGAAATCCGTCACTCTAAACACTTTGGGATGTTTATTGTCATAGGACCCCTTTAACAAATAGGGATTGTAGGGAATCTCATCCTTCTACTTTTTATGCACCAATTTTACCTTCTTATTTATCCTTCTAAATTATTTATTTTGTGCATGTAAGTACCATTAAAAGGATATGGTTGAATTTCAGTCACTTTGAACTATTTGTCACTTTAATCTATTTGATATTTGTAATATTAATCTATGCAACATTTGTGAGTATGAATGTATAAGTAGTTTGCGCTCCATAGCATACCTCATAGATCAGACAGCGGATTGCGTGTTCTGTTTACATAATTATAAACTACATTTAGCCTTTCATTTCCCACAGTGAGCAGTAAACATGTCTCACATTTTCTTTTATACTGTATATCTATTAGAAATTAATGTGCTGCTGGCATTTTTCCAGTATTTCCTTCTGGCTTTTAATGGATCTCACATCACTTCCCTATTACTACCCATAAAGGTATGTAAAGTGCTTCTCATGCATTTACATATATGGGCTATTAATTACCCTTTAAATAATATTATGAGAATGCACATTTTCATCTACTTATAGATGATTTACTAAGAGTGAAGTGTAGTTTTCTTTGTGGGTTTTAATTTTTTCCCCATGGTATTTACTAAGGTTTCACTACATTTTGCACTTTCCCTACATTTTGCTTTTTTTCACACATGCTCTGATCTGTCTGGTTTTCCTCAGCTCAAATCCCCCACATTTTCTGTGAAAACCTTATTAAATATGTTGGGTTTTTGTGAAAATCAACATGCCCCCTTTTTCTCCATAAAATGGAGAGCTAGTCAGGCTTTTTTTTTCAATCTGGCGTACAAAGCTACAAAACATGTTTTGACAAAAATGACACTTCAGTGTCAAGTAGCTATCCTAACCCAAAAAAACTATTCACAAAGAATAGCTGGAAAATTCACTTTATTATAAACCGCATGAAAACCATATTACATCAATGTCCAAAAATATAAAAACTACAGGTGATTATATCCTACTGAGTAAACATTGTTTTCCTGATATAGACACCCATTAAGTCCCAACAAGTTTCCCCGTGTATCTGATACAATACATTGGTTCATCAGGGGATCACAGAATAACAGACAGGTGCAGGAAATCCACATACAGTAAGGCATACATGTAATCAATACATAAAAAAGCAGAGATAGGGGGTAGACATAAATTGGATGTACAATTAGCACTTCACAAAAATGCAAATTGAAATGTTGAACAGAATGCTTGTAGTTCCTTAATCCTGTAACAAATAAAGGACAGACAACACATATCACAGAGAAACAAATATCAATAACATGAATATGACAATGCAACTCACTTAAGTAACAGAAAATATTAATAACAAAACATAGCACAATAAGAAACAACAAAACATGTACATGCACTAACATAAGAAAAAAGTACTGGGTGAAGAGGAGAGACAGCACCGGTCCAATCAGCATGTGCAGGTGATCATCCGGGAATGCCAACCCGGAAAGGCATACAGAAATTCAGGGTGGATACAACACCAAATAGCTGAGGACTCAGGCTGGTAGATGGAACAAGACTTTATTTGCCATCCATGTGCAACGTTTCGGCAATAAACTGCCTTTTTCAAGCATATCAAACAAAGTGACAATGTGCCGATATGCGCATATGATATGCGCTGGCCGATTCAATGATGTGTGGTGACCCATGTAGACGCACTACGCATGCGCAGGCAGTTGGCGCTTGCACGTATCATATTGTTTTGATCCCGGGCATCTATGACGCTCCTGTATCAGCTGACCTATAGTGGTCAGCTGATCGGAACTACACGGTGTGGAGCCACGCAGTCGCAGTTTGATTATTTACAAGCGAAGCTGTCACACACAGACGCAAGATTTTTCATGCGATCTATATGATGAAGATGCAATCGGAGACATGGATCAATGTAAGTGAAGTCCCAGTGAACACATCTGAAGCTTATATATGTTTTAGATGGCTGTTTTCTCATATTTTTTAGATTTATATGTTTTGTGTATTTGAATCACTATGACAACACAGTTTAGCCAATAGGATGTGGCCATTGATTGTAATGATATGTATAACACCTGTTATGTAACCAATCACAACATGTTGTGATTCCTATATATATGCACATTGTCACTTTGTTTGATATGCTTGAAAAAGGCAGTTTATTGCCGAAACGTTGCACATGGATGGCAAATAAAGTCTTGTTCCATCTACCAGCCTGAGTCCTCAGCTATTTGGTGCTGTATCCACCCTGAATTTCTATAAGAAAAAAGTACAGTAGACAAATATACATGTGTACATAAGTCACCAGACAGGTATACAAAATACCAGATGAGAGGAATATATATTTATATGGATACCATTATCACCATTATACAGGATAACAAAAATAGTGAAGGATTACCTCATAAGAGCAATAGGATGAATTAAGATATTTAAAGATTATGATAGAGGAGAGACCCCTACAGGTCCCTTACAAATATGAGGTAGTCAGATAATCCTTATTGTATTCTTATTCTGCAATTCAAATCACATGTAGAATACTCAGAGCATTATAGAGATTTCAATACTCCTCAGTTATATATTCCATGCATTAACGAGTGGACCATAGTACCTCTAGAGTAGGTATTATCATTCCACATCAGATAGAGAACACAGTTTGCTTTCACTAATCCGTAAGAAACAGATTCTTCCAGGTTTTTAAATATCACCTAAGAACAACAACATTTGGTGACTGCTAGATTCAAGCATACTTGTGCAAAGAAGCCACCACCATCACAGACGAAGTGCCTTACCTACAACACAGTAACTCCACATGTAGTCAGTCCAAATTCTGCTCATAACAGGTCTTATAGAAACCCCCTTAGCTCCAGTAGTTCCATAGTATAAGTCTAGATAAAAAGTAAATGCTGACAATATACCTCTACCAAACTTATTCAAACACTTGCAAGTTCAAAAGCCTAAACAAAGGATCTTACCCTCAATCTTGAGTATGGATATCGCACACTGCAGCTGCCGATCCAGGCTGCATGTGCCCAATGCTCCTCATTCCCTCTCTTAAATATCCCCTGAATGCTCCGTGATTGCGCTCAGCCTGGATGCCAAATGCGTCACTTCCGGCCAAGACGCATCACATGATCATTATGAAATCATGTGATCACTACTTACTCAGCACTCCACCAGGACGCCAATCGTGTAACCAAGGAAAAGAGCACATCACGTGAGCGCTATAATCTCACGCGATCTCTGAACATTCTCTAACCAAATAACCTTTGCACCCATTTAGGCTAGTTATGTAATCATATACCTGTGCCCATAAAGGATGCAAACCAGGACGTTTCCAATGCAGAGAAAGTTTACACATAGCTAATTATCATAACTCCCAATTTTTTGTGAAAAAAACAGGACAGGGAAAAAAAAAAAGGAAAGAAACTATAAAAGATCACAAGGAAAATATTAAGAAAGTAACTAGTAAGCTTGCCAATCAGGAAAACAAACTATACATCATTTAAATATACAAAAATTCCCAAAAAGAAAAATATAACATGAAGAGAAAATCAATACAAAACAATATAACCAAAAATACATATCTGTTAATATGACATCATAGTTGTCAGGATCCGGACTGGTGTGCTGGGAGGACACAGGAGTGGATCCTCTGTGTCAGTGAGGCGATGGCGTGGGCCGTACCAGGGGAACGGAATCTAAGGGGTTACTGGTTTTCACCAGAGCCCGCCGCAAAGCAGGATGGACTTGCTGCGGCAGGTAACCCCCAGGTCGTTCCACCCGATAGCGACTCAACCTCACTGACAGCTGAGAGAGGCGCGGTACACAAGGACTAGGCAAGGTGAGGTCAGACGTAGCAGAAGGTCCAGGCAGGCGGCAAGGTTGATAGTCAGGGTCAACGGCAAGGGGTCTGGATACACAGGCTTGGGAACACAGAAAGCTTTCTCAGGGCACAAGGCAACAAGATCCGGCGGGGACAGGAAGGGGAAGTGGTATTAAATAGTCTTTGGTGGAATTACATTGATTGGGCAAGGCACCAATTAGTGGTGCACTAGCCCTTTAAATTTCATAGAGCCGGCGCGCGTGCGCCCTAGAGAGCGGGACCGCGCGCACCTGGACAGAGCTGAAGGAGGACGGGGCCGGTAAGTGGATCGGGATGCGACCCGCAGGCGGGCACGTCCCGCCACGCGAATCGAATCCCCACCAGGGACATTAGAGCAGCGCTCCCGGACAGCGGGACTGCCCAGGGCGCTGCAGGCAGAAGGAGGCCACGAGCACCCCGGGGAGGAACGGAGACCCGGAGCGCTCGGCGTTACAATAGTAGTCAAATAACATATATGCATTGCTCATTAGAGACAATATTTGTAAGGTTTTCTCGCCTGTTTTAATAAACATAAGCGTCAAAACTAAATAAAACCACCGACTCCATGATTCAACATATCATAGTGAATGTGGGCTAGCTTGAAATATAAAACATTTTGAATCAGAACAGTAGGAGGCATAATGGAAGGGATGACTATTCAAAAAAGCCATATGTCAAACATTAATTTAAACCTAGTTTAATATCCTTTTGTAGGATATGTCTATCCCACGCACCTCCTCTTGAGGATCTCCAAATAACTTCTATTACACAAAAAGAGATAGATTTGCTGTCTCCTCCATGCATTTCTCATATGTGCTGTGATACAGGGGTGTCTCTTCTGTTCTGTATATCACATATATGTTCGCGGACCCTTTTCTTGAGGGCCCTCTTTGTCTTCCCTACATATTGTAGAGGACAGCTACATGTGCCAACATAGATTACACCTTCTGTATCACAGTTCACAAAATCACGGATCCTATATTCTCTCCGTTACCACACTGCAAAAAGTCTTGGTTTGTTGGATATTATTACATGCCCTACACCTACCGCAGTGAAAACTGTCAACAGGTTTCCTCTCCAGACATATTCCCTCTTTTTTCGGTCCCTGGAAGTGACTGTGCACCAGTCTGTCTCTAATGGATCTACCCCTTCTAAAAGTAATTGCTGGTGCTGGGGGAATAATATCAGTAAGATCCTGGGGTCCCCAAGTAAAATGGCCCAATGTCTTCTCAGAACACTCCTAACCCTCTTAACCTGGTTATCGTAGGTACCAATCAGTCTAATTGTCCCCTCTTCTGTAGATGTTTTTTTAGGGGTTAACAGAGTTCTTTGTTCTGATGAGAGGGCTCTCTTATATGAGGCAGTAAGGGTCTCCAGAGGATATCCCCTTTCAGTAAACCTATGTCTTAGGTCTAAGGCTTGTCTATTAAAGCCCTCAAGCGATGAAAAGTTGCGACTGAAAAATTGACCCGTCGGTATACCCTTTTTAAGGGGATGGGGATGAAAGCTATCCCTTCTTAGTAAACTGTTCATCACTGTGGGCTTTCTGAAAGTGGTGGTTTCCAAAAAACCTACATCCCCTCTTCTGATGAGCACATCCAAAAATGGCAGTTCATGACTGTCAATCTCGAATGTAAATTTCAGACCCAATGGGTTGTTATTAAGGCCATCTACAAATTACTTAAATAGGCCTTCACTTACGGACCACACAACAAACACATTGGGGTTTATTTACTAATGTGGTCCCGACACTTTTTGGTCGAGATTTGCGCCCAAATTGTGTCACACGTCCCTTGCGACAGAAAAAAAAACTCCATTTTACAAGAAAAACAAAAAAAGGGGCGTGACATGTGATATAGTGGGCGTGGTCAAGACAAAAGGGGCGTGGTCCCGGCAATTTTGAAAAATCCCAACATATTTACTATTGCTTCCACAGAAAATGTGGTGGATTTGAGCTGAGGAAAACCCGACAGATCAGAAGAGTTGTAAAAAAAAGCAATACGTAGGGAAAAGTGCAAAATGTAGGGAAACCTTACTAAATACCTTGGAAAAATACCAGTCGGAAATCAAAACCCACAAAGAAACCTACACTCCACTCTTAGTAAATAAACCCCATTGTCTAGATATCTGCCCCCAAAAATAATATGTATGATGCTTACCTGCCTGATGAAGGGGATCCCAAGCCCCGAAACGCGTTGCACCCTGGCTTAATACATATTTATAATTTATTCATTATTATCATTCGATTGAATCTGTGGATTGCGCCGTGCAACCGGGTATTTCTTTCCATATCTACATCCCAAAAATAATATGAGAATTCCAGCTGCTATCCTCCTCCCCCAAAACAATAGTACGCTCCCACCAGCCCAGGGTTAAATTTGCATATAAGGGAGCCAGTGGGCTCCCCATGGCAGTTCCCCTGAGCTGTTGGTAGTACCGGGTGTCAAAAATAAATTAATTATGGGTCTATAAAAAATCAAGCAACTGTACAACGTATTTGGTGTGTCCAGAAGTGAATTCCCCTTGTTTTGAGAAAATATGAAACAGCCCTTAGACCGTCCTCATGTCTAATCAAGTTGTATAAAGCTTCAACATCAATTGATGCTAAAAGCATATCACCCTCCAATTGAATACCATATATCTTTTGTAACAGGTCACTTGTGTCCCGAATATAAGATAGTAAAGAAGACACATATCCGCTCAATACTTGGTATAGATATATGCCAACATTTTGTGTTATAGAGTCAACCCCCGACACAATGGGGAGTCCCTTCAAAGGGGACACCCCTTTGTGAATGTTTGGGAGTGAATAAAAGTTGGTAATCTAAGAATGAACTGGACACAAGAATTTATATTCTTCATGTGAAATTAACCTCTGATCTAGACCCCCCCCCCATTAAAAGTTGTTCTAATTCTTCTTTGAATTGACCAGTGGGGTCCCTGGGGCTAACTTTGTAGGATTCCCGATCTCTAAGTAAAGATAATGTCATCTCCTTGTATTTACATGTGTCCATAATCACCAGATTCCCACTTTTATCAGATGGCTTGATGGTTATTGTGGAGTTTGATTCCAATGTTTTCAATGCTTTCAATTCTACATCTGTCAAGTTGGCTGATATATAATGATTCCAGGGGGAATTCTCTTTAATTCAGTGTTGCAGACCTCTCTACTATTGTGGCACGACAGTCTGCACAGATTGAACAACAAGCGCAGCAGATGTCTCAGCTTTCAGAACTGGTACAGCAACTAGCTACACAACAGCCTCAACCTCTGCCAGCAGAACCCTCCTCAACTCCTGCTCCTGTTGCATCTACTGGTTCCAGGATTCGTCTCTCTCTGCCTACTAAATATGATGAAGATCCAAAGTTGTGCAGGGGCATTATAGTGTTCCATGCACCTTGAACTTTTAACAGACCAGTTTCCTACTGAGTGAGCCAAAGTGGCATTTGTCATCAGCCTCCTTTCAGGGAAAGCCTAGGCCTGGGCTACCCCGCTGTGGGGCCGCAATGACCTGTTGTCCTCTGATCTCTGGACTTTCCAAGCTGAATTCAGCAATGTGTTTGAGGAATCATCTCAGGCTTCTTCAGCGGAGATTACTTTACTGAATCTCTCTCAGGGAAATTATTTGGTGGGAGAGTATGAATTCTGCACTTTGGCCTCTGAACTAGCCTAGAACAATGAGGCTTTGTGCGCTACTTTTGAAAAAGGGTCTCTCAAGTAGGATGAACGACGCATTGACGGCTCAAGATCTTCCTTCCTCCCTGACTGATCTCATCAATTTCGCTACTCATATTGATGTGCAGTTCTCGGAGAGACAAGAGGAGCTTCGCCGAGAAAGGGAGCCACTCCGGTCAATCCGTTATCCCCGTTGGGCTCCCGTATTTCAGCATCCGCAATCTTCTACAACTTCGCCTGCAAAAGAACCCATGCAGGTGGATCACATTAGACTTTCTTTTCAAGAAAAAACCTGTCAATGCAATGAGAACCTATGCCTTTATTTTGCCAGCCCTAAACACTTCCTTAAAGAGTGTACTCTTCGTCCTCAGCGTTCAGGAAATGCTTGCACCTAGGGAACATAGGAGAGGCATCCCTGGGTGTGAATAGTACCTCTCCACGTTTGACCATACCTGTTCAACTTCATACTCCTACAAACTCTTCTTTCGTTGCCTCTGCCTTCCTGGACTCTGGCTCCGCGGGAAACTTTATTGATGCCTCCCTGGTCCAAAAACATTGTTTACCTGTGTCTTGGCTGGAAAAAGCTGTTGTATATTTTTTCTGTTAACGGAGAGCACCTGAGAAGTAAGGTCCTTTTTCGCACTGAACCACTCATCATGCAAATAGGAGTGTTGCACAAGGAGAAGATACAGTTCTTTGTACTTCCACACTGTTCTTCAGAACATCTACTAGGACTTCCTTGGCTACAGCATCATTCCCCTCAATTTGATTGGAATGTTGGAGAAGTTTCTTGTTGGGGAATTTCTTGTCAAGATCACTGTCTGGAGTCCTTTGAGCATAAGACTGTTACTTCGCCTCTTATTAAGTCGAGCATACCTTCTTTTTATCATGACTTTGCTGATGTGTTTTGCGAAAAACAAGCACAGACTCTTCTTCCACATCGTTCCTATGATTGTCCCATTGATCTTCTACCAGGCACTCCTCCTCCTCGGGGAAGAATTTATCTGCTGTCAGTACCTGTGACACAAGCTATAGAAAAATATATTCAAGAAAACCTTCAAAAGGGTTTTATATGGAAATCCACCTCTCCAGCTGGGGCAGGATTTCTCTTTGTAGGGAAAAAGGAGGGTTCTCTTCGTCCATGCATTAACTATCGGGGACATAATAAAGTCACAATTAACCTGTTAAGGACATAGGACGTTCTCTAACGTCCCCACTACCTGGGCTTTAATGCCCAATGACGTTAGAGAACGTCCTGTTGTATTTCCGATCTCTGTCGCTCGCCGGGCAGAGATTGGAACTGGATGCCTGCTGAAATCCTTCAGCAGGCATCCAGGGCAAATGCCGAGGGGGGCCATGTAGGCCCCCCATGTCGGCGATCGCCGCAAATCGCAAGGGAAATCGCCCTTGCGATCTGCGGCGATACCGGGCTGATCGGGTCTCTGGGACCCGACAGCCCGGTAATTTCGCATGATCCCGGCTGTCACAGACAGCCAGGACCATGCTGAAGTATCGGAACGAGGTGGCAAGCCTGCCACCTCCTCCGATCCCCTGCGATCCGTCGGTTAACTAACCGACCAATCGCAGGGGGGGGGGGGGGCGGTTACTTCCTCCCGTCCTGCCCGGCCCCTTGAAGTCCGGAGAGGACGGGAGGAAGACCGAAGGACGCGGCGGGGGACGGGGGAGTGCTGGGGACCAGCCCCGGTACTTACCTCGTCCCTGAAGACCCGGATCCCGGCGAGGAAGATGGCGGCGGCGACAGGTGAGTAGATCTTCAGCCGCGGTCAGGCTCTTTACAGCAATGCACGTCGCCGTAAAGCGGCATGCATTGCTGTAATGGGACCCTGTAAACTACAACTCCCAGCATGCCCAGACAGCCCTTGGCGTCTGGGCATGCTGGGAGTTGCAGTTTTGCAACATCTGGAGGTCCACATTTTGGAGACCACAGTTGCAAAACTACACATTCTCAGCATGCCCTTACTGTCCAGGCATGCTGGGAGTTGTAGTTCTGTAACATCTGGCCCTTCAGATGTTGCAGAACTACAACTCCCAGCATGCCTGGACAGTTTTGGCATACTGGGAGTTGTAGTTTTGCAACATCTGGAAGGGCACAGATTGGGAACCACTGTATTAGTGGTCTGCAAACTGTAGTCCTCCAGATGTTGCAAAACTACAACTCCCAGCATGCTGGGAGTTGTAGTTCGGCAACATCTGGCTCTAAAGATGTTGCCGAACTACTACTCCCAGCATGCCTGAGAATGCTGGGAGTTGTGGTTTTGCAACAACAGGAGGCACACTGGTTGGGAAACATTGTCTGTTTCCTAACTCAGTGTTTCCCAACCGTGTGCCTCCAGCTGTTGCAAAACTATAACTACCAGCATGCACTGATAAACTGTGCATGCTGGGAGTTGTAGTTTTGTAACAGCTGGAGGTCCCCCCCTGTGAATGTACAGGGTACATTCACATGGGCAGGGGGCTTACAGTGAGTATCAGGCTGCAAGTTTGCGATGCAGCAAATTTTGTGCGGCAGCGCAAACTCGCAGCGGTAAACTCGCTGTAATCCCCCGCCCGTGTGACTGTACCCTAAAAACACTACACTAACACAAAATAAAATAAAAAGTAAAAAACACTACATATACACATACCCCTACACAGCCCCCCTCCCAATGAAAATGAAAAACGTCCGGTACGCCACTGTTTCCAAAATGGAGCCTCCAGCTGTTGCAAAACAACAACTCCCAGTATTGCCGGACAGCCGTTGACTGTCCAAGCATGCTGGGAGTTTTGCAACAGCTGGAGGCACCCTGTTTGGGAATCACTGGCGTAGAATACCCCTATGTCCACCCCTATGCAAATCCCTAATACAGGCCTCAAATGCGCATGGCGCTCTTACTTTGGAGCCCTGTCGTATTTCAAGGCAACAGTTTAGGGTCACATATGGGGTATCGCCGTACTCGGGAGAAATTGTGTTACAAATTTTGGGGGGCTTTTTCTCCTTTAACCCCTTATGAAAAGGTGAAGTTGGGGTCTACAACAGCATGTTAGTGTAAAAAAATAAATTTTTTACACTAACACGCTGGTGTTGCCCAATACTTTTCATTTTGACAAGAGGTAAAAGGGAAAAACGCCCCCCAAAATTTGTAATGCAATTTCTCCCGACTACGGAGATACCCCATATGTGGGCGCAAAGTGCTCTGGGGGCGCACAACAAGGCCCAGAAGGGAGAGTGCACCATGTACATTTGAGGTGATTTGCACAGGGGTGGCTGATTGTTACAGCGGTTTTGACAAACGCAAAAAAAAAAAAACACATGTGACCCCATTTCGGAAACTACACCCCTCACGGAATGTAATGAGGGGTGCAGTGAGAATTTACACCCCACTGACGTCTGACAGATCTTTGGAACAGTGGGCTGTTCAAATTAAAAATTTTGTACAGCCCACTGTTCCAAAGTTCTGACAGACACCAGTGGGGGGTAAATGCTCACTGTACCCCTTGTTACGTTCCTCAAGGGGTCTAGTTTCCAAAATGGTATGCCATGTGGGGGTTATTTTGCTGTCCTGGCACCATAGGGGCTTCCTAAATGCGACATGCCCCCCGAGCAAAATTTGCTCTCCAAAAGCCAAATATGACTCCTTCTCTTCTGAGCATTGTAGTTCGCCCATAGTGCGCTTCAGGTCAACTTATGGGGTACCTCCATACTCAGAAGAGATGGGGTTACAAATTTTGGGGGGTATTTTCTGCTATTAACCCTTGCAAAAATGTGAAATTTGGGGGGAAACACACATTTTAGTGAAAATATATATATTTTTTTTTTACATACGCAAAAGTCGTGAAACCCCTGTGGGGTATTAAGGCTCACTTTATTCCTTGTTACGTTCCTCAAGGGGTCTAGTTTCCAAAATGGTATGCCATGTGAGGGTTTTTTGCTGTTGTGGCACCATAGTGGCTTCCTAAATGCAACATGCCCCCCGACCAAAATTTGCTCTCCAAAAGCCAAATATGACTCCTTCTCTTCTGAGCATTGTAGTTCGCCAGTAGTGCACTTCAGGTCCACTTATGGGGTACCTTCATACTCAGAAGAGATGGGGTTTCAAATTTTGGGGGGTATTATCTGCTATTAACCCTTGCAAAAATTTGAAATTTGGGGGGAAACACACATTTTAGTGAAAAAAAATATTTTTTTTTTACATATGCAAAAGTCGTGAAACACCTGTGGGGTATTAAGGTTCACTTTATCCCTTGTTACGTTCCCCAAGGGGTCTAGTTTCCAAAATGGTATGCCATGTGGGGATTTTTTGCTGTTCTGGTACCATAGGGGCTTCCTAAATGCAACATGCCCCCCAAAAACCATTTCAGAAAAACGTACTCTCCAAAATCCCCTTGTCGCTCCTTCCCTTCTGAGCCCTCTACTGCGCCCGCCGAACACTTTTCATGGACATGTGAGGTATGTTCTTACTCGAGAGAAATTGGGCTACAAATATAAGTATACATTTTCTCCTTTTACCCCTTGTAAAAATGCAAAAATTGGGTCTACAAGAACATGCGAGTGTAAAAAATGAAGATGGTGAATTTTCTCCTTCACTTTGCTGCTATTCCTGTGAAACACCTAAAGGGTTAAAACGCTGACTGAATGTCATTTTGAATACTTTGGGGGGTGCAGTTTTTATAATGGGGTCATTTGTGGGGTATTTCTAATATGAAGACCCTTCAAATCCACTTCAAACCTGAACTGGTCCCTGAAAAATAGTGAGTTTGAAAATTTTTTGAAAAATTGGAAAATTGCTGCTGAACTTTGAAGCCCTCTGGTGTCTTCCAAAAGTAAAAACACGTCAATTTTATGATGCAAACATAAAGTAGACATATTGTATATGTGAATATTTTTTTTTTAATTTGTAATATACATTTTCCTTACAAGCAGAGAGCTTCAAAGTTAGAAAAATGCAAAATTTTCAATTTTTTCAGCAAATTTTGGAATTTTTCACTAAGAAACGATGCAAGTATCGACAAAATTTTACCAATAACATAAAGTAGAATATGTCACGAAAAAACAATCTCGGAATTAGAATGATAGGTAAAAGTATTCCAGAGTTATTAATGTTTAAAGTGACAGTGGTCAGATGTTCAAAAAACGCTCCGGTCCTAAGGTGTAAAATGGCCTGGTCCTCAAGGGGTTAACAACCGCTACCCTTTGCCCTTGATCTCAGAACTCTTTGATTGTCCATGTGAAGCCAGAATCTTCACTAAATCGGATCTGTGAGGAGCATAAAACTTAATTTGCATCCGAAAAGTCAATGAATGGAAAAAGGCATTAAACACCCGTGAGGCCATTTTGAGTATCTAGTTATGCCAGTTGGTCTTTGTAATGCTCCTGCAGTGTTTCAAGAATTTGTAAATGACATCTTCCATGACCTCTTGTTTGCCTGCGTGGTAGTTTATCTGGACGATATCCTAATTTTATCACCCAATTTGACACTACATCATATCCATGTCAGCCAAGTCCTGCAGTGTCTCCAGGAGAATAGTCTATTTGCCAACCTGGAGAAATGTCTCTTTGAGAGAGATAGTCTTCCTTTTCTGGGATACATAGTTACCCATCAAGGTCTACAGATGGATCCTGCTAAGCTTTCTGCCGCTTTGGAGTGGCCACGTCTTTCTGTTCTACGGGCTATTCAACAATTTTTGGGTTCTGCCAACTACTGTTGACAATTCATCCCTCATTTTTATTCCCTAGTTGCCCCAATTATAGCATTTACCAAATAATATTAACAGCAAAGCCAAAGAGGCTTTCTTTCTATTAATCGCCTGCGCTTCTGCACCTCTTCCCTCTAGATCTGATCCAGGAAAACCGTTCTTTTTGGAGGTGGACACATCTTCTGTAGGAGCTGGCGCAGTTCTGACTCAAAAGTCCCCTAAAGGCAAAAACATTACTTTTGTTTTTTTTTCTCCAAGACCTTTTCTCCTGCAGAGAGAAACTATTCTATTGGTGATCGGGAACTCCTTGCCATTAAACTTGCCTTAGAAGAATGGCGCCATCTTTTGGAGGGCTCTACACATCCAGTCAGCATTTTTACTGACCACAAGAACCTTCTATATCTTCAATCTGCATAACGCCTGAATCCCCATCAAGCAAGATGGTCAATCTTGTTCTCCAGATTCAACTTTGTCATGCATTTTCGTCCTGCAGAGAAAAATGTTAGAGCAGATGCTCTTTCTCAAACCTCAGATGTTGTTGGTCAGGATATTACTCCTCGCCATATCATTCCTCCTTAATGCCTTATTACTGTGGCTCTAGCTTCATATCCCACCTGGAAAAACATTCGTACCTCCTCATCTCACACGTCATGTCCTCAGTTGGGGACACTCCTCGCTGTTAGCTGCTCACTTTGGAATCAAGAAGTCTTTACTGTTAATATCTCGACACTATTGGTGGCCTCATCTTAAACAGGATGTCGCAGACTTCGTCAGCTCCTGTACCACCTGTGGACCCTTGGACTCATAGTGAATGGATTTCATGACCAATTTTATTGATAATGCCGTCATCTGGGTGGTCATTGATCAGTTTTCCAACATGGCGCACTTTATTCTTTAACTCGGACTTGCCTCGGCTCCTCAATTGGCTAAACATTTCCTCCAACAAATTTTTCATCTACTTGGTCTTCCTTCCCACATTGTCCCAGATTGTGGGGTGCAAATTGTCTCCAAATTCTGGCATGCCCTATGTTCTCGTTTAAAAAATTAATCTGGACTTTTTGTCCGCCTACTAGTGTTGCTCGCGAATATTCGCAATTCGAATATTATTCGCGAATATCGCATATTCGCGAATTCGCGAATTTCGCGAATATAGCGCTATATATTCGTAATTACGAATATTCGTTTTTTTTTTTTTTTTTTTTTTTCACAGTACACATCACAGTGATCACCCCTCTCTGCTTCCAGCTTGTGTGGTGTAAAGAAGGCTGTAATACTACTGTGTGAGACTGGCGTGCTAAAATTCGCACATGCGAAAATTCGCATATGCTAATGTTCGCATATGCGAATTTTCGCGTATGTTAATCGTGCATATGCTAATATTCACATATGTTAATTTTCGCATACGTGAATATTCGCATATGCGAAAATAAAACGAGAAAATAACGAATATGCGAATATTCGCGAATATAAGACGAATATTCGTCCATATATTCGCGAATATTCGCGAATTCGAATATGGCCTATGCCGCTCAACACTACCGCCTACCACCCTCAATCCAATGGACAAGTGGAGAGAATTAATCAGGTCCTGGAAGGCTACTTGCGACATTTTGTTTCTGCTCAGCAAGACAATTGGGTTGATCTTCTGCCTTGGGCTGAGTTTTCTTATAATCATAGAATCTACAAGGTCTTCTCCCTTTTTTGTAGTCTACGGTCTTCATCCTCATCCACCTCTTCCCCTTCCAGTTTCCTCTGGAGTGCCGGCCGTAGATACCCTAGTCAAAAATTTTGAGTCCATCTGGCAGGAGACTCTGCGTTCATTGCTGTCTGTTTCCTCCCAAATAAAGTCTCAAGCGGACAAGAGAAGAAGACCCCCTCCATCTTTTTCTCCTGGTGACTGGGTCTAGCTCTCCTCCAAGTATATACGCTTTAAAATTCTGTTACAAGTTGGATTCTCAATACCTAGGTCCTTTTGTGGTTCTTCAAAAAATCAGTCCTGTTTCTTACAAATTACATCTCCCCTCCTCCCTTCACATTCCTAATTCTTTTCATGTCTCTTTGCTCAAGCCCCTGGTTAATAATCACTTTTCTCAAAAAAAATCATTGCTCCTGCCCCTGTCTCCAGTTCTTTTAGATGCTTTCGAGGTGAAAGAGATTCTCGTAAGGAAATCTGTGAGAGGAAAGCATTATTTTCTTGTTGACTGGAAGGGCTTTGTTCCTGAATAAAGGTCTTGGGAACCAGAGGAGAATATTGTTGATCGCAGCCTGGTTCAAGATTTTCTGAGACCCAAACAGAAGGGGAGACCTGGGGGGTGGGGGGGTACTGTTACAGGCAGCACTCCGGCGGGAATGAATGGCCATAAGCACCCCCTCTCTCCTGTCTCCTTTGGCCCCGGGACTTGCGATGCGGGATGCGCCTGCATGCGTGTCCCAGGTGTTGTCACAGGTAACGCTCTGGCCATTCTGTCTGGCCGTGAGCGTACCCCTGCTGCCTGTGTCAGTGGCTCCGGGACTCACTATGCAAGCCTCGGGCCCTGCACGTCTTCTGCTCTGCTTTGCTGGCGCGCAAGTCCCCTTTCCTTAGGGCGCGCACGCCCTGGTGTTACTAAATTTAAAGGGCCAGTATGCCCATAATTGGTTCCTTGCTGAACAGACCCTATATTAGTCCGGCACCTCCCAATTATGGTGCCGGATCTTTGTGCTTAGTGCCTTTGAGAAAGCATCTTATGGTGTTCCTGACCTCCCGCTTGTGATCTGACCTTGCTACTTTGTTGCTTTCCTCCTGACCTTGTGCCTGTGACCTGACTACGCTACCTTGCCGCCTGCCTCCTGACTACGCTACTTTGCTGGCTGCCTTCTTACCCGTGCTTTGTCTGACTATGCCTATCTTCTGTGCCAAGCAACATCTGGGCAACCTGTGTCGACGGATCGAGCCAGAGGTAGCGACCTGGGTGCTGCCTGCCGCTGCAAGTCCATCCTGCTTTGTGGCGGGCTCTGGTGAAAACCAGCTGCACTTTAGACTCCGCTCCCTGGTACGGTTCAGTCATTGTCCACACAGGACTGCGGAACCACCTTCCAGCCATTGGTAAGACCGTTACACTGGGATAATAGAACAAGACAGCCCTGTTATGGTAATCTGTTATGGTAGTCTGTAGTTACTTTATATCACACAAAGAAAGTTTGAAAACAAGGTGCAAGAAAAAAGGCTAAAGCTGTATTCCCATACAGGCCATAATGTCTCCCATATGCAATAAAACAACACTTACATACATGTTGTCTGAGTTTAACTTCATTTGCTGCATTATGATCCAAAACAAATGGGCGCTATCAAAGAGTCTATAGAACACTGGTGTGTCACTCTTAAACATAAATCTCCAAAAATACACCAGAACAATCAAATATAGTGAAATTCATAATACTTTATTGAGCACAGAATATATAAAAACATTTAAAAAGAGACAGCAACAAGCAGAAAAATACTGACCGCTAAACATGGAGTATGTAAACATAGAAAGAGGGAGTGCAAATATACATAAAGTGACTAATGCTTTCCATAAAGCTGCCAAGGTGCAGCATACATAGATATGAGCAATGTAAATACTTAGGTAATTAAGGCAATCGCCAAATTATATTGCATATATTCCCAAACATAAAGACAATGATATAGGCAATTGTTCCACTCAGCCAAGTAGAAGGACCTACTCATGTGGAGGCGAGGAGACCTCACCATTCACATGTAGATCTGCTAGGGAGCAATACAAAGTACTTACCACAGCATAAGAGAGGAACAATTGCCTAGTTAGTACCACATACCACATACCCATACCATACACAGACCCCAACGCCGTTTCACCATGTGGTACTAACTAGGCAATTGGTTTCTGACCACTTATAAAATGTGTTCAATGTGCTGCCCATTGTGTTGGATTGTCAATGCCACCCTCCTCTCCCACTCTTCACACACTGATAGCAGCACTGCAGGAGAAATGCTAGCACAGGCTTTCAGTATCCGTAGTTTCAGGTGCTGCACATCTCGTATCTTCACAGCATAGACAATTGCCTTCAGATGACCCCAAAGATAAAAGTCTAAGGGGGACAGATCGGGAGACCTTGGATGCCATTCAACTGGCCCATGACGACTAATCCACTTTCCAGGAAACTGTTCATCTAGGAATGCTCGGACCTGACACCCATAATGTAGTGGTGCACCATCTTGTTGGAAAAACTCAGGGAACGTGCCAGCTTCAGTGCATAAAGAGGGAAACACATCATGTAGCAATTTTGCATATCCAGTTGCCTTGAGGTTTTCATTGATGAACAATGGCCCCACTATCTTTGTACCCCATATACCACACCATACCATCAATTTTTGTGTTCCAACAGTCTTGGAGGGATCTATCCAATGTGGGTTAGTGTCAGACCAATAGCGGTGGTTTTGTTTGTTAACTTCACGATTCACATAAAAGTTTGCCTCATCACTGAACAAAATCTCGTGCGTAAACTAAGGGTGCTGTTCCAATTTTAGTTTTGCCCATTCTGCAGCACTTGAAACTATGGATACTGGAAGCCTGTGCTAGCATTTCTCCTGCAGTGTTGCTATCAGTGTGTGAAAAGTGGGAGAAGAGGGTTGCATTGACAATCCAACACAATCGGCAGCACATTGAACACATTTTATAAGTGGTCAGAAACGTGTAAATAACTCATGAAAGAATAAAATTATGTTAAAACCAAGCACATCCTTGTTTTTCTTGTGAAATTCCCAATAAGTTTGATGCGTCACATGATCCTCTTCCTATTGAAAACCCAAAAGTTGGATTTAAAATGGCAGACTTCAAAATGGCCACCATGGTCACCAACCATCTTGAAAAGTTTCTCCCCTCACATAGAAACAGGGAGTTAATATCACCAACCATTCCCATTTTATTAAGGTGTATCCATATAAATGGCCCACCCTGTGCTTCTCGCATATATTGAATGAACTGGGGAGCACCTATGCCTGTTTTTATAGAATAGAGGTGTTCCTGTATTCTAATTCTTAATGGTCTGATGATTTTACCAATGTAAAATTGCAGACAACTGCACTTTAAAAAATAAACAACATAAGTAGTGCGACAAGTGATCAGATCATAAATGGAACAAAACGAATGTCCCAGTTTTATATGGTCAGTGTTAATGTTGTATTTTATTGTGGACAGTTGCCACATTTTTATTACCCTTTGGACTGAATTTCAATGACCAGTTTTCTTTTGTCTTGTCAGTGGATCTGGTACAGTGATTAATCAATTGACCTAAAGTTTTGTTTCTTTGAAAAAAATAGTATTCTTTAACCCCTTAACGACGCAGGACGTATATTTACGTCCTGCGCCGGCTCCCGCGATATGAAGCGGGATCACGCCGCGATCCCGCATCACATCGCGTCGGTCCCGGCGCTCATCAACGGTCGGGACCCGCGGCTAATACCACACATCGCCGATCGCGGCGATGTGCGGTATTAACCCTTTAGAAGCAGCGGTCAAAGCTGACCGCCACTTCTAAAGTGAAAGTGAAAGTGACCCGGCTGCTCAGTCGGGCTGTTCGGGACCGCCGCGGTGAAATTGCGGCCCGAACAGCTGACCGGACACCGGGAGGGCCCTTACCTGCCTCTTCGGTGTCCGATCGGCAAATGACTGCTCCGTGCCTGAGATCCAGGCAGGAGCAGTCAAGCGCCGATAACACTGATCACAGGCGTGTTAATACATAAAAAATGTTTTAAAAAAAGTGTTAATAAAGGTCATTTAACCCCTTCCCTAATAAAAGTTTGAATCACCCCCCTTTTCCCATAAAAAAATAAAACAGTGTAAAAAAAAAAACAATAAACATATGTCGTATCGCCGTGTGCGTAAATGTCCGAACTATAAAAATATATAATTAATTAAACCGTACGGTCAATGGCGTACGCGCAAAAAAATTCAAAAGTCCAAAAAAGCGTATTTTGGTCACTTTTTATACCATTAAAAAATTTATAAAAAGTGATCAAAAAGTCCGATCAAAACAAAAATCATACCGATAAAAACTTCAGATCACGGCGCAAAAAATGAGGCCTCATACCGCCCTGTACGTGGAAAAAAAAAAGTTATAGGGGTCAGAAGATGACATTTTTAAACGTATAAATTTTCCTGCATGTAGTTATGATTTTTTCCAGAAGTGCGACAACATCAAACCTATATAAGTATGGTATCATTTTAACCATATGGACCTACAGAATAATGATAAGGTGTAATGTTTACCGAAATATGCACTGCGTAGAAACGGAAGCCCCCAAAAGTTACAAAATGTCGCTTTTTTTTCCGATTTTGTCGCACAATGATTTTTTTTTCCATTTTGCCGTGCATTTTTGGGTAAAATGACTAATGTCACTGCAAAGTAGAATTGGCGACCCAAAAAATAAGCCTTAATATGGATTTTTAGGTGGAAAATTGAAAGGGTTATGATTTTTAAAAGGTAAGGAGGAAAAAACGAAAGTGCAAAAACGGAAAAACCCTGAGTCCTTAAGGGGTTAAAATCGGTTTCTGATACCCTTTTGTATACAGATCATCCTCTTCGGCATACACCATTAGATCGAAAAACTCTACTTGATGTCCCCCAAATGTACTAGTAAACCACCTATTCATTTTATTGACTTTGTTAAGATGAACAATGAAGGATTCAAAGGTCTCTTTGTCACCCTCCCAGACGATCAGGACATCGTCCACATATCGTAAGAAGGCTTTTATATTTTTCAAAAGGGGTTAGAAGGACTATAAATATATTCCTTCTCAAAATGTGATAAAAAGAGATTAGCATAGGAACAGGAGGTGGGGCTCCCAATTGCTGTCCCTGATAGCTGTTTGAACCAATTTGAATTATATACTAAGGTATTATGATTCAAAATGAAATATAATGCATTACATAAAAAATCAATGTATGTTGTGCTTTTATTAGTGTTATGTAGAATGGACAGAATAGCCTGTCCACCTGCAACGTGTGGGATGCGGGTGTACAGGCTCTTGACGTCCACCATAACCAAGGCGTGGGTGCTGTGCCATTGAAAAGATTATGTAAACTGAATGATGTAATTTGAATCTTTGACATAGGAGGGCATAGAACTGAGAATTGGTCTTAAAGCTCAATCCACGTATTTAGACAGGAATTCAGTAACAGAACCTCTTCCAGCTAGAATGGGGCAACCAGGAGGGGTAGTGATCCCTTTACGTACTTTGGGAAGTAAATACCATCTGGGTTTAGATGGGTGTGAAGGCAAAAGGCATTCAGACGTTTTTGCATCTAGTATATCCCTACTAACATATTATCTTAAAAATGACCTAAGCTGGTCTAGGATCTTGTTTGTGGGGTTACTCTTTAATTCAATATAGACCTGTGCGTCTTTGAGTTGGCGCAGAGCTTCTTCTTCGTATTGATGAGAGGACCATACAACCACTCTGCCCAAGATATTTTTAGATCAGGACGAGTAGACAACCATTTCAAAGCATCACGTTCCTTATGTGGTTAGTTATCCTGCATGGCTGGATAAACCAAAGCTTTAACATCATTGATTACAGCTTGTTGAAAAATCTCAATAGAACTGCCTGCAATGAGCGGGGGATTAAAGGTAGAAGGGTTCCGACTTGAAACTTGGAATGGTTAGTTCCTTGTTCCTCAACTTCAGTTACATCTGCAGCTAGCATAGCTAAGTTCCCAATCCTTTCTTCTTCTGTACTCGACAGATCTTTTGATAGGACAAAAACCCAAAGGGATAATAATGCAGGGAGATCAACTTTCATGTTCTGTATCACTAATTGTAGGGGGAATAGAATTTTTTTTTTCATATTAATCTTTCTAATCCCTTTAAAAACATCAACCTCAAATGACGGGGAATCAAACTGTTCTACTATCCCATAGTTAAGCCCTTTCGATAACAATTGTGTGACATTGTAGGGGAGGGTGACATTGGTAATATTGATAATGACTTCATCTTCAGAGGTTAATCTCTCCACGAGACCCCTTTGCGTTTCTGTGCATATCTGTTTCTTGACATTTCTTTTCCTCTTTCCGCGCCTAATGCGTTTCCTAAAAGGGGTAATTGATCAGACGTATTGCCTCTTCTAGGGGTCGCCTCATTGGATGCACTTGTATCTGTTTCTGTTGTCCAGAAATCCTGACTTGTACGTTTCCTAAATGGTCTTCTTCTGTTAGTTTTATTATTCAGTTGTCTATATCGATTACTAGCATTTTTTTACACTTATCACGTAAAAATTTATCATGTTTTACTTCTTTTATCTCTGCTTACAGAACAGCCATTTTTTTCTCTAGATTTTTTGAAAACGCATTAAACTGTGTTTCAGACATTCTTGTATGTAATTCAGATTTTGCCCGACAAAAATCTTCTGTTATTTTGGTATAATCAAGTTGACTTTGTTGTAACACCAGACCCACTAAAACTAATGCATGAGCTTTGTGAGCTTCAGACCATAGTTGCATGAATTCAGTGTTGTCTGCGAATTGTGATGGTACTTTGAAAATTCCAAGACCTTGTGGTGCTCTCCCACTGTCATGATATGCTTGCAAACAGTTAATTGTCCAGAACAATATATATATATATATATATATATATATATATATATATATATATATATATATATATATATATGTATATTTATGTATATGTTAAATTGCATAATACAATATTATCATAGTTAAATTGATGTGTGTATCTGAAAGAAGTCTGTAAAGGGAAGTAATATCTCAGCTATTAGACAATGTATAAATCAGAAAATATTGTTATTGTAAATATTTACCAGTTTTCACTTGCTTATTACATCCATTACTTTATTGCCAGACCATACGACTCCTGCTCCCTCACCTCCTTAGCAACTATTTAACATGATGACAGCTAACAGCAACATATTACTATAATGTATTATATTTAAGAGCTCATTTCAGTAGCCAAGAATCATGCCTTATGTATATAACTGACGGCAAAGGACATGCTATAGCTCAACTACATATTCCCCAGCACCATTAGTAAAAAGTAGAACAAAAAATTTTACTTGGACTGTTAAAATTTCAGTTGATGCATGTTGTATCCTATTTATTTCAACTGTTTTACTATGAGTTATAGAAATCACTTATATGCGCTTGGCAAGCTAAAATCTCAAGGTATATAGCAATTATATCTATGCCATAAATACAAATACAAGGAAAAGTAGAAGCAAACTGCATGTGCTTAAAAACATCAATCTGAAGCAAAAGTTAAAATAACATTGTAATGGACTAGAAAAACATGGCTTCTTTCTTCCCCAAAAGGTAGCACTTTCTTAAAGGAAAACTGTCAGCATGTTCACCCACACTAAACCCAATACACTGGGTTATAGTGTGGGCGAATAGGAGTATAACAAGGGGACACTTACTTAAATATGTCCAGTAGGTCCTGAGATATGTCCCCCAGAAGATCCTCTGCTAAATTCAGTGAATTGTGCAAAGGGGGTTGGACTCCGCCCACTCAATTTACATATTCATTGTTTGTGACTCCACTTCACTAGGATATAGAGGGAGGGGCTCTGCCCACTCAATTTACATATTCATTCTCTGTGACTCCACTTCACTAGGATGTGGAGTCACAAACAGTGAATATGTAAATTGAGTGGGCGAAGCTCCACCCCTTGTGCGCGATTCACTGAATTCACCAGAGCTTCAGGTACTGAACCCCCTCCCTTCTGTTACCCCTCTACACCCCTTGTCACCCCCTGTACATCCCTCTGTCCCCCCTGTACACCTCTCTACACCCCTTTGTTATCCCTGTCATACCTTTACACCCCTGTTACCCCGATACGCCCCTCTTTCACCCATGTAGACCCTTCTACACATCTGTCATCCATGTACACCCCTCTATCACATGTCTACACCCCTTTGACACCCATGTGCACCCCATCTGTTTCCCCTCTGTCTCCCAAGTACATGCCTCTGTCACCCATAAACACCCCTTTGTCACTCCTGTTCACCTCACTGTCAACCATGTACACCCCTCTGGGACTTCTCTACACCTATTCACCCCTGTACTCCTCTACAGATGTAAAAGGGGTGAAACCAGGGCCAAGCTACCTACCTTACAAGTAGCCAACATATAAAAAAAAATTCGGTAAGGGTGTCCCACTAATTTAATATTTTTTCCATGGGGTGCCCCAAGCCAAAAGTGTGTGTGTGTGTGTGTGGGGGGGGGTGCAATTTTCTGTTCTCGCCTCAGGAGCAAAAAGAGAGCTAGCTACAGCTCTGTTGAGAACATAGCCGATTTCAATGATAATCTTTTTGCTTTTTCATCCCTTGCTTTTAGCGGGCATGTAAACCAATTGGACTTCGACAAATGTGGTGTGGGGTGACGATGGCGTAGTGGGACAGTTATTGTGGCTCTTAAATGTTGTGATCACTATTGCTTACTGTACTTTTAGGGTTAATGATGAGCATTTGCAGGAATGCTGTCACTCATTGCTCCTGTCCTCCCTTCATAGACGGTGCCGGTCAGGACATAAATGTACTTTCTGGTGCATTAGGATCCAGGGCACCAGGATGTATATTTATGTCCAATGTCCTTAAGGGATTAAATGGGCACTCTCAGATACAAAAACTTTTGATATGTTGTAAAGCATGCAAAACCAATAGGTTTTGCAATTGCTTTTATTAGAAATTTTTCAGTATTTCATACTGAAAAAGTCAGTCAAACAACTGCCCCCCCCCCCCTACCTTCTTGGACACATACTAGTCCTGCTGTGTCCATGCTTCATCACCTATGTCATGGACACAGGTCCTTCATTGACAGCTGTGAGCGCAGGGCTCACAGCTGGAGGAAAAATCCTCCCACTGTCATCTTGTGTCCCGCTACTGTCAGTGAGGACAAGCTGGGAGTTGTAGTTTTGCTAATGGTGGGGGAGATGTGAGCAGACAGCATACTGAGGGAGGGGGCGGAGACCTGCACAGTGAGGTCACACCCCCTCCCTTTAAGAAGAATTTAGACTAGTGAGCTAAAATAAAAGTGTAATAAAAAAATAAATAAAGTTGCTAGACACATACAAATTAGATGTACATGGTCAGGATTAGGTACTGAGTGATAGATTATTATTATTTTTTATTTTTTGTTGTTGGATCTGACAGGTACACTTTAAATTACAGGGACACTTGTCACTTATTGTTCCTGTGCTCCCTTCATAGATGCTGCCAATCAGGATGTAAATATACGTCCTGGTGCGTTAGGATCCAGGCACCAGGATGTACATTTATGTCCAA
Source organism: Hyla sarda (assembly GCF_029499605.1). NCBI lineage: Eukaryota > Metazoa > Chordata > Amphibia > Anura > Hylidae > Hyla > Hyla sarda. Next base: position 88,017,230 of record NC_079198.1, read on the forward strand.
TGTCCTTACAGGGTTAATTTACAGGGGCACGTTAACTTACTTCACAATGTAAAACCATGTTGTAATAATTCATTAGGGCATATGCACAGTGTCCTCACTCAGGTCCCTCTCCTTGAGCCAGAATGAATAGCTGCTCTATACATCACCCCTGCTCCGTGACAGTGGTACCCGGCTCTTTTCTTCATTAAATGGTTGGCCATTTAACTGAATAACCAGAGGACTTTGCAATTGTGGGCTTACAATCTCCAATCTATTAGTTTAATTTGTGTTCTTTTGTGTTGTATTTGTATTTTCTTTATGCAAGTTTTATCCTTTTGTTTTACTTAACATTGTAAGCAATCTTTTTTGAATTGTTACATATGTTTTAAATTAAAGCTTACATCTTTAGACACGCCGGTGTTTCACACTGTTTAAACTTCCGGTAGGATTACATTGTTTACATGTGCAAACACCATCTGGTGCTAAAGAAAAAAAAAATGTAATAAAATAAAATAAAAATTAGGAATTTTTACATTACATGGCTCAGGCAGAATAATAGGTCCCCTTTTAATGTCTCTTTCTATTATCATGCCTATCACCTATTCCTATGTGTAGTCACGAGAACATTTTTGTGCATATCTCAAATGTTTTTTTCAAGGACAAACACTAGTTCCAGACATGAATAATACAGTCATTTGTCTGTGTCTATATTATACCTATAAGTCCTTAGCTGACCGCTGGTATAATGACCTAACCTAAAAGCATGATGTTTTTTGCTTTGGTCATTAGACCCCAGATGGGTCAAAACATGTGGTCATAATACAGATTCAGAATTACTCTTAGATTCATACCTTCAGACATTATATTGTGATCAAATATGTTATGTTTGATACCTCTTGGTTGATCAGTTTGTAATAAATGTTTAGAAACGCTGCTTGTCAGTATTACAAGTTAATGTTTATAAACTGTTGGTCAGGTAGCTTTTGCCCATTCCACTGATAAAAACTCAGAATACTCCAACGTGCTTTGAAGAACAGCGATCTTCTTCATCAAGGATAGTTCTGTACAATACACGTTGGCCTTAAAAACTGATGGAGATGCATCTCTTCAAATTCCCAATAGAGAGAGGCCTTTTCACAGCAATTTAAAGACAAAAAGTATAGTACGGGAGCATCCCTGAGGAAGAAGATTGCTATTTCCTCAACCATCTTGGTGGAATTCTGATTCTTACAAGCTCTTGCACTGACATCACTTTCTGACTTGGAAGAAAAAATATGTAAAGCAGCTCTCACGCCAACTTTTCAGGTAGCTTTCCCTTAAAGTTAATGTTTCACTCCAACGAAGAGCCTTAGAACAGACTGGAAACATAGGCCAAGCAAGAAATCTCTCCAAAAGCTTAGAATTCCTATCTGTAGAGAGCTGTTTTAGTGTTCTTGCTTTATACATCCTTTCTTTCCAGAATTTCCAGAAGACCTATAAGCCTCCACAGATCCATATGACACTCTTCTCATCTGAATCCTTCAGATGTTTATTGGCACACTTCAGATGGGCCAGTGCATGTGTTTCCTTGAGCAGGGGGATCTTCCCAGATATTCACTGTGTAGTGTGTTACCAATTGTTTTCTTAATGACTATTGCTCACCATCCTCATGATTACTGAAACTACACAAGATGAGATATTACATGGAAGGAGATTAACAGTTATTTTGTGTTTATTTTATGTTTATGATTAAGTGCACCGACTGTTGTAAACTTCTCACCAAGCTGCTTTGCATTAGTCTTGCAGCCCATCCCAACCTTGTGTAGTTCTTCAATCCTGTCCCTGATTTCCTTGGACGGCTTTTTGGTATTGGCCATGGTGGAGAATTTGGAATCTCATTGATTGATTGCTTCTGTGGACAGATGTATATTATACAGTTACGAAACTGAGATTAGGAGCACTCTCTTTAAGAGACACCTGGAAGACAGAAATCTTACTGATTGATAGGATATCACATACTTATTTCACTGAGTAAAATGTAAATTAATTCATAACTTTTTGTAATATGTTTTTCTGGATTTTCACTGTCTCTCACTGTTCAAAATAAACACTGATCATTTCATTGTAATGGGAGAAAGGTAGAAAATCAGCAAGGAATTTGGTTATTAGTACGAAACCGTCTGAACTGAGCATTTCAGAAACTGCTCATCTATTGGAATTTTCATGCACAACCATCTCTATGAGTTAGAGTATTTTCCAAAAAAGTGAAAATATCAAGGGACAACAATGCTTTATTGATGTCAGAGAAGAATGGGCAGACTGGTTTAAGATGCAGATAGGTAACAATAACTCAAATAAATAGGATAAGAAGAAGGAAATGCAGACTGCAACTTACCTATCTGGCGTGATGTTTTCTTTATTCCGTGGCTTAGATACAGCACCTCATAAAACACACTTGAAATGGACTGAACAGGAGAAGCTGGGAGGGGGAAGGTGACAGCAGGGAGAGCTCACATAGACAACAGCCTGTTTTGCTTCAAAAGAAGCTTCATCTGGTCTCAAATCAAATAATCATTCCTTAAAACTAAGATATGCAGAATACCATCTTTGTATGTGCAACACATAGAACCTTGAAGTAGATGGGTTACAGCAGCAGAAAAACAAACAAGGTTTCACTGCTTTTAGCCGAGAACTTGAAACTGAAACAACAATTTTCGTTGTTCAGATGACAAATCAAAAAGGTGAAAAAACACCTAATATTGTATATATTTGTTTATCCTTATTTATTTTTCCATTATTCATTGCTATTTAAAGAAAAACGGCTAACTTATAAGATAGAAGCTGTTGTAGCAAAGGTGTAGGTACCTGAGGCACTGGGGTCATCCTTTTAGGGTGAGTGCTAAGCTACATGCCAACATCCAGGGTGAGATCCATGGCCACGGAAAGTGCAATGTTTATTACAATAGGGTGATAATAGGCAGAGCAGGTACAATAAGGCACCACTGCAAGTTATCCCAAGCTTATTTTTTCCATTTAACCCCTTAACGACCACGGACATAAATGTATGTCCTGGTTTGGCAGTACTTCGCTCACCAGGACGTACATTTACGTCCTGTGTATGACCACGAGCATCGGAACGGTGCTCGCATCATACACGGCAGGTTCTGGCTGCTTGCAGCAGCCGGGGACCCGTTGGTAATGGCCAAATCCGCAATCGCGCAGCTGTCCGCCATTACATTTTCAGATGCCGTGATCAATACAGATCACGGCATCTGCGGCAGTGCGGTACTTTAAATGGATGATCGGGTCGCCCGCAGCGCTGCCGCGGCAATCCGATCATCCAGCATGGTGGCCGGAGGTCCTCTCACCGGGCTTCAGCCATCTCCCGGGGTCTTCTGCTCTGGTCTGAGATTGAGCAGACCAGAGCAGAATATCACCGATAATACTGATCAGTGCTATGTCCTAAACATAGCACTGAACAGTATTAGCAATCAAATGATTGCTATAGATAGTCCCCTATGGGGACATAAAAAGTGTAAAAAAAAAGTTGAAAATGTAAAAATAAAAAGTAAAAAAAAGTGAAAAATCACCTCCCCCCAATAAAAATGAAAATTGTCAGTTTTTCCCATTTTACCCCCCTCACCACGTGCGTAAATGTCCAAACTATCAAAATATAATGTTAATGATCCCGTACAGTGAATGGCGTAAATGTAGAAAAAAAAAGTCCAAAAATGCCGCCCTATATATGGAAAAATTTAAAAGTTATAGGTGGTCAAAATAGGGCGTTTTTAGATTACTGATTTTGTTTAAAAAGTTTTAGATTTTTTTAAGCGGTACAAAAATATAAAAGTATCTAGCCATGGGTATAATTTTAATACCATGTATTGACCCACAGAATAAAGAACACATGTCATTTTTACCGTAAAGTGTACAGTGTGAAAACAAAACCCTCCAAAATGTGCAAAATTGTGGTTTTTCATTTAAATTTCCTCCCTAAAAAAAATAATGTTTTTGTTTTTGCCGTACATTTTATGTTAAAATGAGAGGTTTCATTGCAAAGTACAATTGGTCACGCAAAAATCAAGCCCTTACATGGGTCTGTAGATGGAAATATAAAAGAGTTATGGATTTTAGAAGGCAAGGAGGAAAAAACGAAAACAAAAAAATAAAATTGGCCTGGTCCTTAAGGGGTAAATATACACTTTATCAGTAAATATAGGATATTTGGATATAGTGAATCTAAGTGCAATTTGGTTGAGCATTTGCTAATCTGTATCTAGGAAAGAGTCTCCTAGGACTGTATCCACCTTTTCCAGCCCACAGGAGCACCTGAAAGCTGAACTAATTTATGCAGGATAAGTCATCAACTGCCGAGCCGAGAAGTTTGTGACAAATCGAATTTACTGTAAATTCGCTCATCTCTAGTGGGGATTTTGTGGTTGAAAGATGATATTTTGTTTTCCATATTATTTGATCTGACCTCATCATTTTAGTTCCAAAAGTCTGTAAAAAATAATAAGCCTCTCCAGGGATGGGTTTTGTAGCTAAAATTCAATCAGCTATATAAATGCTATAAAGAGATATTAAAATTAATACTCATTTTGTAAGTATAGTTGCAAGAAAAAGTAAGAGGAACATTTATCTGAAATTCTACATAGATTACTAATAAAATAATAAGACATTATTAGAAGTATGGGTTTCATTGGTGCTGATAGCATTAGGTGCAGAAATAAAGGCACAAAAAAGTTACAGTCTCATTACTGGGCCTCCTGTGTATCTATCTTGAGTGAAAAAATGTGGCTCTGGGAGGAGACCAAACACAGGAAGTATGGGCAGGACAAGCAGGGCTCTGTGCTCTCTCTTGGTTTGTCAAACATCCTGCTGTGTGAGCTGGGAGTGTGTCTTAGAGTTTCACTGCACAGAGCCCTGCTTGTCCTCAGTGTACAGAGTCCTGCTTGTCCTCAGTGTACAGAGTCCTGCTTGTCCTCAGTGTACAGAACCCTGCTTGTCCTCAGTGCACAGATCCCTGCTTGTCCTCACTGCACAGGGCCCTGCTTGTCCACCCATGCATCCTGTATTTGGTCTCTTATAGAGGCAATAGCTGCAAGTACAAAAATATACACATCCTTTAACCAATGCATATTACAGATATACATATAATGTTATTTTCTACATTATAGAAAGAGTTTTTGCTAATGACAGGTTCATTTTAATTAAAATGTATTATTATTATTATTATTAATGTTGTTATTTTTATTTATATTTTATTATCATTATTATGATCATTATTAATATTATCTCATTAAATTGAATGGATTTCAACATAAATCCATAGTCATATGTTGTGACATATTTCAAGCTGATACAGTGATGTTCTGTGTCAACTTTTAGGATGCTAACACTGCTGCTACATTCCATTACGTAACTGTGACACTAACTTTCACTTAAAAACAGCTCAACAGTACTTACTGTAGATATGCTCCTAGGTGACCAAACAGTATTATACAGAGCTTTTACGGCTCTTGATCAGTGTTATACATATGTTTTAGGGCTATTTGTAAAGTTTGTGTTTGAATGAAACATTTTGCTGTAGCTGGGTGAACCTACTGATACAAATTGTTGAACTGGTTGCTCATCTCTTTTTATGATACATGCATAATACTTGACATATAACGAAATAGGAAAATGTTGCATTTACAACACTTCTGCAGCAGGTTTGTTTGAGTGTGAACCATGGCTTGATACAAACAACTTGACTCCAGGGCCAAAGTTACAACTATGAATTCTCTGAAATGGCACAAACATTTAGAGAGAATCCTTTATCATTATGAAAAAGAAGCCTGTCAATGTGTCATGTTTTCCATGGTTCAAGCAGCATGAAACTAATGACAGGTTCCCTTTATTGAACGAATACAGGGGGCGTAGAACTACTTTCATGTGTTCACACATATTGAGTTAACAAGCATGCTTCTACAATAGAACACATTCTACACATTGTATAAATAATTACATTTGTAATGTTTTCAATGTGATGCAAAACTTTACCATATTTGGTGATTTTAGTTGGCTACATTAGGAAGAGCAGATTTTCTTTACTCATTATGGAACATGATTATATATAACCCAAGATTATATAGTCATAGTTTATAGAAAAAAATACGGGTTAAAAAGATCTCAGATATGCTATCCTTAACACCACAGCACCGTATTTTATTGCCTCTAATTACAGAACCTACAGTAGAACGAGTCATAATACGCTACAAATGGCTAATTATTGTGACCCTATGTTACTCTCTATTTATGACCTTTATTCGTACAGGATCTAATTAACTCACTTATAGCGATAGTTTGTTAATCAGAAACATTAAAGAGGGTCAACGTCAACACATCGTCACATGTTGCTGTGGAAACAAGACCTCTGACCTTTGTTATCCGTAAGCAAGGAAGTATTGCTTCATTCAGATTAATTTTCTACACATAGGAAACTATAAATAAGCATAATAATCACTGAGAAGAAATACAGATTTTAACATACGAATATTGCCAAGTGTGCCCCTGTAATTGTCATTGAATCCTTAGATGTAACAGTCCTCAGTGATGATTATCTTTTTTATCACAAAAAAAGAACATTAAATAAATCAATTATCTATTTGTTATTTTTTTAAATTAGAATTGTCTCCTCATAGATCCATGTGGTTCAATGAAGCTTTAGATTCTGTGGGATAGGTCTAAAACACTACTTAGCCCAGTATTCCTGGCTCTTTAATGAAATTCCATTAAAGTTGTTGGGAAAGAAAACTAATATGTTTGTCTTCCATTAAGTTCCTAGAGGGGCTGCCTTAACCCCTTAACGACGCAGGACGTAAATGTACGTCCTGGTGATGTGGTACTTAACGCACCATGACGTACATTTACGTCCTTAGCATGACCGCGGGCATCGGAGCGATGCCGGTAGCATGCGCGGCAGGTCCCGGCTGTGGATCGCAGCCAGGGAACCGCTGGTAATGGCGGACACCCGCGATCCAGCAGATGTCCGCCATTAACCCCTCAGATGCCATGATCAATACAGATCACGGCATCTGCAGCATCGCGGTAACTTAACAGGATGATCGGATGCAGAAGATGACCAATAATGCTGCATTGCTGTGTCCTATACATAGCACTGAACAGCATTAGCAATCGAATGATTGCTATAAATAGTCCCCTATGGGGACTATAAGAGTGTAAAAATAAAAGTAAAAAAAGTAAAAAAATAAAGTAAAAAAAAGTGAAAAACCCCCTCCCCCAATAAAAACATAAATTGTCCCATTTTCCCTATTTAACCCCCAGAAAGTGTAAAAAAAAATATTTTATATACATATTTGGTATCGCCGCGTGCGTAAATATCCAAACTATTAAAATAAAATGTAAATGATCCGGTACGGTGAACGGCGTGAACGTAAAAAAAAAAAGTCCAAAATAGCTGCTTTTTTTTATCACATTTTATTCCACAAAAAATTATAAAAAATGTACTAAAAGTTTTCTATAAGCAAATATGGTATTAATAAAAAAGTAAAGATCATGGTGCAAAAAATCAGCCCTCATACGACCGCTTATATGGAAAAATGAAAAAGTTATAGGTCTTCAAAATAGGGGGATTTTAAGCGTACTAATTTGGTTAAAAAGTTTGAGGTTTTTTTTAAGCGCAACAGTAATAGAAAGGTGTATAAGCATGGTAATTATTTTAATTCTATTGACGCAGAGAATAAAAAACAAATGTCATTTTTACCATAAATTGTACGTCGTGAAAACAAAACCTTCCAAAATTTGCAAAATTGTGGTTTTCTTTTTAATTTCCCCATACAAATAGTATTTTTTTGGTTGCGCCATACATTTTATGGTAAAGTGAGTGATGGCATTACAACGGACAACTGGTCGCACAAAAAACAAGCCCTCATACTAGTCTGTGGATGAAAATATAAAAGAGTTATGATTTTTTGAAGGGGAGGAGGAAAAAACGAAAACGTAAAAATAAAATTGTCTTTGTCCTTAAGGTCCAAATGGACTGAGTCCTTAAGGGTTTAAAGGGGTTATCTGAGATTAGAAAAAGAGGGCTAATTTCTTTAAAGAAAATCCTGAAGAACCTCTTTATAGGGGCTCTCCACGTTCTATTGTCAGTCAGAGCTGCAGTTACCTGACACGGCTAGAACACAGTAAATTGAGCTGTCTGCTTCCAGCTCCATTGACTATGTAAGTCTGGTTGAGGCAGCTCCACAGTACAGATGGTCCGTGGGGGTGCTGGGTTTCGGCATCCTGCTTATCAGATAATGGTAATACAGTGCGTATTCTCATTCAAAACACAATTATGAGTATTACATATTTTTCACACAAATACTGATGGGGTTTACATGTTAGAATAAGGGTGAAAAATACACTGTGTAAACTCCACTGTGAACCTATCCAGTGTAAATTTTAAAGAGGGTGTCCAGTGGAAAATGTTAATTTACTATTGTCCTCAGGCTGCCTACTAAAATATTATCTAGAAAGTAATAAAGGAAATAGAAACAGTAGCACCTCGTGTTTTACCCCCGGTAATATGGGTCACAATGGTATGTGGGAAACCGACAACTCTTATAGATGACTGCTCACCCCAGTAAAGTGAAAAATGTGCATATCAACCCGGGAGGGGTACTCACTGATGTCCAAACAGCTGCTGTGCCAGAGGTTGCAGGAAACAAGTGTCAATCTGTCCTTGTAAGAATCACAATCACAATCTGATCTGAGGAAGAGGGGGTCCCCCCTCAAAATGCGTCATCTGTCTGTAAACTGTTGAATTTCTTTGGCCTTATTCAATCATCTGACGACCAAGAGCAGCGCCTGGACTATACAGGTCTTTTTTTTATCCTACATATTGGGCCTCATTTACTAAGCTGAAACCGACCAGTTTTTGTCTGGTTATTTTGCCGGAGACATGTCTGAGACATGTCTGCGCCAGTATGCGCCAGTGTGCGATAGTGTGCTCCTGAAATATCCGACAAACCAGAAAAAGGGGCGTGGTCTGTCACAAAAAGGGGAGTGGTCGGTCAAAGGGGGCGTGGTTTCACAACCCGACTGATTTACTATGGAATTCACAGAAAATCCTGTGGGTAAATGGCTGGAAATATCGACCTAGAAAAAGCTGGTCAGAAAATGTTCCCGACTTTTCCCAATAGTAAATAGAGAGGAATCCTGCATGTCTGAAACAACTTTTCCCACTAGTAAAAACCCGACAATCTTAGTAAATGAGGCCCATTGTGTACTAAAATAGGAAACACTTTAACTTACCTTCCATTACTTCTTCTTAGCTCTGGTATTGGGGCATCCCAGTCCATAGCCAGTAACACAGCTTTTCCCTGAACTGTAGAGCATAAGGTCAACAGCCAAAGAAACTGACAATGCCATGCACCAATCACTGTCCAAGGCAGGATACTGCTGTGGCCAGTGATTGGCGGAGGAGCACTGTGACATCACGTCTAAGCTCTGTCTGGCTCTGCTGAAGCAATCTGTCAGCAAAGTCCAACCGGAGATAGGGGCATCCCGATACCAAAGCTACAAGGGAGCAACGATAGTTGAGTTAAAGTGTTCATTATTTTTGTAGGTAGCCTGGGGACAGTTGTAAATTAACATTTTCCACTGGACAACCTCTCCCCTGTCCACCACTGGACATCTTATTCACTATCCAAAGGATAGGGGATAAGATGTCTGATCACTGGACCCCTCTGTGATCTCCGGACCAGCACCCCGGCATTCTGAACATTCATGTTCCCAGCGGCTGGACACGTTCCATGTGACACAATTTGGGCACAAAACCCAAGAAAAATGTGTTGGGATCATGTTAGTAAATAAACCCCTATATTGTTAACAATTTTAATAATGTTGTTTGAAAAGTGCATGTATTGTTAAATTCCTTAGTATATCCATTACACTACTCCAGAGCTTGATTTAGTAATAGACGAAAAGCAATGAATAGGTTCTTAACAATGTAAATATGATGATTATGATGGATCAGTTGAGGGTTTTGGGTCTCTTGAAAGCCTATATATTTAATTTTGTATCATAAAATAAATCATATTATTAAAATCCAAGGTTCATTTTTCTTATAGATAAATATGCTAGAGACCAGTTTCCTGTAGTGTTTCATATACTCAGATCTATAGTACAGTCATAAATCATATCACTCGGCTTTTTTTGTGAATTATTATTCTAAATCACATGGACTATATGTGTCAAACATTTAACAAAAAGCCACAGCGGCAGATATTCACCGTGCTGTTCTTTTGTTTTATTTATTTAAGTTTTTTTTTCTGAATATTAAATAGTAAAATATATTATCAATTTTTAAGGAAATATTTTACAGGATATGCTAATACTGAAAAGAATAAATTCACACAAAGTTTTTAAATTGTAAAAAATAGCTGAAAAAAAGGACAGAATAATGGACCAAAAAACAGAAATTGGAAAAAGAACAAACCAAAAGGCTTTTGGTCAAATTTTTTTCTTCTAGTTTTTAGTTGTTTTTATGGACTTTTTTATGGCTGGAAGAACTACTTAAATAATGTGAGAACATAGAAGCACAGAAAAGAAACTTAGAATGTGTCGGCAGATAAGAAAAATGTTTCCATGTAGTCTGCCCAATATTCTGAATACTATGAATAGCCTCTGACCCTATCTTATATGCTTAAACTTCTTTACTATATTTACAGTTACCACTTCTGGAAGAAGGCTATTCATGCATCCACTACTCTTTTGGTAAAGTAATGCTTTTCTGAACTCTCTCCAAAGTAGCCTTCACATCATTTAACGTGATGAAATGAAAGTTCCGAAACATGTCTGCCTAGGGTATAATTCTAAGGGCCAACAATAGAAAACAAAGAAGTGGGAGCTCAATCCATCATTATATAGTAAACTGGGTGCTACTCAGTGATCAAGGACAACCAACACTCATACATAGAAAGCAACACTGAAATATAGTAGCACACCTAAATATAATCAGTTTATATAATCTTTATTGCGCAATAATCCTATGTACAAACAATAAACATGTGAATAGAGGACATACTAAAAACTATTAAACCAGTGGCCTACAAGAGCCAAAGCACAACTCAGGAGAGGGGCCATGGACCCCCTCCCCTAGAGAATGGCACCTGCTCTAAGAACAAAATTAATATATATATATATATATATATATATATATATATATATATATATATATATATATATATATATATATACATATATAGATAGATATATATATATATACGTGTGTATCTTAAGACTCCAGTCGGTGTGGTAACTAAGTCAAGGGATGTATATAGCAGGTATGAGTATGCAATTCAATCCACAGTTGGGGTAAAATAACAAGTGCTGTCCATATCACAATAACTGCACAAATCCCTGTATGGTAGTAAACATATATAAAAAAAAAAAAAAAAAAAAAAAAAATATATATATATATATATATATATATATATATATATATATATATATGACAATAAAGTCCCCCAATGCATATTACAATAAAAAAAAAAAACACTCAGCCCACAGTAATATTTGCAAATGCTAGATCCTAAACAGATGCAAGCGTCCCAGACTGGAGAGGAGTAAAAAGATGGTTAAGAGACTAAGAACAGGGCCATAGAGGACCCCATGTGTTACATCGCTGACTTGGCAACTTGTAAAAGACCCTCCAAAACATATATACACACATGATCCAGTGACACGCATCACCTGATCAATGATGCGCTCACTTTATTATCCAACCCAATTCTGTTCCTATCATGCGCATGTGCAACTGCCCTTGAGCGTAGCGCACAGACATGCCTAAGGGATTCTTTCAGCCAACACAAGTAAGTATATACTGCGCACGCGTTAGTACTTTGATTCTGGGTAACACGAATGGCGATCGCCCCATATAAACAGCAATGTTCCACTGGAATATGTGCATCCATAAGTAGGATTGGCAGCTATAACAGGCTATACCAAATAGGCTAAAGGCTTAATCAATCAATAATGATCCTCTAATATATCCATAAATAAATTCTTCAAATATGCCCCTCAAAAAATATATAGGTAAAAAATGAGACATGTTACTCAAAAATCAGCAGTGGTCGGCAAATATTGGGGCAGAGTTCAGCATCATCGGTAAATATTGTGGCATATAGACAAAAAATAAAGAATAAAGGCTTACATATACCACATCATACACATGCATGCTGTAAATGCATCTTGGTGTCAGCACATTGGACATTCCAAGCCAACAAACACAGCTCTATGTTATCATATAGAAGTAAACCCAAGGTTAAACCCAAGGTTAATTATACAAAATGTTTGCGTATATATATATATATATATATATATATATATATATATATATATATAGTATTCATGTATATGCATATGTTACTCACAATATCCAAAGTGCTCCACCGTAAACCATCATGACAAATTCTACAATATCACCCACTGTGTAAAATAAATATCACCCACATCTCTCACAGTTCTCTCACAGTTTACAACATAGCGCCCATACACATGTTATTCCGCCATATAAGCTTTACATTTCATAAATCTAAAAAAAAGAGGTAACTGCCTATATTATAGCACTGACCCGCATACCATTCAATTAGGTCCCAAATACAAAGTTGTTCAATATACCTTCCCGTCTGCAAGATTGTCATTCATAAAACACTCATGTATACAGGATGTGCATTACAAAAGTGTATTCGTCATTATGTCACTAAATAAAGCATGAAATACCTCTGAATATATAGATACAACAATACAAAATATAAAGAGGGAGCACTTGTATATCAAAAATATGTATACAGTAAATACATTTTTATATCCTATTCGGGATAGTCCTAGTCAACTATATCAAAGAAATCCAGAGAGGGGGCAAGTAGTTCTCCAATACGAATGCATTTGAGAGAAATATATAAAGGTTTGTTTTCACACTTATGCTGGTCCATCTTCTGCCTATTTATAGAAGACATGTCCCAATAAGGGCTCCAACTCAGGAGTCGAAATTTTGGATAAAAGACAAGTCCATAGGGTACGTACTGGTGCAGAACTCCCATTTTCTCATTTTCTTTTCCTTATGATATCCACAGTAATCTTCATATCAGTCGTGTTGTCACAAAGAAGACGGGAAGATCCAGCTGCTGTTAAGGGAAGGCCCAAGCCAGTGATCCATCAAGAAGAAAACCCATATATTAGAAAACATCATCATTAGTATATGTGCCTATACAAGAGGGAGGATACAAATATCATTATTATGAGTTGTTATATATATATATATATATATATATATATATATATATATATACCTAAATGATCCCCTCCCAAGGATGACCAGACCTGCATCATCACCAGTCACATGTGAATCCACTACCGCATACAAGTCCAAAACACCCCACTGTGTGTGAATATATAAGCTAATGTATACATGATATCCTCTAAGTGACATATAGTAAATATATGTGAGATAAACTGTGTAATAATCTATATGTGTACATATGTGTTGTAATATAATGTGTATAAAGTATGGTGAGAAGTATGATGTGATATGTCTAAATGTGCGTGATAAAGATAATTATACTAAAACCTATGTGTAACCATAACTACGTGTGGATATATGTGATAAATACATGTACTAAAAACCTATGTGTAACCCTAACTATGTGTGACTATATGTAATGGTGTGTGTAGGGACATAATCGTGTATTAACCAAGTGACTATACTTACCGAAGTGCAATTCTCTCCAGTCCTCACTTCTTGGGAACCATATTCGACACATATCCATAGATGGAATAGTTATTCAACCATATTCTCTTGCTAAAGAAATGGGAAAATATGAAGAACAATATCCCCCCATCACATACCACATATCCCTTGTCCTCTTACCACAACACTTATTCACCTAAAAATCCTATGAACAGTAAGTCCTCATTAAGGCCGTAAGGTGAAACAGTTCCTAATTCATAAATCCATGTGGATTCTATTTGTAGAAGATGATTTGTGAAAGGTCCTCCTCTAATTTTGTTATTGACCCGTTCCAGACCCATGACCATCAACCCATTAGAGCGTCCTTGATGATGATTCAAAAAATGTTCAGCAACCGAGGTGAGTGCTTTCCCATAGTTCCTGTCCCATCTGGCCAGTGCAATAGTAGAAACATGCTTTTGTATTTGTTTATGTAGTTTTTGTCCCATCTGGCCCACGTACATCTTTTTGCATGGACAAATAATTGCATAGATCACTTGCACAGTCCAACAGTTTATGTATCTTTTTATCTTGAATTCCTTATGGTCTTTTGGATTCACACATTTCCGAGTAGGAGACATAAATTGAAGTACCCTACAGTTTCCACAAGGGAATGATCCTGCATGATTGAAGCCTGTCCCCTAATGTCTCAAAGGTTTATTAAAGTGACTATTAGTCAATAAATCTCCTAAATTGGTGGCCCGTCATGAGACCAGCGCCAGTCTTTCTGGGACCACCCCTTGTATGCTTGAATCCAATAATATTTCTCACTCAACATATTTCTCACCCAATTACATTGGTTATTGTATGTCGAAACAAAACTGATAGTATCATCCTTTCTTCTCAGGGTAGGTTCCAATAAAGTTTTTTCTGACCGACATCAGGGCTCTCTGAAAGGCCTTGGAAATAGTTATTTTAACATAACCTTGTTCTCTGAATTTTGTTGCCAGTTTTTTTGATTGTTGTCTAAAATCATAATCACTACTGCAGTTCCGTTTTACTCTGAGAAATTGTCCGGTTGGTGTACTTTGTAGCCTATGAAGAGGATGAAAAGAGGACAAATGGAGGAGACTGTTGGTTGCAGTTGTTTTACGATATAACTTAGATTCCAAACGTCCATTATTCACAGGTCCAGGAACTCCACTGTAACATGAGAAATATTAGTTGTCAGGAATATGTTAAGATTGTTGTTATTCAAAAAGGCAATAAGTTCCAAACAATCCTCCCTATAGGCTTGCCACAATTTTTTTTTTTGCCAGAAATCTGAACCAGTGTAAAACCTGTTTAAAATATGTCGATGGATACACGTGCTCCCATCAACCTAAAAACAATTGTGACTAAGAAAAAAAGTCCAAAAGTTTGATCAAAAAAGAGTCAAAGCTCACATCTCTACTCACTTGTTTGAAGTGAGTCACCGCTTGAATTCCATCTTTATAGGCAATGTTTGAGTACAGTAACTCGACGTCACACGTAACAAGTAAGACATCTTCTGGAAATGTCATTTCCTGTTTTGTTTGTATTAGGTGCATTGAATCCCAAATATGTGACTGCAATCAAGTCACCAAGTGCCGCAATGAGAAATCAATGCTTTCTCGCACATACTATCTAGTCCCGAAATAATGGGCCATCCTGGTGGTTCAATTAAACTCTTATGGACCTTTGGTAGCATATAAAAAGCTGCTGTGCGAGGTTCTCTTACCTTCAAGTACTCTTCTTTCTTGCTGATGATTCCAAATTCCTGTGCTGCATCCAAGATGTGAAAATATTTCCTCTGGAAATAGTCTATGGGATTAGAAGGTAACTTTTGATAGTATTTGCAGTTGTTCAATTGCCTCTTGGCTTCTTTCATATATAACTCAGTTGGCCAAAGAATCACATTGCCTCCCTTATATGCCTCTTTTATCAGAAATTCTTCATTTTTCTGTAGGTTGTAAATAGCTCGAGAGTTTAATCTCGGGTAAGATTCTTCCCTGAAATATAATCAGAGGGAAGTCTCTGGATTGCCTCTTTCATGGTATTAAGAAATACCTGGATAGCAGGAAATAATGAAAGTGGAGGTGTAGTTTTGGAGGGTACTCTACAAGGGCAAAGATTGTTCACAGGCATACCTGATTCGTTCTCTTCAAACAAGTCCATGAGGTCCCGAACAACACTTTGGTCCCCTTGGCCTAGGCTTGTCAGCAATGCAGGTTGAGTATGCAGGAGTTTGAGGACTAGTTTCCTACAAAATAAATAGGTATCTTTGGTTAGTTCAAATTTATCCAACCTATTCATCGGGGAGAATGATAAACCTCTTCTAAGTACTAACATCTCCATGTCTGTTGGAATGTAAGTAGATGCAAATCATAAAATGTTGCAGTATCTTGTAATACCTTTTTTATTGGACTAACAGCATTTTGTAGAGACAAGCTTTCGGGGATTCCTCCCTTTATCAAGTCCAAAGCAAATGTAAGTAGAAAGATTTATGATTTGCAGTGGTTTTGTCTGACAATTGGGGAGAGTGTGGGGCAATGCAGAGCGATATGTAGGGGTAGGACCCCGATGTCTGGGTCCTCTTTTTTTTGGGATTTGCGCTTTCCCAGTCTTGTCCTCCATCTGTGTTGCTTGCCTCTGTAGATAAAAAATCACTACTGCTAACATTTGAGCTTGCTTGCTTCATATTAGAATTAGAATTAGGTTTGGGATAATTGTTTCTCCCATATCTGCAGTTGCCATTGTGTCTCTATCTATACACAGTGGCCCTCATTTACAAAGACTGGAGTGTCGGTTAGGTTTTTTTTTTCAGTGTACTCGTCTTTTTTTTCCTTGTGATTTACTAATCTGTCGCATGTGTCGGGTTTTTTGTGTCGCACGATATAAAATTCTGTCGCACGGGAATAAAAAGTGTTGCACTGGAAAAATAACAATTAAACCAAATAAATTAAGTAAAGTTACTCTGCACAGGGATGTAACTTTACATTCCTGATTGTTAATGGGTTAACAACCCAAAAGTTTTTAAAAATATTTATATAAAAAAAAAAAAAAAATATATATATATATATATATATATATATATATATATGTATATATATATAAATGTAAAAAATCTATTACATAATTTAATCATAAAAGCGTTGAAGGGTTAAAAATGCTTTTAAAGTATAAAACAAGTAATTTAATCATGAACCACAATGGTCAGCTGTCCTTTCCTCAAAAACACTAAATTTTTCCATTTTTACTCGACCCCTGGGCTGTCGGTTTTTCAGAGTTGAGAAATCACCCTTTTTTCAGAGTGACTTCACAATTACTCTGAGTGATTTTTCCATATTGTCGGGTTAACGCCCATTTTTGATTAAACCACGCCCATTTTGTGGGTTAAATTAAACTCTCCGAGTGTTTTTGAAAATGTAGGTTGTGCGCCTAAATTTTTGGTGCAGATTTGGTCGCACGCGGGATGCGACCACATTTTGGGCACAATAACCGAGAAAAAACGTTGGTTCTCCTTTAGTAAATGAGGGCCATTGTGTCGCTCATAGTCTGCCCCATAGTCAGTCCCCCATGGCCCCGTCCTTAGTCTCTTAACCAGAGAGAGAGAGAGAGAGAGAGAGAGAGAATACAAAAAAGAAGGTTGCGGCAGCGCTCTTTGTCAAAAAAATTTTGATTCTTAGCGCACTTTTTGATCAAAATGTGTCCCCCATCCACCACGTGGAGGTGGACTCATTTCGGATGGGACCCTAACACTCGTTGCACTCACCTCTGCTGGGCATATGGCCTCTGACTGGGTGACATGCTGGATCCACTATCAATTTAAAAAGACTCCTGTGAAAAAGGGGAGGGGTGCACAGTTAGAGAGGGTGCCACTCCCCCTAAATTACATATATATATATATATATATATATATATATATAGACAAAGAATAAGTCAGCCAGCACTTTAGTTAATACCAAACTATTATATGGACCTGGCCTACAGGTGCACGCTACTAGGCTAGATATACAGCAACAGAAGAATGCAGCAGCACACTGCCAGCACAAGGATATAGGTGCAACATGAATATGCAGTTAAAACATGGAGAGCTATACAGCTATGGTGTAATAGATGCAAATGTGAAACTATGAAATAATGAGGCACTTAGCTCGCAAATTTGTCTCCGCCGGCGGTCAAATAGCTTGGACCGTCCCACCGCGTCCCACCTACCTTATCGCGGTGGGACGGTCCAAGCTATTTGACCGCCGGCGGAGACAAATTTGCGAGCTAAGTGCCTCATTATTTCATAGTTTCACATTTGCATCTATTACACCATAGCTGTATAGCTCTCCATGTTTTAACTGCATATTCATGTTGCACCTATATCCTTGTGCTGGCAGTGTGCTGCTGCATTCTTCTGTTGCTGTATATATATATATATATATATATATATATATATATATATATATATATATATATCTTTTTATATTTAATATCATACAGGGATTTATGCAATTATTGTGACATGGACAGCACTTGTTATTTTACCCCAACTGTGGATTGAATTGCATACTCATACCTACTATTATATACATCCCTTGATTTAGTTACCCTGCCGTCTGAAGTCTTAAGATACACATATATAGATTGTTCTAAGAGCGGGTGCCATTCTCTAGGGGAGGGGGTTCATGGCCCCTCTCCTGAGTTGTGCTTTGGTTCTTGTGGGCCACTCTTTTAATAGTTTTCATTATGTCCTCTATTCACATGTTTATTGTTTGTATATAGGATTATGGTGCAATAAAGATTATATAAACTGATTATATTTTGGTGTGCTACTATATTTCAGTGTTGCTTTCTGTCTATGAGTGTTGGTTGTCCTTGATCACTGAGTAGCACCCAGTTTACTATATTATTTTGGATTGAGCCCCCCACTTCTTTGTTCTCTATTGTTAGCTTCATACACGAGGGTGTCCACTTAATGGACACATTCATCCTGGGCTATCTTGGGGTGGAGCTCTCTGTGTTTGTATTCTTTGTTTAATTTTGGATACATGAATAGGAGCAACTGTGAGGGGTAATTATTTGGAGTGTTTTGAACCATGGAGGCCAGGGAGGCTATGTGGAATAACCAGGTTGGGTCAGTGTTCAATTCTGATGGCAGTATGGTAATGGCTAAGATGTTTTAACAACTCAGTAGAGAAATCATTGCCACGCAAAAACAAATTGCACGCATTTGATGGAACATTAAGAATGAAAAGTATGCTCGAATTGGCCTCTTTCCTAGAGGATTGAGGATTCAAATTTTACCTTCATGGGAAGTGACAACCGAATTTAAAGAGGTTTGGGAGACTGGATTGGCAAAATGTTCTGTGATCTTGATCAAGATGTTAATTACTCATGATAGGGATTTGCTTGTGAGTACAAAAGAAAAATTATACGAGATGGAGACACAATTGCATACTTTCGATAAGGAGAAGTTGGTTTTACCATTCCAGGAGAAACTGAAGGAGATGATGGACAAATATGAGAAAGAGGTTATGAGGGCAAAAAGAACAAGTTCAATAGAGATCAGGGTGACTATGAGAGACACAATGTGTATAGATGGAGACACAATGGCAACCGCAGATATTGGAGAAACAATTATCCCAAACCTAATTCGAATATGGAGCAAGCAAGCTCAAATGTTAGCAGTAGTGATTTTTTATCTACAGAGGCAAGCGACACAGACGGGGGAAGCACAGATTGCAAAAAAAGAGGAACCAGGCATCGGGGTCCTATCCCTACATATCGCAAGAAGCACTAATAATTATGGAAGGGAGTGAAAAGGGGGGTGTTAATTCTGTATTGCCCCCCAGTGCCCTCCCTACTCTCCCCAATTTTTAGACAAATCACTGCAAATCATAAATGTTTCTACTTACATTCCAACGGACATGGAAATGTCAGTACTTAGAAGAGGCTTTTCATTATCCTCGATGAATAGGTTGGATAAATTTGAACTAATCAAAGACACCTATTTATTTTGCATTGCTGACGACCCTGGACAAAGGGGATCAACGTGTTGTTCGGGACCTTATGGACTTGTTGGAAGAGAACAAATCAGGTATGCCTGTGAATAATTGTTGCCCTTGTGGAGTACCCTCCAAAACTGCACCTCCACTTTCATTATTTCCTGCTATCCAGTTTTTTTTTTAATACCATGAAAGAGGCAATCCAGAGACTTTCCTCTGATTATATTTCAGGGAAGAATCTTACCCGAGATGAAACTTGAGCTATTTACAACCTACAGAAAAATGAGGAATTTCGAAGTGCCGATATAAGGGAGGCAATATGATTCTTTGACCAACTGAGTTATATATGAAAGAAGCCAAGAGGCAATTAAACAACTGCAAATACTATCAAAACTTATCTTCTAATCCCACAGACTATTTCCAGAGGAAATATTTTCACATCTTGGATGCAGCACAGGAATTTGGAAACATCAACAAAACAGAACAACAATTCTTTAAGGTAAGAGAACCTCACACAGCAACTTTTTATATGCTACCAAAGGTCCATAAGAGTTTAACTGAACCACATGGATGGCCCATTATTTTGGGAATAGGTAGTATGTGCGAGAAAGCCAGTACATTCATTGATTTCTCATTGCAGCCCTTGGTGACTTCCTTGCCGTCACATATTCTGGATTCAATGCTCCTAATACAAACAACATGGGAAATTATATTACTAGTGATGAGTGTCAGGGGCCATATTTAAATTCACAATATTTTGTGAATATATGGACGAATATTCGCATAAATATTTGCATAAATTTGCATGTTAAAAAATACATATTTGTTATTACAAATATATATCACTATATTCTAAATATATGTGAAATTGCGAAGTGCCGATATTTGCGGTTAAAATTAGCATTTTGAATAATCATGCTCAACACAAGACATTACCAGAATATGTCTTACTTGTTATGTGTGACGTCGAGTCACTGTACTCGAACATTGACCATAAGATGGAATTCAAGCGGTGACTCACTTCCATGATAAACAAATGAGTAGAGATGTGAGCTTTGACTCCTTTTTGAACAAACTTTTGGATTTTGTTCTTAGCCACAATTGACGGACAATATTTTTGACGGACAATATTATTTGCAGATCTCCAGCCATGGGTGCATGTTGCGCCCCCTCTTATGCCAATCTGTTTATGTGTTGGTGGAAGGGGGAGCACGTGTTTCCATTACCATATTTGGAACATGTTTTACGCTGGTTCAAATTTTTTGACAAAATTATTTTTTTTTTTGTGGCAAGGCTCTAGGGAGGATTGTTTGGAATGTATTGCCTTTTTGAAAAACAACAATCTTAAAATTTTTCTGACAACTAATATTTCTCATGTTATAGTGGAGTTCCTGGACCTGCAGCTAAGGGTGAATAATGGACGTTTGGAATCTAAGTTATATCAGAAAACAACTGCAACCAACAGTCTCCTCCATTTCTCCTCTTTTCATCCTCTTCATACGCTACAAGGTATATCATCCAGACAATTTCTCTGAGTAAGACAGAACTGCAGTAGTAATGAGGCCTTTAGACAACAAACAAAAGAACTGACAACAAGATTCAGAGAACAAGGTTATCCTAAAAGAACTATTGGAATTTTTTATTGAAACCTACCCTGAGAAGAAAGGATGATACTATCAGTTTTGTTTCGACATACAATAACCAATGGAATGGGTGAGAAATATGATGGAGCAGAACTGGAGTATCTTATTATTGGATTCACGCATGAGAGCGGTGGTCCCAGAAAGACTGGTCTCAGGATGAGCCCCAAATTTACGAGATTTATTGACTAATAGTCACTTTAAGAAACCTTTGAGACATTTGGGGAAGGGCTTCAATCATGCAGGATCCTTTCCTTGTGGAAACTGTACGGTACGTCAATTTATGTCTCTGCTAGGAAATTTGTGAATCCAAAAGACCATAAGGAATTCAAGATAAAAAGATACATAAACTGTAGGACTGTGCAAGTGATCTATGCAATTATTTGTCCCTGCAAAAATGTGTAGGTGGGCCAGACGGGACAACAACTACATAAACAAATACAAAAGCATGTTTCTACTATTGCACTGGCCAGATGGGACAGGAACTGTGGGAAAGCACTCACCTCAGTTGCTGAACATTTTTTGAATCATCATCAAGGACACTCTAATGGGTTGATGGTCATGGGTATGGAACGGGTCAATAACAACATAAGAGGAGGACCTATCACAAATTGTCTTCTACAAATAGAATCCAGATGTATTTATGAATTAGGAACTGTTTCACCGTATGGCCTTAATGAGGACTTACTGTTCATATGATTTTTAGGTTAATTAATGTTGTGGAAAGAGGACAAGGGATATGTGTTATGTGATGTGGGGATATTTTTCTTCATATTTTCCCCTTTCTTTAAAAAGAGAATACGGTTGGATAACTATTCCATCTATGGATAATCGTCGAAAATGTGCCCAAAAAGTGAGAACTGGAGAGAATTGCACTTCGGTAAGTATAGTCACTTGGTTAATACACGATTATGTCGCTACACACACCATCACATATAGTCACACATAGTTAGGGTTACACATAGGTTTTTAGTGCATGAATTTATCACATATAGCCACACGTAGTTATGGTGACACATAGGTTATAGTATAATTATGTTTATCACACACATTTAGAAATATCGCATCATACTTCTCACCATACTTTATAAACATTATATTACAACACTTATATACATATATAGATTATTACACAGTTTATCTCACATATATCACTATATCTCACATAGAGGATAACATAATGTACACACTACATTAGTTTATATATGCACACACAGTGGGGTGTTTTGGATTTGAATTCAGTAGTGGATTCACATGTGAGTGGTGATGACACAGGTCTGGTCATCCTGTGGATCATTTAGGTATATATATATATAACAACTCATAATGATCTTTGTATCCTCCCTCTTGTATAGGCACACAAACTAATGATGATGTTTTCCAATAAATGGGATTTCTTCTTGATTGATCACTGGCTTGGGTCTTCGCTTAACAGCATCTGGATCTTCCCATCTTCTATGTGACAACACGACTAATATGAAGATTACTGTGGATATCATGAGGAAAAGAAAATGAGAACATTTGATTTCTGGACCAGTACGTACCCTATGGACTTGTCTTTTATCCCAAATTTGGACTTCACAGTTGGAGCCCTTATTGGCACACGTCTTCTATAAATATGCAGGAGATGGACCAGCATAAGTGTGGAGACAAACCCTTGTGCTGACACTGACATGCATTTACAGTATGCATGTATATTATGTGGTATATGTATGCCTTTATATATTCTTTATTTCATGTTTTATCTAGTGACATGATGACAAATACACTTTTGTAATGCACATCCAGTATTCATGAGTGTTGTATGAGCAACAATCTTGCAGACCGGAAGGTATATTGTACAACTTTGTATTTGAGACCTAATTGAATAGTATGCAAGTTAGTGCTATAATATAGGCAGTTACCTCTTTTTATTAGATTTATGAAATGTAAAGCATATACGGCGGAATAACACAGTCTCACATGTGTATGGTTGCTGCATGCCTAATGCAACCAGGCAAAGTGAGTGGTTATTGCATATACCGCTCACTCTAAATATTTACATCTGATCAAACGTACTGCCCTATGAGAGCTCTGTCTTTTTTTTTTTATTCTTATACAGTACAAAATGTTGTAAACTGTGAGAGAACTATGCGCTGCACGGCGCGGCGCATGACGTCCTCCTGCCTTTCCTGGGAGTGTATCGGCGTATAACACACACATAGACTTTAGGCTAAAAATTTTAGCCTAAAAAGTGCGTGTTATACGCCGATAAATACGGTGCATAACCAAAATAAGAAAACACAAATTTTTCAGCAGAGGCCCTTCCAGCCTATGTATGGGAGTCTAGAGGGATAGTAGTTGATAAATACATAGTAGGGGTTGACACTTCACTGTCTCTCCCTCTCCCGTATCACCCTGTCGGCACTACAAGATTGCTACCCTAACAAGAGCACTTCCTTTAAAGGGAATCTGTCAGCAGTATCATGCAAAATAACCTGTTTATACATGGAAATAGTGTGGATGATGCTGGATCTAATGCAGATTACCTTTTTAACCCCTTAAGGACCCGAGCATTTTTTGAACATCTGACCACTGTCACTTTAAGCATTAATAACTCTGGAATGTTTTTACTTTTAATTCTGATTCCGAGAATGTTTTTCATGACATATTCTACTTTATGTTAGTGATAAATTTCCGTCCATGCTTGCATCATTTCTTGGTGAAAAATGCCAAAATTTGAAAAACATTTAAAATGCTTGCATTTTTTTAACTATGAAGCTCTCTGCTTATAAGGAAAATTGACACCCCAAATAAATTATATATTGATTCGCATGTACAATATGTCCACTTTATGTTTGCATCTGCATGTCAAGTGTCTGCATGTGCACTAAAAGGCTCAGAAGGGAAGGAGCGAAAATTTAGGAAGCCTTTATGGTGCCAGAACAGAAAATACCCCAAAAATACCCACATGGCACACTATTTTGGAAACTACACCCCTCAAGGAACGTAACAAGCGGTTCAGTGAGCCTTAACATGCCACAGGTGTTTGACGACTTTTTGTTAAAGACGGATGTGTAAATAATTTTTTCCCAAATTTTACATTTTTCCAAGGGGTAATAAGAGAAAATGCCCATCAAAATTTGTAACCTTATCTCTTCTGAGTATGGAAATACCCCATATGTGGATGTCAAGTTCAAGTTCAATACAAATTTTGGGGGGTCTTTTTTTTCCTTTTATCTCTTGTGAAAATGAAAAGTATGGGAAAACACCAGCATGTTAGTGTAAATTGTTTATTTTTTTTTTTTTTACAAAAACATGCTGGAGTAGACCCCAATATTTGTTAGGCAATTTCTCCGGAGTACTTAAATACCCCATATGTGGCCCTAAACTGTTGCTTTGAAATACGTCAGGGCTCTGAAGTGAGAGAGCGCAATACACATATGAGGCGTAATTTAGGGACTTGCATAGGGATGGACTGGAATGCAAGAATAAGACTTGCCTCCGATACCAAAATTTCCCTACGGCAGTGTTTTCTAAACAGGGTGCCTCCAGCTGTTGCAAAACTCACAGCTTGCATGGACAGTCAATGGCTTTCTGACAATACTGAGAGTGTTTTTTTTTTTTTTTTTTGGAAACAGTGCCGTATCATACGTTTTTCATTTTTATTGGGGTGGGAGGAGGGGGGTTAACTGTGTAGGGGTATATGTATATGTAGTGCTTTACCCTTTATTTTGTGTAGGAGTAGCGTAGTGTTTTTAGGGTACATTCACATGGGCGGGGGTTTACAACGAGTTTCCCGCTGGTAGTTTAAGCTGCAGTAGAAAATTTGCTGCATCTCAAACTTGCAGCGAGAAACTAACTGTAAACCCTGATCATGTGAATGTACCCTGTAAATTCACATGGGGGTGGGGGGCAAACCTCCAGCTGTTGCAAAACTACAACTTCTAGCATGCTCTTTGGCTGTCCGTGCATACTGGGGGTTGTAGTTATGTAACAGCTGGATGCACACTGGTTGCAAAACACTGAGAGTTTGTTACTTAACTAAGTGTTTTGCATCCAGTGTGTCTCCAGCTGTTGCAAGACTACAACTTCCAGCATGTACAGTCTGTCAGTGGATGCCGGGAGTTGTAGTTTGAAACTGCTGTAAGTAGACTGGTTGCGAAACACTAAGTTAAAGTAACAACTCAGTGTTTTGCAACCAGTGTGCCTTCAGCTGTTGCAAAAGCTACAACCCCCAGCATGCACGGACAGCCGAAGGGCATGCTGGGACTTGTAATTATGCAACAGATAGAGGCATACTACTAACACTCCCAGAATACCCTTTGGCTGCCCATGCATGCTGGGGATTGTAGTTATGCAACAGCTGGCGACACACTGGTTGCAAAACACTGAGAGGTCTATCAGTGCATGCTGGGAGTTGTAGTTTGCAACAACTGGAGGCACATCGGTTGCGAAACACTGAGTTAAGTAACAAAGCTGTGTTTGTTACTTAACTCAGTGTTTCGCAACCAGTGTGCCTCCAGCTGTTGCAAAACTACAACTCCCAGCATGTACGGTCCATTAGGGCATGCTAGGACATGTAGTTATGCAACAGCTGGAGGCACACTATTGCAACTTCCAGCATGCCCTTTGGTAGTTTGTGCATGCTGGGGGTTGTAGTTATGCAATTGCTACAGGCACACTTTTCCATAGAAAAAATGTGCCTACAGCTGTTGCATAACTACAACCCCTGGCATGCACAAACTACCAAAGGGCATGCTGGGAGCTGTAGTTGTGCCTTCTTCTGTTTCATAACAACAACTCCCAGCATGCCCTTTTGTGCATGCTGGGAGTTGTTGCTAAGCAACAGCAGGACGCCAGCCTTACCTCCTGTTGCTGCACACGCCGGATCCTGCCTGCCGCCGCTGTCTATCCCTATCCTGCCCTATCCTGCCCTATCCCGCCGCCGATTATGGGGATTGGGGGCCCCCACTTCAGGTACATACTCTCACTCTCCGGAGTAGGGGCGAAGCAGGTGCCATTAGGGACACCCTCACAGCAGACGTCCTGATTCGTCGGCCAGTGTCGCCTCACTCCTGCTGCTGACGGTGACCCGGAAAAAATGAGTGATAGGTGCCGTCCAACACAGCACCTATCTCCCTTTTTTTTCCAGGTCACTGGGTCACCGGGGACCCAATTGACCCATAATCACTGCGAATTGCTGATCTGAATTGATCGTCGATTCGCGGTCTCAGGACCCCCAGGAGTTTGCACGGGTGCTTGCTGAATGATTTCAACAGGCATCCCAGTCCAGTCCCCACCTGGCGTGCAGTGGGGACCGGAATTCCCACGGGCCAAAAGGTACGCCTTGGGTCCTTAAATTCCAGGATGTCAGGACGTACCGGTACACCCTGGGTCCTTAATGGGTTAATTCTGTTGTGCCATTCTCATATAAAATAGATAAATCCAAGTATGTAATTGATGATCTTAGTGCACTGGGGGAATTTACAGCTCCTTGGTGCACCTTTTGACTGCCGACCCTGCAATCCAGCCCCTTCATAAATATTCATCTTCTACTCTTCAGGACAAGGGGGGTAGTGGTGAATGCACACTCATTGTCCGGGAAGCTGTGCTGGAGAGTAAAATATGAATATTTTTAAAAGAGGCTAATTTGAAAATCCAAAAGTATTTTACATAAATCAAATGTTGTTATTGATTCGGGACATTTTCTGGGATCCTTTCCAGTATTATTAAACAAAGAGAGTCCATATTATTTTTATGGACTATAGTAAAATGTCCCGAGATATTCTCTTTGTTTAGTAATACATGAAAGGATCGCTGAAAATGTCTCAAATCAATATCAATATTTACTCAGCAACATTAACTCCACAAGTTTAAATGAAACTAAAGAAAATATATTCTTATTTGTTTTTTGTAAATATTTTCTTGATATATATATATATATCACAAGTGTTTTGTATTGTCAGGATTCGGCAGGCTGGTGGTGGATCCTCTGTGTCAGTGAGGGATTGGCGTGGACCGTACTGGTGGACCGGTTCTAAGTTGCTACTGGTATTCGCAAGAGCCCGCCACAAAGCGGGATGGTCTTGCTGCGGCGGTAGCAACCAGGTCGTGTCCACCGTTAGCGGCTCAACCTCACTGACTGCTGAGACTGGCGTGGTACAGAAGGACAGGGCAAGAGCAAGGTCGGACGTAGCAGAAGGTCAGGGCAGGCAGCAAGGGTTGTAGTCAGGGGCAACAGCAGAAGGTCTGGAACACAGGCTAGGAACATACACAAAAACGCTTTCACTGGCACAAGGCAACAAGATCCGGCCAGGACAGGAAGGGGAAGTGGATTTAAATAAGCCTGGACACAGGTACAGATACTGATTGGGCCAGGTGCCAATCAATGATGCACTGGCCCTTTTAATCTCAGAGAGCCGGCGCACGCGCCCTAGGGAGCGGGGCCGCGCGTGCCGGGACTGAGCGGACGGGGCAGGTGAGGAGACTGGGATGCGAGCCGCGGGTCGCATCCCCGCCGGAGACAGTAGTGCAGCGCTCCCGGTCGGCGGGTCTGACCGGGGCACTGCACGGAGGTGAACGCCGCGAGCGCTCCGGGTCCCTGCTCCTCGACGTAACATGTATTTTTGCATTTGTATTTATGTCCTCCTTTTTGTTAGGATTAAAATATAGGTTTTATGCTAAATGTGTACTTACCTTGGATCTGCTAAGTTTGTATTGATATGGAAGGAGTTAATTTCTTGCAATTTAATGGATATCCCTATCACACCTGTCATGCCTGAGGAAGCTGTGCACGCGTAGTGAAATATGTTGCATGTTTGTGAATAAACCCTTCATATGTTTCTTGCCATGGTGGTCCTTTCTGCTCCATGATTCAGCAGCAGGAGCGCTGCAAAGAGGACCATATCCTGTCCTGATACACTCATTCCATTGTTGTGTATGAGGTTACACAACCACCTGAGGTGAGCGGCACTTGTCCCTATCCGCCTCACTATTTTCCTGGTGTGTTTACACTATGGAGTGCTTGACTTCTCCTTTTTAGGTTTTAGTGATGAGACAGTAATATCAAACCATGTAGGGAGGTTTACAGCACATTTATCACTAACACATAGAAAAGCAAAAAATAGCAAATAAAAAAGTAAAAATCAAGATCACAAAACACAAATAAACAAATAAATAAATGAACTAATCATTAATAGAATTAATCATTTAAAGGTATATGTATTCCATAACCTATAAATCTTAAAATAAAGATTTTGACCATAAAAGTGAACCTTTATTCTAAAGTCCAGAGAGAAGACAACTCATGTAGGGAGCGGTTCATGGCTCAAACTCCAAGCAACAAAGTAGAAAAATGCTTTGTCAGCCAGCACTCCATAAAACCTCATGTTTACTTTTCAGCATCTTAAAGGGGTACTCGGGTGAAATACTTTTTATTTTTAAATTTTTTTTTTTAAATCAACTGGTGCCAGAAAGTTAAACAGATTTGTAAATTACTTCTATTAAAAAATCTTAATCCTCCCTGTACTTATTAGCTGCTGAATACTACAGCGGAAATTATTTTCTTTTTGAAACACAGAGCTGTCTGCAGACATCATGAGCACAGTGCTCTCTGCTGACATCTCTGTCCATTTTAGGAACTGTCCAGAACAGCATATATTTGCTATGGGGATTTCCTTTTACTCTGGACAGTTCCTAAAATGGGCAGAGATGTCAGCAGACAGCTCTGTGTTTCAAACTGAAAATAATTTTCACTGTAGTATTCAGCAGCTAATAAGTACAGGAAGAATTAAGATTTTTTTAATAGAAGAAATTTACAAATCTGTTTAACTTTCTAGCACCAGTTGATTTAAAAAAAAAAAAAAAAGTTTTTCACCGGAGTAACCCTTTAAAATAGTCATAGTCAGCTTACACAGATAAAAATGGAATTGGTGCAGGAAACCTATTGTGGGAGATATATGAAGACCTGCCCAGAGGAAAGGTGGTGCAGGTGCCCAGATAGCTTCTTTCATTTTTAAAGAGTCCTGTGAAAAATTAAAGAAGAAATCTGATTGGTTGCTATGGGCAACTGGTCGGTCATCTTTTACTCTGCACAGGTTTTGAGAAATCTCCCTCATGGATCTTATATGTTTAGGATCACACCATTGCTTATTATCAATCTTTGCTTCTCAGACTGAACAAAATCCTTGTTCTGTTTAACCTGTTATTTCTTAGCAGACTCTATGGCTTCACAGGCAATATAAGTTCATCTCTTGAGAATCAGTGAAAGGTGAATATCTTATTACTTAAAAAAATAATGGACATATAGTCTTAATATAACTGTGGCTTCTCACTTTGAGCATCTTCCATATTTTAGTATGACATTTTAGATATTGAGAAAGTCAGGCCTGAACGAGCCACATACAGTGTAAATCCTATACATTCTTATTTAATAAGATATGTCTGTAAAGGTCTGTCTCAAAAGCAGAATGTTGTGTAGAAATGCTCCAATTTTTTCTCCAGATAGTCTTTACTTATATTTTCTCGGATGTAATTCAGAGTACAATAGAATAGTTGGGTTTTTATTCACCCACAGCAAAGATTTAGCTTTTTTCCCTAGCCCTTTAACTCAAAAACACATTCAAAACAGTTCCCTAGCAAATGTCCCACCGGCTCCTTAAAGGGGTACTCCACTGCTCAGCGTTTGGAACAAACTGTTCTAAATGCTGAATCCGGCGCCGGGAGCTTGCGACGTCATAGCAGCGGGGCTATGACATCACAAGCTCCCGGCGCCAACTCCAGCGTTTAGAACACTTTGTTCAAAACACTGAGCAGCGGAGTACCCCTTTAACTATAGCCTTGGATTGCTTATGTTTTTTTAAGTCATTTACACATACTAGAAGACCTTCATAATTGGGGTTGAAAGAAATAACCAGTTTTCCATAAACACTAGAAGAAATGTATGGGTAAAACCTATTTTCCTTTTTTAAAGAAATGAATAGCTCCCAGACCACTCACAGCCTTCAGATAAGTTGGCTCAGTGTGAGCTGTACCAACTGCTGTACTGAACTTAGTCTTGTGGCTGAAGTATTATATGACTTTCCAGATGGTAAAATGTGTGGTTTTAGGTGCAAAAGGCCTATATAACTGTGTTTTCTATACTACATGTGAGTTTCCTATATTATCCCATCAGAATATGCATCCACTGCATCTTACAGCATGGAGAGGGTTAAAGTTCTTGCATTACATTTGCAAATAGCAAAGAGAGCAGAATCTAGTCACATGTAAGACTCCTAGCCAATATCTGCAGAGCATGTCCCAACCTCTGATCCCAATAAAAAAAAATATATATATATATATATATTTGGTTAAACTGCTCATGAGATTTGACATGAGATCATGACTGGCTATCAGAATATGGAAAATGCTTTATTTATATAACAAGTGTTGGGTTTCCACATATAGATAAATGAAGCAGAGAGACATCTTGTGTCAGAAAATCATGGGATGAAAGCTGGTAATCTCACACCATACATCTCAGAACATGTTGATTCTGCTGATAAAAAAGGACACATCTGTCCATGGAATATTACTATATTGTACTTTATAAAAAATAAATTGATTGCTTGAGAATTAATTACTTGAAGCAGAGCCACATACATTTCCATAACTAACTATCTTTGCTTAAGGGAATTGTGAGCCATAACAAATGTCGTCTGTCCACTATTTTTCCTCATCTTCTGTCCCAGCCAGTTGTGCCATATGGCAAAGTCAGTCGGTGCTGTAGAGACAATATACACTGAGCATCCATAACAGCAAAATCTCTAAAAAGGTCAAGTGAAAAACATTGGTTATGTTGTGACAATTTAACTATCAAGAGGTAGGATACATCAAACAGCAAATATAATATCAGTTATTAATTCATTGGACAAAGTAAAAGTATCTAAATGGCTTAGATTATGGCCACATTCTGATGGATAGGCAAAGATGGATATGGAGATATATAGGCCCAGATTTATTAAAGAATGTCTACAGTAGAGCTATTTTCCCACATTTATTTGTGTGGTGGGTTTGACTAGAGTGCATCTTATTTATCAAGAAGGTGCAGCAGGATGATGAATTTTGTGCAGCACTGTTGTGGTGGGAAAAGCTCTACCACACACACTTTTCCTAGACGCTTGTGAGGGAGGGAAGTAGACACTTTCCCGGGTCCTGAATTTGGAAGGTTAGGTTTTTAACTTTAACCCTCTCCATGCTGTAAGATGCAATGGATGCATATTCTGATGGGATAATATAGGGAACACACATGCAGTATAGAAAACACAGCTATATAGGCCTTTTGCACATAAAACCACACATTTTACTGTCCGGAAAGTCATATAATACTTCAGCCACAAGACTAACCTATTACTTACTTTCACAGAGATGCTGGGACATTTTTAATTGCATTTTAGATGCTACAATCAAATTTGATTGGGATGTCTAAGGGGTTAAAGCCAGGCATCACCATGATCGGTGATTTCAGGCATTAGAGATGGGTCCTGGTGGCAGACAGCCGCCAGGACCACCCAGCTATGACCTGCACTTGGCTCCTGAGCGCGTCATAGAAGGGGAGTGGGACGCTGTCGTCCACAAGAGGTTAAAGGTTGAATTGTGGAAGGTAGAAATTATTCTCACGCCTACTGGCAGGTGGTGTAGCTTTGCACCTAAAAAAGTACCTTTGCACACAAAATAGTGACTTTTGACAAAAGTCGCAAATGATAAATACGTGACCACTGCATGGTCAAAAAAAATAATTCTACGGATAGGCAAAAAGAGTAAAACTGTCTATATCAAAAGACCCATAAAAGTCTCTAAATATGCTGTTTGTGCATGAACTGCGCCAAAACATAGACAAAAAAATGCTCTAAAAGCAATGATAAATCTCCCCCATAATGCATAGAATCTCCAAGAGTTCAATTGTGATGCCCATAAAATCGAGCGAGAAGTGCATGTGCTGCGCAAAGGCTACACGATGATGGCAAAAATTAAAGGGGATAGGGGACAACTTTAGGGGGATAGGAAAGAGAAGGGACAGAAAACTAAGGGTAAACATCCATGCGGATAGGCCTGTCTATTGAGGCATAAAAACCATTGCAGCAAAGGGAGAAAAGCCAAATTTATCTAAAACAGCATCTAGTTAACCCGAATGAACCCAATTGAATGCCTTTTTCTTATCCAGAGAGAGGAGAAGAAAAGGGGTTCAACTCCTCCCATCGATTAACTGGCATTCCTCTCACAAGACCTACCTGGCCTTTATATAATATATTCTTAAAAATATCAAACAATTTAGTAGCCAGGATTTTTGCCTGTATCATGAGATCTGGTTTGTATAGTGATATTCCATAAAAAATTGCAGGCACATTAGGGGTGTTCTTGAGCCTCCGGAGAGTGACAACTATAGCTTTTAGCATTTTTAGGGAAAATATCCTGAGAAATGGTCAGCATGAGTGCAGTTTAACCCCTTAAGCTGATAGGGACATCGCAATTTTGCCGCTGAGCTGCCGGGATAGTTTCAACTTCATTTTAGACGCCACAATCAACTTTGAATGTGCCGTCTAAAGGGTTAATTCCAGGCATTAGCCGTGAGTCCTGGCTGCCCGTAGAAACCAGGACTTCCAGGTTTAACCCATTCTCCGCTGGTGAGAATAGTTTAAACCCCATTAACTGGACAAGGGTGTAAATGTATGTCCTTGGTCCTTAAGTACCAGGGCTCAATAGGTTTGCCCTCGGTCCTGGACAGGTTAAACCCCCATGCAGTGTATGCACACACTTGTATACCTTGAATCTCCAGAGTGTGGGGAGAAGCCACTGGTTAGGCATTCTGCAGGATACATTCATTGAATAAGCATTGAATACTGCACTGATTTGAACTTGAAATCAACTTTAATGAATATCCATTAAGACATGGTTCACGTAGGATAAAAGACATTGACCCATTTTGTACATCATGTCCTTGGTCACAACATAAAAACATACTGTCTTCAATCCTGTGTGTGAACCACATTTTAACATGATGTCTTCATAGATCTTTAATAAAGTTGAATTAAAGTCTACAAGGAGGTGCAGGATTATTTACTTACCCTGGGACATATCACTTTGAAAAAATGATAGGAAGGTTTTGGATAGCGCAAAAAAATGTTGAAGAGATCATGCACATTCAAAAGCCAGCCAATCATTGGGGTGTGTTTAAACAAAAACATTTTCTTTACACAAATAAGAAATGTAATACACCAACCAGCACATCTGCAAACCATGTCCTCTTCAAGATGCTTACTGAAATATTATCACAGTTATCTCTATGGAAACCACAAAGGTCAGCTGATCAATAGAAAGGTCAATTGAATAGGAGGACTCCATGCCAATCTTAATTGGGCTAGAACTTACAAAATACACAAGGTTAATTGATCACTGAACTTGACAATTGGGAACAGTGAGGCTACGTTCACACAAAGTAAGCCTTAGTGGCATATTAAATTATATGTTCACAATGTTGGCTGTTGTTGGTGTAATTGGCAGAAAATAAAATGCACCTCTAAGTTTTACACAGTTTGAACACAGTCTAATACTCAATGGAAGATAATGAATAAGGAATTTTTCCCCAGGAAAAAAAAAAAATATTGTTTCAAGTTTTTATCCCGTTTATCTCCAATTTATTTTATACATTTACATGGTTCTTATTGTTTAACATATCAATCCCATATATCGCTCTGTAATTTCATCCATACCTTCAGGTTGGAGGCTATTCAGCTAGTACAGTGGTCCCTCAGCATACGATGGTAATTTGTTCCAAACGAGCCATCGTTTGTTGAATCCATCGTATGTTGAGGGATTCATGCAATGTAAAAAAGTAAAGTCATACTCACCTGTCCCCGCTGCTCCTGACCGCGTCCCGCCACTCCCGATGGTGTCCCCGCCGCTCCTGATGTTGTCCCCGGGCCTCCGCTGGGCTCTCCTGGTCTTCTCTGGTCCTCTGCTGGGCTCTCCTGGTCTTCTCCGGTCCTCTACTGTCTTCTCCGGTCCTCCGCTGTCTTCCGCAAGGCCTTACTGGGCCTACGTAGCGACGTCATTACAAGAAGACACCGGAGGACCAGCGCTGGACCCGAAGGGCACAAAGGAGCATCGTGGAGGGGTAAGTAATACTCACCGCACCACATGGGGAACATTAAGCTGCTATCCAGCAGCAGCCTAAGCATTTTGCACTGCCGGATAGCACTTAATGCGATGGCCCCGACATAAAAAAGCATCGTATGTCGATGCTGACATCAACATGAGATGGCCTCTGAGAGGCCATCGTATGTTAATTTGATCATATGTCGGGGCCATCGTATGTCGGGGGGTCACTGTATATTAAAAAAAATAATTCTAGGTCAGAGCTGTGAATCTGTCAATTGGATTTATGAAGATTGATTTGTTGCTTTTTATATAAGAATGAAAGCAATGTTTAAATAACCCATATTGTATGAACCATTTTACATATATTTGCCCCAATGACCACTAAGTCTTAAATTAAAGGGCTGGAATGTGTGGCCCACATATTGTAATCCATACAAACATTCTATTACATATAGTATATGATAAAACATAACTAGCAGGTGGGTGCTGCTTGAGGGATTGCATGGGTCCCCAGCGGCGAGACACCTGAGATCAGACATCTTATCCCCTATCCTTTGGATAGAGGATAAGATGTCTTAGGGCCGGAGTACTCCTTTAAGTAATTTTTCCCCCTTATTTAACATATTTTGTTGTAAACACTCATCTCATGTTAGCTTACTTGTTCTTTTGTGTGTGTTACAGATACATTTTTAGGGGAATCCTTTTACTTAAATAAATTTTTTCACGCATCCATTCTTGCTTGTTTTTTAAGGTTGAATTCTTGATAATGTTTTTTCTTATCTGCTGATATTAGCCATACAGAAGGTTAATCATCTATTTTTTTTCTAATGTCCACTCCGGAAGGAGAGATAAGGACAGTTTACAAACCTTATTATGTTACTACTAGATCAGTTGAAGATATCAATTTGTTCAACTGAATATTTGGGTAATAAGAATATTCCTCAGCCGTTGCTATTGATGGATGTTACGCTGTCTGAGATGGCTCCTTCCCATAAAAAGAATGAATTGTTAATATATTTTTCATATAGTTTTACATATTTTCTGTACAGTGGATAATGGGGAATTAAATAAGACTCAAAACATCCTGTGAAAATATTAGAGTATGATTACACAACCCATGTTCCCATTGTTGTCCCCACAATTTGATAAAGGGTGGCACTTTTATTGAAAAAAAATTATATTTGTTAAGATCAGTTCCAAGCTATCCATCAGATATTGTTTCTGTGTTGATAAGCGATACTGGAGGAAAAGGGACCTTGGAGAGGCGCTGCTGGTTCAGAGGAAGAATGTAATAAACCGAAGCCAGATATGTATGTGTGCTAAACACTGGAGTATTTTTTTAGAGTAAATAAAACAAATAACATGGATATTATGCGTTTCGGGGAAGCCATCCCCTTCTTCAGATCAGTATGCATACAGTAGTTACAGACAGGGTTTAAATAGGTACAGAAAAGGCGCCAAGCCCATTGTGGGAGGGGCCAGCCAAGCACACATGGTAACATGGTACAAAGTAGGAGAAGTTTAGAAATAACACTAAAATTAGACATCCGTATTAGGAATCTAAACAATTGTCATTGGAATGAAATAAATGCATTCATTACGTAATAAAAGTCCAATAAACTAATGAAAACATGATCAATATACTGTGTGACAGTGGTGGGAACATCCAGATTAGAGATAAAAACATCCGGATTGCAGATGTGAGTCAGAAGCGGCAGCTTGTAAGCGAGGTCCCGAGCGCAGAGAGTGGTTGCCACGGACATGTCGCTGGGAAGCCGCCGTCACGTGACTTCTAATATCCAATTAGCTGACAGGAATTACGGGCAGGAATTTTGAATGCTGTCAGCAATGACAACGCTGGCTAATAATGTCAGGAACGGCATCTGCGAGGTAAAAAGGCCGTAGCAAAAAATATGTCCATTAAATGTTATGCATTCACAACATGCACACTAACACACACACACACACACATATATATATATATATATATATATATATATATATATACACAGTGACCCCCCCGACCTACCATGGCCCCGACATATGATGAAATCGACATACGATGGCCTCCCAGAGGCCATCGCATGTCAATGTCAGCATCGACATACAATGCTTTTTTTATGTCGGGGCCATCGCATTAAGTGCTATCCGGCAGCACCAAATGCTTAAGCTGCTGCCGGATAGCAGCTTAATGTTCCCCGTGTGGTGCGGTAAGTATTACTTACCCCTCCACGATGCTCCGGGGTGCCCTCCGGGTCCAGCGCTGGTCTTCCGGTGTCTTCTCGGCCCTCTCCGATGACGTCAATACGCTGCTGCGCACGCCATCCAATAGGAATGGCGTGCGCAGCGGCGTAATGACGTCGCTACGCAGGCCCATTAAGGCCTTGCGGAAGACAGAAGAGGATCGGAGAAGACAGAAGAGGACCGGAGAAGACAGAAGAGGACCGGAGAAGACAGCGGAGAGCCCAGCGGAGGCCCGGGATCACCATCGGGAGCGGGGGGACACCATCTCAAGCGGCGGGGACAGGTGAGTACAGCTTCCTATACTTTACATTGCACGGATCCCTCAACATACGATGGATTCGACAAACGATGGCTCGTTTGGAACGAATTACCATCGTATGTTGAGGGACCACTGTATATATATATATATATATATATATATATATATATATATATATATGTACCGTATATACCGAAGGAGGACCGAAGCCGGCCATGGTGTTCTTAGTATGAAATGCAAGGTTAAGTATAACAAGTATAAAAAGCAAACATATATTAATCATTTCCTAATATTTTGGTCTTTCTGGGTGAAGACAACACCAGTAACCTTGGGTGTACATATATTTTTTCTATTCAAGTGAGCTGCACACCTATTCTATACTTTGTGAAGTTAGTTTGCAGATAAGTTAAGTTGCAGACTGGAACAGCTGGCACTCTTTCAAAGTGCAGTGCTGCGACTGATAAGCAGATTAGTAGAAAGTAAGTATATCTGTGGAAGGAGTTGTCCAGCGCTTATTGCTTTATGCAGCATTGTTTATTCACACATCAAATAGTAGCTGTGTTTAGGACACAAAGTGGCTCCTATCTGGAGCCTTTCTTAATTCCAGGTAAGGACCTCTATCTATACTATTTTAAACTTGACATGATGTATTTTGTGTTTATGAACCTGAGAAAGAGAGAGAATGCTTCCCTTGAAATGCAGTGTCAGTTACAAAATATCCTTCCCGCTAGTATTGAGATTAAAGGGGTACTCCCGTGGAAAACTTTTTTTTTTTTTTTTAAATCAACTGGTTCCAGAAAGTTAAACAGATTTGTAAATCACTTCTATTAAAAAATCTTAATCCTTACAGTACTTTTTAGGGGCTGTATGCTAAAGAGAAATCAAAAAAAGAAATGCATTTCCACTGATGTCATGACCACAGTGCTCTCTGCTGACCTCTGCGGTCCATTTTAGGAACTGTCCAGAGCAGGATAAAATCCCCATTGCAAACTTATGCTACTCTGGACAGTTCCTAAAATTGACAGAGAGGTCAGCAGAGAGCACTGTGGTCATGACATGAGAGGAAATTCATATCTTTTTTGGATTTCTCTTTAGTATACAGCCCCTAAAAAGTACTGGAAGGATTAAGATTTTTTAATAGAAGTGATTTACAAATCTGTTTAACTTTCTGGCACCAGTTGATTAAAAAAAAAAAAAAGTTTTCCACGGTAGTACCCCTTTAATACTCTTCTCGGTTCTAGAGTAACTACATTTACACATATCTGGCTGGGGGGCATGAAGAAGAGATTGAATCTCCAAACTTTAACTAAAAATTTTACCTTTATTACAAAATATCAAAAAATCCTATCACATACAAATCTAATAAATACAGTACAAGAATCGATAAGTACAGTTATAGGAATTTCACAAACAGAGATCCTTTAATAGGTCAATCCCAAACATTCCCAACGCATTTCCCCATAATTCAGCTAATGTTACGGTTCATCAGGGGATTTGGCAGTGTATAAGTGGAGATTTTAGGTGTATCAACACATAAGATTATTCCATCTCACAGATATATATTACATAAAGAGGCAACAGACAAGCACAGATTGCTAATAAGCGTCAAATAATTGCTATACAGCATTGTACAGATATTTTCCAGGGGTGTAAAATTCCATCAGTCTTCACAAATAAATGTGGTCACGAAATGTCCGCAGATGCTTCTTAATGATCACCAACACATGAGATGACCAGATATCTTCTCCCGATACATACTCCCCTGTAGGTGAGAAAGCACAAAATATAGCAACTGCATACAGGGCAGACATCTCCGGACTTCACTCCACAATTTTTCAGGACAGATTCCAACAAAGTTAGATAAAAAACTGATTAAGATATCCTTCCGGGACGCAAGTTTCAGATTAATAGCCAGAGCATGTCACCATAACCAAGATGTTACCACTCCACTGTTGTTGAACACTGTCAACAACCACTACATACTCCGATTCGGGTTAGCGGCCGCATGAAGAAGAGATTTGCAAAAAAAGAAAATAAATTAACTTAGCATATGTTTGTGTGGTATGCCAGTATCGCATTCTATACGGTACTTGTTTATTTATGGGTCCCCATAGCCAGAGTCCCTAGGACTTAGGGATCCCTCTTAGCCAGCCAACCAGCCAAGGCAGCCATTTTAGTTCTCTTTGTTCCTGGGTTGCCAAGCGAGCAACATCTCTCTATAGAACCTGCGCTGCTAAAAAACGTGAGTTAGGCCCAAGCCTCGCAGCAACGGCCGATCCTTAGTAAATATAGAGTGTATCAATCCCCAAACACTCTGCGGGACCACCGGACCTAATCTACCCCTAAATCCGGACGGATCCACGCACCAATTACCTTGATTCTATTAACCTGCAAAAGACGCAAGGTCCGCAGCAAATGTCAGTCATTGAAGTCTATAGAAGTGTACTGCAGAGACTGTAACTGTATTCTGAATGTACCGCAAGTTCAAGAGTAAAGTTTACTTCAGTTCAAGTTTAACTCCAGTGTGGACCTTCAGTCATTACCTGCATACGCCTGTCGTTTCTGGGAAGGGCAGCGATAGGCTGAAGCTATACCTCAGTAATACCAGCCCTCACCCTGGTGTCACAAGTGACAGGGTTAATAATAACCCCTTATATACCAATACCATACTACCACTACCATACACCCCCCAAGGGCTACCACATTTGTGTGGAAAAAAAAAATAAGGTGCTAATTATGGAGGTTCAACCGCTGAGATACCCATTAATCATGAGAATGGAGGTGAAGTGTTCCCCCATAATAAACAAAGTGCTCTGCACATGCATGGTCTGCACTCGATTCATTCTCCACAAGCTTTAGAGTCTTGCCAAGTGCTGAGCACTGTATATCCCCAGAGACATTTTACCACCATTCTCATGTTCAATAGGGGTCCCAGCC
The DNA here is from genome assembly GCF_029499605.1 of Hyla sarda. Classification (NCBI taxonomy): domain Eukaryota; kingdom Metazoa; phylum Chordata; class Amphibia; order Anura; family Hylidae; genus Hyla; species Hyla sarda. The sequence goes on from NC_079198.1 coordinate 88,057,118, forward strand.
GTCAAACCTTCAATGATCAGCTAGTTATCTCCTATCCTGTGGATAGAGGATAGCTTTTGTTTGTAAGACAATCCCTTTAATGAAGGTTTGTGTTCTTTAACCCCTTAAGGACTTAGCCCTTTTTCACCTTAAGGACTCGGCCATTTTTTGCAATTCCGACCACTGTCACTTTATACATTAATAACTCTGGAATGCTTTTACTTATCATTCTGATTTTGAGATTGTTTTTTCGTGACATATTCTACTTTAACATAGTGGTAAATTTTTGTGGTAACTTGCATCCTTTCTTGGTGAAAAATCCCAAACTTTGATGAAAAAATTGAAAATATTGGATTTTTCTAACTTTGAAGCTGTTACGCCGAGCACTCCGGGTCCCTGCTCCTCCCCGGAGCGCTCGCGGCGTTCTTCTCTCTACAGCACCCTGGTCAGACCCGCTGACCGGGAGTGCTGCACTGTTACTGCTGGCGGGGATGCGATCTGCGTAGCGGGACGCACCCGCCCACAGGTCGCATCCCAATTGTCCCGTTCCCCGGCTGTGATGTCCCGGCGCGCGTGGCCCCGCTCTCTAGGGCGCACGCGCGCCGACTCTCATAAATTTAAAGGGCCAGTGTACCACTAATTGGTGCCTAGCCCAATCAGTTGTATCCCTCCCATTCCTTATAAAAACCCACTTCCCCTTCCTGTCCTTGTTGGATCTTGTTGCCCTAGTGCCCTGAGAAAGTGTTTTGTGTATCCCAAGCCTGTGTATCCAGACCCTTGCCGTTGCCCCTGACTACGAATCATTGCTGCCTGCCCTGACCTTCTGCTACGTCCGACCTTGCTCTTGCCTTGTCCCTGTGTACCGCGCCTGTCTCAGCTGTCAGTGGGGTTGAGTCGCTATCGGGTGGAACGACCTGGGGGTTACCTGCCGCTGCAAGTCCATCCCGCTTTGCGGCGGCCTCTGGTGAAAACCAGTAACCCCTTAGATTCCGTTCCCCTGGTATGGCCCACGCCATCACCTCACTGACACAGAGGATCCACCTCCAGTGTCCTCTCTGCATACCAGTCCGGATCCTGACAGAAGCTCTCTGCTTGTAAGGAAAATGGATTTTCAAAACAATTTTTCTTTTTGGTTCACATAAACAATATGTCCACTTTATGTTTGCATCATAAAATTGACGTGTTTTTACTTTTGGAAAAATTAAATTTTTACAAAGGGTTAAAGCAGAAAATACCCCCCAAAATTTGAGGCCCAATTTCTCCCGATTCAGAAAACACCCCACATGGGGGTGAAAAGTGCTCTGCTGGCACACTACAGGTCTCAGAAGAGAAGGAATCACATTTTGGCTTTTTGGAAGCAAATTTTGCTCTGGGGGCATGTTGCATTTAGGAAGCCCCTATGGTGCCAGGACAGCAAAAAAAAAAACCCACATGGCAACACATTTTGGAAACTAGACCCCTTGGGGAACATAACAAGGGGTAAAGTGAACTTTAATACCCCACAGGGGTTTCACAACTTTGGCATATGTAAAAAAAAAAAATGAGAGACTCATCCTCCGGACCTCCTCCGGCACACTGCCGGGATGTCTGCTGATTGAAATCAGCAGACATACGGCTCCAATCCCCGCCCGGTCTGAATTGACGAGCGGTGCGCTGCGATCACCGACATGGGGGGGGGTCATCATGACCCCCCTGGTGATATGCCGCGATGCCTGCTGATCAATATCATCAGGTAACCGGCACCGGCTCACCTACGGCTAGCGGCGGGGGGCCGGGAATGGACAGGACGTACTAATACGTCCTTAAGGACTCGGAAACGGGGGCATATGAGTACGTCCTAAGTCCTTAAGGGGTTAAATTTATGAATATGAAGATAGGTAGACCCTTTGCTGTATAGTTCTTGATGAGTCAAATTCAGCAAGCTCTTCAGTGTTAAAGATATTAGTCCTATTTTCAGGCACCTGATCCACATGGTTACCTAACTTGTCATGAAAAAGACTAAGAAGGATGGAATCAATCATATATCATTGTAGATTTCAAACTCCTCTTTCCCAATACGGAAGGGACATATGAAAATCAGTCAAAATTCATTTTTTTCCCCTTTTTTTGTTTTTGTTATCAGACAATTCTATTTGTATCCGAGCCTGCTTTTTCCCCTTTTGGCATTCTCTGTCTTGTTTTTTGCTTTGACTAAAAAACTGACCCTACTATTACTAAGTGAAGCTGATATAGCATGCTGTGTCACAAGTTTTCATTCCTGACTGTCATCTTTATCACTTGATGTGAAATCACTAGGCTCATGATCAAATGAGGAGGAATGGCACCGTAAGGAATGACTGCCCTTTCTAGGTCTTTTCTTATATCTATTTTTATTAGACATCTTTTTTTAAATAGAAGAATTGATTTTGTTTAAACCTTAAATGTGTTTCAGAAAGTTCATGTTTAAAGTGAACCTAAACTTTTAACACATTTCCGACATTTTAGGAGTTGTGATCCCATAAAACAAGCATGGAGAACACCATTCAAGGATGGGTTGAGTTCAGATACTCACTAATATGTTTCATCACAAAATGTGACATGTTTAAACCATAACTAAAAACCAGAAGTGTAAGAGAGAGCTTTAAAGAAACAATATCCAAAAAAATAAGAAACCACATAAGTATACAACAGAACAACACATATACTAAATATTTTAACCATTTCATCAATAATTGGTACTAAAAAGGAAAAAAATGCAGTGGTGTTCCATCTGAGGTAGGATAAAAAAAAAGGGAGAACGTGAAAAGAATGCATGTGAACTTAAGATACTAAGAAGGGATTATGCTGTTACAAAACAGTAAACTTTTTTTTAGCAAATGCTTAAGGAAACAGCAGAAGCAATACGACATTTTCTAAAAGAAAAAAAAAACACCTAAAAAATACACTTGGGCATGTCAATGGTGGATGTCACATAATACATGTACCTTATACTTTGCTCCTATTTCTGCACTCAGTGGATGGTAATTGTTTTTATTTAGGGTCTTAAAAAATTTAACTGTGACCTTGGGATTAGGAGTTAAAATATCTTTTGCATTGCGATGTAAGGTATAATGATGATAACCAGGACCCAAAAAGTTTCCCAACTTAAAGGGAATGTATTATCAGAAAATCAGAAAATCATTCAAGTATTTAGAGATGACACCATTGGATAACTATATATTTCCTAAAGCTGTTAGTGGCCACCAAACTTCCAATCAGTTGGAAATAAGTGGTGGCAGCTACTCAGGTGTCACAGCCTAGTACATCTACTTGCTGGTCTCCTTATCCAAGCCTTTCATTGACTTATGTACAGGGCTATGTATAACAATCAAAGTCGGACTGGTGGGTGAGGGGTTGTGAGGAAGTATGCCAGGCTTGGCCTCACCTCCTTGACACTCGGCTGAGAAATGAAAACACAATTTTATAAGTATGCCAACTCTTAGCTTCAGGGGAAGTACAGTTTTCTTTTTACAGCTATCCAACAGTGTGTAGCTCCTAGTAGAAAAACATCTTTCAGCTTCCCTTTAAACTATGCTTTCATGTTAAAAAATTTAGAAGTTTAAAAAATATTTTGGTGATATTTTTTTTATTATTATTTTCATTATCATTATCTATTTATAAAAATCATTATGAAATCTTGCACTTTTTTACACTGACCTGTACACTGTGCCTCAAAATAATTTTCCAACAGTTGTTTCATTTGTATTACCATTGTTGTGGAATCTGCGCCCATTTTGGCCTTTCATTTTGGCCCATTTTGGCCTTTAATGTTTGTGTTTTAATTTTTTCCTCCTTACCTTTCAAAATCAATAACTTTTATGTTTTTTTCACTTACAGACCCATTTGAGGGCTTGTTTTTTGTGTGATTACGTGTACTTTGCAATGAGATCTTTCATTTTACCATAAAATGTACTGCAAAACCATAAAATATTATTTGCTGGCAGAAATGTATTAGACAACTGCACTATTGCAACTTATGGGGGGGGGTGGATTTTATGTAGTGCCTTTTATGGTAATAAAATTGTAATAATATAACATATTATAATATATATTATTTATAATAATACATTATCTTTATTGCGTAGATCAATGCAATTAAAACAATGCTCAATTTTTATTGTTTTTCATTATTGTACTATTTTAAAAAATGCTAACTTTTTTTTAAACAAAATTGCTATGCATAAAATTGTCCTTTTCTGACCCATATAACTTTTTTTTATTTTTCTGTATGCAGGGATGTATGATGGATCACTTTTTGTGCCATGATCTGTAGTTTGAGTGCCATTTTTGTTTTCATGGGACTTTTTGATCACTTCTCATAAATTTTGGTCTGATATATAATATGATTAAGAATCAGTATTTTTGGTGTATGGTATTTTTTTTTTACGTTAAAACCGTTTACCGTGCATGATCATAAACATAATATTTTAATAGTTTGGACATTTACACACACGACAATACGAAATACATATTTTTTTCCATTTTTTCACTTTTTTTTGTAGAATGAGAAAATCTCAGGTGGTCACTAGTGTTGAGCGGCATAGGCCATATTCGAATTTGCGATATTTCGCGAATATATGGACGAATATTTATCATATATTCGCAAAATTTGTCTATCCGTAATATTCACGTTTTATTTTCGCATATGACACACACACAATAAAATCATTGTCAGTCTAGCCTAGGTTGGTACCAGGAAATAGCGGAGTACAGGAATGCAGAGCAAGAGAAGAGTCAAGGGATAAGCCAAAAATCAATAAACAAGCAGGTATCCAGTAAGCAGGAGGTATCAACTAAGGTATAACCTTTCACAGACAATGAACTGATCCCTACTCCTAGCTTATATGGGCAGGTGATCAGGGATACACCTTCCTGATAGGTAGCAGAGCTGAGAACCATGCCCAGATGTCACAGGTGAGCTCCAAGCAGCTCCAGCCCAACTAGAGTCATTTTACTCAGAGCCAGACAATACAGTGTACAATACATATTTTTTTTTTTTGTGGGTGGGTGGTAATACGTTTAGTTTTTTTCTGAATGAAGGTAGTGACCTATGAAAAGAATAAATGTCCATGTGTATTGCTTTAAAAATAAATAAAATAATAAAGATTAATGGAAAAAATAGAATGCAACACTGGGCACCAATGGAATACATCAAAACTAAAATCTTGCCGTCAATCTGCACTGGTTATTACACACAGGAAAAACCTTTAATCTGCTTTCATAAATTTGCTGCTTTCGTATATAACACAAAAATCCATTTCAGCCTAGCAAAAAGAGCCTAAACTCTTATCTCATTACAGCACAACAACCCTTGCAGACATTAGATGAATAATTTGCTTCTTCGGAGTGCTTCTTTATTATATAGGAAACATAATAAAATCTTATCATATCTTTGAAACTTTATGTTATACTTGCACATTATACTTTCAGCTCATAATCAGTAAGACAAATAGAAATGATAATTCCAAAGACTATGTTATTGATCTTTACTTGTACATTACTTTTTTCCTCTCAATCTTGTCCAAATAGAGTAAATCTCATATGAGTTACAGCGACAGACTCACCCCGGCTCTGTCTTTTTTTTTTCTATCTCATGTGGCTGTACGCAGACTTTGACATGGCAGATCTTTACAGTTACCATGTCTCGTCTAGCCTGGCCGAGCTCTGAACAGCGTCGCCTAATATTGATCCAAATAGTCTTACAACGACAAATTAAAAGTTAAAGGGAAACAAGGTTGAAAGCATGGTTAAGTGGAAAATAGAACAATTGCTACTGCATTTATTACCGCCTTGGTGTATGACTAAAACAGGCCTAGATGTGTATTATCTTTGAAGGAAGATTGGAAATCTTTTATTTTCAAGCAAGAATAGCGGTATTGACAAATTGAGGCAGTCAGGATTAGAGAAAGGATCAAAGGGGTAATGTTTCTTCTTTAGGAGAGTGCCATATAGACATGTGGAGACTTATAGGCCATTCATGCTCCACTGGGAATTCTGGGAAAAAGGATTTACAAAGCAGCTGTCTGATGCCATCTTTTGGAAGTATCTTGCTCGTCAAGTTAGTGTCTGACTTCTTTACAAAGCTATAGAATATGGCCAAGCCGGAAACTCCCTGGAAGGGGAAGTTACCCAACTGTAGACAGCTGTTTTGGGGTTGTTGCCCATCATCAATACAGAGCAGTTTGCTGTTTTTTAAGAGAAGACATAACATGAGGGATTATTGAGCTACTACTTCGAGGATCTGGATAATCCTTCTCCTTCTGTCTTCATGCATTCCCTGAGAATATGGCTCATCAGTTTTTTATCAGGATTTTGTTCTATGGTGGTTATTCTATGTTTTTTTTCTACAAAGAAGTCTATTTTTGTGGAATACTAAGGGGTAATGTTTCTCTTTGGGAGAGCACCATAAAGATGTTTGGCTTGGACTAATAAAGCCCTAGACATATTCTAAGTTTTCTTAAATAGATCAGACACTGACTTGAAGGGAAAGTTATCTTAAGGAGAACCAGTGCAAAATCTGTAACCTATCATATGAGATGTTTAGTACTGTTGTCTTTTTATGTAGTAGATGTGTCTTAAGTACCCATAGTCACTAGTATCTGGAGCAACTGCTATCTCTTTACCCCCTAAGGCTAGGTTTCCACTTTTTTTTACACCTGAAAAAACGCCAGCAAAAACGCCAGAAAAACTGCCACAGGTTTTTCCTGCGTTTTGGCAGTTTTTTCTGGTGTTTTTTTTTCTGCCATTTTGACTTGTGTTTGGAAACAGCAAGTTTTGTCCCCTGTGGCAGTTTTTTCACTGTCTTCAGATACCACTCTGTGGGTCGGATGCTGAGTCCACGTAGTGTAAGGAGATGAGGAGTGATGTACAGCCGTATAGTATACAGGGGTGCATAGTGTACCTGTGTATACTATACAGGAGTGGGAATCTTGTCACCAGACTGACAGGACTTCCTGCTCCTATAGCCACTTTGGGCGGTATACAGTATATACAGCTACCTATAGATAGCTGTTCATAGTGTATGGAGAACACAAGGTCCATTTACCTCCCTCGTTCCTGTCCCTGCCGGGTCCGGTTGCAGCACTCAGTAAAGTGAAAAAAATTGTGGTAGCTTTAATCCATTAAAAACACAATGCAACATTTCAGCTGCCAATGCAGCCTTTCTCAAGCATACAGAGTGACTAAACAAGCTAGTATATATATGGTATTCAATTACAATCAGTATTATACAGTGTTAAAAGCCAATTAATACATAAACAATACATTCAAAACATTTCAAAAGTGCAAGTGCTGTGAGGTGCAATACATAGGGACAATACATAAATTGTCAAAATAATGCAGTGACTAATATTGCAGTGTTATTAAAAGCAATGGTAAAAACCAGAGAAATAGCTTGATTACAAATATAGTAATATTCATAGCACCTGGAAGGCAAGACGTAGCATAGGGTTCCCTGTATATTCAGTATCAGCCAGATACCAACAAAGCAGCAACAGCCTAACGTTACCAGGGTGGCCGAGGACCATTGCTACTGGCCCTCCCCAGCCTAAATAATGCCAGCCTTTTACCACCTAGGCCCAAAAAAGGTATCTCCATCACTTTCTTGGATCGCTAAAGTCCAAAAAAGAATAAAAATTGCCTGCAAAAACGCCAAAGTTAAAACCCACATGGTGTTTTTCTTGGCGCTTTTTCCCTCCCATAGACTTCTATGGGAGGAAAACAATAAGATTTTGCTGAAAAAACGCCAAAGTCTCAACAAGAGGTTGTTTTTGAAAAACTGCCAAGGAGCCCAAAAACCCAAAAAGATTTTAAAAAAATGCCAAACTGAAAAACGCTAGGTGGATATGGCATTTTGCAGTTAACTTCGGACTTGCAGCTAACATCTGGCCGCAGCGTTTTTTCACAAAAAAAAACGCCATGCGGCAGAATGGGCATTTTTATTGGCGTTTTTGCAAAAAAAAAAAAAAACAAGTGGAAACCTAGCCTAAAGCAATCACACTGCTAGGAAGTACTGTATAAAAAGAGCCCTGCTTCCTTTAGTCCATTACCATGAACCTCCATAGGTTTAGGGAAAACTCAATAATAACAGGGAAACAGGAAAAGATAATAACAGGGCTATTCAGTTATTTGGATTTGAATCTTTGGATTATGCAACACCCTGCATTTCTAACCTTATTATTAAAGGGGTATTCCAGGCAAAACCTTATATATCAACTGGCTCCGGAAAGTTAAACAGATTTGTAAATTGCTTCTATTAAAAAATCTTAATCCTTCCAATAGTTATTAGCTTCTGAAGTTTTCTGTCTAACTGCTCAATGATGATGTCACGTCCCGGGAGCTGGAAAATATCCCCATAGGAACTGCACAGCTCCCGGGACGTGATTCATCAGAGAACAGTTAGACAGAAAACAACAACTCAACTTCAGAAGCTAATAATTATTGGAAGGATTAAGATTTTTTTAATAGAAGTAATTTACAAATCTGTTTAACTTTCCCGAGCCAGTTGACATATAAAAAAAAGTTTTGGCCTGGAATACCCCTTTAAGCTGAAAAAATGTATGCACTCATGAGAAGCTCTAATCTTCATAACCACTACAAAAAAACATTTGGAACTTATATTAAAGGGGATAGCCTAATAATACAACTTATCCACAGGTAGGTGAAAACTACAGCAGTTCATTAGCTATCAAATAAAGGTACAGCAGCACACATGCTTGGTTGCTGCTCCATTCAGACTACAAGGAATCCCTGTTTGCCATGATTCTGTGACTAGGTGATGCATTAGAATCTTGGCATAATCCCTTTAAGATTCTGATTTGCTATATGCATCTCTGAGCAAGTTTAATATATCAGTTTGCTATCCCTGTTATAAAAGTGACATGTCTTGCTGCTGTCTCCTATGGAACGACTAACCAGGCTCTAGGGAACCCTGCTTAAGAACACTGTCCGAACGAAGTGTTTGCATTGCTAATATAAAATATGATACTGTATTTAGCTACTGGTCCCGTATACTGTAGCAAGGACAGGCTAGATAGGAGACAAGGTAGGCAGGAAATAAATTCCCTGCTGAGGGTTTCTTTATTAACATGGTTGGCTGTTGTTTGTTGTTTTTTTTTTTTTTGCATGATCATTAATTGCATACCATATTTTTCGCCCTATAGGACACACCGGCATATAAGACGCACCCAATTTTAAAGGCGCAAAATCTAGAAAAAAAGATTCTGCACCCACAGTGATCCCCAACCTGCGGACCTCCAGGTGTTGCAAAACTACAACTCCCAGCATGCCCGGACAGCCGTTGGCTGTCCGGGCATGCTGGGAGTTGTAGTTTTGCAACACCTGGAGGTCCGCAGGTTGAAGACCACTGGTATAGGAGGTAAGACTCACATGTCCCCGCCGCTCCGGACCCGTCACCACTCGTCACCGCTGCCCTGGATGTCGCTCCATCGCTGTCGCCGCATCCCCGGGGTGTCCCCGACGCTACGGACGTTTTCTTCCCCGGGATCCACACTCTCCGTCGCCGTCATCACGTCGCCGTCATCACGTCGCTACGCACGCCGCTCCTATTGGATGACGGGGGGGGGCGTGCGCTATGACGTGATGATGTCGAAGGAGAGCGCTGGCCATGCAGGGGATCCCGGCCCGGAGCAGACACCGAGGAGGCAGGTAAGTTCCCTCCCGGTGTCCTGTAAGCTGTTCGGGACGCCGCGATATCACCGTGGCGGTACCGAACAGCCCGACTGAGCAGCCGGGTTAGTGTCACTTTGGCTTCAGATGCAGTGGTCAGTTTTGATTGCCGTGTCTGAAGGGTTAATACAGGGCATCACCGCGATCGGTGATGTCCTGTATTAGCCGCGGGTCCTGGACGTTGATGGCCGCAGGGACCGACCCGATAGGTATGTATTTGCCATATAAGATGCACCAACTCTTCCCCCCCAGTTTTGGGGAAGAAAAAGTGCGCCTTATACGGTGAAAAATTCGGTATTTACTTCATTATAATAACCAAGTCCTACCATTTCATACACTATGGACAATAGAATTGTTGGGTACAAAAGCCTCAATTTGTATGCAAGCTTCATTTTGCACAAGCAGATGTATTTTTAAATTTTTTGACATTTACACCACTTTTTCAAAAAAGTATGTGAATCTTAGTGGGAGAGGCCAGACTTCCCCCAACCTAAGAGCTGTACTGTTATTTATGACTAGAATTGATGTAAATAGGTCTGAATTCGACATGTTAAATGTTCTGTTCCCCAATTGCTGAAGAACCTAATAATAAAACTCATGGCACTTAAAAAAAACACTAACAAAATATGATTTTGAAGAAAGTCAAAAGCTTTAATCTGTAGAAGTTATTTCAGAAGTATGGATCCCGGCTCCGAACCTTGAAGCTGAAAGTGATCTGTACGTTACTATTATCTGGTATATGGTACCTCAGTACTGCTTCATTTTACAGAGTTCTATTTCTCTAGAAACATTTGTTACTGGAGAATACCTCCATAATACAAGATGTGATGGAGCTTGTCATCTATGTTTTCTGTTGAATTCATGTGAAGTTCAATATCTATAGCACTTAGTGAAAGTAAAATAAAGGAACAGTAGGGCTATGGCATCATATATCCCTGCAGGCACTCTATTATACATTTGCTCACCTCTCTGTGATACAGCTGTAAGCCCTTATGCAGTTCAGTACATCAAAGGACATGATGAAGTGTACAGTAGCCCAGGACTTGGTGCATTAGTACAAAAGGCTGGCTATCACAAAAGAGAAAAAAAACATCTATTTCAATTTTTTTTTTTTTTACTTAGAGAGGGCCTGTTTACAACCTAATTTTACTGTCATTAAAAAGCTTAGGGTCACTTGATCACACACCTTTTTAGAGTTTCTTGATATGCCCTCCTATTCCTGAGATGTGAGGGTTTATAGTTTGTCTGATAATTCAAGGAATCAGTTAGATGGGCGTAAACTTAATTTTAATAATAGGAGTAAATATCAGGTGATAAGTAAATTTTACAGTCAAGGGGGTGTGAATGTTTTACATTGAGGGGCATTAATGTCTAATACACTCCCACTGACTATATAATCCCACTCATCACCTGATATACACTCCATTATTAAAATTAAGTTTACACCTGACTGATTCCCTAAATATAAACAAACTATTATACAACTGTAAAACGGTCAGTGATCAGGATACCCTAAACTATTTAAGGTGTTATCCTAGATAAGATAAACAGACCATTAAAAAATAAAAAATAAACAGTATCACCCCTGGCCTCAGGTTGTATGTGGTATTACAACTTCACTTCAATACCACACACAACCAGAAAACAATCGGGTGTGGTGCTAAGTTGATCGCTGCGTCTAAAGTGAAACCGAAACCTTTCCGATAGCTCAGTGGTGCTGTTTGGGACCGCCACAGGGAAATTGCGGCATCCCGAACAGCTTGCAGGACACAAGGAGGATCCCTACCTTCCTCCTGCACATCCGATTGCCGAATGACTGCTCAGTGCCTGAGATCCAGGCAGGAGCAGTCAAGCCGCGATAACACTGATCAATGCCATGCTATTGCATGGCAGTGATCAGTGTAGGAAATCAGTGTGTGCAATGTTATAGTCTCCTATGGGGGCAATAACACCTAAAAAAAATGAAAATAAAGTGTTAATAAATGTGATTTAACCCCTTCCCTAATAAAAGTCAGAATCACCCCCCTTTTCCTAAAAAAAATAAAATGAATAAAAACTATGTAAATAAAAATAAATATAAACATATGTGGTATTGCCGTATGCGTAAATGTCCGAACTATAAAAATATATTGTTAATTAAATCACACGGTCAATGGCATACACGTAAAAAAAATTCCAAAGTCCAAAATAGCGTATTTTTGGTCACTTTTTATACCATAAAAAATAAATAAAAAGCAATCAAAAAGTCCAATCAAAGCATAAATGATACTGATAAAAACTTCAGATCATGGCGCAAAAAATTAGCCCTCATGTATCCCCGTATGCATAAAAATAAAAAGTTATAGGGTCAGAAGATGACAATTTTAAACTTATAAATTGTCCTGCATGTAGTTATGATTATGATCAAACCTATATAAGTAGGGTATCATTTTAATTGTATGGACCTAAAGAATAAAGATAATGTGTCATTTTTACCGAAAAATTTACTGCATAGAAACTGAAGCCCCCAAAAGTTACAAAATTGCGTTTTTTTTTTTTTTTTTTCAATTTCATCGCACAATGATTTTATTTTTGGTTTCACGTTGATTTTTGGTTAAAATGGCTGATGTTATTACAAAGTAGAATTGTTGGCACAAAAAATAAGCCATCATATGGATTTTTTGGTTGAAAATTGAAAGGGTTAAGATTTTTAAAAACGTTATTAAGTCCTTAAGGGGTTAATAAAACAGTCTTTGAGTGCCATCCATCAGTAATGTATAATGGGCCAAGCTTGACTTCATCATAGAGATGTTACAGCTGGATCTCAGCAAGGCGCTAACAGAATATCATTAGAATAGTATAAAGCAATAATTAGAACTATTGATTATTCTACTTGCCACACTTGCTTAAGTTTAATACTGCCTTTGTATTTTACTTGCTTTTGTATTCCTTCAGGAACATCCCCATCTGATCAAGTTTAATAAATCCTAATGAGACTCTTTTCACTTTAAACCATTTTACATCTTTTTACATTTCTAAAAGAAAAAGAAAAGTATAGTTAAGAGTATAATACATCACATGATAGATTGAAATAATTACTTAGCGCTAGTATTCTTATTCTATGAAGTCATACAGGCTCACTTTTTCTCGATCTATACCCAAGTGTAGCAATTCTTGGTAACAATGAAATCCTATACTTTGCCTAGAGGTTGAAATGATTGGTGCTTTTATTTGCCTGGAACAGAAAACTAAGGACATTGTTAACATTTTACAAGTTACCACAGTTGGTTTCCTTTATGTACTTTATTTCCCTGCAAACACAGGGGAGCATGCTGACAATGATGAATGCCACTGTATCAAAGGTCTGGAAAACAAAAATATATTTCTACTTTTGCTTCTTTTTTTCATCTTATATCTTAAAATGAAAAAGGATGCAATGTTACAAACAGCATTGACTAAAAATACCTGATCATTTTGCATATACAGACTAATCTATATTGACATTTTAGCCCATATTTATAAATTGGCCTGAAACACTAAGGCTATGTTCACATATTGGAATATCTGCATGGAGAATCTCCATGTGGACATTCTACAAACTGCGGGGAGCAAGAATAATATGCCGGCAGTAGGACGGTACAGGAATGAGCCGTCTCAGAGACGGTTATGCATTAAAAAAATAAGAATACATATTTTTTTTTTGTTTTTTTTTTTAGAAAAGCTTCTATAATAAACCATTTGAGGAGATGTTCAGTATGGGATTCCTCTACATGTGTATTTGCTTCTGTGCATGAATGAAGAATTCTTAAGTTCTGCTGATTCTAATGCCCAAGTAATGTTGATACTATGAAAGACTCCTTTAGACCAAGTTTAAACATGAATAATGGTCACTATGCTCATGAGGTTAACATTAGCCGAACTTTTACATTTCCTTGTGGGCTACCATCTATAGAGGTATGAGGGAATCCTGACTTTTCACAGGTGGAAGTTATCAGGAAAAAAGGGTCAAGTGTGTTGGATTTCAATATGCCTGATCCACTTTTCATAAGAAAAGCTACTACCAGAGATGTTTCACCGCCACTTATTTCCTTTTCCTTACAGAAAAGACATGCATGCTTAGCCAAGCCAAGTATGTGTATGGGAAGAGTTGGGGGGAAATAACTTGACCAATACATATGTACTTTTAGTGTAATAAATAAAAAAAAGTTATTCCTAATAGGATTTTTTCACAATCTTTTGTACTACCAGGAAATAAGATGCTGGCATAAGTGTCTGGTAGTGGTTTGTAAAACTATCTGTTCCCACCCGCCCCATTAATGTGTATATTGCATGTAACATATGTACCTTATCTTCTTTTTAGATAGTTCCATAGTTATTATTAGTGATGAGCGAATCGAATTTGATGAATCCGAATTTGTTATGAATTTTGCTTAATTAAACTCCATTTAGTGTGGTCCAGGTTCCAGGGCATCTAAAATGGTGGATCCACATGTGAGGACATGGGGCAAGGAATTCTGGGAAGGCGGGAACAAGGGTAGGCGGGATAACCCTGAATAACATGCAGCATGTAGCCTATCAGCAGCCAGTCAACCCTGTGATGTCACAGCCCTATATAATCGGCAGCCATCTTGCGGCCAGTCACTTCCACCTTTTATTGCAGAGATAGAGAGAGGGACAGACAGTGCTGTGTGTTGCACAAAAAGCATTTTAACAGCAGCGATTCACCTCCCAGACACATCAGTATTCTATTACAGAGAGGGACAGAGAGCAGTGTGTTGCACAGAAAAGCTTTTTTACAGCAATGATTCACCTATAGCCCAAATCAAGCCTAGATGCACTGAGAGGGAAGGGAGTGAGATTGAGAGAGAAAGTGCAATTTTGGGTGTAGTACACAGCGACTTTGAGCTGCAGCACTGGTGTGTACTGCTGGTGTTGTACACAAATACTGTTTTAAGCGTAGTAGAGCGCATTGACCTCCCCTCATAAGGGCATACCACATACGTACATCTAAGTAGTGTACTAATTTGTTCCTGTTAAAGTCTTAACCTCTTAAGGATGCAGGGCATACCTGTATGCCCTGCGCCCGGTCCCGGTATTTAACGCGGGGCACTCTGTGTCACGCGGGGTCATATCCGGTCGGTCCCAGCGGATAATGACAGCCAGGACCCTGGGCTAATAGCGTGCTATTAACTTTTTTTGGTGGGAAAATAAAAAAAGACCCCTGAGGAAGTTGCCACCCTAGAATTTGGGTGACCTCGTCCTCCTCTATCACCTTCTACACCAGCCCTATCCCTGTCTGGGACGCTCGCTTCTGGTCATGACCTATTTCTGATAAGTACCAGGTTACACCCACTAGCTAGAATTGCTTGCTATTGTGATTTACTTTTTACCTTACCTGTTGCACTTTATTTGGTATCTCTCTACTGCTACTTTGCATTATTTTGCACAGGAATTGGTCACTTATTTTATTATTGTATTACCATCTTATATTTCTATAGGTGGTTATTCCTAATAGCACATCATACCCAGACAGTTGTTTGACACTAGGGCTATAAGTGTCAGTATAGGAGAGGGGTTCATGGCCCCTCCCCTAAGTTGTGCGCTGGCATATGGAAGCCAGAATTTTAAGTGCTTTTAACTTGTTTGTGTCATGTCCTAACTGGCCATTTTTTGTGTCTATATTGGTCTTCTTTTGTGTACTTTTCTGAATAAAATTTGCATTAAATTAACCTCGGTGTGCTTCTCTATCAGCGAATTCTTTTTCTTTGTCCATTTATAGTTATGGTTCTTTTGCTAAGTAGCACCCTTTATGATATTGGTTTGAGCCCCCCTAGCTTCTTCTCTACAATACAATACAAAACCTTACTTAAACACCAAAATATATGGAATACTAATCTTAATCATGCAGTACCATTGCAGTGAATTGTAAATTCCTGACTTCAGACTCTTGAAGACACTCGAGGATGTTCAACTGCATAGGTATAATGAAAATGAACGTGATAAATATTTGGTGGAAATCATAGCACATACAATCCAACAATAACTTATGTAAAAGTAGAGAAAATAAACAACAATAAAACATAATGTTTTAGTAGAATTCAAATCATCATCCTTCTAATTAAGTTTGTCTGTTATGTAGTGAATAAATTGTTTACATAAATTGTGTTTTCCTGTGAATATTATATTTTTTTATACAGCCACAAGCTGGTTTTACAATTGTCTTGTTATTCCTTTATTACCATAAATGAATAACGGCTTGGGGTGGCTTGTAAACAACTTGTGGATGTAATTTTGATTAGCGGTCTCCCTTTAGTTTATTGTCAGAGGATGCATATATTTTGCTGACATATGGTAAGAGTCCATGAAACAAAATAACAAGCAGGATCCAGACTACAATTAGCTTCTGAGCATTTTTCTTCCAAGCAATCTTTCTGCATAACTGACCACTGAGTCTAAAGACTAATTATCATTAATTACATTTTGGTCAGTTGCCTAGACATAGGTGTTTATGAATATTCTTGGCATGGCTCACTGTCTAAGACACTTTGGGAAATGGCATAACACATCAAATCTCCATATTACCCAATGACTGTTAAGATTCCACCTCACAGTGTACATTGATATCAATTATATGTGGGATGTAATTATGTATTCTCCATCAAGCTTTAACATTACAAAAGATGAACTATAGGAAGATGTTAAATGCCTCAACTCTGATTTATGAATTGTTCATATTATTCCTTGTGGTTAGTTCCAGTTATTAGACTTATTAAGAAATTGTCTTTAAAGCATAACATGCTTTAAAGTAAGATGTCAAACTAATAAGAATAAAGCTTAGCAAAAAAAAAAAAAGGGTAATTTGCATGAATGCGGTAATCTGAAAATAATGTGTCATGCATACTACTAGTTCACATTATTCTAGTCCAGAAAACTCTTATCACTTCCTCTAAGTATTAGTTAATTTCAATCATTGGTATGAATGGGTCCAAAGAGTCTGTGTCGATGAATTTATTATTGTTCTTTATACTGTTGAATTAATATTTTTTTGATACAGGGCTCCAAATCTGCAGCACATGGGAAAAAACTATTGTGCTCTACAGTGTTGTAGAGTGCTTGTCCCCAGTGGGACTCTCAATCTTGATTCCAACTTAGCCAACATCTGTAGTGTGTTTTTGGAGTGTATGGAAGAAACTCCTGCAAACATTGGGAGAAAATACAAATGCCCTGATGATCTTTTCTTGGTTCAGATTTTTAACCCAGAGCACCAGCAAAAAACAAACCGGTTTATGAATGTTTATTAGTTAAATAGTAGCACCAATAATTTATATATTTTTTTATTATCATCCCCATTCTGTTGTAATATCCAAAATTATCCCCATTCTTACTTTCCTAATCCCACAGTGTCTACTGTGTGGACCAAAAATCATACTTTCCTTTTTCTATGAGAATCCACTAAAGGGATCATTCCAGGGCGAAACACATTGTTCTATAATAAACTTTTGCCTCCATTAAGACATCAGGATGCAGCACTTCCTTCAAATCCAAAATTATTATTATTTTAAATAGTTACCTCTGGTCCACATAGTAGACACTCTGGGATTCAGACAAAGGGGGCTTATGTGCTCTAACAGATGGACCTTGCCAAGGATCATAATTCAAAACCTAATGCTGATAAAAAAAATTGTGTGTGCTACTATTTAAATGGGTGCTGTAATTAGCAAATACATTTTATATAGTGTAGATAATAACAATATGTGTTTATTTGTAATATACTTTGGTTAAAAAAGTTTTTTTGTTGAGTAAAAAAACTGTTCCATACTACTTCCCTCTAGAGGCCCCTGCAGCTGGCAGCTGTGCAGAAACAAAATACAGGAAAAAAGAGTGGCAAGCAGGGTTCTGTGCAGGCTCCTGGCTTTTCAATCATCCTTCTCTATGAGCAAGGAATGGGCCACGGAGCCTCAGTGCACAGAGCAGACAGCTGTAATCTCTGAGGAGTGTGGGAGAAAGTTCCCACATAAGATGTGAAGGCAAGTGTCATGCTGCCCAAGGGAATACCCCTCCTTCTCAGTGAACTGCAAGCTGTGTTAATTAGATGCCATAAGAGGATGAAAGCCATGACTTAAGCACACAGACAGGATCAACACCAGTTAAAGAGTAAACCTGGAACATTCTTTTGACAGGTACATTTTCTTTTATATAGTCTTTAAATTATAGAATTTTGGCTGTCTGATACCAATTGGTTGATCCTAGAGGCCTAATGCTTATTATTGAGTTGAATATAAAACAGTAAGGGCCTTATAACACTGAGTGAAGGGCTATACCAACAATTCTGTGATCGTTCATGAGACATCTCAAACTGTGGTCAAGCCTTGTAATAGGCTCTTTAAACAAGATTGTATCTACTCATCTATAGCAAGCACCAGACCATATTATAGGGCCCTAAGTACATAAATTCCCCTTCTCTCGGAGGTGGCTTAAGACAGCCAAAGCTTGTCATTCACCTGAGCCTGTGTACAGGGAATGTGACATTTAGTATTAGAAAACTGGAATGTTAATTGCAATAAAGATGTATTGAAAACTAATCAGCTGAACTTTTTAGACTCAAAAATGTCATAGTGTTAAATAGTTGACACTGAAAAAATTCATCTTCAGGCAGGCCAATAACACCAGCTAGAGGTCAGACAAAGGTCTTCAGAAATATCTTAAAGATGTCGGCTTCATTAACAAGGAAGAGTGCTGGGACTAGTCAGGTTTGGAGTGTTACGACATTCTGACATGTCTGATTGACATGTGAGAAGATGCTGTTTTTAATGATTAAATTTTCTTTCTAAAAACCTTACATTTTCCATGTTGGTGTTGCGATGAAGCCTCAGGCTAGGTTCCCACTGCCGCTATGCTCCGTCCCGATAAGGGTCCATTGGGCTCTTTTTTTTGTACTTAACAGACCCTGAACGGGTTGAAGCACAGCAGGCTCCAACAGGTCCAATTGACTTTGCATTGGGTGTCCGTTATTGTGGAGAATTTTACCCTATAAAAATACCGGACATACAGTAATTTTTCTTCCGCTAAACTCCCGTCATTTCACAATGGAACTACCGCTGATGGTGTTCAGCGGAAGGGTAATAGAGAATAATGGACACCCGAATGACGCCATGCAAAGTCAATGCCCCTTAGTGCCCGCTGTGCTTCAACCCGTTCAGGGTCCGTTAAGCACAAAAAAAAGCCTAATGGAACCTTAACAAGATGAATCATAATGGCAGTGTAAACCTAGCCTAAGAGAAATATAGAGATTCCTGTGAACAGAAGCACTTGACTCAGCATCTTTCTGTACAGTTTTTCCTCTTCTAGTATATAGGGATGTAAATATGGGAAGACATCTAACTTCATTTTGATATTTGCAAGATCTCATTCCACACATGACCTGCTGTGTGGATTCCATATCTTTAAATGGAGGATCGTTCATTGACATACATTCCAGATTGTCTGCTTACATTGCTTAGAATTGTAGTCCAGACCAGGGCAAGCAGTTAAAAAGATTGTGAAACAAATTTTTAAGAACATTCAATAAAAAAAACTAAAATACCCCTACCCCACAGTTTGGTTACATAATCCCTGTGTACTTTTCCAGTAGAAAAACAAGTGTCCTGGTGCTTGGATAAATATGTTATCTCTTTCTTTTAGTTTGGGTCCAGCAGCTTATATTACATCAACATGCACCGCCATCACAGCTTCACCACTTACTACATTAGCCACCTAATACAATTTACAACAATGTAACCAAGAAAGCCTCATGGGAATCGAACGGGTTCACAATTTACACAGGAATTGTGACTTCTGCAATAGTGATTGATTTTGGTATCTTGTAAGACGGAGCAAGCTGTCTCAAAGCATTTGTTATTTCAAATTACATTCACCATAGCAACATAAGATCTCCATTTTTGTACATAGCTTTATTTAATCTCCTTGCATTGATGTGTGTTTTAGTGTTAAAGTTGAAGCTGTATTAGAATCATGTGAAGTCTATAAGTCATTGCTGACACTGGCATTACAGGCGCGAGACAATAAAAATGAGTCAGAATCACCTTTTCAGTGCAGCAGAAATATTAATTTTCAATGCTTGTTTGACCTTTACATGAAGTCGGCATCGTGTAATGCTTTTCTGCTTTCACTGTGCTTTTATTTATCAACACGATATTAAAATGAAAATTCAGTATTTATGAAAAACATAATTTGTCAATTATATGACAGCAGTATGCACAACTTCGATTTAAGCTGTATCTATTGCCTGAATGCAATAATATGTTTTTAACCATTGTAATGAAACCTTCTGCTTATCTGTTTCATAATTGATTGTATTGTTTGCAAGATTTACGAAAGGATAAAGCAGACCTGTGTCCTGTGTCTCAATATTCTGAGAATTGTACACTAATGTGTACATTTCTATGTTATCTATTCACTCCCAGTTTTCGAGTAAAGGACTGTCAAGGACAGACTAGGAGAAATTTGCAAAAAGAGCTATATGTTGTGAAAAAATTTACAATGTATTAAAGGTTGTAGCTAGGGATGGGGCGAATCGAATCTGATGAATCCGAATTTGTTAGGAAGTTCAGGAAAAATTTGATGTGCAACGAATGTGAATATTGCTGCAATTCGATTGTGCAAATCGCTTCATTAAACTCCATTAAGTGCGGTCCAAGCTTCAGGGCATTTTAAAATGGCGGATCCACATGTGAGGACATGGGGCAAGGAATCCTGGGAAGGCGGGAACAAGGGTAGGCGGGATGACACTGAATCGCATGCAGCCTATCAGCAGCCAGTCATCCCTGTGATGTCACAGCACTATATAATCGTCAGCCATCCGCCAGAACCTACAGGGTTAATAGGTTCTGACAGGTTCTTTGTTTATTTTGTTGCCGGGGTACACCTTGCTGTCTGGCTGGTCAGCTGACTGACTGATTGAGCACCTGTGGCTTACCTATATAACCGAGCAGTTGACTCTCAGTCAGCGCCTGTGAAAGAGTGTATTCAGCTCCAGTAACTAGCTTGTTCCCTGTATCTCCTGTGTACCCAGCATATTTTGACCTCTGGCTTTGTTCTCAACATCTCTCTAATATTAGCCATTTGGTACTTCTGTCTTCTCCGGGTTTTGACGCGGTTAGTTGACACTTGACTTTTGTGTGTGTGTTTAGTTATATTTTGTTAGTCTACTTGTCTCCCACTGTTCCCGGACATTGTCAGTTACTTTGTATTTTATTGTTTTGCCATTTACTCCCCTCACGTATTTAGGAAGGGATTGTCTTCGAGTTTTCAGTCCTGTCGTTTAGGGCAGGGACGTAAGTAGGCCGGAATAGGGGAGCAGGCGAGATTAGAGTGCACTCCTTCCCTGCACACACAGCGGCATCATTTGGCGGCCAGTCACTTCAGTTTTTTATTGCAGAGAGATAGAGAGGGATAGACAGTGCTGTGTGTTGCACAGAAAAGCATTTTTCCAGCAGCGATTCACCTCCCAGTCACATCACCTTTCTGTTGCACAGAGAGAGGGACAGAGAGGAGTGTGCATTGCACACAAAATAATTTTTACAGCAGCTATTCACCTCCCAGTCACTACAGCGTTCTATTACAGAGAGGGACAGTGAGAAGTGGGTTGCACAGTGTGTTGCACAGAGCAGCAGTGATTCACCTCAAGCCTAAATCCGGCCTAGAAGCACTGATAGGAAATTTAGTGAGATTTAGAGAGTGCAATTGTTGATGTAGTACACAGTGACTGTGTGCTGCAGCACTGGTGTGTACTTCTGGTGTTGTACACAAATACTTTTTTTAAGCGTACTGGAGCGCATTGTCCTCCCCTCATGATTGCATACCACATATGTACATATAAGTGGTGTACTATTTTGTTCCTGTTAAAGTCTTAAGGGCCTAGATATTGTAAAAGGCCAACCAAAAGTACAAACCAGCTGGTGTTGTACACAAATATTGTTTTAAGCGTAGTGGAGCGTATTGTACTCCCCTCATATACGCACTAAGTATTTCAGGCAGAGAAGTGCCAGGACATGCACAGAAGATCGGCAGAGGCCTAAATCCTTCAGGCAGAGGTCGCAGTAGACTAGGGGTGAGTAGCAGCAGGAGTCACATCGAGAGGCCTGAGCTCCCCGGTATCAGCTAGTGGTCGTGTCTCGACCAGTAACCGATCTGCCGTCATCGATTGGTTAACACGGTAATCCACTTCACCAAAAGTGACATCTAACACCCCCAGTCTATAGTCAGTGGGTTCCTCAGACACAACCCCCAGTTGGCATGGCCCACGAGCAGTCCCTGTCCTCCTATTGCCTCTGTCCCATGCTGTTCCCTCAATCACAGAAGTATCTTATGCTGTGGTTTCAGCTCCACTATTTAGTGAGGACAATCTGGAGGACAGTCAGCAGCCACTGCCCATTCATGAATTGGAGGAGACATCCGCTGCTTCCTATGCTAGACGGGAGAGTAGTAATGAGGAGAGTGGTGTGGGAGGATGTGTTGCGAGCATTCAGGCCCCTTGAAGCATACACTGTTGAGGAACCTGGGGAGGACATCAGTGACGTGAAGACACATCTCGATGATGATGATGAAGCTGATCGCACTTGGGAGCCGGGTGCAGAAGGGGCTTCATCATCAGGAGAAGAAGGTTGTAAGTTGCCCGTGAGGCAGCAGCTGAGCCAGCAAGGTGGTAGCATGGTTGGCAGTCAGCATGGTGGCAGAGATGGGGAAAGTCTCGAGCCAAACCTGCCCGGGGTAGACCACCTGCTTCGCGGCAGCCTACCTTTCCGGGATGAAACAGGGGTTCCTGAATTAGGCGTCAGTAGCAGTCAATCAGTGCGGACTGTTGGTGGGAAAATAGGCTACTCTGCGGTGTAGCAGTTTTTCATCAAGCATCCGAGGAGATTAATATGTTTACATGAAAGATTTGTCAGCAGTAGGTGAAGCGTGGTCCCATATGCAGCGTCACCATGAAGCGGCCTAGGAGAACCATGGCTCCGATGTGGTGATCCAGGCTGCTGAATTATCCAGCGGCATGCCACTCCCTGTTTCAGCCAGCCAAGGCTCCACCACCTCACCCGAAGGGAGCTGTGTGTTATACCCATCTTCTGTAGCTCAAGATGCTCCTGCTCCTCCTACTTCAAGTCCTACCGCCAGCAATCCAGCGAAGTCATGTCCAAGAGACAACAGTGTGCGCCCACTCAACTAACGGCGCAGAAGCTGAATTTTCTCCCATCCAAGTTGCTGGTGCTGCAGTCCCTCCCTTTTCAAGTGGTGGACTTTGCACCTTTCAGACAACAGAAGGCTTGTTTCAAGCCGAGGAGGAGAGTCCCAAGCCGTCATTTCGTTGTGAAGAATGCAGTACCAGCCCTGCACAATTTTGGTTGGGCCAGTCCTTGAGCCTGTCGGTGTGTACCAAAGTGCACGGCAGAAGAACTCCCCTGTGTAACTTTAATACCAACCAGTTGCAGCTCATAAGTGACACCTGCCGTTTGCTCAGGCCCTTTGAGAAAACCACATTATTAGTCAGTCACCAGGATTAAGGGATTAACAACATCATTCCACTGCTTCATCTACTACAACACGTGTTGGAAAAGATGGCAGGTCGGGGCACTGGAGACGTGGCAACTACATCTCACAGTCACATGAGCCTTGTGGGGGCTGAACTGGAGGAGGAGGGGAGGGGCACAGTGGAGAACAATTTAGGTTCCGTGAGATGGGCATTGTTTTCTAGTCATCTGACAGAAGAGAAGGAGCAGGAGCAGCCAGAGGAGCTAGAGGGTTATGAGCAAGGTGAGACAGAGGACCCAGACACACAGTGGCAGTATGCAGTGGAGATTGCACAATTGGCACGATTCATGCTCACTTGCTTGCGTAGTGACCACCAAATTGTCACCATTTGGCAGCGGGATGACTACTGGCTCTCCAACTTATTGGACCCTCGCTACCGGCACAAAATGGGGGGGGGGGCATTTTTTACACCCACTGAGAGCGAGGACAAACTGACCTACTACAGAGACATCCTACATAGTCAGTTGGCCGATGCCTATCTGCGCCATCATCCATCCTCTCACAGACTCGGGGGGGCCCTCTGCGCTCACTTTCCACTGCCATGGCTGCTGGGGAGGGGTGGGGTGGCAGGAGCATGACCAGCTCCATCAGCAGCAGCCTGAGTCTATAGTCGCTGATAAGTACCTTTCTTCACCTGTATAGTGAAGCAACTCATCAGCAGCAGGTAGACCTGGAGCAGGACCTGAACCAGCAGGTAGTGGCATACCTTGACATGACCATGCCAACACACCTTGAAGATCCGCTGGACTTTTGGGCAGCCAAACTTTATTTGTGGCCACAACTAGCAGAGTTTGCCCTTGAAAAGCTGCCCGGCCAGTAGTGTGCCATCAGAGCGGGTGTTTAGTGCAGCAGGGGCCATAGTAACCCCAAGGA
Source organism: Hyla sarda (assembly GCF_029499605.1). Lineage (NCBI taxonomy): Eukaryota > Metazoa > Chordata > Amphibia > Anura > Hylidae > Hyla > Hyla sarda. Next base: position 88,081,238 of record NC_079198.1, read on the forward strand.
GAACTCGTTTGTGCACGAAAAATGTGGAGAGACTAAACATTGTGAAGATGAATCCTGCATGGATCAGCAGAGATTTCCATCCACCAATGCCTGATGCATCAGAGTAGATTGACCATGGTGCCACACAACACTTCACAAATATGGATAGTGCAAAACCAATTTTAAGGTGCTGAAACCCAGTTACAGACATTCCTCTGCATAAGACCACAAATAAGTATTGAGGATATGCATTACGTAAATCTTAACTTTTAATAATATCCTTAGGATAAAAGATATGGACCCCATTTTTTTTTAAATAAAACAAAAGAAAGGTGTGGAAAAAACACCATGTGCCACCTACACCACCAAGTATTGATGTGATGCAAAGACCTCTAAAAGGTGGAAGGGAATAACCTATGGTCCAATGTAAATGGTGGGGGTAAAAACTATCCGTGTAAAGCACAACTCTCACATTATTAATTCCCTTCTTGGCAAGTGTTCCTCACCCTAAAAAAGGTAGCCCCACACAAGAACCTCTCTCTATTTCCCCGTACAAACAAAGCCATTTCCCAGGATTTTTAGGTGGAAATAGTGAGTTTCCTGTGTGGGGCCACCCTTCTTAGGGTGAGTAACAAGAGAGTAGGGACTTACAGGGGAAGTTTTCCCTTGCTATATTGGACAATACGTTGTTCCCTTCCACCTTTTCGAGGAAAGTGTTACTCGTCTTAAAAAGTGCGGTCCCACACAAGAACCAATCCCAATTTCCACCTAAAAACCCCAGGAAATGGCAGTGTTTGTAGGAGAAAATAGGGAGAGGTTCCTGTGTGGGGCCACCCTTTTTAGGGTGAGTAACACTTGGCAAGAAAGAAATTTAATAATGCAAGAGTAGGGCCTTCAGGGGAAGGTTTTACCCCCACCTGTTACAATGGACCATACGTTGTTCCCTTCCACCTTTTAGAGGTCTTTGCATCACATGAATTCTTGGTGGTGTAGGTGGCACATGGTGTTTTTTGCACACCTTTACTTTTGTTTGATTTAAAAAAAAAAATTGAGTCCATATATTTTATCCTAAGCATATTATTAAAAGTTAAGTTTTACGTAATGCATATCCTCATTACTTACTTTTGCACACTAACACTTTTATAAAAGAGACCATTTTCTTTTTCCTACCTTCGTCACCGACCTTCGTCACCAGGTACTGTTTCTTCTAACCACCGCACCACTCTGTCACCGGGTAACTTTCAGGACTCCTAATGCTGCTGCTGCCATATCCAGGCTGTCTCATTCAGCCACCATATGTTTTTCTCATGCTGATGCCAGCTCCAGGCTGTCTCATTCTGCCACCATATGTTCTCCTCATGCTGATGCCACCTCCAATCTGTCTCATTCTGCCACCATATGTTCTCCTCATGCTGCTGCCATCTCCAGGCTGTGTCAATAAGTCACTATATGGTCTCCTCATGCTGCCGCCACCTCCACACTGTGTCATTCAGGCACTATATGGTCTCCTCATGCTTTCACCACCTCCAGGCTGTGTCATTTAGCCATTATATGTTCTCCTCATGCTCCTGCAAACTCCAGTCTGTGTCATTCAGCCACTATATGTTCTCCTCATGCTCCTGCAAACTCAAGCCTGTGTCATTCAGCCACTATATGCTGTCACCAACTCCAGGCTGTGTCATTCAGCCACTATGTGGTCTCCTCATGATGTTGCCAACTCTAGGCTGTGTCATTCAGCCACTGTTTGGTCTCCACATACTGATGCCACCTCCAGCATCTGTCATTGGGCTGCTCTGCATGTGATTCTAAAAGCGACGCCTCTGATCTGCATGTCATACTAAATAACAGAATTATTTCACTAACCCAGCACATACCCTATATGTTTTACACCAAGGCAAAGTTTTCTACACCCCTATTGAGGCTTTCTGTAGGCCAGATATTGCTGTTTTTAATCGGCCAAATTAAATCTTTAAAAAATTTGCTCATCTTTAGTTGTAGCAATCAAATATAAGGGATCCATATGAGGGATCTAGAGTGTCCTGACATTGCGGTAAAAACTGTACATATGTAAAGGGGACAGAAGATTGTGAGTATGTATTATAAATTGGAACTCTATAAACTAGTGAGGTACTTATCATGTCAACAAAGAAAGGAAAGGGAAAATCCTGCTCTTTTTGTGACACTCTCAGAAGCGGGGGCAGCATTGGGTCACTGGTTCACTCCATCAACTCCTTTCTCCTCCTCTTTGCTTCTACTGACTGTTCTTCTTGTAGTTTGGATTTTACAGTGAATTCTGTGTACATATAGAAGGAGAAGAAGCGGCTCATAAGAGGATAAATATGCATTTTCTTCTCTGATACATATATTACAACATTTCTTATATCTGCATGAATTATTTGTCACAAAACATTGGCTATTAAAGTATTCAGTAAATTTTCTCACTAAGCATTATTTAAAATCAGTGGTATATATTGGGGTTAAGGGGGATGAAAATAAGTGGGAGGTTGGAAGGGAAAGGATCAGACTGTAGGAGTAAGAAGAACAAAAGTGAATTAGTGGAGGATGAGCAGAAGATACATTTGTTGAAATTAAATACTGTGAGTAATACAAGACAGTGATGTGCACATTAAGCACACCATGCTAACAATAACTAAGGCAAAACAATAAACATTGCTTTCACTTTTCGGACCAATTTTGTATAAAAAATATGAAAGCTAGTAAAAAAGACTATTTTATAACTAAAAACTATAAAATTATTCTTAGAAATTAAAACATTTTCTTTTGAAATCCTTATAACTGTCATTTTAGAATATCTTGCAAAAACATATGCTTGTGGGTTAATAAAGTGCTTCTTGAAACTGGGGCTTAAATTATATCTTACATGTTAATATAACCTTTTATAGATCAATAACACTTGAAATTGGAGTTGTAGCTCTCTAGAGATACTTTTTATTAAAGTTGGAATAATGTTACAAAATACACATTGTTAAATATGTGCAAGTAATAGTAAATTAGATTATTGTTTTTTTTTTGTAAGTTTTTCAATTTTTTTTTTTTTTTTTTTTTGTGGGGGGAGGATTTGAGGGGGTTGGGGGTTACTCCCTGCCACCCACCTCAAATTTTCTGGTCATGGCCACCATACAGAATCTGACTTCTCTCTTACACAGGGCTCCTCTTATATACCCCCCCCCCCCCCCATTTCTGATTGTAGCTAGGGCAGGGGAAATCTGTCTTCAGCAGAGGGAGGATAGGTTTTCATTTTCTATGGAGGAGGGGGGGATTGGGAAGGTGAGGAAGTGCAAAGAGAAACACAGTGTCTGCAAGCTTGTATAGCAGAAAGTGCAGGATTCACAACCTGCTCAGTACTGCTTCATTGTATACTCTATCCTGCTGCAAATTTGGCTAAAAGAGGTTGGAAAGCATGATAATTTTTTGTGTGTGTGCAGTGTATGGGAGCTATCACAGAGGATATTATTCATCCACTCTAGAGCTTAGCTTAGGAAAGCTGAAACAGTGATGGAGCCTCCAAGGGGTTAACCGAGAAAAATCTCATATATAAGTTACATAACGAACAGAAGTTGTGCTACTCCTTAGACAAGCTGCACAAACACAGAATGAGGGATCCTGCTCCTTAAAATCTCTATGACATATATATCAGAAGCAACAGCAGCATATGGACTGTATAAAACAGCAATAAGCAGTACAAGCTGTGAATGAGGTGCTGGGTTCAGATAGATCATCTTTTGTAACACCGTTTACAGACTAAGATACAATACCTATTGCTTTTATCACTGGCGGAAAACACTTATATAGGCAAGCTGCACCGCAGAGTGAGGTCCAGACTTCTGAATAGTCTCACTGAGTTTTTAACTACGCCAGGTTTAATGAATGGTAATGGTTACATTTTATAAATTAATTTAATTTGTTAAAGTGTATTTAAGGCTAGGTCCACTTCTCCAATTTTTTTTGTTTATTGCTTATATGCTTCTTTGCATATATTTACTTCTCTATATGGTAACAGACTACAAACAAACCCTATATAATCACATCTTGTAATCATGCTCCCTTTTAACTGTTACCTGCTAAAATATATTTGGAAGAATGATAAACATTAAGGTCAGATAAGTATCAGATTAAATAAACAGTATCTGTGTGGTCTGTTACCATGGAGACACATAGGTCTACATGGGAACTGCAGGCAAAGAAACTGGATTGTTTTGATGCCCCTGAACAAAATGAAAGTGGTTGCAAAAGTATACATTTTTCTGAACACAATCTCTATATCAAAAAAATAATTGAGCAAGCAAATCCCTAAAATAATATATATATTTTTAAAAATAAAAGAGAGCAAAAAAGTTCCTCTTGTTAAAATCCTTTAAAAAAGACAACAGGCTGTATAAGTTAACATGAAGCTGAAAATAAATAAAACTCTATACAAGCCGTCTCAAGCCGTGTCCTTAATGACTTCCTCATTCAATATTCACATAAACTTGTCAGAGACAGGAAGAGAGATTTATTTTGTCACTTTCCTATAATTGTTATAGAGTTTGTATTGGTCATACAGACTAATTTCATGCCATGTCCTATTTTTGTTAGCGGCTCTGTCAGGGAAATTACATATTCCACTTTAATAGGCAATTTGTTCCATCAATTTTCATTACACATGGCCACAACTTGACCTTTTTAGTATTCTCTTCTTTTATTTGCTAATTCCAACAATGCCCAAGTGTTTGAAAAACATTATCAATTAATGCTCTGCATGTGCATGGATTTGTCACTGGTAAACCGGATTAAATGTTATGGGACTGATGATAAATATTAAGGCAGTCACAGCAGAATGCCCTGTTCCATTTTTTGCATACTTTATGCGCATATCTTATTATTATCACTGTATTTTGTGTCACTTTAGCTTTATGGCTCAATGTATTATAGCAGAAAAGTATTGTTTAATAATGCTTACAGTACTTTTGGGAGAGAAGAAATCTGGAAGTTTAAACTATCCATGCTGCAAACAAAAATAAAATCCAAGCAACAATTAAAATTTTTTCAAGGACAGCCATAATGTAATGTGAGCCCACAGCAATGAAAACTATTAAAGGGGTACTCCACTGGAAAAAAAAAAATCTAAATCAACTGGTGGAAAGTAAAAAAAATCCCGTCAGCTCAGCGGAGCTGATCGGGACTATCGCAACAAAATTGCAATGTCCCGATTAGCTTACCTGATGAAGGGAAGGTCCTCACCTGCCTCTCCGTCGTCCGATCGGCGATCTTCTGCTCCATGCCTGCACAGAAGGCTAGAGCAGCAGATCACCGGTTACACTGATCAGTGCTTTGCAATGGCATAACACTGATCAGGGTATGCAATCAGAAGATTGCATGTCTTAGCCCCCTATGGGAGCCGAAAAAAAACGTAAACAATAATTTAATAAAAGTTCACTAACCCCTTCCCTATTAAAATTACAATTAACCCCCCTTTTCCCATTTCTTGCATAAAATAATGTAATAAAGAATTAAAATAATCAAATGTGGTATTGCCGCGTGCGTAAATGTCCGAACTATTAAAATATAAGGTTAGCTAAACCACACAGTCGATGTCGTACACGTAAAAAAAATATACCAAAGTCCAAAATTGTGCATTTTTGGTCACTTCATATACCATAAATATATTAATAAAAAGTGCCATCAAAACAAAAATTGTACTGATAAAAACTACAAATGATAGCACAAAAAATGAGCCCTCATACTGCCCCGTACACGGAAAAAATAGAAAAGTTAAAGGGGATAGAAAATGCCAATTTTAAACATACTAATTTTGGTGCATGTAGTTTTAAGTATTAATATAAAATAAAACATATATAAATTGGGTATCCTTGTGACTGTGTGTACCTACAGCATAAAAATAAGGTGCCATTCTGTCAGTTTTTCATTTTTCAGGTTTCTTTTTTATTTATTTTTATACATGAGGATGTATGAGGGTTCTTTTTTTTTTTTTTTTTTTTTTGCGCTGTGATATGTAGTTTCATTTTTGTTAAATTAAACTTTTTTTTATCAATTTATTTTTCCAGAACTATGAAGTGACCAAAAATAAGCAATTCTGTCATTTTTTTTTTTTTTTTTTTGTATTGTAGGCCATTTACTGTATGGATTTTTTTAACATTATATTTTAATAGTTTGGACATTTATGCATGCGAAGATGCCAAATATGTTTATGTGTGTTTTCATTTTGAAAAGAGGGAATAATATCTAACCCCTGATCAGTGCTATACTGAAGCAGATGGATTAGCAGGGCTTTGATCTGGATGCACGGAGGCAGGTAAGAGATTTTCAACCATCATCTCAGCTAATCCAGACTACGCAATTAGTATCCAGTCCCCCTGAACCAACCTCAACTGTATTTTGGCATTTTTGGATGCTGCAATCGACTTTAATCGTGGGATGTAAAGGGTTAATGCCAGACAGTGTTGTAACTGTAAATGTTCAGCATTAGTGGGGAGTTCTTGCAGCTGATTGCAGCCATTACTCACCAGCTTTGAAACAAGCTCAACTCCTGAGCTCGCTTCAAAGTACCATAGCGGACGCAGGGCATAAATGTATGGCCCTCATTATGAAATGATATGTGACATGAAAAAAATAGACCTTCTCTTGTCTTTTGTCTCAAAGGATATTCTCATTTTTAATACAAATAAAGAACACAGGAAGAAAGCATACATGTAGTAAAAAACTGTTTTCATTTATGGGCTGCAAGCTACATTTGTTCTATGGAAAAAGACCAGACACAGAGTAACACACCTAATCACTGATGTGGCTACTCCGTAAAAATTGCAGGCATGTGGGTTACCTTTGTGCAAAAGTCCAAAAGTTCCTCCGGAGCTCGAAGATGAACCTTTTCCTATGAAAAATCTTTCTTAGTGATGCCTATCCAAAATGTCAGTAATATGTTACTCCATGGATGGTTATTTTTTAATATTCTGTTGACTCATTGCACAATATGTTTTAAATACAGGGTTCCTTAACAGGCAACCCCACAACCCCTGCCCCCCTCCCCCCCACCCCCCGAGAGCTAATTTATTTAAAAAAACAGCTCCATGTCTGTCCTCAGGTTGTGTGTGGTATTACAACTTGGCTCCATTCATTTCAATGGAACTGAGCTACAGAACCACACCCAACCTGAAGACAGATGGGCAACATTTTTTTTTAAAGAAGTTAGCTCTGTTTTTCAATTCAATGATAACCTTTAAGGCCACAATTTCTTTATGGATTAAAATACGCCACTTTTATCAAATCTAAAGCCCATTTTCAACAGTGATTTGAAAAAAAAAAGTGCAAGGAGTTGTCCAGCTCTATAAGGGAATTCTGAGATATTAATGATAGGGTCTCGGTTTAGAATGCTCATCCCTTGATCAGAGCAGAGAATGGTTACAGAGGACGTCTCTCACTCTTGGGGACCAGTCCTGTCCTATTATATAGGCAGTCTCTTGACATGCCAAAATGACTGTGCCAAAACGATTCACCAATGTTGTGCTGGCCTCCATGATTGCCAGACCAGTTACCCTACAACTTCATTCTTTGAGCCGCCCCCCCCCCCCCCCCCAACCTAGTCACAAAATCTGATTTATGAACAAATTTTCAAGCACCACTGTATCCTAACAACAAGCCTTGTCTAGCCATAGAGTTATTTTACTCCAGTTTATTGATGAATGTTCTGCTTTAATATAGATTTGTTTTAAAGGGGTACTCCGCTAAGCATTTTGTTCCGAACTCTGAGCAGCGGAGCACCCCTTTAAGAGTTACTCATCCTCAACTCCCTGATCAAAATCCCTCCCTCACTCAGTCTCCTATCTCCTATGGAAGGGATAGACTCTCTACAGTCTTAGTCCCTTACCACCAGGGATATATTTGCGACCCATTACATAGGCATTTGTCTGCAGACCTAGCTTTATAGTATGTTTCTGCTATAATTGTAGTCCTCTGGCCTAGCTGTCATTCCAGATACCATTGATGGGAATTATGCAGTTTAATCCCTCCCCGGCCCAGTAGAAGCACCCGACAGGCTTCCTCAGCCACAGCTTCTTTTGGAATTGCCAGCTCTGCTACATTAAGTCAGTCTGTAGCAATGACCACTGGAACCATGATAACATTTAACACAAGCCAGAAAAGCAAGCTGCCACTCATTGCACTTCTTGATGTACTCAATGCTGCATGGCCTCCTGCTGGCATTAAAAAAGCCCTATTATGTGAGTATAGAAACCCACTCATGGAATGATTACCTGGCACCGCACACGCTAATCGCAACCTTGTGTTCTATGCTAGCCTTAGCTCTATGTCTCCAAACCACATGGCTCTCTGGGCAGACTGCCATATTGATGCATCGCCAAACCGCAAAGTAACCTTAGTAAACATAATAACACTAGCACAAGGAATGAAGGCAGAATAAAAATTATGTAGCATCCCCTCAAAAGAGAAGCATGACGGTAACACAGCATGAACCATAATATAACACTAGTCAGAATCTTGGCAGTCTTTTAATCAGAGTAATAATAGTAATATTAGGTAAAATAGGTTTGGTACAGTTTAAGGATCATTCTCTTGTTATGCTACCCACCCAGCTACTGAGAAACTCTACATTGCCACCTCTTATGCATTTTAACCCCTTAACGACACAGGACGTAAATATACATCCTGGTGTGCTGGTATGATGTGAGCACCAGAGAGGTGCTCGAATCATGCACGGCAGGTCCCGGCTGCTATCGCACTGATATCTGTCATTAACCCCTCAGGTGCCTTAATCAATACAGATCATGGCATCTGCAGCAGTGCGGGCATTTGAATGGATGATCGGATCGCCCGCGACACTGCTGCGGGGATCCGTTCAGCCAACACAGCAGCCAGAGTTCTCCTTACCTGCTCCAGTCGTCATCCTGGGGTCTTCTTCTCTGGCCTGACATTGAGCAGACCAGAGAAGAAGATCACCGATAATACTGATCAGTGCTATGCCTATGCATAGTACTGTTAAGTTTCTGCAATCTGAGGATTGCTGTAAATAGGGGTTAAGGTCCAGGCCAATAAAAATTTTTGCCCTTTAATTTCCTTCCTTTTCGTTCTTAAATAGCCATAACTCTGATTTTTTTTTATCTTCACACCCATATAAGGGTTTGCTTGTTTTTTGTGGGAACAAATGTACTTTGTAATGCCTTCACTCATTTTTGCATAACAATGATTTTTTTTTTTTTTTTGGGGTGGTTTCTTTTTACAGCATCCAATGTGCAGTCAAACAAACATGTAATCTTGATACTTTAGGTCAGTACAATTACAACAATACCCACTTTGTATTGTTTGCATCATGTTTTACTAATTAAAAAATAATCTAACCAGGCTCTATCAAATATAGAGCCATGGACAGACAGGAAGGAGAGGTAAGCCCTCCAGCTACCTCAGCAGTGGATCCCCCCTGCGATCGCACTGCAGAGGTAGTGGGGTGATCTAACCCATTAGACCATCAGGGACACATTAAATGTCCCTTTTGACCCATTGTTAGCATTGCCAGCCACGATCTAAAGGGTTGATAGCCAGCCACATGTCAGCCATTATCGGCAGCTGGGGGCATCTTGGTATGGCACATGCTCCAGTCAGGAGCCAGTGCCATACACTCTTAACAGCACATTGATGTGTTTACACGTCAATGATTGTTAAGAGATTAAATATATTATCTGTTGCTTTGTCCTGCTGAAGCAACTGGTGGTTACAGATGACAGACAACAGCTTTACTCACTGTCAAGTATGAGAGGGAGCAGTACAGACCTGAATCTCGCCCCAAACTCCTTGGAAGATCCTCCCAAAAAGGTTGTCCCCAACTGAATGATGGTCTCTACACAGAACTAAGTGCTCAGGGGCATAAGGGAAGTCAGACAGGCCTGGTTAGCAACACACATGCAGAATAAATGCAGAAGATTAGGGATTACCAGAAATAAATCAGGTCAAATCCAAGAGGGGAGGGCAGTATACAAAAAGGAAAAAAAAAAAACATTAGGTCAAGCAAGGGTCAAACCAGGAGAGCAGCATACTACAAAATCAGCAAGCAGGAAGGACACCTGAAGTCAAATACAAAGATGCAGAAACAAACAAACTAGTGAGAGACACAGTTATGGGCAATTCAACTAGTGAGTTCATCATTTTAATATCTCTGTCTGGGAAGTGTGAGCACTGGTGTCGCAGTGGATTGTACCAGCTCTCCCATCTCCTGAAAAGCTTGAATGGAGATGTCACACAGTAACGAATGTCCCCATGTGAATAAGGGAACCACCACCTGGTCTGGATAGAGAGGTTGGCGTTGGAGCTGGAACCAAGCCAGCTATGTACAGTAGACTCAAAACAAAAAATGTGTTTACTGCAGCTCACAAGTGTACCTAACTAAGGGAGACCGCGGTTAATCAACTGTAATATATATGCCCTATGAGTCTAGAATTACAAGAAATGGATATATTAAGACATATTAAAGGTGTATTCCAGGAAAAAACTTTTTTTTATATATCAACTGGTTCCAGAAAGTTAAACAGATTTGTAAATTACTTCTATTAAAAAATCTTAATCCTTTCAGTACTTATGAGCTTCTGAAGTTAAGGTTGTTCTTTTCTGTCTAAGTAATCTCTGATGACACGTGTCTCGGGAAATGCCCAGTTTAGAAGCAAATTCCCATAGCAAACCTCTTCTAAACTGGGCGGTTCCCGAGACACGTGTCATCAGAGATTACTTAGACAGAAAAGAACAACCTAAACTTCAGAAGCTCATAAGTACTGAAAGGATTAAGATTTTTTAATAGAAGTAATTTACAAATCTGTTTAACTTTCTGGAGCCAGTTGATATATCTAAAAAAAAAATTTTCCTGGATAACCCCTTTAAAGTAAAGTATTTCCAGAGTTATTTGTTATTGATTCCATTACCATTGTGCTCTTGCACACAATGGAGTAAGGCAGCCAGTTCCCCCAGCTCCCCTGTCTCATTAAAATTCACTCCCCTGCCCAACCCTTCGGTGACATGAGAGCCTGCAGGGGGGCATAAGTGCTTTGCTCTAGGAGGCGCCGCTTCCTGCTACAGTTGGGTGTAGCGAGGAGAACAACATTCCCCACATGCCCCTCCCTTCCTGCAGGCTTTTATGTCATGGAAGGGAGCAGGCCTGGGAATGAATATTGATGAGGCAGGGAAGCTGGTCAAGCTGGTTCCCTGCCCCATCGCACACACAAGGGCAATGGAAACGGAATTAGTAACAGGCATAACTCTGGAAATACTTTACCTGAACATGTAAATAACCCCTCTTTTTACAGCAATTCATCAGCATTATGACCCAGTATATTGGGTTTAGTGTGGGTAAACTAGCTGTCAGTTTTTCTTTAATACATTCATTAGACTTCTATACTTTCTAGGGTCACTTAGAAGGGTGCTTTGTTATTGTATTTTATCAATTTCTTGTAACATTTTATTAAACTCACTGAGTTTTTGAAATTTCTGATTGTTCCTGCCTCTGACCTTTGCTCAGCTCTGGCTACATTTTGACAGAACTCCATAGAAGACAAATGGAGCACCAACTCTTGATTTAATGTATTAAATGTATGAGCCAACTCCAGCATTAATTCACTTTATCAATGAATTCTTACAAGGTGAAATGGCAGAATAACTTTCTGATATGAACTGGCAAAGTAATTCTATCTAATGATGAATTTGATTGCATTCTCATGTGTACATAAATGGCTTTACCAGGTTTTTGTCACTGTCATGTCCCTTAAACTGTAAAGTAACTTTATGTCTGCATTTGATAAGACCTAGCCTTAGACAAAGCTATTTCAAATGCATACTGGTTTATTAAAATTATCTCCATAGATTCAGGTGTCACTTCACTCGCTGTGTGCTTATACATCATCATGTCAGAATGGACTCTATTAGAAGTTAATGTAACTGCTGTGCTGCAATGCCTATGACAGTTACCGTCTTGACACTGTCGCCTTTGGAATGGTAATAGGCTCATACAGTCTTTTGAGACAAGATCTATATAGAGTAAATATTGTCTGTGGATTCCTATTAAGGGTGTCAGAATAAACAGCTTTCACTTAATAGCCCTCAGAGAATAATGCCAAGAATTTACAATATGACTAATGAGTTAATGTTGGGCTTATCCTGTGCTGCAGACACAACCATCTGACTTGTTCCAATGCGGAGAAATAATTTTCTAGGGACACAACAAATTCTCAGAACACTGTAAATGAGACATGATTTAAATATTTTGGCATGCATAATTTATTTTTAATTCAACAATATTACATTTACAATCAATTTTCTTACAGGTGCGAATCTGAATTCTTTACGCCTTTGCTGATCAAAGATTTAACCTAGGATGAAAATAATCACATCAGTTGACTATCTTTTGAGAAATAACAACACCCTGTAAGGATTACCCTTGTCAGGTCATTAAAGATGAGCACATTTTTGAACTATTTGATTGGACCGATTGGACGAATTTTCCCAAAAAATGTGTTTAGTTCCGAATTTTTTTGCGGCGAATCACTATTAAAAATGGCTATTTCTGGCACACAGGGAGCCTCAATAGGGGTGTAGAACACTTTTCCTTGTCCTAACACGCATATGGAATGTGCTGTGTTAGTGAATTAATACGGTTATTCAGTATGACATGCAGATTACAGGCATCGAAGACTGAAGAGAATAAAGATATTTTAATTAAAGATATGTCATTTTTATTTAATTTGAATTTATAAAAATTTTTGGAGTACCCATTCTGGTGACCATCAAGCTGGCGGTCTGCCGCGAGGCGAGCTACCACCTGTTCCAGGCCGTGTCTCTCCGCACACCAGCCCACTGTCTTACTCTTTGTGGAACTGCAAATGTTTCATTTAATCAGTTATGGTTCATTGTTATCGCTCCAACCTGTTTCATTGGATTCTTGTGGGAATTCAACAGCTAATATATGATTTCGACGACCATAGGGCCTCAGTCTTGAAAAGATTGCACTGATTTTGTTTTCTTTTTATTAATTTAAATTTAGAAATGTAATATTACAATCCCAAGTTTAATGTCCCAGGCCCCGGCATTTACTTTGAATAAATATTGTGGTTACAAAATACCAAATATAACAAGTAGTCACATGTCACATGGCGGCACAATGACAGAGCCTGGAGGTGGCATCAGTATGAGGAGACCATACAGTGGCTGAATGACACAACATGGAGGTGGCGGCAGCATGAGGAGAACATATAGTGGCTGATTGACACAACCTTCAGTTGGCAGCAACATGGGGAGACCACATAGTGGCTGAATGATACAACGTGGGGGTGGCGGCAGCATTAGAATACCACATAGTGCCTGAATGACACAGCGTGGAGGTGGCAGCAGTATGAGGAGACCACATAGTGGCTGAATGACACAGCATGGAGGTGGCAGCAGCATGTGGAGAACATATGGTGGAATAATGTGACAGCCTGGAGGTGGCAGCAGCAGCCTCAGGGGTCCTGAAAGTGACCCGGTGACAGAGTGGTGCGGTGGGTGGCAATACCAGTACCCGGTGACGAAGGGCGGTGAAAAAAGGAGATGATCAGATGTCTGGCATCAGGCGGGTGGCAGGATCAGAATATTTGCTGAGGCAGGTAGGCAGAAGAAAACAGTCTCTTTTGTAAAAGTGTTAGTGTGCACAAAGAAGTATTTAGGATATACATTACATAAAACTTAACTTTTAATAATATACTTAGGATAAAATGGCCCCAATTTTTTTTTTATCAAACCAAAGGAAAGGTGTGCAAAAACACCATGTGCCACCTTCACCACCAAGTATTGATGTGATGCAGAGACCTCTAAAAGGTGGTAGGGAACAATGTATGGCCAATTGTAACCGGTGGGGAGTTAAAACTTCCCCTGAAAGTCCCTAATCTTGCATAATTAATTCCCTTCTTGGCAAGTGTTACTCGACCTAAAAAGGGCAGCCCCACACAGGAACCTCTCCCTATTTCCACCTACAAACACTGCCATTTCCCAAGGTTTTTAGGTGAAAAAAAGGATTGGTTCCTGTGTGGGGCCACCCTTTTTAACCCCTTAAGGACCCGGGGTTTTTCCGTTTTTGCATTTTCATTTTTTCCTCCTTACCTTTAAAAAATCATAACTCTTTCAATTTTGCACCTAAAAATCCATATGATGGCTTATTTTTTGCACCACAAATTCTACTTTGTAATGACATAAGTCATTTTACCCAAAAATCGACGGCAAAATGGGAAAAAAATTATTGTGAGACAAAATTGAAAAAAAATGCAATTTTGTAACTTTTGGGGGCTTCCGTTTCTACACAGTACATTTTTCGGTAAAAATGACACCTTCTCTTCATTCTGTAGGTCCATACGATTAAAATGATACCCTAAAACTACATGCAGGAAAATGTATACGTTTAAAATTGTCATCTTCTGATCCCTATAACTTTTTTATTTTTACACCTATGGGGCGGTATGAGGGCTCATTTTTTGCAACGTGATCTGAAGTTTATAGCAGTACCATTTTTGCATTGATAGGACTTATTGATCGGAATTTTTTTGCGCGTACGCCTTTGACCGTGCGGTATAATTAACAATATATTTTTATAATTCGGACATTTCCGCGCCCGGCAATACCACATATGTTTATTTTTATTTTTATTTACAGGTTTTTCTTTTTTAATGGGAAAAGAGGGGTGATTCAAACTTTTATTAGGGAAGGGGTTAAATTATCTTTATTCATTTAACCCCTTCCCTTTATCACTTTTTTTTTGTAATGTTATAGCTCCCATAGGGTGCTATAACACTGCACACATAGGAAACCACTGGTCGATGTTTCTGCCGCTTGACTGCTCAGGCACTACGCTTGACTGGATCTCAGGCACTGAGCAGTTATTCGGGGATCGGACAGCATGGAGGCAGGTAGGGATCCTCCGGCTGTCATGTAAGCTGTTCAGGATGCCGCGATTTCGCAGAGGCGATCCAGAACAGCTCCCTGAGCTAACCGGCATGGTTTTACTTTCACTTTAGACTCGGCTTCAACTTTGAACGCCGCGTCTAAAGGGTTAATAGCGCGTGGCACCGCGATCAGTGCTGCGCGCTATTAGCCACGGGTCCCGACCGTGGCCCCGCGTTATAGAACGGGAGAGGACTCAAGACGTACAGGTACGCCCTGGGTCCTTAACAGGTTAAGACGAGTAACACTTTCCTTGAAAAGGTTGAAGGGAGCAACGTATTGTCCATTGTAGCAGGTGGGGGTAAAAACTTCCCCTGAAAGGCCCTACTCTCGTCTTATTAATTCCTTTCTTGGCAAGTGTTACTCATAGACATGTTTTGCACTATTCCTATTTGTGAAGTGTTGGTGTGGCACCATGGTCAATCTACTCTGATGCATCAGGCATTGGTGCGTGGAAATCCTGGCTGATCACAAACGTCAGCCTCTCCACATTTTTCGTAAACACACAAGTTCTCCTTAGGGTTACTATGGCCCTCGCAGCACTAAACACCCGCTCTGATGGCATACTACTTGTTGGGCAGGACAACTTTTCCACGGCAAACTCTGCTAGTTGCGGCCACAAATCAAATTTGGCTGCCCAGAAGTCCAGCGGATTTTCAAGGTGTGTTGGCATGGTCATGTTAAGGCATGCCATCACCAACTGGTTCAGGTCCTGCTCCAGGTGTACCTGCTGCTGACGAGTTGCTTTACTATGGGGGGGGGGGGGAGCTACTCATCAGAGACTGTAGACTCAGGCTTCTGCTGATGGAGCTGGTACTGCTCATGCCACCCCACCCCTGCAGCCATGGCAGTGGAAGGTGAGCACAGAGGGCCCCCCAAGTCAGATCTGTGAGAAGATGGACGATGGCGCTGATAGGCATTGGCCAACTGACTACGTAGGATGTCTCTGTAGTAGGTCAGTTTGTCCTCCCTCTCATTGGGTGTAAAAAAAGGCCCCCATTTTGTGCCGGTAGCAAGGGTTCAATAAGGTGGAAAGCCAGAAGTCATCCAGCTGCCAAATGGTGACAATTCGGCTGTCACTACGCAAGCAAGTGAGCATGCATCGTGTCATTTGTGCAAGTGACTCGGAGAGACTCCCTGCCTCCATCTCCACTGCATACTGCCACGGTGTGTCTGGGTCCTCTGTCTCGTCTTCCACATCAGCTCCTCTGGCTGCTCCTGATCCTCCTCTCCTGTCAGATGACTATAAAAACCACCAATTTTGCAAAAAGCTAAACTGTGCTCCACTGGCCCCTTCCCCCTATATCTCCTCTTCCAGTTCAGCCCCACAGGGCTCATGTGGCCGTGAGATTTAGGGGCCACATCTACAGTGCCCTGACATCCATCGTTTCCAACACATGTTGTAGGAAATGAAGCAGTGGATTGACGTTGTTCCTCCCGTAATCCTGGTGACTTACTAATAATGTGGCTCCCTCAAAGGGCCTGAGCAAACGGCAGGTGTCACGTATGAACTGCCACTGGCTGACATTAAAGTTTGACAGGGGAGTACCCCTATCCGCTTGAATCATCAAGAAATTGGTGATGGTTTTTCTCCGTTCGTAGAATCGGTCCAACATATGTAGGGTGGAATTCCAACATGTGGAAACGTCACAAATCAGACTATGTTGGGGGTGCTGTTCTGACGCTGCAGCTCAAGGAGGGTGTGCTTTGCGCTGTATGAGTGGCTAAAGTGCATGCAAAGTTTCCTTCCCATTGTTAGGATGTCTTTCAAATGGGGGGAACACTTCAAGAACTGCTTGACAACCAGATTGAACACGGGAGCCGTACAGGGCACATGTCTCAGGCTTTCTTGTCGCAGCGCAGACAAGATGTTCTTCCCGTTGTCTGTCACCATGGTTTCCATTTCCAGTTTTTGTGGAGAATAATGAATAACTTTTAGAAGTTCCTCCCCTGTGTGACTCCATTCACAAAGGCAAACCATGTGAAGAACAGCATGACACTGCTGTGCCCTGCACACATGGTATGCTGGAGAGGCACTGAGACTTGTCCATGCAGTGGAGGATGTGGAGGCTGAGGACACGGTGGAGGATGAGGAGGCGGAGTCTCACACTGTCGCAGGACCAAAGGCCTAAGAGTGTGGAGGCTGAAGCAGCGTGACCTGTCCAAGTTGCTGTTTTTGTGGCTATGCAGGAACCACAACCACCCTGACCATAGTTACTGCTCCACACATCGGTGCTGCCATGCACTTTGGTACACACCGAAAGGCTCAAGGACTGGCACACCTTCAACATGAACAAGAGCATCTCCAGCTTCTGCGCCATTGGATGAGTGGGCGCAAACTATTGTCTCTTGGGCATGGCTTCGCCGATGGATTGCTTGCAGAATGACTCGAATGACTTGAAGTAGGAGCAGCTGGAGTGACACAAGATGGGTATCACACACAGCTCCCTTCGGCTGAGATGGTGGAGCCTTGGCAGGCTGAAACAGGGAGCATGCCACATACGCCACATGCCACTGGATGATGCAGCAGGCTGGATCCCCACTTTGGTGCCACGGTTCTCCCAGGCCACTTAATGGTGACGCTGCATATATTGACACAGGGCCATGGTGCCAACATTGGGACCCTGGCCACGCTTCACCTTCTTGATGAAAAACTGCCACACCGCCGAGTAGCTGATTTTCCCACCAACAGTCCGCACTGATTGACTGCTACTGCCGCTGACTCCAGGAACCCCTGTTTCACTACCTCCCGGAAAGGTAGGCTGCCGTGAAGCAAGTGGTATACCCAGGGCACATTTGGCTCCAGACTTTCCACTTCTGCCACCATGCTGACTGCCAGCCACGCTACCACCTTGCTGGCTCAGCTGCTGCCTCACGGGCAACCTGCAACCCTCTTCTCCTGATGATGATGAAGCCCCTTCTGCACCCAGCTCCCAAGTGCGATCGGCTTTATCATTATCATTGAGTTGTGTCTGCACGTCACTGATGTCCTCCTCAGGTTCCTCAACAGTGTATGCTTCAAGGGGCCTGAATGCTTGCAACACCTCCTCCTACGCCACTCTCCTCATCACTACTTGCCCACCTAGCGTAAGAAGCATCGTGGATGTCTCCTCAAATTCTTGGATGGGCAGTAACTGCTGACTGTCCTCTAGATTGTCCTCACTAAATAGTGGAGCTGAACCCACAGCATAGGATACTTCTGTGGGGGAGGGAACAGCATAGGACAGATGCAATGGGGGGACATGGACTGCTCACGGGCCATGCCAACTGAGGGTTGTGTCTGAAGAACCCACCGACTGTTGACCCCAAGTTAAATGTCACTTGTGATGAAGTGGATGACCTTGTTAACCAATCGATGATGGCAAATGGGTTGCTGGCCGAGACACGACCACTAGCTGTACTGCTACCGGTAGCTCAGGCCTCTTGCTGTGACTCCTGCTGCCACTTGCTTCTAGTCTGCTGCGACCTCTGCCTGATGAATTTAGGCATCTGCCACTCCTCTGTGCACGTCCTGGCACTTTTCTGCCTGACATAGTGCATATATGAGTGAAGTACAATACGCTCCACTAAGCTCAAAAAAGTATTTGTGTACAACACCAGCCAGTGAGTACTTTTGCCTGGCCTTTCACAGTATCTAGGCCCTTGAGACTTTAGTAGGAACAAAATAGTACACCAGTTAGATGTACGTATGTGGCATGCACTTATCAGGGGAGAAAAATGCACTACAGTACGCTTAAAAATATTTCTGTACAACACCAGCCAGTGAGTACTTTTTCCTGGCCTTTCACAGTATCTAGGCCCTTAAGACTTTAACAGGAACAAAATAGTACACCACTTAGATGTATGTATGTGGTATAAACTTATGAGGGGACAGAAATGTGCTACAGTACGTTTAAAAAAGTATTTGTGTACAACACCAGCAGGTGAGTACTTTTGCCTGGCTTTTCACAGTATCTGGCCATTGAGACTTTAACAGGAACAAAATAGTGCACCACTTAGATGTACATATGTGGTATGCACTTATAAGGGGAGAAATATGCGCTACAGTACGCTTAACCCCTTAAGGACTCAGCCTATTTGGGCCTTAAGGAATCATACAATTTAATTCGTTTTTTCCTCCTTGCCTTCTAAAAATCATAACTCTTTTATATTTTCATCCACAGATTAGTAAAAGGGCTTGTTTTGTGCACGACCAGTTGTCCTTTGTAATTACATCACTCATTTAACATAAAATGTATGGTACAATCAAAAAACGACTATTTGTGTGGGGAAATTTATAAGAAAACCGCAATTTAGCAAATTTTGGAAGGTTTCATTTTCATGATGTATATTTTACAGTAAAATAGTCATGTTTTCTTTATTCTGTGGGTCAATACAATTAAAATGATACTCATGATTACATACTTTTCTATTATTATACCGCTTAAAACATTTTTAAAATTTTTTAACCAAATTAGTCCGTTTAAAATCCCTATATTTTGCTGAGCTATAATTTTTTCATTTTCTTTATAAGCGGTGGTATGAAGGCTCATTCTTTGCGCCGTGATCTGTTTTTTTTTATATCACATTTGCATATATAAAACTTTTAATAAATTTTTTATCAATTTTTTGGGAATAAAATGTTAAAAAAAGCAACAATTTTGGACTTTTTTTTACGTTTACGCCATTCACCATATGGGATAATTAACATTATATTTTAATAGTTCAGATATTTATGAACGCGGCAATAGCAAATAAAAAAAAATTACACTTTTTGGGGGTAAAATGGGGAAAAACTGACAATTTACATTTTCATTGGGGGAGGGGATTTTGCAAATTTTTTTTTACTTTTATTTTACACTTTAATAGTCCCCATAGTGGACTATTTATAACAATCATTTGATTGCTATTACTGTTCAGTGCTATACATAGGGCATAGCACTGATCAGTTTTATCGGCTATCCTCTGCTCTGGTCTGCTCGATCTCAGACCAGAGCAGAAGACGCCGGGAGACTGACGGAGGCAAGTGTGGGTGACGCAACGCTGCGGGCGATCGCAGATGTTGGCCATTACCGGCGGGTCCCTGGCTGCGGGGACCTGCGCGCATGTGTATGACCTGCGCTCATGTGATGAAGTACCACCTCACCAGGACATACATTTACGTCCTGCGACGTTAAGGGGTTAAAAAAGTATTTGTGTACAACACCAGCCGTGAGTATTTTTGTCTGGCCTTTCACAGACCCTTAAGACTATAAAAGGTACAAAATAGTACACCACATAGATGTACGTATGTGATACGCTTGAAAAAGTATTTTTGCTCAACCCCAGCAGTACACACCTGTGCTGCAGCACACAGTTGCTGTGTACTACACCCAAAATTGCACTCTCTCTCTTAATCTCACTCCCTTCCCTATCAGTGCTTCTAGGCAGGATTATGCTTGAGCTAAATCCCTGCTGTTCTGAGCAACACACTGCTCTCTGTCCCTCTCTGTAATAGAACACTGTAGACAGTGACTGGGAGGTGAATCGCAGTAGTAAGAATGCTTTTCTGTGCAAAACACACTGCTGTCTGTCCCTTTCTCTGTACAACAGAACGCTGACTTGACTAGGAGGTGAATCGCTGCTGGAAAAAAGCTTTTCTGTGCAACACACAGCACTGTCTGTCCCTATCTATCTCTTTGCAGTGAAAGGTTGAAGTGACAAGCCCCAATATGGGTGATTATTATATAGTGCTGTGACATCACCGTGGTGACTGGCTGCTGAAAGACGGCATCCTGCATGTGATTCAGGGTCATCCCGCCTAGCCTTGTTTCCACCTTCCCAGGATTTCTTGCCCATGTCCTCACATGTGGATCCGCCATTTTAGATGCCCTGGACCCTGGACCGCACTAAATGGAGCTTAAAGGGGTACTCCCGTGGAAAACTTTTTTTTTAAATCAGCTGGTGCCAGAAAGTTAAACAGATTTCTAAATGACTTCTATTAAAACATCTTAATCCCTCCAGTACTTTTTAGGGGCTGTATACTAAAAAGAAATCCAAAAAAGTAATGCATTTCCTCTGATGTCATGACCACAGCGCTCTCTGCTGACCTCTGCTGTCCTTTTTAGGAACTGTCCAGAGCAGCATATGTTTGCTATAGGGATTTTCTTCTGCTCTGGACAGTTCCTAAAATAGACAGCAGAGGTCAGCAGAGAGCACTGTGGTCATGATATCAGAGGAAATGCATTTATTTTTTGGATTTCTCTTTAGTATACAGCCCCTAAAAAGTACTGGAAGGATTAAGATTTTGTTAATAGAAGTGATTTACAAATCTGTTTAACTTTCTAGCACCAGTTGATTTAAAAAAAATAAAGTTTTCCACGGGAGTACCCCTTTA
This sequence comes from Hyla sarda, assembly GCF_029499605.1. Taxonomy (NCBI): domain Eukaryota; kingdom Metazoa; phylum Chordata; class Amphibia; order Anura; family Hylidae; genus Hyla; species Hyla sarda. Next base: position 88,102,545 of record NC_079198.1, read on the forward strand.
ATGAAGCAATTTGCACGATAGAATCGCAGTGATATTCGCATTCATTGCAAATCAAATTTTTCCTGAAGTTCGTAATGAATTTGGATTCGTCAGATTCGATATGCTCATCCCTATAGGCTATGCTTACTTTTAATAACTACCATACATTTATGATATACGTTGGCCTATCGCCAGAATGGTATGCCAACGTATACTGCAATGTTCTGTAACCATGCCAGATCCATTCAGTTCAGTGAAGCAAATGAAATCTACTAGTGAGTACAATACTAGTTCATTTTTAAGCATATGTTCTTATTTTTCACGAATTAAAATCACAGGGGTCCAACAAAAAAGCATTTCAGAAATGTAGTCATTGGTAAACAAGGCATACATTGCCATTACTTTCTGTTGGTATGTAGACATAAACAAGGGAAATAAGGTATCACCAGATGTTTACATAGCCTTATATACAGTACCCGGCATTGCCCGGTCTTCCTACCTAAACCTTGTGGGAGAGCAAAAGCAACAGTGTTATATAAATAACACAATATTAAGGGAATATTGTGTGCCTTGTATTGTGTACTGCTTGCTACACAGCTTTCCAGGTCTCCTGGAATGAAGGGTCAAATTGGTGGGTGTGCCCAAGGTATTGTACATAGGAAAGCACTGTTCATTAAACTTGGTCATGATTAGAGATGAGCGAACTTTTGAAAAATTTGATAAGGCCGATTCGCCGAATTGTTCAAAAAAATTTGGTTTGATCCTAATTTATTTGTGGCGAATCTATATTAAAAATGGCTATTTATGGCCTACATAGAGCCTCAATAGGGGTGTAGAACACTTTGCTGTGTTCTAACATGCATATGAAGTGTGCTGGGGTAGTGAAATAATACTTTTATTCACAATGACATGCAGATTACAGGCATCGCTTTTAGAATCACTGCCGCAGAGTGGTAAAATAACAGAGCCTGGAGGTGGCATCAGTATGAAGAGACCGTATAGTGGCTGAATGACTGACACAGCGTGGAGGTGTTTGCAGCATGAGGAGACCATATGGTGGCTGAATGACACAGTGTGGAGGTCTTGGCAGCATGAACAGACCATACAGTGGCTGAATGAAACTACCTGGAGCTGGCAGCAGCATCAGTAGACACTTAGGAATCACAATCCGCAAGATTAAAAGATTAATTTTGAAATTTTAATTGAAGATTTATGGTAGCTAGTGCTACCATAAAACATTTTTTAGGTCCAGGCCCAGCAGCATCAGTAAACCATATATTGGCTGAATGACACAGCCTGGAGTTGGCTGAAGCATGAGGAGACCATATAGTGGCTAAATTACTTAGCCTGGAGCTGGCAGCAGCATGAGTAGACACTAGGGCTTTACAATCACTGAGATTAAAAGAGGAATTCTGAAATTTAAACAGAAGATTTTGGGTAGCTAGTGCTACCATAACAACATTTTTATTCCCAGACCTAGGCTCAGCAGCATCAGTAAACCATATATTGCCTGAATGGCACAGCCTGGAGTTGGCAGCAGCATGAGTAGATACCAGGGCTTCACAATCCCTAAGGAAAAAAGACAAAGTTTAAAATTTAAACTGAAGATTTGGGATAACTAGTGCTACCATAACAACATTTCTATTCCCAGACCCAGGCCCAGCAGCATCAGTAAACCATATATTGCCTGAATGACAAAGCCTGGAGTTGGCTGAAGCATGAGGAGACACCAGTGCTTCACAATCCCCCCCCCCAAAAAAGACACATTTTGAAATTTAAATGGAAGATTTAGGGTAGCTAGTGCTACCATAAAATATTTTAGGCCCAGACCCAGGCAAAGCAGCATCATTATACCATATATTGGCTGAATGGCACAGCCTGGAGTTGGCTGAAGCATGAGGAGACCATATAGTGTCTGAATGGCACAGCCTGAGGAGACCATTGAAATTTATGATTTTTAAATGTAAGATTTGAGGGTTTTGAAATTGAACTTTTAATTCCCAAGTTTTAGTGTCCCGGGCCCCGGCTTGTGGGTACAAAGGACCAAATCTAACAAGGAGTCACATGGCAGCACAATGACAGAGCCTGGGGGTGGCATCAGTAGGAGGAGATCATATAGTGGCTGAATGGCACAGCCTGGAGTTGGCTGAAGCATGAGAAGAGACCATATAATGGCTGAATGAGACAGCCTGGAGGTGGCATCAATATGAGAAGACCATATAGTGGCTGAATCCCTGCCTGGAGTTAGTGGCAGCATGGGGAGACCATATATGGGCTGAATGGCACAGCCTGGAGTTGTCAGCAGATGAGGAGACAATAGGGCCTTATAATCTCTAAGAAAAAAATGTGAATTTTGAAATTTCCATAGGAGATGTATGGTACCTAGTGCTACCATAAACATATATAGGTAATATCCTAGGCCCAGCAGCATCACTAAACCATGTAGTTGCTGAATGACACAGACTGGAGCTGGCTAAAGCATCGGTAAACCATATATTGGATGAATGGCACAGTCTGGAGGTGGCTGAAGCATGAGGAGACCATATAGTGGCTGAATGACACAGCCTGGAGTTGGCTGAAGCATGAGAAGAGCCTACATAGTGGCTGAATGAGACAGCCTAGAGGCTGCAGCAGCAGCATCAGGAGTCCTGAAAGTGACCCGGTGACAGAGTGGTTCGGTGGGTGGCAATACCAGTACCCGGTGACGTAGGTGGTTAAAAAAATGGTCTGATGTGGAGCAATGTTTGTAACTGGGGAGCAGCGCCTTAAATCTGTTTGGCACTATCCATATTTGTGAAGTGTTGGTGCTGCACCATGGTCAATCTACTCTCATGCATCAGGAATTGGTGGTTGGAAATCCTGTCTGATCCATGCCTGATTAATCTTCACAAAAGGTCAGTCTCTCCATATTTTTCATGGACAGACAAATTATCCTTGGGGTGACTATGGCCCCCGCCGCACTAAACATCCGCACTGATGGCACACTACTGGCAGGACAGCTTTTCCAGGGCAAACTCTGCTAGTTGAGTCCACAAATCAAGTTTGGCTGCCCAGAAGACCAGCGTATCTTCAAGGTGTGTTGGCATGGGCATGTCAAGGTATGACACCACCTGCTGGTTCAGGTCCTGCTCCAGGTCTACCTGCTGCTGATGAGTTGCTTCACTATGCGGGTGAAGAAAGCTACTCATCAGCGACTGTAGAATCAGGCTGCTGCTGATGGAGCTGGTACTGCTCCTGCCACCCCACCCCTTCCCAGCAGCCATGGCAGTGGAAGGTGAGTGCAGGGGGTCCCCGATTCAGACCTGCGAGACGATGGACAATGGCGCAGATAGGCATCGGCCAACTGACTACATAGGATGCCTTTGTAGTAGGTAATTTTGTCCTCCCTCTCAGTGGGTGTAAAAAAGGCTCCTATTTTGTGGCGGTAGTGAGAGTCCAATAAGGTGGAGATTCAGAAGTCATCCCGCTGCCGAATGGTGACAATGTCACTATGCAAGCAGGTGAGCATGCATCGTGCCATTTGTGCAAGTGACTCGGAGGGACTCCCTGCCTCCATCTCCACTGCATACTGCCACAGTGTTTCTGTGTCCTCTGTCTCGCCTTTCTCATAACCCTCTAGCTCCTATGGCTGCTCCTGCTCCTCCTCTCATGTCAGATTACTAGAAAAAACACCCATTTGGTGAAACCTAAACTGTGCTTCACTGTGCCCCTCCCACTCCTCCTCCTCCAGTTCAGCCCCCACAGGGTTCATGTGGCCATGAGATGTAAGCGCCACGTCTCCAGTACCCTGACCAGCCATCGTTTCCAACACATGTTGTAAGAAATGAAGCAGTGGAATGACGTTATTCATCCCATAATCTTGCCGACTTATTAATAATGGGGCTTCCTCAATGGGCTTGAGCAAATGGTACACAACGACAGGCTCAAGGACTGGACCTATTTCTCCTCCACAAAATTGTGCAGGGCTGGTACTGCCTTCTTCGCAAAGAAATTACAGCTTGGCATTTTCCCCCTTGGCTCGGCACAAGCCATCAGTTCTCTAAAAGGTGCATAGTCCACCACTTGAAAAGGGAGGGACTGCAGCACCAGCAACTTGGACAATAGCACATTTAGCTTCTGCACCGTTGGATGAGTGGATGCATACAGTTGTCTCTTGGACATGGCTTCGCAGATGGATTGTTGGCGGAATGGCTGACTAAAAGTAGGAGGAGCAGGAGCATCTGGAGTGACAGAAGGAGGGTATGACACACAGCTCCCTTCGGCTGAGGTGGTGGAGCCTTGGCTGGTTGAAAGAGGGAGCGGCGGTCCACTGGGTGATGGAGCAGGCTGGATCACTACATTGGAGCTACGGTTCTCCCAGGTCGCATTAGGGTGGCGAAGCATATGTTGACGCAGGGCTGTGGTGCCAACATTGGGACCCTGGCCACGCTTCACTTCACCTTCTGCCGACATATGTTGCACTTGGCTATGTGAACCACCTCCGGATGCTTGATGAAAATCTGCCACACCGCCGAGTAGCTGATTTTCCCACCAATAGTCTGCACTAATTGACTGCTACTGCCGCCGTCTCCAGGAACCCCTGTTCCACTACCTCCCGGGAAGGTAGGCTGCCGCTAAAGCAGGTGGTCTCCCTGGGCACATGACGCTCCAGAATTTCCACTTCTGCCACCATGCTGACTGCCAACCATGCTGCCGCCTTGCTGGCTCAGCTGCTGCCTCATGGGCAACCTGCAACTCTGAGGAACCCACTGACTGTTGACTGGGGGTGGATGACCGTGTTAACCAATCAACGACGGTAGAGGGGTTGCTGGTCGAGACACGACCGCTAGCTGATAACAGGAGCTGTTGAGACCTCTGCCTGAAGGATTTAGGCCTCTGTCACTCCTGAACAGCTGTAAGTGTGCACTTTTGGCTGGCCTTTCACCGTATCTAGGCCCTTGACAGATTAATAGGTACAAAATACTACACTACTTAGATGTAGGTATGTAGTATGCACTGATGAGGGCAGAAAAATGCTCTACAGTACACTCACAAAAAGTATCTGAGTACAACACCAGCCGGTGATTACTTTTGTTTGTCCTTTCACAGTATGTAGGCCCTTGACAGATTAACAGGTACAAAATAGTACACTACTTAGATGTACGTATGCGGTATGCACTGATGCACAGTGCTGCAGCCAAAAAAAGCTGTGTACTAAACACAAAATTGCACTCTGTCAAAGACTATTAGGAATGTCCTGCTGGGTATTATACCATCTACAGATTGGTATATCCAACAAATGTTTTTTTGTGGAACAAAGACACTGAATTGTGCTGAAAAATTATTCCTGCCTCCTCTGCAAAGGTTTATGAAGTTGAAATTTCACTTCCTGAAATTCGTAACGAATTTGGATTTGTCAGTTTCGATTCGCTCATCTCTAGTCATGATGTACTGTGTTAATTACTTTTTAGTAGGCAACTGCTGTTTCTCTTTTTTTTTTTTTTTCAGATTATATTGTGTCCGGGGTAATCCTGTCCTGTATGTCACATATAATGGCCCAGACTTACTACTGCAATTTTACCAGAATTCTGGCACATGGCCATGGAGCAGAGGTTATCTAAACAAATACCAAATCTTTATCCATTGTGATACATTTGACTAACTCAAAGATTACTTAGTCTACACTAGGTGTTAGACTGTTTTACTTAATTTTGGCTAATGTGTTTTCCATGTCTTTGCCATTTGTTGAAAAAAATAAATAAATAGTGGTCGTAGTTGGTTTTGTCCTGACAACATAATGCCAGGGAATTGCCACCCTGCTTGTCATGTAGGTGCTCTTCAGGTTATGAAAACCCTGTAGCTTTAAAGCCAGTGAATACTAGATTACACCATTGCACGAAAAAGGGAATGGGTTTTAAAAACAGTTTAAAAAATTAACTGTGCATTAAAGATATTTGAAGGGGGAAAATCAATTTCCAGTAGCCATCATGCAGTGACAGAGGAAGCTCCCTCCCTTTGTCATTCCTTTGACATGGGGCAGTCTCTATTGACTGTAAAGGGTCAAACTTTTGAGAAAGGACTTCTCGCCATTTCTGCCAGTTGTAGCAGGATCCTAGCTGTGAAAACCACCACGATGAGCCCAAGCTATGCTTGACCAGAACTTCTATGGCTTTGGTAATAAGCCCAAGCACATGTAAAGGGGTTAGTCCTTAAAATTATTTTAATCCCAATAGTGGGATTACTATTTCACATCACAGGTGCAATTGGGAGGGTAAAAATTTGCCACAGATTTGTACAGCGGTTTCTGCGGCCAACCCCCTGCCAGTCATTTGTTGCAAACTGTATTTTGAGGAGACTGTGCCTCATTGTAGAACCGCTTAGCATGAATGACTCAGTCTCCTCATAGGCAGGTACCACTTGCCTTCCACACATACAGTATAGTCTACCGTTTCCTACAAGATGCTTAAAAAAAACTTTAAACAGACATCTACATACTTTTTTCTTCTAAACAAATATAACAGGGAGTTTTATTCAAGTTATAACAAAGACTGGATCATTCACTGAGTTTGTTTGAAGACCTTTAAGCAATGAAAGAGTTAAAAGCTACTGCTTTCTAAGGAAGGAGTTTCATCATTATAAAATGTATTTAGCAAAAGTCAATGAAATGTTTCAGTAAAACTTTTTTTCATCTTGTGTGAAATCTATTGTCACTCTGTGTGAACTTTTTGCTTTTTTTTTTACCATTTCTTTTGTTTATCTTTCACCGACACACGCCTTGCTTTGTCTGCCTCTCTTCAGATAATGACAGCATTAAAGCGTTTAATTAGCTATGCTTTTCTATGATTGATGTATTGTCTTTTATCTTAGTGCAGCTCATTCTGAAGCACAAACAAATGTACAAATGGCAATTTCTAAATGTAATTAGTCCCACATTGTAATTGCAGTGTGGATGTTAAAGGGGTACTCCGGTGGTTAAGATTTTTGGCTATATTGCATCTTCTTTTAATGTTCATGTTTTTTGCAATTGACATTTTATATGTCTGTTTAGCATGTGTCTTTTTTTATTACCTGTTTGTGGGCCAGGAAGTTCTGTAGTTCTGTGATAGATCTCTGACTGTTGTCCACAGGTTAGGATTAGGCTGTGGACAAGATGTCATGGTTTCTTTTTTTTCTCTGTTCTTTCAAAACTGCATGACAGAGATAGGCCACGCCCCCTCATCTCGCCCTCCAGGTGGTCACAGGTGTGCATGAGAGCAAGAAGCTCCTACACATCTCCTCATCTCCCCTCCCCCCTGCTTTGTCCTGTGAGGACGCAGGTCTGCACTGAAAGAAGACAGAGAAGATGTATGTGAAGGGGAGGAAGTGTTATGTGAAGGGATGACAAGGTGCACGGGCTGGGGATGTATAGACTGCAGGGGAATAAATCTCGGACTGCGGATGATTTCTGTGTGTGAAGGAGGGAGACTCCTGAATGACACATGCTGGGAGTTGTAGTCCCTCTTATGTGTGTGCATGATAGTGTTTCCAAACCAGTCTGCCTCCAGTTGTATCAAAACTACAACTCCCAGCATGCCTGGACAGACTTTGGGCATGCTGGGAGTTGTAGTTTTGCAACAGCTGAAGGCACACTGCTTGGGAAACACTGTCCTAGCCTATTCAGCATACACATCAATTAACACCAGTGTTTCCAAACCAGTGTGCCTCCAGCTGTTGTAAAGCTACAACTCCCAGCATTCCCTGACAGCCTTTCAGCATGCTGGGAGTTGTAGTTTTGCAACAGCTCGAGGCACACTGATTGGGAAACACTGGCCTAGCCTATTCAGTATATTACAAACAAAGTGCATTGTTTCCCAACAAGGGTGTCTTCAGCTGTATCAAAACTACAAGTCCCAGCATGCCCAGACAGCTTTTGGCTGTCCGGGCATGCTGGTAGTAGTAGTTTTGCAACACCTGGAGGCACCCTGGTTGGGAAACACTGGTGTATGCCCTATAGAGGTGTGGTGAACTACAACCCCCAGGAGACTACCAAGGCAGCATGCTGGTGTTATACCACAGACTGTAGTCCCTTTCGTGTGTGTATCCCAACCAGGGCTGATTATATTAGTGTGCTGTGTATAAGGGTGCCGACCTGGGAAAATAGTAGGGTGGGTAAAAGGCGGAAAAAAAAAAAAAAAAAAGGAGCCGCCCCAAACCAGCAAGGCATGCGACATGCTGGGATTTGTAGTTTTCAGCACAGCAAGAAACAGGAAATGGAAACAAAGATAGGAAAACAAAGTAGGGGCGTGAAACAATTGTCACGGTCCGCTATCCATCGCTCTGGCGTCCCACGCTTGCTGTTTCATGCTGCACCGAAAATAAAGAAAACCGATCCCCATGAACCTGTACGTGAGTACCTCCTCATTTTCTTTTCTTCTATGAACTGTGTTCATGCAATGCTGGGAGGATTGAGCACCGCTTAAGGAGGTAGATTTTTTCGGGTGTCTGAATGTCACACAGCCCTATAGCAGAGGTACACGTCTGACTCACCGACATAGCTATACATACAGCAGCAGTGCCGGTACTGTGTTTATTTAATGGATGAATCAACTTATATAGGTTTGGTTTTGTTTTACTTCTGGTAAAAATCATAGCTACATGCACGAAAATTAATATGTTTAAAAATGTCCTTCTGACCCCTATAACTTTTTAATTTTTCCACAGACAGGGTGGTATGAAGGCAAATTTTTGGCGTCGTGATCTGAAGTTTTTATGGGTACCATTTTTGTTTTGATTGGACTTTTTCATTGCTTTTTATTCATTTTTTTATGGTATAAAACCTATTTTGGACTTTGATTTTTTTTTATGTGTACGCCATTGACCGTGTGGTTTAATTAATTCAATATTTTTATATTTTGGACATTTATGCACACAGTGATAACATATATGTTTATATTTATTTTTATTTACATAGTTTTTTATGGGAGGAGGGGGGCAATTCAAACTTTTATTAGGGAAGGGGTTAAATCACATTTATTAACTCATTTTTTACACTTTTTTTTTTTACACTTGTATAGCCCTCATAGGGGACTATAACATGCAAAACCCTGATTGCATACACTGATCAATGCTATGCCATGGCATAACATAGTGTTATCAGCACTTGATTGCTCCAGCCTGGATCTCAGGCATGGAGCAATCAATCGACAATTGGATAACGAGAAGGAAGGTATGGACCCTCCCTGTGTCCTCTCAGTTGATCGGGACACCACAGTTTTACGAAGGTGATCCCGATCAGCCAGACTGAGCTGCCAGGAAACATTTTTTTTTTTTACATTTTAGAAATGGCAATCAACTTTGATCGCCGTGTCTAAGGGGTAAATACTGGACATCAACGTGATTCATGATGTCCGGTGTTAGCCACAGGTCCCGGCCAATGCTAGGTGCTGGGACCGACCCAATATGACGCGGGGCCAGCGCTTGACCCTGCATTATATCACAGAAGCAGGCACAGAGCGTACAGAGGTTAACAGATGTCAACTTGCAAGATCAATAATAAAATAATTACATTTGTGTGTCGTTAGAGACATGGTGATACCATACATGAATATTTTATTATTATTATTATTATTATTATTATTATAATTATTACATTGTATTTTATGTGCATTTTATTTTAATTTATTTATTTATTTTTTATTTTAATTGTCCTACAAGTGTTCTGACAGCAAGGCAGCAATCAGATCGCTAGTATAATACACTGCAGTGCAGTATATTCAGTCTGTCAGCATAATGCTTTCAGGCAATGTACCTGGCTGTGCTGCACAGCACGGCAGGGTACATCAACAATCATGGCAAGCCTAGAGGCCTTCACAATACCTCTGACTGCCATGGAAAATGGGTCCCAAGATAATCAGGGCTTCTGCAGGTAAGTGGCACACGATCCTCACATGCAGCAGTCATGATTTGACTGCTGCATGTGAAGAGTTAAACTACCCAGTGCAAAGGTTTCTCCACTTCTGGTAGTTACAGCAAATGTGCGGCTATTATATTGACATCCAAGCTCCTGAAATCCCTGCATGGGAGAGACACACAAGCCCAATCTAACACCGCCGTGAAAAAATACCCTTGAAAAGTCCTCATCAATGTGCACTCAATACCCCATAATGACAAAGAGAAAAAAAAAATTACTGAAAAGATTGTGTAAGTATTCAGATCCATTACTGAGTATTTTGATGAAGCCCCTTTGGCAGTCTTTTTGGGGATAATGCCACAAGGTTTGCACACCTGAATTTAGAGATGTTTATATCATTCTTCTCTGCAGATCCTCTAAAGCTCTGTTGGGTTGCATGGGGACCAAGAGGGGAATTATTGCTGCCACCACCATGCTTCACTGTAAAGATTTTATTGGGCAAATGATGAGCAGTGCCTTGTTTCCTGCAGACATGATGCATGGAATTAAAACCAACAAAATGTTGGTTTCTTCAGACCAGACAACCTTATTTCTCACACCTGAGAGTCTTTTAGGTCATTTTCATGCAGCCTCCAGGTGGCTTTCATGTGTGTTTTAATGAGAAGATGCTTCTTTCTGGCCATAAAGCCCAGATTGGCAAAGTGCTGCAGGGATAGTTGACATTTTGGAAGTTTCACCCATCTGCACACTGAGATTGAACCTTGAGACTTTTGTTCATTTATTGTTACCAAGGCCATTTGGTAACAGAAAGCATATTCTTAGGCTTCAAAAAAAGAAAGCAATTGAAAGCCTTTTCTAGGAACGACATCTTTCTTGTACGTACCAATTGATTAACTATCAAGAATTATCCTCAGCAAGCAGATTAGATTTCATCTCTTGCTTGTTACAACCTGCGGTGATATAAACAAGCTGCATGCATTGCTCCTTGTCTGTCTGCATTAAGAATGAGGGTAAAAAAAAAAAAAAAGAGAAAGTGTTTCTTTGTTTAGCATAAAAACCTCCTCCCCCTCTCACAAGCTCAGCTTTGAGTCATTTGCTGCTAACATTTAATTAAATTGTGACACCTTGACAGCTAGCAAGCAAAAACACATAGAATAATCATCAAAACTTCACAGGCCTGTCAGGGTTTCTTTCAATTAGCTGTTATTAGGGCTCATAAGTAATGAATTTCAATGTCCCCTCACAATACAAATGTTCAATGAAGAGAAGGCAGTGAAATAATATAGCATATATGAATTTTTAAATAACATTTCCATCCTATTTTTATATTCCTCTGGACTCGTTGCCTTTTGTAGATACAACCATTTCAAAGGCTTCTTTGTCCCATTGGGAGCAAAGGTTAATTATGGGTAAGCCAAGTTTTTTTTTTATTATTATTTTTAATTCATGGCGTGCTATGACAACCTTTGAAATGCAGTTGGCTTAAATTGTTATGTTGGAGTAAGTATGACTCTTCTATTTGCTTCAAATGACCTATGGTTTAGATCAAGGATTTATATTAAATAGATGTATATTTTTTTTTTACTAATTTGATGACGTTTAATTTACATTTACCTATATAAAAAATGATATTGAAAATACTGAAAATGTGGCACTGATCACTTACAGTAAATATTGCAATCGCTGTTTGGTAAATATCACATATCAGTGTATGTTGTGTACAATAGAAGTAAGGTCAACAGTCATTTCAATAACATCAAAGGGCTGGATTACAATGAAAAATAATACCTCATATATAAGATAATGGAGACATCTCTTGCCTTCCTCACCTTGCATATTGACTTCTGCCCATGTCACAGAGTATACCAACATTGCCCTCTAAAATTAACATTTTCTGCCCTTTTCTGAGGCTGCTGTTGCAGAAACTCAGATAAGATGGCTTTTCTCTTACATAAGAACAAACTAAGGCTAGGTTCACACACTGCTTTTGGAGCTTTATTTTCTGCTTTATTTTCAGTAGTTTTTAAAAGGCTTAATTTAAGGCCAAAAATATAAACATGTATAAAGTACAATCAGAATAGAAAAGGATTTTAGAGAAACATATATTTTTTATGATACATACTATACCTGATTCATGAATAGCAGCCGGGACCCTGGGCTAACAGCATGTGGCATAAATAGTTGTGCCGCGTGCTATTAACCATTCAGATGTGGCGATCAAAGTTGATCGCCGCATCGAAAATGAAAGTAAAAGCTTCCCGGCAGCTCAGTTGGGCTGATCAGCTAAGATGCAAGTGGAGGTCCCCTTACCTTGCTCTGTCGTGTCCGATCGGCGTTTGATTGCTCCAAGCCTGAGCTACAGGATTGAGAAATCAACCCCCTATGACGCTGATCCATGCAAATCGGTGTGTGCAGTGTTATAGCCTCCTATGGGAGCTATAACACTGCAAAAAAAAAAGTGGGAAAAAAAAGTTAATAAAGGTCATTTAACCCCTTCCCTACTAAAAGTTTGAATCACCCCCCTTTTCTCATAAAAAAAAATTAAAAACTGTGTAAATAAAAATAAAAATAAACATATGTGGTATCGCCACGTGCAGAAATGTCCGAACTATAAAAATATATTGTCAATTAAACTGCACGGTCAATGGCGTACGCGAAAAAAAATTCCAAAGTCCAGAATAGCTTATTTTTGGTCACTTTTTATATAATGAAAAAATAAATAAAAATCGATCAAAAAGTCCGATCAATATAAAAATGGTACCGATAAAGACTTCAGATCATGGAGCAAAAAATGACGGCCCATCTGCGGAAAATAAAAAAGTTATAGGGGTAAGAAGATGACAAACGTAAACGTAAAAACCTTTTCTGCATGTAGTTATGATTTTTTTTATTTTTTAGAAGTAATACAAAATCAAACCTAGATAAGTAGGGTATCATTTTAACCGTATGGACCTAAAGAATAAAAATAACGTCATTTTTTACCGAAAAAGCCCCCAAAAAACCCCAAAAGTTAAAAAAAGGCATTTTTTCTTCAATTTTGTCACACAATGAATTTATTTTCCGCTTCACAGTAGATATTTGGGTAAAATGACTAATGTCACTGCAAAGTAGAATTTGTGGGGCAAAAAATAAGCCATGATATGGAATTTTAGGTGCAAAATCAAAAGCATTATGATTTTTCGAAGGTGACGAGGAAAAAATGAAAATGCAAAAATGGAAAAACCCTGCGTCCTTAAGGGGTTAAAGGGGTACTCTGGTTGAAAACATTTATTTTTAAATCAATAGGTGCCAGAAAGTTAAACAGATTTGTAAATTACTTCTATTAAAAAATCTTTACCCTCCCAGTACTTTTAGCAGCTGTATGCTGCAGAGGATATTCTTGTATTTTTGAATTTCTTTTTTGTCTTGTCCACAGTGCTCTCTGCTGACACCTGATGCCCGTATCAGGAACTGTCCAGAGCAGGAGAAAATCCCCATAGCAAACCTCTGCTGCTCTGGACAGTTCCTGACATGGACAGAGGTGTCAGCAGAGAGCACTGTGCACAAGACAAAAAAGAAATTCAAAAAGAAAAGAATATCCTGTGTAGCATACAGCTGCTAAAAGTACTGGGAGGGTAAAGATTTATTAATAGAAGTAATTTATAAATCTGTTTAACTTTCTGGCATCAGTTAAAAAAAAAAAGTTTTCCACCTGAGTGCCCCTTTTTATGACCAAGCCCCAATTTTCAAATCTGACATGTGTCTCTTTGAAAGGTAATAACTTTAAAATTCTTTTACTAAGCGATGCGATACTGAGATTGTTTTGACATATTGGCCCTGATATACTATTGTAAACTCATCAAATGCTGGAAGAAAATAAAATCCCACGGGTTCTCGGCACAAACCGTCTCATGAAATCACAGTTAGTGACATGTAGATAAGTCCATTTATTAGTTAGCCAATACAAACAAACGCATTTCGAGGCCTTTACCAACCTCTTTCTCAATGTTAAAAATGGCATCTAATAAATGGACTTCTTATCTACACGTCACTAACTGTGATTTCATGAGACGGTTTGCACCGAGAACCCGTGGGATTTTATTTTCTTCCTCTATTTGATGTCTCCACATTCGGCTAAGGACCATTGACTGTTGAAACCCGGGTGGCAGCACCGACACTTTAACACTGTTACTGGTGGAAGTGTCTGGCACACAACTACAAAAGGTGAGCGAGATTGCCCCTATGCCTTATTTACATGGATGAGCCTAATTTCCCTATCTAGACTATTATCCCATGAGAAGCTTTGCTTTGTTTCTTCATACACATTCACTCACTATTGTAAACTCAACATGTCTTGTCAGATTGTGCTCAAGATTCTGGTGCATTGCACCAGAAATTCGGTCTGCCCCAGAATCTGAGCCTGAATTGAAAAAACAAACTACTATAAATGGCCAGATAACACATGTAGAGGTATATAACCTAACAACAATGTAACCCCTAGGGGTTAAATAGAACCTCTTTGGTACATGTGTTACAAATAAAACGTAACTTTTATTATGTGTTTAAAAAATAGCAAAATAAAGGTGAGAAACACACATTAAAGTTGTGTCACTCTACAGTTGAGGAAAATGTCATTCCCGGGTCACTCATGGACTAATCCACTGAGGAATGATGGAATCAGAGTTTTATTTCTTCAGCACTATACACCGAAACACCTTGACAATATATTTACTTCTCTGGCACAGTGGATCCAGGTTAAAGGGGATCAATGTCAAACAGACAGCCACCTTATAAGTTGGATATTACTGTTAACAGGATTAAATAACATCAAAGTGGTATTAGTGCATATCTCCTCTCTACTTTAGCACCACTTATAACGTGGGGATCAAAAGTTTGGGCACCCCAGGTAAAAATTTGTATTAAAGTGCATGAAGAAGCCAAGAAAAGATGGAAAAATCTCCAAAAGGCATCACATTACAGATTAGACATTCTTATAATATGTATCAAAAGTTAGATTTTATTTCCATCATTTACACTTTCAAAATAACAGAAAAATCCCTGCAGAATTTATAGCATGCACTGCCCCCTTTGCAAAGCTGAAATCTGTCAGTGTCATGGATTGTTCTCAATCATCATCTGGGAAGACCAGGTGATGCCAATCTCAAATGTTTTAAATGCCCAGACTCATCTGACCTTGCCCCAACAATCAGCACCATGGGTTCTTCTGAGCAGTTGTCTAGAAATCTGTCTAAAAAAGTTGACACTCACGAAGCTGGAGATGGCTATAAGAAGATAGCAAAACGTTTTCAGATGTCAATATCCTCTGTTCGGAATGCAATTAAGAAATGGCAGTCAGCAGGAACAGTGGAAGTTAAAGCAAGATCTGGAAGACCAAGAAAAATATCAGACAGAACAGCTCGCAGGATTGTGAGAAAAACTATTCAAAACCCACGGTTGACTGCACAATCCCTCCAGAAAGATCTGGCAACCACTGGAGTTGTGGTACACTATTCCACTATAAAGAGATACAAATATGGCCTTCATGGAAGAGTCATCAGAAGAAAACCTCTTCTACATCCTCACCACAAAAATCAGCATTTGAACTTTGCAAATGAACATATAGACAATCCTGATGCATTTTGGAAACAAGTTCTGTGGACCGATGAGGTTAAAATTGAACTTTTTGGCCGGAATGAGCAGGTACGTTTGGAAAGAAGGGGAACAGAATTTAATGAAAAGAACCTCTGTCCAACTGTTAAGCATGTGGGTGGATAAATCATGCTTTGGGGTTGTATTGCAGCCAGCGGCACAGGGAACATCTCACGAGTAGAAAGAAAAATGGATTCAATAAAATTTCAGCAAATTTTGGATGCTAACTTGATGCCATCTGTGAAGAAGCTTAAGTTAAAGAGAAGGGTGGCTTCTACAAATGGATAATTATCGTAAACACACCTCGAAATCCACGGGGGATTACATCAAGAGGTGTAAACTGAAGGTTTTTCCATGGCTTTCACAATCTCCTGACCTCAACATAATCTACGGATATACCTTAAAAGAGCAGTGCATGACAGACAGCCCATAAATCTCAAAGAACTGTAAGACTTTTGTAAGGAAGAATGGGCAAAGATACCTCAAACAAGAATTGGCTGGCTACAAAAAGCATTTACAAGCTGTGATACTTGCCAAAAGGGGCAGTACAAGATATTAACCCCTTAACAACGCAGGACGTAAATGTACATCCTGGTGATGTGGTACTTAACGCACCAGGACGTACATTTACGTCCTGAGCATAACCGCGGGCATCGGAGCAATGCCGGAACCATGCGCGGCAGGTCCCGGCTGTGGATCACAGCAAGGGACCCGCCGGTAATGGCGGACACCCGTGATCCCACGGATGTCCGCCATTAACCCCTCAGATGCCGTGATCAATACAGATCACGGCATCTGCAGCATCACGGTCACTTAACAGGATGATCGGATCGCCCACAGCGCTGCCGCGGTGATCCGATCATCCTGCACTGCAGACGGAGGTCCCCTCACCTGGCTCCGCTGACTTTGGGAGACTTCTGCTATGATCTGCCTTCCCGTAGACCAGAGCAGAAGATGACTGATAATGCTGATCAGTGCTGTGTCCTATACATAGCAGTGAACAGAATTAGCAATTGAATGGCTGCTATAAATAGTCCCCTATGGGGACTATAAGAGTGTAAAAATAAAAGTAAAAAAAGTAAAAAAATAAAGTAAAAAAAATTAAATAAAAACGTAAATTGTCCCATTTTCCCTATTTTACCCCAAAAAGGGTAAAAAAATTATTTTATATACATATTTGGTATCGCCGCGTGCGGAAATATCCAAACTATTAAAATAAAATGTAAATGATCCCGTACGGCATGAACGTTTAAAAAAAAGTCCAAAATAGCTGCTTTTTTATAACATTTTATTCCCAAATTTTTTTTATAAAAAATGTAATAAAAGTTTTGTATAAGAAAATATGGTATTAAGAAAAAGTACAGATCACAGCGCAAAAAATGAGCCCTCATACCACCGCTTATACAGAAAAATGAAAAAGTTATGGGTCTTCAAAATAGGGGGATTTTAAACGTACTAATTTGGTTTAAAAGTTTGCGATTTTTTTTAAGCGCAACTGTTATAGAAAAGTGTATAATCATGGGTATCATTTTAATCGTATTGACCCAGAGAATAAAAAACATATGTCATTTTTACCATAAATTGTACGGCGTGAAAACAAAACCTTCCAAAATTAGCAAAATTGCGGTTTTCTTTTTAATTTCCCAACACAAATAGTATTTTTTGGTTAAGCCTTATATTTTATGGTAAAGTGAGTAATGGCATTACAACGGACAACTGGTCGTGCAAAAAACAAGCCCTCATACTAGTCTGTGGATGAAAATATAAAAGAGTTATGATTTTTTGAAGGGGAGGAGGAAAAAACAAAAACGTAAAAATAAAATTGTCTTAGTCCTTAAGGTCCAAATGGGCTGAGTCCTTAAGGGGTTAAAGGGGTATTCCAGGAAAAAAACTATTTTTTTATATCAACTGGCTCCAGAAAGTTAAACAGATTTGTAAATTACTTCTATTAAAAAATCTTAATCCTTTCAATAATTATCAGCTGCTGAAGTTGAGTTGTTTTCTGTCTGGCAGCAGTGCTCTCTGCTGACATCTCTGCTTGTCTCGGAAACTGCAGAGTAGAAGAGGTTTGCTATGGGGATTTGCTTCTAAACTGGGGGGTTCCCGAGACACGTGTCATCAGAGAGCACTTAGTTAGAAAAGAACAACTCAACTTCAGCAGCTCATAAGTACTGAAAGGATTAAGATTTTTTAATAGAAGTAATTTACAAATCTGTTTAACTTTCTGGAGCCAGTGTATATATATATATATATATATATATATATATATATATATATATATATATATATATAAAATGTTTTTTCCTGGATAACTCCTTCAACTCTGCAGGGTGCCCAAACTTTTGTGGACTCCATTTTTTTGTTTTCTGTTATTTTCTGTTATTTTCTGTTAAGTGTAAATGATGCAAATAAAATCTAACTTTTGTTGATGTATTATGAGAATGTCTAATCTATAATTTGATGCCTTTTGGCGATTTTTCCATATTTCCTTGGCTTCTTTATACACATTAATACAAATTTTTACCTGGGGTGCCCAAACTTTTGATCCCAACTGTATATGTGGTAACTACACAGAGGTATTCCTATCAGTTGTAGTGACTCGATTGATAATCCAGATATTAGGATATCAACGTCCAACAACCCTGTGCACCTTGGGCACAAATTATTATATGGCTAGCCTTTCAATCCATGACCTTATATGTGATCATTTTATATACTGGACATAATGGAAATGAGAGTGAATGAGTGTGGTGAGGTCTAAATATCCTGGATGGACACAAAAAAATCTCTATGCTGATTAGCTGATTCATAGATATAATAATGGATTCCATATTAGGTAAATTTAAAATTGCTTACTTTAAATTCAAAGAAGCTCATTTGGAAATACATTATTATTTTCTCTACCAAACTATATACAAATATCATCATAACTCAAAACCTATAATATTATTCAACGTATTCTGACATTACTACCTAAATGAAGGCTGCGTAATTGAATTCTTCATTTAATCCGTGAGGGTTTAAAGTCTTAAGTCGAAAAATCAATTTCTACTCATCTTTTAGCAAGATGTTATCCAAATTCTCACCTCTTGGGCCAAGTTTAATCTGTCTTAGACCACAGAATCACAGATTTCTGGGGTCATTACCATGTACATCTCTAATGTGACGAGCAATAGGTGCATCGGCATCTGTCCGCATGAAGCTCAGATGTTTCTAAATGTGTTGCTGGAATTGAAAAACCCAACCAACTCTTCATTTTACTTAGAAAACCTGAAAAAGGGGAGTGGCTGTTGTGGAAAAGGGAGTGTCCACCGAAAAGGGGCATGTCCCTGACAGTTTTCCACAGAAAATGTGGCGGATTTGAGCTGAGGAAAACCTGACAGATCAGAGCATGTGTTAAAAAAAAAAAATTGTAGGGAAGCCTTAGTAAATAAAGTGTAAAAAAAAATTGTAGGGAATTAAAACCCACAAAGAAAACTACTCACCACTCTTAGTAAATCAGGGCCATTGTACTTTACATTAATGGAATATTTAATATATTCAGCAGTTGTTGTGAAAAACGTGAAAACTTGCAAACATTTTCTTGATTTTTCTAGAGTTTTCTAGATTTAAAATGTTCTGCTTGTTTGAGAAATAGTCATACAACACCAAATTTTATATTAATTCACATCTACAATATGTCTACTTTATGTTCCCATAATTTGTTAAACACCATTTTACTTTTTAAGATGCTAGAAAGTTCTTATGTTTAGCAGAAATTTTTCACATTTTCAATAACATTTCAAAATCTGTGTTCAGTTCTGAGGTGGATGTATATGAGATACTCACATACATCACTCAATGATAAAACTTTACCCCTCAAAGTATTCAGAGTGACATTTAAATAGTTTATTAACCCTTAGGCGTTTCACAGAAATCAAAGCGAAGTTGAGGCAGAATTTAAAAAAATTCATTTTATTTGCATATTTTCCATTTTAATAATTTTTTTCTGTAACACAGAAGATGTTCATAGAGAAATGAAACTCAATATGTATTCCCCTAATTCTGACATATTTAGAAATATCCCATATGTTACCCTAGAGTGCTATATGACTCACACACAGGCCTCAGACACGAAAGAGCACCATGTGGATTTTGAGACCTCTTTTTAGTTAGGATACCATGTCGGCATTCTATCAAGTTTCAGAGGCTTTGGGGTCCCAAAATATTTTTAGGAGACAAGTTGACGTTTTCATTGGTACCATTCTGGGGTAAATGTGATACATTTTTTTTCCTACTTTTTGTGAGAAGGTACAATAAAAAAAAAAAAATTATGTGGTATTTTTTTTTAACCATTCTTTTTCATGCAGCATAAATGACATGTTAACTTTACTCTGCATGTTTGTACAGTTACTGTGATACCAAATGTATGTACTTTTTCTTATGGTTTATTACAATAATACCATAAAAACTATTTTTGTTTAAAAAAAATTAAGTTACTATATTCTGAGAGCTGTAGCTTTTAAATAAAAAAAAAATGTTTTCACTCATGGAGCTGTATGAGGGCTTGACTTTTGCAGGATGAGTTGACATTGTTTAAGGTACCATTTTGGGGTACATATGATATTTTGATAATTTTTTAGTTCATTTTTATAGAGGCTGTATAAACAAAAAAATGTGGAGTTTTAGTTACTTTTTATACAAAAATATTTTTATGGTATACACTGTGTGGAACAAATGACATATCAATTTTACTCTGCAGGTCAATATTATTATGGCTATACCTAATTTATATACTTTTTTAATAATGGTTTATTACATTTACACTTTAAAATATATTTAAAAAAAAATAAAAATGTGCATTGCAGTATTCTGAGAGCCATCATTTTTTTTTAGTTTTTAACTGATGCAACTGACTGTGTGAATTTTTTTTTATTTATTTATTTATTTTATTTTTTTGTGGGATGAGTTGACGTATTGAGGGGGACAATTTTTGGGCATGTGATATGGATATGTCAATTTATATTTTTTTGTTTATTTAGTTTTACATTGAAGGGGTTACCCAGGAAAAAACTTTTTTTTTTATATATCAACTGGCTCCAGAAAGTTAAACAGATTTGTGATTACTTCCATTAAAAAAATCTAAATCCTTTCAATACTTTTGAGCTTCTGAAGTTGAGTTGTTCTTTTCTGTCTAAGTGCTCTCTGATGACACGTGTCTCGGGAACCGCCCAGTTTAGAAGAGGTTTGCTATGGGGATTTTCTTCTAAACTGGGCGGTTCCTGAGACACGTGTCATTAGAGAGCACTTAGACAGAAAAGAACAACTCAACTTCAGAAGCTCATAAGTACTGAAAGGATTAAGATTTTTTAATAGAAGTAATTTACAAATATGTTTAACTTTCTGGAGCCAGTTGATATATATATATATAACAAGTTTTTTCCTGGAATACCCCTTTAATCACAGAAAATATGGATACCAAGATACAAAAATGAGCAATTAGGACTCAATTCACAGAAACTTGAAATATTTGCTCATTTAAAACTTAAAATTTATTTAGTATATAATAAAATAAGTTTCCTCAAATAACCAAAAAATTTGTTGCAAAACAACACCAAGATATTTTTTGTGTTCTTTCTTTTTTCAACCGTGTCCCATGCTTTACCAGAATACCTCTAGCCACGCACTTGTGGGCTTCCCATACTATTCCAGGGGATACCTCTTCAGAAACGTTAATGTCAAAAAATTGTTTAACCTGTTTCTTCAAATCCGCCAATACCACCTCATCTTGCAGCAATAACGGATTCAATTTCCAATCCCACTTTCTACGCCCTATTGGAATATTCAAATACAATTTAATCATAGCATGATCTGAAAAAAAAAAATATTTTCAATTTTTGCCCCCCCTGAAACCACTCCAAATCCCTCTGTTTCATAAAAAAAATCTATCCTAGAAAATGCAGGAATTGAGTGTATTAGAGATAGAACATAAGGGTAAAAAATATGAAGTATTAAAAATAAAGGTAGAAGAAAAAAGGGAAGAAATTAGACAGCTGTTGGGGGTTAATGCAAAAAGATATTTAGCAAACTGTAGGAGTCACCTGTATGAATATAGTAATAAAAGCGGTAAAGCTTTAGCGGCGAAAGCACAGCGGGCTAGCTTATATATTGAAAAGATACAGAAAAAATCTCAGGAGTTGACATATCGCCCTTCGCACATAGCAGAGAGATTTAGAGCTTTTTATGAGGAGCTGTATAATATTGAAATATTGATGCGTCTAACCCTAAGGTACAGGGACGAGAATTCAGATCTAGAGTTAAAAAATACATAATGGAGTCTGGTCTCCCTAAGTTAGGTACAAAGGAGATAGAAGAAAAGGATATAACAGAGGAGGAATTTTATCAGGTTTTGAGAAATACTCCTGAAGGGAAGACACCCGGACCAGATGGGTTCTCATTGGGATATTACAAGACTCTGAGGGAAATTCTATGCCCCCATTTTCTTAAAAATTATAATTCAGTGGCGCTTGGAGGTCAGGTTCCAAAAGATACAACTAGAGCTCATATAGCAGTAATCTTAAAAGAAGGGAAAGATGCAGTGCACTGTGCTAGCTATAGACCGATCTCCCTTTTAAACATTGATGTAAAGCTATTTTCAAAAATTTTCGCTAAAAGATTATCTAGATTTATGGGGGAGATTATAAATTATGATCAAGTAGGGTTTATAGAGAATAGAGAGGCAAGAGATAATACCATTAGAACTCTGAACGGGATCCAGTTCACTCGGTCAAAAAATATTCCCATGATGTTGCTTTCGACCAACACCGAGAAGGCGTTCGACCGAGTGAACTGGACATACATGAAGGAGAAACTGAAGCATTTGGGTTTGGGGAGTAAATGCTTAAATTGGATTATGGGCCTCTATCAGTCTCCCTCTGCCAAAGTTAGAATAAATGGAATATTATCTGAAGAATTTTATATTCGTAACGGAACGCGACAGGGGTGTCCCCTTTCCCCATTGGTGTTTGCATTGATTTTGGAATCTTTTTTATGTAAAATTAGAGGAGTTAAATATATAGCGGGAGTGGAGATACAAGGCTCAGTACACAAAGTGGCAGCATATGCCGATGATTTGACATTTTATATTACTAATCCGCAGGTGTCTTTTCCAATTCTAATGAAAGAATTTGAAATATATTCTAGATGATCCAACTTTAAAATCAACTGGGGAAAATCAGAGGCACTTAATGTCTCATTAACAGAGGAGTAGGTGGCGCAACTGCAAGGGCTTTCTAGGATTAAATGGGCTCAGCAAGCACTTAAGATATTGGGAATTTGGATTCCGAACGACTTGCGGCCTCTGTATAAATTAAACTATGTCCCTTTAATAGCTAAATTACAGAATCAATGTGCAAAGTGGTCTACTAATTTATTCTCCTGGTTTGGTAGATGTGCTTTATTTTAAATGATTATTCTGCCAAGGATTCTGTATGTCTTTCAAAGTATTCCAATAAAATTAGCAAAGTCTTTTTTTAAGTCCTTGACAGACATACAGAACGACTTTATTTGGAAGAGAAGAAAACCCTGATTAAGAAAGGCGACATTGTGTAGACTGAAGGAGAGAGGGGGAGTGGGACTCCCGGATTTAAGAGGATATTATGTTGCAGTTCACTTAGGTCGAGTCATTGATTGGTGTTGCCATAAAAAAACGAAGCATTGGGTACCTATTGAACAATCTTTGACATCAACTCCATTAAACTGTTTACAATGGTTGACAAGTGTAGTAAAGAAAGATCTGAAAAAACACCCAACTATAGGTGCTACATTATCAGTTTGTGATGATTCAATAGAAAGAAAAATAGTATTACCTAATAATTCACGGATGATACCTATAATTGGCAACCCAGCATTTCCTCCGGGAATAGAGGACTCGATTTTCCATCAGTGGAGGGAGAGAGGAAAGTTTAGAGTAGGCCACTTCAGATCAGGGTTAGATTAAAATGAGTGGAAGGTAGATGAAGAAATGGAACAATTGGTCCCGTTGGGTTTTTGGAGAAACTTTCGGTTGAGGAATTTTTTTAGAAGGTTACCTAAGCCAATTTGGTACACAAAGGGATTAACGAAGTTGGAGGAAATGTGTAGTTCTAATGAACCCATAAAAAATGTACTCTCTAAGATATATAGAATATGGTTGAAAGGTAAAGAAGTGAGTCATCCCTCGTTCGTACTGAAATGGGAGAGAGACTTGGATTTACATCTCTCAGCTGAACAGTGGAAAAAGATTTTTTGCTTAGTACATGTATCCTCAGTGAGTGTGCGTATGCAAGAAGCAAACTATAAAATCCTTACAAGATGGTATCAGGTCCCAAGATTATTTAGAGATAGTAGACGAGCAGAGAGTGAGGGTAAATGCTGGCGTTGTGGGGAAGAAGAAGGAACTATCTTGCATATTTTTTGGTCATGCTCGCGATTAAAGAAGTTCTGGGAAAGGGTGCATGCGACTATTCTAAAATTATGGAGAATGACATTCCCTTTTCACCAGAATTTTTCTTACTACAACATAGTGAGATTCCGATAAAACAATACAAAAATTCCTTATTGGGGTTTTTAGTGATGACAGCTAGGAGTTGTATTCCTAGTTTGTGGAAGCAAGCCAGGTCCCCAAATCTAGGTTTGTGGTTCTCTAAGGTTAACGAGGTGATGCTCATGGAAAATTTAAGATTGAGTCGACATAGTACTCATAAAGAATTTTTTTGTACATGGAGAAGTTGGGTACAATTTCAGGAAACAGAGGATTTCGAGGAGCGGAGCCGGGAATAGGGAGGTGGGGGGAGGATGGAGAGATGGAGGTGGGGAGTGAGCGGGGAGGGAACTGGGAGAGGAGGTAAAAGGGCAAGGTATATATGTTCTCCCCGTTTGTGTTCAAATAGAGGTTGATACGAGGACGTTATAGGTTAGAACAAGCTAGATAATTAGGATGCTATTTCATAATTGATTATTTTAAATTAGGTGTTAGAAAATAAGTTAGATTACTATTAGAGATGAGCGAATCGAAGTTGACGAACCCGAATTTGTTACGAATTTCATGAAAAATTCAATTTGCAACGAATGCGAATATCACCGCGATTCTATCGCACAAATCGCTTCATTAAACTCCATTTTACAGCGTTCCAGGCTATTGGGGACCTAAGATGGCGGATCCAAATGTGAGTACATGGGGCAGGGGATTATGGGAGGGTGGGAAACAGCAGCGAGAAAGAAGGTAGGCGGGCTGACCCTGAATCACATGTGAGATGCAGCCTATCAGTGTTCACTGACCCCTGTGATGTCACAGCCCCTATATAATCTGCAGCCAACTTGCTTCTCTTCATTTCATCTATGCACTCAGATGGAGAGGACGGGACTGCGTGTGTGTGAATAGCTCATACCACAGCGTTACACTGCAACTGCTACTCACATCAGCATTAGGGAAAGGCGGGAGTGCAGAGTGCTGTGCTGTTACACTGATAAGGATCATTGATTGCTAAAACTCCTATTCACGGTATTGAGCTTTGCAGCAGAGAGGGGCAGATAGCTGTCAGCTGCCTCATACAGATCTCCAAGCTGCCTGAACTTTCTGAAGCATCTTATCTCCTCATTGTTCAGCCCAATTGAGTTTATTTTTATTTGCTCCACAAAACTTCTGCTGCTCAGAATTGTGTGACAGAGTGCAATTTAGGTTTTAATCCCTGGATTTTTTTTTTGTGGTGCTGCACTGTTGGGTCCTGCTGCTGTTCAGAAATACGTGATTGTTCAGTGGACTGTAGTGCATTTGCACCATTTTGTACCTGTTAATCTGTCAAGGGGCTTGCTACATACTGTGCAAGTCCAAAAAATACTATTCACCGGCTGTTTTTCTTTTTTTAAACAGTTTTTTCTGTGTATATTTACACATGTATAACTGCCCTCATCAGTGCATACCGCATAGGTACATGCAAGTAATGTACTATTTAATACCTGTTAAGCTGTCAAGGTGCTCCATACCATCAAAGTCCAAACAATAGTATCCACCGGGTGGTGTTTTACAAAAATACAGAGTTTTTTCTGCTAATAGGCCCTCATCAGTGCATACCGCATAGGTACATCCAAGTATTGTACCATTTAGCACCTGTTAAGCTGTCAAGGTGCTCCATACCGTCAAAGTCCAAACAATAGTATCCACCGGCTGGTGTATTACAAAAATACAGAGTTTTTTCTGCTAATAGTTCATCAGTGCATGCTGTATAGGTACATCCAAGTATGTGTCAGGATTCGGCAGGCTGGTGGTGGATCCTCTGTGTCAGTGAGGGATTGGCGTGGACCGTACTGGAGGATCAGTTCTAAGTTGATACTGGTTTTCACCAGAGCCCGCCTCAAAGCGGGATGGACTTGCTGCGGTGGTAGCAACCAGGTCGTGTCCTCCGGTAGCGGCTCAACCTCACTAACTGCTGAGACAGGCGTAGTACAAAGGAGAAGGCAGAAGCATGGTCGGACGTAGCAAAGGTCAGGGCAGGCTGCAAGGTTCACAGGCGAGAGGACAATAGCAACGGGTACGGCAACGGGCAAGGCAAAACACAACTGTAGGGAACGCTTTCAAAATGGCACTAGGCACAAAGATCCGGCAAGGGCAGGAAGGGGAAGAGCTCTTAAATAGGCAGGGACACAGTGGGGGAATCAGGAACCAGTGCATCAATTATTGGTGCGCTGGCCCTTTAACCCCTTAAGGACTCAGGGTTTTTCCGTTTTTGCACTTTCATTTTTTCCTCCTTACCTTTTAAAAATCATAACCCTTTCAATTTTCCACCTAAAAATCCATATTATGGCTTATTTTTTGCGTCGCCAATTCTACTTTGCAGTGACATTAGTCATTTTACCCAAAAATGCACGGCGAAACGGAAAAAAAAATCATTGTGCGACAAAATTGAAAAAAAAACGCCATTTTTTAACTTTTGGGGGCTTTCGTTTCTACGCAGTGCATATTTCGGTAAAAATTACACCTTATCATTATTCTGTAGGTCCATACGGTTAAAATGATACCTTACTTATATAGGTTTGATTTTGTCGCACTTCTGGAAAAAATCATAACTTCATGCAGGAAAATTTATATGTTTAAAAATGTCATCTTCTGACTCCTATAACTTTTTTATTTTTCCACGTATGGGGTGGTATGAGGACTCATTTTTTGCGACGTGATCTGAAGTTTTTATCGGTATGATTTTTGTTTTGATCGGACTTTTTGATCACTTTTTATTCATTTTTTTATGATATAAAAAGTGACCAAAATACGCTTTTTTGGACTTTGGAATTTTTTTGCGCGTACGCCATTGACCGTACGGCTTAATTAATGATATATTTTTATAGTTCGGACATTTACGCACGCGGCGATACCACATATGTTTATTTTTTATTTTTTTTACACTGTTTTATTTTTTTTATGGGAAAAGGGGGGTGATTCAAACTTTTATTAGGGAAGGGGTTAAATGACCTTTATTAACACTTTTTTTTTACATTTTTTTTGCAGTGTTATAGGTCCCATAGGGACCTATAACACTGCACACACTGATCTCTAATGCTGATCACTGGCGTGCATTAACACGCCTGTGATCAGCATTATCGGCGCTTGACTGCTCCTGCCTGGATCTCAGGCACGGAGCAGTCATTCGTCGATCGGACACCGGGGAGGCAGGTAAGAACCCTCCCGGTGTCCGATCAGCTGTTCGGGACGCCGCGATTTCACCGCGGCGGTCCCGAACAGCCCGACTGAGCAGCCGGGTCACTTTCACTTTCACTTTAGAAGCGGCGGTCAGCTTTGACCGCCGCTTCTAAAGGGTTAATACCGCACATCGCCGCGATCGGCGATGTGTGGTATTAGCCGCGGGTCCCGGCCGTTGATTAGCGCCGGGACCGACGCGATATGATGCGGGATCGCGGCGCGATCCCGCTTCATATCGCGGGAGCCGGCGCAGGACGTAAATATACGTCCTGCGTCGTTAAGGGGTTAAATTTACCATAGACGGCGCTCGCGCGCCCTGGGGATCGGGGCCGTGCGAGCCGGAATGACGAGGACGGGACCGCAGCATGCTGGAGCGCAGGTGAGAAGGAGGGGGACGCGGCACGTGAGCGGTGGCCAGCCGCCACGCGAGCCGCATCCCCAGGACAATAGGACCCGCGCTCCCGGTCGGCGTCTCTGACCGGGAGACGCCGGGGACTAGGGGCAGTGGAGGTAGGCAACGGCTCCGATCCGGAGGCGGGGATCGGAGCGCTCGCTGTAACAGTACCCCCCCCTTAGGTCTCCCCCTCTTCATGGTACCAAGAAAGTTGAGAACGAGGCTGCGGTCCAAGATGTTACTCTCAGGCTCCCACGACCTTTCCTCAGGACCGCAGCCCTCCCAATCAACCAAAAAAAAAATATTTTCCTCCGGGAGATCTTAGAAGCTAGAATTTCTTTGACCGTGAAGATGTCAGAGGTACCAGCGACAGGGGTGGGAGAAAGAAGTTTGGGAGAGAAGCGGTTAAAAACAGCGGGTTTAAGGAGGGAGACATGAAAAGAGTTATGGATACGAAGGGAGGGAGGAAGATGGAGCTGGTAGGAAACCTGATTAATGCGGCTTTTGACCCTGAAGGGACCCAAGAAACGAGGGCCCAGCTTGTAACTTGGTACCTTGAATCTGACTTACTTAGAAGAAAGCCACACCTTGTCCCCAGGACAGAATTCTGGAGGAGATCTCCGACTCTTATCGGCCTGGATCTTCATACTGGTCGAAGCCTTGAGCAGAGCTGAGTGGGTCTCTTGCCAAATGGAAGAGAAGTCTTGAAGAAGATCTTCGACAGCAGGTACAGAAGAGGAAGTGGTGGTTAGAGGCAGAGGTGGCAGGGGATGACGACCATACACCACAAAAAACGGAGATTTGTTGGAGGCGGTGGATGGCTTGAAATTATAAGAAAACTCCACCCACGGGAGTAGATGCGACCTATCGTCATGACGGGAAGACACAAAATGACGGAGACAGTCTCCCAGGATTTGGTTGATTCGCTCCACTTGACCATTAGACTGTGGATGGTACGAGGAGGAAAAGTCCAATTTGACTCCGAGTTGACCGCAGAGAGCCCTCCAGAATTTGGAAACAAACTGCACTCCACAGTCCAAGACGATGTGTCTGGGAAGACCGTGGAGGCGTAAGATGTGAAGAAAAAACTGTTTGGCTAGTTCAGGCGCGTACGGAAGACCAGGCAGGGGCACAAAGTGAGCCATCTTCGAGAACTGATCCACCACAACCCAGATGACTGTCATACCACGTGAGGAGGGAAGATCAGTAATAAAGTCCATGGCTATGTGAGACCAGGGGGTCTCAGGCACAGGAAGGGGCAGAAGAAGGCCCGCTGGTTTCTGACGGGGAACCTTGTCACGGGCACAGACCATGCAGGATTGAACGAATTCGGTGACGTCTCTCTCCAGAGAGGGCCACCAGTACCTTTGAGAGATTAGGTGAAGAGTCTTCTTGACCCCAGGATGACCAGCAAAAAGGGAAGCATGGCCCCACTTAAGAATCTGTAGCTGTTTACGAGGAGGAATGTAGATCTTGCCAGGAGGCAGTAGGCGCAAGTCCGTGGGAGCCGCAGAGATGAGACATTCAGGTGGGATAATGTGTTGGGGAGAAGGTAGGTCCCCCACAACGTCAGAAGAGCGAGAAAGGGCATCAGCCCTAATGTTCTTGGCAGCAGGACGGAAATTAATCTCAAAGTTGAAGCGGGCGAAAAACAGGGACCAACGGGCTTGACTGGGGTTCAGTCTCTGGGCAGACTGGAGGTAGGCTAAGTTCTTATGGTCTGTGAAAATGTTCACTGGGTGAGGTGCACCCTCAATAAGATGTCTCCACTCCTCTAGGGCCAGCTTAATAGCCAACAGTTCTCTGTCCCCATTGGTTGGCAGTCAGCGTGGTGGCAGGAGTGGAAATTCAGGAGCCAAACGTGCCCGGGGGAGACCACCTGCTTCGCGGCAGCCTACCTTTCTGGGAGGTAGCGGAACAGGGGTTCAATTAGTGCAGACTGCGGGTGGGAAAATCAGCTACTCAGCAGTGTGTAAGTTTTTCATAAGGCATCCGGAGGAGGTTCACGTAGCCACATGCAAGATCTCTCGGCAGAAGGTGAAGCGGGGCCAGGGTCCCAATGTCGGCACCACGGCCCTGCGTCAACACATGCTTCGCCACCATAAAGCGGCCTGGGCGAACCGTGGCTCTGATGTAGTGGTCCAGCCTGCTGCATCACTCAGTGGCCATCCGCTCCCTCCTTCATTCAGCCAAGGCTCCACCACCTCAGCCGAAGGGAGCTGTGTGTCAAACCCTCCTTCTGTCGCTCCTGCTTCTCCCGCTTTTAGTCAGCCATTCCGCCAACAATCCATCGGCGAAGCCATGTCAAAGAGACAACAGTATGCGCCCACTCATCCAACGGTGCAGAAGTTGAATGTGCTCCTGTTCAAGTTGCTGATGTTGCAGTCCCTCCCTTTTCAAGTGGTGGACTTTGCATCTTTCAGAGAATTGATGGCTTGTGGTGAGCCGAGGTGGAGAGTCCCAAGCCGTCATTTCTTTGCGAAAAAGGCAGTACCAGCCCTGCATAAGTTTGTACAAGAGAAGGTGGGCCAGTCCTTGAGCCTGTCGGTGTGTTCAAAAGTGCACGGCAGCGCCGACGTGTGGAGCTATAACTACGGGCAGGAAAAATACTTGTCTTTTACGGCCCACTGGGTAAATGTGGTTCCTGCACAGCCACAACAGCAACTTGGACAGGTCACACTGCTTAATCCTCCACGCTCTCACTCCCAGGCAGTTTAACCTGTTACAGTGTGCGACGCCGCCTCCTCATCCTCCGTGTCCTCGGCCTCCACTGAATGTCCAAATCTCGGTGGCCCTTCATCGTACCATGTGTGTAGGGCACGGCGGTGTCAAGCTGTTCTTCACATGGTTTGCCTTGGCGAACGGAGTCACACAGGGGAGGAACTGCTAAAGTTCATTTGTAAAGAAATCCGAGTATGGCTTACTCCACAAAATCTGGAAATGGGAACCATGGTGACCGACAACGGGAAGAACATCGTGTCCACGCTGCGACAAGGAAGTGTGAAACATGCGCCCTACATGGCACACATGTTGAATATGGTTGTCAAGCACTTCCTCAAGTCTTCACCCCATTTGCAAAACATCCTGAAAATGGCAAGGAAACTGTGCATGCACTTCAGTCACTCGTACACCACCAAGCACACCTTCCTTGAGGTGCAGCGTCAGAACGGTATCCCACAACATAGTCTTATTTGTGACGTTGCCACACGTTGGAATTCCACCCTCCATATGTTAGACAGACTATACGAACAAAGAAAAGCCATCACCGATTTCTTGATGATCCAAGCAGATTGGAGTACTCCCCTGTGTAACTTCAATGTGAACCAGTGGCAGCTCATACGTGACACCTGCCATTTGCTGAGGCCCTTTGAGGAAGCCAAATTATTTGTGAGTCGCCTGGATTACCCCATGAACGACGTAATTCCACTCCAACATTTCCTACAACAAATGATTGAAACCATGGCTGGTCACAGCAATGGAGATGTTGCGCCTACATCTCAAGGCTACATGAGCCCTGTGGGGGCTGAACTGGAGGAGGAGGATGATGAGGGGCAGAGCGGAGCACAGTTTAGGTTGAATGAGATGGCCGGTGTTTCTAGTCTTCGGACAGGAGAGGAGGAGCAGGAGCAGCCAGAGGAGCTGGAGGGTTATGAGGAAGTTGAGACAGAGGACCCAGACACACTGTGGCAGTATGCAGTGGGGATGGAGGCAGGTAGTCCCTCCGAGTCACTGGTGCAAATGGCACGATGCATGCTTAGTTGCTTGCGTAGTGACCTCCGAATTGTCAAAATTCGTCAGCGGGAAGACTTCTGGATCTCCACCTTATTAGACCCTCGCTACCGTCCCAAAATGGGGGCCTTTTTTACACCCACTGAAAGGGAGGACAAACTGACCTACTACAGAGAGATTCTACATAGTCAGTTGGCTGATGCCTATCGGCCACATGTTCCATCCACTCACAGGTCTGACTCGGGGGGCCCTCTGGGCTCACCTTCCACTGCCACGGCTGCTGGGGAGGGGAGGGGTGGGAGGAGCAGTACCAGCTAAATCAGAAGCAGCCTGAGTCTACAGTCGCTGATGAATAGCTTTCTTCACCCGCATAGTGAAGCAACTCATCAGCCTGTAGTCATGGAGCAGGACCTGAACCAGCAGGTGGTGGCATACCTTGACATGGCCATGCCAACAACCATTGAAGATCCGCTGGACTTCTGGGCAGCCAAACTTGATTTATGGCAACAACTAGCAGAGTTTGCCCTGGAAAAGCTGTCCTGCCCGGCCAGTAGTGTGCCATCAAAGCGGATGTTTAGTGCGGCAGGGGCCATAGTCACCCCAAGGCGAACTCGTCTGTCCACCAAAAATGTGGAGAGACTGACGTTTGTCAAGCTGAATCAGGGATGGATCAGCCAGGATTTCCAGCCACCAATGCCAGATGCCTCAGACTAGATTGACCATGCTGCTACACCAACATTTCACAATTATGGTTGGTTATGAAACCCTCTTGGGTTATCAATTAGGGTTATGAAACCCTCTTTGGTACTGCGATTGCCTGCTCCTGGCTCATCCTGTGTCCTTCAGGAACTACTCGCCTCACTGATGTCTCTGGCCTTGGGCCTTTAATTCATGGATGTTTAGCAGTAGCTTAATATATGTTTAATGCAAATGTCAACATTTATCTTTAAATGTAAGGGGTTATGAAACCCTCTTGGGTACTGCGAATGCCTGTTCCATACTCATTCTGTGTCTTTCAGGAACTACTTGCCTCCCTGCCCTCAGGCCTTGGGCCTTCAATTTTTGGATGTTTAGCAGTAGCTAAATACATGCCTAATGCAAATTTCAACATTGATCTTTAAATGTAAGGGGATGGTTATGAAACCCTCTTGGGTACTGCGAATGACGGCTCCTGACTCATTCTGTGTCTTTCAGGAAATAATTGACTCCCTGAGGCCTCAGGCCTTACATTTTTGGAAGTTTAGCAGTAGCTAATACATGCTTAATGCTAATTTCAACAATGATCTTTAAATTCTCGGTGCTCTGCTAGGCCTTCTCCTACCCCGCCGGGGCCGATCCGAGTACCTCACTAAACCATCCAATCGGTAGTAGAGACATGTGGAGTGTACAAAGGGCAGGGACTTAATGAACCCGAGCTTATGACCGGCGCTTAGTTGTGATTCGTCTTTCCTGGCAAATAATTGCAATCCCTGATCCCTATCGCGAAGGGGGTTCAGCGGGTTACCTGCACCTGTCGGTGAAAGATAGACACACGCTGGTCCGTTCAGTGTAGCGCGCGTGCAGCCCCGGACCTCTGAGGGCATAACACACCTATTATTGCTTGATCCCGCGTGCAATGTAAGGGGTTATTAAAGCCTCCTGGGTACTGCTGATGCCTACTCCTGACTGCTCCTATGTCTTTCAGGATCTACTTGACTTCATGATGCTTCTGGGCTTGGGCCTTTAATTTTAGGATTTTTGAAATACATACATACATGCTTAATTTAAATTTAAATATTTATGGTGCAAAGTATGTGGTTATTAAACACTCTTGGGTAGTGTTTTTTTCAAATTTTCTGATAATTATCACAGTAGTAAACTTGAATTTTCCACAATAATAACCATTACACTATCGAACGATTGTTGCTCGTGATTTTTTCAAAAAACAATATGCAGAGGGATGAGCTCTGCTTCTTTATTTCATAGAAAATTATTTTATAGAAGAATGTCTTTTGGTGGTCCACCGTCCTGCATTATAGAGTCTTCTGGACTCTTGGATATGCGCTTGTTCTTAAACAAAGGTACAAAAACAAAAAATGGCCGGTCAGGGCTATGGAGACGTTGCACCTACATCTTACGGCCACATGAGCCCTGTGGGTGCTTGTGAGATTAGGTCCTTTGTACCCACACAGCGGGGTCCGGGACACAAATTTTGATTAAAATTTCAAATAAAAAACACACATTTCAATGGTCTCCTCATGCTGCAGCCAACTCCAGGCTGCGTCATTCAGGTAATATATAGAGAGCACTCGCTGTCCTAAATTTTCGTTGAAATTTTTCATCAAAAATGTTTGTCCTTTTTATTAGGGATTGTGAAGCTTTGGTGCGTACTCATGCATCAGCCAACTCCAGCCTGTGTCATTCAGGCAACATATGGTTTACTGATGGCGCTGCTGGGCCTGGATCTGGGAATTTCAAATGTTCTCATAGGTAGCACCTGCTATTCATAAGTCTTCTTCATAAATTTCTACAATTGTTGTGCTTTTTTGGAGGGATTGTGAAGCCCTAGTGTGTACTCATGCATCAGCCAACTCCAGGCAGTGTCATTCTGGCAACATATAGGTAGCACCCGCTGTCCTAAAGATTCTTAAAATTATTTTAAAAATGTTTGCTTTTTCTTTGGGATTCTGAAGCCCTGGTGTGTACTCAATGCTGCTTCCTGCTACACTCTGTCAGCCCATTGGTCCTGCAACAGTGTGCTACTCCGCCTCCACATCCTCCACTGTGTCTTAAGCCTCCAATGCCCGGACAAGTCTCAGTGGCCCTTCAGCATTCTATGTGTGCAGATCACGGCGGTGTCACGCTGTTCTTCACATGGTTTGCCTTGGCAAGAAGTCTTGGAAACTATGGCCTGTCAGGGCAATGGAGACATTTTGCCTAAATCTCATGGCCACATGAGCCCTGTGGGGGCTTGTTGGATTTGGTCCTTTGTACCCACACACTGGGGTCCGGGACACGCAAAGGTTGTTTTACCCCCTTAAGGACTCAGGGTTTTTCCGTTTTTGCTCTTTCGTTTTTTCCTCCTTACCTTTTATCTTATCATTACCTTATCATAACCCTTTCAATTTTCCACCTAAAAATCCATATTATGGCTTATTTTTTGCGTCGCCAATTCTACTTTGCAGTGACATTAGTCATTTTACCCAAAAATGCACGGCGAAACGGAAAAAAAAATCATTGTGCGGCAAAATCGAAGAAAAAACGCCATTTTGTAACTTTTGGGGGCTTCCGTTTCTACGCAGTGCATATTTCGGTAAAAATTACACCTTATCATTATTCTGTAGGTCCATACGGTTAAAATGATACCCTACTTATATAGGTTTGATTATGTCGCACTTCTGAAAAAAATCATAACTACATGCAGGAAAATGTATTCGTTTAAAAATATCATCTTCTGACCCCTATAACTTTTTTTTATTTTTCCACGTACAGGGCGCGATGAGGACTCATTTTTTGCGCCAGGATCTGAAGTTCTTATCGGTATGATTTTTGTTTTGATTAGAATTTTTGATCACTTTTTATTCATTTTTTAATGGTATAAATAGGCTGGACCAAAATAGGCTTTTTTGGACTTTGGAATTTTTTTGCGCGTACACCATTGACCTTGCGGTTTAATTACATATTTTTATAGTTCGGACATTTACACACGCGGCGATACCACATATGTTTATTTTTATTTTTTTTACACTGTTTTATTTTTTTTATGGGAAAAGGGGGGTGATTCATACTTTTATTAGGGAAGGGGTTAAATGACCTTTATTAACACTTTTTTTTACATTTTTTTGCAGTGTTATAGGTCCCATAGGGACCTATAACACTGCACACACTGATCTCTCATCCTGATCACAGGCGTGTATTAACACGCCTGTGATCAGTGTTATCGGCGCTTGACTGCTCCTGCCTGGATCTCAGGCACGGAGCAGTCATTCGCCGATCGGACACCGACGAGGCAGGTAAGGGCCCTCCCGGTGTCCTGTCAGCTGTTTGGGATGCCGCGATTTCACCGACTGAGCAGCCGGGTCACTTTCACTTTCGCTTTAGAAGCGGCGGTCAGCTTTGACTGCCGCTTCAAAAGGGTTAATACCGCACATCGCCGCGATCGGCGATGTGTGGTATTAGCCGCGGGTCCCGGCCGTTGATGAGCGCCGGAACCGACGCGATCCCGCCTCATATCGCGGGAGCCGGCACAGGATGTAAATATATGTCCTGCGTCGTTAAGGGGTTAAATGTCAAATGAAAAAATGATGGTGCTGCTGGGCCTGGGTCTGGTAATTTCTAATTTTCTCATGGGTAGCACCCGCTATCCAAAATCTTTTTAAAAAATT
Source organism: Hyla sarda (assembly GCF_029499605.1). NCBI lineage: Eukaryota > Metazoa > Chordata > Amphibia > Anura > Hylidae > Hyla > Hyla sarda. The sequence continues at coordinate 88,138,217 of NC_079198.1, forward strand.
TCTAAAATTGTGGTGTTTTTTTCTTAGGGATTGTGAAGCCCTGGTGTGAACTTGTGCATCAGCCAACTCCAGGCTGTGTCATTCAGGCAATATATACATTTCTAAAATTGTGGTGTTTTTTGGGGGGCATTGTGAAACCCTGGTGTGTACTCATACATCAGCCAACTACAGGCAATATATGGGTTACTGATACCGCTGTTGGTCCTGGGTATGGGAATTTCAAATTTTCTCATAGGTAGCACCCTCTATCCAAAATCTTCTGTTTAAATTTCTTAATTCATCTTTTAATCTTAGGGATTGTGAAGGCCTAGTGCCTAGCTGCTGCTGGCAACTCTGGGCTGTGCCATTCATCCACTATATGGTCTCCTCATGCTGTCAACATGTCCATGCTGTGTGATTCAGCCACTATATGGTGTCCTCATGCTGCTAACACCTCCATGTTGTGTCATTCAGCCACTATATGGTCTCCTCATGCTGCCAACACCTCCACGCTGTGTCATTCAGCCACTATATGGTGTCCTCATGCTGTCAACACCTCCACACTGTGCCATTCAGCCACTAAATGGTGTCCTCATGCTTCAGCCTCATCCAAGCTGTGTCATTCAGCCACTATATGGTGTCCTCATGCTGCCAACACCTCCACGCTGTGCCATTCAGTTGATGGTTAACAACATTTATTTGCATTAGCTTAACGCTGTTACTAAGACCTGGGAAAATGGTCTTCGGCTGTGAAATCTGGATGGTCTTGGTAATGTTTATGGATGGAGACCATTGAGCCATGGCGGAGTTCATAGTGATGGCCGGCGCACTACTCTTCAGGCTGATATTTTCCCGGGCGTCCATCAATTTTGGAGGTTTTACTGCTAAACCCACCTGCTGCTTTTTAGAATTCAACATCTCTCGGGCATCTTGCACTTTACCCTTTATTCTGAAACGTGCATCTTTGGCCACCAGTTTCTCGCGGGCATCCTTCATGCCTAGCTTCAGATGATCATCTGTCACGCCAAACTTCTGACGGGCATCAAACGTTCTCTGGAAACTGGGTGCAGGGATGCACGTTTCAGAATAAAGGGTAACGTGCAAGATGCCATTGCAAGGCAGCTTGTCCTGGTATGGTATAGTAAGTTTTATCTTCGGAGGATGTCCTACATTTGGGGAAACAGGGTAATAAACTTGACATTTCCAGAATGATAACCATTACACAACGGAACGCTTGTTGCGTGTGATTTCTTAAGTAAATCTTTAATAATAAAAAAAAATACAAAGAGGGATTAATTCTGCTTCTTCATCATTTTTTTTGAAAATTATGATTTTATGTTGTCCACCGTCCACTCGTTAATTTACGCTTGTTTTTAAAAAAAAATTACAAATCTTTGTCAAAAAATTATCATTATGTTGTTCTTGGGGGGGAATTGTGAAGCCTTGGTGTGTACTCTTGCATCAGCCAACTCCAGGCTGTGTCCTTCAGGCAATATATGGGTTACTGATGCGGCAGAGGTGGGAACTGGGTCTGTGAATTTCAAAATTTGGGATAGCGGTGCTACCTAAGAGAAATCTTTGTGAAACATTTCTCAAGGTCTTGTTTTTTGGGGGGATTGTGAAGCCCCGGTGTGTACTGGTGCATCAGCCAATGCACTGATGCCACTGTGGTGGGGCCTGGGTCTTGGTATTTCAATAAAAAAAATAAAAAAAAAATTGGGTGGTTTATTATTTTTGAGAAGAAAGTCTTTGGGTGGTCCACCGTCCTGCATTATAGAGTCTTCTGAACTGTTGGATATGTGCTTGTTCATACACAAATGTATATATATTTTTTTATATGTATACAATTTTGTTGATATTGGAGGGGGGGGGGGGGGGTGATTGTGAAGCCCGGGTGTGTACTCGTGCATCAGCCAACTCCAGGCTGTGTCCTTCAGGCAATATATGGGTTCCTGATGCCGCAGAGGTGGGGCCTGGGTCTGGGAATTTCAAATTTGTCGATAGCGGGTGCTACCTATGAGAAATCTTTGTCAAAAATGTATCTTATTGTGTTGTTTTTTGGGGGGGATTGTGAAGCCCTGGTGTGTAATCGAGCATCAGCCAACTCCAGGCTTATTCATGCAGGCAATATAAGGGTTACTGATGCCGCAAAGGTGGGGCCTGGGTCTGGGAATTTCAAATTTATCGATAGCGGGTGGCACACACCAGGGCTTCACAATCCCCCCCAAAAAACAACACAATATTGGAAAATTAAAGTACCTAAGATTTCTCATAGGTAGCACTCGGCGGGTGTAAGTACACTGTGTACTCGTGCATCAGACAACTCCAGGCTGTGTCATTCAGGCAATATCTAGGTCAGTGTTTCCCAACCAGTGTGCCTCCAGGTGTTGCAAAACTACAACTCCCAGCATGCCTGGACAGCCTTAGGCTGTCCAGGCATGTTGGTAGTTGTAGCTTTGCAACAGCTGGAGGCACACTAGTTGGGAAACACTGATCTAGGTTCACACTGCGGTGAACCACGTTTTTCAGTATACGGTTGCCGTATACGGCTGGGCGGAGGGGGGCGGGGCTTAATCGCGGAGCCCGCACTCAGCCGTACACGGGAACCGCATTCAATGCATGTCTATGGGTCGGCCAACCGCACACCGCCAAAAACTCAGCTGACCGGAGGCTGCGGTTCACTCCGGTCAGACAGAGATGGTCCCAAAGGACCACTCACTCAGACGTCCAGGGTATTTGATGATAATACTGGGGGTATCCAGGATAATGTGTCTCCCTCCTCTCCTGACACTACTTTTTTACATTTTAATTTTTAACATTTATTATATTTATTTTTATGTATTTATTTTTCACTTTTTTAACTCCTTAAGGACTCAGTCCATTTTGGCCTTAAAGGGGTACTCTGCCCCTAGTATCTTATCCCTACCTAAAGGTTAGGGGATAAGATGTCAGATCGTGGGGGTCCCATCGCTGGGGACCCCCGGGATCTCCGCTGCAGCACCTCGCTTTCATTACTGCACAGAGCAAACTCGCTCTGTGCGTAACGACCAGCGTTATAGGGGCCGGAGCATTGTGACGCCACGGCTCCACCCCTTGTGACATCATGGCGTGCCCCCTTCATGCAAGTCTATGTGAGGGGGCGTTATGGCCGCCACGCCCACTCCCATAGACTTGTATTGAGGGGGCGGCCGTGACATCACGAGGGGTGCAGCCGTGATGTCACGATGCTCTGGCCCCTGTACTGCCCTCATTACGCACAGAGCGAGTTTGCTCTGTGCAGTAAATATAGCGGGGTGCTGCAGCAGAGATCCCGGGGGTCCCCAGCGGTAGGACCCCCACGATCTGTAATCTTATCCCCTATCCTTTGAATAGGGGATAAGATGCTAGGGGCGGAGTACCCCTTTAAGGACTCAGACAATTTTATTTTTGCATATTTGTTTTTTCCTCCTCGCCTTCTAAAAATCATAAGTCTTTTATATTTTCATCCACAGACAAGTATGAGGGCTTTTTTTTGTGCAAACAGTTGTCCTTTGTAATGACATCATTACCAAAAAATGTATGGCACAACCAAAAAAATACTATTTGTGTGGCAAAATTGAAAAGAAAACTGCAATTTTGCTAATTTTGGAAGGTTTCATTTTCTCGCTGTACAATTTACATTAAAAATGACATGTTTTTGTATTCTGTAGGTCAATGCAATTAAAACGATATTGAAAGTAAGAGGAGAAATAATTTCCTCAAATCTGGTCTTTTGTATGCTCTGAAAAAATGGTGAGAGAGCGTATATAAAGAATTGTGTGTGTACACAGTTGGTACTGAAGTAGAAACTATATATTATATTCTATAATATAAGGCAGGGGTGTCAAACTCAAATTCATCGGGGGCCGCATCAGCAGTTTGGTCACCCTCAAAGGGCCGGTTGTATCTGTAGGACCCCTCCCCCCCCTCCCCCACATACCGTATATGCCGCATAAGACGACTGGGTTTATAAGACGACCCCCAACTTTTGCAGTTAAAATGTGGAGTTTGGGATTTACTCGCCATATAAGACTACCCCTCCTACCGCAATGTACAGTGCCTTGTAGTTCCCCCCACATTAGGTAGGCAGCATGTTCCCCCATATTAGTAGGCAGCATGTTCCCCCACATTAGGTAGGCAGCATGTTCCCCCACATTAGTTGGCAGCATGTTCCCCCACATTAGTTGGCAGTATAGTTCCCCCCACATTAGGTTGGCAGTATAGTTCCCCCCACATTAGGTAGGCAGTATAGTTCCCCCCCACATTAGGTAGGCCATATAGTTTCCCCCACATTAGGTAGGCAGTATAGTTCCCCCCACATTAGGTAGGCAGCATGTTCCCCCACATTAGTTGGCAGCATGTTCCCCCACATTAGGTTGGCAGTATAGTTCCCCCCACATTAGGTAGGCAGCATATTCCCCCACATTAGTTGCCAGCATGTTCCCCCACATTAGTTGGCAGTATAGTTCCCCCCACATTAGGTTGGCAGCACCCCCCCCCCCCCTCCCCACAGACATACAGTCTCCTGCCATATACAGTGTATGGCTGGAGGCTGTATGTCTGTGTGCTGCCCCCACTGTGATCCGGTCACCGCTCCTCCGGCCCGGGGTCACATCTATATATATGGTTTCCAAAATGGGGTCACATGTGGGGGGTCCATTGTTCTGGCACTATGGGGGCTTTGTAAACACACGTGGGCTTAAATTCCGGACAAATTTCCTCTTCAAAATCCCAATGGCGCTCCTTCTCTTCTGAGCATTGTAGTGCGCCAGCAGAGCACTTTACATCCACTTACGGGTTATATGTAATATGTTATTACTCAGAAGAAATGGGGTTACAAATTTTGGGGGGCTTTTTACCTATTTTCCCTTGTGAAAATAAAAAATGTTGGGTACCACCAGCATTTTATATTATGCAATCAAAAGGATAGGCAGCAATTTCGAGTGCAATATTGCACAATTTGTAATCCAGTGGCTAAAGTTCCGTGTATCTTAGAGAGACTTCAACAATCTTATGTAATGATATTGAACAAAGTTTGGAAGTTGCAGGACAGTGTTGGTTTACCTGTCCTGGCGGGATCCCTACTTACCCACAGCAGCTTCTGAACCGAACACCTAGAGGTCTGCTTGTCGGCATGGTGATGTGAAGTTTTATGCGCTATGCGCATCAGGATGTCTACTTGTCGGCGTGGTGTTATGTAGCTTCATACCCTATGCGCACCAGGAGATCTGTTTAAAACGATACCCATGATTACATACTTCTATCATTACCGTTTTAATAAAATCTCAAACTTTTTAACCAAATTAGTAGTTTAAAATCCATCTATTTAGATGATCTATAACTTTTAAATTTGTTCATATATGCGGCATCCCCGGTTGTATAATTACCTGTTGCCGGAGTCGGGTCCGCGCTGCTTCAGGCATCCAGTGTGCGTCGTGTGCGTCCCATGCGTCGTTGCTATGCACTGCACGGCGCGGTGCAATGACGAGTGACATCATTGCGTCTCGCAGCGCATAGCAATGAAGCAGGAGATGCACATCGGAGGCCTGAAGCAGCGCGGACCCCACCCTGGCAACAGGTAATTATACAACCGGTGATGGGGGAGGAAACGGGGCAGCGGCGCCGGCAATGGGTGCTGCTGCCCCTTCTCTCCCCCTGTCTGTCGGCACCGCTGCCCCATTGCCGGCGCTGCTTCTCTCCCCCTGGCTATCAGCGCCGGCAATGGGGCAGCGGCACTGATAGCCAGGGGGGAGAACGGGCAGCAGCACCGATAGCCAGGGGGAGAGAAGGGCCGGCAGCAGGGCTCTAGACCCCAGGACAGGCAGGGACAGAGAAGCCGGCAGCGGTATCGGTCTCTGCACCTGCAAAGCCGCAGCAGTTCATTGATTTAAAGCACCCGCTTTAAATCATTGAACTGCAGCGGCTTATCGGCGTATAACATGCAGGTACACTTTAGGCTAAAAATGTTTGCCTAAAAAGGGCTGATAAATACGGTATACTTTTTATTGATACCACATTTGTGTATATAAAACTTTTAAAAACTTTTAATACATTTTTTATAAAAATTTTTGGGAATATGATGTGACAAAAAAGCAGCAATTTTGGACTTTTTTTTTTTTGCTTACACCATTCACTGTATGGGATCATTAACATTTTATTTTAATAGTTTGGACATTTACGCAGGCAGTGATACCAAATATATTTATAAAAAATAAAAATTACAATTTTTGGGGGGTAAAACAGGAAAAAGGGACAATTTACATTTTTATTGGGGGAGGGGATTTTTTATTTTTTTTTTATTACTTTTTTAAAACTTTTGTTTACATTTTTTTATGTTCCCATAGGGGACTATTTATAGCAATCATTTTATTGATAATACTGTTCAGTGCTATGCATAGGGCATAGCACGGATTAATATTAATAGCAGTATCTTCTGCTCTGGTCTGCTCGATCTCAGACCAGAGCTAAAGACCCCTGGAGACGGACAGAGGCAGCTGAGGGGCCTCCGTCAGCCATTATGGATGACCGGATCCCCGCGGCAGCGCCTTGGGCTATCCGATCATCCATTTTACCGACCGCACTTCCACAGATGCTGTGATCTGTATAGATCACTGCATCTGAGGGGTTAATGGCAGACAGCAGCATGATCGCTCATGTCCTCCATTACCGGCGGGTCCCTGGCTGCTGATGCGCATGACGCGAGCACCACGTAAATGCACGTCCTGGTGCGTTAAGTACCACCGCACTAGGACATACATTTACGTCCTGTGTCGTTAAGAGGTTAATTTATTTTTTACACTTTTTTTTTTAATGATCACACATAATACAGTGCAGTAAATATTTGTACTTTTTTGCAGTAATATTTGTAGTTTAACACTGACAAGCATAGTACAGCAGAGCAGGTTCTGGCTTCCGTAGCCAAGAAATCGGAGGCCAGGCCTCCATCTGCGCTTTGCAAATGCATTGAGCTCCTTCCCTCTATAACCCTAATAGACCCCGCGGTCACAGTGACTGCAGCGTCTATAGGGTTAACTCTCCTCTCCCCCAATTGCTTTACCGACTAAAGTAATGGAGGGGAGAGGGAGGGAGGAGACCCGACAAAAGTCACTTCTATTGGTTTGTCAGTACTGACAGGCCAATAGGAGTGATCGCCGGCTGTGGACCACTGCGTTTGTTCCCTGGCCGGCTTCAGGGACGCTCGGCTGTGCTTCACAGCCAAGCTCACTAAACTGTCACAGCTCCCGGCAGTGCTGTGACAGTTTAAACTCATCAGGTACATGGTGTTGCGGCAAGTCAGTCTTAATCACCACGTATATGTACCTCATTTTGTGGAAAGGGGTTAAATACATAGAGAAAAAAAGAAATACAGTAAAAACTGTAAACTACAGTGTAGAAAATGCATTAGAAATAACACAATAGCATATGACAAATCAGCCCACATAATAAGTTATTATTCTTCCCACATCTGACACTCTTTATTACAATGTTGTCAGCCAACAAATAAGTATAGAGAGGTTAAAATATGTCTTTTGTAGGCTGCAATGTACATGAAGGAGTATAAGCTACCCATGCACAATTCTAATGTCTTACTACCTTTATGTTGTATGCCACAGTTTTCATATTTTTGAATATCTGTCAACAACGTACATTCTTTTTCTTAAAGAATTGATAAATTTTACAGCATCAATACAGAATTTGCTAAATCTATGGTCTATACTGTCTATTTCATTTATCCATTAGGCTAAGGTTACATGGTGACTTTAGCCCCAATACACATTATTAGCTGACTGTGAAATGTGTTTTGCGGCCAAAGAGGTTGTGTAACTTAGCCTAATGCATATATATATATATATATATATATATATATATATATATATATATATTTATATATTTAATATGTTATTTAGGAATACCTCTGTATAGGACCTTAGAGGTCAAGTGCCTTTAATTAAATTATATTATGGTATAAGGACCTTTAGGTCATGTGATACCCAGAGTTCACTGGGTCAGGAATGAAAGCTTTGCCCCACCCCCCTTAATATATAAGGGGCTGTAGCCACTAAATTCACTCTCTTAGTTCCGGACTATCAAGCAGCACTAATCTCATATCATCAGCATCAATTCAAGCTAGGCCTGAAGCCTAATACCTAGCAGCCACAAAACCGTGAGTTATCCAAGCTCAATCTACTAAATCCTGTGTGACTACTAGAAACTCAAATCTCCTAAAAATAGTAGCACAGTGGCTAACACCAAAGCTCAATGATCCAAGAGTCCCAGCATACCTGTGAGGAATCTGTACCACGGTTCTCTCTCTTGCAAAGACTGTTGTGTTCCATTCCGTTGCATAAAATATACAGTAAAGTTTCTTCAAGTTTACTTCATAAAATCTGCTATGGACATTCCGTTATTTCTCCCTGCCGTTTGTGGGACGGTTGGCAGTAGGATTATTACATTGAGGAAACCTCACCCTGGCATCACGAGAAATAAGGGTTAACACCAATATACCCTACACTATGACCGCAACACCCAAGACCACTATATATATATATATATATATATATATATATATATATATATATATATATCCTATACAAATAACATTTATGGGTCTAGCAATACTAGCAATTGCTGCATGTCGGAACCCATTTCATAGACATGACTGGAGGGGGAGAAACATGACGCTATGACCACGGCCCCGAACCCAGCGTTCTGAATGAAAAGTTCAGAATCCCGGGGTGGTGTGCTGGAGATTATGGTGGTTTCCAGCATCGGGGTCCCGAAATCAGACATCTTATCACCTATACTTTAGATAGGGGATAAGATGTCTAGGGGTTGAGTACCTATTTAAAGAGGTACTCCAACATTAGTGAACTTATCCCTTATTAAAAGAATTGGGGATCAGTGTCAGACCATTGGGATCCCCTGCAATCTCCAGAACGACACTCAAATCTCCTTGTGGACTGTCACCCCCCCCCCCATGCATTTTCAAAACACCGCCAGATATACACAATGGCAGAACTATGTAAAAGGAATACAATTACAAACACTGGAGTACCCCTTTAAGGACATAGACTTCTTTTCATTTTTGTTGCATTATTTATCACATTTGTACTATGTAAACCTTGTACAATACTGTACTTTAAACAATGGCTATAACATAATTTTGCCTTATAATGGCTGTTATCTTGTGCACGGTCATACACTGCAGTTCATCCGGTCATACATTGCATTAAAGCAGAGATACTGAGATTTGGAGTCTACCTAAATTTCCTGCTTATTTTCTTGCTAGAAATTCATGAAAATCAAAAGGAAAAAGGCTCTCAGCATGAAATTACAGTCATAAAAGAAAGCATGCGTGTTCGCTTTCTGGTAATCCAAGACAACCACATAAGCAGTCAGAACTGAAGGGCTTTGTAAACCATTTAACCTTCCCCACTGATTCAACATGTGGAGAAAGAATTCTCATTGACACTTTACTGCTATGAATGTTTTACCAAGAAAATGTGGAATATAAATGTAGGGTGGTGGTTCTTACATGACTGTCAGTCTGAAAATCACGGATTTTGTTGAGGTTATATAGGATGTTTCCAGTCTCAATTAGTGTTGAGCGGCATAGGCCATATTCGAATTCGCGAATATTCGCGAATATATGGACGAATATTCATCATATTCGCGAATATTCGCATATTCGTAATATTCTCGTTTTATTTTCGCATATGCGAATATTAACGTGTGCGAAAATTAACATAAGCGAAAATTCGCAGATGTGAACATTTGCATATGCAACTTTTCGCATATGCGAAAATTCACGCAGCGGACTCACACAGTAGTATTAGAGCCTTCTTTACACCACACAGGCTGGAAGCAGAGAGGGATGATCACTATGATGTGTACTGTGGAAAAAAAAAAATATTCGTAATTACGAATATATAGCGCTATATTCGCGAATATTCGCAAATAAAATTCGAATTACGAATATTCGCGAGCAACACTAGTCTCAATGTCAAATAAAAAAAAACAAAATGGCACTCAAGTAGTAACCAAAGAGTGAGATGTACTCACCCCTTCACTAGGACCGAAGGTGGAACTGAATATCTTTCACAAGAAATCTAGTCTAGATTAGTGTTGCTCACGAATATTCGCAATTCGAATATTATTCGCGAATATTGCATATTCGCGAATTTGCGAATTTCGCGAATATAGTGCTATATATTCGTAATTAGGAATATTCTTTTTTTTTTTTTCACAGTACACATCACAGTGATCACCCCTCTCTGCTTCCAGCTTGTGTGGTGTAAAGAAGGCTGTAATACTACTGTGTGAGACTGGCGCGCGAACATTCGCATATGCGAAAATTAACATATGCGAAATTTCGCATATGCGAAATTTCCCGAATGTTAATTTTGTATATGCTAATATTAACATATGTTAATTTTCGCATACGCGAAAATAAAACAAGAATATTACGAATATGCGAATATTCGCGAATATATGACCAATATTCGTCCATATATTCGCGAATATTCGCGAATTCGAATATGGCCTATGCCGCTCAACACTAGTCTAGATAAGACATTTTTTGGAGATGTTTCACAGTATATAGAAAAGAGGATGAAACCACTCTTGAATTGATGTGTCTTGTTGGCCCTTGTCTCTAAAAATAAAATAAAAATATTAGATAAAATATAATCTCCAAATTCTCCTCTTTTTGAAATTCCTCAAATGTTCAAAAATGTTTATTTCATCTGGGAATATATAATAACATACAGTGATCCCCCAACTTACAATGGCCTCAACATACAATAGTTTCAACATACAATGGTCTTTTCTGGATCATTGTAACTTGAAACCAGACTCAACATACAATGCTATGGAATCTGTGAAACGTGCCAATGGCTGGAAGAACCGACCAATCAGAATGGATATTTCACTGGTAAAACCCCTGTATTACTGAAGCACATGCACTGACTGGTGTCTGGTAGCGCCTCCTACAGTACAGGGAGGTATTACATGTTCTGTACTCTTTACCTGTGCCAGGGTTAGCTGCTCCTTTGGACTCCAGGTGAGGGCGGCTCCATTTTCCTTTTTTTAGGACACTGCGTGTTCTGTACAGGACCCTGAAGAAGCTCCTGTCCTCTACATAGACCAGTGTTTCCCAACCAGGGTGCCTCCAGCTGTTGCAAAACTACAACTCCCAGCATGCCAGGACAGCCTTCGGCTGTCCAGGCATGCTGGGAGTTGTAGTTTTGCAACAACTGGAGGCACCCTGGTTGGGAAACACTGAAATAGACAGTGATTTACAGCTCCCAGCAGATCTTTATTACTTTTATATGTAAGGATTTGCTTTATCTCTATTAGTTATCTACTTATTTATCTTTAAATCTCATGTTTTCCTATTTTTGGATGACATTTTGGTGGCTTCAGAACCAATTACCAGGTTTCCATAGAGTTATGGTCTCAACATACGATGGTTTCAACATACAATAGTCGTCCTGGAACCAATTAATATTGTAACTTGAGGGACCACTGTATATAAGCATATGCCATTACTCAAGAACAGTGGGAATTCAATTTCTGAGCTTAGATCAGAACCTTGTACGAACATGTAGTATTTTTGTCAGTATTTTAGCTAAAGCCAGATGCAGAACTGTCATAGAGAAAAACTGGAAAGGAAATGTTTGCTTTTCTCTGTGTTGTGGACACACTCCTCATTTTTGCTGGAAATACTGACCACTATATTTACAAAGCCAAACATTTAAATGAAGCATAATTCCAAGCAGGTACTCCAACTTCGATCCAATGCCATAGTGAGGGATGAGATGAACTCCTTAATGCATTGCCTGGTTGGGAAACACATTTTTTTATAGAAAAATCTAGAGACAGTATGATCCCCTTTATTTCTTTTGATCCGTTAGGGTTCCAGTGGATTGATCCACTTCAAATGAGTAAGTTATGGCCTATTCTAGCACAATTACATAGAATTCTGTGACAAGGAAGAACTTACTTTTTTTGTTTTTTGTTTTAGTGTCTATTGTTATTTCTTTGCTACTAAGTGATATGTTAGTTAAAAGTTACTATAACACAGGAGTTAAAGCAGACGTGTCAACAGGAAAATTTGGATGTACTCCAGGGTACTGTAAATTGTGTTTTGTTATCTTATGATTCAGGTATATGTAAATGTTCAGCAGTGTTATTGTGCCTTTAAGGGAGTTCATGCAGAGTAAACCATGTGATTCTGATGCCCAAAGGGATGCCCCCCTAGGCTAGTCCATAAATAGTGTAGTGTAGTCAGTTTAGAGCTGAGGTACAGAGTGGAGAAGCGTTAGGAGTCTTTGGTAACCTGAAGGAGAAGGTTAAAAGGGTACACCAGTGAAAAACATCTTATCCCCTATCAAAAGGATAGGGGATAAGATGTTAGATTGCAGAGATCCGTGTTCGTGGGGTGTCACGCCACGCCCCTCCATTCATGTCTATTGGAGGGGGCTTGATGACTAGAACGTAGCCGTCACACCTCTTCCCATAGACCTGAATGGAGGGGGTATGGTGGCTGTAGTCACCAGTCATCAATCTCAGAGCGAAGTTTGATCCGTGCACGGATGACCGGGGTGCAGCGGCGTGATCCTCACGATCTAACATCTTATCCCCTATCCTTTTAATAGAGGATAAGATGTTTTGCATTGGAGTACCCCTTTAAAAGTCTGTATCTCTTCAACTACAAGCACCCTACCGCACGGGTCTATTTTGGAAGTCTCGGATAGTACGAGATAGAAAGCCACAGGCAACTCTTGGTAACATAGTCTACAGTCCAAGCCTAGCGGTACAATCAAGTTCTGGGGGAATTACGAAAGTCAGTCTTAATGGGGTTACCCAGGAATAGAAAAACAGAGATAATTTCTTTTTTTTTTAAACCTGACTGTCTCCAGGTTGGGTGTGGTTTTGAAGCTCAGTTCCATTAAAGGGAATGGAGCTAAGTTGTAATACCACACCCAACCTGGGGACAGATGTGGAAAAAGAAATGAGCTCGGTTTTTCAATTCCTGGATAACCCCATTTAAGTCAGCATGGGTGGACTCAAGTAACAAGTCTAAAGCCTAAAAGCATTAGTCTAAAGTCAAGAGTAACCAAAATCCAGTCCAGTGTAAAGTACTGAAAGTCCCGGCAAGGCAAAAGGGTCTAATGGATTACCTTGCATTTCCCCTGCTTTGATCTGTATTGTAAAGGATTACAACACCTAACCTCACCTCAGTAAAATATAGTTTTCCATAACACTGCATCTGTGGTTGTTATTGTCCCCTGCACTTGGCCCAGGAGAACTGTTTAACCTTCGAGAGTGGTTGTTAACATTATCCTGGCATCACGAATTGTGCATCATGCACCCCCACCCCCCTCCCTAACTCCTGTAAACTCTGCCCAGAGGTGGAGGGGTGTTTATTACTTACACCCCTCACACAAATACAGCCTTAAAAGGCTTAATACTTTAGTAGATTACATTGTTATGTGTTTTTAATGAACATACGTGTAGAAAGAATATATGCAAATAATCTCCAGTATTGTTTGAGGTTGCATGAGAGAATCATTTTGTGTTTTTTCTTTCTTTAGCAGGTACAAAAATTATTATTTTCCTCAAACATTTCTATATAAAAATTCTCAAAACAGATAAGGAAGAAATCCATTAGAAAATCTTTCTGAGGAGAAGCTGTTGTTCTAATAAATTCTAGTAGAACTATAGAAAAGAGGATTATGGTGATATTTAGAGAGGGCTTAAGAAAACAGGTGTTATAGTAGTTTTCTGATATTACCCAAAATGATTTATGCCTGTAGCCATAGCAACTAGATGTGTACCGCCACATCCTTGCATTGGTTAATAATCATTTTGCAGACTTTCAGTAGTGGAAATATTTAATGTTTAGTTAAACAAAATATTGGATAAAATGTTTTGTAAGGTTCATATTTGGATATTAGGCTAACAGAAATGTTCTTATTATGTCAATTGGGAATTAACAAAAAGATAATATAATTCTCTATAAGGAAAAACTGGAACACCGTGGGTAGAATGGTAATAGTAGTGATACCAATGCGAATGGGAGTATAGGTAATAGTATAATACTAGTTCTGGGGATGAACTTACAATGAAGATATAATTCAGAAAGAAGCAGAGGGAGTGCTGAGTATATAGAACAAGAGGGAAAGAGGGAAAATGGTGGAAGGGGAAAGAGAGGTGAAGAGAAATCAGAGGAGTACGAAAAGAGAAATATCTGACCAGTAATCAAGTGCAACAAGTAAATATGTGAATTTATCACTAATAAAATACACAAGGGTATCAAAGGGCCCTTGCGATTCCCACCTAAAATCAGTACAAAAATTTAATAACACAAGGTAAATAAGCAATAAAACAAATAAATTAATGCAATCCCCCTAAATGTGGATGAGGTAATGTCCTACAGATAAAGTGTCCGTATTATCACGGATATTCCTGTGGAAAGATAGTGGCAGGCAGTGCAACAATCTCAGTCCTGTAAGAAAAATACAATCCTGTGGAAAGATGGGTTTCTCTTTGAGTTCAAGAAATGCAGTGCACTCACAGTGATGGCAGTTTATGCGATGCCTCCATTGCCAGGCATCAATTGATGATGATAGCTATGCAGCTTGTGATCCTGTGAGTAGAAAGATTGTGGGACTATGTCCTGCTCACCTGTCCGGCCGGGCACTTGGTTGGTAAGTCCACCCTCGAGCTCGCACTGCTCTCGGCAGTCACTGGTTAGGCAAACAGTCCCGTTTGGCGAGCGCTTGAGAGCAGAAGCGATATCCTGGTATCCAGGCTTGTGAGTAAAATCCTCTTGGGCGATGTTGGGGCTTGCTCACCAAATCCTTGTGTTTGCGCTGGCGGTGTCTGAAAGTGTTTCTGAGTGCGCTCAAAGGGGAAGAAAAAAAAAAGCTGGTTTTGAATTGGCTAAACCAATATTAATAATGTTCTTTTATGCTCTGTAGGGAAGGTCCCCTAGTAAATTATCATGGGGGATGCAATAAACTGAACGGCTAAACACGTTTCAGGAGGCTCCTTCTTTCTTCAGTAGCTGCATTCTGGGGGTAAATATGGTCCTTATATGCCGTGCTATCTATAAGTGGTCTGATCAAAAGAGAAGAAAAAGGAGTCAGTGAATGGGATAGGGGAAGGAGGGAGGGAAAACCCGGAAAAGAGGTCAGTGGTTAAGACAAAAACAGCTGTGGGTTACAATGGGTGTATGGGATAAAATGCAAATGCAAAGGAACAAATGTGTTGTCTGATGTCAATATATATACATATATTTCAAATGAAGGGGTAGAACTAGAATGAAATGCTTCATGATCATTAAAAGTAGAGAATATATAGCAGTGAAACCTATATACGTGGTATGGAAATAAAACTGTCAAACAACTTTCCTGTGACAGTGCCTGCGGTTGTAAAGGCTTCATGGAAGTTGTAGTTCCGCAATAACATGGAATGTAAAATAGACCTAAAATACTGTAGTCTACTGTTGGATAGTGTTGAGCGGCATAGGCCATATTCGAATTCGCGAATATTCGCCAATATATGGACGAATATTCGTCATATATTCGTGAATATTCGCATAATCGTAATATTCTCGTTTTATTTTCGCATATGTGAAAAATTTGCGTATGCGAAAATTTGCATAAGCGAAAATTAGCATATGCGAAAATTAGCATATGCATATTTTCGCATATGCGAAAATTCGCACACCAGTCTCACACAGTATTATTAGAGCCTTCTTTACACCACACAAGCTGGAAGCAGAAAGGGATGATCACTGTGATGTGTACTGTGAAAAAAAAACTAAAAAAAAAACACATATTCGTAATTACGAATATATAGTGCTATATTCGCGAATTCGCGAATATGCGATATTCGCGAAAAAATTGCATTGCGAATATTCGCGAGCAACACTACTGTTGGACTCCTTTAGAATGTCCACATCACTGATAAATGTTCATTGATACAATTTGTGGACCAAATACACTCCCTCAAGTCAAGAGTATTTTCTGAGAATTGCCCTTTCTTTTTTTCCTTATAACTGTATTTGTCTATCACAGCTGCCTTAAATGTCTCAAAACATCATGTTTGAGTTCCCTTAAGCTGGCAAAAAGCATTTATGTTTTATGCCTGCCATCTTATATCTCATATCTACTTATACTACTGTGGGATTTAATTAATCCCACATGATAATATTATTGTTAGGGACAAAAACATTATAAACTCAAATAATGTAGAGCAAGGTCTGATGGGCTCGCCCTTCCATTACTTTATCCAATGGGATGTACGATAAACAGAAGATTTGTTGAAGTGTCCCTATCATGTAAAAATAAAAGTTTGACATCTCGCAGAGACCTATCAAAAGGTTTGATAAGTATGGGTGTCCAGAGCCCCACCGATCATAAGAACAAACCAAAGAAGCATGTTTCTGAGCACTGCTCTCCTGGCTTGCTGCACTCCCTGTCTTGCTACAAGAGGCGAATTCTATAGTAAATGTATGAAGTCCATCTTTTGCAGCGAGCCCGGAAGATAAGTACTTAGTCATGTGCTTCTCCCAGCTTGATCTAATGATTTGTTGGGATCTGAATAGGGATGAGCGAATCAGATCTGACGAATCCGAATTTGTTACAAGTTTCAGGAAAATTTCAGGAACGAATCCGAATATCGCGGTCCAGGCTCCAGGGCATCTAAGATGGCAGCTCCACATGTCAGGACATGGGGCAAGGAATGCTAAGAAGGCAGGAACACAGGTAAACGGGATGACCCTGAATCACATGAAGCATGCAGTCTATCAGCAGATAGCCATCCCTGTGATGTCACAGCCCTATATAATCGGCAGCCATCTTGCGGTTAATCATATCAGCGTTTTATTGCAGGGAGAGAAAGAGGAACAAAGAACAGTGTATGTTGCACTGAACAGCATTTTTACAGCAGTGATGCACTTCAAGCTCAAATCCAGCCTAGAAGCACTGATAGGGAAGGGAGAGAGATTGAGAGAGAAAGTTCCATTTTGGGTGTAGTACACAGCGACTCTGTGCTGCAGCACTGGTGTGTACAACAACTGAAAAGTTAATAGTAGCCAGCCAGTTAGGGTGAGCAGAGCACTAAAAGCCAAAATCACCTACTATTAGTGCCTGCTTAATACAGGTTGCGTAGCGGAGCATATTGTCCTCTATTAAGTGTAACCTGTATGTACATAGGAGGTGTACCATTTTGTTCCTGTTAAAGTCTTAAGGGCCTAGTAACTGAGAAAGGCAGCCAAAAGTATACATCTGCTGATGTTGTAGACAAATACTGTTTTAACCCCTTAAGGACCCAGCCATTTTACACCTTAGGACCCGGCCATTTTTTGCATATCTGACCACTGTCACTTTAAACATTAATAACTCTGGAATGCTTTTAGTTATCATTCTGATTCCGAGATTGTTTTTTCGTGACATATTCTACTTTAACTTAGTGGTAAAAATTTTTGGTAACTTGCATCCTTTCTTGGTGAAAAATCCCAAAATTTGATGAAACATTTGAAAATTTAGCATTTTTCTAACTTTGAAGCTCTCTGCTTGTAATGAAAATGGATATTCCAAATATTATTTTATTTTATTCACATATACAATATGTCTACTTTATATTTGCATCCTAAAATTGACGAGTTTTTACTTTTGGAAGACATCAGAGGGCTTCAAAGTTCAGCAGCAATTTTCCAATTTTTCACAAAATTTCCAAAATCACAATTTTTCAGGGACCAGTTCAGGTTTGAAGTGGATTTGAAGGGTCTTCATCTTAGAAATACCCCACAAATGACCCCATTATAAAAACTGCACCCCCCACAATATTCAAAATGACATTCAGACATCTTTTTAACCCTTTAGGTGTTTCACAGGAATAGCAGCAAAGTGAAGGAGAAAATTCACAATTTCCATTTTTTACACTCGCATGTTCTTGTAGACCCAATTTTTGAATTTTTACAAGGGGTAAAAGGAGAAAATGTATACTTCTATTTGTAGCCCAATTTCTCTCGACTAAGCACATACCTCATATGTCTATGTAAAGTGTTTGGCGGGCGCAGTAGAGGGCTCAGAAGGGAAGGAGCGACAAGGGGATTTTGGAGCGTACGTTTTTCTGAAATGGTTTTTGGGGGGCATGTTGCATTTAGGAAGCCCCTATAGTGCCAGAACAGCAAAAAAAAAAAACACATGGCATACCATTTTGGAAACTAGACCCCTTGAGGAACGTAACAAGGAATAAAGTGAGCCACAGGTGTTTCACGACTTTTGCATATGTAAAAAAAAATTCAATAAAATGTGTGCTTCCCCCCAAATTTCACATTTTTGCAAGGGTTAATAGCAGAAAATAGCCCCCAAAATTTGTAACCCCATCTCTTCTGAGTATGGAGGTACCCCATAAGTTGACATGAAGTGCACTATGGGCGAACTACAATGCTCAGAAGAGAAGGAGTCGTATTTGGCTTTTTGAGAGCAAATTTTGTTCGTGGGCATGTCGCATTTAGGAAGCCCCTATGGTGCCAGGACAACAAAAAATACCCACATGCCATACCATTTTGGAAACTAGACCCCTTGAGGAACGTAACAAGGAATAAAGTGAGCCTTAATACCACACAGGGGTTTCACGACTTTTGCATACGTAAAAAAAAACAAAAAAATTTCACTAAAATGTGTGTTTCCCCCCCAAATTTCACATTTTTGCAAGGGTTAATAGCAGAAAATACCCCCCAAAATTTGTAACCCCATCTCTTCCGAGTATGGAGGTACCCCATAAGTTGACCTGAAGCGCACTACGGGCGAACTACAATGCTCAGAAGAGAAGGAGTCATATTTGGCTTTTTGAGAGCAAATTTTGCTCGGGGGGCATGTCGCATTTAGGAAGCCCCTATGGTGCCAGGACAGCAAAATAACACCCACATGGCATACCATTTTGGAAACTAGACCCCTTGAGGAACGTAACAAGGGGTACAGTGAGCATTTACCCCCCACTGGTGTCTGTCAGATCTTTGGAACAGTGGGCTGTACAAAATTTTTAATTTGCGCAGCCCACTGTTCCAAAGATCTGTCAGACACCAGTGGGGTGTAAATTCTCACTGCACCCCTCATTACATTCCGTGAGGGGTGTAGTTTCCGAAATGGGGTCACATGTGGTTTTTTTTTTTTTTGCTTTTGTCAAAACCGCTGTAACAATCAGCCACCCCTGTGAAAATCACCTCAAATGTACATGGTGCACTCTCCCTTCTGAACCTTGTTGTGCGCCCCCAGAGCACTTTGCGCCCACATATGGGGTATCTCCGTAGTCGGGAGAAGTTGCATTACAAATTTTGGCGGGCTTTTTTCCCTTTTACCTCTTGTCAAAATGAAAAGTATAGGACAACACCAGCATGTTAGTGTAAAAAATTTATTTTTTTACACTAACATGCTGGTGTAGACCACAATTTCACCTTTTCATAAGGGGTGAAAGGAGAAAAAGCCCCCCAAAATTTGTAAGGCAATTTCTCCCGAGTACGGCGATACCCCATATGTGACCCTAAACTGTTGCCTTGAAATACGACAGGGCTCCAAAGTGAGAGCGCCATGCGCATTTGAGGCCTGAATTAGGGATTTGCACTGGGGTGGACATAGGGGTATTCTACGCCAGTGATTCCCAAACAGGGTGCCTCCAGCTGTTGCAAAACTCCCAGCATGCTTGGACAGTCAACGGCTGTCCGGCAATACTGGGAGTTGTTGTTTTGCAACAGCTGGAGGTTCCATTTTGAAAACAGTGGCGTACCAGACGTTTTTCATTTTTATTGGGGAGGGGAGGGGGGCTGTGTAGGGGTATTTGTATATGTAGTGTTTTTTACTTTTTATTTTATTTTGTGTTAGTGTAGTGTTTTTAGGGTACAGTCACACGGGCGGGGGGGGTTACAGCGATTTTCCTGCTGCGAGTTTGAGCTGCCGCGCAAAATTAGCTGCATCGCAAACTGCAGCCTGATACACACTGTAAGTCCCCTGCCCATGTGAATGTACCCTGTACATTCACAAGGGGGGGACCTCCAGCTGTTGCAAAACTACAACTCCCAGCATGCACAATCAGTGCATGCTGGTAGTTATAGTTTTGCAACAGCTGGAGGCACACGGGTTGGGAAACACTGAGTTAGGAAACAGACAATGTTTCCCAACCAGTGTGCCTCCTGTTGTTGCAAAACCACAACTCCCAAACATTCTCAGGCATGCTGGGAGTAGTAGTTCGGCAACATCTTTAGAGCCAGATGTTGCCGAACTACAACTCCCAGCATGCTTGGAGTTGTAGTTTGCAACATCTGGAGGACTACAGTTTGCAGACCACTAATACAGTGGTTCCCAATCTGTGTCCTTCCAGATGTTGCAAAACAACAACTCCCAGTATGCCAAAACTGTCCAGGCATGCTGGGAGTTGTAGTTCTGCAACATCTGAAGGGCCAGATGTTACAGAACTACAACTCCCAGCATGCCTGGACAGTAAGGGCATGCTGAGAATGTGTAGTTTTGCAACATCTGGAAGGGCACAGTGGTCTCCAAACTGTGGACCTCCAGATGTTGCAAAACTGCAACTCCCAGCATGCCCAGACGCCAAGGGCTGTCTGGGCATGCTGGGAGTTGTAGTATATAGGGTCCCAATACAGCAATGCATGTCGCTTTACGGCGACGTGCATTGCTGTAAAGGGCCCGACCGCGGCTGAAGATCTACTCACCTGTCGCCGCCGCCGCCATCTTCCTCGCCGGGATCCGGGTCTTCAGGGACGAGGTAAGTACCGGGGCCGGTCCCCAGCACTCCCCCGTCCCCCGCCGCATCCTCCGGTCTTCCTCCCGTCCTCTCCGGACTTTCATGGGCCGGGCAGGACGTGAAGAAGTAACCGCCCCCCCTCCTGCGATTGGACGGTTAACTAACCGACAGATCGCAGGGTATAGGAGGAGGTGGCAGGCTTGCCACCTCGCTCCTAGGATCCAGCATGGTCCTGGCTGTCTGTGACAGCCGGGATCATGCGAAATTACCGGGCGGTCGGGTCCCAGAGACCCGATCAGCCCGGTATCGCCGCAGATCGCAAGGGCGATTTCCCTTGCGATTTGCGGCGATCGCCGACATGGGGGGCATACATGGCCCCCCTCGGCGTTTGCCCTGGATCCCTGCTGAAGGATTTCAGCAGGGATCCGCTTCCGATCTCCGCCGGGTGAGCGGCGGAGACCAGGAAAAGACATGACGTATGCATACATCATGGGTCCTTAAGACCCAGGGTGTGAAGACGTATGCATACGTCATGGGTCCTGAAGAGGTTAAGCATAGTGGAGTGTATTGTACTCCCCTCAAAAGTGCATATCATGTACGTACATCTACGTGGTGTACCATTTTGTTCCTGTTATAGACCAAAGGGCCTAGATACTGTGAAAGGCCAGCCAAAAATACACACCTGCAGATGTAGACAAATACAGTTTTAAGCATAGTGAAGTGTATTGTACTTCCCTCATAAGTGCATACCACATACATACATCTGTAAAACAAAGAGAAAAACAGGCACTCCCTTGTGAAGAACCAACGGGATCACAGGTGTGTGGGAGGGGAGGGAAAAAGTGAAGGCTCACCCTGCCAGGTTGTGTGCACTCCCACAAAACCAAGATGTGCGTTTGATATAATGATCCCGGTCTGCAGCCTTCCCAGAGATAGGAAGGCCTACCTGATGAAACCGCGCAAGCGCGGTGAAACGCGTCGCATTGGATTAAATCTGTTAGCTACACACCTGGCTCTATTGTCCTCTCCTTGGTCAGCGCCGGTATTCCCATCTCTTCCGAAGTTTGCCTTACATACGTACATCGACATGGTGTAAGTTTTTACTCCTGTTACAGTCCTAAGGGCCTAGTTACTGCGAAAGGCCAGCCAAAAGTACACACTTGCTGGTCGGTGGCAACTGATGGCTTGTGCTGAGCCAATGTGGAGATTCCCAAGCCATCATTTCTTTGTGAAAAAGGCAGTACCAGCCCTGCACTATTTTGTGGAACAGAAGGTGGGCCAGTCCTTGAGCCTGTTGGTGTGTACAAAAGTGCAAGGCAGCGCTGACGTGTGGAGCTTTAACTGCGGTCAGGGAAAATGCATGTCCTTTACAGGCCACTGGGTTCCTGCACAGCCACAACAGCAACTTGGACAGGACACACTGCTTCCGCCTCTACGCTCTCAGGCCGTTGGTCCTGTGAGAGTGTGCAACTCCACCTCCTCATCCTCCATCGTGTCCTCAGCCTCCACTGCACGGACAAGTCTCAGTGCCCCTCCAGCATACCATGTGTGCAGGGCACGGCAGTGTCACGGTGTACTTCACATGGTTTGCCTTGGCGAAAAGAGTCCCACAGGGGAGGAACTGCTAAAAGTCATTCATCAAGAAATCGAATTATGGCTCACTCCATGAAAACTGGAAATAAAAACCATGGTAACCAACAACGGGAAGAACATCTTGTCTGCGCCTTGCGACAAGGAAGCCTGAGCCATGCGCCCTGCATGGCACACATGTTCGATCTGGTTTTCAAGCGGATCCTGAAGTGTTCCCCCCATCTGCAAGACATCCTAACAATGGGAAGGAAACTTGCACTTCAGCCACTTGTACACCGCAAAGCACACCCTCCTTGAGCTGCAGTGTCAGAACAGCATCCCCCAACATATTCTGATTTGCAGTGTTTCCACACATTGAAATTCCACCCTCCATATGTTGGACCGACTATATGAACAGAGAAAAGACATCACAAATTTCTTGATTAGCCAAGTGGATAGGGGGACTCCCCTGTGTAACTTCAATGTCAACCTCCGCATCGGACCACAAGTAAGTATTGAGCATGTGCATTAGCTAAAACTTTTCTTAGGAGAAAATATATGAACCCCTATTTTTTATATCTAAGAAAAGGAAAGGTTTGCAAAAACATCATGTGCCACCTACACCACCAAGTATTGATGTGTTGCAAAGACCTCTAAAAGGTGGAAGGGAACAACATATGGTCCATATTAATCAGTGGGGGTAAAACTTCCCCTGTAAGGCCCTAATCTCACATTATTAATTCCCTTCTTGGAAAGTGTTGATCACCCTAAAAATGGCAGCCCCACACAGGAACATCTCCCTATTTCCACCTACAACCATTTTCCCATTTCCCAGGGTTTTTAAGTGGAAATAGTGAGAGTTTCCTGTGTAGGGCCGCCCTTTTTAGGGTGAGTAACACTTGCCAAGAAGGAAATTAATAGGGCGAGAGTAGGGCCTTACAGGGGAATTTTTTACTCCCTACCTGCTACAATGGACATTGTTCCTTTTCACCTTTTCGAGGAAAGTGTTACTCGTCTTAAAAAAGGTGGCCCCACACTGGAGGCTCTCCCTATTTCCACCTAAAAACCCTGGGAAATGGCAGTGTTTGTAGGTGGAAACAGGGAGAGGTTCCTGTGTGGGGCAGCCCTTTTTAGAGAGAGTTACACTTGCCAAGAAAGGAATTAATAGTGCGAGAGTAAGGCCTTACAGGGGAAGTTTTTACCCCCACCGGTTAAAATGGACCATATGTTGTTCCCTTCCACCTTTTAGAGGTCTTTGCATCACATGAGTACTTGATGGTGTAGGTGGTTTTTTGCACACCTTTCCTTTTGTTAAATAAATAAAAAATTGGGGTACATAGATTTTATCCTAAGAATTTTATTCACAGTTAAGTTTTACATAATGCATATCCTCAATACTTACTTGTGCACACTAACATATTTACAAAATAGGCTGTTTTCTTTTGCCTACCTACCTCAGCTACTATTCTCATCCTGCCGCCCGCCTGATGCCACACATTTGATGCCAAGTCCTTTTTTTCACCCACCTTTGTCACTGGGGACTGGTATTGCCACCCACTGCCCCACTCTGTCACCGGGTCACTTTCATGACTACTGATGCTACTGATGCCACCTCCAGGCTGTCTTATTCTGCCACCATATGTTCTCCTCATGCTGATGCCAGCTCCAGGCTGTCTCATACTGCCACCATATGTTCTCATGCTGATGCCACCTCCAGGTTGTCTCATTTAGCCACCATATGTTCTTTTCACGCTGATGCCAGTTCCAGGCTGTGCCATTCAGCCACTATATGGTGTACTCATGCTCCCGCCACCTCCAGGCTGTGTCATTCATCCACTATATGGTCTCCTTATGCTTCCGACACCTCCAGGCTTTGTCATTCAGCCACTATATGGTCTCTTCATGCTTCTGCCATCTATGGGCTTTGTCATTAAGCCATGATATGGTCTCCTCATGCTGCCACCACCTCAAGGCTGTGTCATTCAGCCACTAAATGGTCTCCTCATGCTGCCACCACCTCCAGGCTGTGCTATTCAGCCACTAAATGGTCTCCTCATGCTGCTGCCACCTCCAGGCTGTGTCATTCAGCAACTATATGGTCTCCTCTTGCTGCCGACCACTCCAGGCTAAGTCATTCAGCCACTATATGGTCTCGTCATGCTTCCGCCACCTCCAGGCTTTGTCATTCAGCCACTATATGGTCTCCTCATGCGGCCACCACCTCCAGACTTTGTCATTCAGCCACAATATGGTCTCCTCGTTCGGCCACCACCTCCAGGCTGGGTCATTCAGCCACTATATGGTCTTCTCATGCTTCTGCCACCTCTAGGCTGTGTCATTCATCCACTAAATGGTCTCCTCTGTCTGCTGCCATCTCTAGGCTGTTTCATTCAGCCACTATATGGTCTCCTCATGCTTGAAAATGTAAAACAACACAATTTTGCAACTGTTTTTGTTTGTACACAGTTTACTTTACGGTTAAAAAGACAAAAAAGAGTGGGGGCATATTCACATTTACTACTAAAATGTTTTAATATTTTTTGCACAATTTTTTACATGAAGTATTTTTTTGGAAACAGTGTCCAATCCTACGTCATAGCATAGCACTGGACAGTATTATCAGCAGTCTGCTTATACAGGCTACCGAGGCTGCTAATCAGACAGCATGGAGGCAGATAGGGACCCTCCAGCTGTCATCTCACCTGCTCGGAACCCTGCAATAGTCCAGCAGATATTCTGATCAGTCGTCCCCCCCCCCCCCCCCCAAACCCACTGGCACCAGTCATTTTAACTTAACCCCTTAATAACCCGGGATTTTTTCATTTTTGCACTTTAGTTTTTTCCTCCTTACCTTTTAAATATCATAAATCTTTAAATTTTGCACCTAAAAATCCATATGATGGCTTATTTTTTGCACTACCAATTCTACTTATCAATGCAATCAGTCATTTTACCCAAAAATCTACGACAAAATGGAAAAAAAATCATTGTACGACAAAATTGAAGAAAAAACGCCATTTTGTAAATTTTGGGGGCTTCCGTTTCTACACAGCACATTTTCCGGTAAAATGACACCTTCTCTTTATTCTTTAGGTCCATACGATTAAAATGATACCCTACTTATATAGGTTTGATTTTGTCATACTTTCACAAAAAATCATAACTACATGCAGGAAAATGTATACGTTAAAAACTGTCATTTTCTGACCCCTATAACTGTCTTATTTTTCCGCATATATGGGGCAGTATGAGGGCTAAATTTTTGGCCTATTTTTGAATTGATTGAACTTTTTGATCACTTTTTATAAATTTTTTCATGATATAAAAAGTGACCAAAAATACGCTATTTTGGACTTTGGAATTTTTTTGCACGTACACTATTGACCGTGCGGTTTAATTAACAATGTATGTTTATAATTCGGACATTTCTTCACACGGTGATACCACATATGTTTATGTTTATTTTTATTTACACTTTTTTTTTTAATGGGAAAAGGGGGTGATTCAAACTTTTATTAGGGGAGGGGTTAAATCATCTTTATTAATTTTTTTTCCCCACTTTTTTTTTGCAATGTTATAGCCCCCATAGGGGGCTATAACACTGCACACAATGATCTTTGCACACAATGATCTTGCTGCAGCGGTCCCGAACAGCCCACTGAGCTAGCCGGGAGTAGTTTACTTTCACATTAGATGAGGCCATCAACTTTGAAAGCCACATCTAAAGGGTTAATAGCACGAGGCACCGTGATCAGTGCAACGCGCTATTGGCCACGGGTCCCGGCAGTTGTTAGAGGTCAGGCCCGACCCACTTTGACCCTGCGTGGCTCAGCGTCATAGAAGGGGAGCAGACTCAGGGCGTACAGGTACACCCTGGGTCCTTAAGAGGTTAAAGATCCTGTGGTCAACTTCGGATCATTAGGTTTGGGTTAGGGTTAATGTCGGACATTGACAAGCTTGAAAAAGAGGACGTTGTCCTTGAAACGTTGCAGAGTTACCTACCAGACCTGCAGTGAATGGAGACGGCCGCATAAAAGATTGCTGGTGCAGCTGCACATGAACAACGAAGAAGCCTGTTATGTCTCCTCTTAACAACTTGCAGACTAAATGACACACGTTGATTGAATATTTATTTGCTTGATTGCTGTATCTTTTGATGAATCATATATAAAGAAAGAAGAATTTTTGCATTCATATACGTGCATGTGCCTATTTCTTTAAGACTGATATGCTTTGAGATTTGGCAATACATCTCTGGCATGGTAACCACAGTGGACTACATAACTTTATTTTAACCTGTGACTAATCCATTTGTTGAAAAAGGGGAATCCTGGATAAACTCCCCTCACGGTATGGATGTCTCTTACTATATCTCATTGTAATGGGTCATATACGTATGATTTTCCTCTGATACTACCCTCTCACCATCGCCTATTTGTTTCCCTCCACTTCTGGAAATATTGACCTTTCTGATTTTGTGCTCCGAACTACTATGTACTGAGAAATTTGACCAGTGTTATTGGATATATTATGGACTACTATCATTCTTGTATGTACCCTCTGCCCCCCCTTCCCTCCCCTTCCTGCCCCCTCCCTCCCTTCCCCCTTTGGATTTTGGTTTACTTTGACCTTTATAGGGCATTGGTCCTTTGCTATTGCACTAGTTATGTTACTCTACAATGCAATACTATATGATGTGCAACATTCTTAAGTTTCAATAAACTTACTCCGCTTGATACTAAAAAGGGAATCCTATTTCAATATGATAGCTGATGGGAAATACCACCTTAGGCACAGGATTGAAAGAGAATTATTTTAGCATCAATATAATGGTTATTATAGAACTATTTGGTGACTCATTGATGGAGCGCTGTGTAGTACAAAATAAAAGCCATGCTGTTGATCTAAATCATTGTGACTGCTGATGTTCCTAACAGCTGCTGCTGGATGCATTCAGGTAAAGGATACAATGTCAGCACTGTACATGAAAAAACATTGCTATCCCCGAAGCCCTAGAGTATACACTTTTGGCATATTGAATGCACAGTCAGAGAAAAATGCACTGGTATTAGAATCCATCCCAGAGGAATTGTAGTACTTTACAGGCTCTTGAACTTCAATCTTGATTAACTGTTTTACTTAAATGTATACTGGGATTTTATGTAGTTTGTAAAGGGAAATCTCCAGAGATGGGTTCACCGAGTTGAACGCTTTATATTCCATTTGTATAGAAAGTTGAAAAGTTTACATTTTAGCTTCTTTCCATGAATGAGGAATTTTCTTTAGTGGGTAATTCAAGGTAAAATGAACGCAGTTTACATGTTTATCATTTGCACTAATTAACCTAATAAACACTGTGGTTTTCTTATACTTGTAGTATAGGGTTTAAATTGTTATGTCTTGTACTTAATTATTGTTGATCATTAATATAATGCAACAGCATTGGTTTATGTCTTTTTACTGGTCAAACGAAATGGCGACTAAACTAGAATCCAAAGAGTTTTTAGTTTTTTTTTACATTTGTGACAAACAAGACAAAAATAACTGACATTGCTATACTATTTAAGAACTTCCCAGTTACAGAGCCATCTAGTGGCACTAGACATACATAACAAATTACTTAACAGAAATAAGTCTTTCAGCTCACCTCCATACTTTGAAACACACAGATCTACACCTAGCCCAGTGCGTATCACAATCAGCAAAAGGAAGACATTTCTGATCCAGTTCTTCTCGTAAAAAAAGGTGCACGCACATTAAACATGTTTATATCAGAAATTTAGTGGCACAGTAAGGTGATGTTTGTGGAGTTTTTAAAGAAATGTAATAGTCATTGTTTTACAAAGAGAGCTAGATCAGAATTTTTTTTTTTGCTGATTAGAAAAATACTGCCCAATGGCACTACTAGATGAGTCATTTATGATTTCCTAGCCAAAATACAAAATCTGCAAACTGGTCCCCTACCTACCATGTATATTTATAAGATGTGTCTTTTGAGGTTTTCTTGGGTCCATTCAGGCACAAGAATTCAGTTACGACTGCTTATATTCCCTTTTTATCCCAGGACCCATAATTATAAACATTGAAGTGTAAAGAGCAGAAGAGCAGTAAAAACGTGAGCAGAAGATTATGGGTGGTCAGAGGTTGGGTTACACAGACTGTACAAGCCCGCACGAAATCAACAACATCAGCCTCCAGGGTAGGCCACCAATAAAATCCAGAGATGAGCTGGATGGATTTTTTGATGCCAGCATGGCCTGCGAGGTGTGAGGAGTGTCCCCAATTGAGAATCCTGAGGCGCTGGCGTGGAGAGACGAAGGTCTTCCCTGGAGGAGTTTGTCTGATGGAAGCTGGAGAAGTGGAGATCAGACAGAGGAATAATGTGTTGTGGGGAAGCTTCCACTTCAGAGGCAGCCGATGAACGAGAGAGGGTGTCAGCCCTAATGTTCTTGTCAGCAGGGCAAAAATGAATTTCAAAGTTAAAACAGGCAAAGAACAACGACCACCTAGCCTGGCGAGGGTTCAGCCGTTGGGCAGACTGAAGATAAGAAAGATTCTTGTGATCAGTGTATATAATAACTGGATATTTGGATCCCTCCAGCAGGTGCCTCCATTCCTCAAGCGACAATTTTATGGCCAGTAGTTCTCGATCACCAATGGAGTAGTTTTTCTCCGCCGGAGAGAAGGTCCTAGAAAAGAAACCACAAGTAACAGCATGTCCGGAATAATTTTTTTGTAGGAGTACTGCTCCAGCTCCCACCGAGGAGGCGTCTACCTCCAGCGAGAAGGGCTTAGATGGATCAGGTCTGGAGAGTACGGGAGCAGAAGAAAAGGCAGTCTTGAGATGATTGAATGCGTCTTCCGCTTGAGGAGGCCAGGACTTAGGGTTGGCATTTTTCTTGGTTAGGGCCACGATAGGAGCCACAATAGTGGAAAAGTGCGGAATAAATTGTCTGCAATAATTGGCAAACCCCAAAAAATGTTGGATAGCATGGAGTCCGGAGGGGCGTGGCCAATCCAATACGGCTGATAGTTTATCTAGGTCAATTTGTAGTCCCTGGCCAGAGACTAAGTATCCTAGGAAGGAAAGAGATTGACATTCAAAGAGACATTTTTCCATTTTGGCACATAATTGATTGTCCCGAAGTCTCTGAGGAACCATGCGGACATGCTGGCAATGTTCTTCTAGGTTAGCAGAAAAAATCAAAATATCGTCTAGGTAAACCACAACACAGGTATATAGAATATCATGAAAAATTTCATTTACAAAGTCTTGGAAGACGGCAGGGGCGTTGCAAAGCCCAAAGGGCATAACCAGATATTCAAAGTGTCCATCTCTGGTGTTAAATGCGGTCTTCCACTCGTCCCCCTCCCTGATGCGGATGAGATTATATGCACCTCTTAAGTCCAGCTTGGTAAAGATGTGGGCGCCTCGTAGGCGATCAAAGAGTTCCGAGATAAGAGGTAGGGGATAGCGTTTTTTACAGTGATTTTATTAAGTCCGCGGTAATCAATGCAAGGGCGTAAGGAGCCGTCTTTTTTTGGAAACGAAAAAAAATCCAGCTCCGGCAGGGGAGGAAGACTTGCGGATAAACCCCTTTTTTAAATTCTGTTGGATGTACTCCGACATGGCTTGTGTTTCCGGAGAAGACAGAGGATAGATTCTGCCCCGGGGTGGAGTAGTACCAGGGAGGAGGTCAATAGGACAGTCATAAGGCCTGTGAGGAGGCAAAGTCTCTGCTTGTTTTTTGCAAAAAACATCAGCATAATCCAGATAGGCCTTGGGGAGACCAGATATCGGAGGAACCACAGGGTCTTGACTGACAGTACAGGGAGCAGGCTTAAGTCCTTGTGGCAAGAAGTACCCCAGTTATTGATTTCCCCGGTGGTCCAATCGAGGGTTGGGGAATGGCGTTGAAGCCACGGTAGTCCAAGAAGAATTTCCGAAGTGCAGTTAGAGAGGACCAGAAATTCAATTTTTTCATGATGGGGTCCGATGCACATTAAGAGGGGCTCCGTGCGGTAATGCACAGTACAGTCCAATCTTTCATTATTAACAGAGGCGATGTAGAGGGGTCTGGCGAGACTGGTCACCGGGATGTTGACAAACCTGTTGATGAAAGAGGCCAAAATAAAATTTCCTGCAGATCCGGAATCCAAGAAGGCCATAGCTGAGAAGGAGAAGGTAGAAGAAGAAATCCGCACCGGCATAGTAAGACGTGGAGAAGCAGAGTTCACATCAAGAGCTGTCTCACCTTTGTGCGGAGTCAGCGTGCGTCTTTCCTGACGTGCTGGTCGGATAGGACAATCCTTCAAGAAATGTTCGGTACTGGCACAGTACAGGCAAAGGTTCTCCATGCGGCGTCGTGTCCTCTCTTGAGATGTCAAGGGAGACCGGTCAACTTGTATAGCCTCCACGGCGGAAGGCACAGGAACGGATTGCAGTGGACCAGAGGAGAGAGGAGCCAGGGAGAGAAACCGCCTCATGCGAACAAAGTCCATATCCTGGCGGAGCTCCTGACGCCTTTTGGAAAAACGCATGTCAATGCGGGTGGCAAGATGAATAAGTTCATGCAGGTTAGCAGGGATTTCTCGTGCGGCCAGCACATCTTTGATGTTACTGGATAGGCCTTTTTTAAAGGTCGCGCAGAGGGCCTCGTTATTCCAGGACAATTCGGAGGCGAGAGTACGGAATTGGATGGCGTACTCGCCAACAGAAGAATTACCCTGGACCAGGTTCAGCAGGGCAGTCTCGGCAGAAGAGGCTCGGGCAGTTTCCTCGAAGACACTTTGAATCTCCGTGAAGAAAGAGTGTACAGAGGCAGTGACAGGATCATTGCGGTCCCAGATCGGTGTGGCCCATGACAGGGCTTTCCCAGACAGAAGGCTGACTACGAAAGCCACCTTTGACCTTTCAGTTGGAAACTGGTCCGACATCATCTCCAAATGCAGGGAACATTGTGAAAGAAAACCACGGCAAAATTTAGAGTCCCCATCAAATTTGTCCGGCAAAGATAAACGGAGGCTGGATGCGGCCACTCGCTGCGGAGGAGGTGCAGGAGCTGGCGAAGGAGATGATTGTTGAAGCTGTGGTAGTAGCTGCTGTAGCATCACGGTCAGTTGAGACAGCTGGTGGCCTTGTTGCGCTATCTGTTGCGACTGCTGGGCGACCACCGTGGTGAGGTCAGCGACAACTGGCAGCAGGACCTCAGCGGGATCCATGGCCGGATCTACTGTCACGATTCGGCTGGCTGGAGGTGGATCCTCTGTGCCAGAGAGGGATTGGCGTGGACCGTGTCGGTGGACCGGTTCTAAGTTGCTACTGGTATTCACCAGAGCCCGCCGCAAAGAGGGATGGTCTTGCAGCGGCGATAGCAAACAGGTCGTATCCACCGGCAACGGCTCAACCTCTCTGACTGCTTAGATAAGCGCGGTACAAGGGAGTAGACAAGAGCAAGGTCGGACGTAGCAGAAGGTCAGGGCAGGCAGCAAGGATCGTAGTCAGGGGCAACGGCAGGAGGTCTGGAACACAAGCTAGGAACACACAAGGAAACGCTTTCACTGGCACAATGGCAACAAAATCCAGCAAGGGAGTGCAGGGGAAGTGAGGTATAAGTAGGGAAGTGCACAGGTGAAGGTACTGATTGAAATATCATGTGCCAATCAGTGGCGCACCGGCCCTTTAAATCGCAAAGACCCGGCGCGCGTGCGCCCTAGGGAGCGGTGCCACGGGCGCCGCGACAGCACAGACGGGGAACGGGTCTGGTAAGCGAGTCGGGATGCGCATCGCGAGCGGGCGCGTCCCGCATCGCGAATCGCATCCCGGCTGGGAACATTATCGCAGCGCACCCGGTCGGCAGGTCTGACCGGGGCGCTGCGAATAGGAGAACGCTGTGAGCGCTCCGGGGAGGAGCGGAGACCGGGAGCGCTCGGCGTAACATGCACCTAGATGCTGGGACCAACCGCGGATGACCCAAGCATCGTTCCGATGCTCGCGGTTATGTATAGGACGTAAATGTATGTCCTGGTGCGTTAAATAACACCTCACCAGGACGTACATTTACGTCATGCATCATTAAGGGGTTAAATGTGACCGTTTTTTTTAAAGTATTTTAATTGGGAAAAAAGAATAATGATTTGCTGTCACTTTTATGCACTTTCTAGGCCAAAAATTCACAGCTCTTAAAAAGCCATTGCTTCTTCATGTTCCAGTCACAAAGTTGGAAAAAGCCATTGCTTCTTCTGATACCTCTGTGTGTATAAAAAAAAACGTCAGGCATCTACCTCTAAAATGGGATACTTTTGGACAGTAATTTTAACCCCTTCATGACCCAGTGTTATCACTATTGATCACAGCATTTAACCATTTAAATGACGGACATCGGAGCCAGCTCTGATGTCCGTCATTACCAACAGATGTCACCTGCTGATCGCAGCCAGGATCTGCAGGTTATGATGTGGGACCGCACCATATTCCCCTCACCCAACCCATGACGTACAAATGTATCATAGGTTGGGTAGGGGTTAAAAAGCATAAACACATATTAGATACCACAGAGTAACATCCATTTACCCCAATCATACATGTTGCCGAAACTTAAAATTAACTTTTCCTTAACTTTACCTTATGTCCACATATACATTTCTAGGTGACCTAACAGTGTTATACAGGACTTGTAAAGGTCTTGGGGCTATTGGTGAAGCACAGGTATGGATAGAACTACACTGCTCAAAAAAATAAAAGGAACACTTAAACAACACAAAGAACTCCATGTCCACTCAGGAAGCAACACTGATTGACAATCATTTTCACATGCTGTTGTGCAAATGGAACAGACAACAAGTGAAAATTATAGGCAATTATAGGCAATTAGCAAGACGCCTGCAATAAAGGAGTTGTCCTGCAGGTGGTGACCACAGACCACTTGTCACTTTTGAATGCTGGCTGTGCTTTCACTCTAGTGGTAGCATGAGACGGAGTCTACAACCCACACAGTTAGTGCAGCTCATCCAGGAGGGCACATCAATGCGAGCTGTGGCATGAAGGTTTGCTGTGTCTGTCAGCATAGTGTCCAGAGCATGGAAGCACGATTAGTAGACAGGCCAGTTCATCAGGAGACGTGAAGAAGGCCGTAGGAGGGCAACAACCCAGCAGCTGGACCGCTACCTCAACCTTTGTGCAAGGAGGAGCACTGCCAGAGCTGTGCAAAATGACTTTCAGCAGGCCACAAATGTCCATGTGTCCACTCAAACAGTCAGAAACAGACTCCATGAGGGTGGTGTGAGGGCCCGACATCCACAGG
Source organism: Hyla sarda (assembly GCF_029499605.1). NCBI lineage: Eukaryota > Metazoa > Chordata > Amphibia > Anura > Hylidae > Hyla > Hyla sarda. The sequence continues at coordinate 88,171,864 of NC_079198.1, forward strand.
TAGGGGTTGCGCTTACAGCCCAACACCGTGCAGGACATTTGGCATATGCCAGAGAACACCAAGATTGGCAAATTCGCCACTAATGTCCTCTGCTCTTCCCAGATGAAAGCAGGTTCACCCTGACCACATGTGACAGAGGTGACAGAGTCTGGAGACGCCGTGGAGAACGTTGTGCTGCCTGCAACATCCTCCAACATGGCCGGTTTGGCGGTGGGTCAGTAATAGTGTGGGGTAACATTTCTTTGGGGGGCCTCACAGCTCTCCATGTGCTTGCCAGAGGTAGCCTGACTGCCATTAGGTACCAAGACGAGATACTCAGACCCCTTGTGAGACCATGTGCTGGTGTGTTTGGCCCTGGGCTCCTCCTAATGCAAGACAATGCAAGGTATGCAAAATTATATCTTTCACATAAAAGAAGGGAGGGATCAGTGTCCAGTCTGGAAGTGCTTATATTTACATAAACATTTGCATACATTTGCATAAATTAACTTAAAAAAAATAATAGTCGTTTACGAATATATAACACTATACTCTAAATATTCTCAAAATCACGAAGTGCCGATATTCCCGGTAAAAAATATCATTTTCGAATATTCACGCTCAACACTATTGTTTGGTGGCTACATACACAGAATACTATAGATACTGAAGATCCTGTATAAGGGTTGGAGGAAGTCTTTCCCTTTTAAGTGCTGAATATACCAATTATCTGAGATCCACTGTGATTTTTAAAGTTTAATATAACTGAGACAAGCCTTTTTTGGCCACGGTTTTCAATTATCATCCCAGGAACACTAGATAGAACTTAAAGTGTTTGCCTGTGGGACCCTTCAATTAAAATTGCGCTGGAGCACCATTTTTTAATGCCCATCCTTTCCTTGTTAACAGTCCTCTAAATAAACCTAATAAGGCTTAAACAATACGATAGTCATTTATGTAGAATTTTAATGATACTTCCTAATAGGTTATAGTTATCATTAACAATAACTGTAGAACACACTCAGCCCAAGTCTTCTGTTCACTTAGTTTTCCCATTTTAAAATGATTTAGGGAAAAAAAAGAAATATATATGTTATTACAATTCAGGAATTATGTTGACAACCTTTTCCTATTAGGGTATTTTTTAAAAAATTTTTTTTTTTTATATATTTTAGGCTTAGACTTCTGCTTTTAGTACCACAACCTGATCTTCATTTACATTATGTCATTTAGGGTATAAATGTACAACTTGATCTGTTCCAAAGTATAAGCTCTCCTCATAACCGCTAACCAGCAGATCTTCATTAGCTCAGTCGCAAATGCCTATCTATAGTAACTGTCATTTAAACAAATACGATCCAATATGAACAGTGCCCGGCACTGCTGCTCCATATAGCACAATACTCCGCTAGGCTAACACGGCTGTGAGACCGTCCCAGTGCTATCATAAATAAGTCCAATATATATCCCATATAGAGGTATCAGAGTTAACGACATACCTCCAGACCTGGTGAGTGCATCATTTCTATGTACCTCTATATGGGATATGTCATTTAAACAAACTTTGCATAGATCAATTTTACAAAACAATAGAAAAAAATCTGTAATGCATCCTATTTTACAAATATTCTTCTTTCTCCTGTTATCGAGCTTCTTCCCTTCCCACCGCTAAAGTCTTCCACTCTTAAAAATCAGCTCAGCCTTGTCCTGTGTCTTCAAGACAAGTCTACAGAGGGGTAGGAGGGAAATTAGAGGAAAGGTGCCTGTGAACATACACAGGCTGCAAAAAGACAGAGAGAAACAACTTTATATGAGATCTCCTCCCAGGGCTTTATATGCAGCTGGGATTGCTCATGTTGTTACTGCTGCTTTTTAGACTGCATGCAGAGACATAAAAAGGCAGGCTTTCCTTCTCTGTGTCTACAGAATATGGGAGACATCATAGACATTAGGCTCCACCCACTAGCTCTGGGAGAACTGAAAGTTACAGATGAAGCCTGCAGAGCACAAATCTGCCTAAACATGTTATATAGAATTTATATAAAGGCCAGACATAATGCTACTCCCCATGTACACACACAATTGCTTATTCTGAAAAGTCACCAAAAATAACAGACATGCTTTAGGTGAAGATTAACTATTACTTATTATCTAAATGTATGGCTATCATGAATGTGAGCTATATTTAAAGAAATTATGATATGTATATTAGTGTTAAGTTGACCTTCATTAGCTTTCAGCTGAATATGATTTGGCCATCAACTATTTCTCTTGACTCCCCCCTTCCTTCCATACACATCCAAGCATATATTTATTTTAGCGGGGAGAAAGGAGAAAGCTGCTGCTGGACACCTCAGGTGGGGACTTATTTGCATATAAAACAATATAATCAGTCGTTACAATTAAGCATATCCTACACTTGACCCGCCACTCAATCATTTTGTCTGGAGGCCCTCAGACACATAAGACAGTCAACATCAACTGATACAGTCTTTTTTTATATGGAAAGCTTTTGAACACCAAACATAACCAGGGTATTGTAAAACATAAATTAGTACAACATCCAATCCTTAAGATCTGATCTGTAGTCCCCATACAGGGAAAGCTTCACAGCCCTCTCTATACTCTCCCTACACTCATCTATATGATCATAGGAGGGATTAAACAGGAAGCTGAACTACAATGTGTGTGTGTTTGGGGGTGGGGGGGGAGGGTGAAGTTGCGAGCAGTGTATGTGGAGAGGGGAATAGCTTGTATGGAGCTGGAAACAGCCTGAGAGGGGGAGGGTCAGGGGGGGCATATAAAGAGTAATTTTTGAGAGAGAAGGGCATAAGGAGCAGTCTGTGGACATGGAACTTTCTTGGAGCAATCTCTGGTAGAGAAATAAGGAACATGGGGAGAGGATGGTGACATGCGGAGCAGCCTGTGAGAAAAAAAAATGTTTTTAATAATATGGGACATGGGGAAATAATGGGGATCATGTGAGAGAAGAGAACATTATAGCAGACTGTGTAACACAAATTGTAACACTGTTACTATGATGGAGCACTTTTACTCTATTGTGCACTATTACTTCCTAAAGTACAACAATTGTCTGTGGAGCAATGTTTGATACTATCTGTTGGGCACTGTAACTTTTAGGGGCCCTATCTTTCTGGCAATATTGTTTTCAGGGGTGCTATATTTATTTATTTACTACATTATTAAATCTGATGCTTATTATTGGAGAACACTTTGCCACATAACAGGTACAGTAAATGAGGCACACAGGGCAGCAACAGGCAAAGAAATGGAATAGCTACAGGATGGGGAGTTTGTATAGCTTGGGAAAAGGTATAGAATCTTCTAGAAAAGGGAATTATATTCTTATGCAGAAAATGCACTGCGAGCCAGAACAAAAGGAATGGAGGAAGATAACAGGACAACGGGACTACGGATCGGAAACGGGAATGTTCGTATATCATTAGTGTCACCCGCACTACCAACAAGTTAGTGCAGTGACACTGATGCCTGTTTATTTAATTGATAATATTGGTCTTTATATAGTGGATTTTATCCAGTAACATGGTAATGCTCAGTCACTATTTGTATATATATATATATATATATATATATATATATATATATATATTTTTTTTTTTTTTTTTTTTTTGTATCCAAGGGACATAAGTAATTTGTCTCATGATCTTTTTAGAATCTAGCAATGGCCTCTCGCTACAAATCAGTTCTGAATTGAGCACATGTAACTGGGTTGTTACAATATTTTTTCATCTGGGAGCCCATTTTTAATTTTGTGCAGGGTCACACTTTATCAAATATTTGTCTATTTTGACCTGTCTGGTACAGAAGTGAAAATAAGCCATATATCTAAAATCAGTTCTGGATTTCTGAAATTCAAATTATCATTTGAAAGCTGAAATTAAACTTTTGCAAATTGAAAACATATAACTGTTTAAATGTTGTAATGCCTATTACCATGTCTATTATCATTAAAGGGGTACTCCGGTGAAAACCTTTTTTCTTTTAAATCAACTGGTGGCAGAAAGTTAAACATATTTGCAAATTACTTCTATAAAAAAAATCTTAATCCTTCCCGTACTTATTAGCTTCTGAATACTACAGAGGAAATTATTTTCTTTTTGGAATGCTCTCTGATGACATCACAAGCACAGTTCTCTCTGCTAACATTATTATAATAATAATGCTTTATTTAATGTTGTCCTTAGTGGGATTTGAACCCAAGTCCCCAGCACTGCAAGGCAGCAGTGCTAACCACTAAGCCGCCATGCTGCCCTTAGCATACATCTGCTATGCACTGGTTGATAAAATGGACAGAGATGTCAGCAGAGAGCTCTGTGCTTGTGATGTCATCAGTGTTCCAAAAAGAAAGGAATTTCCTCTGTAGCATCCAGCAGCTAATAAGTACTGGAAGGATTAAGATTTTTTAATAGAAGTAATTTACAAATATGTTTAACTTTCTGCCACCAGTTGATTTAAAAGAAAAAAGTTTTTCACCGGAGTACCCCTTTAAAGTAAACAGCTCCGCTTTTCTGAATTAGAATGAGGCTTTTTTTTTGGCAAAGACCCCAAAAACGCCCAAACTGCCCTGTGGTGTTTTCCTGCGGAGTAAATTTAGATGCCAGGTGTTAGCAGGGAGTCAATAGGGAAACACAAAATGCCAAACCCACTTTGTATTTTTTTGTGTTTGGCATTTTTTCCCTGAACTCTGTGTTTTGCTGCGATTTGGCAGTTTTGCCAAATTGCAGCATGCTGAGACTATGGAGATTCTTTAAGCAAAAACACCATAGTTTTAACATCCTTGGAGGGAAGTAGTGATGCAAAGAGCTTCACTACTTTCCTCCCCAGCCCTACAGTATACAGCAAAGCATAACACAGCACTGTGAAAAATACTATCCCTGCAGAGATCAGGACTGAGCTATACAGCCGCAAGCACAGCTGAAACTGAGTAGTATATATGCCTCTGATATCTCCTATGCAGCAAAAATATGTAGTAAAACAATGATGTGTATACATCGCTGCATTACTGTAATTCCTAGCTTGGCTGTGTGCCATGTGCAGCCTAGCAAGGAAAGAGTAAAGTAATGCTGCTAAGCTATACAACGCTGTATATTCGTGAAGAAGAAATTGGATTGTCCAGCGCAGGGTATAAAGCAATGCAGTTTTTATTCAGCGGTAACAATGAGTGATGACAAGGTGACGCGTTTCAGCCACACTCAGTGGCCTTAGTCATACAAAACCATGTATCAAAAGAGGCATGGACTCAAGGGACAGGGACATAATACTCCCCCTTTATAAAGCATTGGTACGGCCTCACCTGGAATATGCTGTTCAGTTTTGGTCGCCTGTCCATAAAAGGGACACTGCGGAGTTGGAAAGGGTGCAGAGACGCGCGACTAAACTAATATGGGGCATGGAACATCTTAGCTATGAGAAGAGATTAAAGGAGTTACAATTGTTTAGTCTTGAGAAGAGACGTTTAAGGGGGGATATGATAAACGTATATAAGTATATTAATGGCCCATACAAAAAATATGGAGAAAAACTGTTCCAGGTTAAACCCCCCCAAAGGACGAGGGGGCACTCCCTCCGTCTGGAGAAGAAAAAGTTTAGTCTCAAGGGGCGACACGCCTTCTTTACCATGAGGACTGTGAATTTATGGAACGGTCTACCTCAGGAACTGGTCACAGCAGGAACAATTAACAGCTTTAAAACAGGATTAGATAAATTCATGGAACAAAATAACATTAATGCTTATGAAGAAATATAAAATCCCATCCCTTCCCCAATATCGCGCCACACCCCTACCCCTTAATTCCCTGGTTGAACTTGATGGACATATGTCTTTTTTCGACCGTACTAACTATGTAACTATGTAACTATGTAAAACAATAGTGCAAGTGAAATGCTTTTGTGGTAGCCCTTGGGGGGTGTATGGTAGTGGTATATAAGTGGTTAATGTTAACCCCATAAGAGTTTGTGATGCCAGGCTGAGGGTTGGTATGCTGTATCAGTGTTCCGGCCTATCGCCGCCCTTCCCAGTAACGATAGGTGCATAAAATAACTGAAGGTCCACAAGGAGATTTGAACTTGAACTTGAATAACATTTACTGAAGTGCTTGCAATATTCACGTCACAGTCTCATACAAACAGTCCTTTGGTTACTTAGCGACTGGCAGTATTTGCGGACCTTGAGCTAGACAATAAGTCTCTTAATTTAGGAAGAGATTTGCAGATCCGTCCGGATTTAGGGGAGGTATTAGGTCCGGAGATGCTGCAGAGTGTTTGGGAGGTGATACACTCTATAATTATAATTGTTCAGCCGTTGCCGCAAGGCTCGGGCCTATCTCACTGTGATACTGCTGTACAGGTCTTCTCTCATCAAGAGCACAGGAGCAAGAGAGAGATAAGATGGCCGTCGCTCCCTTATATGGGCAGGGGGCGTGGCAAATCTGATTGGTCCGAACGTCTGCCATTCACCATTACATGGTGAGATGGGATTGCTTACGACACAGGATCTATATACATTATCAAACTAAAATGAGGCTAGAGATACCAAAGTGAGGCCTGGAACGCATCCAGAGTGAGGCTTGGAACGCATCACATGACCCGAAGGCCCTGCGACGCCATGGAAACAAGTAATTAACCATTTATTTACATTTATACTATACTATTTATATTATCTATGCATAAATTACTAATTATATATTAAGGTAGAGGCGACTAGGGGTAGACTAGATAATAGGGAACCCTAAGTCCTAGGGACTCAGGCTATGGGGACCCATAAATAAACAAGTACCGTATGAAATGCGGTACTGGGACACCACACTTTTATGGAGGGGAAGATTGGGATCCACCCTCATGGGAACCTTCCCAGAGCTTAACCCTTTATTCGCCTCCACCTAGCATACATAGTAAAAACTCATGTTAAATGTGAACAGTAGTCAAAATATTAAAACACTTTATTCACAAGTGATAATGTAGAAAAAGACATTAGTTCTTACTAAAAATACAAAGGTAAATTACATAATGTCAGATTACATATGTATATGTGTGATCTCGTTACAGTAAAGTGAAATGGCCAACCTATATTTAAATTAATATCATATTATTAGTGTTGCTCGCGAATATTCGCAATTCGAATTTTATTCGCGAATATCGCATATTCGCGAATATTCGTGAATATAGCGCTATATATTCGTAATTACGAATATTCGTTTTTTTTATTTTTTTAAATTTTAATTTTTTTCACAGTACACATCACAGTGATCATCCCTCTCTGCTTCCAGCCTATGTGGTGTAAGAAGGCTCTAATACTACTGTGTAAGACCGGTGTGCGAATTTCCGCATATGCTAATTTTCGCATATGCAAATTTCCGCTTATGCTAATTTTTTGTGTATGCGAATTTTCGCATATGTTAATTTTCTCATATGCGAATATTCACATATGCGAAAATAAAACGGGAATGTTACGAATATGCGAATATTCACGAATATGCGAATATTCGTCCATATATTCGCGAATTCGAATATGGCCTATGCCGCTCAACACTACATATTATACATATCAAAATAGGTTTTAACAACCAATGCGGTTGCATACCCGTTCATGGAACATCAACGGCCGCATCCAATAATCATCCGATAGGATCGCACATAAACATATGGGTACATACGGAACAATATAACTGTCTCAAATATCCCACATATAATATGCATGTTATTCAATATTTATTTATATGTATATATCATCTAATATGTGTAGAGAAAAATGAAACAGAGATGGACTTCCTCCCCCCATCTAACAACCTATGCGAAAACAAAACATTAGAAATGAAAAATTACAACCTATAGGGAAACAATAGATTAATAATGGAGAATGACATCTTGTCTTAAATTTAAACCAAGGGGACATCTAGTTTGAAGTTTGATGATCCAGAAGACTTCTCTGTCCAGTAATTTTTGTTTAATATTACCTCCTCTAATATTTTGGGTGATCCTCTCAATCCCCTGAAGGCTGAGACCAGAAAAATCACCCTCATGGTTTTCGGCAAAATGCTTACTAACCATGGAAAGGTGTCAAGACTGGAAATGTGGAATGTCCAACAGGTGTTTTCTGGTCCCAGCCTTCGGGGGGTTGGAGGTACATCCCACATACTGTAGTTGACAGATATTACATGTCATCAAATACACTACGTGGCTCATATTGCAATTGGTATATTCTGATATACCAAATGTTTCTTTTGTAACTGTGGACATGAAAGTTTTAGAATTCTTCATGATTTTACAACAGATACATTTAAAATGCCCGCATTTAAAGTTACCCTTGGTATTAAGCCAAGTGGGTTTCTTTTCCACTCCGGAACTAAATAAACTGGGGGAGACATATTGGCCGATGGTTTTAGCCCTTCGTAACACAAATTTATACCCATTTTCAAAGATTTTTATATATTGATTGTCGTTGGCTACCATGGGTAAATATTTTTCAACTATTTTACATATTTGTTTGAAATCATGACTGTAATTTGTGGAAAAGACAAGGGGTTTATCCTCCCTGTCTCTCTTGGTAACCTGAGATGATGATTTTGTACCATATATCAAATCAGACCTATTTTTTCTCCTGGCAATATCCTTGGCTCGGTCCAATGACCATGTCCGATATCCCCTCTGTTTTAATCTTACTGATATGTCCTCCGCTTCATTTTCAAATAACTCCAATGTGGAGCTATTCCTCCTAGCTCTAATCATTTCTCCCACCGGGAAGTTTTTAACAACGTGCCGTGGATGGCACGATCCTGCTTGCAGTATCAAATTTGTGGCCAGTTCCTTACGGTAAGTAAAAGTGGTGACCATGGAATTCAATGGATCACCCCTCAATTTCAGATCCAAAAAACTAACCTCAGACTCATCACATTGAAGTGTGAATCTGAGGTTACAAGGATTCTGATTGAGGTACAGGCCAAACTGCTGTATGGTCGGCATAGACGACCCCCCGATAAACAGGAGGTAGTTTATGTACCGACCATACCACAGGATGTGCTCCCCAAAAGGATTGTCACGTGAGAAAAGAAAATTCTTTTCCCACCAGCACATGTAAATGTTTGCCAATGAATGCGAGAATTTAGCACCCATAGATGCTCCGGTGATCTGCAGAAAATAATCACCATCAAACATAAAAAAAATTGTGTGTGAGTAAATATTCTATCACCAAAATAATAAAATTCTGCAGATCAGAGTATGGGGCATAAATGGACAAAAACCACTTTAGGGCAATCAATGCCTCCTTATGTGGAATCACAGAATATAAAGCTGTGACGTCAGCTGTTATCCATCTTATCCCGGGCTCCCACCAGATGTTGTCCATGGCAACCAGGACATCCCTGGTATCTTGGAGGAAACCCGGGATGAGAGGGACCAACGGCCGAAGTCTGGAATCAACCCACTCACAGAGTCTCTCATTGAGTGAGCCAATTCCAGCCACAATGGGACGCATCTGAGGAGGGAATATATTTTTGTGGACTTTAGGGAGCGAGTGAAATATTGCCATAACTGGATTTGCTATTTTAATATAGTCTGCCTCTTTGGACTTTAAATGGCCTTCACTCACTCCCAAGTCCACCAAGCTGTATAATTTCTTTTTGAATTGTGGCGTTGGATTCACTTTTAACATTCTATAAGTTTTTATATCAGATAAAATATCCATATTTAATAGTGTTGCATGCGAATTTTATTCGCGAATATCGCATATTCGCGAATTCGCGAACATTCGCGAATATAGCACTATATATTCGTAATTACAAATATTTTTTTTTCACAGTACACATCACATAGCATATGCTAATTTTCGAATATGCAAATTTTCACTTATGCTAATTTTTGTATATGCTAATTTTTGCATACGCTAATTTTCGCATAAGCACATTTTTGCATACGCGAAAATGAAACGCAAATATTACAAATATGCGAATTTAGCGAATATATGATAAATATTCGTCCATATATTTGCGAAATATCGCAAATTCAAATATGGCCTATGCCGCTCAACACTAATATTTAATTGTCTATATAATTTTGAATCCAATACCACAACTCCCCCGCCCTTGTCCGCTCCACGAATCACTATATCTCTAATTTCACAAAGTTCTTTCAAAGCCATTTTCTCACATTTTGTTAAATTGTATTTCGCTGGTGTAACATTTTGTGATAATTTATATAGATCTCTTTCAACTAAATTTTGGAACTGTTCCAGTATAGGTGTGCGTGACATTATAGGATAATATTCAGGGTTAGGGGTTAGGAAGGAGGGTTCTACCTGTTTTTTAGAAGTTGCTAATTGCTGTAACTCCGAGAGAGTGGAGAGATCCCGAAAAGAGAATGCCTCCACCCTATCGGATGTCCCATAGTCAGGGGTGTGCTGGGATGCTGTGGAAGAAACATCATAACCAACAGTCATGGCAGGTGTAAAATCTGTATTCAAATCAAGAAAATCATCAGAAAAAACATAATCACCCATGCCCAGACCCACACTACCTCCCTCCTCCCTCCCCCCCTCCCCAAGTCCTGTGCAGGTTCTTGAGTAGATCTTTGCTCCTGAATTTTAGCAAAGTGTTTAGGCACCCTATTAGAGCGAACAAAACGATTAACATCCAACATTGTCTTGTAAAAGTGAAAAGAACATGATGGAGAAAAGGACAATCCTTTAGAGAGTACCTTTAGTTGCGGTTTAGACAGGATCCACGCAGAGAGGTTAAAGACCGGGATGCAGGTTAGGTCTGTTTGGCTTGTTGTTCCGGGTTCTCTTTACGGCCGCGATGTTTACGGCCCCGGCGTCGTTTTTTGCAGACTTTGCTTTACGGATCTGTGGAAGAGGAGAGGAAGCTGCTTCTGGAGTTTGTGGAACGGACATCTCTCCCGGCTCCATTCCTGACAGGGAATCCATGTCCGTCTCACTGAAGCTGACCCTTGCTGGTTTGTTGTTTTTATTATAGTTTTTGTTCCTGTGATTTTTTAGAATTGACTTGAGAGTTGATTTTGCTGGTCTATTCTGCGGCCAGTCATAAACATGATTTGACTTATAATCTTGTAAGTCATGAAGGAACTTGTTCTCCTTAGTTTGAGAAATCAAAGTCTCCATTTTAACAATGTACCCACAAATTTTTTGGTTAAGATCCACAAAGGTGGGGTGATGTTCATACTTGGAGATGGAGGTCTGTAGTTCCGATATTTTTGATGTTATCTCAGTTAAGGCAGTCTCCTCATGTTTGATGATCAGCTTAACAAACTTGAGAGATGAGTCAGTTAACAATTCTTCCCATTCTGCCTTAAACTGTTCAGAAAAAATCTTGGTTGGGAACTTTTTTAGTCTAAGTCCCCTCGGAACCATTTCTCGCTCCACATATTTCTTTAAAGTGGAGGAGTCCCACCACAATTTTGTCTCTGAAACCAATGCTCTTTCCAGATCTGACATAAGAATTTTCAAATCAACTGCTTCATCAACGTTCACGTTACCTTTGCTGAAAATTTCTGTAATCCGGCTTGATGGGGCTAGGCGTTCCTCCACAGGTTTGAGGCAAATATCTGCCGAAATTGCAGGCTCCTTCTCTGCCTCTTTGGTTTGTGGACACGCCATTCCCAGGAGAACGTTGCCAGGTCCAAATGATCCAATAGATGCAACAGGTGCGGCGCAGCTCACTCGGTCTCCCCTCCCGCTCAACGGACAGGACCGGACCTCAGTCCATATAATTGTGAAGAAGAAATTGGGATTGTCCAGCGCAGGGTATCAAGCAATGCGGTTTTTATTCAGCGGTAACAATGAGTGATGACAAGGTGACGCGCTTCAGCAGCACTCAGCGGCCTTAGTCATACAAAGCAATAGTGCAAGTGAATTACTTTTATGGAGGGGAAGATTGGGATCCACCCTCATGGGAACCTTCCCAGAGCTGTATATTATACGGCCACCAGAGGTAGGTAGTGATACATACCGTTACTTCTTACCTACTACTTCAGAGGACAAAAGGCAAGCAGCACCAGCAACTTATATCTGAAGCCACCTATGGACCAAGCACAGCTGTGGGGGTCTGAGTTCAACAATCCGCGGCGGTGATAGGACGGAAGGTAAGTTTCAGTAAATAGTATGATCAAAGAAAGAACAAATCCTGCACTCACCGCACAGTACGGGTATCGCGGCCTCGGATTCCGGACCTCCTCGGATGGCGTGGGAGTAGCAGCCGCCGCTGACAGTGCTCAGAAATGGGCAACAGCCGGCGGTTTCACGTTACAATCAACGCTTCTTCCGGCCCAATGAAAACGTCATCGCGCTGGTTTTTTATCAGGTGATTACTGAATCATGTGACCAGGTGACGTGAAAGGTGCAGAATGAAATAAGGAAGGAAAATAACGTAAGTATAACTAATACCTTAAACCAAAACATAATAATCACTTTTACCTATTAATTGTAGCACTTTTTATAAAAAGGGGGACATGTCTAGTCTGTCATTTAATCCAAGCGGACCTTGAGCTTCTAAGCGCAAGATCCACTTGGCCTCAGCTTGCAGCAGAGCCTGCCTCCTATTCATGTTGTTACGACACGATATAACCAGCTCTATTCCTCCAAATCGGATATCGGCACAGTTTCCATTATGTTCGGATCGCATGTGTTCTACAAATCGAGGGGAACCACCTCCTTTTTTTACCGAATACACATGCTCTCGGATCCTTATCCGTAATTGTCTTTCTGTTTTTCCAACATAAAAATTACCACATGTACAGAGCAAAAAATAAACTACAAAACTACTGCGACAGGTAATCAACTCATTCGTCCTAATTGTATGGCCCCCCAGTAGTACTATATTTGAATTAATATTCATGCTGCATTGGGTACATGATCCACATTTCCTATTTCCTTTTGGAAAGGGGGTAGTTAACCAGGTTTCTTGACCTTTCTTCTTCTTAATTTGTTTTGATTTGTTTTTCAGGAATTCTTGAAGTGTACCATTCTTTCTAAAAGTAACAATAGGTCTGTTTAATGCTGTATCTTGTATATCAGGGTCTGCAAGCAGAAGATGCCAATTACTAGATATAGCTGTTCTAATCATGGAATTCAAAGGGCTATTCTTGAAAGCAAATATAAATCTTTTATTAGCTGGGTTGATCTTCTTAGAACAATTTTTACTTTTAATAAGATCAGTCCTATTTTTAGATTCGGCTCTTCTATATGCTTGATTAACAATATTGGCAGGGTAGCCCCTCGCTCTTAACCTTTCTGATAATTCAGCAGCTTGTTTTTGAAAACAATCATCTTCAGAATTATTTCTCCTTAATCTCAGGAATTGACTGTATGGAATCCCGTCTTTGACTTTTTTCGGGTGTGAACTTTCATAATGCAGGATGGCATTTTTTGCCACAGGTTTTCTGTAGCCCTCAGAGATCAATTGGCCATTTTTTCCAATAATCGCAGATCAAGAAACTCGAGAGTATCTCCTCCATACACACTTGTAAAATGCATATTCATTTTGTTCTCCACATTGAGGAAAGACACAAAATCCTCAAACTCGGATTGGGTCCCCTCCCAGACCACTAGCACATCATCCATATATCTCATATACGCCTTCAGATGTCCGATAAATGGGTTTGTGGTACTGTATATATACTGTTTCTCAAAAATTGATAGAAAGAGGTGAGCATATGAACATGAGGTCGGGCTCCCCATGGCAGTCACAGATAAAATTGATGTACTTCGGATTCTTATCTGTCTGGTTAAGTATTGTGCGGACGGCCTGCACACCCGCATCGTGAGGAATGCGGGTGTACACAGCTAAAATCACAGAGGAGTTGTGCAGATCCAGATTGGAGTTACGTTCACGTTTATTGGAAACACAGGCCACAGCATTTTTTAAAAACCTAGATAAAACAATAGCATTACTTCAGATTGAAATTAAAGAGCAGAAAAGAGATAAATTTATTCACGACAAGCGAGATTATGACTCCGATAACGTCTTTTCATGGAACACTTCTAAAAATAAAAAAGGAAGAAGATTTTATAGGAGGAGACCTAGCCAGAAAAAGCGTAGTCAGGATTTTTGGACGACTGAGTCCGATACTAGTGCCTCAGATGAGACAAGTAGGGAAACCAGTATCCCTGAGGAGTATGCTCAGAAGCCCCCTTTAGGAGAAGGACGAGGCGGGGTGGGAGAAAAAGAAATACCCCGCGGCAAATATTACCAGAAGAGGAAAGGGGTGTCCTGGAGGGATTAGAACCGCTTAATTTAGTGGTTAATCTATCGGAGGTGACTATTCCAGAAAATACAATTTCTGCTCTTTCTAAGGGTTTGAATTTTGGTTTAATGGAGAATTTTGATTTTACTGCATTTGAGGTTGATTTATTCAAAGCATTGAGAAAAATTTATTTAGAATTTTTTTTTGCTAAAGTTCCAGAAAAAATATCTAGTTCTAATGCAGATCACAATTCTCCATGCGTATTGGGTCCGTTGGGTTTTGCCCAATATCAGGGATGGCTCCTGAAGAGTTGGAATTTACTAGAATATTAGCTAATTTAGTAGCAGGAGAACCTGATCCACAAGAAAGTGTTCAGACTCAGTAATCACGGTTTACAGGGGGAGTTCCTTCTTCTTTTAATCCTCCTGTTATCCCAGGAAGTCCTATAGACTTGTTTAGTAAAGCAGTCAGAAATGAGATGAAAGCGCTAATATACCCACAAGCCACTTGTAATATCTCCCAAAAAGAAAAAGAAGGTTTAGTCTGGATCGCAGAACGGGAAGATCTTATTGTATCCAGAGCCGACAAGGGAGGAAGTATTGTAGTGTGGTCTCAGGAGCAATATAATAAGGAAGCAGTTCGCCAGTTACAGGATGTTGTCACTTATGAAAAACTAGTTGCGAACCCTACCATCAGAATTAAAGAAAGATTGAGGTCATTTCTTAGGGGGCATGTGGAATCGTGAGCAATAGATACAAGACTGGCTGAACGGTTGATACCTGAAAATCCCAAGGACCCTAAATGGTATCTACTCCCAAAGGTGCACAAATCCCATACCTCCCCCCAGGTAGGCCCATTGTGGCTGGAATAGGCTCAATTACTGAGCATCTTTCAAAATATGTAGACTGGGCATTACGCCCACTACTAATTGAGATGCCAGCCTATTTAAAAGATACAGGGGATGTATTGAGATTTGTGCAGGATTTTTGTTGGCAGAGTTCTTACACTTTAGCATCCATTAATGTGGAGGCTTTGTACACACCGCATTCCTCACGATGCTGGTGTGCAGGCCATCCGCACAATACTTAACCAGACAGATAAGAATCCGAAATACATCAACTTTATCTGTGATGCATTAATGTTTATACTTACCAACAATACCTTTAAATTTGATACACAATGGCACAGACAACGTACAGGGACTGCCATGGGGAGCCCGACCTCATGTTCATATGCTCACCTCTTTCTATCAATTTTTGAGAAACAGTATATATACAGTACCACAAACCCATTTATCGGACATCTGAAGGCGTATATGAGATATATGGATGATGTGCTAGTGGTCTGGGAGGGGACCCAATCCGAGTTTGAGGATTTTGTGTCTTTCCTCAATGTGGAGAACAAAATGAATATGCATTTTACAAGTGTGTATGGAGGAGATACTCTCGAGTTTCTTGATCTGCGATTATTGGTAAAAAAATGGGCAATTGATCTCTGAGGGCTACAGAAAACCTGTGGCAAAAAATGCCATCCTGCATTATGAAAGTTCACACCCGAAAAAAGTCAAAGACGGGATTCCATACAGTCAATTCCTGAGATTAAGGAGAAATAATTCTGAAGATGATTGTTTTCAAAAACAAGCTGCTGAATTATCAGAAAGGTTAAGAGCGAGGGGCTACCCTGCCAATATTGTTAATCAAGCATATAGAAGAGCCGAATCTAAAAATAGGACTGATCTTATTAAAAGTAAAAATTGTTCTAAGAAGATTAACCCAGCTAATAAAAGATTTATATTTGCTTTCAAGAATAGCCCTTTGAATTCCATGATTAGAACAGCTATATCTAGTAATTGGCATCTTCTGCTTGCAGACCCTGATATACAAGATACAGCATTAAACAGACCTATTGTTACTTTTAGAAAGAATGGTACAATTCAAGAATTCCTGAAAAACAAATCAAAACAAATTAAGAAGAAGAAAGGTCAAGAAACCTGGTTAACTACCCCCTTTCCAAAAGGAAATAGGAAATGTGGATCATGTACCCAATGCAGCATGAATATTAATTCAAATATAGTACTACTGGGGGGCCATACAATTAGGACGAAGGAGTTGATTACCTGTCGCAGTAGTTTTGTAGTTTATTTTTTGCTCTGTACATGTGGTCATTTTTATGTTGGAGAAACAGAAAGACAATTACGGATAAGGATCCGAGAGCATGTGTATTCGGTAAAAAAAGGAGGTGGTTCCCCTCGATTTGTAGAACACATGCGATCCGAACATAATGGAAACAGTGCCGATATCCGATTTGGAGGAATAGAGCTGGTTATATCGTGTCGTAACAACATGAATAGGAATCAGGCTCTGCTGCAAGCTGAGGCCAAGTGGATCTTGCGCTTAGAAGCTCAAGGTCCGCTTGGATTAAATGACAGACTAGACATATCCCCCTTTTTATAAAAAGTGCTACAATTAATAGATAATAGTGATTATTATGTTTTGGTTTAAGGTATTAGTTATACTTACGTTATTTTCCTTCCTTATTTGATTCTGCACCTTTCACGTCACCTGGTCACATGATTCAGTAATCGCCTGATAAAAAACCAGCGCAATGACGTTTTCATTGGGCCGGAAGAAGCGTTGATTGTAATGGGAAACCACCGGCTGTTGCCCATTTCTGAGCGCTGTCAGCGGTGGCTGCTACTCCCACGCCATCCGAGGAGGTCCGGAATCCGAGGCCGCGATACCCGTACTATGCGGTGAGTGCAGGATTTGTTCTTTCTTTGATATTACTTCTTACCTCCTTACACTCTTAGTCAAAAAACTGTCACAGGGTGTACAATTTGCAATTTCCACACATCAGAAAAACCACCAAAAAAATGCCAGAAAAACTGCCAAAACGCCAGTATTTCTGACATTTTTGCTGATGAAAAAATATAAAATTTAATTAAAAAAACAAGTAGAAACCTAGCCTTATAGCTATTTAGCCACTCATTTGCTGGTAGGGAGCTAACTTTTATTGTAGAATTACCTCCTTTGATTTAGATCTTCTCCTGGGAAATCAATCGAATTGCAATAATCTGGATTTTATTTAAAGACAGGAGAATCCATTATGCTTAACTCTTTCTTTTTACTCCCAGCAGCAAGCAATGAAAAGGTTTTACAGAAATAGAACAATTACATAACTTATGCAAATAAACATGTAATCAACATCCAATAGCATGACACCCTATGTAATAAAGGGTCTCTGTAATCATGTGACTTCCTTCTTTCTTGCTGCTTCCGCAGTAGATAAGTATTGCTCTCGTTTGTGTGCTACATAGATTGTGATTTAATATTATTTTCTTGTCAGTTATCACCATAACCCTTATTTGTGTTTCCTCATTCATACACTCTTCATTTTTTTGCCCCCAGCTTATCCCATTCGCTGTTCCCCTCCTCCCTTTTGCTGGGCAGATTATTCTACAGTTTATTTATCTTCTTCTCACACTGCTCTTTCCCTTACCTCTGAGTCCTGTCACACTTGTCAGCAGCCGTCATAGCACTGAAGCTGGTATTACAGCTTTGTGCTCTTTCTTCCCTTACATGCTGCTTGGTCAGTCAGCCTGTCTTTCATATGTCTGCAACATTGCGTCTCCTGCCTGACAGACTCGCATAGTCAGAGGTTGCATAGCACCCCCTTGTGAAGCGGTTCATATCTATACCTGTCTACAATATCCTTACACTTAATATTGGCTCTAGCCTGTCTGTATATGCTTTATCCTAATCTTCATTGTATTTGTTATACTTCTATCATTTAATGCATTTGCCTATGAGCTATTTATTCATTAATTGATTGATTATTACCCAATTATAACCTTATTATTATTTCATTTATACCTATACTAAAAAAAAAAACATTATTTACGTAAATTCAGGATGTGATATATCAATTCATTCATTATTAATTAATTAATTAATTAATACTAATATTAATTCATTATTAATTTAAATATATTTATATATTTTATTTATCTATATACGTTATATACAAAGATTTTTTTTTTCCTATATACTATTTACATATATTTATTACAGCATGCCTACTGAGGATAACATGCAAGTTTATGATGCACGTGTCTTTGAGGTGGGTGAAGGTGTACTTCAATCTCTAGTGGATTCTTCTGTGGCTAAATCTGTCCATTCTGAAGTTCGCAGAACCATGGCCTCTATGCAGGATGCTATTGCCAAATCGGTGGCTCTGGCTAAAACCTAGTCACAGCCCTCTCAGTTACTTCAAAAAGGTCCCTCTACCCCATCTGACCTTTTCTGGTCAGCAGAAGATTCCACTTCCCATATGATGGAAGGTGCGAAAGATGGCAAGTCCTCTCAGAAGAAGCGACATATAAATACCAATACCCCGTTGGTCAAGCACCAGAAAAAAAAACACAAAAAAGGGGATCAGGTTAATGTTACCGCTTTTTCAAAAAGCAAATTACCGGCTGCTAAAGCAGCACAACCTTTACCCTCTGCCCCTGAGGAGGTACACAGAAACGGGGCAAATGATGCTTTAAGAGTCAAGCCTAATTCTTATAAATCTTCCTCTAGTTCCTCTGAAGCTGACTCAGATGGATCAGACCTTGAAGCAGACTCTTCATATAAGGATATTTCCGATGGTGAGGAAAATTATTTTGATGGAGGATGGGATAATCCTGTACTCTTAGATGGGTCAGGTACACCATTTTTTGATCCTGTGTTGATCAAACACTCTAGATCTGGTGAGTAAGTTTTTATCTTTATGGCTAAAAAAGCCACTAGACAGAAAAACTAGAAACAAATTCTGTTCAGAGTGCCCTAGACCTACTCTTCTTATAAAAATCTCAGAAACCCCTGACTTAGATCCAACCCTGGTGAAATTCCTCTCTAAATCAGGCAAAAATCACAAAAAGGGACTGGTCCGTTCTTTCAGAACGATCCAAGATAGATATATTAGGACCTTTTACAAAAATTCTGGACCTCCCTGAATCTGCCTCTAACACCGGAGAACCGTGAGATTTAACCATTCTTAAAGGATGGGCCCAGAGAGCAGTTTGCTTGCTCGGAAATGCTAATGCATCAAACTGTACTAAAAGGAAGAGGCCCATTCTTATTCGCCAGGATCCACAATTGATCCCTTTGGCAACCTCTGAGATTCCTCCTCCCACTGACGGCTCTCTCTAAACAAATATGTGGGGCTGTTTTCTACTTTAGAAAATGCTCAAATGTCCTTAAAACCTATTTTCCAAGGACAGATTTTTGGCAGGGCTGAGAAACGGAGGGGCCGATTTCCCAGTCGGCAACCTTCCCAAGACAGCCAATACTACAGACGCCCCCCTCATGCAGATCGCTTCCCACTTCCATATGCATCCTACACAACTCCTTTCTTCCCCACTCGTGGATGCTCGTGGAGGGCTAGAGGACAAAGGACTTTCCCAAAGACCAAACCCACTTCAGGTAACCAATCTTCTTCCTGTTTCTTACCATCTACCTTGGGAGGCTGAATTGCCTATTTCATCCAAGTTTGGGCCCTGATTACCACAGATTCTTGGATTTTAAACATGGTCCAGGGGTATCAAATAGACTTAGTGTGTCATCCAAATCAGTTTCAAAAACCCCATCCTATATTTTTCTCAAAAACAGACAGAGAACTGGTACACTCAGAGATCAAGGAACTAAGTTTTTAAAAGAGCCATAATTCAAATCCCATGGCAATCCCAGGGTTTTCTGAGCAACATTTTTCTTTTGAAAAAGAGAGATGGCGGTCACAGACCGGTCATAAACTTGAGAACTCTCAACAATTTTGTTTCCTATCGCTACTTCAAAATGGAGGGCATTCACCTATTGAGAGATTTATTATTACAACACGATTGGTTGACCTAAAAGATGCCTACCTCATGGAGCCTATGCATCCTCTGTCTCAACCTTACCTCCAATTTGTATGGGATGGTCAAAAGTACCAGTTTACAAGTCTTCCCTTCGGTCTCTCTTCAGCTTCATGCTGCTTTACAAAGCTATTAAAACCAGTGGTAGCTATGCTCAGATCCAGAGGTCTTCATCTCATTATCTATCTAGATGACATCCTCATCATGGCTAAGTCTCGGTCTCAGATTCTACTCCATACTCATTAGACTCTATCTCTCTTTTCCAACCTAGGTTTTCTTATTAATCAATAAAAGTCAACCCTGACGCCAACAAAAGAAATAGAATTTTTGGGTTTTATGATCGATACCAGTTCAGCCATTCTGAGCCTTCCATTCAGGAAGTTGAAACTTATCAAAGAGAAATTTGTTCTCTCCTCAACAAGAATTTAGTATCCTTACGAGCCATTGCTCATATAGTCTGTCTCTTGTCAGCATCAATACTGACCATATTCCCGGCGCCTCTGCACTACAGGACTCTTCAGTGCCTGAAAACTTGTCACTTACAAGACGGGTTATTTTATGCAGATGAGATAGCATTAACCTCGGATACCAAGGAGGAGCTTCTTTGGTGGCTGCAACATATCCAAAATTGAAATGGCAAAGCCATATTCAATTCTATCCCAGACATAATTATTAAGTCAGATGCGAGTCTCCTCGGCTGGGGAGTTCGCTGTGGACCTTTTTCCACAGGAGGGAAGTGGTCCACAGAAGAGTCCTCCCTTCACACCAATTTCCTCAAACTTTTGACTGGTCCCTTTGCCCTCAAAAGCTTTGCAAGAGACAAGTCCCACTGTTGCGTTCTGCTGAGGATGGACAACATCTCAGTGGTGCAATATGTCAATCGCCTTGGAGGTACAAGATCACAATGTCTGGACAATATTGCCAAAGATTTCTGGCATATCTGTTTGGACAAAGACATCATTCTCAAAGCAGAATACCTTCTGGGGCTCTCCAATACTATTGCAGATTGGAATTCCTAAATTTCTGTCAGACAACAGAGAATGGAGATTAGACCCAACTCTCTTCATGGAACTTCAAAATCTTTGGGGTCCTTTTCAGACTTTTTTTCATCTCGTCTGAAATGACAACTTCCCAAGTTCTTCAGCTGGCACCCAGATCCGGAATCCATGGGCACCGATGCCCTCCTGAAAATCTGGCCTTTGGGAATTCTTTATGTGTTTCCCCCATTTGTTCATATCCCTCGTGTTCTTCTGACAAAAATCTAGAAAACAACCTTAGTAGTAATCACACGTTATGGCCAATTCAAAATTGGTTTCCCCAGATACTAGAAATGACAATAGACTACCCATGTGTCCTTCCACTTCATCCTTCCAGTCTCTTGGCTTCCCTAGGGAATCCTCATCCCATGGTACAATCTGGGATCTTGTCCTTTGTAGCTTGGCTAATTTCGTGTCAACAATCCCTAATATCGGACTTTCACAATCTGCTCAGAGTATCCTCTCTGATGCATGGGCTCCGGATACCCGATATTCTTACAGGTCAGCCTAGAGAATTTGGTCTGATTGGTGCTTGCATCGGGATTTGGATCCCGTACTTGCATCTCTAAATGAAGTAATACATTTTCTTTCTGCCTCTTTTGAGGCAGGTAAAGCTTATCGGACGATAAATGTTTATCGTTCCGCTATTTCCTTCTACCATTCTCCCATCCAATCTTTGCCTTTAGGTAAACACCCTCTGGTCTGTAAATTAATGAAAGGGATTTGTTTTGTAGACGTCCCCAGATATCAATCCACATGGGAAGTCAACCTTGTTCTAGATTTATTCAATTTCTGGGATGATAATGATACCTTACCCCTAAAGTTTTTGTCTTTTAAACTTGCTACGCTTTTATGCCTTATCTCTTTTAAGCGAGTTTCAGATGTTCGTGCCTTAGACATTTTCCACAGACAATACTTATCTCAAGCGGTAAGATTTTTTTACAAAAATTAGGTGTTGTCCATTGTTTACAATCTTATGAGGAAAGAACTCTTCCTCCTCGAAATCCATCTTTTTCTTCTCAACTTCGTATCTCTTTTTGCAAACCTTATGCTCCCATATCTTCTGCTACATTAGCCTGTTGGATTTCACAAACAATGTCTTTAGCTGGAATCGATACTTCCATTTTTAGGGCCCACTCTACTAGAGGAGCCAATTTCACAAAAGTCAGACATAATCGAGTCTCCTGTCTTGAAATAAATTTGAAGATTTTTCTAGCCTTCAGTGAAGGAAAATAAAGATTTTATGAAAGACAGGAGACAAACATTATCCCTCCCTAATGAACCACCCATCTTAATTCTCGTATTCTTTTTGTTTTCAGCCTAGAATGTTTCCATTTATGTGTTGGAGTTACCAGTTTGTCTTCATGTTTGAGGGATCAAACTTCAATCAATTTATTCCACTGTTCTGTTCGGTTTTGGATGAGTCTTAAATTCCCAAGAAAGAAGGAAGTCACATGATTACAGAGACTTTTTATTACATAAGATGTCACGCTATTGGCTGTTGATTACATGTTCATTTGCATAAGTTATGTAAATTGTTTATTTCTGTAAAACTTTTTCATTGCTTGCTTCTGAGAATAAAAAGAAAGAGTTAAGCATAATGTTCGTCTCCTGTCTTTCATAAAATCTTCATTTTCTTTCACTGAAGGCTAGAAAAACCTTACATTTTAATATATCCACAACTCAGATCCTGGTTTGCACAGGATGATGGTTAAAGTGTTAAACTGGTAAAGTGCTATAATTTCAGGCCAATAAATGAACTCCTTAGAAAGGTCAATCTGTCAGCCTGCGATCCTTGAATAATATGAATAGTAGGTTTTACAATATATTGCATCACTCATTGTAACTCGCTACATTCTCCATACAGAGGCATGATGACAAGTGATGTGGCATAAATTCTTATGTGCAGAACGCAGCTTAGTTCCTTCCAGGGTCTGAGCATGATCTGTTTGCAGACTTTACGTTGTGTTTTGCAGGAAATAATTAGCACATTGTGACATGCTAAAATGGATGCATTTATTGCAGAGACAAGGAATATTATATAAAGTATTGAAAAATGAAAATATACTAAAACACAAAGCAATGTGGTAGAAACAATGGGACACTCAGCATTATTTAAAGAACAAATCGGAAGGCAATAAAAGACAGTGCACAATTCCTTTAGCTCTCAGCTTGGTCTGTAATCCGCACCTCCTGCTGTTGTTACCTGCTTTGTATGGTCTTATGATGACTGCAAAATAAAAGAAGATTCTTTGCACAGAAGCCCACTGAGTGCTATCGAATGCTTCTTTTTACCTGTTCCCATTGTGCTTGTGCTTTATGAGATTTAGTACCTCCGGGCTGTGCCTGATAACACTACGTTGCTAGACTTGTGGGATATCAAGGAGGTGGTCACATACAGTGCCATAGATATTTTAAAATTAAAATGCCAGAGAGGAAGAGAAACTTATGTCTCTCGCTTAAATGGGCACTGCCAGATCCAAAAGCTTTTTATTTGTTGTTACTGATGAAAATGAAGGACCTTTTGTAATATGGTTGCCTAACATTTTTTGAATATTAAATAAAGAAAACGACCCCTGAAAATCCCATCATTAGGGGTTCCCATATCTACTGGGGCACTAACCAGTCCTGCAGCATCATCAGACTTGTCTATTGTCACAGAGAAGAGATGACTCAGGGACAAGGCTGCATAAGCAGATACACCAATCACCTCCCACCACCACAAGAGAGGGACACGCCTCCTCCCACCACACACCAATCACCACCCACCACCACAAGGAGGGACACGCCCCATTCCCTTGAGAGAATTTCTAACACTGTGAGCTAATGAAAAGAGGCATTTTATAATAAATATAGGTGATAGAGGCATAAAAATTTGATGTACATGGTCAGGATTAGGTACTGAGTAACATATTCATATTTTTTTTTCTTGAGATCTGACAGGTACGCTTTAAAAAATATTCTTTATTTTATTACTAAATTGCTAAACTAAGTACGCATGAACGATTTTTAGAGCTGCGAATAAGATGGAGGCAGGGCCAGAGCTCACCATTGATTTTAGTTTGCCCCTTTCTTCTTTTTGCAGCCGCAAACCCTTCTTTATGAAAGTTCTTCTTTTCTGTATTTTTCTGACTAGAAACTTTAGTCCCAGGTAAGTTGGAATAATACATATGTTATTTGTGAACACACAAGTGACTGTTTGAAAATAAGAACATTGTGCCCGTCTCCACAAACTAACTGTATGTGATTACTAAATATGTTAAATCAGACTAGATAGGAGAAGAAGAATAAAATAAGAATGTTAAAAAGACAGGAGCTGATGACAATAACCTGGTCTAGTGACTGCCATGGCTTGATCCATCATATTAATCAGACCTTTCTGCATAAGGGCATGGTAATTTCCAGATCCTTTAATATAGCAATAACCCAAAAAGTTTTTTTTTTTTTTTTTTTTTACTTTGGTGGACTGCACTTTGTGTTTAGAAATGAAAGCAGAAATAATCTAAGATTGTGGTCAATGAGGGAGATATATCAAAACCAGCTTGCTCATTTATTTTTAACAAGGCCTTTGAAAAATGAAATCTTATTGGTTGCTATGGGCAATTGGGCAACTTTTCCCTTGCACAGGTTTTGATTAATCCCCCCCAAATACCAGATAACATTTCACAATTTAGTGTGATGACTGGCACCTACTTTTACCCAAGGACCACCTTGTGCAAAAACTGGTGCCAGTTTTCCTACCTATAAAGATAGTAGCCTGAGTCATTTTATCAGGTTTAATTTTATAAAGCCATTAGGTTGTGTCATTGTGCTCTTTACTCTGTAAAGTTTTAAATTTAGCTTGTTCCAGCTTTCACATGAGCAGTAGTCTAGATGTGTCAAACGTCTGTGGAGAAAATGACATCAGCTGATAATATCTATAAAAAGCACCTAATAACCTACATGTACTATCTATTGTATAATGGTGATATTGGTCTCTGTATGACGTATAACAGTATGATAGCATTGGTCACTTTAGCAGAGGTAGTCATTGCAGTAGTAATATGTACTCCTGTTGTGGAGGTATTATTGTAATGACTGGTTCTGTCAGCACCCATAGGGTTAATTCTGTATAGCTCTGTTGTTTATGTTAGTTGCTGGGAAAACACACTGAGCTTTTTGTGTGTGGTTGGGGTTTCTTCCCAAGCTGCCTGTACTGTGGTTTCTTCTATCAATCAGGATTCTACTTTCACCCACACTCTCATATATGAGGAAGTCACTTTCACTTGTGCTTTGCTTGTGAAAGTAAATAGTTGACTGAAGCTAGCATTCCCTATATCTCTATTGTCAATTTTGGTATTCTGATCTTTTGGCTTGATTCTTGACTTTTCTTCTGGTATTTGCATTGTTACTTCGCTATCTCCAGTTGGTTATTTATGGGAATGGACCATTGTAAATGTGCAGAATTCTCCTCCACCTGCTTTTTTGGACTTAAAATATCCAGAAGGACTCCCTCAACTTAACTGTGCCTACCTGTTTTCTTTTGCAATCAATATTTCTGTACTTGAGCCATAGCTCACACTGACTAGACTAACCAGCTAGAGACTTGTCCTTCCCCTCCAACTTTGTATCATAGGTCAGAGCTAGGGATGAGCGAATCGAATCT
Source organism: Hyla sarda (assembly GCF_029499605.1). Classification (NCBI taxonomy): domain Eukaryota; kingdom Metazoa; phylum Chordata; class Amphibia; order Anura; family Hylidae; genus Hyla; species Hyla sarda. The sequence continues at coordinate 88,197,650 of NC_079198.1, forward strand.
GACAAATCCGAATTCATCATGAATTTAACCCCTTAAGGACCAATGACGTACCGGTACGTCCTTGGTCCTGCTCTTCTGATATAACGCGGGGTTACACAGTAACCCCGCATCATATCACGGCGGGCCTGGCGTCATAGTGAAGCCGGGACCCGCCTCTAATAGCGCACAGCGCCGATCGCGGCGCTGTTAACCCTATAGCCGCGCGCTCAGAGCTGAGCCGCGCGGCTAAAAGTGAAAGTGAAAGTTCCCGGCTAGCTCAGTCGGGCTGTTCGGGATAGACGCGGCTAATCGCGGCATCCCGAATAGCTGACAGGACAGTGGGAGGGCCCCTATCTGCCTCCTCGCTGTCCGATCGCCGAATGACTGCTCAGTGCCTGAGATCCAGGCATGAGCAGTCATGCGGCAGAATCGTTGATCACTGGTTTCTTATGAGAAACCAGTGATCAACATAGAAGATCAGTGTGTGCAGTGTTATAGGTCCCTATGGGACCTATAACACTGCAAAAAAAAAGTGAAAAAAAAAAGTGAATAAAGATCATTTAACTCCTCCCCTATTAAAAGTTTGAATCACCCCCCTTTTCCAATAAAAAAACACAGTGTAAATAAAAATAAACATATATGGTATCACCGCGTGCGGAAATGTCCGAATTATGAAAAATATATCATTAATTAAACCGCTCGGTCAATGGCGTGCACGCAAAAAAATTCCAAAGTCCAAAATAGTGCATTTTTGGTCACTTTTTATATCATTTAAAAATGAATAAAAAGTCTATAAGTCCTATCAATGCAAAAATGGTACCGTTAAAAACTTCAGATCACGGCGCAAAAAATGAACCCTCATACCGCCCCATACACGGAAAAATAAAAAAGTTATAGGGGTCAGAAGATGACAATTTTATACGTATTAATCTTCCTGCATGTAGTTATGATTTTTTCCAGAAGTCCGACAAAATCAAACCTATATAAGTAGGGTATCATTTTAATCGTATGGACCTACAGAATACATATCAGGTGTCATTTTTACCGAAAAATGTACTACGAAGAAACGGAAGAACCCAAAAGTTACAAAACAGCGTTTTTTTTCAATTTTGTCGCACAATGATTTTTTTTCCCGCTTCACCGTAGATTTTTGGGCAAAATGACTGACGTCATTACAAAGTAGAATTGGTGGTGCAAAAAATAAGCCATCATATGGATTTTTAGGTGCAAATTTGAAAGAGTTATGATTTTTTAAAGGCAAGGAGCAAAAAACGAAAATGCAAAAACGGAAAACCCCCCGGTCCTTAAGGGGTTAAGGAAAATTTTGATTTGCAACAAAACCGAATATTGCTGGGATTCGATGAAACAAATCACTTCATTAAACCTTGTTTAGTGCGACCCAGGCTCCAGGGCATCTAAAATGGTGGATCCACATGTGAGGACATGGGGCAAGGAACTCTGGTAGGGCGGGTAGGCAGGATAACCCTTAATCACATGCAGCATGCAGCCTATCAGCAGCCAGCCAGCCCTGTGATGTCACAGCCCTATATAATTGGCAACCAATGTGCGGCCAGCCATTCCAGCGTTTTATGTCAGAGAGAGCATTTTATTGCAGAGACAGATAGAGCAGTGTGTGTGTGTGTGTTGCACAGAAAAACAACTTCATAGCAGTGATTCACCACAAGCCCAAATCACAGCATAAAAGGACTGACAGGGAAGGGAGAGAGAGAAAGTACACTCTTGGGTGTACTGCACTACTACCCTGCAAATAAAGGAGAAAGTGAACATTTACACCCCACTGGTGTCTAACAGATTTTTGGGACGGAAATTTTTTTTCATTTGCACAGCCCACTGTTCAAAAGATCTTTCAAACGCCAGTGGGGTGCAAATGCTCATTGCATGCCTTATTAAAATCTGTGAGGGGTGTAGTTTACAAAATGGGGTCACATGTGGGGGGGGGAGGGGTCCACTGTTCTGGCACCACAGGGGGCTTTTTAAACGCACATGGCCCTCGACTTCTATTCCAACCAAATTCTCTCTCCAAAAGCTCAATGGCGTTCTTACTATTCTTAGCATTGTAGTTCGCCCGCAGAGCACTTACCATCCACATATGGGGTATTTCCTTACTCAGAAGAAATACCAGCATTTTAGAGAAAAAAATAAAAATTTTCATTTTCACGTCCAACTTTGTCATAAATTTGTCATACACCTGTGGGGTATAAAGGCTCACTGTACCCCTTTGTATTGTGCCTTGAGGGGTGTAGTTTCCAAAATAGTATGTCATGTGAATCAATGTATAATTTATTTGGGATGTTCATTTTCCTTATAAGCAGAGAGTTTCAAAGTAAAAAAAATGCAATATTTTCAAATTTTTCATAAAATTTTGGAAATTTTCAATGATGCAAGTATCGACAGAAATTTACCACTAACATAAAGTAGAATATGTTACGAAAAAACAATCTCGGAATCACAAACGTGCACAGGGTAGACCAGCCTACCTTACTGGGAAGTAGTGGAACAGGGGTTCCTGGAGTCAGCGGCATTATCAGTAAATCAGTGCGGACTGTTGAGGGGAAAATCAGCTACTCGTGGTGTGGCAGCTTTTCATTAATCATCCGGAGGATGTTAACCTGGCCAAATGCAAGATGTGTTGACAGAAGGTGAAGCGTGGGCAGGGTCCCAATGTTGGCACCACGGCCCTGCGTAAACATATGCAGCGTCACCATAAAGCGGCCCGGGAGAACCGTGACTCTGATGTGGTGGTCAAGTCTGCTGCATCCCCCAGTGGCATGCCACTCCCTGTTTCAGCCAGCCAAGTTTCCACCAGCTCAGCCAATGGGAGTTGTCTGTCATACTATCTTATGTCACTCCAGATGCTCCTGCTCCTACTTCGAGTCAGTCATTTTGCATGCAATCCATCAGCAAAGCCATGTCCAAGAGACAACAGTATATGCCAACTCATCCAAGAGCACAGAAGCTGGATGTGCTCCTTTCCAAGTTGTTGGTGCTGCAGTCCCTCCCTTTTCAAGTGGTGGACTCTGCACCTTTCAGAGAACTGATGACTTTTGCCGAGCCGAGGTGGAGAGTCTCAAGCCGTCATTTCTTTGTGAAAAAGGCAGTACCAGCCCTGCCTAATTTTGTGGAAGAAAAGGTGGGCCAGTCCTTGAGCCTGCCGGTGTGAACCAAAGTGCATGGCAGTGCTGGTGTGTGGAGCTGTACCTATGGTCAGGGACAATACATGTCCTTTACGGCCCTCTGGGTGAATGTGTTTCCTGCACAGCCACAACAGCAACTTGAACAGGTCACCCAGCTTCCACATCCACGCTCTCAGTCCGTTGGTCCTGTGACAGTGTGCACTCCGACTCAACATCCTTCACCATGTCCTCAGTCTCCACTGCACGGACAAGTCCCAGTGCCCCTCCAGCATACCAAGTGTGCAGGGCACACTGTTCTTCACCTGGATCATACAGGGGAGGAACTGCTAAAAGTCATTCATCAAGAAATTGAATCATGGCTTATTCCACCTAAACTAGAAATGGGGAACCATGGTGACCGACAATGGGAAGAACATCTTCTTTGTGCTGCATCATCGAAGCCTGAGCCATGTGCCCTGCATGGAACACATGTTCAATTTGGTTGTTAAGCAGTTCCTGAAGTGTTCCCCCCATCTGCAAGACATCCTAACAATGGAAAGGAAACTTTGCATACACTTCAGCCACTCGTACACCGCAAAGCACAGCTTCATTGAGCTGCAGCGTCAGAATGACATTCCCCAACATAGTCTGATTTGCGACATTTCCACACGTTGGAATACCACCCTCCATGTGTTGGACGGACTATATGAACAGAGAAAAGCCATCACCGATTTCTTCATGATTCAAGCGGATAGGGGGACTCTCCTTTGTAACTTCAATGTCAACCAGTGGCAGCTCAGAAGTGACACCTGCTGTTTGCTCAGGCCCTTTGAGGAAGCCACATTATTAGTCAATCGCCAAGATCATGGGATGAGCAATGTCATTCCACTGCTTCATTTACTTCAACACCTGTTGGAAGTGATGGCTGGTTAGGACACTGGGGACGTGGCACCTACATCTCATGGCCACATGAGCCATGTGGGGGCTGAACTGGAGGAGGAGGAGGGGGACAGTGGGGCACAGTCAAGGTTTTGTGAAATGGGTGGTTTTTATAGTCAGCTACAGGGTGATGAGGAAGACGAGACAGAGAACCCAGGCACACTGTGGTAGTATGCAGTGTAGATGGAGGCAGGGAGTCCCTCCAAGTCCCTTGCACAAATGACATGTTGCACGGTCACTTGCTTGCGTAGTGACTGCTGAATTGTCACCATTTGGCAGCGGGGTGACTTCTGCCTCTCCACCTTGTTGGACCCTCACTACTGGCACAAAATGGAGGCTTTTTTACACCCACTGAGAGATAGGACAAACTGACCTACTACAGACACATCCTAAGTAGTCAGATGGCCAATGCCTATCTGTGCCATCATCCATCGTCTCGCAGGTTTGACCCGAGGGGCCCTCTGCACTCACCTTCCACTGCCATGGCTGCTGGGGAGGGGTGGGGTGGCAGGAGCAGTTCCAGCTCCATCAGCAGCAGCCTGAGTCTACAGTCACTGATGAGTAGCTTTCTTCACCCACATAGTGAAGCAACTCATCAGCAGCAAGTAGATCTGGAGCAGGACCTGAACCAGCAGGTTGTGGCATACCTTGACATCACCCTGCCAACACACTTTGAAGATCTGCTGGACTTCTGGGCAGCCAAACTTAATTTGTGGCCGCAACTAGCAGAGTTTGCACTGGAAAATCTGTCCTGCCCGGCCAGTAGTGTGCCATCAGAGCGGGTGTTTAGTGAGGCGGGGGCCATAGTAACCCCAAGGAGAACTCGTCTGTCCACCAAAAATGTGGAGAGACTGAGCTTCGTCAAGATGAATCAGGCATGGATCAGCCAGGATTTCCACCCACCAATGCCTGATGCATCAGAGTAGATTCAGCATGGTGCCACAACAACACTTCACAAATCTGGATAGTGCAAAACATATTTAAGGTGATGCTCCCCAGTTACAGAAAATCGTCCTCATCAGACCACAACATAAGTATTGAGGCTATGCAGTAGCTAAAACCTAACTTTTCTTGGGATAAAATGTATGGACCCAAATTTTTTTTAAATCTAAGAGGAAAGGTGGGCAAAAAAACACAATGTGCCACCTACACCAGCAAGTATTAATGTGATGCAAAGACCTCTAAAAGGTGGAAGGGAACAACTTATGGTCCATCATAACCGGTGGGGGGAAAACATCCCCTGTTAGGACCTTATCTCGCAGTATTAATTCCCTTCTGGTGGGAATGGTGGCCCCACACAGGAACCTCTCCCTATTTCTACCTAATAACACTGCATTTCCCAGGGTTATAGGTAATAGAGAGAGATTCCTGTGTGGGGCTGCCCTTATAAGGGCGAGAGTAGGGTGAAGTAATAGGGCGTTTTTCAACCCCACCTGCTACAACGGACAATACGTTGTTCCCTTCCACCTTTTGGAGGGAAGTGTTACTCGTACTAATAAGGATGGCAACACACAGGAACCTCTTAATGTTGCTTGCGAATATTCGCAATGCAAATTTTATTCGTGAATATCGCATATTCGCGAATATTCGCGAATATAGCACTATATATTCGTAATTACGAATATTATTATTATTATTTTTTTTTTTCACAGTACACATAACAGTGGTCAGCCCTCTCTGCTTCCAGCTTGTGTGGTATAAAGAAGGCTCTAATACAACTGTGTGAGACTGGTGTGCGAATTTTTGCATATGCAAAAATTTGCATATGCTTATTTTCGCATATGCGAATTTGCGTATATGTTAATTTTCGCATATGCGATTTCTCGCATATGATAATTTTCGCAATGGGAATATTCCGGATATGCGAATATATGACGAATATTCATCGATATATTCGCGAATTCGAATATGGCCTATGCCGCTCAACACTAGAACCTCTCCCTATTTCCAACTAAAAGCCATGGGAAATGGCTGAATTTTTAGGTGGAAATAGGGAGAGGTTGCTGTGTGGGGCTTGCCAAGAAGGGAATTAATAGTGCAAGAGTAGGGCCTTAAAGGGTACTCCGGTGCTTACAAATCTTATCCCCTATCCAAAGGATAGGGGATAAGATGCCTGATGCCTGAGTTCCGCAGCTGGGGATGCCCGGGATCATGCACGCAGCACCCCGTTTGTAATCAGTGCGTGTTCCCTCCGGGCCTGATTATGCTCAACTGCAGGGCCGGCGGCATGTGACGTCACACGCCGCCGGCCCTGCTGTCGAGCGTAATCAGACCCGGAGCGAACACGCTCCGGGCACTGATTACAAACGGGGAGCCGCGTGCATGATCCCGGGGGTCCCCAGCTGCGGGACTCCCACGATCAGGCATCTAAGATGTGTAGGCACCGGAGTACCCCTTTAAAGGGGAAGTTTTTACCCCCACAGGTTACAGTGGACCCTACGTTGTTCCCTTCCAGTGGTCTTTGCATCACATCAATACTTGGCGTAGGTGGCAATGGTGTTTTTTGCACACCTTTCCTTTGGTTTGATTTAAAAAAAATTTGGTCCATATAGTTTATCCTAAGAATAATATTAAAAGTTACGTTATGCATATTCTCAACACTTTGACAAAAGAGACCGCTTTCTTCTGCCTATCTGTCTCAACTACTATTCTGATCCTGCCACCCGCCTGATGCCTCACATCTGATGCCAAGTTCTCCTTCTTTCACCCACCTTCCTCACCCGTACTGGTATTGCCACCCTCCGCCCCACTGTGTCACTTTCAGGACTCCTAATGCTACTGATGCAACCTCCAGGCTGTGTCTTTCTGCCACTATATGTTCTCCTTATGCTGATGCCACCTCCAGGCTGTCATTCTGCCAACATGTGTTCTGCTCATGCTGCCGCCACCACCAGGCTGTCTCATTCTGCCCCCATATGTTCTCCTCATGCTGATGTCACCATCAGGCTGTCTCATTCTGCCACCATATGTTCTCCCCTTGCTGATGCCAGGCTGTGGAGAAAAAAGACAAAAAGAAAACCACACAAGGCACCTAGTGTGTTATCCCAATATTCCAAAGATTTAAAAAGCTGGTATTGTGCTCACTTTGAGCGCAATATATATATATATATATATATATATATATATATATATATATATATATATATACACTCATATCACCCAAATATGTTGGGTACAGGGGTCCAATGACTTCCTAGGAGTTCTGCTGTGCTGTAGAGATTTGAAGGCAGACTTTAATCCGTCCATGAGTAGAGCAGAAAGAAACAAAATGATCCCTCTCTAGGCACTGCTTCTCCCAATGGATTCACACAGAAAAGGTTGTCAGGTAAAGGTAAAATTCCAAACACGTCATTGGTCAATAAAGAATACCTGGCAACCTTTTCTGTGTGAATTCTGTGTGGGAGAAGCAACGCCTAGAGAGGGATCATTTTGTTTCTTTAACCTCCAGACTGTGTCATTCTGCCACCATATATTCTCTTCATGCTGATGCCACCTCTAGGCTGTCTCATTCTGCCACCATATGTTCTCCTCATGCTGATGCAACCTTCAGGCTCTCTCATTCTGCCACCATATGTTCTGTAAGGAGGAGGCTGCAAGTCGGCCTAATGCTGCTGTAATTGCCCACTGGCCCCTGTTTTTTGCTTATCACGCACAGGTAGCTTAGTGTTAGGTCCTGTGCCACTTGATAAACCTTGGCGTTGGTGTGCGTGCTCTGGTATTTAAGGATATACTGGCGAATGTCTCAATTTTAACATCAGTGTTGAGGGATAGCCAATGACATTGTATACATCTACCACAGTAGTGCACCTAAATTCCTGTATTGTAGTGCACCATATGTTCTCCTCATGCTTATGCCACCTCCAGGTTTGTCATTCAGCCACTATATGTCTCCTCATGTTGCCACCACCTTCAGGCTGTGTAATTCAGCCATTATATGGTCTCCTCAGGCTTCTGCCACCTCCATGATGTGTCATTCAGCCACTATATGTCTCCTCATGCTGCCGCCACCTTCAGGCTGTATAATTTAGCCACTATATGGTCTCTTCATGCTGCCGCCACCTCCATGATGTGTCATTCAGGCACTATATGGTCTCCTTATGCTGCTGCCACCTCCAGGCTCTGTCATTCAACCACTATCTGGTCTCATCATGCTTCTGCCACCTCCAGGCTTTGTTATTCAGCCACTATGTGGTCTCCTCATGCTTCCACCACTCCATGCTCTTTCTTTCAGCCACTAAATGGGCTCCTCAAAAATTTGCTAAATTGGGGTCTTCTTTTCACTTTCCACACACATATAGTATTTTTTTGCTTGTGCCATACATTTTATGGTAAAATGAGTGATGTCATAACAAAGGACAACTGGTTGAGCAAAAAACAAGCCATCATACTCATCTGTGGGTGAAAAGATAATAGAGTTATGATTTCCTTAGGCAAAAATGTGCTGAATCCTTAAGGGGTTAAAGACATTTTTGTTTTATAATTGATGAAAAGTGACTTGAATTTAGATAAATAATTTTGATACATAAAAGCCATATAAGAAGTACTAAATGAAAGGCAACTCTTGTTACTACTTTCTCTTGGCATGAAGGACATTTCCAAAACTATCTGCATGTCATACTGAATTACAGTATTATTTCAATAACACAGCACACTCCCTATGCATGTTACGACAATGCAAATTGTTCTACACCCCTATTGAGGCTCTCTGTAGCCCAGAAATAGCAATTTTTAATAGCGATTTGCCAAAAATAAATTCGGACCGAACCAAATTTTTTCAGGGAAATTCGGTGAATTTGCTCATCTCTAGTCAGAGCCAAACAACTATTGGACAGCAAAAGCAAATGTTGACCCCTTACACTCTGTAGCGGGCCTAGGGAATTTATGATCTAACACAGAATATATAATTTCAATGTAAGAAAACATAACACACTAAACATATCTTTGACTGTCTAGTAAACCCTATGAGACTTCAGACACCTGAGCTTAGTTCAGCATAGCATCTGGTATAGCTGTGCTGGGCCAAAAACACAGTACCCTAGACTATCTGATTAATATCCAAAATCCATAGTTTTAAGTGTACCCTTATATGTAAGGTAGGTCTATCATATTCTGACACTTCTTCTTACCTCAGGCTTCACTGAGAACTCTACTACTTATAATAGTAGAAATGCTCAATAGTGGCATAGCACTATAGATCTAAATGCAATGGGTGCCTATAACAACACTGGGTCCATGACAAAGTAAAAGCATAATTCAATGGCTTATAATCATGCATAATTCTGTCATTGGTGCAGAATCAAAGTAAAGCTTTTAGCTGGGGCCCAGTAACTTTAAGAAATGCCTCATCCTAAAATAATATGTCATATAGAGCGATATACACTTTGTACTATTTCTGTTAATATATTGTTATACAGTCCCATCACCCCTTTTCTTTATCATCACCATATTTCACATACCCTATATTCATCACTTATTGCAGTCACATCATAATGAGAAATCCTCACATTATTTATACCTCTTTTACGTGCGCTGAACTCCACCTTCTTCTAACCTCCAAAATATGAAAATCAAATCTCACCTCTCTTTTAACTTATTCCCCAAAAAAATATATATTGGTAGAACCAAGCCATTTTTCTTACTTCTTCACATCAGGAATAGCTTGGATTTCTTCCTTTCAATTATTCTTTCTAAAGGTCATTTCTTCTTAACTTTGGAATGTTAGCTTAACTTCCTAAGAACCAGAACGGTTGCTTTGCTGTAGTTAATGGGAGATTCTTATGAGAGTCACACCTACAGATGTTAGAAAATATAAACTAGGACTAGGTAAGTCTTTATCTCACAATCCTGTATTCCCGTAGCATTAGCATGTTTTATTGATGTTTGTAACTATGTTGGTGTCACAGAGAGGGTGTTTGTTCTGCCTTTTCATTCTGTTCATTCTTCTTAGAGATGAGACCTTTTCGTTCTGTTGTTTCAGTAATGACTGAAATTCCAATTATTGTTTTCCTCTATTAAGACAAGAGGATAAAATTCACCTCTTATATGAGATAAACATAGCAGTAGAAAAGGTAGTAGGTGATAATTGCTGATTGTTTAGATGGTAAACAGACCCCAATCTGCAAATTAGCTCATTCCTGCTTTTGATGTGAATGCCCTGTGTGAGTGTCTGTCCGTCATCCAAAGAGTGAAGAATTATTTGACTTAGTATAACTTTTAGAAGGTATATCAGTTTCAGTTCAAAGGAAGGCAAGTAGATTCTAAGCATGTTTAAAGGTGGGCAAACAAGGAAATGTGTGGACTACCCTACCAAGTAAAGAATACAAAAATTATGATAATTTTGTTTAGAAAATAAGTGGCTGAGGGTAAATCTAATAATTATATAGAGATCTCTCTTATGATCTTTTTATAATCAAGATTGAATCTATTAAAAAAATGGGGCATCCTCTATATGTAGACAAAAGAATATTTCTACACTGAAAGTGCATATATTTAAAGAGTTCTAACTCACGTTATGGTTACTAGAGTTAGGGAAAATGGTTGTTGACTTAAGAATTTCTTTCAATTGTCATATCCTGAATTGGGAAGGAATATATTTCGTAAAATAAGGAGAACTGGCTTTTGGGAGGTTTCCTTTCTTCTTGGTCAACATTGCAACACATTAGGCTGAACTACATTGCCTCCATTTTTTTTTAGCCTTATAAACTATGTCACGGTGTTAAAGTATAAATGTGCTTCATTGTGTTTCAATTCAGTCACTGACTGCTGACTTGGGGACCACTGTTATTGAATGTTAACACATTACATTTATATGGAAGTGTCTATACAGGCAATTTAATAGATAGGAAATGTATGCACAGCTAAAGTCATTTGGCTGAATTCCTCAAACTTTTTCAAGTTTTCTGAATGATGTATAACTACATATTTTGCTGTTACCTTTCTCTTTAACCCCTTAATGACCACGGACGTAAATGTACATCCTGGTTTGGCGGTACTTTGCGCACCAGGACGTACATTTGCATCCTGCGTATGACTGTGAGCATCAAAGCGGTGCTCACGTCATGCATGGCAGGCTGCTAGCAGCCGGGGACCCGCTGGTAATGGCCGACATCCAGGATTGCGCTGATGTCCGCCATTAACCCCTCAGATGCATGATCAGTACAGATCCCAGCATCTGCGGCAATGCACATGTTAAAATAGATGATCAGATCGCCCGCAGCGCTGCTGCGGGGATCCAATCATCTGTAATGGCGGACAGAGGTCCCCTCACCTGTCTCCCAGTTTCTCCAGCTCTGGTCTGAGATCGAGTAGACCAGAGCAGAAGATGACCGATAATACTGATCAGTGCTATGTCCTATGCATAGCACTGAACAGTATTAGCAATCAAATTATTGCTGTTGAAAGTCCCCTATGGGGACATAAAAAGTGTAAAAAAAATCCCCAATAAAAATGAAAATTGTCCGTTTTTCCCATTTTACCCCCAAAAGGCTTAAACAAGTTTTTTTCTAAGCATATTTGGTATTGCCATGTGAATGTAAATGTCCAAACTATCAAAATATAATGTTAATGATCCTGTACGGTGAACAGCATAAACGTAAAAAATAAGAAAAAGTCCAAAAATGCAGCTTTTTGGTCACATTTTAATGCCAAAAAAATTTACAAAAATGATCTAAAAGTTGTATATGGCAAATGTGGTATTGATAAAAAGTACAGATGGAAAAATGAAAAAGTTATAGGTGGTCAAAATAGGGCAATTTTATATTACTGATTTTGTGCAAAGTATCTAGCCATGGGTATCATTTTAACCCCTTAAGGATTGAGCGATTTCACGTTTTTGCATTTTCATTTTTTCCTCCTTGCCTTTAAAAAAGCATAACCCTTTAAATTTTACACCTAAAAATCTGTATTATGGCTTATTTTTTGCGCCACCAATTCTACTTTACAGTGACATTAGTCATTTACCGAAAAATCCACGGCAAAACAGAAAAAAAATTCATTATGCGACAAACTTGAAGAAAAAATGCCATTTTGTAAATTTTGGGGGCTTCCGTTTCTACGCAGTAAATTTTTCGGTAAAAATGACACCTGAAATTTATTATGTAGGTCCATACGGTTAAAATGATACCCTACTTATATAGGTTTGATTGTGCATTACTTCAGAAAAAAATCATAAATACATGCAGGAAAATGTATAGGTTTAAAATTGTCTTTTTTTGAGCCCTGTAACTTTTTTATTTTTCTGCGTTCAGAGGGCTAATTTTTTGCACCGTGATCTGAAGTTTTTAGCGGTAGCATTTTTTTTTGCACGTACGCCATTGAACATGCGGTTTAAAAAGCAGTATATTTTTATAATTCAGACATTTCCACACGCGGTGATACCACATATATGTATTTTTATTTACACTGTTTTATTTTGTTACTAGGAAATGCCGGGTGATTTAAACTATTAATTCAGAAGGGAATACCTGAAAGGGTTAACTTTTTTTAACACTTTTTTTTTTGCAAGCTGATAGGTGCCATAGAGACCTATCAGCTTGCAATGGCTGATTTCATTCACAGACTGCTGCTTTGCCGTTGCATGGCAACAATCAGTGAAATCGGTGATTGATTGCTCCAGCCTGTAACTCAGGCATGGAGTAATCAATCGGAGCTCGGATGATGCCGGAGAAGGTAAGAGACCTTCTTCTCTCCGGGTAGCTGATCGGGGCCTCGCGATTTTATCGCAATGACCCCGATCAGCCCGACAGAGCAGCCGGGAAGCATTTAGTTTCACTTTCGATGCGGCGCTCAGCTTTGAGCGCCGCATCGGAAGGGTTAATAGCGTGTGGCCGATCGATCGCGGCCGCACGCTATTAGCCGCGGGTCCCGGCTGTGAATAAGCTCCGGGATCATCCCGCTATGACGCACTTAGGACCGTACTTAGGACGTTTATGAACGTCCATTTGCGATAAGGGGTTAATCATATTGACCCACAGAATAAAGAACACATGTAATTTTTACCATAAAGTGTACAGTGTGAAAATGAAACCCTCAAAAATGTGTATAGTTGTGGTTTTCATATACATTTCCTCCCTAAAAAAATATTTTTTGGGTTTGCAGTACATTTTGTGGTAAAATGAGAGGTTTCAGTACAAAGTACAGTTGGTCATGCAAAAACAAGCCCTTATATAAGTCTGTAGATGGAATTATAAAAGAGTTATGGATTTTAGAAGGCGAGGAGGAAAAAAACGAAAAAGCAAAAAGAAAATTGGCCTGGTCCTTAAGGTTAAAATGGGCTTGATCCTTAAAGGGTTAAAGGGGTTATCCAGTCAAAACTGATTTTTAACCTATGTGTCCAGGCTTGGAAATAAAATTTAAAAAATCTTATATGTATCCCCCATGCTCCCAACCATAATCTGGTATCATATGGTCTCATCTGCGGCCGCTGACACTCTCACAGCTGCAGGTTGGAGCATCTGCAGCTGATGTAGCAAACAATCTTTCTTAAATTAGTGACTGGTGTGTTGTATACTATGTCAGCTGCAGGCTCTATGATTTGCCACTATGAGAAGTCAAGTGTCAGCGACCGCAGACGGGATCCAGTGATATTGGAACAAGGGAGGGATAATTGAAATGAGGGAGGTATATAGGTTAAACAACAATTTTGACCAGATAGTCCCTTTAGCACAGTGGCTGAGGGATTACAGAAAACTGATGTTGAATAGTGCATAAATGGGGCTGTTGGTAGCAATGTAGCGTAAGAATTATTTCTAATGTAACCCACTTATAGAAGAGACATAATGCACAGTTGCTGTGGATTATGTATCTTCTAAAAATGGGATACATTTTCTGTTCCTTTTCAACGAGCACCATGAGTGGTGGTGCAGTATGAATCCCTAGTTGGTGAAGCTTTTTGCAAGTAGTGCCAACCAAACCTTTCTCTTGCCCAATTGTTTCAAAGGTGTTGCCATAATTGTGAAATAGTGCAATAGTGCTTTTGAGCCCACCAATGTCTCGATGGCAAACAAAGGAAGTAGGGATGTGGAGCCAATGGCTGATTGCAGCAGGATTGCAGATCTTTCTTGTGGCCCTTTTTCTTTTTTAGTGGTCAGAATGAAAATGGCAAGATTTTAAAATATAGATAGGAAAATGAAAAATTACATAAAATAATCAACAAAAATGTTTTGATTATTTTAAAATGTGTTTAACATAAAAAACTTGACTTAAAGGGGTACTGGCTCCTGACCACGGGGATGGAAGATTGTGAAGTCATGACTCTGCCCCCGTGTGACATCACGCCCCACCCCCTCAATGCAAGTCTATGGGAGGGGGTGTGAGTATCACGCCCCCTCCCATAGACTTGCATTGAGGGGCGGGGCCAGACATCACGCAGGGGCGGAGTTGTGACGAGACGATCTTCCATCCCCGTGGCCGGGAGCCAGAACCTCCAGCACTTCCGGAAGCAGATATGGTGGGTGCTGCATGCTATATTGCGGGGGTACCCCCGTGATCAGACATCTTATCCCCCATCCTTTGGATAGGGGATAAGATGTCTAGGGGTGGAGTACCCCTTTAAACAATACATAATTTTCAGATGAAATTCAATTTAAAGGGTTATTCCTATTTAACCGCTACCACCCCCACAGATCATAAGAATGGAGGAAAATTGTCCGCCAAAGGAACAAAGCCAGTGCCATTGCTCCATTCATCCTCTATAGAGCTTCTGAATATTTTGATTGCCGAGCTTGGCAGTGTTTGGTAGCCCCATGGAGAATACATAGAGTGCTGTCTGTTTACATGTGTTGTGTGCTTCATTTATTATGGGAACAATTCTCTTTTATACTGGGGTCCCAGTGGCCAACAACCTCCGATTAGCTTGTGTGAAAAGGTGAAGGGTATGGTGGTGGATGGGTATGGATGCTATGTGCCACCAAGGCTCCTGGCTTTGGTGAAGTAAGAGCAGGAATTATTCAGTGTCTGCACTAATGCAGTCTGACACTAAAACTGCAGTATAGCTGGAAGGCCACTCCGGGACGGCTCTTACTAGGATTGACCAAGTGCAGGGTGGGGTCATTCCCCACAATGAAGGCCGGATTTTGTTGGCCTTAAAGCAAGGCTGCCTCACCAGCTGAGTGGGATTTGCTAGTTGCAGCTCACAGTGTCAGAGAAAGCTGTGTGTGAAGTTTATCCCTCTGGTTGCTCCAAGAGTGGAAGCTGCTGGACAGCCTAGCCGGAGGCTTGGAAAAGTCTTGCTTAGTGGCGCATAGAAGGATCTCAGGTGTGAACAAACACCAAGGAAATACAGATGGACTTTTGTTATGTTTTCCTTTGTTCTGCGTTTAAAGACTGTTTTTCTGTATGCTGAGTGTGAATAAAACACTGGACTTTGATTTAAAAATGCCGTCTCCCTACTTCTATACTTCAAACTGCACCATCGGCAAGAGCAAGTCATCACATTTGGTGGAGGATGCGGGCAACGCAGTGAGGTCAGCATTTGAAGTTGCAGCACGCTGTTGGCTAAGAACCAAGACTGGTAGAGCTGCTGGAGATTGTTGCTAGGGGCTATGAACCGCCGACCAGTGACTGTACAGCGTTTGCAGAGTGGCCAAAATAGAGGCCATGGTGAATGGTGAAAGCGCTCATGGAGGCTAACTTGCAGCAGCGGGAGACCAACAGGCCAACCAGCTACTACTGCAGCAGGTGATGGCACTTCAGGATGCAGCAATGACGCGGACCAACCCTGACACCTGGAAAGCTGTATAGATGGCAGATGGCTGTGCAGATTACGTCGAGACTTACCTGGCAGTACCTGATGACCAAGCGTCTAACTATGATACAATCAAGGGTGAGATATTGGCAAGAATGGGGGTCAATGTGTGGGTCCGGGCCCAGCGGGTGAGGGGGTGGGGCTATAAGTCGGCTGAACCTGCCCACCACAGTATTATGACTTGTTGCAGCGGCTGCAGAAGTGGCTCCTGACTATCACTGCCATGCTGGACAAACTCCTGGCCGATATATTATGGAGGGCTCTGCCATACAACCTCCAGAGCTGGGTGGGTAAGGTATCCCCTAGCAATGCCCTGGGTATGGTACACCTTGTGGAGAGGTACGAGGCCACAACCAGACTGCGGGAGGGAGCGGTTAAACCCAGGAGGTCCCCACCATTGCCCAAGAGGTTGGTTAACCCTAAGGTTCCTCGGGAGGTATTCCCTAAAGACCCCGCCCCATTGCTGTGTTGGGGGTGTCAGGAGCCGGGACATGTCAGGGCCAATTGCCCCCACCTGGGAGAACCCATGGACATTAACTTTACCCACTGCCCCTCCATGTAAGCCCAGAGACTATGTGCCGTGGGTATCCCTAGGGCAGGAGACTCGGGTTACCTCCGCCAGGTGGAGCTGGGAGGCCAAGACGTAGAGGCTTTGTTAGACTCGGGGAGTATGGTGACCCTGGTGAGGTCCGAATTGGTGCCACACATATACTACACGGGACTACAGGCGGGGGGTGTTGTACATCCATGGAGACTTAAGAGACTACTCCACCTCCCTGGTGACTGTGTCAACCCCAACCGGCCAATGGACACATAGGATGGCCGTGGCTACAAAACTTCCCCACATACTGATCATTGGGAAAGACTTTCTGTGATTTGTGTCCTTGTGGCCTCAGTTAAGAGTTCCCCAGACCTGTGAGGCAGGTCCCAATAGGTAAAAAGGTTTAATCAAATGTTAAAAAATATGTTAAAGCAGGTGGTGGCTAGAGATGGGAAGAATTGGATCGGGTTCTGTTTCTGGTACCAACGGTCGATAGTAAGTACCTGGCTAGGTGGCAGGGTCCCTACAAAGTGATCAAAAAGGTAGGTGAAGTGACTTACAGGGTACACCAGCCCGGGTGAAGGAAGCCAGAGCAAGTGTACCATGTAAATCTGCTGAAACCGTGGAAAGAAAGGGAGACTGGTGTGGATGACAGCCCCGGCCAGATTTGTTATGGGTAGAGTTTCCCGTCCCTCAGTCTGGTGCGAGGGAAACGGTTTCCACAGTAAAGATTGCTGACAGCCTTTCCTGTGCACAGACTTACGAGGCCAGGGAGTTCGTCATTAGGAACACTGATGTGTTCTCAGACCTTCCTGGATGTACTTCTGTCATCCGCCATGACATTGTCTCTTAACCCCAGGTAAAAATATGGTTGAATCCGTACTGGGTACCTGAGTCAAGGCGACAAGCCATTTCAGAAGTAGTGCAACAAATGTTAAAATTAGATGTCATCGAAGAAACCAAAAGTGAGTGGGCTAGTCCGATAGTGTTATTACCCAAACCAGACGGAACGTTACGGTTCTGTAACGATTTCCGGAAACGTAATGAAGTTTCCAAGGTCGATGCTTATCCCATGTCCCGAGTTGATGAGCTTATTGAGAAGCTGGGACAAGCCCGGTACTTTTCTGTTTTGGACCTCACAAAAGGGTACTGGCAGGTGCCCTTAAAGGAGGCTGCCAAAGAGAAAACCACATTTGTCACACCTGAAGGTCTGTTTCAAGGTGTTACCCTTTGGTCTACATGGCGCTCCCGCTACGTTCCAAAGGCTAATGGACATTGTGCTCCGGCCACATCGTCGGTATGCTGCAGCCTACCTAGACGATATCGTCATTCACAGTACAGACTGGGAAAGTCATCTACCAAAAGTGCAGGCCATTGTAGACTCCCTCAAGAAAGCTGGGTTAACTGCTAACCCCAAAAAATGTGCAATTGGGTTGGAAGAGACCAAATACCTGGGGTATATCATTGGGCATGGAGTTGTCAAACCCCAGATAAACAAAGCAGAGGCCATTCAGAACTGGCCACGAACTGTCACTACCTGACCACTGAAGTCGTTTCTGGGGATGGTCAGTTATTATGTGAGGTTCATCCCCAACTTCACCACAGTAGCTGCACCATTAACAGACCTCCTGAAGGGACGCAAGTCGGTAATGGTGCATTGGAATGAACAGGCAATGCAGACTTTCTCTGCTTTGAAGTCGGCCCTATGCTGGTCTCCGGTTATGGTGACACCCGACTTTAAAAAGGAGTTCGTAGTACAGCCGGATGCTTCTGAAGTAGGCCTCGTGCTGTACTCTCACAGGAAGTCAATGGGGAGGACCATCCCGTTGTCTTTCTCAGCCGCAAACTTACCCCGACTGAGACCAGGTATAGTATAGTGAAAAGAGAGTGCCTAGCTATTAAGTGGGCACTCAAGTCTGTCCGCTATTATTTGTTGGGGAGAAAGTTTTGTCTTGTGACGGATCATTCTCCTCTCAAGTGGATGTGCCAGGCTAAGGACAAAAATGCCAGGATCACCTGGTGGTTTTTGTCCTTACAAAACTTTAAGTTCACGGTTGAACACAGGGCTGGTCAGTTGCTAGGCAATGCTGATGCCCTGTCACAGGTTCATTGTTGTACAAGTGTTCACCCCCTTGGGCTTGAACAAAGTGGGGGGGGGTATGTGAGAAGGTGAAGGGTATGGTGGTGGATGGACGTTATGTGTCACCAAGGCTCCTGGTAAAGTAAGAGCCAGAATTATTCAGTGTCTGTACTGCGATGCAGTCTGACACTAGGACTGTAGTATGGCTGGAAGGCCAATCCAGGATGGCTCTTACTGGGAATTACCAAGTACAGGGTGGGGGTCATTCCTCACAATCCAGGCCAGCTTTTGTTGGCCTTAAAGCTAGGCTGCCTCACCAGCTGAGGGGGATTTGCTAGTTTCAGCTCACAGTGGCAGAGAAAGATGTGTGTTCTTTCCTGTGGTAGCTCCAAGAGTGGAGGCTGCTGGACAGCTACCTGGAGGCTTGGAAAAGTTTTGCTTAGTGCCGCATGGCAGGATCTCAGGTGTGAACAAACACCAAGGAAATACAGATGGACTTTTGTTAGGTTTTCCTTTGTTCTGCGTTTAAAGAAAGATTTGAGTGTGAATAAAACACTGCAAACCGCACCTATCGGCAAGAGCGAGTAATCACATTTGTTATCCAATTTCCTGTGGATAGGGGATAGTTTGTGAGTTGGGAATGACCCTTTTAATGTTGTACATACGATAATGCAGTAAACTAAAATTAAAACTTAACAGTTTAAAGTGTCCCTTTCCTAAGATAAAAAAAATGCTCCAGGTTTACTCTTTAACTGGTGCTAATCCTGTCTGTGTGCTTAAATCCTGGCTTACATCCTTTTTATCAACACTGCATACATTTTATTGAGGAATAGAGTTAGTTACCTTGCTTGCCCTCAAATTGTATGTAGGAACATCCTCCCTCAAAGCTCAGAACTCTGTGCACTGAGGCTCTGCGTCAACAACATTATCCCCCACCACCACCTCCATCATCCCCCACACACACTCAGATGGCACACAGGCAATAGCTGCAGGGACAAGGCAGTGTTCTGAACAGTAGAGGGACCCATAGTGGTAAGGAGTATAGAAAAATGTTTTCCCCAAAAGATATACACATTTTTGAACCAATGTATATTACCAATCTACATAAAATGTTATTATCTACTATATATAAAAAGTTTTTTATCAATTATAGTGTATTATAGAATATTTACATCTCGCTGAAGCTGTCAATTTAACGTTTTTCTACATCTGTATGCAAACATTGGGATCTTTTTTATCTCAATTTTTGCATTTTTTCCTCATACCTATCCTCAATCACTTAGTTGTTTATGCTTTTACGCTTTCCTTTTCTTTAAAAAAAAAAAAAAACATCTGATTTTGATTGTTCTGTTTATAACATTTGCTATCTTTCCCCTGAAGACATTATTTATTGATTTTATTTCAAACCTTTAAAAAAGCCTATTGTTTAGCATGACACTTCACAGGTCTTACATTCTATTAGTATTACACTCTTAGTGGTGTTCCATAAATCGTTTTTTAGAAATTTTGGCTTACCTATGCACGGTGCAAATATACAGTAAGTATTGATGCAGAAGTCAGGAACTGGTTAAGGCAACATAACTGTTAGATTAAGTCTTCACTAAGGCTGTACAGGATACGCTGCCCTGCTTAATGCAAACAGCTAAAGTCCCGTTATCTATAGGGTTCTAGGAATTGGTATTTATATATGGTAAGATAAGATGTATGTGTTAAATCTCTGGGTTTGTGGACATAATGGTGGAAGACATTAGGGATTTTAGTTTATAGGCAAGCAGAAATCTGCCATGAAAAATCAAAGTGACAGGTTTAACCTATTTTAAATAGCAGAACAGCTTTTGCTGTCACTTGATCTTTAATAATTTTGACCCTTAAGAAAGTGTAAAATCTGTCATGTTATTTACCATCTAACAGGGATAGATTCTAAAAAATGAAGTAACTTTGCAAATTGTCCTGATAATAAATACTCTACTCTTTTAAGTACATTGAATATTGATCCCAATGTATCCATGGTAACAGACTACAAACCACCTCTATGTAGCTTTATACTTAAATCCTACCCCCTTTCATCTTTCTAAGAATTCTCGCTAACATAGACCACAGTAGGGGTCCAAAGGAATGATGCATGACTGAATGATCAGACTACCAAAGGTTTGAATATAGATGGTAAATATGGACACATAGAGCTTCATAGGCCCTAGGCATAAAATGAAAGAAATGCTCTGGAGGAACCAGTATATCTTTATAGTAAAGAGTATGTTGATTGATCTCAATAGAAAATATGCAATCCTTAATTTATCTTGTGGTGGCAACGCAGAGGATTTTAGTATCTGTAACAAGTAAATGGTGTGGGTCCACAGTGCCCACACCATTTTTTTTTACCCTTAAACACCTTTCTGTGTGGATATGGTCTTTATTACATTGCGCCCTTGGGAAGTGATTCCGGGGTGGGTGGAAATTGGCCCTGTGGGCCAAGAGACACCAATATGAAGCACCAAGGAGTTGGATAGAGAAATGTCCAGGTATGGGCTGAGATCTGTCACAGGCAGCATACAGGCATAATCAAAGACAAGCAGACAGGTTAGGGTGGGCAGCACAGTTCCATAGTCAACAGAGCTGGTTATACAGTAGAGAAGAAACATGTTAAAGTGCAGAAGGCAGGGGAAAAGTCAGGAAACAGGGCATACACAAGAAATCTGCATTCAAAATCCACCTTCACAGAAATGCCAAGGGACTTTTTTGCTCAGTGCATGTGGAAGAAGCTGACAGATATAGGTGGTGCTATCAGACAATTGGTCAGGGACTGGTTTTTAATGTTCCTGCTGGTGTTTTAAAATACTTAGACAGTACATGTGGGCAGCCTATTGACAGACCTGAGCACAGCAAGGAAGCGAAAGAGGGAAAAAAAAGCATAGAAGGAGGAGGTACAGACTGTGGCATAAACAGTTGAGGTAACAAGGTGACTATGGGCAGAAGTGAATTGCTGGTGTTATAATGCAAGTTAAAAATTACAATATCAAGGGACTGTTCAAAGTGTAAAACCTCTTTAAAAGCCAATTTACAGATTAATAGTCTTATAAAAAAAAATTAAAAAATATTGGGCTCATTTACTAAGCTGAAACCGACCACTTTTTGTCTGGTTATTTTGTCTGAGACATGTCTACGCCAGTGTGCGACAGTGTGCCCCTGAAAAATCTGACGAACCCGAAAAAGGGGCATGATCTGTCTCAAAAGGGGGCGTGCCCGATCAAAAAGGGGTGTGGTTTCACAACCTGACCGATTTACTATGGAATTCACAGAAAATCCTGTGGGTAAATGGCGGGAAATATCGACCTAGAAAAAGCTGGTCAGAAAATGTTCCCGACTTTTCCCAATAGTGAATAGAGAGGAATCCTGCAAGTCTGAAACAACTTTTCCCACTAATAAAAACCCGAAACTCTTAGTAAATGAGGCCCATTGTCTTAAATGAAAAATCACTAAACATTGAGGAGCAATAGGAAACTGAAATGACCATTTATGTCTTTCATGGAAATGTTATCTTGGGTGGGTCATTCAGAAAACACTACATTCTTTTTTACTTAGAACATCTCAGTACTTTTTGAATCATTGTATTAATCAGATGTTTGCCATGCAAAATGGGATTTTTCTGTTATCTTCTTATTTCATGAAAAACTTTAATGAACTATAATTATAATTCTTAATAAAAAATGTTTAGACCTTTTTTTTTTTAACTGGCAGGCCTGTAGAGCCCATGTTATTTCTCTGGCTTTTGACATAATCCAATTTATTTCCCTCCAAGCATCATATGATATTTTCTACAGCAGCCCCCTTACTGTTCTTCAGTTCTCATCCAGAATAGTGAACATACTTCAAAGTTTTTTTTTTAGAACAATTTGCTTCTTTGCTGAATATGAAGGGCAAAACCTGCACAGAAAGAATAAATTCCTCAGCAAAGTAGATTTGTGCACTAAATCTTCACATCTTAGGGGTTCTGAGCTGAGAAATGGGTGTAAATTATTAAAAGAAATGCTGCCAGTGTATTAAATACATAATCTGATGTGTAACATGATGCATTATTTCAAAACTACAGTGCAATGAAATAGAATGACTGACTTTTCGTAGAAACTTGTGGAGAGAAGTATCATTCATACAGTTCAAGAAAAATTGTTGACTTATTGTTTGTGAGATCCATTTGTTGAGTAGCCATCAAATACAGAATAATTATACAGTATAATACTTCCAAAACCATAAACTATGGAAATCACATAGTAATTCATTATTTATTATATTTATTTATTTACTTATTTATTTGTTTATTTATGTACCATTGGCCACTAGGTCCATACAAAAAGAAGGCAGTAAATGAGGATATTGCCAGTAAAAAAGACATAGCCATACAGAGGAAACAGTGTAACTAAAACCATTACATAAGGTCCTTGCATAAGTCAAAGCAATATTTAACCCCTTCACAACCCAGCAAAATTTGATTTGTGGCTACATTTTTCTTCCTCCTTACCTTCTAAGACCCATAACTTTTTATTTTTCCACTGACATAGTTGTATTAGGGCTTATTTCTTGTGGGGCAAGTTTTGATTTTAGTGTCATATTTTATTTTTCCATAAAAATCCAGAAAACAATTATGTTAAGGAAAAAGTTAAAATGAATATGGAATTTTGAAATTTTGTGGTACAATCATTTTTTCTGCGTTCACAATATGGTAAAATTGACATGATTAAGCGATACAAATGTGTGTCATTGACACCTACTGTATTATATGCTATCATTAGATAGCTTATATCAGTCAATGTAATGCTATTGTATTAAATTGATTGATGTAATTGATGCTTTTTTGCTAAGGGCTGTCTATGGCAGTCTTCAACAATTGCAGATCCATGGAAGCCCAAGGAGCACAGGAAAGGCTCCTGGCTTACCCAAAAACCCACCAAAGTACATTGCGTTAGTGCCGATGAGCCCCCTAAATACCAGGGATTACTGGCCTTTAATGTTTAAATGCTGTGATCGCTATTGATAATGGCTTTTAATCATTTAAATGACAGACATGGGAGTGATGTGCTTATATCAGTGGGCACCTGCCGGTTAAGATGCGGGCCTAAGTCATGTTCCCCTCAACCAACCCATGACACCCATTCCAATGGTATCAGTATTTGGAGAATCTTTGTAGTAGATAATGTTAAAGGGGTACTCCGCCCCTAGACATCTTATCCCCTATCCAAATGATCGGGGATAAGATGTCAGATCGCATTGATCCTGCTGCTGGGGAGCCCCGGGAACGCCACTGTGGCACCGCGCTATCATTACTGCACAGAGCGAGTTCGCTCTGCACCTAATGACGGGGCAATACAGAGGCCGGAGCATTGTTACGTCACGGCTCCGCCCCTCGTGATGTTCACGGCCCACCCCCCCTCAATATAAGTCTATGGGAGGGGGCCTGGTGGTCATCATGCCACCTGCCATAGACTTGCATTAAGGGGATGGGCCGTGATGTCACGAGGGGCGGAGCCATGATGTCACGTTGCTCTGTCCCCTGTATCGCCGGTCATTACGCACAGAGCAAACTCGCTCTGTGCAGCAATGATAGCGCAGTGCCGCAAAGGCGAACCTGGGGCTCCCCAGCAGCGGGAC
Source organism: Hyla sarda (assembly GCF_029499605.1). Classification (NCBI taxonomy): domain Eukaryota; kingdom Metazoa; phylum Chordata; class Amphibia; order Anura; family Hylidae; genus Hyla; species Hyla sarda. The sequence continues at coordinate 88,221,706 of NC_079198.1, forward strand.
CGCGGTGATCTGACATCTTATCCTCTATCCTTTGGTCTTACAACAATTGATCTTACAACAATATCAGAATATGTGAGATGAACCATACGAACCATACTGTCTTCAACAGAAGACAAAAGAAGTTGAGTAGCTACTGTAGATTCTAATCTTTTAGGGGTACAGTGCCAGCATAATAAAGGTTTTTTGTACGCTTCCCAGTGGTTCACACAAGCAGAGTGTTTTTTATGACTGGTGTCATAACCATAACCCGACTGGTGTCATAACCATAACAATCTATGGTGCTTTCTAGTGAAGCTGAAGTAGATCACTACAAGTCAGGGAGTGAAGCACCTTACAAAATGTTTTCCCCCACTTTTTATAATCTGCAGTGGTTTCAGCACTGACACCGTGACTGATCAAAACGTTTAACATGCTTCTGTGACGTGTCAAAAGTTTAGGTGGATTTTTAGGTGCAAAATTGAAAGGGTTATGATTTTTAAAAGGTAAGGAGGAAAAAACCAAAGTGCAAAAACGGAAAAAAATTCTACTTCCTTAAAGGGGTACATCGGTGGAAAACTTTTTTTAAAAATCAACTGGTGCCAGAAAGTTAAACAGATTTGTAAATTACTCGCTGAATACTACACAGGAATGTATTTTCTTTTTGGAACACAGTGCTCTCTGCTGACATCACGAGCACAGAGTTCTCTGCTGACATCTCTGTCCATTTTAGGAACTGTCCAGAGAAGCATATGTTTGCTATGGGGATTTTCTCCTACTTAAAATGGACAGAGATTTCAGCAGTGAGCACTGTGCTCGTGATTCAGCAGAGATCTCTGTGTTCCAAAAAGAAAATCATTTCCTCAGTATTATTCAACAGCTGATAAGTACTGGAAGGATTAAGATTTTTTTAATAGATGTAATTTACAAATCTTAAGTACCAAGTGAGAAAGAGGTTTCCGGCACTGCTAGCTGGTAGCTAGTGAGATCAATAGGTCAGCGTGCACCGTACTCGTGTCCTGCGAGGCTATAATGGCTGCACTGTATGGGGGTGCTGGTGGAAGTGCACAAATCGCTGGCTCGAATATAGATGTATGAGAAAAAACTGCACTCACCCATACTTCTTCGTGCAGGATACAAGTTTATTCCAAAGGGGTGACACAAATGTCCATGGAACACAGTAACCACAGGTCGGCTAGGACTATCAGGAGCATTCCATCAGGTGTGACAGCTGTTTCACGGGTCTCTGCCCGCTTCGTCAGACCACCTGGCGGTCTGGCGAAGCGGGCTGAGACCCGTGAAACAGCTGTCACACCTGATGGAGCGCTCCTGATAGTCCTAGCCGACCTGCGGTCACTATGTTCCATGGACATTTGTGTCACCCCTTTGGAATAAACTTGTATCCTGCACGAAGAAGTACGGGTGAGTGCGTTTTTTTTCTCATATATCTATAATTTACAAATCTGTTTAACTTTCTGGTACCAGTTGATTTAAAAAAAACAAAAAACATTTTCCACCGGAGTACCCCTTTAAGATGTTAAAGCGCACTATTATAATTGCAGGGTTTTCTTGCCCCTCATTTTTTTTTTTTTTTTTTTTTGCTTTTTTATAGGTTTTGTGGTTAAATGGGGGATGGCCTTACAAATGAATGTAAGAAGAGATTGCTAATTCTCATAAATGTATGAACTTTTCATTCAAGTTTTTTTTGTTTCTTAGGAGAAGCACAGGGTTTAATTTTCAAAAATATTTTTCACCTATTGCTGTGCTGGATAATTGGTTTCATTTAAGCATTTACAAATTTGGTAAACACATTTAGTTTATGCTTTTTCTTTAATTCATATGTCAGTAAGAAGGCATAACTGGGCCTAGTTTCTCCTCACATCTAGTAATTACACATTTTTGAGTGGGAAGAGGCTTTTTCCATGGTAGAAGTGGTATTTAAATTCTAGTACTTTGTGGTTTGCAAAAAATAAAAAATCCAGAAAGCAACAAATATAAAAATGTTGTAATAATTTTTGCAGTCTGGGAGAAAATTGCAATTTCTATAGCAAAATTCAGAAGTGAGACAAAAACATGGATACTACAAGACTTTACTCATAAGTAAGGGCTAGTGCAGCCTGAAACATGTTGATCTGTTCTTGTTAGGGTATGTTCACACGGCAGAATGTCCAAGTCGAATTCCGCAGGAATATTCCACACGGACATTCAATGGGATTCTGCGGCACTGTTCACACAGTGAAATTTCCGTTGAAGATGTTTCTGAAGCAGAAATTCCAATTCCGGCGTCCACAAAAAGAATAGACTTCTTTTGGCGGGTTTCGCTTGGAAATGCATTGCTCTTTATATTCAAATGTGGAATATTAAAATGTGCCAAATGTCTGCACATGTTTAACCAAAGTGGCAGAACTTTTTCCTGAGTGTTATAAGTATTTTTTTTTTCTACACGCATGATACCCTTTATTAATCTGTCTTAAAACATTAGGCATTTAATGTATGTTCAGATTAACCCCTCAGAAATAAGTATTGCATGCAAAACCAATGGAATCTGTTTAATTGCCTAATTAAATCTGCTAAGCTCAATAGGTTGCATCTTTCACCCCCAGCGTGTATCTTGGTAAAAACCATGTCATCGTGAATCTTTATAAAACTCCCAATTACCTATCAACTTTATAAATGAGATAAAAACCCAGAGATAACATCAATGAAAATCAAAAACACCTACTTGGGAAAAACCCTCAACAGGATTGCATAAAAAAGATAACTACCTATGAACACTCAAATTGTCAGAGTGATAAAAAAACACACTAGTGAATCAGATGCCCCTTAACCTTGGAAACTGGAGGATATAATAAGAATATAATAACATCTATTCAAGGTCTTCAGCTACAACCAATAGATAATATAATTATAATAGCAAATATAATTATCTGTTCACAATATAAAGCCAAAGTTATTGTAGAATGACATGGAGCATAGTGAAGCCATGTACTACAGGTCTTTCTTTTTTCTTTATTTATGAGATTCCCCTAGAGAATGTTTCATATTGGGGTAAGCCAGGGTACTAAAGCGTACCTGTCAGATCCCAAAAAAAAAAAAAAAAAAAAATGTATATGTTACTCATTACCTAATCCCGACCATGTACATCTGATTTTGATACCTCTATCACCTATATTTATAAAAAATAAACTCTTTTCATTTGCTCATAGGGTCCCTCCATTGTGTTGGACGGAAGGTGATTTGTGTGTCTGCTCATGCAGCCTTGTCCATGTGTGATCTCTTGTCCATGACTCATGGACAAGCCTGATCCTGCTGCAGACCAGGTTAGTGTCCAAGTGGGGACCCCTAGTGGTGTGATTTTCAGGGTCTGTTTTCTTTATTAAATAGTCAAAACATTTTAAACAACCATATTACAAAAAGTCTTTAATTTTCATCAGTAACAATATATAAAAAGTTTTTGGATCTGACAGTGCCTATTTAAGTCAAAGCTAACAGTGGTATAAATGGGGCATATCCACTGTAAGGGCACTTAATAGGAAGAACTATTGGAACAGCAGTGACCCACCTCAGCAAGTAGTGGGCATAGTATGCAGTGTTGTGTGTCAATTAGAGGACCAGAAATTTAAGATCAGAAAGGATCTGAGTACCACCAAATAAAGAGCAATGGGGGGATTGGTGAGGGGATTTCTACCCCTTTTTTATTTGTTTAGTCTCAAAAAAATGTATTTGTCAGAAATTAGTACAAGTGAAGAAATGTAAGTGGAAAAACAAGTCAATATAAACAAAGTTGACATTTGTAGTTACAAAACATAAGTGAGACTGAAAAAAACGTCAGAAAGCAGAATTGTACTAACACAGTTACTTATACCAGACTATGTATATCGGGAAGCCATAGTTGAGGAATCTTCTTCTTTCCAATGGCTGAAACATGGCCATGAGAAGACAGCAATGTTCAAAAACTGCATAATATTATATAACTTATCTAACAATTTCTCAGGAAGTTTGCATGCTGAAAATAAGCAAAGGCATATGCTTCCTCAAATTCACAGGTTAGGTTTACAAGGAAAAAGACTTTGCCTAATAGTGGAGGGAGCCATATTTCCATCCCCTAGTAATAAGGAGTATAGTGGCCATAAATAAGTGGGCTATTGGTATACAAACATTAACCAGATATGCATCTAACTCTACCAGTGTCAATCCAGTTTTAGCTGGTAAGTCCCTCTGGGCACCCCCCAAAAAATTGATTAAACCTTGCCACTAAGGACTAAAAATGGAAAACTGAACATTAGTTATAACACTGTGCCAATGTGACCACAATTTCGCCAACACAAATTGGAGCAGTTTGAGTCTACATAATGAAGTCGTGAGGGGGTATAATACCATGTATAAATAGATTTAGTGATAGCCTGATGGTTGGTACAAGAAGTTGATCTGTCGGTTTACCAGGCTTTGCAATGGTAGTGAAAAGGGTGGTTAGCATCTCTTGTGGAAGTTCTCCTGATTCCATTGTCACTTTGAAGACCAGTGCAATACATGGGAGTAGTACTGAAATATATTTCTGACCCTTGGGCTTTGTGAGATGGTAAGGAGATAACTGCATCCCTCAATTCTTTTTATCTAATCATGAAGTTGAGGAAACTAAAAGGCTTGGGTTCAAGGAGGGAGATAAAGGGAAAAAAGAAACCCATCAATGTTAGTTTGAGTCAATTGAGGGGTAATGACATCCCCTGGCCTCCTCGCCCGGCCCCCTGGCAATAAGCCTGCAAGTCACCGGGCACATGCACAGTGTACTCAGACATCATACCTCCATAAAAAATGGCCAAAGTAACATAATCACCAAAAAAAAGAACCAATAATGTAAAAGTTTAAATTTTATTAAACATAAATAAAAAAATGACATACATTTAAAATCACAGCATGGAGAGAAAAATAAAGGCACTATAGTGACAGGTAAAGAAGAGAAGATATGTTATAGGTGGCAACAGTGCATAGATAGAAGGCAAGAGAAATGAAAGTATAACGTAGATTATGTCCCACAAGAGATATATTTAATGACCAAGGGTCCTGCACCAGAAAAGTATAAGGGACAGACGGGTAAGTATATCACATAACCACTACGAGAACAATGCACCACAGATAAAAGTCAAGGGTCAGAGAAAACAGATGAACATCCTGCCATGTATGTTGCCCAATACCTTACCACCTCAAACCACAATGTTTCGCTTGTGCTTTGTCAAGGGGCTTTCGCTCGTCAAAAGCCCCCTGACGAAGCACGAGCGAAACGTTGGGGTTTGAGGTGGTAAGGTATTGGGCAACATAAATGGCAGGATTAATAAAAGAGCTTAGCAGTGTACTAGCAAGCCCATTAACAGATTTATTTAACCAATCACTGGTAATAGGAGTTGTCACGGAAGATTGGAAATTAGCGAATGTTGTGCCCATTCACAAGAAAGGTAGTAGGGAGGAATCAAGCATCTATAGGCCAGTAAGTCTGACATCAATAGTGGGGAAATTAATGGAAACCATACTAAGGAAAGGATTGTGGAACATCTAAAATCCCATGGATTGCAAGATGTAAAACAACATGGGTTTACTACAGGGAGATGATGTCAAACATTTCTCATATCTAGCTTTTAGTAAGGCTTTTGACACTGTCCCACATAGAAGACTTATCAATAAACTACAGTCATTGAGCTTGGGATCCCATATTGTTGACTGAATTAGGCAGTGGTGACACTTCTATTTCCTGTTTCTTGCTGTTATGAAAACTACAAATCCCAGCATGCCACATGCCTTGCTGGTTTGGGGTGGCTCCAATCTGCCTTGGTTGGGATACACTGTCAGACACACACAAAAGGGACTACAACTCCCAGCATGTGTCATTCAGAAGTCTTCAGTTTGTGGTATAACACCAGCATGCTGCCTCTGTAGTCTCCTGGGGGTTGTAGTTCACCACACCTCTGTAGGGCATATACCAGTGTTTCCCAACCAGGTTGCCTCCAGGTGTTGCAAAACTACAACTCCCAGCATGCCCTGACAGCCTTTGGGCATGCTAGAATTTGTAGTTTTGCAACAGCTGGAGGCACACTGGTTGGGAAACACTGGTGTAACATGATGTGTATGCTGAATAGGCTAGAACAGTGTTTCCCAACCAGTGTACCTCCAGCTGTTGCAAATCTACAACTCTAAGCATGCCCAAAGTCTGTCAGGGCATGCTGGGAGTTGTATTTTGCAACAGCTGGAGGCACACTGGTTTGCAAAACTAGCATACACACACACACAACAGGGACTACAACTCCCAGCATGTGTCATTCAGGAGTCCCCCCCCCTCCCCCTTCACATATAGGGGGAGATTTATCAAAACCTGTGCAGAGGAAAACTTGCCCAGTTGCCCATAGCAACCAATCAGCTTGCTACTTTCATTTTTATGAAGGATTGTGAAAAATGAAAGAAGCAATCTAATTAGTTGCTATGGGCAACTGGGCAAGTTTTCCTCTGCACAGGTTTTGATAAATCTCCCCCATAGAGATCGATCCCAGTATGAGATGTATTCCCCTGCAGTCCATACATCCCCAGCCCATGCACCTTCTCATCCTCCCCTTCAGATAACACTTATCTTTTCTGTGAGGTCCTTCTCCTGTGCAGACCTGCATCCTTAGAATACAGAGCAGGGGGGAGGGGAGGTGAGGAGCTGTGTACTCAGCTGGATGAGATGAGGGGGCGTGGCTTATTCCTCTCATGCAGACAGAGAGAAAAAAAAAGCTGTGACATCTTGTCCACAACAGACTCAGAACTGTGGACAACAGTAAAAGAAAACGCACTGAACTACAGAACTTCCTGCCCAACAAACAGGTAAGAAATACACACACATGCTGCCAAAACACATAACACATGTATATTGCAAAAAAAATGAAACTTACAAAAAAGATGCCATATAGTCAAAAAAATTAACCACCGGAGTTCCCCTTTAAAGGTAGGAAGACAATGTAATAGAGCAGCAGGAAACACTAGCAGAATGCTTGGGTGTAGAGGTATAAGATGTAGAAAAAGAGAAGTGCTCATGCCGCTGTACAGAACACTGGTGAGACCTCACTTGGAGTATTGTGCGCAGTACTGGAGGCCGTATCTCTAAAAGGATATAGATGCTCTAGAGAGAGTTCATAGAAGAGCTACTTAACTAGTACATGGATTGCAGGATAAAACTTACCAGGAAAGGTTAAAGGACCTTAACATGTATAGCTTGGAAGAAAGAAGAGACAGAGGGGATATGATAGAGACTTTTAAATACATAAAGGGAATCAACACGGTAAAGGAGGAGAGCATATTTAAAAGAAAAACTACCACAAGAGGACATTAAATTAGAGGGGCAAAGGTTTCTACAGTAATATCAGAAAGTATTACTTTACTGAGAGAGTAGTGGATGCATGAAATATCCTTCCTGCTGAAGTAGTCGTTGCAAATGGGATAAGCATAAGGCTATCCTTCATATAAGATAGGGCCAGGGACTATTGATAGGATTCAGATTATTGGGCAGACTAGATGGGCCAAATGGTTCTTGTCTGCCGACACATTCTATGTTTCTAGGATGTTCATCCGTGTTCTCTGACCCTTGACTTTTATCTGTGGTGCGTTGTTCTTGTAGTGGTTATGTGATATACTTACCCTTATACTTTTCTGGTGCAGGACTGTGGGTCACTACCTATATTTCTTGTGGGACATAATCTACGTTATACTTGTATTCCACTGCCCTGCAATCTATGCATTGTTGCCACCTATATAATCTATTCTCTTCTTTACCTGTCACTTTAGTGCCTTTATTTTATTTCTTTCTGCCGTGATTTTAAATGTATGTCATTTTTTTAAATTTCTGTTCAATAAAATTTATACTTTTATGTGATTGGCTCATTTTGTTGGTGATTATGTGCTCAGACATCACGACTGCTCCTATGAGCGCACTCGGCGACTCGCAAGCCCCTGTTTTGCTGCTTGGAGCGGCGGATTGTCGCTGCGAGCAGGCCAGGGGGCAGGGTGAGGCGGGCCAGAGGGGGAAAATGGGTGGAAACAGCTGGAGGCACACTATGATTCGGTTCACCGGTGGATCCACAGCGTAAAATACGCAGATCTGTTATGTGAGAACCTATCCTAAGAGTATGTTCACACGTACAGGATCTGCTGCATATTTTTGTACAGCTGATTTTGCTACCCATTAACTTCAATGGGATGCAAAATCAGCTGCAGAAAATATGCAGATCCTGTACATGTGAATGTACCCTAAAGGTGTTTGTGATACCTCTTGAAGTTAGAAAAGGAGCCTAGGAAGTGGGATGTTTTATGAAGGGGAATATGTTGTTTGCGATCAATCGGGTTAAACTTTTTAGCAAGTAGAACAGTATAAAACTGGAGTGTAGATTTTTGAACATCCCTTTCATACTGGTATAAAAAGAGTTTCTAGAGATGCAGTCTCTCTTGAATGAGATGTATATTTGTGGGGCATGTCAAGGAGGCTTTTTGAAATGCCTCAAGTGTTGCTATTTTATTGAGGGATTCACTGATAGTGAGAGTGCTGCGCGTCTTCAGTGTAGCCCAAAATTTAATGAATGTACCCCTGATTATGGCTTTGTGGACCAGTCACAAGATAGTAAAACATACATCTGGAGTGTCATGCAAGGTAAAATCTTCAATGAGGGAGATTCATCAAGACCTGTGCAGAGGAAAAGTTGACCATCTGCCCATAGCAACCAATCAGATTGTTTATTTTATTTTTCAGAGCCCTTTTCAAAAATGAAAAAAAGAGCTCTGATTGGTTGCTATGGGCAACTGGTCGACTTTTCCTCTGCAAAGTTTTGATGAATCTCCCTTTTAATGTGTTTAGAATGTTCCTAATGGACAAAAACGTGGGTGTTAGCCTGCGTAACAAAGTCAATGGGGGAGATTCATCAAAACCTGTGTAGAGAAAGAGTGGTGCAGTTTCCCATGGCAACCAATCAGATTGCTTCTCTCATTTTTAAAGAAACACGTGAAAAATGAAAGAACCAATCTTATTGGTGGCCATGGCAACCTCAATACTCTCTCTACACAGCTTTTGATAATTCTCCCCCAATATGGTTAGGGGTTTGAGGTGTAAGCAATAACATAACTGAAGCATGATCGGTCTAGGTCAGTTTACCAATGCTAGAATGAAAAGTCCATCCAACCTGACTTGTTAGTATTACTTTCAATAGTTTTTGTTATTGTTTTATGTGAATATACTTATAACAAATATTAACAAAGAGCAATTAGCCTTGTTTACAGTCGCTGCTGTGAGACTATGTCAAGCCATCAAGTAAATGAAAGACATGGAATAAGCCTACTAGTAGAAGGACATAGCCTTGTTGAATACAAATAAAAAGAACTAAAAGAATAACATTAATCTTTGTGATGAATCCAGTTATACCTTATGTTGTGTTTTATGGAAATAAAGTATAATAACCAGTGTGCTTTGCCTGGTTTAAGGATGGACTCACTAGGCAGCAGTGGTGACATAAGGTGGTATCATAGATGAAAGAAAGCACTATAGAGGATCCCATGAGGCACGAAACCTGGTGTATTTGTATAGCTGGTTATGTTGAGCAGCTCTAAGACATTAGTAAGTTAATGCTATGGGGGAGGCAGACCATGTTAACCATGTGTTGTTAAAGGGGTACTACCGTGCTGACAATTTATCCCCTATCTAAAGGATAGGGGGTACATTGCCTGATCGCGCGGGGTCCCGCACGCAGCACCCCGCTCTCATCAGGCCCCGGAGCGAACATCCGCTCTGGGTCTGATGACGGGGCCGGTGATCGTGACATCATAGCTCCGCCCCTGTGTCACATCACGCTCCGCCCCCTCAATGCAAGTCTATGGCAGGGGCGAGACAGCTGTCTCGCCCCCTGCCAAAGACTTACATTGAGGGAGCGGAGCATGACATCATATGGGGCGGAGCCGTGACATCACGATACTCCGGCCCCGTGATCGGCAGTCATCAGACCCGGAGCGATGTTTGCTCCAGGGCCTGATGAGAGTGGGGTGCTGCGTGCGAGATTGCGTGGGTCCCCAGCGGCGGGACCCCGCGTAATCAGGCAACTTATCCCCTATCCTTTAGATAGGGGATAAGTTGTCAGCACAGTAGTACCACTTTAAAGAGTGAACCCGTACCTCTAGCTAGGATATGTTCAAAGGCGTATGTTAGATTAAGTCTGTCTATAACCGTGTCTCTTGTCGGTATTGTGGCAGTTTTCCAGAATCGAGCAATAGCCAACTTGATGACAATGCATATTAGAGATAAGCAAATTTTTATTAAAATTTGATTTCGCCGATTCGCCGAATTTTCCTAAAAAATGTGTTTTGGTCCAAATTTATTTGCGGTGAATCGCTATTAAAAACAGCTATTTCTGGCCTACAGAGAACCTCCACAGGGGTGTAGAAGACTTTGCCTTGCTGTAAAATGCATAGGGTGTGTGCTCGGTTAGTGAAATAATACTGTTATTCAGTATGACATGCAGATCAGAGGTGTCGCTATTAGAATCACTGTCACAGAGCGGCACAATGACAGAGCCTGGAGGTGGCATCAGTATGAGCAGACCATATAGTGGCTGAATGACACAGCGTGGAGTTGGTGGCAGCATGAGGAGACCATATAGTGGCTGAATGACACAGCCTGGAGTTGGCGGCAGCATGAGGAGACCATATAGTGACTGAATGACACAGCGTGGAGATGGCGACAGCATGAGGAGACCATATAGTGGCTGAATGACACAGCCTGGAGTTGGTGGCAGCATGAGGAGACCATATAGTTGCATAATGACACAGCCTGGAGTAGGCAGCAGCATGAGGAGAAAATATAGTGGCTGAATGACACAGCCTAGAGGTGGCGGAAGCATGAAGAGACCATATAGTGGCTGAATGACACAGCATGGGGTGGCGGCAGTATGAGGAAATCATATAGTGCCTGAATGACACAGCCTGGAGTTGGTGGCAGCATTAAGGAGACCATATAGTGGCTTAATGACACAGCCTGGAGTTAAGGGCAGCAGGAGGAGAACATATAGTGGCTTAATGATACAACCTGCATTTGACAGCAGCTTGAAGAGACCATATAGTTGCTTAATGGCACATCCTGGAGTTGGCAGCAACATGAGGAGACCATATAGTGGCTTAATGACACAGCCTGGAGGTGGCAGCAGAAAGAGGAGAACATATGGTAGCAGTATGAGACAGCTTGGAGCTGGCATCAGCATGAGGAGAACATATGGTGGCAGAATGAGACAGCCTGGGGCTGTCATCAGCATGAGGAGAACATATGGTGGCAGAATGAGACAGCCTGGAGGTGGCAGCAGCAGAATCAGGAGTCCTGAAAGTGACCCGGTGACAGATTGTTGCAGTGAGTGGCAGTACCAGTACCCGGTGACGAAGGTGGGTGAAAAAATGGGAACTTAGCATCAGGTGTGGGGCATCAGGTGGGTGGCAGGATCAGAATAGTAGCTGAGGCTGGTAGGCAGAAGAAAATGGTTTCTTTTGTAAAAGTGTTAGTGTGCACAAGTATGTATTGAGGATATGCATTACGTGAAACATATCTTTTAATAATATGCTTAAAAATATGGACCCCGTTTTTTTTTTTTTTTATCAAACAAAAGGAAAGGTGTGCAAAAAACATCATGTGCTACCTACACCACCAAGTATTGATGTGATGCAAAGACCTTGAAAAGGTGGAAGGGAATAACATATGGCCTACTGTAACCGGTAGAGGTAAAACATTTTGCCTGTAAAGCCCTACTCTCGCATTATTAATTCCCTTCTTGGCAAGTTTTACTCGCTCTAAAAAGGGTGGCCCCACACAGGAACCTCTCCCTATTTCCACCTATAAACACTGCCATTTCCCAGGATTTTCAGGTGGAAATAGGGATTGGTTCCTTTGTGGGGCTGCACTTTTTAAGACGAGTAACACTTTACTCAAAAAAGTGGGAACAATGTATAGTCCATTGTAGCAGGTGGGGGTAAAAACTTCTCCTGTAAGGCCCTACTCTTGTCCTATTAATTCCCTACTTGGCAATTGTTACTAGTCCTAAAAGGGAGTCCCCACACAGGAAACTCTCTATTTCCATCTATAACCCTGGGAAATGGCAGTGTTTGTACGGGGAAATAGGGAGAGGTTCCTGTGTTGGGCCGCCCTTTTTAAGGTGATTAACACTTGCCAAGAAGGGAATTAATAATGCTAGAGTAGGGCCTTACAGGGGAAGTTTTTTCCCCCACCGGTTACAGTGGACCATACGTTGTTCCCTTCCACCTTTTAGAGGTCTTTGCATCACATCAATACTTGGTGGTGTAGGTGGCACATGGTGTTTTTTGCACACCTTTCCTGTTGTTTGATTTAAAAAAAATTGGGTTCATATATTTTATCCTAAGCATATTATTAAAAGTTAAGTTTAACGTAATGCATATCCTCAATACTTACTTGTGATCTGATGCGTGGGAATATCTGTAACTGAGAGCAGCGCCTTAAATATGTTTTGCACTATCCCTATTTGTGAAGTGTTGGTGTGGCACCATGGTCAATCCATTCTGATGCATCAGGCATTGGTGGGTGGAAATCCTGGCTGATCCATGCCTGATTCATCTTCGCAAAGTTCAGTCTCTCCACATTTTTCATTGACAAACTAGTTCTCCTTGGGGTTACTATAGCCCCCGCAGCACTAAACATCCGCTATGATGGCACACTATTGGCCGGGCAGGCCAGCTTTTCCAGGGCAAACTCTGTAGTTGCGGCCACAAGTTTGGCTACCCAAAAGTCCAGATCTTCAAGGTGTGTTGGCAGGGTCATATCAAGGTATGAATGTAAAGAAGCAGCATCTGGCACTACTGTCTGTGAACAAGCAGTAAGTGGAAGAGTATAGGCGTAGCTGCCGGCCGTCACAGGTGCAGAATCAGGTGGTGCTTCGAGTATAGAGGTACATTCAATGTGATACAGGAGCAAAAGAGACTCGGCAACTCCCCATTTCTGCAGAAATCAAGTTCCTTTATTCCAGGAGGTAAGATGGTCTGACCTCCTGGAATAAAGGAACTTGATTTCTGCAGAAATGGTGAGTTGACGAGTCTCTTTTGCTCCTGTATCTCATATCAAGGTATGCCACAACCTGCTGGTTAAGGGTCCTGCTCCAGGTCTGCCTGCTGCTTATGAGTTGCTTCACTATGCGGGTGAAGAAAGCTACTCATTAGTGACTGTAGACTCAGGCTGCTGATGATGGAGCTGGTACTGCTCCGGCCACCCATCCCCAGCAGCCATGGCAGTGGAAGATAAGCGCAGAGGGCCCCCAGAGTTAGACCTGTGAGAGGATGGTCGATGGCACAGATAGGCATCGGCCAACTGACTATGTAGGATGTATCTGTAGTAGGTCAGTTTGTCCACCCTCTCAGTGAGTGTAAAAAAGGCCCCAATTTTGTGCCGGTAGCGAGGGTCCAATAAGGTGGAGAGTTAGAAGTCATCCTGCTGCTGAATGGTTACAATTCATCATTATGCATTTGCCATTTGTGCAAGTGACTCGTAGGGACTCCCTTCCTCCATCTCCACTGCATACTGCCATGGTGTGTCTAGGTCCTCTGTCTCGCCTTCTTTATAACCCTCTAGCTAATCTAGCTTTTCCTGCTCCTCCTCTCCTGTCAGATGACTAGAAAAACCACCCATCTCACAAAACCTAAACTGTGCTCCACTGTGCCCCTCCCCCTACGCCTCCTCCTCAAGTTCAGCCTCCTCAGGGCTCATGTGGCCGTGGGATGTAGGCGCAATGTCTCCAGTGCCCTGACCAGCCATCGTTTCCAATACGTGTTTTAGTAGATGAAGCAGTGAAATGACGTTGTTCATCCCGTAATCCTAGCAACTGACTAATAATGTGGCTTCCTCAAAGGGCCTGAGCAAACGGTAGGTGTCACGTATGAGCTGCAACTGGTTGACATTGAAGTTACACAGGGGAGTCCCCCCATCCGTTTTCGATCATCATCGAAATCGGTGATGGCTTTTCTCTGTTCGTATAGTCGGTCCAACATATGGAGGGTGGAATTCCAACATGTGGAAATGTCGCAAATCAGACAATGTTGGGGGATACCGTTCTGACTCTTCAGCTCAAGGAGGGTGTGCTTTGTGGTGTACGAGTTGCTGAAGTGCATGCAAAGTTTCCTTCCCATTGTTAGGATGTCTTGCAAATGGGGGGAACATTTCAGGAATCGCTTGACAACCAGATTAAACGTGTGCCATGCAGGGTGCATGTCTCAGGCTTCCTTGTCGCAGCGCAGACAAGATGTTCTTCCCGTTGTCGGTCACCATGGTTCCAATTTGCAGTTTTCATGAAGTAAGTCATGATTCCATTTCTTCATAAATTACTTTTAGCAGTTCCTCCCCTGTGTGGCTCTGTTTTCCAAAGCAAACCATGTGAAGAACAGCATGACACCACTGTGCCCTGCACATATGGTATGCTGGAGGGGCACTGAGACTTGTCCATGCAGTAGAGGCTGAGGACACGGTGGAGGATGAGGAGGCAGAGTCGCACGCTGTCACAGGACCAATGGCCTGAGAGCATGGAGGCGGTAGAGGCGTGACCTATCCAAGTTGCTGTTGTGACTGTGCAGGAACCACATTCACCCAGTGGGCCATAAAGGACATGTATTGTCCCTCACTGTAGCTTCAGCTCCGCACATCGGTGCTGCTGTGCGCACTGACACGCTAAAGGATTGGCCCACCTTCTGTTCCACAAAATTGTGCAAGGATGGTACTGCCTTCTTCACAAAGAAATGATGGCTTGGGACTCTCCACCTCGGCTCGGCACAAGCCATCAGTACTCTGAAATGTGCAGAGTCCACCACTTGAAAAGGGAGGGACTGCAACACCAGCAACTTGGACAGGAGCACATTCAGCTTCTGCACCGTTGGATGAGTGGGCACATACTTTTGTCTTTTGGACATGGCTTCGCCGATGGATTGCTGGCAGAATGACTGACTCGAAGTAGAAGGAGCGGGAGCATCTGGAGCAAAAGAAGATGAGTATGACAGACAGCTCCCTTTGGCTGAGGTGGGGGAGCCTTGGCTGGCTGAAACAGGGAGCGGCATTCCACTGGGTGATGCAGCAGGCTGGACCACCACATCGGAGCCACTGTTCTTCCAGGCCGCTTTATGGTGACGCTGTGTATGTTGATGCAGGGCCGTGGTGCCAACATTGAGACTCTGGCCACGCTTCACCTTCTGCCGACCCACCTTGCATGTGGCCATGTTAACCTTCCCTGGATGATTGATGAAAAACTGCCACACCGAGGAGCTGATTTTCCCACCAACAGTCTGCACTGATTGACTGCTACTACTGATGACTCCAGGAACCCCTGTTTCACTACAGGAAGGTAGGCTGCCGAGAAGCAGGTGGTCTGCCCCGGGCACATTTGGCTCCAGACTTTCCCCTTCTGCCACCATGCTGACTGACAACCATGCTACCAGCTTGCTGGCTCCGCTGCTGCCTCATAGGCAACCTGCAAACCTCTTCTCCTGATGATGATGAAGCTCCTTCTTCACCCGGCTCCCAAGTGCAATCGGCTTCATCATCATCGAGTTGAACCTACTTAGGTTCCTCAACAGTGTCTGCTTCAGGAGCCTGAACGCTTGCAACACAACCTCCCACGCCACTCTCCTCATCACTACTTGCTTGCCAAGCGGCGGAAGCGGCGGATGTCTCCTCCACTTCTTGGCTGGACAGTAGCTGCTGACTGTCCTCTAGGCCATCCTCACTAAATACTGGAACTAAACCAATAGCATAAAATTCTTCTTTGGGGAGGGAACAGCCTTGGACAGAGGCAGTGGGAGGACAGGAACTGCTCCCGTGCCATGCCAACTGAGGTTTGTGTCTGAGGAACCCACCTACTGTTGACTGGGGGGTGTCAGATGTCACTTGTGATCAAGTGGATGACCGTGTTAAGCAATCAATAAAGGCAGATGGGTTTCTGGTTGAGACACGTCCGCTAGCTTATACTGGAAGCTCAGGCCTCTCGCTGCGACTCCTGCTGCCAATCACCCCTAGTCTGCTGCGACATCTGCCTGATAAATGTAGGCCTTTGCCACTCCTCTGTGCACATCCTGGCACTTCTCTGCCTGACATACAGTACTCAGTGCGTGTATGAGGGAGTACAATACCCTCCACTACGCTTAAAACATTATATGTGTGTAACACCAGCCAGTGTGTACTTTTGGCTGGCTTTTCACAGTATCTAGGCCCTTAAGACTTTAACAGGAACAAAATATTACACCTCTTAAATGTAAGTATATGGTATGCACTTATGAGGGGAGGCAATGCACTCCAGCAGGCTTAAAACAGTATTTGTGTACAACACCAGTAGTACACACCAGTACTGCAGCACACAGTCGCTGTGTATTAAACCCAAAATTGCACTTTCTCTCTCAATCTCACCCCCTTCCCTATTAGTGCTTCTAGGCAGGATTTGGTCTTGAGGTGAATCACTGCTGTTCTGTGCAACACACTGCTCTCTGTCCCTCTCTGTAATAGAACGCTGTAATGACTGGGAGGTGAATCACTGCTGTAAAAATGCTTTTCTGTGGAGCACACACTGCTCTCTGCCCCTCTCTCTGTGCAACAGAATGCTGATTTGACTGGCAGGGGAATCGCTGCTGGAAAAAATGCTTTTCTGTGCAACACACAGCACTGTCTGTCCCTGTCTCTCTCTGCAATAAAAGGCTGATGTTACTGGCCGCAAGATGGCTGCTGATTATATAGGGCTGTGACAACACAGGTTTGGCTGGCTGCTGATAGGCTGCATGAAGCATATGATTCAGGGTCATCCCGCCTTCCCAGGATTCCTTGCCCCATGTCCTCATATGTGGATCCACCATTTTAGATGCCCTGAAGCCTGGACTGCACTAAAGGGAGTTTAATTAAGCAATTTGCGCAATTGAATCATGGTGATATTCACATTCATTGCAAATAAAAAATTTCCTGAAATACGTAACGAATTTGGATTCATCAGATTCGATTCGCTCAGCCCTAATGCATATAATATAAAATATGTCTCTAAGGGGAGGTGGAATCTTATGAATACCTACAAACAGAATTATTAGCTGGGGAGACCATCTAATTTTTAATCTTAGAAGATCACCAATGAAGACCCTACAATCCTCCCAAAAGGGTTGTAATAAGGGGCAACTCCAGAATACATGCAAAATTGTTCCTTTCAGTCCACCGCCAACATGTATTTGTTGAGCCAGGATATGCCAGTGCTATTTTGTCGGGTGTGAAATACCATCTAAGTATAGTTTTATAGGCTGATTCGATATGCGATGAGCACGGAAAAGCTCTATGAATACATTTAAATGTATTTTGCCACTGATTTATAGAGATAGAGATATAGTTATTATGTAACCACAGAACAAAAAGAGTTATCCGCACTCACCGCAAAGCTTCTGACTCTGTGTTCCTAGTTATGGGTGGGACATCCACATTCCAAACCGGCATATACAGAACATCATGAAGAGAAAAGGGAGCAACCAACAGGCTTTCAATAGAGAGCCAGGGAGGGGGGGGGGGGGGGGGCGGAAAGACCATCAATGCTTCAGAGAATGTAAATTAGCGGGGAAAGAGGGTACCTCTGTCTCGAGCTGTTCGTGATTGCAAACTCCCTAGAGAGTGATCCATTGGAAAGCACCATTATAAAAAATATTTAGGAGCCTGTGGGTGTTATCTGACGTTTGTCTTCCTGCAATGAAGCATGATTGGTAAGTGTTAATTAATGAAGGTAGGATTGAAGCTAGTCTGGTTGCTAAAACCTTGGAAAATATCTTTAAATCTTGGCTCAGTAAAGATATGGGTCGGAAATTTGGGGAAAGATCTGTAGATTTGCTAGGCTTTGGCAAGATGGTTGTAAGGGCTTGTAAATACTGGAAAACCCATCAGGGCCAGGAGACTTGCTGGACAGAACAGCGTGAATCACATTTCACACTTCCTGGAGAGTGATATCTATATTAAAGGGGTACTCTGGTAGGGAAACTGGTGCCAGAAAGTTAAACAGATTGGTAAATGACTTCTATTAAAAAATCTTTACCCTTCCAGTACTTTTTAGCATCTGTATGCTACAGAGGAAATAATTTTTTAATTTATTTTTTGTCTTGTCCACAGTGCTCTCTGCTGACACCTCTGTCCGTGTCAGGAACTGTCCAGAGCAGCATAGGTTGCAATGGGGATTTTCTCCTGCTCTGGATAGTTCCTGATACGGGCATCAGGTGTCAGCAGAGAGCACTGTGGACAAGACAAAAAAAAATTTCCTCTGTAGCATACAGCTGCTAAAAAGTACTGGAAGGGTAAAGATTTTTTAATAGAAGTCATTTACAAATCTGTTAAACTTTCTGGCACCAATTGATTAAAAATGAATGTTTTCCACCAGAGTACCCCTTTAAGCAATGCTGCTTGATCTGAAGAAAGGGATGGGAGGTGACGTTTGTCTAGATAGTGGGAATAGGGATATGATCACTTACATTATATAAATGGGAATAAAAGGAGCTAAATCCATCGGCTATATCAGCCGGGGAGTAATGCTTGGCCTGCGACTGGAGATGTACTAGAACAGGGATGCATTCTTTAGCCTGATGCTTTTTAAGGCGCTGGGCTAAGAGCTTACCTGCCTTGTTGTCCTGGGCATAGTGGAGAGCTTGTAACTTTTGGTGAGCTTTCTCATAGGAGGAGAGCAGAGCACAGCGGAGTTCCTGTTGAAGAGAGAGCAAGGAAAAGGCGGTTAAAGAAGGAGAAGAAATGTTAGCTTATTCTGCCGTCCGCAGTTGGGAGAGTATATCTTTCAACTTACTGTCTCTTAGTTTTTTGAGGACAGAGCTATATTAAATGTACATTCCTCTTATCACAGCTTTATGGCAGTTCCAAAGAGAAAAATTAAGTTATATCATCGCCTAGCTGTCTAGAGTACTCATAATGTGACTAATTTTCTACATAAATGCTGAAGGGGAGGATATGGTATCTGTCAATTCCAGTGTGATAGCAGCATGATCTGACCATTGGATCAACTCTACAGAAGTGCTAGCCACTGAAGCTAAGAGTGCTCTATCTACTAGAAACATATCTAGCCCTGAATAGGAATTATGAGCGGCTGAATGAAATGTATGGTAAATGTTCTCTCTGTTCCATGTTCTATTTGCCAGATGTCATATAACTCCCTATCCCATTACTACATATAGAGTGTAGATGAGGCTGCTCTAGCATGCGGGGAGACAGGAGCGTGCGATAGGCAGGCCAAGATGGATGGGCCAGCATCGTCTCCACCTTGTTGTAAGTCCTCTCAGCTGTGGGGGGATAGCACATGAATGCTTCTCAAGTCTTCCTTGTGCGGGTAAGTGACAGGGAGCTGTGAAGTGCAGAGTCTGAGGTGGATCTATGAGGTCGAGCCATTGGCTGGAAACAGTGGCTACTAGCAGAGGGAGACTGTGAGGCTGGAGCTGCTACATGTTCTGTGTAGCCGGCACCATCTTGCTTTCCTGGCGCGTCCTGGGTAAAACTGAATTTTGCCAGTGTACCCTGCTGGGGGACTCTTTTGCGGCATCTCGCCATGATGGGTGAGTGTTCTCAGATAGGATGGATGAGAAAGATAGCGGTAATAGCTGGTAGCAGTAGCTAGTTTGGGCTAAAGGAACGGAGCTCCTCGGCTATGCGGCCTTTCACCCATGCAGCCAGACCACGCCCCGACTTGTTAGTACTATGTCCAAACTAGACTATGAAAATTAGGAGAACAGTATAGGTAAAGGTAAATGTAACCTTGAGGAAGAAGAGAGATCCATAGCAGGGTCAGAGACACAATTAAAGCCTCCACAAATTAAGACATCTTTCCTGACCAAGGAGTGTTATATGAAAACTTTCCCCAGAAAGCAACTCTGACATCTGTTAAGAGCATACATGTTTACAGTGGTATTCTCCACATTATCTATATTAAAAACTAAAATAATGTACATATTTTATCAATGATTGTATGATTATTATGACTCTTTCCTTAAGAGGATACAAAAAGTAATAATGTCACCAAATAAACTTTTCTAAACTAACGCAGGTTATGTTTCCTGACTGCTCCTAACACTCCTCCCACACTTAAAAAAACCAATTTGAGCTTTAGAAAGCACCGTATCACTGTATTCTTGCTTAAATAGTACAGTCTCTCAAAAGGAGAAAGTTGGCGTTTCCCAGCAGGCATGACATTACTGTAGCCTGCTGGGGGACCCCATCCGCCCTCACATGGTTGCAGTGCTGTGATGAATAGAAGATCTCAGGCTCTGTGCAGCTTTCGGTGAGGCTCTATGCATGTTTCAGTGAGGCTCTTAGCAGGTTTCAATGAGGCTCTTTTTGGAACACAGAGCTCTCTGCTGACATCACGAGCACAGTGCTCTCTGCTGACATCCATTTAAGGAACTGTCCAGCGCAGCATATGTTTGCCATGGGAATTTCGTCCTACTCTGGACAGTTCCTAAAATGGACAGAGATGTCAACAGAGAGCACTGTGATCTTGAGGTCAGCAGAGAGCTCTGTGTTCCAAAAAGAAAAGAATTTCCTTTGTAGTATTCAACAGCTAATAAGAACGGGAAGGATTAAGATTTTTTAATAGAAGCAATTTACAAATCTGTTTAACTTTCTGACACCAGTTGATTTAAAATAAAAAGTTTTCTACCAAAGTACCCCTTTAAGGTGAGTGGCGTACACGTAAATAAAAAGTCCCAAATTGCTGCTTTTTTGTCATATGATATAAAAAAATGTTTTTATAAAAAATTTATAGTTTTATGTATGCATGGTATCAATGAAAAGTACAGATCACGACGCAAAAAAATGAGCCCTCATACTGCCACTTTTAAGGAAAAATTAAAAAGTTATAGGTCGTCAAATTAGAGGGATTTTAAATGTACTAATTTAGTTAAAAAGTTTAAGATTTTTTAAAGCATTACAATAATAGAAAAGTATGTAATCATTGGTATCATTTTAATTGGATTGACCCACAGAATAAATAAAACATCATTTTGACTGTAAATTGTACAGTGTTAAAACTAAACCTTCCAAAATGTCCATTATTGAGGTTTTCTTTTCAATTTCCCCACACAAATAGTATTTTTTTTGTTGCCCCATATATTTTATGGTAAAATGAGTAATGTCATTACAAAAGACAACTAGTCGCGCTAAAAGAAAGCCCTCATACTCGTCTGTGGATAAAAATATAAGAGAGTTAGGATTTTTAGAAGGCAAGGAGGTAAAGACGAAAATGAGTCCTTAAGGCCCAAATGTTGTCTTTAAGGGGTTAAGTATTACTGAATATTTTTTTGTGGCAAAGAGTTGGTGGGTTTTGGTGGGTACATAAATTTTGTCTCTTACACACAGGCTTATCTGCTTTACTCCTTAGGGTTTCTTGAAATTTTAAACTTACCAACATGCCTTTAGGCAGGTTTATGGGTAAGTTGCATGGTTAGACACCTGATGTGCCCAATAAACACTTTATTCATAGTCTTATAATTCAGGCAGTAGAAGTTGGTTAAGCTGCTTTACATACTAATTAGGAACAGTTTTAGGTATGCCATAGAAGTTTATATTGTTTTAGCGGTTTCTTCAGAATCCATCATTTTTGCCTACAAAGTGTCTATTTTGTCATCTAGCCATCAAAACCCATCATTGATTTAGTGTGAGACATTTTATTCTCAAGTAATTGCACTTATTTTTTAAGCAGCAGCCTAAGCTGATAGAGTTCTTTTTTCAATGAGTTTCAAGACATCAGGAGCATATCTTTGAGCATTGTATCAGACATCATTTTATCGGTAGTTTAGTAAATAATGAAGGTGTCAGCTTCACTTAGTGCCCATTTAGAGAAAAATAGCTCAGAGTCTCCTTCATTAGAAGACAGCTGAAAACAAAGCCTCAGCTTCAGAGGACTAGTAACA
Source organism: Hyla sarda (assembly GCF_029499605.1). Classification (NCBI taxonomy): domain Eukaryota; kingdom Metazoa; phylum Chordata; class Amphibia; order Anura; family Hylidae; genus Hyla; species Hyla sarda. Next base: position 88,243,648 of record NC_079198.1, read on the forward strand.
TAGTAACATAGTTCATAAGGTTGAAAAAAAGACCAGATTCTATCAAGTTCAATGTATAACCCTAATAAGTCCCTATTGAGTTGATCCAGAGGAAGGCAAAAATTCCTCATACTAGAGGTAAAAATTCCTTCCCGACTCCAAATATGGTATCAGAATAAATCCCTGGATCAACGTTCTGTCCTTATAAATCTAGTATACATAACCAGTAGAGATGTCGCGAATTGTTCGCCGGCGAACAGTTCCCGGCGAATTTCGCATGTCCGCGTTCGCATCGCCGGGCGAACATATGTGAAGTTCGATCCGCCCCCTATACTTTAACATTGCAGTAAACTTTGACCCTGTGAGTCAGAGTCAGCAGACACATTACAGCCAATCAGCAGCAGTCCCTCCCTTCCAGACCCTCCTACCTCTTGCACGGATGCCATTTTAGCCTCAGTCAGCATGCTGCAGGCTTAGGGGGGACATGTATCAAAGATTTTACCCCTGTTTTGTGTGTATTTTTTTGCGCAAAATTTTGCGCAAGCCCTTTTTTTGCGCATTTTTTTGCGCACGTTTTGGTAGAGCATGTCCTCCAGATATGGCCGAATCAGGGTACCTTGGAGTGACGTCTATAGTACGCATGGATTTATTAACTGCGTACTTTTCCTTTACACCAAAAATGTTGCCGCAAGAGCTGTTTTTTTTGCGCACATATAAGCCATCTTGGACTTAACGTAGCAAGATGCTCTAAATCATTGATTCTATTTTCCAAAGAGTGGATTTAGGAGATCACTATATTTACCCGCAATTTATGAAGCTCATTGCGCTTGATTGATAAATTTAGCGCTTCTGCGCATAATTTAGAATTCGGGAAAAGGGGTAAACTGCTTCTACCATACACAAATCATGATACATGTCCCCCAGGAAGTGGAGGGTTAGAGAAGCTGCTACTGCTGTATAGGGAAAGCGATAGCTAGGTTGCTGCTAGGTGGTGTATTCAGGGTCCAGTTTACTCCTAAAGCACTAGTGTAACATCTGCTTTAAGGACAGCACCCAAAAAAGCCCTTTTTAGGGCTGAAAGATATCAGTCCTGGTTGGGAGGGAACCGCTGGTTAAAAGGGGTACTCCAGAATCAAACTTAAATTACTTCAAGCAACTAACTACTACGGTATTCAAAGGGCTGAAAGATATCAGTCCGTGTGTTTTGCAACAGCTGTAGGCACTCTGGTTGGGGACCACTGCTTAAAAGGGGAACTCCGCTGGCAAGCTTATTTTCTTTAAAGCAACTAACTACTACAGTATTCAAAGGGCTGAAATATATCAGTCCGTGTGTTTTGCAACAGCTGGGGGCACCATGGTTGGGGACCACTGCATAAAAGGGGAACTCCGCTGGCAAGCTTTTTTTTCTTTAACCCCTTAAGGACCAATACAAATAAACCTGTACGCCCCTGAAATACCAGGCCTGTTTTTTTCAAATCGGGGATGTCTGTCTTCATTAGAGAATAACTCTGGTAACGTTTTGCCAATTACGATAATTCTGACATTGTTTTTTTGTCACAAGTTGTCCTTCATGTACATAGTAAAAGTAAGCCGATATCATTTGTAGTTTTTTTTTTACAATGCAAAAAATCATGAAATTTTTACAAAAAATTATGATTTTTTGCTATTTTAACACTAATAGGTTGCATATATTTATACTTACTGACCAAATAGTTTATGAAACTTATACTTTCAGATGTCTACTTTATTTTGACGTCATTTTTTTGTTTTTATTTAACATTTTAAATTAGTTAGAAGCCTAACAATTTAACTTGAAATTTCGAAAATTTGGAAAATTTGAAAAGTACATCTTTTTTTATGTGCTATGCAAGGTTTGCAGAAATTAAAAGGTAGTAGAACATAGGAACACCCCCCCCCCAAATGTCCCCATTTTAAAAACTAGACCCCTCAAGATATTCGCTAGGGGGTACAGTGAGTATTTTAACACCACAGTTTTTTGGCAGGAATTATTACAAAGACAGTGTTAAAAATTAGACATTTGCAATTTTTCACAAATGCATCATTTGGGGGGGCATATTTTTTGTACATCACTTCTGATATTGAAAGAAATGCACCCTATATTTTATTTAGCTGCTTGTCCCATGTTCGGAAATATCCCCGCTTAGGCCATATATGGTTCCTTGGCCGCGTGGTAGGACTCAGAAGGAGAGGAGCGCCATTTGGCTTTCAGGGCAGAACAGTACCCCCACCCCCACAAGTGACAACATTTATATACCGCACCCCTACAAGTTATTGGCTGGACCAGGGACCTCTCTGATTGGTCCTTGGTCGGCTGGCAGTATAACGCGTCTGTCTGTGACAGTTAAGGCTCCTGATGGATATATCCGCCATGCTGTGGGAATAAGCACCCGCTCATGGCGAATATATCCATCACTGCTGCGGCTAGGTAGCTCAGTGTGTCCGCTCATGACTGCTGGCAGGAAATCCGCCGCTATGAGTGGACACACAAAGCTACCCAGCTGCAGTAGGGAGCTCATTACCATGACTGCTGCATAATGTATAGGATCACATGGTGGACATTCGCAGCATATTACATGCTGCGGATGTCCGCCAATGCGATCCTACACATTATGCATTTTTTAAATTAGATTAATTTAATAAATGTATTTTTTTTTACACTTTTATTCTATTTATTTATTTTTACACTTTTTAATGCTTTGGAATACTTAGTATTCCAAAGCATTGCAGTTATATGCTGCCTGCCAGTTTTCACTAGCAGGCAGCATATTAGGACGTGCCTCTGGCATGTCCTTTCAGGCAATACCCAGGGCAGACCTGGGGGTCTTTGTAGGACCCCCGGCTGCCCAGGTATGCAGCAGCATCCTCCCGCGATGCTCTGGGGTGCTGCAGGAGAGACAGAGGGAGCCCCCTCCCTCTGTCTGAACTCCTTACAGCGCGCGGTCACTTCTGACCGCGGCTGTAAGGATTAAACTGTCAAGAGTGAAGTGAACTTCACTCCCGGCAGTGCGGCAGGCCCCGGCCAGCCACGGCCACACACAGCACCCTGCGATTGCGATGCGGGGTGCTGCAGAGGAGACAGAGGGAGCCCCCTCCCTCTGTCATAACACTTACAGCCCGCGGTCACTTCCGACCGCGGCTGTAAGGGTTAAAACTGCCGGGACCAAAGTTTACTTCGGTTCTGGCAGTGCAGCAGGGTCCCTGCTGTGTGATTCAGCCGAGTCCCTGCCGCGATCTCATGGGTGCACTGGGCAGCACCCACGAGAATAATGGACGAGTATAGACGTCCAGGTGCCGGAACGCCCGCCAACCTGGACGTCTATACTCGTCCATGGTCGTTATCGGGTTAAAGCAACTAACTACTACAGTATTTAAAGGGCTGAAATATATCAGTCCGTGTGTTTTGCAACAGCTGGAGGCACCCTGGTTGGGGACCACTGCATTAAAGGGGAACTCCGCTAGCAAGTTTTCTTGCTCATTGTCCAACTAGTGCAAATCACATTAGGTGTGATAGTTGTGCAAATTTAAAAAAAATACCTTTTTGGCTGTTAAATAAAATCAGCCGTCACTGTCAGTTCACGTCACAGTTGCCATTTTTTTGCCTGCAGGGAAAATTGTGTCACTCTAGTGCAAATCACGTTAGGTGTGACAGTTGTGCAAATAAATTTTTTTTTAAAAAAAACCTTTTTTGGCTGTTAAATAAAATCAGTCGTCACTGTTAGTTCACTTCACAGTTGCCATTTTTTCTGCCTGCAGGGCAAATTGTGTCACCCTAGTGCAAATCACATTAGGTGTGACAGTTGTGCAAATTAACAAAAAATACCTTTTTTGGCTGTTAAATAAAATCAGTCGTCACTGTCATTTCACGTCACAGTTGCCATTTTTTTTGCCTGCAGGGCAAATTGTGTCACCCTAGTGCAAATCCCATTAGGTGTGACAGTTGTGCAAATTAAAAAAAAAAAATTTGGGCTGTTAAATAAAATAAGTCGTCACTGTTAGTTCACGTCACAGTTGCCATTTTTCCTGCCTGCAGGGCAAATTGTGTCACCCTAGTGCAAATCATATTAGGTGTGACAGTTGTGCAAATAAAAAACCTTTTTTGGCTGTTAAATAAAATCAATCGTCACTGTTAGTTCACGTCACAGTTGCCATTTTTCTTGCCTGCAGGGCAAATTGTGTCACCCTAGTGCAAATCACATTAGGACATTAGGTGTGACAGTTGTGCAAATTTAACAAAAAAAATGACAGGCAGAGGAAGGCCACCCCGCAGGGGCCGTCGTGGTGCTGGGATTCCCTTTGGCCATAGAATGGCCAGTGTTCAGAGGCCACGTACCCTGAACCCCCAAAGTTCTGAGGACTTAGTTGACTGGCAATCACAAGACACCCAATCTACTACTAAAGCTTCCGCTCGGAACCTTGACGCACCATTCTTCTCCTCCTCTAGCTAAGCTTCGGGCAGGTCTCATGCTACCACTTGCCCTCCTGCTGCCACCACCAACACTAGCACCACAGCAGCTTTACTTGATCCGTCAGAGGAGTTATTTACACATCAGTTTGAAGACATGAGTGATGCGCAACCATTATTGCCAGAGGATGTAGTTAACTGGGATATGTCTCAGTCAGGCAGCATTACACACATGGACGTACGGTGTGATGATGATGTTGTACCCGCTGCTGCTTCCTTTCTTGAGGTGTCAGATAGCGGTGAAGGTGTTGATGATGACAATGTGTCCGTGGATGCCACGTGGGTGCCCGCTAGAAGAGAAGAAGAGGAAGAAAGTTCAGATGGGGAGACAGAGGAGGAGGAGACGAGTTGGAAGCAGGGGGAGGTCGTCGCAAGGAGCTAGTGGCACAGTCAGAAAGTAGGCATCGGCACCAGGGGTCAGCCAGATGGGACGCCAATCAATGCATGCTGTTGCCACCACCAGAATGCCGTCATCGCAGAGCTAAGCAGTGTGGCATTTTTTTTGTGTGTCTGCCTCTGACAGCAGCGAAGCCATTTGCAACCTGTGCCAGAAGAAACTGAGTCGTGAGAAGTCCAACACCCACCTAGGCACAACTGCTTTGCGAAGGCACATGATGTCACATCACAAACGCCTATGGAATCAACACGTCAGTACAAGCAGCACACAAAGTCAAAGCCGCCATCCTCCTTCTGGTCCAGCATCTTCAGCCAGGTCAACCACTGCTGCCCTCCTTGCCCCCTCTCAACCATCCGCCTCTCCATCTCTCACCTTGAGCAGTTCCTGCTCATCTGCCCACAGTCAGGTGTCTGTCAAGGAGATGTTTGAGCGCAAGAAGACAATTTCTCAGGCGTCTGACAGCTGGCTTGTCAGAACTGCTAGCCCGTCAGCTTTTCCCATACAAGCTGGTGGAGCCTTTAAAAAAAATTGTAGCCATTGGGACACCGCAGTGGAAGGTACCAGGCCGAAATTTTTTTGCACAAAAGGCAATCCCCAACCTTTACTCCATTGTGCAAAAGGAAATTATGGCATGTCTGGCATGGTCCATCTGACCAGGGGGGCAAGGATCCTTCTGACCACTGATACCTGGTCTGCAAAGCATGGTCAGGGCAGGTATATCACCTACTCTGCGCATTGGGTAAACCTGGTGACGGCTGCCAAGCATGGAATGCGTGGCTCTGCAGAGGAGTTGGTGACACCGCCACGACTTGCAGGCCTGCTGCTACCTCCTCTACTCCTCCTTCTCCATCCTCTTCCATAACCTTCTCGGCCGAGTCCTCTTCCACTGCTGCGTCTTGCTCCACATCACCGGCACCCCCCTCCCCAGCTCCCCAGGTGCTATTCCACATCCCGGATACGGCAGTGTCACGCCATCTTGGGGTTGACTTGCCTCAAAGCGGAAAGTAACACCGCACCACCGTCCTGCATTATAGAGTCTTCTGGACTTTATGATAATTTAAACTTGAATTTTCAAGAGTACTAACCATTAGTGTTGAGCGGCATAGGCCATATTCGAATTCGCGAATATTCGCAAATATATGAACGAATATTCGTCATGTATTCGCGAATATTCGCATATTCGTAATATTCTCGTTTTATTTTCGCAAATGTGAAATATTCGCGTATGCGAAAATTTACATATACAAAAATTAGCATATACAAAAATAGCATAAGCGAAAATTCGCATATGCGAAAATTAACATATGCAAATGTTCGCATATGCGAAAATTCTCACGCCAGTCTCACACAGTAGTATTAGAGCCTTCTTTACACCACACAAGCTGGAAGCAGAGAGGGATGATCACTGTGATGTGTACTGTGGAAAAAAAAACGAATATTCGTAACTACGAATATATAGCGCTATATTTGCGAAATTCGCGAATTCGTGAATATGCGATATTCGCGAATAATTTTCGAATTGCGAATATTCGCGAGCAACACTACTAACCATTACACTAAGGAACGCTTGTTGCATGTCATTTTTTCACCTAAATTTTCAAAAGAAAAATACAGAGAGGGATGAAAAATTTTATTTAGAAAAGAATTTCTTTGTCTGTTTCTCCATCCTGCATTATAGAGTCTTCTGGACTCTTGGATATGCGCTTGTTCTTATATTTCAGCCATGTGTACATGCCTAATTTTTCTGGCCTCTGGTGCTGCACTTTTTCTGCTGCTGCCATTTTTCTGGCCGCTGCTTTCATCTTGATTTGATGAAAAATTTTATTTTGAAAAGGATTTCTATGTGATTTTCACCGTCCTGCATCATAGAGTCTTTTGGACTTTCTGATAATTTAAACTTGAATTTTCCAGAGTATTAACCATTACACCAAGGAACACTTGTTGCGTGTGATTGTTTAACTTAAATTTTCAAAAATAAAATACAGAGAGGGATTAACTCTGTTTCTTTATTTGATGAAACATTTTATTTAGAAAATAATTTCTTTGTCTGTTTCTCCGTCCTGCATTATAGAGTCTTCTGGACTCTTGGATATGCGCTTGTTCTTATTTTTCAGCCATGTGTACATGCCTAATTTTTCTGCCCTCTGGTGCTGCACTTTTTATGCTCCCGCAATTTTTCTGGGCGCTGCTACAGCTGCGGCTGCAACAATACCAAAATTTTGAGCCATGTGTACATGCCTAATTTTTCTGGTACTCTCTGCTGACATCTCTGTCCATTTTAGCAACCGTGCATATTAGATGTATGGTAAGGATAGCATGGTGGCTCAGAGGTTAGCACTGCTGACTTGCAGCGATGGGGCCTTGGGTTCAAATCCCACTATCTGCTGCCTAAAGGGGGGCTCTAACTATGTGCTGCCTAATATGGGGGAATCTATGTGCTGTCTAACTATGTGATGCCTAAATGGGGCTAAAGCACGTTATTCCAAAGAAGTTAGGAATAATAGGTGATTTATGCCCTTTATGGATTAAAACCAGACTCTGCATCAACTATGTAATTTTCCATGGGAGTTTTGCCATGGATCCCACTCCGGGACGCCACAGTCCAGGTGTTAGTCCCATTGAAACAACTTTTAAATCACTATTGTGGCCAGAAAGAGTCCCTATGGATTTTAAAATTTGCCTGCCCATTGAAGTCAATGGCGGTTTGCCCGGTTCGCGAAATTTTGCGGAAGTTCGCGTTCGTGGTTCGCGAACCGAATACCAGCAATGTTATTACTCTCCAAAAATGCATCCAGACCCCTTTTGAACTCTTTCACAGAGTTCCCCATGACCACCTCCTCCGGGAGAGAATTCCACAGTCTAACTGCTCTTACAGTAAAGAACCCTGTCTGTGCTGGTTTAGAAACCTTCTTTCCTCTAAACGTAGAGGGTGATCCTCCCATTCCCCGTATTACCTTCGTTGCCCGTCTTTGAACCCTCTCCTGCTCCACTATATCTTTCTTGTACACTGGTGCCCTGTACTGTACACATATTCTACGTATGGTCTGACTAGTGATTTGTACAGCTGTAGAATTATTTCCTTGTCATGGGCATCTATGCCCCTATTGATGCACCTCATGATTTTATTTTCCTTGGCAGCAGCTGCCCAACACTGGTCACTACAGCTAAACTTACTGTTAACTAAGACTCCCAAATCCTTTTCCATGTCAGTCGTCCCAAGTGTTCTCCCATTTAACACATAATCTCAGCCAGGATTTCCCCCCACCATGTGCATTACCTTATATTTATCAATGTTGAACTTCATCTGCCACTTCTTAGCCCAAACCTCCAACCTATCCACATCCATTTGTAACAGTGCACTGTCTTCTATAGTGTTAACCACTTTACAGAGTTTATTATCATCTGAAAAGATTTCTACTTTACTATTCAACCCCTGTACAAGGTCATTATTTAATATATTAAATAGGACAAGAACGAAGACTGTTCCCTGTGGTGCCCCTCTAGTAGCAGTCACCTAATCAGAATAAGTACCATTAATAACTACCCTCTGTTTCCTATCACTGAGACAGTTACTTATCCACTTACACACATTCTCCAGTTACTTACCCACTTAGACACTGAGGAGTTTACCTTATCTTGCTGTATTTCTTCTGACATTTCATTTTTCCCGGTGAATACAGTGGAGAAGAATTTGTTTAATATATTTGCTTTTTCCTGATCCCCGTCTATAATTTCTTCCTCATCATTTTTTAAATGGACAACACTTTAATTTTTTTACCTTTTTGTGATTTATATAGTTAAAGAACATTTTGTGGTTAGTTTTAGTCTCTTTGGCAATGAGTCTTTCTGTCTCTGTTTTTGTGGCTTTTATCTGTTTTTTACATAATTTAAATTTTTTTCTATAGCTTTTAATGCTTCTTCCTTGTCCTCCTGTTTTAGTATTTTAAATGCTTTATTTTTGTCATTTATTGCCCCTTAACATTTTTATTCATCCACATTGGTTTTCTTATATTCCTGACCCTTTTATTCCCATAAGGTATATACATTTTACTGTGTGAATTTAAAATATTCCTAAAAGTCTCCCACTTAGTGCCAGTATTCTTGTTTTTGAGGACTTTATCCCATTTTATATTGTTAAGGGCTTCTCTGAGTTGATCAAACTTTGCCTTTCTAAATTTCATTGTTTTTGTGGCCCTTCCCAATATTCCCTTTTTGCCGAACAAGTTACAATGTATTTTATTATGATCACTATTCCCTAGGTATCCTTCTACCTGCACATTAGTTACTCTGACAGGCCTGTTGGTTAACCCCTTAAAGGGGTAGTCCAGGAAAAAACATTTTTTGTTTTTTTAGATCAACTGGCTCCAGAAAGTTAAACAGATTTGTAAATAACTTCTATTAAAAAAATCTTAATCCTTCCAACAATTATCAGCTGCTGAAGTTGAGTTGTTCTTATCTGTCTGGATACAGTGCTCTCTGCTGACATCTCTGCTTGTCTCTGGAACTGCACAGAGCAGATTAGGTTTGCTATGGGAATTTGGTTCTACTCTGGACAGCTCCCGGGTCATGTGTCATCAGAGAGCACTTAGACAGAAAAGAACAACTCAACTTCAGAAGCTCATAAGTACTGAAAGGATTAATATTTTTTATAGAAGTAATTTACAAATCTGTTTAACTTTCTGGAGCCAGTTGATATATATATAAAAAAAAAGTTTTTGCCTAGATAACCCCTTTAACCACTTAACCCCTTAAGGACCAGGCCATTTTACACCTTAGGACCAGAGCGTTTTTTGAACATCTGACCACTGTCACTTTAAACATGAATAACTCTGGGATGCTTTTAGTTATCATTCTGATTCTGAGATTGTTTTTTCTTGACATATTCTACTTTATTTTGGTGGTAAATTTTCGGCGTTACTTGCATCCTTTTTTGGTGAAAAATCACAATATTTCATGAAAATTTTGAAAATTTAGAATTTTTCTAACTTTGAAGCTCTCTACTTGTAAGGAAAATGGATATTCAAAATAAATTTTATTTTTATTCACAAATACAATATGTCCACTTTATGTTGGCATCATAAAATGGACATATTTTTGCTTTTTGAAAAAATTAGAGGGCTTCAAAGTAAAGCATACATTTTCAAAAATTTCATGAAAATTGCTAAATCTGAAGGGACAGATGTTACAGAACTACAACTCCCAGCATGCCTGGGCAGTCTAGGCATGCTGAGAGTTGTAGTTTGGCAACATCTGGAGGGCTACCGTTTGGGCACCACTGTAACAATGGTCTCCAAACTGTGACCCTCCAGATGTTGCAAAACTACAACTCCCAGCATGCCCAGACAGCCTTTGGCTTTCTGGGCATGCTGGGAGTTGCAATTTGGCCTTCCTAGTGGTTGCCACAGTAAAGATCACTTTACTTTCACTTTCAATTCCCCCTCCCCCACAGTAGTTTCCCTACCTGACCCAGGATCCAGCAGTCTCCAGCAACGATCGGGGTCTCCAGGCATCTTCTCCTGCAGGTACCGACCTCCATCTTCTTCCCACGATCCCTCGACAATCAGGGGTGGCCAGAACGGGGGGTTGCCATGGCAACCTACTGTCCTGCTCTGCCATTGGTCAGAATCAAATCAAGGAGGAAATTGCAGCATTGCGACTTCACTCCTACCCTTCAGGATGATCTGGGCTGTCACTGACAGGTCAGATCATAACAATTTTCCGGGTGATCAGGTCACCAGAGACCCGATCAGCCTGGAATAGGAGAAAATTGAATTGAACTGAATTGACATGCGATTTTCTGCAATAGCCGACATGGGGGGGGGGGGTCCCGGGAAGCCCCTCGACATTTGCACGGCATGCCTGCTGAAGGATTTCAGCAGGAATGCCGTTCCGATCTCGGCCCGGCGCGCGGCAGAGACCGGAGAAACACCAGGACGTTCTGGAACGTCCTTGGTCCTTAAAGCCCAGGGTGCAGGGACGTTCCAGAACGTCCTTGGTCCTTAACTGGTTAAGGACCAAGGACGCATCAGAACATCCTGAGTCCTTTCACTTTCTATAACACGGGGCCATGACGTGGCCCCGCGTCATAGTGGGTCGGGCCTAGCTAATGGGTCAGGCGTGGCTAATGGGTCGGGCGTGGCTAATAGCGCGGGCCAATGATCGCTGTGCCGCGTGCTATTAACCCTTTAGACGCGGCGTTCAAAGTTGAACGCTGTGTCTAAGTGAAAGTAAATCACTGCCGGTTAGCTCAAGGGGCTGTTCGGGATGTCCGCGGCGAAATCGCGGCATCCCGAACAGCTCTGGGACACGAGGAGGGTCTCCTACCTTGCCTCCTGGCGTCCGATCGCCGAATGACTGCTCAGTGCCTGAGATCCAGTCATGAGCAGTCAAGCGGCAGAATCATTGATCACTGGTTTCCTATGAGAAACCAGTGATCAATGTAAAAGATCAGTGTGTGCAGTGTTATAGCCCCATATGGGAGCTATAACATTGCAAAAAAAAGTGAAAAAAAGTGAATAAAGATCATTTAACCCCTCCCCTAATAAAAGTTTGAATCACCCCCCTTTTCCCAATAAAAAAAAAAAACTGTGTAAATAAAAATAAAAATAAACAAATGTGGTATTGCAGTGTGCGGAAATGTCCGAACTATAAAAATATATAGTTAATTAAACCGCACAGTCAATGGCGTACACGTATAAAAAAATTCAAAAGTCCAAAATAGTGTATCTTTGGCCACTCTTTGCATCTTGAAAAAATGAATAGAAAGCGATCAGCAAGTCCGATCAATACAAAAATGGTACAGCTAAAAACTTCAGATCGTGGCGCAAAAAATTAGCCTTCATATGCGGAAAAATAAAGAAGTTATAGGGGTCAGAAGATGACAATTTTAAGCGTATAAATTTTCCTGCATGTAGGTATGATTTTTTACAGAAGTACGACAAAATCAGACCCATATAGGTAGGGTTTCATTTTAATCATATGGACCTACAGAATAAAGAGAATGTGTCATTTTACGGAAAAATGTACGGCATAGAAACAGAAGCCCCCAATAGTTACAAAATGGCGTTTTTTTCCCCAATTTTGTCTCACAATGATTTTTATTCCGTTTTGCCGTAGATTTTTGGGTAAAATGATTGATGTCATTACAAAGTAGAATTGGTGGCACAAAAAGTAAGCCATCATATGGATTTTTAGGTGAAAAATTGACAGAGTTATGATTTTTTAAAGGTAAGGAGGAAAAAATGAAAGTGCAAAAACGGAAAAACCCCTGGTCCATAAGGGGTTAAGGACGCAGGGTTTTTCCATTTTTGTATTTTCATATTTTCCTCATCATCTTCTAAAAATCTTATTGCTTTCAATTTTACACCTAAAATAACATATTGTGGCTTATTTTTTGAACCACCAATTATTCTTTGCAGTGACATTAGTCATTTTACCCAAAAATCCATGGTGAAAAAATTACCCAAAAATGAAAAAATTCATTGTGCGACAAAATTGAAGAAAAAATGCAATTTTGTAACTTTTGGAGGCTTCTGTTTCTACGCAGTGCATTTTTAGGTAAAAATTACATGTTATCTTTATTCTATAGGTTCAAATGGTTATAATGATACCCTACTTATATATGTTTGATTTTGTCGTACTTCTGAAAAAAATCATAACTACATGCAGGAAGATTAACAAGTTTAAATTGTCATATTCTGACCCCTATAACTTTATTATTTTTCTGCACATGGGCCGGTATGAGGGCTCATTTTTAGTGCCGTGATCTGAAGGTTTTATCGGTACCAGGGGCGTACCTAGAGCATTTGGCACCCGGGACGGACCCTTTGTTTGGCACCCCCCCACACACACACACACACACACACGCACCCCCCTTTAATTATACCCCCTCCCTCCCCTCCCGACAGGAGCGGCCTGACAACACTCGGGGCCCCCGGACCAAAAAAAAGGCAGGGTCCCCTGCTAGACTCTGAAGCTCGTCAATCTTCTGCCATGCTCCTATTCCACCCAAATCCCACACACAATAAACTAAAATGTATATATGTAAGAAACACTTTAACGTAGGTAAATTTCTATGACCAATAATACTGGTATACAAGGAGTAAATATATACCACCACACAATAACTGGATAATACCGCCAAACTGTACTGAATAAAACCACTATATACAGACCAGTATACTATAAAGAATCTGTATACAATGTAAGTGATTATATACATGACCATATGGCGGTAGATATCAGCTGCACACAGGATGTGTATACCATATAAGTGATTACAGTTACATTTTGGGACTCACAATTACGTATTTTCTGATCAGCGGCATCCTCTTTCCTTTTCTTCTCCGTCCATATAAGACCGTCATGTGGATCTCTTAACATCTGCAGGAAAAACATGTCAGACTCTGCATATATTCAGTGCCCTCCTCTACACAATCTTTCCATCTATAGGCCCACAAACTGTAATAATGCCCTCCTTGGTGTCCTGCACAGTAAAAGGGCAGGCAGGTAGGTAGCCAGGTAACCCCCTCTTTCCCATAGGTATATGAAGATTTACACCCCCCCCTCTCTTTCCCATAGGTATATGCAGAGCTACGCTACACTTCCCTCTTTCCCATAGGTAAATGCAGAGTTACACCCCCCCTCTTTCCCACAGGTATATGCAGAGCTAAACCCCCCACCCCCTCTTCCACATAGGTATATGCAGAGCTACACACCCTCCTCTTTCCCATAGGTATATGCAGAGCTACACCTCCCTCTTTCCCATAGGTATATCTAGGGCTGGGCGGTATACCGGTTCATACCGAATACCAAATATTTTGGGCTGCACAATATGAATTTCCCCCCATACCGCAATACCGGTTGGGCCCCTTCCCCTCGGGAATGTATTATCAGCCTAGCACAGCGCTGTCCCCACATCGGGGAACTAATCCTCTGTTACCCACCAGCACTGTTCTGCTCCCCCCAATTAATGATCAGCCCAGCTGGGTACTACTCACATATGTCAAGCACTGCCCTCCTCCTCTTTCTTGGGTGCCACCAGGCGCTGGAACTCTATACTGTACGCCAGTGGTCTCCAACCTGCAGACCTCCAGATGTTGCAAAACTACAACTCCCAGCATGCCCGGACAGCCGGCGATGGAACTCTCTGTACGCCAGTGGTCTCCAACCTGCAGACCTCCAGTTGTTGCAAAACTACAACTCCCAGCATGCCCGGACAACCAACGGGTGTCCGGGCATGCTGGGAGTTGTAGTTTTACAACAGCTGGAGGTCCGCAGGTTTTATACCACCTCTGTATGCTGTATACCTATGCCCGGGCTGCAAAAGATACAGAAAATAAACTTAACTCACCCACGTCGGCCGCACGCACGGGACTGGAACGCCGGACAGCCGTCATCCTATCACCGGCCAGAGCGATGCCCCGCCCTGACCAGTGATAGGCTGAGCCCACTGTCATGTATGAATCACTGGCAGGGGCGGGGCATCGCTCTGGCCGGTGATAGGCTGACGGCTGTCCGGTGTTCCCGTCCCCAGCGTGCGGCCGACGTGGGTGAGTTAAGAGTTTATTTTCTGTATCTTTTGCACCCCAGGCATAGGTATACAGCGTACAGCAGTGGTCTCCAACCTGCGGACCTCCAGCTGTTGCAAAACTACAACTCCCAGCATGCTGGGAGTTGTAGTTTTGCAACAACTGGATGTCCGCAGGTTGGAGACCACTGGCGTACATTGACTTCCATCGCCGGCGGCCCCCAACAAAGAGGAGGAGGGCAGTGCTTGACATACGTGAGTAGTACCCCGCTGGGCTGATCATTAATTGGGGGGAGCAGAACAGTGCTGGCGGGTCACATGATTTTGGGGGGGGGGGGCATAGGTAAATGCAGAGCATCCCCCTCCCTCTCCCCCCCTTCCCTATAGGTAAATGCAGAGCTCCCTCTGCATGCTGGGAGTTGTAGTTTTGCAACAACTGGAGGTCCGCAGGTTGGAGACCACTGGCGTACATTGACTTCCATCGCCGGTGCCCCCAACAAAGAGGAGGAGGGCAGTGCTTGACATACGTGAGTAGTACCCCGCTGGGCTGATCATTAATTGGGGGGAGCAGAACAGTGCTGGCGGGTCACATGATTTTGGGGGGGGGGAGCCGAACACCGTGCGCAGGTCACATGATAGGGGCGGGGGGGGGGGGGGGGGCAGAACAGCGCTTGTGTGTCACATGATTTTGGGAGGGGGGGAATATCGTTATATACCGTGGGACCGCCGTAAGTAAAAAAAAATACTGTGATACACATATATGGTCATACCGCCCAGCCCTAGGTATATGCAGAGCACCCCCCTCTCCCCCCCTTCCCTATAGGTATATGCAGAGCACCCCTCCTCCCCCCTTCCCTATAGATAAATGCAGAGCACCCACCTCTCCCCTATAGGTAAATGCAGAGCACCCCCCTCTTCCCCCTTCCCTATAGGTATATGCAGAGCACCCTCCTTCCCTATTGGTATATGCAGACCACCCCCTCTCCTCCCCTTCCCTATAGGTAAATGCAGAGCACCCCCCTCCCCCCTTCCCTATAGATATATGCAGAGCACCCCCCTCCCCCTTCCCTATAGGTAAATGCAGAGCACCCCCCTCTCCCCTATAGGTAAATGCAGAGCACCCCCCCTCTCCTCCCTTTCCCTATAGGTAAATGCAGAGCACCCCCCCTCTCCTCCCTTTCCCTATAGTAAATGCAGAGCACCCCCCTCTCCTCCCCCTTCCCTATAGGTAAATGCAGAGCACCCCCCCTCTCCTTCCCTTCCCTATAGGTAAATGCAGAGCACCCCCCTCTCCCCCCTTCCCTATAGGTAAATGCAGAGCACCCCCCCTCCCTCTCCCCCCCTTCCCTATAGGTAAATGCAGAGCTCCCTCTCTCCCCCTTCCCTGTAGATATATGCAGAGCAAAAAAAAAAAAAAGGATGCTCACCTGATCTGCTCAGCTGCAGGGCCCGCGTCTTCTCCCCTCCACAGTACAGGCACCGGATGAGTGACGTCACCGGCACCTGTACAGCGTGCTGCGTGGGGGCGGAGGTCACGTCTCCTCTGTGTAGCTGCAGATGAGGCTCACACAGAGGGGACGCCTTCTCCTGTATGTGCGTGTATCGCGCATACAGGAGAATGTAGCGCTTACTGCTGGGGATCTGGGACGAGTGTCCCGGACCTAAACAGTGGCGGCAGCGGGTCAGTCCGCCCCTGACACCCCCCTTGAGAGTGCTTTCCCCCCCCTTGGTACACCACTGATCGGTACCATATTTGTATTGTTGAGACTTTTTGATCGCTTTTTATAAATTTTTTCATGATATAAAAAGTGACCATAAATATGCTATTTTGGACTTTGGAATTTTTTAGCGCATACGCCATTGACCGTGCAGTTTTATTAACAATATATTTTCATAGTTCGGACATTTCTGCACGTGGCTATACCACATATGTTTTTTTTATATACACAGTATTTTTTTAAATGGGAAAAGGGGGGTGATTCAAACTTTTAATAGGGAAGGGGTTAAATGATCTTTATTCACTTTTTTTTACACTTTTTTTTAAATGCACTGCACAAACCGATCTCATACACAGATAATTGCCGTGCATCACGGCAAAGATCAGTGTTATCGGCGGTCGATTGCTCAAGCCTGAATTTCAGGCTTGGAGTAATCAATCGCCGATCGGACGCGATGGAGGCAGGTCAGAGACCCTCCAGCTGCGTCCTAGCTGATCGGGACATCGCAATTTCACCGTAATGGTCCCGATCAGCCCAACTGAGCTGCTGGGAAGCTTTTACATTCATTTTAGACGCGATGATCAAATTTGAATGGCGCGTCTAAAGGGTTAATAGCAAGTGGCATAATGATCGGTGCCACACGCTATTAGCCCAGGGTCCCAGCTTTCATTAGCCACCGGAACCGACCCGAACCGACCCACCGGAACCGACCCGAACCGACCCACCGGAACCGACCCTGCATCCTTAAGAGGTTAATATTAAGTCTAGTAGGGCGCCCCCTCTGGTCAGGCCCTGCACTTTTTGGGACAGATAATTTTCTTTAGCTGTAGTCAGAAACCTGTTTCCTTTATGAGATTCACAGGTCTCAGTCTCCCAGTTTATATAAGAATAGTTAAAGTCCCCCATTATTATCACATCATTCTGATTTGCTGCCTTGTTTCTTTGCCTCAGTAATTAATCTTCTGACTCTTCCATTATGTTTGGTGGCTTAAAGCAAACCCCTATCAGAATTATTATTATTTTTTTTTATATATATATATCTTTAGCCATTTCAACATGATGCTGGAACATACACACTGAGATAGATAGATATGCAAATCAGCTAATTACATCACCTTTTCAGGCAATGTTTCCTTGTATCATCTTAGCTCCAGTTACAGAATATAAAAAGCTAATCGGGATTAATGCCAATCCAGAACTCTCTCTCCAGAAGGAAAGAGCACCCATCTGCTGCCAGCTGTTTCAGGGTACTTGCCCCTCATCAGTACAGAGCAGGGTAATCTGGCTTGGCTGAGATGAGGGGCCTTAGACCAACTAAACGGGATGAGTATTTCACTCAGGGAGAGTTCACCACTCCTGGTGTGACGGAGCTTTCAAGGGCCACTAAGCACTCCGCAGGCATTCTGGGTAGGGGAATATGCAAATCAGCTCATTACATCACCTTTTCAGGCGATGTTCCCTGGTATCAGCTTAGCTCCAGTTACGGAATATAAAAAGCTAATCGGGATTAATGCCAAGCCAGATTACCCAGCTCTGTACTGACGAGGGGAAAGTACCCCGAAACAGCTGTATGCAGATGGGTGTTCTTTCCTTCTGGAGAGAGAGTTCTGGCTTGGCATTAATCCCGATTAGCTTTTTATATTATGTAACTGGAGCTAAGCTGATACCAGGGAACATCGCCTGAAAAGGTGATGTAATGAGCTGATTTGCATATTCCCCTACCCAGAATGCCTGCGGAGTGCTTAGTGGCCCTTGAAAGCTCCGTCACACCAGGAGTGGTGAACTCTCCGTGAGTTAAATACTCATCCCGTTTAGTATATATATATATATATATATATATAGAAAAATTAAATAAACAGTGGCACACCAGGTGTCAGCAAAAAATAAAATGTGATTTATTCCAGAGACGTGTAGGCAACGTTTCAGCTGGCTCACCCAGCCATTTTCAAGCTTGAAAATGGCTGGGTGAGCCAGCTGAAACGTTGCCTACACGTCTCTGGAATAAATCACATTTTATTTTTTGCTGACACCTGGTGTGCCACTGTTTATTTAATTTTTCTGTGTTTGGAGGGGTCCCCAACCTAAACCCGACACAGTAGGCACCCGAACACTTTTTCTTACCCTGGAGTGCTGCTTTCCTGCTCTATCTATATATATATATATATATATATATATATATATATATATATATATATATATATATTTTATTAAATTTTTTTTTTTTTTTCATACTTTTGGAAAAAATCATAACTAAATGCACAAAAAAAATTAAACATTTAAAATTGTCCTCTTCTGAGCCCTGTAATTTTTTTTTCTGCGTATGGAATGGTATTAGGGCTCATTTTTTGTGCTGTGATCTGAAGTTTTAATTGTTACCATTTTTGTTTTGTTAGCTTTTTATTCCTTTTTTTGCGTGTACGCCATTGACTGTGCGGTTTAATCAACAATATATTTTTATAGATCGGATATTTACGCATGGCGATACCACATATGTTTATTTTTATTATGCTTATATATTTTTTATATGGAATTTGGGAAAAGGGGGGTGAGTTATCTTTTAATAAAGAAGTGTGTGTGTTTTTAAACTTTTTTAGCCACCTTATGGGACTTTTAGGAGGAGTCATTTGATTCCTCATATGGATCAATGTGGTTCTATAGAACCACATTGATCTGTGTGCTCTGCGCTGGATTGATAAAGCCTGGTCCTGCCAGGCTTTATCATTCTGAGCGCCGTAGCCGGCACTATGGAGGTAGCCCTCTAGCTACCTCCACAGTGGAATGTCCCCCCACGATCACAATGCATTTTCTAACTGTAACCCAGCTAGCTACATGACTATACTCCCCCACCTCTACCCCAGAGAGTACTTGCTCAGTGAGTTGGCAATGCATCTCAGTGTTGTCAGTTGCTCCTCTAGATCCAGGATCTGGGCTTCCAAATTAACAACTCCCACACATCTTGCACAACAATATGCACCCTCAAACTTCTGTTCAAGGATTGCATACATCGTGCAAGATGTATACCTGACTGCCTTTTCCAACATGGAGGCCATCTAGTTATGGGGATTTCACAGATTAACAGCCAAAAACAGACAGTAAATATTACAATTCAATTCTCAGTAGACCTTGTGAGTTTAAAGTCCCTACAGTGTAAGGAAAGTAACACTCATAGCGATCTCAAACTCCTGCTTTCAAACTCCTGTTTTACAACTCTCTTTCAGCTGCCTCTCTTCCCAGAGTAAGATTAAAGCATCTGTGACCAATCTACCTCTCTCCCTAGAAGGCAGAGTAGAGAAAGAAAAAGTGAAAAGGCTGTCTAAAATTCTATCAGTGATCATTTTATGTGAAAATGTAAGTACTCACACAAGTCACTCAAGCTCCACAGATTCACTCCACACATCAGATATCTCCTGTTTTACAACTCTCTTTCAGCTGCCTCTCTTCCAAAGCAACACTCAGACAGAGCAAGCTCAGATCTGAGTACCAGACTAAGATTTAAGCACCCCCTCCCCCTAGAGGCAGAATAGAAAAATAAATGTGAAAAGGCTGCGGGAAACTCTGGGTGTGTGTTTGGGATAGGGCAAGGGTAAAAAGCTGTGCAGCTATTTAGTGCTCCTGGAGCTGCTTTGTACATTTTGGCAGCATGGCATTCGCCATCTTGTCTGCAGACTTCCATTTCCCGTTGAGAAGCCCGGAAGCTCCAATGTGCCAGCATGTGTGAGAACAGTGTCTGCTTGAACCCACTGGTACTGTTGTGCATTAAAAAAAAAGTTCTCAATGTCAGAACATTCAAGGAGGGATTCCTAGTCGCCTGTTGGGCTGTATGAGAGACAGAGGTGGTGAGTGAGAGCACATCGACACCATCTTGGAAAGGCCTTCAGACAGGTCTATCCAAGGGAAAGAAATGCTGTAACAGCTTGGGAACCCCGGCCGGTTTTCATCAACCTTTTTCTGCCAATAGTAGTCATGCACGTTGCTAATGTCCACTTACATAGAAAGTCATTGGCAGGGGTTTAAGAAGGTTTTATTGGTGCTACATTTGGAGCAGTTCTTTCATGCGGCCATGCTGACCAGCGACCAGACCACACCTCCCCTTCTTCTGCCCGTTTTTTACTCCTTTAACAAATGTCTTAGACTAACATTTCTAAAAGTATTGTTTTTTCACGTCTGTCTAAATAAAGTGGCACTGTGCATGTTTGGAGAAAAACTACATTGTCTGTTATATCTATAGTGAAGCACATACTGGGTTTGTGCTGTTCTATATCAAAGTTAGATTTTGTTATGCTCTACTCTTTTGTACATTGTTTTACTTGTTATTCAAAACAATACAAGCTATTTATTATACAGTATATTACTATATAATAGTTCAGGCCATGTATCATACTTATTAGCTGTCAGGAGCTGTAATTAAAATGGATGCACTGGTTTACATGCTTCATCTGGTCTCATCCTCATTATTATACTTTTTTATTGAGTTGACAATCTGACTATGTATTGGTAATTATCTGTTTTAGCAAAAACTAATGTGAGATTGAACGTCAAGAAGGTATCACTACCTTTTATGTGTTCATGTACCAAAAACAGAAGCTTTAATGGATGCCCCTCTAGCCCCACCTAGAGGCATTGTGACACACTGCTTCTTAAATTTCAACAACAACTATCAAGTCAGATCCAGAACCTCATAATGGCCCCATCTGACTGATGTCTTCCAGCCCTTCAGGATGACATCCACGCACACCATTCCTGGTGTAACAAACTATCATAGGAATAGTAACAATATTAAAACAATTGGTCTTCAGCTTCTACTTTACAGTGTCTCCCATATGTGAGTCTACCCTTCACATCTTTGTAAATATTTGATTATACCTTTTCATGCGACAACGCTGAAGAAATGAGTCCACAGCAGTGTTTAATGTTGTGTCCCCTCAAAAATAATCAACAAACAGACACTAATGTCTAAACTTTGGAAACAAAAGTGAGTACACCCCTCAGTGGAAATACCCAAATTTGGGACAAAGTGTCAATATTCTGTGTGGCCACTGTTATTTTCATACACTGCCTTAAGCCTCTTGGACATGAAGTTCACCAAAGCTTCAAAGGTTACCACCGGGATCCTCTTCCACTCCTCCATGTCAACATCCCTGAGCTGGTGGATGTTAGAGACCTTGTGCTCTCCCACCTTCCTTTTGAGGAGGCCACACAGATGCTAAATAGGGTTTAGGCCTGAATACATTCTTGGCCAGTCCATCACCTTTATCCTCAGCTTCTTTAGCAAGGCATTGGTAGTCTTGGAATTGTGCTTGGGGTTGTAATCATGTTGGAATACTGCCCTGCAGTCCATTCTCCATAGAGAGGGGATCAATTTCGGGTTTAGTATGTCACAGCTCCAAACCATGACACTCCCAACACCATGCTTGACTGTAGGAAAGACACACTTGATTCTGTTAACATCAAATTAAGATATCTGCTCCCCAGTCACACCTGAACCCTTGTAACACTAACAAGTTACATGACACTGGGGAGGGAAAATGTCTCAATTTGGGAATTTCTTTTAAGGGGCATACTCACTTTTGTTGCCAAAAGTATTCTTGAGGGGACACAACATTAAACACTGTTATACAGGCCGCACACTCACTACTTTGCATTTTAGCAGAGTGTCCTTTCTTCAGTGTTGTCACATAAAGATATAATAAAATATTTAGAAAAATATGAGAGGTATAATGTATATGCTAAGGGAGGGGACATAACATAGCATAACAATAGTGTTGTAAATCAGAAGTTTAGTATTCCATACATATACATGCTGCCTTGTTCAAACAATGCATATCAGTCATGAAATGTTTATATATTTTATATACTATGTGCAAAATGTAAAAGTGAAAAATAAACTGTAAGTTATCTTATTTGTCCTTTCTTCTTCTTTTCAGGGCTAATTTGGAGAGGGACCTTCTCATCTTCATGGATCTTAAGAATCTATCCATGTACAATGATGAATACAATAATGGCACTAATGGCACAGCCATTGATGAGAAGACTCACTACAACTATTATGCCATGCTGCTTACGTTGCTCATATTTGTCATTGTCTTTGGCAATGTCTTGGTGTGTATTGCAGTGTCTAGGGAAAAGGCTCTACAAACCACCACCAATTACCTGATTGTCAGCTTGGCTGTAGCTGATCTTCTGGTGGCAACATTGGTGATGCCCTGGGTGGTTTACCTCGAGGTACGTTTACTATATTAAAAGTTGTCTGACATTATTATGTATCAAAACTTTACATGTTGTGTCTTTCATTTTGCTAGTTTGGATATATAATGCAAGTGTACATTTATATACAAATGACTCACTGTCACGATGCCGGCTGGCAGGAGGTGGATCCTCTGTGCCAGAGAGGGATTGGCGTGGACCGTGCTAGTGGACCGGTTCTAAGTCACTACTGGTGTTCACCAGAGCCCGCCGCAAAGCGGGATGGTCTTGCTGCGGCGGTAGTGACCAGGTCGTATCCACTAGCAACGGCTCAACCTCTCTGACTGCTGAAGATAGGCACGGTACAAGGGAGTAGACAGAAGCAAGGTCGGACGTAGCAGAAGGTCGGGGCAGGCAGCAAGGATCGTAGTCAATAAGGTAATAGCAGGAGGTCAAGTACACAGTATGGACAAACACAGTAACGCTTTCACTAGGCTCTAAGGCAACAAGATCCGGCAGGGGAGTGCAGGGGCAGAGATTAGATATAGTCTGGGAGCAGGTGGAAGCCAATTAAGCTAATTGGGCCAGGCACCAATCATTGGTGCACTGGCCCTTTAAGTCTCAGGGAGCTGGCGCGCGCGCGCCCTAGAGAGCGGAGCCGCGCGCGCCAGCACATGACAGCAGGTGACGGGAACGGGTAAGTGACCTGGGATGCGATTCGCGAGCGGGCGCGTCCCGCTGTGCGAATCGCATCCCCGACGGCCATGACAGTGCAGCGCTCCCGGTCAGCGGGACCGACCGGGGCGCTGCGGAGAGAGAGACGCCGTAAGCGCTCCGGGGAGGAGCGGGGACCCGGAGCGCTAGGCGTAACAGTACCCCCCCCCCTTAGGTCTCCCCTTCTCTTTGTCCGGTAACTGCCTCCCCTGGGATGAGGACACCGGGAAAGAATGGAGGGATTCCTCAACGGCAGGCAGTACAGCAGGAGTGGGAATGGGGAGGGAGGGCAGAGGGCGAGGCCTGGCACGGGGCAGTGTGACACCAGGACGGGGGCCATGAGGAGGCACCGAGGCTTGCCTGACTGGACTGGGAGGGGGGGAGAGGCACTTCTTATGGCAGGCAGAGTCCATAAAGACCTTAGGGAGACCGGATACAGGGGGAACCACAGGGTCACGGCAGGGAGTACTGGGAACCGGTTTAAGGCAGTCCTTGAAACAAGAGGTACCCCAGCTCTTGATCTCCCCTGTGGACCAATCCAGGGTTGGGGAATGGTGTTGAAGCCAGGGTAGTCCAAGGAGAATTTCGGAAGTGCAATTGGAGAGGACCAAAAACTCAATTTTTTCGTGATGAGGTCCGATGCACATTAGGAGGGGCTCCGTGCGGTAACGCACGGTGCAATCCAACCTGACTCCGTTAACCGCGGAAATGTAGAGTGGCTTGACGAGACGGGTCACCGGGATGCGGAATTTATTCACCAAGGACTCCCGAATAAAATTCTCAGAGGCACCAGAGTCCAGGCAGGCCATGGCTGAGAGGGAGGAGTTGGCTGAAGGAGAAATCCGCACGGGCACCGTGAGACGTGGAGAAGCCGACTTTGAATCAAGAGACGCCACACCCACGAGAGCTGGGTGCGAGCGTGCGTTTCCCAGACGTGGAGGACGGATAGGGCAATCCACCAAGAAATGTTCGGTACTGGCACAGTACAGACAAAGATTTTCTTCCCTACGGCGATTCCTCTCCTCCTGGGTCAGGCGAGACCGATCCACTTGCATGGCCTCCTCGGCGGGAGGCCTAGGCGTAGATTGCAACGGAGACTGTGGGAGAGGTGCCCAGAGATCTAAGTCTTTTTCCTGGCGGAGCTCTTGATGTCTCTCAGAAAAACGCATGTCAATGCGAGTGGCTAGATGAATGAGTTCATGCAGGTTAGCAGGAATTTCTCGTGCGGCCAGAACATCTTTAATGTTGCTGGATAGGCCTTTTTTAAAGGTCGCGCAGAGGGCCTCATTATTCCAGGATAGTTCAGAAGCAAGAGTACGGAATTGTATGGCGTACTCGCCAACGGAAGAATTACCCTGGACCAGGTTCAGCAGGGCAGTCTCAGCAGAAGAGGCTCGGGCAGGTTCCTCAAAGACACTTCGAATTTCCGAGAAGAAGGAGTGTACAGAGACAGTGACAGGGTCATCGCGGTCCCAGAGCGGTGTGGCCCATTACAGGGCTTTTCCAGACAGAAGGCTGACTACGAAAGCCACCTTAGACCTTTCAGTAGGAAACTGGTCCGACATCATCTCCAAGTGCAGGGAACATTGCGAAAGAAAGCCACGGCAAAACTTAGAGTCCCCATCAAATTTGTCCGGCAAGGACAAGCGGAGGCTAGGAGTGGCCACTCGCTGCGGAAGGGGTGCAGGAGCTGGCGGAGGAGATGGTTGCTGCTGTAGCAGAGGCAGAAGTTGCGACTGAAGTTGCTGCACCATGGTGGACACTTCCGACAGCTGGTGGGTTAGATGGGCGATCTGTCGGGATTGCTGGGCGACCACCGTGGTGAGATCAGAGATAGAAGGCAGGGGAACCTCAGCGGGATCCATGGCCGGATCTACTGACACGATGCCGGCTGGCAGGAGGTGGATCCTCTGTGCCAGAGAGGGATTGGCGTGGACCGTGCTAGTGGACCGGTTCTAAGTCACTACTGGTGTTCACCAGAGCCCGCCGCAAAGCGGGATGGTCTTGCTGCGGTGGTAGTGACCAGGTCGTATCCACTAGCAACGGCTCAACCTCTCTGACTGCTGAAGATAGGCACGGTACAAGGGAGTAGACAGAAGCAAGGTCGGACGTAGCAGAAGGTCGGGGCAGGCAGCAAGGATCGTAGTCAATAAGGTAATAGCAGGAGGTCAAGTACACAGTATGGACAAACACAGTAACGCTTTCACTAGGCTCTAAGGCAACAAGATCCGGCAGGGGAGTGCAGGGGCAGAGATCAGATATAGTCTGGGAGCAGGTGGAAGCCAATTAAGCTAATTGGGCCAGGCACCAATCATTGGTGCACTGGCCCTTTAAGTCTCAGGGAGCTGGCGCGCGCGCGCCCTAGAGAGCGGAGCCGCACGCGCCAGCACATGACAGCAGGGGACGGGAACGGGTAAGT
Organism: Hyla sarda; assembly: GCF_029499605.1. Taxonomy (NCBI): domain Eukaryota; kingdom Metazoa; phylum Chordata; class Amphibia; order Anura; family Hylidae; genus Hyla; species Hyla sarda. Next base: position 88,269,070 of record NC_079198.1, read on the forward strand.
GACCTGGGATGCGATTCGCGAGCGGGCGCGTCCCGCTGTGCGAATCGCATCCCTGACGGCCATGACAGTGCAGCGCTCCCGGTCAGCGGGACCGACTGGGGAGCTGCGGAGAGAGAGACGCCGTAAGCGCTCCGGGGAGGAGCGGGGACCCGGAGCGCTAGGCGTAACACTCACATGGTTAATATCTCAAAAATGCATAAAATAATAATTGAAAAAAATTTACTATGAAATGAGTCTTACAATATAAATATTCAAAAGCTTAAACCCATTTTGTGTTATGAATAACAAAAAATACGCCGCAAAAGAGTTGCATTTTTTTCAGCCGTGTTGTGTATAGAGCAATACCTTGTAAGATTCAATTGCAAATGTAACATGGAGAAAAGGCTTATAATCAATCAAAAACCATAGAACTTTTATGCAGCTGACAGCCCTCTTTCTTCCCCCTGTATACATGTATGCTTAGCTCAGGCAAATGTACATGTGTTTTCAATGGGGTGGGGGGGGGGGAGGGGGCATAAGCCATTGACAGATACCACTGGTGGTGGCTTTTCTCACCTTAAACGATAAGGTTCTGGTACATTAAAATCCAACTGCCTCAAAATCATCTTAATTGAAGATTCGAGAGACCACAAATTGAATTGAAGATTCGGGCGGACCACAAAATTGGTCTGTTCACCCAACAATACTCTAATGTGTGTGGACAGATTTAATAATGTGGTGTGTACACTGCAATATAAAAAAAATCCAAGGGATGTCTATATTAAATAAATAATAGTATGGTGACACTGGTGACTAGGTCATTGTAAACATAAGAAAACTAACAGGAAGGGGAAAAACTGGAAATTCAGTCTAATGACAATATCCAATGGAGAGGCCCTAATACAATGCATTGACATAGCCATACCGTTTGTGTGTCATTTATACTACTGGCATCTTCTTAATGGCAGATGAGCCTACAGGCCTCCTCAGACACAAAAGATTGAATGTACCTTTTACCTCTGCACCTCCAATACCAGGAGATGAGCGAACTTTTCAAAAATTCGATTCGGCCGATTCGCCGAATTTTCCGAAAAAGTTTTGTTTTGATCCAAATTTGTTCGTGGCGAATCATTATTTAAAAAGGCTATTTCTAGCCTACATACAGCCTCTATAGGGGTATAGAACACTTTGCTGTGTCTTAAAACGCATATGGAGTGTGCTGGGGTAGTGAAATAATATTGTTATTCAGAATAGAATGCAGATTACCGGCATCGCTCTTAGAATCACTGCCGCACAGCAGCACAATGACAGAGCCTGGTGGTGGCATCAGTGTCAGGAGACCATATAGTGACTGAATGACATAGCGTGGAGGTGTTGGCAGCATGAGGACACCATATAGTGGCTGAATGGCACAGCGTGGAGGTGTTGGCAGCATAAGGACACCATATAGTGGCAGAATGACACAGCGTGGAGGTGTTTGCAGCATGAGGACACCATATAGTTGGGGAATGGCACAGCATGGAGGTGTTGGCAGCATGAGGACACCATATAGTGGCTGAATGGCACAGTGTGGAGGTGTTGGCAGCATGAGGACACCATATAGTGGGTGAATGGCACAGCATGGAGGTTTTGGCAGCATGAGGACACCATATAGTGGGTGAATGGCACAGCGTGGAGGTGTTGGCAGCATGAGGACACCATATAGTGGGTGAATGGCACAGCGTGGAGGTGTTGGCAGCATGAGGACACCATATAGTGGCTGAATGGCACAGCGTGGAGGTGTTGGCAGCATGAGGACACCATATAGTGACTTAATGGCACAGCATGGAGGTGTTGGCAGCATGAGGACACCATGTAGTTGCTGAATGGCACAGCGTGGAGTTGGCTGTTGCACGAGTACACTACACACCAGGGCTTCACAATCCCCTTAAAAAAAACAACACAATATGAGAAATGTTTGCCAAAGATTTCTCATAGGTAGCACCCGCTATCCAAAAATTTTAAATTCCCAGACCCAGGCCCCACCTCTGCGGCATCAGGAACCCATTTTTTTCCTGAAGGACACAGCCTGGAGTTGGCTGATGAACCAGTACACACAGGGCTTCACAATCAGCCCCAAAATCAACAAAATTGTATAATTAAAAAAAATGTATACCTTTGTGTAAGAACAAGCGCATATCCAACATTTCAGAAGACCACCCAAAGACTTTCTTCTCAAAAATAATGAACCACACAATTTTTTATTTTTTATTTTTTATTTAAATTCCTAGACCCAGGCCCCACCTCTGCTGCATCAGTAACCCATAGATTGCCTGAAAGACACAGCCTGGAGTTGGCTGATGCCCAAGCTTCACAATCCACCCCAAAAAACAGCAACATTTTTTGAAATTGTCTGACGAAATACCTTTGTGTAAAAACAAGCGCATATACAACAGTTCAGAACACCCTATAATGCAGGACGGTGGACCACTCAAAGACGTTCTTCTCAAAAATAATAAACCACTCAATTTGTGAAATTTTTTTTAAAAATTTAAATTCGAAGACCGAGGCCCCACCTCTGCTGCTTCAGTAACCCATACATTGCCTAACGGACACAGACTGGAGTTGACTGATGCAGGAGTACACACACATCACACGGGCTTCACAATCCACCCCAAAAAACAGCAACATTTTTTTTAATTGTCTGACGAAATACCTTTGTGTAAAAACAAGCGCATATACAACAGTTCAGAAGACTCTATTATGCAGGACGGTGGACCACCCAAAGACATTCTTCTCAAAAATAATAAACCACACAATTTGTGAAATTGAAAAAAAAATTGAAATTCAAAGACCAAGGCCCCACCTCTGCTGCTTCAGTAACCCACATATTGCCTAATGGACACAGACTGGAGTTGACTGATGCACGAGTACACACCCGTCACCCGGGCTTCACAATTCACCCCAAAAAACAGCAAAATTTTTTTGAAATTGTCTGACGAAATACCTTTGTGTAAAAACAAGCGCTTATATAACAGTTCAGAAGACTCTATAATGCAGGACGGTGGACCACCCAAAGACTTTCTTCTCAAAAATAATAAACCACACAATGTTTGAAATTTGGTTAAAAAATTTATTACATACGTGTGTAAGCGCATCTGTTCCAAAAAGATCAGATCACCAAAGGATGTTTTTCGCCAAAAATGATTAAGCAGAGTTAATCCCTCTCCGTAATTTATTTTTTTTTTTTCATTAAAAAAATCACACGCACCAAGCGTTCTGTTGTGTAACGGTTAGCATTCTGCAAAATTCAATTTTATTACTGATAAAATTATCAGTAAATTTAACAATAACACTACCCAAGAGTGTTTAATTACCCCATACATTGCACTAGCGCTCCACTGAACGGATTAGCGTGTCACTTTTTTTCAAGGACAGGTGCGTGTTACATGCTGAAACCAGTTCGGGATAGGGATCTGGGATTGCAATTATTTACCCTTAAAACAAGGAATTACCAGTAAATGAGGGTCATAAGCTCGCGTTGATTAAGTCCCTGCCCTTTGTACACACCGCCCGTCGCTACAACCGATTGGATTGGATAGTGAGGTCCTCGGATCGGCCCAGGCGGGGTAGGAGAAGGCCCTGGCAGAGCACCGAGAATTTAACGATCATTGTTGAAATTTGCATCAAGCATGTATTTAGCTACTGCTAAACATCCAAAAATATAAGGCCCAAGGCCAGAGGCATCAGTGAGGAAAGTAGTTTGTGAAAAACACAGAATGAGACTGGAGCAGTCATTCTCAGTACCTAAGAGGGTTTCATAACCCCTTACATTTAAAGATCAATCTTTAAATTTGCATTAAGCATGTATTTAGCTACTGCTAAACTTCAAAAAATTATAGTCCCAAGGCCTGAAGCATCAGTTTCCCCTATATTAGGAGCATAGTTGTCCCCCAGATTAGGCAGCATAGATGTCCCCCAGATTAGGAGCATAATTGTCCGTGAGATTAGGCAGCATAGATGTCCCCCAGATTAGGAGCATAGTTGTCCCCCAGATTAGGAGCATAGATATCCCCAAGATTAGGCAGCATAGATGTCCCCCAGATTAGGAGCATAATTGTCCCCCAGATTAGGCAGCATAGAGGTCCCCCAGATTAGGAGCATAATTGTCCCCCAGATTAGGCAGCATAGATGTCCCCCAGATTAGGAGCATAGGTGTCCCCCAGATTAGGCAACATAGATGTCCCCCAGATTAGGCAGCATAGATGTCCCCCAGATTAGGAGCATAATTGTCCCCCAGACTAGGCAGCATAGATGTCCCCCAGATTAGGCAGCATAGATGTCCCCCAGATTAGGCAGCATTGATGTCCCCCAGATTAGGAGCATAATTGTCCCCCAGATTAGTCATCATAGATGTCCCCCAGATTAGGAGCATATTTGTGCCCCAGATTAGGCATCATAGATGTCCCCCAGATTAAGCAGCATAGATGTCCCCCAGATTAGGCAGCATATATGTCCCCCAGATTAGGAGCATACTTGTCCCCCAGATAAGCAGCATAGATGTCCCCCAGATTAGGCAGCATAGATGTCCCCCAGATTAGGCAGCATAGATGTCCCCCATATTAGGAGCATAATCGTCCCCCAGATTAGGCAGCATAGATGTCCCCCAGATTAGGAGCATAGTTGTCCCCCAGATTAGGCAGCATAGATGTCCCCCAGATTAGGCAGCATAGATGTCCCCCAGATTAGGCAGCATAGATGTCCCCCAGATTAGGCAGCATAGATAGATGTCCCCCAGATTAGGCAGCATAGATGTCCCCCAGATTAGGCAGCATAGATGTCCCCCAGATTAGGAGCATACTTGTCCCCCAGATTAGGCAGCACAGATGTCCCCAGATTAGGAGCATAGTTGTCCCCCAGATTAGGAGCATAGTTGTCCCCCAGATTAGGCAGCATAGTTGTCCCCCAGTCAGAGCGGGCCGGTCAGAGCCAATCAAAGGGCCGTATGTGGCAAGCGGGCCGTACAATGCCCAGGTCTGCCCCAGAGGGTTTCATAACCAACCACAGTAGAGAAAATTTTGTTGTAGGAGCATGGTCAATCTACTCAGACCCATCTGTCATTGGTGGCTGGAAATCCTGGCTGATCCATCCCTGATTCATCTTGACAAACGTCAGTGTCTCCACATTTTTAGTGGACAGACGAGTTTGCCTTGGGGTGACTATGGCCCCGGCCGCACTAAACACCCGCTCTGATGGCACACTACTGGCCGGGCAGGACAGCTTTTCCAGGGCAAACTCCGCTAGTTGCAGCCATAAATCGAGTTTGGCTGACCAGAAGTCCAGCGGATCTTCAACGGTTGTTGGCAGGGTCATGTCGAGGTAAACCATCACCTGCTGGTTAAGGTCCTGCTCCATGTCCACCTGCTGCTGATGAGTAAATTCACTATGCAGCTGAAGGAAGCTACTCATCAGCGACTGTAGACTCAGGCTGCTGCTGATTGAGCCGGTACTGCTCCTGCCACCCCTCCCCTCCCCAGCAGCCGTGGCAGTGGAAGGTGAGCACAGAGGGCCCCCGAGTCAGACCTGCGAGTGGATGGACCATGTGGCTGATTGGCCAACCGACTACGTAGAAGCTCCCTGAAGTAGGTCAGTTTGTCCTCCCTCTCAGTGGGTGTAAAAAATGCCCCCATTCTGGGCCGGTAGTGAGGGTCTAATAAGGTGGAGATCCAGAAGTCATCGCGCTGACGAATTTTGACAATTCGGGGGTCACTACGAAAGCTACTCAGCATGCATCGTGCCATTTGTGACAGTGACTCGCTGGGACTACCTGCCTCCATCTCTACTGCATACTGCCATGGTGTGTCTGGGTCCTCTGTCTCGCCTCCCTCGTAATTACCTTCCAGCTGCTCCTCCTCTCCTGTCCAATGACCAGAAACACCGACCATCTCATCCAAGGTAAACTGTGCTCCGCTCTGCCCCTCATCATCCTCCACCAGTTCATCCCCCACAGGACTCATGTAGCCTTCTGATGTAGGCGCAATGTCTCCATTGCCGTGACCAGCCATGTTTTCAATAATTTTTGGGAGTAAATGTAGGAGTGGAAATACGTCGTTCATGGCGTAATTCAAGCGACTAACAAAGAATGTGGCTACCTCAAAGGGCCTCAGCAAATGGCAGGTGTCACGTATGAGCTGCCACTCGTTCACATTGAAGTTACACAGGGGAGTACTCCTATCTGCTTGTATCATCAAAAAATCTGTGATGGCTTTTCTTTGTTCGTATAGTCTGTCCAACATATGGAGGATGGAATTCCAACGTGTGGCAACGTCACAAATGAGACTATGTTGTGGGATACTGTTCTGACGCTGCAGCTCAAGCAAAGTGTGCTTGGCGGTGTACGAGTGGCTGAAGTGCATGCCCAGTTTCCTTGCCATTGTTAGGACGTCTTGCAAATGGAGTGAAGACTTGATGAACTTCTTGACAACCAGATTCAACACGTGTGCCATGCAGGGCGAATGGTTCACACTTCCTTGTCGCAGCGCGGCCACAATGTTCTTCCCATTGTCGGTCACCATGGTTCCCATTTCCAGATTTCGTGGAGTAAGCCATACTCAGATTTCTTCCCTAATGAACTTTAACAGTTCCTCCCCTGTGTGACTCCGTTCGCCAAGGCAAACCATGTGAAGGACGGCTTGACACCGCTGTGCCCTACACACGTGGTACGATGAAGGGCCACCGAGAATTGGACGTGCAGTGGAGGCCGAGGACATGGGGGAGGAGGAGGCGCACACTGTAAAAGGACCAACTGCCTGGGAGCGAGAGCGTGTAGGAGGAAGCAGTGTGACCTGTCCAAGTTGCTGTTGTGGCTGTGCAGGAACAACATTCACCCAGTGGGCCGTAAAAGACATGTATTGTCCCTGCCCGTAGTTACAGCTCCACACGTCGGCGCTGCCGTGCACTTTTGAACACAGCGACAGGCTCAAGGACTGGCCCACCTTCTCTTGTACAAACTTATGCAGGGCTGTACTACCTTCTTTGCAAAGAAATGACGGCTTGGGACTCTCCACCTCGGCTCGGCACAAGCCATCAATTCCCTGAAAGCTGCAGAGTCCACCAGTTGGATAGGGAGGGACTGCAACACCAGCAACTTGGACAGGAGCACATTCAACTTCTGCGCCGTTGGCTGAGTGGGCGCATACTGTTGTCTCTTGCACATGGCTTCGCCAATCGATTGTTGACGGAATGGCTGATAAAAAGCGGAAGAAGCAGGAGCGCCAGAAGGAGGGTTTGACACAATGCACCCTTCGGCTGAGGTGGTGGAGCCTTGGCTGGATGATGGAGGGAGCGGATGGCCACTGGGTGATGCGGCAGGCTGGACCACTACATCGGAGCCACGGTTATCCCAGGCCGCTTTATGGTGGCGAATCATGTGTTGACGCAGGGCCGTGGTGCCGAGATTGGGACCCTGGCCACGCTTCACTTTCTGCCGACAGATTTTGCATGTGACTACACTAAGGTCCTCCGGATTCTTTATACCGCAGAGTAACTGATTTTCCCACCCGCAGTCCGCACTATTTCACTGCTATTGGCGCCGTCTCCAGGAACCCCTGTTCCACTACCTCCCTGAATGGTAGCTTGCCGCGAAGCAGGTGGTCACCCCCTGGCACGTTTGGCTCCTGAATTTCCACTACTGCCACCACCACGCTGATTGCCAACCGTGCTACCGCCTTGCTGCCTCATAGACAAAGAGCAAATCTCTTCTCCTGATGATGATGAAGACACGGCTTCTGCACCCGGCTCCCAATTGCGATCGACTTCATCATCATCAAAAGATGTGTGCATGTCACTGATGTCCTCCTCGTGTTCCACAACAGTGTCTGCCTCAGGACCCTGAACAATTGAAACACCGCCTCCCACGTCACTCTCTGCATCACTACTTGCCCGCCTTGCGGAGCAAGGGACGCATGTCTCCTCAAATTCTTGGCTGCCCATTAGATGCTGACTGTCCTCTATTACATCGTCCTCGCTAAATAGTGGAGCTGAACCAAAGCATGAGATACTTCTTTGGGAGAGGGAACAGCATAGTACAAAGGCAATGGGATTGCGGGGACTGCTCCCGGGCCATGCCAACTGAGGGTTGTGTCTGAGGAACCGATCGACTCTTGACTGGGGTCGTGAGATTTCGCTTGTGATGATGGGGATGAGTGTGCAAACCAATTAACGAGGAGAGATGGGTCGACGACACGACCGTTAGGTGTTAACGGGAGCTCAGGCCTATTGCTGCGACTCCTGCTTCCACTCGTCCCAAGTCTTCTGCCAACTCTGCCTGACGTATGTAGGCCTCTGCCCCTTCTCTGTGCATGTCCTGGCACTTCCCTGCCTGACATACTCAGTAGGTTTCTAAGGGTGTAGAACAGCAGCAGGCGATTACTTACGGCTGTCCTTTCAAAGTATATAGGCCCTAAACAGAATAACAGTAACTAAATAGTACACTACTTTGTTGTATGTATGCCCTTTGCAATGATAAGCGCACTGGTATGCGTATTTCTACGCAGAAAAAAACTCTCTTTTTTTTGTTGTATACACAAGCCGGTGTATACTAATGTGTGGAATAGCACTGAATTTAGCACAGAGACAGAAATACAGGTACTAAATAGTACACTACTTGGTTGTGTGTATGCGATTTGCAATGATGAGCGTACAGTTAAGCGTATTTGTACGCAGAAAAAAAAAATGTCTTTAATACACCGGCAGGTGTGTAACGTGTGGTATAACACTGAATTTAGCACAGAGATAGAAAAAAAAGGTAGTATATGGAACGCTATTTGCTTGTATGTAGGCCCTTTGCAATGATAAGGCCACTGAAAAAGCTTATTTGTACGCAGGAAAACCTTTTTTTTTTTCTTTAATACACCGGCAGGCGTATAACGTGTGGTATAACATTGAATTTAGCACAGAGACAGAAAAAAGGGAGTATATGGTACGCTATTTGCTTGTATTTAGGCCCTTTGCAATGATAAGGCCACTGAAAAAGCGTATTTGTGTGCAGGAAAAACTTTTTTTTTCTTTAATACACCGGCAGGTGTAGAACGTGTGGTATAACACTGAATTTAGCACAGAGACAAAAAAATAAGGTAGTATATGGTACGCTACTTGCTTGTATTTAGGCCTTTGCAATGATAAGGCCACTGTTAAGCGTATTTGTACGCAGGAAAAACTTTTTTCTTCTTTCATACACCAGCAGGTGTATAATGTGTGGTATAACACTGAATTTATCACAGAGACAGAAAAAAAGGGAGTATATGGTACGCTATTTGCTTGTACTTAGGCCCTTTGCAATGATAAGGACACTGTTAAGCGTATTTGTACGCAGGAAAAACTTTTTTCTTCTTTCATACACTGGCAGGTGTATAACATGTGGTATAACACTTAATTTAGCACAGAGACAGAAAATAAGGTAGTATATGGTACGCTATATATTTGTATGTAGGCCCTTTGCAATGATAAGGCCACTGTTAAGCGTATTTGTACGCAGGAAAAACTTTTTTTTTCTTTCATTCCCCGGCAGGTGTATAACGTGTGGTATAACACTTAATTTAGCACATAGACAGAAAAAAAGGTGGTATATGGTACGCTATTTGCTTGTGTGTAGGCCCTTTGCAATGATAAGGCCACTGAAAAAGCGTATTTGTTAGCAGGAAAACCTTTTTTTTTTTTCTTTAATACACCGGCAGGTGTATAACGTGTGGTATAACACTGAATTTAGCACAGAGACAGAAAATAAGGTGGTATATGGCACGCTATTTGCTTGTGTGTAGGCCCTTTGCAATGATAAGGCCTTTGTTAAGCGTATTTGTACGCAGGAAAAACTTTTTCTTTCCTTTCATACACCGGCAGGTGTATAACGTGTGGCATAACACTGAATTTAGCACAGAGACAGAGTAACAGGTGAAAAATGGTAAAAAGGCACTAAAGTCCACACTAATATGACTTATTTCTGAACAGCAACAGGACCCAACTGGGCAGCACCACAGAATGTTTTTTTACAGGGATTAAATCCTAAATTGCACTCTGTCACACAATTGTGAGAATCAGATTTGTGGAGCAACAGAAAAAACTCAATTGGGCTGAAAAAAGAGGAGATTAGATGCTCCGTACAGGTAAAACAGCTGTGAGATCTATGACGCATGTGACTGCTATGCAGCACCTCTATGCCTGCTATATTGAGTAACGAGAATACGAGGTTTTGCTAGAATCGTTCTCGGTCAGAACTGCAGCAACACTGTGCCCTGTGTCTTTCCCTAATGCTGATGTCACCGCTGCATATATGCTGTATAACGCCGTTGTATGCGATCAGCACACAGACGTGCAGTCACTTCCTTTCCCTATCTGAGTGCATAGGAGAAATGACCAGAGGGAAGATGGCCGCCGATTATATAGGGCTGTGACATCACAGGGGTAAGTGAACACTGATAGGCTGCATCTCACATGTGATTCAGGGTCAGCCCGCCTACCTTCATTCCCGCCGCTGTTTCCCACCCTCCCATAATCCCCTGCCCCATATACTCACATGTGGATCCGCCATCTTAGGTCTCCAATAGCCTGGAAAGCTGTAAAATGGAGTTTAATGAAGCGATTTGCGCGATAGGATCGCGGCGGTATTCGTATTCATTGCAAATCAAATTTTTCATGAAATTCGTAACGAATTCGGGTTCGTCAACTTTGATTCGCTCATCTCTATTATCTATATATTTAAATGATCATCATTTCCTATTTCATGCTCATACAGCAGATATATGACTGCAGCAGTTTTCCATAAAGTTAACAGCTGATTTAAGAAGCGACACCAACTATACAACTTTTTATCTTTAAAGAAGTTAGTTCTCTAGTTGAGACAAATTAAATATTCTATTTTTGTTCTTACTCATGTTTTTTTCTTTTTACCTTGCTTTATGCTTTACTTTATTTTGAACATTTTGCCATAAACATTACATTGTTTAAAAATAATGTATTAAAATTCTTTGCTTTTCAGACTCGAATACAATACCAACCATCAATGATGGTTGATATTTTCTAATAATACTCTAAAAAGTATAGTCACTTTTGAATATTTTCTTTCATTTGCCTTTTTGAAGTCAATGTTAAGGAGAAAACCTTATATGAAAGATGGTCATTGAGAACAGTAGGGAACAAGCAATCATCAATACAGCATGAATGGTGATTGCGGCAGAATTATCCTTAACAATAATTATGCCTTGCATACTTTAGGAAAATTATTTTGTAGACAACGGTTTATATTCATTTTAAAGCTAAACTATAAGAACTACTGAAAGCAAAGGTTATTAGAAGTGCCATTTCATCAAGACGAATTAATAACATGGTAAGTATAGTACTTTGACTTACCTTGGCCCAAATCAGTGAAACAAAATAACGAGTGGATCATTCTAGAAAGTTTCAAGAATGAGTGAACTTTCTGAACTTTCTAGAATGATCAAGAGTTGGCTAGGGGCATAGAGACAGAACACTGTTTTTAAGCAATTGTTAAGTAATTGTGAAAGTAACATAACAATTTTTATGTTGGTATTATTGGTTCACATCAGACAATCTCTACTTTTTTGAATAGTCCCTGCTTTCCCTAAGTAAACAGTTATAAACTTGGGGGTTTGGAACGACCTTTGAGATAATGTTTGATGCAGCTCCACCACTGGGGAGATTAAGCATTACACAATCCCTATGTAAATCAAATGGTTGTCTGTTTAATATAATACAAGAAAGGTGGTTCAGAGAGAGATTTGCTCTTTGTAATTGCTTTCTACTCTGCTCGAGAGATGAGAATCCTGAACATAAGATTTTCCTCTATTAACTAATAGCCCTCTACTATATTCAGCTATGGGGTATATAAAGTGGGCTTTCACAGCTTATTGATTGAGAATCTTCAACCATTGGTTGAGCTTGACATGAGACTATTTAAAATGCATCTTCAGGAGCAGGATAAGTTCATCTCCTTCACTTGTGCAATGCATTTAAATAGCCTTTGTTCTCCATAACAATATACAGGATTTTTACAGAACTTTTACTTGCCTTCAAACAAACTCGGGAGAACAGTTCACCTCGTCCGATCATATGCACCCGCTTACGGCTTCAAATCAGGAAATTCGAAGAAAACAAGATTTTCAGCGCCATGGTGTAAGATCTTCATTGCCAAAGCTTTATTAGTGAGACATAATAGTTCCAACAGCAGACAGACATGGATATACAAACCTCTAACAAATTTCATGCTCAATGCGCATTGAACGTCAAATGCGTTAGAGGTTTGTGTTTCCATGTCTGTCTGCTGTTGGGACTATTATGTCTCACTAATAAAGCTTCAGCATTGAAGATCTCACACCATGGCACTGGACAGTGGCACTTGTTTTCTTCTAACAACTAGCCTTAGGTGGCTCCAACATATCCTTGGTCTCCAGCAAGTTAATCTTTTTGCAGCATCCTGGTGATGTGCCTATGTTGGTCATCATGAGCAGTCTAGCTAGCTCTGGTGAATCACCAAGCAAAAATGTTTAGAAGAATTCCATCATCCATTAGATTCCAGTAAAATGTTTTTCATCTTGTAGTGCCTAAGTCTCTAAACTGTGAACTGGGAGTTGTAGTTTTGCAGCATCTGGAGTTCCACAGGTTGGGAATGACTATTGTAGTCAATGTGCACCGGATTGAATTTGGTACTAAATGAAGTAGCATAAGTGGCCTATTGGCCACTCTACGTAAAACCTATGATTGATAACTTGTCTGCTAATAGCCTAGTACATTTTCTTAAAGTAAATTAAAAAGAAGTATAATCATAAGTAATAAATTAATAGATCAAAATAAGTGGATCAGTGGAGGTCTGGAGCCCCCCTTTGAACACTAAAACAAATGGAGAGAGGTACTTAGCTGAAAACTGTTTCTCTCTGCTCTCTTCCCACTGCAGGAGTCTATGAACTTGTCTTCTGCAGAGAGGAAAGAGCGATGAGAAAAAGTACTCTGGAATCTTCTCTCTTTTATTACATACCTATTGAAAGTAAAAAAATAAAAATAAAACAATGGCGGCACGGCCGCATCTACAGCAAAGGGAGAAAAAAAGAGTACTAGAAGAACAGGGATTAGACTGTTTACATATTTTTAAGATATTTATCATCATATGTATTCAATGAAATATAAAGCAATGTTGAAAGAGAAGTCTTTCTTTTTGTCCGACTAAAAAAGCTAAACGTTTTTATTTATCAATTAATTTAAATTAATTAATTAGGAAGTTCACTGGTTAGAGATTTTATACCATAAAAGGAGCTGATGTCACTGACAATTGACCGACAGATGATGATCACCAGTTGGGTTTGTGTCTGAAACCTAAATCTGTTCCTTTGACACCTTCTCTACCATGGTGGCCCATGACTTTGAAAACTTCATTGAGACTAAGCACCCTAACAACCTCTCTAAGGCAGAGACATGTTTTCATGCTTTTTATTAAAAAAAAAATCTCGCTGGCAACTGCAATGTAGATGCATTCAGCAGCGTACATTTTGGTGATGATTTTGCAGAAGCCAACAGATTGCTCACTCATACAAAGTACTGCAGGCCCATTACATATAATGGCATATATTACCACTGTCTTTAAGACAACATCTTAAAGACTCAACCAATTTTATCAAGGTTATCTTGGAGGTTAAATGGAAGGAGCACTACTTACTTTTTGCATTTGACATAACATAATTTTAACATGAACTTGGGATCAATGCTGGTGCCCATTTTATTATGTAATGACCCAAATAAACACAACAAGGGTTTGTTTTAGTTTCAAACCAAGCAATATTATTGAGCAATTATAAAAATACATAAAGGTGCATAAATATTTCCCTCAATAAAGGGCAACAATATCAGGAACAACAATAGTATAAAATACAAAAGGCAGAATAAGTAAAAAATGAGACAACAATAATATATGTGGGTTATAGAGTGGCTAGTCCCAGAGGTAGAAGAGGACTTCACTCCTAGATCACAATAAGAGAGAAAAAATATATATACAAAATGAGGGAAGATACAACCACAACTGTAGGTACAACAAGAGTTTATTTTAACATATAATTACTTAAATGACTTAAATTTCAAAAACAAATTGATACCCAGTTCTCCAGCACCACTGTAGGGTCGAGGTTCGCATAAAGTTTTAAAGTTATTTGTGTGCGGGACTGAAATACCCACATTCTTTGTTTGACTTCTGTGTGTACTATGAGGTTTATTGAGGACATATTTATTTTTATCTTGAGGATATATTGCCAATTAATTAAATGAGTGTTAATCCTTTCTTAATGGTGGCTCTGTAACATCCCATATAGTCAATTCAAGCAGTACAGGCATAACTGCACAACCCTTGAAGATTTAAATGAACAGAGTAAAATTTTAAAGGCATGTTTTAGGCCTAACTGTTACGGAGCTGGATGTGGATTCACTAACCTGTTTGGCTGATGACTCGGACCGTATTGGGGAGCGAAATCTAAGATGCTGCTGCTCTTTTCCAGAGCCCGACGCAAGGCAGGATGGGCTTGCTGCGGCATGCGACATCCAGGTCGCTACCTCCAACATGACTCGACTACACAGCTAGCTGGGCTAGGTGAGGTACCGAGGGATAAGGAGACGGAGACGCGCATTCCGGGGCCACAGAGGAGGAGGAGGAGGCGGCAGCAGAGTATGGTGAGCGACAGGCGGCCAGCAGTTGGGGATTAAGGGACCATGCGCTCGTGGCCAGTGCTTGCGGCCAGAGCACAGTGTGACACTTCCCCCCCCCCCCTTGGTATTGTGGATAATTTCATGGTCTAGAATGTTGTCCTGCGGCTCCCAAGACCTTTCTTCTGGGTTAAATCCTTCCCAATCCACAAGGAAAAAATGTTTTCTTCTTACAGACTTGGAATCCAGAATTTATTTGACGACATAGACATCAGAGGTACCAGAGATGGGAGTAGGAGTGATGTCTTTTTTTGAAAAACAGTTATGAATAACAGGTTTTAAAAGAGATACATGAAAATAATTCTGGATCTGGAGAGAGGAAGACAGATGGAGAGAATAAGCCACAGGGTTTAAATGTTTTTTTAGCCCAGGGTAGCAGATCAGCCCAGTCATCTTGGTGAGCAGAAACAAAATGGCAGAGATAGTCTCCCAAGACCTGGTCCACTCTTTCGACCTGTCCTTTTGATTGAGGGTGGTAACCCGAAGAAAAATTGAATCTAACTTGAAGGCATGAACAGAGAGCCCTCCAAAACTTAGAGACAAACTGGACTCATTGGTGGGAGACAATATGGGATGGAAATCCATGCAGGCAGAAGATATGGCAGAGGAACAGCTTGGCAAGCTGTGGTGCAGATGGTAAACCCGGTAGAGGCACAAAATAAGTCATTTTAGACAATTGGTCCACAACCACCCAAATGTCCGTATTTCTGCCAGAAGAGGGAAGGTCAGTAATAAAGGCCATTGCAATAATGGTCCAGAGATGCTCTGGAACTGGTAAAGGATGTAGTAGACCAACAGGCTTGTCCCAGGCACAAACTGAACAAGATCAGACAAAATCAACGACATCCTGTTTTAGAGTGGACCACCAATATTGTCGGGCTATATGGATTTACGAATTCCAGCATGATCGGCCAGTAGAGGGGAATGACCCCATTTCACGACTTGGAGTCTTAAACGGGGAGGTACATAAGTCTTCCCTGGTGGCAAGTGCTGAAGACACGCTGGTGCTGCTGAAATGAGAAGATCAGGGGAAATAATATGTTGAGAATGGGATTCCAGGCCTTGAACATTCGAAGATCTGGAGAGAGCGTCAGCACGAAAATTCTTCTCTGCAGGACGGAAGTGGATCAAGAAGTTAAACTTGGAGAAGAACAGAGACCAACGAGCCTGTCGGGGGTTGAGACGATGGGCAGACTGGAGATAGAGCAAGTTCTTGTGGTCGGAATAGAGAGTAAGCGGATGTACAGAGCCTTCCAAGAGGTGACGCCATTCTGCTAAAGTCAACTTAATGGCCAATAGCTTGTATAATTTCTCTCCGCAGGGGAGAAGGTTTTAGAGAAAAATCCGCAGGTAAAATTTCTTCCCTTAGAAGACTTTTGCGTTCAACCTGCTTCAACTGACGAAGCATCCACTTCCAAGATGAATGGCTTTGCTAGGGTCAGGTCTAGATAGAACAGGAGCCGAAGCGAAGGTGGACTTTAACTGTATGAAAGTTTCTTCAGCCTCAGGAGTCCAAACTCTTAGGTTAGCAGTAGCGTTGAGCAGAATAGGCCATATTCGAATTTGCGATATTTCGCGAATATATGGACGAATATTCGTCATATATTCGCTAAATTCGCATATTTGTAATATTCGAGTGTTATTTTCACATATGCTAAAATTTACATATGCGGAAATTAGCATATGCAAAAATTTGTATATGCGAACATTTGCATATGCGAAAATTTGCATATGCATACATTTGCATATGCAAATTTTTGCATGTGTGAAGATTCGCACGCCAGTCTCACATAGTAGTATTAGTATTAGAGCCTTCTTTACACCACGCAAGCTGGAAGCAGAGAGGGATGATCACTGTGATGTTTACTGTGAAAAAAAAAATGAATATTCGTAATTGCGAATATATAGTGCTATATTCGTGAATATTCGCGAATTCGCGAATATGCAATACTCACGAATAAAATTTGCATTGCGAATATTCGCGAGCAACACTAGTTAGCAGTCTTCTTGGTAAGCGAAATGATGGGGGCTACCAGAGTGGAGTAATGAGGAATAAATTGCTGATAGTAATTGGCAAAGCCGATGAAGCGCTGAATTGCTTTCAAGCCAGAAGGTTGAGGCCAGTCCAGGGCTGCAGACAGCTTGTTGGGATCCATTTGCAGACCTTGACTGGTAATAATATACCCCAGAAATGGAAGGCTGTTTTTTTCAAAAGTACATTTCTCTAGTTTAGTGTAGAGAGGATTTTCACAGAGACGCTGTAACACTTGGCGGAGGTGAGAGCGATGAGACTGGATATTGGGCAAGTAGATGAGTATGTCATCCAAATAAACAACAACACAGGAGTATAAGAGTTCACGAAAAATATCATTGACAAACTCCTGGTAGACTGCTGGAGCATTGCAGTGTCTGGCATCACTAGATACTCGAAATGTCAGTCACAAATATTAAATGCGGTCTTCCATTCGTCCCCTTCTCATCTACGAATCAAATTATAGGCCCCACGAAGATTAACCCCTTAAGGACTCAGGGTTTTTCCGGTTTTGCACTTTCGTTTTTTCCTCCTTACCTTTTTAAAAATCATAACCCTTTCAATTTTCCACCTAAAAATCCATATTATGGCTTATTTTTTGCGTTGCCAATTCTACTTTGCAGTGACATTAGTCATTTTACCCAAAAATGCACGGCCAAACGGAAAAAAAAAATCATTGTGCGACAAAATCGAAAAAAAAACGCCATTTTGTAACTTTTGGGGGCTTCCGTTTCTACGCAGTGCATATTTCGGTAAAAATTACACCTTATCATTATTCTGTTGGTCCATACGGTTAAAATGATACCCTACTTATATAAAAAATCATAACTACATGCAGGAAAATTTATACGTTTAAAAATGTAATCTTCTGACCCCTATAACTTTTTTATTTTTCCACGTACGGGGCGGTATGAGGACTCATTTTAAGTGCCGTGATCTGAAGTTTTAATTTGATTTGAAGGTATAATTTTTGATTTGATCGGACTTTTTGATAACTTTTTATTCATTTTTTAATGGTATAAAAAGTGACCAAAATACGCTTTTTTGGACTTTGGAATTTTTTTGCGCGTACGCCATTGACCGTATGGCTTAATTAATGATATATTTTTATAGTTCGGACATTTATGCACACGACGATACCACATATGTTTATTTTTTATTTTTTTTACACTGTTTTATTTTTTTTATGGGAAAAGGGGGGTGATTCAAACTTTTATTAGGGAAGGGGTTAAATGACCTTTATTAACACTTTTTTTTACATTTTTTTTGCAGTGTTATAGGTCCCATAGGGACCTATAAAACTGCACACACTGATCTTCTACACAGATCACAGGCGTGTATTAACACGCCTGTGATCAGTGTTATCGGCGCTTGACTGCTCCTGCCTGGATCTCAGGCACGGAGCAGTCATTCGCCGATCGGACACCGGGGAGGCAGGTAAGGGCCCTCCCGATGTCCGGTCAGCTGTTCGGGACGCCACGATTTCACTGCGGCGGTCCCGAACAGCCCGACTGAGCAGCCGGGTCACTTTCAGTTTCACTTTAGAAGCGGCGGTCAGCTTTGACCGCCGCTTCTAAAGGGTTAATACTGCACATCGCCGCGATCGGCGATGTGTGGTATTAGCCGCGGGTCCCGGCCGTTGATTAGCGCCGGGACCGACACGATATGATGCGGGATCACGGTGCGATCCCGCTTCATATCGCGGGAGCCGGCGCAGGACGTAAATATACGTCCTGCGTCGTTAAGGGGTTAAATTTATAGAAGATTTTGAACCCTCGCAGACAAACAAACTCTGAGATTAAAGGAAGTGGGTAAAGGTTATTTACTGTAATTTTATTCAGGCCTCGGTAGTCGATGCAAAGACCCCTCTTTTTTTTTTCCACGAAGAAGAAGCTGGCTCCGGCAGGGGAAGAGGACTTCCCGATAAATCCCTTCTGAAGTTTCAGGAACAGATATAGGGTAGATTCTACCCCTGGGAGGTGTGGTCAATGGGACAATCGTAGGGACAATGCGGTGGTAACACTTTGGCTTGCTTTTCACTGAAGACATCAGCATGGTCCTGAAGAAACAAAGGCAAACCAGGCAGCGGGCAAGATGATGGTTCCAATTTAAGTATACATATGTGAATACAGTGGTTGTTGCAATGCAGACGCCAGCGTGCCCAAATAGACGGTGACGCGCACGCTGGCGATGAGACACAGAGGAGGAGGCGGCAGCGGAGTATGGTGAGTGACGGGCTGGGATTCGTATGCGGGCGCGTCTCGCGATGCGAATCCCTGCCCTGCCGGCAGTCAGGGATTCAGGGACCATGTAATCACGGCCAGTGCTTGCAGCCAGAGCACAGTGTGTGACACAAACAATACCTAAAGACTTTGAATAAATCCTGCTTTAATAGGTCTTTTGTCCTAATATAGTCAGAGTGCCTTGTTGAAGGTACAGGAAAAAAAAAATCTCTAATTAGAGATGAGCGAACTTTTCAAAAATTCGATTCAGCCAATTCGCTGAATTTTCTGAAAAAGTTTGTTTCGATCCGAATTTGTTTGCGGCGAATTGATATTAAATAAGGCTATTTCTAGCCTAAATACAGCCTCTATAGGGGTATGGAACACTTTGCTGTGTCCTAAAACACATATGGAGTGTGCTGGGGTAGTGAAATAACATTGTTATTCAGAATAGCATGCAGATTACCGGCATCGCTCTTAGAATCACTGCCGCACAGCAGCACAATGACAGAGCCTGGTGGTGGCATCAGTGTCAGGAGACCATATAGTGACTGAATGACATAGCGTGGAGGTGTTGGCAGCATGAGGACACCATATTGTGGCAGAATGACACAGCGTAAAGGTGTTGGCAGCATGAGGAGACCATATAGTGGCTGAATGGCACAGCGTGGAGGTGTTGGCAGCATGAGGACACCATATAGTTGCTGAATGGCACAGCGTGGAGGTGTTGGTAGCATGAGGACACCATATAGTGGCTGAATGGCACAGTGTGGAGTTGGCTGATGCACGAGTACACTATACACCAGGGCTTCACAATCCCCCCAAAAAAACAACACAGAATGAGAAATGTTTGACAAAGATTTCTAATAGGTAGCACCCGCTATCCAAAAATTTTAAATTCCCAGAACCAGGCCCCACCTCTGCAGCATCAGGAACCCATATATTGCCTAAAGGACACAGCCTGGAGTTGGCTGATGCACCAGTACACACAGGGCTTCACAATCCACCCCAAAATCAACAAAATTGCATACATTAAAAAAAATTAAATGTATACCTTTGTGTAAGAACAAGCGCATATCCAACATTTCAGAAGACTCTATAATGCAGGACGGTGGACCACCCAAAGACTTTTTTCTCAAAAATAATAAACCACACAATGTTTGAAATTATTTTAAAAAAATTGTTACATATGTGTGTAAGCGCATCTGTCTCCAAAAGATCAGATCACCAAAGGATTTTTTTCGCCAAAAATGATTAAGCAGAGTAGTTTTTTTTTCATAAAAAAAATCACATGCAACAAGCGTTCCGTTGTGTAACGGTTAGCATTCTGCAAATTTCAATTTTATTACTGATAAAATTATCAGTAAATTTAACAATAACACTACCCAAGTGTGTTTAATTACCCCATACATTGCACCAGGAGCAGCCAGGAGTAGGCCTCAGCCGTACCCAAGAGGCTTTAATAACCCCTTACCTTGCCCGATCAATTGCGAGATCGAGCAATAACAGGTGTGTTATGGCCTCAGATGTCCTGGGCCGCACTAGCGCTCCACTGAACGGATTAGCGTGTCTCTACCTTTCAAGGACAGGTGCGTGTTACACGCTGAAACCAGTTCATGATAGGGATCTGGGATTGCAATTATTTACCCTTAACCCCTTCAGGACGGATCCCATTTTGGCCTTAAGGACCGGAGCGTTTTTTGCACATCTGACCACTGTCACTTTAAACATTAATAACTCTGGGATGCTTTTAGTTATCATTCTGATTCCGAGATTGTTTTTTCGTGACATATTCTACTTTAACATAGTGGTAAATTTTTGTCGATTCTTGCATCCTTTCTTGGTGAAAAATCCGTAAATTTGATGAAAAATTTGAAAATTTTGCATTTTCCTAACTTTGAAGCTCTCTGCTTGTAAGGAAAATGGATATTACGAATACATTTTTTTTGTTCACATATACAATATGTCTACTTTATGTTTGCATCATAAAATTGATGAGTTTTTACTTTTGGAAGACACCAGACGGCTTCAACGGTCAGCAGCAATTTTCCGATTTTTCACAAAATTTTCAAACTCAGTATTTTTCAGGGACCAGTTCAGGTTTGAAGTGGATTTGAAGGGTCTTCATATTAGAAATACCCCATAAATGACCCCATTATAAAAACTACACCCCCCAAAGTATTCAAAATGACATTCAGTAAGTGTTTTAACCCTTTAGGTGTTTCACACGAATAGCAGCAAAGTGAAGGAGAAAATTCACAATCTTCATTTTTTATACTTACATGTTCTTGTAGACCCAATTTTTTTATTTTTACAAGGGGTAAAAGGACAACATTTTTACTTGTATTTGTAGCCCAATTTCTCTCGAGTAAGCACATACCTCATATGTCTATGTAAAGTGTTCGGCGGGCGCAGTAGAGGGCTCAGAAGGGAAGGAGCGACAAGGGGATTTTGGAGAGTACGTTTTTCTGAAATGGTTTTTGGGGGGCATGTCACCTTTAGGAAGCCCTTATGGTGCCAGAACAGCAAAAAAAAAACACATGGCATACCATTTTGGAAACTAGACCCCTCGGGGAATGTAACATGGGATAAAGTGAACCTTAATACCCCACAGGTGTTTCACGACTTTTGCAAATGTAAAAAAATAAAATAATTTTACCTAAAATGCTTGTTTTCCCAAAAATGTTTAATTTTTAAAAAGGGTAATAGCAGAAAATACCACTAAAAATTTGAAGCCCAATTTCTCCTGATTCAGAAAACACCCCATATGGGGGTGAAAAGTGCTCTGCTGGCGCACTACAGGTCTCGGAAGAGAAGGAGTCACATTTGGCTTTTTGAAAGCAAATTTTGCTCTGGGGGCATGCCGCATTTAGGAAGCCCCTATGGTGCCAGGACAGCAAAAAAAAACCCACATGGCATATCATTTTGGAAACTAGACCCCTCGGGGAACGAAACAAGGGGTTAAGTGAACCTTTATACCCCACAGGTGTTTCACGACTTTTGCATATGTAAAAAAAAAATTTTTTTTTTTACCTAAAATGCTTGTTTTCCCAAAAATGTTACATTTTTAAAAAGGGTAAAAGCAGGAAATACCCCCCAGAATTTGTTAGGCAATTTCTCCCGAGTACGGCAATACCCCATATGTGGCCCTAAACTGTTGCCTTGAAATACGACAGGGCTCCAAAGTGAGAGCGCCATGCGCATTTGAGGCCTGAATTAGGGACTTGCATAGGGGTGGACATAGGGGATTTCTATGCCAGTGATTCCCAAACAGTGTGCCTCCAGCTGTTGCAAAACTCCCAGCATGCTTGGACAGTCAACGGCTGTCCGGCAATACTGGGAGTTGTTGTTTTGCAACAGCTGGAGGCTCCATTTTGGAAACAGTGGCGTACCAGACGTTTTTCATTTTTATTGGGGAGGGGGGCTGTGTAGGGGTATGTGTATATGTAGTGTTTTTTACTTTTTATTTTATTTTGTGTTAGTGCAGTGTAGTGTTTTTAGGGTACAGTCACACGGGCGGGGGATTACAGCGAGTTTCCCGCTGCGAGTTTGAGCTGCCGCACAAAATTTGCTGCATCGCAAACTTGCAGCCTGATACTCAAGCCTGATATATGTAAGCCCCCTGCCCATGTGAATGTACCCTGTACATTCACAGGGGGGGGGGGTTGGGGAAACCTCCAGCTGTTGCAAAACTACAACTCCCAGCATGCACAGTCTATCAGTGCATGCTGGCAGTTATAGTTTTGCAACAGCTGGAGGCACACGGGTTGGGAAACAATGAGTTAGGAAACAGACAATGTTTCCCAACCAGTGTGCCTCCAGTTGTTGCAATACCACAACTCCCAGCATGCCCAGGCAGCCGAAGGGCATATTGGGAGTAGTGGTTACGTAACAGCTGGAGGAGAACAGTTTGGGGACCACTGTGTAGTGGTGTCCCAGCCGCAGCCCTCCAGATGTTGCAAAACTTCAACTCCCAGTATGCCAAAACTGTCCAGGCATGCTGGGAGTTGTAGTTCTGCAACATCTGAAGGGCCAGATGTTGAGGAACTACAACTCCCAGCATGCCTGGACAGTAAGGACATGCTGAGGATGTGTAGTTTTGCAACATCTGGAAGGGCACAGTGGTCTCCAAACTGTGGACCTCCAGATGTTGCAAAACTGCAACTCCCAGCATGCCCAGACGCCAAGGGCTGTCTGGGCATGCTGGGAGTTGTAGTTTACAGGGTCCCATTACAGCAATGCAAGTCGCTTTACGGCTACGTGCATTGTTGTAAAGGGCCCGACCGTGGCTGAAGATCTACTCACCTGCCGCCGCCGCCGTCTTCATCGTCTGGATCCGGGTCTTCAGGGACGAGGTTAGTACCGGGGCCGGGCCCCAGCACTCCCCCGTCCCCCGCCGCGTCCTCCGGTTTTCCTCCCGTCCTCTCCGGACTTCCAGGGGCCGGGCAGGGCGGGAGGAAGTAACCGCCCCCCTCCTGCGATTGGTCGGTTAACTAACCGACGGATCGCAGGGGATAGGAGGAGGTGGCAGGCTTGCCACCTCGCTCCTATACTCCAGCATGGTCCTGGCTGTCTGTGACAGCCGGGATCATGCGAAATTACCGGGCGGTCGGGTCCCAGAGACCCGATCAGCCCGGTATCGACGGAGATTGCAAGGGAGATTTCCCTTGCGATTTGCGGCGATCGCCGACATGGGGGGCCTACATGGCCCCCCTCGGCGTTTGCCCTGGATGCCTGCTGAAGGATTCCAGCAGGCATCCGCTTCCGATCTGTGCCCGGGGCGCGGCAGAGACCGGAGAAACACCAGGACGTACTAGTACGTCCTGGGTCCTTAAAGCCCAGGGTACCAGGACGTTCTAGTACGTCCTGGGTCCTTAAGGGGTTAAAAAGAGGACTTAACAGTAAGTGAGGGTCATAAGCTCGCATTGATTAAGTCCCTGCCCTTTGTACACACCGCCCTTCGCTACAACCGATTGGATTGGTTAGTGAGGTCCTCGGATCGGCCCAGGCGGGGTAGGAGAAGGCCCTGGCAGAGCACCGAGAATTTAACGATCATTGTTGAAATTTGCATTAAGCATGTATTTAGCTACTGCTAAACATCCAAAAATGTAAGGCCCAAGGCCAGAGGCACCAGGGAGGCAAGTAGTTTGTGAGTTTGTGAAAGACACAGAATGAGTCTGGAGCAGTCATTCTCAGTACCCAAGAGGGTTTCATAACCCCTTACATTTAAAGATCAATGTTTACACTTGCATTAAGCATGTATTTAGCTACTGCTAAACTTCAAAAAATTATAGGCCCAAGGCCTGAGGCACCAGTGAGGCAAGTAGTTTGTGAAAGACACAGAATGAGTCTGGATCAGTCGTTTGCAGTACCCAAGAACGTTTCATAACCCCTTACATTATAAGATCAATGTTTACATTTGCATTAAGCATGTATTTAGCTACTGCTAAACTTCAAAAAATTACAGGCCCAAGGTCAGAAGCATCAGCTTCCCCCATATTGGGAGCATAGTTGTCCCCCAGATTAGGAGCATAGATGTCCCCCAGATTAGGCAGCATAGATGTCCCCCAGATTAGGAGCATAGATGTCCCCCAGATTAGGCAGCATAGATGTCCCCCAGATTAGGAGCATAATTGTCCCCCAGATTAGGCAGCATAGATGTCCCCCAGATTAGGAGCATAATTGTCCCCCAGATTAGGCAGCATAGATGTCCCCCAGATTAGGCAGCATAGATGTCCCCAGATTAGGAGCATAGTTGTCCCCCAGATTAGGAGCATAATTGTACCCCAGATTAGGAGCATAGTTGTTCCCCAGATTCGGCAGCATAGTTGTCCCCCAGTAAGCGCGGGCCGGTCAGAGCCAATCAAAGAGCCGTATGTGGCAAGCGGGCCTTACAATGCCCGGGTCTGCCCCAGAGGGTTTAATAACCAACCATAATAGAGAACATTTCGTTGTAGGAGCATGGTCAATCTACTCAGACCCATCTGTCATTGGTGGCTGGAAATCCTGGCTGATCCATTCCTGATTCATCTTGACAAACATCAGTCTCTCCACATTTTTAGTGGACAGACGAGTTCACCTTGGGGTGACTATGGCCCTGACTGCACTAAACACCCGCTCTGATGGCACACTACAGGCCGGGCAGGACAGCTTTTCCAGGGCAAACTCTGCTAGTTGTGGCCATAAATCAAGTTTGGCTGCCCAGAAGTCCAGCGGATCTTCAATGGTTGTTGGCATGGCCATGTCAAGGTATGCCACCACCTGCCGGTTCAGGTCCTGCTCCATGTCTACCTGCTGCTGATGAGTTGCTTCACTATGCGGGTGAAGAAAGCTACTCATCAGCAACTGTAGACTCAGGCTGCTGCTGATTGAGCTGGTACTGCTCCTTCCACCCCTCTCCTCCCCAGCAGCCATGGCATTGGAAGGAGAGCGCAGAGGGCCCCCCGAGTCAGACCTGCGAGTGGATGGACCATGTGGCCGATAGGCATCAGCCAACTGACTACGTAGAATCTCTCTGTAGTAAGTCAGTTTTTCCTCCCTCTCAGTGGGTGTAAAAAAGGCCCCCATTTTGGGACGGTAGTGAGTGTCTAATAAGGTGGAGATCCAGAAGTCATCCCGCTGACGAATTTTGACAATTCGGGGGTCACTACGCAAGCAACTGAGCATGCATCGTGCCATTTGCGCCAGTGACTCGCTGGGACTACCTGCCTCCATCTCCACTGCATACTGCCACGCTGTGTCTGGGTCCTCTGTCTCAACTTCCTTATAACCCTCCAGGTCCTCTGGCTGCTCTTGCTCCTTCTCTCCTGTCCGAAGACTAGAAACACCGGCCATCTCATCCAACCTAAACTGTGCTCCGCTCTGCCCCTCATCATCCTTCTCCTCCAGTTCAGCCCCCACAGGGCTCATGTAGCCTTGAGATGTAGGCACAACGTCTCCATTGCTGTGACCAGCCATGGTTTCAATCATTTGTTGTAGGTTTCAATCATTGTTCATGGCGTAATCCAGGCGACTCACAAATAATGTGGCTTCAACAAAGGGCCTCAGCAAATGGCAGGTGTCACGTATGAGCTGCCACTGGTTCACATTGAAGTTACACAGGGGAGTACTCCTATCTGCTTGGATCATCAAGAAATCGGTGATGGCTTTTTTTGTTCGTATAGTCTGTCCAACTTATGGAGGGTGGAATTCCAATGTGTGGCAACTTCACAAATAAGACTATGTTGTGGGATACCGTTCTGACGCTGCAGCTCAAGAAAGGTGTGCTTGGCGGTGTACGAGTAGCTGAAGTGCATGCACAGTTTCCTTGCCATTTTCAGGATGTTTTGCAAATGGGGTGAAGACTTGAGGAAGTGCGTTTATGAGGGTATTACAATATGCTACACTACTCTTTAAACAGTATTTGTCTAGAACAGCAGCAGGTGATTACTTACGGCTGTCCTTGAACAGTATGTAGGCCCTTGACAGATTAACAGATACTAGATGGTACAATACTTGGATGTACCTATGCGGTATGCACTGATGAGGGCAGTAATATCCCTAACTATTAGCAGAAAAAACTCTTTATTTTTGTAAAAACCCAGCCGGTGGATACTGTTGTTTGGACTTTGACGGTTTGGAGCACCTTGACAGACTAACAAGTACTAAATTGTACAATACTTGGACGTACGTATGCGGTATGCACTGATGAGGGCAGTAATATGCCTAACTATTAGCAGAAAAAACTCTGTACTTTTGTAATACACCAGCCAGTGGATACTATTGTTTGGACTTTGACGTTTTGGAGCACCTTGACAGATTAACAGGTACTAAATGGTACAATACTTGGATGTACTTATGCGGTATGCACTGATGAGGGCAGTAATATGCCTAACTATTAGCAGAAAAACTCTGTATTTTTGTAAAACACCAGCGGGTGGATACTATTGTTTGGACTTTGACGGTTTGGAGCACCTTGACAGCTACTAAATGGTACAATACTTGGATGTACCTATGCGGTATGCACTGATGAGGGCAGTAATATGCCTAACTATTAGCAGAAAAAACTCTGTATTTTTGTAAAACACCAGCCGGTGGATACGATTGTTTGGACTTTGACGGTATGGAGCACCTTGACAGCTTAACAGGTACTAAATGGTACAATACTTGGATGTACCTATGCGGTATGCACTGATGAGGGCAGTAATATGCCTAACTATTAGCAGAAAAAACTCTGTATTTTTGTAAAACACCAGCAGGTGGATACTATTGTTTGGACTTTGTCGGTTTGGAGCACCTTGACAGCTACTAAATGGTACAATACCTGGATGTACGTATGCGGTATACATTCATGAGGGCAGTAATATGCCTATTAGCAGAAAAAACTCTGTATTTTTGTAAAACACCAGCCGGTGAATACTATTGTTTGGACTTTGACGGTATGGAGCACCTTGACAGCTTAACAGATACGAAATGGTACAATAATTGCATGTACCTATGCGGTATGCACTGATGAGGGCAGTTATATATGCGTAACTATACGCAGAAAAAAATGTTTGAAAAAAAAACAAAAAACAGCGGGTGAATAGTATTGTTTGGACTTGCACAGTATGTAGCCCCTTGACAGATTAACAGGTACAAAATGGTGCAAATGCACTACAGTCCACTGAACAATCAAGTATTTCTGAACAGCAGCAGGACCCAACAGTGCAGCACCACAAAAAAAAAAATCCAGGGATTAAACCCTAAATTGCACTCTGTCACACAATTCTGAGCAGCAGAAATTTTGTGGAGCAAATAAAGATAAACTCAATTGGGCTGAGAAATGAGGAGATAAGATGCTTCAGAAAGTTCAGGCAGCTTGGTGATCTGTATGAGGCAGCTGACAGCTATCTGCCCCTCTCTGCTGCAATGCTCAATAACGTCAATAGGAGGTTTAGCAATCAATGATCCTTTTCAGTTTAACAGCAAAGCACTCTGCACTCCTGCCTTTCCCTAATGCTGATGTGACTAGCAGTTGCAGTGTAACGCTGTGGTATCAGCTATTCACACACACACAGTACCGTCCTCTCCATCTGAGTGCATAGATTAAATGAAGAGAGGCAAGATGGCTGCCGATTATATAGGGGCAGTCACATCACAGGGGTCAGTGAACACTGATAGGATGCATCTCACATGTGATTCAGGGTCAGCCCGCCTACCTTCATTCCCGCCGCTGTTTCCCACCCTCCCATAATCCGCTGCCCCATGTACTCACATGTGGATCTGCCATCTTAGGTCCCCAATAGCCTGGAACGTTGTAAAATGGAGTTTAATGAAGTGATTCGCGAAATAGAATCACGGCGATATTCGTTGCTAATCGAATCTTTCATGAAATTCGTAACAAATTTGGGTTCGTCAACTTCGATTCGCTCATCTCTACCTCTAATAGGTCATCAAATTATATTATTAGTTACTCTAGAGATAATAGCCAGATTAAACATATTTTATCCAGACATTGTTCTATTCTTTTAAAGTTTCCCTAGACAAGGCATTACTTGGCATAAGTAGGACACTGAGAAACATAGTAGCCCCAAGGCTTAAGCCCAGAATGACTGCATACATGATACAGTATATTTCCAAGCATTGTTCCTTCATACAAAATGCTGCTAGCACTTCATTTCCAATGTGGTATAGAGACAGCCCAATTCACCCTGACTCAGCTGGAGTGAGTTTTGCAGCAACTGGAGACACCCTGTTTGGGAATCACTGCCGTAGGGTATTTTTGTGGCGGATTCAAATCCCCAATTTAGGCCTCAAATGTGTCGTATTTCAGGGAAACAGTTTAGGGCCACATATGGGGTATCTCTGTACTCGGGAGAAATTGTGTTACAAATTTTGGGGGACTTTTTTCCATTTACCCCCTATGAAAAGGTAAAGTTGTGGTCTAGACCAGCATGTTAGTGTAAAAAAATAAACATTTTTACACTAACATGCTGGTGTTGCCCCATACTTTAAATTTTCACAAGCGGTAAAAGGAAATAAAGACCCCCAAAATTTGTAACGCACTTTCTCCTGAGTACAGAAATACCCCATATGGGGGCGTAAAATGCTCTGAGTGGCACACAACATGGCTCAGAAGTGAGAGCATACTATGTACATTTTAGGTCTAAATTGGTGATTTGCACAGGAGTGGCTGATTTTACAGCGGTTCTGACATAAACACAAAACAATAAATACCCACATGTGACCCCATTTTGGAAACTATACCCCTCTCAGAATGTAACAAGAGGTATAGTGAGCCTTAACACCCCACAGGTGTTAAAGTTGGATGTGAAAATGAAAAAAATTAAAAATGTTTTAACTAAAATGCTGGTGTTACCCTACATTTTTCATTTTCACAAGGGAGAATAGAAAAAAAGCCCCCCAAATTTTGTAAACCCATTTCTTCTGAGTGAGAACATATGTTGATGTGAATTGCTCTGCAGGCGAACTACAATGCTTAGAAGAGAAGGAGCAACATTGGCTTTTTGGCAAGAGAAGGTGTCTGAAATTGAAGGCCATGTGTGTTTACAAAGCCCTCATAGTGCCAGAACAGTGGACCCCCCACATGTGACTCCATTTCTGAAACGACACCCCTTACGTAATTTTAATAAGGGGTACAGTGAGCATTTACGCTCCACAGGTGTCCGACAGATTTTTGGAACAGTGGTCCATGACAATGAAAACATTTATTTTCATTTGCACAGCCCACTCTGTTCCAAAGATCTGTCAAATGCCAGTGGGGTGTAAATGTTCACTGCACACCTTATTAAATTCTGTGAGGGGTGTAGTTTCCAAAATGGGGTCACATGTGGGGGGGGGTCCACTGTTCTGGCACCACGGGGTGCTTTGTAAACACACATGGCCTCCCACTTCTATTCCAACCAAATTCTCTCACCAAAAGCCCAATGGCGCTCCTCCTCTTCTGAGCATTGTAGTTCACCCACAGAGCACTTTACATCCACATATGGGGTATTTCCATTTCCACACATATGGGGTAACAATTTTGTGAGGCTTTTTCTCCTATTATACCTTCTGAAAATGAAAAATTTGGGGTAACACAAGCATTTTAGTGAAAAAAATCTAATTTTTCATTTTCACTCACTGTATGCCTTGTTACGTTCCTTGTAGGGTGTAGTTTCCAAAATAGTATGCCAGGTGTTTATTTTTTATTTTATTTTTTTGGCTGTTCTGGTACCATAGGGGCTTCCTAAATGCGACATGCCCCCCAAAAACTATTTCAGCAAAATTTGCTTTCCAAAACTCAAATGTGACTTCTTCTCTTCTGAGCATTGTAGTGTACCAGCAGAGCACTTGACATCCACACATGGGGTATTTCCATACTCAGAAGAGATGAGGTTACAAATTTTGTGGGACATTTTCTCCTACAACCCCTTGTAAAATGTAAAATTTGGGGGAAAACCAGCATTTTAGTGAAAAAATAAATAAATTCATTTACACATCCAACTTTAATGAAAAGTCAGTCCTCAAAAGCAGAGGGGAGAGAAAAAGGAAAAGACTAGTGGAGATGGGTTCCAAGAAATGGTCTTTATTATATAAAAAGGATATATATGACCAATCGCCTAGCAGGGCCCTTGCTAAAGGCGAATGGAATATACTGGTTAAAAAATAGATATAATAAAAAAATACAGAATATAGTAGGATTAAAATGAAATAAATATGATGGGTAAGTAGCACCAAAGAAAATGCATTAATTAAATATCTGCTGCATATATCAGGAGAAAACGTTCTCAGTCCATATAATTCCTAGGGATATTTCAATGAAAAATATTAAATATCTGCTGCATATATCAGGAGAAAATGTTCTCAGTCCATATAATTCATAGGGATATTTCAATGAAAAATCCACAAGAAATGTCCAGAATGAAAAGTCACAATTAGTTTGGGTGTGTCCGGAGTAACGGTATATGGTAGTGAGTGTAGCGACAATAGCTACAATAGGAAATTCATGGACAGGTAATGCAGACAATGTGGCAAACACTGTCAGCGATGAAGATGTCAAGTCTCGGTGCACAGCACCACTCACCCTCCTTTGGAATCCTCAGGTCCGGGCTGGCACGGCTGAGTCCGGCACTCTGGATATCAATGCCCGTCTGGGTGGTATGCTGGGTGAATGGCTGAATCTCCGGGGATCCGAGTGTCCTGGGCTGGCACGGGAGGCGTCCGGCCTTGGGGAGGATGATGTCCAGGAGTAACTCTGCCGACCGGGGCTGTGAGAGGATGCAGGTAACAGGTGGTGCGGATTGTACGTATGAATAAGGTGCTAACAGCGCGCGTGCAGCAGTGGTCCCGGAATCGCGGGCATCCAGCTGTTGCAATTGGAATATGGCAGATACAGTCTATTTGAAGTGATATACACTTATGGATAAGTTTAGCCCGTTATCTGCACCTTATCCATAAGTGCTCTCTGATGACACCTCTGTCCATATCAGGAACTGTCCAGAGCAGGAGAAGTTTGCTATGGGGATTTGCTTCTACTCTGGACAGTTCCTAAAATAGACAGAGGTGTCAGCAGAGAGCACGGTATTCAGACAGAAAGGAAATTCAAAAAGATAAGAACTTCCTGCGGAGAAAACAGCAGCTGATAAGTGCTGGAAGGATTAAGATTTTTTAAATAGAAGTAATTTACAAATCTGTTTAACTTTCTGGCACCAGTTGATTTAGAAAAAAAAATGTTTTCCAGTGGAGTATCCCTTTAAGGGGTTAATGCACAGTCTTTCTCACCACATAATTCTTTGTCACAACTCGAACTTCTTTTGTATTTCTTTAGTTTCTATTGAAACAGTTGCTCAAGACAATTTGCAACGATTCAGTACTTTTAAAAACAGAAAGGAAATTATTGCATCCATAAATTACAGACTCTGGGTCCCTTTGGATTAAATGAGATAATTGAATGTTCTTTGTCATCCCACAACACGCATTCATCTAATTTTTTCACGCTGTCCCCAATATTTATTTCATTCCATTGTTGATAGGAAATCTTTAAAGTCAATGTACTTTTTGTAATCTTTTCTGCATTTATTTAATTATGTATTTATTTGTCTATATTTTGTAATACTTTTCTTTTTATGTATTCTCTAGCAGTAACATACTTTTTCATATATGTATTTATCAAGTTACTGTTTACATTCACTATTGCTTATTTGCACAATATGATTGTGTTTACTTTGTACTATGACAAGGCATATACTTTTTTTTTTTTTTTTTTTTTACTGATTATTACTATTACATTTGTAGTATGTACTTACACCTGGAACTGTTACCTTTTCAGTCTAATTTTATACTTAGTCTGTGTGAGGGTATTTGGCTTAACTAGCCCTGTGGAAGTTCCATCCATTCTTTGTTATTACTTCCTACTATACCCAGTTTTATGCATCTGTGCCAATTATCTTATTTTATTTGTTCACTATTGGCCTCTATTGTTCCTATTCTCATAATGTAATGTCCATCTCGACACTCTCCTGCCATTGTCTGCCCTACCTCTTCTGTTATATTGCTATTCTTTGTTACCAAGTCCCTGCTATGCTCATCACTACTATGCTATTATTTGTTACCAGGTCTCCGCTATGTTCACTGTAACACAGTATTTGCTCTTTCTTGCCGTTCTCTGGCTACTTACCCTTCCACTCCTATTGGTGGAAGCTATTGACATGGCTCCTCACCCTATCAAACGTGTATCTATCTAACTACCTACGCTCGCCTCATTCACAGCTTGGGGATCGCAGATGTTTATTTCGTATCTTTTGTTTACTCTATTGTGCCAAGCCTCGTCTTCCAGTCTTGCTCCTATTTGCTAGGGTCACTGGATGTATCCCCTGCAATTTTATGATTATTGTTCTTGTTTCTTTTTGAATTTATTTTATTATTGCACTAATGATGGTATGTATACATGTATTTGTGTGCAATTTTTCCTTTTGTATTCTACTTTTCAGGCATACTGGGAAAGATTGTATTGACATCTGGCTCAACCCCAGATGCCTTGGAGCCAACTTTTGTTACTATATGTTCTACGCTCGGTCTTTGTATCATATCCACTATATATATATATATATATATATATATATATATATACAGAAGCATACTATATACCGGGTTGTGACATAGCAGTGCAATTAAAAACATGTGCATCCAACAAGTATTAGGCTTGTAGAGCCACTTAACGTGTAACCTCCTGCCGTGCGCTGGATACTATTATCCTCATCCTCCTGCTTTACGCTGGGTACTACGAAACCTCATCCTCCTGTTGTTCTCTGGATACCACAAGTCTCCTAAACCGCCATCACCCTTGATGCTGCTACTTTCAGCCAGGCCTGTAAAAAAATTTTAAATAGCCAGCCAGGCCTGCAAAAAAATTTCTTATTTAAAAGAAAAAGCTATGCAGATTTATTTTAGTGTTTAGTGTTTTAAACGTGTTTAGGGGCTTATTTCATTGCCAGTTCATGTCGAACCAAACTGAACTGAACCGACAATTTTGGAAAAGTACAGTGAGCCTGGCAAAAAAGTATAGTTCAGTGAGTACAGCAATCGCTCATCTCTACAAATAAAGCATCAAGTCCCTGAAACCATTAATCACCACAGAGGTTTCAACACCAGCTTTTAAGTGTCTTTTTCATTTTACTTTTCTGCTCTTTTTATTTTAGCAGCATCCCCCCACCAATCAAAACATTTCACTTACCTCTTTTAAATAACAGTGAAACTTTAAACTGCAAAACGTACTCACTAAAATACATTAATAATTGGGGGAAATACTCTTGGTTAAGGTGGAGCAGGCTGGAGACTATTAGTTGCATCTAGAGCTGGCATAAGGGGAGAAAGAGAGGGCAGCTGTAAATAAGAAAAGGGAGTCAGATAAGAGGGTCTGACATATTATTGGGGCCAGCTTGGGGTAAAATAGACATTCATGTGTGTATTTTTCTTACCTGTTTTAGCTGATAAGGCATGTGTGAGTTTGTAGCCATACTTATTAATATTGCATACCTGAAATGATTTCCATAGCTCCCAGGAATCCTTTGGATTTTCAGAGAGAGGGTGTGGAATTGCATCAATGCACCTGTTCATCTAATTAGGCTACTAGTGCTGGAGTTCAGACAGGTGAAGTTATTAGACTCATAAGTAGGATGAGGTCAATTCAAATTATACAGCTTTGTATTTGTATTTTTGGCCCATATCTCCTGGAACTAAGCACTATTTATGATATCATAATCACCATGGGTGAAACTGGTGATGACAGGACCCAGTTACAGTAATGAAACACATGTATGCAGATATCTGTGAGTACAAAATATAGTGCTGTACCCCTAGTGATGGTGATGAATGTAAAAAAAAAGTCCATATATATATATATATATATATATATATATATATATATATATATATATATATTTAAATCAACTGGTGCCAAAAATGTAAACGGATTTGTAAATTACTTCTATTTAAAAATCTTAATCCTTCCAGTACTTATCAACTGCTGTATGCTTCACAGGACGTTCTTTTCTTTTGGGATTTATTTTCTGTATGACCACAGTGCTCTCTGTTGACACCTCTGTCCATGTCAGGAACTGTCCAGAGCCAGAGCAAATCCCCATAGCAAGCCTCTCCTGCTCTGGACAATTCCTGACATGAACAGAGGTGTCACTAGAGAGCACTGTGTTCAGACAGAAAATAAATTAAAAAAGAAAAGAACTTCCTCTGGAGCATACAGCAGCTGATAAGTACTGGAAGGATTAAGTAATTTACAAATCTGTTTAAATTTCTGGCACAAGTTGATTTAAAAAATATATATTTTCTCACCGGAGTACCCCTTTAATGATGTGGGCTGGACCTTTTTTTTACATTCATCACCATCACTAGTGGTACAGCACTATCTTTTATAATCACACATATCTGCATACATGTGTTTCATTACTGTAACTGGGTACTGTCATCACCAGTCTTACCCATGGTGATTATGGTATCATAAATAGTGCTTAGTTCCCAGGGATGCGTGACAGAAACAAACATACAAAGCTGTATAATTTGAATTGACCTCACCCTCCTACATATGAGTCTAATTTCTTCACCTGTCTGAACTCCAGCACTAGTAGCCTAATTAGATGAACAGTGGCATTGATGCAATTCCACACCCTCTCTCTGAAAATCCAAAGGATTCCTGGGAGCTAGCTATGGAAAACATTTCAGGTATGTATTAGCAATAAGTATGGCTGCAAACTCACACATGCCATATCAGCTTAAACAGTTAAGAACAAGATGCACAAGAATGTCTACATTACATTAGAAATAATTTACAAATCTGTATAACTTTCTGACATCAGTTGATATTAAAAACATTGTTTTACACTGGAGTTTGAACTTCAACTAATCCTGATGAAGAAGAGAGAACAAAGCTTTACCAGACCCTTTAAAGTCTTTCCATACAAGTGAATGGGGCTGTCTGAAGTTCTTTGTTCAGCTCTGTGGCCTGAAACGCTGTGCTACAGGATAAAACAGTAAAGGGACTAAAGTACAGAATCTGCACATTTAGGATTGTAAAAGTGCTAGGTCAGACAAACAAAAAGTGATTGGGAAACCTAATGATACCCCTTCACTTTATGACCTGGGAATAGTCCTTTATGAATTAAAAATAATCCTTAAATTGAGTTTTACACTTACACACTTCCACTTCAATTCATTGTGTAAAGGATGAGCACTCTAAATACAATCTACAAGATCTTTTTCTATAGTTTTTATGCAGTGTACTTTAGAAGAAAAATTATGTCGGTAAATGGAATTAAAACATCACCAATTTATATCATTTTTCTATTGTTGTATAACCTTTTTTTTTTTTTTTTTTAACAAAATTGATATCCATTATCCTATCTTTTT
Organism: Hyla sarda; assembly: GCF_029499605.1. Lineage (NCBI taxonomy): Eukaryota > Metazoa > Chordata > Amphibia > Anura > Hylidae > Hyla > Hyla sarda. The sequence continues at coordinate 88,304,917 of NC_079198.1, forward strand.
TCATTTTCCGTATACAGGGATGTATGATGGCTTTTTTTTTTGCATCTTTTTTTATCAGTACCATTTTGGATAGGACCTTGTGATCATTTTTTTTATTAATGTTTCTCTGATATATGATGTGATAAAAAATCTGTATTTTTGATGTTTACTATTTTTATTTTTTAGGTTTACACCTTTCCAAACATTATATTTTAATAGTTTGCACAATTACACACATGGCGATACCAAATATGTTAATTTAAAAAAAATGTTTTGTGTAAAATATAATTTTTTTTTAGGGTGCAGGTTTCATATAATTTTAGAGCCTTTTTTATTTTACTCTTTTTAAATCCCCATAGGGAATCATTAAATTGATTTGACTGTTTAATGCTATGCCTATGGTATAATATTACACAGTGAGATCGGTGATCCAATAATACAGCCTGGCTGCATCAGTGACTCGGCAATCGGCAACAGGAGGCAGGTAGGGGAAACCTGCTCTGCCATTTTAGCTTAACATACCTCTGCGATAACATTTAGTTTAGAGGCCATGACTAGAGACGAGCAAACTTTTCAAAAATTCGGTTTGGCCGATTCGCTGAATTTTCCGAAAAAGTTTGTTTCGATTGGAATTTATTTGTGGCAAATCTATATTAAAAAAGGCAACTTCTAGCCTACAGAGAGCCTCAATAGGGGTATAGAACACTTTGCTGTGTTCTAACACGCATATGGATTGTGCTGGGGTAGTGAAATAATACTGTTATTCAGAATAACATGCAGATTAACGGCATCACTTTTAGAATCACTTCCGCAGAGCGGCACAATGACAGAGCCTGGAGGTGGCATCAGTGTGAGGAGACCATATAGTGGGTGAATGACACAGCATGGAGGTTTTGGCAGCATGAGGAGACCATGTAGTGGCTGAATGACACAGCATGGAGGTGTTGGCAGAACGAGGAGACCATATAGTGGCTGAATGACACAGTTTGGATGAGGCTGAAGCATGAGGACACCATGTAGTGGCTGAATGACACAGCGTTGAGGTGTTGGCAGCATGAGGAGGCCATATCGTGGCTGAATGACACAGCATGGAGTTGTTGGCAGCATGAGGAGACCATATAGTGGCTGAATGACATAGCATGGAGGTGGTGGCAGCATGAGGAGACCATATAGTGGCTGAATGACACAGCATGGAGTGGTTGGCAACATGAGGAGACCATATCGTGGCTGAATGACACAGCATGGAGGTGGTGGCAGCATGAAGAGACCATATAGTGGCTGAATGACACAGCTTGGATGAGGCTGAAGCATGAGGACACCATATAGTGGCTGAATGACACAGCATGGAGGTGTTGGCAGCATGAGGAGACCATATAGTGGCTGAATGACACAGTGTGGAGGTGTTGGCAGCATGAGGACACCATATAGTAGCTGAATGGCACAGCCAGGAGTTACCAGCAGCATGAGTAGGCACTAGGCCTTCACAATCCCTAAGATTAAAAGATGAATTTAGAAATTTAAACTGAAGATTTTGGATAGCTGGTGCTACCTACCATAACAACATTTTTATTCCCAGACCCAGGCACAGCAGCGGCATCAGTAAACCATATATTGCCTGAATGACACAGTCTGGAGTTGGCTGAAGCATGAGTACACACCAGGGCTTCACAATCCCCAAGTAAAAACACAAGAATTTTTGAAATTTAAAATTAAGATTTTGGATAGCTGGTACTACCTATCATAAAATTGGAATTCCCAGACCCAGGCCCAGCTGCGGCATCAGTAACCCATATATTGCCTGAATGACACAGCCTGGAGTTGGCTGAAGCATGAGGAGAACATTGAAATGTCAGATTTTTTTATTTGAAATTTAAATCAAAGTTTGAGTGTCCCAGATGTGTGGGTACAAAGGACCTAATCTAACAAGCCCCCACAGGGCCCATGTGGCCTTGAGATGTAGGCGCAATGTCTCCATTGCCCTGACCCGCCACTGTTTCCAAGACTTTTCGCCAAGGCAAACCATGTGAAGAACAGTGTGACACCGCCGTGCCCTGCACACATGGTATGCTGAAGGGCCATTGAGACTTTTCCGGGCAGTGGAGGCTTAGGATACAGTGGAGGATGTGGAGGCGGAGTTGCACACTGTCACAGGACCAATGGGCTGACAGAGTGGAGCAGGAAGCAGTATGAGTACACAAGAGGGGTTCACAACCCCTAAAATTATACGGTGAACGTTGAAATCTCTATTGAAGATGCATGTTAGGTAGCGCTACCATGCAAAAATTTAAGGCCCAAGCCCAGAAGCATCAGTAAGTCAAGTAATTTCTGAAAGACACAGGAGCAGGCATCAATAGTACACCCGAGGGTTTCATAACCCTTTTACATTGCAAGATCAATGTTGAAATTTCAATTAAGCTAGTGCTAAATATCCCAAAATTTGAGGGCCAAGGCCAGAAGCAGCATTGAGTAAATTAGTTCCTAAAAAAAAATTGTCATGAAAAGGCATATGCCGTACACTGATTTGAAAATAGATTGTCAGAACCCGTAGGGTTAATTGGTTCTGATGTTTCTTTTGTTTGTTTTGGTTGCTGGGCTATGCCTAGTTGTCTGACTGGTCAGCTGACCTTGATGATAGCACCTTGATGATAGTGGTCGCAGGTGTGCATGAGAGAAGAAGCCAGAGCAGAGGGAGAGAGAGGAGGTACACAGCTCCTCCCCTCCCCCTGCTTTGTCTTCTGAGGATGCAGGTCTGAACTGAAAGAAGACAGAGAAGATAAGAGTGTGATCAGAAGGGGAGGATAACAAGGTGCACGGGCTGGGGATGTATAGACTGCAGAGGAATAAATCTCCGACTGGGGATGATTTCTATGTGTGAAGGGGAGGGTGGACTCCTGAATGACACATTCTGGGAGTTGTAGTCCCTGTTATGTGTGTATGCTAATGTTTACAAACCAGTGTGCCTCCAGCTGTTGCAAAACTACAACTCCCAGCATGTCTGGACAGACTTTAGGCATGCTGGGAGTTGTAGTTTTGGAACAGCTGGAGGCACACTAGTTGGGAAACACTGTCCTAGCCTATTCAGCATACACATCATGTTACACCAGTGTTTTCAAACCAGTGTGCCTCCAGCTGTTGTAAAACTACAACTCCCAGCATGACCTGACAGCCTTTGGGCATGCTGGGAGTTGTAGTTTAGCAACAGCTGGAGGCACACTGATTGGGAAACACTGGCCTAGTCTATTCAGTATATAACAAACAAAGTGTGCTATTTCCCAACCAGGGTGTCTTCAGCTGTATCAAAACTACAACTCCCAGCATGCCTGAACATCTTTTGGCTGTCCGGGCATGCTGGTAGTATTAGTTTTGCAACACCTAGAGGCACCCTGGTTGGGAAACACTGGTGTATGCCCTAGAGAGGTGTGGTGAACTACAACCCCCAGGAGACTACAGAGGCAGCATGCTGGTGTTATACCACAGACTGAAGACTCCTGAATGACACATGCTGGGAGTTGTAGTCCCTTTTGTGTGTGTATGCCAGTCTATCCCAACCAGGGCTGATTATATTAGTGTGCTGTGTATAAGGGGGCCAACCTGGGAAAATAGTAGGATGGGTAAAGGGCGGAACAAAAACAAAAAAAAAGGAGCCACCCCAAAACAGCAAGGCATGTAGCATGCTGGGATTTGTAGTTTTCAGCACAGCAAGAAACAGGAAAGAAATAGAAGCAAAGATAGGAAAACAAAGTGGGGGATAAAAAGACAACAAATAATGGAAATAGAGTAGGCTAAACAACAAGAATAGAAAAGAAACATAACTAATAGGGTAAGTCAAAAACGGAAAAACACATTGACCACCAGTTTACCCCTTTAAGCACTATATTACATCTTGTAATAGAGGGATATGATCATATATATATATATATATATATATATATATATATATATATATACACACATATCTCAAACTAATAATTGATTATTATCATAAGATGCAAGCAACTACACGGCCACCTGTATGTAGTGGATACCTAATGTCCCTAATATAAAATGGCTTGGCACTGAACAGTGACCACCACCGCTGCAACACCAGTGCTTATAGAGGCAATGGCCCAGTGGTAGAGCAGCATTAATGCTGCATGACCTAGCCCCCAGCTCTGGGCTGCACCACCCAACAAACACGGTGCCACGGCTGCCGCACAGCACCACAACAGTGTGAACAGATGGCAAAGCTCACTCACCACATGCTCTCAGTCAGTATTCGCATTATTATTATTGTAATTTGAAAATCTGGGCCTACACGCAGGGCAGGATTAACATAGGGAATGATGGAGCTGCAGCCCCTTTATGAAAATTGGCCCATCTGGGCCAGAAGAAAAAAAAAAATAAAGAGGCTGAACGATTGGGGTGTTGCTTGAGAAAGGGGTGGTTACGTGAAAGGGGCGTGACCTGTGGGTACTCATATGGAGTTTCTAGCATCGCTGGACACCATGCTAAGGTTAGTTAAGTAATAGTAAAAACATGATGGGAGTTGTAACTTGGGGTAAGCTATAGAGCCATAGACTGTATCAGGGCATGCTGGAAGTTGTAGGAAGCAACTAACAACAACTGCCAACACGCCCTGATAAAACTATGGCTCTGAAGATGGCCCACAACTACAGCGCACAGCATGCTGCACAATAACCTATCATAATCTACTATATAGTGTGACATGCTGGGAGTTGTAGTTTTGGGTCATCTGCAGAGCCTTAGGCTGTATCAGGGCATGCTGGGAGTTGCAGTTACTTACTACAACTCCCAGCATGCCCTGACACAGCCTATGGCCCTGCAGCTGTCCCGAACCAAAACTAAAACTCCCAGCATGTTGCACTTTAACTTTATACTATACTACTAAACAGTGCAACATGCTAAGAATTGTAGTTTTGGTTTGGGGCAGCTGCAAAGCCATAGGCTGTATCAGAGCATGCTGGGAGTTGTAGTTTTGAGTCATCTGCAGAGCCATAGGCTGTATAAGGGCATGCTGGGAGCTGCAGTTACTTACTACAACTCCCAGCATGCCTTGATACAGCCTATGGCTCTGCAGCCGTCCTAAACCAGAACTACAACTTCCAGTATAACCTGTACTATACTATAGTGTTGCTCGCGAATATTCGCAATTCGAATATTATTCGCGAATATCGCATATTCGCGAATTCGCGAATTTCGCGAATATAGCGCTATATATTCGTAATTACGAATATTCGTTATTTTTTTTTTTTTTTTCTTCACAGTACACATCACAGTGATCACCCCTCTCTGCTTCCAGCTTGTGTGGTGTAAAGAAGGCTGTAATACTACTGTGTGAGACTGGTGTGCTAAAATTCGCATATACGAAAATTCGCATATGCTAATTTTCGCATATGCGAAGTTTCACGTATGTTAATCTTGCATATGCTAATATCCACATATGTTAATTTTCGCATACGCGAATATTCGCATATGCGAAAATAACACGAGAATATAGCGAATATGCGAATATTCGCGAATATAAGACGAATATTCGTCCATATATTCGCGAATATTCGCGAATTCGAATATGGCCTATGCCGCTCAACACTACTATACTACTATATACTGCAACATGCTGGGAGTTGTAGTTTTTGTTTGGGTCAGCTGCAGAGCCACAGGCGGTATCAGAGCATGCTGGGAGTTGCAGTTATTAACTAATGTTGCACTATAACCTGTCCTATACTACTATATAGTGCAAAATGCAGTGAGTTGTAGTTTGGGGTCAGCTACAGAGCCATAGACTGTATCAGAGCATACTGAGAGTTCTAGGAAGTAACAAACTGTAACTCCCAGCATGCCCTGATACAGCCTATGGCTCTGCAGGTGTCCAAAGCCAAAACTAAAACTCCCAGCATGTTGCACTATAACTTCTACTATACTACTATATAGTGCAACATGATGGGAGTTATAATTTTGATTTGGGCAGCTGCAGAGCCATAGGCTGTATCAGTGCATGCTGGAAGTTGTAGTTAGTTACTAACTGCAACTAATCACATACCCTGACACAGCCTATGGCTCTGCAGCTGCCCAAACTAGTACTACATTTCTTAGATGGGCAGGCCAAATCAATTACGGTTTTGGTTTTGCCCTCTATTAAGCTAGCTACCTAACTACATACCCAGCTACTGAACAACCTACATAGCTACCTACCTGGTGACCTACCAAGCTACATGCCTACCTGGCTGATTACCTATCAACCTAGCTACCTACCTGGTTGTCTACCTATCTGACTACCTTATAACCTACCTACCTTGCTACCTACCTGGCTACCAATTTGTATGTATACCTACCAAGCTACCTACCTACCTGGCTAACAACCAACCTGCCTGGCTATCTATCTATCTACCTGACTACCTACCTAGCTAAGGAGCTACCTAGCTACCTGCCTGGCCAACAACCTCTCTACCTGGCTAACAACTTACCTACCTGGATATCTTTCTACCTACCTATATAAGGAACAAACTAGAGAAATAGGAACTAATTATTGTGCCACATACCTACCGTATATACTCGAGTATAAGCCGACCCGAGTATAAGCCGAGACCCCTAATTTCAACCCAAAATCCCAGGAAAAGTTATTGACTCGAGTATAAGCCTAGGGTGGGAAATACATCATCCCCCCTGTCATCATCCAGACCCCCGTCATTAACATCCTCATCATCATCACCGCCTGTCATCATCCAGACCCTCATCATCATCACCTGTCATCATCCCACACATCCCCCCTTCATCATCCCCTTGTCATCATCCCCACCCCCCTTCATCACCTCCTTGTCATCATCCCCACCCCCCTTCATCATCCCCTTGTAATCATCCCACACACCCCCTTCATCATCCCCTTGTAATCATCCCACCCCCCCTTCATCATCCCCTTGTAATCATCCCCACCCCCCCTTCATCATCCCACACCCCCCCTTCATCATCCTCTTGTCATCATCCCACACCCCCCCCCCTTCATCATCCTCTTCTCATCATCCACCCGCAGTGGTCTTCAACCTGCGGACCTCCAGAGGTTTCAAAACTAAAACTCCCAGCAAGCCCGGGCAGCCATCAGCTGTCCGGGCTTGCTGGGAGTTGCAGTTTTGAAACCTCCGGAGGTCCGCAGGTTGAAGACCACTGCGGCCTTCGACATCATCCAGCCCCCTCTCACCCCCCTTTAGTTCTGTACAGTACTCACCTCCGCTCGGCGCTGGTCCGGTGCTGCAGGACTGTCCAGAGAGGAGGTCGTCCGGTGGGATAGTGGTTCCGGGCTGCCATCTTCACCGGGGGAGCCTCTTCTCCGCGCTTCTGGCCCGGAATAGAGGCGTTGCCTTGACAATGACGCAGAAGTACGTTGGCAATGAACGTACCTCTGCGTCGTTGTCAAGGCAACGTGACTATTGTGTAAAAAAAAAAAATGCCCCTTTCCCAATAAAAGCCCTGTATTATCATCATAAAAGATCAAAAACACAAATCATATACATAATTGGTATTGATATGGTATAATGTAAATTATCCCGCACGGTGAAAAAAAACAAGAAAAAGCGGAAAATTTGCCAATTTTGGTACAAATAGCGGAATAAAAAAGATCAAAACGTAGCACGTAGCACAAAAATGATACCAATAAAAAGTACAGCTCATCCTGCAAAAAATTAAGCACATAGAAAGCTATATAAAATGGGTATCGCCATAATCGTGCTGACCCACAGAATAAATATAACATCACTTTTACCACACAGTGTACACCATAAAAAAAAATTTCACAATGTTTTGAAGTTTTTCACAAAAAATGCTTCATGTGTCAACAGAAATGCACCAGTTATATAAAGTACAATATGTCACGAAAAAATCTCAGAATCGCTCTGCTCAGAAAAAGCATTCTAAAGTTATTACCATTTAAAGAGATACATGTCAAATTAAAAAAAAAGAGGTAAAAAATGGGTCGGTCCTTAAGGGGTTAAGTTTCTATGTTGCTGGGAGCAGTTGCTGGGATGATGACAACATGTAATGACAGCAGGGGCGGATCCAGAGCCTAGTCTCGGGAGGGGCAGTATTAGAGAATTTTGTGTTGGCGGACAGAAAATAAGGTGTTGCTTAAGGAACTTACAATATTATTAAATGTATCCAGTATAATAATCAAATATACCAATTACCGCAGAATGGGAAAGTGCTAAAGAAGTTTTTACCATTTAAAACTACAACTCCCAGTATGACCTAAGTAGTGGTGAGGGGATGCTGGGAGTTGTTGTTTCACCCATCATTACTGCAAAACTTACCAGTGATGGGACAGTCAGCACAATACACAATGATATCAGTGACTACAGGTGACGTTTTCTCTATAGTCTTTCCTTATCTAATTCAGATGGTACATACCGCCAGGTCCAGCTAAATGTTCTCACTGCAGAACTTGACGCCCAGACGTCTCCTCACTATATCAGCGCATTCTGAACCTCTATATGAAAAAAGTATTATTAGAAACCTTCCAAACACTGTATCCTTTGAATATAATACTGGCACACACCCTCTGAATATAATTCTGACACACTGTACCCACTGAATATAATACTGCCACACACTGTACCCCTGAATATAATACTGCCACACACTGTACCCCTGAATATAATACTGCCACACACTGTACCCCTGAATATAATACTGCCACACACTGTACCCCTGAATATAATACTGCCACACACTGTACCCCTGAATATAATACTGCCACACACTGTACCCCTGAATATATTACTGCCACACACTGTACCCACTGAATATAATACTGCCACACACAGTACCCCTGAATATATTACTGCCACACACTGTACCCACTAAATATAATACTGCCACACACTGTACCCCTGAATATATTACTGCCACACACTGTACCCACTGAATATAATACTGCCACACACTGTACCCCTGAATATATTACTGCCACACACTGTACCCACTGAATATAATACTGCCACACACAGTACCCCTGAATATATTACTGCCACACACTGTACCTACTAAATATAATACTGCCACACACTGTACCCTGAATATATTACTGCCACACACTGTACCCACTAAATATAATACTGCCACACACTGTACCCCTGAATATAATACTGCCACACACTGTACCCCTGAATATAATACTACCTCACACTGTACCCCCTGAATATAATACTGCCACACACTGTAACCTCTGAATATATTACTAAAACACACTGTACCCCTGAATATAATGCTGCCACACACTGTACCCCCTGAATATAATACTGCCTCACACTGTACCCCCTGAATATAATACTGCCACACATTGTAACCTCTGAATTTTACTACAACACACTGTACGCGCTAAATATCCCTCTGAATACAATACTGTGATGTATTGTGGCTAATGAAAACCATACTACCCCAGAAATTCCTTATACTCTCTGCCCCTCATATATAGTAATAATGCCCCATCCTGTGCCCCCACATATAACTATGACCCACCCTGTTCTCCCTCATAATAATAATGCCATCTGTCCTGTGCCCCTACCATATAATGTCCCCTGTGCTGTGCCCCTCACATATAATGCCCCTGTAATGTTCCCCTCACATATAATGCCCCTGTAATGTTATAATGCCCCCTGTCCTGCACCTTCAGGGGGCATTTTAAGTAAGGGGCACAAGACAGGGGGGGCATTATAAGTGAGTGGCACATGACAGGGGGGCATTAAATGAGTATGCTTTAAAGTGTCCTCTTCTCACCCCTATAACCCTTTTATTTTTCTGCATACAGGACTATATGAGGGCTTATTTTTTGTGATGTGATCTGAAGTTTTTGTCAGGACCATTTTTATTTAGATTTTATTTTTTTCTTGGTTATTGAAGTGACCAAAAATACGCACTTCTGGACTTTGATATTTTTTCATGCTTTCACCTTTCAGTGTGCAACTTAACTATTATATTTTATTAGTTCACACATTTGTGCATGTGGTGCTACCACATATGTTAAGGGTTTATGTATAGGGGTTTCCTTACATTATTTCATTTAAAAAATGAGAACAAAGGGCAATTCAAATTTTTATTAGGCAAGGGGTAAATCACATTTATTACTTTTTTTAATGTATTTTTATTTATTTTTTTATACTTTTTTGGTCCCCATGTATAGGCCGGTATAGGCCAGTGAGAAAAGGGACATAATATTGCGGGACTATATACATCAGCTGTGCTATACCCACTGCCCTGGCTACTATATATATATATATATATATATATATATATATATATATATATATATATATATATATATATATATATATATATATGTTTATGTGCATAAATATAGCTGCCAGGGCAGTGGGTACAGCACAGATAAGATGATGTATATAGTCCTGCAGTATTATGTCCCTATATACGTGCTTTGTGTCCTCTGAACTGGCCCATACTATATATATTATATACGTAATATGGGCCAGGCAGGGCAGAGAACACAGTACAGACATTGGTATATAGTGACATAACACTGAGGGGCTATATACATTAATTGTAGCCTTGACTACTATATACATGCATATATTTATAGCAGCCAGGGCAGTGGTACAGCACAGCTGAGGTATATAGCCCCACAGTGTTTCCCACTAGGGTGCCTCCATCTGTTGCAAAACTACAACTCTGGTTGGCTGTCTGGGCATGCTGGTAGTTGTAGTTTTGCAACAGCTGGAGGCACCCTGTTTGAGAAACACATCACTGTATATCAATGACTGGCCCATACTGCATATACTATATGTAGTAGGCCAGAGAGGGCATAGCAGTCACTGGTATACAGGTAGTGACTGACATGCCTGACCACTGGGACTTCACTACAGAGCTCCTCACCTCTGATGGCCGCCCTGCAGATCAGAGACTGTCAGACTGGACGGAGCTCCGCTGGTATGGAGGATACAGGCCGCAGAGGCTGTACAGCTGGCAGGCAGTGTCTTCTCTTCAGCTCTGAGGTGAGCAGCCGGGGGAGGGGTCGGACGAGCAGGGACTAAGTTTGCAGCGTCAGCTCCCTATCTTAAAGGGGCCGCAGGAGCTGGAGCAGCGTGTGAAAGGTGAGGGGACAGTGGAGCCGGGGACAGCTCTTGCTCCTCAGTAATTGGGGCAGCAATCTCGGCCTCGTTGCCCCCCCCCCCCCCTGGATCCGCCACTGAATGACAGTGTGTCTGTGTATATCCTGTAAAGTAGGAAACACCCCTGAGTTTAATTCCGAAAACTTCCGCAAGTGACTTCTTCCACTGGGTTTGAGCGGCGCTTCCTAAATGCCATCAGTAACATGGCCTCATGCAGGCATTTTATCTTTAGCATAATCCTTAAAAAACAAATTACATACAGATAGACTCTTGTGCTCTGCAGTGGGGTCCGGCTGCTATAAAGTAAACACATAAATAACAATCTAAAGAAGCATTGCCGGAGCATCTAAAACTTTTCAAGTTCTGCTTTCCTTGTCTTTCATTTTTCCCCTTTACAGTATAGGTCATGCAGCTAATCTCCTATGCAAATAATAATTGTTCAAGACGGCTTTCTGCACAAAAACAGTTAGATTATTCTCTTCAAGGACTGTAGATAGCCTGACACTCCAGGAATGACAAGAGCCTGTGGCACCTTCTCATTTCCTTCATTTTAATATTTTCTTAATCCCCAACATAATAAGATATTTCCAATTGATTTAACATAATGAATATTTCCCACGACTTTTCATCAAAGAAGAACTTGCTGGCATTTTTGTACATAACAGAAAACGGAACGCAATGTAAAACTTCAATTTATGACTTTTATTTGAAGAATACTAATAATATTTTTATAATTTGCCTAAGGTTAGCAATAGAGAAAATGACAGGTTCCGTCTCTAACATTTTGATGTGCTTTTGTGGAAAAAAAGAGAGGAGTCTACTATGATCTTCATTGCATCTCTTTTTTGTGCGTTGTAAAGTGTGCCTGTATCAAGGATTTTCTGGATTTGAAAAGCTTAAAATTGTCCTTTAAAGATTTAAGAGGATTATATTAGTGTAACATATGAAATAGTCTATGTCATAGTCATCAGATGATACACATCAATGCAAAAAACCTATATAGTTAATTCTAAATCTCTCAAAAAAATCACCAATAAATGTTTTTCTTTAACTTCTAATCTTCCTTTGATTATACTTTCTTAGTTATTATAGTTTCTGAGAACAGATCGACAAGGGGGCACAGACTAGTTTGGCTACATTTTGCATTTAATATGTGATAAGAAGTTAGAGGGGTATTTCAGCCTATAACACTATAGCACATTGTTAAAGGAGTTACAATTGTTTAGTCTTGAGAAGAGACGTTTAAGGGGGGATATGATAAACGTATATAAGTATATTAATGGCCTATACAAAAAATATGGAGAAAAACTGTTCCAGGTTAAACCCCCCCAAAGGACGAGGGGGCACTCCCTCCGTCTGGAGAAGAAAAGGTTTAGTCTAAAGGGGCGGCACGCATTCTTTACCTTGAGGACTGTGAATTTATGGAACGGTCTACCTCAGGAACTGGTCACAGCAGGAACAATTAACAGCTTTAAAACAGGGTTAGATACATTCCTGGAACAAAATAACATTAAAGCTTATGCAGAATTATAAAACTACATCCCTTTCCCTTATCCCCTTACATCCTTCCCTTCAATCCCCTGGTTGGACTTGATGGACGTATGTCTTTTTTCAACCATACTAACTATGTAACTATGTAACTATGTAACTTATCCCCTATCCAGAGGTTAGGTAATAAATGTCTGATCATATAGGGCCTGAACCCTGGGATCTTCAATGATTTTCCATATGGGGGTATAGCTGAGTACAGCACCTGGCAATCTCCAGTAGCTCTTACTTACTTACTTACCACCAGTTCTGAAGATTGTGAGGTCCCAAGAGTCCCGTGATGTCATGCCACGCCCCCTCCAAGTATGTCTATTGGAAGGGGCATAACAGCCCTTACGCCCCCTCCCATAGACATGAATAGAGGAGGCATGGTGTGACATTGCTAGGGGGCGTGGTGTGACACCATGACCAGGGCCTCCCAAACCCAGCCCTCTGAACATAATGTTCAGAACGGCAGGTGTCTGCACGGAGATTGCATGGGGTCCTAGCGGCTGGACCCCCACAGTCAGACATCTTATCCCCTATGCTTTGGATAGGGGATAAGATGTCTAGCAATGGAGTACCCCTTTAACAGGCTTCCCCTCCCCACAGGTCCTGTAAACAAGGGAATGAGTTCATTGATCATAAAAAGGTTAAAAAAATGACACCCTATCCTTTCTTGAAGGGCTCATCTCTCACATACAATAAGATTTGGAAGGCACAATTTCCTCATTGTAAAGGAAAAATGTAATTGTCACCAACCATATAGCATATATTGACTGCACTGCCTTGCTGTAGACATTAATAATTTGAAAATACAGTGTATATATGTAATGCAGCCATACTGTACTTGTAAATAATGTCATCGTACAATACACAAGATATCACTATCATATAATACAAATAAATAGTGTTTTTACACAAAGCAAAATGAATATACAAATATAATGACATCCAGGGTGCTCTTGAAGAAAGGGTCATCAAAGTCAAGAGAGTGTTCTAATATACAGTGGAAGATAAATGGCTCTTGTAAAGAGTGATAACTTCAGAGTGCCCCCATTGAAATGACCCTTATAAGCATTATTAGTTGAGTGTTAAGCATAGTTATCGATTTCAGCTCTCCTAGGACACTATCACCACTTGCTGCCAATTGTCTGAAGGTAGATTAGTTGATTACAATAAAAGCTATAGAGAATAGATTAGAATAATTTAACATTTATTTTAATATATCTATTAAAGCAATTAAAACAATAGGTCAATATGGTAAAGTGCTGTGGAATCTGTCGGCGCTATATAAATAAAATTATTATTATTATTATTATTATTATTATTAGTTATAAAATAATTAAATACCCCAGCTAAAATATCAATAACCCAATAAAATAAAATAAGTAATTTGACTAAATAAATAGTTTGTCAAAATAATTAATAAAAATATTTTGTGATCATAATAATAATAATAATAAAAATAATAAGGCTGTACACTACTTTTTATGTTCAATTTAAAGGGGTTGTCCAGGAAAAAACTTTTTTTTATCTATATCAACTGGCTCCAGAAAGTTAAACAGATTTGTAAATGACTTTTATTAAAAAATCTTAGTACTTAATCTTCAGTACTTATGAGCTTCTGAAGTCAATGTTGTTCTTTTCTGTCTAAGTGCTCTCTGATGACACATGTTTTGGGGAGCCCAGTTTGGAAGCAAATCTCCAAAGCTCTTCTAAACTGGGCAGTTCCCGAGACAAGTGTCATCAGAGAGCACTTAGACAGAAAAAGACAACCTGAACCTCAGAAGCTCATAAGTACTGAAAGGATTAAGATTTTTTAGTAGAAGTAATTTACAAATCTGTTTAACTTTTTGGAGCCAGTTGATATATATATATATATATATATATATATATATATATATATATATATATATATATATATATATAGTTTTTTCCTGGATAACCCCTTTAAAAAAAAAAGCACAACAATGTTGCACTGGTGTGACACTGTGCCCTGGCAGGCCTTGAAACGCACACGTGTGAAGAAAACTGACTGCTATTATTTCACAGTCAAATTTCTATTTTTTTTTTTAATGTACACTACTGGAGACATGTGAAGATCAGCTCACCCGATCACAGTCCCATCCACAGTGCGGCAGGTGTGCGGCAACATTAACAGATATGAAGAAGAGAAAGTAGCCAGCGTGGAAAATGCAGAAGATCCCTTTATTGCATAAAATCCAAAGCACAGGACAGGGTAACCATGAATGTACACTGCTGTTACACCAGACATGAGTTGCACTGGTGTGACACTGTGCCCTGGCAGGCCCTGAAACACACACATGTGAAGGAAACTGACTGCTATTATTTCACAGTCAAAAAAGTGTTTTTTTCTTTTTAAGTGTACACTACTGTTACACCAGATATGAGTTTCACTGGTGTGAGACTGTGCCCTGGCAGGCCCTGAAACGCACACGTGTGAAGGAAACTGACTGCTATTATATTACAGTCAAAAAAAATATATATTCTTTTTTTATTGCAAGCTATTGTGAGACCAGATATGAGTGGTGGCACTGGGCAAGTGGGCACAGTATATGCTGTGAGCCTGACACACACGCTGGCAGGCAGGCAACTGCAATTAGATTGCACAGGGAAAAAAAAGTAGACTGATGTTCTAGCCCTAAAAAGGGGTGCTATCCTTACAGCAGAGATCAGATGAGACTTAGTGGAAACTGAATACACTAGCCTAGCTATGGATTTCCCTATTAAATAAGCAGCAGCTACACTGTCCCTCCTCTCATTAAGAATGCAGCTTCCGAATGAATCTAAAATGGTTGCTGCTCAGGAGGTGGGAGGGTCTGGGAGGGAGGGTCTGCTGCTGATTGGCTGGAATGTGTCTGCTGACTGTGAGGTACAGGGTCAAAGTTTACTCAATGATGACGAATAGGGGGCGGACCGAACATCGCATATGTTCGCCCGCCGCTGCGAACGAGAACAAGCTATGTTCGCCGGGAATTATTTGCCAGCGAACTATGCGGGGCATCACTACTAGTGTTGCTCGCGAATATTCGCAATTCGAATATTATTTGCGAATATCGCATATTCGCGAATTCGCGAATTTCGCAAATATAGCGCTATATATTCGTAATTACGAATATTCGCTTTATTTTTTTTTTTCTTCACAGTACACATCACAGTGATCATCCCTCTCTGCTTCCAGCTTGTGTGGTGTAAAGAAGGCTGTAATACTACTGTGTGAGACTGGCGTGCGAGAATTCGCATATGCGAAAATTAGCATATGCTAATTTTCGCATATGCGAATTTTCACATATGTTGCTTTTCGCATACGCGAATGTTCGCATATGCGAAAATAAAACGAGAATATAACGGATATGCGAATATTCGCGAATATATGACGAATATTCGTCCATATATTCGCGAATATTCGTGAATTCGAATATGGCCTATGCCGCTCAACACTAATCACTACACAACATATATCTGACAAAGATAACCCATGAAACATTGGGGCACACTTACTATTATAGAGGCACCAGAATTCAGATGTTATTTGCACTCAAAAATGACTTATGTGACTCAAGCCACATTTGTTGTGGATTTTAACCCTTTAACGCATATGGACATTTATGAACATCCATAAGCATCTCCTGAGGTATGATGCGCTCTCAGCAGGTGAGCACCACATCATACCCGGTGGGTCCCGGTTGCTATAAACAACCAGGACCCGTGGCTAATGCCGGACATCGCCGATCGGGCTCATGTCCGGCATTAACTCTTTAGACGCGGTGATCAAAGTTGATCGCCGCGTCTAAAGTCAAAGTAAAAGCTTCCCGGCAGCTCAGTAAAATTGCGATATCCCGATCAGCTAGGATGTAGCAGAAGGGTCCCTTACCTGCCTCCTGCATGTCCAATCGCCAATCCAGGCTTGAGCAATCAACCACCGATAACATTGATTCCTGCCATTGAATGCAATGGCAGTGATCAGTGTATTGAATCAATGTACTGCATGTTATAGTCTCCTATGGGGGCTATAACCTTGCAAAAAAAAGTGAAAAAAAAGTTAATAAAGATCATTTAACCCCATCCCTAATAAACGTTTGACTCACCCCCCTTTTCTCAATAAAAAAAATAAACTGTGTAAATAAAAATAAAAATAAACATATGTGGTATTGCCGTGTGCGGAAATGTCCGAACTATAAAAATAAATTGTTAATTAAACTGCACGGTCAATGGCGTACGCGCAAAAAAATTCCAAAGTCCAAAATAGAGTATTTTTGGTCACATTTTTTACCATAAAAAAATGAATAAAAAGCAATCAAAAAGTCAGATCAATGCAAAATTGGTACCGATAAAAACTTCAGATCATGGCGCAAAATATGAGCCCGTACGGCCCCGTACATGGAGAAATAAAAAAGTTATAGCGGTCAGAATTGCACAATTTTAAATGTATGCATTTTTCTGCATGTAATTAGAATTTTTTTCAGAAGTAATACAAAATCAAACCTATATAAGTAGGGTATCATTTTAACAGTAGGGACATACAGAATAAAGATAATGTGTCATTTTTACCGAAAAATTTACTACGTAGAAACAGAAGCCCCCAAAAATTACAAAATCGCGTTTTTTCTTCCATTTTGTCGCACAATGATTTGTTTTTCCGTTCCACCGTAGATTTTGGGGTAAAATGACTGATGTCATTACAAAGTAGAATTGGTGATGCAAACAATAAGCCATCATATGGATTTTTAGGTGCAAAATTGAAGGTGTTAGTATTTTTAGAAGTTGATGAGGAAAAAACAAAAATGCAAAAACTGAAAAATCCTCTGTCCTTAAGGGGTTAAACTCTTTTCTGTGCATTTTAAACCAAAAATAGCTGGTCTATACTTAGCCTAGACAGTCTAAGAATTTATGAAACAGTCTGATACAAATTAGTGTTCATAAGTAAATCTGGGCCAATGTGTTTTACCTTTAGCGTCACACTACTGAGATTAAAGGGGTACTCCGGCGCTAAGACATCTTATCCCCTATCCAAAGGATAGGGGATAAGATGCCTGATCGCGGGAGTCCCGCCGATGGGGAACCCTGTGATCTTCCACCCCACACCCCGGTAGAATCAGCTTAGGAGCGTGCTCGTGCTCTGGGTCTGCCGGGTCTGATTACTGGCGATCACGGGGATGGAGCATAGTGACGTCACGCTCTGCCCCTTCAATGCAAGCCTATGGGAGGGGGCGTAACAGCTGTCACGCTCCCTCCTTACATTGAGGGGGCGGAGCGTGATGTCACACAGGGCGGAGCCGTGACATTACTATGCTCCGTCCCCGTGATTGCCAGTAATCAGACCCGGTAGACCCGGATCGAGCACGCTCCGGGGGCTGATTCTACCGGGATGCGGCATGGAAGATCACGGGGTTCCCCAACGGCGGGACCCCCGCGATCAGGCATCTTATCCCCTATCCAAAGGATAGGGGATAAGATGTCTAAGCGCCGGAGTACCCCTTTAAAACAAAGGGTAATTATATTGGCTGTTCCTCCATTTGTGATTTTACAATAATACTATTTCTTATTATTGGCATTCCTGCTCATTTTTGTTTTGGCTTCCATAGTGCATTTTAATTTTAAACACTAAAAAAAAAATTCTTGTAATAGTTGATTCTTGTAATAGTTGGACCAAAGGTTTTGAAAAATATATACACACAATAAAGACATAACAGGTGGCTGCTTTGGGATCAGCAGGGTAACCACAGTCTTGAGGGCAATGAGGAAACTTTGGACCAAAAACCCTCTCATACCATCACTCTGTTACTAAATAAAAATTATTACATGCAGACTGATGTTTCCCCAATATGACATCCTTATAGTGGTAGATCTCAGTTGTACACAGGTGCTGTGCAGACTGTATAAGTGAATTCTGCTGTGCTCTTTTCTTCTTCATCCAGCCCAGACTTCTATGATTACTTCATTCAGCTTCAAGAATTGCCAAACATCTTAGATATCTCAATGCCAAATTCCTCTGTACCTCAATATAAACTCTATCAACATACATTGTTCTCTAAACAGTAATACTCCCTCCTCCAAAATTAATAGTGTTCCCAAACAGTAATGAGCATTTCTTTGTACTCCTACATTGTAGGTAACCCACTTTGGTGGCCAACATTGTGGTCAGCCCCTGTTGTGCTTTACTTTGTATATCCCCCCCCCCCCCCACCTGCCCTGTGTCTGACATTGTATTTAGCCACCCCCTCTTGTGCCACCATATTGTTTTTAAGACACCTTGTGTCCCCACATTCAATTTAGCCTCCTATAGTTCTAAAATTGTATTTAGGTCCCTATGTGTCTGATATTGTATCTAGCCTCCTTGTGTCTCCATATTGTTTTTAAGTCCCCTTGTGCCCCAACATATTAGACTCATATATTAGTATTTAGACTTTATGTCCCCACACTTTATTACGTCTCCTATGCGCAGGACATTGGAGAAGATTTATAAAAACTTGTACAGAGGAAACGTTACTGAGTTGCCCATAGCAACCAATCCGATCACGTCTTTCTTTTTCAGAAAAGGCCTCTGATTGGTTGCTTTAGGCAACTCAGCAACATGTGCCCCCCTTGTGCCGACCCCTGAAAAAAAGAGAAAAATCAACCAGGTCCTCTTCCCTGGAGGGAAGCCATAATAGGGCCTCATTTTTAGTGTCCTATCTTTTCTATGAAAGAGATGCTTTAATGACTAAATTATAACTTTTATTAATTATAATGTTTAATGTGAACACGAACACAGTTTTCCTCAGACCTTAAACATATTAGAATTGTTGTAATTGCCGGCTGTTATTTAGGAGAAGAGGACTAGCAGCAGTCATTTATTTCAAGTGGATCTTTTTGAGAATTCAAAAGGGAACCAGTTATTCTTAATAATCTCTTAGAAATGCCATAAAAGCAATCAAACAAAATGATAGCAGTAACATTTTACTTTAGGTCCTCTGGATACATTAAAGACAGACCTATGAAATGTGATTCATCACAGTATGGTTTTCGTGTTAATCCTTGGCCCTGATTAAATTTCTTACTGTGTGATATTGAATACAATGTTAACATTTAAAAGTGAATGGAAGTGAATACTTCAGAAGAAATTACCAGATTTTGAAGCACTCTTAGGAAGTTAATTAATTTCATCTTAACGCCAGACATCTTTTTTACATAAATAATGTCAGCACTCACTAAATATTCACAGCCAACCACCAGATTAATCTTAAATTTAAGTGTTAATGGTCGGCATCAGCGTGATAACAGCCGGGACCCGAAGTCTATGAAGCGAGTGCAGCTTCTGCGCTAGCTTCATCCCCAGGGCAAGATTCAGGACATACCTATTCGTTTTGGTGCACCTAGTACCAGGCAGCCAGGGGTTATAGGTATGCCCTGCATCATCTAGGAGTTTAAAGGGGTACTCCGGTGCTTACACATCTTATCCCCTATCCAAAAGATAGGGGATAAGATGCCTGATCGCGGGAGTCCCACCGCTGGGAACCCCTGGGATCTTGCACGCGGAACCCCGTTTGTAATCAATCCCCAAAGCGTGTTCGCTCCGGGTCTGATTACCGACGACCACAAGGCCTGCGGCATGTGACGTCACTCCTCCACCTCCGTGTGACGTCATGCTCCGCCCCTCAATGCAAGCCTACAGGAGGGGGCATGATAGCTGTCACGCCCCTCCCGTAGGCTTGCATTGAGGGATGAAGCGTGACATCACACGGGGGTGTGACGTCACACGCCACCCGCCCTTTGGTCGCCGGTAATCAGTCCCGGAGCAAACGCGCTCTGGAGACTGATTACAAACGGGGTGCCGCATGCAAGAACCCGGGGGTCCCCAGTGGCGGGACTCCCGCGATCAGGCATCTTATACCCTATCCTTTAGATAGGGGATAAGATGTCTAAGCACTGGAGAACTTAAGCCATTTAAGCCATATTTAACAAAACTTTTGATATGTCACAGAAATGTCCTAGTTCTTAGACCCCTACTGATTTGTAGAATGAGCAAGGAGAAGAGCACAGTTAAATGCTTCATGCCCCAGCTCGCTGCAAGCTCCATCTAGTTGTAGGGGACATACTCCATTCTAAGTCTATGGAGACTGCCTCCGGCAACTGTAAACAAATGTCTTGGCCCACCTTTTCTTACAATCGGCGGGGAGGGGAAGATTTTGAACATTCAGACCCTGACAGATTAACATTTTTGATCTGTCTCTGTGACATGTCAAAAGTTTTGTTAAATGATAAGCCGGGGCATTTTAAAGTGGTTATCCCGGAATGGATGCTCCCGTCTATCTCCAGGTTGGGTGTGGTTCTGCAGCTCAGTTCTGGAGACAGTCATGGAGCTGTTTTTGAGAGAATTTAGCTGTGTTATTCTATTCCTGTGTCCCAGTGTGGCCCTTAATGTGTAGCTTTTTTTTTTTTTTTACATTTTGTAAATGTAAACCTCCTACCCTCTATTTTTGTTTAGCTATATATTGAAAAAAATCAGGCCAAATATTTACTCCATAGGTAAATATTTACTGGTAGCTCAATATCTAGTTCAATAGTTTTTATTAGGAATTATTTTAATCCCTGTAACTTTTTGGTGTGAAATTTTCATGCATTTCTTTTTTTTTTTTTTGGGGGGGGGGGGGGGGGGGGCTGTAGTTTTTATTGGTGGCATATTAGCATAGATGGGACTTTTTGATCACCGAAAAAAGCTATTTCTGGCATTTACCACTTTTATATGCATTACATTACATCGTATAAAATATGAGAGCACAGATATGGCAGGATGGAGACCTACAGAATGCCCATGCCTCCATGACAACTAATTGGCATCTGACCTGTGTTCTGACCCCCGCGATCAGCTAACCATCCCCTTTAAGGATGCAGGGATTTTTTACTTTTTTACTTTCATTTTTTTTCTCTCTCATTCTAATAGTCATAACGCTTTCATTTTACACCTACAAACCCATGTAGGTGCCATCAATCATACTTTGTAATTATATCAGTAATTTTACCACCAAATCTACAGCAAAACAAAAAAAATAAAAAATAAATTCTTTGTGGGGAGAAATTGAAAAAAAAAAAAACCAGCTACTTTGTAAATTTTGGGGGCCTTAGTTTCTACACAGTGCACTTTTCACTAAAATTAACACTTTGGCCCTTATTTACTAAGAGTGTAGTGTAGGTCTCTTTATGGGTTTTAATTCCCTACAATTTATTTTCCACTGTATTTTTTAAGGTTTCTCTACATTTTCCACTTTCCCTACACTTTTCTTTTTTTACACCTGCTCTGATCTGTCGGGTTTTCCTCAGCTCAAATCCACCACATTTTCTGTGGAAACATTAGTAAATATGTTTTTTTTTTTTGTGTGAAAATGTCGGGAACACGCCCCTTTTTGGAGATCACACCCCTTTTCCTGGCGACCACGCCCCCTTTCTGGTTTTATTAGCAAAATGGAGAGTTAGTCGGGTTTTTTCAATTCTGACGCAAATTCTGGTGCAAAATATGGCGCAGACAGATTTTCTGGTGCAATGCGACAGAATTTGCTGCACAACCTGACGAAACATGTCACATTTGCAACAGTAAATGAGGGCCTTTATCTTTTTTCTGTAAGTCCATAAGATTATGGAGATACCCAATTTATATAGGTTTTATTTTGTTTTTCTTCTTTTAAAAAATATAACTTTTTGTACAAAAACAAGTATGCTTTAAATTGTCCTCTTCTGACCACTATAACTCTCTTATTTTTCCATATACAGGGCTGTATAAATGCAAAAAAAATTATGTTGTGATCTGTTGTTTTCATTAGTATATTTTTTTTTTTGATTAAACTTTTTAATCACTTTTTATTCATTTTTTTTTATGATACATGAAGTGACCAAAAATGCAATGCATGCAATTCTTGACTTTGATAATTTTTTACATATAAGTCATTGACCATGCTGATTAATTAGCATTATATTTTAATAGTTTTCAGATTCATGCCTGCAGTGATTATAGAGTCTAACGAGTTAATGTCAGCCATCACCATGATCGGTGATGTCCGGCAATAGATACAGGTCCAGGCTGCGTATAGCAGCTGTGATCATTCTGCTATGATGCACGGGACATACATTTACGCCCTGCATCCTTAAAGTGTACCCGTCAGATCTAACAAAAAAAAAAAACACTTTTTAAATATGTCACTTAGTACCTAATCCTGACCATGTACATTTAATTTTTATGTCTAGCACCTTTTTTTATTACACTTTTAGTTTAGCTCACTAGTCTGAATTCCTCTCAAAGGGAGGGTGTGTGGCCTCACTGTTCAGGTCTCCGCCCCCGCCCTCACTATGCTGTCTGCTCACATCTCCCCTAGCATTAGCAAAACTACAACGCCCAGCTTGTCCTCACTGACAGTAGCGGGACACAGGATGACAGATGACACAAGGAAGTGGGTCCATGACTCTTGGACACAGCAGGACGAGTATGTGTCCAAGCAGGCAGGGGGGCAGTTGTTTGACTGGCTTTTTCAGTATGAAATACTGAAAATTTTCCAATGGAAGCAATTGCAAAACCTATTGGTTTTGCATGCTTTACAACATATCAAAAGTTTTTGGATCTGACAGTGCCCATTAAAGAGTTACTAAGACCCCATCCTGTTATAAGAGAGATAACGAACCCAGCAGAAGTGCTCATCTAAACTACAGAATGGCCTTGAGGAGAGAAAAAAAACTTCTCTCCTTTATTTCTACTGATTGGTCCCAGCACCCAGAGCCCAACCAATCAAAGGTTTTGACACGTCTCTCTCTGACATGTCAACAGTTTCAAAATATAAAGTGGGGGTACACTTTCCTCAAGTCTGGGCTTGATTTTCACCAATAAATGGATGTATATAATATTAAGGGTAAAAAAGAGCTGGTATCCCAGTGTGGCAAATAGTCTGTATTGCTTATAAATGTATGCACGGAGATCGTGCCTTGTATGGTTCATTACAAATAGTCTGAGTAGCAATGTCTCTATATAGCTCGTATCTGGTCAGGATACTGCATGCGGTAGAATGTTGGTAAGGGGTTAAAATCAATGCGCTCTGCAGCGCTGGGGTTTCCTTGTGTGTATCCCACTCTACCCTGGTGGAACAGCGATAGAGATTGGTGAGTGGGATATAGATTGCAATCTCTAGTCTCTTAATTGTAATCCTTTGGGTGGATGAGGCTGTGTTCTGCAGCACTGGAGGCCCCTCAAATGTTGACCACTCTACTCCGGCGGCACAGGGAAAGTTTTGAGTGGATTTACCAGCAATGTCCTGGAGCCTGGTTGACGTAAAAAGGTTTTCGCTGGGGAGATGTCTGCTGGCAGGTGGGATGCGTGCAACCGTGGAAGTGTGCTCTGGTAAATTTCTTGCAATCCGGTGAATGATGGTAAAGATCGTCGGGTTTGCCAACATTGGGGTACAGGTGATAGAGTCAAAATAATGACAGTGATACTTTAACCCCTTAAGGACCGGAGGTTTTTCCGTTTTTGCATTTTCGTTTTTTGCTCCTTGCCTTTAAAAAATCATAACTCTTTCAAATTTACACCTAAAAATCCATATGATGGCTTATTTTTTGCGCCACCAATTCTACTTTGTAATGACGTCAGTCATTTTGCCCAAAAATCTATGGTGAAGCGGGAAAAAAAATCATTGTGCG
Source organism: Hyla sarda (assembly GCF_029499605.1). NCBI lineage: Eukaryota > Metazoa > Chordata > Amphibia > Anura > Hylidae > Hyla > Hyla sarda. The sequence continues at coordinate 88,329,213 of NC_079198.1, forward strand.
ACAAAATTGAAAAAAAAAACGCTGTTTTGTAACTTTTGGGGGCTTTCGTTTTCGGTAAAAATGACACCTGATATGTATTCTGTAGGTCCATACGATTAAAATGATACCCTACTTATATAGGTTTGATTTTGTCGGACTTCTGGAAAAAATCATAACTACATGCAGGAAAATTAATACGTTTAAAATTGTCATCTTCTGACCCCTATAACTTTTTTATTTTTCCGTTTATGGGGCGGTATGAGGGCTCATTTTTTGTGCCGTGATCTGAAGTTTTTAACGGTACCATTTTTGCATTGATAGGACTTATTGATCACTTTTTATTCATTTTTAAATGATATAAAAAGTGACCAAAAATGCACTATTTTGGACTTTGGAATTTTTTTGCGCGCACGCCATTGACCGAGCGGTTTAATTAATGATATATTTTTATAATTCGGACATTTCCGCACGCGGTGATACCACATATGTTTATTTTTATTTTTATTTACACTGTGTTTTTTTTTTTATTGGAAAAGGGGGGTGATTCAAACTTTTAATAGGGGAGGAGTTAAATGATCTTTATTCACTTTTTTTTTTCACTTTTTTTTTGCAGTGTTATAGGTCCCATAGGGACCTATAACACTGCACACACTGATCTTCTATGTTGATCACTGGTTTCTCATAAGAAACCAGTGATCAACGATTCTGCCGGATGACTGCTCATGCCTGGATCTCAGGCACTGAGCAGTCATTCGGCGATCGGACAGCGAGGAGGCAGGAAGGGGCCCTCCCGCTGTCCTGTCAGCTGTTCGGGATGCCGCGATTAGCCGCGGCTATCCCGAACAGCCCGACTGAGCTAGCCGGCATGCTTTCGGTTTCACTTTAGACGCGGCGTTCAACTTTGAACGCCGCGTCTAAAGGGTTAATAGCGCGCGGCACAGCGATCAATGCCGCGCGCTATTAGCCACGGGTCCCGGCCGTTGTTAGAGGCCGGGCCCGACCCGCTATGACGCGGGGCCACGCCGTGGCCCCGCGTTATAGATCGGGAGTGGACACATGACGTTCCAGTACGTCATGTGTCCTTAAGGGGTTAAGAAAATAATTTTGGCAACTGTGCACCAGTGATGCACCAGGTATGTCTAAAATTCAAAGCCTAAATCTAAGAATACTTAAATATTGCATTTCAGAATTATATATATATAGATATAGATATCTATATATATATATATATATATATATATATATATATATATATATATATAAATGCAGGAAGAGCAGCACACCATATAGTGCAATATAGTGGGTGCAGGCAGCAGGCAGAAGTAGGGGCCCCAGTCCTGGTTCCATCAATGTGGATAGAAAAAATAATTCAGCTGCAGAACTCCAGCATATCAAAAAGGGTGTAGCTTTATTCCAAAAATACAAGAACTACATTTCTGGGGTCTCACACCACCATTGTCAAGTCAGAGTACAACAGATCCAATGAGGTTCAAATACAGGTGATCATGTGACATACATATTTGCATATATAAATACATCAAAAGATAAAAACAAAAGAAATTATACAAAATTGTGCATAAAAAAGTGCATAAGGGATACTGAATACATGTCTCCATCTCATATAAAGTGCATACATAAAAGTGCATACATTATAAGGGGTATACAGGAGATAAAAACATAGAATATATCAAATGGGGGCGTAACCACAGCATATAGCAAACGACATAAGTAGCCAATATGTGTCCATGTAGGAAATAGGAGGCGGCAACATTTGATACGCTGGAGTGCTGCAGCTGAATTATGTTAAATATATGTAACCACTGCAGAGATATGACGGTGCCGGCACTGCTGTATCACAGAAGGATACTGTACACACGGCAATAATTGCACGTATTCCCGGTTCTTGAAAAAGTGAGTGGTGCTCTACATTAAAGTGCCAGTATATATTGCACAAACATAGAAAATAAAGCAAGAATGGAGCATATATATATATATATATATATATATATATATATATATATAACATTTATACGTTTATGGTTTTTCTGCCTTCACATAATAGTTTAAGTGTGAGTTCACACATACTGGATCCAGCGCAGATTTGATGCGCAGGATTTGTAATTGCCAACTAGAAGCTGTGCTCAGTCATTTCGTTTACATTGAAATCTGCAGCAGAAAATTCTGCACATCAAATCTACGTACATGTGAACGTAACCTAAATGTATTTTTGCACAAGTCTCTTGGTTGCTTTAATATTTGCGATCAATAGGTTATGCATATGCTCTTTACATATTAATGTATTTTAGCAATTTATAAAATATGACTCTCAAAGACCAGGTTTCTATACAGATTTTTTTCTGCCATTTTTTTTTTAACTGCCACTGCAGTTATTGAGCCAATGCCAGAAGTGTATTCAAAGGAATAGGAAATATAAAATAATGATTTATACTCTATGCTGCAACATTTTTCTGAATAAGTGGGTAAAATGTAAAAAATAAATGCTGCTAAAACATAATATTTTTTTTTCAGGCAAACCAACCTAATAGGGGTTGTAGTATTAGGGTGCCATACCATCACATTGCATCTGCTGGATCCACTTCTTGCTTTGGCTCAAAAACTACAGTGGCAGTATTCCAAAAGATGCCAGAAAACAACCTGTGTGGAAACCTAATCTAAAAAAAAGTTGACAACCTAGAGCAGACTTGTTATGCACCCTTTCTAGTTTACATGCAAATATGTAGTTGTAACAAATTTATTAAAAGAAACATGTGATAATTTGAAACATTTTTGCACATAGGCAAGAGGAAAACCGTCATGTAAAATATGCAAATGAGAACATAAATGTTGTAAATTAAAACATTTTATTTGCCACTCAAGTTATAAAATCTAGTCTGAGATGACCATTTTACATTAGAAACATTGTAATGCGGGACCATATCCAAGATTATAAGTGGATCTGAAGGTAAAAAAAAGTGAACAAAAATGCCACAAAATGTTCACTTTGCTATAATCTCTTAGTATTCCCCTGATAAGAATGTTTCATGTGTTTCATATAATTCTGAACACTTATCTACTGAATACAATGAACTGGATGATGATAACTTGGGTACTTTATTTTGATAACATACACTTTTTGTCTTGTCTAAATGCAAGAAAACAAGCATAAAAAAGAAGGGGGAAATGACAGTACGGCGTGATTGATGTACTGTGTACTCACTTGTACTTTTCGAGCTTCAATTAAATATTACACTTATAATTCACTGGGATATTGACAGTTCCGGCATCTTGTGTCTTTCACCTTATACAAATTGATCTGCTCCTATTTTCCAAATGATTCTTCTGTTTTAGTTGCCTGTTATTTCTACTGCATTTACAAGAGTTATTTTTAAATAGTTTAGTTCATTGCTGTCAATGGAGAATTAACAGAATGTTATGTCAGAGAGGGTTGTATTAGAAGACAGGACAGTCGGTAGTCATCATAACATTACTGTTAGAGCTATCATCCATCTGGTTTTTGTTGACAAGATTATGAATAATATATCAAGTTCATCATGGAAAGACATCATGGAGGCTTTGCAGTTGGCCATGTTATTCTGCAGCACTGGTGTCCTGGGTTTCAACCTGACCAAGTTTAGTTTTTGTGGGTTTCCTCCTGGTACTTCATGTTCCGTTAAGACTTCAAAAACATATCCAAAGGTTGACTCAAAGGGGTACTCCGGTGAAACCCTTTTTTCTTTTAAATCAACTGGTGGCAGAAAGTTAAACATATTTGTAAATTAGTTCTATTAAAAAATCTTAATCCTTCCAGTACTTATTAGCTGCTGAATGCTACAGAGGAAATTCCTTTCTTTTTGGAACACTGATGACGTCACAAGCACAGTGCTATCTGCTGACATCTCTGTCCATTTTAGCAACCATGCATAGCAGATGTATGCTAAGGGCAGCATGGTGGCTCAGTGGTTAGCACTGTTGCCTTGCAGTGCTGGGGACTTGGGTTCAAATCTCACTAAGGACAACAATAAATAAAGCATTATTATTATTATAATAACGTCAGCAGAGAGAACTGTGCTCGTGATGTCATCAGAGAGCATTCCAAAAAGAAAATAATTTCCTCTGTAGTATTCAGCAGCTAATAAGTACAGGAAGGATTAAGATTTTTTAATAGAAGTAATTTACAAATATGTTTAACTTTCTGCCACCAGTTGATTTAAAAGAAAAAAGGTTTTCACCGGTGTACCCCTTTAATATAAGTTTAGCCTTATTAATTGTCTGAGCTAGCAAAATGTCATTACTAGCCCCATTGGAGACAAGGACTGCAATGAATGGTGACATTACAGCTGTCCGGAACCTGTCTTCTTCTGCAATGTCCAGCACTCAATTCAGTCTGTGCAATAGTGTCAACAGACAAACTCTGCCTGGGGTTATTAAACCAATCAATGATTTGGGTATGTCATTCAGGGCCATGGGGGGGGGGGTATTTAGAGGTTAATCCTTTGTATTTTGGTGAGGATGCTATAAAAAATGCATACTTATCTTACGCCCTGCAGCTCCCAGCATGACATCATTCAGTTCCCCGCTCATAACTCTTTCCCTTCTCCAGGACGGACATTTCTCAGTAGGAACTGCCCATTCATGATTCAATTGCCTATCATGAAGAGCTGTAGGTGACTGAGGTAGGTGACTATAAAGCAAAATATAAAAAATACATTTTCACAGATAACCTCTATGGTCATTACTTTCACTCAGTTTTATGGCTAATAATTTTACATGCAGTCCTCCTCCTGCATGTACTTTGGTGTATTCCTTAGTAACTTTGCTCCACTGTGTGGATTATCCCTTCATATCCGGACTGTGACTTGTTTTCCTGCTTAACCTCTCGTCTCCCAATTTGGCTTATCTGCATCATCCTGGTTTTGGCTTATTTGACAACTTTTTCTTAATTTATCACCGATATCCGGGTTGTTATGCTTCTAAATAAACTCATGCCTTTATCAAGCAGCCACAACTTTGGACCCTAGCAACCAAATCAATCCTACCGGTAAAAACCTAGGGGGAACCTTAGTTTCTGCCAACCGGAGTGTTTTTTTTTATTTTTTTTACATTTGGAGACAGTTTTTAGTTGTTTGCTGGATAACTGACCAATCCATCCTGCTCTATTACAACAGCTCTGTGGAATATGTAGGTGCTATGCTATGTGAGCATCAGAAAAAAAATATGAAAATAAAATCAATTTATAGAGGTGATGCATATTATAAAAGTAAATGCTCTCAGTTATGTAATAGCAAATTGAGTTTCAGATTTTCTTATATGTAAAAAAAAAAAAAGTTCCACATTTTTTATGCAACGTACATTTGCACAAACATTTGCGTCTTTTTAGCTGGTTTACACCTCCCTCTCTGGTTTTTAAAAATGTGAGCGGGGCTTGATGTAAAATAGATGCCAGGCCTGCACAGACCATGTCACTTGATAGACGCGGCACATCATATACCGGGGAAATTTTATGCAAGGCTGATGTATGAAATATTGCTCTTAGGAAATCCCCCTCCCTAACTCATGATAACAGGAATGCAAAGTATTTTTGAAGTTGTCTCCCTTTACATAGTAAAGTGGGGTTGTTACTCAACAGCACTGCCATATATGCACTTAGTATACAGGAATTAGTATACAGGATTAGTATACAGTGTGGTGATCTATCAAAATAGTCACAAAAAATAGACACTTGTCGAATCATGATAAATCATAATGGATCATATCAAGAAACTTCTGAAGAACATGTAAAGAATGACTTAATTTTTGGAGAAGGGGAAACTAACAGAATGCTAGCCTTAGGTGAATGAAAGCTCTAAAGACACTTTTCTTTTATATGTTTATTGTACATAATAAATGAAAAAGAAAAAAAAACACGTTTTTTCATAAGCATTTCATGCATTAACAAATAATACATGTCTAGAGAGATAAGAAAACATTTATTAAATCTGGTGCTTGCTCAATTTCTTAGTGTGTCAATGCACCAGTGTTCATCAATGACCCTAGTCAAGCATCTCATGTGTTCACACATGGATTTTCTGCTATGATCAATAGATAAATGTATAATGTAATCAAATATATTGTAAAAATGAGTTAAGATAAGCCATCTGTCAGAAATATGTGCAACCATAGATCACCCAAACATATTACACCCTTGGCAAATCCAACAACGCTAATAAATTAAAACTAACAAATCCAGATTATTGTGATATAATGAAAAGGCTTCACATGACTTCATGCAAAAGATAAGATTTTTTATCACATATTAATTTAAATAATTTTATAAATTTGTCTTTCCCAAAGGAAAGGAAAGGGAAAAAAGATATGACAACGCGATCAGAAAACGCCAGGTTTCTCTGTAGTCTTTAACCATGGAGAAACATATTGTGTGTCCTTTCTTAACTTTTCTCTAAACTCAGCTTATTACATGAAATACGGTAACTCACATAAGTGAGTCCTCCCTCACATTTTTGTAAATATTTTATTATATATTTTTATGTGACAACACTGAAGAAATGACCATCTGCTACAATGTAAAGTAGTGAGTGTACAGCCTGTATAACAGTGTATGATGCTGTGTCCCCTCAAAATAATGAAAATGTCTAAATCTTTTCAACAAAAGTAAGTACACCCCTAAGTGGAAATGTCCAAATCTGGCCCAAATTTTCAATATTTTGTGTGGCCTCCATTGTTTTCCAGCACAATATTAAGCCTCTTGAGTGTGGAGTTCACCAGAACTTCACAGGTTGCTACTGGAATCCTATTCCACAATGACATCATGGAGCTGGTGGATGTTAGAGACCTTGCACACCCCCACCTTCCATTTGAGGATGCCCCACAGATACTCAATGGGATTTGGTCTGGAGACATACTTGACCAGTGTGTCATCTTTACTCAGCTTTTTTTTTATCAAGGCAGTGGTTGTCTTGGAGGTGTATTACAGGTTGTTATCATGTCAGAATACTGCCCTACAGCTCAGTCTCTGAAGGGAGGGGATCGTGCTGTTGGCATTCATGGCCCCCTCAATGAACTGTAGCTCCCCTGTCCCAGCACTCATGTAGACGCAAACCATGACACTAAAACCACCATGTTTTCTTTTAGGCACTTGTCACACACTTGTCTTTGTACTCCTCACCTTGCTGTCGCCACACACACTTGACACCATGTGAACCAAACACGTTTATCTTAGTCTTATTGAACAGGGCACGATTCCAGAATGCCATGTCCTTAGCCGGCTTGTCTTCAGCAAACAGTTTGCAGGCTTTCTTCTTCATCTTTAGAAGAACTTGATGCAGTGTGCAGCATATGGTCTTAGTACTGACAAGCTGACCCCCCACATCTTTAACCTTTGCAGCAATGCTATATATCTATTTCCTAAAGACAATTTCTGGATATGACGCTGAGCAAGTGCACTTAACTTCTGTGGTTGACCACGACTAGTTCTGAGTAGAACCTGTCCTCGCTGGATGGTCTTGCTCACTGTGCCACAGATCAGGTAATCTTCTTATAGCCTAGGCTAACATTATATAGAGCAACAATTATATTTTCAGATCCTCAGACAAATCTTTGCCATGAGGTGCCATGTTGAACTTCCAGTGATCAGTATTTTAGAGTGTAAGAGTGATAGCAACAAGTTTAAGACATCTGCTCCCCATTTACACCTGAGACCTTGCAACAACTAACAAGTCATGTGACACTATGGAGGGAAAATTGCTAAATGGGCCAATTTTGACTTTTCCACTTTTGTTGCCAAGGTTTAGACAATTATGGTTGTGTTTTATGTTATTTTAAGGGGACACAACATTAAAGACTGTTATACAGACTGTGCACTCACTACTTTACCTTGTAGCTGAGTGTCATTTCTTCAATGTTGTCACATGAAAATATATTATAAATTGTTTACAAAAATGTTAGGGATGAACTCAATTATGTGAAATACTGTATACAGTATGAGATTACTAGTTCAGTGTATGGACACTCTATCAAGATGTATCTGGTTTGTTTATGTGGGGACTCCCAGTATTTGTAATATAAAAAAGCCTATTGAGTGTTAAGATAGCATGTTGTTATATTGTGTTGAATTAGGTTAATAAAAGCTTGCATTTGTTAAAGGGGTTGTCAAGCCAATAAAAAAATGTATCCCCTAGTCACAGTACAGTGGACAAGCATCTGATCACTGGGAGGTCTGACCATTAGGATAAATGGAGGGTGGCCGGAACATCACCGGGGGTCTTAACTCCTTTAATTAAACTAAAGGAAAGGATATGGACAACACATCTGTAGTTCTGCATGGTAGCTTTATACATCAGCCATAAGATATTTATTCAATACTATACACAAAGTTGCTTTTCCTTAAAGGTGTAATGAGGACATAACATGTGTACAAATCATTTGAATAGAATAAAACTTCAATATCGCTCTCGATAGTGCTGATATTTAGTACAAGATGAATTCACCTCTTCTTGTTTATGCTCCTAAGTACAGGACAACATGTTGATTTATAAAAATAACAATTTTCAAATCTTTTTTAATCTTTTATAATATTGAACCTTTTATATTTTGTCCTATTTGGAAAGTGATGTTTGTTACTTTTTATTATAAAGCTGCATGTTATTTTATTTATTTATTTTTTATCTAAAGAATGTTATTTCCATTATACTGTAGTATGAAAAAAACCTATACTATTTATGTGTTACGCCTAGCGCTCCGGGTCCCCGCTCCTCCCCGGAGCGCTCACGGCGCCTTTCTCCCTGCAGCTCCCCGGTCAGCGCTGACCGGGAGCGCTGCCCTGTCATGGCCGTTGGGGATGCGATTCGCACAGCGGGACGCGCCCGCTCGCGAATCGCATCCCAGGTCACTTACCCGTTCCCGTCTCCTGCGGTCATGTGCTGGCGCGCGCGGCTCCGCTCTCTAGGGCGCGCGCGCGCCAGCTCCCTGAGACTTAAAGGGCCAGTGCACCAATGATTGGTGCCTGGCCCAATTAGCTTAATTGGTTCCCATCTGTTTCCTGGCTATATCTAGTCTCCTCCCTTGCACTTCCTTGCCGGATCTTGTTGCCCTAGAGCCTAGTGAAAGCGTTTTTGTGTGTTTATACCCTGTGTACCAGAACTTTGCTATCTCCCCTGACTACGAACCTTGCCGCCTGCCCCCGACCTTCTGCTACGTCCGACTTTGCTTCTGCCTACTCCCTTGTACCTCGCCTATCTTCAGCAGCCAGAGAGGTGAGCCGTTGCTAGTGGATACGACCTGGTCACTACCGCCGCAGCAAGACCATCCCGCTTTGCGGCGGGCTCTGGTGAAAACCTGTAGTGTCTTAGAACCGGTCCACTAGCACGGTCCTCGCTATCCCTCTCTGGCACAGAGGATCCACCTCCTGCCAGCCGGCATCGTGACAGTAGATCCGGCCATGGATCCCGCTGAAGTTCCTCTGCCTGTTGTCGCCGACCTCCCCACACTGGTCGCCCAGCAAGCCCGACAGATTGCCCAACAAGATCACCAGCTGTCGTACTTGACCACCATGACTCAGCAACTCCAGTCGCAGCTACAGCAGATTCAGTCTCAGCTACAGCAGCAGCAACCATCTCCTCCGCCAGCTCCTGCACCTCTTCCGCAGCGAGTGGCCACTCCTAGCCTCCGCCTGTCTTTGCCGGACAAATTTAATGGGGACTCTAAGTTTTGCCGTGGCTTTCTTTCCCAATGTTCCCTGCATCTGGAGATGATGTCGGATCAGTTTCCTACTGAAAGGTCTAAGGTGGCTTTCGTAGTCAGCCTTCTGTCTGGAAAAGCCCTGTCATGGGCCACACCGCTCTGGGACCGTGATGACCCCGTCACTGCCTCTGTACACTCCTTCTTCTCGGAAATTCGAAGTGTCTTTGAGGAACCTGCCCGAGCCTCTTCTGCTGAGACTGCCCTGCTGAACCTGGTCCAGGGTAATTCCTCCGTTGGCGAGTACGCCATACAATTCCGTACTCTTGCTTCTGAACTTTCCTGGAATAATGAGGCTCTCTGCGCGACCTTTAAAAAAGGCCTATCCAGCAACATTAAAGATGTTCTGGCCGCACGAGAGACTCCTGCTAGCCTGCATGAACTCATTCATCTAGCCACTCGCATTGACATGCGTTTTTCTGAGAGGCATCAAGAGCTCCGCCAGGAAAAAGACTTAGATCTCTGGCCACCTCTCCCACAGTCTCCACTGCAATCTGCGCCTAGGCCTCCCGCCGAGGAGGCCATGCAAGTGGATCGGTCTCGCCTGACCCTGGAAGAGAGGAATCGCCGTAAGGAAGAGAATCTTTGTTTGTACTGTGCCAGTACTGAACATTTTCTGGTGGATTGCCCAATCCGTCCTCCACGTCTGGGAAACGCACGCTCGCACTCAGCTCTCGTGGGTGTGGCGTCTCTTGATGCCAAGTCGGCTTCTCCACGTCTCACGGTACCTGTTCGGATTTCCACTTCAGCCAGCTCTCCCCTCTCAGCCGTGGCCTGTCTGGACTCTGGAGCTTCTGGGAATTTTATTCGGGAGTCCTTTGTGAATAAATTCCATATTCCGGTGACCCGTCTTGTCAAGCCACTCCGCATCTCCGCGGTCAACGGAGCCAGGTTGGACTGTACCATACGTTTCCGCACGGAGCCCCTTCTTATGAGCATCGGATCTCATCACGAGAGGATTGAACTTTTGGTCCTCCCCAATTGCACCTCGGAAATTCTCCTTGGACTTCCCTGGCTTCAACTTCATTCCCCAACCCTGGATTGGTCCACTGGGGAGATCAAGAGTTGGGGGTCCTCTTGTGCCAAGAACTGTCTAAAACCGGTTCCCAGTAACCCTTGCCGTAACTCTGTGGTTCCTCCTGTATCCGGTCCCCCTAAGGTCATTAAGGACTCTGCCTGCCACAGGAAATGCCCCTCCCCCCCTCCCAGGCAAGCTTCTGTGTCCCCTCATGGCCCTCGTCCTGGTGTCACACTGCCCCGTGCCAGGTCTCGCCCTCTGCCCTCTCTCCCCATTCCTACTCCTGCGGTTCTGCCTGCCGTTGAGGAATCCCTCCTTCCTTTCCCGGTGTCCTCATCCCAGGGGAGGCAGTTACCCGATAAAGAGAAGGGGAGACCTAAGGGGGGGGGTACTGTTACGCCTAGCGCTCCGGGTCCCCGCTCCTCCCCGGAGCGCTCACGGCGCCTTTCTCCCTGCAGCTCCCCGGTCAGCGCTGACCGGGAGCGCTGCCCTGTCATGGCCGTTGGGGATGCGATTCGCACAGCGGGACGCGCCCGCTCGCGAATCGCATCCCAGGTCACTTACCCGTTCCCGTCTCCTGCGGTCATGTGCTGGCGCGCGCGGCTCCGCTCTCTAGGGCGCGCGCGCGCCAGCTCCCTGAGACTTAAAGGGCCAGTGCACCAATGATTGGTGCCTGGCCCAATTAGCTTAATTGGTTCCCATCTGTTTCCTGGCTATATCTAGTCTCCTCCCTTGCACTTCCTTGCCGGATCTTGTTGCCCTAGAGCCTAGTGAAAGCGTTTTTGTGTGTTTATACCCTGTGTACCAGAACTTTGCTATCTCCCCTGACTACGAACCTTGCCGCCTGCCCCCGACCTTCTGCTACGTCCGACTTTGCTTCTGCCTACTCCCTTGTACCTCGCCTATCTTCAGCAGCCAGAGAGGTGAGCCGTTGCTAGTGGATACGACCTGGTCACTACCGCCGCAGCAAGACCATCCCGCTTTGCGGCGGGCTCTGGTGAAAACCTGTAGTGTCTTAGAACCGGTCCACTAGCACGGTCCTCGCTATCCCTCTCTGGCACAGAGGATCCACCTCCTGCCAGCCGGCATCGTGACATTATGTTTCTATAAGGATTGGAAATGTTTTGTTGACTAGTGGAAAAATATGTAGAATAATGTGTAGAACAAAACTAAAACGTTTCTTTGAATTTAAAGTACTTCAGAGAACTTAAAGTTTTGATTTAGGGCAGAATGTTCATTGCAAAAGTTATTTATCATCCATAAGTAACTCTTTATTATATAAACTAGTGATGAGTCAATCAAAATCATGAGAGTATAAATGCTGGAATGTACCTACTCTTTATCATGTTCCTTGGAAAAGCTCTCAACATACATACATGCATTCACGTTTCAGTAGACAGAAACAACGGTGGTAGTGGATCCACTGGACCTTTGTGGCAGAAGACACAGACTGTACAAGGGAGCATAGTCTAAGATGCCACTGATTTTCACCAGAGCCCGCCGCAATGCGAGATGGACTGGCACAGCTTGACCACACAGGCGGCTGAGGAAATTTGAGGCACAAGGCAACTCATAGTCAGGATAGCAGGAAATCAGGGCAGGCGGCAAAGGAGCAAGGTCAGGTCACAAAACAAAGGGTAATATACACAGCAAGGTGATACTCAGGAACGCTTTCTCTCAGGCATTAGGGCAACAAAGATCCAGCATTGAAGTGAGGGAGGTGGAGTAATTTATTAACTGGCCACAGGTGTTAATTAATTGGTGCACTGGCCCTTTAAATGTCAGAATTCCGGCTTGCGAGCGCCCTAGGGGACGGGGACACGTGTGCCAGAGCATAGAGACTGTATCACAGGAATGGCCAAAATGAGAAACATCACATTCAAGATGGGGTCACCAGTAGTGCCGAGGGATTAAAAGTAGAGTCTTATATATTCCAGGATGACCTGCAGTCAAGGAAGAATGACCCCATTTCAGTACCTTGCGTCTCAGTCTGGCGGGCACAAAGGATTTTTCCCAGAGGAACTTGCTGAATTTCAGCAAGAGCGGCAGGAGGAATAATATGCCTAGGCGTGGAATCCAAACCTATGACATCAGAGGACCTGGATGCCTTGAAGTTTTTGTCGGCTGGACGGAAGTGAATGAAGAAGTTGAACCTAGAAAAAACAGTGACCACCTTGCTTAGCGAGGTTCCAACGCTGAGCAGACTGAAGGTATTGAAGATTCTTATGGTCGGAGTAGATGCTGAGTAGATGAGGAGATCATTCCAATAAATGTCGCCATTCCTCCAAAGCAAGCTTGATCGCGAGAAGATCACAATCTCCAATGGAGTAATTTCTCTCAGCAGGAGAGAAGGTCTTGGAGAAGAACCCACAAGTTACAGTCTTACCCTTGGTGTTTTTCTGAGTAATAACGGCACCGACACCAGTTGATGAGGCATCGACTTCCAAAGCAAAGGGCTTCTCAGTATCAGCACGGGAGCCAAGGCAAATGCAGACTTTAAATGGGAGAAGGCCAAGTAGGCCTCATGAGGCCAAGACTTAGAAGGTTAGAAGCCTTTTTCGTAAGAGCCACAATTGGAGAAACCAAAAAAGAAAAATGTGGGATAAATTGACGATAATAGTAAGCAAATCCCAGAAAGCGCTGTATAGCACGTAGGCCAGAAGGACAAGGACAATCCAATACTGCAGACACTTTATCTGGATCCATCTGCAGGCCCTGATGAGAGACAATGTAGCCGAGAAATGGAAGACTAGATTTCTCGAAAAAGCATTTCTTCAGTTTGGCGTAGAGATGATTCTTGCACAGATGCTGAAGAGCCAGATGAACATGAGTTCGATGCTCCTCTAAGTAGGAAGAGAAGATCAGAATGCCATCTAGGTATACGACTACACAGGTGTAGAGTAGATCACGGAAGATATCATTGACAAACTCTTGAAAAACGTCTGGAGTATAGCAGAGGCCGAAAGACATTACAAGATACTCAAAATGTCCATCACAAGTATTGAAGGCAGTTTTCCATTCATCTCCCTTGCAAATACGAATGAGCTTATATTCTCCTCGTAAGTCCAACTTGGAGAAGACCTTGGCAACACAGAGATGGTCAAAAAGTTCTGAAATAAGAGGTAGTGGGTAACGATTCTTGACTGTGATTTTGTTAAGTCTCCTGTAGTCAATGCATGGATGGAGTGAGCCATCCTTCTTTCCTACAAAGAAGAAACCTGCTCCAGCAGGAGAAGAGGACTTAGGGATAAACCCTTTTTGAAGATTCTCCTGGATATACTCAGCCATGGCTTTGGTCTCAAGAACCAATAAAGGATAAATCCTTCCATGAGGAGGAGTGGTACAAGGCAGAAGATCTATAGGGCAGTCGTAAGGACAATGTGGAGGCAGAGATTCAGCCTGCTTATTGCAGAGAACGTCAGAAAAATCTTGGTAAGGTAGCGGAATGCCAGGTAAAGGAGGAGGACGAGAAACAACTTTAGGCCGAACTGGTTGGAGACAATGATTTTGTGGATTTTGTGGAGAATGACGTTGAAGCCAGGGAAGGCCAAGAAGAAACTCAGAAGTATAGTGTGGCAGTACGTAGAATGCCATATTTTCTTTATGCAACACAATTCGGTACAGTAGTGTACCATACAGTCCAGATTTTGTCCGTTAACTGAGGAGATGAACAAAGGTAGTGGATATGCTGGACCTGTGTGGCAGATGACACAGACTGTATCAGGGAGCGGAGTCTAAGATGCCACTGCTTTTCACCAGAGCCCACCGCAAAGCAGAATGGACTTGCTGAGGAAGGCAACACCCAGGTCGCTACACCTGGCATGGCTTGACCACACAGGCGGCTGAGGAAATTCGAGGCACAGGTGGGATAAGGCAACTCGTAGTCAGAATAGCAGGAGGTCAGGGCAGGCAGCAAATTAATGTAGTCAGACACGTAGCAAGTGGTCAGTAGGCAGGCGGCAAAGGAGCAAGGTCAGGTCACAAAACAAAAGGTACGATACAGAGCAACGCAATAATTAGGAACGCTTTCTCTTAGGCACAAGGGCAACAAAGATCCGGCAGGGAAGTGAGGGAGGTGGGGAAATATATTAACTGGCACAGGTGTTACTTAATTATTGGGCGCACGGACCCTTTAATTCCCGGAGCTTTGGCGCGCACGGACCCTAGGGGACAAGGACACACATGCCAGAGTATAGAGACTGAGGAGGAGGCAGGAGGAACAGTCAGTGAGTGACGGCCTGGGATTTTCATGTGGGCGCAGAGGAAAATGGGGCCATGCGCTCACGGCCAGCATGTGCAGCTGGAGCTCATATCATAACTATATGTCTATAGGTAGCCCGTTGTCAGATGGAAGTCCATAGTGTCCTATTGGCCACTATGTTGTCACCATATTTCAGTAAATCACACACAAAAATAAGCATAAAGAAAAAGATCAGGCTATTCCACTTGGAAAAAAAAATAATAGAGCCTAACCACAAATTGAGAGGAAAGATGGAAAGTAAGGATGTCCTGCATGGAATGTGAATGGAACCATACTTGTACTGACCCCTTTCAATGAGTGGTGAAATACCTTCAACGTTTATGAACAAGTTTCATTTAAATGGGCACTGTCAGATACAAAAACTTTTAATGTGTTGTAAAGCATGCAAAACTAATAGGTTTTGCGATTTCTTTCATAAAAAAAATTTCATTATTTTATACTCACGCCCCCTCCCTTTGAGAGGAATTCAGACTAGTGAGCTAAATTAAAAGTGTAATAAAAAATAAATAAATAAAGGGGCTAGAAACATAAAAATTAGATGTACATGGTCAGGATTAGGCACTGAGTGATATATTTAAAAAAAATGTTTTTATTGGATCTGATGGGTAAGCTTTAATGTAAATTTTTTTTTTCCAAAATAAATAAATGCCATATAGAAGTCATATGTAAGTCATGTAGGGCTGACCTTCACAGAGGAACCCTCTCTATAACAAAAAAGGGAATATAAAAAAAAAGCTGTCTAATTCTTTTGCAGCATCAACTTAGACTATGCATTTTTTTCACAGTTGCTGAAAATCTCGTGCATCTGTCTGGTCTGTATGCACCTTCTATTACTTGGCTTCCTTAATGCCAAAAATTTGTGCCAAAAAGTGGCGCATTTCTGACATATTTAAGCCACACATCCTGTTGATGAAAATGCTGACTTCCAGATAAACTATGCACCTTTGTGTCCCAAAAGTGTCGAAAACATATTAAAAATATGGTGCAAGTCATAAAAAAACCCTCCCCTTCCCTTTTTTTTCCGGGGGGGGGGGGGGGGGAGGTTTTTCATGCAGGCAATTTTAGTTATTTCCCCAAAAATAGATCTCTCTGGACATAGGCTTCATATTTAATATGTCCAGACAGTTAAAAGATTTCTTTTTAAAGACAGCTAAATATTCCTTAGTTTAAAATGTCTTGGATTCAAGTTTGTCTCAAGATTTCAGGAAAACGTGCAACCTCAACCCTTTCACCCTCCTTTTTATTGCCATTTTGATGTCACATAATAAAAGTCCTTTTATAGCGACCTACTGTATCTTCTTTGTTATCTTCACACACATCTGTTGCTGGTAAGAATGTACTACATAAGCCTCTTACAGTTTTTTTTTTGTTTTCAGCCACTCAAAACCTTAATTCTCTTTCATCAGATAAACATCTGCACTATTGATTTTCTGTTCTCGCATCTCTTTCTGCTTCCTAGGTGGTTGGCGAGTGGAGGTTTAGTCGTATCCACTGTGATATCTTTGTCACCCTTGATGTTATGATGTGTACAGCAAGTATCCTTAATCTCTGTGCCATCAGCATTGACAGGTAAGATACATTGGGGGACATTGCTCTTCTGTTATGAGAATAGTGACTATATGATGAAGATATTCTATAAAAAGGAACACTTATTCTGACCATAGTGACATATTCAAGATACAGATAAAGGACAATTCAGGCTTTTTATCATTTTAGAAATATTTTGAGTAAAAAAGGCCTTGATTCACAGAAAAGTTGTGACTATGTTTAGTTTTTTGAAGCTAATGAAATGTTGGGAAACATACGTTGACTATGTGCCAAACCTAGGTTTATTTCTCAGGTTAAAGGGTCACTTCACTGGCCAGTGTTCCGGCTGCATTCGGAACATTAAGTTCCATAGCTGTGTACGTGCTGCGGGGGTTAGCCACGCCCTATCGTGATGTCAGGCCACCACGCCCCCTCCCATAGACTTGCATTGAGGGGGCATAACCTGACATCACGAGGGGGGCATGGCCGACCCCCGCAGCGCTCGCACAGCATTCGGAACTAAATTTTCCGTAAGCAGACGGAACACTGGCCAGTGGAGTACCCATTTAATATACCTGTGAATAAAAATTCACTTTTTAAGTTTATAGACTTTATCTTTATTACTTTGCATTAATGTTTGCTGACTCTAAATGTAATTAGCTTGGCTTGTAAGAAACAGATTAAGGTTGGAGTGTAGTGTACCCCCACCTCGCTGACACCAGAATCCCATCTTCTGTATTACTGACATATATTGGAGATAAAAACAATGGTAGATCCATGGCCTGGCCAGGTGGACTTTTAATAGAGACAGTTTCTTACAATCAGCCAAACTGAGGGCTGAATAAAGCATGCTGCATTACAAAACGCTGGGGGTGCCCTGTGAGGATTCTGACTGCTGCCACAATATAGATAAAAAATGTTTTTCAAAATTAAGCTATACAGTATTACTAAATAATATACAGTAATTTTATTAAAGCTATGTATTAAAACAAAAGTCACGGAACACTTTAAATGGTCACTCTGGTTACAAACAACTACCCTCCGTTTGATGGGATCCCTAACATATTTGTAAATCATTACATTAACCAAGAAAAATGACTCAATACCATAGAAAAAAGCACTAGGTGACTCACTTATCTGCTCTCTGCTGTCCCTTACTTTTTGCCAAGGGAATTATGTGTCTAGTAACAGAGACAAGACAAAACACAGGAAGTAGGAGGCATGGCTTTATGACTGCTAAGTGCAAGACAGGGGGAGAGCAACTCTGGGCTGTATACCTACTTTCTGTTAGCCTTTTTCCATCTTTCAGACAGTAATGTGTTTTGGAGTGTTTAGAGTGCCCTTTTCTCAGACATATTGACATCTGATAAGTAACAGGGTTAAAAAATTTGTGATATGTCCTTAAGTCTGTGAAATGGGCACCTTGAATGTCACAAAACATGTTACTGTTTGGATCAATACAAAACTTAGCTGTGTCTGCTGAGTTAGAAACATTCTTTTTACCAATAAGGTATTTGTTCCAGGAATATATTCCATGTTTTGCTGCACACTCTCTATGGTAGTTGTTGTGCAAGTATATAATTCATCTGGAATAAAACAAGTGCTAAAGTTGTTGTGTGTTTAAACAACCTAACCAGGTGAGTATCTGTCTACCTGAGTGGAGCATTGTGATGACCTGTGTGGCAATACAGCTACTTTTTTCAATACAGTGTTTTTTTTCCTCCTATTTTTGTATCCATCCTACAGAGATTCTATACTGTCCCTGAAAGTAGCCACAGCAAGAATTCAGTGCTTAGTGTAACCACTTCCTTGAGGAGTTGTTGCTCTTTTAATGCAATGCTCATAAAGCACTGTGAAAAGCCAGTGCATCAGTAAACAATTCCCCTTTCACATGCCATTTAAAGCAGTGTATAATGCCAGCATGTTAAGTTTAGTGCACTTTGTTAGCAAACCAGGGAATGCTGTGCTGTAATTGTCCAAACAACTAAGAGAAATAAAGTAACTATGTGTACCACAAACAGCCCAGCTCTGTTCTTGACCCCACATAATAAGAAAATAAGAAATAGCTGTGCATCTGGGTTAGGACAGGATCAGGGGCTGCAACAGTAGAGGTCAATGTAACTAAACAAAGTTTAAAAAAATCTTCTGGAACAACAAAAGGACAAAATGTTCACACGCAAGTAAGAAACAACAGAGAGTGCTCAGAAAATGTTAAGAAACTGCCAGGTAAATGCCAGTATTCATTCTATTTTGCCACTGCTTGACAATGAAGTATATTGATATATTGTAATAGATAAGTAGAAGGATAATAAAAAAATACACTATTTTTAGCAGCCACAATTGGACCTGGAGATGCAAACCACACTTGCAGTTTTGCATTTTACAGAAATCTTTTTCTGACTATTGGTAAATGTAATTCCACCGCAGTCAAATCAGGGCTCATGCTGTAAGCATCCAACTCCCTCAATGTAAATCCATGTAAAACATAGTCAAGATATAACAAGTAACCAAGGAATTAGAATATAGCACAGGTATTAAATTCCTACGTATAAAGGGTTCTGCTGACATAATCAGGTCTATCGGTTTATCCAGAAGATTGACTTAGATATAAAGAAATATAGATACAGTATATAGAAAGTAAATTGTAAATCACCTGGGCACCAAAGTTAGTCTACGAGTTAAAGAGAGAAAAAAAATTGTCCATTTAACATATTACTCTTTATTGTACTTCATAGCTTTTCATTGAGATTACCATTCAAAGTATTCAAATCGTATGGCACTTAATGATAACAGTTCAGAAAAAGTGGCTTACATGCAAGGGATTAAAACAAAGCCTTTTATCTAAAAGGTAGGGAAATTTAATTAGGGTCTATAGGATGTGCTTCTAGTACTTACTTCTTATTTCTTAATCCTCAGTTTTAGGTATTATAGGGAGACTTGTCAGTAGCTTTACACAAGTTAGCCCATTGCTATATAGGGCTTTCCATCTAGATATTGGGCAAACCTTTTTTTATTTTGTTATTATATTTTTTTTTTTAATCTCCATAATCTGTTTCAATGCCAAGATATAAGCATTTTTGTTTCTATGTAAATTGAACTCAATGGCCAAGAGGGCATTCCTCAGAGCAGCAAGAGCACAGGGACAGACAGCCCAATTCCTCCTTTGTTCCCATCTAAGTAGGCCTACTCTATCCAGGGAATAAAAGAAGACGGATTAGCTAATCCTCAAATCTACCTGTGCTGTGCACTTCCTGGACACTTGAACCTTGTTTGAATTTTAACAAAAAAGGCACTAAGATGGTGCTGAAAAAACTATGGAGATAAAAAATAGTATGCCAGAATTCTGATGGGCTTGTTTTCACTGCTGTTTTCTGGGGACAAAGAGATATAAAATAAAGCTTATTATTTATCCTATAGTAAGTGGAGTAAAAGGGATCATGTTCAATGACCACTTACCTGGGGAAAATGACTTCTATTTTCATGATCGGAGCAGCTATCACTGGTCAAACCACCATTAATTAGCTTATTATACTTATTCTGTCTAAAAGTAATTAATTGTATTCTTGTGATAACCCCTTTAAGGAAGAATATGTGACATGACTGGAGATATTTTGCTTTATATATAAATTGTTTAACCACATAGGGACAGAGGGCGTACAGGCACGCCTTCGTTCCCTGGTACTTAAGGACCCAGGGTGTACTTGTGCGCACGTGGGAATTTGGGTCCCCGCTGCGTGCCGGGCAGGGTCCGGACCGGGGTGACTGCTGATATCTATCAGCAGGCACCCCGCGCAAATGCCCAGGGTGGTCATCAGACCCCCGCCATGTCGGCGATTGCCACAAATTGTCGGTGAATAAACACCGGCGATTTGCGACAATTCTGGATCATACTGGTCTATGGTGACCCGTTGACCCAGAATATAAGGGGGATCGCGGTTGTCCAAGACACCCACAATCCCCCTGAAGGGATAGGAGTGAGGTGGCACGGGTGCTACCCCTCCTATCCCTGCTATTGGTGGTCTAGACGTGACGACCAATAGCAGATCGCGGGTGGGGGGGTTAACTTTCGGTTTCCCATTCTGCCCACCCACAATAGGCGGGGCAGAACCGGGTATCCATCAGGGTTCATCACCAAAGTCAATTGGTGGCGGGGATCGGCATCAGAAGAGGACGGCGATGTGGCTCCCTGGATCCTACAGAAGCCGGTGAGTTGCCTAGCAACATCTGGAGGGCCACAGTCTGAGACCACTATACAGTGATCTCAAAACTGTAGCCCTCCAGATGTTGCAAAACTACAACTCCCAGCATGCCCAGACAGCTGTTTGATGTGTGGGAAGGCTGAGATTTGCAGTTTTGCAACAGCTGGAGGGCTGCAGCTTAGAGACCTCTGCACAGTGATCTCCAAACTGTGGCCCTCTAGATCTTGCAAAACTACTACTCCTAGCATGCCCACACAGCAGTTTGCTGTCAGGGCATGCTGGGATTTGTATTTTTGCAACATCTGGAGGGCCACAGTTTGGAGATCACTGTTCAGAGGTCTCTAAGCTGTAGCCCTCCAGATGTTGCAAAAGTACAACTCCCAGCATGCGCGGTCTGTCATTACATGCTGGGAGTTGTAGTTTTTAAACAGCTGGAGGTTTCCCCCCCCATGTGAATGTACAGGGTACATTCACACGGGCGGGTTTACAGTGAGTTTTCTGCTTCTAGTTTGGGCTGCGACAAATTTTTCCGACGCAGCGCAAACTCCTAGCGGGAAACTCACCGTAAGTGTGAATGTACCCTAAAAACACTACAGTACACTAATACACTACACTAACACATAGTAAAGGGTAAAACACTACATATACACCCCTTTACACTGTCCCCCCCAATAAAAATGAAAAACATATTGTACGGCAGTGTTTCCAAAATGGAGCCTCCAGCTGTTGCAAGCCAACAACTCCCATCATTTCCGGACAGCCACTAACTGTCCAGGCATGCTGGTAGTTTAGCAACAGCTGGAAGAACCCTGTTTGGGAATCACTGGCGAAGAATACCCCTATGTCCACTCCAATGCTATCCCTAATGTAGTCTTCAAATGGGCATGGCGCTCTCTCACTTCGGAGCCCTGTCGTATTTCAAGGAAACGGTTTAGGGCCACATATGGGGGATTTCCAAACTCGGGAGAAATTGCACTAAGAATTTTGGGGGGCTTTTTCTCCTTTTACTCTTTATGAAAAGGAAAAGTTGGGGGTTACACCAGCGTTTTAGTGTAAAAAAATGAAAATTTTTACACTAACATGCTGGTGTTGTCCCATATTTTCACAAGGGGTAAAAGCAAAAAAAAGACCCCCAAATTTGTAACGCAATTTCTCCTGAGTACGGAAATACCCCATGTGTGGCCGTAAAATGCTCTGCGGACGCACAACAAGGCTCAGGAGTGAGAGCGCACCATACAGGCCTAAATTGGTGAGTTGCACAGGGGTGGCTGATTTTACAGCGGTTTGGACATAAACGCAAAAAAATAAATACCCCCATGTGACCCAATTTTGGAAACTACACCCCTCACGGTACGTAATAAGGGGTATAGTGAGCCTTAACACCCCACAGGTGTTTGAAGAATTTTCATTAAAGTTGAATGGGAAAATGAAATGTTACCCTAAATTTTTCATTATCACAAGGGAAAATAGTAAAAAAAAGCCCCCAAAATTTGTAACCCCATTTCCTCTGAGTAAGAAAATACCACATATGTGGATGTAAATTTCTCTGTGGGTGCACTACAATGCTCAGAAGAGAAGGAGCGCCAATGGACTTTTGAAGAGAACATTTGTCGGAATTGAAGGCCACGTGTGTTAACAAAGCCCCCATAGTGCCCCCCATATGTGACCCTATTTTGGAAACTACACCCCTCATGTAATATAATAAGGGGTACAGTGAGCATGTAATTTTTCATGTGCACAGCCCACTGTTCCAAAGATCTGTCAAATGCCGGTGGGGTGTAAATACTCACTGCATCCCTATTAAATTCTGTAAGGGGTTTAGTTTCCAAAATGGGGTCACATGTGTGGGGGGAGGGGTCCACTGTTCCTGTACCACGAGGGGCTTTTTAAATGCACATGGCCTCTTACTTCTATTCCAAACAAATTCTCTTTCCAAAAGCTCAATGGCGCTGTTCCTCTTCTGAGCATTGTAGTGCGCCCTCAGAGCACTTGACATTAACACATGGGGTATTTCCATACTCAGAAGAAATGGGGTTAAAAATTTTGGGGGTCATTTTCTCCTTATAATATAAAATTTAGGGGAAAAACTGCATTTTAGTGAATTTTTTTTTCATTTTCACATCCAACTTTAACAAAAAGTTGTCAAACACATGTGACGTGTTAAGGCTCACTGTACCCCTTGTTACGTTCCTTAAGGAGGTTTCCAAAATAGCATGCCATGTGTTTTTTTTTTGTTTGTTTTTTTGCTGTTCTGGCACCACAGGGGCTTCCTAAATGTGACATGCCCACCAAAAACTATTTCAGCAAAATTTGCTTTCCAAAAGCCAAATGTGACTCCTTCTCTTCTGAGCATTGTAGTTCGCCCGCAGAGCATTTTACGTCCTAACATGGGGTATTTCCATATTCAGAAGAGATGGGGTTACAAATTTTGGGGGGCATTTTCTCCCATTACCCTTTGTAAAAATGGTAAATTTGGGGGAAAACTGCACTTTAGTGAAAAAAATATTTTTTTCATTTACACATCCGACTTTAACGAAAAGTCGTCAAACACCTGTGGGGTGTTAAGGCTCACTGGACACCTTTTTATGTGCCTTTAGGGGTTTAGTTTCCAAAATGGTATGCCATGTGGGGGTTTTCTGCTGTTCTGGGACCATAGGGGATTCCTCAATGTGACATGCCCCCCAAAAACCATTTCAGCAAAATTCAGTCTCCAAAATCCCCTTGGTGCTCCTTCACTTCTGAGCCCTCAACTGCGCCCAACGGACACTTGACATACACTTATGAGGTATTTCCTTACTCAAGAGAAATTGGGTTACACATTTTGGGGGGCTTTTTCTTCTATTACCCCTTGTAAAAGTGGGTCTACAGGAACATGCAAGTGTAAAAAAATGAAGATTTTGAATTTTTGCCTTCGCTTTGCTGCTATCCCTGTGAAACACCTAAAGAGTTAACACACTTACTGAATGTCATTGTGAATACTTTGAGGGGTGCAGTTTTTATAATGGGGTCATGTGTGGGGTATTTCTAATATGAAGGCCCTTCAAATCCACTTCAAAACTGTACTGGTCCCTGAAAAATTCTGATTTTGAAAATTTTGTGAAAAATTTGAAAATTGCTGCTGAAGCCCAAAAGTAAAAACATGTCAACTTTATGATAAAAATATAAAGTAGACATATTGTATTTGTGAATCAATATATAATTTATTTGGAATGTCCGTTTTCCTTACAAGCAGAGAACTTCTAAAGTTAGAAAAATGCTAAATTTTCTATTTTTTCATCACATTTTTGAATTTTTCACCAAGAAATGAAGACAAAAATCGACAAAAATTTACCACTAACATGAAGTAGAATATGTCATGAAAATCTCGGAATCAGAATGAAAAGTAAAAGCATCCCAGAGTTATTAATGCTTAAAGTGACAGTGGTCAGATGTGCAAAACATTTCTGGGTCCTTAAGGTGAAAATGGGCTGGGTCCTTAAGGGGTTAAAGGGGTACTCTACTGGAAAAAAAAAATTCTTTCAAATCAACTGATGCCAGAAAGTTAAATAGATTTGTAAATTACTTCTATGTTAAAATCTTAATCCTTCCAATACTTAGCTGCTGTATGCTCAAGAGGAAGTTCTTTTCTTTTTGAGTTTCCTGTCTGACCACAGTGCTCTCTGCTGACTCATCTGTCCATTTTAGGAACTGTACAGAGCAGGATAGGTTTGCAATGGGGATTTGCTCCTACTCTGGACAGTTCTTAAAATGGACAGAGGCGTCAGCAGAAAACACTGTGGTCAGACAGAAAGGAATATAAAAAAGAAAATAACTCCCTGTGGAGCATACAGCAGCTGATAAGTACTAGAAGGATTAAGATTTTTAAATAGAAGAACATTTAAAAATCTGTTTATCTTTCTGGCACCAGTTGATAAAAAAAAAAATGATTTCCAGTGGAGCACTCCTTTAAAGGGATCATCTTGGCACAATTATCTTCCTGAAACTAGGTGCAAAACAAAAACAATGACTTGTCAGTGTATCTGACCATGTGTCAATGACTGTCATCTTATATAAATATTTGTAGAAAACAAACCATTAAACTTGTGTGCACAGTATGTAGTTACATCTAGTCACCACCAGCAAACTATTTACTGTTGCAATCTCACCTATTGATGATAAGTAAGACTGCATCCTATATAATTTCTATACTCCTGAAATCTTCTGCACGCTCAGAAGTAGAGATGAGTGAACATTTCAAAAATTCAGTTCTGCTAGTTTGCTGAACTCTGGCAAAAAAATCTGCTTCTGATCAATCTAGTTCTGTCCAAAACCTGTACTTCATCTAGCCTAAAAATTTGTACACAAAAAAAATAAATAAAACACTGTCTAGGAGCCTAACAGCCCAGTATAACATAGTTAGGTCACCAAGTAGTGTATCTATAGATTTCTGAGCTATACTCACACGGGTTATACAGAGAAGCAATGGCTTTTTTTTACGTGGTCCAAAAATCCCTTTTTGGGTACATACTGGCCGTGAGCTATTGTTCAGTTTTCTACTCTCTAAAACCAACCCTGACACAAAGAAATAATAAAATGTTTTATTTAGAATCGTTGTACAGTAATCACACTATGCATGTATTGCTTCTCTGCGGCTTTGTCTTAATTGGAAGTCAAGCTCGACTGCTGAAAATTCGGCTTTCTTATTTTTGAGAATTTATGTGCTTTATAGAATTTCAGAGCTGCTGGCTAATATGATATGATATATGTACGAAAATATATAGGAGTGACTGTTGGAAGAACTGTAAAGAGGATTGTATCTCCAGTGGTTTTGTATATCTGGTGCTTAAGCTCCCTGCTGCTAAATAAAAACAATTTTTTCATTTTTTATTTTAAGAGGGAGAACAAATACAATAATGTGCAACAGCTCTGAATTGCTAGATATGGACATATCTCCATATGGAGAGAAAAGCAAAGAAAATTTGCAATGGCATAAAGTATAATTAGTACAGACAGTCAAGGAAATCCACAAGTTAAAGGGGTATTCCAGTGAAAAACTATTTTTATCATATCAACTGGCTCCAGAAAGGTAAACAGATTTGTAAATGACTTCTATTAAAAAATCTGAATCCTACCGGTACTTATCAGCTGCTGAAGTTGAGTTGTTTTTTTCTGTCTGACAACATTGCTCTCTGCTGACACCTCTGTCTGTCTCAGGAACTGTCCAGAGTCGGAGCAAATCCCTATAGCAAACCTATTCTTCCCCCATTCCCTTTCTTTTAAAAGTATAAATCACCCCCCTTTTCCCAAATTCCATTTAAATAATATATAAAAACATAATAAAAATAAACATATGTGGTATTGCCGAATGCGTAAATGGCCAAACTATAAAAATATATCGTTAATTAAACCGCACGGTCAATGGCGTATGCGCAAAAGAATTCCAAAGTCCAAAATAGCTTTTTTTTGGTCACTTTTTATTACATAAAAAAAGTCAGATCAAAACAAAAATGGTACCGATTAAAACTTCAGATCACGGCGCAAAAAAAGAGCTCCCATACTGACCTGTATGTGGAAAAATAAAAAAGTTATAGAGGTCAGAAGAGGACAATTTTAAATGTATTAATTTCTGTGCATGTAGTTATAATTTTTTCCAAAAGTACGACAAAATAAAACCTATATAAGTAGGGTATCATTTTAATTGTATGGACCTACAGAATAAAGATAAAGTTTAATTTTTACTGAAAAATGTACTGCGTAAAAACGGAAGCCCCCGAAATTTACAAAAGGGTGTTTTTTCTTAAATTTTGTTGCACAATGATTTTTTTTCCCATTTTGCCGTTGATTTTGGGGTAAAATTACTGATGTCATTACAAAGTAGAATTGACGGTGCAAAATATAAGCCCTCATATGGATTTTTAGGTGCAAAATTAAAAGGGTTATGATTTTTTAAAGGTGAGGAGGAACAGACGAAAGTGCAAAAACAGAAAAATGCTTGGTCCTTAAAGGGGTACTCTGCTGCCCTGTGTCGGACGCTCCGCTCCCCAGCGTCCGGAAATTTATTGCTCCGAACGCTCTGTGCGGGCTTCCGTGTTCAGGGCTGCCCCTCGTGATGTCACGCCCGCCCCCTTCGTGACGTCACGCCCGCCCCCTCAGTGAAAGTCTATGGGAAGGGGGCATGATGGCCGTCACGCCCCCTTCCCATAGACTTTCGTTGAGGGGGCGGGCATGACGTCACGAAGAGGGCGGCCGTGACGTCACGAGGGGTGGCCCTGAACACGGAAGCCCGCACACAGCGTCCGGAACAATAAACTTCCAGACGCTGGGGAGCGGAGCTTCCAACACAGGGCAGCGGAGTACTGCTTTAAGGGGTTAAGGACACTATTTTGCAATTCTGACCACAGTCATTTTATGCATTTAATGGGCACTGTCACCAACTTTATTTTTTGATATGTTGTAGTACTTATGTACTAAAACATATCTCTAATATACTTTTATTATTTTTTTTTCATTAAAAAGGTTTAATTTTCCTTTAAAAACCGGCCACTGAAAAAGGACTGATTTTGGAGTGGCAATCAGTCCTTTTTCAGTTAGGCTGCACTCGCTCCCTGCCTGTCAATCAGACAGGCGGGAGCGAGCGCATTGGCTCCTTGGCCACTGGCTGGGAGGCCACTCCTCCCGCACATCGCCGCCGCCGCCTCGTTGCCGCCGCTGTCCCTGCATGCCCGCTGCCGGACTCTGCAGTAACTGCAAGTGTAATGAGGGAACGGGTATGCGGGGCGGGGGGGAGGTGGAGGGAGGAGGGAACGGGCTAGTGCCGTAGCAGGGGCAGGGGGGGGAACAGGTAGCAAAAAAAAAAAATAGGATGGTGGGAGCTACCCTTTAATAACTCTAAGATGCTTTTACCTTTTATTTTGATTCCGAGATAGTTTTTTCGTGAACTATTCTAATTTAACATAGTGGTACATTTTCATCATTACTTGCATCCTTTCTTGGTGAAAAACCCCAAAATTTCATGAAAATTTTTAACATTTTGCACATTTCCAACTTTGAAACTTTCTGCTTGTAAGGAAAAAGGACATTCCAAATAACTTATATATTGATTCACAAATATAATATGTCTACTTTATGTTGGCATCATAAAGTTGACATGTTTTTACTTTTTGAAGATATTAGAGGGCTTTAAAGTATAGCAGCAATTTTTCAAATTTTCACGAAAAATTCAAAATCAGAATTTTTCAGAAACTGCACCCCTCAAAGTATTCAAGTTGACATTCAGAAAGTTTGTTAACCTTTAGATGTTTCACAAGAATAGTAGCAAAGTGAAGGAGAAAAATCAAAATCTTCATTTTTTACACTCACATGTTCTTGTAGAGGCATTTTTTTAATTTTTACAAGGGGCAAAAGGAGAGAAATACCCCAAAATTTGTAACCCAATTTCTCTCGAGTAAGGACATACCTCATATGTGGATGTAAAGTGTTCTGCGGGCGCAGTAAAAGTCTCTAAATGGAAGGAGCAACAGGATTTTACATTTTTACAAGGGGTAATAGGAGAAAATGCTCCCCAATATTTTAACTTAACATTTCTACTGAGTATGGAAATATCCCATGTGTGGACGTCAAGTGCTCTACGGGCGCACTACAATGCTCAGAGGAGAAGGAGTCACATTTGGCTTTTGGAAAGCAAATTTTGCTGAAATGGTTTTGGGGGGGGGGGGGGGGGGGCATGTCACATTTAGGAAGCCCCTATGGTGCCAGAACAGCAAAAAGAAAATAACATTTTTCATTTTCACGGACCACTGTTCCAAAAATCTGTCAGACACCTGTGGGGCATAAATGCTCACTCCACCCCTTATTACATTCCATGAGGGGTGTAGTTTACAGAATGGGGTCACATGTGGGGGGGGTTCCATTGTTCTGGCCCCATGAGGGTTTTGTAAACACACGTGGCCTTCAATTACAGACAAATTTTCTCTTCAAAAGCCCAATGGCGCTTATTCTCTTCTAAGCATTGTAGTTCGCCAGCAGGGCCCTTTACATACACATATGGGGTATGTTCTTACTCAGAAGAAATGGGGTTAAAAATTTTGCGGGGCTTTTATTCCTATTTTCCTTTGTGAAAACAAAATCATTTAGGGTAACACCAGCATTTTTGTGGGAAAATAATTTTTTTTCATTTTCCCTTCCAACTTTAACGAAAATTTGTCAAACACCTGTGGGATGTTAAGGCTCACTATACCCCTTGTTACGTTCTGTGAGGGGTGTCGTTTCCAAAATGGGGTCGCATGTGGGTATTAATTATTTTGTGTTTATGTCAGAACCGCTGTAAAATCAGCCACCCCTGTGCAAATCACCAATTTAGGCCTCAAATGTACATAGTGCGCTCTCACTCCTGAGCCATGTTGTGCACCCGCAGAGCATTTTATGTCCATATATGGGGTATTTCCGTACTCAGGAGAAATTGTGTTACAAATTTTAGGGGTCTTTTTTCCTTTTACCTCTTGTGAAAATGAAAAGTGTAGGGCAACACCAGTGTGTTAATGTAAATTATAAAAAAAAATTTACACTAACAAGCTGGTGTAGACCCCAACTTTTCCTTTTCATAAGGGGTAAAAGGAGAAAAAGCCCCCCAAAATTTGTAACACAATTGCTCCCGAGCATGGAAATACCCCATATGTGGCCCTAAACTGTTTCCTTGAAATACAACAGGGCTCCAAAATGAGAGAGAGCCATGCGCATTTGAGGCCTAAATTAGGGATTTGCATAGGGGCAGACCCGGATGCAAGCATTTGGCCCTATTCACACAGCAGAATTTCCTCAAGCAGAATTCCGCTAGAGGAATTCCTCCTCAAATGAAAGCTAAATACACTTCTATGGGAGTTCACTCTCCCATTAAAGCTTCTTCAGAATTTCCGTTTGGATTTCACACCAATTCAGCACCAATTGAGCACAAAATCCTCAAAAGCGGAAGCAGAATTGGGGCCGATGAGCGGAAATTCTGCCAGTGATTCCCAAACAGGGTGCCTCTAGCTGTTGCTAAACTCTAAGCATGCCTGGGCAGTCAGTAGCTGTCAGGCAATGCTGGGAGTTGTTGTTTTGGAACAGCTGGATGCTCCATTTTGGAAACACTGCCATACAAGACGTTTTTCATATTTATTCGGTTTGGGAGGGAGGGACAGTGTGGATATATAGTGTTTTACCCCTTATGTTGTGTAAGTGTAGTGCAGTGTAGTGTTTTTAGGGTACATACGCATTGGGTTTACAGTGAGTTTCCAGCTGGGAGTATGAGCTGCGGCGTAAAATTTGCTGCACCTCAAACTTGAAGGAGGAAACTCACTGTAAACATCTGCCCATGTGAGTGTACCCTGTACATTCACATGGGCAGGGGGGGGGGGGAACCTCCAGCTGTTGCAAAATTACAACTCCCAGCATGCACTGACAGACCGTGTGTGATGTCCCAGTGTAGGACATGGTCCTGCACTACACTTAGGCCCTGTCAGGTTGAGTCCCTCAGTGACCTGGGGCTCTCCTGCAGTGTCTCCCCTGCTGTTACTATACTGTCATTTCTTGTCATAGAATTGTAGTCAGTGTATTAATGTACTGTATAATTAGTATAAAGGACCTGTGAGAGGTCATCTAAAGGACCTGTGATATGTCACATGTTATGTTTATGTTATCACATGTTACCCAGAGGGCACCAGTTTAACACATGACCCGCAGCTTGACCAATGGACTTTGGTTCAGGCCCCCTCTATATAAGGGGGCGGCCATTACAATTCTCTCTCCCATCACTTTACTGAGACCAGCAAACACCAAAGATCTCAGTGCTAGTGTCCAGCACCTGGAAGGCCTCAAAACTACAGTAATTCCAGTAAGTCAAGTCTATGTCTGCTGCCACTACTATCTACAGTCTAGTCAAGCCTCAAGTCAATTATTTAAAGTCTATTACAAGTATAATTGGTCCCAGTAGGCTGCCAGATCTTTCTGTGTTCCTGGCCACCTCTATGGGATTCTGGCCTAGCTGTGAAGATAATAACACCTGTCTTAACTCAGTAAAGCCTCTGTTAAACCATAACTTGGTTGTGGACTCTCCTTTCACTGCTTAGCCATTGGAATAATGGAGATACTGTTCATGTGGTTCCAGTACCCAAAAACTACTCTGGCGTCACGAACATAAGGGATTAACAACACCTTGCCTCTGGGGTTAATACCATCTCTCCCCCTACACCGCTACAGCCCGTGTTCCCGCCATCACCGTGGGTCACCACAATCTTGGCGTCACGAACAGGATTCAAACCCGTGCTGGGAAACCCCATTGGATTTCAAATCTAATGACCCACGGTGATGGCACGACCACGTGGTGTAGCGGTATAGGTGGAGGGGGCAAGATGGTATTAACCCCAGGGGCAAGGTGTTGTTAACTCCTAATGTTTGTGATGCCAGAGCATCAGTACCGGAACCATGCAAACGGTATCTCCGCTATTTCAATGGCTAGGCAGTAAAAGGAAAGTCCACAACCAAGTTTTGGTTTAATGGAGGCTTTACTGAGTTAAGACAGGTGTTATTATCTTCACAGCTAGGCCAGCTAGGCCAGAATCCCAGAGAGGTGGCCAGGAACACAGAAGAACCTGGCAGCTTGCTGGGACCAATTATACTTGTAAAATACTTTAGATAATTGACTTGAGGCTTGACTAGACTGTAGATAGTAGTGGCAGCAGACATAGACTTGACTTACTGGAATTACTGTACTAGTGAGGTCTTCCAGGTGCTGGACACTAGCACCGAGATCTCTGGTGTTTGCTGGTCTCAGTAAAGTGATGAAAGAGAGAGAATTGTAATGGCCGTCCCTTATATAGAGGGGGGCTGAGCCAAAGCCCAATGGTCAAGCTGTGGGTCATGTGTTAAACTGGTGCCCTCTGAGTAACATGTGATAACATAAACATAACATGGGACATCTCACAGGTCCTTTATACTAACTATACATTAATACACTGACTACAATTCTGTGACAATAAATGACAGTATAGTAACAGCAAGGGAGACAATGCAGGAGAGCCCCAGGTCACTGAGGGACTCAACCTGACAGGGCCTAAGTGTAGTGTCCTGTACTGGGACATCACACGTGCATGCTGGGAGTTGTACTTTTGCAACAGTTGGAGGCACACTAGTTGGAAAACCTTGAGTTACTGTAGGTTCTGTTACGTAACTCAATATTTTCCAACCAGTGTGCTTCCAACTGTTGCAAAACTACAACTCCCAGCATGTACTGATCGCCAAAGGGCATGCTGGGATTTGTAGTTATGCAACAGCTGGAGGCATACAACTACAACTCCCAGCATGCCGAGACAGCCGTTTGCTGTTTGTGCATGCTGGGAGTTGTAATTTTGCAAGATTTAGAGGGCCACGGTTTAGAGACCACTGCACAGTGATCTCAAAACTCTGGCACTCTGGATGTTGCAAAACTACATATCCCAGCATGCCCAGACAGTAAACTGCTGTGCGGGCATGCTGGGAATTGTAGTTTTGCAAGATCTAGAGGGCCACAGTTTAGAGACCACTGCACAGTGATCTCCAAACTGTAGCCCTCCAGCTGTTGCAAACCTACAAATACCAGCATGACCAAACAGCAAACTGCTGTCTGGGCATGCTGGGAATTGTAGTTTTGCAACATCTGGAGGACTACAGTTTAGAGACCACTGCATAGGTGTCTCCAAACTGGCCCTCCAGATGTTGCTGGCAACTGTGGTAAGCCACGGGGTGTGAATGTGAGGTGTATGGGGCAGATGTTGTAGCCCAGGGGCAGGTGTTATTAACCACTAAATGTTCCTGACACCAGGGCGTGGTTTTCCGGTAAACACCTAAACAGTAGCACCGCTATCCCAAGGTTAGGCAGGGCAATAATAGTCCAAGACCAGGTTAGGGTTAGCGGTGGCTTTACTGAGGTAGACAGATGGAAATAGTCTTCACAGCTAGGCCAGGATCCCAGATAGGTGGCCAGTAACACATAAGGACCTTGCAGCCTGCTGGGACTTGGAGTGACTTTGACAGACTTTAGGACAACCACACTGACTATAATAGACTTGACTATAGACTTGACTTGACTGTAGGTAGTGACTTACTGGCCTGTGGCTGTAGGTAGGCTTAAGGCCTCCAAATGTGCTGGACACTAGCTCTGAGATGTCTGGTCTTTATTGTGCCTCAGTAGGAATTGTGGTAGAAGAGTGTGATTGCAATGGCTCCCCCTCTTATAAAGGGGGGCTGAGCCAGAAGCCCATAGGTCAAGCTGCAGGTCAACTGGTTGGTTGGTGCTTTCTGGGTAACAAACACATCAAGTGAACACATTATCATGTGACTAACTCAAGGGTCCTTAAAGGTCCTTTATTCATAATATACATAACACCATACATAATATATATTACTATGGGGGGGAGACACTGCAGGAGAGCCCCTAGGACACAGAGGGACTCAACCTGACAGGGCCTAAGTACTGTACGGGACTATATCCCATACTGGGAAATCACAAGTGTATGAGTGCATTATAGTTTATTTTGTGTACCCTGTAAAAGATAATGATTAATTATTTTTGCCAATTAGCAAGATAATAAGCTATTAAGCTCCCTCTCCTACCCTTCCTACACCCCCTCCCTGGAAGAGGAGCAGGGCATTGGGCAAGAGTTCTAAGAGTAGGCCATAGAGTAAAGAAACAATCTTGGTCGGAGGTGATAATTTAGTACAGAGCTCTTCAAAGGGTGTGAGGTCACACATAAGGCAAAAAAATAAAGTTCTTACGATGAAAATACTCCCAAAGCCTACCCAAACTCCTTTCATTTTTACAAACGCCTCTGATAAATGAAAGCAATGTGATTAGTTGTTATGAGCAACAGGTTAACTTTTCCTCTGCACAGGTATTGATAAATCTCCCCATATATGTCTACAATTCATCATCCTTGAAGAAGTGTCCAAACAGACCCAAGCCATGCATCCTTTCCAGGGAGGAGGAAGACAGATGAGCTGGAGGGAAGTCAGAGTGCCCCAAAATCTGGATTCTGTGAATAATTTTGAGAAGAATCTGAAAGTCTATGAATACTGCCTACAAACATAGGCTTAAGCCTTGGACACCAGAACCAAAGCATTTAGGTGGACACAGTATCCCCAATGGAAATGGGAAAGAACCTACTCAAGTCCAACTCACAATTTGATGTCTGCTGGATGCCCAACACCCTTGAAATTTTAGTGAATTAAAACACTTTACAAGAAGTAGGCATACAGATTTATAATTTAAACCTATAATTTATTGTATCCCGTGTATAGATTTAGGGGATTTTTCAAAAGTTTGGTTTGGCGGGCTTGCAAAATATTTGAAAAACAGCTCTAAAGCCTTATATAACTTTGGTAGGGTGATCTAGGACTGTATTCAAGTACAGTGATCCCTCAACTTACAATGGCCTCAACATACAATATTTGTATCATGCAATGGTCTTTTCTAGACCCTTGTAACTTGAAACCAGACAACGGCAACACAGAATACCAATGCACACCAATACTACTACAGTACCAATCTTTTCGGCTACTTCGGCTCCTTCTCCCCCCTTTTTTTAGGGTCACAACCAATGATGACACAACCAACACCCAATCTACCAAAGGGACAGGGGACAATAAACAATTAGGAGAAAATGCCCTGGTGCAAAATAATGAGGTAAGAGTAGAATTTGGGATTGAAAGTAGATCCAATATAGCAATATACATTTTTTCATCACATATACAAACAGAGGCATAAATATCTTTCCCTTTAAAGGTGTTGTCATTTACCCCAACACCAAAATTCAACCCCTTTGAATGGGCAAGAGATATTAATCTATTTGCCCGTAAGCTGTTCCTACATAAGACACATGTTATCCAAGAAAGGGAGGGACAAACATCTAGTAGACAAGATTGTACTACTCTGGAAACTCTCTGTAGTCTATTGGATGAAAATTATGGGAGTGAAGAAGCAATCAGGGGATCATTTACGGATCTTAAACCGAGATCGAAGACAACT
Source organism: Hyla sarda (assembly GCF_029499605.1). Classification (NCBI taxonomy): domain Eukaryota; kingdom Metazoa; phylum Chordata; class Amphibia; order Anura; family Hylidae; genus Hyla; species Hyla sarda. Next base: position 88,363,943 of record NC_079198.1, read on the forward strand.
CCATAATTTTCACAGTTTTCTAATATAGAAACTTTTGTCAATGTAGTAACACAAGATCTTAGAGGGCTACGACCAAAGCCAACCACTATATATTCAAACTTATCAACAGATGAACAGATGGTCCTTCGGAATCTACAGGAATACAACACCATAGTAATAAAGCCCTCGGATAAGGGCAGGAATATAGTGTTGTTGCATACTGAGGAGTATATGAAGATGAATATCAGCAGAAATTACAAAATATTCTGAGCGGAGCTAGAAAGTAAAATCTAATCTCAGAGGAGGAACAGAAATACATATTTAATGCTCACCCAACCATAGCCATCCTTCCAAAGACACACAAGAGTGCAAACCTGTTAAAAGGCCGCCCCATCGTCTCTGGGAACAACAACCTGACAGAAGGTGTTAGTAATAACATAGATAGAGTTTTATCACCATTTGTATCTATCCTTCCAACTCACCTAAAAGACACAAAAGACACTGTTCAAAAAATCAACAATCTAACTGTTAATAAAGAAACACAGCTTATTTATTTTTAGGGTGGTAGGAGAACTCAATTGTTTTTGGTAATGAGTTTTGGCACTTCACTCAGTGCATTCTTTATTGGGGTAGATACATAGATGATATTTGAATTTTTTTGGGATGGGGAACACGTAATTTCAAGAGTTTGTTGAGGTACTGAACAAAAAAACCATTGGAATGAGGTGTACAGCAGAGATGGGTGGAAGAGCATTGAATTTTTTAAATCTAACCATATACATTGACAATGATAATCACATACAGACGGACATCTATAGAAAACCGACAGTGACAAAACAGTTTCCTACATTGGAAGAGCTGGCACCCAACACCTTTGAAACGCAGCATTCCAATAGGACAATATCTGAGGGCCAGGAGGAACTGTTCGGAAAAGAGTAGTTTCATTAAAGAGAGTACCGTATATACTCGAGTATAAGCCGAGTTTTTCAGCACGATTTTTCGTGCTGAAAACACCCCCCTCGGCTTATACTCGAGTGAACTCCCCCACCCGCAGTGGTCTTCAACCTGCGGACCTCCAGAGGTTTCAAAACTACAACTCCCAGCAAGCCCGGGCAGCCATCGGCTGTCCGGGCTTGCTGGGAGTTGTAGTTTTGAAACCTCCGGAGGTCCGCAGGTTGAAGACCACTGCGGCCTTCAACATCATCCAGCCCCCTCTCACCCCCTTTAGTTCTGAGTACTCACCTCCGCTCGGCGCTGGTCCGGTCCTGCAGGACTGTCCGGTGAGGAGGTGGTCCGGTGGGATAGTGGTTCCGGGCTGCTATCTTCACCGGGGAGGCCTCTTCTAAGCGCTTCGGGCCCGGCCTCAGAATAGTCACGTTGCCGTGACAACGACGCAAAGGTGCGTCATTTGCGTCATTGTCAAGGCAACGCATCTATTCCGGGCCGGAAGCGCGGAGAAGAGGCGCCCTCGGTGAAGATAGCAGCCCGGACCACCTCCTCACCGGACCACCTCCTCACCGGACAGCCCTGCAGGACCAGACCAGCGCCGAGCGGAGGTGAGTACTCAGAACTAAAGGGGATGAGAGGGGGCTGGATGATGTTGAAGGCCGCAGTGGTCTTCAACCTGCGGACCTCCGGAGGTTTCAAAACTACAACTCCCAGCAAGCCCGGACAGCCGATGGCTGCCCGGGCTTGCTGGGAGTTGTAGTTTTGAAACCTCTGGAGGTCCGCAGGTTGAAGACCACTGAGGGCGAATGATGAGAAGAGGATGATGAAGAGGGGGTGTGGGGATGATGAAGGGGGGTGGGGATGATTACAAGGGGATGATGAAGGGGGGATGTGTGGGATGATAAGGGGATGATGAAGGGGGGATGTGCGGGATGATAAGGGGATGATGAAGGGGGGATGTGTGGGATGATAAGGGGATGATGAAGGGGGGATGTGCGGGATGATAAGGGGATGATGAAGGGGGGATGTGTGGGATGATGACAAGGGGATGATGAAGGGGGATGTGTGGGATGATAAGGGGATGATGAAGGGGGGATGTGTGGGATGATGACAAGGGGATGATGATGAGGATGTTAATGACGGGTCTGGATGATGACAGGGAGGGATGAGGTATTTCCCACCCTAGGCTTATACTCGAGTCAATAACTTTTCCTGGGATTTTGGGTTGAAATTAGGGGTCTCGGCTTATACTCGGGTCGGCTTATACTCGAGTATATACGGTAATAATCTTATGAGGCAGTTTCACCAAAGAGGCTACCCAAAAAAATGAATGAAGAAAGCGTTCCTCAGAGCAAAATATAGTGAACAAGCCACCTTATTGGACAATACCAGGGGATCACAGTTGGAATCGAGCAAAATGATAAGATGCATAGGCACGTATGATGCTTATACATGACAGATGACTAAAATTCTGAATTCCCATTGGCATCTACTGAGATTAGATCCAGATTTGAGAGAAGTTCTGGAAGAGAGACCCAATATAACGTATAGACGAGGACCAAATCTAAGGGATATCTTAGTACACAGCTATCAGAAAATGGATAAAGAAGGAGGATGTAAGACTTGGTTACCTAAGCCTCCACCTGGATCTTTCTCATGTGGACATTGTTCCACATGTAAAGTGATGGCAAAAACAAAAAACTTTCAAAACCCTATGGACAGAAGAAATTACACAATCAGGCAATTTATTAATTGCAGTAGGCGCAACGTGATCTATATAGCACAATGCCCATGCCCAAAGATCTACTTGGGCAAAACAACACAGGAGCTAAAGAAAAGGGTGAATAAACATCTGAGTACAGTCCGGACAAAAGCCTACACACCATTAGCTAGTCATGTAAAGAATTTTCACAACAGCAAACTAGATTACCTATTACAAGAAGAAGCAAAATGGATATTTAGGCTCAATAGCAAACAACTGTTTGGCCAAAATGAAGGTTTTTCATATACTGCATTCCTGACATAAGATAAGATATTGATAAAAGGTCAAAAGAACAGAAGGATAGGGTGAAGTAAAAAGAAACGGGAAACACAATGGGACGCAGAAACGCTAAGATTGACTGATACTTACCGGTGGAGGGATGGGGCATTGGGAACCAATGGGGATGTCAGTTTGGGGGAGAATCAGTGGTTGTCCCCTATAAAATAAGATAAGCATGTGAACATAGAATGATAATCCCACATTCATAGCAGCTCCATTATAACAAATAGAGGATGAAGACTAAAAATGAAAATAACAATTAAGGATGATTTGATCATAAAAATAAAAGAAATACAGTGGTGTAGTATATCTCTACCACTCCCGGATGTTTATAAGTCTTCTGATAAAGTAATAATTTAACAAAGCATAAAAAGAAGAGCAGGGATGCTTATCTTATGTGTGGTTATAACACTATCCAACTCTATTTAGTGTCTGAAGGAAATAATGTCATACACACTATAACAATAATGAAAAGACTTCACAATCTATACAATAGGAGTAAGTACAGATTAGGAATTCCATATATGATAAATCCTTTGACCCCTTAAGGACCAAGCCCATTTTAACCTTAAGGACCAGGCCAATTTTATTTTTGCGTTTTAGTTTTTTCCTCTTCACCTTCTAAAATACATAACTCTTTTATATTTCCATCTACAGACCCACATAAGGGCTTGTTTTTTGTGTAACCAATTGTAATTTGTAATGAAACCTCTCATTTTACCATAAAATGTACGGCAAACCCCCCCAAAAAATTTTTAGGGAGGAAATTTTAATTAAAACCACAATTTTGCACATGAAAATGACGTGTTCTTTATTCTGTGGGTCATTATGATTAAAATTATACCCATTGCTAGATACTTTTATATTTTTGTACTGCTTAAAAAAAATCTAAAACCTTTTTGTACAAAATCAGTAATCTAAATTCGCCCTATTTTGACCACCTATTACTTTTTTCATTTTTCCATATATAGGGCGGTATGAGGGCTACTTTTTTTGCACCATCATCTGCACTTTTTATTAATACCACATTTGCATATATAAAACTTTGAGATCATTTTTTATAAATTATTTTGGAATAAAATGTGACAAAAAAGCATCATTTTTGGACTTTTTTTATGTTTACGCCATTCACTGTATGGGATCATTGACATTATATTTTGATAGTTCAGACATTTACGCACGTGGCGATACCAAGTATGTTTATATAAAAAAAAGCTTTTTTGCGCTTTTTGGGGGTACAATGGGAAAAACATACAATTTTCATTTTAATTTGGGGGGAGGGGATTTTTTTTCTTTTTCTTTTTGCATTTTGCAACTTTTTTTTTTTTTTTTTTTACACTTTTTATGTTCCCATAGGGGACTATCTATAGCAATAATTTGATTGCTAATACTGTTCAGTGCTATGCATAGGACATAGCACTGATCAGTATTATCAGTGATCTTCTGCTCTGGTCTGCTCGTTCTCAGACCAGAGCAGGAGACGGTGGGAGATGGACGGAGGCAGGTGAGGGGACCTCCATCCGCCATTTCAGATGATCGGATCCCCGTGGCAACGATGCGGGCGATCCGATCATCTATTTTAACATGCGCTTTCTCGCATATGCCGTGATCTGTACTGATCACGGCATCTGAGGGGTTAATGGCAGACATCCACGCAATTGCGGATGTTGGCCATTACCGGCGGGTAATGCTGTATAACGCGAGCACCACTCTGATGCTCGCGGTCATGCACAGGTCTTAAATGTATGTCCTGGTGTGCGAAGTACCGCCAAACCAGGACGTACATATACGTCCATGGTCGTTAAGGGGTTAAAGAGCACTGGGCTGTAAAGGCTAGATGCATTATTGGATCTATGCATGAAAAACTATAATGAGCATATGTATATACTGTATATGCATATCGCATTATATTGTGAACAGTAAAATCATATACTTATATATCTATATCTATCTATATATATATATATATATATATATATATATATATATATATATATATATATATATATGAAGAGTAAATATGGCGACCTAAGATGTAATGCACCCGATCAGCTGGCTTACACAAAGTGATGGTTACAATATAGATTACAATAGAAGATCGATGTACAGTGATGTTTATAGCACAGTCAACAACAGAGGACAGTTCACATAGAAGAGAAAGAAGAAGCTGCTCCAGAGTCTAAGTCTAAAGACATGCACAGATGAGAACTCCTTGAGAAATAAAGTCTAAGTCAGAAGTAATGCGTGGAACGGAGAAGACGCGCGTTGTCGCAAGAGTGGAGATATCACAAGACCGCGCGCAATCCGAAGGATGATGCGCATGACGGAGCTGATCACGCGAGGATGTGAATGAGTCATGTGATGATCACATAACATCGGGAAATCACATAACATCGGGAGAACAGTCTATTGGGGAATGACATGCAGGAATAGTAAACGGAGTTCCCATTGGACCATGTCAGAGAATTCCAAGACTGGAAGTTACATCAGACTAAAAGCTAATAAATAGCCTAACGAGCGTCTGAGCGGCCATAAGCCTCAATAACTCTTGACAAAGCCAGGTTATGGCAAAACATTGGGGAGACTGTAGTTAGGATTTTAGCCAGTGCTGCCACTTTGCCACATAATAAAAATAGAGCAAATAAGAAGCGCAATAGCTACTTTACAGAGGGACGGCAAGTGAGAGACCTCCCAGAATTGGATAGCATTGTTATCAGTGAGGTATCAAGAGATAAGTATACAATGGGATCCAGTGGATGGTAACCCAGTGTAAGTGCATTAACCTGTTCAGGACGCTGGGCGTATGCATACGCCCTGCATCCTGAATCCTTAAGTACGTGGGGAGTATGCATACGCCCATGGGAATTCCGGTCCCCGCCGCTAGCCGGTTGGGGACCGGACCGGAATGCCTGCTGAAATCATTCAGCAGGCACCCCGGCACGGCGCCCAGGGGGGTCCTGAGACCCCCCATGTCGGCGATCGCAAAAAATCGCATGTCAACTCAGACATGCAATTTTCTACTATTCCAGACTGAGCGTGTCTCTGGTGACCCGGTCACCTGGAAAATAGCGATGATTGGAGCTGTCACAGAAAGCCCCGATCATCTAGAGGGCTAGGAGTGAGGTCGCAGAGCTGCGATCTCCTCCTATCCCCTGCCATTGGTCAGAACTGATTCTGACCAATGGCAGAGCAGGACAGTGGGTTGCTATGGCAACCCCCCATTCTGCCCACCCCTGGATGTCGAGGGGATCGTGGGAAGAAGATGGAGGCCGGTACCTGCAGGAGAAGATGCCTGGAGATCCCTGATCGTCGCTGGAGACTGCTGGATCCTGGGTCAGGTAGGGAAACTACAGTGGGGGGAGGGGGGGATTGAAAGTGAAAGTAAAGTGATCTTTACTGTGGAAACCACTAGGAAGGCCAAACTGCAACTCCCAGCATGCCCAGACAGCCAAAGGCTGTCTGGGCATGCTGGGAGTTGTAGTTTTGCAACATCTGGAGGGTCACAGTTTGGAGACCACTGTTACAGTGGTGCCCAAACGGTAGCCCTCCAGATGTTGCCAAACTACAACTCTCAGCATGCTTGGACTGCCCAGGCATGCTGGGAGTTGTAGTTCTGTAACATATATCCCTTCAGATTTAGCAATTTTCATGAATTTTCTGAAAATTGCTGCTCTACTTTGAAGCCCTCTAATTTTTTCAAAAAGCAAAATATGTCCATTTTATGATGCCAAAATAAAGTGGACATATTGTATTTGTGAATAAAAATAAAATTTATTGTGAATATTCATTTTCCTTACAAGTAGAGAGCTTCAAATTTAGAAAAATGAAACATTTTCAAAATTTTCATGACATTTTGGGATTTTTCACCAAAAAAGGATGCAAGTAACGTCGAAAATTTACGACCAAAATAAAGTAGAATATGTCATGAAAAAACAATCTCAGAATCAGAATATTCTGTGAAAGCATTTTCGCTTTATTAATTCGTAAAGCAACGGTGGTCAGAATTGCGAAAAATGGCTCAGTCCTTAAGGTGAAAAAGGGCTGCGTCCTTAAGGGATTAAGCACAGAATTATCAGGAAGGTGTGAGAGGCTTCCCACACTGGGGTACTACCTATCCAAATGAAAAACCCATATACATTATTGGTAGAAAGTGAGCAGCACTGAGAATTTTTACTTCACGTGTGGTTTTCTAGGATTTAATATTATTATTTAATAAAAGATTTTTAAAAGGTTTTAGTGAGTCCATAATTAGAGGGCTTATTCCAGAGAGGGTTTCCCCAAAGGACAATGTTAACAGAGCATGTAACAGACGCCTGGATTTTAGACGCTATTCAGATCCATTTTGTGTTGGATGCTTTAAGACATTTTCATAATCAGTAAGGAGGCAGTCTATCTCCTCTGAGGGTTACACCCATTGAACAGGTCAGGAGACTGTTACAAGGTGGTTACTGAAGAAGAAAGCTTGATACCTGCATATCAAAAGGTATCACTCAGACATAATGCTGTTTAATTGATAGGGTATTTGTCTTCTATTGGTCTTAGCTATATATGGTAGATCCTTATGCTGTGGTATACTGACACTTCCTTTTTCATACATGCATTGTGTTGTTACATTGGAATAGTTTTTGAGTTAAACTATGAGCTTCTAGTACCAGGCAAGTTGTGTGACATTTTGGAGTAAGTGTGTCAACCTTGTTTTTTCACACACTATTTATTTGGAGCCTTGCTCTTAGCATGTCTACATTGAAAAAGATTTTCCAAACCGAAACACGTCTGTGATTTTTTCTTATGTATGTAGTCCATCTCTCTTTCTCTCTTTTTTATGCTATTATCAATAAATACATTTTATACTATTATACATAATTCTTCTGTTGCATTACTTCTTGGATAACCAATTAACTAGAATAAGGTTTCTGTTAGTCAAGAGCACCCAGGAGAGTTTATTTTTCTACACAGTACTTGCATGTGGAGCTTTTGTGTATATTCCTGAATGTTAACTTCATGAACTGTGTCCCGGCCCGCCGTGCAGCCGAGACACAGATTGCTGTGATACAGAGACATATTAACATCTGCTATATACGAGGACTTCTAGTGGCTGATAATATACATTATTATTGTCCATATGTCTAACTTATTTCTTTATATTTAATTAATAATGCATATTACAAATATGCACAACTTTTGGTTCTCTACCATATACTAGCATTTTAACATTGGATTTGCCCATCTATCCCTAACCCCTCCCTGCCTTTAATTTTTTTTTCCTATCTTAGAAATGGCTTTTTGTCTACCTGGCAGTGTGCTCACTTACAAGGCAGACTTCCCTAGCAGGTGCGTCGTCACTGATGCCTGCTGTGGACCAACTTCCGCCCTTAGCTCATCTATTCAGGCCATGATTGTATTCCTAAACAGTGTACCTCCAGCTGTTTCACCACTACAACTCCCAGCTTGCCCTGACATCTATTTGCTGTCAGTGCATGCTGGGAGTCGTAGTGGTGAAAAAACTGGAGGTACCCTGTGTTGAAAACAATCTATCTTTGTTACGGCCATGGCCGCTGCTCAACCAGCCCCCCCCCCCCCCCCGAAACAACTCCCTACAAGATCAGACATACCCAAGTCCTGAGGCAGCAGCATCAGCGCAGATCAGACATACCCAAGACCTGAGGCAGCAGCATCAGCGCAGATCAGACATACCCAAGACCTGAGGCAGCAGCATCAGCGCAGATCAGACATACCCAAGTCCTGAGGCAGCAGCAGCTCATCACTGAGATTCAGTGCACGATGCCATATGTATATGCCAGGAGGCGGGGCCGGCATGAACTTAAGGGTTTGCATGGATTTTTTTCTGAATGCATTTTGGAACAATAATTATAACCTCACAGCATAACCTCACCAGAATGAAAATTATGGAGTGCAGAGTTTTGCTTATATAAGAAGTCCAAGGCTACTATCAGAATTTTTTGCCTTGAATTTCATGGCATACTTTTTTTTTTGCTATTTGAAAAATCCACTATGTGCATATACCCGACACAAGTATTTATATGTTTTACCGGAGGCTATTAAACCTGCCTCAGTAAGGACACATAAATGTACCTGTTATATAACCATGTGAAACTGGCTTTAGTGCAATAAAGAAAGTCAAGAAAACATAGTACAGACAGCAAAAGCTTCAAGGACTTACTTTTTATTTTATTTCATTTTATTTCTGTTTGTCTGTAGCATCACAAACTCAAGTTTGCCAGGGGGCAGCACTGATACCCTTTGGTTAGATAATTGCACGATACACTTACAAGCTTCAAAGAATGTATACGTGAATATTTTTGCACCAGTCCTTTCTGCAAATTTGACATCATTATTTCAGCCATGGAACAAAGTCTCAAAACTTCAGAGGGTACTTCAGGGGAAGCTTTGGATGTCAGCTGTTGCATTCTGACAGCAGGTCCATGTTTTCCTGATTTCTTAGTCAGAAAAATGTAAGAATGTTACTTTTTTTTTTATAGATATAGGACAGTGGTCCTTCTACATACAATATTAATTGGTTCCAGGACGACTATTGTATTCCATAACTCTACTGAAAACTGGTAATTGGTTCGGAGGATCCCTAAATGTCAACCAAAAATAAGAAAACATGAAGAATGAAGAAAGATAAGCACAAAAATAGTATATCATTGCTTTTATTAGGCGCAATTGGAAAATGGTTAATCACGTTCTAAAAGGATGGGGATATGGGTGGGCAGTGTCACATGACTGATCACTTACATCATTGTCTTCAGTACATTGCCCATTGACAGAGGGCGATGTGCAGACCATTATTTTAATGCCTACATAAAAGATGTGATCAGCTGACAAAAGAGCATTTTTTCATTCACTGGTTGATCTCTGTTGATCTCTTTTGGCCACAACTGTTCAGTTGTGGCCAACATTTTCATGACTGACACAATTTTTGGTTTTCACAAAGTTTGCTGCTTCAGTGCTTTTTAGATCTTTCAGTCAGATGTTTCCATGACATACTGAAGCATACTAAGCATTTCATATGTTTTAAACCTTTTATTCACAGATACGTCAAGTTTATGTAAATCATATGGCATGTTAGTTATCAGCTTCAGTGTCAAATCCTGACTGTTTACAGTCCATTCTTTCCTAATCGGTGCTTCCAGTTTACGACAATTTCTGTGTGTTTGTTTTATACACACTTTTCCAAGATTAACCACAGGCTCTCAATGGGATAGATTTTTTGTAAGTTCCCTTGTGACGTGCCACAAGGTGCTCCATGGTGCACCATCATGCTGGAAAAAGCATAGTTCATAACTAAATAGCTCCTGGATGATTGGAGATACAGCTGCAATTTAAATGGTTAGTGCTGTGTGTCACTGTGAATGAAGAGGTGTAGCCAAGAAGGGAGAAGACAAGCCCAAGCTTCTGTGCCAGAAAGGCTGGAAAATGTATGGAGGCACAGTGAGTAACTGTCACTTACTGTGTCTGTGTTAAATAATGGCACCATAATGGCACCATAATGGCACCTGACATATGGCAAAGAAGTGTTGTATTTAACTTACGATGACCTCTGAGTGATAATAGTAAGTTGAATCAAATTTATGTTGGGGCTATCGTATATAAATGTTCATAATCCTTACAATACAATCGTAAAATATTTATTTCTACTGCGTGATCCTTTCAGAAAATATTTCATGATAAAAACAACTACCTCAAAAAACATGTCTAATTTGATATGGTGTTTAAAATACAGGTAATCTACATGATAACTAATGTATTTTTTTATTATTTATTTTTACCTACATAGGTCTGAATATCTGTGCTAATTGAGTTAGTATTAAATATTTATAAGCGTTAGTTAACACGGGCAAAAGCTACTTCGGAACAAAAAAATTAACACAAAATCGACAGGAACATGTTTATTTTGGTGGTTTTTCATGGAATTATTATCATTTTATTTATTTATTTTTTAAACCACCGACTGATTTTAATGTGAGCTACCGAGTAGAACTGCTCTAGAAACATGTCACTACATTTCTTTTTAGTGCTGATTTCGCAGCACTGATTTTTGAAAACCACGTGATTTTTTTTAACTTTCAACAATGACACAATGGAAAGGGAGCCACAATGCATTTTTAATCTTTTTTTTTTTTTTTTTGGGGGGGGGGGGTCCTGTGTGAACATAAATTAGAACATTTACAAATAGCTTCTAATCCAGTTTTTTTTAGCACAGAAACTGCAACATTTTTTGGGTCACCTTTGAAAACTCTATTGACTTCAGTGGGAGACGTGGGAGCGCATTGAGGTTTCCATGTTTTCCCCTGTAAAAGATAGATTTTCGTTCCTCACAGCGTTTTGTTTGTTTTCTATGTATTATATTAGCAGAAGGTATAAATTGACAGACATTTGTTAGCACACATAGAAGAATGGTAGACAGTACAAAGGAATGTACAGGAGAACCTCCAACTAACCCCCAGATGGTTTCTCTCTGTTGCATAAGACTGTAATCAGCTTTAATTTGTTAGACATTTCTTGTATTATTTCTGTTATAGATGGCAGTGTAGATTTAAGCCAGTGTTTTAACAAACATGTTAGAACAACTAAAAATAAAAGATGAGTCTCCTTATGGCTTTTATCTCTAGCAGGAGGGTTTTTTGTTCTTCAACCGAAATGTAAGGAAATAAGTAGGGATTGGATTAATAGTAGAGCTGAGTGAGCGGAGTCCTCCCCCCCCCCCCCCCCTTGAAACTCGATTTGATCACTCACTCAACTCCAATTTAAAGCAGTAAAACATCACCATACAACCATGATAGAATCCTTAATTTGTGTCCATAATAGAGACAAAGAGGGACATTACCAGAGGTAATCTCATAAATCTGCCTTTGGGAGATGACATTTCTGCAGGCAGTATAATATGTAGTCATTGCATTTTTTTTAACCCAAATTAACTGCGTATGTAGCTTTATGCAATATGTGGGAGTATGCTTCTCTTAAAGAGTACTGCAGCCGTAGAACACTTATCCCCTATTCACAGGATAGAGAATAAGTGTCTGACTGCATTTAACCCAGTACAGAGTTTATCAGCTAAATTTGGATCATGTGTAGTGACCGAGGGGTTTTCTGCTGGGACTAGTAGTGATCCTACTATTGTCAATGGTGCTGCGCGTGGTGTGGCAGCCCCCAGTGTAACCCAGCCCTAGGTGCACACAACTTTTGTCAACTAAGAACAGGTGAAAACACTCAAAACAAAAAACACTCAAACTCCGATAGTACATATATGCTTATCATTTAAAATATTACTGGCTTCCAAATGGAAATCAAGAGAGGCTCCCCATATCAATGAGTTGATACATACATTATTAACCCATTATAACTACGAGCTAATACTTTTTGGACAAAGGGGAAAAAGAGAAGAGTTTATCTCCTTATGGGAATCTTGGATTAAACATTATAAACCCCCATAGATTTCTGGTGTATAAACCAATTATTGTATACAACATGTTTTTACCACACATTAAAGAGAGGTCCCCAATCCCATAAGACGGCTTGCCCTCGAGACCGTAGACTCCTAGTCTTAATAATCACCATACATCTGCCTAACTTGTACTTTAATTGAATCCTGTATGAAGCATGGAGACATATTATATTATTATTATTATTATTATTATTTTAAATATTTTATTGTCTATTGATTTAATTTTCTTACTGTTGCTACTATTTTGTTCTCAAATATATACATGAAGTCCTTTTGGACCCATTTGTTTCTTTAATGAATATGCATAATGCTGTCCGGTTGAATGAACATGCATCTCCGATTCAAGGACAGTACTCATATTCTTATGTAAAACCTGACACGTTTGCTGTCTTGATATGTTATATGTTATTTCTTTTACGTCTAAAATTCAATAAAAAACATTGTTAAACTAAGAACAGGTGAGCAGGTCCTTATACAAACTTTCCTGCCCTTTACCTTCCATGTGATGTAGGCTCTTTACCCCTTCCCGACCCATGCCATACATGTACGTTATGGGTCTTTGCTCCGATGTCTGTAATTTAACCCGTTCAATACTGTGATCTATACAGATCACAGCATTTAAACATTAAATGCTGCTGTTCCCTGGTGTCTAGTGGTCCCATAGCCCCCTTTGGCAGCCCTTAGCAATCGAGAATAAAGATAATTGCTCTGATTTACTAAGAATGGACTGTAGTTTTCCTTGTAGGTTTTAATTCCCTTTTTTTCTATGGTGCTTACCTACATTTTGCACTTTTCCCTACATTTTTCTATTTTTACACATGCTCAGATCTGTCCATCATTTTCATTTTCTGTAGAAACCTCAGTAAATATGTTGGGTTTTTGTGAAAATGTCTGGTAACGCTGCCTTTTCCAGACAGTAATGCCCCTTTTTCAGGTTTTTTAACTGAAATGGAGAGTTTGTCTGTTTTCCTTTTCAATTCTGGCAAAAATTCTGGCACAGACGGAATTTCTGGCGCACAACCCGACAAAACATGTAGGGATCACATTAGTAAATTAGGGTCAGTATGTCAGATTTACCGTATTTTGAACTCTGAAAAAAGAACTGCCCTACAAAATTGCACAATTCCATATATTTTTTTTCAATTGTGCCCTGCATATAATTTTTTTCGGGCTTTCTAATGCATTTTATGATAAAAAAAAATGTATCAGTGAAAAGAACAACTTTTCAAACAGAAAATAAGCACTAATACAATTTTGTCAGTGAAAATATAAAGAAGTTAAGGGTTTTAGAAGGTGAGGAGGAAAGAAAAACTTGAGCCAGAAAGGGGTTAACTCCTTAAGGACCAAGCATTTTTCTGTTTTTGCATTTCAATTTTCCTCCTCACCTTTTAAAAATCATAACCCTTTCAATATTGCACCTAAAAAAAACATGAGGGCTTTTTTTTGCGCCACCAATTCTACTTTGTAATGACGTCCGTCATTTTACCCAAAAATCTACGGTGAAACAGAAAAAACTAATCATAGTACGAAAAGTACAACAAAATTGAAGAAAAAACACCATTTTGTAAATTCTTGGGGCTTCAGTTTCTACACAGTACATTTTTCGGTAAAAATGACACTTTATCTTTAGTCTGTATTCTCTACAGAATAAAGATAAAGTGTCATTTTTACCTAAAAATGTACTGTGTAGAAACTGAAGCCCCTAAAATTTACAAAATGGTGTTAAATTAATACAATTAAATTGATATCCTACTTATATAGGTTTGATTTTGTCGTACTTCTGGAAAAGATCATAACTACATGCACAAAAAGAAAAACTTTTTTATTTTTAGCGTATGGGGCGTTATGAGGGATCATTTTTTGCACTGTGATCTGAAGTTTTTATTGATACCATATTTGTTTTGCTCTGACTTTTTGATCGCATTTTATATATTTTTTATGGTATAAAAAGTGACCAAAAATAAGCTATTTTGGAATTATTTTGTGACTATGCCATTGACCGTGTGGTTTAATTAACAATATGTTTTTATAGTTCAAAAATTTACACATGCGGCGATACCACACATGTTTATTTTTATTGTGTTTATATATGTTTTATATGGAATTTGGGAAAAGGGGGGTGATTTCAACTTTTAATAAGGAAGGGGTTAATGTGTGTGTTTTTAAACTTTTTTTAACACTTTTATTCCACTTAGGGTACTTTTAGGAGGAATCATTTAATGCTTCTTACAGATCAATGTGTTTCCATAGAACCATTGGACCACTTTAAACCCCGCTGTCAACTGTCAGCGGTGATCTAAATGGTTAATAGCCGGCCCCGGCTATTGCCACATGTCGGCTATTAACGTCATCCCCCAGCTACAGGAATCAGCTGGGGGCCAGCCGGTATGACGCAGGCTCGAGTCGGGAGCCCGCGTCGAACCCCATTAAATGCACATGCATGAGTATAGACGTCCATGGTCGTTAATGGGTTAAAAGAGACCTAACTCGGAAGTGGCCTCTGTGACACCAGAATGTGTGGTGTGGTTAACAATTACAGTAGAACCTTGCAGCAACTGGGTTAGGCTGGGTTCACACCATGTTTTGTTAACTACGGATCCCGTATATGGCTGGGAGGAGGGGGTGGGGCTTAATCGCGGCGCCCGCACTCAGCCGTATTTGGGAACCATATTTAATGCATGTCTATGAGCGGACCAGAGTGAACCCAGCCTTACAGAGAAAAATATAATAAGGCAGATAATAAAGACGTAAGCATTCATTCACCACCCAGAACTAAATTGTGGGACAATACACAAACATGTAAGTGTGGGCTCCATCTTTCGAGTATCCAATCGGATGTCAGATACTGAAAGTTTTTATATGATTTTGACAAGGAGACATTTAGGCCGGGTTCACACTGCGTAATCTCTGGACAGAATTTCTGCCGTGGGTGGTGCAAGGACTTTGTTGACTCACATTTTTGAGCGGATGTGTCAAAAGATCTGCTGAGCAATGCATTGCCATCCATGTGGATGGCAATGCAGTCTGCGTGGTCCACGCTTCACCCAAGGGATCTCTGGCACAAATTTGGTCCAGAGATTCTGCAGTGTGAACCTGGGTACAGATGAGTGAATTTTTGAAAAATTGGATTCAGCCGATTCGCAGAATTCTTCAAAAAAATGTTGTTTGGTCCCAAATTGCTATTGAAAACGACTATTTCAGGGCTACAGAGAGCATTAATAGGGGTGTAGAACACTTAACCTTGTCGTAACACTCAAAGGGAGTGTGCTGTGATAGTGAAATAATACTGTTATTCAATATGACATGCAGATTACAGGTGCTGCTATTAGAATCACTGTTGCAGAGCAGCACAATGACACAGCCTGGAGGTGGTGGCAGCATGAGGAGATCATATAGTGGCTGAATGACCCAGCCTGGAGGTTGTAGCAGCATGAGGAGACGATATTGTACGTGAAGGACACAGCATGGAGGTGGAGGCGGAAAGAGGAGATCATATAGTAGCTGAATGACCCAGCCTGGAGGTGGCAACAGCCTGATGAGACCAGAGGGCCTAACAATTGAAAAGATTAAAGATATTTTATAACATTTACTTTGAAGATTTCAAATAGATGAACCTAAAAAGTTTTATTTAAAGTGCCAGCAGCATGAGGAGACCACATGGTGGCACAGTGACACAGCCTGGAGTTGGCAGCAGCAAGAGGAGACCATATAGCGTATGAATGACACATCGTGGAGGTGGGGGCAACATGAGGAGACCATATAGTGGTTAAATGACACAGCTTGAAGGTGGTGGATGCATGAGGAGACCATATAGAAGCTGAATGACACAGCTCTGAGTTGGCAGCAGCAAGAGGAGACCATATAAGGGCTGGAGGAAACAGCCTATAGGTTGCGGATGCATCAGGAGACCATATAGTGGCTTAATGACACAGCCTGGTGGTGGCGGCAGCATGAGGAGACCATATTGAGGCGAAATGACATAGTCCTGAGTTGGCGGCAGCAAGAGGAGACAATATAGTTCCTGAATGACACAGTGTGGTGGTGGTGTCAGCATGAGGAGACCATATAGTGGCTGAATTACACAGCCAGGAGTTGGCGGCAGCAAGAGGAGACCATATGGTGGCAGAATGAGACAGCCTGGAGCTGGCATCAGCATGAGGAGAACATATGGTTGCAGAATGAGACATCCTGGAGTTGGCGGCAGCATGAGGAGACCATATAGTGGCTGATTGACACAGTGTGGAGTTGGTGGCAGTAAGAGGAGATCATATAGTGCCTGAATGACACAGCCTGGAGTTGGCGTCAGCAAGAGGAGACCATATGGTGGATGAATGACACAGTGCGGAGATGGCGGCAGCATGAGGAGACCATATAGTGCCTTAATGACCCAGCCTGCTGGTGGCAACAGCCTGACGAGACCATAGGGCCTCACAATTGAAAAGATTAAATATATTTTTTTACATTTAAATTAAATATTTCAAATAAATGAACCTAAATAGTTTTATTTATTGTGCCAGCAGCATGAGAAGACCACATGGCGGCACAGTGACGCAGCTTGGAGGTGGCTTCATCATGAGGAGACCGTAATTTTGCAGAATGACACAGCCTGGAGTTGGCTGCAGCAAGAGGAGACCAAATAGTGGCTGAATGACACAGCTTTTAGTTGGCAACAGCGTGACGAGACTATTGGGCCTCACAATTGAAAACACTAAAGATTTTTTTTTACATTTAAATTGAAGATTTCAAATAGATTAACCTAAACAATTTTATTGTGTCAGCAGCACGAGGAGACCACATGGCGGCCTAGACAAAGCCTAGAGGTGGCAGCAGCATGAGGAGACCATAATATGGCAGAATGACACAGCCTGGAGTTGGCGGCAGCAAGAGGAGACCATATAGTGGCTGAATGACACAGCCTGGAGTTGGCGTCAGCAAGAGGAGACCATATAGTGCCTGAATGACACAGCCTGGAGTTGGCATCAGCAAGAGGTGACCATTTAGTGGCTGAATGACACAGCGTGGAGGTGGTGTCAGCATGAGGAGACCATATAGTGGCTGAATGAGACAGCCTGGAGGTTGGGGAAGCACGAGGAGACCATATGGTGGCAGAATGAGATAGCCTGGAGCTGGCATCAGCATGAGGAGAACATATAGTGGCATAATGAGACAACCTGGAGCTGGCATCAGCATGAGGAGAACATGTAGTAGCATAATGAGACAGCCTGGAGCTGGTATCAGCTTGAGAAGAACATAAGGTGGCTGAATTACACAGCCTGGAGTTGGTGGCAGCATGAGGAGACAATATAGTGGCTGAATTACACAGCATGGAGTTGGCGGCAGCAATAGGAGACCGTAAGGTGGCAAAATGAGAAAGCCTGGAGCTAGCATCAGCTTGAGGAGAACATAAAATGGCTGAATGACACAGCCTGAAGTTGGTAGCCACATGAGGAGACCATATAGTGGCTGAATTACACAGCCTGGAGTTGACGGCAGCAGGGGGAGACCGTATGGTGGCAGAATGAGATAGACTGGAGCTGGCATCAGAATGAGGATAATATATGGTGGCAGAATGAGACAGCCTGGAGCTGGCATCAGTATGAGGATACCATATAGTGGCTAAATGACACAGCCTGGAGTTAGCGACAGCATGAGGAGAACATATAGTAGCTGAATTACACAGCCTGGAGTTGGTGGCAGCAAGAGGAGACCGTATGGTGGCCGAATGGGACAGCCTGGAGCTGGCATCAGCATGAGGAGAACATATGGTGGCAGAATGAGACAGCATGGAGGTGGCATCAGCTTGAGGAGAACATTTGGTGGCAGAATGAGACAGCCTTGATCTGGCATCAGCTTGAAAAGAACAAATGGTGGTAGAATGAGAAGGCCTGGAGTCCAGAAAGTGGCACGGTGACACAGTGGGGCAGTGGGTGGCAATACCAGTAGCCAGTGACGAAGGTGGGTGAAAGAAGGAAAACTTGACATCAGATGTGTGGCATCAGAGGGTGGCAGGATCAGAATAGTAGCTGAGATAAGTGGGCAGAAGAAAATGGTCTCTTTTGTAAAAGTGTTAGTGTGCACAAGTAAGTATTAAGTATATGCATTAAGTAAAATGTAACTTTTAATGGTCGATTGTAACCGGTGGGGGGTAAAAACTTCCCCTGTAAGGTCCTACTCTCACACTATTAATTCCCCACACAGCAAACTTTCCCTATTTCTGCCTACAAACACTGCCATTTCCCAGGGATTTTAGTTGGAAATAGGGTGAGGTTCAAGTGTGGGGCCGCCTTTTTTTAGGACGAGTAACACTTGCCTCCAAAAGGTGAAAGGGAACAACGTATTGTCCATTGTAGCAGGTGGGGGTAAAAATTTCCCCTCTAAGGACCTACTCTCGCCCTCTTAATTCCCTTCTTGGCAAGTGTTACTCACCCTAAAACAGGAACCTCTACTTATTTCCAACTAAAAACCCTGGGAAAAGGCAATTTTTTAGTTGGAAATAGAGAGAGGTTCCTGTGCGAGGCTGCCGTTTTAGGGTGAGTAACACTTGCCAAGAAGGGAATTAATAGTAGGGCCTTAAAGAAGCAGTTTTTACCCCCACCTGTTACAATGGACCATAAGTTGTTCCCTTCCACCTTTTAGAGGTCTTTGCATCACATTTATACTTGGCAGTGTAGGTGGCACATGGTGTTTTTTGTTAACCTTTCCTTTTCTTAGATAAAAAAAAAAAATTGGGGTCCATATATTTTATCCTAATAAAAGTTAATTTTTAGGTAATGCATATCCTCAATACTTTCTTGTCTGATGCGAAGACATTTCTGTAACTGGGGAGCAGCACCTTAAATATGTTCTGCACTCTCCTTATTTGTGATGTGTTGGTGTGTCACCATGGTCAATCTAAATTGATGCATCAGGCATTGGTGTGTGGAAATCCTTCCCATTGTTAGGATGTCTTGTAGATGACGGGAACACTACAGGAACTGCTTGACAAACCAGATTGAACACATGTGCCATGCAGGGGGCGCATGGCTCAGGATTCCTTGTTGCAGCGCAGACAAGATGTTCTTCCCGTTGTCGGTCACCATGGTTCCCATTTCCAGTTTTCGTGGAGTAAGCCATGATTTGATTTCTTGATGAATGACTCTTAGCAGTTCCTCCCCTGTGAGACTCCTTTCGCCAAGGCAAACCGTGTGAAGAGCAGATTGACACCGCTGTCCCCTGAACACATGGCATGCTGTAGGGACACTGAGACTTGTCCATGCAGTGAGAACACGGTGGAGGATTAGGAGGCGGAGTTGCACACTTTCACAGGACAAACGGCCTGAAAGTGTGGAGGCGGAAGCGGCGTGACCTTTCCAAGTTGCTTTTGTGGCTGTGCAGGAACCATATTTACCCAGTAGGCCTTGAAGGACATTTTCCCTGACCGTATTTACAGCTCCACACGTCGGCATGGCCAGCAACTTGGACATGAGCACATCAGCTTCTGTGCCAATGGATGAGAGGGCGCATACTGTTGTCTCTTGGACATGGCTTTGCTGATGGATTTCTGGCGGAATGACTGACTCGAAGTGGGAGGAGCAGAAGCATCTGGTGCGACAGAAGATGGGTGTGACAGACAGCTCCCTTCGGCTGAGGTGGTGGAGCCTTTGCTGGGTGAAACAGGGAGCGGCGTGCAACTGGGTGATGCAGCAGGCTGGACCATAGCATCTGAGCCACGGTTCTCCCAGGCCACTTTATGGTGACACTGCATATGTTGACTCAGGGCCGTGGTGCTTGCATGTGGCCAGGTTAATATCCTCCAAAACTGCCACACCGCCGAGTAGCTGATTTTTCTCCGAACAGTCCGCACTGATTGACTGCTAATGCCGCTGACTCCTGGAACCCCTGTTCCACTACCTCCCGGGAAGGTAGGCTGCCACAAAGCAGGTGGTCTACCCCGGACACGTTTGGCTCCAGACTTTTCACTTCTGCCACCATGCTGACTGCCAACCATGCTACCACCTTGCTTGCTCATCTGCTGCCTCACGGGCAACCTGCAACCCTCTTCTCTTGATGATAATGAAGCCCCTTCTGCACCCATCTCCCAAGTTTGATCGGCTTCATCATCATCGAGTTTTGTCTGCATGTCACTGATGTCCTCCTTAGGTTCCTCAACAGTGTCTGCTTCAAGAGCCTGAATGCTCGCAACACCACCTCCCACGCCACTCTCCTCATCACTACTTGTCCGCCTAGAGGAGGAAGCGGCAGATGTCTCCTCCACTTCTTGGCTGGGCAGTAGCTGCTGACTGTCCTCTAGTAGATCGTCCTAACTAAATAGTGGAGCTGAACCCACAGCATATGATACTTCTTTGGGGGATGGATCAGCATAGGACAGAGGCAATTAGAGGATATGGACTGCTCCCGGGCCATGCCAACTAAAGGTTGTGTCTGAGGAACCCACTGTTGACTGGGGGTGTCAGATGTCCCTTGTGATGAAGGGGATGACAGAGTTAACCAAACGATGACGGCAGATGGGTTGCTGGTCGAGACACGGTCTCTAGCTGATACCTGGAGCCCAGGCCTCTAGCTGCGACTCCTGCTGCCACGCACCCCTAGTCTGCTGCGACCTCTGATGAATTTATGCCTCTGGCACTCTTCTGTGCACGTCCTGGCACTTCTCTGCTGGACATACTTACACACATGCTGACTGCATATATGTTACACTTATGAAAGGAGGACAATACACTCCACTACCCTTTTAACTGTATCAGACTACAGAAACAAGCGTGTAGCACCACGTAGGTGTACGTACAGTTTACACTTATGAGAGGTGGACAATATGCTCCACTACAAACTGTATAAGGCTACATAAACAAGAGTGTATCTTTGGCTTGCCTTTCACAGTAACTAGTCCCTAATTAGTTTAACTTCTTAACCTCTTGGGGACTCAGGACGCACCTGTACATCCTAAGTCCGGCTCCCGCGATATAACCAGCGTCATATCGGGTCAGTCCTGGTGTCTAATGATAGCCGGGAACCGGGGCTAATAGCGCGCGTCACTGATTGTGGTGACGTGCAATATTAACCCTTTAGATGCGGTGTTCAAAGTTGATTGCCATGTCTAAACTGTATAAAAAAAAAACACATTTTCAGCAGCTCAGTTGGGCTGATCGGGCACATCGCAGTGAAAATGCGTTGTCCCAATCAGCTAAGAAATGAGTGGAGGGTCTGTTACCTGCCTCCGGCGCATCCGATCAGCTATTGATTGCTCCAAGCCTGAGATCCAGGCTTGAGCAATCGACCGCCGATAACACTGATCAATGCATTGCTATGGCTTTGCATTGAACAGTGCTGGCAATCAATGTACTGCATGTTATAGCCCCCTATATTGCAAAAAAAAGTGTAAAAAAAGAGTTAATAAATGTGATTTAACTCCTTCCCTAATAAAAGTTCGTTTTTCAGGAAAAAAATAAAATGTACACCACGTAGGTGTACCTACAGTTTACACTTATGAGAGCTTGACAATATGCTCTGCTTAAAATTGTATAAGGCTAAACAAGGGTGTACCACCACTAACTAGGAGAGACAGAGGGCCGGCCGTTGTAGCTGGGGACGAAAGCAAAGATCCATATAAGGTATTGGCGCCATTGCCATCAGCTTCGGTTCTACTCCTTTTGTGGCTGTGGTGATTAAAACATCAGTTGAAACAATTTAAATGCCATTTTTAGCCATGTTTCTACAATAATGTTTCTTTTTCCTTTTGGAGGGAGGGGTATAATGTTTTTTTCCAAGTTATTTAGGCTTTTATTTTATTTTTTAAGATTTAGACATTTACATTTGATTGTTGATGGGTCCTGCTAACTTTAGTGGGCCCTATTCACATTAATCTGATCTGTTTGGGCAGCTTTACATAATACTGATTATCACAGCTTTTGCTTAAAGGGATATACTAGAGATTGTTTGTCTTTTTGGTTTGCACTACTGCCTTGCACAGTTAGGGTCCTATGTTTAAATCTAAGATTCAACAACATCTGCATTGAGTATTTCCTCCCACAATCTAAAACATATTGATAGGAAAATCTGCTCCTTAAGAATCTGTCCCTAGTGTTTGCATAAGACAGGAAATAAGATTATAACCCCCATTGGGGACAGCAACTGATGTGAATGATGACAATCCCCATCATGAGTGCCACAGAATATGTTGGTGCTCTATAAGCAATGGGATAAAAATGACAGTGTTATTGATGAAGTACTTAAGTATTGATCTGCCCTAAGCAGCATGATGAGAGGAGGAAATTGAGGAAGCAAGAAGAATATCCAGAGTCAATGAGAGTTCCATTAAAATCGATCCTTTATTGCAGCATATTAAAAGCCAGCAAAACAGAGGCTTATATGGACTGGTACTGTGGGAGAGAGTGTCCTGTTCTTTTGGAAGAATGGGCATATGAAAACACGGATTTAGCCAAAAATGAACTGTATAGCAACTAGAATCTGTAGCATACTTTCTCCTATTTTAAACAATACAGGTAGAACTGTGGTAAACTTGGGGAATAAAGCCTTGTGGGGGTGTAGGGTAGTTGGGGTGTTGCTGTTCAGTATTATAAAAGGCGCTGTTAACTCTTGTCACTCGTGACGCCAGGGTGATGGTTAAAACTCTGTATTGATGCTGGGCCTATCACCACCCTTCCCAAGAGCGATAGGTGAGTGTGAAATAAATAGATTGTCCACAGCAGTGCTGAACTTAAAACTTCCGGAATCTTTATTGAAGATTTTCTGTATTTGCAATAACGGCAACAGTCCAGCTAACAGAGTCTATTTAAACAGCACAGCAATGATTGACAGATGCTTAGGCCCGCAAAGTTCTCTTTAGCTTTAGAGTATTGTATTTGCATAGATCCGCCGGATTTAGGGGTTTGATTAGGTCCGGAGATCTTGCGGAGATAGAGGGGAATTGTATGAACTATCCGTCTCTAGCGCAGGCTTAGGCCTAGTAATTTGTCTTGTAAGCTGCAGAGCTCCTACCTCGTCTAGAATCAGCAACCCAAGAGCAATGATGCTGCTTGCTTGGCAGTGCAGGAACAAGAGAGAGATTAATGGCTGCAGCTCCCTTATATGGGCAGGGGCTGAGCCGTTTTGGATTGGTCCAATCAGCTGTCACTCACCTTTACAATGGATTGTGGGTGATCACCTGACTAGAACCACCAAAGGTCCTTTAGCAAAAACCATAGAGCTCTGCACCTTGGTCACACAACCCGCAGGTCCCGCGACACCAACAAGGTAAGAATATTAAATATACATCTTTACATTTATATTTACATTAATTATAGCTAACTGAGGGGTGACGAGGGGTTAACTAAGGAAGAGGACCCCCACTGTTCCTAGGGACTCTGACTTTGTTGACCTCACCACAAGGTAACGTATGTAATACGGTACCGGGACACCACAGAACCTTTAGGTGAAGGTGTTTATACAGCTATACCAGTTACACGTGAACTCTTCAAGAAGTGGTTTTCAAATTACGAAGACTAGTGACTAAACTTTATTGCCTAAAAAGTTGTCAAGGGCCATTCTTGGGTAAAGAAAATAATGTTTTGGCAACATACACATTGTAAATGTACAACTATGTGTGTGAGTGTTGAGATACATTTCCTGAGAAAGGTAGTAGCCCACAAGTTGCAAGGACTCT
This sequence comes from Hyla sarda, assembly GCF_029499605.1. Lineage (NCBI taxonomy): Eukaryota > Metazoa > Chordata > Amphibia > Anura > Hylidae > Hyla > Hyla sarda. Next base: position 88,388,039 of record NC_079198.1, read on the forward strand.
TGGGCCAGATTAGCAACATGTGTTACACAAGTGGCTGTTGCGATCCCATGAATATCACCTAGGCAAGAGCCTTCAACAAGAGCAAAGAGTGTTCAGAAAAGATTAATCAGCTATCGTAGTCGCAACTTTACTTCCTGGAGGATTTGTCCTCCGGGTTCCAGGGAGAGATTGCTAAAAAGTTCTGCTGCTCAAAAGACAATGCGTGTAACTATTAAGCTTGAAGTGTCTATCGAAATACAAAAAATTCATGTTGTACTGTACCAACTGTCTCTGACATTTTCCCAGCAATGTAGTACCGACCAACGCTGATGTTATGTGCAGCATTAGTTGATGCTCTTTGAAAATCATCGATTTTCTGCTTGCAGGTGCTCAGATGTGATTTCCCTAGTGAAGCTACTAATACTTTGGAAATGTCACACATAACGGATTGTGCCTGCTGCTTTATGAATTATCATAAATAAGTTAAATATAACTTGTGTTATCTTCTATAAAGGAGTAGTAAATGGAGGAACCTTTAAATACTGGACATGTTCCAAATGAAAAGTCAAATAAACTATATAGTTTCTTTGTGCATATGAACTTTCTTGGGCTGGAAAGTTCACCCCTATATAGCATGTTTACATAGTATTATAAAAATAGGCAGGAACCTTTAGATATGACTTAGCTTTAGCCTCTATGCGGGGAGAAACAATTTGTATGTGTAGGTTCTGTAACAAGGACATTTGTAATGCTGTAGAGCAGTTGGTAAGTGTTAGTGCTATTGCAATATTTTCTTTATATTGAATATGAATCCATCATGCAGACCACTCATATTCATACCATATCTGTCAATTCCTTGTGAAGTCTTCCCTGCTTCACTGCAACAGATACAGTTGTATAAAGCCATTACCAGCTCAATGAATATCTTGCATGACTGGTTTCTTACATTTCCAGGCAAAGAAAATATATTCCAAGCCTCACACATATATTAGCTTCAGCAGCGGAAGAATAGGTTATAAAGTCAGATTTGGTTTTATATTGAAGGAAGGGGGAGGGGGCTGATTAAATCGTAGACAGAATTGCATAAAAAGTATGCCAAATACCAACCCAACGCAAAGGAGATACAGCTCATATGGATATATATCGAAGACAAGCTTGGTACAGAGAATGTGTTGGGGCTTTAGAAGCAACAAGCAATAACAAGTGAATAATGTAGCAAAGCTTGGTTTTGGGGAGTGTTGAGCACGAATATTCACAATGTGAATTTTTTACTGCGAACATCGGCACTTTGCGATTTCGTGGATATTTAGAATCTAGTGATATGTATTCGTAATGATAAATATTCGTTTTTTTATGCGAACTTATGCACATTTATGTGAATATTTATGTGAATATCGGTACTTCCAGATTGGACACTGATCCCTCTCTTCTTTAGGTGAAAGATATAATTGTGCGTGTGCACTAAGCGAATTTCATTATGAATTTTTGCCTGAAAAAAAAAAAGTGAATGAACATAGCGAATATGCTAATTTTGCGAACATAGGACGAATATTCGTCCATATATTCGCAAAATAGCTCACTAGAAAGCGCCTGCACAAAAGAAAGTTCAATAATAAATTTGATTCTGCTAAAATATGTCTCTACTTTAGCAAAAAGTTTTACACTATAAAGCCCATGAGAACAGGAGGCTTGGCTTGCTCCCCTGTGACTGCACAGATAAAATCCACAAATACTACATTAATATGGAACAACAACCAGTAAGTCAGACCATCCTATTCCTACAGGGTATGTCAAAAAGCTTGTGGCTCTATTTTCATAAAATAGTGATAGATACACCTTTCAAGATCTCAAACATGTGCAGCAAAAATGTAATACCACACACCACCTGAGGAGAGGTGTGGTGCTGTTTTAGGAAGGTTTATGAAGTTCTTTGCAGCTTAGAGCATCTGACACCATTGGATAGAATATAAATACAAACTGCAATTTCATGTAGCTGATGGTGGTTGTCAAATTTATAAAATACCCCTATTTTCCTCAGCCTAGTGTCAAGGAGGTGGTGCTAAGCTTCTTAAGTGCCACAGCCTGGCACACCTCATCACCCTCTCCACTGAACACCTCCTTATTTGACATTCAGAGCCCTCTACATCAGTAAAGCAGATGCTTGGAGGAAATGGTGACCAAGAAGGGGTGGGATGTTGTGGAACTCCAAGCACACCTACTGATGAGCTGTTTGATAAATGGGGCAACACTTCAGTCTCTTGAACCACTAATACAAATAGTAATGCAAGGATGAGCTCAAGTAAACACTGAAAAGCCTGCAGCCCCTTTAAACAGCTGGTTGGCGGTGTGTGTGTGTGTGTGTGTGGAGGGGGGGGGGGTTGGATAGCTGCCAATTTAATATTGATGGCCAATTTTTGTAGGCTAGATAACTACTTTAATCTGTCTACTAGTTACAATAGTATAAATATAAGCATAAGAAGACCCATAGAGCTATATCTAAACATTAAAACTACAGTGGGGATCAAAAGTTTGGGCACCCCAGGTAAAAATTTGTATTAATGTGCATAAATTTGCCAAGGAAAGATGGAAAAGTCTCCATAAGGCATCCAATTACAGATTAGACATTCAGATAGTATGTCAACAAAAGTTAGATTTTCTTTCCATCATTTACACTTTCCAAATAACAGAGAACAAAAAATGGCATGTGCAAAAATTTGGGCACCCTGCAGAGTTAATATCTTGTACTGCCCCCTTTGGCATGTATCACAGCTTGTAAACGCTTTTTGTAGCCAGCCAAGAGTCTTTCAATTCTTGTTTGAGGTATCTTTGCCCATTCTTCCTTACAAAAGTCTTCCAGTTCTTTGAGATTTCTGGGCTGTCTGTCACGCACTGCTCTTTTAAGATCTATCCATAGATTTTCAAATATGTTGAGGTCAGGAAATTGTGAAGGCCATGGCAAAACCTTCAGTTTACGCATCTTGATGTAATCCCCCGTGGATTTCGAGGTGTGTTTTGGATCCATATCCATTTGTAGAAGCCATCCTCTCTTTAACTTCAACTTTTTCATAGATGGCATTAAGTAACCATTCAAAATTTGTTGAAATTTTATTGAATCCATTTCCCTTCTACTTGTGAGATGTTCCCTTTGCCACTGGCTGTAATACAACCCCAAAGCATGATTGATCCACCCCCATGCTTAACAGTTGGACAGAGGTTATTTTCATTAAATTATGCTCCCCTTCTTCTCCAAACCTACCTTTGCTCATTCCGGCCAAAAAGTTCAACTTAAACTCATCGGTCCACAGAACTTGTTTCCAAAATGCATCTGGCTTGTCTATATGTTCATTTGCAAAGTTCAAATGCTGATTTTTGTGGTGAGGACGTAGAAGAGGTTTTCTTCTGATGATTCTTTTATGAAGACCATATTTGTACAAGTATCTCTTTATAGTGGAATAGTGCACCACAACTCCAGTGTCTGCCAGATCTTTCTGGAGGCATTGTGCAGTCAAACGTGGGTTTTGAATTGTTTTTCTCTCAATCCTGCGACCTGTTCTTTCTGATATGTTTCTTGGTCTTCCAGATCTTGCTTTAACTTCCACCGTTCCTGATGACTGCCATTTCTTAATTACATTCTGAACAGAGAATAATGACATCTGAAAAAGTCTGGGTCTTCCCAGATGATGATTGAGAACAATCCATGACACCTGCAGGTCTCAGCTCATGCTATAAATTCTGCAGGGTGCCCAAACTTTTGCAGACTCCATTTTTTTGATTTCTGTTATTTTGAAAGTGTAAATGATGGAAGTAAAATCAAACTTTTTTTGACATATTATAAGAATGTCTAATCTATAATTTGATCCCTTTTGGAGATGTTTCCATCTTTCTTTGGCTTCTTTATGCACATTAATACAAATTATTAATACAAATTTTTACCTGGGGTGCCCAAACTTTTGATCCCCACTGTACTTGTCTGCAAGCATATAAATCAGAAAATGCATAAAAAAGTAATACAACATGCAAAAGTTTGCTAGAATATGGTGGGTGTTTTTTTTTATATGTATTATCCATAGAACTTGCATGACAGTGCCTTGAAAATATGTGATTACTGTATCTGGACTGTATATATGTATATAATGTGTTCTTGTTTTAGGTATACAGCAGTGGCAATGCCGATGCTCTACAACACACGCTACAGCTCCAAGCGCAGAGTGACTGTCATGATCACAGTAGTTTGGGTCTTATCCTTTGCAATCTCTTGTCCACTTCTCTTTGGACTAAATAACACTGGTAAGTATAGAAAATAAAAAATAAATAAAATGCCTGTTTATTACAGAGGAAATTAATGAGCTCTGGAGAAAACATGTATCCCCAACAGAATGGATTGGCAATAAATGCTAAATAAGTAGTGATCTCCCACTGATCACAAGGGCTTGACTGTTGAAATGGAGTGGTAGAGTAGAAAGGTGGTAATTTATTGGGCTAGAATCCTCTTATAGAGGGGTTGCTGCATCAAGACTATCCGTATACATACCAGCATTCATATGCCCTCCCTGTTTCAAAGCAAAGATTAAAATAATTGCTTGTAATATATAGTTTTCTTCCAAACAAGAAATAAACAAGCTCGTATTGGAGATACTAGTTGTAAACATTGTCATCACTGATATCTGTACAAACAATACCCTCAGAAAAAGATTATGAGAATGTCACTCTTGTCTGCCATTTACACTATTTCAAGCCTTCCAAACAGTTGATCGATTTATACTAATCCTAGTGTCCAAATGTTCTCATCTGTAGAAGCCCTGCAATGATCTATAAATAACAAGGTGTGTAAATATCAATCTAGAGACTGTGACGTGTTACTGCGGTACTGTGCAGAACTTAAGCATAAACCTTCCAGGTAGATATTATAGCATTAGGAAAGAGTACCTTACTAGAATATGAAATATGTTTAACCCTTTAAGTCATTTTTCCCAAAAATCTTTGGCAAAACAAAAAAAAAAAGAAAAAAAAATCATTGTGGGACAAAATTGAAGAAAAAACATCATTTTGTAACTATTAGGGGCTTCCGTTTCTACGCAGCACATTTTTTCGGTAAAAATGACACCTTCTCTTTATTCTGTAGGTCCATACGATTAAAATGATACCCTACTTATATAGGTTTGATTTTGAAGTACTTCTGGAAAAAAATCATAACTACATGCACAAAAATGAATACATTTAAAATTGTCATTTCTGACCCCTATAACTTTTTTATTTTTCCCCATACAGGGTGGTATGAGGGCTTATTTTTTGTGCCATGATCTGATGTTTTTTGTGGTACCATTTTTGTATTGATCAGACTTTTTGATCGCTTTTTATTCATTTCTTCATGATTTTAAAAGTGACAAAAAATACACAATTTTTGACTTCAGAATTTTATGACCTAGTGATTTAAATGGGCACTCTCATTAAAAAATGTTTTGTTATTGCACTCCTTATGGTAAATAAAAAATAAATTCTAATATACTTTGTTTAAAAAAATGAATTTTTCTATGTTTTATTTGTGCTTAAAAAAGCTCAAGAGCACATTCCCCCCCCCCCCCCCCACCATCTTATACACAGACTTAGGACAAAAGCCCAAACACAGGAAGTGCAGCCTGGAGTGCTGTGGGGGTGGGGGGGGGGGGTCCAACCAACAGCATATGGCAGTTAAGTGTGAGAGGAGCTATGATTGGATGAGGCAGGACACCCCCCCCCCCCCCTCAGCACTCCAGGCTGCACTTCCTGTGTTTGGGCTTTGGTCCAAAGTCTGTGTATGAGATGGGGGAAAATGTGGTCTTGAGCTTTTTTTAAGCACAAATAAAACATAGAAAACTTCATTTTTTTTTAAACAAAGTATATTAGAAATATTTTTTATTTACCATAAGGAGTGCGATAGCAAAACTTTGTTTTAATGAGAGTTACCCTTTAACCCCTTAAGGACATAGGGCGTATCCATACTCCCCCGTTTCCAAGTCCTTAAGGACCGAGGGCGTATGGATACGCCCTGAGCATTTCCGGCCCCCGCCGCTAGCCGGAGGGGAGCCGGGGCCAGATGCCTGCTGAAATCGTTCAGCAGGCATCCCGGCATATCGCCCAGGGGGGTCATTATGTCCCCCCATGTCGGCGATTGCCGCAAATCGCTGGACAATTCAGTCCAGCGATCTGCGGCGGATTCCGGGTCAATCGGGTCTCCAGTGACCCGATGACCCGGAATTACTGGCTGATCGGGGCCGTCAGAGACGGCCCCGAACAGCCAGAGCCAGCAGGGGTGAGGTGGCACTGGTGCCACCTCACGATCGCTCTGATTCGTCGGCCGGATTCCCGGCCGAACAATCAGGGCGCCTGCTGCGGATGTCACTCCCGCAACCCACTTCACCCCTCTTCCGGAGGACATGAGCGGGTGCGGGCAGAATACCGCGGGTGCTGGGGACCCCGATCCCTGGCGTCCCTGTTGGGATCGGGGCCCCAGGAGCGACGGCGGCGGCGGGACTGACCTGTTCCCTGAGCAGCAGGAGGAGGTGAGTGACAGCCTCCTGCTGTTGCTTAGCAACAGCTCCCAGCATGCAAAAAGGGCATGCTGGGAGCTGTAGTTATGCAACAGCAGGAGGCAGACCACCACAACTCCTAGCATGCCCTTATGGGCATGCTGGGACTTGTAGTTTTGCAACAGCTGGAGGCACATTCTTTCTATGGAAAAGTGTACCTTCAGCTGTTGTATAACTACAACTCCCAGCTTGCACAATCAGCTAAAGTGCATGCTGGGAGTTGTAGTGGTGCATCTGGTGGTTGCATAACTACAACTCCCAGCATGCCCGTTGGCTGTCGGTGACTGCTGAGAGTTGTAGTTTTGCAACAGCTGAAGGCACACTGAGTTAAGTAGCAAACCAGTGTGTCTCCAGCTGTTGCATAACTACAATCCCCAGCATCCCCAGCCAATGTAGTATTCCTCCGGCTGTTGCATAACTACAAGACCCAGCATGCCCTTCCGCTCTCCGTACATGCTGGGGGTTGTAGCTTTTGCAACAGCTGAAGGTACACTGGTTGCAAAACACTGAGTTTGTTACCAAACTCGGTGTTTCACAACCTGTGTGTCTCCAGCTGTTGCAAAACTACAACTCCCAACATACACTGATAGACCGTACATTCTGGGAGTTGTAGTTTTGCAACAGCTAGATGTTTCTCCCCCCCCCCCCAATGTGAACGTACAGGGTACACTCACATGGGCGGAGGATTACAGTAAGTATCTGGCTGCAAGTTTGAGCTGCGGCAAATTTTCTGCCGCTGCTCAAACTGCCAGTGAGAAACTACTGTGAACCCCCGCCCGTGTGACTGTACCCTAAAAACACTACACTACACTAACACGAAAAATAAAATAAAAAGTAAAAAACACTACACATACACATACCCCTACACAGCCCCCCTCCCCAATAAAAATGAAAAACGTCTGGTACGTCACTGTTTCCAAAACGGAGCCTCCAGCAGTTGCAAAACTACAACTCCCAGCATGCACTGATAGACCGTACATGCTGGGAGTTGTAGTTTTGCAACAGCTGGATGTCCCCCCCCCCCCCCCAATGTGAACGTACAGGGTACACTCACATGGGCGGAGGATAACAGTAAGTATCCGTCTGCAAGTTTGAGCTGCGGCAAATTTTCTGCTGCAGCTCAAGCTGCCAGCGACAAACTACTGTGAACCCCCGCCCGTGCGACTGTACCCTAAAAACACTACACTACCACACAATAAAATAAAAAGTAAAAAACACTACATATACACAAAACCCTACACAGCCCCCCTCCCCAATAAAAAGGACAAACGTCTGGTACGCCACTGTTTCCAGAACGGAGCCTCCAGCTGTTGCAAAACAACTACTCCCAGTATTGCCAGATAGCCACTGACTGTCTAGGCATGCTGGGAGTTTTACAACAGCTGGAGGCCCCCTGTTTGGGAATCACTGGCGTAGAATACCCCTATGTTCACCCCTATGCAAGTACCTAATTTAGGCCTCAAATGCGCATGGCGCTCTCACTTTGGAGCCCTGTCGTATTTCAAGGCAACAGTTTAGGGCCACATATGGGATATCGCCGTACTCGGGAGAAATTGGGCTTCAAATTTTGGGGGGTATTTTCTGCTATTACCCTTTTTAAAAATGTAAAATTTTTTGGAAAACAAGCATTTTAGGTCAAAAAAAAAATTTCACATATGCAAAAGTCGTGAAACACCTGTAGGGTATTTAGGTTCACATTACCCCTTGTTACGGTATTTAGGTTCACATTACCCCTTGTTACGTTCCCCGAGGGGTCTAGTTTCCAAAATGGTATGCCATGTTTGTTTTTTTTTTTGCTGTCCTGGCACCATAGGGGCTTCCTAAATGCGGCATGCCCCCAGAGCAAAATTTGCTTTCAAAAAGCCAAATGTGACTCCTTCTCTTCTGAGACCTGTAGTGCTCCAGCAGAGAACTTTTCACCCCCATATGGGGTGTTTTCTGAATCGGGAGAAATTGGGCTTCAGATTTTGGGGGGTATTTTATGTTATTACCCTTTTTAAAAATGTAAAAATTTTGGGAAACCAAGCATATTAGGTAAAAAAAAAAATTTTTTTTTTACATATGCAAAAGTCGTGAAACACCTGTAGGGTATTAAGGTTCACATTACCCCTTGTTACGTTCCCCGAGGGGTCTAGTTTCCAAAATGGTATGACATGTGTTTTTTTTTTGCTGTTCTGGCACCATAGGGGCTTCCTAAATGCGGCATGCCCCCAGAGCAAAATTTGCTTTCAAAAAGCCAAATGTGACTCCTTCTCTTCTGAGACCTGTAGTGCGCCAGCAGAGCAATTTTCACCCCCATATGGGGTGTTTTCTGAATCGGGAGAAATTGGGTTTAAAATTTTGGGGGGTATTTTCTGCTATTACCCTTTTTAAAAATGTTAAATTTTTGGGAAACCAAGCATTTTAGGTAAAAAAAATATTTTTTTTTACATATGCAAAAGTCGTGAAACACCTGTAGGGTATTAAGGTTCACTTTATCCCTTGTTACGTTCCCTGAGGGGTCTAGTTTCCAAAATGGTATGCCATGTTTTTTTTTTGCTGTTCTGGCACCATAGGGGCTTCCTAAAGCTGACATGCCCCCCAAAAACCATTTGTCACTCCTTCCCTTCTGAGCCCTCTACTGCGCCCGCCGAACAATTAACATAGACATATGAGGTATGTGCTTACTCGAGAGAAATTGGGTTTCAAATACAAGTAAAAATTTTCTCCTTTTTACCCCTTGCAAAAATTCAAAAATTGGGTCTACAAGAACATGCGAATGTAAAAAATGAAGATTTTGAATTTTCTCCTTCACTTTGCTGCTATTTCTGTGAAACACCTAAAGGGTTAATACACTTACTGAATGTCATTTGGAATACTTTGGGGGGTGTAGTTTTTATAATGGGGTCTTTTATGGGGTATTTCTAATATGAAGACCCTTCAAATCCACTTCAAACCTGAACTGGTCCATGAAAAATAGCGAGTTTGAAAATTTTGTGAAAAATTTCAAAATTGCTGCTGAACTTTGAAGCCCTCTGGTGTCTTCCAAAAGTAAAAACTCATAAATTTTATGATGCAAACATAAAGTAGACATATTGTATATGTGAACCAAAAGTTTATTTTGAATATCCATTTTCCTTACAAGCAGAGAGCTTCAAAGTTAGAAAAATGCAAAATTTTCATTTTTTTTCATCAAATTTGGGGATTTTTCACCAAGAAAGGATGCAAGTTACCATAAAATTTTAACACTAAGTTAAAGTAGAATATGTCACGAAAAAACAATCTCGGAATCAGATTGATAACTAAAAGCATTCCAGAGTTATTAATGTTTAAAGTGACAGTGGTCAGAATTGCAAAAAATGCTCTGGTCCTAAAGGTGAAAAAGGGCTCGGTCCTTAAGGGGTTAATTATTGATACATTTTCATAGGTCAGACATTTACGCATGCGGCAATAGCACATATGTTTATTTTTATTATGGTTACAAATTTTATATGGAATTTGGGAAAAGGGGGGTGATATAAACTTTTAATAAGGAAGGGGTTAATGGGTGTTTTTTAAAACTTTTTTTTTTTTTAACTTTATTTAGGATTTTCAAGATAATACAGACAAGCCTCCAAAAGGAGGCCAACAAAAAAGATAAACAAAACAAAGTAAATTAGTCCCAGAGCATGCTAAAAAGTAGTACATGATACGGGAACAACATTTAAAGACATCAGTCGTAAACCCTAACACACGACACCACCAAACAGACGGAGTGGGAGTTAAATGGCAGCAGAAAGCGGAGACCCAGCCCTTATCTCTAATGGCAGGTAATCAATCGCTGCCAACCAGCGTTGTACTAGTTCCAGGCGATTCCTACCCCCATTTCTCTTAGCTATCATACATTCTAGGGTGAAATTATGATGGACCACAGCCAGCGTGGCAGGGAGACTCGGCACCCCAGTAGATTTCCAATTGCGGGCAATAGCTGTTCGGAACACTATCAGTACATGGAACAATATAAATATCGAGCCCATAGGCAGGTGGTCAAGAGTCAAGAATAGCAACGCCACCTCCGGACCCCAAGGGAATGGGCAATCAAGCAATCCATCTAATAACTTTTTGAGGTCAGTCCAGAGGGGACACATTTTTTCCAGATATGTAGGAGGGTGCCAGGTTCCCTCAGGCACCTCCAGCACACCGGAGAAGCCGAGGGATATATTCTAGATAGGCGCACAGGGGTGTAGTACCACCTGTAGAGTAGTTTTCTGGAAGCCTTAAGATGATTAGCACACCTCGAGTGTCTCCTAGGCAAGTCGAACACAAAGTTCTACTGCTCGTCAGTGTAGGTAAGTGCCAAGTCTCCCTCCCAGCGATCCTGAAATAGATAACGCCTCTGAGCGGGGAGGCCCAATAGCGCAGAGTAGGATATAGAAATACCTCTAGTTGTATTTCCCTCAGATAAAAAGTAAGTTTCATAAGAGGTGCGGGGTACAGCAACAGGCCATGAAAGAGAGTGTAGGAAGTGCCTGAGGCGCAAGTACTTATAGAAGTCCTTGCTAGAAATGTGGAAGGAGGACACAATGTCTCCAAAGGGTTGAAGACCCTCTATGTCCCCCACCCTTAGTATACCAGCCGAAATCCAGGATCGGAAATCAATGTCCATCAAATGTTCGCTAACAGCCCCCATCGGGATATCAGTTTTTTAAAACTTTACATTCAACTTTAGGGGGCTTTTAGGAGGAATCATTAGATTCCTCATACAGATCAATGTGGTTTCATAGAACCACATTGATCTGTGAGCTCTGCGCTCGATTGGTAAGGCCTGGTCCTGCCAGGTGTTATCATTCTCAGTGCAGCCGCCAGCACAGGAGGAGAGATAAGCCCTCTGGCTACCTCAGCAGTGGATTGCCCCCCACAATCTCACTGTGGGGGGGGTGATCCACCCCACTGGACCACCAGGGATGGTTTAAATGTCCCATTAGACGCCACTGTCAAAGTTAATAACCGGCCGCGGCAATCACCGCATGTCGGCTATTAATGCCGGCCCCCAGCTACAGGAATCAGCTAGGGGCCAGCCGGTATGACGCTGGCTCGATTGGGAGCCAGCTCCATACAACAGTTGCCGTCGTCCTTAGAAGGCAACCGGTTAAAGTGTCCCTGTCATTTAAAAGTTATGATCAATTGTGGTCTTAGTACTGAGTCCCCCATTGATCATTATAATGAGTGAAGAGAAGCAGGTGATAGCACACTTCGCTCCCAGGCTTGCAGCAATCTATGTCCAGCTTAACTAGGTGACCAATTCTAAGTCTATGGGACAGTCCAGGAAAGACTGATGCTCCTGACTACTTGGATTCCAGGTGGCATGTCCCCTTTTAATGAAAGACATATTGTCATTTTGGCTCTTAGAATACTGTGCAGATTCTTAAAGGCATATGGCAGGTAAAGAGTAAAAATCCATTTAACCCCTTAACCCCTTTAAGGACGCAGGACGTAAATGTACGTCCTGGTGAGGTGGTACTTAACGCACCAGGACGTACATTTACGTCCTAAGCATAACCGCGGGCATCGGAGCGATGCCCGTGTCATGCGCGGCTGATCCCGGCTGCTGATCGCAGCCAGGGACCCGCCGGCAATGGCCGACGCCCGCGATCTCGCGGGCGTCCGCCATTAACCCCTCAGGTGCCGGGATCAATACAGATCCCGGCATCTGCGGCAGTTCGCGATTAAAATGAACGATCGGATCGCCCGCAGCGCTGCTGCGGGGATCCGATCATTCATAACGCCGCATGGAGGTCCCCTCTCCTTCCTCCGTGCGGCTCCCGGCGTCTCCTGCTCTGGTCTGTGATCGAGCAGACCAGAGCAGGAGATGACCGATAATACTGATCTGTTCTATGTCCTATACATAGAACAGATCAGTATTAGCAATCATGGTATTGCTATGAATAGTCCCCTATGGGGACTATTCAAGTGTAAAAAAAAATGTAAAAAAATGTAAAAGTAAAAGTAAAAAAAAAGTGAAAAATCCCCTCCCCCAATAAAAAAGTAAAACGTCCGTTTTTTCCTATTTTACCCCCAAAAAGCGTAAAAAACATTTTTTATAGACATATTTGGTATCGCTGCGTGCGTAAATGTCCAAACTATTAAAATAAAATGTTAATGATCCCGTACGGTGAACGGCGTGAACGAAAAAAAATTTAAAAAGTCCAAAATTCCTACTTTTTTAATACATTTTATTAAAAAAAATTATAAAAAATGTATTAAAAGTTTTTTATATACAAATGTGGTATCAAAAAAAAGTACAGATCATGGCGCAAAAAATGAGCCCCCATACCGCCGCTTATACGGAAAAATAAAAAAGTTATAGGTCATCAAAATAAAGGGATTATAAACGTACTAATTTGGTTAAAAAGTTTGTGATTTTTTTTAAGCGCAACAATAATAGAAAAGTATGTAATAATGGGTATCATTTTAATCGTATTGACCCTCAGAATAAAGAACACATGTCATTTTTACCAGAAATTGTACGGCGTGAAAACAAAACCTTCCAAAATTAGCAAAATTGCCTTTTTCGTTTTAATTTCCCCACAAAAATTGTGTTTTTTGGTTGCGCCATACATTTTATGATATAATGAGTGATGTCATTACAAAGGACAACTGGTCGCACAAAAAACAAGCCCTCATACTAGTCTGTGGATGAAAATATAAAAGAGTTATGATTTTTAGAAGGCGAGGAGGAAAAAATGAAAACGTCAAAATTAAATTGTCTGAGTCCTTAAGGCCAAAATGGGCTGAGTCCTTAAGGGGTTAAAGGGGTATTCCAGGAATAAAAAAACTTTTTTTTATATATCAACTGGCTGCAGAAAATTAAACAGATTTGTAAATTACTTCTATTAAAAAACCTTTCTCCTTCCGGTAGTTATCAGCTTCTGAAGTTGAGTTGTTATTTTCATTCTGACAACAGTGCTCTCTGCTGACACCTCTGCTTGTCTCAGGAACTAATAAGACCTAAAGGTGTGCAGAAACGCACACCTGAATAAAATATGTGATAACCCCAAATGTAAATAGGTAAAAAATTAGATAAAAATGCAGGTATAATACACTAAAAAGTCATGGTTAAAAATATTCTTTATTGCACATAAGATATAATATACACAGAATTAATTCATGTGGGCATAAAAAAGGATAACTATCGTGAGATTATTTTAAAAAATGTACAAAAAAAGGGGGGGGGTACAGGGATATAGAGTCCTGTATAGTAAAATATATAATAATACCACATACAATGTAAACGCATAGAGCCTAAGATGCTGGTGCAAGGAAAAGGAGATAATAATGCTAAGAATTCATATCACTGGTACAGGGGAAAAAACCCTGTAATAAAGTGCAAAATTATGGCAAAACTGCATAGTGGGTGCAAAATAGGCAAAAGAGGATGACAAAATATAAAAATAAAAGTACAGCACAAAATGTAATAAACGATTGATGTGTGCAAAAATACACAAAGTGAAGCTGTGAGTCACAAGTGAATAAAACATGCATATAGCAACAAACAAGAGAAAAGGGGAGGGTGGAGGTTAACCAGTGCAATAGCAGCAATGATGATAAGGAATATCTAAAAAAAACAGCGGAAAAAATAGGCTCAATATGGCGCATACAGGACTCACCCACGCCCCACCACCACTACACCGACGCGTTTCGCCTAGAGCAGCTTTGTCCAGGAGTGGAGGGGACTAGGATGGCCATGGTATATATCAGGGAGCTGTGCCAATAGGGAAACAGGAGACGCACCTGATAGAGATAAAGTCCATTTGAGTGTGGGCATCACTCGCGTCGCCCGCGATCCCGAAAACTGGATATCGCGAGAGACGCGAGTGAGAGGTCACAATGCGGCCAATGGGAAAGGGGTGTAAAGTAGCTACAGGAAGATGGTCAACAGTGAAGTATGGTCGACAGTGAAGTCGACCATCTTCCTGTAACCGCTTTACACCCCTTTCCCATTGGCCGCATTGTGACCTCTCACTCGCGTTTCTCGCGATATCCCGTCGACGCGAGTGATGCATCACATGCGCCCACACTCACCTGGACTTCATCTCTCTCAGGTGCGTCTCCTGTTTCCCTATTGGCACAGCTCCCTGATATATACCATGGCCATCCTAGTCCCCTCCACTCCTAGACAAAGCCGCTCTAGGCGAAACGCGTCGGAGTAGTAGTGGTGGGGCGTGGGTGAGTCCTGTATGCGCCATATTGAGACTATTTTTTCTGCTGCTTTTAGATATTCCTTATCATCGTTGCTGCTATTGCACAGGTTAACCTCCACCCTCCCCCTTTCTTTTGTTTGTTGCTATATGCATGTTTTATTCACTTGTGACTCACAGCTTCACTTTGTGTATTTTTGCACACATCAATCGTTTATTACATTTTGTGCTGTACTTTTATTTTTATATTTTGTCATCCTCTTTTGCCTATTTTGCCCCCGCTATGCAGTTTTGCACATAATTTTGCACATTATTACGATTTTTTCCCCCCTGTACCAGTGATATGAATTCTTAGCATTATTATCTCCTTTTCCTTGCACCAGCATCTTAGGCTCTATGTGTTTACATTGTATGTGGTATTATTATATATTTTACTATACAGGACTCTATATCCCAGTAACCCCCCCCCCCTTTTTTTTGTACTTTTTTTTTTAATAATCTCAGGATAGTTATCCTTTTTTATGTCCACATGAATTAATTCTGTGTATATTATATCTTATGTGTAATAAAGAATATTTTTAACCATGACTTTTTAGTGTATTATACCTGCATTCTTATCTCATTTTTTACCTATTTACATTTGGGGTTACCACATATTTTAGTCAGGTGTGCGTTTCTGCACACCCTTAGGTCTTATTGCATTTTCGGTTCTTGTGAACCCCTCCTACCATTCTCTAAGTGAGCCAGGGATTAGGAAAGGTTTTTTCGGTGTGTGTTGTCTCAGGACCTGTCAGAATCATTAGAGGTTTGCTATGGGGATCTGTTCCTATTCTGGACAGTTCCTGAGACAAGCAGAGGTGTCAGCAGAGAGCCATGATGTGGTGACATCCACGGCTGCCTATTAATCCTTTAGATCACCGCTTTCCCAACTGGGGAAGGTGATCCTCTGTTGAGGTAGCCTGAGGGCTTCCCTCTCCACATGTGCTGGCTGTGGCTCTTCAATTAATAGTGCCTGTATTCAGCAGGCTCTATGACTTGAGCTCAGAACACACAGATCAATGCAGTTTAATGGAACTACAGGGTGGGCCATTTATATGGATGCACCTTAATAAAATGGGAATGGTTGGTGATATTAACTTCCTGTTTGTGGCACATTAGAACATGTGAGGGGGGAAACTTTTCAAGATGGGTGGTGACCATGGCGGCCATTGTGAAGTCGGCTATTTTGAATCCAAATAGGAAGAGGGACATGTGACACATTAAACTTATTGGGAATTTCACAAGAAAAACAATGTTGTGCTTGGTTTTAACGTAACTTTATTCTTTCATGAGCTATTTACAAGTTTTTGACCACTTAGAAAATGTGTTCAATGTGCTGCCCATTGTGTTGGATTGTCAATGCAACCCTCTTCTCACACTCTTCACACACTGATAGCAACACCGCAGGAGAAATGCTAGCACAGGCTCCCAGTATCCGTAGTTTCGGGTGCTGCAGAATGGGCAAAACAAAAATTGGAACAGGACCCTCGGTTTACTCAGAAGATTTTGTTCAGTGATGAGGCAAACTTATGTGAATGGTGAAGTTTACAAACAAAACCACCACTATTGGTCTGATACTAACCCACATTGGATAGATCCCTCCAAGACTGTTGGAACACAAAAATATATGGTATGGTGTGGTATATGGGGTACAAAGATAGTGGGGCCATTCTTCATCAATGGAAACCGCAAGGCCACTAGATATGCGAAATTGCTACATGATGATGTGTTTCCCTCTTTATGCACTGAAGCTGGCACGTTCCCTGAGTTTTTCCAGCAACATGGTGAAACACCACATTATGGGTGTCAGGTCCGAGCATTCCTAGATGAACAGTTTCTTGGAAAGTGAATTGGTCCTCGTGGGCCAATTGAATGGCCTCCAAGGTCTCCCGATCTGACCCCCTTAGACTTTTATCTTTGGGGTCATCTGAAGGCAATTGTCTATGCTGTGAAGATTACGAGATGTGCAGCACCTGAAACTATGGATACTGGAAGCCTGTGCTAGCATTTCTCCTGCGGTGTTGCTATCAGTGTGTGAAGAGTGGGAGAAGAGGGTTCCATTGACAATCCAACACAATGGGCAGCACATTGAACACATTTTATAAGTTGTCAGAAACTTGTAAATAACTCATGAAAGAATAAAGTTACGTTAAAACCAAGCACATCATTGTTTTTCTTGTGAAATTCCCAATAAGTTTAATGTGTCACATGACCCTCTTCCTATTGAAAAAACAAAAGTTGGATTCAAAATGTCCGCCATGGTCACCACCCTTCTTGAAAAGTTACCCCCCTCACATATACTAATGTGCTACAAACCGGAAGTTAATATCACCAACCATTCACATTTTATTAAGGTGTATCCATAAAAATGACCCACCCTGTACATTGATCTGCATGAAGAATCTTATAATTCCTCCTAAAAGTCCCTAAGTAGACCAATAAAGTGATATATATATCAAGTTTAACAAACATACATTAACTCCTTCCATATTAAAAGTTTAAATCACTCACCTTTTCCCATTTTCTATACAAAAATATGTAATCATAAAAAAAACATAACCATATAATTGGCATAGTCGCGGGCATAATTGTTTGATTTATTTTAATATATCATTATTTATCCCGTCTGGTGAATGGCATAAACAATAAAATAAATGTTTTTTTTTTCTTTTATTACAACATATCCTAGAAAAAATTAAGTAAAAAACGATGATCAATATTAACCCCTTAAGGACGGCGGGCGTATCCATAGTCCTTAAGGACTGAGGGCGTATGGGTACTCCCTTGGGAATTCCGGTCCCCACCGCTAGCCAGTCGGGGACTGGACCGGGATGCCTGCTGAAATCATTCAGCAGGCATCCCGGCACATCACCCAGGGGGGGGCCTGAGATGTTGGCAAATCGCAAGTCAATTCAGATCTGCGATCTGCGGTGATTCTGGGTCATACGAGTCTCCGGTGACCAGTGACCCAGACACCCACGATCCCCCTGAAGGGATAGGAGTGAGGTGGCAGGGGTGCCACCCCTCCTATCCCTGCTATTGGTTGGTCAGAAGCAACCGACCAATAGCAGATCGGGGGCAGGGGGGGTTAAAGTTTGGTTCCCCCACTCTGCCCACCGACTGATGTTTGCCCCCCCCCCATGTGAATGTACAGGGTACATTCACACGGGTGGGTTTAAAGTGAGTTTCCTGCTTCAAGTTTGAGCTGCGGCAAATTTACCTATGCAGCTCAAACTCCTTTTACACCTTATGGAAAGGAAAAGTTGGGGTCTACACCAGCCTGTTACTATAAAAAAAAAAAAAAATTTACACTAACATGCTGGTGTTGCCCCATACTTTTTATTTAAAGGAAAAAAAGCCCCTCCCCATAAACAATTTGCGGACGCACAACAAGGCTCAGGAGGTAGAGCACACTATGTACATTTGAGGCCTAAATTAGTGATTTGCACAGGGGTGGCTGATTTTACAGAGGTTCTGACATAAACTCAAAAAATAAATACGTGTGACCCCATTTTGGAAATTACACCCCACACAGAACATAACAAGGGGTATAGTGAGCCTTAACACCCCACAGGTGTTTGACGAATTTTCGTTAAAGTTTGATGGGAAAATTAACTAATTTTAACTAAAATGCTGGTTTTACCCTAAATTTTTCATTCTCACAAAGGAAAATAGGGGAAAAAAAGCCCACACAATTTGTAACCCCATTTCTTCTCAGTAAGAGCTTTTGGAGAGAGAATGTGTCTGGAATTGAATGTCATGTGCATTTACAAAGCCCCCATGGTGCCAGAATGGACCCTCCACATGTGACCCCATTTTGGAAATAACACCCCTCACGGAATGTAATAAGGGGTACAGTGAGCATTTACACCCCACAGGTGTCTGACAGATTTTTCATTTACACAGCCCACTGTTCCAAAGATCTGTCAAACGCTAGTGGGGTGTAAATGCTCACTGTACCCCTTATTAAATTCTGTGAGGGGTGTAGTTTCCAAAATGTGGTCACATGTTGGGGGGGGGGGGGGGGTCAACTGGTCTGGCACCATGATGGGCTTTGTAAATGCACATGGCCCCTGACTTCCATTCAAAACAAATTCTCTCTCAAAAAGCCCAATGGCGCTCCTTCTCTTCTGAGCATTGTAGTGCAGTAGCAAAGCACTTGACATGCTAAATGCAACATGCCCCCCAAAAACCATTTCAGCAAAATTCCCTCTCCAAAATCCCATTGTCGCTCCTTCCCTTCTGAGCCCTCTAGTGCACCCAAGGAGAACTTTACATCCACATATGAGATATTTCCTTACTCGAGAGAAATGGGGTTATAAATTTTGGGAGGATTTCTCTCCTTTTACCCCTTGTAAAAATTGTGAGTGTAAAAACTGAAGATTTTGAATTTTCTCCTTCACTGTGCTGCTATTACTGTGAAACACCTTAAGGGTTAACAAACTTTCTGAATGTCATTTTGAATAATTTGAGGGGTGCAGTTTTTATAATGGGTCACTTATGGGGTATTTCTAATATGAAGGCCTTTTAAATCCACTTTAAAACTGAGCTGGTCCCTGAAAAATTCCGATTTTGAAATTTTCGTGGAAAATTGCTGCTGAACTTTGAAGCCCTCTAATGTCTTCCAAAAGTAAAAACATGTCAACTTCATGAGGCCAACATAAAGTAGATGTATTGTATTTGTGAATTAATATATAATTTATTTGAAATATCCATTTTCCTTTTAAGCAGAGAGCTTCAAATTTAGAAATATGCAAAATTTTCGAAATTTTCATGAAATTTGGGGATTTTTCACCAAGAAAGGATGCAAGTATCGACCAAAATTTACCACTTTGTTAAAGTAGACTATGTCACGAAAAAACATTCTCGGAATCAGAATAAACGGTAAAAGCATCCCAGAGTTATTAATGCATAAAGTGACAGTGGTCAGAACTGCAAAAAAGGGCTCAGTCCTTAAGGTGAAAATGGGCTCAATCCTTAAGGGGTTAAAATGGTACGGATGAAAATTATGGTACACAAACTGATCCCTCAAACAGCCCAGAATGTGAAGAAATAAACAGTTTGACCATATGGTGAAGGGGGCTTATTTAGAGATGAGCGAACTTACAGTAAATTCGATTTGTCACAAACTTCTCGGCTCGGCAGTTGATGCCTTATCCTGCATAAATTAGTTCAGCTTTCAGGTGCTCCGGTGGGCTGGAAAAGGTGGATATAGTCCTAGGAAAGAGTCTCCTAGGACTGTATCCACCTTTTCCAGCCCACGGGAGCACCTGAAAGCTGAACTCATTTATGCAGGACAAGTCATCAACTGCCGAGCCGAGAAGTTCGTGACAAATTGAATTTACTGTAAGTTCGCTCATCTCTAGGCTTATTAAAAAAAAATATATACCGTATTTATCGGGGTATACCACGCACCGGCCTATAACACGCACCCTCATTTTACCAAGGATATTTGGGTAAAAAAAGTTTTTTACCCAAATATCCATGGTAAAATGAGGGTGCGTGTGTGCGCGTGTATACCCCGATATACCCCCAGGAAAGGCAGGGGGAGAGAGGCCGTCGCTGCCCGCTTCTCTCCCCCTGCCTTTCCTGGGGTCTAGAGCGCTGCTGTCGGCCCTTCTCACCCCCTGGCTATCGGCGCCGCTGCCCGTTCTGTCCCCCTGACTATCGGTGCCGGCGCCGATAGCCAGGGGGAGAGAAGCGGTGCCGACAGCCAGGGGGAGAGAAGGGGCAGCGGCACCCATTGCCGGCGCCGCTGCCCCGTTGCCTCCCCCCATCCCCGGTGGCATAATTACCTGAGTCGGGTCCGCGCTGCTGCAGGCCTCCGGCGTGCGTCCCCGGCGTCGTTGCTATGCACTGAACGGCGCGGCGCATGACGTCAGTGCGCCGCGCCGTGCATAGCAACGACGCAGGGGATGCACGCCGGAGGCCTGCAGCAGTGCGGACCCGACTCAGGTAATTATGCCACCGGGGATGGGGGGAGGCAACGGGGCAGCGGCGCCGGCAATGGGTGCCGCTGCCCCTTCTCTCCCCCTGGCTGTCGGCGCCGCTTCTCTTCTCTTTTTCCATCTGGAACATATAAGCCTTTTTGTCAATATCTGATATCCGTTAAGGTAAAACTGAAAACCAGTTTACCAGCACTAAACAGAATACACAAGGGTAAAGTGAAAAAACGTATCTGCAGGATAGGGGATAAGTTTTAGATTGCGGGGGGTCCGAGCGCTGGGGCCCCGGTGATCTCCTGTACGGAGCCCCTCCATATATCTCTATGGGAGAGCTGAAGATAGACGAAAGGCTTTCCCATAGAGATATATGGAGGGGACGTGGCGGTCCCTGCTTGGGGGGGGGGGGGGGGGGGAGTAGAGGGCCTGTACAGGAGATTGCAGGGGGCCCCAGTGCCAGGACCCCATGCAATCTGAAAGTTATCCCCTATCCTGTGGATAGGCAACAAGTTTTTGTACATGATACATCACCTTTAAAGAGGCTATAATGAAGACATGGGTGGGACTTAACTGGGCTCTTGCCATGCTAGAGATCACCCACTGGGCACTTAGTCCTCATTTGCTTAACAGCAAAATGACATATTTCCTGGCTCAAAAGGACTATGGAGATTAAAAAGATTAAAAGGTATGCCTAGTGTCATGACAATGACTAGTTTTATCTATGGGCTTATTCACACCCCAGTTTTCCTGCTGACAGGTTCACTTTTGGAAGGCATACACATAAGAAGGTTATTGGTCTAATCCTCCCATAGCTCTCCATGAACAGGCATTCTATGGCTATATCTAACTGTGCATAATTATTTTAGTGTAGAGAGGAGAATAAGCTGCTGGGAACAAAAAAAATCCTTTTGGCAAAGACTTTTTACATAATAAATTAGTCATGTAATTTATTGATTTTTTTAAATGTTCTTTTCTTTCTGGGTTGACATTGAAATCCAAAAAAAAAATGAAAAGTATTCCTTTCTCAATAAGGTTGGGTCAGTAAAAATCTCTCCAAGCTTACAACCAACAGTGCTAAATTTGATCTTCTATTGAACTTTGC
Source organism: Hyla sarda (assembly GCF_029499605.1). Lineage (NCBI taxonomy): Eukaryota > Metazoa > Chordata > Amphibia > Anura > Hylidae > Hyla > Hyla sarda. The sequence goes on from NC_079198.1 coordinate 88,409,823, forward strand.
TCTGTGGTGTAGGATAAAAGTGGAAAAACTTGACAGAATGTCGAGAAACCTAGCAGCATGAGACATTATGAATAGATGACATTCTTTTAAAAAAAAAATAATAATAATCAACTTTTATTATTAAATATGTGGATGCCATAGACTTGCCGGTTAACTCAGCTGGCTATTCGGGATCACCGCGGTGAAATTGCGGCATCCTGAGCCACTGAGAGGACAGCGGGAGGCTCCTTACCTGCCTCCTCGCTGTCTGATCGGTGTTCTAGTGCGCTAAGCCTGCCATGCAGGCTGGAGCAGCAGAGTACCAATAACACTGATCAATGCTATGCTATGGCATAGCATTGATCAGTGTAAGCAATCTAATGATTGCATGTAATAGTCCCCTATGGGATCTAAACAATAGTGTAAAAAAAGTTAATAAATGTGATGTAACCGCTTCAGAAAAAAAAATGTAATCACCCCCCTTTTCCCATAAAAAAAAAAATATGCTAACAAAAATGCGCGTGTAAATGTCTGAACTATAAAAATATAATGTTAATTAAACAGCACAGTCAATGGTGTACACGTAAAAAGAATTCCAAATCCAAAATTGCGTACTTTTGGTTACTTTGTATACCCTAAAAAAAATATATAAAAAGCTCCCATCAAAACGTCCCATCAAGACAAAAATGGTATCGATAAAATTTCAAATTACGGCATGAAAAATTAGCCCTCATACATCCCTATCTACGGAAAAATTAAATTATAGGGGTCAGAAGATGACTATTTAAAACACTAATTTTGGTGCATGCAGTTATAGTTTTTTTAAAGTAGTGAAATAAAATAAAACCTATATAGATTATGTATCCTTTTAAACATATGGACCTACAAAATAAAGATATGGTGTCACTTTAACCGAAAAAGTGCACTGCGTAGAATCGGAAGCCCAAAAAAATTACAAAATAATTTTTTTTTTTTTCATTTTTGACCCACAAACATTTTTTGTCTGGTTTCACCTTAGATTTTGTGGTGAAATGATTGATGTAATTACAAAGTACAATTGGTGGCGCAAGAAGCCCTCATATGGGTCTGTAGGTGCAAAATTTTAAGCGTTCTGATTTTTAGAAGGTGAGGTGGAAAATACGTAGTCCTTAAGGGGTTAAATAACCCTTTAAGGGGTTAAATAACCCTTTAATAGAATTTAATAGAAAGTTTGCATTCTGTTTTAAAGGCGTTATACAATGCCTCCAAATAACAGCACATTATTTTTATTGCAAAAAATCAGGACATTTACTGAATGTGTGTTGCACTACTTTTTCAAACAATCTAGCACAGTTTTTTTTTTTTTAAACTAAATTAGACAAAGTCCGTCTGAAAATTCCCCCCTCCCCCAATGTGTTCATAATCTGAATAAATACTGGAAAATTCTTCATTATATATTCAGAAAAAAAGTACCTCAGCATTCAACATCATGGCCCTCATTTACTAAGCTAAAACCCACTAGTTTTTGTCAGGTTTTTCCAAGTTATTTTGGCGTATAGTGGGGTTTATGTACTAACGTGATCCCTTTTTCTCCGGTTTTGCACCCAAATTGTGTTGAACATTACATTTAAGTTGCAAAAAAAAAAAAAATAATAACTCTCCTTTTTACAAGAAAACCCTAAAAGGGGACATGGCCAAGGGGGGGGGGGGGGGGGGGGGCGTGGTGCTGACAAAAGGGGTATGTCCCCGACAGTTTTGGGAAAATAACAACATATTTACTAAGGTTTCCACAGAAAATGTGGTGAATTTGAGCTGAGGAAAAAACAACAGTTCAGAACAGTTGTAAAAAAAAAAAAAAAAAGCAAAATGTAGGGAAAAGTGCAAAATGTAGGAAAACATTAATAAATAACTTGGGAAAATACCTGTCGAGAATCAAAACCCACAAAGAAAATTCCACTCCACTCTTAGTAAATAAACCCCAGTGTCTGAGACATGTCTGGGAGTGCCTGAGACACCAGGAAAATCCGACTAACTCGACATTGCATTGTGAAAAGCCGAAAAAGGGGCATGGACAGCCGCAAAGGGGCATGGCTGGCCCCAATAGGGGCGTGGTTTAACAAATCCGACCCATTTACTATTGAATTCACAGAAAATCCTGTGAATAAATTGCAGGAAATTTCCACCTAGAAAAAGCTGGTCAGAAAACGTTCCAGGCTTGTAAATCTGAATCCTCATAGTAAATAGGGAGGAATCCTACAAATTTGAAACAACAATTAACACTAGTAAAAACACAACAGTCTAAGTAAATGAGGCCCAATATATCCATTCAGAAAAAAGTACCCCCCAAACATGTGTAAATCATTGATCTAATTACAGAAGAGAGACATTTCAACAATGTGTACAAACTAAAACACAATGGGGAAGATTTATTAACACCTGTACAGAGGAAAAGTTGCTGAGTTGAGGCTCTATGCATCTTTCAATGAGGCTCTATGCATCTTTCATTGAGGCTCTTTGCAGCCTTTAATGAGGCTCTTTGCAGCTTTCAGTGAGGCTCTGTGCAGATGTCAATGAAGCTCAGTGCAGCCAGAAGCACTTCCTGTGTTTGGTCTACTGCCAGGCCAGGAGGAGACCAAACTCCCTAGGGCGCGCACGCCGGTTCTTTGCGATTTAAAGGGCCGGTTCGCCACTGATTGGTGCATGGTTTTTAATTAGTGTGTTCACCTGTGTACTTCCCTATATTACCTCACTTCCCCTGCACTTCCTTGCCGGATCTTGTTGCCATTGTGCCAGTGAAAGTGTTCCTTGTGTATCCCTAGCCAGTGTTGCAGACCTCTTGCCGTTGCCCCTGACTACGATCCTTGCTACCTGCCCTGACCTTCTGCTACGTCCGACCCTGCTCTTGTCTAATCCCTTACCGCGCCTATCTCAGCAGTTAGAGAGGTTGAGCCGTTGCCGGTGGATACGACTTGGTTGCTACCGCCGCTGCAAGACCATCCCGCTTTGCGGCGGGCTCTGGTGAAAATCAGTAGCAACTTAGAACCAGTCCACCGACACGGTCCACGCCAATCCCTCTCTGACACAGAGGATCCACCTCCAGCCTGCCGAATCCTGACAGTAGATCCGGCCATGGATCCCGCTGAGGTCCCGCTGCCAGTTGTCGCTGACCTTACCACGGTGGTCGCCCAGCAGTCACAACAGATAGCGCAACAAGGCCATCAGCTGTCTTAACTGACTGTGATGCTACAGCAGCTTCTACCACAGCTTCAGCAACCATCTCCTCCGCCAGCTCCTGCACCTCCTCCGCAGCGAGTGGCCGCATCCAGCCTCCGTTTATCATTGCCGGACAAGTTTGATGGGGACTCTAAACTTTGCTGTGGTTTTCTCTCGCAATGTTCCCTGCATTTGGAGATGATGTCGGACCAATTTCCAACTGAAAGGTCAAAGGTGGCTTTCGTGGTCAGTTTTCTGTCTGGGAAAGCCCTGTCATGGGCCACACCGCTCTGGGACCGCAATGATCCTGTCACTGCCTCTGTACACTCTTTCTTCTTGGAGATTCGAAGTGTCTTTGAGGAACCAGTCCGAGCCTCTTCTGCCGAGACTGCCCTGCTGAACCTGGTCCAGGGTAATTCTTCAGTAGGCGAGTACGCCATTCAATTCCGTACTCTCGCCTCCGAATTGTCCTGGAATAACGAGGCCCTCTGCGCGACCTTCAAAAAAGGCCTATCCGGTAACATCAAGATGTGCTGGCCGCACGAGAAATCCCTGCTAACCTGCATGAACTTATTCATCTTGCCACCCGCATTGACATGCGTTTTTCCGAAAGACGTCAGGAGCTCTGCCAGGATATGGACTTTGTGCGCACAAGGCGGTTTCTCTCCCCGGCTCCTCTCTTCTCTGGTCCGCTGCAATCTGTTCCTGTGCCTTCCGCCCTGGATCCTATGCAAGTAGACCGATCTCGCCTGACACCTCAAGAGAGGACACGCCGCTGCAATGAGAACCTATGCCTGTACTGTGCCAGTACCGAACACTTCTTGAAGGATTGTCCTATTCGACCTCCACGTCAGGAAAGACGCACTCCGATTCCGCACAAAGGTGAGACAGCTCTAGGTGTGAACTCTGCTTCTCCACGTCTTACTGTGCCTGTGCGGATTTCTTCTTCTAACTTCTCCTTCTCAGCTGTGGCCTTCTTGGATTCCGGATCTGCAGGAAATTTTATTTTGGCCTCTTTCGTTAACAGGTTCAACATCCCAGTGACCAGTCTCGCCAGACCCCTCTACATCGCCTCTGTTAATGGTGAAAGATTGGACTGTATTGTGCGTTATCGCACAGAACCCCTCTTAATGTGCATTGGACCCCATCACGAAAAGATTGAATTTCTGGTACTTTCTAACTGCCCCTCTGAAATTCTTCTTGGACTACCTTGGCTGCAATGCCATTCCCCTACCCTTGACTGGACCACCAGGGAAATCAAGAACTGGGGTACTTCTTGCCACAAAAAATTTCTTATGTCTGCTCCCAGTCCTGCCAGTCAAAACCCTATGGCTCCTCCGATACCAGGTCTCCCCAAGCCTATCTGGACTATGCTGATGTTTTTTGCAAAAAAAACAAGCAGAGACTTTGCCTCCTCACAGGCCTTATGACTGTCCTAGTGATCTCCTCCCTGGTACTACTCCACCCCGGGGCAGAATCTATCCTCTGTCTGCTCCGGAAACACAAGCCATGACGGAGTACATCCAAGAAAATTTAAAAAGGGGATTTATCCGCAAGTCTTCCTCCCCTGCCGGAGCAGGGTTCTTCTTTGTCTCCAAAAAAGACGGTTCCTTACGACCATGCATTGATTACTGTGGTCTTAATAAAATCACTATAAAAAAATGCTATCCCCTGCCTCTTATCTCGGAACATCTTTACCAAACTGGATTTAAGAGGTGCATATAATCTCATCCGCATCAGGGAAGGGAACGAGTGGAAGACCGTGTTTAACACCAGAGACGGACACTTTGAATATCTGGTTATGCCCTTTGGGCTTTGCAACGCCCCTGCTGTCTTCCAGGACTTTGTAAATGAAATTTTTCGTGATTTATTATATACCTGTGTTGTGGTCCACCTGGACGATATTTTGATTTTTTCTTCTAACCTAGAAGAACACCGTCGGCATGTCCGCATGGTTCTTCAGAGACTCCGGGACAATCAGTTATATGCCAAGATGGAGAAATGTCTCTTTGAATGCCAATCTCTTCCCTTCCTAGGATATTTAGTCTCTGGCCAGGGACTCCAAATGGACCCGAACAAACTATCAGCCGTGTTGGATTGGCCACGCCCCTCCGAACTCCGAGCTATCCAACGTTTCTTGGGGTTTGCCAATTACTACAGACAATTTATTCCACATTTTTCCACCATTGTGGCCCCTATTGTGGCCCTAACCAAGAAAAACGCCAACCCTAAGTCCTGGCCTCTTTAAGCAGAAGAGGCGTTCAACCGTCTCAAAACTGCCTTTTCTTCTGCTCCCGTACTCTCCAGACCTGATCCATCTAAACCCTTCTCACTGGAGGTAGACGCCTCCTCGGTGGGAGCTGGAGCTGTACTCCTACAGAAAAATTCTTCCGGATATGGTGTTACTTGTGGTTTCTTTTCTAGGACCTTCTCTCCGGCGGAGAAAAACTACTCCATTGGTGATCGAGAACTACTGGCCATAAAACTGGCCCTCGCGGAATGGAGGCACCTGCTGGATTGGTTCAAATACCCAGTTATTATATACACTGATCACAAGAATCTCTCTTATCTTCAGTCTGCCCAACGGCTGAACCCTCGCCAGGCTAGGTGGTCGTTGTTCTTTGCCCGTTTTAACTTTGAGATTCATTTTCGCCCCGCTGACAAGAACATTAGGGCTGACACCCTCTCTCGTTCCTCGGATGCCTCTGAAATGGAAGCCTCCCTGCAACACATTATTCCTCCTGACTGTCTGATCTCTGCTTCCCCAGCTTCCATCAGACAAACTCCTCCTGGAAAGACCTTCGTCCCTCCACGCCAGCGCCTCAGGATTCTCAGGTGGGGACACTCCTCACATCTCGCCGGCCATGCTGGCGTCAAAAAATCCGTCCAGCTCATCTCTCGTTTTTATTGGTGGCTTACACTGGAAGCAGATGTTGCTGATTTTGTTCGGGCTTGTACAGTCTGTGCCCGGGACAAGACTCCTCGCCAGAAGCCTGCTGGTCTCCTTCATCCTCTGTCTGTTCCTGAGCTACCATGGTCTCAAATTGCTATGGACTTTATTACAGACTTACCTTTATCCCATGGCAACACAGTTATTTGGGTGGTCGTTGATCGTTTCTCCAAGATGGCACATTTTATTCCTCTTCCAGGTCTTCCTTCTGCGCCACAGTTGGCGAAACAATTTTTTGTGCACATTTTTCGCCTTCATGGGCTTCCTACGCATATCGTCTCGGATAGAGGCGTTCAATTTGTGTCGAAATTCTGGAGGGCCCTCTGTAATCAGCTTAAAATCAAATTAAACTTCTCGTCTTCCTATCATCCCCAATCCAATGGGCAAGTGGAGAGAGTTAATCAGGTTCTTGGTGACTATTTGCGACATTTTGTTTCCTCCCGCCAGGATGACTGGGCCGATCTCCTATCATGGGCCGAATTCTCGTACAATTTCAAAGTCTCTGAGTCCTCCGCTAAATCCCCATTCTTTGTGATGTATGGCCGTCACCCTCTTCCCCCCCTCCCTACTCCCGCGCCTTCTGGTTTGCCCGCTGTTGATGAGGTGACTCGGGACTTCTCCACCATCTGGAAAGAGACTCAAAAATCTCTCATACAGGCCTCATCCCGGATGAAGAAACATGCCGACAAAAAAAGAAGAACTCCTCCTGTCTTTTCTCCTGGAGACAAAGTGTGGCTCTCCGCCAAGTATATCCGCTTCCGTGTCCCCAGTTATAAACTGGGACCACGTTATCTTGGACCTTTTAAAATCAAATGCCAAATCAACCCTGTCTCCTACAAACTCCTTCTTCCTCCTTCTCTCCGTATTCCCAATGCTTTTCATGTCTCTCTCCTTAATCCACTTATCCTTAACTGCTTCTCTCCTAAGGTTGTTGCTCCTACTCCTGTCTCCGGGTCCTCTGACATCTTCTCGGTTAAAGAAATTCTGGCATCCAAGACGGTCAGACGTTTTTTTCTTGTAGATTGGGAGAATTGCGGCCCGGAGGAGAGGTCATGGGAACCCGAGGACAACATCCTTGACAAGGACCTTATCTACAAATTTTCAGGTTCTAAAAAGAGGGGGAGACCCAAGGGGGGGGGGGTACTGTTACGCCGAGCGCTCCGGGTCCCCGCTCCTCCCCGGAGCACTCACAGCGTTCTCCTGTTCGCAGCGCCCCGGTCAGACCCGCTGACCGGGTGCACTGCGATAATGTTGCGATAATGTTGCAATAATTTTGCTTTTGTACTTTGAGAACCGGTAGATCCACCTCTCCATGCATTACAATTTAAGTGATACAGAATGCTGTCTAGTTTCTTTCCAAACCATTTGACTGGGGGCTGTCTCCCCTACTCCTCTGTAACATCATGTTATTGATTACATGACTTCAAAAGTCTAAAACAGAGTAAGAGTGCCAGCCCCACAATCGGAAGCGAGAGGCAATGAGAGGGTTTCAATGGACTGCCTTAGACACTAGTACTTTGTCTTATAATTAATCCAGGGTCATAGATAATATAAGAGTTTAGCGAGTTAACACAGAAAGTCCATTTATATGAACAAAATTATTTATTTTACTTTTTGGATAGCTCCTTTAAAGGGGTACTCCACCGAAAAACATCTTATCCCCTATCCAAAGGATAGGGGATAAGATGTCTGACCGTGAGGGGGAAGCAGTTAAGGAAAAGTGGTTTAAGGAGAGAGACATGAAAAGCATTGGAAATACGGAGAGAAGGAGGAAGAAGGAGTTTGTAGGAGACAGGGTTGATTTGGCATTTGATTTTAAAAGGTCCAAGATAACGTGGTCCCAGTTTATAACTGGGGACACGGAAGCGGATATACTTGGAGCTTCCGCGTTCGTGACATCACACCAACCCCCCCTCCATTCATGTCTATGGGAGGGGGCGTGATGCCTAGTATGTTGCCGCCACGCCTCCTTCCATAGACATGAATGGAGGGGGCGTTATGGCTGTAGTCTACAGTCATCCGGCGGCAGAGTTCTCTCCATGCACGGATGACTGAGGTGCCTATATAGGATGTTTTTCATCAAAGTACCCCCTTTAAGAAATCCATTATCAAATTGTTTGCTGGCGGTGTGATAATTTATACAGTAATTATGAGTCCTCAGCGTTGTATCATCTATTCTTACAAAATGATAGACTTTGTTCTACAAACAAAATGTCAAGGCGAATTTATTGATAGAGCAATTTAGACAAAATATTGAGGACAATCTAAATAGAAAGTAAATGGTAGACTAAGAAATGTTGCTTGATAAGAAACTAAAGTAATGACATTTGGAGAGCCTGCACGTATTGCAGGGGCATACCATGAAATAGCAAGCAGATAAATCTGGCACTGCATATTATTTCTCCAGTTTTCCATTCACAGCAGTACTGCTGTCTACCCACTGTGTAACAAAAATTCAACACAGCTCCATATTTTTTCAGGCTGACAAAGTGCTGCTGTGCAGGATAAAATCTTAAAGGGATACTTGGCCCTTTTCCTTTAGTTTTTCCCATTTACAATGGTCTTGTGGGTACTTTAATGTCATGTTCTGCAGTGTAGGTCAGAGGTATATGCTGAGAGGATGCTGGGACAAATACCTCCAATAGACATCTCTCTAAATGCCACTGTAAAAGCATATAGTGGCACTCTTCACCTGTGGCCTCCATGTTTAAATAAATGTTTAAAGCGTACCTGTCAGACCTCACAAAAAAAATATAATGAATATGTTACTCAGTATCTAATCCTGACCATGTGCAAATAATGTGTATACCTCTATCACCCATATTTATAATAAAAATCTCTTTTTATTAGCTCACAGTGTTAATAAATCCTCTCAAGGGAAGTGTCCCTCCCTTGTGGTGGTGGAAGGTGCTTGGTATGTCTGCTCATGCAGCCTTGTCCATGAGTCATCTCTTGTCCATGACTCATGGACAAGTTTGATGCTGCTGCAGGACTGGTTAGTGTCCCAGTAGGTATGGGAATCCCTAGTGGTTGGATTTTCAGGAGCCGTTTTATTTATTAAATATTCAACTTTTTTTTACACAACCATATTACACTAGGTCTTTAATTTTCATCAGTAACAACATTTAAAAAGTTTTTGGATCTGACAGGACCCATTTAAATGATAGCACTTTATACTTGGTGCACTAAATTTACCCACCTAGATGAATGTCCATATCTGTATATAGCAAGTGAAATATGTATTGAACATGTCATAATTTTTCTTCAAGACAACAGTATCTGCTAATTTCAGGTCTTCTTGATGCTCTTGGACAACTCTTCTGACTATTCTCACTCCTTTGTCAGATATCTTGGTAGGAACACCTGGTCAAGGCAAATTTTTGGTGAAATGATTGTCTTTCCACTTCTGTTTTATGGCTCCAACAGTACTCACTTGAACATTCAGAAGCTTAGATATTCACCTGTAACCAACACCATTGTTATGTTTTGCTACAATTAGGTTGCCAAGGTCTTAAAACAGCTCTTTGCTTTTACCCATAATGAGAAGTGTCTTGTGTGACACATTGGCAAGAGACCTTTTTGTAGCCATTAGTTGGGACTGAAACAGCTAATACTAATTCTTCATGCACTTAATATTTTTTTCCCTGTGTTATTTTGACATTATTACACACAACTACATTTCTGAACATATTTGTCTTGGTTTCTCCTTCTTTCTGTATGGATGGATTAATTGGGTTGTTCACAACATCTGATAAAAGCACCTTTGAAAATATATTTAGTAAGAAAAACGGGGACATGTTCAATACTTTCTTTCACCGCTGTATGTTTGGTGCAATTAAAATTACATAAAATACTAATACTAAAAATAATGCACTTCTGATGCATTAGAACCATATCAGAAATGTTCTAACATATTCAAAAGGGATCATATACATAGAACAAAAAAATGCCTAGAATACTTTTAGTAGGGATATCTTAAACAAGTAATTATTAACATCGTTCAGACAAGGTTATTGATTTATGGTCCAATTTCTGGAAGCTGTTTATTCACACCTGCACTGTCAAAGAGAACATTTCATAAGGTACTCTCCAGTCTTCCGTGGAGCACCATAGGCATTTGCTCTCATATATCTCCTAAACGTCAGACATTGGGGAAGATTTAGCAAAACCTGGGCAGAGGAAGAGTTGCCCATAGCAACCAATCAAATTGCTTCTTTTATTTTTTACAGGCCTCTTTAAAAATTAAAGAGCTCTTATTGGTTGCTCTGGGCAACTGCACCCCTCTTCGTCTAAACAGGTTTTGATAAATCTCACCCATTGTGCTCACTCTCTTTCCCGTGTCTCCTTTTCTCCAGTGTGTGCATCCTTTGTCCTATAGAATTGGAGGTCTTTCTCACTGTGCCCTCTGCTGTTCGTTGCTCCAACTCAAATCCCCAGGCATCTAATTATATGTGGGTTAAAAAAGACCCAAAGATCTTGGGCGCAATCAAGGGCATTAACTAAGTGTGGCATTTTATATACCATGTACACATATATAGCTCTGCCCATTTTCACTTAGATAAAAGATAAAGAGGGTCCATGGCAGCCGATTGCGCCTGGTGGAGAAATCGATATCAACTAAGAGCTGGTGTAGATTTCTGTGACTGCTGAGGCCACAAATCTGGCCTAAAGTTGCATTTGAGGAGGACTCCTCCCTTTGTGCCCACTTCCAACCCTCTTCCTGCATCCTTTTCTCATCCTTTGTGCATGTGTTGTATTTGTTCCAAAATTGCTAATTTTTTGCGCAAAATGTGATATTTTATAGCAAATGTGGCGCTAGCACAGCTTTATAAATGTCTCTGTATATTTTTAAAGCATGATTAATCCCTTAATGACATCGTACATGTAAATGACCGCAAGCACCCGACCGGTGTTCGCATCATGCACAGCATTATTACAAGTGGTAAAAGATATTACATGGCCGGAAAATGCTATCTGGCTATCTGCTGACATTGTAGCATTATATACATGTATCCCACACAACCTTGCAGTACAAACTATAGCATATCACTTGTATAAATACAGTAACTATAGCACAGAAATTAAACATTAGATATTGGATGTCTTGTCCTTCTTACTTGCACATAAGTTTTTTTTTCGTTTCCATTGACAATATTATTTACAGACAACTGGATGCCCTATGGGAGCAAAATTCTCCCCATCGCTGGCAAACCTATATACAGTATTGCCCACTGGGAGGAGGTCATCCTATATAATTATTCTAATCCATTTTTCCACCTAATTGGATGGTATGGAAGATACTTGGATGACCTCCTCCTGGTGGGGCTTGGTACAAAATAACAAGCAGTTAAATTTGATGAGTTTCTCAACCATAACCAATACAACTTACGATTTACCACTCAATGTGATAACTTTAATATCAACTTTTTGGATGTTACACTAATGAGTAAACCACAATCGAAAAAAATTGAAACTAAACTGTATTGAAAACAAACCGCAGGCAACAGTTTGCTACATGCAGAAAGCTGCCACCCACGGCATGTTATAAGGAATCTTCCTATACGGGAGTTCGTGTGAGCAAGAAGGACATGTTCAGAAAATCATGAATATTTGAAAACTTGTACAGATATATCTAACCAGCTAATATTGAGAGGATATACACAAACCGACATCCAACGGGCTATAAATATTGTTAACTCCAAACCACAAGGACATATATATTCTTTTCAATGTCCCCACATAATTTTTTTTTTGTGCCGTACATGTCATTACAAAGTGAAATTGGTGATGCAAAAAAAATAAAAATAATAAGCCTTCATATGGGTCTGTGGATGAAAATATAAAAGAGTTATGATTTTTAGAAGGTGAGGAGGAAAAAACAAAAATGCAAAAATAAAATTGGGCTGGTCCTTAAGACCAAAATGGGCTTGGTCCTTAAGCCCTAAAGGACCCGGGGTTTTTTTGTTTTTGAATTTTCATTTTTTCCTCCTTACCTTTAAAAAATCATAACTCTTTCAATTTTGCACCTAAAAATCCATATGATGGCGAAACGGAAAAAAATAATTGTGAGACAAAATGGAAAAAATATGCCATTTTGTAACTTTTGGGGGCTTCCGTTTCTATGCAGTACATTTTTCAGTAAACATGACACCTTCTCTTTATTCTGTAGGTCCATACGGTTAAAATGATACCCTACTTATGTAGGTTTGATTTTGTCGTACTTCTAAAAAAAAAATCATAACTACATGCTGGAAAATTAATATGTTTAAAATTGTCATCTTCTGACCCCTATAACTTTTTTATTATTCCGCGTATGGGGCGGTATGAGGGCTCTTTTTTTTGAGTCATGATCTGAAGTTTTTAGCGGTACCATTTTTGCATTGATAGGACTTATTGATAATTTTTTCATGATTAAAAAAGTGACCAAAAATGCAATATTTTGGACTCTGGAAAAAATAAATTTGCGCATACGTCATTGACCGTGCGGTTTAATTAATGATATATTTTTTATAATTCGGACATTTCCGCATGTGGCGATACCACATATGTTTATTTTTATTTACACAGTTTTTTTTTTTTAAATGGGAAAAGGGGGGTGATTCAAACTTTTATTAGGGAAGATGTTAAATGATCTTTATTCACTTTTTTTTCCCACTTTTTTTTGCAGTGTTATAGCTCCCATAGGGGGCTATAACACTGCACACACTGATCTTTTACATTGATCACTGGTTTCTCATAGGAAACCAGTGATAGATGATTCTGCCGCTTGACTGCTCATGCCTGGATCTCAGGCACTGAGCAGTCATTCGGCGATCGGACAGCATGGAGGCAGGTAGGGACCCTCCGGCTGTCATGTAAGCTGTTTGGGATGCCGGGATTTCACCGCGGCGATCCCGAACAGCTCCCTGAGCTAAGCCGCATTGTTTTACTTTCACTTTAGACACGGCATTCAACTTTGAACGCCACGTCTAAAGGGTTAATAGTGCACTGCACCGCGATCAGTGCTGCGCGCTATTAGCCACGGGTCCCTGCCGTTGTTAGAGGCCGGGCCCGACCCGCTTTTATAGAACGGTAGCGGACTCATGACGTACCGGTACGTCATGGGTCCTTAAGGGGTTAAATAGTGAGTCTTTTTTTAACTCACATCTTTCCACCTTTTATTCAGACACATATTTTGATGTCTTTCATTACTCCATGCTAACCATCAGGGATACCTTAAAATGTTTATCTTCTATTTATTTTCATTACTAGATGCCTTTATGCCTTTTATCATTGCAGACCTCAGCTAAAAAAAAAAAATATAATAGAAAAAGTGCCACTTTCTCCAGAGATATGTTATATATTCACGTGTTATATTGATTTATGAAAAAAAAAAGATCATGACAAATATTTTTAAGTGTAACAATGAAACAAACAAAGCTTTCATAGTAATTATTACTTTGTTCAAAGGGAATCAGTCAATTGATTCATGCTGTTAAAATATCTCTACTTACTATACTGAAATAGAAATAGAGAGAGATCTGTCTATTAGGGCCAGTGGATTCCCTTGATTACTCGGAGCCCTGTTCCCAGTTGAAGTAACAACTATGAATTTTCTAAATTGAGCTAAGGGAGTCTGTCAGCATTTTATATTACCTATGGTACAGGCAGCATGAAACAAGTGCAAGGTTCTCTTCAAGCCTCTATGCAATGAATAGGGCTTGTATGGGATCAGCTGTAAATAATTATTCTGTTCCAATCTTTTTCATTCCAGCTTCTAATGAGTGCCTCATTGAAAACCCTGCATTTGTCATCTACTCCTCTATTGTATCCTTCTATGTTCCCTTTATTGTCACACTCCTCGTGTATGTCCAAATTTATATAGTTCTAAGAAAAAGGAGGAAAAGGGTGAACACTAAGCGCAACAGTCGAGGTGTGGATGCAGGGACCCACAAAGTAAGTGTGATTTTAACTTTGAATCCTTGATCAGCTATCACAACAACCTATTTAAAGGGGTACTCTGCCCCCCCAGACATCTTATTCCCTATCGAAAGGATAGGGAATAAGATGTCTGATCGTGGGGATCCCCCACGATCTCTGTGAAGCACCCGGCATTCATTTAGAATGCTGGGTACAGGCGGCGGGGGTCCCAGCTGTGACACGCTCCTTGTAACTTCACTCCCAGCCCCCTCAATGCAAGTCTATGGGAGGGGGCATGGCGGCCTCCACGCCCCCTCCCATAGCCTTGCATTGAGGGGGTGTGACATTATGTCACGAGGAGTGTGGCAGTGACATCATGACCCCCGCAGACCACTCCAAGCATTCAGAACAAAATGTTCTGAACGCTGGGGCAGTGGAGTACCTCTTTAATGCATGTTTTTTCGTGTCAATGGAGTAGGATGGTCTAGAGTCAAGACAGAAGTCCATATGTCAAAACTAAAGGTAAAGTAGAATCATTAGGTCAGAATAGGCCTCTGATTGGAAAAACAACTGCATTAGAGCTTTTAATTTACCAGGAAAGCCCCGCAACCCTAACGAGAGGACATGGTTGAGACCAACTCATTACATTATAAGTTTTTGGTTATTGAACCCAGATTGCAGAAATATCTATATTATCTGCCTCTCTGTCTTCACTCCTTACATAGGGAGTACTTCTTTTTATGTCTTTTCTTGTTACACAGTGTCAAAACTAATAGGAAACCGATTCGTTTTTTAGGGGGCTGCATAGTTACACACTGAACATTTTTATTTTAAACCTAAAGGGTTTATTGAGCTTTACAAAGTTGATGGTCTTTCCTAAACATAGGGTATCTATTCCGTTAAGATGAATAATTTCTGTAGTTTACATTATATTCAAGGTTCCATATGATCAGTAAGGTGTTAGGTTTTCTAAATGTTGTTGCTTCTCTACCTGCACCATTACCTTGACATAATAAGCAATTCCCAGGAATGACCTGCAAACTCATATGTACTAGTAAATTATGCTTTCTTCCCTTACACCTAATTCCACTTATGTCTATGCCAGAAAACCCTTCTAACATTGTCTCAACATGTATGACGCACTCCAGATTTCTAACGTTAAATAACAAAGTCGGGACAGCTATGGCTTCTAAAAAGATCTCAATCTTTTTAAACATATAGATGGTTCTATCTTGTATTTAATGGGATTCTCATTAATAGACTGGGAAATGTGTTCTGTGTGATCTCAATTTGATTTCCAGCCACAAAGTTTTTCCTTTTTTTTAATAGTAAGTACCAGTAGGCAATACAAAATAGAAATCAACTTTATATCAGATTTATAACTTGGAATGGTAAATACTTTTTGCTTCTTATGATTTCATCATGGAAAAATATTATATTGAAAAATTAACATATTATCCCCACATTATTATTAATGAGACAGTTTGAAAGTAATATCAACTTGGCCTGGGCCATAATATAGTCATGTACTCACTAACAGCACTCTACTAACAGCACTCTACAAGGGCCAAATAGTCTCTCTGCACCATGTTTTCTCTGATCCGAGTCATTCCTTTTTTTAAAAACTTTTCCTCTTTACCCGACTGAAACTGCCATGATGACTTTTCCCAAATGCGACTTGCCTCTGCAGAGTATACTCCATTAGTGCACCCTAATAATATAACTACTAATTGCCTAACTAATAATACTCTGTGCCCCCACTCACTAATGATGCCCTCTGCCCCCGCCCAGTAATAATGCCTCCAGAGCCTTATGTAATGGCTTCACAGTGTCATATACAGTAATAATGCCTTGTGCCTTCATACAGTAATAATGTTCCCCCAATATAAATTAATAATGCCCCCTATGATATATTAATAATGACCCTGATATTAATAGTGCCCCCTGATATAAATATATCAGGAGGACATCATAAATACATCAGAGGGCACAATTAATATCAGGAGGGCATTATACAAATATCATGGGGTATATTATGAAGGACATTATTAATATCATATGAGCATTATTAATATATCAGGAGGATCATAAATACATCAGGAGGCACTATTAATATTAAGGGGCATTTTAAATATATCAGTGGTATGAATTATAAAAATATTGCCTCTCTGATATAATTAGCACCCCATGATATATTTAAAATGCCCCTGATATATTTATAATTCACCTCTGATATTAATAATGCCCCCCTGATATTTATATTGCCCCTGATATATTAATAATGTGATAAATTTCCCATGACATGAATATGGCCCCCATGATATTAATGATAGCCCTCAATATATTAATGATATTAATATTGCCCACCCCTGATAATAATAATAGCTCCCCCCCCCCGAATATTAATAATAGCCCCCATTGTGGCCATACAGAAAAACAGTAAAACTCAGCTAGTCCAATCTTCCACGATGTATGGAGTAGGTCCTCTTTTCTCTTCAGTTCTGCAGCCTACGAGACGCCGGGCCGGCGCAATGACGTAAAATTATTGTGCTGTTCTACCAGGGATGCGTCACAGTGGCTTATAGACTGCTCACAGTTCATGCGGCTCCACCTTTCTCCTACATTATTTCTGTGCCAAGGGGGATACAGATGCAATGATGCAAAGGTGGCTGGGATGACATCATCAGGGGATGATAACTTACGTTAGGACTCAACTGGTAGGTGTCACTGGTGGAGTCCACACACCCCTAGCAATGCCACTGTCGATATTTTGTTACAGCATGCTATCATATATCTCAACAAGCTGCAATTCACATCATAGTCACTGGATGGCCACACATAGAAGAATGTAGCATAAACTTCTTGTCCCAGAAAGGCATGAAATCATGATTTTATTCTAAGCTAGTCGTCTTTCAGTAAACATTACGATTACTTCCATAGACTTCTGGGAAAATAAATGCATGCATGCTTGGCCTTGTAATTTATATGTGGCTACTATATTATGTTATGGTGCTTTTAAGCATTCAGAAAACAATATTAATCCTCTGTAAGTAGGTTCAGTATACATTCTTCAATATACTCTAAACCCTAGGAGTTTATAATCTTTAGATGAATAACAGTCATTTGGTTGATGAAATGTTCTTGAAGAAACACACTGTCAAGATATATGGGTGTTGTTCTTTTCTTGCTAAGCACTTGTGTTTTGTTCCGTAGGACAAATGTACTCATCCAGAAGATGTGAAGCTGTGTGCTATTTTTGTTAAATCTAACGGGAGCTTCCCAGCTAATAAAAAGAAAGTGGTAAGTATTATAATAGCAACCTATGTTTAGCACAAAGTCTTTGCAAAGCTGCTATTACCATCTCGCAACTAAGAATCCAACAACAGCTATGTGGAGGAAAACGTAGCACTACTTTATATAGGGGAAAAGAGTATAAGTTATATAGGAAACAGAAGAAATTACTAAAGTCAAAAGCAGTAAGTAAGCATAAAATGGTCATGTTTATTTGGAGAATTCTGTTGTAACACAATGATAGATGTGAAATATGATATTATTATAGAAAATGGAAATGTTACAGGCAATTAGTGAAGGTAATTTATGTGAAAAGCTGACAGTGAAGGTTATACAGTTTTATCATGAGAAATGGTGGATATCATTTGACAATTACATTGTGACACTATCAATATATACATATATATATATATATATATATATATATATATATATATGTATATGTATATGTATATATATATATATATATATATATATATATATATATATATATATATATATATAAAGTCCAGAAATCACTGCACAAGCAGGTCTTGGGTCAATAAAAGCTGGTGTTTTTTATTTCCAAATACAGTGACCCCCCAACCTACGATGGCCCCGACATATGATCAAATCGACATACGATGGCCTCTCAGAGGCCATCGCATGTCGATGTCAGCATCGACATACGATGCTTTTTTATGTCGGGGCCATCGCAAGTGCTATCCGGCAGCGCAAAATGCTTAAGCTGCTGCCGGATAGCAGCTTAAGGTTCCCCGTGTGGTGCGGTAAGTATTACCTCCACGATGCTCCGGGGTGCCCTCCGGGTCCAGCGCTGGTCTTCCGTTGTCTTCTCAGCCCTCTCCGATGCCGTCAATATGCTGCTGCACACGTCATCCAATAGGAATGGCGTACGCAGTGGCGTAATGACGTCGCTACGCAGGCCCAGTAAGGCCTTGCGGAAGACAGCAGAGGACCGGAGAAGACAGCAGAGGACCGGAGAAGACAGCAGAGGACCGGAGAAGACCAGGAGAGCCCAGCGGAGGCCCAAGGTCACCATTGTGAGCGGCTGGGACACCATCGTGAGCGGCGGGGACAGGTGAGTACAGCTTCCTATACTTTACATTGCACGAATCCCTCAAAATACTATGGATTCGACAAACGATGGCTCGTTTGGAACGAATTGCCATCGTATGTTGAGGGACCACTGTAAGGTGCAACGTTTCGGCAACAATAGCCTTTATCAAGCATGCTCACTCAAGTTTAGCTTTAGCTCCTCCACAGCATAACCACAGGTCCTTCAGCCATGATCTCTCCTATCCTGCACAGCTAAGCTCCACCCCCAACATGCTACTGGTCACTCGATGGTGACATCATAGGTTCTACACCTCCAGCATCAAGCAGGTTGGGTCAGGGGTGAGGGGGAAGAAGGAGGGCAGGTAAGAATAATTCTAGGGTCAGTCCAGCAGGACTACTGTAACAGGAACTGCTTTCATGCTCTATCAAAAAGTTCCCATTCTTCCTGCAGGACTTAAACACAGAACCCTGCGCTTGGTAATGTAAAGCTTGCGTGCAGATGATGGCTCATGGAAATCCATGCCAGGAATCTACTAGCTTTATATATATATATATATATATATATATATATATATATATATCAACTGGCTCCAGAAAGTTAAACAGATTTGTAAATTAAAAAGCACAGAGAGAGTTCAGCTCACCTGATTCAGCACGTGCACGGCCAGCCTCTGAGTACAAAGCAGGGAACAAAGAAGGGTGAAGCCAGCACGTAATAAATACTTCTTTATTGTAATCCAAGTTAAAATTCCATGGAAGGCAGGAAGAAAACAAGCACAAGGACAAAAGTGCAAAGGTGCATAGTTGGAACTCCTCAAACTCCAACGCGTTTCAGGCCATTAGGCCCTTATTAAGGCCTAATGGCCTGAAACGCATCAGCGTTTGAGGAGTTCCAACTATGCACCTTTGCACTTTTGTCCTTGTGCTCATTTTTTTCCTGCCTTCCATAGAATTTTAACTTGGATTACAATTAAGAAGTATTAATTACTCAGTGCTGGCTCCACCCTTCCTTGTTCCCAGATTTGTAATTTACTTCTATTAAAAAATCTTAATCCTTTCAGTACTTATGAGCTGCTGAAGTTGAGTTGTTCTTTTCTGTCTAAGTGCTCTCTGATGAAACCTGTCTCGGGAACTGTCCAGAGCAAATCCCCATAGAAAACCTCTTCTACTCTGGACAGTTCCCAAGACAGACAGAGGTGTCAGCACTGTTGTCAGACAGAAAAAAAACAACTCAACTTCAGCAGCTGATAAGTACTGGAGGTCTTAAGGTTTTTTAATAGAAGTAATTTACAAATCTGTTTAACTTTCTGGAGCCAGTATATATATATATATATATATATATATATATATATATATATATATATATATATATATATATTCCTGGAATACCCCTTCAATACCAGATAAGGTCTGGTCTCTGCAATTATTGAGTCAGCAGAGCAGTGTTGACTCTTATGCAAATTTTCCAATTATTTCATCTTACAATCTATCATCACTGTAAAATTGAAAAGAAACATTTATCCATTTACATGATTACACAAATTCACAAATTTCCATACATTTATAGCAGAGATGTAAAACCTAGATTTAAATTAGACTTTGGTATTTTTTTTTACGTATACATCATTGAACGTGTGGTTTCATTAACATTATATTTTAATAGTTCGGGCAATTACGGATGCAGCAATGCCACATATGTTATGTTTATTCTTGTTTACATACTTTTATTAGGGAAAGTGCTTATTCACAATTAATTACATTTGTTTTTTTTCACAATTTTTTTCACAATTTTTTTCACAATTTTTTTCACAATTTTTTAACCCTTTCCCACTATAAGACGTGCGTACGTCCTGGAAAGGGGTGTCTGGCATTGGAGCGGGATGGGCATCCTTCACCGTACCATGCAGCCCCCAGCTCGTCAACAAAGGGCCTTAGCTAGATGTCTGCAGTGGCAATTGTCGCTACTAGGCTATTAATCCTTTAGATCCCAATATCAAATGTATAATGTATAATCTTATCCACCATAAGATGATTTTAATACTTAGCTGCCAGAACTGGATATTTCCTGTTGGATTTTGTTCTCTAAACTACACATCCCACAGTTCCATGCTTGAAAGTTTGAGGTCACTTTCCTTCCTCCCACACATCAACCACCCCACCCATTGAAACACAGTGTTTTCTAATCAGTGGGCCTACAGCTGTTGCTAAATTGAAGCAGGATAGGCTCATTCTGATCACCTGCCTAGTGATGTCAAGTTTAAACGCACTGCACCCTGGGAAATCCCGAGACATGAATCATGTTGCATGCTGTTAAAAATAAATATTGGGGCGATAATCACAGAAGAATTGTGAGAAAACCGTCGAACACAGGTACAGACACTATATTATGAACTACACAAACTTCAAAGTCCCTGTAGCATAGTCAAATAAAAAAAATCCTAAAATACCCCTTTAACAAGTAAATAAAATAATACCCATACAACTTTGTCATTGTTGTAATTACAGTTTATGAACTTACAGAATAAAGATAACTTCATAATTTTATCATAAAGTGCACTACGTAGAAACTAAACCCCTAAAAGTTACATATTGGCATTTTCTTTTTCAATTACGTGCACATATATATAGTGAAGCATGGTGGTGGTAGTGTCATGGCATGGGCATGTATGGCTGCCAATGGAGCTGCTTCTCTTGTATTTATTGATGATGTGACTGCTGACAAAAGCAGCAGGATGAATTCTGAAGTGTTTTGGGCAATATTATCTGCTCATATTCAGCAAGATGCATCTGAACTCATTGGACAACGCTTCACAGTGCAGATGGACAATGACCCAAAGCATTCTGCAAAAGCAACCAAAGAGTTTTTTGAGGGAAAGAAATTGAATGTTATGCAATCGCCAAGTCAGTCTCCTGATCTGAATCCGATTGAGCATGCATTTCACTTTCTGAAGACAAAACTGAAGGGAAAATGCCCCAAGAACAAGCAGAAACTGAAGACAGTTGCAGTAGAAGCGGCAGAGCATCGCCAGGGATGTCTGGTGATGTTTATGCGTTCCAGACTTCAGGCTGTAATTGAATGCAACGGATTTGCAAAAAAATACAGTGGTCCCTTAAGTTACAATAATGATTGGTTCCAGGACAACCATTGTATGTGGAAACCATTGTATGTTGAGACTATAACTCTATGGAATCCTGGTAATTGGTTCTAAGGCCCCTAAAATCTCATCTAAAAATAGGAAAAAATGAGGGATAAACATAAATAAGTAGATAACTAATATAGATAAAGCAAGTCTTTACATATAAAAGTAAGAAAGATCTGCTGGAAGCTGTAAATCACTGTCTATATAGAGGACACTGTCTATGTAGTGTCCCAAAAAAAGTAACATGGAGCCACCCTCACCTGGAGAAGCTATCCCTGGCACAGGTAAAGAGTAGAACAGAACATGTAATACCTCCTTGTTCTATAGGGAGCGCTACCAGACAGCCAGTCAGTGCATGCACTTCAGGAATATAGGGGTCTTACCAGTGAAATGTCCATTCTGATTGGTCAGTTCTTCCAGCCATTGACATGTTTCACAGATCTGGACTGTCCGTAGCATTGTATGTTGAGTCTGGTTTCAAATTGCAATGGTCCAGAAAAGACCATTGTATGTTGAAACAATTGTATATTGAGGCCATTGTAACTTGAGGGATCACTGTATTAAAATTTGAAAATTTATATATATATAATCATATATACTGTAGATGTAAGTAGATGTAAACTTTTACATTAGATCACACACACATATATATATATATATATATATATATATATACCGTATTTATCGGCGTATAACACGCACTTTTTAGGCTAAAATTTTTAGCCTAAAGTCTGTGTGCGTGTTATACGCCGATACACCCCCAGGAAAGGCAGGGGGAGAGAGGCCGTCGCTGCCCGCTTCTCTCCCCCTGCCTTTCCTGGGGTCTAGAGCGCTGCTGTCGGCCCTTTTCACCCCCTGGTTATCGGCGCCGCTGCCCGTTCTGTCCCCCTGACTATCGGTGCCGGCGCCGATAGCCAGGGAGAGAGAAGCGGCGCCGACAGCCAGAGGGAGAGAAGGAGCAGCGGCACCCATTGCCGGCGCCGCTGCCCCGTTGCCTCCCCCCATCCCCGGTGGCATAATTACCTGAGTCGGGTCCGCGCTGCTCCAGGCCTCCGTCGTGCGTCCCCGGCGTCATTGCAATGCGCTGAACGGCGCGGCGCATGACGTCAGAGCGCCGCGCCGTGCATAGCAACGACGCTGGGGACGCACAACGGAGGCCTGGAGCAGCGCGGATCCGACTCAGGTAGTTATGCCACCGGGGATGGGGGGAGGCAACGGGGCAGCGGCCCCGGCAATGGGTGCACCTGCCCCTTCTCTCCCCCTGGCGCCGATAACCAGGGGGTGAAAAGGCCCGACAGCAGAGCTTTAGACCCCAGGAAAGGCAGGGGGAGAGAAGCGGGCAGCGACGGCCTCTCTCCCCCTGCCTTTCCTGGGGGTATATCGGGGTATACATAGTTACATAGTTACATAGTTACATAGTTAGTACGGTCGAAAAAAGACATATGTCCATCACGCGCACACACGCACCCTCATTTTATCATGGATATTTGGGTAAAAAACTTTTTTTACCCAAATATCCTTGGTAAAATGAGGGTGCGTGTTATAGGCCGGTGCGTGGTATACCCCGATAAATACGGTATATATATTTATACATGTCCAGATAGCAAGGAGGAGCAGCACACCAGGGATGCAAAGGTGTAGCAGGTGCAAGCGGGCCCAATCGCAGCCCGGGTCACTGGCAGCAGCAGTGATGTGTAATAGAATAAAGCGTCCCGCAGCACTCCAATAGTGATCAAATAAGGTTTATTTCCTCCTGGTAAGATACAACATTTCGACCGTCACCACGGTCTTTTTCAAGCATAGGCAAGTGACACACTCCTCCCATATTTATATGGGGTACAATATAAAAAAGTGATTGTGCTCAATAAAGAAAATACATGCAATACAATGGATGCTGTAACAGTTGCGTGAAAAATGAACATAATGATACTTCGAAAAAATGCATGTTTTTTGCAAAGCAGTGCAATCAGTGCTGTACAGTATATACAATCTGACATATATCGCATCATGTGTAAGTGACAATTAGTGTGCAGGTGTGTAAACATTAAAAGCAATCAGAGGAACATGCCACGAGGTCAAACACTCACCCATCTGTTGTAATGGCGGCCATTCCCTGACGCCGTGTGTGCACACGGCTCTAGGGAATTCCACAGGCCAGCCGGAGTGCAGCCAATCACAAGGTGGCGTCGCGCGCTGCTAGGCAACGACACTGTGACTCGCGGTCCGCGCACACTCACTGTGCTTCCGGATGCCACGAGCGCCATGACACTTCAGGGAAAGTAGTGTCCTATTTGGCACATGCGTACAGGTATGTTATGTTGTCATTGAGGCCATGTATAGTGCGGGCAAAGCTCCCGTACTCAGTATGTTGAATAGAATATAGCGTAGCATTACAGTGTGGGTGGATGTATACAGGTGACTGTGGAAGATGAGAGATGTGTATTAATGTGGTAGAAACAGGGGTGTGTGTTGAAAAAAATTAATGTATTGTGTAACTTAGCAAGTGAATTGCGGGGAATGGATGTGCATGAGTTGATGAGTCCTTAGTGTATAAGGATACTAGGGATAGAGCAAGAATATGTGTTGAGGGGATATAAAAAATATATATAAAGAGTATGACAGGGGGGGACAATGGGTATACGTATACAAATGTGTGGGTGATGGCGAAGTGTGACTGTGAAGGGTAAGCAATGTGAGGCGCCTGGACAGTATATACATAAGCACATGCATGTGTGCATGTACACATGTATACACGTGCATCTATGTGTGTAACTAAGTCATTGTGGGCTTGTCAGTTAATCTGACTCACATAGAGATGTATAAAGAAGAGCAAAATAGACATGGATGAAAGCAATTTCTGTCTTGGTTGGCTGCACTCGGGTGGTAAGGGTTGGAACTAGTAAAATGGTCAGATTGATGATGGTCAGTGGTGTTTGATCGACGTGTCCCCTGATCATCTGCATAAAAATAAAAGCAAGAATTATGAACATGTTGAAAGAAAAACACAGTATAGAATTAACCATGATATTCATATACAGTGAATAATTAAATGAATTAATACAATGCTCAGTATGTGTGTCACAATTTATATACATTCGAGTTCAACTGGCAGGTCAGATCATCTGGATAATTTGTAAATACCTGTGGTTACAGTGAAATCCACGTTAAGTCCATGGGGGCGTAATGTGCCCAGCTCATGGATCCAATGTAGTTCGCACCTTTTGAGCATGCTAACTCGGTCACCGCCTTTCTTTGAGATAGGAACATGATCTAACAGAGTAAATCTGAGGTCATTTTCATGAAGTCCGGCTTCCGTAAAATGTTTAGCTACGGGTAGGTCCAGACGTTTCTTATGAATTGAGTACCTGTGCTGGTTGAATCTTGTTCGGAACTCCAATGTAGTTTCACCTACATATAGCAGCTGGCAAGGGCATGTAAGAACATACACCACAGATTCTGATGTACAGGTCAGGTACCATCTTATCCTGTACTGTCTATTTGTCATTGGATGTTTAAAGTGTGGGCCCTTGTCCATGCGGATGCAATTAATGCAGTTCCGACATGGATAGCTGCCTTTGTTTTGTACGATGAGAAATCTTTGTTGGCCCCCTAAATTTGTAGAGACATCTGTTTTCACGAGTTTGTCTCTCAAGTTCAGGGGGTGCCGGTAGGCCATAATGGGAATGTTTTGGAATTCCTCCACTTGTGGAAAACTGTCTCGAAGGATGTGCCAGTGTCGATTGATAATTCTGGCAATTGTTGTGGGTCTGTCACTGTATGTTGACACAAAGCTAATGCGTTTGTTGGATTGGACTTTTTTTGTCTGGTGTAGTAGTGAATGTCGTCTGAGAGTAAGTGTCTCCTGTTTACTTCTTTCAACCAGTGATTTGGGGTATCCCCTGTGTATGAAGTTCTTGGCCATTTTGTCAAGTGCAGGTTCTACCCTTTCTTCAAGACTCACTATCCGTCATGCTCTGAGCATCTGGCTTCTGGGTAGAGATTTAACCATGGGGCGTGGATGATGACTGTTGTAACGTAACATGGAGTTGCTGTCAGTGGGCTTGGTATAGAGATCTGTATGTAGTCTGCCGTCTTGTGAGATGACTAATGTGTCTAAGAATTGGACTGCTTCTGTAGAGTGAGTAAGGGTGAATTTTATGTGATCGTTGATATTGTTGAGAAATGTCAGAAATTCATGTAGTTGGATGACCGTGCCTGTCCAAACGAGGAAGATGTCATCTATGTATCGCCACCATGCCAGTACATGACTGGCATAGTGGGATACATAGATAGACCCTTCCTCGATCTCTGCCATGACCAAATTGGCATAGCTGGGCGCCACGTATGTCCCCATAGCGGTCCCAGCTGTTTGTAGGTAGAATTTGTCATTGAATAAGAAGTAGTTACATTGTAGAACTAGTTCAAGAAGTTGAATGATGAATGAGGTATGCATGGGAGAAAAATATGTAGAAATTGTTCTGCGAATGGTCTGGATGCCTAGCTCGTGTGGAATTGAGGTATATAGACTAGTGACGTCTAGGGATACCAATATGCTATTTTTAGGAAGTGTGATTGGTTCGATTTTTTTAAGGAAATCCGAGGTGTCCTGGATGTAGGATCTGGCCCTGTGTACATATGGACGTAGTATTTGATCCAGAAATATGGATATATGGCTAGTGAGTGAATCCCTCCCGGAGACAATTGGCCTCCCGGGAGGGTTCACCAGATATTTATGTACCTTAGGAAGGAAGTATATCATAGGTGTTGAAGGACACAGGACAGTTAAAAAGAGGGCGGTCAATGGTCTCTGTAGTCAGGGCATCTACCAAGACTAAATTGATTTTATTTTGTATGTCAAATTTAGGATCTTTGTTCAGTAATGTATATGTAGAGGCATCTCCCAATTGTCTCATTGCCTCGGCAATGAATTTTGAGCGGTCCATGCCATTGCCAGCTGCTATATGTAGGTGAAACTACATTGGAGTTCCGAACAAGATTCAACCAGCACAGGTACTCAATTCGTAAGAAACGTCTGGACCTACCCGTAGCTAAACATTTTACGGAAGCCGGACATCATGAAAATGACCTCGGATTTACTCTGTTAGATCATGTTCCTATATCAAAGAAAGGCAGTGACCGAGTTAGCATGCTCAAAAGGTGCGAACTACGTTGGATCCATGAGCTGGGCACATTACGCCCCCATGGACTTAACGTGGATTTCACTGTAACCACAGGTATTTACAAATTATCCAGATGATCTGACCTGCCGGTTGAACTCGAATGTATATAAATTGTGACACAGATATTGAGCATTGTATTAATTCATTTAATTATTCACTGTATATGAATATCATGGTTAATTCTATACTGTGTTTTTCTTTCAACATGTTGATAATTCTTGCTTTTGTTTTTATGCAGATGATCAGGGGACACGTCGATCAAACACCACTGACCATCATCAATCTGACCATTTTACTAGTTCCAACCCTTACCACCCGAGTGCAGCCAACCAAGACAGAAATTGCTTTCATCCATGTCTATTTTGCTCTTCTTTATACATCTCTATGTGAGTCAGATTAACTGACAAGCCCACAATGACTTAGTTACACACATAGATGCACGTGTATACATGTGCACATGCACACATGCATATGCTTATGTATATACTGTCCAGGCGCCTCACATTGCTTACCCTTCACAGTCACACTTCGCCACCACCCTCACATTTGTATACGTATACCCGTTGTCCCCCCCTGTCATACTCTTTATATATATTTCTATATCCCCTCAACACATATTCTTGCTCCATCCCTAGTATCCTTATACACTAAGGACTCATCAACTCATGCACATCCATTCCCTGCAATTCACTTGCTAAGTTACACAATACATCCCCGTCATTAATTTTTTTTCAACATGCACCCCTGTTTCTACCACATTAATACACATCTCTCATCTTCCACAGTCACCTGTATACATCCACCCACACTGTAATGCTACTCTTTATTCTATTCAACATACTAAGTACGGTAGCTTTGCCCGCACTATACATGGCCTCAATGACAACATAACATACCTGTACGCATGTGCCAAATAGGACACTACTTTCCCTGAAGTGTCATGGCGCTCGTGGCATCCGGAAGCACAGTGAGTGTGCGCGGACCGCGAGTCACAGTGTCGTTGCCTAGCAGCGCGCGACGCCACCTTGTGATTGGCTGCACTCCAGCTGGCCTGCGGAATTCCCTAGAGCCGTGTGCACACACAGCGTCAGGGAATGGCCGCCATTACAACAGATGGGTGAGTGTTTGACCTCGTGGCATGTTCCCCTGATTGCTTTTAATGTTTACACACCTGCACACTAATTGTCACTTACACATGATGCGATATATGTCAGATTGTATATACTGTACAGCACTGATTGCACTGCTTTGCAAAAAACATGCATTTTTTTCTGAGTATAATTATGTTCATGTTTCATGCAACTGTCACAGCATCCATTGTATTGCATGTATTTTCTTTAATGAGCACAATCACTTTTTTATATTGTACCCCATATAAATATGGGAGGAGTGTGTCACTTGCCTATGCTTGAAAAAGACCGTGGTGACGGTCGAAACGTTGTATCTTACCATGAGGAAATAAACCTTGTTTGATCACTATTGGAGTGCTGCGGGATGCTTCATTCTACTATATATGTATATATGTATTTGTCATCTAAACAAAAAGCGGTTGCAGCACTCAATAAAGTGAAAAAATATGTTAGCTTTAATCCATTAAAAAATACACAGATGCTATCTGTGTATTTTTTAATGGATTAAAGATGCAACATTTTTTTTCACTTTATTGAATGCTGCAATGGCTTTTTGTTTATCTACATTGCGGACCAGTGACCAAGGTCCATTTGGCTGCTTGCCCCAAAATCCTTTTTTATGGTGTGCTGCCCTCCGCTATTCTCTTCTATATATATAGCTATCCACATATCTATATGTCTCTCTGAATGAACTAATAGAATGAAATACTTTCGTCTTTACATAGTTGAATGTGCTGACAACAAAATCCCACAAAAATTATCAATGGAAATCAAATTTATCAACTCATGGAGTTCTGGATATGGGACATGGAGTCACAGTCAAAATCAAAGTGGAAAACCACACTACAGGCTGATCCAACTTTGATGTAATGTCCTTAAAACAAGTCAAAATGAGGCTCAGTAGTGTGTGAGGCCTCCACATGCTCGTATGACCTCCCTACAACACCTGGGCATGCTCCTGATGAAGTGGCGGATTGTCTCCTGTGGGATGTCCTCCCAGACCTGGACTAAAGCATCCACCAACTCCTGGACAGTCTATGGTGCAGCGTGGCGTTGGTGGATGGAGCGAGACATGATGTCCCAGATGTGCTCAATCTGATTCAGGTCTGAGGAACAGGTGGGCCAGTCCATAGCATCAATGCCTTCCTTTTGCAGGAACTGCTGACACACTCCAGCCGCATGAGGTCTAGCATTGCCTTGCATTAGGAGCAACACAGGGCCAGCCTCATCAGCATATGGTCTCACAAGGGGTCTGAGGATCTCTTCTCGGTACCTAATGGCAATCAGGCTACCTCTGGCAAGCACATGGAGGGCTGTGCGGCCCCCCAAAGAAATGCCACCCCACACCATTACTGACCCACAGCCAAACCAGTCATGCTGAAGGATGTTGCAGGCAGCAGAACTTTCTCCAGGGCATCTCCCGACTCTGTCACGTCACTCTGTCACATGTGCTCAGTGTGAACCTGCTTTCAACTGTGAAGAGCAGAGGGTGCCAGTGTCGAATTTGCCAATCTTGGTGTTCTCTGGTAAATGCTAAACATCTTGCATGGTGTTAGGCTGTAAGCACAACCCCCACCTGTGGACGTTGGGCCCTCATACCACCCTCATGGAGTCTGTTTCTGACCGTTTGAGTGGACACATGCACATTTGTGACTTGCTGGAGGTCATTTTGCAGGGCTCTGGCAGTGCTCCTCCTACTCCTCCTTGCACAAAAGCGGAGGTAGCGGTCTTGCTGCTGGGTTGTTGCCCTCCTACGGCCTCCTCCACGTCTCCTGATGTACTGGCCTGTCTCCTGGTAGCGCCTCCATGCTCTGGACACTATGCTGACAGACACAGCAAACCTTCTTGTCAAAGCTCGCATTGATGTGCCATCCTGGATGAGCTGCACTACCTGAGCCACTTGTGTGGGTTGTAGACTCCGTCTCATGCAACCACTAGAGTGAAAGCACCGCTAGCATTCAAAAGTGACCAAAACATCAGCCAGGAAGCATAGGAACTGAGAAGTGGTCTGTGGTCACCACCTGCAGAACTACTTCTTTATTGGGGTTGTTTTGCTAATTGCCTATAATTTCCACCGTTTGTCTGTTCCATTTGCACAACAACATGTGAAATTGATTGTCAATCAGTGTAGCTTCCTGAGTGGACAGTTTGATTGACTTGGAGTTACATTGTGTTGTTTAAGTGTTCCCTTAATGTTTTTGAGCAGTATATATATATATATATACAGTGGTCCCTCAAGATACAATATTAATTGGTTCCAGGATGATCATTGTATGTTGAAACCATTGTATGTTGAGACTCTATGGAAACCTGGTAAAATGTCATCTAAAAACAGGAAAAAGTGAGGGATAAACAAAAATAAGTAGATAACTAATATAGATAAAGCAAGTCTTTACATATAAAAGTAAGAAAGATCTGCTGGGAGCTGTAAATCACTGTCTAAGTAGAGGACACTGTCTATGTAGTGTCCCAAAAAAGTAACATGGAGCCACCCTCACCTGGAGAAGCTATCCCTGGCACAGGTAAAGAGTAGAACAGAACATGCAATACCTCCCTGTTCTGTAGCGGGTGCTACCAGACAGCCAGTCAGTGCATGCACTTCAGGAATATAGGGTTTTCACCAGTGAAATGTCCATTCTGATTGGTCAGTTCTTCTAGCCATTGACATGTTTCACAGATCTGGACTGTCCGTAGCATTGTATGTTGAGTCTGGTTTCAAGTTACAATGGTCCAGAAAAGACCATTGTATGTTGAAACTATTGTATGTTGAGGCCATTGTAAGTTGAGGGATCACTGTATATATATATATATATATATATATATATATATATATATATATATATATATACATGTTTATATAAATCCATGTATATATATACATGCTTATATAAATATATATATATATATATATATATATATATATATATATATATATGTGTGTGTGTGTATTATTATAATTTTTTTCACTCACACAGCAGACGGATGAATGAAGAACAGGAAATAGGAGGGAAAGACCTTAATTAATTAATGAAACCAGAGCAAATTAAGGTCAAACCATGTGACCTACATTCCTTTGATGTTCTATTACCCATTTGACCATAATTGGCTGTGATTTCATTATTCAATTAACCTTAATTTGCTTCAATTAGAGCAGCTACTGTATGTTTCAAAACTTTCTTTCTTCCATTCATATGGTCCCAGTGACTCTCTGCCGATCCCTGCTGCAACCACTGTGATTGCAAGCGTGGACAACTGTAATTCAAGATTTACAACTCCCATCATCCCCTACATAAAAAATAAAATATTTTTCACATATAAAAAAAAGGTAATCCCACATCTCACATCCATGGTTACATATTCCCTACAGTTTACAGCAACAAAAAAGTCCTTTCCATCCTATTGGAATTACAAGAAAAGTTTTGCAGTAATTAGTCATTTAAAACCAGCTCATACTGTATAATTATAATTACATTGTCCTTCACAATTACATTAAATACATACATTCATTATTGTCCTGGCCATCTGCCTCCACAAATTACAATTTGAAGTATCTTTGATTTCTGATAGAGGAACTCTGTAAATCTATGGATTTTTGGTAAATTAGGGAAACTCAGCCTTTTTTTTTGCCTACTGTATAATACCTTATTACTCATGTACCTGTAAATATATATATATATATATATATATATATATATATATATATATATATGATTTAGAACTCCTCATTTACATTTAATATTGAGCGCAGAATTTTCTGGTCCCAATAATTGAAAGACAAAAAAAAAAAAAAAGTTAATTAATGTTAATTTTTAAACAGGGATCAATTTATGTGGGTGGGCCGGGACCTAAAAAAGTGGCCGAAAATAATAAAAATTTAGAAAGGGGCAATTAAAATGTAAAAATAATGTATTTTTTATAATTATTTTTTTTATTTTTTATTAGTAATGCATTTTAATATTGTATTTAATAAAGTGTGTGTTTCCCTTTTTTCTCTATTTTTTATTTTTTTTAGGTAGTACTACTACTCCCAGCATGGAACAGGCCTGTTCCATGATGGGAGCTGTAGTACCTGTACTAATAGACAGATTGCCCTTGGTGTCACTCCTGATACCGATGCGATTATTCTATCTATTGCAAAGATGGAACGGCTTTCTCATGCGCTCACATCATGCACTATACTCCGGCTGTCCAGTGATGGGAATAGAATTCACATCACTTATTCATATTTCCCGCAGAGAGCTGTGATTGGGCAGATAGTTCCAGCCACTCAAAGCTCTCTGCGGGAAATATGAATAATAGGTATATATACGGCATATACTTATACTGCAGTGGGTCTAGAGAAGAGCGGCTGCCCGCCCGCATCTATTCATTAAACAGGATGATCACAGCGGGTGTAAGGAGTGACAAACGTTGTGATCTTTCCTTACCTGCAGGTACTACTGCTCCCAACATGGAGCACACTCTGCTCCATTCTGGAAGCTGTAGTACCTGCATTAATAGACAATTTGCAACAAGTGACACTCACTGCAATCTTTCTATTAATGCAGGTAGAACAGCTCCCAGCATGGAGCAGAGAGTGCTCCATGTTGGGAGCAGTAGTACCTGCAGTTAAGGAAAGATCACAGTGGGTGTCACTCCTGACAGTATCCAAAAAAAAAAAGGTTGCAGCAGCACTCTTGGTCAAAAAATGGGACCCTAACACGCTTATTCTAATCACCTTTGCTTGGCATATAGCCTCTAACTGGATGACAGGGCTCAATTAATGTCTACAGGTTCCTGTTGTATCTCCTAAAAAGAGAATCACCAGTCCGCCACCTTCTGCTGTAAGCTGACAATTATCAGTACCACCAGTCTGCCACTTTCTACTGTGCACTGGCCATTACCTGTCCCCCTTGTCTGCCACCTTTTGCTGTACACTGGCTAATACCAGTCCCACCAGTCTGTCACCTTCTGCTGAATGGTAACTACTACAAGTACAACCAGTCCGCCACCTTCTGCTGTATGCTGGTTACTATTCTATGCAACCTCCTGCTGTAAGCTGGAACCTATATATCTGCCACCATCTGCAGTACACTGGATAATACAGATCTGCCACTATCTGCTGTACAATGTCTAACTACCAGTCCCACCAGTCTACTAACTTCTGTACACTGGCTATTACCAGACTGACACCTTCTGCTGTAACTGGCTACTACTACAAGTCCCACCAGTCTGCCACCTTCTGCTGTATTCTGGTACTACAATCCCACCAGTCTGCAACCATCTGATGTACTTTGACATTTTCCAGTCCCACCAGTCCGCCACCTTCTGCTGTATGCTGGCTACTACATATTTCTTCAGTCCACCACTTTCTCATGTACTCTGGATACTATTAAGTCCCACAGTCAGCCACCTTCTGCTATATGTTGGATACTATGTATGTATACAAGGGCTACTGATTGTAATGCCTACAGTAGCTAAGGGATATGGGTGGATACCCTGATACCACACCAAAAAATTTGTATGAAACTAATAAAGAATTATATATACCCAGTATTCCAGCGCTAATTGTAGGACTTAAACAACAGTTGCATTGCAAGTAAAGTAGAATATAAATGTATACTTACATATCTATTGAGATAGTTGTTAGTGGAGTGATCTGTGAATAATGTGCTGTACTGTGTCCGTTGCTAAATAGATGGTTAATGTAACATTGTCATGCATCAATCGCTTTTATTATAATTTTTTCTAACTAAGTATATACAATATAGTTGTGGTACACCCACATTGCACAAACAGATATCTCTTTCCAAGATGTAAAATACAGTCGCCGCTACGTCTATATGGCTGGTTTCATGGATCCTAGTTCGGCTTCCCAGACGAAGGAAGCCGCAAAGCTTTCGAAACACGTCAGAACTCTTTTTGTCCTTTTTGGTTTCCAGTAGTGACATCACTAGTTTCTTCAAACCACATCCATATATTCCAGGCAGCATACTGAGTTATCGGAAGTAAAAACTATAGGATCCATAAAACTGGCCCTATAGACGTAGCGGGACTGTATTTTACATCTTGGAAAGAGATATCTGTTTGTGCAATGTGAGTGTACCGCAACTATATTGTATATACTTAGTTAGAAAAAAATAATAATAAAGGGATAGATGCATGTCAATGTTACATTATCCATCTTTTACTTATAGCACCACACCCAGTATGGCACATTATTCACAGATCACTCCATTAAGAACTATCTCAATAGATATGTAAGTGTGTATTTATATACTACTTTACTTGGAATACAACTGTTGTTTAAGTCCTACAATTAGGAGGTGGCGGCCCAGTAGTATCCAACATTATATATATATATATATATATATATATATATATATATATATATATATAGTTGGATACTACTGGGCTGCCACCTCCTGCTGTATGCTGGTTACTACTGGATCACCACCACCTGCTGTACACATGTTACTACAAGTTGCCACCTCCTGCTGTACGCTGATACTACTAGACTGCCTCCTCCTGCTGGTACTACAATACGCCACATTCTTCTGTACACTGGATACTACAAGTCCGCCACCTTCTGCTGTACTCTGATTATTATGAGACGGCTACCTCCTGCTTGAAGCTGGATACTACCTGTCTGCCACCTCCTGCTGTATGCTAGGTACTAAAGCCCCACCAGTCTGCCGTTACCCTTGCTGCTGCTACCTTCAGCCAGGCCTACACATACACGGCCCATGATCCCCAAAAAAGGGATTTTTTTTCTGCTTTTCATACAAAATCTATATCTTCTTCACTATTTTGGGACACCTATTCTGTTGCTACTTCCAAAAAGGGATTGAGTCTTCCAATGCCTATGTGTGCATTTCAACACTCAAAGATATCTGCCAATGACCAGAGATAATTTATGCAGCTTTATTTTAGTGTTAATAAGTATAAAAAATTTGCTAGCACATTAAACAAGCTGTTAATTACCATGGGTTACTGCATGTCACCCTTTTCTCTTTCAGGCCCCCATTTGAACTTTTGTCTGTAACCACAGCTGTAAGGTTCGTTAGACAGGAGGCACTTTTGGGTAAGAAGGAGACGTTATGCAGGAAAATGACTAATATCATGTTACATTAGGCTTCAATTTTAATTTAATTTTAGTTTTAGCACCAGGATGGATATCTGGTTGGGGCTTCCAGTAGCAGGCATAACCAATCAGAAAATGAGAGCATCAGTTACCACACCAAAGGTCATGCCTCTCAGCAGCAGTATATTTAAATATGCTCCCTAGCTATGATGGCACTGATTGTGGTTTCTACCAATCCTCAGCATTCCTGTTTCCCTGTGCCTGTTTCGTATATTCCTGATCTGACCTCCTGGTTTTAGTCTTGCTTGTTCACCCTGATTCTGTTTTTGTGTACTGCACTGACCTCTGGGTTTTGACTTTCTGGCTTTTTCCTGGTTAACCTCTTGCATGCTGACTTGGTACCTATTTTGCCTGTGTGTTTCTGACCTGGCCTGTATGACCTCCCTTGATGCATCATGCAATACGTGCAGGCAACATTGCCCAGTTAGGGTCACCAGATCATCCAAGCAGGTAGCGACAGTGGTTGGAGCGAGCTCAGGTCTGCACTGCTCCCAACCTGACATGGAAGAACCTGTATAGAAGTAGCAAGAGAGACTAGAGGATGGCACCTCATGTATTAATCCAGTAGTGAGGAGACCCCTACAGAAGGGGTGTAGTCACTTCTATCAATTTTCCGCTCACCTTGAGCACATAGATTGTGCACATATCACCCCAATCAGGGGTACAGAAGAGAGTGATATCCTGTGCAGGCCCAGAAGGTCCAGGGAAATGTTGAAAGGATGTCCTGTAGAGGCACTTGGTAATGGAAGAAAAAATGACCTTTAAACAGGAGCTCAGGAGTACCAGAAAGCATCACCGCCAAAGCAGGATGTGGAATCAAGTCATCTTTATTTGATAAAAATACAGGCAATAACGCATTTCGGGGGTATCACACCCCTTCTTCAAATTGAAAATGTGCATTCTTAATCTCAAGAAGGGGTGTGATACCCCGAAACGCGTTATTGTCTGTATCTTTTATCCATTAAAGATGATTACTTGATTCCCCATCCTGCATTGGCGGTAATATTTTCTGGTACTCCTGAGCACCTGTTTAAAGGTCATTTTCACTTCCATTACCCTACCTGACATGACATGGTGGCTACCAGATGCTTTTAGAAGTTGAGGGCCAACAAGAATAGCCGGCATCTGCATTGCATGCTATTTTAACTGTTTAAATTTAGAAGCGTGCATTGTTTGTTTTTTAGGGGTCAGATCAGCTCCCAATGTTGTGATCACAGGGAGATGATTCATTGTCACAGTAGCCTGAGACCTTTACTTGGCCTCTGTGGTTGCAATTACTGATTCACTGTTCATTGATCCACTCATAGTGTTCCACTGTTCCACTACTATTGACAGCCTCAGTGGTGTATTTAGATTGTGTTCTTTCCTAGGCCTGACTAATCTCACACACCCAATAATGTAAATTTGTTCACTCCTTCTTATCAAGAGCACAACCTTTTTCTACCTACCTATTCCTCTGTAAACTCATCTTCATCATCTTTTGTACTTACCTTGTTTGTGGCAGCTTCTGAAGATTATATAAAAAAAGAAAATTGAATCCCGTCCCCAGCTGCTGTGCCCTTGTCTGGGCCTTGTTGGCCTAGTTAAAATGGCACTATCAGATACAATTTCTGTTTATATGTGGTAAATCTTGGCAAAATGTTAACCTTTCTAATATACTTCATATGAAAATGTTATGTCCGTTTATAGAAATCATGGCTTATAAAATCATGACTTTGTTCAAGCTGAAGCACAAGCATGGACAAAGCCCAGTAAGTGAGTGTAGGCTAGCACTCCTTTGTGCTCTCTCCTGTCTGATAGTACTCCTCTGTTCGCTCTCCTGTATGACAGTACTCCTGTGTGCTCTCTCCTGTCTGATAGCACTCCTTTGTGCTCTCTCCTGTCTGATAGTACTCCTCTGTGCTCTCTCGTGTCTGATAGTACTCCTCTGTTCGTTCTCCTGTCTGACAGTACTCCTCTGTGCTCTCTCCTGTCTGATAGTACTCCTCTGTGCTTACTCCTGTCACTCCTCTCTCTCCTGTCAACTTGTCATTATCAGGCAGGAGAGAGCACAGAGGAGTGCTAGCGCTCCCTCACTTACTGGACTTTGTCCATGCCTATGCTTCAACTTGGACAAATGCATGATTTTATAAGCCATGATTTCTATAAAAAAGAAAAAAAAAACTTTTCTTACGAAATATATTAGAAATGTTAATGTTTTGCCAAGATGAAAAACATATATAAGGTTTTTGAATCTGACAGTGTCCATTTAAAGGGGTACTCCGCCCCTAGACATCTTATCCCCTATCCAAAGGATAGAGGATAAGATGTCAGATCGCCGGGGTCCCGCTGCTGGGGACCCCGGGGATCGCTGCTGCAGCACCCCGCTATCATTACTGAGCAGAGCGAGATCGCCCTGCACGTAATGACGGGCAATACAGAGGCCGGAGCATCATTACGTCATGGCTCTGCCCCTCGTAACGTCACGGCCCGCCCCCGTCAATATAAGTCTATGGGAAGGGGGTGTGGCGGTCATCACGCGCCCTGCCATAGACTTGCATTAAGGGGACAGGCCGTGATGTCATGAGGGGCGGAGCCATGACATCACGCTGCTCAGGCCCCTGTATCGCCCGTCATTACGCACAGAGCGAACTCGCTCAGTGCAGTAACGATGGCGGGGTGCCGCAGCGGTGATCCCTGGTGTCCCCAGCAGCGGGACCGTGGCGATCTAACATCTTATCCCCTATCCTTTGGATAGGGGATAAGATGCCAGGGGAGGAGTACCCCTTTAAAGATACAGTGCTGGGCAGCAGGTACTAGCTGATCACTGATTTAATGGATCAAAGCATTACAATGTTATTGCATTGATCTGTATGAGCAGACACGAGTCAAGTGTAAAATAAAGTGCCAAAAACATATAAAACTAATCTCATCATACTATGAATTAAAATCACTCCCTTTCCCCATTTTTCAAATAATAACCAAAACAAAACAAACATTATCAAAACTGCTCAGTGAACTGCAGATTTTTAGTGACATCATAAAGAAAATAAACTATGGGGAAAAAAAAGGGAGCAAAAAAAATGATTAGGTTTTTATTATTTTTAGTTTCATAGCACATTGGATTGGAAACAATTGGTCTTGGAGTACAAGGTTTCCTATATTTACATGTACAGTCGATTTATGCATAGTTCATTGAAATGTTAAGTTATAGAACTTGCCAAACTAGAATATTTATGTTAAACAGTTCAAGAGCATTTGGGGGAATATATGATGATCAGCAGGAAAAGAGTATATTGAATTACTGCTTTGATCTCTATCCACTAGACAAAGTATTTTCCTAATCTGACATATATTTCTCAGGTTGTCATTTTTATATTTATAACACCAATTTTTTCATCTAGTACTTTTTCAACTGGGGAAGGGTGACTAATTTCCATGCTGAATGTTTAAAATAAATGTTTCCCTTCTTGGACATATCTTATTTCATGTAATTTGTTTAGTGAGACCCCTTCATTTCATTTCATTACATTTTTTCTCCATTTTTTTAAATATTTGAAGTCAACAATGAATAATTCTGCCTCTGGGAAAATATTTGAAGACATAATAAAAACTTTGACATTTTACTTCAAAAATTTTGAATAAGTGATCAGAATTTCCTTTTCGGTGAACAAAGTCGCATTCACAGAATGCTAAATGAGGATTCAAAATAATTGAATATTGATGCATTCTCGTTGAGTCTTCAGGAAGCAAAACAGCTCAATTTGCCACAGCTTTATAATGTGGAAAATTAATTCTCCATAGATGAGAAAACATATTCTCTTCTCCATTGATTTTCTGAAAAGCAAGCGAAGTCCAATTCTGTATTATACATTCCACTTTTTATTTTTACTTTAGATTTGCCTTCCTGGCACTATAATGCGACAACTAGGTTGATGAATTCGGTGTATGTAGGTAAAAGTTCTGAAATCACTCCTCTTAGGCTTTTCTGCAACTTTTTACGTTGCGCAAAAAAGTGTGACTTAAAAAAAAAATTTAAATTAAAAAATAAACTCTCCAGAAACAGATTTATAAGCCAGGTCTGGTCTGGTGTATATCTGCAGTGTATATGAGGGGTGCACAACTTTTATGCGAAAGTCACATTCAATAAATGTGTTAACACTGGAAAGTGAAATTCCTAAATCACACCACATAGAGCATTTACACAAACTTACTTAAAGGGGTACTCTGCCCATAGATATCTTATCCCCTATCCATCTAATCGAATGCCGGGTGCTGCAGAGAGATTGCGGGGTGTCTCAGCGGCCGAACCCCTGCAATCAGACATCTTATCCCTTATCCTTTGGATAGGGGATAAAATGTCTAGGGGTGGAGTACCCCTTTAACCTCTGGACCTCATATCTTTGCTTAGGTGCACCTGTGATAAGTAATGCAAAAAATGCTCCACCTCCAATGATAAATGTTCCTCAAAGTTTTTAAATGTAGAATGTTTGGATAGCATGTCAGAAAATAGTGTTAAATTGGTTTATTAAGAAATTGGAGTCTTTAACTAAATTTGAGCTTGAATAAATGTGGGTATCTCTGTTTCAATTGTTTTTATTAACATTTTTGTCAATACAAAAGAAACATATGTCCCTAGCAGGGGACAAAACATGTTGTCAAACAAGTGTATAAAAAAGAAAAGAAAAGGTAACAAAGTAAAAGAAATAGAACAGTGGTGGAGCTGTGTATTCACCATGACCAAAAGTAAAATTGTGTCCATGAACTACTAGATCCAGAGGAGCCTTAGAATAACAGTTCATGTTGTCCAAAAGCGGAAGGTGGCAAGTCATTCGCCAGAGTTCAGTGAGCAACAATTAAGTAGTCCACAGCCTAGAAGAAAAGTCGAACTCTAGTTGCACAATAAATATTTTGTTGGAGAAAGGAGGGGGGGGGGGGAGAAAAAAAAAGGGGGTAAGAATTTGGTTGGTCAGTTAAGCAACTTTGTAGCATATATGGAAGAGGACCATAAACACCATCTGTTGAGAAATTTAGAGTAAGACCCAGAACCACATGCAATTGTTCGTTCATATACAGTGGTCTCTCAACATACGATGGTAATTCGTTCCAAATGAACCATCGTTTGCTGAAACCATCATTTGTTGAGGGATCCGTGCAATGTTAAATATAGGAAGGTATACTCACCTGTCCCCGCCGCTCCGGACCTACAACGCTGCCCTGGATGTCGCCGTCCATTGCTGTCGCCGAGTCCCCGTGGTGTCCCCGCCGCTCCAAATCGTCTCCGTTGCCCGGGAACCTCGTTCCTTATCTCCGTCATCACGTCGCCACGCACGCCCATACACACACTCATAGGGAGCACAGCAATCTTCAGTGCGCGATCAAGCGCAAGGTATGGCCAGGCGGAGGGCGGAGCCCCGTCCCCATCTAGCGAACCTGTACCTCCTATTCTCCAGAGCACCAGTATCCCTGATGAGCCGGGTTTCGGGGGCGCTATTTGGCACCATGTGAAGAAGTGCAGCCTCTTTTCTTCTGTGTTCTTCGGGTGGCTTTCATATGCATTGATGGTTGGGTAATTAGATGTGAATGCAGTTCTTGCTGTAGAGGCGTGTGCTGTTATTAAATAAAAAGTGTATAAATATTTGTGAGTGTATCCCATCTCCAGTGTCCAGTGATCTGAAATAAAAGTGGAGAAAAGAATAAATAAAAACAAAATATATAGTCAAAAATACAGAGAGGTAGCAAGCAGAAGTAGGTCCAATATGGTTATGCATTGTAAATTTCCTGTGTTACATGAAAATCTACATTAAGGCCAGAGGGTTTTAAAGTATTAAGTTCATAAATCCATTGTAATTCCTTACGTTTAAGTATAGCCACTCTGTTCCCGCCCCACTTAGGTACCGGTACATGATCTATAAGCATAAATTTTAGATCTTTTTCACTATGTCCAAATTCTACAAAGTGGCTGGGGACTGGCAAATCAGTTCTCTTTTTGCGGATAGAATAACGGTGTTGATTCAATCTAGTCTTAGCATCTAATGTAGTCTCACCTACATATATGAGGTTACAAGGACATTGTAGAATATATATTACATAGTTGGAGTTACAGGTAAGGTAATAACGGTTATTATACTTCTTACCAGTTCGTGAGTGTGTAAACTCTTTTCCCTTCATCATATATGTACAATTCACACAAGTGCAGCATGGGTAAGAGCCCTTACTCGCTACTGCCAAGTATCATTGTTTTGGTTTATTAAGGGAGACATCAGACTTGACTAGTCTGTCTTTTAAATTAGTCGCTCTACGGTAAGATAGAAGTGGAGGATTAGTCATTTCTGGTATATGTGGCAATCCAGTGCTCAAAATCTGCCAGTGTTTCCTCACAATACATGCAATTTTCTGGGATGCGTCAGAATAGGTAGTTACAAAGGCAATTCTATTTTCTTGTTTCTTGTTTGTGTTAGTCTGTAATAGTTTGTGTCTGTCTAGATTTCGTACTTTATTTTTACAAGTAGTTAACAAAGATCGTGGTTAACCTCTATTTTTAAAGTTAGTACACATGCGATCTAATGCATCATCAATGTTGTCCTCATTACTCACAATTCTTTTAACTCGCATCATCTGACTCGTCGGGAGTGATCGTAACATACTACGTGAGTGTTGACTGTCGTAACGTAATATAGAATTCACATCTGTCGGTTTTGTGTAGATATCAGTAGTGAGCGTCCTATTATTTATACTGATGGTAGTATCCAAAAATTGTAACTGAGTCATGGAAAGAGTCAGAGTGAATTCAATGCTAGTGACCAAGGAATTCAGAAAATTGTGAAATGTGTGCAGTTGGTCAATTGTGCCAGTCCAAATCAGTAGGATGTCATCTATGTATCTCCACCACTTCAGCACATGGCTGAAGTGGGGAGATACATAGATCATGGTTTCTTCCATGTGGGCCACGAACAAATTGGCGTAAGTGGGCGCCACGTTCGTGCCCATAGCAGTGCCATTTACTTGAATGTAAAATGCGTCGTTAAATACAAAATAATTTTTGGTTAACACCGTTTCAAATAATCCCAAAATTAGGGAACATTGGTCAGGACCCAAGTCATCCCGGATAAAAGACCTTACAGCCTGTACACCCCCATCATGCGGGATGGAGGTGTACAGGCTCACAATGTCAAAAGATGCCAATATAGTGCCTTCAGGAATGGTAAGTGTGTCAATTTTTGTCAATAAATCCCCAGTGTCTCGAATGTAGGATTTGGCAGTATACAGATACGGTCTGAGTATTTTATCTAGAAAAATCGATATATGGCTTGTTAAAGACCCCCGGCCAGACACAATTGGTCTGCCCGGCGGATCACAGAGGGTCTTGTGTATTTTTGGCAGTAAGTATAGTTGTGGAGTGATCGGGTGTTTAACAATCAGGTACTCTAAAAGAGATTTATCAATGAATCCCCTCTCAAACGCTAGGTGTACTATCTGTTCTATTTCACGGCCCAGTTGCCATTTGGGGTCTGAGTTGAGAGGTTGGTAAATATTCGTATCACTTAATTGTCTGTTAGCCTCCTGAATGTACTTGGATCGATCCATGACCACAACCCCACCCCCTTTGTCAGCGGGTTTGACGATGAGGTTGTGGTCATGGATCAGTCCATTGAGTGCCACCAATTCACTATGTGTCATGTTGGGATGTGCCAAAGATAACACCTCATGTTTAAGTTTCTCTATATCTTTCCTGACCAGTGTATGAAAAGCATCAATCAAGGGAGAATTTACATTAGTTACAAAATCACTCGGGGATTTAATCCCTAGGTCTGAAAATTGAAATGCATTAGTGGCTTGGGATTCGGTTAAATCACAAACATTGCTTACAGGTTGATTGGAAAACCATAGTTTCAGCTTCAACTTTCTGACCAGTTGTAATAGGTCTAGCTCAAGCTGGAACCATTCAGGCATTTGTGCAGGGCAAAAATTGAGTCCGTTGGCCAATAATTTCAATTGATCATCAGTGAGAGTAGTGGAAGAAATATTTACCACTAATTTTTTGTTATTTTCCTTGATGGATTCTGTTTGGACGGCATAGTTTTGTTGTTGGTTGCAGTTCGCTGTCCCCTGGTACGGATTAATCCGTTTGTGCCTCCGCCCTCCTCTTCTGGTACGTTTGTGGCGAATGAGTCTCTGGTGCCTAAAAAATTAGTATGGTCTGTAGAGGAAACAGTATAAATATCAGCATTTATATCCACATTCTTATCAGTCTGTCTATTGCCATCACGCATCCTTCTATTGACCGGTCTTTTATTCAGTACTATGGGTGTGCCCCATCGATACACTTTGCCATTGTCATAATCGCCAGAGTCACGTGCCCATTTAAGTCTCTTTGAATCCTCTTGTTCACTCCTAAATTTTGTTAGAAAG
Source organism: Hyla sarda (assembly GCF_029499605.1). Taxonomy (NCBI): domain Eukaryota; kingdom Metazoa; phylum Chordata; class Amphibia; order Anura; family Hylidae; genus Hyla; species Hyla sarda. The sequence continues at coordinate 88,453,154 of NC_079198.1, forward strand.
GTATCTTGTTTGCACACCAGTTTTTCATAATCAACAGTTAATAAATGTTCCTTTAGTGCACAGTCCAAGTCTAATAATTTTTTCTTGGAGACCCCCACATCACGTTGCAGAAATTCAAGTTGTAATAATATAAGATCCAGTGAATACTTATTTGAGATCTGTTCATATCTGGCACGGAAATCTACATCATGTGAAAGTATGGAGATACCAAAAAGTTTTCAATATGTACCCAAGGAGTATTAAGGTCTCCTTTATGCCAGCCCTGTAGCATACCTACTAAGGTGGCTATGAAGTAGCACCACAAATCCGGAGCACCAAGACCACCCAAATCTCTAGATTTGGTTAATATGGACGCTTCCAATCTGGGTTTGTTGCCGGACCACACAAAATTGGAAAGGAGAGATTGGGCCTTAGAAAAGAAGGATTTATAAATGTAAATGGAAAGAGTCCAAAAGAGGTAAAGAAAGTGAGGTAGGAGGAGCATTTTAAAAGCGGCCACTGCCATTATATGGCAATAGTATTTAGTCTGTCTGCTTCTATACTAATGGTTCGTAGAAAGGGTTCGTAATTATCAGAGTAGAGTAGTTTGTGAGGGTAGGTTACATTTATTCCTAGATATTTAACCCCTTAACGATGCAGGCCGGCTCCCGAAATATGAAGCGGGAACGCGTTGCGACCCCGCATCACATCGCGTCGGTCCTGGCGCTCCTCAACGGCCGGCACCCGCGGCTAATACGACACATTGCCGATCGCGGCAATGTGCGGTATTAACCCTTTAGAAGCGGTGGTCAAAACTGACCGCCGCTTCTAAAGTGAAAGTATCCTGGCTGCTCAGTCGGGCTGTTCGGGACCGCCGCTGTGAAATCGCGGCATCCCGAACAGCTTACAGGACACTGGCAGGGCCCTTACCTGCCTCCTCGCTGTCCGATCGACGAATGACTGCTCCGTGCCTGAGATACAGGCAGGAGCAGTCAAGCGCCGATAACACTGATCACAGGCGTGTTAATACACGCCTGTGATCTGTGTAAAAGATCAGTGTGTGCAGTGTTATAGGTCCCTATGGGAGCTATAACACTGCAAAAAAAAGTAAAAAAAAAAGTGTTAATAAAGGTCATTTAACCCCTTCCCTAATAAAAGTTTGAATCACCCCCCTTTTCTCATTAAAAAAATAAAACAGTGTAAATACAAAAAAATAAACATATGTGGTTTCGCCGTGTGCGTAAATGTCCGAACTACAAAAATATATCATTAATTAAACCGGTCAATGGCGTACGAGCAAAAAAATTCCAAAGTCCAAAAAAGCGTATTTTTGGTCACTTTTTAAACCATTAAAAAATGAATAAAAAGTGATCAAAAAGTCTGATCAAAACAAAAATTGTACCGATAAAATACCGCCCCCTGTACGTGGAAAAATAAAAAAGTTATAGGGGTCAGAAGATGACATTTTTAAACGTATAAATTTTCCTGCATGTAGTTATGATTTTTTCCAGAACTACGACAAAATCAAACCTATATAAGTAGGGTATTATTTTAACCGTATGGACCTACAGAATATTGATAAGGTGTCATTTTTACCGAAATATTCACTGCGTAGAAATGGAAGCCCCCAAAATTTACAAAATGGCGTTTTTTCTTCGATTTTGTCGCACAATGATTTTTTTTCCATTTTGCCATGAATTTTTGGGTAAAATTACTAATGTCACTGCAAAGTAGAATTGGTGACGCAAAAAATAATCCCTAATATGGATTTTAAGGTGGAAAATTGAAAGAGTTATGATTTTGAAAAGGTAAGGAGTAAAAAACGAAAGTGCAAAAACTGAAAAACCCTGAGTCCTTAAGGGGTTAAGGCTGGAGGTTTGCCAATCAAAGGAGTGTATAGATTTAAGATTAGCAATGAGAATCAGGCTAAGGTTCAAGGGAAGGCCTTGTGACGTTGAGATGATAATTTGAGAGGGATCCAAAGTGGCAAATGGTATTCATGGCAGCAGGCGCCGAAACAGAAGGGTCAATGAGCGACAAAATAATATAATCTGCGTACAGAGATATGAGATGTTTTGTCCCTGCAATAGAGCCTCCCGAGATATGATCCTCTAGTCTCAGAGCCTGCGCCAATGGTTCTAGACATAAAATAAAAATAAGAGGAGACAAAGGGCACCCCTGCCTGGTACCATTGCTTATATCAAAATCTTCTGAGAGGGTGCCATTAGCAAAGACCTTAGCAGAAGGCTAGGAGTAGAGTGAGGTAATTGCTCTAAAAATAGTTCCTTCAAAGCCTAGATGTCTGAGGACCGAGAAGGCGCATGACCAGCGGAGTCTATCGAACGCCTTCTCGGCATTGAGAGCCAGGACCAAGGTAGGGGTGTTATGGACTTCAATGTGATGAAGGACATGCAGGAGGCGTCGGCTGTTGTCCGAGGTTTGACCGCCGGGGACAAAACCGCCTGGTCGGAATGGATTAGGTACGGAAGTATTGTAGAAATCCTATTAGCTATTAGTTTAGCAAAAATCTTCAGGTCCTGATTGAGTAATGAGATTGGTCTATAGTTCTGAGGGACCGTTGGAGATTTGCCCGGCTTAGGCAGGGTAATGATCAAGGCCATAAGATTTTCTTTAGGAAAGGTTTCCTTGAGGACAGCCGAATTATAAAAGTTCTGTAGGTGGGGTATTAGTATATCCATATAAGACTTATAGTAGAGGTTGATAAACCCATCAGGGCCAGGGGCTTTCTGAGAAGGTATAGACTGGATCACTTTCTTTATTTCATCAGGGGTATTGTTAATTTAATGTTACAAGTTAAAATTGCACCTTAACACGCCTGAGATTTTTTCATAGGTAAAGAGCATTAAATCGCAAAGTTCTTGTCGGACAGATACCAGTTGTGTAGATGTGGCACGGGAGGGGGTAGTTCTATTAAGTGATTCTAGAGTTTTGAGTTTAGCCATAGCCTCAGTGAGTTATTTGTCTATCTGTTTTTTTACAGATAGCTCTGTTTTTGATTAAAAAAAAAATCCCCTCGTATATGCCTTATGGCAGTTCCATATGATGGCCGGATCCATGTCCGGGGAAATATTGAGAGGGGTCCACACGGAGAGAATGGGCATATTTCGGGTGGACATCAACAAAGGACTAGCCCTCCATATATGAGTAGGAGTTGGGGGAAAATTCTCCCGTAAGGAGAAAGTGATGACCGCATGGTCCGACCATTTAATCGTTTCTATAGTGGATTTAGCTAAGACATCTAGATAGGCCCGATCAACCAAAAACATGTCCAATCTCAAGTATGTGTTATGAGTGATAGAGTGGTGTGTGTGGTCCCTTTCAGTAGAATGCATTATACGCCAGGCATCATATAGTTCAGCAGACCACATCAGATTGGTAAGGGACGTGGAGGGGATGTGCTGTGAAGCAGTGGTATCTTGAGTTGGGTCAGATACTAAGTTATAGTCCCCACATACAATCACAGGACCTATTTTGTGCTGGGAGGTTATTTTAAGGGCACAGTGCAAAGAGCGCATCTGTCCTTTGTTTGGTGCGTATAGTGATAAGATTATATAGGGCGTATGATTGATAGAACACATGAGGAGTACAAAGTGACCCCTGGGGTTGGAGATCCACTTACTGACTGAAAAGGCAATTGTGTTCCTTATTGCTATCAAGACCCCCCTCGACTTACTGGACTGGAAAATGTGGGGATAAGTTTGGTGTTTGAGCCTGTGTGCATCAGTGTTGAGTAGGTGCGTTTCCTGAGCGCAAAACAATGTTGCCTCCCAGGGACAGTGCCTCTCTCCAGGAAAAGGCTCTTTTGTTTTGGCTGTTAAGACCATTTACATTTAAGCTAATTCATTTGAGAACCATAAAAACAGTTCTAAGGATGATACTAAGTAGCTAGATATCAGGAAATATGAGGACCCAATGCGCCTCACAGCCAGCGCGCATGGGTTACAATAATGTGGGCAACACATGAGAGACATAAATGTATATCCACCAGTAATATCAGAGAACATTACAAAAATTATAAAACAAACAGTTAGTAATAAAAGAAAAATAAAAAAGAGTAGAAACCATGGCAGAAGCCAAAAGGCACTGGTAGGGCGAATGTTCATGCCGAAGCCCAAAACCGGTAGAGCGCATCAGCTCAGCTGGGAACAGAGGTATAAAAAGCAAAAGAGTCACCTTACAGTAGCCCAATCATCTCGAAGTTTGCAGGCTGAAACTTGCGGAGAGTTCCGAGCATGTTTTAGTGGGATATTCCAGCGATGTAGAAGGTCTTGACCTTCTTCCAGGGATCTAACAACCAAAACCTGATTATCCCTGCGGATGAGAAGACAAACCGGGAAGCCCATCTGTATTGTATTTTCTCTGTACGAAGAGCACTAGTGATTGGCTGAAGATTTTTGCGCAATCGCAGTGTGGTCGCAGAAAGGTCCGCATACAAGGACAAATGATGGTATGGAGCAGGTAAGCCATTATTTTCGCGTGACAACTCCATGAGACATTCTTTAGTTGAGAAGAAATTAATCTGTGCCAAAACATCTAGGGGCACCAAATCATCTAGATGACGGGGTTTGGGAACAGTCTCCAAAAGTGTGCGTACATAGAACATTATGTTGGCTGGTGGGACCAGGGGGAGGGATTCCCCTGATCTTTACATTATTTCTGCAAATGCAGTCCTCTAGGTCTGCAACTTTGGCTTTAAGGGCTGCAATGTGTTTCTCAGCTGTAGTCTGCAGATCGATTAAGGTATTGTGGGAGTTCGCAAATTCACCAAATTTAATTTCAACGTGCTGAACTCTGTCCCCCAACTCATCCACGGCAGTGGAAATAGGAGAGATCATGGTGTAAACATCCTTTCTGAAGGACCGCTGAAGGACCAATAACATATCTCTCATAGCAGTGTCTGTGAGGGATTTGTCACATACAGGCATTGACCCCAGGCCCTCAATATCTTCCAGTGGAAGGGTAGCATCTAATCCCCACTTTGGAGTTGCGGAGCTGGTAGCAAGAGAGGAGTATCAGGGCCTTTGTTTCTGTGGGCTGCCAGACTGTGATGGCGGCAGGCTAGAGGAGATGGAACAACAGGGGGCTTCTGCTCAGCTTCTGGTGAGGTCGGTGCTGCTGTGAACTGGCATCGCGCAGCGCCGGATCTGAGGAGGAGCGTCTCCTTAGCTAGACAGAGTCCATTGCAGCTGGGAGAGAGAGTGCAGGGTCTTAGCCGCTGGTGCCGTCGGCAACCTCTTGGCAGGCTGACGGCGCTCGGGAAAAGTAGACTTTGGTGAGTGTTCCCTGGTTTACTTGCTTCTTTTTTCCTCCTCATATACTCCAGGAGATCCCACGTCTGTGGGTGCAAAGCAGGTGTCTGTGCTTGTTATGTAGCCGCTATAAAGAGCTGGATTAAGCAGTAGCTTGACTAACGTGCGACCATTCAGTTAGGCAGCCAGCCTACGCCCCCTGTATCTTTGCATCTTATAGGCAAGATACTAGCATATGAAATAAGCAGGAAAGTCCAGATGACTTTAGAAACATAATTATTGCAGCTTACAGTTCTTCTAAGCCTAATAAATTTCCATGGTACTATAAATAAATGTATATATTTACACTTCTATCTTATTCTGTATAGTACTTCCATTAGAGTACATATTCTTGACATTGCTAGGGTATAGATTGGCAAACACGTTTACCATGTGTTAAAGGAGTTATCCAGCAAATTGTCCATCTGATTTGACTTTGTGCCTCAAGGTGCCTTATGACCACAAAAAGTCATAGTTCAGATCAATATTGCAAGTTGATTAACTCTCTGCTATCGCCTCAATGCCAAATGGAATATAATATAAATTATTAACAAGCTTTGGAGATAATATTAGAGTAGAAGAGCGTTGAATTAATATTAGTAAGCATTTTTCACATTTTAATTGTTCTATTGATAGTTCTCTCCAAAAAGGTTGCAGATCACATTAATAAAGCAGGTCATATTCTACTGAACTGAAATTTTCTTGCCGAGAGCAAAGCAGTGCGGCTAAATCTATATTCATTCCAGTCAGTTGACTATATCATTCATGAACCTCATTATGGGAGAATTTGTCACTTATCCAGAATTGCTTCATATTAATAATGTAGGTTTAGATTCGCTGTATCTATACATGGCTCTTGACAACATTAGCTTATTGCCATGATATATTTATGGTGTAGTCCACACTTTCTGAATTAAAATCCTCAAATTATACTTCCTGAAAAAATGCTATGAAAATACATTATTTGTTTGGTTATTTGTATGCATGACATATATCTCAATATTACACATTATGATCTCTTCATTGCTCATATTTTAGAGAATATCCTCTATGCAAATTATATGTTGATTAACCCCTTAAGGACTTAGCCCTTTTTCACCTTAAGGACTCGGACGTTTTTTGCAATTCTGACCACTGTCACTTTAAACATTAACAACTCTGGAATGCTTTTAGTTATCATTCTGATTCCGAGATAGTTTTTTCGTGACATATTCTACTTTAACATAGTGGTAAATTTTTGTGATAACTTGCATCCTTTCTAACTTTGAAGCTCTCTGCTTGTAAGGAAAATGGATATTCCAAATATTTTTTTATTCACATTTCCAATATGTCTACTTTATGTTTGCATCATAAAATTGACGTGTTTTTACTTTTGGAAGACACCAAAGGGCTTCAAAGTTCAGCAGCAATTTTCCAATTTTTCACAAAATTTTGAAACTCGCTTTTTTTTAAGGACCAGTTCAGGTTTGAAGTGGATTTGAAGGGTCTTCATATTAGAAATACCCCACAAATTACCCCATTATAAAAACTACACCCCCCAAAGTATTCAAAATGACATTCAGTCAGCGTTTTAACCCTTTAGGTGTTTCACAGGAATAGTAGCAAAGTGAAGGAGAAAATTCACAATCTTCATTTTTGTCATTCACATGTTCTTGTAGACCCAATTTTTGAATTTTTACAAGGGGTAAAAGGAGAAAATGTATACTTATATTTGTAGCCCAATTTCTCTCGAGTAAGGACATACCTCATATGTCTATGTAAAGTGTTCGGCGGGCGCAGTAGAGGGTTAAGAAGCGAAGGAACGACAAGGGGATTTTGGAGAGTACGTTTTCCTGAAATGGTTTTTGGGGGGCATGTTGCATTTAGGAAGCCCCTATGGTGCCAAAACAGCAATAAAAAACACATGGCATACCATTTTGGAAACTAGACCCCTTGAGGAACGTAACAAGGAATAAAGTTAGCCTTAATACCCCACAGGTGTTTCACGACTTTTGCATACATAAAAAAATAAATGAAAAAATTTCACAAAAATGTGTTTCCCCCCAAATTTCACATTTTTGCAAGGGTTAATAGATGAAAATACCCCCCCAAAATTTGTAACCCCATCTCTTCTGAGTATGGAGGTACCCCATAAGTTGGCCTGAAGTGCACTATGGGCTAACTACAATGCTCAGAAGAGAAGGAGTCATATTTGGCTTTTTGAGAGCAAATTTTGCTCGGGGGGCATGTCGCATTTAGGAAGCCCCTATGGTGCCAGGACAGCAAAAAAAAAAAACACATGGCATACCATTTTGGAAACTAGACCCCTTGGTGAACGTAACAAGGGGTTAAGTGAACCTTTATACCCCACAGGTGTTTCACAACTTTTGCATAGGTAAAAAAAAATTTTTTTTTACCTAAAATGCTTGTTTTCCCAAAAATGTTACATTTTTAAAAAGGGTAAAAGCAGAAAATACCCCCCAAAATTTGTAACACAATTTCTCCCGAGTACGGCGATACCCCATATGTGACCCTAAACTGTTGCCTTGAAATACGACAGGGCTCCAAAGTGAGAGCGCCATTGAGGCCTAAATTAGGGATTGCATAGGGGTGGGCATAGGGGTATACTACACCAGTGATTCCCAAACAGGGTGCCTCCAGCTGTTGTAAAACTCCCAGCATGCTTGGACAGTCAACGGCTGTCCGGCAATACTGGGAGTAGTTGTTTTGCAACAGCTGGAGGCTCCATTTTGGAAACAGTGGCGTACCAGACGTTTTTCATTTTTATTGGGGAGGGGAGGGGGGCTGTGTAGGGGTATGTGTATATGTGGTGTTTTTTACTTTTTATTTTATTTTGTGGTAGTGTAGTGTAGTGTTTTTAGGGTACAGTCGCATGGGCGGGGGTTCACAGTAGTTTCTCGCTGGCAGCTTGAGCTGCGGCAGAAAATTTGCCGCAGCTCAAACTTGCAGCCGGATACTTACTGTAAACCTCCGCCCATGTGAGTGTACCCTGTACATTCACATTGAGGGGGGGGGGGGAGGGGACATCCAGCTGTTGCAAAACTACAACTCCCAGCATGCGCTGACAGATTGTACATGCTGAGAGCTTTAGTTTTGCAACAGCTGTAGGCACACTGGTTATGTATCACTGAGTTTGTGACCTTACTCAGTGTTTCACAACCAGTGTGCCTCCAGCTGTTGCAAAACTACAACTCCCAGCATATACGGTGCATGCTGGGAGTTGTATTTTGCAACAGCTGGAGGCACACCGGTCGTGAAACAGTGAGTTAGGTAAAAAAAAACTCTGAGTTTCACAACCAGTGTGTCTTCAGCTGTTGCAAAACTACAACTCTCAGCAGTCACCGACAGCCAATGGGCATGCTGGAAGTTGTAGTTATGCAACCAGCAGATGCCCCACTACAACTCCCAGCATACACTTTAGCTGTTTGTGCAAGCTGGGAGTTGTAGTTATACAACAGCTGAAGGTACACTTTTCCATAGAAAAAATGTGCCTCCAGCTGTTGCAAAACTATAAGTCCCAGCATGCCCATAAGGGAATGCTGGGAGTTGTGGTGGTCTGCCTCCTGCTGTTGCATAACTACAGCTCCCAGCATGCCCTTTTTGCATGCTGGGAGCTGTTGCTAAGCAACAGCAGGAGGCTGTCACTCACCTCCTGCTGCTGCTCCGCTGCAGGTCAGTCCCTCGCCACCGCCGTCGCTCCTGGGGCCCCGATCCCAACAGGGACGCCGGGGATCAGGGTCCCCAGCACCCGGGGTCTTCTTCCCGCACCCGCTCACGTCCTCCGGAAGAGGGGCGTAGCGGGTTGCGGGAGTGACACCCGCAGCAGGTGCCCTGATTGGTCGGCCGGTAAACCGGCCGACGAATCAGGGCGTTCGTGGGGTGGCACCAGTGCCACCTCACCGCTGCAGGCTATGGCTGTTCGGGGCCGTCAGAGACGGCCCCGATCAGCCAGTAATTCCGGGTCACCGGGTCACTGGAGACCCGATTGACCCGGAATCACCGCAGATCGCTGGACTGAATTGTCCAGCGACCTGCGACCATCATCGACTTGGGGGGGCATAATGACCCCCCTAGGCGATATGCCGGGATGCCTGCTGAAAGATTTCAGCAGGCATCCAGCTCCGGTCCCCAACCGGCTAGCGGTGGGGACCGGAATTCCCACGGGCGTATGGATACGCCCTGCGTCCTTAAGGACTCGGAATGCAGGGCGTATCCATACGCCCTGCGTCCTGAAGAGGTTAACTTTACCCAGCCTCAACATATGTCCTTATATATATGTAAGATTTAAGTATTTAATCTTGTTTTCTGACAGCAGCACAATTATGGGGGTATCTCTGTCCCTATGAGCTTGCAGGACTTTAGGATAGTTTTAAAACAACCTGAGTAACTAGAGCCCCTCCCACCCACAAGGGGATATAAGGTTCCCTGTAACCACTCCCCTTGAGTGATTATAACATGTAGCAAAAATACAAAATTAAGAGGGAGGGAAGCTTGTGCTGCTGTCAGACTAAGGGAAACAAGATTAACTATTTCAATCTTACACTTCCCTGTCGTCTGCCAGCAGCACAACGATGGGGATTTACATAGCATAACCCCAGGGTGGGAATATAATATAACAGCATCTATTGCAGTCTTTGGAAAGTGAGATTTTCAGAATATAAATCCTCAATTCTGTAATGCTTGAAATAAACTTCAAAGGGGCTGAAACTCATTTAGCCCAAGAGGCAGTGACCATTCAGGTAGAGCCTCATTTGTAGATACAGGTGATCCATGTCAGCCATTAGTCAGAAGAGATTCAATCACAACCATCTGGATATTGTGGGTTTAGAAACTTTCTTACCACGCTTTGTGCCCTGGTATACCACAACTCTTTTGGCAGAAGTGACCGCTTGTGAAAAGACAACCTTAAGAGATTCTTCAGGCTCCTGGAAGAAGCTTGATTCTCAAGAGGCTCAAACATAGAGGAGCACACAGTTGCTTTACCGCACAGATAAACCCAGGGGCCTCCGGCCTTCTAAACTGTAGTCCCGTTATGGCCTTTAAAAAATTCTTTATTTCTGGGATTTGGAAAAGCTACCAGCAAAGAATGCAGATCTTACAGCCGGCTGTACTTTATTGTACTTGGAGAAAGATCCTTATCAGCCATATTGTAGAAACTCCAGTATTTAAGGAGCAGAAGGTGAAGATAAATCAATCTTCCTGTCAGAACATCAGAAGGGAACAATTCTTATTACTCTGTATATGTCTTATTGATGGCCTCACTCCCAGAGTGGGAAAGCATATTCCATATTCGGTCCGAAAAACTCTTGGTTTAAATCTGGACCTATCAATCTCCAAGCTGTCAGATTGAGAGACATTGTGGGTTCTGCTGTACAGGAAGCCTCCAATACATCCCTCGGCTCATCAACATGAGCTGAGAGAACTATAACCCCTTGGGCCAAAATGGAATCACCACAATGACTGAGGCTAGATCTTGCTGAATCTTTATTAACACTCTCAGTATTATTGAAGTTAGTGAAGAAATATATGCTAGTTGGAATGTCTTAGGTATGGGTATTGCGTATACTACAAAAGGGTAATCCACTAAATAAAGGGAGCAGAAGTTCTTTAGTTTGTTATTTAAGTGAGTGGCCATAAGATCTATTTCCAATACTTCCCAGTGGAGTTTGATCTGGCTAAAGATATGGACAGGAGATAACCTCCTTATCCTGGATACTACCCAACCAAAGATCTTCCCCACCTCCAGGAGGAGGACTTAAGATCTGGTGCCTCCTTGTTTGTTTTATGTAAGACATGGAGGCCGTATCGTCTGATCTTACCTGTATTGTTCTCCCTAGAAGGAGAGGGGAGAATGGCTTCAGAGCTTAAAGGTTGCTCTGAGTTCTTTGTGGTTGGAGGAAAGAAAAAGTTCTTCTGAATTCCAGACTCCAGAGACTGTTCTGTCTTGTAGGTGAGCTCTTCATCCTGAGCCTGAAGCATCCATTGTTAGAATCATCTATAGTGGTTCTTCTAAAGACCATCCTGTAAGTCCACCACCAACTTACTGGTCTTCTTGTATTTGTGGACAGCACATGAAGGGTCTATATCAGGCAATCTTGTGTTCCATCTGTGAAGGATCTCCGACAAAAGCAGGCAAGGATGCAAACGGCAAAAGAGAAAAAGCCTAGAAACCTCGGAGTTCTGAGGAACACTGCGCAAGGGAATCAAAGAAACCAATACCACTTTAATGTCCTTCCTGGCTTGTGAGAGATGAAGAGTCATAGACTGAGAGTCTATTCTGAATCTTAGAGATTGCTGGATGTATTCAGGGTTAAATCTGATTTGTCCAGATTTATAATCCAGCCTAGATCTGAAAGGAGGTAATTCTGACAACTGTAGATAGCTGGCAAAGATCTGCCAGAGGTCAGGTATAGGATAACTCTTATTTCCAGCCACCTGACAATCACCACCATAGCAGTAATGATCAGTCAGTGGTTAGGTATGGGATAACTCTTATCTCCAGTCACCTGACAATCACCACCATAATAACAATAACTTTGGCAAATGGGATTGATGTTATGCCAAAGTCCTCTGAATTGAAGGTGAAGCAGAATTCCTTGAATTCTAACAGCAATCTGAAGAAAGCTTCTGTGCACTGGCTTTTTCCCACATAAAAGCCCTAGGCCCATAGAAATGGATGGTACCTCCCACAAACAGCAGTCTGACCCTTGGTCTGCACTAGCTGAATTAATTTTAAGCCCCCTTGGACAACTTAACAATTTCCATATCGACTTTAGAAGACCACCAGAGCCTCTTCAGGCATTTTTAACTCAGCCTTATTAGACTGGTGAGGCCTCCTACCTAAATAAAGGCCCTAGGCCCATAGAAGGGGATGGGGCCTCCCACAACAGCAGTCTGACCCTTAGTCTGCACTAGCTGAATTTATTTTAAGCCCCCGTGGACAACTTAGTAATTGCCATATCGACTTTAGGAGACCACCAGACATTTTTCAGGCTTTTTTTTAACTTAGCCTTATAAGACTGGTGAAGTCTTCTACCCACATAAAGGTCCTAGGCCCATAGAAGTGGATGGGGCCTCCCACAACAGCCGTCTGACCCTTAGTCTGCACAAGCTGAATTAATTTTAAGCCCCCCTGGACAACTTAAAAATTGTCATATCGACTTTAGGAGACCACCAGACCTTTTTCAGGCTTTTTAAACTCAGCCTTATAAGACTGGTGAGGCCTGATACCCACATAAAGGCCCTAGGCCCATAGAAGTGAATGGGGCCTCCCACAAACAGCACTCTGACCCTCGGTCTGCACTAGCTGAATTCATTTTTCAAGTCTTTCCAGAAGGAAATATTATCTTTCTTAACTGTGAGGAATCATAGTCGTTAGAGGGGATGAGTCAGAAATTGAGTATATGTCCCAAATATACATGTCCCTAATAGTTGTCACTTCAGAGGTCGGAGGGATAGGTCGGTATGACAGACAAGTTGTGTAGTCGCTTTATCTCTGCAAATCCACAGAGGAAAAAATAGATTCTGAATTTACAAAAAAATCCTGAAGAAAAATAAATGGTAAGATGGAGGATAAAGCCACATTGTACAGCAACAAACACAGTCAAACAAAATAGTGCAGCACAGAAACAGACCAGCAGTGCCAGTAACAATCAGCTCCAGGAGACTGAGATCAATCCAGCCTCCTTTTATAGAGGCCAGGAGGAACAGACATAACGCTCTCCCGAGAGAGACTAATTAATAATAATGATAATAATGAAATATACATATAATATACATGTCATATCTATAGTCTGAATGCCTCCTTATATAGAGGTGATGAGGAAGCTAATATAAGCCTCTCCTGACAGAGGATAATAATAATAATAATAATAATAATAACAACAATAATAATAATAATAATGATAATAGTAATTAAAATGCAATATACATATAATATGCATGACATATCTATAGGCTGAACCAGCCTCCTTATATAAAGGCCAGGAGGCAGACTGACATAAGCCCCTCCTGACAGAGGCTTAAAATAATAATAGTAATAATAATAATCATAAAAATGTAATATACATATAAAATACATAAAATATACATGACATATCTATAGTCTGATCTATTTACAAAAAGGATATAGCAGGAGCAACGACCACAGAGCTACAGCTCATCATTATCCAGCAGAGAGCCGGCAGTCAGCTGATCAGTCAGCAGATCCTCAGTCAGCTGATCCACTACATGAAGTCACTCCAGATAACAGCAGGTATATGCCCCATTGCATGCTTATATACAAGCAGGGGACCAAGTAAAAACTATCATGACTGCAGCGAGCAGTAATACAGGAGAATTCCCTGTGCAGAAGTGGCACACATTCTGCCCAAGCCGGAGACAGATAAAAGGCTTATATATACACAAGTATTTAGGTATATATATATATATATATATATATATATATATATATATATACACACACACACCTGAATACTTGTTTACACTATTTATTGGAATCTCCCCATTGCTATCCCATTTTTAAATGTTAAATTATGGGTCACCTTTTAAACTATTTTTCATAATTCATTATCAGAATTAGGAATTATTTATTTATTAATGAATTATTAATGCCTGATTACATTACATTATTATAGAAAATCCTGGATAGTAAATTTAGATCTAGAATCCCTTCTGTAAAGAAAACTGCCCTGATGGTTAGATGGTCATTGGACAAGGCTTATGAAACCCTAGCGATAAGCTGATAATGCTGAAGGACATTACAACTAGTCTCATATTGTCTGCTATGGCGACTATAGCCAAAGCTTGTGAGCATTCAAAAAAGTGAGCCACCACATAACTTATGCTTGTACTTATGCACTTATGAGTCCACCATAGGAAGAACAATTCTTTACTTTACTCACAACAATTGCTAATATAAGGGGTACTTTATTGGTCACTAAACTCTAAACAAACTTTTCTTGATAGGTCGTTGTTTGTGTACATGAGTAATAATATTATTTTTGGCCACTGTATAACTATTTTATATGATATTGTTCAATAGTTTTTCCCTCTACAGGTTCCATTTTTAATGTTCAGTTGACCTTGGGTTGGGCTATGATGTCTCCCATAAAATGAAATTAAAAAGCACAAGGAATTCTAGTCCCCTATATCTATATACCACACCCTCAAGAGTACAATGGAGAAAATTATACATCAGGACTGAGCAGTAGCTTGTGATGTAGCATTGTGTTGACATAGAAGACTAAATCTTTTGAGCAGCTTCTCTGGGGGACATTTATCATTAGGTGACTATTGTAGACACAGATCTACTCCTTTACACTGCTTGTCTAGTTTACACTCTTGCTCAAATATTACAAAAGTTGCACACGTCCTTTGATAAATTTTGCGCAAATATAGAAAGGCCCTCCCTCGCTCTACATGCACTCCTTCTCTACCGCAAACTTCACAGAGCTGTGGCATTTTCCCACGGTACACTGCTCACATATCTAGAGGTGCCGAAGCAGCAGTGCGTGCCGAACAAAATTCTGCACAATAGTAAAATCATAAATCTTTATAAAGTACACAGAATGTCTGGGTTTAAAAAATATGTAATTTTGCTAAACAACCTGTCCCCTTACCTCTATATCAGTGTTTTCCAACGAGAAAGCCTCCAAATGTTGCAAAACTTGGCATGCTGGGAGTTGCAGTTTTGCAACAGCTGGAGGCACCCTGGTTGGTAAACACTGTGCACATGTGCCAGAGCTGAGTGTGTGATCATGTACATGTAGCAGAAATTAGTGTGCAGCATGTGTATGGAGCAGAGCTGAATGTGTGATTATGTGTATGCATAACCATGCACACACTCAGCTCTGCTGCATACACACACAATCACACACTCAGCTATGCTGAATACTCATGATCACTCAGCTCTTCTGCATACACACAATCACACACTCAGCTCTGCTACATACACACAATCCCAAACTCAGCTCTCCTGCATACACAGTCACACACTCAGCTCACACATATACATAGACCTAACAGCCGTACCTCCTTCTCCTTCCCTGCACATACATTGGTATATTCTTAGCTGTACGGTCACCATGGTTACCCTACACAGGTTCAATCTCCTGCACTCATCAAGAACAGCTAGAGTTAGAATTTTACGCAGTTCTACAGATCTACAGTCTGTACAGATTGGAGTCTAATCTAAATATGTATTACATATTGCTGAACTTGCTGGACTTATTCTTATAACATTTTAAGTGTCCTCCTTGATGGTTTATATTTGTGCAAAAAACACAGAACTTGCGCCAAATTTTTGCGTGTAAAGAGAAAAGACGCAGTTGATAAATCCACGTCCACCACATAATCAGCTCTACCTTACGCCATGATTTAGAATTCCACTTGTACTTGTACAAAAAAACACATGCAAAAAACGGAATTGCACAAAAAAGATTGTGTGATATAGACAGTGAAAATGGTGTATATTTTATTATTAAGCCCCCCCCCCCCCCCCCCCCTGCCATGTGTGTATTTCTCTGCCTCTTTTTCATTCTTTGGCTTCCCTCTTCTAACTCTCCTCTTCATAGACTTTTATGGGCATGATATAAGATGACCCCGCAGTAATATGATTTCTAGCAGTAGAGTAAATAATAGACTTAGATGGCAGAGGGGCTTATAAATAAAGGTTTCTCTTAGGCTATGTTCACACAGAGTATTTTAATCAGTCTTTTTAGTAAACCCAAAAGTCCAAAACACAGAGGTGCAGATCTTTCCATTGTTTCTTCTCTGTGTCCATTTCTGTCTGTCATGTCCTTTTGGACAAAAATATTAATCAAAATGCAGACCAAAATACTTTGCGTGAGCATAGCCTAACATGATATAATACAATGTTTTTTTTATAGTCACTTATAGTATGATGTGTGCAAAGTTTTTTTTAAAGTTAGAGACCATTTAAAAACTGATGGAAGACAGTGTCCATAGTGAGTAAGAGAATTACCACATCAAGCAGATATATTTTACAGGTTTACAATAAAGCATTCCGATAAGTAGGTAAAGTATAGAACATCACTCACCTCTCCTCTGTTCTTTATTTGTCCATATTAACTACTACCATATATATACAAAAATATTTAACCTACTTATCATTATATCCACTATGAAGATGAACAGAGCACCACAGGTTTGACTTAGCTGGGGTCTATAGGGTGAAAAAACACTGCTATTCCAAGTACACGGGGGGGGGGGGGGGGGGGGTGAGCAGCAGTGCCGGCTGCGCTTCTCTACATATGCACTTTACAATAAAGTATTGCTCTTTCCAAAATTAGAAATGGCCTTGAAATACATTGCTGGATACTTAAACAACACCATGCCATCTAAAAACCACATGACACCAAGGATATATGGATTGTCAGTGACAAATGCTTCAAACTAAAAGCAGTACACAAGGCTGTGCTTATTTTTAGGACCTTTAAATGTATGTATCGCAGTCACACGGTATGCATGAAGACGTGCACTCTTTACAGCTCTTTGGCATGTGCTCTCTGATGTCTCCATCTGTTGAGCCAATTTGCATGAAGACTTTCATAAAGAAGCCAACAGTCTATCTTTAATGTCCTAAATAATTTCCTTTAACATTTCCAACCTGCCACTGTGCAAGTCCAACAATGTTCATGTCGTTTCCAATTTCCTTGCCAATTCGTGTTGGGTTTCTCACTTTCACTTTCTTCACAAATTCAATTTGACAGGACTTAATGGATCATGTACTCCAATAGTATAGTAAGACATGGGAAGCACAGGCTCCTATTGACTACATGATTAATACAAAGCTGGTCCACAGCCTGCTGAGGACTTATTCCATCAGGGACTGTCCGGATGTCGAGGAGTGAAAGAACAACAGGATGCGCTCCGTAGTGTGATATCGTAGGGTACAGTGATAACGCAACGTGTAAATTTGCGCTTGCCAGAGGTAGTTGTACTCTGTCCAAGTACAACCATGGATAAGGGTGTGATATAGTGAGGTCTCTGCAGCCACTCCACCTCATGCAAATGTAGAACTCCTCCAAACCCAGCAGAGTCAAACAGGTGCTTGAGACCAGAATAAAAGCAAATTTTTCTTTATTCCCACAATGCAACGCGTTTTGCGGAAGTTCTGCTTCATCAGGCATGAAGGGTAAGACAAGGTGTGAGCATTTTATAGGCAAAATCCTTAACCCCTTCAGGGGAAAAGGATTAACCCTTTACAAGAGAAAATCGCAATAAAATTGTAATTACTATACAAACTAGCATGACTGTGGACATACCAATTGCATGTACAGAATACAATATAAATATACATCTGCAAAATGCTGTATATATATATATATATATATATATATATATATACACAAAACAAATGAAGACAAAAAAAAATCCTTTCTTTTCGGTATAAAAATTTCTTATTCATTTTTATTTATAAAATAGTATTAAACGGAACAATTCATATTTTAGCGGACATTTTCTAAGGTTTCATTGAGGCCATCGGGAACCAAGGTTGAAAGGGTAAATATCCAAAAAGCTTTCCTGTTATTTAATTCAAAGATTAAATAACAGAGAATCTTTTTGGATATTTAAAGGGGTTAAGCAAAAAAAAACTTTTTTTTTTATATATCAACTGGCTCCAGAAAGTTAAACAGATTTGTAAATTACTTCTATTAAAAAATCTTAATCCTTTCAGTGCTTATGAGCTTCTGAAGTTAAGGTTGTTCGTTTCTGTCAAATCCCCATAGCAAACCTCTTCTAAACCGGGTGTTTCCCGAGACACGTGTCATCAGAGAGCACTTAGAAAGAAAAGAACAACCTTAACTTCAGAAGCTCATAAGCACTGAAAGGATTAAGATTTTTTAACAGAAGTAATTTACAAATCAGATTAACTTTCTGGAGCCAGTTGATATATAAAAAAAAGTTTTACCCTGGATAACCCCTTTAACCTTTCAATAAAGCTTTGAGCCTGTGATCTCACCTCTCTATCCCCTGATTTCTCAACCCCCTTACCCAATCGCATTCCCCTTTGCTTTGTTGTTGGATATTGTACATACTGTTGTTTTAAAAAAAAAAACGTTTTTAAAATGTATGTAGGAGTGTTAGTGTAGCATGTGGTATGATGTATAGCGTAGGGAACCTGCGCTGTATATTATGCTGTCGTGCTATGTACCGTGAATGTATTATTTTATTGTATAAGAGATTGATGATTGATTGCAAATAAAGTTATTTTGACCAGTGGCTCAATGCAAATCTGTATTTTAAACCTGCAATTTAAGCTATAAGGATGTAAAACAGTACAAAGAAAACAAATTGGCAAATATACAGTATATACTCGAGTATAAGCCGACCCGAGTATAAGCCGAGACCCCTAATTTCAACCCAAAATCCCAGGAAAAGTTATTGACTCGAGTATAAGCCTAGGGTGGGAAATACCTCATCCCCCCCTGTCATCATCCAGACCCGTCATTAACATCCTCATCATCATCCCCTTGTTATCATCCCACACATCCCCCCTTCATCATCCCCTTATCATCCCACACATCCCCCCTTCATCATCCCCTTATCATCCCACACATCCCCCCTTCATCATCCCCTTGTCATCATCCCACACATCCCCCCTTCATCATCCCCTTATCATCCCGCACATCCCCCCTTCATCATCCCCTTGTCATCATCCCACACATCCCCCCTTCATCATCCCCTTATCATCCCGCACATCCCCCCTTCATCATCCCCTTATCATCCCACACATCCCCCCTTCATCATCCCCTTGTCATCATCCCACACATCCCCCCTTCATCATCCCCTTATCATCCCGCACATCCCCCCTTCATCATCCCCTTATCATCCCACACCCCCCCCCTTCATCATCCCCACCCCCCTTCATCATCCCCACACCCCCCCTTCATCATCCTCTTCTCATCATTCGCCCTCAGTGGTCTTCAACCTGCGGACCTCCAGAGGTTTCAAAACTACAACTCCCAGCAAGCCCGGGCAGCCATCGGCTGTCCGGGCTTGCTGGGAGTTGTAGTTTTGAAACCTCCGGAGGTCCGCAGGTTGAAGACCACTGCGGCCTTCAACATCATCCAGCCCCCCTCTCACCCCCTTTAGTTCTGAGTACTCACCTCCGCTCGGCGCTGGTCCGGTCCTGCAGGGCTGTCCGGTGAGGAGGTGGTCCGGGCTGCTATCTTCACCGGGGGCGCCTCTTCTCCGCGCTTCCGGCCCGGAATAGAGGCGTTGCCTTGACAATGACGCAGAAGTACATTGGCAATGAACGCACCTCTGCGTCGTATTCTGAGGCCGGGCCCGAAGCGCTTAGAAGAGGCCTCCCCGGTGAAGATAGCAGCCCGGAACCAGTATCCCACCGGACCACCTCCTCACCGGACAGTCCTGCAGGACCGGACCAGCGCCGAGCGGAGGTGAGTACTCAGAACTAAAGGGGGTGAGAGGGGGCTGGATGATGTTGAAGGCCGCAGTGGTCTTCAACCTGCGGACCTCCGGAGGTTTCAAAACTACAACTCCCAGCAAGCCCGGACAGCCGATGGCTGCCCGGGCTTGCTGGGAGTTGTAGTTTTGAAACCTCTGGAGGTCCGCAGGTTGAAGACCACTGCGGGTGGGGGAGTTCACTCGAGTATAAGCCGAGGGGGGTGTTTTCAGCACGAAAAATCGTGCTGAAAAACTCGGCCTATACTCGAGTATATACGGTAATCAGTTTAATGTACTGTAGAAAACTTTGCTGTTCCCATGAACTGTGACATTGAAAATGATTAATTTTACAGTTTTCATTCAAAGGAGAGGTTATGCTGGCATGGAAGAAATCCAATAATAAACATTTAGAAAAACATTTACTTGAAAGATAAAAAGAAATCTAGTCCACATCAAACAGTAGACAATTACTTGCTCTATTTTTACAACCCTACAGACATAGTTATAGGGTTTACTATCGCACAATGAACAAGTGTTATTTTCTATAAATGTTTTTCATATGTACTGTACCAGACAATAGAGACGCAGATATTTATATCATGCAGTGAACTGCATGTTGTGAGGATCAGTCTCAATACTGTGCACACTGGGAAATGTTGTGTTTCTGAAGTAATGTGTTGCATATTTGTTCTTCAGAAGGTGATATTTAACTTTTCTTTTTTACCATTTTAAGATCTGGCATAATGTTAAGAAATTCCATTACCTTTTGAACGATGAGGTTCCATTTGTTAGAATCTCACAGTCCTTAGAACTTTATACAATCCCTATGATTTTTCCTTGCAAAGTGGTGCACCTGTTGCTCTGCTATACAGGGAACAGCAATGCAGTGGTATGATGGTATGGTTTATCTTAGCAATTTGCAATAACATTCTAAAAGACTGGTACCCCTTTAAACAAAGGCAATCTCGGTAAACATTTAAATAGTCTGAAATAATAAATAGAGATGAGCGAACTTTTCAAAAATTCGATTCGCCCGATTCGATTTTCCCGAAAAGTTTGTTTCGATCCGAATTTGTTCACAGCGAATCAATATTAAAAAAGGCTATTTCTAGCCTACATACAGCCTCTATAGGGGTATAGAACACTTTGCTGTGTCCTAAAACGCATATGGAGTGTGCTGGGGTAGTGAAATAATAGTGTTATTCAGAATAGCATGCAGATTACCGGCATCGCTCTTAGAATCACTGCCATACAGCAGCACAATGACAGAGCCTGGTGGTGGCATCAGTGTGAGGAGACCATATAGTGGCTGAATGACATAGCGTGGAGGTGTTGGCAGCATGAGGACACCATATAGGGGCTGAATGGCACAGCGTGGAGGTGTTGGCAGCAATGAGGACACCATATAGTTGCTGAATGACACAGCGTGGAGGTGTTGGCAGCATGAGGACACAATATAGTGGCTGAATGGCCCAGCGTGGAGGTGTTGGCAGCATTAGGACACCATATAGTGGCTGAATGGCACAGCGTGGAGGTGTTGGCAGCATGAGGACACCATATAGTGGCTGAATGAACCAGCATGGACATGTTGGCAGCAAGAGGAGACCATTTAGTGGCTGAATGGCACAGCGTGGAGTTGGCTGATGCACTAGTATACTACACACCAGAGCTTCATAATCCCCCCCAAAAAACAACACAATATATGACATTTTTGACAAAGATTTCTCATAGGTAGCACCCGCTATCCAAAAATTAGAAATTTCCAGACCCAGGCCCCACCTCTGCGGCCCCACCCATATATTGCCTGAAGGACACAGCCTGGAGTTGGCTGATGCATCAGTACACACCCGGGCTTCACAATCCCCTCCAAAAAACAACAACATTTTAGAATTTTTTTTTAAGAAATACCTTTGTGTAAGAACAAGCGCATATCAAACAGTTCACAAGACTCTATAATGCAGAACGGTGGACCATCTAAAGACATTCTTCTCAAAAATAATAAACCACACAATGTTTAAAATTTTTTTACAAAAACTAATTCAATATGTGTGTAAGCGCATCTGTCTCCAAAAGATCAGATCACCAAAGGACTTTTTTCGCCCAAAATGATGAAGCAGAGTTAATCCCTGTCCGTATTTTATTATTTTTTTTCATTAAAAAATCACACGCAACAAGCGCTGCGTTGTATAACGATTAGCATTCTGGAAAATTCTATTTTATTACCGATAAAATTATCAGTAAATAAAAAAAAACACTTCCCAAGAGTGTTTAATTACCCTATACATTACACCAGGAGCAGTCAGGAGTAGGCCTCTGCAGTACCCAAGAGGCTTTAATAACCCCTACCTTTGCACGATCAATTGCGAGATCGAGCAATACCAAGTGTGTTATGCCCTCAGATTTCCGAGGCCGCAGGCACGCGCCACTGAACGGATTAGCGTGTCTCTATCTTTCATCGACCGGTGCTGGTAACCCGCTAACTCCCGGAAAGGTAAGCTGCTGCGAAGCAGGTGGTCTCCCCCGGGCAAGTTTGGCTCCAGAATTTCCACTACTGCCACACCACGCTGACTGCCAACCGTGCTACCGCCTTGCTGACTCAAGGGTAACCTGCAACTCTCTTCTCCCGATTATGAACCCCCCTTCTCCTGAGATCGAGCAATAACAGGTATGTTATGCCCTCAGATGTCCGGGGCCGCAGGCGGGCTCCACTGAACGGATTAGGGTGTGTCCATCTTTTTTGGAAGCACCCGCAATCCAAAAATTTTAAATTCCCAGACCCAGGCCCCACCTCTGCGGCATCAGGAACCCATAGATTGCCTGAAAGACACAGCCTGGAATTGGCTGATGCACGAGTACACACCCGGGCTTCTCAATCCACCCTAAAAAAACGCAAAATTTTATTGAAATTGTCTGACAAAATACCTGTTTTTTTTTTTTTAAAACAAGCGCATATACAGTAGTTCAGAAGACTCTATAATGCAGGATGGTGGACCACCAAAAGACATTCTTCTCAAAAATAGTAAACCACACAATGTTTGAAATTTGGTTAAAAAATATTATTACATGTGTGTAAGCGCATCTGTCTCCAAAAGATCAGACCACAAAAGGATTCTAATTGCGAAAAATGATTAAGCAGAGTTAATCCCTCTCCATATATATATATTTTTCTCATTAAAAAATTACATGCAACAAGCGTTCCGTTGTGTAACATTCCGTTGGTTAGCATTCTGCAAAATTAAATTTTATTACTGATAAAATTATCAGTAAATTTAACAATAACACTACCCAAGAGTGTTTAATTACCCCATACATTGCACCAGGAGCAGTCAGGAGTAGGCCTCAGCAGTACCCAAGAGGCTTTAATAACCCCTTACCTTGCCCGATCAATTGCGAGATCGAGCAATAACAGGTGTGTTATGGCCTCAGATGTCCTGGGCCGCACTAGCGCTCCACTGAACGGATTAGCATGTCTCTATCTTTCAAGGACAGGTGCGTGTTGCACGCTGAAACCAGTTTGTGATAGGGATCTGTGATTGCAATTATTTCATCTTAAAATGAGGAATTACCAGTAAGTGAGGGTCATAAGCTGGCGTTTATTAAGTCCCTGCCCTTCGTACACACCGCCCGTTGCTATAAGCGATTGGATTAGTTAGTGAGTTGGTTAGTGAGGTCCTCGGATCGGCCCAGGCGGGGTAGGAGAAGGCCCTGGCAGAGCGCCGAGAATTTAACGATCATTGTTGAAATTTGCATTAAGCATGTATTTAGCTAGTGCTAAACATACAAAAATGTAAGGCCAAAGGCCAGAGGCACCAGGGAGGCAAGTAGTTCCTGAAAGACACAGAATGAGTCTAGGGCATGCATTTGCAGTACCCAAGAGGTTATCATAACCCCTTACATTTAAAGATCAATGTTTACATTTGCATTAAGCTTGAATTTAGCTACTGCTAAACTTCAAAAAATTATAGGCCCAAGGCCTGAGGCACCAGGGAGGCAAGTAGTTTGTGAAAGACACAGAATGAGTCTGGAGCAGTCATTCGCAGTACCCAAGAGTGTTTCATAACCCCTTACATTTAAAGATCAATGTTGACATTTGCATTAAGCATGTATTTAGCTACTGCTAAACTTCAAAAAATGATAGGTCCAAGGCCAGATGCATCAGTTTTCCCCATATTAGGAGCATAGTTGTCCCCCAGATTAGGCAGCATAGATGTCACCCAGATTAGGCAGCATACAAGTCCCCCAGATTAGGAGCATAGTTGTCCCCCAGATAAGGAGCATAGTTGTCCCCCAGAGTAGGCAGTATAGATGTCCCCCGGATTAGGAGCATACTTGTCCCCCAGATTAGGCAGCATAGATGTCCACCAGATTAGGAGCTTAGTTGTCCCCAGATTAGGAGCATAGTTGTCCCGCAGATAAGGAGCATAGTTGTCCCCCAGATTAGGCAGCATAGATGTCACCCAGATTAGGCAGCATAGATGTCCCCCAGATTAGGCAGCATAGATGTCAACCAGATTAGGAGCATAGTTGTCCCCCAGATTAGGAAGCATAGTTGTCCCCCAATCAGCACGGGCCGGTCAGAACCAATCAAAGGGCTGTATGTGGCAAGCGGGCCGCACAATGCCCAGGTCTGCTCCAGAGGGTTTCATAACCAACCACAATAGAGAAAATGTTGTTGTAGGAGCATGGTCAATCTACTCAGACCCATCTGTCATTGGTGGCTGGAAATCCTGGCTGATCCATCCCTGATTCATCTTGACAAACGTCAGTCTCTCCACATTTTTAGTGGACAGACCAGTTCACCTTGGGATGACTATGGCCCCGGCCACACTAAACACCCGCTCTGATGGCACACTACTGGCTGGGCAGGGCAGCTTTTCCAGGGCAAACTCCGCTAGTTGCGGATATAAATCGAGTTTGGCTGCCCAGAAGTCCAGCGGATCTTCAACGGTTGTTGGCAGGGTCATGTCGAGGTAAGCCACCACCTGCTGGTTCAGGTCCTGCTCCATGTCCACCTGCTGCTGATGAGTAGCTTCACTATGCAGCTGAAGGAAGCTACTCATCAGCTACTGTAGACTCAGGCTGCTGCTGATTGAGCTCCTGCTCTGATTGAGTACTGCTCCTGCCACCCCTCCCCTCCCCAGCAGCCGTGGCAGTGGAAGGTGAGCACAGAGGGCCCCCCAAGTCAGACCTGCGAGTGGATGGACCATGTGGCAGATAGGCATCGGCCAACCAACTACGTAGAAGCTCCCTAAAGTAGGTCAGTTTGTCCTCCCTTTCAGTGGGTGTAAAAAAGGCCCCCATTCTGGGCCAGTAGCAAGGGTCTAATAAGGTGGAGATCCAGAAGTCATCGTGCTGATGAATTTTGACAATTCGAGGGTCACTACACAAGCAACTCAGCATGCATCGTGCCATTTGTGACAGTGACTCGCTGGGACTACCTGCCTCCATCTCCACTGCATACTGCCACGGTGTGTCTGGGTCCTCTGTCTCTCCTCCCTCGTAATAACCCTCCTGCTCCTCTGGCTGCTCCTGATCCTTCTCTCCTGTCCAATGACCAGAAACACCGGCCATCTCATCCACCGTAAACTGTGCTCCGCTCTGCCCCTCATCATCCTGCTCCAGTTCATCCCCCACAGGACTCATGTAGCCTTCTGATGTAGGCACAACATCTCCATTGCCGTGACCAGCCATGTTTTCAATAATTTTTTGGAGTAAGTGTAGGAGTGGAATTACGTTGTTCATGGCGTAATTCGAGCAACTAACAAAAAATGTGGCTTCCTCAAAGGGCCTCAGCAAACGGCAGGTGTCACGTATGAGCTGCTACTCGTTCACGTTGAAGTTACACAGGGGAGTACTCCTATCTGCTTGTATCATCAAAAAATTCCAACGTGTGGCAACGTCACAAATGAGACTATGTTGTGTGATGCTGTTCTGACGCTGCAGCTCAAGCAAAGTGTGCTTGGCGGTTTACGAGTGGTTGAAGTGCATGCACAGTTTCCTTGCCATTGTCAGGACATCTTGCAAATGGGGTGAAGACTTGATGAACTTCTTGACAATCAGATTCAACACGTGTGCCATGCAGGGCGCATGTTTCACACTTCCTTGTCGCAGCGCAGCTACAATGTTCTTCCCATTGTCGATCACCATGGTTCCCATTTCCAGATTTTGTGGAGTAAGCCATACTCGGATTTCTTCCCTAATGAACTTTAACAGTTCCTCCCCTGTGTGACTCCGTTCGCCAAGGCAAACCATGTGAAGGACAGCTTGACACTGCTGTGCCCTACACACGTGGTGCGATGAAGGGCCACCGAGATTTGGACATGCAGTGGAGCCCGAGGACATGGGGGAGGAGGAGGCGCACACTATAAAAGGACCAACTGCCTGGGAGCGAGAGCATGGAGGAGGAAGCGGTGTGACCTGTCCAAGTTGCTGTTGTGGCTGTGCAGGAACAACATTTACCCAGTGGGCCGTAAAAGACATGTATTGTCCCTGCCCGTAGTTACAGCTCCACACGTCGGCGCTGCCGTGCACTTTTGAACACACCGACAGGCTCAAGGACTGGCCCACCTTCTCTTGTACAAACTTATGCAGGGCTGGTACTGCCTTCTTCGCAAAGAAATGACGGCTTGGGACTCTCCATCTCGGCTCGGCACAAGCCATCAATTCCCTGAAACCTGCAGAGTCCACCAGTTGGAAAGGGAGGGACTGCAACACCAGCAACTTGGACAGGAGCACATTCAACTTCTGCGCCGTTGGATGAGTGGGCGCATACTGTTGTCTCTTGGACATGGCTTCGCCGATCGATTGTTGGCGGAATGGCTGACTACGAGCGGAAGAAGCAGGAGCTCAAGAAGGAGGGTTTGACACACTGCTCCCTTCGGCTGAGGTGGTGGAGCCTTGGCTGGATGACGGAGGGAGCGGATGGCCACTGGGTGATGCGGCAGGCTTGACCACTACATCGAAGCCACGGTTATCCCAGGCCGCTTTATGGTGGCAAATCATGAGATTGGGACCCTTGCCCCGCTTCTTTTTCTGCCGACAGATTTTGCATGTGACTACGCTAAGGTGCTCTGGATTCTTTATGAAGAACAACCACACCGCAGAGTAGCTGATTTTCCCACCCGCAGTCCACACTATTTCACTGCTATTGGCGCCATCTCCAGGAACCCCTGTTCCACTACCTCCCTGAATCGTAGCTTGCCGCGAAGCAGGTGGTCTCCCCCTGGCACGTTTGGCTCCTAAATTTCCACTACTGTCAATACCACGCTGATTGCCAACCGTGCTACAGCCTTGCTGCCTCATAGACAAAGAGCAAATCTCTTCTCCTGATGATGATGAAGCCCCGGCTTCTGCACCCAGCTCCCAATTGCGATCGGCTTCATCATCATCATCAAAAGATGTGTGCACGTCACTGATGTCCTCCTCGTGTTCCACAACAGTGTCTGCCTCAGGACCCTGAACAATTGAAACATCGCCTCCCACGTCGCTCTCCTCACATTCTTGGCTGCCCATTAGCTGCTGACTGTCCTCTATTACATCATCCTCACTAAATAGTGGAGCTGAACCCAAAGCATGAGATACTTCTTTGGGAGAGGGAACAGCATAGGACAAAGGCAATGGGATTATGGGGACTGCTCCCGGGCCATGCCAACTGAGGGTTGTGTCTGAGGAACCCATCGACTCTTGACTGGGCTTGTCAGATGTCGCTTGTGATGATGGGGATGAGTGTGCAAACCAATTGACGAGGAGAGATGGGTCGACAACACGACCTCTGGGTGTTAACGGGAGCTCAGGCCTATTGCTGTGACTCCTGCTGCCACTCTCCCCAAGTCTGCTGCCAACTCTGCCTGACGTATGTAGGCCTCTGCCCCTTCTCTGTGCATGTCCTGGCACTTCCCTGCCTGACATACTTAGTGCGTTTATGAGGGTATAGAAAAGCAGCAGGCGATTACTTACGGCTGTCCTTTCAAAGTATATAGGCCCTAGACAGAATTACAGTTACTAAATAGTACACTCCTTTGTTGTATGTATGCCCTTGCAATGATGAGCGCACTGGTATGCGTATTTCTACGCAGAAAAAAACACTTTTTTTTTTTAAATACACCAGCAGGTGTATACTAATGTGTGGAATAGCACTGAATTTAGCACAGAGACAGAATAACAGGTAGTAAATAGTACACTACTTGGTTCTATGTATGCCCTTTGCAATGATGAGCGCACTGTTAAACGAATTTATACGCAGAAAAAAACTCTTTTTTTTTGTTGTATACACCAGCCGGTGTATACTAATGTGTGGAATAGCACTGAATTTAGCACAGAGACAGAAATACAGGTACTAAATAGTACACTACTTGGTTGTATGTATGCCCTTTGCAATGATGAGCGTATTTGTACACAGGAAAAACTTTTTTTTCTTTAATACACCGGCAGGTGTATAACGTGTGTTATAAAACTGAATTTAGCACAGAGACATAAAAAAAGGTGGTATATGATATGCTATTTGCTTGTATGTAGGCCCTTTGCAATGATAAGGCCACTGAAAAAGCGTATTTGTACTCTGGAAAACCTTTTTTTTTTCTTTTATACACCAGCAGGTGTATAACGTGTGGTATAACACTGAATTTAGCACAGAGACAGAAAAAAAGTAGTATATGATACGCTATTTGCTTGTATGTAGGCCCTTTGCAATGATAAGGCCACTGAAAAAGCGTATTTGTACGCAGGAAAAACTTTTTTTTTCTTTCATACACCGGCAGGTGTATAACGTGTGGTATAACACTGAATTTAGCACAGAGACAGAAAAAAAGGTGGTATATGATACGCTATTTGCTTGTATGTAGGCCCTTTGCAATGATGAGGCCACTGAAAAAGCGTATTTGTAAGCAGGGAAACCTTTTTTTTCTTTAATACACCGGCAGGCGTATAACGTGTGGTATAACACTGACTTTAGCACAGAGACAGAGTAACAGGTGAAAAATGGTAAAAAGGCACTAAAGTCTACACTAATATGACTTATTTCTGAACAGCAGCAGGACCCAACTGGGCAGCACCACAGAAACATTTTTTTTACAGGGAATAAACCCTAAATTGCACTCTGTCACACAATTGTGAGAATCAGATTTGTGGAGCAACAGAAAAAACTCAATTGGGCTGAAAAAAAGAGGAGATTAGATGCTCCATACAGGTAAAACAGCTGTGAGATCTATGACGCAGGTGACTGCTATGCAGCACCTCTATGCCTGCTATATGGAGTAAGGAGAATACAAGGTTTTGCTAGAATCGTTCTTGGTCAGAACAGCAGAAACACTGTGCCCTGTGTCTTTCCCTAATGCTGATGTCACCGCTACTCGTAGCGGTCGGATGCTGTATAACGCCGTTGTATGCGATCAGCACACAGACGTGCAGTCACTTCCTTTCCCTATTTCGTGTGGAGAAGATATGACCAAAGGGAAGATGGCCGCCGATTATATAGGGCTGTAACATCACAGGCGTCAATGAAAACTGATAGGCTGCATCTGACATGTGATTCAGGGTCAGCCCGCCTACCTTGATTCCCGCGCCAGCTTCCCGCCCTTCCATGGTGCCTTGCCCCATGTACTGACATGTGGAGCCGCCATCTTAGGTCTAAAACAGCCTAGAACGCAGGAAAATGGAGTTTAATAAAGCGATTTGTGCGATCGAATCGCAACGAAGTTCGTATTCAATCAGAATCAAATTTTTCCTGAAATTCGTAACAAATTCGGGTTTGTCAGATTCGATTCGCTCATCTCTAATAATAAACAATAATAACTATTATTTTTTTATTTTTTTTATTAATAATAATTTATTTATTGATTTATTCTTTTTTTTTATTTTTTGTTATTAGCATATACCACCAAAGCAATAACTGAATACATGACTTAGAAAGAAAAGAACATGAAGAAAATTTGAACATCAAAAGTAGTGGTATGGTAAAGAATAACAAAACAGCAAAATACCTACAAATAAATGTGCTGTGCGGAGTCTAGTGTGCTGCTCACAAAAAAATAAAGTGCATAAAAAGTTCCTGCAATTAATCCTAATAGGGGAATATAAAATGTTACCCACTTCTAATGTTTATTTTGATAATTTATGAAAGGATTACTTTACTTTGGAAATTAAGATTTTTGAAATAGAGACATTGTATAGTCCTTATTTTATGCCAGGGAAACTTAAAGGAGTACTGCAGTCTCAGGCACTTATCCCCTATCTGCAGGATCGGCAGGGGGGGGGGGTGGGGGGGGTTTCATCGCTGGGACAATCTCCAATTTCCTGTACGGGGACCCGGAATTGCTGCGGCTCTGAGCAGCTTATGCCCGTGTTGTTGACCTCACTGAGGTTGATGACACGCCTCCTCCATACAGCTCTACGGGAGTGGGGGGGAATGCATGAATGCTGCATTTCCGCTTTTCCCATAGAGATACATGGAGGGGGCGTGCTGAGGGCGAGAAGCCTCCTGCAAGGGAGAGCCGCGGCAGAGTTGGGCCCCATACAGGAGTTTGTGGGGGTCCCAGTGTCCGGACCCCCTGCAATCAGACACTTACCCCCTATACTGTGGATAGGGGATAAGTGTCTAGGGCTGCAGATCTCCTTTAAAGGGGTACACCACTCCCCAGCATTCGGAACATTTAGTTCCGAATGCTGGTGTGGGATTCAGGGGTCACCACGCCCCCTTGTGATGTCACGCTCTGCCCCTTGTGCCATCACACCCCGTGACGTCAAGAGGGGCGGAGCGTGACATCACGAGGGGGCGTGGCGACCCCCAAAGCCTGCACTAGCATTCGGAACTAAATGCTCCAAACGCTGGAGAGTAAAGTACCCCTTTAATACTGAATATACTCTCATAATGATTATGTATTTATTTATTTTTCTTTGCTGTTGTGTATATTTTTTAGGAGTCTGAGAACCATCAAGAAGAAATGGAGATGGAGATGATGTCAAGTACATCGCCCCCAGAGAAAACAAAGCACAAGTCAGCCTCCCCGAACCACCAACAGCTGGCTGTGCCGGCAGCATCAAACCAGTTCAATACTTCTGTCCCTTCTCCAGCAAATAGTCCATGCAAAGCCGAAAAGAATGGTCATCCAAAAGACAGTGCCAAGCCAGGAATGGCTTTTGAAATACAGTCAATGCCCAATGGAAAAACAAGGACCTCTCTTAAAACTCTGAGCAAAAGGAAGCTTTCACAACAAAAGGAGAAAAAAGCAACACAGATGTTAGCCATTGTACTTGGTGAGCATTAAACACATCCACAGTTCCTAAAAAGAGATCTTAAAGGGGTAGTTTGCCACTAGACATCTTATCCCCTATCCAAAGTATAAGGGCTTAGTTGTCTGAATGCAGGGGTCCTGCCGCTGGGAACCCCTATAATCTCTCCTGCAGCACCCCGTTTTATCTGCTGCAGGAAGCGAACTTCCCTCTATACCTGATGACAGGCGATACAGGGGCCAGAGTATCGTGATGTCATGATCCAGCCCCCTTGTGACATCACTACCCGCCAACTCAATGCAAGTCTATGGGAGAGTGCATGGTGGCTGTCACACCCACTCCCATAGACTTGTATTGAGGGGTGGGGCGTGACATCACAAGGGGGCAGGGTCAGGATGTCACAATACTCTGGCCCCTGTATCACACATTTTCAGGCACGGAACAATGTTCGCTCTGTGCAGCAGATAACAGGGGGTGCTGCAGGAGAGATCATGATACGTCAATTTTTTTCTAAATGACAGGTACAGGGGTTTTTCTCTTTTGCAAAATTATCCTTTTTACACAGGAGAGGGTATAACTGTCTGATCACAGGTATCCAACTGCTAGGGCCCCCTACCATATCGAGAAAGGAGATCTGAGTCTCCAGTTGGAAGGAAGTGGTGTGTCACACATGTGCACTGCTGCTCAGGTCATCTAAGGAAGCTACCTGAGATCAGCGATTGGCTGTCCTTATGGCTCCCATCAAGAATGAATGGAGCGGTAGTGGGCATATGAGACTCAATGCTCCATTCTAATAGGATACTCATTCTCATTCACAGAGGAGGGCCCTAGCTGTCAGACCCCCCCCCCCCCCCGCCCTCCCCATAATCAGATAGTTGATCCCTATCCTGTGACTGAAAAAAAATAACCTTTGAAGGGTGATTTTTCATACAATATTAGTATAGTAGTGTTGTGGAAAATTATTTGTTTATAATATAGTCAAATGAATCTTTTATTGTAATTTCTATTAATATGGTATCTTGTATTTACACAGGAGTCTTCATTGTCTGTTGGTTTCCTTTCTTCATAACTCACATCCTAAATATGCATTGCAATTTTTGCAAAATTCCACCAGCCTTGTACAGTGCATTCACATGGCTTGGATATGTCAACAGTGCAGTCAACCCTATTATTTATACCACATTTAATGTGGAATTCAGAAAGGCCTTTATAAAAATCCTTCACTGCTAGAAGACACGTTGGACATTTTCTCCTAGGAAACAATTACAGAAGTGGGAACTCAGAGGAAACCTTTCTTCATACATTTATGAGAGTCAATTCCTCACTCATGTGCTCCTGTCTTATATACATAATGTCTATACTTGGTGAATGGGAGCCTGGAAAAAGCAAGTTTTCAACAACGGTGATTAAAAATGGATTGTACCTTTATTGAACTATGTTTATCACCAAGGCAGCCTTGGAAGTGGTAAGATGAGCCTTAAGCGTACTAGACATTGCCTTCTTAACTGCAGTCAAGATAAAGAAGACAAGTTGGATTCAGCAATGAAGGATAATGGAATCTAATTATCAGGACATATACAGATGTTGTTGCAGTCTCACCAAAGACACTCTCATTCTGTTAAATCTGATCTTTGAAATAGAAGAAAGCTACTATTTCATAAGAGTACACTTGGATTTGGAGAACTGGGGCTGTTCCCTTAACAAATTTAAGGAATATACATAGAATTGTAGTTCTATGGACTGTCTCTTGTGATGGCCATCTCCAGCTTTCTGGATAACATGGTAATCAGTGGAACATGGCGAGCAATTCTAGCATAGCCTTGTAGTAACAAACTGTAAATAAAGAATGATTTGAAAGAAGCCCAAGCCAAAAAAATAACAATATAAATATAACATTTGTCTTGCATGGTGTGTCACATTTAGAGTATATCATTATAAAACACCATGACAAAACAAAAGGAAACAAGGAACTGCACATGAATCAGTTGTATGTGGCCCCTTCGATGCTTCTGGAGGTCCAGTTTGTTATACGACAAAATTCATTCAAACTCACATAGTAATAAAAAATACAACAACATGTACAACATTGTGACTATATAAGATATCAGTGCAGATTATTATGCCTATGGCTTTTGCTTGCTGCCAGTAGAACTGGTTAAAATGTCTTGATGTGCACCAGCTGACTACTAACTTAATACATTGTGAGGCTACATCACTTCATCCAGATAAATTGACAATTGCTTTTCTATTGACTTGTAAATGAAATTAATTTAATAGGAGAATCATATCAAGCATGGTGCATTCACTTGGGAACAAATTTAAAGAAAAAGTAAACTTTATATAATATGTTACCTCATATACAACTGTTCCCTAATGTGCTACAGTATTTCTGAATGTTCCTCTTTACAAACCAATGAAATATAAAGAGAATGCAAAAAGCAAAGAAGGGACGAGGCGCAATGCTGTGACTTATAGTCCGTTAAAGGGGTACTCCGCCCCTAGACATCTTATCCCCTATCCAAAGGATAGGGGATAAGATGTCAGATCGCGGGGGTCCCGCCTCTGGGGACCCCCGGGATCTCCACTACAGCACCAACCTGTTGCGGCTTCCAGCAGCGCTGGAG
Source organism: Hyla sarda (assembly GCF_029499605.1). NCBI lineage: Eukaryota > Metazoa > Chordata > Amphibia > Anura > Hylidae > Hyla > Hyla sarda. The sequence goes on from NC_079198.1 coordinate 88,486,725, forward strand.
GCTCTCATCCTAACGCCTCACGACCACGGTGACGGGAGATCGGGACGTCACGACTCCGCCCCGTGTGACATCATGTCCCGCCCTCTCAATGCCCCTCCCATAGACTTGCATTGAGGGGCAGGGCATGACATCACACGGGGGCGGAGTCGTGACGTCACGATCTCACATCACCGTGGTCGGGAGCCGAAGCCTCCAGTGTTTCCGGAAGCCGCAACAGGTGGGTGCTGCAGCCGAGATCCCGGGGGTCCCCGGCGGCGGGACCCCCGCGATCTGACATCTTATCCCCTCCTTTGGATAGGGGATAAGATGTCTAGGGGTGGAGTACCCCTTTAATAGTGGGTGCACAGATTTAAAGGACTCCACTCCAGGTCCATATTAATCCAAAAAAACATAAATGGGAAGCTTCAACAATGAAAAGGTCCCTAAAGTGAAAGAGATGTTTCAACCTCACAATGAGGTCTTTAGCAAGTCTCTTTTTTAAATTTTGGGCCTTTGGAGTGCTGCTTCCTATTTGCATATTTTTGGATAAGGGTATGCTCACATTATGATTTGCTTCTTCCTTGCATGGATTCATTGTCCTTAAAGGGGTACTCCAGTGGAAAACTTTTTTTTTTTTTTTTTAAATCAACTGGTGCCAGAAAGTTAAACAGATTTGTAAATTACTTCTATTAAAAAATCTTACTCCTTTCAGCACTTATTAGCTGCTGAATACTACAGAGGACATCATTTTCTTTTTGGAACACAGAGCTCTCTGCTGAATCACGAGCACAGTGCTCTCTGCTGACATATTGGTCCATTTTAAGAACTGTCCAGAGTAGGAGAAAATCCCCATAGCAAACATATGCTGCTCTGGACAGTTCCTAAAATGGGCAGAGATGTCAGCAGAGAGCACTGTGTTCAAAAAGGAAATAATTTGCACTGTAGCATTCAGCAGCTAATAAGTACTGGAAGGATTAATATTTTTTTAATAGAAGTAATTTACAAATCTTAACAATCCAAATAGAAACACTATCCGACACTGCTGTACAGGGAGTGAACATAAGTCCGCAAATAAAGTGCAAGTGTGGATATTGTCCTAAGGGTGGTGCTCAATCTTATTGAAAAAAGAAGAATTCTTACAACACGGCAATGTAGAAGAAGTGATGGCACTCACCCGATGAATGGACTTGCAAGGATGACTTTTATTACGTGCTTGTCAACCAAAGTGCATGTGCATGGCAGCGTTCAGCGTTCAGGCAGGTAAGAGCGGGCAAGGACACCGGGAGACCCAGCGTGCAGGTAGTCACCACCTGCATGCTGGGTCTCCCGGCATCCTTGCCCGCTCTTACCTGTGTGAACGCTGCACTCTGCCATGCACATGCACTTTGGTTGACAAGCACGTAATAAAAGTCATCCTTGCAAGTCCATTCATCGGGTGAGTGCCATCACTTCTTCTACATTACCATTATCTGTACAAATCTGTTTAACTTTCTGGCACCTGTTGTTCTAAAAAAAAAAAAAAAAAAAAATATATATATATATATATATATATATATATATATATATATATATAGTTTTCCACTGGAATACCTCTTTAACCTTGATAGCACTAATACAGTCAGCTAGTGACCATGTTCCGGTTGTTTTCTAAATGTCTGTGTTTAAAATCACAGAAAAAGGGCCATATTCACTACTCACAGGTTCATGGGCAGGTTAAAAAATCCCACCATGGCGAAGACCAGACAAAATGATATATGGGGGAGGTCGCACAGGTGCAGAATACTGATGAACAACTCACAGCCTACTTTTCATGAGGGTGAGGCAACTTTATATGATATTTGCATATAGAAAAGGCAAACAAAGGATGCTACTTATATAATAGTATGTAGTACACCATGATGGCTTACAGCCAATAAATAACACCCATACTGTTCGATCAGGTGGTCTGCCTAGAATCTTATACGTGCACCCCACCAAAGCAGAGACACCCTGGGCTCTTCCCAACATCACAAGGCCAGACACATCCTGACAAAAAAAAACATTTCTAGACATGATAAACATGAGACATTAGTAGAAATGTTGGCCAAAATATGCAAGCTGGCAAAATAACAATGAACAACTACTCACATGCCTACTATTCATGAGGGGTAGTTTTTTAGTATTATATTTGCACATAAATAAGACATTCAAGGTTCATACTCCAGCCCTAACAAAAAAAACAAAAAAACAAAAACACTTTTGGATTTGAGACACCACTCGTATACACTTGGAAAATGGCTTGAATGTGGTCACTATCTGACAATGTTTGAGTCGTTAAAGTCATGGCACAAATATGTAGTGTTCTCTCCATTGTGATCCACAAAATACAGGTGCCATATATTGAGTGCCATCAATAGAATTAATTCTTCTGATTATATAGAACCATGAGCAATACCTGCATTCTATTGACAGCACCAAGGATGGCAACCATAGGGAATTCCATTTATTTCTCTGGGTGGTATCTATTTCATCTCTACAAGTGGCTGCTATTCAGCTAGTAGAACTTCAAAGAGGCTATATAAGCTCAAATAAACAGAAATATCACCACTCTCATACATTGGCTGTACGTGAAATTGCAGTTCAGGCCTAGATAGGTGAATGTGGCCGAGCTAATATGCAAAGATAAAAAAAGAACAGATCGGCACTCTGTCATTACCCTGTATTAAATAATGTAAAGAAGGTGGGATGCCCTCACCTGGCAGTCTTATGCTACAAGTTCAATGCCTCCAATTGAATGTAGAATTGCTCATGTAGGGTACCGATGAGCCTCTCAGGAGGTGCTGATATTCTCCCGTCCCACAATACCAACATGAAAATAAATGAAAATAAGTCCACGAGAAAAAGTCTGAGCCGAGCTCCAAGAATTGGCGGAGGAAACTGGATACCTGTCAGGGCGCCAGTCGGCGGTATATCTAGTGTATAGATAGCAATTCCAGAGTATAAACCAGATTTTTGTTTTATTACGAATAAAGACATCAAATTTCAAGGGGCATCTCCCCTCTTCAACAGATCATGACCTGATGAAATGGGAAGAAGCCTCTCGAAAAACACTTTGACCTGCTGAAGAGTGGAGGTGCTCCTCAGAACGGATGGTCTTTGTTATTAATATAATAACATTCCAGTTCATGTCCTGGGACTGTTCTTTATACAATGGAAATACCACGGACTGGTGCCCTGACGAGTATTCAGTTTCCTCCGCTAATTCCTGGAGCTCGGCTCAAATTTATTCTCTTGGACTGAATGTGGCTGAGCTGCAATTTCAGACACAGCCAATGGAAGGGAGTAGCATGATTTTAGGAAAAGGTCCGAACATTTCTCCAACTGATACAATTCCTTTGAGGAACTGCTTAGAAACATGCCTGGTGGACATTTGCTTTGAAATTCTTAAGGGAGTACTCCGGTGGAAAACTTTTTTTTTTTTTTTAATCAACTGGTGCAAGAAAGTTAAACAGATTTGAAAATTACTTCTATTAAAAAATCTTAATCCTTCCAGTACTTATTAGCTGCTGGATACTACAGGGGAAATTATTTTCTTTTTGGAACACAGAGCTCTCTGCTGACATCATGACCACAGTGCTCTCTGCTGACATCTCTGTCCATTTTAGGAACTGTCCAGAGCAGCTTATGTTTTCTGTGGGGATTTTCTCCTACTCTGGACAGTTCTTAAAATGGACAGAGGTGTCAGCAGAGAGCACTGTGGTCATGATGTCAGCAGAGAGCTCTGTGTTCCAAAAAGAAAATAATTTCCTCTGTAGTATTCAGCGGTTAATAAGTACTGGAAGGATTAAGATTTTTTTATAGAAGTAATTTACAATTTACAAATCTGTTTAACTTTCTGGCACCAGTTGATAAAAAAAAAAAAAAAAAGTTTTCCCACCGGAGTACCCCTTTAACATCAGGCTACACAGCTACAACCATGTCAGAATGAATTAATGTGCAGTCCTGTAGATAATTGATTGTATTTGAAATTAAACAGACATATTAAGAAGCCAGCTGGTTATTTTTATATTATAAGGTGGAACTCCAGTCACAATGGATGAAGCTAAAACCATTCTCAATTAAAAGGATGAATGTTATTTTTTTTAATACATCTTTTGTATTTAATCTGAGATTGGAGCTCAATGATTATTGTTGTTGTTTTGTTTTAGTTTTTTTAATCATGTATGATGTTTATCCATACACTTATTATCAAACTTTGTAATGCACGAAGATCTATAGTAACGTTTCCAAACTGTGCCTCCAGCTGTTGCAAAACTGCAACTCCCAGCGTGCCTGGACAGACTTTGGCTGTTGGTAGTTTTGCAACAGCTGGGGACACACTGTTTTGAAAAAAGCATAAAATATACAGTGCAATTAAATGGGGTACTTCAAATCAACTTGTGCTAGGAAGTTAAACAGATTTATCAATAATTGTAATCCTTCCAGTACTTATCAGCTGCTGTATACTACAGAAGAAGTTGTGTAGTTTTTTCCAGTCTGACCACAGTGCTCTCTGCTGCCACCTCTGTCCTTGTTAGAAACTTTCCAGAGCAGGAGAGGTTTTATAATAGGGATTTACTACTCAGTTCATGACACAGACAGAGGTGGCACCATGGTCAACCTGGAAAGAACTCAGTATCAGGGTACATGCACATATACACACTTACATATATATATATATATATATATATATATATATATATATATATATATATGCTGCAGCTGCTGTATTTTGTGGATTTTATGTTGCAGATTTCATGCTGAAGACATTGGAGAAGATTTATCAAAACCTGTGTAACGGAAGAGTGGTGCAGTAGCCCTTAGCAACCAATGAGATTGCTTCTTTTATTTTTCAGAGGCGTGTTTAAAAAATGTCATTGGTCGCCATGGACAACTGCATCACTTACACATCATAAAATCCACAGCATAATTATTTTTTTTCAACAAGAATGCAGCATTTCAGTCCTACATGTTTTTTTATTCTAGAATGTGATGTGACCGAAAATACATCAATTAGAATTTTTATTTGTTTACACCATTCACCATGCAGGATCAATAATGTTATATTTTAATAGTTTGGACAATTACAGATGAAGCACGAAATATGTTTATTTTTCTCACTTTTTTTTAAGAAATGGGAAAGGTAAGGTGTTTAAGAATTATTATTTTTCTAATCAGTTTTTTTTAAAGACTTTTTTTTTTTTTTACATTTTTTTTGTCCCTCTAGGGGCTTATGGGAACATTTGATTTATTCCTATAGAACTATACTGATCAATTCTATCAGTGATCTACTGGTTCAACCTGCCTATGCCAGACCGTACCAGTAGCTCAGTCATAGCAGCTAGGGAGTATAAAAGAGCAAAAGGTGAGAGACTATCCGATGGCGCCTTCCTGAATAATTCGAAATTGCCGTGGGTTTAAACAAGGCAATTTTATTGGAAATAGTGCAACATAAAAGTTTCGAATCCGGACCGGATTCTTCGTCAGGCAGAATCCGCAGAATCATTCTGCCTGACGAAGAATCCGGTCCGGATTCGAAACTTTTATGTTGCACTATTTCCAATAAAATTGCCTTGTTTAAACCCACGGCAATTTCGAATTATTCAGGAAGGCGCCATCGGATAGTCTCTCACCTTTTGCTCTTTTATACTTTCTATACCGGACTGAGAAGTTACGGGAATCGGATACCGAGGCTGCCACCTGTCACCGAGTCTATATGCCATCTCAGGTGTTGTACTCTCAGTACAACACCACACGGTAAGGTGCAATTTATCCATACACCTTTCTTGTTCATCCCGCAGTATTACACCAGGAGCGCACCTCTTTTCTTTTTATAATTGTTCTATAGCAGCTAGGGAGGCCTAGCAACTGCAACAATGCCCCAGATTTACTATACCCATCAAATTACAAAACTTTACAACCCGAACAACCCCAAAAATTTTAGTTTTAGTCCCTTAAAGTGGACACATGCACCAGTTATTATTAAAACCTATACAAAAAAAAAATACAGTTTTTAAAAATAAATAAATTATAGTGGTCAGAAAAATTCAACCGAATTGTCTAGGTAGGGAAAATTACTGTGCGTGTTTTTTTTTTGTACCATTCTGTTTTGTGTTTTGTGTAGAGTGCAATGTGCCTACAGCAATAGTAAATCTGGGCCAATAGGTCAGGCTAGAGTTTTCATACAATCACCACCACCACCCTTCCCCTCTCCCCAAGGTAAGTTGAACCAATGGTGTCCTACAGATATTTATATTCCATGATATATTTAAAAGAAAAAACTTTTTTTCAGTGTTTCACTGTTCATTCATGGATTGTTAGGAGGAATAACACATGCAGTTTTTGTGAACATCTTTTTATACAAAGCTCTGAGAGAAACAGTTGTTGTTGAGCCACTCGCAAATATATTTTTTTCTAAAGCTATACAATTCTACCAGCTAAATGGCTCACTAATTATTTCATGTGAATTTATTTTTGTTTATATATATATATATATATATATATATATATATATATATAATTATTATTATTATTATTATTAATAATAATCAAATCCTTTTTACCGTATCTGTCTTTAAGATTTCAGTTGCCAATTTTAGGCAAATCAACATGGCGACAGCAACTCTCATTTAACCACTTAGGGACCACAGGCGTACAGGTATGCCCAGGCGCCCTGATACTTAAGGACCAAGGGCATACCTGTACGCCTGTGAGAATTTAGGTCCCCGCTGCGCACCTGGCAGGAACCAGACTGGGGTGAAATCATTCAGCAGGCATCCTGTGACAATGCCCAGGGGGGTCTTGAATTCACACCGGCGATTTGCGGTGATTCCGAGTCATACAGGTCACTGGTGACCCGGAAAATAAGGGGATCGGGGTTGTCCAAGACACCCACGATCCCCCTGAAGGGATAGGAGGGAGGTGGCAGGGGTTCCACCCCTCCTATCCCTGCTATTGGTCGGTCAGAAGCGACTGACTAATAGCAAATCGGGGGTGGGGGGGTTAAAGTTTGGTTCCCCCGCTCTGCCCACCCACTGTAGTCCAGGCAGAGCAGGGGAACTGGCGGTGACCGGCGCCGGAGGTCCACTTACCATGAGTTGTTGCCTAGCCGGTGAGTTGTTGCCTAGCAACATCTGGAGGGCTACAGTTTGGAGACCACTATTCAGTGGTCTCTAAACTGTACCCTCCAGATGTTGCAAAACTACAACTCCCAGCATGCCCAGACAGCTGTTTGCTGTTTGGGCATGCTGGGATTTGTAGTTTTGCAACAGCTGGAGGTTCACAGTTTGGAGATCACTGTGCAGTGGCCTCTAAACTGTGGCCCTTCAGATCTTGCAAAACTATAACTCCCAGCATGCCTAAACAGCAAACAGCAGTCCCGGCATCCTGGGAGTTGTAGTTGCGTACCTCCAGCTGTTGCATAACTACATCTCCCAGTATGCCCCTCGGCAATCAGTACATGCTGGGAGTTGTGGTTTTGCAACAGCTGGAGGCACACTGGTTGGAAAATACTGAGTTAGGTAACAGTACCCAACTGAAGGTTTTCCAACTTGTGTGCCTCTAGCTGTTGCAAAAGTACAACTCCCAGCATGTACAGTCTGTCAGTGCATGCTGTGAGTTGTAGTTTAGAAACAGCTAGGGGTCTGCCCCCTCCCATGTGAATGTACAGGGTACATTCACACTGGCGGGTTTACAGTGAGTCTCCTGCTTCAAGTTTGAGCTGCGGCAAATTTTCCGCCGCATCGCAAACTCCTAGCGGGAAACTCACCGTAAACCCCTACCCATGTGATTGTACCCTGAAAACACTACACTACACTAACACATAATAAAGGGTAAAACACTACAAAGAAAGATGAAAAATGTACTGTACGGCAGTGGTTCCAAAATGGAGCCTCCAGCTGTTGCAAAACAACAACTCCCAGCATTTACAGACAGCCACTGACTGTCCAGGAATGCTGGGAGGTAAGCAACAGCTGGAGACACCCTGTTTGGGATTCACTAGCGTAGAATACCCCTATGTCCACCCCTATGCAATCCCTAACTTAGTCCTCAAATGCGCACTGAACTCTCTCACTTCGGAGCCCTGTCTTATTTCAAGGAAACAGTTAAGGGTCACATATGGCATATTTCCGTACTCGGGAGAAATTGCGTTACAAATTTGTGGGGCTTTTTCTCCTTTTACCTCTTATGAAAAGGAAAAGTTGGAGTCTTCACCAGCCTGATAGTGTAAAAAAAATAAAAATGTTTACACTAACATGCTGGTGTTGCCCCACACTCTTTATTTTCACAAGAGGTAAAAAGAAAAAAAGACCCCCAAAATTTGTAACACAATTTCTCCAGAGTATGGTAATACTCCATATGTGGGCGTAAAATGCTCTGTGGATGCACAACAAGGCTCAGGAATGAGAGCGCCATGTACATTTGAGGCCTAATTTGGTGATTTGAAAAAAAAAATTCACTGAAATTGTAGAAGATAGATGATAATGAATAGAGCTAATAGGACAATAGTTCACAGAAGTAGAATAGTTAGCTCAATTATAACCTAACCTTTAATAGTATTTAGGGATAAGATAAGTAGTCCTCAAGAAACAAATACAAGTTTACATAAAGTATAGGTCCGATGGATGGAGAGCCAATACAAATCAATGAGGTTCCAATACCATCACCTATCACAACAGTGTTATCCTACACAATGCAACCTGTGCAATTAAACACTAGGAAGAAGTCAAATGTATAAAAAACAATAAGGGCAAAATGGGACTTTAGAATGAGATATGATATTTAGAATGATTTGGTATTTACCTGAGATGGTTAGTCAATCAGGCGAAGATGTGTAGAGTGCAGAATATGATGAAGAAATATTTCAAATGCTAAAATAATATAACAGTAAGTGGACAATGTAATATAAATATAAATAAAACTGTATAGATTAAAAACAAGTGCCTACCTGCTATTTAAGGTACGTACATAAGTGCAGGACAGCAGTAAAGTGCATATGGGGATATGTAACAGGGAGGAGGATCTAGTTGAGAAGGAAAAGCAACAAACTGGTTAAACAATAAAATGGTGGTTAAAATAATGTAAATATGTGATATAGTGCACTTGCCTATCTATTATGATGGTAAAATAGACCTCCAGATGTAAAAGGTGTCACCAGCATTCAAGTAGGGGGATGCTGCGAGGGGAGAGAGCAAGTGAGGTTTTTGTCCAAGGATAGTGATATACAGTCCGGGATAGTGTGGGCTGTTTGCACCTGTGAAAATTTTGAACCAAAGAGCAGGCTATACAAATAGGTATCTGAACTGTTACGAGCGATATCAATGCGGTTAAGTGTTTTTGTGCATGGTACCTTATATTCGATGCAGCGTCTCTAGCTGGGTATTTTCTGAGGTCCGAATAAGTCCTTGATGTTAGCGGTAGTTGCGGAGATTCACAGGATCACGGGAGTACGCCCCGGCTGGTGGCGTCTCAACTGTAAGATCTCCGGCTATAGAGTAAGCCTGATGGTTCCGGCAGGTGCAGTGACGTCACTACAAAGTTCAGCGAGGGCCAAAAAACACTCCAACGCATTTCAGAGACTTTACGCCGGTGGCCACATCCCCGACGAAGGAGACTGGTGTAAAGTCTCCGAAATGCGTTGGAGTGTTTTTTGACCCTTGCTGAACTTTGTAGTGACGTCACTGCACCTGCCGGAACCATCAGGCTTGCTCTATAGACGCCACCAGACGGGGCGTACTCCCGTGATCCTGTGAATCTCTGCAACTACCGCTAACATCAAGGACTTATTCGGACCTCAGCAAATACCCAGCTAGAGATGCTGCATCGAATACAAGGTATTATACACAAAAATACTTAAAGGGGTACTCCTGTGAAAAACTTTTTTCTTTTAAATCAACTGGTGGCAGAAAGTTAAACATATTTGTAAAATACTTCTATTAAAAAATCTTAATCCTCCCAGTACTTATTAGCTGCTGAATGCTACAGAGGAAATTCCTTTCTTTTTGGAACACTGATGACATCACGAGCACAGTGATCTCTGCTGACATCTCTGTCCATTTTAGTAACCATGCATAGCAGATGTATGCTAAGGGTAGCATGGTGGCTCAGTGGTTAGCACTGCTGCCTAGCAGTGCTGGGGACTTGGGTTCAAATCCCACTAAGGACAACAACAAATAAAGCATTATTATTATAATAACGTCAGCAGAGAGAACTGTGCTCGTGATGTCATCAGAGAGCATTCCAAAAAGAAAATAATTTCCTCTGTTGTATTCAGCAGCTAATAAGTACAGGAAGGATTAAGAATTTTTAATAGAAGTAATTTACAAATCTGTTTTACTTTCTGCCACCAGTTGATTTAAAAGAAAAAGGTTTTCACTGGAGTACCCCTTTAACTGCATTGATACCACTCATAACAGTTCCGATACCTATTTGTATAGCCTGCTCTTTGGTTCGAAATTTTCACAGATGCAAACAGCCCACACTATCCCGGACTATATATCACTATCCTTGGACAAAAACCTCACTTGCTCTCTCCCCTCGCAGCATCCCCCTACTTGAATGCTGGTGACACCTTTTACATCTGGAGGTCTATTTTACCATAATAATAGATAGGCAAGTGAACTATATCACATATTTACATTATTTTAACCACCATTTTATTGTTTAACCAGTTTGTTGCTTTGCCTTCTCAACTAGATCCTCCTCCGTTACATATCCCCATATGCACTTTACTGCTGTCCTGCACTTATGTACGCACCTTAAATAGCAGGTAGGCACTTATTTTTAATCTATACAGTTTTATTTATATTACATTGTCCACTTACTGTTATTATATTATTTTAGCATTTGAAATATATCTTCATCATCTTCTGCACTCTACACATATTCGCCTGATTGACTATCCATCTCAGGTAAATACCAAAAATCTAATTCTAAAGTCCCATATTAGGCTTATTGTTTTTTATACATTCGATATACCCCCATTTGTATGAGATATAGGGACTCATACGTACAAATATAGCAGCATAGCAGCTCTGAGGGCAAAATACAATGCTTAGAAGAGAAGGAGTACCATTGGGCTTTTAGAAAATGTTATTGGAATGGAAGTCAGGGGTCATGTGCGTTTACAAAGCCCCCCGTAGTGCTAAAATAGTGGACCCCCCACACATGTGACCCCATTTTGGAAACTACACACCTCACAGAATTTATTATGGGGTACAGTGAGCATTTACACTCCACTGGCGTTTGACAGATCTTTGGAACAGTGAGCTGTGCACATAAAAAAATTTTAAGTTTCATTTTCACGGACCACTGTTCCAAAAATCTGTCAGACACCTGTGGCGCGTAAATGCTCTCTGCACCCCTTATTAAATTCTGTGAGGGGTGTAGTTTCCAAAATGGGGTCACATGTTGGGGGGTTCACTGTTCTGGCACTATGGGGGCTGTGTAAACGCACATGGCCCCTGACTTCCATTCCAAACAAATTCTCTTTCCAAAAGCTCAATGGTGCTCCTCCTCTTCTGAGCACTGTAGTGCACCAGCAGAGCACTTGACGTCCACACATGGGGTATTTCCATACTCAGAAGAAATGGGGGTAAAACATTTGTGGGGCATTTTCTCCTATTACCTCTTGTAAAAAAATTTAATTTTGGGAAAAAACAGCATTTTAGTGAAAAAAAAATATTTTCACTTACGCATCTTACTGTAACAAAAAGTTGTCAGACACCTGTGGGGTGTTAGGGCTCACTGGACCCCTTCCATAGTATGCCATGTTTTTTTTTTTTTTTGCTGTTATGGCACAATAGGGGCTTCCTAAGTGCGACATGTCCCCAAAAAAATCATTTCAGCAAAATTCACTCTCCAAAATCCCATTGTCGCTCTTTCCCTTCTGAGCCCTCTACTGCGCCCGCCGAACACTTCACATACACATATGAGTTATTTCCTTTCTTGAGAGAAATTGAATTTTGTGGGGCTTTTTCTTCTATTATCCCTTGTAAAAATAAAAAAACTGGGTCTACAAGAACACACGATTGTAAAAAATTAAGATTTTTTATTTTCTCCTTCACTTTGCTGCTATTCCCATGAAACACCTAAAGGGTTAACAAACTTTCTGAATGTCATTTTGAATACTTTGAGGGGTGTAGTTTCTATAATGGGGTCATTTATGGGGTATTTCTAACATGAAGGCCCTTCAAATCCACTTCAAAACTGAACTGGTCCCTGAAAAATTCAGATTTTGAAAATTTTGTGAAAAATTGTTGCAGAACATTGAAGCCCCCTGATATCTTCCAAAAGTAAAAATATGTCAACTTTATGATTCCAACATAAAGTAGTCATATGGAGGGACATTTATCAATGTTCGCTTATGTATTCTTTTTTTTAGTAATTTTTTCCTTACTTTTTTTTTGCTTATGTGTGACGTATTTATCAACTGGTTTCAGCCTGTTGATAATTTTCTTTCACGTAAGCAATTTTTCCTTTTTTACTTTGGTAGTAGCTTTTTCTGCTCCATGTTTGAGCTGGAGTAAATTTAGTCAATTTTTAACGCTGTTGCGACTTTTTTTTTGCGCAGTTGCGACTGTCGCAGTTAATAAATACCTGACTACCCGTAGTCCATTTTAAAATTATTACTACATAGTAAATTTTAGGAAAACTTGCTTTTCTCGCTTTCCAATCAAAATGTCACACAAAAAATCGCGTAGTCGCAGTTGCGACAATTTTGCGACAATTATAGTAAAGAAAACCTGACTAAACCCGTTGATAAATGTCCATAATTGTGTATGTGAATCAATATAAAATTTATTTGGAATGTCTATTTTCCTTACAAGCAGAGAGCTTCAAAGTTAGAAAAATGCAAACTTTTCAAATTTTTCATGACATTTTTGAATTTTTCACCAAGAAATGATGCAAGTATCAACAAAAATTTACCACTTTGTTAAAGTAGAATATGTAACAAAAAACTATCTCAGAATCAAATTCATAAGTAAAAACATCCCAGAGTTACTAATGCTTAAATGGGTACTCCAGTGTCACGCCCCCTCCATAGGCTTGCATTGAGGGGGCGGAGCCGTGATGTCACACGGGGCAGAGCCGTAACATCACTATGCTCCGTCCCTGTGATCGCTAGTAATCAGACCCGGAGCGAGCACGCTCCGGGGGCTGATGCTAACGGGGTGCGGCGTGGAAGATCACGGGGGTCCCCAGCGGCGGGACCCCCGCAGTCAGGCATCTTATCCCCTATCCTTTGGATAGGGGATAAGATATCTTAGCGCCGGAGTACCCCTTTAAAGTGACAGTGGTCAGATGTACAGAAAATGCTCTGGTCCTTAAAGGGGTACTCCGGTTAAAACCTTTTTTCTTTTAAATCAACTGGTGGCAGAAAGTTAAACCTATTTGTAAATTACTTCTTTTAAAAAATCTCAATCCTTCCAGTACTTATTAGCTGCTGAATGCTACAGAGGAAATTCCTTTCTTTTTTGAACACTGATGACATCACGAGCACAGTGCTCTCTGCTGACATCTCTGTCCATTTTAGCAACCATGCATAGGAGATGAATAGGAGATGAATAGGAGATGAATAGGAGATGAATAGCAGATGTATGCTAAGGGCAGCATGGTGGCTCAGTGGTTAGCACTGCTGCCTTGCAGTGCTGGGGACTTGGGTTCAAATCTCACTAAGGACAACAATAAATAAAGCTTTATTATTAGTATAATATTGACAGCAGAGAGAACTGTGCTTGTGATGTCATCAGAGAGCATTCCAAAAAGAAAATAATTTCCTCTGTAGTATTCAGCAGCTAATAAGTACAGGAAGGATTAAGATTTTTGAATAGAAGTAATTTACAAGTATGTTTAACTTTCTGCCACCAGTTGATTTAAAAGAAAAAAGGTTTTCATCAGAGTACCCCTTTAAGTTGAAAATGGGCTTGGTCCTTAAGGGGCTAAGTTGCAAAGCTGCCTTGTCTGTGACTTGCTGTTATTGCATGTTGCAATGCAGTCCATTCACCAACAGTACATGCAAGTACATCACAGTGTAATACTGTGCCCTTTGTGTCCCAAAACCAAAGTCATCCTATAGACAACATACATTTCTTTTTTCTGTTGCTAATTGGCTAGTCTCACAAATTGATTTTAAAATAAGGTCAAATGTAATGGAAATGTGTTCTAATTGATAGGGTCCATTTCCGCTACTCATATTTTGAGTGGAATTTTGCTCTGGAATTTTGCTTAGATGATAGGGTGCAACAGCCTCCCATTGTTTGATTCTACTGTACCACTCACACAACAGAATTTCCATGGAGGGCATTTGGCTGTGGAAATTCTGGACCATAGACAACTGAAAGAATGAGCATGTGCATTATTTTGGTAGAATCCTTTATAAAACACAATGCCGTCTATTAAAATGGCACATCTAGCGATGGCCTGTTTTGCCCGTGCCAACTATAGATGGGAATATCTTTGTGAGGAGAATCCGGAGAGTGAATGAAGCCTAGGCTCCCACTGTTTGGTACAGCAGTTTTACGAGCTGCCATTTAAGATTATTTAACAGTTTAGATGCTATATCCTTTAAGTAAACTAAAAAATTTATGTTATGTTAGGACACAATACTACAAAGGATATCTTGCAAGATTCAATCAGCAAGATATACAGTACTAATAGTGACCAGCTGCTTATTTGTTTGAGGTCTGGATATTACACTATTACACAATGTGTGCTCTGTCTTATTCCTCCTAAAGTAACATAGAGTGTGACCAATGTTTTCTACAATGTATTGTGTTTCAGTGCCATGTTTTTTTAGATAGCAACCGCTATACATACTGTCTAAAATGTCTAAACCTTCAGTACAGCTGGTCTTGTATAAAGAGAGTTGGTATTCCAAGTAAAAAATTGGAAAAAGACTTGAGTGATTGGAAAACAGAAGCTGATGCAGAACATTGCGGTGAGTAGTATTATTTGGAGATTGGCAGCTCGGCATCATGGAGGGGAACGTGACTGACAGCTCGTGTCTTCACCAAGTTTCATTAAATCCTTTGAAAACTAGCTTCTCATGGTTTAGTGATAATGTAGAAAAATCAGTAGCAACAATTGACTTGAAGATATATATATATATATATATATATATATATATATATATATATATATTAGTAGAAGTCCGCAGCACACAATCCAAGTAAATGAAAAAAGTGAAGTTTTATTCCATAAACAGGTGAAAGTTACAGGGACGTTTCAACCATTTTAAGGACCCACTTTATGGGCCATGCAATTACAAACTCAATTTAGTGAAGAAATACAAAATCAATACATAGTGTAAAAAATTCAAACAATACATCACATGAACAAGTGGTGACCTCAAACTATGGCTACCACTGGATACCGCGCTCCAGCGGATCGGAGTGGGGACACTTCATTGTGCCTGCTACTCGGATCTGCAGCCACACGTCTCAATACATATGTGGGATCTGTATGAATACTTTAAAAAACTAGACCATCCCAATTTTGATTATTTGAGTTTTTTTATTTTGTTTATTTTTTATTTAATTTTCTTTATTCAGCTTATACCAATATGTTTACTTACCATTCTATCACATGACACATTGCCATAGTGACCGGGACGCTAGACGGGCTGATAGGTGTGAGAACGAGGCCTGGAACACTGCGCGCGTGCGCAATGGGACACGTAGGCTCTTAGTATGAGAGCGAGGCTTGGAACGCCATGAGGATGCGCAGTAGGGCCGATGCTCTCCATCCATACACGGTCACCATGACTACATGATATACATCCTCTGACTTCCGCTACAGGATTTGGGCGCACATGCGCAGTTACATTTTACCCACGCTTACATTCTCCATCATGGCGGTGAGTGATCCCCCATATCCGTTACTGCAAATATCGGTTTTTAATGATTTTATTGATTTTGCACATCTGTTCTGAATAGGTGATCAGAACCTTATTAGGGATTTTACATGATTTTGGGATTCACGTTTATATTCATGTACTGTATTGTATACGGATATATGTGACACATATTTTTACACTTGTTCATGTGATGTATTGTTTGAATTTTTTACACTATGTATTGATTTTGTATTTCTTCACTAAATTGAGTTTGTAATTGCATGGCCCATAAAATGGGTCCTTTTGTTCACTTGTGTTATGCTTGAGAAAGACCAGGAGAGCTGGTTGAAACGTCGCTGTAACTTTCACCTGTTTATGGAATAAAACTTCACTTTTTTCATTTACTTGGATTGTGTACTGCGGACTTCTACTAATTTGTATTACATATAGGACCATTGACCAGGGTCCGGTTCTGCGTGCACCGCTATTTTTTCAATTTTTTTGGGGTGCTGTTTCCCTTGGATTACTGCCCTTGGATTATATATATAGATAGAAGAGAGGAGCAGCACTCCAGCAGTGTCAGGATGATGTGGGTGCAGGCGGGCCCAATCGCAGCCCAGGTCACAGGCAGCAGTAGCAGTAACCAAAATAAAGCGTCCCACAGCACTCCAGTTAGATGAAATTCAAAGGTGATTTATTTTCTCATATGTGGCAAGCAACATTTCGACTGTCTGCACAGTCTTTAAAGACTGTGCAGACAGTCAAAACGTTGCTTGCCACATATGAGAAAATAAATCACCTTTGAATTTCATCTAACTGGAGTGCTGTGGGACGCTTTATTTTGGTTATGTGTGTGTATAACTATAAAATATTTTTAGAAAAAAGCATGGCATTTCCTGCCCGTGTTAAAATATTGACTGATATTTTAAAAATATATTACAATTTTTAATAAAATATGTTACCATAGAATGTACCTATTTTTAAGGAACATGTCACCTTTTTTTTTTTACTGATTAGTGTCAGATACTGAAATGTTTTTTTTTTTTTTTTTTAAACTACAACATTATAGGGGCAGACATCTGGTGGGACATATGCTTTACAGCAAATCCCATGGACAACATAGGACCTATTGACTTCTTTAGGATAGTTTTCTAGGCATGCTTTGTGACCATTGAAAAGGTGAGCTTTAAGCATCACATACTTTGAATAGCCTTGGGAACGAATGAAAATGGGATGTTGTCATTAACGTCATGAGAATAGTGTGAACAGAGCCTTATTAGATCACCATTTATGCTTTATTAGATGGCAATAAAAGAGATCTCTGTATAGAACCTAGGTGATGCATACAGCAGATGATAAGGGGTATAGTCACTGGACATCTGTCTTTCTATGTTAGCTGCAATCAAATTCTCAAGGAAAACTTTTGCCAGACCATTGGCTTGTACCCACCTGGTCACTTCACCACATCGTTGTGATATCTAACATATTTGCCATTATTGCAAGAAACTCTAACATCGTGTGCATCACTGCTTTCATTGGACACAATAAACATGTTTAAGTAATTGTCTACTGAACCTACACTCTTTTCTAGTCCATAGAAATATATTATGTATCATTGGATGCTAAATTCAGAAACATAAAAAACAAGACTATCTTACAATCCTGATCTCATAGGATGCCATTGAATGTTGTGCTTTATTACATTATAAAATATGGCACAAATTCTACTTAACTGAATGATCAATGTTTTTGTGCTTGTCTCAATCAATTTCCAGTATGTATAAATATAAAATGTGAACCTAGTATTCATTTACATTTAGATCTTACTGTATATTATGTTAAAATTAAAAGTACAAACAAATCATTTCTCTTCAACTGTGGCTCTCCAGATGTCGCAAACTTGCTATACTACCCAGCATGATGTCTGGGCATCATGAAGTTGGTCTCAGTGCTGTTATTAACCCCTAAGAATCCCCTCCATGGTGCACAGCTATTTATCATTTATGGGGGCAGAACCAGAGCTAGATTGTTTGCCTCTAGTATGCACACAGTTACTTTTTCCCTTAGTTGGTTGTCCAATCACAGCATAGCACTCATTCCTCATTGTGAAGCATGACATAGGGCTGGTAAAAGAGTACTGGACTGAATAGGCTGGCACCGTGCTGGAATGATGATTTCCATAGCACACTACTATATATGACATGTGGGGGGGGGGGATGGCTTACTTATGCACTGGTTTTCCTAGGTGGCATGTAAGCAGACATGAAAGAAACAGCAGCAACACAGCAAGGAATGAGTTACACTAAGCACTGAACTGCTGTTCAAGACAAACCTGCAGACTAAAGGGAGGGAAGAGGGGGAGAATAGATACAGGAGGCAGCACTGCCTACATGCAGCAGCTGCACCGAAAGGAATAAAGTGGACTAAGCACTGAAACTAGTGTTGCTGCTGATATGAGAGGGATTTTTTGACTTACCTTGCATGGGTAGTGGAGATCCCATAGAGAATAGACACAACTTTCCTATACATAACCTCTCTCTATCCCTCTCTCCTGTATGTGCTAAGCCCCACCTCCACTCTTTTGTCTTACCTTGTCTGTTACTAGAGACAAAAATTCCTTAATAACTGTGTACAGCAAATTGAAGGGAAGGGAGACACCTTGTGGCCAAGAATTGAGAGCTGTTTTTCTGGTAAATAAAGTGATTAATACAAATGCTACAAAACTTTAAGACTATTAAATGGAGGGAAGTTGTTTAACCTGTTAAGGATGCAGGACATACCTGTACCCGCTGCACCTGCTCCCCCTCTATGACGGGGGGGGGGGTCACGAGCTGACCCCGCATCATAGCGGGTCGGTCCCAGCAACTATCAACGGCCGGGACCCATGGCTAATACCGGACATCACCTATCGTGGTGATGTCCGGTATTAACCCTTCAGATGCATCTAAAATAAAAGAAAATGCTTCCCGGCAGCTCAGTCGGGCTGTTCGGGATCACTGCGGTAAAACCGCCATGCCCCGATCAGCTCAGAGGATGCGAGGATGGTCCCTACCTTCCTCCTTGCTGTCCGATCGGCGATCTATTGCTCCATGCCTGAGATCCGAGCTGTAGCAGCAGAGCACCAATAAAACTGATCAATGCTGTGCTAAGGCATAGCATTCATCAGTGTATGCAATCCGAAGATTGCATGTTATAGTCCCCTAGGGGGGCTATAAATGTGTGGAAAAAAAAGTTAAAAAAAAAAGTTAATACATTAAACTTAACCCTTTGCCTAATAAAAGTTTGATTCACCCCCCTTTAACCATTTAAAAATATATATATACATGTTAAAAAAATATATATAAACATATGTGGTATTACCACGTATGTAAATGTCCAAACTATAAAAATATAACGTTAATTAAACTGCACAGTCAATGTCGTACACGTAAAATTGCATATTTTTGTTCAAAAATCCAAAATTGCATATTTTTGTTCACTTTGTATACCCTAAAAAAATGTATAAAAAGAGATCAAAAAGTCCCATCAAAACAAAAATGGTATTGATAAAAACTTCAGATCACAGTGCAAAAAAATTAGCCCTCATACTGCCCTGTATGCATAAAAAAAAAAAGTTATAGGGGCCAGAAAAGGACATTTTTAAACATAGTAATTTTTATGCAAAAAGTTCTAATTTTTTAACAGTATTAAAACAAGATCAAACCTATATAAGTTGGTATAATTTTAATCGTTTGGACCTACAGAATAAATATAAGGTGTCATTTTTACCAAAAGGCGCACTGCGTAGAAAGGGAAGTCCCCAAAATTTACATAATGGCGTCTGTTTTTTTCAATTTTGTCCCACAAATAATTTTTTTGGGGTTTTGCAGTAGATTTTTTGATAAAATGACTGATTTCATTACAAAGTAAAATTGTCAGCACATAAAACAAGCCCTAATATGGATCTGTAGGTGGAAAACTGAAAGCGCTATGATTTTTAAAAGTCCTTAAGGGATTTAAAGGATAGTGACCATGACCAGGATCTCCCTGCTGCACCTGACATTCGCTTAGAGCATCAGGTGCTGCGCAGGAGGCTCCTGATGTCACGGCCGCACCCCGCTTGTGACCTCACAGCCATGCCGTCACGGCCCTTCCCTTAGACTTGCATTGAGGGGGCATGGCCGTGACATCACGAGCAGAGCACGGCCATGATGTCATGAGCCTTCTGCGCTGCACCTGATGCTCTAAGCGAATGTCTGGTGCAGCAGGGAGAACGCGGGGATCAGATATCTTATCCTCTATCCTTTGGATAGGGGATAAGATGTCTAGGGGTAGAGTACCCCTTTAATGGATCAAAGTTGTGATACCACACACAACCCAACAACCAATGCGGTGCTGTTTTTGTAAATAGTTAACTTTGTTTTTTTCTTTTATTCCTGATAACCCCACACACATACATTGAGGACAAGAATGGTGTTGTTTCTCAATGAAATCTTTATTTTTTATTTTTTTATCCTGGATAATGCATTTAACAAGGTGTATGCCCAATTAATAAGGTTTGTCATGAGAGCAAGATAACAGAGCAGCTGCCAAATTTGGATTTTCCATCTAAAAATATATTTTTACATTCTTATAAGCAACTCAACTGTTAAGAAGGTAAGAAGCACATAGAGAAAAGCTATTTTTTTAAGTTGGCATAGCATTTTAGCATTTCAGTCTTGTTGTTCTTCTTCCCATGAAATGCATGAAATGACTTGAATTTAGAAAGAACAATGGCTGAAAGGGTAACATAATCTATTAGTATCTAGTTCTAAATTGTTACATGTGACAAGCTATGCCTCATTTGTCTTATTATTATTTGCCCTTCCACTTTTTGTAGATCAGAAGGCAAAGCAATGGCACTAAACCCTTATCGCTAGTTTGTACAAATGTAAATAGTATTGTGGTGTTTATGGGTGAGATTGTGATGTAGTGCACAGTTTGGTATGCCAGGGCAAAGTTAATCTTCATGTTCCAGGGTTGAGATAACTCACCTGGGCCAAGTGTGGGGACAATGATGACAACGATGCTAGGTTACAGAAAACTATCTTTACTGAGGCAGGGATGTTGTTACAACCTACACAGTACAGACCTGTGCAAATGCAGAGTGAGCCCAGGAAGCCTGTCACCTTCCTGGGACTTGTAGTTGTTGAAACTGCAGACTTGAGATTAATGACAGCTCAAACTGAATTAGGGACTATAGACTTACTGACTGACTGAAGATTATTTTTCCTCCGGAGGGTTGTGCTTACTGCCAGGCTTAAACTTCACCTGAGCAACAGGATTTTTCTGAGATTTGCGTGACTGCAGATTTTGATTTTCTCCTCCTTACTATTCCTCAGCTCTCAAACTCCTAAACTCGACTCTAGACTGAACTGTACTGCACTGCACAGCTCCTCCTCCTCAGGGTCACCTGGGTGACTCTGCAATACTTCCTTAAGGGTACAGTACCATAATTGATTATAATATAGCAGAAAAATACATCACATTACAATGAGACAAAAACACCTTAGAGTAGTGGGCCCCGAACAGTGACATCATAGGCAACATTTAGCCAACAGGACAACATTCTGTACTGGGACACAACAGCATCAGGGACAGCAAGGACTGGCCCTACAATGGGTCCCATTGGGTCCATTAGACCCAGCCGGCACCTTTACAGGGGAGGTAATTTGTCGTTCCGAGAATATTTTTGACCCCTTCGCGACCCATGACGGACCAAGTCCATCATGGTACCGCTCAGGGTGTATGGAGCAGGCTCCTGAATTAAGCCCGCTCAATACCCGATGACCTCCAACTGTTTTCAGTAGTTGGGGGTCGCCACCAATAGCCAACATGCAGAAATAGCTGCAGTTGGTTGTTAACCCTTTATATTTTCATTGCTAGGGGAGCTTTAAACCATTCCTGGTGGGCTAGTGGGGTGGATCACCCCACTGGGGACGATATCCACTGTGAAGCTAGCCAGAGGGCTTACCTCTCTTCCTCTGCTCTCCATGGCTCCTAAGTTCATAGAGCTTGATGGCACCAGGCTTTGCCAAATGATCGCAGAGTACACAGATCAATGAAGTTCTATGGAACTTTATTGATCTGTATGAGGAATCTACTGATTTCTCCTAAAAGTCCCCTAAAGGACCAATAAAGCTTAAAAAAAAAAAGTTTAAAAAAGGTTCCATATTAAAAGTTCAAATCACCCCCCTTTTCCCATTTTCCATATAAAGAACATGTAAACATATTAAAAAGAAACATATTAGGTATCACCACGTGAGTAATTGTCCAAACTATTGTCCAAACATAACATTATTAATCCCATACAGTAAATGGTGTAAAAATAAAAATTCAAAACCCCAGAATTGCATATTTTAAATTATGTCCTCCTGATATGCAATGGCATAGTACTTTTTTATGTATTTATTTTTATTTTTTTGAGGAGGGGGGGGGGGGGATGGGCACCAATTCACTCCTGGACCCAGGCAGCAAGTATATTTATACAGCTTATAATTCTATATATTGTTATAATTTATATCAGAAAAACAAGGAAAATGCATACACTGAAAAAGTAGACAAAGACTAGACTATATACCTTAACTTAAAGATTGTTATTGGATTATTTTATTAGGGCATAGTTTTAAAGGGGTTCTCCGGTGCTTACACATCTTTTCCCCTATCCAAAGGATAGGGGATACGATGCCTGATCGCGGGAGTCCCGCCGCTGGGGACCCCCGGGATCATGCATGCGGCACCCCGTTTGTAATCAATCCCCGGAGCTTGTTCACTCCGGGACTGATTACAGGTGACCACCGGGCCGGCGGCGTGTGACGTCATGCCTCCGCCCCCGTGTGACGTCCTGCTCCGCCCCTCAATGCAAGCCTACGGGAGGGGGCGTGACAGCTATGGGTGCTGGAAATCTTTCATGATTTCGGAAAAGTTTCTAACTTTAAAATAAATTTCAGCAAGTCTGAAATTTTAAATGTTACCATGTCGGAGGCTGCTGCACTTTCCCTCAAAGCTCTAGCTCCATTTCGCTGGCCTAGTAACCACATTAAGTACCTGGGAATAAACTTACCTAAATCCCCCCACTCCATCTACTCCGAAAATGAACTTCCCCTAGTAAGAGGTATTAAAAATAAACTCTTAGACTTCAAACTACCCATGGTTTTCTGGCTTGGAAGAAAAAATTACCTAAAAACGTATATACTTTCACAAATCCTTTACGTTATGCAAACAATACCCATTTCTATCCCCAACACTTTCTTTGCATCTTTACGCAAGGCATTTACTGCCTTTCTTTGGTCTGGTAAAACACCCTGACTATTCCCTTAGGCTTCTTACTTTGAAACCTCACCGTGGAGGAACGGGACTACCAGACCTCTACAAATATTATCAGGCCATACATTTGGCAAGATGGTCGCAACAAACCCACCCTCCCCCCAGGAAGTGGAAAAGTTTCGTATGGATGATAACCAGCGAGGAGCCCTCTGGTCCTCTCTCACTAAACACCGCATACCCAGATTCCTTAACCCCTTGACAAGTGGAACCATTGGAGAGTTTCATAAATTTATACATGCAACCAGCGGATCATCGCAGATATCCCCACTTGCACCATTGGATGATCTCTTCCTGTACCTCGGTTCCTCTAAGATGCATACGGAGATTTGGAAACATTTCCATTATTTTACTTTGAGAGATTTGTACACAAGGGGGATGGATGACACAACATCATTACTTTCTAAGACCTCAAGCGCTAAACTGAATTTTTTATCTCACTTTCACTTAAGACAAACAGTTGGAAACCTCAAAAGACTGCTCCCATCTCCACCCCTCTATATTTGCTCGATAAATGTTATATGCTCCCGCAATTCCCAGGTGCTATTATTTCATGCTTGTATGACGAGCTGCTCACTGACTCCTCACCTGCGACACCTAGTTACTTGCTTGCCTGGAGTACGGAACTAAACATTAAATTTACGAAAGCAGAGATTAAGCACATACTGTCACACTCTCATGGATTTTCTAGATGTGTCAGAATACAAGAAAACTCCTACAAGCTCCTGACTAGGTGGTACTGCACTCCAGAGTTACTTTTTCGCCTCCACATTACGAGTAACAACTTCTGCTGGCGATGCGGTGCTGGGATGGGTTCGTTGTCTCATATTTGGCTGTTTTGCCCTAAAATCAAGCCTTTTTGGGAAGAAGTTTTACAAACCATTTCACTGATTACTACAGTGAAAATCCCATTCTCAGATCCACTTCTCCTGCTTTGGACCCCTAATCCTGTATTTACCCCGAAGAAATAGAATCTACCCACCTTGCTTCTGACTGAAGCCAGACTATTAATACCTGCACACTGGCGTCAAACAACTCTTCCCTCAATACACTCATGGTTTGTGAAAGTTGATTACATATGTAGGATGGAGGAGTTGGTGAGTTGGGAGATGAGGAGACACGCTTTGTTCCTGAAAACTTGGGCGCCTTGGTGACTATACCGCTCCTCGCTTCAGAACCCCACCTCCTCTAACCCGGGAGACAATTGATCTCCTTACTAACTAGCCCCCCTAGTAGAATTATTCAAATAATCCTTGTATTCCCCCTGACTCTTATACATTGCTGAAGTAAAGAGGAACTGCAAGGTATTCTATACCATAATTCTCTCTGTTGCATTACATTGCATATTTATATTTCTGCACATTGCTAAAACATGGTTAACTTTTCTCACATTGCCTGGACTGTATATAGTTGGGTTTAACCCATCTACCTCACTCCCTCTCTCCCTTCCCCCCCTCTCCTCCCCTTGTATACCACCTATGTCCATTTGAGATTGATCTTTTTTGGTGTATCTCTGCATTCATGGTTAAGTGCTTAGAGTACTATCTGTGCCTCTAAGTTTGTAATAATTAATTAGCATGCGAGCCTCTTGAGTACTCATGGAATTGTGCTGTTATTATTGTGCTATGATGTATGTCTTGTTATCTTGTTTCTGTTTTCATGTTGGGAAATAAAAAATAATGAAAACTCAATAAAAATGAGATTTGAAAAATAAATAAATAAATAAAAATGTATCCTACAAAAAAACAAACCAATAACTTGAAATGCAGCAATACATATGGGCATTTACATATAAAAAATATATAAATATATAAAACCTTTACATATATATGTGGTATTGTTGCATTCACACCAACAGACAGAATAAAGATAAAAAAATACTGCATGTTAAAAAGATTGGAAAAATTAATAATTAAAAAAAATATATAATTTTTTATTTTTGTTGAATTTCCCCCCACAAAAACTATTCAATATAATAAATGTCCTCCAAAATGGTGGTCCCCAAAACAATTGGTGACGTACAGCCTCACATAACAAAAAATGAAATGTTATGAGCTGGAATAATATTTTTACCTATCCTTAAAGGTAAAATTAGTTTTATGCACCAAAAACATTCACTTTACTTTTAACATTTAAAGTGTACCTGCAGCTAACACATTTTTTTTTATATAATGTGGATAATACCATTATATGAATATTTGTAATATACATTGATTAAAAAATGTGTATATTTTTGTCCTTACATCTATGGTCTGTGTGTCTCTGTGAGGAGTCCAACTACAGGAAGTATGGGTGGAAAAGCAGGGCTTTGTACAGTGAGGACAAGCAGGGATCTGTGCAGTGAGGACAAGCAGGGCTCAGTGCAGTGAGGACAAGCAGGGCTCTGTGCAGCGAGGACAAGCAGGGATCGGTACACTGAGAACAAACAGGGCTCTGTGAACTGAGGACAAGTAGGGCTCTGTACACTGAGGAAAGGAGGCCTCTGTGCACTGAGGACAAGCAGGGCCCTGTACACTGAGGACAAGCAGGGCTCTGAACACTGAAGACAAGCAGGGCTCTGCACACTGAGGACAAGCAGGGCCCTGTGCACTGAGGTCAAGCAGGGCACTGTGCAGTGAGGACAAGCAGGGCTCTGTACACTGAGGACAAGCAGGGCTCTGTACACTGAGGACAAGCAGGGCTCTGTACCCTGAGAACAAGCAGGGATCTCTGCACTGAGGACAATCGGGGCTCTGAACACTGAGGACAAGCAGGGCTCTGTACACTGAGGACAATCAGAGCTCTGTTCACTGAGTACCGGCAGGGCTCTGTACACTGAGAACAAGCAGGGCTCTCTGCACTGAGGACAACCAGGGCTCTGTACACTGAGGACATGCAGGGCTCTGTACACCTAAGACAAGCAAGGCTCTGTACACTGAGGACAAGCAGGGCTCTGTACATTGAGGACAAGCAGGGCTCTGTGCACTGAGGACAAGCAGGGTTCAGTACAGTGAGGAAAAACAGGGCTCTGTACACTAAGGACAAGCAGGGCGCTATGCAGTGAGGACAAGCAGTGCTCTGTACATTGAGGACAAGCAGGGGTCTGTGCAGTGAGGACAAGCAGGGCCCTGTGCACTGAGGACAAGCAGGGATCTGTGCACTGAGGACAAGCAGGGCTCTGTATATTGAGGTCAAGCAGGGCTCTATGCAGTGAGGACAAGCAGGGCCCTGTGCACTGAGGACAAGCAGGGATCTGTGCACTGAGGACAAGCAGGGCTCTGTATAGTGAGTACAAGCAGGGTTCTGTACACTGAGGACAAGCAGGGCTCTGTACAGTGAGGACAAGGAGGGTTCTGTGCACTGAGGACAAGCAGGGCTCTGTACACTGAGGACAATCAGAGCTATGTTCACTGAGGACCGGCAGGGCTCTGTACACTGAGAACAAGCAGGGCTCTCTGCACTGAGGACAACCAGGGCTCTGTACACTGAGGACATGCAGGGCTCTGTACACTTAAGACAAGCAAGGATCTGTACTGAGGACAAGCAGGGCTCTGTACATTGAGGACAAGCAGGGCTCTGTGCACTGAGGACAAGCAGTGTTCAGTACAGTGAGGACAAACAGGGCTCTGTACACTAAGGACAAGCAGGGCTCTATGCAGTGAGGATAAGCAGTGCTCCGTACATTGAGGACAAGCAGGGGTCTGTGCAGTGAGGACAAGCAGGGATCTGTGCACTGAGGACAAGCATGGCTCTGTATAGTGAGTACAAGCAGGGTTCTGTACACTGAGGACAAGCAGGGCTCTGTACAGTGAGGACAAGGAGGGTTCTGTGCACTGAGGACAAGCAGGGCTCTGTACACTGAGGACAAGCAGGGCTCTGTACACTGAGGACAAGCAGGGTTCTGTGCACTGAGGACAAGCAGAGTAATGTGCGCTGAGGACAAGCAGGGCTCTGTACACTGAGGACAAGGAGGGTTCTGTGCGATGAGGACAAGCAGGGCTCTGTACACTGAGGACAAGCAGGGTTCGGTGCACTAAGGACAAGCAGGGCTCTATGCAGTGAGGACAAGCAGTGCTCTGTACATTGAGGACAAGCAGGGCTCTGTACACTGAGGCTCTATGACACACTCCCGGCTCACACAGCAGGATAATTGAAAAGCCAAGAGCCTGCACAGAGCCCTATTTGTCCCGCCCACACTTCCTGTATTTGGACTCCTCATAGAGGCAATAGCTGCAGGGAAATTTTGTCACTGTACTGTATAGATTTAATCAATGTATATTACAAATATACATATAATAATATTATCCACATTTTATTAAAAGTTTTTGTTAACGACAGGTACACTTAATTAGGAGGGTTATTTCAATTTCAATTTCAATGCGACTGTTAGTGTATCATAACACTACAGTTTATCTGTGGAATTCTGATCAGGAATTCTGCTTGGAAATTTGCTGTACTAATCTAGCATTGCTGTGAATGGTTTATCTGTTGACCAACTAACACTGCAGAATTTCAGCAACATAAAAATTCCGCTGTGGAAATGTGTGCGCTGAAAGAATGAACATGTTAATTCTTTTGGCGGAATAACGTGTGGACTGCATTGCCGTCAATGGTGATGATGCAGGTCCCCGCAGTCTTATCGCTTAAGAATTTTGGTAGCAGCCACTCAGACCGAACCTCCAACCCGGACTATCTCTGACTGAGGTTTTGCAGTGTGAACCTACCCACATTAACCTACTACACATTAAGGGGTAAATGTGACCAGGGCTGTAGCTCCCATGAGACGAGTGAGGCGATCGCCTCAGGTGCGCTGTTGCAAGGGGGCACCGCGGCCAGGGCTGCTTTGGTCCTGGCCGCTGCACCTGCTTGCACAGGGAGTCCAGCACACTGAGGCATTGATTCCCAACCGGGGTGCCAAGACACTCTGGTGGGAAATATGGCGCAACATTTTTTTAAATTTTCCTGTGAGCCACAGGCGTGCAGGCCAGGCGGGAGGGAAGTCTGTGTGCAGTGTCGGGACGGCTGCAGCTCCAATCCTCATGTATCTCTGGACTCTGGGTTCTCCCTGGTACCTCAGCAAAATGACGGGGATGGAGGGAAGGAGCAGGGGCAGGGGCAGTGCTAACAGTGGCCTACTCAGTTTCAGGTACTGAACCCCCCTCCCTTCTGTCACCCCTCTACACCTCTTGTCACCCCTGTACATCCCTCTGTCACCCCTGTACACCTCTCCACACCCCTTTATACCCCTGTTACCCCAGTACACACCTCTATCAACAATGTACACCCCTCTGTCACATCTCTACATCCCTCTGACACTCCTGTACACCCATGTGCACCCCATCTGTTTCCCCTCTGTCTCCCAAGTACACCCCTCTGTCACACATGTACACCCCTCTGTCACCCATATACACCACTCTGTCACTCCTGTTCACCTCACTGTCACCCATGGGCATCCCTCTGTCACCCCTGTACACCTCTCCACACCCCTTTATACCCCTGTTACCCCAGTACACACCTCTATCAACCATGTACACCCCTCTGTCACATCTCTACATCCCTCTGACACTCCTGTACACCCCTATGACACCCATGTGCACCCCATCTGTTTCCCCTCTGTCTCCCAAGTACACCCCTCTATCACCCCTCTGTCACACATGTACACCCCTCTGTCACCCATATACACCCCTCTGTCACTCCTGTTCACCTCACTGTCACCCATGTACACCCCTCTGTCATTTTTCAATACCTGTTCCCGTACTCCTCCACACCTGTAAAAGGGGTGAAACTGGGGCCAAGCTACCTACCTACAGGAGGTCTTACATATAGCCAACATACAAAAAATTATTAGCTAATAATTTTTTTTTCCCCAAGGGGTGCCCCAAGCCAAAAAGGGGGGGGGGGGGGTACAGTTTTCTGTTCTCGCTTCAGGAGCAAAAAACGCTAGTTACAGCTCTGAATGTGACTCAGGGAAAACAGATGTGAATTAAAATGACTGTAATTTGAGGCCATCGTCACATGAGGAACCACTGTATTCCCTATGGAAGCCGTGTCATGCTTTCAGTTTCTAGAAGGTGATGATGTACTCTATCTGGATTTCTCTGCATACCCACGAGGCAGCCTGTATCTTATAAACTACTGCCTAGTTCACTGTATAATCTGTCTTACATAGGAAGGACTCATGATTTTTTCATTAGACTATTTCTTACATAGGTAATGAACAGAGAATGTCACAGACCTCCTTGGAGAGACCTACCCTAGGTTAATTTAATAGCTCTGAACCAAAATCTTTCACAACACTTCCCTTATTTATAATAGGAAACACAAGCTTGACAGGCAAAATGATGTTATGAGAGCAAACTTTCCCTATGGCTACGTGAGAAAGCGAGATAGACTATAGTTCACTGTCTAATCTGTTTGCTTCACAGTCTTGCTAAGAAATTGTCACCGTTCATCATATTTCTCAGTCTCCTGCATTTCCTCTATCAATCCTCTCCTCTCAATATTCCCTACGGCTTGTATCTGTCGCTTTCAACTCATCACATGACTACTTATTTCATCATCTTTTATTGTATCATGTGTTTACAGTAAGCTGGCCCTGTACACTATTATTGCAAAATACAAAATGCAAACAAGGTACATGTTGGGACTTTACACATTGACAGCCATTCTGTCTATCTGTGTATGGTTTTAGTAACATTGTTCTCTGCAATTTCACCAGACAGCTATAACTGGTGATTAAAAAATGTTTTGTCGGCATTTATAACCAAGAGAGTGTATTACACATTTCTTAGGCACAAATTTAAAGACACACACAATTTATCCTTTGCTTTGCTGAACCTAGTCCAAGGAAGTTCTTCCGTAGGCGAATACGCCATCCAGTTTCGTACCCTCGCCTCAGAGCTAGCCTGGAACAATGAGGCCCTCTGCACGAGCTTCAAGAAAGGCTTATCCAGCAACATCAAAGATGTACTGGCCGCACGAGAAATTCCTGCTAACCTGTCTGAACTTATCCATTTGGCCACCCGCATCGACATGCATTTTTCTGAAAGACACCAGGAGCTCCGCGAGGAAAAGGACCTTGATCTCTGGGCACCTCTCTCCCAGTATCCTTTGCAATCTACCCCTGTGCCTCCCGCCGAGAAGGCTATGCAAGTGGATCGGTCTCGTCACAGAGATAAAAATGTATGCCTGTACTGCGCTAGTACCGAACATTTCCTAGTGGACTGCCCTATTCGTGCCCCGCGTCTGGGAAACGCACGCACGCACCCTGTTCACGTGGGAGTGGCGTCCCTTGGTGTGAATTCTGCTTCTCCACGTCTCACTGTGCCTGTGCGGATTTCTCCTTCTGCCAACTCCTCCTTCTCAGCTGTGGCCTTCTTGGACTCTGGTTCTGCAGGAAATTTTATTTTGGCCTCTTTTGTTAATAGGTTCAGCATCCCAGCAACCCGTCTCGTCAAGCCGCTCTACATTTCTTCTGTCAACGGAGAAAAATTGGACTGCACTGTGCGTTACCGCACAGAACCCCTGCTTATGAGCATTGGACTACATCACGAAAAAATAGAATTTTTTGTTCTGCCCAACTGCACCTCTGAAGTCCTCCTCGGTCTGCCATGGCTCCAACGTCATTCTCCCACCCTTGACTAGGCCACCGGGGAGATAAAAAATTGGGGTCCTTCTTGTCACAAACGATGCCTCACATCTGCTCCCCTTTGTCTAACTCCTGAGGTTCCACCCTTACCGGTCCCTCCCAAGGCTTACCAGGATTTTTCTGATTTTTTCAGCAAAAAGCTAGCAGAGATCTTGCCTCCTCATAGCCCCCTTCTTGGTAACACTCTGCCCTGTGGCAAGCTTCACCCTCTGCCCCCCCTCCCCATTCCCAGAGTTCCTGCCCTAGATGAAGTAACCCAGGACTTCTCGGTTATCTGGAAGGAGACTCAAGAGTCGCTCCCAATGGCCTCGTCTCGTATGAAGGGACAAGCAGATAAAAAGAGGGGGATGACCTAAGGGGGGGGGGGGTAGTGTTACGCCGAGCGCTCCGGGTCCCTGCTCCTCTCGCAGCGTTCTCCTCTCTGCAGCGCCCCGGTCAGACCGGGAGCGCTGCACTGACACTGCTGGCAGGGATGCGATCCGCATAGCGGGACTTGCCCGCTCGCGGGTCGCATCCCAATCTACTCACATGTCCCGTTCCCCGGCTGTCACGTCCTGGCGCACGCGGCTCCGCTTTCTAGGGTGCACGTGCGCCAGCTCTCTAAGATTTAAAGGGCCAGTGCACCACTAATTGGTGCCTGCCCAATCAGTGTAATTAGCTCCCATCTGCTCCATGCCTATAAGACCTCACTTCCCCTTCCCAGCATTGCCGGATCTTGTTGCCTTGTGCCAGTGAAAGCGTTTCGTGTAAGTCCCAAGCCTGTGTTCCAGACCTCCTGCTGTTGCCCCTGACTACGACCCTTGCTGCCTGCCCTGACCTTCTGCTACGTCCGACCTTGCTCTTGCCTTGTCCTTCTTTACCACGCCAGTCTCAGCAGTCAGTGAGGTTGAGCCGCTACCGGTGGACACAACCTGGTTGCTACCGCCACAGCAAGACCATCCCGCTTTGCGGCGGGCTCTGGTGAATACCAGTAGCAACTTAGAACCGGTCCACTGGTACGGTCCACGTCAATCCCTCACTGACACAGAGGATCCACCCCCAGCCTGCCGAATCCTGACAGTGAGCTTAGCGAGCACTCCTTCCCTGCCCATACGTGACATTTTCACAGGCCCAAAATACTACCTGCATCTGCTATGATGGAAGCAATGACTGCTTTAGTAGAGCAAATGCAGGGATTAACCCAGTTAGAGCATTCTCTTGCTGAGAGGGTTCAGGCTCAGGAGACAGCTAATGGTCAGTCAGTGGTCTGCCCTCAAGCTGTTTCAAGTGACCCTAAAATTAATCTTCCTGACCGTTTTTCAGGTGACCGAAATAGATTTGTTGTCTTCAGAGAAAGTTGTAAGCTATAAATTCACATGAGACCACAGTCTACAGGCACAGAGGATCAGAGAGTAGGACTTATATTGTCTTTGTTGCAAGGAGACCCTCAAGAGTGGACTTTCTCCGTACCTTCTTCAGCTCCTGAATTAAGTTTAGTGGATGCTTTTTTCTCTTGTTTGGGCCTTCTTTATGATGAGCCAGACCGTGCAGCCTTTGCAGAATCACAGCTAGTCAATCTTAAGCAGGGAAAGAGTACAGCAGAGGAGTACTGTGCGAATTTTCGGAAGTGGTGCAAGGCTTCGGGTTGGAATGATCCAGCCCTTAGGTGTCAGTCCAGACTAGGATAATCTGACGCTATTAAGGATGTTTTAGTAAGTTATTCATCACCTGACTCATTAGAACAAGCCATGACATTAGCTATAGGACTTGACAGACGTATGAAAGAAAGAGATTGAGAGCGGACGTTTAATTCTGTTCCTCACTCTCCTTCCTCCATGTTTTCTTCTTTTCCTGTCCCTCATGTCTCTGCCGAGGAACCTATGTAGATAGGGAAATTTTCCCCTCAGCAGAGAAAATTAATTCGGAAGAAAAGCACATGTTTCTTTTGTGGAGACGAAGGACAATTCCAGAATTGCGTCAAACGCCAGCGCCTAAATGACAATCAGGGAGGTCATTTAGGCACACAGGTACCTCCGAATTTATCTTCAAAAATTTTTGTTACCAGTGCAAATATGTTTTCAAAAGAGAAAAATATTTGGCATAGCTTTTGTTGATTCTGGTTCTGCTGCTAATTTTGTGGATCTAAAATTTATTAAGTCTTTAAATTTACCTTTGAGACGGTTGGAGGACCCAATTCCCATTTCTGGAGTGGATTATACACCCTTGTCAGGGGGTTGTGTCAGTTTTTCTACTCCTGAAGTGGGATTATTGGTCGGTTCTATGCATTTTGAAAAAATCACCTTCTTGTTCTTAAAAATTTGTCTGTAGATGGGATTCTGGGTTTTGCCCTGGTTAAGAAATCATAACCCTGTTTTTGATTGGACCTCAGGGGAACTTATCAAGTGGGGATCTGAGTGTTCTAACAAATGCATTACCGACTCTCTTGCTACTCTCGGTGTGGGTAAAAGTATTCAACCCGAATTTATTTCAGATTTTGGTGACGTTTTTTCTGAGGAGGCCTCCCTTGCTTTGCCCCCACAACGAGATTATGTCTGTGCTATTGAACTTTTACCTGATGCCTTGTCTCGAAGTTTCAGCGCTTCTCAGCCTATGGACTCTAATCCTGAGACTATTCTTCCAGAAGGTTTGGTTATCTCTGCAGTATCTGCCAGGAAATTTTGAGAAATCAAGGTTTGGTTCCTCCAGAGATTCCTAGAGGCAAAATCTTCGACAAGAGAAGTACTTGCGGCATAAAATTAAAAGTTGGTGATAAAGTGTGGTTATCTACGAAAAATCTTTGTCTCATGGTTCCGTCTAAGAAACTGGCATCTAGGTTCATTGGACCTCATGAGGTAATTGAAGTTATTAATCCTGTGAGTTACAGATTAAAATTACCACCTTCTTTTAAGATTCATAATGTGTTCCATTGCTCCTTGTTAAAACGTTCTGTTCCTACTCAGTCTCCAGTCCCGAGTCTGCCTCCTCCGGTTGAGGTTGACGGAGAGCTTGAGAATGAGGTCGCTAGAATACTGGATAGCAGAAGGGTACAGAATTCTGTCCAGTACTTAGTTCATTGGAAAGGTTATGGTCCGGAGGAGAGATGGTGGGTTCTGGCCTCTTTTGTCCATGCGGCCACTTTAATTAAGAAATTCCCCGATTCTCACCCAGACAAACCTAGACCAGTTTTAAGGGTCCAGTGGCCCCTCTTAAAAGGGGGGGTACTGTCAGCACCAGCAGGGTTAACAGGTGCTGACAAGGTGTTGTTGCAAGGTTGCCGGGTTACGCCCTGCTGTCTGAGTGGCTAGCTACTGATTGACCACATGTGCATCTCCCTATATTACCAGACATCAGACACTGGGAAGATGTCTGTGAAACTGGTCATTACCTGAGTAGCTAGCATTTCCTTATTCCCTTGTATACCCGGCAACTTGACTTCGGGCTTCCTGTCTGACTTCTCTTTTGTTATAGCAATTCGGCACCTCTTCCCACTCCTGGCTTGACTCGGTTTGACTGACATTGACTTTATGTGTGTACGTTTAGTTTGTCTTTGTTAGTTGCTTGTTTCCCTGTTGCTCCAGACAACTGATAGGATTGTATTTTATTGTGCTGACATTTGACTCCTCTCACTTATTTAGGAAGGGATTTTCGACCAGTTGCCGGCCTATCATTTAGGAAAGGCGGACAAGGAGGCAGGTACAGGGGCGCTGGTGAGCTTAGCGAGCACTCCTTCCCTGCCCATACGTGACATATAAACTGTGAAAAGGCCCCTTAACCAATTATCGTAGGAACGTTTGTTCCCGATGATGTTAAAGGGATGTTCCAGGAAAAAACTTTTTTGTTTCTATTAGCTGGCTCCAGAAAGTTAAACAGATTTGTAAATTACTTCTATTAAAAAAATCTTTATCCTTTCAATAATTATCAGCTGCTGAAGTTGAGTTGTTCTTTTCTGTCTGGCAACAGTGCTCTCTGCTGACATCTCTGCTTGTCTCGGGAACTGCACAGAGTAGAAGAGGCTTGCTATGGGGATTTGCTTCTAAACTGGGCGGTTCCCGAGACACGTGTCATCAGAGAGCACTTAAAAAGAAAAGAACACCTCAACTTCATCAGCTCATAAGTACTGAAAGGATTAAGATTTTTTAACAGAAGTAATATACAAATCTGTTTAACTTTCTGAAGCCAGTTGATATATAAAAAAAAGTTTTTTTTTCCTGGATAACCCCTTTAAAGGTCCGTTGATCAGCTGACAAATGAGAAAACGCTTGTTTGTCAGCTGAATGGCCTATTTTGTGCTACCATTAAAATAATTGTTATCAGCCACATATCGGGGGAGATTTACTAAAAACTGTGCAAAGGAAAAATTGCCCAGTTGCCTATAGCAACCAATCGGTTTAAAACGAAAAAACAAAAGAAGCAATCTGATTGGTTACTATGAGCAACTGGGCAACTTTTCTCTGCACAGGTTTTGATAAATCTCCCCCATCGTCCTGAGTAGACAGGAGATGTACAGCTGACAGGACCATCATCATGGCAGAAATGACAATACTGCTGTAAGGGGGTCAAACAACCTTTTTTTGTTTTTTTAAAGTAAAGGGGCATGCTGGAACTTCTGCTTAGGCATTCACCACTTTATTCTTAACTACTTTGTTAAAAAGGACAGGCTCCATTGGCTCCTTCCCTCACCTACAGCAAACTTACACGTCATGCTGCTAGTGGCCCCTCCCCTTCTACTTCTCTCTCCTCCAATATATACGGTAACCTGTGTGTAAGAAAGGGAGAAAATTAGCATTTTATGCAGTAGCAGCCAGCTGGAGAGATCATGCTGTTTATGGCCTGCCAGGACAAGAGTGTGAGAACTATATTACAATTAATCACTCAAGGTGATCACTAGTACCCTATATTTCCCATCCACTAAAAATTGAGTGCTCAAATTAAACATAACTTTTAATTATTGCCTATTATTAAAATATTCAATCTGGTAGGTCCCTTTCATAGTTTTGGGATAATTTTGGGAATTATGCCAGCCCCAGTTTTTCTTCCCCCCTTACCTACTTGCAGAACTTAATTCAAGATTCAAGTTGTTTTTTTCTCCCTGTACCCCATTATTGTATCCCACTTGAGTTCCCACAGTGCCATTGCCTGATGTGCATCCTCCTCAGACTTCTTCTTCCATTATTCGTCCAAGCAATCTGTCTCCTCCATATCATTGTAGTCACTAGTAGACTACTCTTGGCCAATTGAAATGAATGACCACAGCTCAAATACGCAGCAGTCTAAATTGGCACATCACTCTACTGGTATACCCATGGAAAAATACATAAATGTGAACATAGCCTTTTGTATATGCACATAACTCATACTACAATAATGAGTACCTGTTAAATTTGTTAAATTTTATAACTCTCCCAGTTCACTGCCCCCATCATGATAAACAACCCCCTGTCTTTATTTTTTTTTAATTATTTGTTAGTTTTCTACCTTGATATTGCTTTGTATTTTCTGCTCAGTCAGATTCACAGACTGGGAAGGGCCATTACCCAGCAGGCGTGACATCATCTGATGCCGAACAGGGGAGAACTTACTCCCTCACTCTGCTTCACACAGCCCAGAGCAGGTCAGTGTGTGAGGTGAGCTATGATTGGCTAAGGCTGCCCCCCCCCCTCAGCATTTCCTGTTTTTGGACTTCTGCCAGGCCAGCAGCCCAAAGTCTGTGCAAAAGATGGGGAAAATGTGCTCTGGACAAGTAGGGAGACACATAGTGGCAGCTTTTTTTTTTTAACACAAATAAAACATAGAAAAAAAATACATTAGAAAGATTTTTTGTTTATCATAAGGAGTGCAACAGCCAAAATTTGTTTTAATGAGAGTGCCCATTTAAGCTTCCTCCC
Source organism: Hyla sarda (assembly GCF_029499605.1). Lineage (NCBI taxonomy): Eukaryota > Metazoa > Chordata > Amphibia > Anura > Hylidae > Hyla > Hyla sarda. The sequence continues at coordinate 88,523,389 of NC_079198.1, forward strand.
ACACTGTTCCACCTAGCACTGGCCACTGTTCCTCCCCTTCCTCGAAAATTAAAGGTTGTACTACAGAGCCCAACTGGCGCCCGATATGACTGCTCATATTTTTAGATCAGCACTTTACGTGGTTCAATATCAGCAGCCAAGGGTAAAGGAACAATCGACAGATCATTCATGTGACCACTTACTTCTTGTCACGATGCCGGCTGGCAGGTGGTGGATCCTCTGTGCCAGAGAGGGATTGGCGTGGACCGTGCTAGAGGATCGGTTCTAAGTCACTACTGGTTTTCACCAGAGCCCGCCGCAAAGCGGGATGGTCTTGCTGCGGCGGTAGTGACCAGGTCGTATCCCCTAGCAACGGCTCAACCTCTCTGGCTGCTGAAGATAGGCGCGGTACAAGGGAGTAGACAGAAGCAAGGTCGGACGTAGCAGAAGGTCGGGGCAGGCAGCAAGGATCGTAGTCAGGGGCAACGGCAGAAGGTCTGGAATCACAGGCAAGGAACACACAAGGAACGCTTTCACTGGCACTAGGGCAACAAGATCCGGCGAGGGAGTGAAGGGGAAGTGAGGTGATATAGGGAAGTGCACAGGTGTAAACACTAATTGGAACCACTGCACCAATCAGCGGTGCAGTGGCCCTTTAAATCGCAAAGACCCGGCGCGCGCGCGCCCTAGGGAGCGGGGCCGCGCGCGCCGGGACAGAACTGACGGGGAGCGAGTCAGGTACGGGAGCCGGGGTGCGCATCGCGAGCGGGCGCTACCCGCATCGCGAATCGCATCCCGGCCGGAGGTGGTAACGCAGCGCCCCGGGTCCGTGGAACCGACCGGGGCGCTGCAGTGAGGGAAGTGTAGCGAGCGCTCCGGGGAGGAGCGGGGACCCGGAGCGCTCGGCGTAACAGTACCCCCCCCCTTGGGTCTCCCCCTCTTCTTGGTGCCTGAGAACCTGAGGATCAGACTTTTGTCCAGGATATTGTCCTCAGGTTCCCAGGACCTCTCTTCTGGACCACAACCCTCCCAATCCACTAAAAAAAAAGTTCTTCCCCTGACCTTTTTGGAGGCCAAGATCTCTTTGACAGAGAAGATGTCCGAGGAGCCGGAAACAGGAGTGGGAGGAACAGATTTAGGAGAAAAACGGTTGAGGATGAGAGGTTTAAGAAGAGAGACGTGAAAGGCATTAGGGATACGAAGAGAAGGAGGAAGAAGAAGTTTGTAAGAGACAGGATTAATTTGACACAAAACTTTAAAAGGACCAAGATAGCGTGGTCCCAACTTATAGCTCGGGACACGGAAACGGACATATTTAGCGGAGAGCCATACCTTGTCTCCAGGGGAAAAAATGGGAGGAGCTCTTCTTTTCTTATCTGCGAATCTCTTCATGCGAGAAGAAGCCTGTAAGAGAGAATTTTGGGTCTCTTTCCATATGGTGGAAAGATCACGAGAAATTTCATCCACAGCGGGCAGACCAGAGGGCAAGGGGGTAGGGAGGGGGGGAAGAGGGTGACGGCCGTACACCACGAAAAACGGAGATTTGGAGGAAGATTCAGAGATTCTGAAATTATACGAGAATTCGGCCCAAGGTAGAAGATCTGCCCAGTCATCCTGGCGGGAGGAAACAAAATGTCGTAAATAGTCACCCAAGATCTGGTTAATTCTCTCTACTTGTCCATTGGATTGAGGATGGTATGCAGAAGAAAAATTTAATTTAATCTTGAGTTGTTTACAGAGAGCCCTCCAGAATTTAGACACAAATTGGACGCCTCTATCCGAGACGATCTGTGTAGGCAACCCGTGAAGACGAAAAATGTGTACAAAAAATTGTTTAGCCAACTGAGGCGCTGAAGGAAGACCAGGAAGAGGGATGAAATGTGCCATTTTGGAGAATCGATCAACGACCACCCAAATAACAGTGTTGCCATGGGATGGGGGTAAGTCAGTAATAAAATCCATACCAATCAGAGACCAAGGTTGTTCGGGGACAGGAAGAGGATGAAGAAAACCAGCGGGCTTCTGGCGAGGAGTCTTATCCCGGGCACAGATAGTGCAGGCTCGCACAAAGTCCACCACATCAGTCTCAAGAGTCGGCCACCAATAGAAGCGAGAGATGAGTTGCACAGATTTCTTAATGCCCGCATGACCTGCGAGATGGGAGGAGTGACCCCATTTGAGGATCCCAAGGCGTTGGCGTGGAGAAACAAAGGTCTTTCCTGGAGGAGTTTGCCTGATGGAGGCTGGAGAAGTGGAAATCAGGCAGTCAGGAGGAATGATGTGTTGAGGAGAGAGTTCAATTTCAGAGGCATCTGAGGAACGAGAGAGAGCATCGGCCCTAATGTTCTTATCAGCAGGCCGAAAGTGAATTTCAAAATTAAATCGGGCAAAGAACAGAGACCACCTGGCCTGACGAGGATTCAGCCGTTGGGCAGACTGGAGGTAGGAGAGGTTCTTGTGATCGGTGTAAATAATAACTGGAAATCTTGATCCCTCCAGCAGATGCCTCCATTCCTCAAGTGCTAATTTAATGGCTAGAAGCTCTCGATCCCCGATGGAGTAGTTCCTCTCCGCCGGAGAGAAGGTCCTGGAAAAGAAACCACAAGTAACAGCATGCCCGGAAGAGTTTTTTTGTAGAAGGACAGCTCCAGCTCCCACTGAGGAGGCATCAACCTCCAATAGGAAGGGTTTAGATGGGTCAGGTCTGGAGAGCACGGGAGCCGAAGAAAAGGCAGACTTGAGTCGTTTAAAGGCGTCTTCCGCTTGAGGAGGCCAAGACTTGGGATCGGCATTTTTTTTTGTTAAAGCCACAATAGGAGCCACAATAGTAGAAAAATGTGGAATAAATTGCCTGTAATAATTGGCGAACCCCAAAAAACGTTGGATGGCACGGAGTCCGGAGGGGCGTGGCCAATCTAAGACGGCAGAGAGTTTATCTGGGTCCATTTGTAGTCCCTGGCCAGAGACCAAGTATCCTAGAAAAGGAAGAGATTGGCATTCAAACAGACATTTCTCTATTTTGGCATAGAGTTGATTATCACGAAGTCTCTGAAGAACCATACGGACATGCTGGCGGTGTTCTTCAAGATTGGCAGAAAAAATCAGGATATCGTCCAGATATACAACAACACAGGAGTATAGGAGATCACGAAAAATTTCATTAACAAAGTCTTGGAAGACGGCAGGGGCGTTGCATAGACCAAAGGGCATGACCAGATACTCAAAGTGTCCATCTCTGGTGTTAAATGCCGTTTTCCATTCATCCCCCTCTCTGATGCGGATGAGATTATAAGCACCTCTTAAGTCCAGTTTGGTAAAAATATGGGCACCTTGGAGACGATCAAAGAGTTCAGAGATAAGGGGTAGGGGGTAGCGGTTCTTAACCGTGATTTTATTAAGACCTCGGTAGTCAATGCAAGGACGTAGAGAGCCATCTTTTTTGGACACAAAGAAAAATCCGGCTCCGGCAGGAGAGGAGGATTTACGGATAAAGCCCTTTTTTAAATTTTCTTGGACGTATTCAGACATGGCAAGAGTCTCTGGGACGGACAGAGGATAGATTCTGCCCCGGGGTGGAGTAGTGCCCGGGAGGAGGTCAATGGGACAATCATAAGGCCTGTGAGGAGGTAGAGTCTCAGCTTGTTTTTTGCAAAAAACGTCCGCAAAGTCCATATAGGCCTTAGGGAGACCGGTTACATGAGGAAGCACAGGGACACGGCAAGGTTTACTGGGAACCGGTTTTAAGCAGTCCTTGGAACAAGAGGGCCCCCAACTCTTGATCTCCCCAGTGGACCAATCCAGGATTGGGGAATGGAGTTGAAGCCAGGGAAGTCCAAGAAGGATTTCAGAAGTGCAATTGGGGAGGACCAACAGTTCAATCCTCTCGTGATGAGATCCGATGCACATTAGAAGGGGCTCCGTGCGGAAACGTATAGTACAGTCCAATCTTTCATTGTTTACACAATTGATGTAGAGGGGTCTGGCGAGACTGGTCACCGGGATGTTGAACCTGTTGACGAGAGAGGCCAGGATAAAATTTCCTGCAGATCCAGAGTCCAAGAAGGCCACAGCAGAGAAGGAGAAGGCAGAGGCAGACAACCGCACAGGCACAGTAAGACGTGGAGAAGCAGAGTAGACATCAAGGACTGTCTCACCTTTGTGCGGAGTCAGCGGACGTCTTTCCAGGCGGGGAGGACGGATAGGACAATCCTTCAGGAAGTGTTCGGTACTAGCACAGTACAGGCAGAGATTCTCCATGCGGCGTCGTGTCCTCTCTTGGGGTGTCAGGCGAGACCGGTCGACCTGCATAGCCTCCACGGCGGGAGGCACAGGAACAGGTTGCAGGGGACCAGAGGAGAGAGGAGCCGGGGAGAAGAAACGCCTCGTGCGAACAGAGTCCATATCCTGGCGGAGCTCCTGACGCCGTTCGGAAAAACGCATGTCAATGCGAGTGGCAAGATGGATGAGTTCATGTAGGTTAGCAGGGATTTCTCGTGCGGCCAGAACATCTTTAATGTTGCTGGATAGGCCTTTTTTAAAGGTCGCGCAGAGTGCCTCATTATTCCAGGATAATTCTGAAGCAAGGGTACGGAACTGTACGGCATACTCGCCAACGGAAGAATTACCCTGGACCAGGTTCAACAGGGCAGTCTCAGCAGAAGAGGCTCGGGCAGGTTCCTCAAAGACACTTCGAATTTCCGAGAAGAAGGAGTGTACAGAGGCAGTGACGGGGTCATTGCGGTCCCAGAGCGGTGTGGCCCAAGCCAGGGCTTTTCCAGACAGCAGGCTGACTACGAAAGCCACCTTAGACCTTTCAGTGGGGAACTGGTCCGACATCATCTCCAAGTGTAATGAACATTGGGAAAGAAAGCCACGGCAAAACTTAGAGTCCCCATCAAATTTATCCGGCAAGGATAGTCGTATTCCAGAAGCGGCCACTCGCTGCGGAGGAGGTACAGGAGCTGGCGGAGGAGATGATTGCTGGAGCTGTGGTAGTAACTGTTGTAGCATAACAGTCAGTTGAGACAGCTGTTGGCCTTGTTGCGCAATCTGTTGTGACTGCTGGGCGACCACCGTGGTGAGGTCAGCGACAACTGGCAGAGGAACTTCAGCGGGATCCATGGCCGGATCTACTGTCACGATGCCGGCTGGCAGGTGGTGGATCCTCTGTGCCAGAGAGGGATTGGCGTGGACCGTGCTAGAGGATCGGTTCTAAGTCACTACTGGTTTTCACCAGAGCCCGCCGCAAAGCGGGATGGTCTTGCTGCGGCGGTAGTGACCAGGTCGTATCCCCTAGCAACGGCTCAACCTCTCTGGCTGCTGAAGATAGGCGCGGTACAAGGGAGTAGACAGAAGCAAGGTCGGACGTAGCAGAAGGTCGGGGCAGGCAGCAAGGATCGTAGTCAGGGGCAACGGCAGAAGGTCTGGAATCACAGGCAAGGAACACACAAGGAACGCTTTCACTGGCACTAGGGCAACAAGATCCGGCGAGGGAGTGAAGGGGAAGTGAGGTGATATAGGGAAGTGCACAGGTGTAAACACTAATTGGAACCACTGCACCAATCAGCGGTGCAGTGGCCCTTTAAATCGCAAAGACCCGGCGCGCGCGCGCCCTAGGGAGCGGGGCCGCGCGCGCCGGGACAGAACTGACGGGGAGCGAGTCAGGTACGGGAGCCGGGGTGCGCATCGCGAGCGGGCGCTACCCGCATCGCGAATCGCATCCCGGCCGGAGGTGGTAACGCAGCGCCCCGGGTCCGTGGAACCGACCGGGGCGCTGCAGTGAGGGAAGTGTAGCGAGCGCTCCGGGGAGGAGCGGGGACCCGGAGCGCTCGGCGTAACACTTCTCACATTCGTTGGTTGCACATGCTCTATTGCTCCAATACATGAGAAGACATGCAGCCAAAGATCAACAATTTTTAAACCTTTGCTTGTTTGTCAGCAATTCCTATCCTAAAACATTTATCCTTGGCCTGGCATGATGGGTTTCCATGGCATTCAGGGACCCCCTAGATCTGCTGTCTTTATACTTCTGTTAGACTTTGCCAGTTTTACACATAATACTGTGTTGTAGTGTATTTTATTAGCGGTCAAGTAATAATAAAAGCTGTAGTGGTAAAAGAAAAAACAATAAAATGTTATAAAAATTGTAAAAAAAATTAAAATGAAAAACGCACAAAATTTCCCATAATACTTATGGGTACTTTCAGTAAATTAAGTAAATAAATATAAATAAGTACTATATACAGTGAAACCTTTTTGAGAAGATACCAAAACTAAATGATCACATTGCAAAATGTGCGGTGGACTGAAATCTATCTCACAAAATCTAAACTGGGTAATGGGGTGTTTTAATAAAATAAAAAAATAAAAGAGTTCTCTGCTGGAGGTCCTTCTGTATACATGGTATCATTTAAACAGCAAATAAACCAACATAATCCTTCAACACAGTAAACTATGTTAACAAAATAGTCAAATGATCGACAAAAATGTGATCTAAATATTGTGCCCCAAAATAGGGCCAAAAATTGTCTCATCCATCAAAAAACGAAATATGGTGCCTGATAAGAATTGGGCAACAGTTGATAAGGCTGTACAAGGACACTGGAATTCCTGATGGTGGCCCTGACAGCCGGCCTATGAATGAGAAACCATTTTTTCTTCCTGGAAGAAGATGTGGCTGAGCAACCCATAAGAAGTCTTTGCTGATCGATTTAATGTATCCTTTTAAGACTGTACTCTAGACATGAAGACAATTGGTAATGTCTGGTCCAGTGGCATAACTTGTAGCTTCTTGTCCCCAATGCAAAATCTGCAACAGTGCCCCATGTGCCAGTTATAACACTGGTCTCTTATAAGGCAGATATGTTTTGAGGCCCCCTTAGGCATCAGGGCCCCAGTGCGACTGCTACCTCTGCACCCCCTACAGTTACGCCCCTGCCAAGGGCAGGTGTCCCAGATGTCCATTGCTAGCAATGCCCCTGTATTCATTTCAGCGGCTGAAAAACTGACGCCACCGGAATTTTAAAAGTGGCTCATCTGAAGCATCTCGTGAAAAATATGCACTGAAATCATTTCATCATTTATGGCTAATGTAACTAATTTTTCATATTTATTTGTTGTTTATACGGTAACCTTCAACATTTTATTATTGTGTTGTATTTTCCATGGCAAGGGAGTGAGTTTTAGAGATGAAAATGACATTGCAGTTGTAATAAAGCACAACCCTCTGTTCTATATAACTTTTAAATGACTTTCATTAGTAGAAGAGCACAGAGTCCATTAGACTGTAATAAATCTCGATCAATTTGGCTTTTTCTTTTATTAAACCAGATCAATAATGTCATACGTGTTAATCACTAGAAACAATATGAACTGAGCATTATAATGTCATTTTTTTTGCCCACATAATATTTTTAGAGATTAGCGAACTTTTCAAAAATTTGATTCGGCCGATTCGCTGAATTTTGTGAAAAAGTTTGTTTCAATCCGAATTTGTTCGTGGCAAATCAATATTAAATAAGGCTATTTCTAGCCTACATACAGCATCTATAGGGGTATAGAACACTTTGCTATGTCCTAAAACGCATATGGAGTGTGCTGGGGTAGTGAAATAATATTGTTATTCAGAATAGCATGCAGATTACCGGCATCGCTCTTAGAATCACTGCCGCACAACAGCACAATGACAGAGCCTGGTGGTGGCATCAGTGTCAGGAGACCATATAGTGGCAGAATGACATAGCGTGGAGGTGTTGGCAGCATGAGGAGACCATATAGTGTCTTAATGGCACAGTGTGGAGGTGTTGGCAGCATGAGGACACCATATAGTGGCTGAATGGCACAGCGAGGAGGTGATGGCAGCATGAGGACACGATATAGTGTCAGAATGACACAGCGTGGACATGTTGGCAGCATGAGGACACCATATAGTGGCTGAATGGCACAGCGTGGACATGTTGGCAGCAAGAGTATACCATTTAGTGGCTGAATGGCACAGCTTGGAGTTGGCTGATGCACTAGTACATGACACACCAGTGCTTCACAATTCCCCCCCAAAAAACAACACAATATGAGAAGTTTTTGACAAAGATTTCTCATAGGTAGCACATGCTATCCAAAAATTAGAAATTCCCAGACCCAGGCCCCACCTCTGCGGCATCAGGAACCCATATATTGCCTGAAGGACACAGCCTGGAGTTTGCTGATGCACCAGTACACACAGCGCTTCACAATCCGCCCCAAAATCAACAAAATTGTATAAATGTAAAAAAAAAAGATGTATACCTTTGTGTAAGAACAAGCGCATATCCAGAATTTCAGAAGACTCTATAATTCAGGATGGTGGACCACCCAAAGACACACAATGCTTGAAATAATTTTAAAAAAATTATTACATATGTGTGTAAACGCATCTGTCTCCAAAAGATCAGATCACCAAAGGATTTTTTTCGCCAAAAATGATTAAGCAGAGTTAATCCCTCTACGGATCTTTTTTTTTTTTTTTCATTAAAAAAACACACGCAACAAGCGTTCCGTTGTGTAACGGTTAGCATTCTGCAAATTTCAATTTTATTACTGATAAAATTATCAGTAAATTTAACAATAACACTACCCTAGAGTGTTTAATTACCCCATACATTGCACCAGGAACAGTCAGGAGTAGGCCTCAGCAGTACCCAAGAGGCTTTAATAACCCCTTACCTTGCCCGATCAATTGCGAGATCGAGCAATAACAGGTGTGCTATGGCCTCAGATGTCCTGAACCACACTAACGCTCCACTGAACAGATTAGCGTGTCTCTATCTTTCAAGGACAGGTGCGTGTTACACGCTGAAACCAGTTCGTGATAGGGATTGCAATTATTTACCCTTAAAACGAGGAATTACCAGTAAGTGAGGGTCATAAGCTCGTGTTGATTAAGTCCCTGCCCTTTGTACACACCGCCCGTCGCTACAACCGATTGGATTGGTTAGTGAGGTCCTCGGAGCGCCGAGAATTTAACGATCATTGTTGAAATTTGCATTAAGCATTTATTTAGCTACTGCTAAACATCCCAAAAAATTAAGGCCTAAGGCCAGAGGCACCAGGGAGGCAAGATGTTTGTGAAAGACACAGAATGAGTCTGTAGCAGTAATTCGCAGTACCCAAGAGCGTTTCATAACCCCTTACATTTAAAGATCAATGTTTACATTTGCGTTAAGCATGTATTTAGCTACTGCTAAACATCCACAAATTTAAGGCCTAAGGCCAGAGGCACCAGGGAGGCAAGATGTTTGTGAAAGACACAGAATGAGTCTGTAGCAGTAATTCGCAGTACCCAAGAGTGTTTCATAACCCCTTACATTTAAAGATCAATGTTTACATTTGCATTAAGCATGTATTTAGCTGCTGCTAAACTTCAAAAAATTACAGGCCCAAGGTTAGAAGCATCAGTTTCCCCCATATTAGGAGCATAGTTGTCCTCCAGATTAGGAGCATAGATGTCCCCCAGATTAGGCAGCATAGATGTCCCCCAGATTAGGAGCATAATTGTCCCCCAAATTAGGCAGCATAGATGTCCCCCAGATTAGGAGCATAGTTATCCCCCAGATTAGGAGCATAGTGGTCCCCCAGATTAGGAGCCTAGTTGTCCCCCAGATTAGGAGCATAGTTGTCCCCCAGATTAGGCAGCATAGTTGTCCCCCAGTCAGCGCGGGCAGGTCAGAGCCAATCAAAGGGCTGTATGTGGCAAGTGGGCTGTACAATCCCCAGGTCTGCCCCAGAGGGTTCCATTACCAACCATAATAGAGAAAATTTTGTTGTAGGAGCATGGTCAATCTACTCAGACCCATCTGTCATTGCTGGCTGGAAATTCTGGCTGATCCATCCCTGATTCATCTTGACAAACGTCAGTCTCTCCACATTTTTAGTGGACAGACGAGTTCGCCTTGGGGTGACTATGGCCCCGGCCGCACTAAACACCCGCTCTGATGGCGCACTACTGGCTGGGCAGGACAGCTTTTCCAGGGCAAACTCTGCTAGTTGTGGCCATAAATCAAGTTTGGCTGCCCAGAAGTCCAGCGGATCTTCAATGGTTGTTGGCATGACCATGTCAAGGTATGCCACCACCTGCTGGTTCAGGTCCTGCTCCATTTCTACCTGCTGCTGAGGAGTTGCTTCACTATGGGGGTGAAGAAAGCTACTCATCAGTGACTGTAGACTCAGGCTGCTGTTGATTGAGCTGGTACTGCTCCTGCCACCCCTCCCCTCCCCAGCAGCCATGGCAGTGGAACGTGAGCGCAGAGGGCCCCCCGAGTCAGACCTGCAAGTGGATGGACCATGTGGCCGATAGGCATCAGCCAACTGAGTATGTAGAATCTCTCTGTAGTAGGTCAGTTTGTCCTACCTCTCAGTGGGTGTAAAAAATGCCCCCATTTTGGGACGGTAGCGAGGGTCTAATAAGGTGGTCATCCCGCTGACGAATATTGACAATTTGGGGGTCACTACGCAAGCAACACGGCATGCATTGTGCCATTTGCGCCAGTGACTCGGAGGGACTACCTTCCTCATTCTCCACTGCATACTGCCACGGTGTGTCTGGGTCCTCTGTCTCAACATGCTCATAATCCTGAAGCTCCTCTGGCTGCTCCTGTTCCTCCTCTCCTGTCCGAAGACTAGAAACACCGGCCATCTCATCCATCCTAAACTGTGATCCGCTCTGCCCCTCATCATCCTCCTCCTCCAGTTCAGCCCCCACAGGGCTCATGTAGCCTTGAGATGTAGGCGCAACGTCTCCATTGACGTGACTAGCCATGGTTTCAATCATTTGTTGTAGGAAATGTAGGAGTGGAATTACGTCATTCATGGTGTAATCCAGGCGACTCACAAATAATGTGGCTTCCTCAAAGGGCCTCAGCCACTGGTTCACATTGAAGTTACACAGGGGAGTACTCCTATCTGCTTGGATCATCAAGAAATCGGTGATGGCTTTTCTTTGTTCGTATAGTCTGTCCAACATATGGAGGGTGGAATTCCAACGTGTGGCAACGTCACAAATAAGATTATGTTGTGGGATACCGTTCTGACGCTGCAGCTCAAGGAAGGTGTGCTTGGCGGTGTATGAGTGGCTGAAGTGCATGCACAGTTTCCTTGCCATTTTCAGGATGTTTTGCAAATGGGGTGAAGACTTGAGGAAGTGCTTGACAACCAGATTAAACACGTGTGCCATGCAGGGCGCATGTTTCACACTTCCTTGTCGGACACAATGTTCTTCCCGTTGTCTGTCACCATGGTCCCCATTTCCAGATTTCGTGGAGTAAGCCATACTCGGATTTCTTTACGAATGAACTTTAGCAGTTCCTCCCCTGTGTGACTCCGTTCGCCAAGGCAAACCATGTGAAGAACAGCTTCACACCGCCGTGCCCTACACACATGGTACGATGAATGGCCACCGAGATTTGGACGTGCAGTGGAGGCCGAGGAGACGGTGGAGCATGAGGAGGTGGCGTCGCACACTGTAACAGGACCAACTGCCTGGGAGCGAGAGCATGGAGGAGGAAGCGGTGTGACCTGTCCAAGTTGCTGTTGTGGCTATGCAGGAACCACATTTACCCAGTGAGCCGTAAAAGACAAGTATTGTCCCTGACCGTAGTTAAAGCTCCACACGTCGGCGTTGCCGTGCACTTTTGAACACACTGACAGGCTCGAGGACTGGCCCACCTTCTCTTGTACAAATTTATGCAGGGCTGGTACTGCCTTCTTCGCAAAGAAATGATGTGGCACAAGCCATCAATTGTCTGAAAGGTGCAGAGTCCACCACTTGAAAAGGAAGGGACTGCAACACCAGCAACTTGGACAGGAGCACATTCAACTTCTGCGCCGTTGGATGAGTGGTCGAATACTGTTGTCTCTTGGACATGGCTTCGCCGATGGGTTGTTGGCGGAATGGCTGACTAAAAGCGGGAGAAGCTTTAGTGACAGAAGGAGGGTTTGACACACAGCTCCCTTCAGCTGAGGTGGTGGAGCCTTGGCTGGATGAAGGAGGGAGCAGATGGCCACTGGGCGATGCAGCAGGCTGGACCACTACATCGGAGCCACGGTTCTTCCAGGATGCTTTATGGTGGCGAAGCATGTGTTGACTCAGGGCTGTGGTGCCAACATTGGGACCCTGGCCACGCTTCACCTTCTGCCGACAGATCTTGCATGTGGCTACGTGAACCTCCTCCGGATGCCTTATAAAAAACTTCCAGGAAAAAGCAATGTGGGGGGCTCACCGCAATATAATATATAAAAGTGGGTGCAACTCAGTGCAATACATCATACTACCAAAAAACAGCTGCCACTGAAAACAAGATGCACTCCACTAAATTTACAACAATACCTTTATTGGTACAAAACAACAGATCAAGTTTACAAAAATATTAAAACCATTAAAAAGGCTCCTAAAGAGCCACAACACAGCCTCAGAGCAGGGCCATGACCCCCTGCTTCAAGTGAATGACCCCGTCCTACTGAAGATGTGATACTAATAAATGGTGTCTGCTCTATGTGGCTACATAGGACAAAATAAGGGCACAATAAACATCACAATAATGTAACATAAAAAAATGAAAAATTATTCTATCTAGGATGCAATGATAGCCTGTGATACTGCCCTATTGCCAGTATACAATACCACACGTGAGATGTAATCCACACGGGCCAACGACACAGATGCTGTGACAGAGGATGGGGTCACTGAACCCCACGCGTTCCGTCGCAAAGCGACTTCCTCAGGGGTGTTGTCTTGTGTAGCCACATAGAGCTGACACCATTTATTAGTATCACATCTTCAGTAGGACGGGGTCATTAACCTGGAGCAGGGGGTCATGGCCCTGCTATGAGGCTGTGTTGTGGCTCTTTAGGAGCCTTTTTAATGGTTTTAATATTTTTGTAAACTTGATCTGTTGTTTTGTACCAATAAAGATATTGTTGTAAATTCAATGGAGTGCATCTTGATTTCAGTGGCAGCTGTTTTTTGGTAGTATTATGGAAAACTTCCACACCGCCGAGTAGCTGATTTTCCCACCCGCAGTCCGCACTAATTGACTTCTACTGGCGCTGTCTCCAGGAACCCCTGTTCCACTTCCTCCCAGAAAGGTAGGCTGCCGTGAAGCAGGTGGTCTCCCCCGGGCACATTTGGCTCCTGAATTTCCACTACTGCCACCACGCTGACTGCCAACCATGCTACCGCCTTGCTGCCTCAAGGACAACCTGCAACTCTCTTCTCCTGATGATGATGAAGCCCGTTCTGCACCCGGCTCCCAATTGCGATCGGCTTCATTATCATCAACAGTTGTGTGCACGTCACTGGTGTCCTCCTCAGGTTCCCCAACAGTGTCTGCTTCAGGACCCTGAACACTTGCAACACCGCCTCCCAAGTCACTCTCCGCATCACTACTTGGCCGCCTAGCAGAGCAAGCAGCGCATGTCTCCTCCCCTTCTTGGCTGTCCAGTAGCTGCTGACTGTCCTCTATTGGATCGTCCTCAGTAAATAGTGGAGCTGAACCCACAGCATAAGATACTTCTTTAGGACAGGGAACAGCATAGGACAAAGGCAATGGGAGGACAGGGACTGCTCCCGGGCCATGCCAACTGAGGGTTGTGTCTGAGGAACCCACCGACTGTTGACTGGGGGTGTCAGATGTCACTTGTGATGATGTGGATGAGCGTGTTAACCAATCGACGACAGCAGATGGGTTGCTGGTGGAGACATGACCGCTGACTGATAACGGAAGCTCAGGCCTCTCGCTGCGACTCCTGCTGCCACTCGCCCCAAGTCTGCTGCCAACTCTGCCTGAAGAATTTAAGCCTCTGCCACTCCTCTGTGCACGTCCTGGCACTTCTCTGCCTGACATACTTAGTGCGTTTATGAGGGTATTACAGTACGCTACACTACTCTTTAAACAGTATTTGTCTAGAACAGCAGCAGGTGATTACTTACGGCTGTCCTTGAACAGTATGTAGGCCCTTGACAGACTAACAGGTAATAAATGGTACAATACTTGGATGTACCTATGCAGTATGCACTGATGAGGGCAGTAATATGCCTAACTATTAGCAGAAAAAGCTCTGTATTTTTGTAATACACCAGCCGGTGGATACTATTGTTTGGACTTTGACGGTTTGGAGCACCTTGAAAGATTAACAGGTACTAAATGTTACAATACTTGGATGAACATATGCGGTATGCACTGATGAGGGCAGTAATATGCCTAACTATTAGCAGAAAAAACTTTGTATTTTTGTAAAACACCAGCCAGTGGATACTATTGTTTGGACTTTGACGGTTTGCAGCACCTTGACAGCTACTAAATGGTACAATACTTGGATGTACCTATGCGGTATGCACTGATGAGGTAAGTAATATGCCTAACTATTAGCAGAAAAAACTCTGTATTTTTATAAAACACCAGCCGGTGGATATTATTGTTTGGACTTTGACGGTATGGAGCACCTTGACAGCTTAACAGGTACCAAATGGTACAATACTTGGATGTACGTATGCGGTATACACTGATGAGGGCAGTAATATGCCTATTAGCAGAAAATACTCTGTATTTTTGTAAAACACCAGCCGGTGGATACTATTGTTTGCACTTTGACGGTTTGGAGCACCTTGACAGCTTATCAGGTACTATATGGTACAATACTTGGATGTACGTCTGCGGTATGCCCTGATGAGGGCCTATTAGCAGAAAAAATTCTGTATTTTTGTAAAACACCAGCCGGTGGATACTATTGTTTGGACTATGACGGTTTGGAGCACCTTGACAGGTACTAAATGGTACAATACTTGGATGTATGTATGTGGTATGCACTGATGAGGGCAGTAATATGCCTAACTATTAGCAGAAAAAACTCTGTATTTTTGTAAAACAACAGCCGATTGATACTATTGTTTGGACTTTGACGGTATGGAGCACCTTGACAGCTTAACAGGTACTAAATGGTACAATACTTGGATGTACGTATGCGGTATGCACTGATGAGGGCAGTAATATTCCCAACTATTAGCAGAAAAAACTCTGTATTTTTGTAAAACACCAGCCGGTGGATACTATTGTTTGGACTTTGACGGTATGAAGCACCTTGACAGCTTAACAGGTACTAAATGGTACAATACTTGGATGTACGTATGTGGTATACACTGATGAGGGCAGTAATATGCCTATTAGCAGAAAAAACTCTGTATTTTTGTAAAACACCAGCCAGTGAATACTATTGTTTGGACTTGCACAGTATGTAGCCAGCCCCTTGACAGATTAACAGGTACAACATGGTGCAAATGCACTACAGTCCACTAAACAATCACGTATTTCTGAACAGCAGCAGGACCAAACAGTGCAGCACCACCAAAAAAAAATCCAGGGATTAAACCCTAAATTGCACTGTGTCACACAATTCTGAGAAGCAGAAGTTTTGTGGAGCAAATAAAAATTAACTCAATTGGGCTGAACAATGAGGAGATAAGATGCTTCAGAAAGTTCAGGCAGCTTGGAGATCTGTATGAGGCAGCTGACAGCTATCTGCCCCTCTCTGCTGCAATGCTCAATAACGTGAATAGGAGGTTTAGCTATCAATGATCCTTCTCAGTGTAACAGCGCAGCACTCTGCACTCCTGCCTTTCCCTAATGCTGATGTGAGTAGCAGTTGCAGTGTAACGCTGTGGTATGAGCTATTCAGGGTCAACCCGCCTACCTTCATTCCCGCCGCTGTTTACCGCCCTCCCATAATCCCCTGCCCCGTGTACTCACATGTGGGATCCGCCATCTTAGGTCCCCAATAGCCTGGAACGCTGTAAAATGGAGTTTAATGAAGCGATTCGTGCGATAGAATCGCGGCGATATTCGTATTCGTTGTGAATCAACAGCAGTCTGTTTAAACAGTGGTCTCCTGCTTCTGTACGTCCATTGGCCACATTATTTGTCCCCCTCTGATCCCCCTGTGCCCCTTTATTTCCCTTTTATTTCCCTCTGTGCAAATTAATTGCCCCCTCTTTACCACTCCATATGCCAATTCTTTCCCCCCTTTATCCCACCTGTACCATTTCATCCCCCATGCCATTTTATTTCCCCTTTATCCCCCTGTGACACTTTATGCTCTCTGTGTCAAATCACCCCGCCCCCCCCCCTTTACCCCTTATGCCACATCACTTTTCCCCTTCCCTCATTCCCCTGTTGTTCTTCTTACCTGGATAGTGGCACAGGGGGATAAAGCGGGAATTAAATGGCACAGGGGTTCAAGGGGGAGGAATGAATTGGCATTGGAGGGTTCAAGAGGGAGAAAAAAAAAGAAGGGAGATGAAATGGTACAGAGGGGTGATGAAGGGTGATTAAACGGCACTAGGACATTCTACTGTAATATTTATTTTAATCATGTTTTATAGGTAATTACTCTCTGGAGGGATTACAGTTCAGAGTTTGGTCATTTAGAAAGATTTTTGAGCCTTTTTGTCTGCTTTTGTTGCTATTGGGAGATTCTACTGTATATCAGTTTGTTTCCTCTAGTGCCCTTACTACAATAGTATTTTTATTTTAATTCCACAACATTCCCATATAAAGGAATGTTGGCTGTTAATCTGCACGTCGCCCATTTGAAAACATTTGGGAGAAATGTGTAGGCAATAACTTTTTTTCAGAAGGGGTATCAATATTGAGCTCAGGAGATGTAAATTTCATAAGATTTATGCTTCACTGATCCTAACATTTGCACCTCCTGAGGGTCATGTTACAGCATTGCTGCCTTAAAAAATATACATTTTCCTAACATACTTTATTTAAAATTGTATACAAAAGATGTGAAAAACTTGTTTAAAAAAATGGCTACTAGGGGTCTCTGTTTCTTTAATTTTGCCACCAGACCCTGGTCTCCTAGTCTGATCCATCCTAACAACAGCAAGTATTCATGGATTTGCTAAAGGGAGAACAGGTTTATCTCCCTGCTCTGCTCACTCCCTTACCCAGTGCCATGTTAACTCCCTGCTCCGATCTCTCCCTACGTGAATGCAGTGTTATCTCCGTACTCTGCTAACTCCCTGTCTCAGTGTTGTGTTATATCCCTGCTCTGATCATTCCCTGCCAAAGTGCTGCTTTATCTCCCTCCTCTTCTCTCTCCCTGCCTAAGTACAGTGTTATCTCCTTGCTCTGCTCATTCCCTGCCTCAGTGCCGTGTTAGATCCTTACTCTCTTTACTCCCTGCCTAAGTGCCGTGTTATTCATTTACTCTGCTCACATCCTTCCTCAGTGCAGTGTTCTCTCCCTGCCCTGCTCTCTCCCTGGCTGAGTGCATTGTTATCTCCATGCTCTGCTCTCTCCCTGGCTGAGTGCATTGTCATCTCCATGCTCTGCTCACTCCCTGCCTCAGTGCTTTGTTCCAGCCAACTTTCATCTGTGTGAGCTGATCCCCTGTAAGAGCTAGACAAGAGCACACTTACAAGCAATATAAGATAATACATATAGGTGGTCATGGCTGAATTTGAGTTATATCAAGCAGTACTTTGGGCACAACACTTGCAAATATAAATATGTTTGTTTATGGGCACAAGAAGTTTTTCTTGTGTAGATGGAGGAGAAGAGAAAGGAGCAAGTTTGTCATGCTTCCAAATGAGCACCCCTAGCAACCAGGAAAACTGCAGCGCAAGTAAGCACAGGGAAACAGTGAAAACAAGATATTTTGCAAATAAAAACATGCGTATTGTTGTGCATACATTTTTGGGGCACATTACTATACCCATATTTTAGAAAATGTTTAACCCCTTAAGGACGCAGCCCATTTCGGCCTTAAAGGGGTACTCCGGTGCTTACACATCTTTTCCCGTATCCAAAGGATAGGGGATAAGATGCCTGATCGCGGGAGCCCCGCCGCTGGGGACCCCCGGGATCTTGCACGCGGCAACCCGTTTGTAATCAGTCCCCGGAGCATGTTTGCTTCGGGTCTGATTACAGGCGACCACCGGGCCGGCGGCGTGTGACGTCACGCCTCCGCCCTGTGTGACGTCATTCTCCGCCCCCCAAAATGCAAGCCTACGGGAGGGGGCGTGATAGCTGTCATGCCCCCTCCCGTAGGGTTTCATTGAGGGGCGGAGCGTGACGTCACATGGGGGCAAAGGCGTGACGTCACACGCCGCCGGCCTGGTGGTCGCCCGTAATCAGACCCGGAGCGAACATGCTCCGGGGATTGATTACAAACGGGGTGCCACATGCAAGATCCTGCGCCGAGACTCCCACGATCAGGCATCTTATCCCCTATCCTTTGGATAGGGGATAAGGGGGGAGATTTATCAAAGGATTTAGACTGTTTTTTCCTGTCTAAATTTGTCTCACAGAAAGTCGCAGTCTAAATATGTGCGACTTTTCTGCGACTTTTGCTCTAGAGGATTTTTAGAACATGATGCATGCAAGTCTATTTTAGACGGAAATGCATTGGAAAATGCATTGGTGCAGAATTTATCAAGTGCGACTTTTGTGCGACAAGTCGCATCTGCCCAAAATACGCTGAAATGTCAGACCATGTTGGAGCAGGTCTAAATGCAGTTTAAGCTGTAGACCCTGAAGTCTGAGCACAGAATTTATCAAGGGCTGTGAGACCTTTGATAAATTAGGAGCACAATAGACAGAAGACTACCACATACGCTGGTCTATAAGCATACCCAGAATAGACTAGATTAGTAAATGTCCCCCAAGATGTGTAAGCACCGGTGAACCCCTTTAAGGAAGCAGACAATTTAATTTTTACATTTTTGTTTTTTTCTCCTCACCTTCAAAAAATAATAACTCTTTTATATTTTCATTCATAGACTAGTATGAGGGCTTGTTTTTTGCGTGACCAGTTGTTCGTTGTAATACCATCACTCACTTTACCATTAAATGTATGGCACAACCAAAAAAATACTATTTGTGTGGTGAAATAAAAAAAAAAACCACAATTTTACTAATTTTGGAAGGTTTTGTTTTCACACCGTACAATTTACGGTATAAATGACATGTGTTCTTTATTCTTTGGATCAAAACAATTAAAATTATACCCATGATAACATACTTTTCTATTACTGTTGCGCTTAAAAAAATCACAAACTTTTTAAGCAAATTAGTATGTTTAAAATCCCCCTATTTTGAAGACCTATAACATTTTCATTTTTCCGTATAAGCGGCAGTATGAGGGCTAATTTTTTGTGCCGTGATCTGTACTTTTTATTGATATTTGCTTATATAGAACTTTCAATCAATTTTTTTGCTTATATAGAATTTTTAATCAATGTTATAAAAAAGCATCTATTTTGGACTTTTTATGGTATCATTAACATTTTATTTTAATATTTCAGATATTTACGCACTCGGCGATACCAAATATGTATATAAAATGGGAAAATAGGAATTTTTTTTTACTTTTTTTACTTTTATTTTTACACTTTAACAGTCCCCATAGGGGACTATTTATAGCAATCACTCGATTGCTAATCCTGTTCAGTGCTATGTGTAGGACATAGCACTGATCAGGGTTATCGGTCATCCTCTGCTCTGGCTGTGGGAAGGCAGATCAGAGCAGAAGACGCTGGGAAGGCAGCAGAAGCAGGTGAGGGGATCTCCGTCTGCCGTGCTGGATGATCGGATCGCCGCAGCAGTGCTGCGGGCGATCCGTTTATCCATTTTAGTGACCGCGATGCTGCAGATGCCGTTATCTGTATTGATCACGGCATCTGAGGGGTTAATGGCGGACATCCGCGGGATCATGGGTGTCCGCCATTACGGGTGGGTTCCTGGCTGCGATTAGCAGGGGGGACCTGCCGCGCATGATCCGGGCATCACTCCGATGCTCGCGGTTATGCTTTGGACATAAATGTACATCCTGGTGCGTTAAGTACCACCTCACCAGGACGTAAATTTACGGCACTCGTCATTAAGGGGTTAATGACTAAGAACAGTAACATTTTAAAGTTTTCTTTAGCTGTTGTCTGACAGCTCTCTCCTGTTTTCTACATACACATGGACATTGTTGACTCATCGAAACAATCATGGGGAGATTTATCATTGTTGTCTTTTGGTAATAATCATACTATCGCAGGGGAGATGATTAATCTGGCCCACATAAGCAAAAAACTATAAACTACTACAGAACACAATTGTGTACGATTCCTTCTCTCCTCTACAACTTTTTGCAAAAAAAAGTTTCAGCTGTGACTTTTTGCAAGACTTTTTTAAAGAGCTCTCCAAAGGTAAATTTGTAAGCCAGGTCTGACCTGGCTTAGGTTTGCAACTTTTTGGAGGGATTTGCTACTTTTTTTATGCCTACGTGTGACATTTTCACTTCATAAAACTGCAAAGTGAAAACTGAAAGTTGCTTACGTTAGGGGGCCTTCACATGTCGTTTTTGCAATTTTGTATTTGAAAACCGTATACAACCGTAATGCTTGCCGTACCCATTGACTTTCCATACAAACACTTACACATACAGATGTATCTGTCTGTATACGTTTTTGTACGATAGTATATTTTTCCACATTTTTTTTTACATTTTTAAAACCGTGTTCAACCATGGCTTTGTTATGTTTTTGTCTTGTTTTTTTAGGTCTAAAATCGTTTATGAAAACCATATATCACCCGCATACGGTTTTTATAACATTGTGAAAGTAGCCTAAGGCGGTTTGTTACTTTATATCTGTTCACACACACACACTCATGATGCACTTTTTCACTGACTATCCATTAGAAGCAAAAATGTAAGAACCAGAAGGAAAAGCATTGCCAAATCAGAACCAGAGACCAAGTTATACAAGGAGAGGTAAAACAAAGAGTCAGAGTCAGGTCTAAAAACAGCATGATAAAGGCAGAGTAAAAAAAAAAAACAACAGGCATTAGTCAGGGTCCAGGTAGGGAGATACTTATAGAAACCCTAGTGAAACGTCTGTTGCAAGCAGACACCTGTTTACATTGAGCTCTGGGATTCCCGTGCCTTGTCTGACTGGCCACACATCCCCGCAATCTCATTTGGAGGCCTGTCAGATTTCTATTCTGACGGCCCAGGCTTGGCACAGCTGGTTACCAGGGAAACCCAGGTACAATCCCGATACCACCACCAAGGACCTGGAAATGAGGAAAGGTAAGTTCATGACATTATCACTTCACACAACTCTGTGGAAAGTATGGAAAAGGCCATAAGTCCCCATGGTTACAGATGTGAACCCCTGTGTAATGTGATCCTGTACTAACACTTCTTATTGGATAATGGCTTTCTGGGATCAGTAGTTTATGTGCCCTGTTCTCTCTCAGCTTACTCTCCAAATATGCACTTGAAAAAAAAATGTTAATCATACTTAATTTAATACTAGTATTACACCATCCAATTCACCACTGTTTCATTGATAGAATGTATTTGTAATAATGTATTGCGCGTATATGCTCATAACTCAGGATATAAAATGGGGTAGTGCACCCTTTGTAACCATAGTGGCTTCCAACTTTGTTCCACATCAAATCATCTGCTGGTTATACTAGTATGTAGATGATATAATACCCAGCAGTCCATTCCTAATAGCCTTAAGGGCCTAATCTGTTAAGGGCCTAGATACTGTGAAAGTCCAGACAAAGGTAGTCACCAGTAGTGTTGAGCGGCATAGGCCATATTCGAATTCGCGAATATTCGCGAATATATGGACGAATATTCGTCATATATTCGCGAATATTCGCATATTCGTTATATTCTCGTTTTATTTTCGCGTATGCGAAAATACGCGCATGCGAAAATTAGCATATGCGGAAATTTGCATATACGAAAATTAGCATATGCTAATGTTCGTATATGCAAATTTTCGCACGCCAGTCTCACACAGTAGTATTAGAGCCTTCTTTACACCACACAAGCTGGAAGCGGAGAGGGATGATCACTGTGATGTGTACTGTGAAAAAAAAAAAAAAAAAAAAACGAATATTCGTAATTACGAATATATAGCGCTATATTCGCGAAATTCGCGAATTCGCGAATATGCGATATTCGCGAATAATATTCGAATTGCGAATATTCGCGAGCAACACTAGTCACCAGCTGCTATTTTACTCCAATATTTTTTTAAGCTTACTGTAGCGTTTTTTTCTGCCCTCATAAGTGCATACCACATACATAAATGTAAGTAGTGTACTATTTTGTACCTGTTAATCTGTCAAGGGTCGAGATACTCTGAAAGGACAGCCAAAAGTAATCACCGGCTGGTGTTTTACTCCAATAGATTTTTTTAAGCGTACTGTAGCGCATGTTTCTGCCCTCATAAGTGCATACCACATACGTACATCTAAGTAGAGTAATATTTTGTACCTGTTAATCTGTCAAGGGCCTACATACTGTGAAAGTACAGCCAAAAGTAACCACCAGCTGGAGTTTTACTCCAATACGTTTATTTAAGCATACTGTAGCGCATTTTTTTGCCCTCATAAGTGCATACCACATACGTATATCTAAGTGGTGTACAATTTTGTACCTGATAATCTGTTAAGGGCCTAGATACTGAGTCCAGACAAAGGTAATCACCAGCTGCTATTTTATTCCAATATTTTTTTTTATGCGTATTGTAGCATATTTTTCTGCCCTCATAAGTGCATACCACATATATAAATGTAAGTAGTTTACTATTTTGTACCTGTTAATCTGTCAAGGGCCTAGATACTCTGAAAGGACAGCCAAAAGTAATCACCTGCTGGGGTTTTACTCCAATACATTTTTTAAGCGCACTGTAGCCTATTTTTCTGCTCTCATAAGTGCATACCACATACGTACATCTAATAAGTATACTATTTTGTACCTGTTAATCTGTCAAGGGCCTAGATACTGTGAAAGGACAGCCAAAAGTACACACCTGCTGCTTTTCTAGACAAATACTGTTTTAAGCGCAGTGAAGCGTATTGTACTCCCCTCAAATGTGCACTAAGTATGCCAGTTAAAGAAGTGCCAAGAAGTTCACAGACTAGTGGCAGAGGCTTAAATTCATCATGCGCAGGCAGAGGTTGCAGCAGACTAGGGGCGAGTGGCAGCAGGAGTTGCAGCGAGAGGCCTGAGCTCCCGTTATCAGCTAGCGGTCGTGTCTTCACCAGCAACCCATCTGCCATCATTGATTGGTTAACACGGTCATTCACTTCATCACAAGTGACATCTGATACCCCCAGTCAACAGTCAGTGGGTTCCTCAGCCACAACCCACAGTTGGCATGGCCCGGGAGCAGTCTCTGTTGTCCCATTGCCTCTGTCCTATGCTGTTTCCTCCCCTACAGAAGTATCTTATGCTGTGGGTTCAGCTCCACTATTCACTAAGGATGATTTAATAGAGGAGAGTCAGCAGCTACTGCCCAGCCAAGAAGTGGAGGAGACATCCGCCACTACCTCCGCTAGGTGTGCATGTAGTGATGAGGAGAGTGATGTGGGAGGTGGTGTTTCCAGCATTCAGGGTCCTGAAGCAGACACTGTTGAGGAACCTGAGCAGGACATTAGTGCAGACACTTGTTGATGATGATGAAGCCGATCGCAATTGGGAGCCGAGTGCAGAAGGGGCTTCATCATCATTAGGAAAAGAGGGTTGCAGGTTGCCCGTGAGGCTGCAGCTAAGCCAGCAGGGTGGTAGCATGGTTGGCAGTCAGCATGGTGGCAGAAGTGGAAATTCTGGAGCCAAATGTGCCCGGGGGAGACCACCTTCTTCGCGGCAACCTACCTTCCCGCTAGGTAATGGAACAGGAGTTCCTGGAGACAGTGGCAGTAGCAGTCAATTAGTGCGGACTGTTGGTGGGAAAATCAGCTACTCGGTGGTGTGGCAGTTTTTAATCAAGCATCCGGAGGAGGTTAACATAGCCACATGCAAGATGTGTCGGCAGAAGGTATAGCGTGGCCAGGGTCCCAATGTTGGCATCATAGCCCTGCGTCAACATATGCTGCACCACCATAAGGCAGCCTGGCTCCAATGTAGTGGTCCAGCCTGCTGCATCACTCAGTGGAACACCGCTCCAATGTAGTGGTCCAGCCTGCTGCATCACCCAGTGGAACACCGCTCCCTCTTTCAGCCAGCCAAGGCTCCACCATCTCAGCTGAAGGGAGCTGTGTGTCAAACCATCCTTCTGTCGCTCCAGATGCTCCTGCTACTTTTAATAAGTTATTCTGCCAAAAATCCATCGGCAAAGCCATGTCAAAGAGACAACAATTTGCGCCCACTCATCCAACGACGCAGAAGCTGAATGTGCTCTTATCCAAGTTGCTGGTGCTGCAGTCCCTCACTTTTCAAAAGGTGGACTCTGCCCCTTTCAAAGAACTGATGGCTTGTGCCGAGCCGAGGTGGAGAGTGCAAAGCCGTCATTTCTTTGCAAACAAGGCAGTACCAGCCCTGCACAATTTTGTGGAAGAGAAGGTGGGTCTTTCTGTGTGTACCAAAGTGCACGGCAGCGCCGACGTCTGGAGCTGTAACTATGGTCAGGGACAATACATGTCCTTTGTTGCTCACTGGGTGAATGTGGTTCCTGCACAGCCACAACACCAACTTGGACAGGTCACGCTGCTTCCTCCTCCACGCTCTCAGGCCATTGATCCTATGACAGTGTGCAACTCCACCTCCTCATCCTCCACCGTGTCTTCAGCCTCCAATGCCCAGACAAGTCTCAGTGCCCCTTCAGCATACCATGTGTGCAAGGCACGGCGGTGTCACGCTATTCTTCACATGGTTTGCATGGCGAACTGAGTTATACAGGGGAGGAACTGCTAAAAGTCATTCGTAAAGAAATTGGAGCATAGCTTACTCCATGAAAACTGGAAATGGGAACCATGGTGACCGACAACGGGAAGAACTTCTTGTCTGCTCTGCGACTGGGAAGGCTGAGCCATGCGCCCTGCATTGTACACATGTTCAATCTTGTTGTCAAGCGGTTCCTGAAGTGTTCCCCCCATTTGCAAGACATTCTGTCAATGGGAAGGAAACTTTGCATGCACTTCAGCATGAAACTTTGCATGAGCTGCAGCATTAGAATGTATCCCCCAACATAGTCTGATTTGCGACGTTGCCACACGTTTGAATGCCACCCACCATATGTTGGACCAACTGTACAAACAGAGAAAAGCCAACTCCGATTTTTTGATGATCCAAGCGGATAGGGGTACTCCCCTGTGTAACTTCAATGTGAACCAGTGGCAGCTGATACGTGACACCTGCCATTTGCTCAGTCCCTTTGAGGAAGCCACATTATGAGTAAGTCACCAGGATTACAGAATGAACTACGTCATTCCACTGCTTTATTTCTTACAACACGTGGCACCTACATCTCACAGCCACCTGAGCCCTGTGGGGGCTGAACTGGAGGAGGAGGGGCACAGCGGAGCACAGTTTAGGTTTCGCAACATAGGTGGTTTTTCTAGTATTCTGACAGGAGGGGAGGAGCAGGAGCAGCCAGAGGAGCTGGAGGGTTATGAGGAAGGCTAGACAGTGGACACAGACACACAGTGGAAGTATGCAGTGGAGATGGAGGCAGGGAGTCCCTCCGAGTAACTTGCACAAATGGCGCAATGCACGCTCACTTGCTTGCATAGGGACCGCCAAATTGTCACCATTCGGCAGCAGGATGACTCCTGGCTCTCCACCTTATTGGACCCTCGTTACCGCCACAAAATATGGGCCTTTTTTACACCCAGTGAAAGGGAGGACAAACTGACCTATTACATAGGAATCCTATGTAGTCAGTTGGCCGATGCCTATCAGCACAGTGGAGCACAGTTTAGTTCTCGCCAAATGTTTTTTTTTTCTAGAAATCTGACAGGAGAGGATGAGCAGGGGCAGCCAGAGGAGCTATGGGGTTATGAGGAAGGCGAGACAGAGGACCCAGACACACCATGGCCATATGCAGTGAAGATGGAGGCAGGCATCCTATGTAGTCAGTTTGGGGAAAAAAACAAAAACAGGTGACGACAGCGCCTCGTGTATTACCCAGGGTACCGATGCCCCAAAAGGGACAGGACATGTTCGGCTCTTCAAGATGGCCTCTCACCTGGTCAAGAAGATAATGCATAGAGCGTCTAAAAATAAACTGCGGAAGGAAAATTCTCCCATATAGGATGTAAAGTGTATAATGAAGAAAAAAAGACCTTTTCTGTGGGTGCTGTTCTTGATTCCAGAAATATCAGACTGGATGCTGAAGTATGGTTGTAGTGCCATATAACACTATGTTTATTCAAAGTACATAAAACTAATGACGTGTTTCGGAGGGACAGTCCTCCTTCCTCAGATTAACATGAGGATCCAAGGAAGGAGGACTGTCCCTCTGAAACACAACATTGGTTTTATGTACTTTGAATAAAAATAGTGCTATATAACACTTCAACCATACTTCAGAATCCCGTCTGATATTTCTGGAATCAAGAACAGCGCTTGCATGAAAGGTCTTTTTTCTTCATTATACTCTTCACGTTTCTATGTAGTCAGTTGGCCGATGCCTATTGGTGCCATCGTCCATCCTCTCACAGGTCTGAATCGGGGGGCCCCCTGCACTCACTTTCCATTGCCATGGCTGCTGGGGAGGGGTGGGGTGTACCAGCTCCATCAGCAGCAGCCTGAGTATACAGTTGCTGAAGAGTACCTTTCATCTCCCGCATAGTGAAGCAACTCATCAGCAGTTGGTAGACCTGGAGAAGGACCTGAACCAGCAGGTGGTGGCATAGCTTGACATGCCCATGCCAACACACCCTGAAGATTAGCTGGACTTCTGGGAAGCCAAACTTGATTTGTGGCCGTAACTATTAGAGTCTGCCCTGGAAAAGCTGTCCTGCACGGCCAGTAGTGTGCCATCAGTGTTTAGTGCGGCAGGGGCCATAGTCACCCCAAGGAGAACTCGTCTGTCCACGAAAAATGTGGAGAGACTGACCTTTGTGAAGATAAATCAGGCATGGATCCACCAGGATTTCCACTGACCAATGCCTGAGGCATCAGAGTAGATTGACTATGGTGCCACACTAACACTTCACAAATATGGATAGTGCCAAACAGATTTCAGGCGCTGCTCCCCAGGATGTGCCATTTAGACACTATATGGTCTCCTCAAGCTGACACAAACACCAGGCTGTGTCATTCAGCCACTATATGGTCTTCTCGTGCTTCTCCACCTCCAGGCTGTGCCAATCAGTCACTATATGGTCTTCTCATGCTTCTCCACCTCCAGGATGTGCCATTCAGTGGCTATATGGTATCCTCATGCTTCACCAACTCCATTATGTGCCATTAAGACACTATATGGTCTCCTTATGCTTCACCAACTCCATTATGTGCCATTAAGACACTATATGGTCTCCTTATGCTTCAGCCAACTCCAGGCTGTGCCATCCAGACTCTATATGGTTTCCTCAGGCTTCAGCCAACTCCAAGCTGTGCCATTCAGACACTATAGGGTTTCCTCATGCTTCAGCCAACTCCAGGCTGTGCCATTCAGACACTATATGGTTTCCTCAGGCTTCAGCCAATTCCAGGCTGTGCCATTCAGACACTATATGGTTTCATCATGCTTCAGCCAACTCCAGGCTGTCCCATTCAGACACTATATAGTTTCCTCATGCTGCTGCCAACTCCAGGCTGTGCCATTCAGCCACTATATGGTCTCCTGATGCTTCAGCCATCTCCAGGATGTGCCATTCAGCCACTATAATATCTCCTCATGCTTCAGCCAACTCCAGGCTGTGCCATTTAGCCACTATATGGTCTCCTCATGCTTCAGCCAACTCCAGGCTCTGCCATTCAGACACTATGTGGTCTCCTCATGCTTCAGCCAACTCCAGGCTGTGCCATTCAGCCACTATATGGTCTCCTCATGCTTCAGCCAACTCCAGGCTGTGCCATTCAGACACTATATGGTCTCCTCATGCTTCAGCCAACTTCAGGCAATGCAATTCAGACACTATACGGTCTCCTCATGCCTCAGCCACCTCCAGGCTGTGCAATTCAGCCACTATAATGTCTCCTTATGCTTCAGCCAACTCCAGGCTGTGCCATGTGACATGTGAATCCTGGTTAGATTTGGTCCTTTGTAACCACATGCCAGGGCCCGGGAACATTAAAACTTGGGAGCGTAATCTTAAATTACAATTTCAAAATCTACAATTTTAAAATTCATCTTTTAATCTTAGGGATTGTGAAGCCCTACTGTCTACTTATGCTGCCTCCAGCTCCCGGCTGTGCCATTCAGCCACTATATGGTTTACTGATGCTGCTGGGCCTAGGAAATTACCTAAAAATATTTTATGGTAGCACTAGCTACCATAAATCTTCAATTTCAATTTTAAAATTCATCTTTTAATTTAAGGGATTGTGAAGCCCTATCGTCTACTTATGCTGCCGCCACATCCAGGCTTTGTCATTGTGCCGCCATGTGACATGTGATCAGGACTCCTGATGCTGCTGCTGCCACCCCCAGGCTGTGCCATTCAGACACTATATGGTCTACTCATGCTTCACCACCTCCAGGCTATGCCATTCAGCCACTATATGGTCTCCTCATGCTTCAGCCAACTCCAGACTGTGCCATTTAGTCACTATATTGTCTCCTCATGCTTCAGCCACCTCCAGGCTGTGCCATTCAGACACTATATGTTCTACACATGCTTCTGCCAACTCCAGGCTGTGCCATTCATCCACTTTATGGTCTCCTCATGCTTCCACAAACTCCAGGCTGTGCCAATCAGCCCTTATATGTTCTACACATGCTTCTGCCAACTCCAGGCTGTGCCATGCATCCACTTTATGGTCTCCTCATGCTGCCACAAACTCCAGGCGGTCATTAAGCCACTATATGGTCTCCTCATACTGATGCCACCTCCAGGCTCTGTCACTGTGCTGCCATGTGACATGTGAATCCTGGTTAGATTTGGTCCTTTGTAACCTCATGCCTGAGCCCGGAACATTAAAACTTGGGAGTGTAATCTTAAATTATAATTTCAAAATCTTCAATTTTAATTTTAAAATTCATATTTTATTCTTAGGGATTGTGAAGCCCTACTGTCTACTTATGCTGTCTCCAGCTCCAGGCTGTGCCATTCAGCCACTATATGGTTTACTGATGCTGCTCGGCCTGGGACATTACCTACAAATATTTTATGGTAGCACTAGCTACCATAAATCTTCAATTTCAATTTTAAAAATCATCTTTAAATTTTAGGGATTGTGAAGCCCTATTGTCTGCCGCCACATCCAGGCTCTGTCATTGTGCCGCCATGTGACATGTGACTCCTTGTTAGATTTGGACCTTTGCAACCACACGCCGGGGCCTGGGACATTTCGTTCTGCCACTATATGGTCTCCTCGTGCTGCCACCAATTCCAGGCTGTGTCATTCTGCCAGATTATGGTCTCCTCATGTTTTTGCCACCTCTAGGCTCTGTCATTGTGCCTCTATGTGACACCTTGTTAGATTGGGTTTTGTGCTCATACAGTATTAGTTCAAAGTAAACACTGGGACATTAAACTTGGAAATCTAATGCCAATCTTATGCTAATCTGGTAATGGGCCTGTTCGAGAAAACAATTATTTTAACAAAACCACCAACGAAACATTCAATATCAATTTCTCCCTCAATGGCAAATCAAGCTATGTTATTTACCTGATCACCTGCATCTGCAACCAACAATACATTGGAAGAAAAACCCACGAATTACATCTCCAACACAGAAATAACATCAAATGAAAATTCGTCCTCCACAGCTTCTCCAGACACTGCTCAGAAAAACGTCCGGACATAAGTAATCCCATCACCATATGCCCAATCGACCACATCCCAACATAAAAAATGACAGATTCTCAGCCCTAAAAAAACGAGAACTGGATGTACTGGATTTACCGCCTAGGAACACTTCAACCGCACGGTTTGAATGATGCCACAGAGCTCATAATATAGCAATCTTATTCCCACTGCCAACTAACCAACTAGCCATCACCACCTCTCATAACCACCTCAATAAATAATACACATTCCATGAAACAGACAAATCCAACACACCCTTCCCGTCTGAATAAAGCCTATGACCCTACCAATTAAAGGGGTACACCAGTGGAAAACTTTTTTTTTTAAATTGAACTGGTGCCAGAAAGTTAAACAGATTTGTAAATTACTTCTATTAAAAAATCTTAACCCTTTCAGTACTTTTTAGCAGCTGTTTGCTGCAGAGAAAAATCTTTATTTTTTTAATTTCTTTTTTGTCTTGTCCGCAGTTCTCTCTGATGATACCTGATGCCTGTATCAGGAACTGTCCAGAGCAGGATAAAATCCACATAGCAAACCTATGCTGCTCTGGACAGTTCCTGACACGGACAGAGGCATCAGCAGAGAGCACTGTGGACAACACAAAAAAGAAATTCAAAAAGCAACAAATTTCCTCTGTAGCATACAGCTGCTAAAAAGTACCAAAAGTATTAAGATTTTTTAATAGAAGTAATTTACAAATATGTTTAACTTTGTGGCAAGAGTTCATTAAAAACCTCTCAGAATCATCCCAAGAACAATAATAAGAAAAGGAAAATATTACACAAGCCAAGAAACAAACAACCCACCTCCCATATCCTTCTCATTATAACACAAATCTATTAAACACCCCATTTAACCAGTGCAACAGCGGCCCCCCACTGGCCAAATGCAATCACTACAACTCTATCACGCCTAAACCTGCCTGTATTGCTTTAATCCACTGTTACCACAAGTTTATGAATAACTTCCCCATCGGTCAATCACAATTAACTGAATGTTCTAATGTGACCACAAGCGTTCTAATGCAACCACAGAGTATATCATTTACCTCAATCTTAACCATTATCCAGTTAACCTTTGCTGTCACTCAGAGTTAAATATTCAATCGCAACTCCATTCAAACACAGTGCTCTTCTGGTCTCCCATGAAAACATCAGCTAGACTCAAAGCTGCTCAGCTCTAACGTGAAGCCAAGCGGCTCTACCATAGACCTAAATAGGTCTATTGGTTTCAATGGAGAAAATTTCTCAATGTTATTGATAAACCCTGCTGAAGCCCTTAACAGTTCTAGCTGAGGTCACAGGGACTGAAAACATAGCCCTGCCCCCAGTGACCTCAGCTACCCACTAAAATTTGAAAAGTTTGAAACCCCCACACTGTATAAATACACTGAATAAAATAAATATTTAACCCCTTAAGGACCAGCACAAGTAAACCTGTACGCCCCTGAAAGACCAGGCCTGTTTTTTCAAATCGGGGATGTCTGTCTTTATTAGAGAATAACTTTGGTAATGTTTTGCCAATCACAAAAATTCTGACATTGTTTTTTTTGTCACAAGTTGTCCTTCATGTACATAGTAAAAGAAAGCCGATATCATTTGTATTTTATTTTTACAATGCAAAAAATTATGAAATTTAAAAAAAAATAAAAATTTTTTGCTATTTTAACACTAATAGGTTGCATATTTTAATACTTACTGACCAAATAGTTTATGAAATTTATACTTTCAGATGTCTACTTTATTTTGAAAGCATTTTTTTTGTTTTTAATTTACATTTTACATTAATTAGAAGCCTAACAATTTAACTTGAAATTTTGAAAAGTACATCTTTTTTTTATGTGCTATGCAAGGTTTGCAGAAATTTGAAGGTGGTAGAACATACACCCCCCAAATGACCCCAGTTAAAAAACTAGACCCTTCAAGGTATTCGCTAGGGGGTACAGTGAGTATTTTAACATCATAGTTTTTTGGCAGGAATTATTACAATGTTTGTTAAAAATTCAAAATTTGCATTTTTTCACAAATGCATTATTTGTGGGACATATTTTTTGTACATCACTTCTGATATTGCAAGAAATGTACCCTATATTTTATTAAGCTGCTCGGCCTGTGTTTGGGAATACCCCCGCATAGGCCATATTTGGTTCCTTGGCCACGTGGTAGGACCCAGAAGGAGAGGAGCGCCATTTGGCTTTCAGGGCATCATTTTAGGCCAAATGGAATATAGGCAGCACTTCATGCCTGCAAAGGGTTTTAGCTGCCAGAACCATACAGAACCTCACAAGTGACCCCCATTTTGGAAACTACACCCCCTAAAGTATTCATCTAGACCAAAAGTGAGTACTTTGAGTCCTTTCTGTGTGGCTGGAATGAATACAAAATCAGTGGAAACATTTAAAATTAATTTTTTTTCACAAATGCATCATTTGTGGGACATATTTTTTGTACATTGCATCTGAAAAGTAGAAAATGCGCCCCATATTTTATTACACTGTTTGTCCCGTGTTCGGTAATACCCCTGCTTAGACCATATTTGGTTGCATGGCCACATGGTGGGAACCAAAAGGAGATGAGCCCCATTTGGCTTTCAGGATATCATTATACAAATTATGGACCGCACTTCAACTTGCAAAGCATTCTAGCTGTCAGAACAATACCGCACCCCCAGAAGTGACCCCATTTTCGAAACTACACCCCCTGAAATATTCACCTAGGGCAAAAGTGAGCACATTGAGCCCTTATTGTGTGGCTAGAATTATTTCAAAGTCAGTGAAAAAAAATAGACATTAGCTTTTTTCCCCACAAATTCTTTATTTGTGGAACATCATTTTGGTACGTCACTTTTGAAATGGAGGAAATGCGCCCATATTTTATCATGCTGTCCTGGGCTGGGCAGTACCCCTACTTAGGCCATATCTTGTTGCCTGACCGCCTGGTAGGACCAAGAAAGAGAGGAGCCCCTTTGGCTTTCAGGGCATCATTATATGAATAGTCCCCATTCATACTGCATTTCTGCAGTATCGGTGTCCGTTGTCATGTCAAAAAAGGGATGCCAATGTATACTGTACCCGTCTCATTCAGAAATAAATGGAGATGCTACAGTATACGTCAGCATCACTCTTTTTGACGTGATGCTGACAGATACCTCTAACACTGCAGAAACGCAGTATGAATGGGACGCAGTGTAGGGGCACAGAGCACATCTGCGGCTTATTGCACACCGCGGATGCCCCCCTGCAGTCACAAGGGGCGAGATCACTGCTGTGGCTGGGTAGCTCGGTGTGTCCGCTCATGAATGCCGGCGGTAAATCCACCGCTATGAGTGGACACACAAAGCTACCAAGCCGCAGCAGGGAGCTCATTATTGTGACTGTTAGCGGGCATCCGCAGCACGTAATATGCTGCGGATGTGCGCCGTGTGATCCTACACATTATGCATTTTTATTTTTGATTATATTTATTTAATAAATGTATTTTTATAATTTTTTACACTTTTTTTTACATTTTTTTTACACTTTATTTACACTTTTTACATTTATTGTCTTTACACTTTCTTTTTTACACTTTTATTTATTTCATATTTTTTTACACTTTTTTTTAATGCTTTGGAATACTTAGAATTCCAAAGCATTGCAGCTATATGCTGTCTGCCAATTTTACACTAGCAGGCAGCATATCAGGACGTGCCTCAGGCACGTCCTGTCAGGCAATAGCCGGGGAAGACCTGGGGGTCCTAGTAAAGACCCCTGGCTGCCCAGGTAAGCAGCAGCACCCCGCAATAGTTGCGGGGTGCTACAGGAGAGAGACAGAGGGAGCCCCCTCCCTCTCTCAAAACTCCTTACAACTCGCGGTCGCTTCCGACCGCGGCTGTAAGGGTTAAACTGCCGGGACCGAAGTTTTCTTCTGTCCCGGCAGTAACGCAAGTCCCCGCCCGCTGGGGATCACACACAGCACCCCGCGATCGTGCTGCAGGGTGCCGCAGGGGTGACAGAGGGAGCTCCCTCCCTCTGTCATAACACTTACAGCCCGCTGTCACTTCCGACTGCGGCTGTAAGGGTTAAAATGCTGGGACTGAAGTTTACTCATGACGGTAAGCTCTGATGTTTTCTTCTGAACATTCCATTTTCCTCACCCAGGCCCAGAATGTCCCGAATGCTCCATTTACTGCTGAGGAGGAGACTGATACTATTTTGGGACTGAAACTGGGAGAGTTCCCTGGTCCTGATGGTCACTCAATTGCATACTATAAGAAATTTGCTTATATCTCAGCCTCTCATTTGATCTACAGATGCTTCTTTCTGAATGTTTAGATTCTCTCACCACTGTTCATCTTATTAATGCTCATGCCAAAATCTTCCCCTCCATTTTGGCACATCGTCTTAATGCCTCCTGCCCCAGCTGGTTTTTATACCAAATAGGCAGGCTCCGGACAATGTCCAGAAGGTCCTGAATCTTGTTGCTTAACGGAATGCCTCCTTGATCCTGCTTACGAGAGTAGCCTTGGACATCAAGAGGGCATTTGATTGTGTATCATGACCCTACCTTTTTGCTGTATTGGAGTGAATGGGGTTCTCTGACACCTTTATATGGATTCTGAAGCAGTTGGACTCTTACCCAGCAGCCTTTCTTGTCAGTATCCAATTAACATATTTTGGGGTACTCGTCATGGGTGTCCTTTGTCTCCAATACCTTTTGCTTTGGTCATAGAGCCCCTGTCAACCCTTCTTAGACTTGATTTGAATGTAAGAGGCATTGTTTTGGGTTCTACTGAGTACAAGCTTAGCCTTTTTGCTGATGAATTACTGCTCACTTTAACAAACCCACTTACTTCACTTCCTAACCTATTTCGGATACTGTTGACATTGTCGGAGTCCTCTGGGTTCAGGGCCAAAAGCTCTACATCTGAGGTGCTCCATTATGGCATGCATTATGTCCCCCAAAAATTGATTAAATTCATTTTTGGCTTTCAGAAGCCTTCAGCTAGCCTTCCCTATCTGGGGGTTCGTATTACTCATAATAAATCTGACCTTTATTCCTCTAATTATCCCCATCTATGTAAGGCTATAGTTGACCTTAAGGCCTGTGATTTCCCCTATATGTCAAGCTTAGTTTTTTTGCTGATGAATGATCGGGGGTTTTTGCCTTGTTTGCTATAGCTTTTTTGTACTCTTCCGATCCCTGTGATTAGGGGTGATTTAAGGGATCTTCAAGCGGGCCTGTCTCACTTTATGTGGAGTGGGATGTGTCCCTGTATTTCCCACAAGATTTAGCACTACCATAAACACCTGGGTGGCTTGTCTGTCCTAAATTAACTAAAATACTATTAGGCAGATAGGATTGCACAACTCACTCTTGTAAATGCTTTGTGTGGGGCTCCCTTGTGGGTATAATTGGAATGGACTAACACCTGCCTGTCTTGTCAGACTTCTTGGTAAACAAGAGGCTTATGTCTATGGAAACCTTTGACCATTACCATCATCCAAGCTCTTTCTTTTTTACCAAGTATTTTTTTCCCTGCATTCTTTAGCTCCGGGCTCCGGGGCTGTCTCTTCCACGGTGATGGAATCTACTACACGTACTCCCCTCTCTTTAAAGAGTGAATGTCTCTTCTGTATATGCACCTGAACTCCCCTACAAAAGGTCGGAAACTAAAATGTATGTCACCGTGGGAGGAGGACTTCTGGTTCACTATGTCCTTACCTTGCTGGAAGGCATGTTGTGAAGTTTTAAGCAAAGGAAGCTGGAAGATCTCTCTTATGAAGACTTCTTTGAAAATTTTGCACTGTGCTCACTATTTTCCCTTCCTCCTCCCCCTTTTGTTTTCAAAGCTGTTCTCAAACTGGTCATATGTATCGTACTTGGGTGAGTTGTCCCGTTGTTCATAGTTTTTGGTGTAAGGTCATTGACCTTTTTCGGGAACCTACAAGTTTTTTCTGCCCTTTTATCCCTTCTTGAGTGATAATCCCTCCCGTTTGCCATTTAGATTGTTCTGGCTCTCCAACTTTTTGACGTTGGCTGTTATGATGCATGGCAAAAAGTATTCATTATACAGTGGTCCCTCAAGTTACAATGTTAATTGGTTACAGGAGGACCATTGTATGTTGAAACCATTGCATTAGTATTTGTTGAGACTATAACTCTATGGAAACCTGGTAATTGGTTCTGAAGCCACCAAAATGTCATCCAAAAATAGAAAAAAGTGAGGATTAAAGAAGAATAAGTAGATAACACCGCTACCCTTCATTTCCCTGGTTGAACTTGATGGACATATGTCTTTTTTCGACCGTACTAACTATGTAACTATGTAACTAATACAGATAAAGCAAGTCCTTACATATGAAAGTATGAAAGAGCTGCTGTAAGCTGTAAATCAATGCTTATGTAGAGGACTGGAGCTTCTTTAGGGTCCTGTACAGTACACGCAATGTTCTAAAAAAGTTAAGTGGAGCTGCCCTAAGGGTGCTTTCACACCACATTTTCAGGCTACTGCTGACTGATCCGACTTTAATGAGCCGACTGGAGTCACTATTTGACTCCGGTCGGCTCATTTTCGACCCGTATCCGGTTTTCTGACCGGACCTAAAACCGTAGTATACTACGGTTTTAAGTCCGCTCACAAAAACGGATACGGGGCAGAAATGAGCAGACTGGAGTCAAATGGTGACTCCGGTCAGCAGCCGGATCCAGCAGCCGTATACTGAAAATGTGGTGTGAAAGCACGCTTTCCTGGTGTCCAAAGGAGCAACAAACTGTGGCACAGGTAAAGAATAGTACAAAATATGTAGTACCACCCTGTACTGTAGGGGGCGCTAACAAACAGCCAGTCAGTGCATGCACTTCAGTAATAGGTGTTTTACCAGTAAAATGCCCATTCTAATTGGTCAGTTCTTCCAGCCATTGACACGTTTCACAGATCTGTACAGCATTGTATGTTGAGTCTGGTTTCAAGTTACAATGGTCCAGAAACTATTGTTTGTTGAGGCCATTATAAGTTGAGAGATCCTTGTATTTAGGAATTCCTCTAAAGAAATTAGCAACCAACTCAACCAAGGTTAGTCTCCGGTAAATGAGTTAAGTTTTAACACTGAGAACACTTCAATAGATGAAGCTTTCTTTGTCATATTAGTCAAATTATAATTTTCTACTTCTTATTGCATCAAATTTATTTATATATTGAAAGTGATGCATGATTTCATTCAGTATATTATACTCATCATCATGAATAATGTCTTAGCCTTCCTGTTTTATCTACTGTATTGGGAAAGGCACAGCCATCAACATGACAACCAAAGCTTGGGAAATATTTTTTTTTCTGGATGTCAAGCGGCAGATATAATCTATCTAGCCCCTGCAATGAATTATCCTAATTAGATGCTTGTCAAGGAATAACACAATGTATGGCAGATACTTATTTACAGCTGACAGAATCCAATCACATGGAAGGATACGAGAACAGATTGATGAAGTCTTGTTCTTATGAAAATTTCCCACTTCTTCAATTGGAGAAGGACTCTTGGAAATTAACTAGGTAATGTCAAGATGCAACAAAATTCATCTATCATCAATGGGGAGATATCTCAACATTTTAAAAAATGAATAAAAAAAAAACAATGTTTCACGATATTTAAAACCACAAATATTGAGTAACAAGCATTCCCATCATATCATATATTTAGAAGCATTTACTTCAAAAATTTAGGGGGCTTTAAACTGCTCTATGGATTACTCTGGAATACCCAAAAGAATATTTATTTGGTCACAGTGGGCCTAGTTACACATAAAGTAAAGGGGTTATATTTCATTGTAATCCGGTTCACCCACACTATAATCCTGTGTATTGGGTGTAGTATGGTAAACCCGCTGTAAGTTGAGCTTTAAGTTTGCTATGAAATACTGAACATATCTTTACATACATTAACTTTTCAAATTTTCTTACCTTATGACCTATCGGTAAGTAACAAAATACCAATACTAGATTACAAGTGACTGCACAGTATATAATATTGACCCAGTACAGTACATCATCAATGCTTCCTGTAAACATAGACTGATCGGAGACCATGGGAACATCATTGCTAAAGTAGGGCTAAATTTGTGGAAAATTTGGGGAGAAAAGCTGCAAATTTTAGTGCAAATACAGTATGGCTCAAATCTACTTTCGCTACAAAAGTCGCAGAAATCAATGGATAAGTTCTTCAATGTGTTTAAAGCTATGTTCACACAGTAAAAAATTAGAGCAAAAAAACTGCTGTGAAATAGGAATAAAATAGATCTTAACTATGCCATCTCAGAGGTGTTGTAGACTGATCACACTGTGTTAGATGCGCCAGATTTTCAAGCAGACTATGTCACTGTTTAGAATCTGGCGCAATCTTAGACTGTATTGTCCAAGTAAAACGAAGCAAGTTTTCCCATTATGTCCTCCAAAAAAAAAAAAAAACAGACATAATTCTGAGGTTCTGCTGTAGTGGGCATCTGACTGATACAGCTTTCCAGGCAAAATAAGCTATGTAAAGGGATTTTATATGCCATATAGTGATTAACCCTACTAGTTACTAATTATCAGTCATTACACATTTATGGCCAAAGTAATCAATTGTTTATCACTAACCTATTTATTATTGTTAGTATTTGTCAATTTTATTGAGGAAGAAAATCATCATGGGTACTCAATATCAAGGTAGGTATGGGACCAAAATCTGAAGGACATTTATGACATATACTAAGGGTGTGCCTTCATTTTCCAACAGTCTGAGTCACTGTAATAAATCTGGAGCACTTTTAGACTGTCTGAGGTAAGTTTACACTGCCTTAGAATTAGATTGTTATGTATCTGCCTTAATGTGTTTGAGATCGATATGTATCTTATGGAGTAATATGTGAATAGCTAAGGACCTGCTTTGGAATTGAAAGTCCCCAAGGCACCCTTTTCTGCTATGTTCTACTTGCATAGCATTGTATTGTTTGGCAGATTTCCAATATTCAGCTAGAAATATACATTAACTGCTGATTTTGCACAGTATTGAAGACTATAATTTGTTCTTTGCAACCTACAAAGGCTGGGGGAGCCATTTTACTCCTGCTTTCTCATCAGATAATCCACATTGGTTCACCAGACAATCTTTCAAAGTATTACAATACACAGCTTTGACTATTCGATTAGTATTTTCCCTAAATAGGCACCAATGAATACACTTGGTTCTTTAATTATTCAGCTGCCTGGCCTTATTGTTCCTATAATAAGCCATAAATGATAAGATAGACAGCTAGATAGAAAGGAAGGATCTTTTTAAGCACAGCCTGAGGAATTAATTCAACTTTTATATGGGCCTATAAGGTATATTGTACTTAAAATAACATAACATACTGAAGAAAATTCAAGAGGAGTCAAGTTCACCCAAATCTTTTCAAATGCTTTTTTTTTTTCTACAGTGTAACCTTATCGGCTTTATCGACTAATCTTGTGCCCATCAAGAGCTCCTCTTTTTATACAGTTATCTTTCTTTGCAATTATTTACCTGCCTTGAAGGGACACTCTGGAAAACACATCTACTTGATGTAACATTTGGGCCTTATGATGGCCTCTGTGCCGGCCAATTGGCAATTTGTTACTTAAGTCTGCCTTAGGGTACGTTCACACGTACAGGATCTGCTGCATATTTTTGCTGCATGTTTTCTGCAGCTGATCTTGTTACCCATTGAAGTCAATTGGTAGCAAAATCAGCTGCACAAAATATGTAGCAAAAATCTGCAGCAGATCCTTTACGTGTGAACGTACCCTTAGACTACATTTCCACCCGGCAGTTTTCTAGGAAACTGTCATTGTAGTTTTTGATTCAAAGCCAGAAGTGTATTCAAAAGGAATGGGAAATATAAAGGAAGGACTTATACTTCTTCCTACTGGATCCATTTCTGGCTTTGGCTCAAAAACTGCAGTGACATTTTTCCCAAAAATTGCCAAAAAGTGCCAAATGCTGCCTCAGGCAGACTCTATGAGCAGAGCATTGATGTAAGTTAGCAATGCTTGTTTAGTATACAGTAAGTGATCTAATGATTACGTATGAAAGTCGTCTAGAGGGACTTAAAAAGTGTAGGAAAGAAAATAAATCATGTTTTTTATTTGTTGTTCTTTTCTAAGCCCCGACCAAAATTAAATTTGCAACACCCCTCACCTTTTTTCCTCTTTACAAAAGAAGCCAAACATATCTGGTATTACCACATATGGAATTGTCTTATCTATTAAATATGACATTGAACTATTAAATATGCGCTGCATGGTTAGCAGTGCATGGCACATAACTCCTGAGCTTCGCTTTCCTAAGAGCCAAAACGCGGCTTTTACAGTAAAATCCCCTCCATGTTTGTACCGGTATTGAGGTGCCTACTGACTACATTGCCTACCTCACCAACATGGTCAGGAAACAAGGAAAGAAGAGCCATTTACTAATTTCTTCCTGGCAGCGGAGGCTTCATAAGAATGCACAGTTGGCTCTCCATCTACCGTTCCTGAGTGTCTTCCCGCTCCACGAGGCTCTGCATCCCAGGCAGCTGGCAGCGCATCGGCAGCTTCCTCTTTCTCCAAGGAAGCTTTTGCAGCATCAGCGTCTCCTGAGCTGCCCCCTTCAACATCTTAAGGTACATTTCTCTCAGAACTCTCTTCAGATATCTGGCAGTGCTACCCCAGCCTTTTAAAGGGGTACTCCGTTGGTCAACGTGTTTTTCCGTTTTTTGCTTACCCTATTTGTTTTGTTTCATTTCTATTCTTGTTGTTTAGGCAACTCTATTTCCGTTCTTTGTTGTCTTTTTATCCCCCACTTTGTTTTCCTATCTTTGCTTCTATTTCCTGTTTCTTGCTTTACTGAAAACTACAAATTTGATACGGATGATTCGCCAAATTTTTGCCTTGCCGTAACACACATAGGGAGTGTGCTGGGTTAGTGAAAGAATACTGTTATTCAGTATGACATGCAGATTCTTTGGGTAATGTCCTTCATGCCATGAGAATGTAGTGACAAGAGTTACCTTCTTGCCTGGCTTTTATGTATAGCAATTATTTATTTAACTTATATTAAATACTAGCTGAGTACCCGGCGTTTCTCGGTTTTTCCTTCCTAATCCTTGTTGGGGAGGAAAATCAACAAAGGTGGAAGCTTTTGACTTCATATCCCATCCTCATATATTGTTGTCATAGTCCATCCCTATATACCATCCTCATATCTCAACCTCCTATCCCATCCTCATATCCCGACCTCATAACCCATCCTCATTTCCCATCATCATATCTCGACCTCCTATCTCGACCTCATATCCTGTCCTCATATCCTGTCCTCATATCCCGACCTCATATCTCGACCTCATATCTCTACCTCATATCCTGTCCTCTTATCCTGTCCTCATATCCCGTCCTCATATGCCATCCTCATATCTGACCTCCTATCCCGTCCTCATATCCCGACCTCCTATCCCGTCCTCCTAACTCGACCTCTTATTCTGTCCTCCTATCCCAACCTTCTGACCTTCTATCCCGACCTCCTATCCCAACCTCTTATCCTGACCTCCTATCCCGTCCTCCTTTCTTGACCTCATATCCCATCCTCATATCCCGACCTCCTATCTCGACCTCATATCCCATCCTCATATCCTGTCCTCCTATCTTGACCTTATATCCCGACCTCATATACTGACCTCAAATCCCATCCTCATATCTCGTCCTCATATCCTGTCCTCACATCCCGACCTCATATCCCGACCTCATATGCCGTCCTCATAGCCAGACCCCATATCCCGTCCCCATATGCCGACCCCATATCCCGTCCTGTCTTTGTGAGATGGGGTGTGGCTTGTAAGCCGGACCGACACATTCATCAGGAGATGCGGAGCTGGTAGAGTAA
Organism: Hyla sarda; assembly: GCF_029499605.1. Taxonomy (NCBI): domain Eukaryota; kingdom Metazoa; phylum Chordata; class Amphibia; order Anura; family Hylidae; genus Hyla; species Hyla sarda. Next base: position 88,565,012 of record NC_079198.1, read on the forward strand.
GGTACTGGAAGTCTCATATACTTGCAGGGGACTTAAAACAAAAACCCATCTTTTATATAAGGTGTAGGTAAGGGTTCATTTAACTATCTCAAGACCAACCAAAAAAGCTAAAATTTAACAACTTTTATTAAATCCAGTTAAAACCTATAGTTACTATAAAATGGATACAGAGTCATCGGTCTATAATACAAAAAGACTCAAAACAGGGTAGATCCCCTCTAGGGTCGATCCCCTATTTAACACCCTTATCAAACCCGACGCGTTTCCCCGTGGGTTAAATATATCCACGGTTCATCAGGGGCTATAATTAAACCCCGGACACACAGTGGAGGAGTATATCTTATAACTTATTCCATTCAATGTATAACAGGCAGGAAGAAAACATAAAACACAAAGCAAGCAGGGTTAATAAATGTACGATATAGTTTCTGTGGGATTCTTCTTTATGGATAATCTCCAATAGTGTCTTGATAGCCAATAGACCCAAGGTCCTTGATATGACCTCCAGGTTTAGTGCCACCTCCTGAATGTCAGAGTACATCAAAGAACGCCCATATGATATAAAATAGGCTAATAAGTACAATTATTTTCTTCCTCAGCAATGGCCCCCATTAGCTCCGTGTGTATATACTGATGATAACCAAGGTACTGTTATAGCTCCCACAGAATCCACACTTTAAAGATAGGTTTCCTTTATGTGAGGGATTATGTAACCAATAATAATTCCCATACTTCCTATACTTCACAGCAGAGAGGCTCAATATATCCCTGACTGCCACAAATCCACACAGGTAAATCTCCCCTGGATCGGAGTCTGGTATGGTCATTATCCGTACCCGGATCATGGTGGAGGCAGGATAGACATTAAGCAAGCAGGGGAGATTTACCTGTGTGGATTTGTGGCAGACAGGGATATATTGAGCCTCTCTGCTGTGAAGTATAGGAAGTATGGGAATTATTATTGGTTACATAATCCCTCACATAAAGGAAACCTATCTTTAAAGTGTGGATTCTGTGGGAGCTATAACAGTACCTTGGTTATCATCAGTATATACACACGGAGCTAATAGGGGTCATTGCTGAGGAAGAAAACAATTGTACTTATTAGCCTATTTTATATCATATGGGCATTCTTTGATGTACTCTGACATTCAGGTGGTGGCACTAAACCTGGAGTTCATATCAAGGACCTTGGGTCTATTGACACTATCAAGACACTATTGGAGATTATCCATAAAGAAGAATCCCACAGAAACTATATCGTACATTTATTAACCCTGCTTGCTTTGTGTTTTATGTTTTCTTCCTGCCTGTTATACATTGAATGGAATTAGTTATAAGATATACTCCTCCACTGTGTGTCCGGGGTTTAATTATAGCCCCTGATGAACCGTGGATATATTTAACCCACGGGGAAACGCGTCGGGTTTGATAAGGGTGTTAAATAGGGGATCGACCCTAGAGGGGATCTACCCTGTTTTGAGTCTTTTTGTATTATAGACCGATGACTCTGTATCCATTTTATAGTAACTATAGGTTTTAACTGGATTTAATAAAAGTTGTTAAATTTTAGCTTTTTTGGTTGGTCTTGAGTTAGTAATGAGCTAAATTGGATTTATGTTCCATATATCAGTGATTTGTTTATTTAACTATCATGTCTTTTTATTTGGCATCTATGTAATATGTGACCAGGTATTATTGAAATATCTCCAGCCGTATGGAAATTATGTGGGAACATACATTTCCCATTGATTTGCATTGGACTTTAAACAAAAAACCCGACCATCACCAATGGGGTAGTTAAGGGTTAAATTAACTATCCTATATTTTAAGTGGACATATAAGTAACATGTGACTAAGTATTATTGAAACATCTCCAGCCATTTGGAAGTTATGCAGTAACATACATTTCCTATAGACTTGTATGGGACTTTAACCCCTTAAGGACACAGGGCATACCCATCCGCCCCCGTTTCTGAGTCCTTAAGGACTCAGGGCATACAGGTACACCCTGCGTTCTTCCAGCCCCTGATGTTCGCCGGGCGGGGACCGGACTGGGATGCCTGCTGCTATCGTTCAGCAGGCATCCTGGCATATCCAGTTCTCCTATCCAGTCCATCTATCCCGTCCTCCTATCCCGTCCTCCTATCCCATCCTCCTATCCCGTCCTCCTATCATGACCTCCTATCCCATCCTCCTATCACGACCTCCTATCCCGTCCTCCTATCCCGACCTCCTATCTCGACCTCCTATCCCGGTCCTCCTATCCCGACCTCCTATCCCGGTCCTCCTATCCCGGTCCTCCTATCCCATCCTCCAATCCCAACCTCCTATGTCGACCTCCTATCCCGACCCGTAATATATGTAGCAGTTATTGAAATATCTCCAGCCTTACGGAAGTTATGTGGGAACATACATTTCCCATTGATTTGTATGGGACTTTAAACAAAAACCCTGACCCTCACAAATGGGGGTAGTTAAGATTTAAATTAACTATCCTATATTTTAAGTCGATATATAAGTAACATGTGATAAAGTATTATAGAAATATCTCCAGCCGTTTGGAAGTTATGCAGTAACATATTTCCCATTGACTTGTATGGGACTTTAAACATAAGCCCCGCCCCTGGCAAATGGGGGTGAGTAAGGGTTAAATCACTTATCCTATGTTTGTTGTTGACATATAAGTAACATGTGTGCCAAGTTTCATGTTAATATCTTTAGCCATTTGGACGTGATGCTGGAACATACACACATACATACACATACACGTTGAATTTTATATATATAGACTAGCTGAGTACACGGCGTTGCCTGGATTTTCCTTCCTAATCCTTCTTGGGCAGGAAAATAGACAAAGCAGGAAGCTTTTGACTTCATATCCCGTCCTCATATATTGTTGTCCTATCCCAACCCCATATCCCATCCTCATATCTCAACCTCCTATCTCGACCACCTATCCCGTCCTCCTATCCCATCCTCCTATCCTGTCCTCTTATCCCATCCTCATATCCCGACCTCCTATCCCGACCTCCTACCCCGACCTCCAATTCCGACCTCCTATCCCGACCTCCTATCTTGTCCTCCTATCCAGTCCATCTATCCTGTCCACCTATCTTGACCTCCTATCCCGTCCCCCTATCCCTTCCTCCTATCCCGTCCTCCTATCCCGTCATCCTATCCCATCCTCCTATCTCGAACTCCTATCTCGACCTCCTATCTCGACCTCCTACCTCAACCTCCTATCCCGACCTCCTATCCCGACCTCCTATCCCGTCCTCCTTTCCCGTCCTCCTATCCCGTCCTCCTATCCCGACCTCCTATCCCGACCTCCTATCCCGACCTCCTATCTCGACCTCCTATCTCGACCTCCTATCCCGACCTCCTATCCCGACCTCCTACCCAGACCTCCTATCCCGACCTCCTATCCCATCCTCCTATCCAGTCCATCTATCCCGTCCTCATATCCCGACCCGTAATATGTGTACAAGGTATTGAAATATCTCCAGCCGTATGGAAGTTATGTGGGAACATACATTTCCCATTGATTTGCATGGGACTTTAAACAAAAACCCCGACCCTCACAAATGTGGGTAGTTAAGGGTTAAATTAACTATCCTATATTTTAAGTGGACATATAAATAACATGTGACCAAGTATTATCGAAATATCTCCAGCCGTTTGGAAGTTATGCAGTAACATATATTTCCCATTGACTTGTATGGGACTTTACACATAAACCCCGCCCCTGGCAAATGGGGGTGAGAAAGGGTTAAATCACCTATCCTATGTTTGTTGTTGATATATAAGTAACATGTGTGCCAAGTTTCATGTTTATATCTTTAGCCGTTTGGACGTGATGCTGGAACATACACACATACACACATACACATGTTGAGTTTTATAAATATAGATGTGATTTTGACTTTTTTTTGTCGGGTTTTGCACCCAAATTGTGTTGCACGTTCCATGTGACCCAATTTGCGACCAAAAAAAACAAAGCCTGCCATTTTACAAGAAATATCCGAAAAGGAGGCATGGTCACGTGTGAAAGTGGGCGTGGCCACGACACAAGGGGCGTGCCCCTGACAGTTTTTAAAAATCGCAACATATTTACTAAGGTTTCCTCTCCTACGCAATGCTACACAATCATCCTGACATTACTGGTATAACTGTTGGTGCTACAGAACACCTTATCTCGCTATATGCTGATGACATTATGATCACATTGTCTAACCCTACACAGTCATCTCCCCCTACAATAGAACTTCTGTCACCTTTCGGGGCCTTATCTTATTATAAGCTTAACATGTCCAAGTCGCAGGTACTACCCCTTAATATAGCTACAAATGATCATCAGAGGCTGGCTGGTAACTATAAATTGGATTGGCAACAGGACGCTATTATTTACCTGGGGATAAAACTTACTCGCTCCTTTAATCTGCTTTATAAATTTAATTATCTCGCCTTCCTCCACTCCCTGCAAATGGAACTCACTAAACTGGGCCGCTTTGATGTCTCCCGGTTGGGGAGAATTGCGGCTTTTAAGATGTTGGTCCTCCCAAAGTTACTCTTCCTGTACACTCCCGATGACCGTACCGGCTAGTTTCTTTTAAAAGGCCCAATCTGTCCTATCCTGTTTTGTGTGGGCATCTAGGAACCCCTGGATTGCTCGACATTTGATGTCTAAAGATAGAAGGGAGGAAGGTCTGGATTAGGGCTGGGCGGTATACCTGCTCATACCGAATACCAACATTTTTGGGGTGCTCGATATGAATTTTTCCCATACCGCAATACCGGTTGGGCCCCTCCCCCTTGGGAATGAATTATCAGCCCAGTGCTGTTCTGCTTCCCCCCCCCCCCCTCAAATCATGTTACCTTCCAGCGCTGTTCTGCTCCCCCCCAACTAATTATCAGTACAGCGGGGTACTACTCACATATGTCACCCGCAAGCACTGCCCTCCTCGTCTTTGTTGAGGGCCGACACTAACGCTGGAACTCTACACTGTATGCCAGTGGTCTCCAACCTGCGGACCTCCAGATGATTCTTTATCTTTTGCAGCCCAGGCATAGGGATACAGTGTACAGCAGTGGTCTCAAACCTGCGGACCTCCAGCTGTTGCAAAACTACAACTCCAAGCATGCTCGGAGTTGTAGTTTTGCAAGATCTGGAGTTCCGGAGGTTGGAGACCACTGGCATCCACTGGTTCCAGCTTGCCGGTGACATATGTGAGTAGTCCCCCACTGGGCTGATAATTAATGGGGGGGGGGGAGCAGAACAGCGCTGGCGGGTAACATGATTTGGTGGGGGGAACAGAACAGAGCTTGCGGGTCACATGATTTGGGGGGGTGGGGGAAAAAGATACCGTTATATACCGTGGAACCGCCATAATTTACAAAAATACCGTGATACACATTTTTGGTCATACTGCCCAGCTCCAGTCTGGATCTTCCAGATCTCCGTAGATATTATGAAGCCACGTTAGTCTCCCAATTGCGCTCTTTTTGGTCTGATGATATTATTTTGCCATGGATTTAAATCGAATTTCCACTCCCAAATCACTACTATTCTTCTCTAGTTGGAATATACAGCCCCCTCTTACCACCTCCCCTCTGACTAAAGCTGGCTTGTTCTGTTGGTCCTCATCTCACAATCTCACTACAACTACTCACTCGAGTTTCCACCATGGAACTCCGCTAGAGATACTATCATTAGGCATACCGGGTTTGTCTTTGCGGGGCTGGTGGGATAGAGGTATTCACCGGGATTCGCAATTGTTTGACGGAGTCCAGATGTTACAATTATCCACCCGGTGTTTAAATTATGGTATATTGCAGAAGGACTTCTATAAATATTTACAAATACGCCACTTCTTGGTTTCTTCTGAACACAAGGACTGGCACTATTTGAAGGGCCTCTTTTGCATGTTTAGTATCAATGTAATGGGTCTCAAAGCTATTTACCAATTACTCGACAACAACCCCTTGCCTTACTCTAAAGACCCTTATACTAGATGGTCCAGAGAATTAGATACACAGATTACTGATAAGGATTGGGAATTTGCATATAGCTCATTATGTAGCGTTTACCATATTGAAGCGACAATTAAAACCAGATTCTGCTGGTACTATCCACCCGCTAGGCTTCATAGAATATTCCCATCCTCATCTCCTCTATGCTGGAGGGATTGCTCACTCAGAGGTTCATTGTCCCACATCCTATGGTTTTGCCCTAAACTGTCACAGTATTGACTAGGAATGGAACAAATATTATGCTCTTTATACCCCCTGATGCCAGCTCTCTCTCCTAAATTGGCCCTCCTTTTGGTGGGCATACAAGAATTCCCAGCTGATTTTCATCAGATTAAATTAGCTCATCCCTATTGGCAATGATAGAGGTCAAATGTTTTTTGTAAGTCTTCACAAGGTTTCCACACACTGTTGCTGGTATTTTGGCCCTTTCCTCCATGCAGATCTCCTCTAGATCTCCTCTAGAGCAGATATTTTGGGTCTGTCGCTGGGCAACACAGACTTTCAACTCCCTCGAAAGGTTTTCTATGGGGTTCAGCTCTGGAGACTAACTAAGTCACTCCAGGACCTTGAAAAGCTTCTTACGAAGCCACTTCTTTGTTGCCTGAGCAGTGTGTTTGGGATCAATGTCATGCTGAAAGACCCAGCCACGTTTCATCCTCAATGCCCTTGCTAATGGAAGGAGGTTTTCACTCAAAATCTCATTATACATGGCCCCATTTATTCTTTCCTTTACACTGATCAGTCGTCCTGGTCCCTTTGCTGAAAAACAGCCGCAAAGCATGATGTTTCCACCCCCATGCTTCACAGTAGTTCTTTGGTAACAAAAAAGGGATGGCACTAATAACAACCTAGGCCATATAATAACACTCTCACAAAAATAGAGGCCATACAGGTAAAGTATGCAAACAGGTATATCATCTTTATTAAACACTAAATTCAAAAATATTCCATAAAATCACAGAAGAAATAAGATGGTGATCAGAAAAAAACACACACATTGAAAAGCAGGGTGAGCTTGTTCCAAATAGTGATGGACTGAGGAAGTTACAATCATTGATTCTTGTTCCAGACTATGGCCCTCTTAAATGTAGTGAATAACCGGCTATACAGCACTGGTATATAGAATATAATAAGACTGGGGGCACACAAGGAAGCAAGTGATATGAAAGGGTTACAATAAAGGAAACAGGGTAGACTGAAAAAGAATCACAGCATTTAAAACAACAGCTAAACCAGTCATGCACCCTATGTAGGAACGCCTCACCTACCCCGAACGTGTTTTCGCTATTTGCTTTCTCTACCAAAAAGTTTTTCTTTGGTTTCATCTGACCATATGACATTCTCCCAATCCTCTTCTGGATCATCCAAATGCTCTCCAGCAAACTTCAGATGGGCCCAGACATGTACTGGCTTAAGCCGGGGGACTCGTTTGTCAATTTATGATTTGAATCCCTGGCGATGTAGTGTGTTACTTATGGTAGCCTTTGTTACTTTGGTCCCAGCTCTCTGCAGTTCCTTCATTTGGTCTCCCCGTGTGGCTCTGGGATTTTTGCTCCCCATTACTGTGATCATTTTGACACCACAGGTGAGATCATGTGTGGAGTCCCAGATCAAGGGAGATTATCAGTGGTCTTGTATGTCTTCCATTTTCTAATAATTGCTCCCACAGTTGATTTCTTCACACCAAACTGCTTGCCTATTGCAGATTCAGTCTTCCCAGCCTGGTGCCAGTCTACAAAGGAGTTTGGAGTGTGACTATTTGAGGTTGTGGAAAGGTGTCTTTTATATTGATAACAAGTTCAAACAGTTGCCATTAATACAGGTAACAAGTGGAGGACAGAGGAGACTCTTAAGAAGTTACAGGTCTGTGAGAGCCAGAAATCTTGCTTGTTTGTAGGTGACCAAATACTTATTTTCCACCATAATTTGCAAATAATTTCTTTAAAAATCAGACAATGTGATATTATGGATTTTTTTCCTCATTATGTCTCTCATAATTGAGGAATACCTATAATGAAAATTTTAGGAGTAGGAGAACTTGCACAATTGGTGGCTGACTACATTCTTTTTTGGCCCACTGTACTGTAGAACTATTTCTCTACAATTTAATTAGTTGCCGTTTGCAGTTGAGAAAGGCACCTTTTGAAAGTCTAAATATTACTAAATATTTATGGTAAAACAATTCTACATAATGTTTATTGTGCTCATCAGGCATCTTATGGAGCCTATTCTGCGCTCACCAGATAGAACATTATTATGTAAGTGCTCACTGAGTCTAATTTCTGCCTGAGCGAACTGCAGATGGCTACATGTTTGTGCCCATGGGATGTAAAAACATAAAAAATAAGTAAAAACTAATTCCTCTGTGTAAAATGCTTCCAGTAATTAATGTGTTTCCCAATTACTCGCACAAGTTTGGATTGTATATTAACTCGCTTGCTGGTAGCATGACCCGTAGTCTGGCAGTTTGGAATACTGTGTTTTATGAAGTGTAAATTCGGAAAAGGAGATATTATCTCAAGACTTTATAATGTCTTGCAGTCAACTAGAACACACCAAAGGCTGTGTAAATATTGGTGCCATGACTTCCATTTATCACATTCTAGTTTTCTTGTCATCATTATGCTATGTGTTTTAAATATTGATAAAACATTGGTAGCATATCCAAAAGATATCATACAGTTCTGTAAAAATTATAAAATTCTGCAGCTTTTTTTTCTTTTTCTGCAGTATTTGATCTACAGTAGTTGTAAATGCTGGTTTACATATAACATTTGTTTAAAAAAAATACTAAACCAATGTATTTGGGCAGTTTTTCATTGGTTTTATGTTGATCATCCATTTTCAGTTGTTGTTATTAGTATTATTCATTTTAACCCCTAAATGTCAAATAGCGTTTCTGCACGTCCTTGCTGTCTGGAGTACCTGTATGCCCTGGATCAGTGAGTTGAGGAGCAGAGCTCACTTCATAGACAGTGAGTGTCAGCTTCTATCAGCTAGACACTCTCGCCTAATGATGGGGAGCAGTGATCCCACCACTGCCCATCATTAACCCTTTAGGTGCAGCGAACAATGTCAATCATGTCTTCTAAGGGAATTAGTCACAAATGCTGTTAACTCATTGGGGCTCACCACACTATAACGGGGGGCTGATGAGCAAAATGGCAGTAAATGAACCCCTAACCAGCCTCTGGATGCTGGATTGATGCTTCAGTGATGCAGCTTGACTTTATCAGGCTGTATCAGAAGAGTGCAGATCACACTGTACAATGTTATGCACTAGGCACAGCAATATACAGTGAATACAATCTAATAATTTAATATAAAAGTCCCCTATAGGGACTTAAAAATAAAAAAATACATTTATAAAATTATAAAAAAGCTTCTTCTCTAACAAATAATTAAATCATCCTTTTTCCATTTTATAAAAAATTAAAATACTACTACTACTATTATTACTACTAACAATAATAATAATAATAATAATAATAATAATAAAACATATTTGATATCACTGCGGCAGAATTGTCCAAACTAACAAAACATAATGCTTATGACCTTGCATGGCTAACAGTGTAAATGTAAGGATTTTTGTCTACACAGGCAAAGGTGCATTTTAGTGAAACATCCCCCCAACCCCCAATCACTGCTGTAACATGGGTTGGAAGCACACAATGTCCACAACCATTACCACCAAATAGTGACTGGATAATTCTACCATACTGATTTGGAATAAAAACCACTGTACACATACTGATATCCCCCATACAGTGACCATTTAGTGGTAACCCAGCTTTACACCTGCTCTGCTGACCATGTAACAGTGCAGTTACATCTAGTGACTTACAGGAGGTGTCTTCCTCTTTGGGAAGTCATTCTCTTTCTTTTTTTCTTTGTTTTGTTCAGACCGCTATGACAATGTCCAACCAGAATCTGCCAGAAAAACATTTTAAGCTTTGCCCATTTCTAGCACATTTCTCAACATTTCCCTACCCTAGTGTCTGAAAGTGCCTCTATTGGTGCCCTGAGTAGTATGAATGAGTAAGTAAGCCCATTAAGGGGAGGGGGACCGGGTGGTGGTGGGTAGGTAATTTGTCCCCACAGTAGTTAATTAGTTAGTTATTTAGGTAGATAGGTAACTCCCCCGTTCCCCAATTAGGTAGATGCCCCCAGTAGATAGGTAGTGAATCTCAATGGGATATATCAGGTAATACCATCTGGTGGGTAAGTATTGCCCCTACAGTAGGTAGGTAATAGCCCTATTAGATAGGTAATGGCCACTGGTTGGTAGGTAGGTAGATAGATAATGCTGGTAGGTAGATAATATAGGTAGCTAGGTAGATAATACAGATAGGTAAGTAGTTAGTTTCCTCCTGGAGCGGCACAGGACTTCTACACAGCGTTTGCGCCCGCTTTCTGTAGCTGCTCCCTGTTTTGCCTGTCTTATGCGCTGAAGATGAAGATTAAAGTCATGTAATTCTGCTATATGGTGATTGGCATCTTTACTCTACCATCTACTGTACCATTGTGTCTATTTTCTAAGACTAAGCACCACCCAGAGCAGACAATAGGTGGAGATTGGGTACAGTTTCGACCCGCTCAGTGTGTTTTGGGATTTATCACACAGTGCCGTATGTATTGCCTCTTTTGTGTGAATTGACAGAAAAAACTGTTTTAGGCAACAATCATTACAATTTCATTTAACAAAAATTTTTACTGCCTTCTGAACAGGGCAGCACTCATCTTCCCAATAATGGCCATCATCTTCCCAATAATGGCCGTCAATGTCAATGAGAATAACTTTTACCTTTTTTCTCAAGGGGGTTTGGAAGGAAGGTACTATTCATTATCATATTTCTCTTATTTTGATTAAATAATTCCCTATAGAATTCTGCATTAGGATAATACTAGAAATGATTCCTAAATGTTCCATTGCAGACGCTCAATCTGCACCTGCCATTCTTTCCTGCATTAGACACAGGCACTTGTGAATAAAAGTCTTATTGTGAAGCTTACCATTTCTCAGAAATACATATACCATGTTGTGAATTCAGGATCTGATTTGTAAAGATTATAATGTTGAACGTGCCAATACTTAAGTAATGGTGTCTTAAATAGATTGAAGAATATATTGTTAGGTTAACATATGCTAGAAAGTGTGGGAAAGACATCACATATGCACACTGCAAGAATAATCTATCCAAGCTGAAAGCAGATTTTTTATTAGGACATAAGTCCTTGTCAAAGGAGAGCCCAGCACGCCATCACTTGTTTAGTACGCTTATTTATAAAGAATTGCCGCTGCTGCAGGACTTAATATCTCATGTGGATTTGGAGCAATACAATCCCCCCCAATGTGCAAATTGAGAGAGTATAAGCTTGTCATATACCATAGAGAAGTGGTCTTCAACCTGCGGACCTCCAGATGTTGCAAAACTACAACTCCCAGCATGCCCGGACAGCCATCGGCTGTCCGGGCATGCTGGGAGTTGTAGTTTTGAAACATCTGGAGGTCCGCAGGTTGAAGACCACTGCCATAGAGTATGTATTTTACTTTTGGATTAACCTACCCTGAGAAGTGGCAATGTAAACCTTTTGGTTTGGGTAAATCTTCTGGGTATATTATAACAACAATTTTTGAATATGATTGTGAGAACAGAAGCAGGACATTGATGTCTTAAAATTGGTCTTAGAGTGAGAAAAGTTGGGAGGATTGTCCAATACCTTTATTTTTATGAATTCCATAAAGAAGTTGCTGTAGATTTCTTCTCATTGCCCATAGTACCATCATACCCAGCTTTGCTACCCAGTTTGCTGTAGATTAAGGCAGCAAGAATAAACCCAAGCCCATGCTGAGAAGTGGGGCACCAGAGTGCTTAGAAACCTGTTGAGTGTGCCCTGTGTATAGCAAGTGTTAAATAAGTCAGAAGGCTGGTGGCAGAGGCAAAGAAATGTGTAGAGTCTAGAAAGCGTTCCAGAGTAAAATCATAATATAACCACTATAAGCTGCACAGATGGGCTAGAGACAGAGACTGAGAGAACCTGAGCCTGAATGGTGCTGTGCAGCAGGGTCAATAGCTCGATTGGTGTGGGCTGTGAGTTTTCTAGCCCTAAGTTGGAGTCACAAATAAACTTTGAGAAACTGTCGTCTCCTGAGGGACCTGTTCAATTTTAGTTCATAATATGGACGTGCCTAAAAACAAAATGTGTCTTAAAAATAAATTTAAAGGTTAATTTCGGGATTATTTTATTTGATTGTGCTACAGGGGCTTTAAAGTTAGTGTAGTTCCCAATACAATGCTCAAAAAAAAAAAAAAAAAAAAAGGGAACGCTTAACCCCTTAAGGACCAAGCCCATTTTCACCTTAAAGGGGTACTCCGGTGAAAAACTTTTTTTTTTTTTTTTTAAATCAACTGGTGCCAGAAAGTTAAACAGATTTGTAAATTACTTCTATTAAAAAAATCGTAATCCTTCCTGTACTTATTAGCTGCTGAATACTACAGCGGAAATTCTTTTCTTTTAGAAACACAGAGCTGTCTGCTGACATCATGACCACAGTGCTCTCTGCTGACATCTCTGTCCATTTTAGGAACTGTCCAGAACAGCATATGTTTGCTATGGGGATTTCCTTTTACTCTGAACAGTTCTTAAAATGGATAGAGATGTCAGCAGAGAGCACTGTGGTCATGATGTCAGCAGACAGCTCTGTGTTTCAAACGGAAAATAATTTCCACTGTAGTATTCAGCAGCTAATAAGTACAGAAAGGATTAAGATTTTTTTAATAGAAGTAATTTACAAACTGTTTAACTTTCTGGCACCAGTTGATTAAAAAAAAAAAAAAAGTTTTTCACCGGAGTACCCCTTTAAGGACCAGGCCAATTTTATTTTTGCATTTTCGTTTTTTCCTTTTTGCCTTCTAAAATCCATAACTCTTTTATATTTCCATCTACAGACCCATATAAGGGCTTGTTTTTTGCGGGACCAATTGTACTTTGTAATGAAACCTCTCATTTTACCATAAAATGTACGGCAAACCCCCCAAAAACATTGTTAGGGAGGAAATTTAAATGAAAACCACAATTTTTCACATTTTGGAGGGTATTTTTCTCACACTGTACACTTTATAGTAAAAATGACGTGTGTTCTTTATTCTGTGGGTCAATATGATTAAAATGATACCCATGGCTAGATACTTTTATATTTTTGTACCACTTAAAAAAAAATCTAAAACTTTTTGTACAAAATCAGTAATCTAAAATTGCCCTATTTTGACCACCTATAACTTTTTCATTTTTCCGTATTTATGGCGGTATTAGGGCTCATTTTTTGTGCCATTATCTGTACTTTTTATAAATACCACATTCGCATATATAAAACTTTTAGACAATTTTTTATTAATTTTTTTGGAATAAAATGTGAGAAAAAAGCTCCATATTTGGATTATTAAATTTTTTTACGTTTATGCCATTCAGCGTACGGGATCATTAACATTGTATTTTGAAATTTCAGACATTTATGCACTCGGCGATACTAAATATGTTTATTAAAAATGTACACTTTTTGGCGGTAAAATGGGAAAAACTGACAATTTTTATTTTTAATCGGGAAGGGGATTTTTTCACTTTTTTTTACTTTTTATTTTTACATTTTTCAACTTTTTTTACACTTTTTATATCGCCATAGGAGACTATCTATAGCAATCATTTGATTGCTAATACTGTTCAGTGCTACGCATAGGACATAGCACTGATCAGTATTATCGGTGATCTTCTGCTCTGGTCTGCTCAATTTCAGACCATAGCAGAAGACCCCGGGAGATGGCTGGAGCCAGGTGAGGGGACCTCTGACCGCCATGTTGGATGATCGGATTGCCACGAGAGCGCTGCGCATGATCCGATCATCCATTCAAAGTACCGCACTGGCGCAGATGCCGTGATCTGTATTGATCACGGCAACTGAGGGGTTAATGTCGTACATCTGCACGATCATGGATGTCGGCCATTACTGGCGAGTCCCCGGCAGTGTATGATGTGAGCACCGTTCCAATGCTCGCGGTCATACACAGGACGTAAATGTACATCCAGGTGCGCAAAGTGTTGTGGTTTCATTAATTAACTAAGGTCTTTCCCTCCTATTTCCTGTTCTTCATCTCATCTGTCTGCTGTGTGAGTGAAAAAAAAATAAATAAAAAAAAAAAAATATATATATATATATATATATATATATATATATATATATATAAAATAGATGGATAGATAGATAGATAGATATACACTGCTTGAAAAAATAATGGGAACACTTAAAGGGGTATTCCAGGAACATTTTTTTTTTATTTGACTATGCTACAGGGGCTGTAAAGTTAGTGTAGTCCATAATATAGTGTCTTTACCTGTGTGTGACGGTTTTATCACAATTCTTATGTGATTTTCACTCCAATATTTATTTTTAACAGCATACAAAATGACTGCTGTCTCTGGTTTTTCCCAGCTTGCAATGCGGTCGAAACCTGACTCACTAGTCAGCTGATGACAGGGAGCCTGTCTGCTTCAATGGGTGGAGAGAGCAATCTGCAAGTAATGCAACAGCTGGAGGCCCCCTGATTGAAAACCATAGGTCTGCAGCTCATTTATGTTTCAATGGGTGGGGTGGCTGATGTATGGGAAGGAGGAAAATGGAATCATGGGATTTGTAGGCAAACAAGAAAACTGAAAACAGGAAATACAAGTTCACAAAAAGCTAGCCACATTGTTATGGTAATCTCACAGCATAGCCATTTAGCCCAAGACAAGTGCAGATCCTTCCTAAGCATGTCCATTACTGTCTGCCACCTTATGCTGGATAACCCCTTTAAACAACACAATGTAACTCCCAATCACACTGTCCACTCAGGAAGCAACACTGATTGGCAATCAATTTCACATGCTATTAAGCAAATGGAACAGATAACAGGTGGAAATTATAGGCAATTAGCAAGACACCCCCAATAAAGGAGTGGTTCTGCAGGTGGCGGCCACAGACCACTTCTCGGTTCATATGCTTCCTGGCTGATGTTTTCATCACTTTTGAATGCTAGCGGTGCTTTTACTCTAGTGGTAGCATGAGACGGAGTCTACAACCCACACAAGTGGCTCAGGTAGTGCAGCTCATCCAGGATGGCACATTAATGCAAGCTGTGGCAAGAAGGTTTGCTGTGTCTGTCAACATAGTGTCCACAGCATGGAGGCACTACCAGGAGACAGGCCAGTACATCAGAAGATGTGGAGGAGGCCATAGGAGGGCAAGAACCCCGCAGCAGGACAGCTACCTCCTCCTTTGTGCAAGGATGAGCCGGAGGAGCACTGCCAGAGCCCTGCAAAATGACCTCCACCATGCCACAAATGTGCATGTGTCCACCTAAACGGTCAGAAACAGACTCCTTGATGGTAGTATGAGGGCCTAACGTCCACAGGTGGGGGTTGTGCTTAAGCCCAACACCGTGCAGGACATTTGGCTTTTGCCAGAGAACATCAAGATTGGCAAATTCGCCACTGGTGCCCTGTGCTCCTCACAGTTGAAAGCAGGTTCACACTGAGCACATGTGACAGATGTGACAGAGTCTGGAGACACTGTAAAGAATATTCTGCTGCCTGCAACATCCTCCAGCAATGACCGGTTGGCGGTGGGTCAGTAATGGTGTGTGATGGCATTTCTTTTGGGGGGCCGCACAGCCCTCTATGGGCTTGCCAGAGGGTAGCCTGACTGCCATTAGGTACCGAGATGAGATCCTCAGACCCCTTGTGAGACCATGTGCTGGTGCGTTTGGCCCTGGGTTCCACCTATCGCAAGACAATGCTAGACCTCATGTGGCTGGAGTGTGTCAGCAGTTCCTGCAAGAGGAAGGCATTGATGCTATGGACTGGCCCGCCCGTTCCCCAGACTTGAATCCGATTGAGCACATCTGGGACATCATGTCTCGCTCCATCCACCACAGACTGTCCAGGAGTTGGCGGATGCTTTAGTCCAGGTCTGGAAGGACGTCCCTCAGGAGAACCTCCGTCACCTCCTCCGGAGCATGCGCAGGCATTGAAGGAAGGTTATTCGGGCACATGGAGGCCACATACACTACTGAGCCTCATTTTGACTTGTTTTAAGGACAATACATCGAAGTTGGATCAGCCTGTAGTGGGGTTTTCCAATTTGATTTTGAGTGTGACTCCATATCTAGACCTCCATGGGTTGATACATTTGATTTCCATTGATCATTTTTGTGTGATTTTGTTGTCAGCACATTCAACTATGTAAAGACGAAAGTATTTCATATGATTAGTTCATTCATTCAGATCTAGGATATTATCTTAGTGTTCCCTTTATTCTTTTGAGCAGTGTACAATGTCTGTACCTGTTTCTAATGGCTGGTCTCGCAATTCTTATGTGATCTTTCTCCCGAAGTTTATTTTTATCAGCATACAAAAGAAGCTCCAACAGAAAATAGCAAAGTTACTAAAAGAAAGCAGCAGATGGATTCACAACACAGCCATTTAGTCCAAAAACTAGCATGGATCCTTCCTAAGTATGTCCATTACTGTCTGGCAGGTAAGTACTAAAGTCACCTTATGGTGGATAACCCTTTTTAAGATGACAGTTCTAGCTGCCAAGCAGCATGAGCTAGAGCCATTTGTTGCTAGGATATATCTAATACCTACTTACTACAGACTATTAAAATACTTCCTTAACAGAACATATGAAATGTGTTCTTGACATGGAAAGGGTTAAACATTTAGGAATAACATAATGTTTCCCTTCATTTTGACAGATTCTAAAGTTATTGGACTGTCCACGAATAAATGTTTTCATGAGTTGGTGCAGTCTGTTATTTTTTGACATATTAAGTTGATAAGAGGTCTAGAGATTATTCTAAGTTGTAAAATTAGGATTTAGTAGCTATTTGTTATCTCCTTAAGGACGTATGAGTACGTCCTTGGTCCCGTTCCCGTGATATAATGCGGGGTCCCACGGTGACCTCGCATCATTTCACGGCGGGCCCGGTGTCATAGGGAAGCCGGGACCCGCAGCTAATAGCGCGCGGCACTGATCGCGGTGCCGCGCGCTATTAACCCTTTAGCCGCACGCTCAAAGCTGGGCCACGCGGCTAAAAGTTAAAGTAAAAAGTGCTGGTTAGCTCAGGGAGCTGTTCGGGATCACTGCAGGGAAATCGCGGCATCCCGAACAGTTGTACTACAGGAGGAAGGTCTCTTACCTTCCTTCCTGCAGTCCGATTGAATGCTTCAAGCCTGAGATCCAGGCTTGAGCAATCAATCGTCGAAAACACTGATCATTGCATCCCTCTGGAGATGCACTAAACACTGTTAAAGATCAGTAAATGCAATGTTATAGCCCCCTATGGGGGCTATAATATTGCAAAAGAAAAGTGTAAAAAAATCATTAACCCATTGAATTATCCCTTCCACTAATAAAAGTTTGAATCACCCTGCATTTCCAATAATAAAAAAACAACGTAAATAAAAACAAAGTTTAAACATTTAAAAAAAAATACCGCTAGTTAAACCGCACGGTCAATGGCGTACGCGCAAAAAATTCCAAAGTCCAAAATAGCGTATTTTTGGTCACTTTTTATATCATGAAAAGATGAATAAAAAGCGATAAAAAAGTCAGATCAATGCAAAAATTGTACAGACAAAAACTTCAGATCACGGCGCAAAAAATGAAGCCTCATAGCGCCCTGAACACAGAAAATTAAAAAAAGTTATAGGGGTCAGAAGATGACAATTTTAAACGTATAAATTTTCCTGCATGTAGTTATGATTTTTTTCTGAAGTAATACAAAATCAAACCTATATAAGTAGGGTATAATTTTAACCGTATGGACCTAGAGAATAAAGATAAGGTGTCATTTTTACCGAAAAATGTACTACGTAGAAGCGGAAGCCCCCAAAATTAACAAAATGGCTGTATTTTTTCAATTTTGTTTCACAATGATTTTTTTTCTTGTTTCGCCGTAGATTTTGGGGTAAAATGACTAATATCAATACAAAGTAGAATTGGTGGTGCAAAAAATAAGCCATAATACAGATTTTTAGGTGCAAAATTTAAAGAGTTATGATTTTTTAAAGGTAAGGAGGAAAAAACGAAAGAGCAAAAACCGAAAAACGCCCGGTCCTCAAGGGGTTATGCAATAAAGACGTGTTAGTGCATGTAAAGGAAGTCTTCAATAGGCTCAAAAAAACAATTCAGATCTATCAGAGATATGGCAGATTTGTTTGAATCTGTCCTCCTCCATTCCTCTTTTAACTGGCATTAAGTTTGTTATTTCATACCTAAGGCACGTGCTTCTTTGAATTGATATTCTTACTGTCATCTGTTCACTATGTAATACTTGGATTTGCATATAACTAATTTCCTGCTCTTTCAGGTCTATTGTCATGAATGCCACGTCTTCTACTTTCTTTCTCCTTTGTTATGACACATATGGTATTAATGTGTTTGGTTTCTTTTTCTATTACCTGACTTTAGTTTGAAGTGACAGGTAATGTTCCCTGGTATCAGCTTAGCTCCTGTTAAGGAATATAAAAAGCTGATTGGGATTTTATGCCAAGCCAGGCTACTCCCCAAAAGGGAAGTTTCTACCCATCTGCAGACAGCTGTTTCGTGGTTTTTGCCACTCGTCAGTACAGTACAGGGTGATCTGGCTTGGCTAGGGTAAGAGGCCTGAGAGCAGCTAAAGGGGATGAGTATTTGCCTCTGGACGAGGCCACCACTCCCGGTGTAACGGAGCTTCAGAAGGCCATTAAGCACTCCGCGGGCATTCTGGGTTGGGGAAATATGCAAAGCAGCTAATTACATCACCTTTTCAGGTAATGTTCCCTGGTATCAGCTTAAGTCCTGTTAAGGAATATAAAAAGCTGATCAGGATTTTATGCCAAGCCATACTACTCCCCAAAAGGGAAGTTTCTACCCATCTGCAGACAGCTGTTTCGTGGTTTTAGCCACTTGTCAGTACAGAGCAGGGTGATCTGGCTTGGCTGGGGTAAGAGGCCCCAGCTTTTATTTATTCATTTTTTCTCTTCTTTCAGCTCTTCTTTTGTCCATGGGTTTTGTCTAGTTTTGCAGGTTAACCCTACTTAACAACATAGGACATAAATGTATGTCCTGGTACTTAACGCACCAGGATGTACATTTACGTCCTATACCTGAAGCGTGTGCATGAGCTGTGCTTGATCCACGCATAGGGACTCACCGATAATGGCATGATGTCCACCGTTAACCCCTCAGATGCCGTGATTAAATCTGCCGCAATGTGACATTTGTAATCGCCGTAGAGATCCAATCATAAAAAAATGGGGGGCGGTGGTCCCCTCACCTGCCTCTGCCACTTTCCTGTGGTCTTCTTCTATGGTCTGCTTTCCAGCAGACCAGAGAACAAGATCACCAAAATACTAGTCAGTGCTAATCATATGCATAGCACTGATGTCACGATGACGGCTGGCAGGTAGTGGATCCTCTGTGCCAGAGAGGGATTGGCGTGGACCGTGCTAGTGGACCGGTTCTAAGCCACTACTGGTTTTCACCAGAGCCCGCCGCAAAGCGGGATGGTCTTGCTGCGGCGGTAGTGACCAGGTCGTATCCACTAGCAACGGCTCACCTCTCTGGCTGCTGAAGATAGGCGCGGTACAAGGGAGTAGGCAAAAGCAAGGTCGGACGTAGCAGAAGGTCGGGGCAGGCAGCAAGGATCGTAGTCAGGGGCAACGGCAGAAGGTCTGGAATCACAGGCAAGGAACACACAAGGAACGCTTTCACTGGCACTAAGGCAACAAGATCCGGCAAGGGAGTGCAGGGGAAGTGAGGTGATATAGGGAAGTGCACAGGTGAACACACTAATTGGAACCACTGCGCCAATCAGCGGCGCAGTGGCCCTTTAAATCGCAGAGACCCGGCGCGCGCGCGCCCTAGGGAGCGGGGCCGCGCGCGCCGGGACAGAACAGACGGAGAGCGAGTCAGGTAGGGGAGCCGGGGTGCGCATCGCGAGCGGGCGCTACCCGCATCGCGAATCGCATCCCGGCTGGCAGCGGAATCGCAGCGCCCCGGGTCAGAGGACGTGACCGGAGCGCTGCCGCGGGGAGAGTGAAGCGAGCGCTCCGGGGAGGAGCGGGGACCCGGAGCGCTCGGCGTAACAACTGAGCAGTATTAGCAATCTAACGACTGCTATAAATAGTCTCCTATGAGGAAATAAAAAGCATAAAAAAATGGTAAAAGAAAAGTAAAAAATAATAAAAATTACAAATCCCCTCCCCAATAGAAAATAAAAATGACCCCTTTTACCATTTTATCCCCAAAAAGCATAAAGAAATCATAAACATATTTGGTATTGGCAAAGCTTGGACCTCTGCGATCAGACATCTTATCCCCTTTCCTTTTGATGGGTGGCGTGCCAAAATTAGCTGAGTCCATAAGGGGTTAAGTAAATAGTTTTATTCTACAGTATCAGACATACCCAACAATAATATCTTAGGGTACTTCACACATGCATATTTTCTGCTACAGATCAGCTGTAGATTTGCTGTAGCAGATTTTGCTATCCATTGAAGTCAATAGGCAACAAAATCTGCTGAAGCTAATTTGCAGCAGATCTTCAGCAAAAAATACACAAGTGTAAACATACCCTAAAACAGTTACAAGATGCTGCCCTATCTGAGGGCAGCAAAAGCCTGGTGACAGGGTTTATTTTACTTTTTTCTTTAGGTGCCTTAGATCTCATACAATCACTGTTAAAGGGGCACTGTCAAATAAAAAAAAATTATGTGTTGTACATCTTGGCAAACCATTCATAAAAGAACATTTTATCTCCTTTATCTTCACTAAGGGTCTCCATACCATCCAGAGCACGGTCCTGTCCAGCTGCAGCATCATCTTTGTCCCAGCTAAACCACAAGCATGGAAGTCCAATAAGTGACAGCAAAACAAGCACTCCTCTGTGCTCACTCCTGACCTGTCTATCAAACATCCTGTCTAAAAGCAGAGAGGAAGGGGTTACAGAGCAGCATGCAGTGATTGGTTGAAGAGACCCAGGGCTCAGTGCTTGCCTGGGACACACCCCTTTCTGAGCAGTGGATGTCAAATTGAGTGAGCAGCAGAACAGAGGGATTTGTGAGCCAAATACAGAAGCTAGACACAAAAAAAGATATGTAACGCATCTGCATGACCTAGTGAGTAATAAATATAAGCATTATTGTATATTTGGAGAAATGCTCATGAATATTCCTAAATGTGCCCATGCTCTTAAATATCTTAAATATAAGTTTATTGAAATAAGATGCACACAGTGTACACATATATTTGCTACATCTGGATAAAGTGCACATTTTCCAATAAACATTTTATTTATTACGCTGGAGAAGCACTTCCTAGATCTAAGTCCAATTTTCTTTGCTTGGAGTTTCACTTTGGTATCCATAAAGGGGATAAGAATTCTGATCACGGGGGATCCCGCCACTGGGGACCTCCGCGATCTCCGGCGCGGAAGCCCAGTCATCGTTGCACAGAGCAAACTCCGCTCTGTGCCAAATGACTGGCGATTACAGACGCCAAGCCCCCCTCCATTCATGTTTATGGGAGGAGGTGTGACAACTAGTATGTCTTGCCTCCTCTCATATACATGAATGGAGGAGGCGTGGTGTGACATCACAAACACGAAAGCTCCAAGCTTTCATGTTCCGGATGCCGCCGCTGCCGACCCGGAGAATGCGGGGGTCCCCATCAGCGGGACCCCCATGATCAGAAATCTTATCCACTATCCTTTGGATAGATGATAAGATGTTTTTCAGTAGAGTACCCCTTTAGGGAAGCTCTGCCCACTCTTGTACTATACAAAAGGAACACACTTCTACATAAATGCTGGTATATATCAGACAGGTTGTGTGCCTTGACTGAAATTTATGCCAGTTTGAGGCTAAGTTTCTACTTGTTTTTTTTGTGCATTTTCCCCCACCCCAAAAAAATGCCAAAACGGCGAGATTTTAGCTGTAAATCAATGAGAAATTGCAAAATTATTTTTCCATTTTGCGTTTTTAATTTTGGTGTTTTTTAAATTCTTTTGGCATTTTTAGCCTATGGTGTTTTTTCCCCTGAAATCATGGTGTTTTTCTCACATAAAAGTCTATGGGAATAAAAAAACACAAGAAAAATGACATGTGGGTTTTAACTTTGGCGTTTTTGCAGGCAGTTTTTATTCTATTTTGGACTTTAGCGATCCAAAAAGTGATGGAGATACCTTTTCTTTTTTCTTTTTTTTTCAGACAATTTACTTTTATTGAATAAAAATCAAGTAACAAACATACAAGGCATAAACATTATAAGCCAAACAGCATAGCCTTAGAAATGTCAGGAACAGGGTTGAAGCGCTTACCTTCTTTTTAAGTTAAACAGGTGTTTTAGGGCTTCAAGTAAGTGAGTAATAGTAGGGGGGGGGGGGGGGGTGAGAGCTATTCATGTAGTAAGTGAAGCTTGGCAAGGATAATAAATGTGTTATATAAGAATAACATTCCCTAGACCCAGATACTCCTATATGGAAGAGTGCCTCATAAGGACTTAGATTAGATGTATGCGGACTCTGTGAGCTAAGTAATTGTGATACCAGCCCCCAGTAGGTTTGGGTGCAGTGGCATAGCCATGCACAATGATATAGGTCAGCGTTAGGTATATTACATTTCGGACAGTGATTAAGTCTAGACGGGTTACTTATGGACGGTGGAATAGTGAATGCATATATAGCCAAGTGCATCAACTTGAGTTAAGCCTCTCTCCATCTTTCATTATGAACATGCATTCTAAAATCTAAATTGAAGATTTTCCCTCCCAGCTGGGAAGTCCGGCGTATGCCAGGGGGAGAGATGCTTGGAGCATGTATATGACAGCCCCATGCGTCTCAATTCCTTCCACGTGGCTATATTATCCTTAAAAAGTAAAGAGCGTTTGATGACTGGAGGCAGAGATGAAATCGGGCAGTGGAGCAATGCTAGTAGATGCCACTTAGTAGCAAATGCAGATTAAAAATGAATGTTAGAATAAAAGGAGGAGTTATGGTATCAATCCACGATATGTCTTAAAATACATGCTAGGTTGTAACTTCTGACATCAGGAAAATTCAACCCCCCCTACGGGAACAGGGAGCATTAATGTCTGCAAAGCTATTCGGGGCTTCTTTACGGCCGATATAAAGGTAGTAAACGTGGATGGTAGAATTTTAATATCTGTATGTTTCAGTAGTAATGGCATGAATTGAAGAGGGTGGAGTAGCCTAGCAAAGCTGTGCATCCTAAATAAGTTGCAACGGCCTAAGAGCGATAAGGGTAATCTATGCCATTTATGCAATTCCATTTGGATTTTGTCTATTAATGGTGGGTAGTTTAGGGCATATAAAGATCAGGGTAGTTTACCTATTTTTATGCCTAGCTACATGATATCTTGAGAAGCAATTGTGATCCCCAAAGAGCGGGTAAGCAGGGAATAGTCAGGGGATGGTCTTTTTAAGAGTAAAAGGGAGGATTTATGAGCAGTAACCCTATAACCAGAATAGTGTTTGGCGCGAATATTCACATTTCAATTTTTTATCGCGAATATCGCAAATTTGCAAATTTGCGAATATTGCATATATGCTTGCTATATATTCGAAATTACAAACATTCACTTTCTTCCGCATATGCGCATATTTGCAAAGGGGAATATTCGTATATGCGCATATTCGCATACGTGAATTTTCGCATACTACTTCTTTTCACTTGTGGGCCAACTAAAATGATGCAAATACACTTATCAGAGGTTATCAACAACATCCCAGCAGAATAGTCAGCAAATAAGACAACTTTGAAGCCCCTGATCAGCAGTGGCGCTTTGCGGGCTCTGAAGGTGCGCAGAATTTCTTCCTTGTTGTTATAATCCAAGTATTGCATAATTACTTGTCATGGATGAGGGTCTTTTTGTGAGTGACTGTCCCTAGACGGTTGCACAGGTGGACCAACCCTGTGAGCTCTTTCCACTCTTCTCCGCTGTGTGAGACAAGCCTACTGCAGTTCTGTCTCACAGAGTTGATGCAGCTGTTGAGGCTTCACTAGCTCAGGTAGGCCGACTAGCCGCAGGTTATTACATCTGGATCTGTTTTCTAAGTCCTCTATATGATGTTTTAGGTAAGCAGTGCCCTGTATAAAATATTTGATCGCAGGTACTGA
This sequence comes from Hyla sarda, assembly GCF_029499605.1. Lineage (NCBI taxonomy): Eukaryota > Metazoa > Chordata > Amphibia > Anura > Hylidae > Hyla > Hyla sarda. Next base: position 88,589,264 of record NC_079198.1, read on the forward strand.
AGCAGCAGCAGAGTCCTCCAGTTTCTTCACCCTCTCCTCTATATCGGTCACTCTCTGTGCAGTCTGAGAAAGATCCTTTTGAATGCTATGAAGTGTAGCAGAAAGGGTCTCTATCATGGCAGCCCACAATTCTGGGAATAGGCGCTCCACCACCACCGCAGCGTGCAACTTAAAGTCTACGCCTTTAAAGGTTCGCCCCGTTTCACCTCCAGTACCTGAGGGTGGAATATCTGGCTCCTGTTCCGGTGACAGCAGGTAGATGTCTGGGGTAAATGGTATAGCGGTGTCCATGTCCGACAGTTGCGCCTCCACAGTCGCGCTGGCATGAGGAGAGGAGTCATGGGCAGAGCTGGCTGTCTTCTCTGCAGCCATCGTGCCCATTTTAGGCCCATAGTTGCCTGGGGCTAAGGGAGAGCTGCCGGAGTTACACTGGCTGCTAGGTGTTTTCGTGAGGAAACGGTCCATATGTCAGCGTGCAGGACCTTCCTTGCAACCTTACCCCAGTCTGGCAGGTAATAAATGCAGGTAGAATGGGTTGGCAGGGTGTGTGGTAATCGCACAGGCAGGAGCTGTTGAAAGTGTGTCCTCACATCCTCGCACCGGAACCGAAAGTCCTGGAGATACCTTTTGGCCAGATGGTTCCAGCCAATCACAACTCTGTGGGAAATATGAATAGGTGTCTATATACGGCAGTGCAGGGGTGTTAGAAGAGCAGCCGGCTGCATCTATACATTATACAGGAGGATGACAGCGAGTGTCAGGAGTGACATCCGCTGGGATCTTTCCTTAACTGCAGGTGCTACTGCTCCCAACATGGAGCACACTCTGGTCAATGCTGGGAGCTGTAGTGCCTGCATTAATAGAAAGAACGCAACAGGTGTCAGAAGTTACACTCGCTGCAATCTGTCTAATAATGCAGGTACTACAGCTCCCAGCATGGAGCAGAGTGTGCTGCTCACATCACTGGCCGGCTGGAGTATAGAGCAGAGATGTGAGCGCTGTATAGAGCCGCTCCGCATCTCTGCTATATTATGGACGATCGCATCGAGTGTCAGGAGTGACAACCAGGGCAATATGTCTATTAGTACAGGTACTACTACTCCCATAATGGAACAGTCTGTTCCTTGCTTGGAGTAGTAGTAGTACCTAAAAAACTACCTTAAAATTTTCATTATAAACAAAATAAATTTCATTAAATGCATTTTTGTCCATCACTCCTTTTTTTCTTTTTTTTTTTTCTGGTACTCAACAAATTTAGAAAAGAACGTCAAAGGGGCCACAAATACAATCCTTTATTTCCAGATATGATGGACTTGAGCTCTATTTCTTTTTTTAATTAAGAGACCTACAACAATGTTTATTTAGCTTCTTGCTATGCCATAGATCTTCACACACTGAATGACCATGATAAGGCAAATGTCCATAACTTTGAAAAGTAGAAAAAATATCGTATACACCCAAAAAAAAAAAAAATATATATTTGATCTCTTCAGAGGTTACTGCAGGCTTTGATGAACTGGAAATCTTAATATATATATATATATATATATATATATATATATATATATATATATGTGGTAGCCCTTGGGGGGTGTATGGTAGTGGTGGTATGGTATGGTATCGGTATATGAGGGGTTAATATTAACCCTGTCACTCGTGACGCCAGGGTGTGGGCTGGTATTACTGAGGTATAGCTTCAGCCTATCGCTGCCCTTCCCAGAAACGACAGGCGTATGCAGGTAATGACTGAAGGTCCACACTGGAGTTAAACTTGAACTGAAGTAAACTTTACTCTTGAACTTGCGGTACATTCAGAATACAGTTACAGTCTCTACAATACACTTCTATAGACTTCAATGACTGACAGTTGCTGTGGACCTTGAGTCTTTTGCAGGTTAATAGAATCAAGGTTATTGGTGCGTGGATCCGTCCGGATTTAGGGGTAGATTAGGTCCGGTGGTCCCGCAGAGTGTTTGGGGATTGATACACTCTATATTTGCTAAGGATCGGTCGTTGCTGCGAGGCTTGGGCCTAACTCACGGTTTTTAGCAGCGCAGGTTCTATAGAGAGATGTTGCTCACTTGGCAAACCAGGAACAAAGAGAACTAAAATGGCTGCAGCGTCCCTTATATGGACAGGGGACGGAGCCTAATTTGATAGGTCAAAGGTCAGCTGTCACTCACCGTCACACAGGCTTCTGGGTGATCATCTGACTTCCTATACAGATCATATACACATAATAAAACCAAAACGAGGCTAGAAATACCAAAGTGAGGCCTGGAACGCATCCAGAGTGAGGCTTGGAACGCATCACATGACCTGAAGGCCCTGCGATACCATGGAAACAAGTAATTAACCATTTATTTGCAGAAATAATACTATATACATTATTCTATGGATAAATTAGGAATATATACACTATAATAGAGGCGACTAGGGGCGGACTGACTAGCAGATATTACTAAGTCCTAGGAACTCTGGCTACGGGGACCCATAGATAAATAAGTACCGAATGAAATGCGGTACTGGGACACCACATATATATATATATATATATATATATATATATATATATATACATACAGCAACAAGAGAATACAGCAGAACACTGCTAGCACAAAGATATAGATAAAACATGAGTATATAGATAAAACATGAGTATATAGATAGAACATGAAAAGCTATACAGCTGTAGTGCAATAAATGAAAATATGAAACTATGAAATTATGAGGTACTTAGCTTGCGAATATGGCGGACAAATGGCATGGACCGTCCCACCACGGTAAGGTGACCTCATTCTAGGACGGACCCTACACTATGAATATGCCTCTGTGTGAACAGTTCAACAGGCATTGCAAGGTCTGAAACATCCAAGGCACCTTATACATACCTAATAGAGGTGGGTGGGGTGCAGGAGCCAACATGGAGGTAGCCACTCCCCCGTATGTGTAATACAACCAAAGAATAAGTTGGCCAGCACTATTTGATTCCAAACTATTGTATAGACCTGGCTCACAGGTGCAAGCTGGCAGAAGCAGAGGCATATTCATAGTGTAGGGTCCGTCCCAGAATGAGGTCACCTTACCGGGGTGGGACGGTCCACGCTATTTGGCCGCCAAATTCGCAAGCTAAGTACCTCATAATTTCATAGTTTCATATTTTCATTTATTGCACTACAGCTGTATAGCTTTTCATGTTCTATCTACATACTCATGTTTTATCTATATACTCATGTTTTATCTATATCTTTGTGCTAGCAGTGTGCTGCTGTATTCTCTTGTTGCTTTATATTTAGCCCAGCAGCTTGCACCTGTGAGCCAGGTCTATACAATAGTTTGGAATCAAATAGTGGTGGCCGACTTATTCTTTGGTTTTATATATATATATATATATATATATATATATATATATATATATACATAGCAGCAAATAGGCAGCAGCAAGTCCATTAAAGTGCAAAAAGTGGATTTTTATTCACACAACGTGAGGTGAAGCCTCACAGAGCGAACTTGCTCTGTGCAGTAATGATATCAGGATGCCGCAGCGGCAATCCCGGGGGTCCTCAGCAGCGGGAACGTGGCAATCTGACATCTTATCCCCTATCCTTTGGATAGGGGATAAGATGTCTAGGGGCGGAGTACCCCTTTAACCTCTTAAGGACCCAGGGCGTATCCATTTGCCCTGGCGGTTTCCGGTCCCTGCCCCGCGCCATGCAGGCCCCCCATGTCGGCGATTGCCGAAAATCGCAAGGGAAATTGCCCTTGCGATCTGCGGCGATACCGGGCTGATCGGGTCTCTGGGACCCGACCGCCCGGTAATTTTGCATGATCCCGGCTGTCATAGACAGCCAGGACCATACTAAAGTATAGGAGCGAGGTGGCAAGCCTGCCACCTCCTCCTATACACTGCTATTCCTCGGTTAGTTAACCGAACAATCGCAGGGGGGGCGGTTATTTCGACGGGAGGAAGACCGGAGGACGTGGCAGGGGACGGGGAAGTGCTGGGGCCCGGCCCCGGTACTTACCGCGTCCCTGAAGACCCGGATACCGGCGATGAAGACAGCGGCGGCGGCGACAGGTGAGTGGATCTTCAGCCGCGGTCGGGCCCTTTACAGCAATGCACGTTGCTGTAAAGCGACATGCATTGCTGTAATGGGACCATGTATACTACAACTCTCAGCATGCCCAGACAGCCCTTGGCATCTGGGCATGCTGGGAGTTGCAGTTTTGCAACATCTGGAGGTCCACAGTTTGGAGACCACTGTGCTCTTCCAGATGTTGCAAAACTACAAATCCTCAGCATGCCCTTACTGTCCAGGCATGCTGGGAGTTGTAGTTCTGTAACATATGGCCCTTCAGATGTTGCAGAACTACAACTCCCAGCATTCCTGGACAGTTTTGGCATACTGGGAGTTGTAGTTTTGCAACATCTGGAAGGGCACAGATTGGGAACCACTGTATTAATGGTCTGCAAACTGTAGTCCTCCAGGTGTTGCAAAACTACAACTCCAAGCATGCTGGGAGTTGTAGTTCGGCAACATCTGGCTCTAAAGATGTTGCCGAACTACTTATTTCCAGCAGAGTAGTGGTTTTGCAACAACTGGAGGCACACTGGTTGGGAAACATTGTCTGTTTCCTAACTCAGTGCTTCCCAACCCGTGTGACTCCAGCTGTTGCAAAACTATAACTACCAGCATGCACTGATAGACTGTGCATGCTGGGAGCTGTAGTTTTGCAACAGCTGGAGGTTCTCCCCCCCGTGAATGTACAGGATACATTCACATGGGCAGGGGCTTACAGTGAATATCAGGCTGCAAGTTTGCGATGCAGCAGAGATCGCAGCGGGAAACTCGCTGTAACCCCCTGCCCATGTGACTGTACCCTAAAAACACTACACTACACTAACACAAAATAAAATAAAAAGTAAAAAACACTACATATACACATACCCCTACACAGCCCCCCTCCCCTCCCCAATAAAAATGAAAAACGTCTGGTACGCCACTGTTTCCAAAATGGAGCCTCCAGCTGTTGCAAAACAACAACTTCCAGTATTGCTGGACAGCCATTGACTGTCCAAGCATGCTGGGAGTTTTGCAACAGCTGGAGGCACCCTGTTTGGGAATCACTAGCGTAGAATACCCCTATGTCCACCCCTATGCAAATCCCTAATTCAGGCTTCAAATGTGCATGGAGTCCTTTGGAGCCCTATTGTATTTCAAGGCAACAGTTTAGGGCCACATATGGGGTATCGCCGTACTCGGGAGAAATTGCCTAACAAATTTTGAGGGGATTTTTCTCCTTTCACCCCTTATGAAAAGGTGAAGTTGGGGTCTACACCAGCATGTTAGTGTAAAAAAATTATTTTTTTACACTAACATGCTGGTGTTGCCCTATACTGTTCATTTTGACAAGAGGTAAAGGGGAAAAAAGCCCCCCAAAATTTGTAATGCAATTTCTCCCGACTACGGAGATACTCCATATGTGGGCGCAAAGTGCTCTGGGGGCGCACAACAAGGCCCAGAAGGGAGAGTGCGCCATGTACATTTGAGGTGATTTGCACAGGGGTGGCTGATTGTTACAGCGGTTTTGACAAACGCTGTGAACATTTACACCCCACTGGTGTCTGACAGATCTTTGGAACAGTGGGCTGTGCAAATTAAAAATTTTGTACAGCCCACTGTTCCAAAGATCTGACAGACACCAGTGGGGGTAAATGCTCACTGTACCCCTTGTTATGTTCCTCAAGGGGTCTAGTTTCCAAAATGGTATGCCATGTGGGGGTTATTTTGCTGTCCTGGCACCATAGGGGCTTCCTAAATGCGACATGCCCCCGAGCAAAATTTGCTCTCAAAAAGCCAAATATGACTCCTTCTCTTCTGAGCATTGTAGTTCGCCCGTAGTGCACTTCAGGTGAACTTATGGGGTACCTCCATACTCAGAAGAGATGGGGTTACAAATTTTGGGGGGTATTTCCTGCTATTAACCCTTGCAAAAATGTGAAATTTGGGGGGAAACACACATTTTAGTGAAATTTTTTTTTTTTTTTTTTACATAAGTCGTGAAGTTTGCAAAAGTCGTGAAACACATGTGGGGTATTAAGGCTCACTTAATTCCTTGTTACGTTCCTCAAGGGGTCTTGTTTCCAAAATGGTATGGCATGTGTTTTTTTTTTTTGCTGTTCTGGCACCATAGGGGCTTCCTAAATGTAACATGCCCCCAAAAACCATTTCAGAAAAACGTACTCTCCAAAATCCCCTTGTCGCTCCTTCGCTTCTGAGCCCTCTACTGCGCTCGCCGAACACTTTCCATAGACATATGAGGTATGTGCTTACTCGGGAGAAGTTGGGCTACAAACATAAGTATACATTTTCTCCTTTTACCCCTTGTAAAAATTAAAAAATTGGGTCTACATGAACATGCGAGTGTAAAAAATGAACATTGTGAAACACCTAAAGGGTTAAAAGGCTAACCGAATATGATTTTGAATACTTTGGGGGGTACAGTTTTTATAATGGGGTCATTTGTGGGGTATTTCTAATATGAAGACACTTCAAATCCACTTCATACCTGAACTGGTCCCTGAAAAATAGTGAGTTTGGAAATTTAGTGAAAAATTGGAAAATTGCTGCTGAACTTTGAAGCCCTCTGGTGTCTTCCAAAAGTAAAAACTCATCAATTTTATGATGCAAACATAAAGTAGACATATTCTATATGTGAATAAAAAAAATATTTTGAATATCCATTTTCCTTACAAGCAGAGAGCTTCAAAGTTAGAAAAATGCAAAATTTTCAAATTTTTCATAAAATTTTGGGATTTTTCACCAAGAAAGGAAGCAAGTTACCAAAAAATGTTACCACTATGTTAAAGTAGAATATGTCACGAAAAAACTATCTCGGAATCAGAATGATAACTAAAAGCATTCCAGAGTTATTAATGTTTAAAGTGACAGTGGTCAGATGTTCAAAAAATGGCTGGGTCCTAAGGTGTAAAACGGCTGGGTCCTTAAGAGGTTAAAGCCCTGTTTAACACTACTAGGGTCACATAGGAATGTATTCATGCAGTTCGAAAGTGGTTCTAAGACTAAGTTAATGTCAAAGTTACGGCGATAGATAGGAGGAATTTGTAGTAGCCAGTGTACAGTGCAATGCCCCAACCGCTGTGCCACTTACCGGGTTGGCTTTAGACTAAATTTGGGAGCAGAGTCTAAGTGTTCCCCTGGTTTTTACCCTTTATCTTCTCCAGGATGCGAAAGATGGTCTTAGCTGTAGGAAATTACTAGTGGAAAGATTTATCAAAGCCTGTGCAGAGGAAAAGTTGCCCAGTTGCCCATAGCAACCAATCAGCTCTCTTCTTTCATTTTTAACAAAGCATCTGCAAAATGAAAGAAGCAATCTGATTGGTTGCTATGGGCAAATGGGCAACTTTTCCTTTGCACAGGTTTTGATAAATCTCCCCCCAGGTCGGTAGCTACCACAAGAGTGGTCCCAGTTAAGTGGCAGGGATACAAGCAGGGCCATTTGAAAGCAATTTGGGGGCCCCAAGCAAAATAGACATGGAGCCCCCCCCCCCCCCCACGCAAGGCCTACAGGAACCACAGCATAGCCATACAGTTTAAGTTTACCCACAATTTATATAAATAAAAAAGGAGGTTTACATTGCAATTTTCATGCACTGTGCAAATACTGCTGTTGCACTTAATGTGCATGAAATTTGAATATTTTCAACAAGTGAACATTTGCAAAAAACACCACTGTACCATACAAGTTGTGTTTTTTTTTGCAAATGTCTAATGTATATTGGATGCAATGTAGTACCCCCAGATTACCCCCCCCCCAGTAGGCAGGTAGTACCCCTAGATAAACCCCCTCCCCCCAGCAGGCAGGTAGTACCCCCAGATTAACCCCCCCACCAGTAGGCAGGTAGTATCCCTAGATTAACCCCTCCACCCAGCTGGCAGGTAGTACCCCTAGATTAACCCCCTCCCCCAGTAGGCAGTTAGTACCCCCAGATTAACCCCCTCCCCCCAGTAGGCAGGTAGTACCCCTAGATTAACCCCCTCCCCCCAGAAGGCAGGTAGTACCCCCAGATTAACCCCCTCCCCCAGTAGGCAGGTAGTACCCCTAGATTAACCCACTGCCCCAGTAGTCATGTAGCCCCCCCACATTAACCCCCTCCCCCCAGCAGGCATGTAGTACCCCCAGATTAACCCCCTCCCCCCAGTAGGTAGGTAGTACCCCCAGATTAACCTCCTCCCCCAGTAGGCAGATAGTACCCTCCATACCCCAGGAGGTGGTTCATCTGGGGGTGCTACCTTCCTACTGGGGGAGGGGGTTAATCTGGGGGTACTACCTGACTACTGGGGGGGGGCTAGTAGGCAGCCTCTGCTCTGCTGTATACACACGATCACACACTCGACTCTGCTGTATACACAGGATCACACACTTGGCTCTGCTGTATACACACGATCACACACTCGTCTCTGCTGTATACACACGATCACACACTCGGCTCTGCTATATACACAGGATCACACACTCGGCTCTGCTGTATACATATGATCACACACTCGGCTCTGCTGTATACATATGATCACACACTCGGCTCTGCTGTATACATATGATCACACACTTGGCTCTACTGTATACATATGATCACACCTTCGGCGCTGCTGTATACACTCGATCACACACTCGGCTCTGCTGTATACACTCAATCACACATTCGGCTCTGCTGTATACACTCAATCACACACTCGGCTCTGCTGTATACATATTACCACACACTCGGCTCGGCTGTATACACTCGATCACACACTCGGCTCTGCTGTATACATATGATCACACACTCGGCTCTGCTGTATACACTCGATCACACACTCGGCTCTGTTGTATACACTCAATGACGCAAGTAGTCTCCTGGGAGTTGTAGTTCATCAACTCCTCTATTGAATCAGTAGTCTCTTGGGAGTTGTAGTCATACACCAGTGTTTCCCAACCAGGGTGCCTCCAGATGTTGCAAAACTACTGCTACCAGCATTCCCTGGTTAGGAAACACTGGCATACACACACATAACAGGTACTACAACTCCCAGCATCCCCAGTATGATATTTATTCCCTGCAGTCTATACATCCCCATCCCGTGTAATATGTCTCCTCACACATAGAAATCATCCCCATCCCGTGTAATATGTCTCCTCCCACATAGAAATCATACCCATCTTTTGCAGTGCAGCATGTGTCCTTCACACACAGGTCCTCTCCCCTCCCCCTGCTCTGTGTTTCCCCCATGAAAACTTGAAACCTCCCAGTGATAAATTAGGTCCTGTGTAGAAAGAGCTGGGGGAGGGGAGGAGCTGTGTACGTCCTCATTCTCCCCCCTGCATTCTTGCATTATGCAGAGCTGCACTCTCGCGCTCTCCATCTTCCGGGAGGGGGGGATGAGGGGGCGTGGCTTAATTATCTCCTGCAGACGTGCGGTGAAAAAAAAACAAATCCATGGCTCTGCCCTCGCTCCTCCCCGCTCTAGCTTCGGCAAACTTCGGAGAGCGGAGGCGAGGAGCGGTCCGAATTTTTCATGGGTTTGATTTTTTTCACCTCAAACCGGATGCAGCGACTTCAGTCTCTGCCTTCGGCTCCAGGCAGGTTCTCTGCAGGCAAACTGCCTGCCGAACAGGATAGCGAAAGAGGGCAGGCAAACACTGGCTCTGCTTCGGGGCCCCGAGCCAGCTCGGGGCCCCAAGCAATTGCTTGGTTTGCCTGTCCTGGATACAAGCAGATGGAATAAGTGCAGCAGCATTGTCTCTACTAACTAGGTGTTTTAGCGGAGCTGGTGCTGTGGAACAGCAATGCTATGTAGCACAGATGCAGCTAGATGTATTGAGCTTGCTAGAAAGCAAATATGTGGTCAGCAATCCAAGTCTTTTCCAGGAGAGGCAGGCACATCCAGAGGGATGAGGCTAGAGTCATTGTCAGGAAGCAGGCTATGGTCTGACAGGAATACAGCAGACACAGACACAAGCAGCGGCAGGCAAGGAAAGCAGGGTGGATAAATAGGTGATGCCAGTCAGAGATTAGAAGGGGAGCAGAATCAGAGGCACGCACGGACCCTTAAACAGACAGACCTTATGCAGCCCCTACTGGATACACCTGTAATATCCGCCTATCTGTAGTTTGCATTTTCTGTTTTGGGTCCTGTTCAGACATTATGTTTATGTCTGAACAGTTTCTGTGTTTATTCTTCCTGGTTTGGGAAGAGTTAACCATCCAGCACTGGAAGTGTTTATAAGGCCTTTTCAGGTGCTACTCTGGGCTGGTAATTACACCTGTTACTCTGACCATTTTTGCATTATGTTCACTATGTCTGTCTGAGCACGTTTGCTGATTTTTAACCATGGTTAAATGTCCTGTCTGATATCTATATCTTAGCCTGGTTTGTTTTAGTACCTTTTTCCGGTTTAAGTATTCTTATATTCTGCTGTGTGTTTCCTGTGTCCGTATTCACACTGCGTTTTGTCAGTCCTGTTTTTATCCTTGTTTGATCCTGGATCTCCTAGGATAGAATCCTGTTCTGAGCCTTGTGCTAATCTGTTTATCTAGGAGTGAGTTAGTCTTGTGTCTGTACCCATGTTTGCTTGTATTTAGGATTTTTGTTTACCCTAGGCTAGTATCCTGTTCACACTGGAGTGTGCCAGCTAGCTAGTAGCCCATATGGCTTTAGTATTGATGTCCCTCCATGATTGGAGTGGGGTGTCCAGGGTGTTCCTTGTTTGCAGTCCAGTGTGAAAAGTGCTTTTGGTTTCCTGACCCGTCTAGTGTTATGTAACCTGTTCTTGCCTTGCATCTCCTGGTTTTGTCTGCTGTTTACTTATCTAGTCTTGTTCATATTATCATATCTGCTATTATTCTTGATCCTAGTTCTTGAACTGTTTGTTAGTATGTGATATCTTGCTAGTGCTGAGCAAGAATATTCCTAATGCAAATTTTAATCACGAATATCGGCACTTCACAATTATGCGAATATTTAGAATATAGTGGTATATATTCGTAATGACAAATATGTTTCCCGACATGTTCAGTTTGTTTTGTTTTGTTTGACTCTTTGGCCCATGCACTTTAGCGCAGTATAGCGTCCGTCCTCTTGGTTGTTGATCCATCGTTTAGGGCCGATAGACAATAGGAAGGGACAGTGGTTGTAGGGACAGTTAGGGCTCACTACTCCCTGCTCTCTGCCCCCATTTCATGACGGCACCATACACTGTCGCCGCTTAAGCAGAGGGAACAGTCCGGAGCTTGCAGTGAGAAGGATGAGCTGTGCATGCAGTTTGGCCATGGTAGGCAGTGGATGCGATACTAGGTGGTAGTTGTAATAGCCAGCAAACAGGGAAACAGTCAGTGATGGACTGGTGGGATTTGTATTAGCCAGTGGAAAGGACAGTAGGCAGTGGTGGACAGGTAGGAGTTGTAGTATCCAGCATACAGCAGGGGTGGTGGTATTACTGTCTAATGTATAGCATCTGGCACTGGAGGTTTAAATTCCTCACTTACCATGAGTTTTTTGCCACATTGCTAGCAAACAGTCTTGCTCACTTAGGGGTGACAATGACACCTGCAGTGTTTAACATTCTCTCTGATACTAAACTGGAGGATGGACAAGAAAGAACACCCCTGACAAACTGGGCAATTCTGGCCAATGGTCTAATCTGGTGTCAGAGAAAGGACATGGCTAAGGTATGCCTCAACCTTGTTGTTTAGGTGGCGGTGGCCATCTCTTTAGTGATAATTTATGTTGGATGTAAAAACTTTGTCATCATGTACTCCAACGTGAAAATGCCACTGCTGCTGCCTTTTGCAGGGATAACCCTAGCAGGAGTGGATGGTTTATTCAGCAGGGAGCAGAGAGTGGACCTCCATTGAGCAGGTGCTTGGTGCTGAAAAGCCATGGCAAGCTGCCTGCATATCTTCTGATTTTAAAAATTCAATATAACCTTCTTCTTGAAAGGTGAAAAACTCCCCCATTCTGGCTTCATACCTAGTGTCTAAGAGTCTGGCTATCCAATTCTCATCTCTTTCCTTCATGAGCGTAATATGCCTTTTACAGTGCAAGCAAACAATCATATATTGTTTGTATCATATTGTATCATACTCACCATCCTTGCCAGTTTTTCTACCTCTGTCCCATACTGCTAAAGTTGGTCATCATGGTCCTTATCGTCATCATCATTACTGTTACCTTGTGTAGGTTCCTCGTCCCCTATACCTTTGAAGGTTCCATCTCCAAATTCTCCTCAGGTCCCACTTTCTCATCCTCCTCTTTCAACTCCTCCTCAAGAAGAACCTCCATACTTCTCCCAGCCAGATATGAACCTTCCTCCATGTCTCCCTTCTCAATCATAACATTAATAATTTCACTGTTTTCCTTGATGACAAATCTTGTTGCATCTTTAAAAGTCACACTGGCTCCAAAAACCGTGTCTGCTGCATTATAGCATCTGTCAACATTTTGCGCTGCTGGTACAGGAGGTCCATTATGTGTAATGTTGAGTTCCACTGTGTTGGAACATCAAAAATGAGGTGGTGTTGAGTAAGACCATAGTAGCTGTGAAGGTCAACATGGTCATAATCATAAGAGCCGCTAAACCAAACACAAACTTTCTAGCACATCACTGAGACCACTGTAATTTCTTACAAAACATTTGATGACAACATTTAGCACATATGCCATGCAGAGAGAGTATGTCATGCCAGCCCTTTTATGATGTTTGAGCAGTTTTCGTGACCACATTTACCAATGTTAAATTATAGGTGGAGAGCTTCCTGTTGCAGACATGGCAGCAACTTTTATACTGTGTGGCTTTTCTCATCCAGACTTAGCTGATGTAATAGAAGATGGCAGGGATTGACTTTGCAACAATGAAAGGAGGGGGAAGAGGGTCAACTATTCTCTTTCCTGTGGGGTGATGCAAGATGTTCATGGAGGGGGACCTGAATGAGGAGAAGGATAGGCAACCGGTGTCGGAAGTTGAACCAGATCAGCGCAACCATGGAGATGTCACTACTATTTATTGACCTTGTTGTAGTGGAGCCCTGATCTGCAGGATATTGATGCAGTGAGCCATAATACATGTATTGGTCCTGACCATAGCTACTACTCCAAGCTGCAAAGCAGTTTGGCTTTTTTGGCAAAATATTGATATGTAGTAAACAAGACGGCACAGAAGCGCCTGCACCACTAACAGCTTAAACAGGTGAAAATTAAGGTGCACCACAACAGAGTAACTGGGTGAATACGGCCTGTATGAGTTATATTTCCCAAAATATAATGGATGGGATAGAGGAGGACATGATACTGATGAGGAAAAGACAGAAAATATGCTGCCTGTGGACGAGGCCTGGTTGCCAGACAACTGAGAGAAATCTGGAGCAGCAGCAGCAGGTGTAAGGTTTTTCTTACATTGTGAGGTGTCTCAACTGATCCACGCAACCATGTTATGCAGTTCCATTTGCCTACATAGATATATAGTTCATATACTCGTACCCTGGCCACGGCTTACTTGTTTGCTCTGTTTGTAGAGACGGCACAGAGTCACGTTTTCTGCATCTGGTAAGGTAAAAAAAGATTTTTACATGGCAGAATACCAGAGAGGTACACAATAAAAGTATGCTTTGGCAGGCTAGAGCAGCAGAGAACAGATAACACCGATCAATGCTGTGCAAAAGCACAACATTGAAAAAAGTGTTAGCAATTCAATGATTGCATGTTATAGTCCCCTATGGCGACTAAGAAAAGGGTGAAAAATATATAAAATATCTATATTTATAAAACTCAATGTGTGTGTGTGTGTGTGTGTGTGTGTATGTGTATGTGTGTGTATGCTCCAGCATCTCTTCCAAATGGCTAAAGAAATTAACATGAAACTTGGTGCACATGTTACTTACAGTATATATCAACAACAAACATAGTATAGGTAATTTAACCCAACCTACCTCACTTGCGAGGGTCGGGTTTTTTGTTTAAAGTCCAACGCAAATCTATGGGAAATGGATGTTCCAGCATAACTTCCGTACGGCTGGAGATATTGCGATAATACTTGGTCACATGTTACTTATATGTCAAACAAAAATATAGAATAGTTAAATTAACCCCTAACTTACCCCCATATGTGAAGGATGGGGATTTTGTTTTAAGTCCCATGCAAGTATACAGGACTTTTGGTGCCTTACTCCACAAGCTCCGCTCTGCATCTTCTGGTGAACGTGTCAGTCCGGCCACACCTGCCCCGCATTCCATGCCCCATATTGCAAAGACATGCGCACCCTTTAAGCCACACCCCTTTTATTTTCAGCTTACAATATCTTTACCACAATGCATCCCTTTCTGAGGACGGGATATGAGGATTACTGTAGAAATGAGGATTAGATATGGGGATGAGATATGAGGATAGGATATGAGGACGGGATCTGAGGTCAGGATATGAGGTCAGGATATGGGGTCGGAATATGAGGATCGGATATGAAGACGACATATGAGGACAGGATATAGGGTCGGGATATGAGGACGGGATATGAGGACGGGATCTGAAGACAGGGTATGAGGTCGGAATATGAGGAAAGGATTTTGGGTCTGGATATCAAGAGGGGATATGGGGTCAGGATTTAAGGACGGGATATGAGGAAAAAAGCTTCCTCCTTTGTTACTTTTCCTCCCCCACAAGGACATGGTAGGAAAAAACGGGCAGCGCCGGGTACTCAGGTAGTATATTATAAATGTGAATAAGCCCTTCCCCTAATAAGAATTTGAATAACCCCCCGTTTTCCGTTTTTCAAATAAACATATGTGGTATTTCCGCATGCAGAACTATCCAAAATATTAAAATATTATGTTAATTAAACAGTTTGGTGAATATAGACGTAAAGAAAATACCAAAGCCAAGAATTGTAGATTTTTGGTCACTTAATATACAGAAAATAGTTTTTTTTTTTTTATAAAAAAAAGTGATCAAAAGGTCCCATCAAAACAAAAATGGTACAAATAAAAATTTACAGATCACTGCACAGAAAAAAACTAGCCCTCATCCTGCCCCATATATTAACCCCTTAAGGACTCAGCCTATTTGGGCCTTAAGGACTCTTAAGGACAATTTTACGTTTTCGTTTTTTCCTCCTCGCCTTCTAAAAATCATAACTCTTTTATATTTTCATCCATAGACTAGTATGGGGGCTTGTTTTTTTCACAATCAGTTGTCCGTTGTAATGCCATCACTCACTTTACCATAAAATGTATGGTGCAACAATAAAATACTAATTATGTGGGGAAATTTAAAAGAAAACTGCAAATTTAGAAAGGTTTCATTTTCACGCCGTACAATTTACGGTAAAAATAACATGTGTTCTTTATTCTTTGGGTCAATATGATTAAAATGATACCCATGATAACATACTTTTCTATTACTACTGTGCTTAAAAATAATCACAAACTGTTTAACCAAAATAGTACGTTTAAAATCCCCCTATTTTGAAGACCTATAACTTTTTCATTTTTACGCATAAGCGGCGGTATGAAGGCTCATTTTTTGTGGCATGATCTGTACTTTTTATTGATACAATATTTGCTTATATAATCCTTTTAATAAATTATTTATTATTTTTTTTATAAAATGTTATAAAAAAAAAAGCAGCTATTTTTGACTTTTTTTTTTTTTACGTTCACACCATTCACCGTAAGGGATCATTGGCATTTTATTTTAATAGTTAGGATATTTACACACATGGCGATACCAAATATGCATATAAAATATATTTTTTACACTTTTTGGGGGTGAAATAGGGAAAATGGGGCAATAAAAATTTTTATTAGGGGTTTTTCAAACTTTTTAAACTTTTTTAAACTTTTATTTTTACACTTTAATAGTCCCCATAGGGGACTATTGATAGCAATTATTCGATTGCTAATACTGTTCAGTGCTATGCATAGGGCATAGCACTGATCAGTATTATTGGTCATCTTCTGCTCTGGTTTGTTCGATCGCAGACCAGAGCAGAAGACCTGTAGAAGGCAGCGGAGGCCGGTGAGGGGGACCTCCGTCTGCTGTTCTGAATGATCAGATCGCCACAGCAGCGCTGCGGGTGATTCTATCATCCATTTTAGTGACCGTAATGCTGCAGATGCCATGATCTGTATTTATCATGGCATCTGAGGGGTTAATGGCGGACATCCGCTCGATCGCTATCAGCAGCCGGGACCTGCCGCACATCACCCGAGCATCGCTCCAATGCTCGTGGTTATGTATAGGATGTAAATGTGCGTCCTGGGGCATTAAGTACCAGCTCACCAGGACATACATTTAGGTAAGGCGTCGTTAAGGGGTTAAAAAAATAAAACAGTTATACTGGTCCTTTTGATACATCTTTAAAGCTGCCATGTTGTAATAGTACTTCATGGTTATATATTAAAGAGTTAACACAGATTTGCACAGGCCAAACTACTATAGGTTTTCTGCACTTGAAGAAAAGTTTTAAAAACCTGCATTATTTGGTTACATCAACCCTTTGTAGTGGTGACAATGTGATTTAGGCGCTCTGACTGCTGTTATTAAACCCTTGAGAGCCCATTCCATGGTATACAGCTTCCCTTTACTATACCCAACTAACCAATTATCTATTCTAAGGCCTTGTTCTGCAGAAGCAAATTCCCATTAATATCAATGGGATTCTGTTGCGCTATGCACATTTCTGCTGGGGAAATCCCAATTCCGAAGTCTGCAGAAAGAATAGACATGTCTTTTCTTTCCACGGAGTCTGCATGAAAATGCATTGCTGTCTTTGAGACTGCACATTTCCAAGCGGTTCTAGCGCTGGCATGTTCTGCAGGTGCTCCGCTGTCAGGCAATGTTCACACATAAACTTACCGTGCTGTGCAGTACCAAGGTCTTCAATTTAATTGATGTTACTAAGTATCCTAACATTTATTGTATACAGTGTGGCAAAAAAGTATTTAGTCAGCCACCAATTGTGCAAGTTCTCCCACTTAAAAAGATGAGAGAGAGACGTGTAATTTTCATCATAGGTATACCTCAACTGTGAGAGACAGAATGAGAAAAAAATCCATAAAATCCCATTGTCTGATTTTTAAAGAATTTGCTAATTATGGTGGAAAATAAGTATTTGGTCACCTACAAACAAACAAGATTTCTGGCTCTAACAGACCTGTAACTTCTTCTTTAAGAGTCTCCTCTGTCCTCAACTCGTTACCTGTATTAATGATACCTGTTTGACATTGTTATCAGTATAAAAGACACCTGTCCACAACCTCAAACAGTCACACTCCAAACTCCACTATGGCCAAGACCAAAGAGCTGTCGAAGGACACCAGAAACAAAATTGTAGACCTGGACCAGGCTGGTAAGACTGAATCTGCAATAGGCAAGCGGCTTGGTGTGAAGGAATCAACTGTAGAAGAACTTGAACAATTGGCGGCTGACTAAATAATAATGAATATGATGACAAGTGGAACTACTTATGTATTTGGCAAGCACAGTGAAAATTTCCCACATTCTATTAAATTGAAATGGCTTTCTCTCAAAAGAAAAGTCATTTAGATACTAATTAAGCTAAGCTTTGATTCTTTGTTGCATGTTTTTTTTTTCAATTTTCTACAGTGTCAAAATAGCATTACCTCAGCTGAACTTCTATTGTCTAGCCCATATGAAAAAAAACAATACTTTTTTCCTACTCAATGTCAGGTCTAGCTAATCACAATAAATGGACAAGAGGGATATACCTAACTACTATATGTCTTCTACAAAGTTCTTTCCTGTACTTTAATAGAGTTCTAAAAACCTGCATGGAATGGTTACATTAACCATTCACAACTGTAGCAAGGTAATCTAAAGGGGTACTCCGGTGGGGGAAAAAATTAGGTCTTTTTAAGTGTACTGGCTTCAGAAACTTAAACACATTTGTAAATTACTTCTATAAAAAAATGTATCCTTTCAGTACTCATTAGCAGCTGTATACTACAGAGGAAATTCTTTCTTTTGGGATTTTTTTCTGTCTGTCCATAGTGCTCTCTGCTGACACTCTTTTTATTAGAAAAATACAAAACTTATCAAATACAAAACACAAAGCAAGCTTAACCAGCTATAACATAAATAAGAAATACTCTAGAACCAAAAACAAAACCTCAAAAACAAAACCCTGCCTAACCGGCCAGCCCAGCTTTACTGAGATACTAAAATACTAAGATATTAAAGTATGCCCAAAATATCTAATCAAACACTCACACACTTACCGAAAATGAACATAAGAAAAATAAATAAATAAATAAAATAGCACAACTTGGCTTGTCAAAATATAAACATAAAAGTTATCATTATCCGACTATAACTCAAAACCATCCATACTTGGGAACACGCAACAAGAAAACTAAACAGAAACGTAGCAAGCACACCTCAAAAAAAAAAAAAAAAAAAAAAAAAATATATATTTTTTTTACTTTTTTTTTTATATTTTTTCTTTTTTTTACATTTTTTATATTTTTTTAATCTTTATACATATACATATATATACACATACATACACACACACATATATATATATATATATATATATACATATACATACAAACAAAATCTATAATAGTAATAATAATAATAATAATCATCAAAATAATCACATCACACATACATTCACTTACAAAACGTCCAAATTAACTGGATCCTCTATCCGGGACTAATGAAAATACCAAAGAAAACATAAAACAGACCAAATAACTGAAATAAACTAAATAAACCACATATCAACACAGCAACTGGTCCTGCTACCATAACGCTGAAACAATATGAAACAATATAGATATAACACAATATAGGTAGAAAATTACTAAATATACTATATAATAATAATAATAAATAAAATATAATATAAACAAAATATATGCACTACAGAAAACCCCTACAAAATCAATAGAAAACCCTAGGAAAAACCCTACACTAAAACTGTACCCTCACCCACACCACCCCTCCTGTACATGGGTCAGAGTCCATACCGTTCTTACAGTTCACAAAGTCCAGTCCTTAACTGACCCATGTCAGGTCCCCCAAAGATGAACACCACCACCCACAAATACACCCTCCCCACCTAGCACTCCTCCCAACCAACTTATACACAAACTTATACACACTGAACCACAACCCACTTTAGGCCCAAGTTTGGTCGCCTGTAAGCCCTTCATACCATATCAGCTTAAAAACAAAACAAAAAAACTAGCGTGCACATGCATCAGCCCACCACCAGGGAGAAGGATGGCAGACTTGATACATTCAAAACAATTTTACACTCTTTCCCTAACTCCCCCTACAATTCTCCCTAATCCTATCCCTTCATTCAAACTAACCCTGTTCTCATCCTATCTCTGTCCCTCTGACACTGTCCCTAACCAAAATAAAGGTACTCTACCTAAAAGGTCTAGTACCTAGGGCACATCAAAGGAAAACCCTCTCCATAGGAGAGAAGCCCTACTGGTACCAAGACTGCCATGCTCCAAAGACCTGATCTTCCCAAGGTCACCGGTGATGTTCCTACAGACCTCCACCTCGGAGAGGATTTTCTGTTGGGTCGACACTAAACACCGTGCATTCCACGTGTAGTACCTAACCACTAAACTGACTAAGAAAAAAGTGCCCCGATCTCGGCCACCCAGGTTCCTGAATGCCCCATAAGCCCACTCCTGATAGGTAAGGCCGGCAAGTTGACTCCAGCCGATGGAAGCGCCCACCCTGTTGTAAACTCCTATATTAAAGGGACAATGAAGCAGGAAATGGTCCATGCTTTCCAGCGTGTCCCCACACTCTTCTCGGGGACATCCCCGGTCATCAGAGTTCCTACACTTCAAATTGTCCCTCACATATAGCTTCCCCTGAAAGCAGCGCCAGGCCAAGTCCCAAAACTTCTGGGGGATCCTTTTCATGTTTAAAAGGTACAACCCCACCCTCAGATCCCGACCTGGGCAGTCCCTGAGCGCCAGAGGCTTCTGGAAGTGGGTCAACAGAACCCGTTTGTCAAGGAACTGCCTTGACTGGGTCCTGATCTCCCACACTCCCAGACCCCACCGACGTATCGCCTTCAGAGTCGGGGTAGCGTAAGCCGGAAGATATCCATGGGGTGTACGGAGGTCCTTCACTTGCCCTCCTGTCTCCCATTCCTGGAAGAAAGGCCGAAACCACTCCCTACAGGAGAGTACCCACGGAAAAGCCCTCTCTGACCAGAGGTTTGAGATGTTAGCTTTCAAGAAGGTGTTGGTTAAGAACACCACAGGGTTTACCATAGATAAACCCCCTAGTCTCCTCGTGCGGTACGTAACCTCCCTCTTGACTAGGTTCATCCTGTTCCCCCATAACAGTTGGAAAAACAGGCTGTAGACCCTAGTGTAGTAAGCCTCTGGCAGGATACATACGCTGCCCAGATAGATAAACAAGGGGAGCAGGTACGATTTGATCAGGTGTACCCTTTCCCTGAGGGTCATAGACCAACCCTTCCACTGGTCCACCTTCTGAGTGGCATCCTGGAGCTTACCATCCCAGTTTTTGGTGGGATAATCATCCTGGCCGAATATGATGCCCAACACTTTTGCTGACTCTTGGGGCCCTGGAAGGGTGTCCGGGAGATCAAACGTGGGATCTCCCCCTCCCAGCCAGAGACTCTCACACTTATCCCGGTTGATCTTAGACCCGGATGCCTCCGAGTAGCGGTCCACTTCCGACATCACCACATCGACCTCCTCTCGCGAGGACACGAAAATGGTGACATCGTCAGCGTACGCCACCACTCTCTGGGCGACATCCAGCTCTGCCAGGTTCATCCCGACTCCCGCCAACGGCCCACAATCTACCCTCCGGACGAAGGGATCGATTGCGAACACGTATAACAGCGGGCTCAAAGGACAACCCTGACGGACTCCGGACCCCACCTCAAAAGAGCGGCCAGACCAACCGTTCACCAGTGGGAAACTCTCTGCCCCTGCATACAAGATCTTAAGCCAATTCACAAAAGTACTCGGTAAGCCATATCTCAGGAGGACGGACCAGAGGTACTCGTGGTTCACCCGATCAAACGCTTTGGCCTGATCCAGGGACAGCAAGTACCCCTTCCAGAAACCCGCACTACTCCTCTCCACTGCCTCCCTGACACTAAGGACCGCACTTAAGGTGCTTCGGCCTGGAACAGAGCAGTGCTGAGCTCCTGAAAGGAGCCGGGGTGCAAACTTCACCAGCCGATTAAACAGTATCTTGGCCAGAAGCTTCCTGTCCGTATTGAGAAGAGCTATGGGCCTCCAATTCTCAATACGGCTGGGATCTTTACCCTTTGATAGAAGAATCAGGGCTGACCTCCTCATTGACTTCGGCAGAGTGCCCGAGGAGAGACACTCATTGAATACCTCAGTCAAGAGGGGAGCTAAAGACTCCTTAAAGGTCCTGTACCACTCGGATGTTAAGCCATCCGGACCTGGCGACTTCTTAGGAGCGAGCCCCTCGATCGCCAGTCTCACTTCCTCTTCCCTGATTCCTTCTGCCAAAACATCAAGAGAGGGGTCTACCCCTGGCTCAGGAATGGTTTCAGCCAGGAAAGCCGACATCCTGTCTCGATCTAGATCCTTCCTCCCCAAGAGGTGCGAGTAGAAGGATCTGACGACCTCCAAGATCCCTGATCTGGACCGATTCAGAGATCCTGTACTATCAATCAGTCCTGAAATGACTTTACTACTCACTGACATCTTACAATTTCTGTAAGGGTCGGGCGAGCGGTACTTCCCGAAATCCCTCTCAAAAACCAAAGATGCGTGCCTATCGTACTGACACCTCATCAGCAAGGATTTCACTCTGGAGATATCCTCTCGGCTACCTCCAGTCGAGACAAGAAGCTCGAGTTTCCTCCTCAGACCCTGATACAGGCGATACCTGTTCAGGGACCTGAGGCTCGAGAGCTGGCGGAAGAACCCCGCAACCCGCTTCTTGAATATCTCCCACCACTCTGACTTACTACTACATAGGCCCAGTAAAGGTACCTGACTCTGAAGAAAATCCTCAAAGGACTGTCTTATCTCCGCTTCCTCCAGGAGGGACGAATTCAGCTTCCAATAACCTTTTCCCATCCGGGGGGTCTCTGAAACATTCAGGGAAAACAAAATCATACAGTGGTCGGAGAACTCCACCTCAACCACGGACACTGCGGAAGAGACGGCTTCCTCCTTTAAATAAAACCTATCTATCCTAGACCTGCGACTACCTTGATGATAGGTGAAAAAGTGTGGCCTGAGGGGCTCCGGATGTGGGCGTCCTCTAGGCGAGCTTCTCTAGCTATGCTAATCAGTGCCACACTATCGCAAGTCAGCGGACCATTGGAGCCTCTCCTATCTTGGGACCTCGTGACATTATTGAAGTCCCCTCCAAAGATCACTTGCCGACTCGTAAAAAGAAAGGGCTTAATCCTCATAAAGAGATCTTTACGGCCCCGCTTAGTTTGCGGGGCATAGATGTTAATGAGCCGGAGCTCTTGTCCCTTCATGAAGACATCTAAGATCAGGCACCTCCCCATTTCTAACTCAATAACCCGTCCGCATTCAACAGGAGCGGTAAAAAGGACCGCCACCCCACTATACGGCTCAGCCGCAAGAGACCAGTGGGAGGGACCGCGCCTCCACTCTCTTCTGGCTTTTACCAGGGAGGCTAGATCTGACAACCTGGTCTCTTGCAGATACAAAATGTCGGCTTCAACACGGCCGAGAAAATCAAAGGCTGCGAATCTAGCCGTATCAGACTTTATGCTGGCACAGTTAATAGATGCCAGTGTCAGTGGGGTGAGTGCCGCCATCCTGGGTGATTGAGTTAGATGGCCTCACCCTTTAAACCTTCTTCCTCTCCTTCCCTCCACCCCCATCTGAATCGGAGGAAGACCCTTTGCCTCTTTTTAAACTCAGGGATATATCCATCCCAGGATCTTTACCTCCAGCATCTGGTGTTACCTCTCCCCCTGAGGAGACTGCCCCAGAGGAAGGAGGCTCGGCACCTCCTGGAGGCCGCACTGCCTCCAGACCCTCGAGAAGAGGAGGGGAGATGGTATCCCCAAGGGCCTCATATCGATTTGAAAGGACGATCAGAGGGTCAGAGACTGAGTTGTTCCTTCTATGGTCTGAGGCTACAACTGAAGAGGAGGACGGCGCTGCCTTACTCTTACCCTTCTTCCTCCTCTTCTTCTTTTCCTGGCCACCATTTACTGTCTGCCCCTCCTTCTCCTCCTCATCCACAGTTTCGGATTCAGAGGCATGACTGGAGGAAGGAGCATCTTGACCTTCTTCCCTACGCAGTCTCCCTATCTCCTCATCCAGTTCGGCCCCACCCAAAGCCTCAGAGTTATTCTGACCTCCTTCTGAGCCAGTGTCTGGAGTGGGACCCCGAGCTACCCCTGGCACCTGGGCATTCTCAAGGGCCCTCTCCAACCTGCGCTTCTCCTCTCGCCTCCGCATAGAGGGGGTCTTATGTTTTTCCTTCACTGGCTTTGGTGCCCCCTCTCCTCCACTAGTCCCCTCCCCCGCTGGGGCAACCGTTAGGCTCTCCCCAGCTGGGGCGGTCACAGTGTTGGAGAACGAGCGTGGACACCGGCTGAACGGGTGACCTAAGTCACCACACAAGTTACACCGAATCTGCCCACAGGTGGCCGCCAGATGACCCACCCCACAGCAGAGGGCGCATATCTGCTGAGTGCAGTTGGCACTAAAGTGGTTTGGGTCACCACACCTGTGACACAGCCTCGGCTGCCCCGGTAGAAGATCTGAATCCTGTCGCGTCCCAGAAAGGCGGCCGAAGGGATGTGGGTGACCGTGTTCCCTGAACGCCTGAGACGAACGGAAAACGTCCAGGCCCCAGACCATATATTGTGCTCGTCAAAGTTCTTCCGGGGGACGTCCGTCACCTCCCCGTACCTGCCCAGCCAGGTCATAATGTCATAACAAGAAAGTGACTCGTTACGGGTCAAAACGGTCACTTTCTTTACCATACTCTGGCGAGATACCGCTTTTACAGCGAAATCTCGCCATCCGGGCTCGTTTTTCATCAGCTCATAATTAGACCAAAAGAGATCTAGTCCTTCCGGCCTAACAAAGCTGACGTCAAACTCGGAGGAGCCGAAGGGGTGAATCAGGGCAAAGATGTCCCCAGCCCTGAAACCCATCTGGAAAAGAAGCTCCACCACCTTGCCCCTTTGGGGGCACGCATCTTCGCCTTTCCAGACCAAACGGGCCACATTCCTGCGACCTACCTCCTGCCCGTGTGTCTGGAGGGACCATACGGTCTCCCCATTCCTCTCTCGAAACGCTCCCAGACCATGTCTCTCCACCCAAAAAGACAGGTCCATCTCCTTTCCCTCTACCTGGAGCGTCCTTTCTCCTCTCTTTAGTGCCTCCAGGAGACGCCGTTGCAACTGACCTTCACCAGATGCAGGAGGTAAAGATCCTACTGAACCCCCAGCCGCCACACTTGCATAACTCCTGACGACCGGGGGGGCAGCCAGACCAGACACCGTCCCTACATCCCCGCCTAGGCCACCTGTACTGCCACAAAAGCCACTCTTATTCCTACCATCCACACCACTACTACTACTACTACTCTCATTCACACCACTACTCCTCCCATCTGCATCACTACCACTCCTCTCATTTACACCACTACCACCCCTCCTATTCACTCCACTATCACCACTCTTAATCACTTCACTGCCACTCCTCCCGATCACTCCACTACCACTCCTCCCATCTGCACCACTACCACTCCTCTCATTCACTCCACTATCACCACTCTCATTCACACCACTACCACTCCTCCCATCTGCACCACTACCACTCCTCCCATCTGCACTACTACCACTGCCACATACACCCCTCTCATCCACAGCACTACCACTCCTCCCATCTGCACCACTACCACTCCTCCCATCTGCACCACTACCACTGCCACATACACCCCTCTCATCCACAGCACTACCACTCCTCCCATCTGCACCACTACCACTCCTCCCATCTGCACCACTACCACTGTCACATACACCCCTCTCATCCACAGCACTACCACTCCTCCCATCTGCACCACTACCACTGCCACATACACCCCTCTCATCCACAGCACTACCACTCCCATCTTTCACACACCTTGTATTAACATTGCTTTTATTGACAGTATTTTTGGGATCAGCAGCTGCTTCACCCACTACCTCTGGGCTGGCCTGGACATGCTTTAGCTTGGCCTTTTTGTACATTCTCAGGTCACCGGCGGCTGCCATTGTCGGCGACGCTGACTCCTCCTCCATTCGAGATGTCACCGCCGACATCACCTCCCGAAGCTGAGGCTGCCCCTCTGGGCACACCTTCACCCCTCCTCCTACCACTGATGTGCAGGGACTCCCCTCTCTCACAGGGGAGATCCCTGCAGTGCCTGCGCCACACACTGTGCCCAACCGCACAGGCTCAGCATAAGGTTCTGACACCTGGACGCTCCCCCCCCTCTCAGGGGAGTGCCTCGCAGCACCGACACTACTAGCAGCGCCCAGGGGACCGCCCCCCAAGCAGAAGATCTCACCACACACCTCAGGCACCTGGACACTCCCCCCCCCCTCTCAGGGAAGTGCCCCGCAGGGCTAGTAACATTGCCCACAATACTCGGGGAACCGCTCCCCTTGCAAACTGCCGCATAACTATTGCCCACTATTAGCCTGTCCTGCTCTTCCCTACCAGCAGGACGCGTGACTGTAGCACCCGCGGCCATGTTGGATGCAGCACTGTACCCCCTGTGCTGGTCCCGTTCCACAGCAGAAGCGGGATCTGGCAGGGTGGGGGGCCCAGCAGCCTGAACCAACTTTTCAGGTGGCCCAGACTGCTGGATAGGAGAGAAAACAAACTTTATCTGCTCCTCAGCCTTTTTCTTCTTCTTTTTCTTCTTCCTCTTCCTCTCCTCAGGGCCCAGGTCCTGGCCAAAACTGAAATTTTCCAGACGGGTGGGTGACTCCTGCATCACTATGGCCCGCAGGAGCCCCCCACAGACCAGTCCACTGTCACCGCCATCATTACTGTCACTTTCCTCAGAGGTGGCTG
Source organism: Hyla sarda (assembly GCF_029499605.1). Classification (NCBI taxonomy): domain Eukaryota; kingdom Metazoa; phylum Chordata; class Amphibia; order Anura; family Hylidae; genus Hyla; species Hyla sarda. Next base: position 88,615,399 of record NC_079198.1, read on the forward strand.
GTAGGGCGACTTGGGCAGGGTTGATGTAATCCGCACTCGGGGTGACAGAGGTCTTAGGGGTACACGGGGTATCACACACATCCCCCTCACTCTCATCACCCTCACTGCCGCCATCTCCCTCACCACCTTCCTCCATCTTCTCCTCCGTGACACACAAGCACTCTTCCTCCCCCTGACTATCCTCTTCCTCCTTCACAGGGGTCCGCATGGTTTTATAGCGGTCTTCATTCTTTAATTTTTCTTTAAACATGCCTGCTCCCTCTACAATCAGCATTCGGGCTCTCACCACCTCCTGCTCCTCTGCCTTCAGCTCACACACCCTGGCAGCAAACTTAGCCCTCATAGCCTTGGCAGAGTTATCTGTTTGGTAGCGAGCAAACCTCAGGTCTTCCCTTATGATTTTCAGCTTTTTCCCCAGCTGCTCATATTCTACTAGATTTGCCTGCATGCGGGAACCGAAAGTAGCTAGCGACTCCCTGGGACCCTTCACCCCCCATTGCTGGGGTTCCATAGTATCAGACACAGTCCCCGAAGACACAACCATAAGCTTCTTACCGGACGCCTTGCGGTTTCCAGCGAAGGACGGGGGAGTGGGCTCCACATTACTGCGGAGCCTGCTGGATCTTCTCACCCTGTCCTGGGAATCGGCCGTAGCTCTCTCACTCCCACCCCCCTCCGGCCTAGTTCGAGGGGTGGAAGTCTGGGGCTCCATAGCAGGAGGCTCTCCCAAGGAAGCTGCCACCCTCCTGGGGAAAAGGCTGTAGGAAACACTGCTTCAATCCTCTCTCTCTGGAAGTCAGACACACCCAACAGCTGCTGTGTTCCACAGGAAGTGCTCTCTGCTGACACCTCTGTCCATGTCAGGAACTGTCCAGAGCAGGAGAAAATACCTACAGAAAACCTATCCTGCTCTGGACAGTTCCTGAAACGGACAGAGGTGTCGGCAGAGAGCACAGTGGACAGACAGAAAATAAATTTTAAAATGTCCTCTGTAGTATACAGATGCTAATAAGTACTGGAAGGATTAAGATTTTTTAATAGAAGTAATTTACAAATCTGCTTAACTTTCTGACACCAGTTTGTTTAAAAAAAAATGTTTTGCACCAGAGTATCCCTTTAAGTGCTCTCACTGCTGTTAATAAACCCTTGAGAGCCCCCTTCATGGTGCACAACTATTTCTCATTCTCTCCATTTTAGGGGGTGAGACCAACAATACGAATACATGGACTTCCTTTCCCTTACTTTTCTGAGCTATCATATGACATGGTGCTGGAAAAAGGGCACTGGACCCAGCAGGCTGTCATTGTGCAGGGGAATGATTTGCACAGTACATTACTTTAGATGGCATGTGGAGGGAGTAGAATGGAAAGTAACAGCAGCAGGGTCACGGCAAGAAAGGGATTACATTTGGACTGAACTGTTGCTGATAATATTGATAATGATTAGCCTGCAGACTAAAGGGTTGGGGAAGAGGGGATTACATTTAGTAGACAACAATGTGAACACTGTGTGAAATAAACCTAATGATTTTGCACTGAGTTCATGTTGTTCTTTTGTGAGAATGAAGCGGTAAGAGTTGCGCTTATCAGAAGACATTTCACTTATAACATATCATCTATTCATGCTTGAAGTATAAGTAAAGGGTCAGCTGCCTTAGATCCACCCAAACTCACAGCAGGGATGGTTAATATGTAGGAGTGTTGAATTTTATGTTGCTAAAACAAAAAAATACACAAAAACAGTGCTTGCACTGTATGATTTGTCTTAGGTCCGTTTTTAGGAGGTATGCACCTGCACATGAGAAAGGGCCCATAATGGACCTGAAATGTGACATACAGTGCCAGCACAATTTTTTACTGTATCTATTGTTTTATCAATACAAAAACCACATTTGTCAGTAGTGCCTGGTTGAGAGGCATTTTTCAGAAATTCAACATTACTAAATACAGCAGTAGGAACACAAGTCCTGTATTTGCACAAGAGAAAGCTTCAAATATGGAAGCCTTGATTTACCTTTCAATCACAATGTGGACCCACTGGAGGAGCCATATTGGGGGGAAAAATCTCACGTCACTACTTTGAAATTGTTAAATGAATGTATTATCCCTGTATTTATTATACAGAATGTCCATTACTTTTTACCGTGGCAGAAATGTACATGTATTATTCATAGAGGTTTGAATTCCTTATGTTTTATGTGGTTTTGTGATTGAGGATTAAGCCTTTCCTGTTGCTTTATAATTGCAGGGCACATCAAGAATGTTCACAACTCTCTCGTAAGAATCTCTCTCCCACAGTCTTGCCTGTAAATGTGACATATTTAGTTCAGCTAATGGACCAAAGGTCATTCAGATTCTCAAATAGTTATTCTGGAGAGACTTTGAATGCAAATTGTGAAAATTTTCCAGTCATGTTCACAATTTTCAGACATGGCTTTGACGGATGCTTCTGCGGTTATGTTGTGAAGATATTGCTGCATTTTGTGTTTTGTGAAGCTTGTTTGCAAATAATTTAGGATGTCCAACAGCCATAGAGAATCCTCAGTCAATAGTGTAGTGATCTTTTCAGATATCCTTAAGGCATATTGTAACAACAGGATCACTGATTGTGATTCTATTGATAATAGTTGCTGGAGGCTACAGATTTTGCTAAAGCTATAAAACAGCTTAAAAAGAGGAGCTCCGGGAATTTAGCTCAAAACTATGATGCTGCCTGCAGTAGGATTCTTGGGGAATTTATAGCCTCAGAATGGGTGAAATGCTAAAATGATTCCTAAACCTAGTATGTCTCCAATATTATTGTTATTTGTTCACTAATGTAAAGAAGAAATCCAGTGGTAGACAACTTATCCCCTATCTTGAGGATAGGTGTCTGATCATGGGGGGTCGTGCGGTCTCCCGTACGGGGCCCTGGATCACTTCACTAGGTTGACAGTCGCACCGAGGACTGATGTAGGCGGAAAAACGCCCTTCCATTTCTGTGGGAGAGGCGAAGATACAGCGTTTGTGTGTCTTTTTGTCTCCCATAGAAATGAATGGAAGGGTTTGTTTTGACAAGTGTCAGTGCTGGGTGCAAAACATTATTTCAATAAGCAGAGCCAGGGCTGAGCTAGGGTCCCATACGGGAGATGATTGTGGGGGTCGTAGCGGTTGGACCCCCTGCAATCAGACACTAATCCCCTATCCGCAGGATGGGGGATAAGTTGTCTACCACTGGATTTCTTCTTTAATGTACTGTATATTGCAGTACACAGCTATAGTCCAATCTGTATGGAAGAGGGCGGCACCAGGATCAGGTGCGCCGGGCACGTGAATCATATAGATCCAATGATAGAAAGAAGAGATTCCGGCACCAGCGACTTGGATGCAAAAAGGGTTTTAATGATAATACAGCATGTTTTATACACACGTTGCAAAGACGTGTTTCGGCAGTAATAGCCTTTCTCAATCGTGTACAAACTAGTGTAAACTGTGTGTTTTTATACGTAATATCTGGCGGTTACGGGCTGCAGCTGGCTTGATTGATGATTGACAGGTCCCGCTAACGTCAGGTAAGTGTTTCATTAGTGGGTGGATGGGAGCGCCGCACATCAGCATCACATATTCACATCACGTTGAGAAGGCAAGTAAAAACCAAAACACAAACAAATACACGTGGGGCCACATGAGGGAAAGAGGGGAAAGAGAAGGGGAAAGAAACTAGATAATGAGCATAATACATAGACTATGTTCTGAAGTATTTATATTCCGTGGACTCCTGTGTTAGGCTAAATTTCCAACAGTGTCACGTACATTTATCTAAAAAAAATAAAAAAGTGATTAAGTGATAAATATCAAAGTCATTCGAAAAACAGCTGAGAAAGTTTCATTAATGCGATCTGGTTACAATAGGAAACTTGACAATTTGTAATCTCTATTAAGACCTTTCGGTTCGATTGTATTCAATTTATGGATCCAAAATGCTTCTCTCTGTCTAAGTAGCCTTTTGATACTTCCCTTCTGCGGGTTAATGTGACTTCTTCTAAGACTTGAAACTTTAATTGTGCCATCTTGAAATGATAGGGGACTGGGAAAATGGTATTTTCGCACCTGAAGGAAGATTTGTGGTGATTGATGCGATCGCCAACACTTTGGGTTGTTACACCGATATATTACAAACCACAGGGGCATTTAATGCTGTAAATAACATTTTTACTTTTGCAGGTAAAAAAAAACATTGATTGTGATTGGTTTACCTGTATGGGGGTGATATAGCGTGTCCCCCTTAATGATGTGACTGCACTGTGCGCATTTTAGGCATGGATATGTTCCCTGTTTTTTGCTTTTAAGAAATTGTTGCTTCAGAATTTTTTTAAATTGTGCCTATATCAGCTCTTATAAGTTTATCTTTTAATTTTGTAAGTCTCATGTTACAAATTAACGGTGAAATTCCTGGATTTGTGGGAAGCTTTTATGTAGTATCGGCCAATGTTCTTTTATGATGCAATCTAGAGAGTGCTCTTAGTGTTTGTCTGTAATTTTGTTTGTCTAGGGATTTTAGAGTCAACAAGAATTTGTGTAGGGTAATCCCTCTCTTCAAACTTACGGTCAAGTTCCTGTAGTCTTTCCTGTCGAACGACAGGGTCACTGACTATGCGTTCTAGTCTCTTGTTTTGAGAACAAGGGATAGCACGTTTCACTGCAGGGGGGTGTGAACTTGAGTATAACAATAATTTGTTTATGTCCGTATCCTTTCTGTAGAGATCTGCAGTGAGACCACCTATGTCGTTTTTAATCACTAGGGTATCCAAAAAACTCACTTGTGCCTGACTTTTTGTGATGGTGAATTTCAGTTCAGGGCGAATTTCATTAAGGATATTGAAGAAAGAGTCAAGTTTGGATTCCGGGCCCTCCCATACGCAAAATACATCGTCAATGAAGCGTTTCCACATTTTGGAATGGGTTTTAAATAAATCATTGTTCTAGACGTATTGTTCCTCAAAATGCGACATATATGCGTTTGCGTATGGGGGGCCACGTTAGTGCCCATCGCCGAGCCCATGCGTTGTAAAAAGAAGGTGTCTGCATACAGAAAGTCATTTTCATGTAGTACAAGGTGAAGAAGATCAAAAAAGAAGGTTTTTTTGGTCACTCATATATGGGCTGTCCCTAAGAAGCCATTTTACTGCCTCTATGCCTTTCAAATGTTCAATAGATGTGTAAAGGCTTGTAACGTCTATAGTAACCAGCCATGTTTCTTGTGTAACATTTCTAATGTCGGATATAGTTTTCAGGAAGTCAGATGTGTCAAGGAGAAATGCTTTTGTTTGTTTAGTTAGTGGAGTTAGGGTTTTTCTCTAACAGAATAGATAGGGGGGAAATAACGGAATTGGTAGAAGCTACAATTGGGCAGCCTGGAGGATTGTACATATTTTTATGTACTTTTGGTAATATGTAAAAGACCGGTGTAATGGGTTCAGTGTTCGTAAAGTAAGCCTGCATTTTGTCATCTATTATACCCCTTGTGTGATAATCTTCCAACAAAGCATTAATTCTTTCCTGAAAGCGTGGCAGAGGATCCTTAGATAGAGGCTCATGCGTGATAATGTCGGACAATTGTCTATTAATTTCATTTTTGTATTTTTCCGTGTCCATCACACCTCCTTTATCCGCTGGATTGATGGTAATCGTTTGGTCCAACATTAAATCACGTAGAGCCTCCCTCTCAACATTAGATACATTATTAAACAGTTTAGATTGTTGTTCAGGAAAACATTGTAACAGGTTATATACATCATTTTTAACAAGAGATACATAAGTCTCAACAGCATGCTGAGTCTTAAGTGGCAAACATGTGCTCTTATTCCTTAAACCAGTTGAATGTAAACAAAGCATAGTATTTGGCTGGGAAATTACTGGTGTATCCTGTTTATCAGCAAAAAAAACGTTTCAAACGAATACTCCTAAAAAAATGTTCTAAAGCAATGTCCAGATCAAAAGAGTTAAAGGGAATGGAAGGACTAAAGGAGAGACCTTTCTGTAAAACATCAGTCTGTTGCAGGGTTAGGCATTCGGAGGATATATTAATAGTTATTGAGGGTGCCGTACCTGTGAGCGGGTCAGGATGCTCCTCGATGCGTCTCCGATGACTGCGCCCCCCGCGTCGTGTCTTCCTTTTTGCTGGGGGCATCTGCGAGAAAAAGCAGGGCCCCGGAATCCTCTGTGCGATGTGGAGAAGGAGGAGAAATATTCGCAGCCAGAACTCGAAAAAGCAAAGTCCCCATCCTGGTAAGGACGGTAGTCTCGTCTCGTCTGGAGCTGGGTTCTCGCCATCTGTAGACTCTATTTTACTTGCCTTCTCCACGTGCTGCGAATATGTGATGTTGACGTGCGGCGCTCCCATCCACCCACTAATGAAACACCTACCTGACGTCAGCGGGACCTGTCAATCATCAATCAAGCCAGCTGCAGCCCGTAACCGCCGGATATTTCGTATAAAAGCACACAGTTTACACTAGTTTGTACACGATTGAGAAAGGCTATTACTGCCGAAACACGTCTTTGCAACGTGTGTATAATACGTGCTGTATTATCATTAAAACCCTTTTTGCATCCAAGTCGCTGGTGCCGGAATCTCTTCTTTCTATCACAGCTATAGTCCCGCTGTCTAATCTGAACCATATCATGTTTACTACCTCATTCAAAACATGTCAACTTTTTTATGCTAGATGTCCAGACTTGTTCTAATATTCAGCTCCAGGAAGAATTTATTTGTACAGGCTCACAAAAAAGGAGGGTTTTCATAGCTAATCTAATGGATACAGTAATAAGCCACTCCCATAGTTACAGTCAACAGTAATAAGTTACAATGTAATAATTCAACCTAAAAATACATAGCACATGTCCGTGTGTTACTGACCATTCATATATCTGCAGGGATGGCAACAGCCAGCAATGAGAGACCTTGGTATATTGCACAATATAAAGCCCATTAAAGGACATATGTACTTCATGAATTTTACATATTCCTCTGCCTGGGCTGTAAAAAATAAACAAAATAAACTTTAACTCGCCTTCCTACTTTAACCCGTTGCTCCGATATCGGCCTCCCGGTCCTCCACTGCGGTCCTCTTGCTGCTTCCTGGCGACAGGAACGTCACAGAGCCGTCAGCGTATCACCGGCTGCAGCAATGTCCCACCTCTGCCAGTGATAGGCTGAGCACACTGAGTCATGTAAGGAGCCGGCCAAAGCTCCTTACATGTCAGCGCTCTCAGCCTATCACATTATATCTACATATAATGTAGATAATAACATTATATGTATATTTAATATAAAATGTATACCTAAGAAATGTGTATATTTTTGGTTAAAAAAAAGGCTGTCCCAGAAGCTATTGCCTGTGTTTCTGTGAGGAGAGCAAAAACAGGAAGAGTGGGTGGACAAGCAGGGCTATATGCACCAGAGCTAGTGCAAATATTTGTGCCACCCTAGTTTTGTTGCCCCTTGACCGTGCCCATTGGCTCCACCCTTTTACATGCCTCACCTTACTACTGGGGTGACACACTGTAGCAAACCTGCTCCTCATGGGGCGGATGTATGGAGGGGTGGGCAAAGTCAGGACCTGCCTGTCTGGCCTCGGAGGTGGCACTGCACTCCTCTAGCAGGCTGAAGAATGCAGATTATTATGGTGCCTGGGAGGAGTTGCAACGGTGGTGCTGGCTGGGTGGGTGCTTCAGATGAGCAGCGGGTGCTTGGGATGCTGGCTTTCTATTAACTTTCTTGCAGAAGGCAGAGTGGTGCCCCCATCAAGAGGGCTCTCTAGGGGGCTGCCTATTTTGCCCTTAGGCAGAACCAGCCCTGCTATGCACTGAGGACAAGCAGGGCTCTCTGCAGGCTTCTGGATTGTCAATCAGTCTGCTATGTGAGCCGAGGGCATGTAACAGAGCCTCACTGCACAGAGCCCTGCTTGTTCTCAGTGCACAGAGCCCTGCTTGTCCTCAGTGTATAGAGCCCTGCTTGTCCTCAGTGTACAGAGCCCTGCTTGTCCTCAGTGTATAGAGCCCTGCTTGTCCTCAGTGTACAGAGCCCTGCTTGTCCTCAGTGCACAGAGCCCTGCTTGTCCTCAGTTTACAGAGCCCTGCTTGTCCTCACTGCACAGAGCCCTGCTTATCCTCATTGTACAGAGCCCTGCTTGTCCTCAGTGTACAGAGCCCTGCTTGTCTTCAGTGTACAGAGCCCTGCTTGTCCTCACTGCACAGAGCCCTGCTTATCCTCATTGTACAGAGCCCTGCTTGTCCTCAGTGTACAGAGCCCTGCTTGTCTTCAGTGTACAGAGCCCTGCTTGTCCTCAGTGTACAGAGCCCTGCTTGTCCTCAGTGCACAGGGCGCTGCTTGTCCTCAGTGTACAGAGCCCTGCTTGTCTTCAGTGTACAGAGCCCTGCTTGTCCTCAGTGTACAGAGCCCTGCTTGTCCTCAGTGTATAGAGCCCTGCTTGTCCTCAGTGTACAGAGCCCTGCTTGTCCTCAGTGCACAGAGCCCTGCTTGTCCTCAGTTTACAGAGCCCTGCTTGTCCTCACTGCACAGAGCCCTGCTTATCCTCATTGTACAGAGCCCTGCTTGTCCTCAGTGTACAGAGCCCTGCTTGTCTTCAGTGTACAGAGCCCTGCTTGTCCTCACTGCACAGAGCCCTGCTTATCCTCATTGTACAGAGCCCTGCTTGTCCTCAGTGTACAGAGCCCTGCTTGTCTTCAGTGTACAGAGCCCTGCTTGTCCTCAGTGTACAGAGCCCTGCTTGTCCTCAGTGCACAGGGCGCTGCTTGTCCTCAGTGTACAGAGCCCTGCTTGTCTTCAGTGTACAGAGCCCTGCTTGTCCTCAGTGTACAGAGCCCTGCTTGTCCTCAGTGCACAGGGCGCTGCTTGTCCAAACAATCAGTCATTTAAATACTGATTAAACTAAACTTTCATTCTTTGTTTCTCTCTTTTTCTACAGTTTCATGAAAGTGTTACCACGGCTGAACTTCTATTGTCTAGCCCATCTCGGAAAACAATACTTATTTCCTTTTCAGTGGCAGCTAATCATAAAAAATAGGCAGCAGGGATAACAAAAATCATATAAATGCAAGTGGTGTCTGCTGATTATATTCTGAGAAACCACTTAGCAGTAGTAGTGTCATGATGAATTCCGTTCTTTAAAAAAAAACATTAATAAGACAAAACTTTGACATTGAAGATTTGGTGGTAAAAATCACAGTTAATAATAACATTAATGTTTGTGGATTTCAAAATCCAATAAATCTATATCTCTCTCTTATATTCTGTGGCTATCCACAACTATGTAACCTCTAATGTCATAGCCATTTTCAGTTCTAAATATATAATCATATAATCAGTAAAAGGTTTGTCGGAAAGTTTTCGCAATTTAAATTACTGCAAGTAAAGTTAAAAAACAAAAATAAAAACATCAGTAACCTGTTAAATGCTCTGCTCCTCCAATTCTCAAGTTTTGGTTTATTGTTCTTGAGTGATGGCGTGCTGTACACCCACGTGACCACTGCAGCAAACCACTTTATCAGTGAAGCGTGCATGGCACATATCAGGTTAATATTTGGTTGCACTTAGAGTTGAGTGAGCTGAGCCACCTGAACCTTTATTTTTTCCGAACTTTGGTGGGGTTCGGGGCTCGCAAAACTTTTGAACATGGCAATGTTGGATCTTAGCTGTGCCCGCAGCTAGACAGCTGCGAGTATAACTCAGACTTTAACCCCTTGTTGTGCTGAGCGCCATGTTATGGAGTTAGGGATACTAAAATTATAAACAACTTTTGACATGTCAATTAGACATGTCAAAAGTTGTTGATCGTGGCGGGTGTCACTCATGAGACCCGCTGCAATCCTTAAATAGTGGATCGCAGTGGCTCTCAGTAGTGACACCCGCTGCGATCAAAACAACTTTTGACATGTCTGATTGACATGCCAAAAGTTGTTTCTTGCTAGGCTGAGCCCTATGCAACAGTTCAGCAATTAAAGGGATAATACGCGCTACTGAGTGCTAATTAACCCTTTAGGGAATTTCATACAGTATACAGCCGTTGCTTTGCTTCTCGGTCCCCAGTCTTCTTTTGCAGCCCCTCCTCTAATGATGGTGTCATTAGAGATGGAGCTACAGAAGGGCCCTGGACCAAGAAAAAGACAGGAATGGAGTCTGTTCACACATTTTTAGCATGACTTTTTGTTTTAAAAAGGCATGTTAAAAATGTATGATGTGAACAGACCCTTTCTGCCAGTGTGTTCCCAAACAGGGAGCCTCCAGCTGTTGCTTAACTACAATTCCCATGATGGGACTTGTAGTTAACCACTTAGGGACCCAGGGCATACAGGTGCTTAAGGAACCAGGGCATACCTTTAAGCCTGTGGGAATTTAGGTCCTGAGCCCCCCTCCCCCCCATGTCAATTCAGACCGGTGATCTGTGGCGATTCCGGGTCATACCGGTCTTCAGTGACCCGGTGACCCGGAAAATAAGGCAGGGGTGCCCCCCCTCCGATCCCTGCTATTGGTCGGTCAGAAGCGACCGACCAATAGCAGATCGGGGGCGGGGGTTAAAGTTTGGTTCCCTCATTCTGCCCACCTATTGTAGTCCGGGCAGAAAAGGGAAACTGTCCTGTGACCAGCGCTGGAGGTCACTTACCATTGACGGTGGCGGTGATGGTGATCAGCGGAGCGGGCAGCGATGAGGTGCGGCTGGCTCCCTGGTGCAGACTATGGAAGCCGGTGAGTTGCCTAGCAACATCTGAAGGGCTACAGTTTGGCGACACTACAGTGGTCTCTAAACTGTAGCCCTCCAGATGTTGAAAAACTACAACTCCCAGCATGCCCAGACAGCTGTTTGCTGTTTGGGCATGCTGAGATTTTTATATTTGCAACAGCTGGAGGGCTACAGTTTGGAGATCACTGTGCAGTGGTCTCTACATCTTGCAAAACTACAACTCCCAGCATGCCCACACAGCAGTTTGCTGTCTGGGCATGTTGGGATTTGTAGTTTTGCAACATCTGGGGGGCGATAGTTTGGAGATCACTGTGCGGTGGTTTCTAAACCGCGGCCCTCTAAATCTTGCAAATCTACAACTCCCAGCATGCATTAACAGCAAACGGCTGTCTTGCCATGCTGGGAGTTGTAGTTGCGTACCTCCAGCTGTTGCATAACTACATCTCCCAGCACGTCCTTCGGCGATCAGTACATGGTGGGAGCTGCAGTTTTGCAACAGCTGTTTAGAAAATACTTAATTAGATAACAGAACTTAACTGAAGGTTTCCCAACCAGTGTGCCTCCAGCTGTTTCAAAAGTACAACGCCCAGCATGTATGGTCTGTCAGTGCATGTTGAGAGTTGTAGTTTTGCAACATCTGGAGGTTTGCCCCCCATGTGAATGTACAGGGTACTTTCACACGGGTGCGTTTACAGGAGTTTCCTGCTTCAAGTTTGAGCTGTGGCAAATTTTCCGCCGCAGCGCAAACTCCTAGTGGGAAACTCACCGTAACCATCCGCCCGTGTGAATGTATCCTAAAAACACTACACTACACTGACACATAATAAAGAGTAAAACACTACATATACACCCCCTTACACTGTCCCCTCCAATAAAAAAAAAAAATGCATCGTACGGCAGTGTTTCCAAAACAGAGCATCCAGCCAGGGCTGCCATCAGAAATTTCGGGGCTCCTCACACAACTCAATGCCTGCACCCCCCCCCCCCATGGCCTGCCCCCAATATTATTTCATTTTCTAATTAGATTAGAACAGAGTGTGGTGTTGTATAACACTGTGCTATTAAAGGAGTTGTCTGGTAAATAATAACTTATCCCCTATCCTTAGGGGATAAGCTATAGATCGTGGGGGTCCGAGCATTGGGCCCCCTGCTATCTCCTGCACGGCTGGAAGAGGGTCATGCCGTACACCGCACGGAGCGCCGGCCAACACGCCCCTCCATGTACCCCATAGAGATACATGGAGGGGGGGTGCCGGCCGCGGCTTCCTGCAGGGTACAGATGTCAGCTTCCAGCAAACTGCCAGGGCCCCGCAAGGGGGGTCCCAGCACTTGCACCCCCCTGCGATCGATAACTTATCCCATATCCTTGGATAGGGGATAAATTATTTTTTTACCAGACTACTCCTTTAAAAGAGGGGCGTACCCAAAACTATATGGAAGCAACTATTAACAGAGGTGCCTACCTAAACTATATTGAAGCATCAATTAACTGAGGGGCCTACCCAAAATATATAGGGGGCTCCATAAAGTTTGGGTAGGCCCCTCTGTTAATAGTTACCCCCATAGGTGTAGCTAGAAACCACAGGGCCCCGATGCAAAAAATTACCTCGAGGCTCCCTACCCATCCATCTACCTACCCAGCCATTTTTTTGGTGGGGGTCCAACTGCTGAGACCTCTCACCGATCATCTCAGTTGAAGTGGTTCTCCAGGTGTTGGAAAGCTAAAACTCCCATCATGTCTGGAGAGCTTCTGGCAATGGGAGTTGTAGTTTTGTAACAGCTGGAGAGACACAGATTGGACACAGTTTAACCGATCATCACTGCAGAACCTACAGACTACAGCTCTGATGGGACAGTCAGGAGAATACACAATGATGTCAGTGACCTGAGTGATATCTTCTATGTTATCTTTTCTTCTTCATCTGATCCAGAGACCAGGTCTTCCTCCAGCTCCATCTTCTCTGCAGAGTCTGACATCCAGACATTGTTGGCTCCTTACTGTCAGCAGATCCTCATCTTTTGCATGAAGACAGTAATCATTATAACCTTGCCAGAAAGTGTACCATAAATAAAATACTGCCCCACACTGTACCCTGAATACTGCTATACACTGTACCCACTAAATATAATCCTGCAACACACTGTACCATGAATATAATACTGCCATACACTGTATCCACTGAATATAATACTGCCACACAATGTATCCACTGAATATAATGCTGCCACACACTGTTTCCACTAAATAGAATACTACCACACACTGTACCCACTAAATGTAATTCTGCCACACACTGTACCCTGAATATAATGCTGCCCCACACTGTTCCCACTTAATATAATACTACCCCACACTGTATCCACTGAATATAATACTGTTATACACTGTACCCACTAAATATAATCCTGCCACACACTGTACCCTGAATCTAATGCTGCTCCACACTGTATCCACTGAATATAATACTGCCACACATGCATACACATCATATATACATATACACCCCCTCTTATCCTGTGTCCTCATCACTCCTCATCACCCCCATAACCCCCCGCCAAACCTCTCCTCATCACTACTATAACCAGGGGGGTTATGGGGGGGTGATGAGGAGAGGTGCGGGGGGCACCTCTCATCATCACCCTCCATAACCCCCCCTGCACCTCTCAACACCCCCATAACCCCCTGCACCTCTCATCACCCCCCTGCACCTTTCCTCATTACCCCCACAACCCCCCTGCACATCTCCTCATCACCCCCCATAACCCCTCTGCACCTCTCCTCATCACCCCTATAACCCCCCGCACCTCTTATCAACCCCCCATGAACCCATGCACCTCTTATTACCCCCCAACCCCCCCACGGCACCTCTCATCACCCCCCCAGCACATCTCATCATCCCCATAACCCCCCTGCACCTCTCCTCATCACCCCCATAACCCCCCGCACCTCTTATCACCCCCATAACCCCTCTGCAGCTCTTATCAACCCCCCCACGGCACCTCTCATCACCCCCCAGCACCTCTCATCATCCCCATAACACCCCTCCACCTCTTATCACCCCCATAACACCACCCTGCACCTCTTATGGCCACCATAACACCCCCCTGTACCTCTTATCACCCCATAACCCCCCTGCACCTCTTATGACCCCCATAACACCCTCCTGCACCTCTTATCACCCCCATAACCCCCCTCCACCTCTTATCACCCCCATAACACCCCCCCACCTCTTATCACTCCCATAACACCCCCCTGCACCTCTTATCACCCACATAACCCCTCTGCACCTCTTATCACCCCTATAACACCCCTCTGCACCTCTTATCACCCTTGCACCTCTTATGACCTCATAACACCCCTGCACCTCTTATGACCCCCATAACACCCCTCCCCTGCACCTCTCATCACACCCATAACATCCCCCCATCACCATTGTAGTCCCCTAACCACCATATGCCCCCCTCCCCGCCGCCGGGCCCCCCGTGCCAGTTTACTTACCATGCCGGGGATCGATGCAACGGCGTGAGGCTGCTGCTCCTAGTCCTGTCACTGGATGCTGGAGGTCACGTGGGGACGTAGGCAGGGACAGGTCAGGTGATTGGAGTAGACGTGTGTGCCTGCGCGGGGCACGTGACGTCTCTACTCCAATCAGCCCCTGACCTGTCCGGCCCTGCTTTGTTTCTTAAGGATAGCTTTGAAGAGGAACACCGGTCTCAATGTGGCGCTGGACACAGATGGTATACACGAGTGGATAAAAGCAAGATAGTTTATTCTCCCATCATGCAACACGTTTCACTGCAACAGCAGCTTCATCATGCCATCATTACCAGTAAAAAGCCAGTAAAAAAAAAGAAAAAGGACATCCGGGCTACCTGAAGCTCCGGGCCCCATACATGTGTATGGGTTGTACCCCCCTGATGGCGGCCCTGTCTCCAGCTGTTGCAAAACAACAACTCCCAGCATTTCCAGACAGCCACTGGCTGTCCAGCCATGCTGGGAATTTAGCAACAGCTGGAGGCACCCTGTTTGGGAATCATAGGCGTAGAATACCCCTATGTCCACCCCTATGCAATCCCTAATTCATCCTCAAATGTGCATGGCGCTCTCTCACTTCGGAGCCCTGTCGTGTTTCAAGGAAACAGTTTAGGGCCACATATGGTGTATTTCCGTACTCGGGAGCATTTGCGTTTTCTTCTTTTACCCCTTATGAAAAGGAAAAGCTGGGATGTACACCAGCCTGTTAGTGTAAAAAAAATAAAAAAAATTACACTAACATGCAGGTGTTGCCCCATACTTTTTATTTTCACAAGAGGTAAAAGGAAAAAAGACGCAATTTCTCCTGAGTGCAGAAATACCCCATATGTGAGCGTAAAATGTTCTGTGGGCACACAACATGGCTCAAGAGTGAGAGCGCACTATGTACATTTGAGGCCTAAATTGGTCATTTGCACAGGGGTGGCTGATTTTACAGTGGTTCTGACATAAACGCAAAAAAAAAATACCCACATGTGACCCCATTTTGGAAACACCCTTCATGGAACATAACAAGGGGTATAGTAAGCCTTAACACCCCACAGGTGTTTGACGGATTTTCGTAAAAGTTGCATGGAAAAAAGGAAAAAAAAACAATAGGAAAAAAAGCCCCCGGAAATTTGTAACCCCATTTTTTCTGAGTAAGAACATACCCCATATGTGGATGAACAGTGCTCTGCAGGGCGAACTACAATGCTCAGAAGAGAGGGAGCAATGAAAAGACGTCATGTAGGGTGTTAAGGCTCACTGTACCCCTTGTTACATTCCTTGAGTTTCCAAAATAGTATGCCATTTGGGGGGGAGGGTTGCTGTTCTGGCACTATAGGGGCTTCCTAAATGTGACATGCCCCCCAAAAACCATTTCAGCAAAATTTGCTTTCCAAAAGCCAAATGTGACTCCTTCTCTTCTGAGCATTGTAGTACGGCCGTAGTGCACTTGATGTCCACACATGGGGTATTTCCAAACTCAGAAGAGATGGGGTTACAAATGATGTGGGACATTTCCTCCTATTACCCCTTGAAAAAAAATTAAATTTGGGGAAAAAATCTGCATTTTAGTGAAAACAAAATTAATTTACACATCCAAATTTAATGAAATGTCGTTGAACACCTGTGGGGTGTTAAGGCTCACTGGACCCCTTGTTACCTTCCCTGAGGGGTGTAGTTTCCAAAATAGTATGCCATGTGGGGTTATATTTGCTGTTCTGGCAACATAGGGCCTCCTAAATGGGTCATGCCCCCCAAAAACCATTTCAGGAAAACTCACTATCCAAAATCCCATTGTCGCTCCTTCCCTTCTGAGCCCTCTACTGCACCCGCCGAACACTTTACATACACATATAAGATATTTCTATATTTCTAGATATAGGATATTTATAAGAGAAATTGACTTACAAATTTTAGTGATTTCTCTTTTTTTACCTCTTGTAAAAGTTCAAAAACTAGGTCTACAAGAACATGCGAGCGTAAAAAAAATGAAGATTTAGAATTTTCTCCTTCACTTTGCTGTTATTCCTGTGAAACACCTAAAGGGTTAACACACTTAATGAATGTCATTTTGAATAGTTTAAGGGATTCAGTTTTTATAATGGGGTAATTTATGGGGTATTTCTAATATGAAGGCCCCTCAAATCCACTTCATAAATGAACTGGTCCCTAAAAAAATTCTGATTTTGAACATTTTGTGAAAAATTGGAAAATTGCTGCTGAACTTTGAAGCCCTCTGATGTCTTCCAAAAGTAAAAACATGTCAACTATGATACCACTAACATAAAGTAGAATATGTCACGAAAATAAGAATGAAAGTAAAATGCTTAAAGTGAAAGTGGTTAGATGTGCAAAAAATGCCCGGGTCCTTAACCTGTTCAGGACGAGGGGCATATGCATACGCCCTGCATCCCGAGCCCTTAAGGACATAGGGAGTATGCATACGCCCCTGGGAATTCCGGTCCCAGTTGGGGACCGGACCGGGATGCCTGCTGGAATCATTCAGCAGGCATGCCGGCACATCGCTGAGGGGGATCCTGAGACCCCCCCCCCCTCCTCATGTCGGCGATCGCAGAAAATCGCATGTCAATTCAGACATGCAATTTTCTGCTTTTCCGGGCTGATCGGGTCTCTGATGACCTGATCACCCGGAAAATAGGGATGATCGGAGCTGTCAGTGACAGCCCCAATCATCCTGAGGGATAGGAGCGAGGTCGCAATGCTGCGATCTCCTCCTATCCCCTGCCACTGGTCAAAATGAATTCTGACCAATGGCAGCACAGGACAGTGGGTTGCCATGGCAACCTCCCATTCTGCCCACCCCTGGATGTCAGGCAGAACGGCGGGAGAAGATGGAGGCCGGTACCTGACCAGAAGATGCGTGGGGACCGCCGATCGTCGCTGGAGACAGCGGAGATCACGGCGCAGGTAGGGAAACGAAGTGGGGGGGGGGGGTAGGGGGCAGTAAGCAATATTTACTGCTGCCCTTCCTAGTGGGTGCCAAACTGCAACTCCCAGCATGTTCAGATGGCCAAAAGCTGTCTGGGCATGCTGGGAGTTGTAATTTTGCAACATCTAGAGGGTCACAGTTTGGAGACCACTTTTACAGTGGTGCCCAAACGGTAGCCCTCCAGATGTTGCCAAACTACAACTCTCAGCATGTCTATACTGCCCAGGCATGCTGGTAGTTGTAGTTCTGTAACATCTGTCCCTTCAGGTTTTGCAATTGTCATGACATTTTTGAAAATTGCTGCTCTACTTTGAAGCCCTTTAATTTTTTCAAAAAGTAAAAATATGTCCATTTTATGATGCCAACATAAAGTGGACATATTGTATTTGTGAATAAAAATAAAATTTATTTGGAATATCCATTTTCCTTACAAGCAGAGAGCTTCAAAGTTAGAAAAATGCTAAATTTTCAAAATTTTCATGAAATTTTGGAATTTCCCCCCAAAAAAGGATGCAAGTAACAACGAAAATTTACCACTAAAATAAAGTAGAATATGTCACGAAAAAACAATCTCAGAATCAGAATATTCGGTAAAAGCGTTTTAGAGTTATTAATGCGTAAAGTGACGGTGGTCAGAATTGCGAAAAAGGGCTAAGTCCTAAAGGTGAAAAAGGGCTGCATCCTTAAGGGGTTAAAGGACAACTGCAGCGGTATGACACTTATCCCCTATCCACAGGATAGGGGATAAGTGTTTGATTGCGGAGGGTCCAACCGCTGGGACCCCCCACCATCTCCCTAACGGGGCGCCATCATTAGCGCTCATGGTGATGGCTAAGAAAAGTTTTTAAAGCTTGTGTTTTTTTTTTAATTGATTTTACAGGCTTACTAGAGGAAGCCATCTTATAGACAGAATCCATTACTAAGCTTTGGCTTAGCATTAGTCCAAAAAACAGTTGGGCTAACCCCCACATATATATATATATATATATATATATATATATATATATATATATATATCTATATATATATATATATATATATATACAAACAACAAAAAAACGTGGTCTCAAATGGCTGGAGGTGCTCAACCACAAATGCGGTTGTGCATTTATACTGGGGGAGCAGATCCTGCCCTTGTAGTCCGTTTCACTTTACAGACATTTGGTAACTATTTTTGTTTATTACTAGTGTTGAGCGGCATAGGCCATATTCGAATTCGCGAATATTCGCGAATATATGGACGAATATTCGTCATATATTCGCGAATATTCGCATATTCGTTATATTCTCGTTTTATTTTCGCGTATGCGAAAATTAACATGTGTGAAAATTAACACATACAAAATTAGCATACACGAAAATTCGCATATGCGAAAAGTGCATATGCGAATTTTCGCACGCCAGTCTCACACAGTAGTATTACAGCCTTCTTTACACCACACAAGCTGGAAGCAGAGAGGGGTGATCACTGTGATGTGTACTGTGAAGAAAAAAAAACAAAAAAAAAAACAATATTCGTAATTACGAATATATAGCGCTATATTCGCGAAATTCGTGAATTCGCGAATATGCGATATTCGCGAATAATATTCGAATTGCGAATATTCGCGAGCAACTCTATTTATTACACAATATTTAATTTTCTGTTACTGCTTTCCTTCTCAAGGGCTATTTCAAATGAAGTTTTACTCCACTTATACTTCTTACTCTATTGTTCTGCTGAACTTGTCTATCATAACTCCAATATCCTATATTGAGAATACTTGTTGACCCTGTGACATTTATATTCATCTTGATTATTACCATATACTCACTGTAATGATTATGGAATATACACTGTTTAATGTACTTATTACTGTTCTGTGTTATTCAGAAAAAAATTATAATAATAATAATAATAATATATATATATATATATATATATATATATATATATATACACAATACAGGAATATGGGTGCACTACTGTGGTAGATGTAAACAATACATTGGCTATCCCTCAACACTGATGTTAAAATTGAGACATTCGCCAGTGTATCCTTATATGAAGGACACACCAGAGCCCGCACACCAACGCCAAGGTTTCTCAAATTGGTGCGAGACCTAACGCTAATCCTACCTGTGCTTGACAAGCAAAACAGGGGCCAGTGGGCAATTACGGCAGCATTCGGTGGACTCACAACTTCCTCCCAGATACCCTCCAGCGTGACTGAGCACACATGCAATGGGAGGAGGGAGGCAAGCTGCAAGCCCCACCTGAGTTGGCTAATATGGGTGCCTGGCCTCACAGGTGCTACCTTAATGCTGCCTTGTAGATATTCAAGGCGCATTAATTTTGGAGTATACATACCTCCAAATATAAAATTTAAACAAACAACAAAAAAACGTGGTCTCAAATGGCTGGAGGTGCTCAACCCCAAATGCGGTTGTGCATTTATACTGGGGGAGCAGATCCTGCCCTTGTAGTCCATTGCTAAGGGCGATCCCCAGCATAAAAATGCATACAATGGAGGATGCCTGCAGCGGACTACAAGTGCCACAATAGAATCCTACACCAGATAAACGGTGTGGATGTGTAACAATTAGAATACAATACAGGAATATGGGTGCACTACTGTGGTAGATGTAAACAATACATAGGCTATCCCTCAACACTGATGTTAAAATTGAGACATTCGCCAGTGTATCCTTATATGAAGGACACACCAGAGCCCGCACACCAACGCCAAGGTTTCTCAAATTGGTGCGAGACCTAACGCTAATCCTACCTGTGCTTGACAAGCAAAACAGGGGCCAGTGGGCAATTACGGCAGCATTCGGTTGACTCACAACTTCCTCCCAGATACCCTCTAGCGTGACTGAGCACACATGCAATGGGAGGAGGGAGGCAAGCTGCAAGCCCCACCTGAGTTGGCTAATATGGGTGCCTGGCCTCACAGGTGCTACCTTAATGCTGCCTTGTAGATATTCAAGGCGCATTAATTTTGGAGTATACACACCTCCAAATATAAAATTTAAACAAACAACAAAAAAACATTTGGGGTTGAGCACCTCCAGCCATTTGAGACGACGTCGTGGACCAATCACAGTGATCTGGGGTGAAAGTTCAGATCCCCCGCACTGCCCGCCCCTGGAAGTCGGGTAGAACGGGGGACGATGGCTGCGGGGGCTCGCGGGGACCTGCGGCATAGGGGGGGAACACGTGGGGACCGGCGGCCTTACCTGAAGCAGCGGTGGGACCGAGGAGCAGCGGCAGGACCGGCCACGTGGACGAGCAGCGACGGGTAAGTATGTGGTCCTCAGAGGCAGCAGTGAAGATCTTCACTGCTGCTTCTAGAAGTCTGAAAACTACAACTCCCAGCATGCCTAGACAGCCTTTGGCTGTCTGGGCATGCTGGGAGTTGTAGTTTTGCAACATCTGGAGGGCCCCAGTTTGGAGACCAGTGTATAATGGTCTCCAATCTGTGCTCTTCCAGCTGTTGCAAAACTACAAATCCCAGCATGCACTGACTGTCCAGGCATGCTGGGAGTTTTAGTTCAGCAACATCTGGCCCTTCAGATGTTGCCGAACTACAACTCCCAGCATGCCCTTCAGCTGTCTGGGCATGCTGGGAGTTGTAGTTTTGCAACAACTGGAGACACACTGGTTGGGAAACATTGTCTGTTTCTAACTCAGTGTTTCCTAACCTGTGTGCCTCCAGCTGTTGCAAAACTATAACTCCCAGCATGCACTAACAGACCATGCATGCTGGGAGTTGTGGTTTTGCAACAGCTGGTGCACCCCCCCCCCCCCCCCCCCCCTGTGAATGTACAGGGTACATTCACATGTGCGAGGCTTTTACAGTGGGTTTCTCGCATCTTGAGATGCAGCAAATTTTGCGCTGGGAAACTCGCTGTAATCCCCCGCCCATGTGACCTAAAAACACTACACTACACCAACACAAAATAAAATAAAAAGTTAAAAACACTACATATACACATACCCCTACACAGCCCCCCTCCCCCAATAAGAACGTCTGGTACACCACTGTTTCCAAACCAGAGCCTCCAGCTGTTGAAAAACAACAACTCCCAGTATTGCTGGACAGCCGTTGACTGTCCACGCATGCTGGGAGTTTTGCAACAGCTGGAGGCACCCTGTTTGGGAATCACTGGCGTAGAATACCCCTATGTCCACCCCTATGCAAATCCCTAATTTAGGCCTCAAATGCACATGGCGCTCTCACTTTGGAGCCATGTCGTATTTCAAGGCAACAATTTAGAGCCACATATGGGGTATCGCCGTACTCGGGAGAAATTGCGTTACAAGGTTTGGGGGGCTTTTTCTTCTTTAACCCTTCATGAAAAGGAAATGTTGGGGTCTACACCAGAATGTTAGTGTAAAAAATTTTAATTTTTTACACTAACATGCTGATGTTGCCCTATACTTTACATTTTCACAAGAGGTAAAAGGGAAAAAAGCCCCCCAAAAATTGTAACGCAATTTCTCCCGACTACGGAGATACTCCATATGTGGGCGCAAAGTGCTCTGGGGGCGCACAACAAGGCCCAGAAGGGAGAGCGCACCATGTACATTTGAGGTGATTTGCACAGGGGTGGCTGATTGTTACAGAGGTTTTGACAAACGGAAAAAAAAAAAAAAACACATGTGACCCCCATTTCGGAAACGACACCCCTCACGGAATGTAATGAGGGGTGCAGTGAGAATTTACCCCCCACAGGTGTCTGACGGATCTTTGGAACAGTGGTCCCTGAAAATGAAAACTTGTACAGCCCACTGTTCCAAAGATCTGTCAGACACCAGTGGGGGGCAAATGCTCACTGTACCCCTTGTTACGTACCTCAAGGGGTCTAGTTTCCAAAATGGTATCCCATGTGTTTTTTTTTTGCTGTTCTGGCACCTTAGGGGCTTCCTAAATGCGACATGCTCCCCGAGCAAAATTTGCTCTCAAAAAGCCAAATATGACTCCTTCTCGTCTGAGCATTGTAGTTCGCCCATAGTGCACTTCAGGTCAACTTATGGGGTACCTCCATACTCAGAAGAGATGGGGTTAAAAATTTTGGGGGGTATTTTCTGCTATTAACCCTTGCAAAAACGTGAAATTTGGGGGGAAACACACATTTTTGTGGAATTTTTTTTTTACATATGCAAAAGTTGTGAAACACCTGTGGGGTAATAAGGCTCACTTTATTCCTTATTACATTCCTCAAGGGGTCTAGTTTCCAAAATGGTATGCCATGTGTTTGTTTTTTGCTGTTCTGGCACCATAGGGGCTTCCTAAAAATGTGACATGCCCCCCGAGCAAAATTTGCTCTCAAAAAGCCAAATATGACTCCCTCTCTTCTGAGCATTGTAGTTCGCCCATAGTGCATTTCAGGTCAACTTATGGGGTACCTCCATACTCAGAAGAGAAGGGGTTACAAATTTTGGGGGGTATTTCCTGCTATTAACCCTTGGAAAAATGGGAAATTTGGGGGGAAACACACATTTTTGTGAAAATTTTTTTTTTTTTTTTTACATATGCAAAAGTCGTGAAACACCTGTGGGGTATTAAGGCTCACTTTATTCCTTGTTATGTTCCTCAAGGGGTCTAGTTTCCAAAATGGTATGCCATGTTAAGGTTTTTTGCTGTTCTGGCACCATAGGGGCTTCCTAAATGCAACATGCCCCCCAAAAACCATTTCAGAAAAATGTACTCTCCAAAAACCCCTTATCACTCTTTCCCTTCTGAGCCCTCTACTGCTCCCGCCGAACACTTTACATAGACATATGAGGTATGTGCTTACTCAAGAGAAATTGGGCTACAAATATAAGTATACATTTTCTCCTTTTACCCCTTGTAAAAATAAAAAAATTGGGTCTACAAGAACATGCGAGTGTAAAAAATGAAGATTGTGAATTTTCTCCTTCACTTTGCTTCTATTCCTGTGAAACACCTAAAGGGTTAAAATGATGACTGAATGTCATTTTGAATACTTTGGGGGGTGCAGTTTTTATAATGGGGTCTTTTGTGGGGTATTTCTAAAATGAAGACCCTTCAAATCCACTTCAAACATAAAGTAGACATATTGTATATGTGAATAAAAATTATTTTTATTTGTAATATACATTTTCCTTACAAGCAGAGAGCTTCAAAGTTAGAAAAATGCTAAATTTTCTAATTTTTCATCAAATTTTAGGATTTTTCACAAGGAAAGGATGCAAGTTACCACAAATATTTACCACCATGTTAAAGTAGAATATGTCACGAAAAAACAATCTCAGAATCAGAATGATCACTAAAAGCATTCCAGAGTTATTAATGTTTAAAGTGACAGTGGTCAGATGTGCAAAAAACGCTCTGGTCCTTAAGGCCAAAATGGGCTTGGTCCTGAAGGGGTTAAGGGACTGTGTTCTGTCACTCAGTAGATTATGGAAGAAGGTAATACCTCCAGACTATTTCAAGTCCCTATTGAGGTAGAGAAGACTTGCTGCAGGTATCTGTACAGCTTGTTTATATTCTCTAGCTAATAGGCTCCTAATCTGTAAGTGTTTGTCTCCATGTGGGAGTTCATAGAAGGCCCTGTTCTTTGGTGAATAAGATGGTAATGGTGCAATTGAGGATTAGTGACAGGGGAAGATCAGGGTTCCACTGATCCCTGTGCTGTATGGTAATAGAGTTTAAAGGGAGATTATTTAAGTTTTCATCTGGCGAATTCCATCAATTAAAACACTGACCCTAGTACATTACCAATTACTCAATGTATATGTGTGTGTGGATGTATGTTTCAGCATAACAAGTATGTTATGCATGTTCCAACATGTACTTGGTACAGTTGAATTTAGTTAAAGCAACATTAACTCACCCCCTTATTCAAGTGTGTTTTTTTTTTTTTTTTTTGTCTGAAGTCTCATGCAAGCCTATGGGACTTCTAGTATGTCTCCCAATTGCATTACTCTCGGGTTTCAGATATTTCCCTGCCCTTTTAAATAAACATCCTGCTGACTTTCTGGCAGGCTGGGGGATGCAATATTAGGACAGGATATGAGGACGGGATGTGAGGGTGGATATAAGGTCGGGATATGAGTAGAGGCTATGAGATTGGGATATAAGGACAAAAGCATCATTATAACTTTTCCTCTTTCACATGGTTTAGGTAGGGGCTCATTGCAACTGTTGTCCATAAGCCTTACAAGAGCACATGGAGGTCATAGTGAAGGTTACCTTCTGAAGACGTACCTATAATAATAAAAGTCTGTCAACAAGCTGTAATTTTGGTTAACCGAATATATATCCAGATACAGATGTCCCTAGACAAAATTTTGTCTAAAATGAAGTTGCCTTTTTTAAGTTAATTCCCATCTTATTCTAGATGAGACTTATATATAACTATAAATAGTTTGTCTCCAATAATAAAAAGTATATGACTTGTAGCAGATATCATCAATATGTATAATATTCATATATAAAGGCTATACCAGTATGCCTTTACAAGTGTTACAAGCTATTCAGGATATTTAAGAAAAAAGCTTGTTATTTCTACACAATGGCTGAAATGGGTCATTGGTTATTGATCTGTATCCCCTTTTTCTTCCACTTTTGAGATTCCATAATGAGTCCCAATGTGCCACTCTATGTGTAAATAGAAATGTACCATTTACTGGCTTCAAGCTACTATAGTGTAAAATGTGGTTAAGGTTGACTTTTAAGAACACACTATGACTTCCTGAGAAGACACAAATTGATAAAATAGGATAATCCTTCCCTAAAGGGCTTTGGTACAAGTCTCATTAAAAAATGTTCCACAAGCAGTGAGAAGGTTCCACTGGGACGACAATATTGAATGTTGTAGGAACATAGCCTCTGACATTGCTCTGTCCTTAAATGTTGCTAAAGAATTGTATTATCAAGGTAACCTTAACCCTGTTTTGGCCTCTCCTGCACAAGAGTCAGAAAGCCCAGAATTAATACAATCTAGACTCCTCCTGCACATGTTGACAGCAGCTAAATACGTAATAGCATGCTGGGTGAAAAATACTTCACCTCCAAAACTCAGTGCTCTAATAGATAGAATAAGGGAGAATGAATGGAATATCTCTCCGACACAATTAAAAACACCTTACCTAAATTTCATAAAATTTGGCAGAGATGGGAAGCATATGACATATAATGAGCCTATCGACTTACTATTGTAGCTGTAGAGAGGACCATGCAATTTATGTCTTTTCTTCTTTCTTTTTTTTTAATTGCTTATTTCTAAAAAAATAAATCTCTATATTCTTCCACCCCCCTTTTTTTTTCTCCTTCTTGTTTATCACCTTTCTAAGATAAGACATACATAACTTGACCAAGTAATATCTTTTACCCTATGAATCTGCATATTTGCCATGAACATAATGGTAAATACTAAATGTTAGATACTGGTAAGAATTTATATTATCAGTGTTCAGATTTGTCATCCTAATTATGGTCACATTTACTTATTGTTCTCTCGTGTCATAATGCAGAAAATTATTCTTTTTGTATGCACATATTTTCGATATGTCTTTTTGTTCTATTTGTTCTAGTTTCCTTTTCATGGACAAAATGTTTAAAATCTATAAATAAACAGTTATAAAAAAAAAGCCCAGAATTAAGCCTCTCATATATGTTCTAATGTTTAAATTCTGTCAGCGTATACTATTAACAAAGTATTTTTTAGGAACCATGGAAATTCTTCTTTATCCATATCCGCTATCTCTTGTACTGCATCACAATTTCAAATACCTTTCTATCTAGATGAATTTTCAGCCCCCTTTGTACTTATTTCTCTGTAGTGAATATATTGCTAGTAAATATAGACTATTACATGGTAGGAGAATAGAGGAAGGAATGTTGCAAATTTTACATAATAATATAAATTTACATGGCAAGCGGCATGCTTTAGGAGAATCCCTTGGAGTGTACCATGTAGTTATTGTTGCCTTAAAACAAGAATCTGCTGGTTATGTAGAAGAAAATAATTAGATTGTTGTATAGAAAAGAAGTACAGGATTTATTAATATCCTTTTAACTGGTACTTTAATTGTAATGCAGGTCATTAACAATGAAAATACTTAAAAATTTTACTTAAAGGGGTACTCCAGTGGAAAACAAATGTTTTTAAATCATCTGGTGTCAGGAAGTTAAACAGATTTGTAAATTACTTCTTTTTAAAAATCTTAAACCTTCCAGTACTTATCAGCTGCTATATGCACCACAGGAAGTTCTTTTCTTTTTTGAATTTCCTTTTTGTCTGACCACAGTGCTTTTTGCTAACCCTTTTTTCCATTTTAGGAACTGTCCAGAGCAGGAGAGGTTTGCTATAGGGAATTGCTCCTTCTGGCCAGTTCCTGACATGGAAAGAGGTGTCAGCAGAGAGGAAGTTCTTTTCTTTTTTAATGTCTTTTCACCACAGACAGAAAAGAAATTCAAAAAGAAAAGAACTTCCTCTGTAGTATACAGCAGCTGATAAGTACTGGAAGGATTAAGATTTTTTTAATAGAAGTAATTTACAAATCTGTTTAACTTTCTGGCACCAGTTGATAAAAAAAAAAAAAAAAATATATATATATATATATATATATATATATATATATATCTGTTTTCCAGCGGAGTACCCCTTTAAAAATCTTAATCCTTACAGTATTTATCAGCTGCTGTATAAAAGGTGTCAGCAGAAAGCACTATGGTCAGACAAAAATTAATTATACCACTTCCTCTGTAGTATACAGCAGCTGATACGTACTGGGAGGATTAAGGATTTTTAAATTGAAATATTTTACAAATCTGTATAACTTTCTGGCACCAGTTGATTTGAAAACATTTGTTTTCAACTGGAGTACCCCTTTAAACCATACTGAAGAGAAAAAACATTGCAGCACTCATTGATCTGTTAAATACTTCTCTTTCGTTATTGAAGTTCCTGGGAATACGGGGCAGGGAAGAGAGTGAAAACAGCAGGCGTGCAAGAACAGCTGTTGTTTTCTGTTAAAGTGTACCTGCTGTTTGCACTACCTCTCCTGTCCTGTATTCCCAGGGTCTTCAATGAAGAAAAAGTTGTTTAGTTAAGATTAGTTAGTGATGTTTTTTTTTTATAGCTTTTTTCTTTCAGAGGTGGTTAATGTTACTGCACAGTTCAACAATCGTTGAGCCCCCCAATGTATCTGGAGTGTTTATATTCCTTTATGGCCCTTACATACCCAGTACCCCTCAGTGAGTAATGCTGGTCTCTTTTTCTCTGGGTAAGAAAATAAATACATATCTGCATAAAAAAGCTATATGGAGAAATATATAATAATTTGTGCAGATTGCTTGTCTAAGGAGGGTGGGCCTCTCTAAAAAGGGTGTTTGTTTTGTTTGATTTAGCTGTGGATGTGTTAGAACCCACAGGGATAATCGGTTCTGAGGTTTGCTTTATTTGTTTGATTGCTGGGCGATGCCTTGCTGTCTGGGATGGTCAGCTGACTTTTGATGAGAACACCTGTCTGGATGGCTATATAAGCCCGCAGTGTGCTCTCATACCTCGCCTGCGAAAGAGGTTTCTCCAGTAGTTAGCGTATTTACCATGTTTTTCTTGTTTACCCGGTATTTGTGACCTTTTGGCTTTGCTTCCTGACTTCTCTCTTACTTTGACATTTCCTGGTACTGATTTGGTGAGTGGACTTTGACTAATTGTGTGTGTTTGTTAGTATTATTTCTGTTAGTTGTGTGCTTCCTGACTTTATCTCGACATGTGTCTGTTTATGTAGTTTATTTTGCTGACAGTGACTCCCAATCATGTATCTAGGAAGGACCGGCACAGTGGTTATCGATCTGCTGTTTAGGGCGGATAGGCAAGTAGGCAGGGTATGAGGGAGTGGGTGAGATCAGGGCTGCACTCCTTCCCTGCCCATATGTGACATTTTTGTAGGCTCACATACCTGCATTTGTTATAATGGAGGCTATGACGTCTCTTGTGGAGCAAATGCCGTCTCTCACACATTTGGTACAGTCTCTTGCCAAACGGGTTCAAGCTCAGGAATCAGCTATAGGATAAAATTGATCAATGATTCTGCTGCTTGACTGCTCATGCCTGGATCTCAGGCACTGAGCAGTCATTCGGTGATAGCACATGCAGGAGGAAAGTAGGTGCCCTCATTGTGTCCTTCAGCTGTTCGGGACACCGTTATTTTGCCGCGGCAGTCCCAAACAGCCCACTGAGCTAGTCGAGAGTAGTTTACTTTCACTTTAAAAGTGGCGATCAACTTTGAACGCCGCATCCAAAGGATTAATAGCGCACGGCACCGCGATCAGTGCCGCGCGCTACTAGCCACGGCTCCCGGACGTTGTTAGAGGCCAGGCCCATGGGCAAATCTGGTCAACTGATTTACGGAGGCGGAGGCAGCTTGTAAACATCTCAAAGGATGTTTTATCTCAGCTCTGATATTAGTCCAACCAGATTAAACCAAGCCCTTTATTGTAGAAGTTGATGCCTCAGAGGTTGGTAATGGAGCAATATTGTCTCAGAGAACTGCTTCTCTGACTAATTTATGTCCTTCGTAGGAAGCAGAAAATACCCTTTGGAGAAGGTGCTGCTGTGGTCCAGTGGAGAAGTCGTCCAATGTAGGTGCAGAAATGATCAAGCAAGAGGATGAGTTTACAAACCAAGCTGGATCAATTTATTTAGCAAAGTGAGAGTTACAAACAGGATAACATGCTTCAGGGGACAGCGCTCCCTTCTTCTAAAATGGTAGAATATGCTGCCGGTTAGCTCAGCGGAGCTGTTCGGGACCGCTGGTGAAATCACTGCATCACAAACAGCTGAGAGGACAGAGGGAGGCTCCCTACCGGGCTTTAAGCTGTCCAATCGGCATTTGATTGCTCCTTGCCTGAGATCCAGGCTTGAAGAATCAAGTGCAGATAACACTGATCAATGCAATGCAATGAACAGTGCCTGCAATCAGTGTAACGCATGCTGTAGCCCTCTATGGGAGCTATAACATTACAAAAAAAGTGTAAAAAAAAGAAGAGTTAATAAATTTGATTTAACCCCTCCCCTAATAAAAGTTTGAAACAACCCCCTTTTCCCATAAAAAACTATGTAAAAAAAACCAAAATAAATAAACATATATGGTATCGCCGTGAGTGTAAATGTCTGAACTATAAAAATATATTGTTAATTGAACCGCACAGTGAATGGCATATGTGCAAAAAAAATTCAGAAGTCCAAAAATAGCATTTTTTTCATCACTTTTCATACTGTGGTAGACCACAGGTGTATGGCAGAATTGTAGGTGGGGGGGGGGGGCAGATGGTATTAACCCCTGGGGCAATATGTTGTTAACCCCTAGTGTTCATGATGCCAGGATGTGGTTGCATGGAGTAGGGCACCGCCGACAATCAACCCAAAACGGCATATATTAAATGAGACTACAATGCAGGGTTTTGAAGCAACTGGAACTTTACTGAAGAAGGCAGTATAACAGTTCTTACAGATGTAAGATGTACATCTGTCATGCCCCCTCCCATAGGCTTGCATTAAGGGTGCGGAGCGTGACATCACACAGGGGTGGAGCCGTGATGTCACTATGCTTCATCCCTGTGATCGCCAGTAATCAGACCCAGAGCGAGCACGGCTGATTCTAATGGGGTGTGGCATGGAAGATCATGGTGGACCCCAGTGGCGGGACCCCCGCGATCAGGCATCTTATCCCCTATCCTTTGGATAGGGGATAAGATGTCATAGCGCCGGAGTACCCCTTTAAGTCTAATGCTTTTAACTCACTTGTTTTATTTGGTTCTCTTTATCTACTTTTGGGTTCTCTGTGAATATCTGATGTAATTTTAGATCAAATTTATGCAGAATTATGGGAAAATCTGAAATTGACCTGAAAATACATACAGCATGTTGTTAATAAAATGATTTCCTTTAATTCACTTGAGGTTTGTTTCATAAAACCGGAATGTTCAGCTATTAAAAAAAAAAAAACATTGAGGGGAATTTATCAAGGGATTTTTGTTGTACAAAAGTCGCAAAAAAGTCACACATACGACTTTTAGTGGTACGTAGCCTGCGCAAATTCTTAAAATCCAGCTGTTTTACTCAAGATCAGTTTTTTTACTTAGCTGAAGGTAGGGATTTACATAGTGGGCCATTTATATGGATACACCTTAATAAAATGGGAATGGTTGGTGATATTAACTTCCTGTTTGTGTCACATTAGTATATGTGAGGGGGGAAACTTTTCAAGATGGGTGGTGACCATGGTGAACATTTTGAAGTCGGCCATTTTGAATCCAACTTTTGTTTTTTTAATAGGAAGAGGGTCATGTGACACATCAAACTTATTGGGAATTTCACAAGAAAAACAATGATGTGTTTGGTTTTAACGTAACTTTATTCAAAGTTTTATACAAGTTTCTGACCACTTATAAAATGTGTTCAATGTGCTGCCCATTGTGTTGGATTGTCAATGCAACCCTCTTCTCCCACTCTTCACACACTGATAGCAACACCGCAGGAGAAATGCTACCACAGGCTTCCAGTATCCGTAGATTCAGGTGCTGCAGAATGGGCAAAACAAAAATTGGAACAGGACCCTCAGTTTACGCAGAAGATTTTGTTCAGTGATGAGGCTTTTATGTGAATGGTGAAGTTAACAAACCAAACCACCGCTATTGGTCTGACACTATCCCACATTGGATAGATCCCTCCAAGACAGTTGGAACACAAAAATTGATGGTATTGTGGTGTCCAGGCACCGTATTTCATACTTTGCCTTGGTAAGGGGGGTCCCCAAAGTCAGTATCCCTAACACTGTCGGGGTCCGCTTTCATAGTTAGCCCCTAGTCACCCCTTAGTAAGTTAATATTTATAGATATTATCATTGTAAATATGTATATTGTGTTACTCACTTGTTTAGCGTCGCAGGACCTGCGGGTCATGTGACTTGGTTCAGAACTCTATGGTATGTTGAAGGACCTTAGGTGGCTCTTGTGTCATATGTTCACCCATAATGCCGTGTAACGGTGAGTGACAGTTGTTATGGACCAATCCAAAACGGCCAACCCCTGCCCATATAAGGGAGCTGCAGCTATTGTTCGCTCTCTTGGGTTGCTGTCACTGAATGAGGTAGGACCTCCGCAACTTTCAAGTACATTTACTAGGCCAAAGCCTTGCGGCCTCGGCCTATATTACAGCGGATATATATATATATATATATATATATATATATATATATATTATAATTCCCCGCTACTTTCCGCAAGATAACTCGACCTAAACGCACCCCTAAATCCAGCGGATCTATGCAACAGAATCTTCCTAAAGCTAAACTGAGCTTATCTGATCCCAACCAACTGTCAATCGCTGCTCAAATACAAATAGACTTTGTTATCTGGACTGTTATTGATATTGCCTGCTACCGAAAATCTTCAGTAAAAGTTCCTGCAAGTTTTCAGTTAAACAGTGGTTGTGGACAATCCATGTATTACGCACTCACCTATCGTTCTTGGGAAGGGTGGCGATAGGCCCTAGCAACATTACAGTATTTAACCCTCACCCTGGCATCACGAGTGACAAGGGTTAACAGCACCCTTTATTATCCAGAACAGCAATACCCCAACTATCCTACATGCCCTTGAGGCGTACCACAGTATGGTGTGGTAAATGGGGTACAAAAATAGTGGGACCATTCTTCATCAATGGAAACCTCAAGGCTGCTGGATATGCAAAATTGCTACATGATGATGTGTTTCCCTCTTTATGAACTGAAGCTGCCACGTTCCCTGAGTTTTTCCAGCAAGATGGTGCACCACCACATTATGGGTGTCAGGTCCGATCATTCCTAGATGAACAGTTTCCTGGAAAGTGGATTGGTCGTTGTGGGCCAGTTGAATGGCCCCCAAGGTCTCCCGATCTGACGCCCTTAGACTTTTATCTTTGGGGTCATCTGAAGGCAATTGTCTATGCTGTGAAGATACGAGATGTGCAGCACCTGAAACTACGGATACTGGAAGCCTGTGCTAGCTTTTCTCCTGCGGTGTTGCTATCAGTGTGTGAAGAGTGGGAGAAGAGGGTTGCATTGACAATCCAACACAATGGGCAGCACATTTTATAAGTGGTCAGAAACTTGTAAATAACTCATGAAAGAATAAAGTTACGTTAAAACCAAGCACATCATTGTTTTTCTTGTGAAATTCCCAATATGCTTGATGTGTCACATGACCCTCTTCCTATTGAAAAAACAAAAGTTGGATTCAAAATGGCCGACTTCAAAATGACCGCCATGGTCAACACCCATCTTGAAAAGTTTCCGCCCTCACATATACTAATGTGCCACAAACAGGAAGTTAATATCACCAACCATTCCCATTTTATTAACCCCTTAAGGACCGAGGGTTTTTCCGTTTATGCATTTTCGTTTTTCCTCCATGCCTTTAAAAAATCATAACTCTTTCAATATGGCACCTAAACATCCATATAATGGCTTATTTTTTGCGCCACCAATTCTACTTTGTAATGACGTCAGTCATTTGGCCCAAAAATCTACGGCAAAATGGGAAAAAAAAATCCTTGTGAGACAAAATTGAAAAAAAAAAACAAAACGCTGTTTTGTAAATTTTGGGGGCTTACGTTTATACATAGTACATTTTGAGGTAAAAATGACACCTCATCTTTATTCTGTAGGTCCATACAATTAAAATGATACCCTACTTATATAGGTTTGATTTTGTCGTACTTCTGGAAAAAATCATAACTACATGCAGGAAAATTAATACGTTTAAAATTGTCATCTTCTGACCCCTATAACTTTTTTATTTTTCCGCGTATGGGGCAGTATGAGGGCTCATTTTTTGCGCCATGATCTGAAGTTTTTAGCGGTTCCATTTTTGCATTGATAGAACTTATTGATCGTTTTTTCATGATATAAAAAGTGACCAAAAATGTACTATTATGGACTTTGGAATTTTTTTGCACGTACGCCATTGACCGTGCGGTTTAATTAATGATATATTTTTATAATTCGGACATTTCCGCACGCAGCGATACCATATATGATTATTTTTATTTACACTGTGTTTTTTTATGGGAAAAGGGGGGTGATTCAAACTTTTAATAGGGAAGGGGTTAAATGATCTTTATTCCCTTTTTTTCCCACTTTTTTTGCAGTGTTATAGCTCCCATAGGGACCTATAACACTGCACACACTGATCTAATACATTGATCACTGGTTTCTCATAGGAAACCAGTGATCGATGATTCTGCCGCTTGACTGCTCATGCCTGGATCTCATGCTCTCATGCTTTCACTTTCACTTTAGACGCGGTGTTCAACTTTGAACGCCGCGTCTAAAGGGTTAAAAGCGCGTGGCACCATGATCAATACCGCGCGCTATTAGCCACGGTCCCGGCCGTTGTTAGAGGCCGGGCCCGACCGCTGTGACGCGGGGCCATGCTGTGGCCCCGTGTTATAGATCGGGAGTGGACACATGACTTACCGGTACGTCATGTGTCCTTAAGGAGTTAAGGTATATCCATATAAATGGCCTACCCTGTAATAACTGCGATTTTTGATAAAAAGTCACAAAAAAGGTCGCAAACAGCCTAAAATGTCACAAATCTACACCAAAAAGTTGGCTTAGAAAAAGTAGCATAAAGTCCCACCGCATCGAACACCTGCTGGCCGCCCGCATCTAACACCTGCCGCCCGCATCTATCACTGGCTGCCTGCATATACCACCCGCCACCAGCTGTTGTAAGACTACAACTCCCAGCATGCCCTTAAAGTGAGGACATGCTGAGAGTTGCAGTCTTGCAGTAGCTAGCTGGTTGGTATTGTGCTGAGAATGAAAATACGGGGAACCCTATGCGTTTTTTAATCATTTATGCAAAAAAGTGTGTGGACCCCCGTATTTTCATTCTCAGCACGATACCAACCAAGCAGTAACAGCCTGACGTTACCAGGGTGGGCGAGAACCACTGTTACTGGCCCTCCCCAGCCTAAATAATGCCAGCCTGTTACTGCCTAGGCCCAAGAGCACCATTTTTGACGGTCCAGACCTGTTGGTACCGGCTCTTCCCAGCACCCCTGGGAGGTGGGCATCGGGGTAATAATTGGGGGTTAGCGCTAGCTGTTTTGGGAGCTAACGCTAAGCCCAGCTTAGTTATTGTTACGCCAAGCGCTCCGGGTCCCTGCTCCTCCCCGGAGCGCTCGCGGCATTCTCCTCTCTGCAGCGCCCCGGTCAGACCTGCTGACCGGGAGCGCTGCACTGACACTGCCGACGGGGATGCGATTCGCATAGCGGGACGTGCCCGCTCGCAGATCGCATCCCAATCCACTTAGCTGTCCCGGTCCCCGGCTGTCAGTCACGTCCTGGTGCGCGCGGCTCCGCCCTCTAGGGCGCGTGCGCCAGCTCTCTAAGATTTAAAGGGCCAGTGCACCACTAATTGGTACCTGGCCCAATCTGTGTAATTAGCTCCCACCTGCTCCACGCCTTTATAACCTCACTTCCCCTTCCCAGCATTGC
Source organism: Hyla sarda (assembly GCF_029499605.1). Classification (NCBI taxonomy): domain Eukaryota; kingdom Metazoa; phylum Chordata; class Amphibia; order Anura; family Hylidae; genus Hyla; species Hyla sarda. The sequence continues at coordinate 88,650,119 of NC_079198.1, forward strand.
CGGATCTTGTTGCCATTGTGCCAGTGAAAGCGTTCCTTGTATGTTCCTAGCCAGTGTTCCAGACCTCCTGCCGTTGCCCCTGACTATGATCCTTGCTGCCTGCCCTGACCTTCTGCTACGTCCGACCTTGCTCTTGCCTAATCCCTTGTACCGTGCCTATCTCAGCAGTCAGTCTGGGTTGAGTCGCTATCGGGTGGAACGACCTGGGGGTTACCTGCCGCAGCAAGTCCATCCCGCTTTGTGGCGTGCTCTGGTGAATACCAGTAACCCCTTAGACTCTGTTCCCCTGGTACGGCCCACGTCATCACCCCACTGACACAGAGGATCCACCACCAGTATCCTCTCAGTACCCGGCTCCTGACAGTAGATCCGGCCATAGATCCCGCTGAGGTCCCGCTGCCAGTTGTCGCTGACCTTACCACGGTGGTCGCCCAGCAATCTCAACAGATAGCGCAACAAGGACAACAGATTGCCCAACAAGGACAGCAGCTGTCGCAGTTGACCGCCATGCTACAGCAACTTCTGCCACAGCTACAGCAACAATCTCCTCCGCCAGCTCCTGTACCTCCTCCGCAGCGAGTGGCCACTCCTAGCCTCCACTTGTCTCTGCCGGACAAATTTGATGGGGACTCTAAACTCTGCCATGGTATCCTGTCTCAATGTTCCCTACACTTGAAGATGTTGTTGGACCAATTCCCTACAGAACGGTCTAAGGTGGCTTTCATAGTTAGTCTTCTGTCTGGAAAGGCCTTGTCCTGGGCCACACCGCTCTGGGACAGCAATGATCCTGCCACAGCCACTGTCCAGTCCTTCTTCGCTGAAGTCCGTAGTGTCTTCGAGGAGCCAGCCTGGGCCTCCTCTGCCGAGTCTGCTTTGCTGAACCTAGTCCAAGGAAGTTCTTCTGTAGGCGAATACGCCATCCAGTTTCGTACCCTCGCCTCTGAGCTAGCCTGGAACAACGAGGCCCTCTGCGCGACCTTCAAGAAAGGCTTATCCAGCAACATCAAAGATATACTGGCTGCACGAGAAATTCCTGCTAACCTGTCTGAACTTATCCATTTGGCCACCCGCATCGACAAGCGTTTTTCTGAAAGACACCAGGAGCTCCGCCAGGAAAAGGACCCTGATCTCTGCGCACCTCTCTTCCGGAATCCTTTGCAATCTACCCCTGTGCCTCCCGCAGAGGAGGCTATGCAAGTGGATCGGTCTCGCCTGACCCATGAAGAGAGGTCTCGTCGCAGAGATAAAAATTTATGCCTGTACTGCGCTAGTACCGAACATTTCCTAGTGGACTGCCCTATTCATCCTCGGCGTCTGGGAAACGCACGCACGCACCCAGCTCACGTGGGAGTGGTGTCTCTTGGTGTGAAGTCTGCTTCTCCACGTCTCACTGAGCCCGTGCGGATTTCTCCTTCTGCCAACCCCTCCTTCTCAGCTGTGGCCTTCTTGGACTCTGGTTCTGCAGGAAATTTTATTTTGGCCTATTTTGTTAATAGGTTCAGCATCCCAGTGACCCGCCTCGTCAAGCCGCTCTACATTTCTTCTGTCAACGGAGTAAAATTGGACTGCACTGTGCGTCACCGCACAGAACCCCTGCTTATGAGCATTGAACTGCATCACGAAAAAATTGAATTTTTTGTTCTGCCCAACTGCACCTCTGAAGTACTCCTCTGTCTGCCATGGCTCCAATGTCATTCTCCTACCCTTGACTGGACCACCTGGGAGATCAAGAATTGGGGTCCTTCTTGCCACAAACGATGCCTCACATCTGCTCCCACTTGTCTAACTCCTGAGGTTCCACCCATACCGTCTCCTCCCAAGGCGTACCAGGATATTTTCGGCAAAAACCATGCTGAGATTTTGCCTCCTCATAGCCTCCTTCCTGGTAACACTCTGCCCCATGGTAAGCTTCTCTCTCTGCCCCCCCTCCCCATTCCCACTTCTTCTGGATTGCCTGCCGTTGATGAAGTTACACAGGACTTCTCTGTCATCCGGAAGGAAACTCAAGAATCGCTCCCAATGGCCTTGTCTCGTATGAAGGGACAAGCAAACAAAAAGAGGGGGAGACCTAAGGGGGGGTACTGTTACGCCGAGCGCTCCGGGTCCCTGCTCCTCCCCGGAGCGCTCGCGGCTTTCTCCTCTCTGCAGTGCCCTGGTCAGACCCGCTGACAGGGCGCGCTGCACTGACACTGCCGACGGGGATGCGATTCGCATAGCGGGACGCGCCCGCTCGCGGATCGCATCCCAATCCACTTACCTGTCCCGGTCCCCGGCTGTCACATCCTGGCGCGCGCGGCTTCGCTCTCTAGGGCGCGCACGCCAGCTCTCAAAGGTTTAAAGGGCCAGTGCACCACTAATTGGTGACTGGCCCAATCTGTGTAATTAGCTCCCACCTGCTCCACGCCTTTATAACCTCACTTCCCCTTCCCAGCATTGTTGGATCTTGTTGCCATTGTGCCAGTGAAAGCGTTCCTTGTATGTCCCTAGCCAGTGTTCCAGACCTCCTGCCATTGCCCCTGACTACGATCCTTGCTGCCTGCCCTGACCTTCTGCTACGTCCGACCTTGCTCTTGCCTAATCCCTTGTACCGCGCCTATCTCAGCAGTCAGTCGGGGTTGAGTTGCTATCGGGTGGAACGACCTGGGGGTTACCTGCCGCAGCAAGTCCATCCCGCTTTGCGGCGGGCTCTGGTGAATACCAGAAACCTCTTAGACTCCGTTCCCCTGGTACGGCCCACGTCATCACCCCACTGACACAGAGGATCCACCACCAGTATCCTCTCAGTACCCGGATCCTGACAGTTATGGATTCCGTCTATTAGATAGCCTCCACTACTAAGCCTGTTAAGAAAACTAAAAAAAAAAAAAAAAACAACACACACCAAACAAAAAATAATGCAGGTCACCATAGTCCGAATTAGTCCTTTGCATACACAGAACTGAAATGAGAGAGAAAAAAAACATACAGAAAAATGGGTTAGTACATTGGGTTAGGGGGAAAAAAAGTGGTAAAAAAATTTAATAAATACATATATATTGCACATTTTTGTCACAAATGCGGTTTTAGAGCAGAAAAGTCACAAAGGAGAAGAGGTGGTGTTGCAAAGTGGTGTTCTGAAGTCATTTCTTGGTTTTTGCTTATGTATGCTAAGGAAGTGTTTTTGCCTATGTATGCCAAATTTATTAACCCTCCGTGATAGTATGATAAATGTGTCACACATAAGAAACACTTACACCATGGAAAACAGTGTATGTAAGTCGTGTACATAAGCACTGCTTGATGAATTACCCCCATTGTGTTTGTCATATCTGTGATTTGCGCATTTGCAAATTCCTTCAATACTGCATACTATCAGTGCCATTCTTGTTTCTATTTAATAAACCTTAGGTGGTTAAACAAAACGAGAGAGAGAGAGAGAGAGAGAGAGAGAGAGAGAGAGAGAGAGAGAGAGAGAGAGAGAGAGAGAGAGAGAGAGAGAGAGAGAGAGAGAGAGAGAGAGAGAGAGAGAGAGTACTTTTAAGATAAGCTTTTGTACTTTTCAAAGGGGTATTTTACATTTCAGGCATATATGGTAAATTCATTGGATATTCCATTAATGTCTTATAGATGTGGGTCCCACCTCTGAAATGAGGGCCCCCACACTTCCCAGCCCCAGGGTGGTCAACATTCCAAAAACAGCCCAGTTTACATGACTCTCATAGATGTTAATGAAATGAGTTGCTGACACAATGTAGCACAGCTAACTACACAGTCTCTGTAAACCCTCACTTATGGAAACAGTACTACATTGTTTATGAAAGATCCATGTCAGAGAGCTACTTAAACTGTGTAAACTAACTAACCTATCTCGCCTGTTTTAGGAATTCCAGCCACCTTCACCCACCATAACCAGGCCAGTAGGAGGAGATAGATGCAGGTCCTGGAGATGGGGTCTGCATCTATCAGACATTTTTGGCATATTTTGTGTAAATGCCTATAATGTTTGAGATGTGAATACCTCTTTAAACACCTCTAGAGGTGTCTTCCTGGTACATTTTTAAAGTAGTTTGTCTAACATGCATATTTACCAGATTACCATAACTCCAAGAGCAATGTTCTAGTATTTAGAAAACCAAGGAGTTCACGCCCTAATTGAGGACCTACTGTCATTCCATGTTGATCGCCACTATATTGTGTGAGGTAGCACAGCCTAACAAAGCGATTGGAGAATGATGTCATTCTTTTAAAGCTCCATGATACCTAAAAGATAGTGCAAGACCCTCATCTCCCATATATCTAAATGATTTAAGGTACGTTTACATACTTAATCCTCTAAGGATTTTGGACTTGTATTTATATTGATTGAGTTCAAAGCATAAAATTTGTAGCAAGAAATTAAGTACCTTTAAACATACCCTTGGAGATTTTAGTCATTGCAACTAATAAGTTATTTGGAAGATTATAGATGGATAGGTTTCCCTTTTTTTCCGTTCATTACTCAAGTGTTTCACATGTACTTACAGGTGTAGGTAGAAATGCAGGATGGCACTATCACAAATAAAGATAGCCTCACTATCTGATCGCTATGCATGGTCTGACACCAGGGTCCTTTGGCGTCTCTAACTAGGAGCATCGAGTCGCGGGCCATGTGGTGAGTGCGGAGATTCTTTGTACTCTGGCATTACCACTTATTGTTACACAGGTACTTGCCCAGCTCCAGCATCACATCTATCCCCCTCTTGGTACACCCAGCAGCCTTTGACAACAACCCACATTGCAGGGCAATTTTCCAGTAAGTAATGTGCAGGCCTGCCTATCAGGAGGTGAAAGCACCAGACCAAATGTTACACCTTATGGAGGCGGGGGATGCAAACCTCTAATTGCAAACCTGACCAGTGTACCTGACCGCTGCTTGTGACCTGGTTACTCTTTACTTGCTGTTTTGTACTACACTGTTACCTAGGTATGATCCATTGCCTGTTTTGACTTTGCTCTCGGTTGTTATTTTATACTACACTGTCCTTTAGGTTCCTGACCTCTTGCTTGCCTTTGATTTGCTCTTTGTTTATCGTTATTGTCCCACATCTGCCCCTGTTTTGCAGACACACAGACAGCATAACTGACTATTTGTATAGCCTCTGCACTTAGTGCAATGTAGGGACTGTCCATAGTGTAAATAGTGTGGAGAATACTGAAGATATTCAAAATTTTTTTTAAATCTGTACAGAGAACAAGGAAAACTTGCAATATAGTATACCTAAGCCTTCTTAAGCTACACAGCCAATTTGATCATTCATTTACTTGTTGCCAAAGATAAAATATAGTTTTCTCATTCCATGTTGATGTCGCTTCTTTTGAAATACAGTACATTGTTCATGTAGGATATAATCCACCTATTTACTGGATCCATCTATTTATCCTTTGGTGTGTGTTTGGTACATATTCATGCAAAGGATACTACCCGCTGTTTCAACAAATGTTTTCAATAGACTTTACCCCGCTGACAAAATAATTATATTTCATAGTGCATTCCCTTGTCATCAGTTAATGGTTGGACATACTGATATTCCAGTATGGTCATTATAATAATATAGAATAGAATAAGAATATAGATAATATAGAATAAGATAGAAATGGAGACAATAGCCTCACTGTGTGAATGTGACTATGTTTCTATGGCTTGTATAAGCATCAATTGCAAATTCAACCATACAAAGAATTATATAGTTATATAGCTCTAATGTCCACCTTTTATTTTTTCTATGTTCAGTCATCTACAGTATACATTTAGAAAGTTGAGCTTTGACCAAAATACATACTATATAATCCAAAAAGTACAAGGCAATGTAAGATACTAAATGACACACTGGTGTTTCAGAGACCAACTAATCATACCCAAAAACACATCAGGACAAAGGAAATATAATGAAGAATATTTGATACTTTTTTGAACATACATAGATAAAAACAGTTAAAATGAGACAGCAACAAAGCAGAAAAGAAAATACACTGACTGCTACATGGACCTGGTATATACATTGGGAAGGGATGTGCATATATATTGATTAAAGTGACTGGTGCTATCTATGCGGCTACTAAAGTGCAGCATGCATTAGATGTAAACAGTATAGACACTTCAATAAGGAGGCAATGGCCAAAAAACCATATATATTGCACATATCCCAGATGACATAGGAATGATACAGAAAAAACAGAATAGGTAAGTGTTCCACCTGTAAATCGGGCAAGTAAGAGGACCCAAGGTGAGAGGCACTGGTAGCCAAAGATTCACCAGAGTTCAGCTAAAGAAGCAAAAGACAGGAATTTTGTCCGGGCAAGAGGGGGAACAGTCACCACGTCACTTCAAACATACCCAATGCCGCACGTCAGACCCCAACGCTGTTTTGCCATGAAGGCTTCCTCAGGGAGTTTTTTCTGTATCATTCCTATGTCATCTGGGATATGTGCAATATATATATGGTTTTTTGGCCATTGCCTCAAAGTATCAAATATTCTTCATTATAGTTCCTTTGTCCTGGTGTGTTTTTGATATGACAAAATATATAGCAGTCCATTTTATCTGTAGAATTATCCCAATATATCTGGTCCCATTATTTACCCTTTCGTAAGCAGAATGCCAATAATATGAATCATCTTAGATAAACTATATATGGAAACCTATAGATTTCTATAAACCCGTACACTGCACTACAAGCTTCTGGTCACTAGTTTCGGCAGACGGAGTTCCATCATCTGACATGTCAGAAGTCTTTCAAAATAAGTACCCTTTAAATACATCCTGAAATTGCACCTACTATTATGAATATTATAACCGGTAAAGCCATTGTTAGAGATGGAACAACCTGAGTAGAATTTGACAACTAGTCTTTCTTCTGACCACTTTATTTAGCCAAGTACAAGAGAACCAACCTAGTCCCTGATTGGCTGGTAAGGCTCATCTGCTTACTTGTTTCTAGATAACTTGCTACAGATGCCACTTGATCCTGTTACCAGTCACCCCATCTTGAAGAAGTCACAGGAATATGGGCAGATAAGTTTATTACACCAAAGAATGATTTTGCTGGCAACACTGTTTTAAGTGAAAAGTATGAAGTGTGTAAAGGAAAGAGGGAAAGCATAGAAATTGTACATTTTCTGTTTTGTAATAGGTAAATACAAATGCTTGCAAACATTAAATGGAATGGAATTCCCACATTTTCTGGATGTTCTTGCAGCTTTTTCACTTTGTAACAAATAACATATGACATGACACATATGTATAGGCTTTCAGTGGAGCTTCCATGTCCTCCTCCTACTAAGACCAGCTTGATTGACAGCCTAAGCTCAGAGAGAACTTGTACAAGAAAATTACCATAGCAAACCTCTCATGCTCTGGAAAGTTCCTGAGACAGACGGAGGTGTCAGCAGAGAGCACTGTGGTCAGACAGAAAATAACAACTCAACTTTAGCAGCTGATAGGTCCTGGAAGGATTACTTTTTTAATAGAAATGATTTACAAATCTGTTTAACTTTCTGGAGCCAGTTGATATGAAAAAAAATATGTATTTTACTGGAATACCCCTTTAACATTTAAGTATATGTTATTTGCTTTATATGTACAAAGAATATGGTTTAAGCTTGTTAGAATTCAGATTTTATATGTTCCAAATATCTGTGCATCACTACAAAACTAACAGCCCAAAATGACCTAATTCATGTTGACATGCTATCGCCTTTAGAATGTTATCTTAATAAATATTGTATATGAAGCTGTCATCACACAAGGAGAGACTGACTTAAAATTACACACTGTTTGCTGAGTAAATAGTTAAAGTGAACCAAATATTCAAAGTAAATGTATGCCCATGCATGGTGTTCATTACCCAAGGTGTGATGTGAAGAGACATCTTAATACTTCTACACTCCAGAATGTGTTTTACATGGTTTTTACCTGCAACTTGAAAATAGCTTTAATGTCTAATGTCAGTTTGCTGTTGATATCATGCATTTTTTTTTCCACAGGAAGCGATGTGGTCCACAGGCATTAAATATATCAGTGAACATCGATATTGTCAATTGACAATCAAAAACTTTTTATATGTTGTACATCCTGGCAAAACATTAACCTTTCTAATATACTTCATAAAAAATCTTATTACCTTTTTATAGAAATCATGGTCTATAAAAAAAATACACCACTAGAGGTCACCATACCATCTAGAACATAGTGGTGTCTGGCTGCATCATCATCTTTGTCCCAGCTTAAGTACAGGCAGGGACAAAGTCCTCTGTGATCACTCCTGTCCTGTCCATCAGACTCCTGTCTAAAAACAGAGAGGAGGGGGGTTAAAGAGCAGCTTGTAGTCATTGGAGGAAGAGTACACTCCCTAGGCAGACTACCTAGGCTTGGTAGACTATATGAATGCCCTTCCCCTGTAATCATTCAGATTGTATGCCAAGCCAGGGAATTAAGTGTGCTGCCACATGCTTAAGTTGGCTACTGTATATGTAACAATCTGAGGGGGTCTCAACTGACTGTTCTTAGATTTTACCCTGTCACCATATTTTACCCTGTCACATATTTTATAACTGTTGGCAACACGTTATATAGGGTAATTTTTTTTTTTTTTTTTTTTTACCAGGTTATGTTATACTCCTGAATGTCATCTAAAGTCCAGAAGATGAAGGTTGAAAATGTCAGGCGCAATATGGTAATCAGCCACTAGTAGTAGGACAGCTGCATTTTCCTGTAGTCAAGTTTTCTGCAATACAGGTCCTCAATAGTCTTGCTAGCGAATATTCGCAATGCAAATTTAATTGAATATTCGCGAATATAGCACTATATATTCGTAATTACGAATATTTTTTTTTAGTTTTTTTTTCACAGTACACATCACAGTGATCACCCCTCTCTGCTTCCAGCTTGTGTTGTGTTGTAAAGAAGGCTCTAATACTACTGTGTGAGACTGGCATGCGAATTTTCACATATGCAAAAATTTGCATATGCTAATTTTCGCATATGCAAATTTTTGCTTATGCTAATTTATGTATATGCTGATTTTGCAAATGCTAATTTTCGCATACGCATATGCGAAAATAAAATGCGAATATTACGAATATGCGAATTTTGCGAATATATGACGAATATTCGTCCATATATTTGCGAAATATTGCAAATTCGAATATGGCCTATGCCACTCAACACTAGTCCTCAACCCAGAGAGGTGAGCATCAAGGCTACAGAGGAGAGTTTCTGGGTAAGTGTAGCAGATTTGTATCAGTTTAAGGGCTACAACAGTCATATTTAAGGGATCTGCATTCAGGGGGTTAGCTATGGGTCTGAGTTTGTTTGCTTTTGCAATAGAGGCTGGGAAGAGCTGCCCAATAGAGAGCCAAAGATTTCTTAGCAGGAGACATTGTCACTAGAGATGAGCGAACTTTTGAAAAAATTGATTAGGCCGATTTGCCGAATTTGTTTTGATCCAAAATGTTTTCGCGGTGAATCTATATTAAAAAAGGCTATTTCTAGCCTACATACAGCCTCTATAGGGGTATAGAACACTTTGCTATGTTCTAAAACGCAAATGGAGTGTGCTGGGGTAGTGAAATAATACTGTTATTTAGAATAACATGCAGATTACCGGCATTGCTATTAGAATCACTGCCGCATAGCAGCATAATGACAGAGCCTGGTGGTGGCATCAGTGTCAGGAGAACATATAGTGACTGAATGACACAGCTTTGATTAGGCTGAAGCATAAGGACACCATATAGTGGCTGAATGACACAGCGTGGAGGTGTTGGCAGCATGAGGAGACCATATAGTGGATGAATGGCACAGCCCGGAGTTGCCAACAGCATGAGTAGGCACTAGGCCTTCACAATCCCTAAGATTAAAAGATGAATTAAGAAATTGAAACCGAAGATTTTGATTAGCGTGTGCTACCTATGAGAAAATTTGAAATTCCCAGACCCAGGCCCCACAGCAGCATCAGTAAACCATATATTGCCTGAATGACACAGCCTGGAGTTGACTGATGCACGAGTACACACCAGGGCTTTACAATCCCCCCCAAAAAAACACAACAATTTTAGAAATTTATGAAGAAGATTTTGGATAGCAGTTGCTATCTAAGAGAAAATTTTAAATTCCCAGACCCAGGCCCAGCAGCGGCATCAGTAAACCTTATATTGCCTGTACGACACAGCCTGGAGTTGGCTGATGCACGAGTATACACCAGGGCTTCACAATCCCCCCCAAAAACACAACATTTTAAGAAATTTATGAAGAAGATTTTGGATAGCGGGTGCTACCTATGAGAAAATTGGAAATTCCCAGACCCAGGCCCCATAGCGGCATCAGTAAACCATATATTGCCTGAATGACACAGCCTGGAGTGGGCTGATGCATGAGGAGACCATTGAAATGTCTGATTTGTTAATTTGAAATTTAAATCAAACTTTGAGTGTCCCGGACCCCAGCGTGTGGATACGAAGGACCAAATCCAACAAGCCCCCACAGGGCTCATGTGGCCGTGAGATGTAGGCGCAACGTCTCCATTGCCCTGACCGGCCCCTATTTTTTATTTTTGTACCTTTGTTTAAGAACAAGCGCATATACAAGAGTCCAAAAGACTCTATAATGTAGGACGGTGGACCACAAAAAGACATTCTTCTCTAAAGTAATGTTTTCTGAAATAAAGAAGCAGAGTTCATCCATCTCCGTATTATTTTTGACAATTTTAATAAAAAAAATCACACACAACAAGCGTTCAACTGTGTAATGGTTATTATTCTGGAAAATTAAAGTTTATTAATGGGAAAATCCAAAATTTTTTAAAAAACAGTACCCAATAGGGTTTAATAACCATATACATTGCACCATAAATGTTGAAATTTTAATTAAGCATGTATGTATCTATTTCACAAATCGTAAAATTAAAGGCCTAAGCCCAGAAGCATCATGAAGGCAAGTAGTTCCTGAAAGACACAGGAGCAGTCAGGAGTAGGCATCAGCAGTACCCAAGAGGCTTTCATAACCCCTTACATAGCACGATCAATCGCGAGATCGAGCATTAACAGGTATGGGATTCCCTCAGATGTCTGGGGCTGCACGTGTGCTACACTGAACGGACCAGCGTGTGTCTATCCTTCACCGACAAGTGCGGGTAACCCGCTCAACCCCGTTCATGATAAGGATCGGGGAATTCAATTATTTGCCATGAAAGAAGAATCCCAACTAAGTGCGGGTCATAAGCTTGGGCTCATTAAGTCACTGGCCTTTGTACACATCACCTGTCTCTACTACCGATTGGATGTTTTAGTGAGGTGCTCTGATCGGCCCCAGCAGAGTAGGCGACGGCCCTGGCAGAGCGCTGAGAATTTAAAGATCGTTGTTGAAATTAGCATTAAGCATGTATTAGCTACTGCTAAACTTCCAGAAATTAAAGACCCAAGGCCAGGAGCATCTGTGAGGCAAGAAGTTCCTGAAAGACACAGGATGAGCCAGGAGCAGGCATTCGCAGTACTCAAGAGGGTTTCATAACCCCTTACATGTAAAGATCAATGTTGAAATTTGCATTAAGCATGTATTTAGCTACTGCTAAACATCCAAAAATTAAAGGGCCAAGGCCTGAAGCATCTGTGAGGCAAGTAGTTCCTGAAAGACACAGGATGAGCCAGGAGCAGGCATTCGCAGTACCCAAGAGGGTTTCATAACCCTAATTGATAAACCAAGAGGGTTTCATAACCATAATTGGGAAGTGTTGGTGTAGCAGCATGGTCAATCTACTTTGAGGCATCTGGCATTGGTGGCTGGAAATCCTGGCTGATCCATCCCTGATTCATCTTGACAAACGTCAGTCTCTCCACATTTTTAGTGGACAGACGAGTTCGCCTTGGGGTGACTATGGTCCCGGCCGCAATAAACACCTGCTCTAATTGCACACTACTGGCCGGGCAAATCAAGCTTGGCTACCCAGAAGTCCAGAGGATCTTCAATGGTTGTTGGCATGGCCATGTCAAGGTATGCCACCACCTGCAGGTTCAGGTCCTGCTCCATGTCTACCTGCTGCTGAGGAGTTGCTTTACTATGCGGGTGAAGAAAGCTACTCATCAGCGACTGTAGACTCAGACTGCTGCTGATTGAGCTGGTACTGCTCCTGCCACCCTTCCCCTCCCCAGCAGCCATGGCAGTGGAAGGGGAGCACAGAGGGCCCCCCGAGTCAGACCTGCGAGTGGATGGATCATGTGGCCGATAGGCATCGGCCAACTGACTACGTAGGATCTCTCTGTAGTAGGTTCGTTTGTCCTCCCTCTCAGTGGGTGTAAAAAAGCGAGGGTCCAATAAGGTGGAGATCCAGAAGTCTTCCCGCTGACGAATTTTGACAATTCGGGGGTCACTACGCAAGCAACTGAGCATGTATCATGCCATTTGCGCCAGTGACTCGGAGGGACTACCTGCCCCCATCTCCACTGCATACTGTCACGGTGTGTCTGGGTCCTATGTCTCGCCTTCCTCATGACCCTCTAGCTCCTCTGGCTGCTCCTCCTCTCCTGTCTGAGGACAAGAAACACCGGCCATCTCATCCAACCTAAACTGTGCTCCGCCCTGCCCCTCATCCTCCTCCTCCAGTTCAGCCCCCACAGAGCTTATGTAGTCTTGACATGTAGGCGCAACCTCTCCATTGTCGTGACCAGCCATGATTTCAATAATTTGTTGTAGGAAATGTAGGAGTGCAATTACGTCGTTCATGGCATAATCCAGGCGACTTATAAATAACGTGGCTTCCTCAAAGGGTCTCAGCAAAAGGCAGATGTCAAGAAAGGTGTGCTTGGCAGTGTACGAGTGACTGAAGTGCATGCACAGTTTCCTTGCCATTTTCAGGATGTTTTACAAATGGGGTGAAGACTTGAGGAAGTGCTTGACAACCAGATTCAACACGTGTGCAATGCAGGGCGCATGTTTCACACTTCCTTGTCGCAGCGCGGACGCAATGTTCTTCCCGTTGTCGATCACCATGTTTCCCATTTCCAGATTTTGTGGAGTAAGCCATACTCGGATTTCTTTACGAATGAATTTTAGCAGTTCCTCCCCTGTGTGACTCCATTTGACAAGGCAAACCATGTGAAGAACAGCTTGACACTGTCGTGCCCTACACATATGGTACGATGAAGGGCCACTAAGATTTGGACATGCAGTGGAGGCCAAGGACACAGTGGAGGATGAGGAGGCGGCGTCGCACACTGTAACAGGACCAACTGCCTGAGAGCGAGAGCGTGGAGGAGAAAGCGGTGGACTTGGCTCTGTGCATGAATTGTTGTGCATTTATTTCAGGTTCCACTCTTAGGAGGTTTGGACGCTGTCAGATCTGTAGACAGTTCTCCTTACTGCAGCAGGAAATAGCATTTTTGAAATCTGAGATCTTTAAATTAACTTTTAATCAAACTAGAAATGGCAGATGGGTTACTGTTGGTTTGGGAATACTTAGAGTTGTGGATAGAAGACATGTCCCACAGTCTGTGGGTCTCCGTAATTCATTTGCAGCACTTTCAGAATGTAAGGGCAACATGGATATTGGCTCAAGCTCAGAAGATGTGGAACCATCGACTCCTATGTCTAATGTATACAAGACTGCAGCCAAGGACAAAAAAGATAAAGTAAAATCTAAACGGAAGCATCTGTTGCTGGGTGATGCAATCATAAGAAGTGTGGAGCTTAAGGAAAATGGTTTTGTGAGATATCTCCCGGGAGCTACTGCTAGAAGAGATAGAAGATGTATTCTTAACCCCTTAAGGACCAAGGGCGTACAGGTACGCCCTTGGACCTTCTCTCCTGATATAACACGGGGTTACACAGTAACCCCGCGTCATATCACGGCGGGCCCGGCATCATAGTGAAGCCGGGACCCACCTCTAATAGCGCGCAGTGCCGATCGCGGCACCGCGCGCTATTAACCCTTTAGCCGCGCGCTCAGAGCTGAGCCGCGCGGCTAAAAGTGAAACCGAAAGTGGCCGGCTAGCTCAGTCGGGCTGTTCGGGATAGCCGCGGCTAATCACGGCATCCCGAACAGCTTAAAGGACAGCGGGAGGGCCCCTACCTGCCTCCTCGCTGTCCGATCGCCGAATGACTGCTCAGTGCCTGAGATCATGCGGCAGAATCATTGATCACTGTTTCTTATGAGAAACCAGTGATCAATAATGAAGATCAGTGTGTGCAGTGTTATAGGTCCCTATGGGACCTATAACACTGCAAAAAAAAAGTGAACAAAAAAGTGAATAAAGATCATTTAACTCCTCCCCTATTAAAAGTTTGAATCACCCCCCTTTTCCAATAAAAAAAAAACACAGTGTAAATAAAAAGAAAAATGAACATATATGGTATCACCGCGTGCGGAAATGTCCGAATTATAAAAATATATCATTAATTAAACCACTCGGTCAATGGCGTGCGCGCAAAAAAATTCCAAAGTCCAAAATAGTGCATTTTTGGTCACTTTTTATATCATTTAAAAATGAATAAAAAGCGATCAATAAGTCCTATCAATGTAAAAATTGTACCGTTAAAAACTTCAGATCACGGCGCAAAAAATGAGCCCTCATACCGCCCCATACACGGAAAAATAAAAAAGTTATAGGGGTCAGAAGATGACAATTTTAAACGTATTAATTTTCCTGCATGTAGTTATGATTTTTTCCAGAAGTCCGAAAAAATCAAATATATATAAGTAGGGGATCATTTTAATCGTATTGACCTACAGAATAAAGATAAGGTGTCATTTTTACCGAAAAATTTACTACGTAGAAACGGAAGCCCCCAAAAGTTACAAAACTGCGTTTTTTTTTCAATTTTGTCGCACAATGATTTTTTTTCCGTTCCACTGTAGATTTTTGGGCAAAATGACTGACGTCATTACAAATTAGAATTGGTGGCGCAAAAAATAAGCCATCATATGGATTTTTAGGTGCAAAATTGAAAGAGTTATGATTTTTTAAAGGCAAGGAGCAAAAAACGAAAATGCAAAAACGGAAAAAACCCCGGTCCTTAAGGGGTTAATATTGTTAAGCAAGCAAAGTAGGAAGGGGAAGTTGATGTTCTTGCCCATCTAGGGACAAATGACCTGGCTTGCAATGAAGTTTCAAAGGTGAAGGAATCTTTTATCACACTTGGTAATGATGTACATGATTTTGCATCCACTGTTTCATTTTCTGAAGTTCTGCCTATGCATAATGTTCAGCATGATAGGCAGAGGCATATTAAATAGTTAAACTGATGGCTTAGTAAATGGTGTCAAGAGCAAGGATTTGGCTTTGTGTCTCATGATAGCTCTACTTGGAATTGAAAGGAACTGTACAAAAAAGATGGTTTGCATCTTTCTCTCAAAGGAACAAATGTACTCAGTGTACAATTCCAAGAATTTGCTAAGGAGTATTTAAACCAGGAAGGGGGGGGCATGAGTCCAATTGCCCCCCGAAACAATGCCAGTACATATCAGTAGCCCAGAGGTTAAGAAATGACAAGCTCAGAGTCCTGTCTACAAATGCCCGGAGTCTAGGTAATAAAATCAATGAACTTGGGTCAATAATGGCATCTGAGGATGTAGATTTAGTGTCTGTTGCTGAGACATGGTTTAATGAAAGTAATGACTGGGACATATCCATACCAGGGTACTCTTTATACAGAAGAGACAGAGAAGGCAAGAAAGGAGGAGGAGTGGCCCTATATGTGAAAGACAGCATAAAATCTAACCTAATACATGTTAGTGAGGCAACCACAGAGTCAGTTTGGGTTACGTTGCAGTTTGGTAATCATGCAGTAACTCGTGTAGTTGTGATATACAGACCACCTGGCCAAGTTAAAGAAGTAGATGATCTACCAGTTGAAGAAATATCTAAAATGAGAATGAAGGGATAAGTTATCATTATGGGAGACTTCATTCTTCCGGATATAAACTGGAAAACCAAAATAGCAAGTTCTGCCAGGAGTACAGATATTCTAAATTCCCTACTGGGATTATCTGTACAACAAGTGGTTGAGGAGCCAACGCGGAAGGAGGCCATTTTGGATTTGGTATTCACAAATGGGGATTTGGTATATGATGTTATTGTAGGCGAAAGCTTGGGATCTAGTGATCACCAGTCAGTGCGGTTTAATATAAGTATAAATATAACAGTGAAGGAGTCACACCACACAAAAACAAAAGTTTAAGATTCTAGAAAAACAGACTTTTCAAAAATGAGATTAGTCATAAATGAGTCCCTATCAGACTGGAACAAATTACATGGAGTTCAGGAGAAATGGGACTACTTAAAAGACGCTTTATTGAAGGCAACAGAAAATTGCACTAGACTTGTCAGTAAAAGCAGAAAAAGGAAGAGACCACTCTGGTACTCAGCAGAAGTGTCCAAAATCATAAAAAACTAGCATTTAGTAATTATAAAACAACCCAGAGCAATGAAGATAGGGAAATCTACAAGACTAGGCAGAAAGAGGCCAAGCAAGTTATAAGAACTTCTAAAGCACAGGTAGAAGAAAACCTAGCTCAGTCTGTGAAAAAAGGGGATAAGACAATCTTCAGATATATAAATGAAAAAAGGAAGTCAAAACAAAGAATAACTAAATTAAAAACAAATGAAGGAAGGTATGTAGAAGAGAATAAGGGGCTAGCCGACTGCCTTAATAAATACTTCTGTCCAGTTTTTATAGAAGAAAAAGAAGGAAAAGGACCTCCATTAGAGAGGAAAAATAAGGATTCATTTGATGCATGTGTCTTTACAGAGGAAGAGGTTCTATGTTTGCTTTCTAAAGAGAAGACAAATAAATCACAGGGGCATGATGGGATACACCCAAAATTATTAAAAGAGTTTAGTGGTGAGCTAGCAAAACCGTTAACAGATTTATTTAACCAATCAATGATAACAGGAGCCGTCCGGAAGATTAGAAATTAGCAAATGTTGTGCTCATTCACAAGAAAGGTAGTAAGGAAGAATCAAGCAACTATAGGCCAGTAAGTCTGACATCAATAGTGGGGAAATTAATGGAAACCCTACTAAAGTAAAGGATTGTGGAACATCTAAAATCCCATGGATTGCAAGATGAAAAACAACATGGGTTTACTTCAGGGAGATCATGTCAAACAAATCTTATTGATTTTTTGACTGGGTGACTAAAATAATAGATGGCGGAAGGGCAGTAGACATCGCATATCTAGATTTTAGTAAGGCTTTTGACACTGTCCCACATAGAATACTTATCAATAAACTACAGTCAATGAGCTTGGACTCCAATATTGTTGAGTGGATTAGGCAGTGGCTGAGTAACAGACAACAGAGGGTTGTAGTCAATGGAGAATATTCAGAGCAAGGTCTTGTCACCAGTGGGATACCTCAGGGATCTGTACTGGGACCAATATTGTTTAATATCTTCATTAGCGATATTACAGAAGGTCTCGATGGTAAGGTATGTCTTTTTGCTGATGACACAAAGATATGTAACAGGGTTGATGTTCCTGGAGGGATCCGCCAAATGGAAAAGGATTTAGGCAAACTAGAAGAATGGTCAGAACTCTGGCAACTGAAATTTAATGTGGATAAGTGCAAGATAATGCACCTGGGGCGTAAAAACCCTCAGGCAGAATATAGATTATTTGACACAGCCCTGACCTCAGTATCTGAGGAGAGGGATTTATGAGTAATTATTTCAGAAGACTTAAAGGTAGGAAGACAATGTAATAGAGCAGCAGGAAACACTAGCAGAATGCTTGGATGTATAGGGAGAGGTATAAGCAGTAGAAAGAGAGAAGTGCTCATGCCGCTGTACAGAACACTGGTGAGACCTCAATTGGAGTAGTGTGCGCAGTACTGGTGGCCGTATCTCCAGAAGGATATAGATACTCTAGAGAGAGTTCAAAAAAGAGCTACTAAACTAGTGCATGGATTGCAGGATAAAACTTACCAGGAAAGGTTAAAGCACCTTAACATGTATAGCTTGGAAGAAAGAAGAGACAGAGGGGATATGATAGAGACATTTAAATACATAAAGGGAATCAACATGGTAAAGGAGGAGAGCATATTTAAAAGAAGAAAAACTACCACAAGAGGACATAGTTTTAAATTAGAGGTGCAAAGGTTTAAAAGTAATATCAGGAAGTATTACTTTACTGAGAGAGTATTGGATGCATGGAATAGCATTAATGCAGAAGTGGTCGCTGCAAATACAGTGAAGGAGTTTAAACATGCATGGGATAAGCATAAGGCTATCCTTCATATAAGATAGGGCCAGGGACTATTCATAGTATTCAGATTATTGGGCAGACTAGATAGGCCAAATGGTTCTTATCTGCCGACACATTCTATGTTTCTATGACTGTCCAAGTTGCTATTGTGGCTGTGCAGGAACCACATTTACCCAGTGGGCTGCAAAAGACAAGTATTGTCCCTGCCCGTAGTTACAGCTCCACACGTCGGCACTGCCGTGCACTTTTGAACACACTGACAGGCTCAAGGACTGGCCCACCTTCTCTTGTACAAACTTATGCAGGGCTGGTACTGCCTTCTTCGCAAAGAAATGACGGCTTGGGACTCTCCACCTCGGCTTGGCACAAGCCATCAATTTTCTGAAAGTTGCGAAGTCCACCACTTGAAAAGGGATTGTTGGCGGAATGGCTGACTAAAAGTGGGAGAAGCAGGAGCATCTGGAGCGAAAGAAGGAGGGTTTGACACAGCTCCCTTCGACTGAGGTGGTGGAGCCTTGGCTGGATTAAGGAGGGAGCGGATGGCCACTGGGTGATGCAGCAGGCTGGACCACTACATCGGAGCCATGGTTCTCCCAGGCCACTTTATGGTGTTGAAGCATGTGTTGACGCAGGGCCGTGGTGCCGACCCTGGCCACGCTTTACCTTCTGCCGACAGATCCTGCATGTGGCTACGTGAACCTCCTCCGGATGCCTGATGAAAAACTTCCAGACAGCCGAGTAGCTGATTTTCCCACCTACAGTACGCACTAATTGACTGCTACTGGCGCCGTATCCAGGAACCCCTGCTCCACTACCTCCCCGGAAAGGTAGGCTGCCGCGAAGCAGTTGGTCTCCCCCCGGGCACATTTGGCTCCTGAATTTCCACTCCTGCCACCACGCTGACTGCCAACCGTGCTACCGCCTTGCTGCCTCAAGGGCAACCTGCAACTCTCTTCTCCTGATGATGATGAAGCCCCTTCTGCACCCGGCTCCCAATTGCGATTGGCTTCATTATCATCAACAGGTGTGTGCACGTCACTGATGTCCTCTTCAGTTTCCCCAACAGTGTCTTCTTCAGGACCCTGAACCCTTGCAACATCGCCTCCCACGTCACTCTCCGCATCACTACTTGGCCCCCTAGCGGAGCAAGCGGCACATTGCTCCTCCCCTTCTTGATTGGGCAGTAGCTGCTGACTGTCCTCTATTAGATCGTCCTCAGTAAATAGTGGAGCTGAACCCACAGCATTAGATACTTCTGTAGGAGAGGGGAAAGCATAGGACAAAGGCAATGGGAGGACAGGGACTGCTCCCGGGCCATGCCAACTGAGGGTTGTGTCTGAGGAACCCACCGACTGTTGACTGGGGGTGTCAGATGTCACTTGTAATGATGTGTATGAGCGTGTTAACCAATCGACGATGGCAGATGGTTTGCTGGTCAAGACACGACCGCTGGCTGATAATGGGAGCTCAGGCCTCTCACTGCGACTCCTGCTACCACTCACCCCTAGTTTGCTGCCAACTCTGCCTGAAGTATTTAGGCCTCTGTCACTCCTCTGTGCACATCCTGGCACTTCTCTGCATATACTTCCTGGCACTTCTCTGCATATACTCAGTGCATATATGAGGGTAATACAATACGCTACACTATTCTTTAAACGGTATTTGTCTAGAACAGCAGCAGGTGATTACTTATGGCTGTCCTTTCACAGTATGTAGGACCTTGACAGATTAACAGGTACAAAATGTTACACTACTTGGATGTACGTATGCGGTATGCACTGATGAGGGCAGTAATATGCGCAACTATACGCAAAAAAAACTCAGTATTTTTGAAAAACACCAGCCGGTGAATACTATTGTTTGGACTTTGACAGTATGTTGCCCCTTGACAAATTAACAGGTACAAAATGGTACAATACTTGCATGTACCTATGCGGTATACACTTATGAGGGCAGTAATATGTGCAACTATACGCAGAAAAATCTCTGTATTTTTTAAAAACACCAGCCGGTGAATACTATTGTTTGGACTTTGACAGTATGTAGCACCTTGACAGATTAACAGGTAAAAAATGGTACAATACTTTGATGTACCTATGCGGTATGCACTGATGAGGGCAGTAATATGCGCAACTATATGCAAAAAAACCTCAGTATTTTTGTAAAACACCAGCCGGTGAATACTATTGTTTGGACTTTGACAGTATGTAGCACCTTGACAGATTAACAGGTAAAAAATGGTACAATACTTTGATGTACCTATGCGGTATGCACTGATGAGGGCAGTAATATGCGCAACTATATGCAGAAAAAACTCTGTATTTTTGTAAAACACCAGCCGGTGAATACTATTGTTCGGACTTTGACAGTATATAGCCCCTTGACAGATTAACAGGTACAAAATGGTACAATACTTGGATGTTCCTATGCGGTGTGCACTGATGAGGGCAATAATATGCGCGACTATACGCAGAAAAAATAAGTATTTTTTTAAAACACCAGCAGGTGATTACTTTTGCCAGGAGTCAGGACTTTCCCTGTATCTAGACTTGTTACAGATACAGAATAGTAGACTGCTTTGATGTAGGCATGTGTTATGCACGTATGAGGGCAGACAAATGCACTACAGTCCGCTGAAAAATAACGTATTTGTGAACAGCAGCAGGACCCAACAGTTCAGCACCACAATAAAAAAAATACAGGGATTAAACCCTAAATTGCACTCTGTCACACAATTCCGAGCAGCAGATGATTTGTGAAGAAAAAAAATACTGAATTGCGATGAAAAATGAAGTGGTAAGATGGTTGATAAAGTTCAGGTAGCTTGTTGATCTGTATGAGGCAGCTGACAGCTATCTGCCCCTCTCTGCTGCAATGCTCAATAACGTGAATAGGAGGTTTAGCTATCAATGATCCTTCTCAGTGTAACAGCGAAGCACTCTGTACTCCTGTCTTTCCCCAATGCTGATGTGACTAGCAGTTGCAGTGTAACGCTGTGGTATAAGCTAGTCAGACACACGCAGTCCCGTTCTCTCTATCTCTAAGTGCATAGACGAAATGAAGTGAGGCAAGATGGCTGCTGATTATATAGGGGCTGTGACATCACAGGGGTCAATGAATGCTCATAGGCTGCATCTCACATGTGATTTAGGGTCATCCCGCCTACCTTCATTCCCGCTGCTGTTTCCCGCCCTCCCATAATCCCCTGCCCCATGTACTCATACGTTGATCCGCCATTTTAGGTCTCAAATAGCCTGGAAGGCTGTAAAATGAAGTTTAATGAAGCAATTTGCGAGATCGAAACGCGGCGATATTCGCATTCATTGCAAATCCAATATTTTGTGAAATTCGTAACGAATTCGGGTTCGTCAGCTTCGATTCGCTCATCTCTAATTGTCACCTCTCCTGACATTTCTGTTAGAGTAAATCCTCACATTACACAAAAAACATACTCAGTGGAGAAAATAACAAAGAATCAAATGATGCACAATAAAACTAGACAGCTAAAGATGCACCAGCCTGAGCCAATGTTAAAAATCTGAAGCATGCTAAAACTGTCTAATCTAAGTTTACACCTTCTAAGAATTATACAGCTCTTTATGTCTCTGTGTAGCTCACGCCAGTTGTGTTAGCACAAAAGGGTTATATAATGAATATAGACAGGGTGTGACAGGTGGCAAGGGTTGGGAGAACCGAGTTAGGGAAACAGCCCAGAGCATGTGACCTACATAATCCACCCTTGCAAAGCTACAGATGTGGCAAATACCTACATACACACAGCTCAAGCATCTGTGCTGCAATTTGGCTTGAAAGTATATTTAGTAGATAAATCCATCCAATCCATCAAGTTCAACCTATAACCCTAATGAGTCCCTACTGAGTTGATATAGATCTAGAATTCATAACCTGTAATGTTATTATTCTCCAAAAATGCATCCAGACCCCTTTTAAATTCTTTTTCAGAGTTCACCATGACCACCTCCTCCAGGAGAGAATTCCATAGTCTCACTGCTTTTACAGTAAAGAACCTCCGTCTGTGTTGGTGTTGAAACCTTCTCTCCTCTAGACTTAGAGGATGCCCCCTTGTTATAGATACAGTCCTGGGTATAAATAGATCATTGGAAAAATCTCTTTAAGGTCTCCTGATATATTTATACATAGTTATTAGGTCGCTCCTAAGCCTTCTTTTTTCTAAACTAAATAACCCAAATTCTGATAATCTTTCTGGGTACTGTAGTCCTCCCATTCCCCGTATTACTCTGGTTGCCCGTCTTTGAACCCTCTCCAGCTCCACTATATCTTTCTTGTACACTGGTGCCCAGTACTGTACACAATATTCTATGTGTGGTCTGACTAGGGATTTGTAGAATTATTTCCTTGTCGTGGGCATCTATGCCCCTATTGCTTTTCCACATGATTTTATTTGCCTTGGCAGCAGCTGCCCGACACTGGTCACTACAGCTAAATTTACTATTAACTAAGACCCCTAAATCCTTTTCCATGTCAGTTGTCCCAAGTGTGCTCCTATTTAATACATTATCCCAGCCTGTATTTTTCTTTCCCATGTGCATGACCTTACATTTATCAGTGTTGAACCTCATCTGCCACTTCCCAGCTCAAACTTCCAACCTATCCAGATCCATTTGTAATAGTGCACTGTCCTCTATTGCGTTCACCGCTATACAGAGTTTAGTGTAATCTGCAAAGATTGCTACTTTACTATTCAACCCCTCTACAATGTCATTAATGAATATATTAAATAGAACAGGAACCAAGACTGACCCCTGTGGTACCCCACTAGTAAAAGTCACCCAATCAGAATAAGTACCATTAATAACCACCCTCTGTTTCCTATCACTTAGCCAGTTACTTATCCACTTACACACATTGAGGGAGATTTATCAAAACCTGTGCAGAGGAAAAGTTGCTGAGTTGCCCATAGCAACCAATCAAATTTCTTCCTTCATTTTGTAGAAGCCTTGTTAAAAATGAAAGAAGCAATCTGATTGGTAGCAATGGGAAGTTCAGCAACTTTTCCTCTGGACAGGTTTTGATAAATCTCCCCCATTCTCCCCCAGCCCAATCCTTCTCCTTTTATGCACCATTTTTTTATGTTGCACCATATCAAATGCTTTGGAAAAATTAAGATATACGACATCCAGCGATTCCCCCTGGTCCAGTCTGGAGCTCACCTACTCATAAAAGCTGATCAGATTAGTTTGACAGGACCAATCCCTCATAAAGCCATGTTGATATGGAGTGATACATTTATTTTTATCAAGATACTGCAAAATAGCATCTCTTAGAAAACCCTCAAACAATTTACATGCAACAAAGGTTACACTAACAGGTCTATAATTCCCGGGGTCACCTTTTGACCCCTTTTTAAATATTGGCACCACATTTGCTATGTGTCAGTCCTGGGGAACAGTCCCTGTTACTATAGAGTCCCTGAATATTAAAAATAGGGGTCTGTCTATTACACTACTTAATGCCTTTAGAACACGGGGGTGAATGCCATCTGGGCCTGGTGATATGTTTATTTTGATTTTTTTTTTGTAGGCAACACTGTACTTCTTCCTGGGTGAGATAGGTGATCTGTACTGGGGAGTTTACCTTATCTCACTGTATTTCACCTGACATTTCATTTTCCTCTGTGAATACAGTGGAGAAGAATTTGTTTAATATATTAGCTTTTACCTTATCCAAGACTATAATTTATTCCTCATAATTTTTAAAGGGGCAACACTTTCATTTTTGACCTTTTTGCTATTTATATAGTTAAACATTTTGGGGTTAGTTTTACTCTCTTTTGTGTCTTTTATCAGTTTTTTACATATTTTACATTTTTCTCTATAGCTTTTAAATGACATGCTGTTTTAGTAGTTTACATGCTTCATTTTTGTCATTTATTGCCCCCTTAACATTTTTATTCATCCATATTGGTTTTCTTTTATCTCTGACCCTTTTATTACCCATAAGGTATATACTTACAGTGAGAATTTAAGATATTTTTAAAAGTCTCCCATTTAGTGTCAGTATCCTTGTTTTTGTCTACAAACCTGAAGAAGAAAGGGATACCCTTTTGAAACGCGTTGTCCAATCCTGTTTGCTTTATGCTTTATATTTTTTTATTTTATATTTTTTACTTTTTGTGTTCTTTATTTCTGTAAACCCAACCGTCAATAAATCCCCCCCTTCTTATCCATAAAGTTTCCAGCAACCTTATTTTTTGCTACGGAGAAGCGCTTTCACACGCCGAGGTTTTTTCTGGGATAAATCCCCGTGTGGGATCTCCCGCAACCTGCTCCTGTACTATTGCCACCGCCTGCCAGCAGTCTCGACAGAAAGCTGCTCCCGATCACCAACCTAAGGCTCTTTTCCTCGCCACATCATCGGGACTTAAAGGATAGTGGCACCCGACTGCTCACCCCGATCTCCACCGCGCACTGGCCGCAAGGTACCAGCACACATCGAGGGGATCATCCAGCTGACCGCATCTGCCGACTCTGCCAAGCGGATCACATCTGAACATCTGGAGTACACCAGCGGACCTTGTCTACTCCACAAAAGCAGCGCTCCACATCACCGGCACCAGGTGACACCCCGCAGCACCAGAGACAAGCAAAAACATCAGACAGCAGATCCAGCAGTTAGCGGCCCCGGAACCTTGCCGCATACCAGCCTATACGCATCGCAGAGTTGTGCCTGTTATGCAGCACAACTCTGAAAGGTGAGCAGAAAATCTCCCTATCCTTCCCCGCTAAATCCCCCCCCCCCCCCCTTACCTCCTATAACTAGAAAGGTAAAGGCACCATCAAGGCGCCACTTCTGTGTTTTTTCTCTCCACGTATTTTACTTATCCTTGTTTTTGAGGACATTATCCCAATTTATATTGTTAAAGGGTACCTCTCATCAAATACATTTTTGATATATTTTAGATTAATGAATGTTGAATAACTTTCCAATAGCATGTTAATGAAAACTATGCTTCTTTCCATTGTATTTTCCCCGATCAGTCCTATCAGCAAGCATTTCTGACTCATGCTGGAGTCCTAAACACTCAGAGCTGCCAGCCTACTTTGTTCACAGCCAAACAGGCTGTGAACAAAGCAGGCTGGCAGCTCTGAGTGTTCTCCTTTGTGAACAAAGCAGACTGGCAGCTCATAGTGTTTAGGACTCCAGCATGAGTCTGAAATGCTTGCTGCCAGGACTGGTAGGGAGACCCCTAGTGGTCATTTCTTCAAAGTGGAAAATTAAATAGAAAGAAGCATATTTTTTAATAACATGCAATTGTAAAGTTATTCTGCATACATTAATCTATTATATATCAAAAGTTTTTTTGATGAGAGGTACCCTTTAAGGGCTTCTCTGAGTTGATCAAACTTTGCCTTCCTAAAATTCATTGTTCTTGTGGCCCCTCGAGAGATTCCCTTATTGAAGAGCAATTTATAATATACTGTATTATATTATGATCACTATTTCCTAGGAGTCCTTCTACTTTCACATTAGTTACTCTGTCAGGTCTGTTGGTTAATATTAAATCTAGTAGGGCACCCCCTCTGGTCGGGCCCTGCACCATTTGGGACAGATAATTATATTTAGCTATAGTCAGAAACCCTTTCCGTTTTGTCCGATCCTTCCTGAATAGACTATAACCCTGTATGTTTACCGCCCCGTCACAGCTATCGTCCAACCAAGTCTCTGTTATACCCACTGTGTCATAATTCTCCTCAGTCATCAACCACTCCAGTTCCTGTTTTATTGGACAGATTTCTGGCACTAGTCAACATGAAATTTAAAAGTGTATGTTTTTTCTTCCTATGAAGCCTATCCCTATTAACTATTCTAACCCCTCACTCTGCTCCACCCCCAGGTATATTAAGAAATCCCCCTTCCCTATCTACACTTTCTTCCCCCTCTACGTTGTAGGTTTCCTCCCCCCCCCAGTCAATAGTTTAAACACTCCTCCACCCTTCAAGCCATTTCTTCCCAAAGCACAGCTGCACCCTCCCCATTGAGATGCAGCCCGTCCCTACGCTAGAGCTGGTATCCGACAGCGAAGTCGGCCCAGTTCTCCATGAACCCAAACCCCTCCTTCCTACACCAGCTTCTGAGCCACTTGTTTACCTCCCTAATCTCCCGCTGCCTCTCTGGTGTGGCTCGTGGTACAGGTAATATTTCAGAAGATATTACCTTGGAGATCTTTACTTTAAGCTTGCGGTCTAAGTCCCTGAAATCATTTTTAAGGACACTCCACATACCTCTCACTTTGTCATTGGTGCCAATATGTACCATGACTGCTGGGTCCTCTCCAGTCTCACCCAGCAACCTGTCAACCTGATCCGCGATGTGCCGAACTCGAGCGCCATGAAGACAACACACTGTTGGTGCTCCCGGTCTTTGTGACAGATCTGTCCCCCTAATAATTGAGTCCCTTACTACCAGTACCTGTCTTGCCTGCCCTGCACTCCTCCTTCCCTCCTTACTGGAGCAGACACCCCCCTGGCAGTCAGAGGCAGAGTCCTGCAGCAGTATTGCTAGCTCTGAAATGGTATCCCCCTCATCTGCCAACCAGGCAAACTTGTTGGAGTGTTTCAGTTCAGGACTAGCCTCCCTGACACTTTTCCCTCTACCCCATTTTCTAACTGTAACCCAGCTAGCTGCCTGACTGTCCTGCACCTCCGTCCCACTATCCTCCCCCACCTATACCCCAGAGAGTACTTGCTCAGGGAGCAGGAGACTCCTCTCCAAGTTGTCAATGCATTTCACTGTTGCCAGTTGCTCCTCTAGATCCAGGATCTGGGTCTCCAAATGAACAACTCGCACACATCTAACACAACAATATGCACCTTCAAACTGCTGTTCAAGGACTGCATACATTGTGCAAGATGCACACTTGACTGCCTTTTCCAACATGGAGGCCATACTGGATTTGGAGAAACTGAAAACAGCATATCCAGTCCTCAGCATATCTGAAACTTTCAACTTATGACCCACAGCCGATTAGGATCTCCCGTGGGACTTGTCAGGGGTGTCCATTGTTCTCGGCCCTGTTTTCCTGGCGGTGGAGCCCCTGGTGACCCTCATCCGGGACTGACCTGATGTGACAGGGGTTCAAATAGGTCAGTCGGTCTATAAAGTTAACATTTAACAATTTGCTTTTAACTCTTACCAAGCCTCTTATCTGTCTTCGAACCTATTCCACATTCTTTCAGGGTTTTCTCATATGTCTGGTCTGAGCGTCAATAGCTGTAAATATGAGACCCTGTATTGTGGTGTCTGTCCTATACCCAGAAACTGATTAAATAGAATTTTGGTTCTTCCTGATTCCATGCCTAAATTATCATGTCTCAGAACTACTTTCATCCCCTCCCTGTCCTCTCGCTATGCTGCTAATTACCCAAAACTCTTTCAATCTTTATGCGCGGACTTGGCGTGCGGATTTGACTTGTGTGGGTAGGGTTCATGCTTAGAGTTGAGCATGAATATTTGTAATGCAAATTTTTATCATGAACTAGCTGAGTACCCGGCCTTGCCCGGTTTTTCCTTCCTAATCCTTGTTGGGGAGGAAAATAAACAAAGGAGGAAGCTTTTGACTTCATATCCCGTCCTCATATATTGTTGTCATATTGTTGTCCTGACCTCCCATCCCGTCATCATATCCCGACCTCCTAACCCGACCTCCTATCCTGTCCTCCTATCCTGTCCTCCTTTCCGGTCCTCATATCTCAACCTCCTTTCCCATCCTCCTTTCCCGTCCTTCTTTCCCGTCTTCCTATCTCAACCTCATTTCCCGTCCTCCTATCTCGACCTCCTTTCCCGTCCTCCTATCCCGTCTTCCTATCCTGTCCATCTATCCTGTCCATCTATCCTGTCCTCCTATCCCGTCCTCCTATCCCGTCCTCCTTTCCCGTCCTCCTATCCAGTCCTCCTATCCTGTCCTCCTTTCCTGTCCTCCTTTCCCGTCCTCATATCTCGACCTCCTTTCCCGTCCTCCTATCCGATCCTCCTATCCAGTCCATCTATCCCGTCATCCTGACCTCCTATCCCGACCTCCTATCCCGACCTCCTATCCCGACCTCCTATCCCGACCTCCTATCCTGACCTCCTATCCCGTCCTCCTATCCCGTCCTCCTATCACGACCTCCTATCCCGTCCTCCTATCACGACCTTCTATCCCGTCCTCATATCTCGACCTCCTATCCCGTACTCCTATCCTGTCCTCCTATCCCGTCCTACTATCCCGTCCTCCCATACCGTCCTCCTATCTCAACCTCCTATCCCCACCTCCTATCTCAACCTCCTATCCCAACCTCCTATCTCGACCTCCTATCCCGACCTCCTATCCAGTCATCCTATCCTGTCCTCCTATCTCGACCTCCTATCCCGACCTCCTATCCCGATCTCCAATCCCGGTCCTCCTATCCCGGTCCTCCTATCCCGGTCCTCCTATCGCGTCCTCCTATCCCGTCATCCTGTCTTCTTCACATGCAAATTTTTATGCAAATTTTCCAATGCAAATTTTTGCATGGAAAAAAAGTGAACGAAAATAGCAAATATGCGAATTTCGCGACCATTGGATGAATAATTGTCAATTTATTTGCGAAATATCGCGAATTCGAATATGGCCCCCACTGCGCATCACTATTCATGTTGTGAAGATCATTCTCATGTTGTGGAGGTCATTCTCCTCCCCCCTTTCCGTTCCAAATTTTCTTAAATACTATTACTCTGCTAGTTTGGCTCAACTGACCCTTTTCCAGGTGCCCTCTGACGCCTCCTTGTGGTTGCAATTGGAATCTATGTTCCCTACACTCCTTCAGCCTTGTTTTGGTCTCGCCCTGTTTCCCATCTGGTCCCTTCCTTTTCTCTTCTTACCCTTCGCTCTGTGTGTATGACTGTGGGGGCATTTAAACTATGATGCACACCTCCTGCCTCTGAACATTTGAGAATCTGTCAGGTTTTTTCTTTTCTTTTATCTCTCTCCCCTGCTACCAAAGAAACTTTGCTTTCCTCTTTTGAATCTGTAGTTCTGTATTCCCTTCCTGTGAGGGTCTCCTGTCACTTCTTTATGGTGCCAAGTTACCATTTATGTGGCTGTGGGAGAAGGATGTCCACATCACCCTATCTCCCAAACAGTGACATGATTGTTGTGAATTGCCGAGTAAAGGCAGTTTGCAGGTCTCCTTGATGGAGACTATATTAAAGGTCTTACACGGAGCCTACTATGTCACGACACGTCTTCATGCAATCTTCCCTTCTTCGTCTCCTTTGTTTTCGGGGGTTGTAATAGCCTTGGCTCCATGTACCACACATTATGGAGCTACCCCGTAGGCGATTCTTTCTGGGTGGCTGTTGTTGCCATCCTAAAGAATGTTACTGTCTTCCGCGTCCCCTGAAACCTTCTTTTTGCCTACTTAATGCCTGTCCCTCCAAAATGCCAAATAGATTGTTTCGTTTGAACCAATTCATCCTACTGGCTGCAAGGATCCATGTAGCTACCAACTGGAAGCGACCTGGCCTATCCCTTGATGGACTAGTTGATACAATTAACCTTATCATGTTATCAGAAAAGCTAAATGGCATGAGGGATGATGTTGTAGACCATTTTGACAGGGTGTGGGCTCCCTGGCTGTCTTCCTCCCACTGTCCTAACCTTAGATATTTACTGTCCCTGTGCTGACGTACCATACATTTTGATATATGCTAGTCTCACCCACTTTTGCCCATTGTTTCTTGACAAGCATTGTGCATTTTGTTTTCGGTTTATGTATTATTCTCTGTGCATTTCTTCTTCTTGTGCTGAGTTGCATCCCAGCCTTTTTGCCATTTTTGTAGCTATGTTATATTTCAATGTTAAATAAAAAAAACAATGTTATAAAGTTTATGTTACATTAAAGAGTATTCCGCCCTTAGATATCATTTCCCTAATCCAAAGGATAGGGATAAGATGTCTGATTGCGGGGGGGGGGGGCGGCCGCTGGGACCCCTGTGAACTCTGGCATGGCACCCTAGTCATCCGGTGCATGGAGCGAACTCCGCTCCATGCCGGATGATGGATGACCACAGCCGTCATGCTGCCTCCATTCATATCTATGAGAGAAGGCATGATGGCTATGTACTAGTTTTCACCCCCCCCCCCCCCATAGACATGAATGGAGGGGCGTGATGTCACCAACATAAAAGCTCCAAGTTCTGTGTTCAGGATGCTGCAGTGCTGGCCCAGAGATCGCAGGGGGTCCCAGTGGCTGGACCTTTCACGATCTGAAGGCAGGATATAACGTCGAGAGAGAAACATAAGCCTGTATGCTACATTTAGGTTGGACTGGAGAGGGGAGAATTTAGAGAAGAAAGATAAGTAAAGAGTTACAATAGTCAAGGCAAGAATGAATCAGAGAAAAATAAGACTTTTAGTTGTTACAGTAAGAAGAGGTGGATTCTAGAGATGTTTTTGAGGTAAAGGTGACAAGATTATGAAAGTGACTAAACACAGATCTGTGTCTAGCATAATTCTGCCTAGGAGTTATGGTAGTGCCAAACACTGAGATGGAAATGTAAGGTTTAGATAAGTTAGTAGATGGAAGAAATACAAAAAGTTATTTTTAAAATGATATAGTTTGAAATATACCATAGGAAGGACATGATGTTTGAGAAGCAAAAAGACAGTCACAGATTTTTTGTAGAAGTTTACCTGGGTCTGACTGCATTTTGCCAATATAGAGTTAGTGGCACTACAGGACATCTCTCAATTTTGAACATTACCTGTTTCTGTGTGCTTCTTCAACCCAGCTTGAACAGTGCCTCTTCAAAACCCAATTTTGCTTTGATCACATCCCCATTTCTGTGCAAAAATGTGCAACCTCAAACGACCGGGGAGTGGTGGTTTGTGAGTAGGAGGCCTCAAGGTTCCTGGAAGGGCACTCGGCCTTGCATGGAGGGGGAGGTTGTCAGGGTGAGGGGAGGATTTTGTGGCCTCCTCACATGGGACTTTAGGGCCAACTTGCGCAACTAAGACTTGTGGAAATATAAATCCTTGCAGTAGGTATTTGTGTATTATCCACAACAATAGCCACGGAGCCAATTAATTTATTAAGAAACATGTACCTTTTAGTAACTCCAGCAATCCAAAAGTGGACTTAAAGAGTGACACACCAAAACGCCAGAAATGATACATGTCCCTGTTGTTGTGAATTTATATTGTCGATAGCTGTTTATATCAGAGATACAGTGAATCTACAATTTAAACTGTACAATGTTAAACATAATGATGATCTAAACACTAAAATAAAAAAAGAATGCAAATATATTTTTACTTCCAACAGAGCAAACAAAAGCAGCAATATTATTTTCCATAGTGACAGCAGGTTTGCTTTAATAACAATTCACTTCTGTTGAGTCAGATATGGACCAAAGTTCACGGTTCACATGAGAACTCTATGCATACATATGGAATAAATTTTGCATATAAATCAAGCAATGTTTGGGGTAATAACTATTTTTCTCTGGAATAAATGCATTCTTTAGCCACAACCAGTTTAGAAAGTGCCCTTATGCAAAAAGTACCAAACATTCTGTGTATGCAAATCAAACTTCCAATCATGCATAACATTCCCTTTGGCAGCCATCCCCAAGGATTGGGAATTTGCCAACTTAATTTTGACATTTTAAAAGTGGCGGAAATCACAACCAATTAAGTACAGAACTGTTATTCCCAGCGGAATCTTGTATCTGCTATTAGAGATAATTATGACAGCAATATTGCTAGATCAGAATGTCTTATGTATGCAAAACGAAAACTGTTCCGGTATTGGGTCAAGCTGTATACCCATATCAAACAGATGTACAAAGTGTACAGTTACTTTGTACATATAAAGTGGTTTTATCCTTTGTCTACTAGATGGTTCAGTTCTGTACTATATTCGCTTTATTAACTATAACTTTTGCTTTTATTAACTATAACATTGCACTTTTTCCTGTGCAGTTTCTCCTATGGAATGTCTTTTTTCCCAGTTAACAGATAGGGCCAATTAACTTTCGACCTGTAATTCTCAGGGGAGTCTTGTACCTGCTATTAGACACAATTATAACAACAATATCACTAGAGCTGGAAAGTCTTATGCATGCAACATTAGAACTATTCCGGCACTGGGTCAAGCAGTACATCCATATCAACTAGATGCAGAGTGTGGGGTTACTTTGTATATTTCTAGAGGCTTTATCTTTTCTAAGTCTTCTAAGCCTTTTTCTACTAGATTGTTTGTTCAGTTCTTTACCATACTCATTTCATTAAATGGGCACTGTCATGAAAACAAAAAAATGATATGTTGTAGTACTTAAGTACTACAACATATCTCTAATATAGTTTAATTTAAAAAAAAAAAAGTGATTTTTAACCTCCCTGGCGGTATGATTCTTTTTGGAAATTTGTACCAAAAGCGGTACAATTTTTTGCACTGAATCTCACATCTCCCCCATCACATTCCCCCTCCCTTGTCACATTCCCCCCGTCACATTCTCCCCCCTCCTTGTCACATTCTTCCCCCCTTGTCACATTCTTCCCCCCTTGTCACATTCCCCCCTTGTCACATTCCCCCCTGTCACATTCCCCCCCTTGTCACATTCCCCCCCCTTGTCACATTCTCCCCCTTCATGTTACATTCCCCTCCCCCTGTCAAATCCCCCCTTGTCACATCCCCCCCTTCATGTCACATTCCCCCTCCCCTGTCACATTCCCCCCTCTTGTCACATTCCCCCCCCTGTCACATTCCCCCTGTCACATTTCCCCCCTCCTTCATGTCACATCCCCCCCCCTTGTCACATCCCCCCCTCTGTCACATTCCCCCCTTTGTCACATTCATCCAGCCCCCCCCCCTTGTCACCTTGTCCTGCAGCAGCATACACTGGGTTTGCCGAGCAGATTTCAAACCCAGTGTATTTGCTGCAGAACAAGTCCTTTCCCCTTCAGCCAATCACAGGCTTTACACCACTGCGGCCTGTGATTGGCTGAAAAGTGAAAGGTCCTGTAAGATGAATAGAGCAGGGACCAGAGCGCACGGAGGGGAACGACATCTTCAGGGACCGGGATTAGGTGAGCAAAAGTTTTTTTTATTTTACTACTTTTTCCTTTTACATTTAGCTCAGTGTTTTTCTGACAGGGTACCTCCAGCTGTTGTGAAACTACTAATCCCAGCATGCCCGGACAGCCCTTGGCTGTTCGGGCATGCTGAGAGTTGTAGTTCTGCAACAGCTGGAGGCCTCCTGGTAGGGAAACACTGACTTTTAGTATTTTTCTTTACCTGCTCTGGCAGGCCCCCGCAACGGGAGCCGACCAGAGCAGATAATCGCAGGTTTTCCCGGGGGGCCGCATCGCTATATCGCATTGCTTTTGCGATATATCGTGCAGCCCGGCCGGGAACTCTGTAATTCTACCCCGAGCGTGACTCGGGGTTACCGATCCTGGCAGGGAAAATTAACCCCGAGTCACGCTCAGGAGGTTAAAACAGTTTAAAATCACTTTTAAATTAGGCCACTAGGGGTCGCCCTCCTAGTGACCGAATGCATTCAGCAGTGACGTAACTAATGAATTCCGACTCATTGAAGCCTGGCAACGAATCGAAATTCAATCACTGCTGTGCTCGCTCCCGCCTGTCAATCAGACAGGCGGGAGCGAGCGCTTTGAAGGAAGAGGACGCGCGCAGGGGACAAGGTAAAGTATTATGTTCACTGTATTATGTATACATGTATTATGTATATGTTCAAGTATTATGTATACTGTTCACCTATACAGTATGCCTCCAGTTTCCCCACTACAACTCCCAGCATGCCCTGGGAGTTGTAGTGGGGAAGCCTGGAGGGACACTGAATAGGTGAACTGAGGGGGAGTGGGTTGAGCGGAGCGGCGGGGCCAGGGGGGGGGAGTTGCGGGCTGCACGGCGGGGAGCGGTATGTGCTCCGGTGTTCACCTATACAGGGTGCCTCCAGTTGTTTCCCTACTACAACTCCCAGCATGCCCTGACAGCCAATAGATGTCAGGGCAAGCTGGGAGTTGCAGTGGGGAAACAGCTGGAGGCACCCTGTATAGATGAACTACGGGCGGAAGTTTCGGCCCCAGCAGGCATCAGTGATGTGGTGCCTGCTGGGGAAGTCTGCCTGGTAGTGAGCACACTGCCAGGCAGACAAAAAAGCATTTTAATATGTAAAAAAAAGAATTAAAGGCAGGGAGGGGGTCAGGGATAGATGGGTAATAGGCAGGGAGAGAGAAAAAAAGTGATGGTGGGAGCTACCCTCTAAATAGAAATCTTGTTCATTTGTATTTTTTTCTTTCATGCTCCTCTCATATATTTCAGTAGAGAGATAAAGCTTCCAAAAGTTAAAGCGTGCTTCTAGAAATGGCAGTATAACATAGAGAAATGCAGCTCACACGGTCTCACACGATCAGGTTGCCGAGGCTACCATACTATGGCCAGCGAGTTCTGTGCATGAGTACTATTTATTGAAATAGGAATTATGCACTGAACTCGCTGGACTTCATATGGTTGCTTCAGAAACCCAACCACCCAGAGCGAGCTG
Source organism: Hyla sarda (assembly GCF_029499605.1). Classification (NCBI taxonomy): domain Eukaryota; kingdom Metazoa; phylum Chordata; class Amphibia; order Anura; family Hylidae; genus Hyla; species Hyla sarda. The sequence goes on from NC_079198.1 coordinate 88,684,903, forward strand.
TGTGTCTGCCTGCTGAATTGTGCAGAGCACTTTGGACCACATTTCTGGAGGTACACTTTAATAATTTTTTTTCAGTGAAATTTTTGCCCAAAAGTAAAAGGTGTTGTTCAGAAAGAAAAACAAGTTCTGGGGCCTGAGTGGTTTAAAAACAATATCATACTATATTCAGCTTCTCCTCACTCTTTGGTCTTCATTTGTTTTCCCGACACCCTATTAAAGATGCCCATACTATCTGATCAGGAATGCTGCCCAACATATTATATGTGCACCCGACAAAGGAACAACACCCTGGGTTTCTCCAGCACCATAATGCCAGACCACATCATGAAAAATATATACTTGACATGATAAACAATAGGTTGTAAGTCAGCATGATGCACTAAATGCTATAATGTAACTGGCACCTTTTGTATGCCTTATCTAATCCCCTCATGAATAGTAGGCATCAGTGGTTGGTCATCAGTATTTTGCCCCTATGCAACCTCCCCTTATCATGCATCATGGTGGGAATAGGTGTCTAATCTGCCTTCGTACCAGTAACTAGTAAGGATGGTCTCTTTTCTGTGTATTTTTTTGTAATTTTTTGTCCCATTTTTTATAATTTTGCCCCAGGCAACACTTAGTCTTATACTAGCCCCGAGCCTATGTAAGGAACTTTGTTACAAGAGAGAGAGGAAGAGAGAGAGAGAGACTCCTTCAGCTTGTAGTGAGTGTTATTTCATGCCCCAATGCTTGATTCACAGCTTATTCTGCTCAACACTACTCTATAATATCCTTCCTGTTGCTGCTGTTTCTGAGGGTGTGCTATAAAGACATAGTGTGCTGTACCCCTTAAGGACACAGGGCATACCAGTACACCCTGAACCCACTTCCCCTCTATGGCGTGGGATCAGGAGTTTACCCCACATCATAGCGGGGTGGTCCTGGTGGCTATCGGCCGCCATGACCCATGTCTAATGCCGGACATCCCCGATCACGGTGATGCCCATCATTAACCCCTTAGACGCCGCAATCAAAGTTGATTGCAGTGTCAAATTTTTTTTTTAAACACAGTCCTGGCAACTGAGCGGAGCTGATCGGAACAAAGCGGTAAAACCCGATCAGCTGAGAGGATGGCGGCAGAGCCCTTACCTGCCTCCTCACCTTCCCATCGGTGCTCTGAAGCTCCAGTCAGCCATGGCAGGCTGGAGCAATAGAGCACCAATAACACTGATCAACGCTATGCTAAGGCATAGCATTGAACAGTGTGTACAATCCTAGGAGTGCATGTAATAGTCCCCTATGTGGACTAAAAAACGGTTTAAAAAAGAGTAAAAAGTTTATAAATATGAATTAGCCCATTCAATAATAAAAGTTTGAATCACCCCCCTTTTCCCTGGTATTGCATAAATGTCGGAATTATAAAAATATAATGTTAATTAAACTGCATGGTCAATGGAGTATACGTAAAAAATTCCAAAGTAAAAAAATTACATATTTTTGGTAAGTTTGTATACCCTAAAAATGTATAAAAAGCATTGAAAAAGTCCCATCAAAACAAAAATGGTACCAATAAAAACTACAGATCACAGTGCAAAATATGAGCCCTCACACATCCCCGTATATGAAAAAATAAAAAAGGTGTAGGGGTCAGAAGGGGACAATTTGAAACATACTAATTTTCGTGCAAAAAGTTATGTTTTTAACAGAAGTAAAACAAAATCAAACCTATATAAACTCGGTATAATTGTAATCGTATGGACCTACCGAATAAAGATAAGGTGTCATTTTTACCAAAAAGTGCACTGTGTAGAAACGGAAGCCCCCAACAATTATAAAATGGTGTTTTTTTTTTCAATTTTGCCCCACAAATAATTTTCTTTTGGTTTTGCTGTAGATTTTGTGGTGAACTGATTGATGTCATTAGAAATTAAAATTGGTAGCACATAAAACAAGTCCTCCTACAGGTATGTAGGTGAAAAACTGAAAATGTTATGATTTTTAGAAGGTGAGGAGGAAAAAATTTAAGTGCAAAAATGAAAAAACCCTGAGTCCTTTACCTCTTAACGACAATTGACGTAAATGTATGTCATGGTGCCGTGGTACTTAATGCACCAAGGCGTACATTTACGCTCCGCACTGCTATCAGCAGCCAGGGACCCGCTGGTAATGGCGGACATCTGCCATCGCGCAAATGTCCCCCATTAACCCCTCAGATGCCGTGATCAATACAGATCACGGCATCTATAGCAGTGCAGTACTTTAAATGGATGATCGGATCACCCACAGCGCTGCCGTGGCGATCCGATCATCCAGCATGGCTGCCGGACGTCCCCTAATACTGCTTCTTATACGGAAAAGTTGTAGGTTGTCAAAATAAAACAAAAAAAATCGGAAAATTTTTTACCCAAATTAGTATGTTTAAAATCCTTCTAAGCGCAACAATAATAGAAAAGTATATAATCATGAGTATCATTTTAATCATATTGACCCACAGAATAAAGAACACATAATTTTTACCGTAAATTTTATGACGTGAAAACGAAACCTTCCAAAATTTGCTAACGTGGTTTTCTTTTAAATTTCCATACACAAATAGTATTTTTTTGGGTTGTGCCAAACATTGTATGGTAAAATGAGTGATTTCATAACGCAGGACAACTGGTCATGCAAAAAACAAGCCCTCATACTAGTCTGTGGATGAAAATATAAAAGAGTTATGAGTTTTAGAAGACGAGGAGGAAAAAACAAAAAAGCAAAAATAAAATTGGCCTGGTCCTAAAGGTCAAAATAGGCTTGGTCCTTAAGTGGTTAAGAGGTTAATGGGGTACTCCACTTTTTTTTATCAACTGATGCCAGAAAGTTAAACAGATTTGTAAATTACTTCTATTTAAAAATCTTAACCCTTCCAGTACTTATAAACTGCTGTATGTTACAGAGTAAGTTATTTTGTTTTTGAATTTCCTCCTACTTTAGACAGTTCCTAAAATGGACAGATGTGTCAGCAGAGAGCATTTTGGTCAGACAATAAGGAAATTCAAAAAGAAAATAACTTCCTGTGGAGCATACAGTTGATAAGTATTGGAAGGAATAACATTTTTAAATAGAAGTCATTTACAAATTTGTTTAACTTTCTGGCACAAGTTGATAAAAAAAAACATCCAGTGGAGTACCCCTTTAAGCAGGATCCCCTCTTCTGTATGTTTCATTTATGGGAGAAATCATAGAAACTAGTCTATACCCACTAGTTCGGACAACTAAAAGTTATGAATTAAGCTTGTAAAGCAGACCAGGACCAGGCTGAATGTAGTAGCACCAGCAAGGGTGATGGCGAACTTGTGGGACTGGCAGTAGCCAGCATACAGCAGGCAGACTGGTAAGAGTGTAGTTGCCTGTGGACAGCAGGAGGTTTAGAAATTGATTTGATAACAATTTTGCCAGCCAAGTGGCTCAGACTTTGCTAGAAGTTAAATTCTGTACAACATGGATTGTGCTGCACACTAACAACTGCACTGAGTGGCTAACTGGGCCAGCGGACAGAAGGCAGTGGTGAGGTAGTGTTAGCTGTAGCCACCAGGCAGCAGGCAGTGGTGGAATAGGTATACTTCTTGCCAGGCTTTGTGATGCCTCTCCATGTGCTGCCGTAAAGGCCTAATTCCTAAAGTCAGACTCTGGCTGTACCTCACTTTCTCTGCAGATAGAGCACTGTGCCTGGTTTTCTGCATCTGGTAAGATAGTAAAGAAATTCCACATGGCAGGATACCCTGAAGAGCTAGGTACATCACCACCGACTGTGCCCCTGTTCTAGAATGTTTTGTTCTCAAGCTTGCAGATCCAGCACCAGCATCACCATCACCTGCTCCTGAGTTGCCCTGACCAACAGGTCTGCTGACACAGTCCACTTAAACTCCTCTTCATCATCCTCACCACTCCTCCAAGTAAGAGCTTCTAATGTGTCATCATGGCCACCTTGTTTCCCCTCAGTACATCCACTATGATGCTTTACAGTATCTCCACCAAGCCCAACACAGCTATTCCCACTAGTGCTATTCTCGGCCACGGCATCCCCCTGCACCACCTCACGCTCCAAAGGATGACCGTGATACAACTCCTCCTCGTGGCTCTTGTTAGCCTAGGGCCAATGAATAAACGTATGTGGAAAAATAACACAGCAGAACTTCTCATGGGATAGAAGTCCTGATGATGTCAGTATGCCCTTCAATGTTAAATGAAGAATAGGGTCAATCTCTCTCTCACCTTTTGTGGTTGTGTGCCAGAGGTTTCGGTAGTCAGAAGTCCTCAGCCGAATATAGAGACATCAAAGGAAGGAACAAAATTTCACGGTTCTCAGCACAAACCATCTTGATGAACTCACATTCCGTGATGTGTAGGAAAATAGCCCATTTATTGAAGTGCCAATACAAACAAACGTGTTTCGAAGCCTTTACTAGCCTCTTTATCAATGTTAAAATGGCATATACAGACAGTAAAAGCAATGTTCTTATAAAGCTAAAAGGGAGCTAAGAGTCAAATGATTGACAGGTACTTGACTTCATAATTCCTGCCAAAAAAAATGCAGGAGAGTGACGTACAGTGTAAACAGTGTTCTAAATTAAGGTATTTAAGGCAAATTAGGGTATTGCACAGAAAAATGAATATATGAGATAGTATTGCAGCATGTTCCGTGCCTAAATGGCACCCAGCGCCATGCAAGGAAATGCCCATCTGTTATAGGGAATTGTTCCGTGACTCGCACAGAGTTTTCTGTAATCAGCCGCTGTAAGCAGAGGTTTGGGCGAACAGCATGCATGTGCGTACATAAAGCCAGTGGTGAACATAATGGTTCACTTGCAAAGGGATGTTGCTAACTTGCGCCGGCTTGCAATGTGAATAAATAGATTTCCGTGGACATGCAAAGATGACCTAGGAGTATTTTCTACATGTTAGTGCACATAAATTATTTAGGTATATATAGCAACATCAGTTAGTCTGGTGTCCAAAAGAGGTGGGAGTAGTGATGCAATCCTAACAGGTAAGTATAGCATATGCAATATATGTGCATTTGACTAAAGTGTCATAACACGATGAATGGACAAATGGAGAGTGTGGAAGACCCTTGGAATGACAGATTCATTTTTGTCAGTACCAGATGCACTTGTGTTTGTCAATAGTTATCATGCTGGCACAAGGGGTAGTATCTATGGTGCTTGGCATGATGGAAGGCATAGATCTAATATTATATAGTGGGTGCATGTTGAGATTTTTAAGGGTATATGATAATGCATTTAGGTCAGAAGAGCACACTAGATGTTTTCAATTCTTCATTCGAACCAAATGGATGCAGCATGTTCATTTTAAATATCCAATAGGATTTGTGCCTCTACAGACTTTCAAAGTGGTCCAGTGCATTTACTGTAATCTGTTCAAGAGCTGTCACTTTAAATGCTGTAAAGTTATTGCCATGAAACCTGGTAGCATGGCTCGATACGCTGTGTTTAATGAATCCATGGAGTACTTTATGGTGATGGTTATTCATTCTGGTTTTAAGCTGTTGCATCGTCCTACCGATGTACTGTAGCTTACAGTCACATTCGATCAGATAGATGACATATGTGGATGAACAGCACAATCTAATCCTGATGTTAAAGCTTTCTCCTGTGCTGGTACTTGTAAACATGGTTTCTCCATGTTTATGTTCATGCATTACTTGCATGTTTTTAGTCCACATCTCTAGCATCCAGGTTTTTCTTCTCCACAATAACCAACATTTCTAGAAGCATTTTTTGTTACTGTTTTTTCTTTCAATCAACTCGGAGCAATGATACGTTTTATGGTCCTAGCGCATCTATAGATGAACTTCGGTTTTTCAGGTATTGATTTATTTAAAATGGGATCCAATCTTAGAATGTCCCAATGTTTTTCCATTGTTTTTTTTTTTCAGATTTTCAGATGCCCAGCTGAATAGTTGTTGATAAAATTGTATCAAAATTCTTTATAATCCTGTTCCTGATCTTCCTTTTTGTCCATCTCCTTCTTCCTAATCCCGGGTGGGTTCTTTAAAGCCCTCTTAAAGCCTACTTCAATGATAGTGTTTGGGTAGCCTTTTTCTGCCAATCTTCATTTGATGGTACCTCTCTGTAGAATATAATTGGTTGTTTTAGAGCAATTCCGCCTAATCCGGATGAATTGGCCAAACAGTATATTCTGTTTCCATTTGTTAAAATGGCATCTGATAAAATTAAGGAGGCTGTTACAGTCTACGTTTTTGAAATGGGTCCTTGTAATGATCTTCCTGTCCTCGGTAATCAATTCCAAGTCCAAATATTCAATTACTTTTTCTGTGCATTTCCCAGAGAACTATAAATTCCAATTGTTGGTGTTGAGGTATTCCTTAAATCTTCCAAATTCTTCCTATGTCCCACTCCAAACGAAAATGAGGTAATCTATGTACCTTTTATAAAATTTGTCTTTCCAAGGGTGTTTGGTATAGACATATTCATCCTCGCAAACCGCCCATATATAGGTTGGCAAACAATGGGCCACATTTTGTCCCTATCGCTGTGCCTGTTACCTGTAGGAGCATCTTTGAAAACAGAAATAGTTGTGGCTAAGGATAAATGCAATACTTTCTACCACAAACCTTTTTTGTTCAACTGCCATTGACGGATCTTGGTCTAAAATTCTTGATATTGTGCTGATTCCTTTACAACATCCCACATGAAAATGGAATCAACACTATATGAACAATTTCAGACCGAGATCCGTCAATGCCAGTTGAACAAAAAAAAGTTTGTGGTAGACAGTATTGCATTTATCCTTAGCCACAACTTTTTGTGTTTTCAAACAAATATGTTCCTACAGGTAACGGGCACAGCGATGGGTACAAGATTTGCCCCATCGTTTACCAACCTATATATGGGCGGTTACGAGGATGAATATGTCTATACCGAACACCCTTGGAAAGACTACATCAAATTTTATAAAAGGTACATATATTACCTAATTTTCGTTAGGAGTGGGACAGAGGAAGAATTTGTAAGGTTTACGGAATACCTCAACACCAACAATTGGAATTTTTTGTTCTCTGGGAAATGCGCAGAAAAAGTAATTGAATATTTGGACTTGGAATTGATTATCGAGGACAGAAAGATCATTACAAGGACCCATTTCAAAAACGTAGACTGTAACAGCCTCCTTGATTTTATCAGCTGCCATTTAAAAAAAAATGGAAACATAATATACTGTATGGCCAATTCCACCGGATTAGGCGGAATTGCACTAAAACAACCGATTATATTCTACAAAGAGGTACCATCAAAAGAAGATTGGCATAAATATGCTACCCAAAGACCATCATTGAAGCAGCCTTTAAGAGGGCTTTAACTCCTTGGAGACGAAGGGCGTATGCATACGCCCTCACGTCCCGTCACTTAAAGACGGAGGGCGGATCCATACGCCCTCGGTATTTCCAATCACCGCAGCTCGCCGGGCGGTGATCGGACCGGGATGACTGCTGATATCTATCAGCAGGCATCCCATGGCAATGCCTAGGAGGAGTGTGGCCAGAAAGTGCGGTGTGCAGAAGGCTGCAGTGAAGATCGCGAAAAGGGATCTTCTCTGTGGCCTTCTAAAAGCTGCAAAACTACAACTCCAAGCATGCCCACACAGCCAAAAGCTGTCTGGGCATGCTGGGAGTTGTAGTTTTGCAACATCTGGAGGGTAACAGTTTGGAGACCACTGTTTAGTGGTCTCTAAACTGTGGTCCTCCAAATATTGCAAAACTACAACTTTCAGCTTGCACTGACTGTCTGGGCATGCTGGAAGTTGGAGCTTTGCAACATCTGAAGTGGCACAGTTTGGAGACCACTATGAGTGACCACTATAGGTGATCTCCAAACTGTAGCCCTCCAGATGTTGCAAAAGTACATTTCCCAGCATGGCCAGATGGTTAGGGATGCTGGGCATGTAGTTCTGCAATATCTGGCCCTTCAGATGTTGCAGAACTACAACTCCCAACATGCCTAGACAGTCTGGGCATGCTTGGAGTTGTAGTTTTGCAACATCTGGAGGGCTACAGTTTGGAGACCATTACTTAGCGGTCTCCAAACTGTTCTTCCCCAGTTGTTGCATAACTACAACTCCTAGCATGCCCAGACTGTCCAAGCATGCTGGGAGTTGTAGTTCTGCAACATCTGAAGGGCCAGATATTGCAGAACTACACGCCCAGCATCCCTGACTGTCTGACCATGCTGGGAATTGTAGTTTTGCAACAGCTGTAGGCACACTGGTTGGGAAACACTGAGCTAGAGTCTGTTTCTTAACTCAGTGTTTCCAACCCGTGTGCCTCCAGCTGTTGCAAAACTACAACTTCCAGAATGCACTGACAGACCATGCATGCTGGGAGTTGTAGTTTTGCAACAGCTGGAGGCACACGGGTTGGAATCACTGAGCTAGAGTCTGTTTTCTAACTCAGTGGTTCCCCACCAGTGTGCCTACAGCTGTTGTATAACTACAACTCCCAGCATGTACAGTCTATCAGTGCATTCTGGGAGTTGTCATTTTGCCACAGCTGAAGGTTTGGGGTGCCCCAACATGTGAATGTACAGGGTACATTCACACGGGCGGGTTTACAGTGGTTTTCCTTCTACAAGTTTGAGCTGCGGCAAATTTTGCACCGCAGCTCAAACTCCCAGCGGAAAACTTACAGTGAACCCCTGCCTTTTTGAATGTACCCTAAAAACACTACACTAACAAATAATAAAAAGTAAAACAATACATATAGACCCCCTTACACTGCCCCCCCCCCCAATGAATATGAAAATTGTCTCATGTGGCAGTGTTTCCTAAACGGCACCTCCAGCTGTTGCAAAGCCACAACTCCCAGTGTTGCCGGACAGCCATAGACTGTCCTGGCAGGCTGGGAGTCTTGCAACAGCTGGAGGCAACCTGTTTGGGAAACACTGCTGTAGGTTTTTGGTGGAGACAAGCCCCATCTTTGTAACCGGCTCCACCCCTATTGCAAATTCCTTATTATTACACTAACATGCTGGTGTTGCTCCATACTTTTCATTTTCACAAGAGGTAAAAGGAGAAAAAGACCCCCAAAATTTCTAATGCAAGAGTACGGAAATACCCCATATGTGTATGTAAAATGCTCTGCGGACGAACTACATGGCTCTGGAATGAGAGAGTGCCATGTACATTTGAGGCCTAAAGTGGTGATTTGCACAGGGGTGGCTGATCGTTACAACGGTTCTGACATGAACGCAAAAAAAAACACCCACATGTGACCCCATTTTGGAAACTACACCCCTCATGGAATGTAACAAGGAGTATAGTGAGCCTTAAAAACCCAAAGTTAGAAAAATGCAACATTTTCAATTTTTTCATCAAATTTTGGAATTTTTCACCAAGAAACTATGTATCGGCAAAAATGTACAATACATAAAGTAGAATATGTCACAAACAAACGTTCTTGGAATCATAATGAAAAGTAAAAGCATCCCAGAGTTATTAATGCTTAAAGTGACAGTGGTCAGAATTGCAAAAAATGCTTAGGGTTATAATGGGCTCCATCCCAAAGTGGTTAAAGAACCCACCCGGGATTAGGAAGAAGGAGTTGGACAAAAAAGAAGATCAGGAACAACAGAAGAATAAAGAATTTAGATACAATTTTTCTTAAAATCAGAGAAGCAATAGAAAAACATTGGGACATCCTATGATTGGATCCCATTTTAAATAAATTAATACCTGAAAAACTGGAGTTCACCTATAGCCATGCTAGGACTGTAAAAAGTATCTGTCACGATGCCGGCTGGCAGGTAGTGGATCCTCTGTGCCAGAGAGGGATTGGCGTGGACCGTGCTAGTGGACCGGTTCTAAGCCACTACTGGTTTTCACCAGAGCCCGCCGCAAAGCGGGATGGTCTTGCTGCGGCGGTAGTGACCAGGTCGTATCCACTAGCAACGGCTCACCTCTCTGGCTGCTGAAGATAGGCGCGGTACAAGGGAGTAGGCAAAAGCAAGGTCGGACGTAGCAGAAGGTCGGGGCAGGCAGCAAGGATCGTAGTCAGGGGCAACGGCAGAAGGTCTGGAAACACAGGCAAGGAACACACAAGGAACGCTTTCACTGGCACTAAGGCAACAAGATCCGGCAAGGGAGTGCAGGGGAAGTGAGGTGAAATAGGGAAGTGCACAGGTGAACACACTGATTGGAACCACTGCGCCAATCAGCGGCGCAGTGGCCCTTTAAATCGCAGAGACCCGGCGCGCGCGCGCCCTAGGGAGCGGGGCCGCGCGCGCCGGGACAGAACAGACGGAGAGCGAGTCAGGTAGGGGAGCCGGGGTGCGCATCGCGAGCGGGCGCTACCCGCATCGCGAATCGCATCCCGGCTGGCAGCGGAATCGCAGCGCCCCGGGTCAGAGGACGTGACCGGAGCGCTGCCGCGGGGAGAGTGAAGCGAGCGCTCCGGGGAGGAGCGGGGACCCGGAGCGCTCGGCGTAACAGTACCCCCCCCCTTGGGTCTCCCCCTCTTCTTAGAGCCTGAGAACCTGAGGAGCAGACTTTTGTCTAGGATGTTGTCCTCAGGTTCCCAGGATCTCTCTTCAGGACCACAACCCTCCCAGTCCACTAAAAAAAAATTTTTTCCTCTGACCTTTTTGGCAGCTAAAATTTCTTTGACCGAGAAGATGTCCGAGGAGCCGGAAACAGGAGTGGGAGGAACAGATTTGGGAGAAAAACGGTTGAGGATGAGTGGTTTGAGAAGAGAGACGTGAAAGGCATTAGGGATACGAAGAGAGGGAGGAAGAAGAAGTTTATAAGAGACAGGATTAATTTGACACAAAATTTTGAAAGGACCAAGATAGCGTGGTCCCAACTTGTAGCTAGGGACACGGAAGCGGACATATTTAGCGGAGAGCCATACCTTGTCTCCAGGGGAAAAAACGGGGGGAGCTCTTCTTTTCTTATCCGCGAACTTCTTCATGCGTGATGAAGCCTGTAAGAGAGAATTTTGGGTCTCTCTCCATATGATGGAAAGGTCACGAGAAATTTCATCCACAGCGGGCAGACCAGAGGGCAATCATAAGGCCTGTGAGGAGGTAGAGTCTCAGCTTGTTTTTTGCAGAAAACATCCGCGAAGTCCATATAGGCCTTAGGGAGACCGGTTACTGGAGGAACCACAGAGTTACGGCAAGGGTTACTGGGAACCGGTTTTAGACAGTTCTTGGAACAAGAGGACCCCCAACTCTTGATCTCCCCAGTGGACCAATCCAGGGTAGGGGAATGAAGTTGAAGCCAGGGAAGTCCAAGGAGAATTTCCGAGGTGCAATTGGGGAGGACCAAAAGTTCAATCCTCTCATGATGAGATCCGATGCTCATAAGAAGGGGCTCCGTGCGGAAACGTATGGTACAGTCCAATCTTTCATTATTTACACAATTGATGTAGAGGGGTCTGGCGAGACTGGTCACCGGGATGTTGAACCTGTTGACGAGAGAGGCCAAAATAAAATTTCCTGCAGATCCAGAGTCCAAGAAGGCCACTGTAGAGAAGGAGAAGGCAGAGGCAGACATCCGCACAGGCACAGTAAGACGTGGAGAAGCAGAGTAGACATCAAGGACTGTCTCATCTTTGTGCGGAGTCAGCTTACGTCTTTCCAGGTGGGGAGGACGGATAGGACAATCTCTCAGGAAGTGTTCGGTACTAGCACAGTACAGGCAGAGGTTCTCCATACGGCGTCGTGTCCTCTCTTGAGGTGTCAGGCGAGACCGGTCGACCTGCATAGCCTCCACAGCGGGAGGCACAGGAACAGATTGCAGGGGACCAGAGGAGAGAGGAGCCGAGGAGAAGAAACGCCTCGTGCGAACAGAGTCCATATCTTGGCGGAGTTCCTGACGCCTTTCGGAAAAACGCATGTCAATGCGAGTGGCTAGGTGAATAAGTTCATGTAGATTAGCAGGAATTTCTCGTGCGGCCAGAACATCTTTAATGTTGCTGGATAGGCCTTTTTTGAAGGTCGCGCAGAGGGCCTCATTATTCCAGGACAATTCTGAAGCAAGAGTACGGAATTGTACGGCATACTCGCCAACGGAAGAATTACCCTGGACCAGGTTCAACAGGGCAGTCTCAGCAGAAGAGGCTCGGGCAGGTTCCTCAAAGACACTTCGGATTTCCGAGAAGAAGGAGTGTACAGAGGCAGTGACGGGGTCATTGCGGTCCCAGAGCGGTGTGGCCCATGACAGGGCTTTTCCGGACAGAAGGCTGACTACGAAAGCCACCTTAGACCTTTCAGTGGGAAACAGGTCCGACATCATCTCCAGATGCAGGGAACATTGGGAAAGAAAGCCACGGCAAAACTTAGAGTCCCCATCAAATTTATCCGGCAAGGATAAGCGTATCCCAGGAGCGGCCACTCGCTGCGGAGGAGGTGCAGGAGCTGGCGGAGGAGATGACTGCTGAAGCTGTGGTAGTAACTGTTGTAGCATAACGGTCAGTTGAGACAGCTGTTGGCCTTGTTGCGCTATCTGTTGTGACTGCTGGGCGACCACCGTGGTGAGGTCAGCGACAACTGGCAGAGGAACTTCAGCGGGATCCATGGCCGGATCTACTGTCACGATGTCGGCTGGCAGGTAGTGGATCCTCTGTGCCAGAGAGGGATTGGCGTGGACCGTGCTAGTGGACCGGTTCTAAGCCACTACTGGTTTTCACCAGAGCCCGCCGCAAAGCGGGATGGTCTTGCTGCGGCGGTAGTGACCAGGTCGTATCCACTAGCAACGGCTCACCTCTCTGGCTGCTGAAGATAGGCGCGGTACAAGGGAGTAAGCAAAAGCAAGGTCGGACGTAGCAGAAGGTCGGGGCAGGCAGCAAGGATCGTAGTCAGGGGCAACGGCAGAAGGTCTGGAAACACAGGCAAGGAACACACAAGGAACGCTTTCACTGGCACTAAGGCAACAAGATCCGGCAAGGGAGTGCAGGGGAAGTGAGGTGAAATAGGGAAGTGCACAGGTGAACACACTGATTGGAACCACTGCGCCAATCAGCGGCGCAGTGGCCCTTTAAATCGCAGAGACCCGGCGCGCGCGCGCCCTAGGGAGCGGGGCCGCGCGCGCCGGGACAGAACAGACGGAGAGCGAGTCAGGTAGGGGAGCCGGGGTGCGCATCGCGAGCGGGCGCTACCCGCATCGCGAATCGCATCCCGGCTGGCAGCGGAATCGCAGCGCCCCGGGTCAGAGGACGTGACCGGAGCGCTGCCGCGGGGAGAGTGAAGCGAGCGCTCCGGGGAGGAGCGGGGACCCGGAGCGCTCGGCGTAACAGTATCATTGCTCCGAGTCGATTGAAAGAAAAAACAATAACAAAGTATACTTCTGGAAATTTTGATTATTGTTGAGAAGAAAGACCTGGATGCTATAGATATTGACTAAAAGCATGCAAGTTATGCATGAACATAAACCATGGAGCAACCATATATACAATTAACAGCAAAGGAGAAAGCTTTAGCATCAGGGCTAGATTGTGCTGTTCATCCACATATGTTATCTATCTGATTGAATGTGACTGTAAGCTACAGTACATCAGTAGGACGATGCAACAGCTAAAAACCAGAATTAATGACCATCGCCATATTGTACTCCATGGATTCATTAAAAACAGCGTATTGCACCATGCCACCGAGTTTCATAACAATAACTTTACAGTATTTAAAGTGAAAGCTCTTGAACAGATATCCATAAATGCATAGGACTGCTTTGAAAGTCTGAAGAGGCGCGAATCGTATTGGATCTTTAAAATGAACACGCTGCATCCATTTGGTTTCAATGAAGAATTTGAAAACATCTAGTGTGCCCTTCTGACCCATATGCATTTATCATATACCCTTAAAAATCTCAATATGCACCCACTATATAATATAAGGAATTCCGCTGTGTGAACTTAACATTAGTGTGAATGGGTCCCCGCGAGACCCATTCACACTGCGGAATTTCAGCGGTGGACAATTCCGCAGCTGAAACTGTTCCGCGCAGAGAAAGAACATGTTCATTCTTTGCGCTGATTCCGCGAGCACTGTATAGCCGTCAATGGTGACGGCTCAGTGCCCCGCGGCCCCAGCGCCAAAGTATTTTCGGTGGCGGCCGCCAGACAGAATCTCCAATCACTGAATTCAGCGAGTGGAGATTCCACAGTGTGAACGCACCCTTAGGTCTATGCCTTCCACCTTGCCAAGCACCATAGATACTACCCCTTGTGCCAGCATGATAACTATTGACAAACACACGTGCATGTGGTACTGACAAAAATGAACCTGTCATTCCCAGGGTCTTCCACACTCTCCATTTGTCCATTCATCTTGTTTTGACGTTATAGTCAAATGCATATATATTGCATATCCTATACTTACCTTATTAGGATTGTATCACTACTGCCACCTCCTTTGGACACCAGACTAACTGATGTTGCTATATATACCTAAATAATTTATGTGCACTGCATGTGCACGGAAAGCCATTTATTCACATTGCACGCATGCACGAGTTACTGCGACCCTAGCACCATCCCTTTTCAAGTGAACCATTACGTTCATAGCTGGCTTTATGTACGCGCATCCGCGCTGTTGGCCCAGCCTTCGCTCACAGAGGCTGATGACAGCGAACTCCGTGCGAGTCACGGAACAATTCCCTATAACAGATGGGCATTTCCTTGCACGGTGCTGGGAACATGCTGCAATACTCTCTCGCATATTAATTTATCTGTGCAATACCCTAATTTGTGACCGGAGCATTTAGAACACTGTTTATACTCTATGTCACTCTCCTTCGTTTCCGGCAGAAGTGATGACGTCACGTACCTGTTAATGATTTGACTCTTAGCTCCCATTTAGCTTTATAAGCACACTGCTTTTACTGTCTGTATATGCCATTTTAACATTAATAAAGAGGCTAGTAAAGGCCACGAAACATGTTTTTTTTGTATTGGCACTTCAAAAAATGCACTATTTTCCTATGCAGCACGGAATGTGAGTTTATCAAGATGGTTTGCGCCTAGAACCCATGGAATTTTGTTCCTGCCTTCCTTTGATATCCTAGGACCAACAATTCCTTTACCAGAGATATTTTTGGGGTATTGTAAAAGATTTGAGGTAAATTTGATCTTTTTGGAGTAATTTTTTTCTCACCTAACAGTCAACTTTAACTCTCAATGCTTTGAACTGTGTTGTTATCTTACAACTAGATAAGATTAAGGCAAGTTTCGTCAGCCCAAAAATTTAAATGTCATATGCACACGCTTTTTACTTCGCCGCTATTACAAAACTAGGAAGACATAATGCGTGTTTCATGAAACCAGTAATATTCATGAACACTGTGTTAACAGGGCAGATTTGTGTCACTTGCAAACACTTTTTACTTTGCTGCTATCACAAAACTAAGAAGATATAATGCGTATTTAAGGAAATTAATAATATTCACAACCATTGAATTTACAAGACAGATGCATGTCACTAGCGCGCACTTTTTAGTTCACTGCTATTCAACAGCTAGGAAGATATATTGCGTGTTTCATCGACCCAGGAAAATAAATGTTCATTATCTTTATAAGGATGATGCGTTTTAATTGCCTTTAAAGAGGCACTGTCATTGTTAAAAACTTTTCATATATTTCAGGACTCATTATAATATGACATTTCACAAAATACACCTGTTAAAAATTTTTTCATTATCACCTCAAATTCAAGCTCAAAATAGCCACCACTAGGGGTCGCCTGTCTTTTAGCCAGACAGACTAGTCTAGATTTTACAGCATACTGGATCCGGCCGTAAAGCATACCGGTATCCAGTATAGGAGATTTCTATTGTGTATGCAAAACTACAGATAAAGAATCTGTGGACATGCTGGGAGCTGTAGTTTTAAAGAAGCTGGAGGCAACACTGGTCTAACACAGTTATTTACAAACATTGCAGCTTCAGTTGTTACTGTGGTGTCCCGGTACCGTATCCTATCCTGTACCTGCGTGTGTGGGTCCCCTTAGCCAGAGTCCCTAGGATGTCAGGGTCCCCATTGTCTAGTTCACCCCTGGTCACCTCTCATCCAGATAGTTATTGCGCTAATAGTTTATTTAGGAAGCATGTAAATATGATATCAATGTCTATAAATAGTTAATTACCTGTCTATAGCATAGCAGGACCTGCGGGTCAAGTGGTTAGGTGAACTCTATGGTATTTCTTCTTAAGGACCTTTGGAGGTCCCTAGTCAATCCCATCACACTGTGTAACAGGGAAAAACGGATGTTCGGACCAATCAGATTCACTCCGCCCATATAAGGGAGCGGTGGCCATTGTTCTCTCTCTTGTTCCCGGGCTGTCAAACGAGCAGGATCTGCGCAGCTGTATATCTCAGTGAGTTAGGCCTGAGCCTTGCGGCAACAGCTGATATATTCAGGATCGCGAGTGTATCAATCTCTAAGCGCTCTGCAGGATCACCGGACCTTATCTATCCCCTAAATCCGGACGGATCTGCAATAATTACCCTAAATTCAGAGACTTTAATTTAATTCAAGGTCCGCAACAATTGTCAGTCATTGAGATATATAGAGTCTGTTTGCCTGAGACTGTTATTGTTCATTGGATGTACCGCAAGTAAAGTTCTTCAAGTTAAAGTTCAACTACTTTGTGGATCTTCAGTCATTTCCTTACATGCACCTATCGTTACTGGGAAGGGCGGCGATAGGCCGGAGAATTACCTCTGCATACTAGCCCTCAGCCTGGCGTCACGAACTATAGGGTTAACATTAACCCCTCATTTACCGAAACAATACCCCCACTACCAACACCCCCCAAGGGCTACCACATTGCTAAGCTACAACTCCCAGCATGCTGAAATAGTCAAAGCTTTCTTGGACTCCTGAATGACAAGGAACTTGATCAAACATTCAGGAGTCTGTGAAAGATGAATGACACACATAGTGACAGCTATGCTGATTAGCATCCAGCTTTACTAGGAGAAGATAAAACAGATAGAACATGTATTCATAAAAATGCTGTACTTTTATCTAAAAAAAATCCTTGTACTAATTTTATAAAGATCTATTCTTATATTTATACATTTTATCCTGTTATGAATTCACCATTATGTCTTCTGATTACTGCAGGCAAGCTCCAGGTATCTTCCTCTGACACATAACACAGCATAAAACCAGAGAGGAAATGGTTACAGAGTAGAGAGTACTGATTGGCTGACTGCACAGGCTTGCTTCTGTGAGGGAGACAGACTGACACGCCCCCTCTAGCCTGCACAATGAAAAAGTAACTCACCAGCAGATAAATGCTTATATATCTGAATATATAGGTCCGAGACACATAAATATTATATGCACACGATCAGGATTGGGTCCTGAGTAACACATCACTTTTTTTCTTTTTTTTTGCACTATGACAGGTACGCTTTAAGTGGAGGTTAGCTGAAAGTTAACCTAATTTGTGGGAGGAGTCTGGTCTTTATATACCCACCTGATCCACACAGGTGCTGTCGCCAGCATGCAAGATGTCTTTGCACCGGATGCTGTGGTTTTGGCGGGAGGTTTGATTGCATACGTCGCAGAGAGGCACTGTTTGTTAGCCTAACTATGATGCAAGGAATACGCTGTCACGTTATATACGCTTGGTTGTTTTACCTCTTAGTGCCATACGTTCAGTGTGGTTGAAGGCTGATTGCTATCGTCAATCCGTAAAGCATCATCTTTATAGTTTAGTTTCTGGTCATTATACACGCCTTGTTATAGCCAGGTTGACCTCACCGTTCCAGGTAAGCTTCAAGTCGTCACTTTACATGCCTTTTGTACGTCACAGGCTCCCGTGAGAGAGAAGCCTCATATCATTGTCATTCCTTTGTATATTATAAATGTTCTCATTTGGGGCAGATTGTATCGTCAATCCACGAGCCTCTTGTTGTCCTTTGTCCGTACGTTACACACGCCCCTGTTAGAGGCAGATAGCTCATGTTATACGGTGCTCACGTTACTTCAAGGGATATACCATGCGTCAACGTTAACGGTTCCCTATAGTGGTACATATATATGGTTCCCTACAGGGTAATACATACATACATACAGTTTCTTACAGTGTATGACTCCTAGTTTATTGTCCCCTTCTGTTGTTTCAGCTCTTTTGTTTCATCTTACTTTATGTACGTTGGGTTGCTTTAAGTCTTAGCGCTATGTGTTCGATGTGGTAGGAGGCTAAATGCTGTTGTGAATCCGTAAAGCTTCATTTTTATAGTTTCCTTTTTGGTCATTACATACACCTTGTTACAGCCAGTTTGACCTCGCCATTCCAGGTAAGCTTTAAGTCGTCACTTTACATGCCTTTCATACGTCACACGCTCCCGTGAGAGAGAGACTGCCCGACAATCCTCGAGCCTCATATCGTTGTCATTCCTTTGTACATTAGAAATGTTCTCATTGGGGGCAGATTGTATCATCAATCCACGAGCCTCTTTTGTTTTGTATGTTACATATGCCCTGTTAGAGGCAGATAGCTTATGTTATACGGTGCTTATGTTACTTCAAGTGATATACCATGTTTCAACGTTAACGGTTCCCTACTCTAGGTTGTTTTACCGCTTAGTGCTATGCATTTGGTGTGGTTGGAGGCTGATTGCTGTCGTCAATCCGTAAAGCTTCATCTTTATAGTTTCCTTTTTGGTCATTACATACGCCTTGTTACAGTCAGTTCGACCTTGCCATTCCAGGTAAGTGTTAAGCTGTCTCTTTGCATGCATTTCGTACTTCACATGTCCCTGGGAGAGAGAGACTGCCTGACAATCCTCGAGCCTTCGTATTGTTGTCATTCCTTTGTACATTACAAACGTTCTTGTTTGGGGCAGATTGTATCATCAATCCACGAGCCTCTTGTCATTTGTTTTTGTACGTTACTTACGCCCCTGTTAGAGGCAGATTGCTTGACAATCAACGAGCCTCATGTTGTTTCCGTTTCTATGTTTCATGCGATTTTGTCCGAGGCAGATTGCACTGTCAGTCCACGAGCCTCATGTTGTTTCCGTATCTGCATTTCATACGATTCTGTCTGAGGCAGTTTCAGTCCACGAGCCTCCTGTTGTTGCCATCTCTATCTTGCTCTTATGTTTGTTACTATGTGTCTGATTGTGGTCTTAGTTGTACATGTCTTAGTGTTAAGTTCTTTGATGTGGGTTCAGCTTGTTCATGTCCTGTGTACCTGTTGGGAAATTTGCCCTTATCGGTCTTTGTAACCTGCTGGCCATGTATATTTTCTTTTGCAATAAGCCTCAGGGCGTAGCAGTAATAATCTTCTTTACACCTGCAAGTATGTGGAGACTACCTTACTGGTACACGAAACCTCAGGTTAAGTATGTTATATACTTTTATGTTTTTTCTATGTGGGTCTGTAGTTGTCACTTTGTGTATGGCATGGTTCAATAGGATTACTTATATGTGTAGCTTGGGACACTTTTCAAATCTTCCTCTTCCGGCACTACCTATCTAAATACCTACTGACGTTTGTGTTTTGGCCACTTTTCTAACCGACTCAGTGTACCTTCTGTCTATCTATCACTTCAACATTTTCTATATTTGACACTTGGGTTACCTCTATCCATGCGCACCCTGGTAGTACCATCCTGGTAGGTGCTATGGGTCTAGTAGTGCCAAGTGGCATATCTAGAAATGTATCTTGGCTTCGGCTTCATAACAGCTGCGCCAGCTTCTGGGTAGGGGCTTCTTTGTCAGTTATCACTTAGATGTTAAGTAAGTTAAGGGCACTGTTATCGCTCTGTTCCATTGACACGTTCCAACCTCCGGCTGTTAACTATAGTATTTTGTCTGTTATCTTGGGTTCATATGACGTAGGTTATGCTTAACCATTAATTCATGTATTACCTAACTGAGGTATTTTTGCCCCCTTCTCTAGGATACCCTTCACGGCCACCCAGGCACACCCCAGGCCTAATTATTCATGCAAGTGGTACCCTACTTACGGTACATATAAGAATCCGACCACAAGTGGAGGTTAGCTGAAAGTTAACCTAATTTGTGGGAGGAGTCTGGTCTTTATATACCCACCTGATCCACACAGGTGCTGTCGCCAGCATGCAAGATGTCCCCACCCTCCCTTCCCCTTTTTTTCTACAGTCACTCTCAGGGTATCCCCCTTCTCTAGGATACCCTTCACGGCCACCCAGGCACACCCCAGGCCTAATTATTCATGCAAGTGGTACCCTACTTACGGTACATATAAGAATCCGACCACAATTAAGTCTGCTGCTATATTACAACCTGTAGGTTAATCTTTGTAGATGTGAGTAAAGGAACTATTCTGCATTAATGACTCTTTCCTTAGGTATCGCTATCATAAAGGTCAGCCACATCACAACCTTGCTCAGTTCAATACTTGTTCTGTTTTTTATTTTTATTTTGTATGAGCCTTAATAAAGGTATGCTGGTGTTTGTGGTACACAATGAGGCTTGTGTTAGATGGGACAGCCCACACACAGAGCTTGGGAATGAGCACTTCTTTGCTGTGGATTCTTGTATAGGATTTGTGCACTGCGGAAGTTACAGTTATGACAAGGATTCTGGCTCCTGTTCACACATACACACACACAAACACTGCCTGTTTCTCTTTGTTTCCGATGTCTGTCCTATCTCTCACTCTGATTGACACTTAAACCAGTAAATCATAGTATAACCTGGGCTATGATATGCTGGTCATCCTGACATCAGGTCACTGCCCCCTGCTCCTCCTGCTTGTTCTGGATATCGAAACACCAAGCTTTTCATGTTATTTTGCACTTTTACTGACTGCTTCAGGCGACCAAACCGGTAAAAATTATAAAGTTTGAGCAAAACTTTAAATTCAAGTTGAGCCCGGGTTTGCCAGGCTCAGCACACTCAACATTAGTCTTTCTGCTGATATTAACACAAGAAGGTGCCACACAGAACTGATACAAAGACAGCATCAGGGGAACGTAGAGGGTAAGTATAGGGTTGTTCTTCTATTTAACTGTGAGATAGCAAAAGTAATATCTGGAATACCCCCTTTAAAGGGGTACTCCGCTCCCCAGTGTCTGGAACATTTAGTTCTGAACACTGGGTATGGGCTTCCGTGGTCGCCCTGCCCCCTTGACATGTCACACCCCACACCCTCAATGCAAGTCTATGGGAAGGGGGCGTAACGGTTGGGGGCAGGGCGTGACGTCACGAGGTGGCAAGGCGACAATAGAAGCCCACATCCAGTGTTCAGAACTAAATGTTCTGAATGCTGGGGAGCAGCATTTAAACCCTTTTTTAAACAAAGTTCTAATAATTCATGAAAATGATATGCAGAGTGTTATCTTGGGAATGAACACGCATTGCAACAAAACACGATTAAAACAAGGGTACCTAAGGTTACAAAATGACAACAACAAAAAACCATACTGACCACAGGTCTGAAAAAAAAAATATGTCTCATGCCTTTAGATTAGTAAGGCAGTAATGTTCCTTTGTATTAATTCCTGCACAACACTATTAAATATAGAAGAAAGTCAGTGTATTACTTTATTCTATAGCTTTTTAAGATATATACGTGCACTGTAGATGCCCTTTGATGACTAAGACGCCTTGTCTATCAGTTCTGCCTCAATGAAATATCACAAGTTCTCATGTTTCGTGCCAATCTGGCAACTTTTCTTTGATTGGTCATTGGTCTTTGAAACAAGGACCAGTTCATGATCTTTGACATCCTCCCCCCCCCCCCCCCAAGTGGATACTTCTGCTCTGTTACATTTCTGGACATGACTTGTTTTGATCAATCATGACAACATATCATGAGTCATGTCAGAAGATTCCAGCTTCAATAAAGTTAACTTTGCGTTGTTTCAATGGTGGCATTCAGAGTTAACTGTTATATTTGCATATTCATGTGTATAATAGGTCGGATATGTTCTGTAGTAACTACACAGAAAGTTGAATTTTACAAAATATAATTTTGGCATAATATCTTCATGCTTCAGAAGGCAAAATGAAGGAATTATGAAACTAAAAGGTTATAGAGTAAATTTTATGTGTAAAATACAGAAGGAAAAAGTGAGGAGGCACTCACGGTTAAAGATGCAGCAGGTTTCTGTATTTTTGGTGCAAACTGAAGCAACATTGCATCAGCGGGACGACATTGCAGGTACACAGGTGCAGTGACAATTGTTTCACACCCCCTCTGGGCGTTTCATCATACTCAGAAGGGGCGTGAAACGATTGTCACTGCACCTGTGTACCTGCAATGTCGTCCTGCTGATGCTATGCTGCTTCAGTTTGCACCGAAAATACAGAAACTTGCTGCATCTTTAACCGTGAGTGCCTCCTCACTTTTTCCTACTGTATTGCGGATTATGCATGCTTTGCTCCGGATTGAGCACCTCGTTTTGTTACAGATAGGAACCTGCTTCTTTGTAGCGCTGTGTCGTATGGCGGATAGCCAGAGCCTGCTAGAGACTGTTTGATATAAAAGACATCAGTGCCGGTCTTTGCCTTCTTACCTGTTTATTTTACGTGTGTTTTTGAATAGTTTCAGTCTACTGTGGATGTTCCTGGTTTTGCTAATTTTCTTCATTCATATAAATGTAATTAGGTTGTAATTCCAGGCACAGCTCATTCATAAAATTTGTATGATGGCAAAAATGCAGACCACTCCCTTTTTGTTTTAACCCCTTCGCGCATTCCGCCGTATATATACGGCATTCATTAACTCCTTAAGGATGCAGGGTTTTTCAGTGTTTGCACTTTCGTTTTTTCCACCTTTTAAAAATCATAACCCTTTTCAATTTTCCACCTAAAAATCCATGTTATGGCTTATTTTTTGCATCACCAATTCTCCTTTGCAGTGACAATAGTCATTTTACCCAAAAATTCACGGCAAAATGGGGAAAAAAATAATTGTGCGACAAAATCAAAGAAAAAACGCCATTTGTAACTTTTGGGGGCTTCCGTTTCTACGCAGTGCATATTTCTGGTAAAAATGACACGTTATTATTCTGTAGGTCAATATGGTTCAAATGATACTCTACTTATTTAGGTTGGATATTGTCGTACTTCGGAAAAAAATCATAACTACATGCAGGAAAAAATATACGTTTAAAAATGTCCTCTTTTGACCCCTATAACTTTTTTATTTTTCCACGTACAGGGCGGTATGAGGACTCATTTTTTTGTGCCATGATCGGAAGTTTTTATTGGTACCATTATTGTTTTGATCAGACTTTTTGATCACTTTTTATTCATTTTTTAATGGTATAAAAAGTGACCAAAATGTTGAATTTTTTTACGTGTACGCATTGACCGTGCGGTTAATTAACAATATATTTTTATAGTTTGGACATTTACGCACACGGCAATACCACATATGTTTATTTTTATTTTTATTTAACACTGTTTTATTTTTTTTCATGGGAAAAGGGGGATGATTCAAACTTTTATTAGGGAAGGGGTTAAATGACCTTTATTAACACTTTTCTTTAACTTTTTTTTTCTGCAGTGTTATAGCTCCCATAGGGACCTATAACACTGCACACACTGATCTCTCATGCTGATCACTGGCGTGTATTAACATGCCTGTGATCAGTGTTATCGGCGCTTGACTGCTCCTGCCTGGATCTCAGGCACGGAGCAGTCATTCGTTGATTGGACACCGAGGAGGCAGGTAAGGGCCCTCCCGTTGTCCTGTAAGCTGTTTGGGATGCCGCGATTTCCCCACGGTGGTCCCGAACAGCCCGACTGAGCAGCCGGGTTAGTTTCACTTTACTTTCAAACGCGGCGGTCAGCTTTGATCGCCACATCTGAAGGGTTTATACAGGGCATCACCGCGATCGGTGATGTCCTGTATTAGCCATGTATTGATAGCCGCCGGGACCGACCCGATATGACGCGGGGACACCCCGTGACTCTGCGGCATATAGCGGGAGCCGGCAGAGGACGTACATATACATCCTTTGTCGCTAAGGTGTTAAAAATATACTCCCACGGAGCTGCATGGGTTAATCAGCTGGACTCCCGGTGTGTCCGACGGGAGACTACATCCGCCTGACACCCTGGGACCCCATCTGATTAACCCACGCAGCGATCAGGCATGCGGGATCGGGCATGCGGCATGTTCAGTGGGCAGGCATCAGGATTGGCGGTGCACGGAGAAAGTCCTCGCCCTGTAGTAGTTGCAAAACTACAACTCCTAGCATACTAGAAATGAAGAAGGAGTCCAGCACTGCAGTGAAGGCAGCTTTATTGTGCTCCTCACACAATAAAGCTGCCTTCACTGCAGTGCTGGACTCCTTCTTCATTTCTAGTATCCGGGGCGCCTGGCCGGGCACCGGTCCGTGCATAGCACGACACGGGAGGTGAGCTGGACTCTCTTCATTCCTTAACTCCTAGCATACCCTGATGGTCTGGATATGCTGGGAGTTGTAGTTTTGCAACATCTGGAGGACCACAGTTTGGAGACTACTGTGTAGTGGTCTCTAAACTGTGGCCATTCATATGTTGGGAAACTACAACTCCCAGCATGCCCAGACTGTCTGGGTATGCTGGGAGTTGTAGTTTTGCAACGTCTGGAAGACCACAGTTTGGAGACCACTATGAAGTGGTCGCTAAACTGTGGCCCTCCATATGTTGAAAAACTACAACTTCCAACATATCCAGGCAGCCAATAGCAGCTTGCTACAAAAAAATTAGACTTTGAGTTTTCTCTTCCACTTTGCAGCTATTCCTGTGAAACACCTAAAGGGTTAACAAACTTTCTCAATGTCAGTTTGAATACCTTGAGGGGTTTAGTTTCTATAATGGGGTAATTTTGGGGGGATTTCTCACAGAAAGGCCCCTCAAATCCACTTCAAACTGAACTGGCCCCTAAAAAATGCAGATTTTGAATTTTTCAAGAAAATTAGGAAAATTGCTGCTATACTTTGAACCCCTTTAATGTCTTCAAAAAGTAACAACATGTCAACTTTATGAAGTCAACATAAAGTAGACATATTGTATATGTGAATCAATATGTAATTTATTTAAAATATCCATTTTCCTTACAAACAGAGAGTTTCAAAGTTAGAAAAGTGCAAGATTTTCCAAATGTTCATGAATTCTTCAATTTTTCATCAAGAAAGGATGCAAAAATTTGCACTATGTTAAAGTAGAATATGTGACAAAAGAACTATCTCAGAATCAAATTCATGAGTAAAAGCCTCTCTGAGTTATTAATGCATAAAGTGACAGTGGCTTTGTCCTGGCTGTGTCCTTAAGGTCAAAATGGGCTTCGTCCTTAAGGGGTTAAATTCCCATTATATCTTATCTATTTTAGAATTTTGTAATGACTGTTGATTCTCTGTTCACCATATGCAATAGAGGTTACATTTCATTGAATTTCCATGTGTACATTCTTGATTGTTTATACAGGTAAAGCAGTATTCCACTTCATACATCTTATCACCTATCCAAAGGACAGGGGATAAGATGTATGATCGCAGGGGTCCCGCCGCTGGGGACCCCTGTGATCTTGGTGCAGTCCCCGGCTGCCTCCGAGAAGGGGATGTGAAATCATGACCACATCCCCTAGTGATGTCATGCCATGCTCCCTCCATTCATGTCTATGGGAGGGGCGTGACAGAATTCCGGGGGCTGCACCGGGATCGTGCGGGTCCCAAGTGGCAGGACCCCTGCAATCATACATCTTATCCCCTGTCTTTTGGAAAGGGGAAAAGATGTATGAAGCGGAATACCCCTTTAAGTGTAAAAATGTAAAAATATTTGAAGAAAAAAAAAGTGACAATTTTCTACAAGCCACAAGCTACAACCGCACCTCACAGAGTAGGTGTCCCACTGGCACCCCCACCACCTGCCATGAGTTACAGATGAAAATAAAATTTTAGAAAAAAAAAAATTCCCCCATACTGTACTTCCGTAGTACCTTGAGTCTGGATGATATCACTGGAGAGTGCAGGTAAGTGCTCATAAGTAAAGATAATAGAATTGGACAAATACGAATTTGTTATGAATTTCCTGAAAAATTTGATTTGTAACGAATCTGAATATCGCCGTAATTCGATAAATTAATCGCTTCTTTAAACTCCATTTAATGAGGTCCAGGGGATCTAAAATGGCATCTACACGTATGAAGACATAAGGCAAGGAACTCTGGGAAAGCGGGATCACCCAAATTACAAATTTTTACAAGGGATAATAGGACAAAATGGCAACAAAAATTTGTAACCCCATCTCTTCTGAGTATAGAAATATCCCATGTGTGGACGTCAAGTGCTCTGCTAGTGCACTACAATGCTCAGAATAGAAGGAGCGCCATTGAGCTTTTGGAAAAAAAAATTGTTTGGAATGGAAGTCAGGGGCCATGTGCGTTTACAATGTCCCCCGTGCTGCCAGAACAGTGGACCCCCTCCCACATGTGACCCTATTTTGGAAACTACACCCCTCACATAATTTAATAAGGGGTGCAGTGAATATTTACACCTCACTGGTATTTGACAGATCTTTTGAACAATGGGCTGTGTAAATGAAAAATTACATTTTTCATTTTCACGGACCACTGTTCCAAAAATTCTGTCAGACACCTGTGGGGTGTAAATGCTCACTGTACCCATTTATACATTAAGTGAGGGGTGAAGTTTCCAAAATGGGGTCACATGTGGGGAGGAGGGGTCTATTGTTCTGGCACTATGGGGGCTTTGTAAACCCACGTGGCGTTCATTTCCGGACAAATTTTCTCTTCAAAAGCCCAATGGCGCTCCTTCTCTTCTGAGCATTGTAGATTGCCCGCAGAGCACTTTACATCCACTCATGGGGTTACACATTTTGGGGGGCTTTTTTTTCCCTATTTTCCCTTGTGAAAATGAAAAATTTAGGGTAACACCAGCATTTTAGTCAAAAATGTTTTTTTTTTCCATCCAACTTTGAAGAATTTTCATTAACCCCTTAAGGACCAGTCACATATGAGTACATCCCTGCGCCCTGGGTCTTAAGGACCAGGCACGTACTCATACGTCCGTGGAAATTTCGCATCCCGCCACGCGCCAGGCGGGTTGCGAAACCGGATGCCTGCTGAAATCGTTCAGCAGGCGTCCGAGGCAAACGCCGAGGTGGGTTCTGAGACCCCCCCATGTCGGCGATCGCAGCAAATTGCATGTCAATTCAGACATGCAATTTTCTGCTATTTCGGGCTGATCGGGTCTCTGGTGACCCGATCACCCGGAAAATAGTGATGATCTGACCTTTCAGTGACAGCCCAGATCATCTTGCAGGGTAGGAGTGAGGTCGCAGTGATGCGATCTCCTCTTATCCCCTGCCATTGGTCAGAACTGATTCTGACCAATGGCAGAGAAGGACAGTGGGTTGCCATGGCAACCCCCCGTTCTGCCCACCCCTGGATGTCGCGGGGAACATGGGGAGAAGATGGAGGTCGGTACCTGCAGGAGAAGATGCCTGGGAACAGCTGATCGTTGCTGCATACTGCTGGATCCTGGCTCAGGTAGGGAAGCAACGTGGGGGGGGGGGGGGAATGAAAGTGAAAGTGAAGTGATCTTTACTGTGGCAACCACTAGGAAGTCCAAACTGCAACTCCCAGCATGCCCAGACAGCCAAAGGCTGTCTGGGCATGCTGGGAGTTGTAGTTTTGCAACATCTGGAGGGTCACAGTTTGGGGACCACTGTTACAGTGGGGCCCAAACTGTAGCCCTCCAGATGTTGCCAAACTACAACTCTCAGCATGCCTGGACTGTCCAGGCATGCTGGGAGTTGTAGTTCTGTAACATCTGTCCCATCAGATTTTGCAATTTTCATGACATTTTTGAAAATTGCTGCTCTACTTTGAAGCCCTTTAATTTTTTCAAAAAGTAAAGATATGTCAATTTTATGATGACAACATAAAATAGACATATTGTACTTGTGACTAAAAATAAAATTTATTTGGAATATCCATTTTCCTTACAAGCAAAGAGCTTCAAAGTTAGAAAAATGCTAAATTTTCAAAATTTTCATGAAATTTTGGGATTCTTCACCAAAAAAGGATGCAAGTAACGACAAAAATTTACCACCAAAATAAAGTAGAATATGTCACGAAAAAACAATCTCAGAATCAGAATATTCGGTAAAAGCGTTTTAGAGATATTAATTCTTAAAGTGACAGTGGTCAGATGTGAAAAAACGCTCTGGTCCTATAGTGAAAATTGGCCTGGTCCTTAAGGGGTTAAACACCTGTAGGGAGTTAAGGCGCACTATACCCCATGTTACGTTCCGTGAGGGGTTTAGTTTCCAAAATGGGGTCACATGTGGGTATTTTTTTGCGTTTATGTCAGAACCGCTGTAAAATCAACCACCCCTGTGCAAATCACCAATTTAGGCCTCAAATGTACATAGTGTGCTCTCACTCCTGAGCCTTGTTGTGCGCCCGCGGAGCATTTTACTCCAACATATGGAGTATTTCCGTACTCTGGAGAAATTATGTTACAAATTTTGGGGGTCTTTTTTACCTTTTAACACGTGAAAATAAAAAATATGGGGCAACACCAGCATGTTAGTGTAAAATGTTTTATTTTTTTACACTAACAAGCTGGTGTAGCCCCCAACTTTTCCTTTTCATAAGGGGTAAAAGGAGAAAAAGACCCCCAAAATGTGTAGTGCAATTTCTCCCGAGTATGGAAATACCCCATATGTGGCCCTAAACTGTTTCCTTGAAATACGACAGGGCTCTGAAGAGAGAGAGCGCCGTGCACATTTGAGGACTAAGTTAGGGATTGCATAGGGGTGGACATAGGGGTATTCTACGCCAGTGATTCCCAAACAGGGTGCCTCCAGCTGTTGCTAAATGCCCAGCATGCCTGGACAGTCAGTAGCTGTCCGGAAATGCTGGGAGTTGTTGTTTTGCAACAGCTGGAGGCTCAGTTTTGGAAACACTGCCATACAATACATTTTTCATTTTTATTGGAGGGGACAGTGTAAGGGGGTGTATATGTTGTGTTTTACCCTTTATTATGTGATAGTGTAGTGTAGTGTTTTTAGAGTACATTTGCACTGGCGGGTTACGGTGAGTTTTCCGCTAGGAGTTTGCGCTGCGTCGAAAAATTTGCCGCAGCTCAAACTTCAAGCAGGAAACTTACTGTAAACCTGCCCGTGTGAATGTAAACTGTACGTTCACATGGGGGGGGGGACCTCCAGCTGTTTCAAAACTACAACTCCCAGCATGTACTGACAGACCGTGCATGCTGGGAGTTGTACTTTTGCAACAGCTGGAGGCTCACTGGTTGGAAAACCTTCAGTTAGGTTCTGTTACCTAACTCAGTTTTCCAACCAGTGTGTCTCCAGCTATTGCAAAACTACAACTCCCAGCATGTTCTGATCGCCGAAGGGCATGCTGTGAGATGTAGTTATGCAACAGCTGGAGGTGCACAACTACAACTCCCAGCATGCCGAGACAGCTGCTTGCTATTTGGGCATGCTGGGATTTGCAGTTTTGCAACATCTGGAGGGCTACAAAACTCCAAACTGTGGCCCTCCAGATGTTGCAAAACTACAAATCCCAGCATGCACAGACAGCAAACTGCTGTGTGGGCATGCTAGGAGTTGTAGTTTTGCAAGATCTAGAGGGCTACAATTTGGAGATCACTGTGCAGTGGTCTCTAAATTGTGAACCTCCAGCTGTTGCAAAACTTCAACTCCCAGCATGCCCAAACAGCTGTCTGGGCATGCTGGTAGTTGTAGTGTTGCAACTTCTGGAGGGCTATAGCTTAGAGACCCCTGTATAGTGGTCTCAAACTGTAGCCCTCCAGATGTTGCTAGGCAACTCACCAGCTTCCGTAGGATCCAGGGAGCCCGCAGCCTCCGCAGATCGGTAAGTGACCTTCGGCACCAGTCACTGTCGTTTTCCCCATCCTGCCCCACCTATTGTGGGTGGACAGAACGGGGAAACCAAAAGGCCGTGCCACCTCACTCCTATCCCTTCAGGGGGATCGTCGGTGTCTTGGACAATCTTGGACAATATAAGGGATCCCCCTTATATTCCGGGTCACCGGGTAGCCATAGAGCCATAATGACCCGGAATCGCGCAAATCGCAAGTGTGAATTCACTTGCCATTTGCTGCGATCACCGACATGGGGGTGGTCTGATGACCCCCCTTGGCATTTGCATGGGATGCCTGCTGAATGATTTCAGCAGGTATCCAGGTCCGATCCCCGCCCAGCATGTGGTAGGGACCGGAATTCTCCATGACATACGCATACTTTATGGGTCCTTAAGTACCAGGGTGTCATGACGTACGCGTACCTCAACGGTCCTTAAGGGGTACTCCGGTGGAAAAAAAATTTTTAATCAACTGGTGCCAGAAAGTTAAACAGATTTGTAAATTACTTCTATTAAAAAATCTTAATCCTTCCAGTACTAATCAGCTGCTGTATACTAAAGAGGAAATTCTTTTATTTTTGGATTTTTTTTCTGTCTGTCCACAGTGTTCTCTGCTGACACCTTTGTCCATGTCAGGAACTGTCCACAGCAGGAGAAAATCCCCATAGCAAACCTATGTTGCTCTGGACACTTCCTGACATGGACGGACAGAGGTGTCAGCAGAGAGCACTGTGGACAGACAGAAAAGATATTCAAAAAGAAAAGAATTTCCTCTGTAGTATACAGCTGCTAATCAGTACTGGAAGGATTAAAGGGGTACTAAACAGGAAAACATATTCTTTCAAATCAACTGGTGCCAGAAAGTTAAACAGATTTGTAAATTACCTCTATTAAAAAAAAATCACAATCCTTCCAGTACATATCAGCTGCTGTATGCTCCACAGGAAGTTCTTTTTTTTTGAATTTCCTTTCTTCCTGACCACAAGTGCTCTCTGCTGACACCTCTGTCTATGTCAGGAACTGTCCAGAGCAAGAGAGGTTTGCTATGGGGATTTGCTCCGCCTCTGGACAGTTCCTAAAATTGACGGAGGTGGCAGCAAAGAGCACATTTGGCCAAGCTGAAAGGAAATTTAAAAAGAAAAGAACTTGCTGTGTATTATTCACTGGAGTACTGGAGTACTTCCTTTATATAATAGTACTGGAAGAATTGGGATGTTTTAATAGAAGTCATTTACAAATCTGTTTCACTTTCTGGCACTAGTTCATTTAAAAAATATATGTTTTCAACCGGAGTACCCCTTCAATCTCTTCAAAATCTTCAAATTACATCTCAAAAATCTCTTTAAAGGGGTACTCCTGTGGAAAACATTTTTTTTAAATCAACTGGTGCCAGATAGTTAAACAGATTTGTAAATGACTTCTATAAAAAACATCGGAAGTACCCCTTTAATCTCTTCAATTGTGATGCCATATGGTCTCCCGACCCTGCTGCCACCTCAAGACTCTGTCATTGTGCCACCCTATGGTCTTGTCATGCTGCTTGCTCCTCCAGGCTCTGTCATTGTGCCACTCTGCGACCTACATAGGCTGCCGCCACCTCCTAAAAAATCTCTTTAAACTTTTCAATTGTGAGGCCCTATGGTCTCGTCAGGCTGCGGCCACCTCCAGACTGTGTCATTGTGCCGCAATGTGATCTCCTCATGCTGCTGGCACATTAATTTAAAATTGTTAATCAATTCAAAATCTTCAATTTAAATTTTAAAAAATCTCTTTACTCTTTTCAATTGTGAGGCCCTATGGTCTTGTCAGGCTGCTGCCACCTCTAGTCTGTGTCATTGTGCCACCGTGTGGTCTCTTCATGCTGCTGGCACATTAATTTAAACTTATTAATCTATTCAAAATCTTCAATTTAAATAAATCTCTGCTATCTTTTCAATTGTGAGGTCCTATGGTCTCATCAGGCTGCTGCCACCTCCAGGCTCTGTCATTCTGCTGCCATTTGATCTCCTAGTTATATTGATCTTGTAGTTTAACAATAAATGTTTTGGGCACCCGGGACACTCATGACCATGAGGGGGGAGGCAATGAGAGGCAGGGGCGGTTTGCTGGCCTCATGGCGGACAGCCAGGTCGATTTTAAGCTACAAGTATGGGCTTCTTCACTGCAGCAACTTATACACAGCAGCAATTATACACTATTCAATCTGAAATTACCGCGGCTGCTGGCACCAGACTTGCCCTCCAATGGGTCCTCAAAAAAGGATTTAAAGTTTGCTCATTCCAATTACCAGGCTCTATCATTGTGGGGCCATTTGATCTCCTCATGCTTCTGGCACATTAAACTTGTTAATCTATTCAAAATCTTCAATTAAAATTTTAAAGAATCTCTTTAATCTTTTCAATTGTGAGGCCCTATGGTTGTCATCATATATTAGCTCTGGAATTACCACAAGAATCAAAGGAAACAGGTTGGAGCATTTAAAAAAAAAAAAACTGAGTAAATGACACATTCGCAGTTTCATATGCAGTTTCACAGTACCAGCCGTGTTTACTTACACGTGCATGACTTAATAGACTTAACAGACAATGCTCACCAGACTTGCCCTCCAATGGGTCCTCAAAAAAGGATTTAAAAAAATGTTAATAAATTAAAACTAAATTAAATTAAATAAAAATGTAATTAAAAAATCTCTTTAATCTCTTAATTTGTGATGCCATATGGTCTCCCAACCCTGCTGCCACATCCAGACACTCTGCGGCAATGATTCTAATAGTGACGCCTGTAATCTGTATGTCATACTGGATAACAGTATTATATCCCTACCCCAGCACACTCCCTATGCATGTTACGGCAAGGCAAAGTGTTCTACAGCCCCAGTACAAGCTCTCTGTAGCCCGGAAATAGCCGTTTTTAATAGCGATTTGATGCAAATAAATTTGGAGTTAACCAAACTTTTTGGGAAAATTTGTCAAATCGGAAGAATCTAATTTTTCAAAAATTCATTCATCTCTAGTCATCTCTGGAATTATCACAAGAATCCAAGGAAACAGGTTGGAGCGATACAATTAAACAAATGACACATTCACAGTTCCATTCGCAGTTTTGCAGTACCAGCCCTGTTTACTTATACGTGTATGGCTTAATATTTTAGACAAGCATATGATACTGGCAGGATCTACCCAGTAGCCCTCCAGGGTCAGGCCTGCACCACTGAGAGGGAGGACAAACTGACACACTACTCTGTCATTGTGCCGCTCTGTGGCCTACATAGGCTGCTGCCACCTCAGACTGTGTCATTGTGCCGTCATATGGTCTCATCATACTGTTGCCACCTCCAAGCTCTGTCATTGTGCCGCCATGTAATCTCCTTGTTATATTTCTTTGGTTGTCATACAGTAAATGCTAAGGGCACCCGGGATACTCAATCATGAGCATTGGGTGGGGGTGGGGGGCGCTGAGAGGCAGGGGTTGGAAGAGGTGGTAGCTGGCCTCACGGCAAACCGCCAGCTCGATTTTAAGATACAAGTATGATCTTTTCACTGCAGCAACTTATACACTGCAGCAGTTATATACTATTGGAACTGGATTACCGCGTTTGCTGGCACCAGACTTGCCCTCCAATGGGTCCTCAAAAAAGGATTTCAAGTTTGCTCATTCCAATTACAAGGCTCTGTCATTGTGTTGCCATGTGATCTCATGCTGCTGGCACATTAAACTTGTTAATCTATTTAAAATCTTCAATTTAAATTTTAAAGATTTTTTAATTGTAAGGCCCTTTGGTCGTTGTCATATATTAGCTCTGGAATTACCACAAGAATCAAAGGAAACAGGTTGGTGCGATAAAAAAATACCCATAACTAATTAAATGGCACATTCGCAGTTTCATATGCAGTTTCACAGTATAGCCGTGTTTCCTTACACATGCATGGCTTAATAGACTTAATAGACTATGCTCACCAGACTTGCCCTCCAATGGGTCTTCAAAAAAGGATTTTAAAAAATTAAAATAAATTAAAATTATACTAACTAAAAATGTAACAAAAAATCTCTTTAATCTCTTAAATTGTGATGCCATATGGTTTCCCAACCCTGCTGCCACATCCAGACGCTCTGCAAAAAAATTGCTCATCTGTACTAATAAGTGATACTTGACCGTTCCTCCTGTCTTACCTCTTCTCCAAAAGAGAGGGATCCCTAAGTGAATATAGTCTTAGGCCCACTGATCCTCCTTTTTCTCCTCTTGGCGGTAGACTCCTGCAGCAACCAAAGAGGAGTTCAACACAACAATGTTTAAGGGGCAGCAAGATGTCTCATCTCATGCTGTACCATGACTATACATTGACCCCATCTCGGAACCAGCATCCTACTGGCTGTCAATGGGATCAATGTGATCCAATGCAAAAGAAGGGCACAGGGTTGGATTTATGGGTTTGTAAGGGCAACAGATATGGAAAATGTTGTTGCTAGTCTATGGAGGAAAGCTGTAGCAAATTCTTAAAAAGTCCTTATATTGGTATAATTCTGTCGACTTTCTAGTTACTCGCCTGCCATTCACTGTTTGTGTGGGTGGGTAGACAGGGAGTAAGCAAGACTCATAGGCGTTCTCTATAAGACCTGAAAGCACTAAACAACTGTAGATATACTGAGGAAAGAACCATGGCTTTATTTACATATATTTTCTCATATTTTTGTTTTACACTTGTCTTTGGATGTGAGAAGTTACCCTAGTTCAGTTTATTATATATTTAGGTCCTTTCATAAGTTTTAGTTATAAAGCAGAAATGATAAATGCCAGTGTGACTACATCCATACTGATCCAGAAAAGTAAATGCATAGTACCATATTTTTCTCAGGTCTTAGAGGAGGAGAACAAGAAAAAAAATATTCTGAACCAAACGGGTACTAAAATATTTAATAAACTATAACAGAATAATTATTCAACCCCTGACATGTGCTCCTGACCTATAATATACCCTGACATGTGCTCCTGACCTATAATGCCCCCCTGACATGTGCTCCTGACCTATAATGCCCCCCTGACATGTGCTCATGACCTATAATGCCCCCCTGACATGTGCTACCCACATATAATGCCCCCCTGACATGTGCTACCCACATATATGTGCTACCCACATATAATGCCCCCCTGACATGTGCTACCCACATATAATGCCCCCCTGACATGTGCTACCCACATGTAATGTTCCCTGACATGTTCTCCTGACATATTCCCACCCCCCGTTATGTGCCCTTCCCAGTATGGTATTGCGCCCAAGCAGCTTCTTCTTACTTGCTTTAACCTTTATCAGATGCTGCTCTATTCTTCCAGAGTGTGCGCCGCGGGAACGAGATCTCTGGGCACCGGCGCGATGATGTGACATCATCGCGCCGGCCTGCCGTGGATGATGTCCTGCAGCGCACACTCTGCAAGACTGGAACAGCATCTGATAAAGGTAAGGGAATGCCGGATGGTGCAGCGGGAGCTAACAGCTCAATCAGCTATAGTAAGGGAGGGGCAGCAATCTCCATAAGACGCACAGTCATTCGCTCCATAAGACGCACAGACATTTCCTTCCCACAGTTGGTGGAGAAAAAGGGCGTCTTATGGAGCGAAAAATACGGTAGTTCTTTTTTTTTTCCGCTCTAGTACATTGGGTGGTCTTGTATTAGAGCTCAGTCTCATTCACTTGTAATAACTAGGTAGAGCCTGTGGACAATTGTGATACTGTTTCTGGGGAGGGGGGGGGGAGCAGACCTTTTATCTAATCTGATACAATTCTTTTAAATCACATAATTCCTTTATTTTATTTTATTTTTTTACAGCTGTGCAGTACAAACAAATTCTACTTTTTACAGTAATACCATGCACCGTGCGGAAGCACTCTCTTTTTGTAAAGTTATTATATTTTATTATAATGCACAGCTGTAATGATACAGTTTAGCAGAATACATTATCTGGTGTTCAAAGGTAAATTTCTTGTTTTTGGTCAAGTACAATGAGACAAAAGAAGATTCTTTCAAAGGTCTTTTGAGTCTCCAGGGCAAATAAGTCACGTGATATTTTGTAATACAACATAATTCTATAGTAAAAGGTTCTGGTTTATATTGTGAGTAATTCTACTCTTTGAACTATAAGAATACTTATGAACATTACTGGATAAAGGGATCTTTTAATATAACTGCAAAATGTATTATTATAGTTCTATAACTTACATCAGTAACTGAAACCACTTGTAGTAATTGGCGACAGCATGGAAATGGAATTCAAATGTGGTGTCAATATTCAAACAAGGGGTCACAATATGCCTGCTTAACCTCTATTGTGGGCAAATTGTTTGAAGGTTTTCTAAGAAATGTTATATGAAACAAAAAAAAAACATATTATTCCATGTTTGCAAAGCATTATAAGGGATTGGTTATGTCAAACTGTGCAGTTAGAAAAGGCTAGGCTCCAAAGCAAATGTGATATAGTTTTTGTTATAGGTAAACTTGATATACCATTTGAAAGATGGAAAAAAGCCAACATTTTGATATATTTTACTATAGCTGATTATTTTTCAGATTTTTTTTTTAGTCCCACTAGGGTTCTTCACTTTCTTCACAGTGCAACACTTAAATGATGCTGTCTCTGGCCCTTTTCCTCATTCTAACCACCTAATCACCAAAGTGCCGCTGTCATTATTGACTGTGGCATCTAGGGGGTTAAAGTAGCAGGGTCATTATATATATAGTATGTATATATAGTGCAGGCTACAACCTCTGTGGAGGGAAGCGCATGCATAAATGTATTGCCGCCATACTAGTGCATACTTAACCATGCATTCCATAGGTGGTGTCATATAGGGCAACAGGCTATAGCCTGTGACTTATATATGTGGAGAACTGCAGATTTGGGGTGAGTGTGGATTCAACTTGCATTGTGGATTTCTGGTGATCACTATTAAAGAGTACCTGTCATGATCTTGTTAAATGTTATAATCTTCCCAGTTCACTGCCTTCATCATGATAAACCACCCCCTGCCTTAATTTTAATTATTTGTTAGTTTTCTATCTTGATATTGCTCTGTATTTTGTGCTCAGTCTCAGTCAGATTCGCAGACTGGGAAGGGGCATTACCCAGCAGGCATGACATCATCTGAAGCCATACAGGGGAGAACTTTCTCCCTCACTCTGCTACACACAGCCCAGAGCAGTTCAGTGTGTGAGATGAGCTCTGATTGGATAAGGCTGCACACCCCCCCCCTCAGCATTTCCTGATTTTGGACTTCTGCCAGGCCAGCAGGAGTCCAAAGTCTGTGCAAAAGATGGGGGAAACTGTGCTCTGGACAAGTAGGGAGACAGCTAGTGGCAGCTTTTTTAAACACAAATAAAACACAGAAAACTTCATTTTTTTTAAACAAAGAACATTAGAAAGAGTGCAATATTAAAAATAGTTTTAATGCAAGTGCCCATTTAAGTGTCTAATAGAAAGGGACACCATGATTCTACTAGTGCTATCTGCCCTGAAGAGAAAAAACATCACCCCTAGTCCTTGATGTGTGCTGCTGGAATATGCCCTAAGTGCTTTGAGGGGTCCTGTTGCCACCTGATTGAGCAAACTAATCTTACCCCATAAGTGCTGTGCAGTGGTAGGACACAGTTTATGGATGCTGACAAGCTCTACAGGCACCAAAAAACAAGTGAGCCACATTGGTAGTGTCTGTATTTAGCCTCTAGTGTTAGTCAGAATTCAGGACTTCATGTTGACATTGGCTACAGAGTTATTGCCAGGTCCAACACATCAGAATCAGTGGGAAATAACCTTTTAGTGCTGGGCTTTCCTGATGTGGTGGACCCAGTGGGAACTCCAAAGCCATTGTCAGGATATTTCATTTAACAGGGCAATTGCTGGACTGGCCAGCCATGCACACTTATTCTGTGGCTGCTATAGTGGTAGTTTTGCCTTACACTAGTAATGGCCCCTACCTGGTTTAATATATTTCTCATTGACCTAATGGATGGATTGTCCACTCAAATATCAATGATTACTAAACAGTTATTAACATAAAATAGGACTGTATACTGGATGAGTTATAGGCTTGGGCAGAGAACAGCAATACAAGTAAACACTAATAAATGTAAGGCTATGCACATGAAAAGGGAAAATTCATGTCAAGATTGCCTACTAAGGGGGCAAAACTTACCTAGAAAATAACTTAACCCCTTTAATGGGCACTGTCAGTTTAAAAAAAAATTATATGTTGTACATCTTGACAAAATATTAATCTTTCTAATATACTTCATAAGAAATTTTTATCTCCTTTTTATAGAAGTCATGGATAATAAAATCATGGCTTTGTCCAAGCTGAAGCACAGGCAGTGACAAAGTCCAGTAAGTTAGGGTGGGTTAGTACTCTCCTCTGTGCCCTCTCCTGTCTGGTAGGACAGGAGAGAGCACAGAGGAGTGCTATCAGACAGGAGAGAGCACAGATAAGTACGATGAGACAGGAGAGAGAGCACAGAGGAGTACTTTCAGACAGGAGAGAGCACAGAGGAGTCTGATCAGACAGGAGAGAACACAGAGGAGTACTATCAGACAAGAGAGAGCACAGAGGAGTGATATCAGACAGGAGAGAACAGAAGAGTACTATCAGACAGGAGAGAACAGAAGAGTACTATCAGACAGGAGAGAGCACAGAGGAGTGCTATGAGACAGGAGAGAGCACAGAGGAGTCCGATCAGACAGGAGAGAGCACAGAGGAGTGCTATCAGACAGGAGAAAGCACAGAGGAGTGCTATCAGACAGGAGAGAGCACAGAGCAATACTATCAGACAGGAGAGAGAACAGAAGAGTACTATCAGACAGGAGAGAGCACAGAGGAGTACTATCAGACAAGAGAGAGGACAGAGGAGTACTATCAGATAGGGGAGAGCACAGAGGAGTACTATCAGACAGGAGAGAGTACATAGGAGTACCATCAGAGAGGAGAGAGTACTATCAGACAGGAGAGAGCACAGGGGACTACTATCAGACAGGAGAGAGCACAAAGGAGTGCTATGAGACAGGAGAGAGCACAGATGAGTGCTATAAGACAAAAGAGAGCACAGAGGAGTCCTATCAGACAATACAGAGCACAGAGGAGTCCTATCAGACAGGAGAGAGCACAGAGGAGTACTATGAGACAGGAGAGAACACAAAGGAGTGCTACCACACCCTCACTTACAGGACCTTGTCCATGCCATTGTCCATATTTGGTATTTGCACATGTGTAAATTTCCAAACTATCCAAATATAATGTTAATTAAACGGTTTAAACGTAAAAAGAAGGTCAGAAATTGCTGCTTTTTGGACACATTACATCCCATCCCAAAAAAATAAAATGAAAAGGAATCAAAAGGTCACATATACACAAAAGTGGTACCAATAAAAACTAAAGATCATGGTGCAAAAAATGAGCCTTCATACAGCCCCGTATATAGAATAATAAAAGAGTTAGAGGGATCAGAATAGGGTGGATTAAAACCTACTAATTTTGTTTAACCCCTAAAGGACCGGGGTTTTTTCTGTTTTTGCATTTTCGTTTTTTGCTCCTTGCCTTTAAAAAATTATAACTCGTTCAATTGTGCACCTAAAAGTCCATATGATTGCTTATTTTTTGCGCCACCAATTCTACTTTGTAATGATGTCAGTCATTTTGCCCAAAAATCTACGGTGAAACGGGAAAAAAATAATTGTGAGACAAAATTGAAAAAAAACCCGCAGTTTTGTAACTTTTGGGGGCTTCCGTTTCTACGTAGTACATTTTTCGGTAAAAATTATACCTTATTTTTATTCTGTAGGTTCATACGATTAAAATGATACCCTACTTATATAGGTTTGATAACTACATGAAGGAAAATTAATACGTTTAAAATTGTCATCTTCTGACCCCTATAACTTTTTTATTTTCCGCGTATGGGGCGGTATGAGGGCTCATTTTTTGCACCATGATCTGAAGTTTTTAATGGTACCATTTTTGCATTGATAGGACTTATTGAAAGGACTTATTGATAGGACTTATTGAAAATGCAATATTTTGGACTTTGGAATTTTTTTGCGCGTACGCCATTGACCGTGTGGTTTATTGAACAATATATTTTTATAATTCGGACATTTCCGCACGCGGCGATACCATATATGTTTATTTTTATGTTTATTTACACTGTGTTTTTTTTATGGGAAAAGGGGGGTGATTCCAACTTTTAATAGGGGAGGGGTTAAATGATCTTTATTCACTATTCTTTTTTTCACTTTTTTTTTGCAGTGTTATAGCTCCCATAGGGACCTATAACACTGCACACACTGATCTTTTATATTGATCACTGGTTTCTCATAGGAAACCAGTGATCAATGATTCAGCCGCTTGACTGCTCATGCCTGGATCTCAGGCACTGAGCAGTCATTTGGTGATTGGACAGCGAGGAGGCAGGTAGGGACCCTCCTGCTGTCCTGTAAGCTGTTCGGGATGCCGCAATTTCGCCGCGGCTATCCCGAACAGCCCACTGAGCTAACCAGCATACTTTCACTTTCACTTTAGACGTGGCGTTCAACTTTGAACGCCGCGTCTAAAGGGTTAATAGCGCGCGGCACCGCGATCAATGCCGCGCGCTGTTAGCCACAGGTCTCGGCCGTTGTTAGAGGCCGGGCCCGACCCACTATGATGTGGGGCCACGCCGTGGCCCCGCATTATAGATTGGGAGCGGACACATGACGTTCCAGTACGTCAAGTGTCCTTAAGGAGTTAAAAAGTTAGATTTTTTTTTAAGTAGTACAATAATAGAAAAGCATGTAAACATGGGTATCATTTCAATTGAATTTACCCTAAAAAAAATAAAACATGTTACTTTTACCTCCAAAAATTGCAAAATTGTGTTTTTCTTTTCTATTTCCCCATAAAATAAAATTTTCTTTGTTGTGCCATACATTTTATAGTAAAATAAAAGGTGTCATTACAAAGTACAATTTGTGATGGAAAAACTAGCCCTCATGAGTCTATGGATGAAAAAATAATGTCCTTGAGGCTAAAATGAGCTGTGTCTTTAGGGAGTTAAATGGGTTTTCCAGGGGATTTTTCACAACTTTGACACGTAACAGTGCATAAAAAAAAAAAAAAAAAAACCTTTTACTTACCTCCAGCACACCCCAGCTGCCCCTCAACCAATTACTGGCTGAGACAGGACATCGTCCTGATGGGCAGTGTGACACTTCGGGCCCAGGTGTCATGATTTCTTGTCAGATAGCACATGAAATATTGTGTACAGTTCTCAGCATCAGTGCACAAGATGTGGTAAGGGCTCATTGACATTGTCATTGAGCTATGTTATACAGAGGTAAGTCCATCAGAATTATGGGAGTTCAGCGGGGAAAAAATAGTACATGCACAATTTTGCACAATAAACTCTGGTAAATTACTGGATCTCCAAAGGACCTCCTTCAAGTCAATGGGATCCTTTGGGACCTAGTGAAGCCTGTTGTGCTCTGACCCGTTTTCAGGGCTGTCCGGGCAAAAAAAGAGCCGAACGGGCCCTTGCCGGGACGGAGCACAATGACAATGTCAATTGTTGTAATAAAATGTTTAAATGTTGGCAACCATAGATAACCTACTAAATATTATTATTTTTATATGTTCTTGCTTTTGCAAACATACACGGTCACACATGTTTTATTATGTCATTTTCTCTAGTTATTGTACATACGTTGACCATAAGTTCTTCAGTAAAGCTGGAAGTAAAGTTAAATGTCTTTACAGAACTATGCCGGAGTCATTTGAATGACACACATATACTTCATTTCCAAAATTGGAACAGCCTCTTACACAATTTTTCAATATGTGCAAAAATGAAGTAATTTTTTTGTGAATTAAATGCTTTTCAAGATATTCCCTTGTCTTTGGTCCTCAACCTGACATACAGTAGGCAGCCTGAAAGCAACGCACAAGACTTTTATTCTCAGCAACTTCTTGTCCTTTAGTAATATTTATTAGAAATCAATTTTAATCCAATCTGCCTTAGAAGGTGTCAACAATTGCAGTATTGGAAGTCCTAAAAAGGCCTTATTTATGGTAAGTGTATGTATAAATCTTGGAAAGGTTTCATTTCTTTGTGACTGCAGATATATTTAATGCAGCATATAACATGCACAAGATGCAAAGCAGGTTCACACAGGAACCATTTTCCACGAAATTCTCAAAAAATAAATAAATCCCATATGCTAGATGTCAGTAATGCATCTAAATCTAAATGTATTCACTGAATTGTTTAAACTTAAACCAATGCTTTTCTCTTAATTCTACTGTGAGTTAATTATTTGGCACTAAATATTACCATTTGTTTTAGCAAATAAATCAAGCAAACAGAAATCAAGCAGACATTTTAATAGGAATGTTTGTGATTGGCCCTGTGGCTAAATGTTTTATTCTAAATTATTAAAATTAGAATTACAGTTACAATTAGAATATTAGAGATCTCCACATGTAGTTAACAAAGTGTTCGGCACTTAGGACTTAAAAAAATTATGCATGTTTATCTTCTAATCTCCTTAGTGTCTAAAAGAGGTCACTACTTGAAGGGATTCAAATACATTTCATTATGTTTGTTTGATGTTTATTCTATTTGTATAAAGTGGTA
Organism: Hyla sarda; assembly: GCF_029499605.1. Lineage (NCBI taxonomy): Eukaryota > Metazoa > Chordata > Amphibia > Anura > Hylidae > Hyla > Hyla sarda. The sequence continues at coordinate 88,727,413 of NC_079198.1, forward strand.
CAAACATCAGCAAACACTTTAAATCCTCTTGGAACTTGTTCTCCAGTATAAAAACTAGAAGAACAACAAAATAAATCACTAAAACCATAAACCCATATAACAAAAGTGGCACTATTATATATCAGTGAATAAATATCTACCAATTTCTTAATACACTGCTCAAAAAAATAGAGGAAACACTAAGACTAGAGATGAGCGAACTTTTAAAAAATTTGATTTGGCCGATTCGCCGAATTTTCCGATAAAGTTCGATTATTTTAGAAATTTTGGAAAAAGATTTTGGATAGTGGGTGCAACCTATGAGAAAATTTGAAATTACCAGACCCAGGCCCCACAGCGGCATCAGTAACCCATATATTGCCTTAATGACACAGCCTGGAGTTGGCTGATGCACAAGTTCACACCAGGGCTTCACAATCCCCCCCAAAAAACACCACAATCTTAGAATTAAAAAAAAAGGTTTTGGATAGCGGGTGCTACCCATGAGAAAATTTGAAATTTCCAGACCCAGGCCCAGCAGCGCCATAATTTTTTTATTTTAAATTTAAAACAACCTTTGCATGTCCTGGACCCTAGTGTGTGGGTACGAAGGACCAAATCCAACAAGCCCCCACAGGGCTCATGTGGCCGTGAGATTTAGGCGCAACGTCTCCATTGCCCTGACCGGCCATTGTTTCCAAGACTTCTCGCCAAGGCAAACCATGTGAAGAACAACGTGACACCGCCGTGACCTGCACACATGGTATGCTGAAGGGCCACTGAGACTTGTCCGGGCAGTGGAGGCTTAAGACACAGTGGAGGATCTGAAGGCGGAGTAGCACACTGTCGCAGGACCAATGGGCTGACAGAGAGTAGCAGGAAGCAGCATTGAGTACACAAAAGAAAAAACAAACATTTTTAAAATAATTTTAAGAAAATTTAGGACAGAGGGTGCTATCTATATATTGCCTGAATGACACACCCTGGAGTTGGCTGATGCTGAGTACACACTAGGGCTTCACAATCCCTCCAAAAAAATACAACAATTGTAGAAATTTATGAAGACTTTTGGATAGACTTTTGAAATTCCCAGACCCAGCAGCGCCATCAGTAAACCATATATTGCCTGAATGACACAGGCTGGAGTTGGCTGATGCATGAGTACGCACCAAAGCTTCACAATCCCTAATAAAAAAGACAAACATTTTTGACGAAAAATGTTTACGAAAATTTAGGACAGCGAGTGCTCTCTACATATTACCAGAATGACGCAGCCTGGAATTGGCTGCAGCATGAGGAGACCATTGAAATGTGTGATTTATTTATTTGAAATTTAAATCAAAATTTGTGTCCCGGACCCCGCCGTGTGGGTACAAAGGACCTAAACTCACAAGCATCCACAGGGCTCATGTGGCCGTAAGATGTAGGCGCAAGTCTCCATAGCCCTGACCGGCCATTTTTTTTGTACCTTTGTTTAACCTCCTGAGCGGTTAGCCCGAGCGTGACTCAGGGTTAATTTTCCCTGCCAGGATCGGTAACCCCGAGTCACGCTAGAGTACCCGGCCGGGCTGCACGATACATCGCAAAAGCAATGCGATATAGCGATGCGGCCCCCGGGAAAACATGCGATTATCTGCTCTGGTCGCCTCCTGTTGCGGGGGCCAGCCAGAGCAGGTAAAGAAAAATACTAAAAGTCAGTGTTTCCCAACAAGGGGGCCTCCAGCTGTTGCAAAACTACAACTCTAAGCATGCCCGAACAGCCAAAGGCTGTCCAAGCATGCTGGGAGTAGTAGTTTCACAACAGCTGGAGGCACCCTGTTAGAAAAACACTGAGCTAAGTGTAAAAGGAAAAAAAACTTTTGCTTACCTAGTCCCTGCAGATGTCGTTCCCCTCCGTGCGCTCCGGTCCCTGTTCTCTTCACTATTCATCTTACAGGACCTTTCCCTTTTCAGCCAATCACAGGCCGCAGTGGTGTAAAGCCTGTGATTGGCTGAAGGGAAAAGGGCTTGTTCTGCAGCAAATACACTAGGTTTGAAATCTGCCCAGCAAACCTAGTGTATTCTGCTGCAGGACAAGGTGAGAAGGGGGGGGGGGATGAATGTGACGGGGGGGGGGAGGGGAAAGAATGTGACAAAGGGGGGGAATGTGACGGGGGAGAATGTGACAGGGGGGAATGTGACAGGGGGGAATGTGACAGGGGGGGATGTGACAGGGGGGAATGTGACAGGGGGATGTGACAGAGGGAGGAATGTGACAGGGGGAATGTGACAGGGGGGGGGGGGATGTGACAGAGGGGGGGAATGTGACAGAGGGGGGGATGTGACAGGGGGGGAATGTGACAGGGGGGGATGTGACAGGGGGGAGGGGAATGTGACATGAAGGGGGGGATGTGACAAGGGGGGATGTGACAGGGGGAGGGGAATGTAACATGAAGGGGGAGAATGTGACAAGGGGGGGAATGTGACAAGGGGGGAAGAATGTGACAAGGAGGGGGGAGAATGTGACAAGGAGGGGGGAGAATGTGACGGGGGTATGTGACAAGGGAGAGGGGGAATGTGACAAGGGAGGGGGAATGTGACGGGGGAGATGTGAAATGGGCGGGGGGAGATGTGAAATTCAGTGAAAAAAATTGTACTGCTTTTGGTACAAATTTCCAGACAGAATCATACCGCCAGGGAGGTTAAGAACAAGCGCATATCCAAGAGTCCAGAAGACTCTGTAATGCAGGACGGTGGACCACCAAAAGACATTCTTCTTTAAAATAATTTTTTTATGAAATAAAGAAGCAGAGTTCATACCTCTGCATATTTTTTTTTTTAAATGTTACTTAAAAAATCACACGCAACAATTGTTCAATGGTGTAATGGTTATTATTGTGGAAAATTCAAGTTTATTACTGTGATAATTATCAGAAAATTTGAAAAAAACACTACCCAAGAGTGTTTAACCCCTTAAGGACCGGAGGTTTTTCCGTTTTTGCATTTTCGTTTTTTGCTCCTTGCCTTTAAAAAATCATAACTCTTTCAAATTTACACCTAAAAATCCATATGATGGCTTATTTTTTGCGCCACCAATTCTACTTTGTAATGACGTCAGTCATTTTGCCCAAAAATCTATGGTCAAGCGGGAAAAAAAATCATTGTGCGACAAAATTTAAAAAAAAACGCTGTTTTGTAACTTTTGGGGGCTTCCGTTTCTACGTAGTACATTTTTCGGTAAAAATGACACCTGATATGTATTCTGTAGGTCCATACGATTAAAATGATACCCTACTTATATAGGTTTGATTTTGTCGGACTTCTGGAAAAAATCATAACTACATGCAGGAAAATTAATACGTTTAAAATTGTCATCTTCTGACCCCTATAACTTTTTTATTTTTCCGTGTATGGGGCGGTATGAGGGCTCATTTTTTGCGCCGTGATCTGAAGTTTTTAACGGTACCATTTTTGCATTGATAGGACTTATTGATCGCTTTTTATTCATTTTTTCATGATATAAAAAGTGACCAAAAATGCACTATTTTGGACTTTGGAATTTTTTTGCGCGCACGCCATTGACCGTGCGGTTTAATTAACGATATATTTTTATAATTCGGACATTTCCGCACGCGGCGATACCATTTATGTTTATTTTTATTTTTATTTACACTGTGTTTTTTCTTTTATGGGAAAAGGGGGGTGATTCAAACTTTTAATAGGGAAGGGGTTAAATGATGTTTATTCACTTTTTTTTTGCACTTTTTTTTTGCAGTGTTATAGGTCCCATAGGGACCTATAACACTGCACACACTGATCTTTTACATTGATCACTGGTTTCTCATAAGAAACCAGTGATCGATGATTCTGCCGCATGACTGCTCATGCCTGGATCTCAGGCACTGAGCTGTCATTCGGCGATCGGACAGCGAGGAGGCAGGTAGGGGCCCTCCCGCTGTCCTGTCAGCTGTTCGGGATGCCGCGATTTCACCGCGGCTATCCCGAACAGCCCACTGAGCTAGCCGGCATGCTTTCGGTTTCACTTTAGACGCGGCGTTCAACTTTGAACGCCGCGTCTAAAGGGTTAATAGCGCGCGGCACAGCGATCAATGCCGCGCGCTATTATCCACGGGTCCCGGCCGTTGTTAGAGGCCAGGCCCGAACCGCTATGACGCGGGGCCACGCCGTGGCCCCGCGTTATAGATCGGGAGTGGACACATGACGTTCCAGTACGTCATGTGTCCTTAAGGGGTTAATAACCCCATACATTGCACCATAAATGTTGAAATTTAAATTAAGCATGTATGTATGTATTTCAAAAATCCTAAAATTAAAGGCCCAAGCCCAGAAGCATCATGAAGTCAAGTAGTTCCTGAAAGACACAGGAGCAGTCAGGAGTAGGCATCAGCAGTACCCAAGACGCTTTAATAACCCCTTACATTGCACAATCACTCGCGAGATCGAGCAATAACAGGTGTGTTATGCCCTCAGATGTCCGGGGCTGCACGCCCGCTACACTGAACGGACCAGCGTGTGTCTATCTTTCACCGACAGGTGCGGGTAACCCGCTGAACCCTGTTCGCGATAGGGATCAGGGGTGCGATGCACGCACATACAGGAGAAGGCGTTCCCTCTGTGTGAGCCGCATCTGAAGCTACACAGAGGAGACGTGACCTGCGCCCCCACGCAACACGCAGTACAGGCGCCGGTGACGTCACACATCCGGCGCCTGTACTGTGGAGGGGAGAAGACGCGGGCCCTGCAGCTGAGGAGATCGCTGCGTGGGACATCAGGTGAGCATCCTTTTTTATTTTATTTCTCAACTCTGCATACACCTATGGGGAAGGGGAGGGGGGGTTACTCTACATATACCTAAGGGGAGGGGGGTTACTCTACATATACCTATGGGGAAGGGGAGGGGGGTTACTCTACATATACCTATGGGGAAGGGGAGGGGGGTTACTCTACATATACCTATGGGGAAGGGGAGGGGGTTACTCTACATATACCTATGGGGAAGGGGAGGGGGGTTACTCTACATATACCTATGGGGAAGGGGAGGGGTTACTCTACATATACCTATGGAGAAGGGGAGGGGGGGGTTACTCTACATATACCTATGGGGAAGGGGAGGGTTTACTCTACATATGCCTATGGGGAAGAGGGAGGGGTGTAGCTGCATATACATGTGGGAAAGAGGGGAGGGGTGTGTGACTGCATATAACTATGGGAAAGGGAGGGGTGTAACTGCATATACATATGGGAAAGAGAGGGGGGTGTAACTGCATATACCTATGGGAATGAGGGGGGGTGTAACTGCATATACCTATGGGAAAGAGGGGGGGTGTAGTACTGCTTATACCTATGGGAAAGATGGGAGGGGAAGGTAACTCTGCCTATACCAATGGGGAAGAGGGGGGGGGGAATCTGCCTATACCTATGGGAAACGGGGGGAGGTTTTTTTTAACTCTGCCTATACCTACTGGGAAAGGGGGTGAGGCAACTCTGCTGCCTATACCTACAGGGACGGGGGGCTACCTAACTTTATACCTGGATGCCTAACTACTTACCTACATACCCAGCTACCTAACTATGTACATACCTGGCCTTCATACATGGCTGCCTAACTACCTAGCTAGCCCACTACCTACCTAACTTGTCACCTACCTACATATCTGCCTTCCTGATCTACCTACCTAGTTACCTATTTACCTGGCTACCTATCTACCTGCCCATTTACTGTGCAGAACACCAAGGAGGGCATTATTACAGTTTGTGGGCCTGTAGATGGAAAGATTGTATAGAGGAGGGGAGGGCACTGGAAAAATGCAGAGTCTGACATGTTTTTCCGGCAGATGTTAAGAGATCCACATGGCGGTCTTATCCGGATGGAGAAGAAAAGGAAAGAGGACGCCGTTGATCAGAAAATACGTAATTGTGAGTCCCAAAATGTAACTGTAATCACTTATATGGTATATACTTCCTGTGTACAGCTGTTATCTACCTCCATATGGTCCTGTACAAAATCACTTATACAGATCCTTTATAGTATAGTGATCTGTGTATAGTGGTTTTATTCAGTACAGTATGGTGGTATTATCCAGTTATTGTGTAATGGTATATATTTACTCCTTGTATACCAGTATTATTAGTCATGGAAATTTACCTATGTTAAAGTGTTTCTTATATATATAAATTTTAGTTTATTGTGTGTGGGATTTAGGTGGAATAGGGGCGTGGCAGAAGATTGACGAGCTGCAGAGCCTAGTAGGGGCCCTTGCTTTTTTTGGTCCGTGGGCCCCGAGTGTTGTCAATCCGTTCCTGGGAGGCGGTGTAATTAAGGGGGGGGGAGGAGGGGGGTAGATAAAGGGGAGGGGGAGAAGGGAGGGGGGGTGTAATTAAGGGGGGATTCGGGTGTGGGGTGGGGGGGTGCCAAACAAAGGGTCCGCCCCGGGTGCCAAATGCTCTAGGTATGCCCCTGCAGGGAGGAAATTATTTCCTGAAAGACACAGAATGAGTCAGGAGCAGTCAGGAGCAGTACCCAAGAGGGTTTCATAACCAACCCCTTACATTTAAAGATGAATGTTGAAATTTGCATTAAGCATGTATTTAACTACTGCAAAACATCCAAAAATTGAAGGCCCAAGGCCTGAGGCATCGGGGAGGCAAGTAGTTCCCAAAAGAAACAGAATGAGTCAGGAGCAGTCAGAAGCAGTACCCAAGAGGGTTTCATAACCATCCCCTTACATTTAAAGATGAATGTTGAAATTTGCATTAAGCATGTATTTAGCTACTGCTAAACATCCAAAAATTGAAGGCCCAAGGCCTGAGGGCAGGGAGGCAAGTAGTTTCTGAAGTACACAGAATGAGTATGTAGAAGGCATTTGCAGTACCCAAGAGGGTTTCATAACCCCTTAGATTTAAAGATCAATGTTGACATTTGCATTAAGCATATATTTAGCTACTGCTAAACATCCCAAAATTTTAGGCCCAAGGCCAAAAACATCAGTGAGGCAATTAGTTCCTGAAAGACACAGGATGAGCCAGGAGCAGGCAATCGCTGCACCAAAGAGGGTTTCATAACCCTAATTGATAACCCAAGAGGGTTTCATAACCAACCATAATTGGGAAATGTTGGTGTAGCAGCATGGTCAATCTACTCTGAGGCATCTGGCATTGGTGGCTGGAAATCTTGGCTGATCCATCCCTGATTCATCTTGACAAACGTCAGTCTCTCCACATTTTTAGTGGACAGACGAGTTCGCCTTGGGGTGATTATGGCCCCGGCCACACTAAACACTCGCTCTGATGGCACACTACTGGCCGGGCAGGACAGATTTTCCAGCGCAAACTCTGCTAGTTGTGGCCATAAATCAAGTTTGGCTGCCCAGAAGTCCAGCGGATCTTCAATGGTTGTTGGCATGGCCATGTCAAGGTATGCCACCACCTGCTGGTTCAGGTCCTGCTCCATGTCTACCTGCTGCTGATGAGTTGCTTCACTATGCGGGTGAAGAAAGTTACTCATCAGCGACTGTAGACTAAGGCTGCTGCTGATTGAGCTGGTACTGCTCCTGCCACCCCTCCCCTCCCCAGCAGCCATGGCAGTGGAAGGTGAGTGCAGAGGGCCCCTCGAGTCAAACCTGCGAGTGGATGGACCATGTGGCCGATAGGCATCAGCCAACTGACTACTTAGAATCTCTCTGTAGTAGGTCAGTATGTCCTCCCTCTCAGTGAGTGTAAAAAAGGCCCCCATTTTGGGACGGTAGCGAGGGTCTAATAAGGTGGAGATCCAGAAGTCATCGCACTGACAAATTTTGACAATTCGGGGGTCACTACGCAAGCAACTGAGCGTGCATCGTGCCATTTGTGCCAGTGACTCGGAGGGACTACCTGCCTCCATCTCCACTGCATATTGCCACCGTGTGTCTTGGTCCTCTGTCTCAACTTCCTCATAACCCTCCAGCTCCTCTGGCTGCTCCTACTCCTCCTCTCCTGTCCGAAGACTAGAAACACCGGCCATCTCATCCAACCTAAACTGTGCTCCGCTCTGCCCCTCATCATCCTCCTTCTCCAGTTCAGCCCCCACAGAGCTCATGTAGCCTTGAGATGTAGGCGCAATGTCTCCATTGCCGTGACCAGCCATGGTTTCAATCATTTGTTGTAGGAAATGTAGGATTAGAATTACGTCATTCATGGCGTAATCCAGGCAACTCACAAATAATGTGGCTTCCTCAAAGGGCCTCAGCAAACGGCAGGTGTCACATATGAGCTGCCACTGGTTCACATTGAAGTTACACAGGGGAGTACTCCTATCTGCTTGGATCATCAAGAAATCGGGTATGGCTTTTCTTTGTTCTTATAGTCTGTCCAACATATGGAGGGTGGAATTCCAACGTGTGGCAACGTCACAAATAAGACTATGTTGTGGGATACCGTTCTGACGCTGCAGCTCAAGGAAGGTGTGCTAGGCGGTATACGAGTGGCTAAAGTGCATGCACAGTTTCCTTGCCATTTTCAGGATGTTTTGCAAATAGGGTGAAGACTTGAGGAAGTGCTTGACAACCAGATTCAACACGTGTGCCATGCAGGCCGCATGTTTCACACTTCCTTGTCGCAGCGTGGACACAATGTTCTTCCCGTTGCCGGTCACCATGCTTCCCATTTCCAGATTTCGTGGAGTAAGCCATACTCGGATTTCTTTACGAATGAACTTTAGCAGTTCCTCCCCTGTGTGACTCCGTTTGCCAAGGCAAACCATGTGAAGAACAGCTTGACACCGCCGTGCCCTACACACATGGTACGATGAAGGGCCACCGAGATTTGGACATGCAGTGGAGGCCGAGGACATGGCGGAGGATGAGGAGGCGGTGTCGCATGCTGTAACATGACCAACTGCCTGGGAGCAAGAGCTTGGAGGAGGAAGCAGTGTGACCTGTCCAAGTTGCTGTTGTGGCTGTGCAGGAACCACATTTACCCAGTGGGCCTTAAAAGACAAGTATTGTCCCTGCCCGTAGTTACAGCTCCACACGTTGGCGCTGTTGTGTACTTTTGAACACAATGACAGGCTTAAGGACTGGCCCACCTTCTCTTGCACAAACTTATGAAGGGCTGGTACTACCTTCTTTGCAAAGAAATGACGGCTTGGGACTCGGCCTCGGCTCGGCACAAGCCATCAATTCTCTGAAAGGTGCAGAGTCCACCACTTGAAAAGGGAGGGACTAAAACACCAGCAACTTGGACAGGAGCACATTCAACTTCTGCGCCGTTGGTTGAGTGGGCGCATACTGTTGTCTCTTGGACATGGCTTTGCCGATAGATTGTTGGCGGAATGGCTGACTAAAAGCGGGAGAAGCAGGAGCGACAAAAGGAGGGTTTGACACACAGCTTCCTTCGGCTGAGGTGGTGGAGCCTTGGCTGAATGAAGGGGGGAGCGGATGGCCACTAGGTGATGCAGCAGGCTGGACCACTACATCGGAGCCACGGTTCTCCCAGGCGGCTTTATGGTGGCGAAGCATGTGTTGACGCAGGGCCGTGGTGCCGACATTGGGACCCTGGCCACGCTTCACCTTCTGCCGACAGATCTTACATGTGGCTACGTGAACCTCCTCCGGATGCCTTATGAAAAACTTCCACAATGCCGAGTAGCTGATTTTCCCACCCGCAGTCCGCACCAATGGAATGCTACTGGCGCCGTCTCCAGGAACCCCTATTCCACTACCTCCCGGAAAGGTAGGCTGCCGCGAAGCAGGTGGTCTCCCCCGGGCACGTTTGGCTCCTGAATTTACACTACTACCACCACGCTGACTGCCAACCGTGCTACCGCCTTCCTACCTCAAGGGAAACCTGCAACTCTCTTCTCCTGATGATGATGAAGCCCCTTCTGCACCCGGCTCCCAATTGCGATCGGCTTCATCATCATCAACAGTTGTGTGCACGTCACTGATGTCCTCCTCAGGTTCCCCAACAGTGTCTGCTTCAGGACCCTGAACACTTGCAACACCGTCTCCCACGTCACTCTCCGCATCACTACTTGGCCGCCTAGCGAAGCAAGCAGTGCATGTCTCCCGCCCTTCTTGGCTTTCCAGTAGCTGCTGACTGTTCTCTATTAGATCGTCCTCAGTAAATAGTGGAGCTGAACGCACAGCATAAGATACTTCTCTAGGAGAGGGAACAGCATAGGACAAAGGCAATGGGAGGACAAGGACTGCTCCCGGGCCATACCAACTGATGGTTGTGTCTGAGGAACCCACCGACTGTTGACTGGGGGTGTCAGATGTCACTTGTGATGATGTGGATGAGCGTGTTAACTAATCGACGACGGCGGATGGGTTGCTGGTGGAGACACGACCGCTGGCTGATAACGGGAGCTCAGGCCTCTCGCTGCGACTCCTGCTGCCACTCGCCCCAAGTCTGCTGCCAATTCTGCCTGAAGTATTTAGGCCTCTGCCACTCCTCTGTGCAGTTCCTGGCACTTCTCTGCCTGACATACTTAGTGCGATTACAATATGCTACACTACTCTTTAAACAGTATTTGTCTAGAACAGCAGCAGGTGATTACTTACGGCTGTCCTTTCACAGTATGTAGGCCCTTGACAGATTAACAGGTATTAGATGGTGCAATGCTTGGATGTACCTATGCGGTCTGCACTGATGAGGGCAGTAATAAGCGTAACAATACGCAGAAAAAACTCTGTATTTTTGTAAAACACCAGCTGGGGAATGCTATTGTTTGGACTTTGACGGTTTGGAGCACCTTGACAGCTTAACAGGTACTAAATGGTACAATACTTGGATGTACCTATGCGGTATGCACTGATGAGGGCAGTAATAAGCGTAACTATAAGCAGAAAAAACTCTGTATTTTTGTAAAACACCAGCCGGTGGATACTATTGTTTGGACTTTGACGGTATGGAGTACCTTGACAGCTTAACAGGTACTAAATGGTACAGTACTTGGATGTACCTATGCGGTATGCACTGATGAGGGCAGTAATATACCTAACTATACGCAGAAAAAACTCTGTATTTTTGTAAAACACCAGCCGATGAATGCTATTGTTTGGACTTTGACGGTATGGAGCACCTTGACAGCTTAAAAGATACTAAATGGTACAATACTTGGATGTACCTATGCGGTATGCACTGATGAGGGCAGTTATATATGCGTAACTATACGCAGAAAAAACTATTTAAAAAAAAAAATCAGCCGGTGAATACTATTGTTTGGACTTGTACAGTATGTAGCCCCTTGACAGATTAAAAGGTACAAAATGGTATAAATGCCCTACAGTCCACTGAAAAGTCACGTGTTTCTGAACAGCAGCAGGATCCAACAGTGCAGCACCACAAAAAAAAATGTATCCAGGGATTAAACCCTAAATTGCACTCTGTCACCCAATTCTGAGCAGCAGAAGATTTGTGGAGCAAAAAAAATAAACTCAATTGGGCTGAAAAATGAGGAGATAAGATGCTTCAGAAAGTTCAGGCAGCTTGGAGATCTGTATGAGGCAGCTGACAGCTATCTGCCCCTCTCTGCTGCAATGCTCAATAACGTGAATAGGAGGTTTAGCTATCAATGATCCTTCTCAGTGTAACAGCAAAGCACTCTGCACTCCTGTCTTTCCCTGATGCTGATGTGACTAGCAGTTGCAGTGTAACGCTGTGGTATGAACTATTCACACACACACAGTCCCATCCTCTCCATCTGAGTGCATAGATGAAATGAAGAGAGGCAAGATGGCCGCCGATTATATAGGGGCTGTGACATCACAGGGGTCAGTGAACACTGATAGGCTGCATCTCACATGTGATTCAGGTTCAGCCCGCCTAACTTCATTCCTGCCGCTGTTTCCTGTCCTCCCATAATCCCCTGCCCCATGTACTCACATGTGGATCCGCCATCTTAGGTCTCCAATAGCCTGGAATGCCTGAAAATGGAGTTTAATGAAGCGATTCACACGATCGAATCCGGGCGATATTCGCATTCATTGCGAATCAAATTTTTCATGAAATTCGTAACAAATTCGGGTTCGTCAACTTCGATTCGCTCATCTCTAACTAAGACACTAAAATCTGAATTAATGAACTAAACCTATGAAATACTTTCGTCTTTACATAGTTGAATGTGCTGTCAACAAAAACACACAAAAATGATCATTGGAAATCAAATTTATCAATCCATGGAGGTCTGGATATGGAGTCAGACTCAAAATCAACGTGGAAAACCACACTACAGGCTGATACAACTTTGAAGTACTGTCCTTAAAACAAGTCAAAATGAGGCTCAGTAGTGTGTGTGGCCCCCACGTGCCTGTATGACCTCCCTACAATGCCTGGGCATGCTCCTGATGAGGTGGCGGATGGTCTCCTGAGGGATGTCTTCCCAGACCTGGACTAAAGCATCCTCCAACTCCTGGACAGTCTGTGGTGCAACGTGGCGTTGGTGGATGGAGCGTGACATGATGTCCCAGATGGGCTCAATCGAATTGAAGTCTGGGGAACGGGCGGGCCAGTCCATAGCATCAATACCTAATGGCAGTCAGGCTACCTCTGGCAAGCACATGGAGAGCTGTGCGGCCCCCCCAAAATTCCACCCCACACCATTACTGACCAACCGCCAAACGGGTCATGCTGGAGGATGTTGCAGGCAGCAGAACGTTCTCCACGGCATCTCCAGACTCTGTCACATCTGCCACATGTTCTCAGTGTGAACCTGCTTTCATCTGTGAAGAGCACACGGCGTCAGACTTGGTGTTCTCTGGCAAATGCCAAACATTCTGCACAGTGTTGGGCTGTAAGCCCAACCCCAACCTGTGGACATCGGGCACTCATACCACCCTGATTAAGTCTATTTCTGACTGTTTGAGTGGACACATGCCCATTTCTGGCCTGCTGGAGGTAATTTTGCAGGGCTCTGGCAGTGCTCCTCCTACTCCTCCTTGCACAAAGGTTGAGATAGCGGTCCTGCTGCTGGATTGTTGCCCTTCAATGGCCTCCTCCATGTCTCCTGATGTACTGGCCTATCTCCTGGTAATGCCTCCATGCTCTGGACACTACGCTGATAGACACAGCAAACCTTCTTGCCACAGCTTTCATTGATGTGCCATCCTGAATGAGCTGCACTACCTGAGCCACTTATGTGGGTTGTAGAATCCGTCTCATGCTACCACTAGAGTAAAAGCACCACCAGCATTCAAAAGTGACCAAAACATCAGCCAGAAAGCATAGGAACTGAGAAGTGGGCTTTGGTAACCACCTGCAGAACCACTCCTTTATTGGGGGTGTCTTGCTAATTGCCTATAATTTTCATCTGTTGTTTGTTCCATTTGCACTACAGCATGTAAAATTGATTGTCAATCAGTGTTGCTTCCTGAGTGGACAGTGTGATTTCACAGAAGTGTGATTGACTTGGAGTTACATTGTGTTGTTTAAGTGCTCCCTTTATTTTTTTTGAATAGGTTTTATGTAATAAATGAACAATCATACAATGTTATTATGCCATATAGGGTGAGGTTTCTCACTGTCTTTAGAGCTTTTTTTTTTTTTTTCCTACACTGGGCGCTTGAAATGTTGCATGTGCGCTTAACCAAATTTTTCCACGACTTTTTGCAAAAAGCAAAAAACTGTGAACAACATTTCAAAAGTCTATTTCAGTTTTAACTTTGCAGTGGTCACAAACTTATCAAGTGCGATTGCCGCCCAAAAAGTCGCAAACCTCATCCAAAACACCACAAATCTACACCAGCCTAGACCTGGCTTACAAAACTGCCTATGGAAAACACTTCCAAAAAGTAGCAAATGTTCTCATTTTCACAGCAGCATAAGTGACCTTTGAAAATGTGAGGAGAAAAAAATTGTGAACAATATTGGCCCAACTGCGACTTTTTGTGCAAAATGGTAAAAAATGGTGTTCTGAAGTTATTTATAGTTTTTTGCTTACATGCGCCAAATTTAGCAACTCCTCTGCGATAGTTTGATAAATAGGTCACATGTAAGCAAAACCAAAGCAAAAATAAATTACTTTAAATCACACTTTCTAAAGACAACAATGATAAATCTCCCCCCTAATGATTAATATATCTTCTTATCTAAGGTGTAGCTAGTGGTTTAGCCTGGGGGAGCAGAGGGTTTGAACCACCTGTGAGACCCAGAAAGTTAAAATCCTCAATAGATCCTCTGTGTTGAGAATTTTGCTAAATAAACCCAGTGGATCTGAAGCAAAATGTGACTTATTTAACCTTTTCAGGACTCAGGGCGTACAGATACACCCTGAATCCCAAGTCCTTAATAACGCTGATCCCGCTAACTGGGTTTAAACCGCTATCACCAGCAAAGGTTAAACCCCATGGGTCCCAGTTGCTACTGTTAGCCAGGACCAACGGTTAATGCCGGGCACCATCGATTGGGCGCCCGACATTAACCCCTTAGATGCCACGATCAAAGTTGATTGTGGCTTCTAAAACTAAGCTAAAACTGTCCCTGCAGCTCAGTGGAGCTGATCAGGACTATTGCGACAAAATCGCAATGTTCCGATCAGCTTATCGGACAATGAGATGGTCCTCTCCTGCCTCTGCGTTGTCCGATCGGTGATCTACTGCTCCATGCCTGCTCAGCAGGCAGGAGCAGCAGAGTCTTGAGAACACCGATCAATGCTATGCTATGGCATAACATTGATCAGTATATGCAATCAGAAGATTTTTTTAGGGGCTAAAAAAAAAGTGTAAAATAAAGTTAATGAAAGTTAATTAACCCATTCCCTATTAAAAGTTTAAATCACCCCCCCATTTCCCATTTTTTTAAATAAAAATTGTAATAAAGAATAAAAATTATCATATGTGGTATCACCGCGTGTGTAATTGTCTGAATTATTAAAATATAAGGTTAGCTAGACCGCAAAAAAATTTTTTCAGAACATGACAATTTTAAACATGCTAATTTTGATGCATGTAGTTTATAATTTTTTGAAGTATTAAAAGAAAACCAATATAAATTGGTTAACCTTGTAACCGTATGGATCTACAGAATAAAGATAATGTGTCATTTTTTACCGAAAAGAGTACTGCATAGAAACGGGAGCCCCCAAAAGTTACAAAATGGGGTTTTTTTTATTTCACCCCACAAAATATATTTTTTTGTTTAGTCGCAGATTATATTATAAAATAAGTGATATCCTCACAAAGGACAATTGGTGAGGCAAAAAACAAGACCTTATATGGGTCTGTAGGTGCAAAATTAAAAGCGCTATGAGGACAAAACAAAAATGCAAAAACTAAAATTTGCTGCGTCCTTAAGGTGAAAATGGGTTGAGTCCTTAAGGGGTTAAACACATTGATTTTTTTTTTTATTAGTTTTCAAATAAATCAACTTCGTTTATTTCATCAATAAGATTATATATTACATAAATGTCTGAATCTTGCCTTCTTTCTTGA
The DNA here is from genome assembly GCF_029499605.1 of Hyla sarda. Classification (NCBI taxonomy): domain Eukaryota; kingdom Metazoa; phylum Chordata; class Amphibia; order Anura; family Hylidae; genus Hyla; species Hyla sarda. The sequence continues at coordinate 88,742,799 of NC_079198.1, forward strand.
CCTTAAAAGCTTCAATCCCAATGTATTGCTGATATACCAATAATATTATTGAAAACCATATATAATACATCATTAATTCAGAAGAATACATATGCAAATATTTATCTCAAATTCATCTTATTTGAAGGACTCTACAGAAGCCTTGAGGAGACTATGGGTACTACTCTGGAAAAAAGAAACACTGGTCTGTACAGATGATTTGTCCGCTTTATATACAATAATGTCCATTTGGTGAAAAACAATATGCTGAAAAATTGTGGAATTAAAGAAGAATTACTGGGGACAAAAACTTATCCCCTATCTATTGCCTAAAAACCAACGTCCTGTCTGGAAAGAACTTTTCTCTGCATATAGTGGAACTTGCCTGCCTACATTAGTATTGGTCTTGTATAGTATAGATAAAGGGTACCAATGAAGATTATTGCCATTTATTAACTTGTCTGAATTGGTAATCCTACAAATTGTGTAGGAATTTATTTTTCTATTTAGTTTCAATAGTCTTAGGGAAATCCTCTAGATTGCTAGTCTAATCCTTTATTGTGGACTATGCCTTCCCACATAGAAAGGCCAAAAGTTAGAATTCCATATAGAGAGTTCAATAGAAGCAATTTTATCATTAGTTTTCTTAATGGATAGTCAATAGTTTGGACCATTAAATCAAAAGAGCATTTTCTAAAAACAGCATGTGGTAAATGAGACCATAAACCTTGAAGTATAAGGATAGCCTAAAAGTATCCTGCCAGAATAGTGCTATGCAGCTCAAAACATGCTCAAACTGTTAAACAGGTTCACCATTTTCTCTTCAGTTCCACACACTTTTTTTAATTAGATGTCACCAATGTAATGTAATTTTAAATACATGTCAAAAAATGACATATAACTCAAAATAGATGTCATTAGTCTTTACATTTTCTGTAAATCTTTTTGCTAGTGATAGTCATTAGGCAAGGAATATTAGCATTTGTTTCAGCAGATTCATCATTAGCAAACGTTTCAATAGGAATTTTAGAAATTAGCTGTGCCCGACATACTAGGACATTCCACTCATTAGAGATGAGCGAACTTACAGTAAATTCGATTCGTCACGAACTTCTCGGCTCGGCGGTTGCTGACTTTTCCTGCATAAATTAGTTCAGCTTTCAGGTGCTCCCGTGGGCTGGAAAAGGTAGATACAGTCCTAGGAGACTCTTTCTAGGACTGTATCCACCTTTTCCAGCCCACCGGAGCACCAGAAAGCTGAACTAATTTATGCAGGAAAAGTCAGCAACCACCAAGCTGAGAAGTTCGTGACGAATCGAATTTACTGTAAGTTCGCTCATCTCTACTACTCATATGTGACTGAATTATGGTAAGAGTCTTTTTGAGCAAACAATTGGAACTGAAATATGATGACTCTTCAAGTGTATAAATTGAATGTTTCCATTCACGCCCTTATATTATCTAAGGAACACTAAAAAGAGAAAAGTCACCAAATAGTTTCTATTCTGTTGATCCAATATTGTCTCATGATGGAAATAAAACTAAGTAATTTAAAAGCAAATATTCTCTATGTGGGAGATTTATCAAAACCTGTGCAAAGGAAAAGTTGCCCAATTGCCCATAACAACCAATCAGATCGCTTCTTTCATTTTGCAGAGGCCTTGTTAAAAATTAAAGAAGCGAGCTGATTGGTTGCTATGGGCAACTGGGCAATTTTTCCTCTTGACAGGTTTTGACGAATCTACCCCATGTGTCTCAAGAGATTCACATGGTAGAAATTCCGCATAGATTAATGAATTCGGCTGCTGCATTAATTTGGCCAGAATTCTGCATCTTTTAATCATTTGCGGAATTTCTGCAGAATTCATGCCAAATCCTCATTGCACATTAAAAAAGTGCCTTTTTTTATTTCAAAAGTAAAATTGCATTTATCGGAGACAAGAATCTGCATTTAGCGGGGGGGAGGAACCCATTCACTTCAATAGGCTTCCACAGCGGAGTTGCACATAAATATAAGACTTGACTTGTCTTTTTGCAGATTGCGGAATTTTAGCTGCGGAACGTTCACAGCAAAAATTCAGCTGTGTGAATGGGACTGTGGAATCCCATTGAAGGGAATAGGCTTTAAACACATGTAGACTTTTTCATGTGGATTTAAATGTGGAAATTCATGCAGAAATTCGGCCGTGTGAACATAGCATAACATAACATTAACATTACAATCCTTTGTCTGTGAGATGATTGACTAAGAATCTTTTTCCTTAGGCCTGGTCTGAAGTAGGACACAAATTTGTGTTAACGGGGACCTCCGCCTCTAGACATCTTATCCCCTATCCAAAGGATAGGGGAAAAGATGTCTGATCGTGGGGGTCCTGCTGCTGGAAACTTCCGCGACCTTGAGTGTGGCACCCCAGACATCCGGTGCACAGAGCGAACTTCGCTCCATGCAATACGACTGGCGATGAAGGGTGAAGGCTCATTATGTCACGGTCATGCCCCGCTCCTGAAGTCACTGCCATGCCCCCCTCAATGCAAGTCTATGGGAGGGGGCGTGACAGTCATCACGCCCCCTCCCATAGCCTTGCATTGAGGGGGTGTGGCCATGACATCACAAGCGGGGCGCAGCCGTGATGTCATGAGCCTCAGGCCCTGCACCCAACTGAATGCCGGGTGCAGCAGGGAGATCGGCAGGAGCAGCGGTGAAACCCCCGCGATCAGACATCATATCCCATATTCTGTGGATAGGGAATAAGATGTCTAGGGGTGGAGTACCCCTTTAAGTCTTTACACTTTACCATGCTATACCCATTCACCATTACCCATTCACTCCTCTGCAGGAGTTTGATGACACTGTTTGTTTCAAGAACATGAAGAAAATCCTGCAGATTGACAATATGTGTTAACAAAGTCATCTCCTGATGACTTTCATCAATCATTTCTAGGTTTAGAATCCCTTAAATAATCAAACACATTTTACATGTTTCTGTGTCTTAAAGGGGTACTCCAGTGGAAAAAAAGTGGAAAGTACTTATTAGCCGCTGCATGCTCCAGAGGACATTGTGTAGTTCTTTCCAGACTGACCACAGTGCTCTCTGCTGACACCTCAGTCCATGTCTGGAACTGTCCAGAGCAGGAGAAAATGCCCATAGAAAACCTCTCCTGCTCTGGACAGTTCCTGACACAGACATAGGTGGCAGTAGAGAGCACTGTGGTCAGATTGGAAAGAACTACAAATCTTTCTCTGAAGTATACAGCAACAGAAGGATAGAAGGATAAAGATTTTTACTGTCCCACAAAATAATGCAATTATTATAATTTTTTTTCAAATTTGTCTTACATGTATATTATTTTCATGGCCCCGTAATACATTATATGATCAAATAAAGTGCACCAATGAAAAGCTAACTTGTTCCACAAAAAAACAAACCCTAACACAAGTATGTTAATTGAGCAAAAAATAAATAAATAAATAAATGAAATAAAATCTGGGTCATGAAGGGGTTCAAAAAATCAAACATTGAAACATAATTAGTGAAGAGTTAATGGAATTTTTACATTGATAATCAAGCAGTCACTAAAGTACAAAAAATAAAAAAAATGTTATTTACATTTATTACATAAAGTCAGCTTGTTAAATTACTATCAATGTCCTAAAAGGTTACTTCTAACAGCGCAATCTTTGACATCTCCGATTACTAAGTAATAGATCAGTCTACAAAAATGGTGACAATTATCTAATTACATGTTTATTGATATTTATGTCTTCAGGGTGATTGCTGTATAAATGCACATTTAGTGGGTCATTACTGTCGTAAAATGCTTCAATTACTTATGCCTGTTTATTTTAGATGAGAAATCTGACTTCCATGTTTTTGCTGCATCTAGGAAAGAAGCAAACCTTTATGTTGACAAAAAAAAAACTTGTCAAGCAAGTTATATAGAATAGTATGGTTAAGTACTGCAGAGTAGACTGTGATCAAGCAATAGAAGTTCCTAGTCCCCAAGTTAGACTGTCATAAGTAGTTAGATAAAGTATAAAAATATTTAAAAAATGTATAAATGTAATAAAAAAAAAATACCCCATTAAAAATGATCTACTATGAAAGAAAAAAAAATTGTCAACATTCAATGGGACAAAAAACTATTTAGTCAGCCACCAATTGTGCAAGTTCTCTCACTTAAGAAGATAAGAAAGGCCTGTAATTTGCATCATAGTTATACCTCAACTATGAGAGACTGAATGAGAAAAAAAAATACAGAAAATCCCATTGTCTGATTTTTAAAGAATTTATTTGCAAATTATGGTGGAAAATAAGTATTTGGTCATTAACAAAAGTTAATCTCAGTACTTTGTTATATACCCTTTGTTGGCAATGACAGAGGTCAAACGTTTTCTATAAATCTTCACAAGGTTTTCACACACTGTTGCTGGTATTTTGGCCCATTCCTCCCTGCAGATCTCCTCTAGAGCAGTGAAGTTTTGGGGCTGTCGCTGGGCAACACGAACTTTCAACTCCCTCCAAAGGTTTTCTATTGGGTTGAGATCGGGAGACTGGCTAGGCCACTCCAGGACCTTAAAATGCTTTTAACGAAGACACTCCTTTTTTGACCTGGTGGTGTGTTTGGGATCATTGTCATGCTGAAAGACCCAGCCACGCTTCATCTTCAATGCCCTTGCTGTTGGAAGGAGGTTTTCACTCAAAATCTCATGAAACATGGCCCCATTCATTCTTTCCTTTACACGGATCAGTCATCCTGGTCCCTTAGCAGAAAATCAGCCCCAAAGCATGATGTTTCCACCCCCATGCTTCACAGTAGGTATGGTGTTCTTTGGATGCAACTCAGCATTCTTTCTCCTCCAAACACGACGAGTTGAGTTTTTACCAAAAAGTTCTACTTTGGTTTCTTCTGACCATATGACATTTTCCCAATACTCTTCTGGATCATCCAAATGCTCTCTAGCCAACTTCAGATGGACCCAGACATGTACTTAAACACGGGGACACATCTGGCTCTGCATGATTTGAGTCCCTGGTGGCATAGTATGTTACTGATTGCAGCCTTTGTTACTTTGGTCCCAGCTCTCTGCAGGTCATTCACTGGTTCCCCCTGTGTGGTTCTTATGATGAGGTGTAATTTTGTTCTTTGTTTGTTCTTATGATCATTTTGACACCATGGGGTGAGATCTTGTGTGGAGCCCCAGATCAAGGAAGATAATCAGTGGTCTTGTATGTCTTCCATTTTCTAATAATTGCTCACACAATTTCTTCACACCAAGCTGCTTGCCTATTGCAGATTCAGTCTTCCAAGCCTGGGGCAGGTCTACAATTTTGTTTCTGGTGTCCTTCGACAGCTCTTTGGTCTTGGCCATAGTGAAGTTTGGAGTGTGACTGTTTGAGGTTGTGGACAGGTGTTTTTTTATACTGAGAACAAGTTCAAACAGGTGCAATTAATACAGGTAATGAGTGGAGCACAGAGGAGACTCTTAAAGAAGAAGTTACAGGTCTGTGAGAGCCAGAAATCTTGCTTCTTTTTAGGTGACCAAATACTTATTTTCCACCATAATTTTTAAATAATTTCTTTAAAAATCAGACAATATGGAGGGATCAATCTGCAACTAATGCAACAGCTGTAGGCACCCTGATTGAGAACCACAGTTCTTTTGTTTCAATGGGTGTGGTGGCTGATGTGTGGGAGAGAGGAAAATGGCATTGTGGGATTTGTAGTAAAAAAACATAAGTCAAACAGGAAGCTAGCCACAGTGTTATGGTAATCTCATTACATAGCCAATTAGCCCCAAGACAAGCGCAGATCGTAAGCATGTCCATTACTGTCTGCCAGGTACGTACTAAAATCATATTATGGTGGACAAGCCCTTTAATATCTTTAGCCATTTGGACGTTATGCTAAAACATGCACATATACATATACACACACACACACATTGAGTTTGATATATATAGATTAGCAAATCAAATAAAGGCTCAGTAAAACATCTAATACAGGCTCTAAAAAAGAGCGATAGCACTGATTATTATAAGTAATATTATTGAAAACCTAGGGGAGAAATTATTTGAATATAGCTCTAAAAACAAAGCTCCTATATTAGACCAGTATGCTTTGGGTTTAAAGGGAACATGTTTGGTTCCTGATGCCTTACCCACTAGCACCTGAAACTGACAGGTCAGGAGAACAGCACTCCAATACCGTTTTACATATCTCTCTGTTTTGCCTCTTGGAACTGCCTTGACTAGTAATACAGTTAAAGGCTTGATTGACATGGCTTCTCCCTGCACTCAGGTTGTCAATCACGACTGTCTGGGTAGGAGAGGAAACACAAGAGAAAAGAAGATACTATGGAACAAAAGCTGAAGTAAAAGTAAAAGAGGAAGATTGGGATAGACCCCCCCCCCCCCCAACACATGCACACACATGAAAAAGTATACCAATATTCATTGAATTATCTGTAAATATTATGTCTGCTTGTATATTACCTACAAGCCAATAATATCAAATATTTATTGTCTAAAGGATTACATTTTGTCCCACTTGAAGATTTAGATTTTTATCAAACCAAATAGGACATCAACAGATTTATACTGTCACTTACATTATGCAGACATTTAGAATTCATATGTCCATATATATACATATTTCCTAGAGCTTTTTTATAGGAGGTACTAGGCCATGATGGATTTGAAATCTTTACAAAAGGAGGATGACGGCAACACAAACTTTATTACTTCAACTGCATCTCCAGGTGAATGTGTTGGTCAGGCTTGCAAGTTACGCTCCCTCCCACAAGCCATGCCCCCTCAAAGTCATGTTCCCTTCTATTTTTGGCCTACAATATCTTCATCACAGCTCTGCTCCACCTGAGGAAGGGATATGAGGATTGGATATGAGGTCGGGATATGAGGATGGAACATGAGGACACGATACGAGGAGAGATATAAGGTTTGGATGTGAGATCAGGATATTAGGATGGAATACGAGGAGGGATGTGACGAGATATAAGGAGGAGATGTGATGTCAGAATATAAGGTCAAGATATGAAGTTGGGAGATGAGGATGGGATATGAGGTTGGGATATAAGGACTGGATAGGAGGACAAGAGTGTCATTGTTGCTTTACCTCTCCCCCAAGGTTTAGGTAGGGAGACCAGGCAACACTGTGTAATGTGCTAGTAATAATATTTTATTATTCTTATTACTAATAATAACAATATTTATTTATATAGTGCCCAAAGATTCCGCAGCACTTTACAATTTTGGTGTTACAAATAAAGACATGTATCAGACATTGAATAATACACACTTAAAATTAAAACAGGAGGAGTGAGGTCCCTGCTTGTGAGAGTTTACAGATTATAAGGAAAAGTTGAGAAAAAAGGTAGAAGGTGCTTTATTGATGCAATGGTTTTATAAATAGAGTGAGTTACATAAACAGAATAGTTTTCAATAAAAAAAGAACTGTGAGTACAATAAAAGATTGGTAAGTGCTGCTTTCTTTTCCTTATCTCTCTGTATCAAATGTCTAGTATATCTATTTAAAGGCGTACTCCACCCCTAGACATCTTATCCCTTATCCAAAGGATAGGGGATAAGATGTCTGATCGCGGGGGTCCTGCCGCTGGGGACCCCCACAATATAGCATGCGGCACCCACCTGTTTCTGCTCCGGAAGCGCTGGAGGGTCTGGGTCCCGACCACGGGAATGGAAGATCATGACTTCACGACTCCGCCCCGTGTGATGTCACGCCCCGCCCCCTCAATGCAAATTGTCTCGTTCCCAAAAAGAACTGCTGAATCTGCACCCTCTCCACCTGGTACCTGGCTAATTCTTCTTGTACATATTTCCTTTCTTCTCGTTTCAGATCCATCCATCGGGGTGGTCTGAAAAGCCAAAAGCAACCAAAGTGGGGAAGCTATGCAATTTGCATAACTTCCATTAACTATAATAGGAGTTATGCAAATTGTGTAGCTCCGCTAGTTATGCTGTTTACCTAACCCCTTAAAGTCGCAGCCCATTTTGGCTTTGAGGACACAGGCAATTTTCATTTTTGTGTGTTTTGTTTTTTCCTCCTCGCCTTTTAAGATAGCCCGAACTCTTTTTTTGTCCATCCTCAGAAACATATGAGGTCTTGTTTATTGCATGACCAATTTTACTTTGTAATGACACCTTTCATTTTACCATAAAATATATTGCATGACATTGTTAACGTTCAGGTCATTACGAATGTGAATTTGCCAAATAACTGTATGTTTTTATATTTTATAAGCATATATAAAAAAAGGGGTGATTTTTTTTTAAATTAAACTTTATTTTATTTATTTTTATATGTTGTTTACTAACCCCACAAGGGGACTGACTGCTGTAATACACTGCATTAGTTCTCTAGTTTCCTCTCTAAACCGACCTTCTCCTGCAACACAAAGCCAATGGGTGGAAAGCCAATGTGCGAACAGTGTGATGACAATCCTCATATGCACGAGTCATGTTTTGATCATGACATGTAAAGAGTTAAACTTCCCAGCAGCTACAGTGTGAGCCTGGCTGTAATACTGACCGCCGAACTCGAAAATCTCTGCATGGGCGAGTGTTGCTGCCTTATTTTAGCCCTACCGCGAAAACATGGTGGACTAGAATAAGGACCCTTAGTGACCAACATAAAAAGGTGCATCAGCAATTATCAAGAGCTTAACTTAATCCGTTTGTAACCTTAATTCAACAGTATCTGTAACATGAAGAAGCCACCATAAATGCTGTATACTCTAAACAGTGATCTTTTCCTTTTTCCTATGAAGGCTATTTGCAAGTAGATATAATAAAAAAGAATTTACAGTAATGAACATATCCCTTAATCTAGTACTATGTCAAACATAGGATTATTTGATCAGATATCATTGGCATCATGGGAAACATCAGTTTCCTGTTTGATTGATGCTTTTAGGTCTATATCATGTCCTCAACTCATTTTTTCAGCTAATTCTCCTTATACGCTGTAGAGAAAAATCAATCATATTTTTTCACATTTGGTCTTAAGCACAAGCTCTTAAATGTTTAACTGGCTGAAAGTCAGAGGACAAAGATCAACAGATTCAAGATTATTTCAAGAAGATCCGGGCCACCAAAAGATCCTATCTTATTTCATCTGTCTGGCTGCTTCCTCTTACTTAGACATATAGAAACTGCACAAGGAACCTTGGACTGAAATTGCATAAGGAACCTTGGAATGCATTGTATATTCTCCTTTCGTCAGTCAAATTGTGTTTAATATTTATAAAGCCAATGGGCTGTCACCATAGTACCATCAGTCTTGAGAACCCTGTGTATTATTATCACATTCCTTTTGTTCATCAGGCCACCAGAGTGAATATTTATTAGATATGGAATGATTTATGACAGCCATATATACCTGGCAAATGTAATTCACTTATTCTCTATTCCATTCAGAGATGTGAGAACTAAAGTCTTTAACTTAATCCCATAGGTTTTGGTGCTGATGCTACTGCAGTATGTGAACTTATGTCAAGGCACAGACAGTTCCAAGCTAAATAACTGCTCTGTCTTTCTTTGTCATATGTCTTCGTCAATGGCTTAATCGCCTCAATGGTGCAGTCAATGAATAACAACCAGAAGTGCAGAACCATATATTATGCTCAGCAGTCAGTCAGAAATATCTAGATGACATTTCAAGTACATTTAAATCTAGAAAAAAGGCAAAGAAACACCTTCCAGTGCAATATTGCTAGACCAAAAGAAACCCCATTTCACAATGTACAAACCTGGTTGAGTTGTGCTATAGGCACGACACTAGCCAGAGCCTTAGGTCAGCAGCAGGGATTCAGCAGCAGCAGAGTCCCATTGATATTAATGGTATTCTGCTGCACTGTTCACACGGCGGAATTTCCACAGCAGATGTTTTTGCTGCAAAAATCCTGATACCTGAGTCTACAGAAAGAATATACATGTCTATTCTTTCTGCAGAGTCTGTATGGAAATGCATTAACATCTATGAGTCGGCGCATTTCTGAGTGGTACTAATGCCGGCATGTTCTGCAGGAGCTCCGCTGTCTGGGCAATGTCCACGTGAAACATTGGCTTGTGAACATAGCCTTAAAAATCATGGTGCTGCAGACTATCACATCACCCTGCAGGTCCCCTCATTCCAAGCATGGATTTAAGAGAAATTCTAGTTTTTAAATTCTAGAAACTCTAGTAATTGTGCCTCCCTATTGTCTCTGAGTTACGTTATTCTGCCCACACACAGTATTAGGGGCCCCTCACAATGCTGAATCCATTTGCTTAGGTTCTGTCAGCAGAGGGCACCACTGAAATCATCTGTGATAGGAATGCAGGGATGTGAAATGTCTCTATAGGCTGCAGTACAGTCCGTTGAAATTGTGACCAAAAAATGAATATGTAATTTGTTTTGTAGGGTCCTGAATCTTAAATTACTACTGCATACATTTCTGCTGCAAGAATTCCGCTGTGTGAATGGTTTTTGTAAATTTTGGGGGCTTCCGTTTCTACACAGTACTTTTTTCGGTAAAAAAGACACCTTCACTTTATTCTGTAGGTCCATATGATTAAAATGATATCCTACTTATATAGGTTTGATTTTGTCGCACTTCTGGAAAAAATCATAACTACATGCAGGAAAATGTATACGTTTAAAATTGTCATCTTCTGACCCCCTATAACGTTTTTATTTTTCCGCCTATGGGGCGGTATGAAGGCTCATTTTTGGCATCGTGATCTGAAGTTTGTGGCGGTACCACAATATTCATTGGACTTATTGATCACTTTTTATAAATTTTTTCATGATATAAAAAGTGACCAAAAGTACGCTATTTTGGACTTTGGAATTTTTTTGCGCGTACGCCATTTACTTGCGCAGTTAAATTAATTATATATTTTTATAAATCGTACATATCTGCATGTGGTGATACCACTTATGTTTAATTTAATTTTTACTTACACAGTTTTTTTTATGGGAAAAGGGGGGTGATTCAAAATTTTATTAGGGAAGGGGTTAAATGATGTTTATTAACTTTTTTTTTCACTTTTTTTTTTTTTTAATGTTATTGCTCCCAAAGGGGTTTATAACACTGCACACACTGATCTTTTACATTGATCAATGGTTTCTCATAGGAAACAATTGATCGATGATTCTGATTCTTGACTGCTCAAGCCTGGATCTCAGGCACTGAGCAGTCATTCGGCGATCGGACACCAGGAGGCAAGGTAAGGGACCCTCCTGCTGTCCTACAGCTGTTCGGGATGCCACGATTTTGCAGTGGCTATCCCGAACAGCCCCCTGAGCTAACCGGCACCGTTTTACTTTCACTTTAGACATCGTGTTCAACTTTGAACGCCGTGTCTAAAGGGTTATAATAGCGTGCGGCACCGCGATCAGTGCCGTGGGTTATTAGCCATGGGTTAGAGGCCGGGCCCGACCCGTTAGAGGCCGTAGCCCTGCGTTATAGAACGGGAGCGGACTCATGAAGTACCGGTACGTCATGGGTCCTTAAGAGGTTAAAATCTGTCGGCCGAACACTCATTCATTTATTCAGCATACAGCTACAGTATCTTTCGCCATACGCATGAACATTTGGCAATGCAGAATGTTTATATGTTCTCAATAGAAAAAGGATAAGTCTCTGTTTTAAAGCTTTGGTGGTGGCTCATCTCTCTGAGAACGGGTCTATCTTTTCTCTTCCTAGGACATCATATCAGCACAAATTGCTCCGAAGAAAAGCAGGTAAGTACACCAACTAGTTCAGGTTTATTTCCCTCATGCATTCATCTGGCAAGTGATTCAATACAGTGAAACTCGTTGCATGATGGGAAATAAATTACACAAAAGAGGTCACAGAGGGCAGGTTAGACACCTATTACCCATTATGATGCAGATCAACCACAATACTATATACGGGAGGGGGTCGCACATGTGCAAAATACTGATGAATAACTCCTCACGACTACTATTCATGATGGAGGTAGCGGTTATAGTTGCACACAGATAAAGCATACACGGTGCCAGTTACATGATAGCGTGTAGTGTACCATGCTGGCTTACAACCTATTAGTGATGCCCATACTATTCAATCAGGCAGGCTGTCCAGATTCTTATATGTGCACCCCACAAACGCACTGACACCCTGAGCTCCCTCAGCATCACAAGGCCAGATCACATCACAAAAAAATATGTACTCCATATGAAAAACATGAGTTGCGAGCTTGCCAAAATAGGCAAGCTTGCAACTGATGTCAAGGGTCCTTAGTCTCCTGCGAGTCCCTAGACTAACATTACAGACAAAAAAATCTTAGAAAAAAGCGAAAAAAATTACTCAAAAATATCACATAAAAGAGGTTACATTTACTGGTTACTGGCACCTTTGGAAATAAACCTGAATTTGTGTGTGAAGGTCCTTACAGCCCATACACTTACCTGCTTTTTTAATTTATTTTTATTTTTGAAGAATTTGTGTTGTGCGGTTTTGGAACAATAAAGGCTGTAGGAGGACATTGATTGCTTGACTGAAAAGATACCCACTGTTGTACTGTTGTGGAGTAAGGATGAGCGAATCGAATCTAACTGATCCAAATTCATTCCGAATTTCAGGAAAAATTCAATTTACAAGGAATGCGAATATCACAGCAATTCTATCTCTTCATTAAACTCCATTTAGTGCGGTCCAGGCTCCAGGGCATCTAACATGGCGGATCCACGTGTGAGGACATGGGGGCAAGGAATCCTGGGAAGGCGAAAACAAGGGAAGATGGCATGACTCTGAATCACCTGCAGCATGCAGCCTATCAGCAGCCAGTCACCCCTGTGATATCACAACCCTATTTAATCGGCAGCCATATTGTGGCCAGTCACTTCAGCCTTTCACTGCAGAGAGATAGAGAGGGACAGACAACGCTGTGTATTGCACTGAAAAGTTTTTTCCAGTAGTGATTCCCCTCTTAGTCAAGTCAGCATTCTGTTGCACATAGAGAGGGACAGAGAGCAGTTTGTGTTTCACAGAAAAGCATTTTTACTGCAGCGATTCACCTCCCAGTCACTGTCTACTGTGTTCTATTACAGAAAGCAGTGTGTTGCACAGAAGAACAGCAGCGATTCAGCTCAAGAACAAATCCCACCTTGAAGCACTGATAGGGAAGGGAGTGAGATTGAGAGATAATTCTCTTTTGGGTGTAGTGTACACAGCGACTGTGTGCCACAGCACTGGTGTGTACTGCTGGTGTTGTGCACAAATATATTTTTAAGCGTACTGTACCACATTTTTCTCCCCTCATAAGTGCATACCCCATATATACATCTAAGTGGGGCATTTAAGTGGTGTACTATTTTGTTCCTGTTAAAGTCTCAGGGGCCTAGCTACTGTGAAAGGCCAGGCAAAAGTACTAACCAGCTGGTATTGTACATAAATACTTTTTTAAGCGTACTGTAGCGCATTTTTCTCCCCTCATAAGTGCATAGCACATACCTACATCTAAGTGGTGTACTATTTTGTTCCTGTTAAAGTCTTAAGGGCCTAGATACTGTGAAAGGACAGCTAAAAGTACATACCTGCTGCTGTTATAGACAAATACTGTTAAGCGTGGTGGAGGGCATTCTACTGCCCTCATAAGTGCATACCACATACGTACATCTAAGTGTTGTACCATTTTGTTCCTGATAAAATCTTAAGGGCCTAATTTCTGTAAAAGGCCACACCTGCTGCTGTTCTAGACAAATACTGTTTTAAGTGTAGTGAAGCGTATTGTACTCCCCTCATATACTCACAAAGTTTGTCAGGTAGAGAAGTGCCAGGACGTGCAGAGGAGTGGCAGAGGCCTACATTCATCAGGTGCAGGCAGAGGTCACAGCAGACTAGGGGCGAGTGGCAGCAGGAGTCGCAGTGAGAGGCCTGATCTCCTGGTATCAGCTAGCGGTCATGTCTTGACCAGCAACCCATCTGCCGTCATCAATTGGTTAACACGGTCATCCACTTCATCATAAGTGATGTCTGAACCCTTCAGTCAACAGTCGGTGGGTTCCTCAGACGCAACCCTCAGTTGGCATGGCTCGGGAGCAATCCCTGTCCTCCCATTGCCTCTGCCCTATGCTGTTCCCTTCTCTACAGAAGTATCTTATGCTGTGGGTCCAGCTCCACTATTCAGTGAGGACGATCTAACAGAGGACAGTAAGTAGCTACTGCCCAGCCAAGAAGTGGAGGAGACATCCGCTGCTTCGTCCGCTAAGTGGGCAAGTAGTGATGAGGAGAGTGACGTGGGAGGTGGTGTTGCCAGCGTTCATGGTCCTGAAGCAGACACTGTTGAGGAACCTTAGGAGGACATCAGTGACGTGCAGACACCTGTTGATGATGTTGAAGATGATCGCAATTGGGAGCTGTTTGCAGAAGGGTCTTCATCATCATCAGGAGAAGAGGGTTGCAGGTTGCCTGTGAGGCAGCAGCTGAGGCAGCAAGGTGGTAGCATGTTTGGCATTCAGTGTGGTGGCAGAAGTGGAAATTCTGGAGCCAAACTTGCCCAGGGGAAACTATGTGCTTTGCGGAAGCGTACCTTCCTGAGAGGTAGTGGAACAGGGGTTCCTAGAGATGGCTGCAGTAGCAGTCAATTAGTGCGGACTGTTGGTGGGAAAATCAGCTACTAGGCAGTGTGGCAGTTTTTCATCAGGCATAGCCACATGCAAGATGTGTTGGCAGAAAGTGAAGCATGGCCAGGATCCCTATGTTGGCACCACGGCCACCTCATCCAAAGGCACAGAAGCTGAATGTGCTCCTGTGCAAGCTGCTGGCGCTGCAGTCCCTCCCTTTTCAAGGGGATGGACTATTCACCTTTAAGAGAACTGATGGCTTGTGCAGAGCCGAGGTGGAAAGTCCCAAGCCATCATTTCTTTGCGAAGAAGGCAGTACAATTTTGTGGAAGAGAAGGTGGACCAGTCCTTGAGCCTATCGGTGTGTACCAAAGTGCACAGCAGCACCGATGTCTGGAGCTGTAACTATGGTCAGGGACTATACAGTAAATGTCCTTTATGGCCCACTGGGTGAATGTGGTTCCTGCACAGCCACAACAGAAACTTGGAAGGTCACGCCGCTTCCTCCTCCACTCTCTCAGGCCGTTGGTCTTGTGACAGTGTGCGTCTCCGCCTCCTCATCCTCCAGCAAGTCCTCAGCCTCCACTGACAAGTCACAGTGCCTTTTCAGCATACCATTTATGCAGGGCATGGCGGTGTCACGCTGTTCTTCACATGGTTTGCTTTGGACAAAGGAGTCACACAGGGGAGAAACTGCTAATAGTCATTCATAAAATCGGAGCATGGCTTACTCCACAAAAACTGCAAATGGGAACCATGGTGACTGACAACAGGAAAAAATGGGTCCCTTTTTCAAACTCACTGGGAGGGAGGACAAACTGATCTACTACAGAGACATCCTATGTAGTCAGTTAGCCAGGTGGTGGAATACCTTGACATGCCCATGCCAACACACCTTTAAAATTTGCTGGACTTCTGGGCAGCCAAACTTGATTTGTGGCCGCTACTAGCAGAGTTTGCCTTGGAAAAGCTGTCCTGTCCGGCCAAGAGTGTGCAATCAGCGCCAATGTTTAGTGCACCGGGGGTCCTATTCACCCCAAGGAGATTTTGTCTGTCCACGAAAAATATGGAGAGACTGACCTTTGTGAAGATGAATCAGGCATGGATCAGCCAGGATTTACACTCACCAATGCCTGATGCATCAGAGTAAATTGACCATGGTGCCACACCAACACTTCCCAAATATGGATAGTGCAAAACAGATTTAAGTTGCTGCTCCCCAATTACAAACATTCCTCCGCATCAGACCTTTTTTCACCCACCATCGTCACTGGGTACTGGTATTGCCACCCACCACACTGTTACGCCGAGCGCTCCGGGTCCCCGTTCCTCCCCGGAGCGCTCGCCTCATCTTCGTTGTTGCAGCGCCCCGGTCAGATCCACTGACCGGGTGCGCTGCGGTCCCGCCTTCAGCCGGGATGCGATTCGCGATGCGGATAGCGCCCGCTCGCGATGCGCACCCCGGCCCCCGTACCTGACTCGCTCTCCCTCGGTCCTGTCCCGGCGCGCGCGGCCCCGCTCCCTAGGGCGCGCGCGCGCCGGGTCTCTGCGATTTAAAGGGCCAGTGCACCAATGATGGTGCCTGGCCCAATCTTCCCAATTAGCTTAATTGGCTCCTACCTGTGCACTTCCCTATATCACCTCACTTCCCCTGCACTCCCTTGCCGGATCTTGTTGCACTTGTGCCTAGTGAAAGCGTTCCCTTGTCTGTTCCTAGCCCGTGTTCCTGACCTCCTGCCGTTGCCCCTGACTACGATCCTTGCTGCCTGCCTCGACCTTCTGCTACGTCCGACCTTGCTTCTGCCTACTCCCTTGTACCTCGCCTATCTTCAGCATCTTCAGCAGTCAGAGAGGTGAGCCGTTGCTGGTGGATACGACCTGGTCACTACCGCCGCAGCAAGACCATCCCGCTTTGCGGCGGGCTCTGGTGAAAACCTGTAGTGGCTTAGAACCGGTCCACTAGCGCGGTCCTCGCTATCCCTCTCTGGCACAGAGGATCCACTACCTGCCAGCCGGCATCGTGACAGTAGATCCGGCCATGGATCCCGCTGAAGTTCCTCTGCCAGTTGTCGCTGACCTCACCACGGTGGCCGCCCAGCAAGCCCGACAGATCGCCCTTCTAACCCGTCAGCTGTCGGAAATGTCCACCATTTCGCACCAACTTCAGTCGCAACTTCTCCAGCAATCTTCTCCTCCGCCAGCTCCTGCACCTCCTCCGCAGCGAGTGGCCACTCCTAGCCTCCGCCTGTCCTTGCCGGACAAATTTAATGGGGACTCTAAGTATTGCCGTGGCTTTCTTTCGCAATGTTCCCAGCACTTGGAGATGATGTCGGACCAGTTTCCTACTGAAAGGTCTAAGGTGGCTTTCGTGTTCTGCCTTCTGTCTGGAAAAGCCCTGTCATGGGCCGCACCGCTCTGGGACCGCAATGATTCCGTCACTGCCTCTGTACACTCCTTCTTCTCGGAAATTCGAAGTGTCTTTGAGGAACCTGCCCGAGCTTCTTCAGCCGAGATTGCCCTGCTGAACCTGGCCCAGGGTGTTTCTTCCGTTGGCGAGTACGCCATTCAGTTCCGTGCTCTTGCTTACGAGTTGTCCTGGAATAGTGAGGTTCTCTGCGCGACCTTTAAAAAAGGCCTATCCAGCAACATTAAAGATGTTCTGGCCGCACGAGAGACTCCTGCTGACCTACATGAACTCATTCATCTAGCCACTCGCATTGACATGCGTTCTTCCGGATGGCGTCTGGAGCTCCGCCTGGATATGGACTTTGTTCGCACGAAGCGTTTTTTCTCTCCGGCTCCTCTCTCCTCTGGTCCTCTGCAATCTGTTCCTGTGCTTCCCGCCGCGGAGGCTATGCAAGTTGACCGGTCTTGCTTGACACCTCAAGAGAGGACACGACGCCGCATGGAGAATCTTTGCCTGTACTATGCCGGTACCGAACACTTCCTGAAGGATTCTCCTATCCGTCCTCCCCGCCTGGAAAGACGGACGCTGACTCCGCACAAAGGTGACACAGCTCTTGATGTCAACTCTGCTTCTCCATGCCTTACTGTGCCTGTGCGGATATCTGCCTCTACCTTCTCCTTCTCTACTATGCTCTTCTTGGATTCCAGATCTGCAGGAAAATTTTTTTTGGCCTCTCTCATCAACAGGTTCTACGTTCCTGTGACCAGTCTCGCCAGACCCCTCTACATCTATTGTTTTTACAATAAAAGATTGGACTGTCTCGTACGTTTCCACACAGAACCCCTCCTAATTTGCATCGGACCTCATCACGAAAAAATTGAGTTTTTTTTCCTCAGGTTCTTTGGCCCCAAGAAGAGGGGGAGACCCAAGGGGGGGGGTACTGTTACGCCGAGCGCTCCGGGTCCCCGTTCCTCCCCGGAGCGCTCGCCTCATCTTCGTTGTTGCAGCGCCCCGGTCAGATCCACTGACCGGGTGCGCTGCGGTCCCGCCTTCAGCCGGGATGCGATTCGCGATGCGGATAGCGCCCGCTCGCGATGCGCACCCCGGCCCCCGTACCTGACTCGCTCTCCCTCGGTCCTGTCCCGGCGCGCGCGGCCCCGCTCCCTAGGGCGCGCGCGCGCCGGGTCTCTGCGATTTAAAGGGCCAGTGCACCAATGATGGTGCCTGGCCCAATCTTCCCAATTAGCTTAATTGGCTCCTACCTGTGCACTTCCCTATATCACCTCACTTCCCCTGCACTCCCTTGCCGGATCTTGTTGCACTTGTGCCTAGTGAAAGCGTTCCCTTGTCTGTTCCTAGCCCGTGTTCCTGACCTCCTGCCGTTGCCCCTGACTACGATCCTTGCTGCCTGCCTCGACCTTCTGCTACGTCCGACCTTGCTTCTGCCTACTCCCTTGTACCTCGCCTATCTTCAGCATCTTCAGCAGTCAGAGAGGTGAGCCGTTGCTGGTGGATACGACCTGGTCACTACCGCCGCAGCAAGACCATCCCGCTTTGCGGCGGGCTCTGGTGAAAACCTGTAGTGGCTTAGAACCGGTCCACTAGCGCGGTCCTCGCTATCCCTCTCTGGCACAGAGGATCCACTACCTGCCAGCCGGCATCGTGACACACACATTCTGTCTCTGGGTCACCTCCATCCATCTCCAGGCTGCCTCATTGTGCCACCATATGTTCTCCTCATGCTAATGCCCCTCCAGGCTGTGTTATTCAGCCACCATATAATCTCCTAATGCTCCAGTAAACTCCAGGCTGTGTCATTCAGCCACCATTTGGTCTCCTCATGCAGCCGCAAACTCCAGGCTGTGTCATTCAGCCACTATATGGTCTCCTCATGCTGCTGGGACATTACCTAAACATTTTTATGGTAGCACTAGCTACCATTAGTGTTGCTCGCGAATATTCGCAATTCGAATATTATTCGCGAATATCGCATATTCGCGAATTCGCGAATTTCGCGAATATAGCGCTATATATTCGTAATTACGAATATTCGTTTTTTTTTTTTTTTTTTTTTTTTTTCTTCACAGTACACATCACAGTGATCATCCCTCTCTGCTTCCAGCTTGTGTGGTGTAAAGAAGGCTGTAATACTACTGTGTGAGACTGGCGTGCGAAAATTCGCATATACGAAAATTAGCATATGCTAATTTTCGCATATGCGAATTTCCACATATGCTAATTTTCGCATGCGCGTATTTTTGCATACGCGAAAATAAAACGAGGATATAACGAATATGCGAATATTCGCGAATATATGACGAATATTCGTCCATATATTCGCGAATATTCGCGAATTCGAATATGGCCTATGCCGCTCAACACTAGCTACCATGAATCTTCATTTTAACCCCTTAAGGACCCAGCCATTTTACACCTTAGGACCCGGCCATTTTTTGAACATCTGACCACTGTCACTTTAAACATTAATAACTCTGGAATGCTTTTAGTTATCATTCTGATTCTGAGACTGTTTTTTCGTGACATATTCTACTTTAACATAGTGGTAAAATTTTGTGGTAACTTGCATAATTTCTTGGTGAAAAATCCCAAAATTTGATGAAAAATTTGAAAATTTTGCATTTTTCTAACTTTGAAGCTCTCTGCTTGTAAGGAAAATGGATATTCCAAATATTTTTTTTTATTTTATTCACATATACAATATGTGTACTTTATGTTTTCATCATAAAATTGACGTGTTTTTACTTTTGGAAGTTCAGCAGCAATTTTCCAATTTTTCACAAAATTTTCAAACTCACTATTTTTCAGGGATCAGTTCAGGTTTGAAGTGGATTTGAAGGGTCTTCATATTAGAAATACCCCACAAAAGACCCCATTATAAAAACTTCAGCCCCCAAAGTATTCAAAATGGCATTCAGTCAGCATTTTAACCCTTTCGGTGTTTCACAGGAATAGCAGCAAAGTGAAGGAGAAAATTCACAATCTTAATTTTTTACACTCGCATTTTCTTGTAGACCCAATTTTTTAATTTTTACAAGGGTAAAAGGAGAAAATGTATACTTATATTTGTAGCCCAATTTCTCGCGAGTAAGCACATACCTCATATGTCTATGTAAAGTGTTCGGCGGGCGCAGTAGAGGGCTCAGATTCGAAGGAGCGACAGGGGGATTTTGGAGAGTTTTTCAGAAATGGTTTTTGGGGGGCATGTTGCATTTAGGAAGCCCCTATGGTGCCAGAACAGCAAAAAAAAAACACATGGCATACCATTTTGAAAACTAGACCCCTTGAGGAACGTAACAAGGAAGTGAGCCTTAATACTCCATAGGTGTTTCATGACTTTTTCATAAGTAAAAAAAAAATAAAAAATTTCACTAAAATGTGTTTCCCCCCAAATTTCACATTTTTGCAAGGGTTAATAGCAGAAAATACCCCCCAAAATTTGTAACCCCATCTCTTCTGAGTATGGCGGTACCCCATAAGTTGACCTGAAGTGCACTACGGGCGAACTACAATGCTCAGAAGAGAAGGAGTCATATTTGGCTTTTTGAGAGCAAATTTTGCTCGGGGGGCATGTCGCATTTAGGAAGCCCCTATGGTGCCCAAACAGCAAAATAACCTCCACATGGCATACCATTTTAAAAACTAGTCCCCTTGAGGAACTTAACAAGGGGTACAGTGAGCATTTACCCCCACTGGTGTCTGTCAGATCTTTGGAACAGTGGGCTGTATAACATTTTTTATTTGCACAGCCCATTGTTCCAAAGATCTGTCAGACACCAGTGGGGTGTAAATTTTCACTGCACCCCTCATTACATTCCGTGAGGGGTGTAGTTTCCGAAATGGGGTCACATGTGTTTTTTTTTTTTTTTTTGCGTTTGTCAAAACCGCTGTAACAATCAGCCACCCCTGTGCAAATCACTTCAAATGTACATGGTGCACTCTCCCTTCTGGGCCTTGTTGTGCGCCCCCAGAGCACTTTATGCCCACATATGGGGTATCTCCATAGTCGGGAGAAACTGCATTACAAATTTTGGGGGGCTTTTTTCCCTTTAACCTTTTGTCAAAATGAAAAGTATAGGGCAACACCAGCATAATAGTGTAAACATTTTTTTTTACACTAACATGCTGGTGTAGACCCCAACTTCCCCTTTTCATAAGGGGTGAAAGGAGAAAAAGACCCCCAAAATTTGTTAGGCAATTTCTCCCGAGTACGGTGATACCCCATATGTGGCCCTAAACTTTTGCCTTGAAATACGACAGCGCTCCGAAGTGAGAGCGCCATGCGCATTTGAGGCCTGAATTAGGGATTTGCATAGGGGTGGACATAGGGGTATTGTACGCCAGTGATTCCCAAACAGGGTGCCTCCAGCTGTTGCAAAACTCCCAGCATGCTTGGACAGTCAACTGCTGTCCGGCAATACTGGGAGTTGTTGTTTTGCAACAGCTGGAGGCTCCATTTTGGAAACAGTGGCGTACCAGACGTTTTTCATTTTTATTGGGTAGGGGGGCTGTGTAGGGGTATGTGTATATGTAGTGTTTTTTACTTATTTTATTTTGTGTTAGTGTAGTGTAGTGTTTTTAGGGTACAGTCACACGGGCGGGGGATTACAGCGAGTTTCCCGCTGCGAGTTTGAGCTGCCGCGCAAAATTTGCTGCATCGCAAACTTGCAGCCTGATACTCACTGTAAGCCCCCTGCCCATGTGAATGTACCCTGTACATTCACAGGGGGGGGGGGGGGTTGGGGAAACCTCCGGCTGTTGCAAAACTACAACTCCCATCATGCACAGTCTATCAGTGCATGCTGGTAGTTATAGTTTTGCAACAGCTGGAAGCACACGGGTTGGGAAACACTAAGTTAGGAAACAGACAATGTTTCCCAACCAGTGTGCCTCCAGCTGTTGCAAAACCACAACTCCCAGCATGCCCAGGCAGCCGAAGGGCATATTGGGAGTAGTGGTTACGCAACATCTGGAGGAGAACAGTTTGGGGACCACTGTGTAGTGGTGTCCAAGCTGTAGCCCTCCAGATGTTGCAAAACTACAACTCCCAGTATGCCAAAACTGTCCAGGCATGCTGGGAGTTGTAGTTCTGCAACATCTGAAGGGCCAGATGTTACAGAACTACAACTCCCAGCATGCCTGGACAGTAAGGGCATGCTGAGGATGTTTAGTTTTGCAACATCTGGAAGGGCACAGTGGTCTCAAAACTGTGGACCTCTAGATGTTGCAAAACTGCAACTCCCAGCATGCCCAGACGCCAAGGGCTGTCTGGGCATGCTGGGAGTTGTAGTTTACAGGGTCCCATTACAGCAATGCATGTCGCTTTACGGCGACGTGCATTGCTGTAAAGGGCCCGACCGCGGCTGAAGATCCACTCACCTGTTGCCGCAGCCGCCGTCTTCATCGCTGGGATCCGGGTCTTCAGGGACGAGGTAAGTACCGGGGCCGGGCACCAGCACTTCCCGTCCCCCGTCTTCCTCCTGTCCTCTCCAGACTTCAAAGGGCCGTGCAGGGCAGGAGGAAGTAACCCCCCCCCCCCTGCGATTGGTCGGTTAACTAACCGACGGATCGCAGGGGATCGGAGGAGGTGGCAGGCTTGCCACCTCGCTCCTATACGTTAGCATGGTCCTGGCTGTCTGTGACAGCCGGGATATATAGTTACATAGTTAGTACGGTCGAAAAAAGACATATGTCCATCAAGTTCAACCAGGGAATTAAGGGGTAGGGGTGTGGCGCGATATTGGGGAAGGGATGAGATTTTATATTTCTTCATAAGCATTAATCTTATTTTGTTCCAGGAATGTATCTAATCCTGTTTTAAAGCTGTTAATTGTTCCTGCTGTGACCAGTTCCTGAGGTAGACTGTTCCATAAGTTCACAGTTCTCATGGTAAAGAAGGCGTGTCGCCCCTTGAGACTAAACTTTTTCTTCTCCAGACGGAGGGAGTGCCCCCTCGTCCTTTGGGGGGGTTTAACCTGGAACAGTTTTTCTCCATATTTTTTGTATGGGCCATTAATATACTTATATACGTTTATCATATCCCCCCTTAAACGTCTCTTCTCAACACTAAACAATTGTAACTCCTTTAATCGCTCCTCATAGCTAAGATGTTCCATTCCCCATATTAGTCTAGTCGCGCGTCTCTGCACCCTTTCCAACTCCGCAGTGTCCCTTTTATGGACAGGTGCCCAAAACTGAACAGCATATTCCAGGTAAGGCCGTACCAATGATTTATAAAGGGGGAGTATTATGTCCCTGTCCCTTGAGTCCATGCCTCTTTTGATACATGACAATATCCTGCCGGCTTTGGAAGCAGCAGCCTGACATTGCATGCTATTCTGTAGTCTGTGATCTACAAGTACACCCAGATCCTTCTCTACCAGTGACTCTGCCAGTTTAATCCCCCCTAAGACATACGATGCATGCAGGTTATTAGTACCCAGATGCATAACTTTACATTTATCCACATTGAACCTCATTTGCCAAGTGGATGCCCAGACACTTAGTCTATCCAAGTCATCTTGTAACTTATGCACATCCTCTATAGACTGTACTGTGCTACAAAGCTTGGTGTCATCTGCAAAGATAGAAACAGAGCTGTTAATACCATCCTCTATATCATTAATAAATAAATTAAACAACAGCGGGCCCAGTACAGAACCTTGGGGTACACCACTAATAACCGGGGACCAATCAGAGTACGAATCATTGACCACCACTCTCTGGGTACGATCCATGAGCCAGTGTTCAATCCAGTTACAAACTAAAGTTTCCAAACCCAAAGACCTTAACTTACCTGTCAGACGTCTATGAGGGACAGTATCAAATGCTTTAGCAAAATCCAGAAACACTATATCCACAGCCATTCCTCTGTCAAGGCTTCTACTCACCTCTTCATAAAAGCAAATTAGATTGGTTTGACAACTTCTATCCTTAGTAAACCCATGCTGGCTATCACTTATAATACTATTATCCCCTATGTATTCCTGTATGTAATCCCTTATAAGTCCTTCAAACAATTTACCCACAATGCACGTTAAACTTACCGGTCTATAGTTTCCTGGGGAAGACCTAGAGATCTTTTTGAAGATTGGCACCACATTCGCCTTGCGCCAGTCCCTTGGCACAATACCAGACACCAGAGAATCTCTAAATATCATGAACAGGGGTACAGATATTACTGAACTTACCTCTCTAAGAACTCTTGGGTGTAGTCCATCCGGTCCTGGGGATTTGCTTACATTTATATCACTTAACTTACCTTGTACCATCTCTACATTAAGCCAGTTCAGTACATTACATGATGTGTTACCAGCACTGACCTGGCCAATGTCAGCTCCTTCTTCCATAGTGTATACAGAACTAAAGAACCCATTCAGTAGCTCCGCCTTCTCTTGATCGCCTGTGACAACCTCCCCATTATCATTATTAAGGGGTCCTACATGCTCTGTCCTTGGTTTTTTTGCATTTATATGTCTAAAAAAATATTTAGGATTAGTTTTGCTTTCTTTGGCCACCTGTCTCTCATTTTGAATTTTTGCTGTTTTTATTACATTTTTACAGATTTTATTAAGCTCCTTGTACTGTTTAAATGTTATAGCTGACCCATCAGATTTGTATTTTTTGAAGGCTATTTTTTTGTTGTTTATTGCTCTTTTAACATCATGTGTCAGCCATGTAGGATTTAGTTTTAATCGTTTATATTTGTTCCCCTTTGGTATATATTTAGCTGTATAGTTATTTAGAGTTGATTTAAAGATGTCCCATTTACCTTCTGTATCAGTATTTGACAACACCTCCCCCCAGTCTATGTCCTGTAGTGCAGATCTCAGCCCAGGGAAATTTGCCTTTTTAAAGTTATATGTTTTTGCCTTCCCCGCCTGTCTTTGTTTTCTACATTTTAAGTCAAAAGTAACTATATTGTGGTCGCTATTCCCAAGGTTTTCCCGCACAGTAACATTAGCAACTAGTGTTGCTCGCGAATATTCGCAATTCGAATATTATTCGCGAATATCGCATATTCGCGAATTCGCGAATTCCGCGAATATAGCGCTATATATTCGTAATTACGAATATTCGTTTTTTTTTTTTGTTTTTTTTCTTCACAGTACACATCACAGTGATCATCCCTCTCTGCTTCCAGCTTGTGTGGTGTAAAGAAGGCTGTAATACTACTGTGTGAGACTGGCGTGCGAAAATTCGCATATACGAAAATTAGCATATGCTAATTTTCGCATATGCGAATTTACGCGCGCGTTAACTTTGTATATGCCAATATTCATTCATGCTGATTTTCGCATACGCGAATATTCGCATATGCGAAAATATAACGAGAATATAACGAATATGCGAATATTCGCGAATATATGACGAATATTCGTCCATATATTCGCGAATATTCGCGAATTCGAATATGGCCTATGCCGCTCAACACTATTAGCAACCAGCTCTGCGTTGTTGGAAATGATCAGATCCAACAAGGCATCACTTCTTGTTGGGTCCTCCACAAACTGGCCCATAAAATTATCCTGCAATAAATTTAGGAATTGTCGCCCCTTTGTAGTTTTAGCCAACCCCGGACCCCAATCTATATCTGGATAGTTAAAATCTCCCATTATTACCACTGTACCTGCCCGGGCGGCCCTCTCTATTTGTTTATGAAGCTGAACTTCTATCTCTTCAGTGATATTAGGGGGTCTGTAGATTACCCCAAATATTATTTTTTCAGTATTTCCCTCCTTTTGTAATTCTACCCACAGTGATTCCACATCCTCAGAATCATCACACACTATGGCATCGTTCACACTGACTTTCATACCACTTCTTACATACAGACAGACTCCACCACCTTTTCTGTTCATTCTATCCTTGCGAAACAATGTAAACCCCTGCAGATTGACAGCCCAGTCATGTGAGGAGTCCAGCCATGTCTCAGTGACCCCAACTATATCAATATGTTCCTCCAGTATCAAGGCCTCAAGCTCCCCCATTTTATTTGCTAGGCTTCTGGCGTTTGTGAACATACACTTTACATTTCCATCCTTTATGTTATTGGGGTTAATGGGATTCAAGGGTGTAAGTTTTATTTTCCTATGAAGCTTATTCCTATTAACTATTCTAACCCCTCCCTCCGCTCCACCCCCAGGTACATTTATAATTCCCACCTCTCTATCTACACTATCTTCCCCCTCTTTGCTGTAGGTTCCCTCCCCCCAAGTCCCTAGTTTAAACACTCCTCCACCCTTCTAGCCATCTTCTCCCCAAGCAAAGCTGCACCCTCCCCATTGAGGTGCAGCCCGTCCCTACGGTAGAGCCGGTAACCGACAGCGAAGTCAGCCCAGTTCTCCATGAACCCAAACCCTTCCTTCCTACACCAGCTTCTGAGCCACTTGTTTACCTCCCTGATCTCCCGCTGCCTCTCTGGTGCGGCTCGTGGTACTGGTAGTATTTCAGAAAATACTACCTTGGAGGTCCTTGCCTTAAGCTTGCGGCCTAAGTCCCTGAAATCATTTTTAAGGACACTCCACCTACCTCTTACTTTGTCATTGGTGCCAATATGTACCATGACTGCTGGGTCCTCTCCAGCCCCGCCCAACAACCTGTCAACCCGATCCGCGATGTGCCGAACTCGTGCGCCAGGCAGACAACACACTGTTCGGCGATCCCGGTCTTTGTGACAGATTGCCCTGTCTGTCCCCCTAATAATTGAGTCCCCCACCACTAGTACCTGTCTGGCCTGCCCTGTACTCCTCCCTCCCTCCTTACTGGAGCAGACACCCCCCTGGCGGTCAGAGGTGGTATCCTGCTGCAGTTCTCCTAGCTCTGTAATGGCATCCCCCTCATCTGCCAAGCGGGCAAATTTGTTGGGGTGTGCCAGTTCAGGACTAGCCTCCCTGACACTTTTTCCCCTACCCCTCTTTCTAACTGTAACCCAACTAACTGCCTGACTGTCCTGCAACTCCGTCCCACTGTCCTCCCCCACCTCTACTCCCGAGAGTGCCTGCTCAGTGAGCAGGAGACTCCTCTCCATGTTGTTAATGCTTCTCATTGTTGCCAGTCGCCCCTCTAGATGCAGGATCTGGGCTTCCAAACGGACAACTAGCACACATCTCGCACAACAATATGCACCCTCAAACTGTTGTTCAAGGATTGCATACATTGAACAGGATGTACATTGGACTGCATTTTCCAACATGGAGGCCATCTAGTAATGGGGATTTCACAAATGTATAGGAAAAAACAGACAGTCAAAATTACACTTAAAAATTTTTTGTAGACCTTGTGCGTTCAGAAATTAGCACTCACAGCGATCTCAACCTCCTGCTTTCAAACTCCAGTTTTTGAAACTCCTCTTTCACGCCCCCTCTTACACAGCAACACTCAGAAAGAGCAAGCTCTCAATAAGAGTCCCAAGCTAAGATTTATACACCTGTGCCCAATCTACTCCTCCTCCCCCCAAAATATGAATGTGGGCTATAGGCAGTCGCACCCACTCCACAGATTCACTCCGCACAACAGATAATCACAGTTTTTGAAACTCCTCTTTCACGCCCCCTCTTACACAGCAACACTCAGAAAGAGCATGCAAAATTACCGGGCGGTCGGGTCCCAGAGTCGGGTATCACCGCAGATCGCAAGGGCGATCCTACATAGCCCCCCTCGGCGTTTGCCCTGCATGCCTGCTGAAGCATTTCAGCAGGCATCCGCTTCCGATCTCTGCCCCGGGCGCGGCAGAGACCGGAGAAACACCAGGACGTACTAGTACGTCCTGGGTCCTTAAAGCCCAGGGTGCCAGGACGTTCTAGTACGTCCTGGGTCCTTAAGGGGTTAATTTTGAAAATGTATCTTTTTATCTTAGGGATTGTAGAGAACTATGGTCTCCTCCTCATGCTGCTGCCAACTCCAGGCAGTGGCATTCAGCCACTATATGGTCTCCTCATGCGGCCCCACTCCAGGCTGTGCCATTCAACCACTATATGGTCTCCTCATGCTGCTGGGACATTACCTAAACATTTTAATGGTAGCACTAGCTACCATAAATCTTCATTTTAAATTTGAAAATTAATCTTTTTATCTTAGGGATTGAGAAACCCTATGGTCTCCTCATGCTTCTGCCAACTCCAGGCTGTCTCATGCAGCCACTATACGGTCTCCTCATGCTGCTGGGACATTACCTAAACATTTTTATGGTAGCACAAGCTACCATAAATCTTCAATTCAAATTTGAAAATTCATCTTTTAAGTTTAGGGATTATAAAGCCCTATGGTCTCCTCTTGCTACCGACAGCTCCAGGCTGTGTCATTCAGCCACTATATGGTCTCCTTATGCTGCTGGGACATTACCTAAACATTTTTATGGTAGCACTAGCTACCATGAATCTTCATTTTAAATTAGAAAATTACCTTTTTATTTTAGGGATTGGAAAGCCCTATGATTTCCTCCTCATGCTGCCGCCAACTCCAGGCAGTAGCATTCAGTCACTATACGGTCTGCTCATGCTGCTGGGACATTACCTAAACATTTTTATGGTAGCACTAGCTGCCATAAATCTTCAATTTAAATTTGAAAATTCATCTTTTAATTTTAGGAATTATAAAGCACTATAGTCTCCTTCTCATGCTGCCGCCAACTCCAGGCCTTGGCATTCATCCATTATATGGTCTCCTCCTGCTACCGACAGCTCCAGGCTGTGTCATTCAGCCACTATATGGTCTCCTCATGCTGCTGGGACATTACCTAAACATTTTTTATGGTAGCACTAGCTACCATAAATCTTCTATTTAAATTTGAAAATTCATATTATTATCTTCGGAATTGTGAGGCCTTATGATCTCCTAATGCTGCCGCCAACTACAGGCTGTGTCATACAGGCACTATATGGTCTCCTCATGCTGCTGGGATGTTACCTAAACATTTTTATGGTAGCACTAGCTACCATAAATCTTCATTTTAAATTTGAAAATTAATCTTTTTATCTTCGAAATTGTGAGGTTCTATGGTCTGCTCATGCTGCTGCCAACTCTAGGCTGTGTCATTCAGCCACTATATGGTCCCCTCATGCTGCTGGGACGTTACCTAAGCATTTTTATGGTAGCACTAGCTACCATAAATCTTCAATTTAAACTTGAAAATTCATCTTTTAATTTTAGAACAATTAAACAAAAAAGGGGCAAATGTGACCTGGGAAACAAATTGTTTAGTATGCAGCCAGGGGGAGAGAAGGGGCAGCGGCACCCATTGCCAGCGCCGCTGCCCCATTGCCTCCCCCCATCCCCGGTTGCATAATTATCTGTTGCTGGGGTCGGGTCCGCGCTGCTTCAGGCCTCCGGTGTGCGTCCCCTGCGTCGTTGCTATGCGCTGCACGGCGCGGCGCATGACGTCAGTGCGCCGCACCGTGCAGTGCATAGCAACGACGCAGGGGACGCACACCGGAGGCCTGAAGCAGCGCGGACCCGACCCCGGCAACAGGTAATTATGCAACCGGGGATGGGGCGCCGGCACTGATAGTCAGGGGGAGAGAACGGGCAGCGGCGCAGATAGCCAGCGGGAGAGAAGGGCCGGCAGCAGGGCTCTAGACCCAGGAAAGGCAGGGGGAGAGAAGCGGGCAGCGACGGCCTCTCTCCCCCTGCCTTTCCTGGGGGTGTATCAGGGTATACACGCGCACACACACGCACCCTCATTTTACCATGGATATTTGGGTAAAAAACTTTTTTTACACAAATATCCTTGGTAAAATGAGGGTGTGTGTTATAGGCAGGTGCATGGTATACCCCGATAAATACGGTACTTAATTTTTATTAATTCCGTAGAATGTAAATACATAAAGGATATAAAATGTCATCTCAAAGAGGAATACGGCTTAAAAACTGTGGTATCACCGGCTCTGCAGATAAAGTCTGTAGTATATATAGTATATTATTTACTGGATCTACTACAATGGGAAAAACAGTGGTAAAGTAAGCTGGCACACGAAATTGCACAATTCAAGTAATTAGTAGCATGTAAAATATACAAATCTCATAGTGAGAACAAGAATGCTGAATACAGAGTAAAGTGCAGTGTGCATGTAAACAAAATGACATTGCAGAGATACAGACAAATATAAAAGTATACCAAGGTACAGCAGCAAATGGCAGAGACCGGGACAGCACCACTCCAACGTACATTTCAGTATGCAACCTTCATCTGGGAGTGTCTCTATCCCTGTCTGACTGTCTATTTATATCCAGGAACACCAATCAAATTGTATATAAGATAAGAGTAATGCAGTCCTCACCTGTGGCTGTTAATACGCGCACGAATGCCAACACCGCCACCGCCTGGAAGCCGGAAGTAGCTGCGTCACATGACCCAGCCAACACCGCCACCGCCCGGATCCCCGGTGGCGCAGAGAAGGCACACTCGCACTAGCGATAGGAGCAGTGTCTGTGATCAGCAGAACACTGACAGATCGCACTCAGTTCTCAGACAATATATTCCATCTAAACCCCAAATTACAGCTCGACGGGCAAATCATTTAGGAGATCTCCTAGTTAGGAGTGAATACTTACCTGAGCCATCTAAAAATATCTTTGGATCAAGAGGGCCTAGATGGGGATCAACTGCATGTGGGCATTGCGTTGCTTGTCCCAACATGAAGCGAATTACCACTTTTACAAATTCTCAGACTACAATGACATACAGGATTAAACATCAGTTTACATGTACCACACGCTATGTAGTCTATTATGCAGTGTGTCCTTTTCCAAAAATCTATGTGGGCCTCACTACACGCCCCCTCAAAATCTGCATTCAGGAACACATGAGGGACGTTTGAATGGCACAAACTGTGGGAACCATTGAAGATCTGAAGACAATGCCCAAACATTTTAAACTACATTATAACTGCAATGACACACTTCTTCAATTCTGTGGCATTGACAGATTATATCCTGGGATGCGTGGGGGTGACTTGGGAAAACGGTTAGCTCAACGCGAGAGTTACTGGATTTGGTGCTTGAACACAGAACAACCTCACGGTCTAAATGAGTTGCTACCATTTGGACCATTTCTTTAGTTGAATTGTCTCTGATCATTGAAGCCACTCATGTATTCCTCGTCTGTTCTGTCGGTTTTTAACCCCTTTTTTAATCCTTCTTTACCTACTTTTAACAGTTGTTTTCATTCTGTTCCTTTTCCAGGGCATCATATATGTGCAAAGACTGCTTTCAGTATTACCTACAGTTGCCTGCATATTCAAGACTTTTGACCTTGGACTTATAGGTGTATTATCATCTTGTTAAATTCATAATTATATTGGGTATGGTTATGGGTTGCTGTACCTATTATTGTCTCACTCTAGTTGATGTAAAACTTGTCCAATACAACACATAATTGTTGTCACGCTGAGCGCTCCGGGTCCCGCTGCCTCCCCAGAGTGCTGGCGGCGTGCCTCTGCATGCAGCGCTCCGGTCAGCACCGCTGACGGCCCAGGCCATCACCTCACTGACATAGAGGATCCACTACCTGTGTCTATCCGGCATACCACTCCGGATCCCAACAATTGTTTTTCACTTTACTATATTTATTAATTTTCACCTTACTGATTGAATAGTTAGTACATGGTGTGCACATATCAAGGTTAGATGTGCTGATATTGGGGTTAGGTGTTAATAATTACATATATTTCACTCATGCTCACTATGCTTACACTTTGTGTTCCAGCACTTTTTTTTCCCCTCCCAGCACTTTGTTCTCACTTGTTTATCCGTTTTTGTCACTTTTTACACGTTTTCCCTGCACTCTGCACCCTTCTATGGCACTCACTACGACATTCCACACCCTTACGCTCACCGTTTTATTATATATACACCATTTTTACTCCACATCTCCCTACACACACCTCTTCACACCTTTTCATTTGCTTGTCATGTCACTCTCTCACTCACATTTTACTCACCTTTCTTAATTCCTCATATTCACTTTCTAACTGCATTTACATTTTCCAATTTCCCATGTATAACCCCATCTGACCCCACGAGATCTCCTTCATTGCCCTTTATTCATTCATTTCATACCCCTCACATATGTCACTCAATAATCCCCTACACACATACACTCTATTCACTTTCCTTTATGCACCTTCACTCTACTTCAATTCAGAGACAAGCCTACTCAGTATTATTCAGTCAATCCCATAACATTTATTGCACCTTCTTATGTTATGTTTTGCTATCATATTCGTATATTGATATGAGCGATCTGTCAGTGCTCTGTTGATCACAGACACTGCTCCTGTCGCTAGTACGCGTGCGCCATCTCTGTGCCGCTGGGCATCCGGGCGAATCGCATCTACGTCATGGCGCGATCATGTGATCTTTTACATGGCCAGGTCATGTGACGCGGCTCCCTCCGGCTTCCGGGCGGTGGCGGTGTTCGTGCGCGTATTAATAGCCACAGGTGAGGACTGCATTACTCTTATCTATATACAATTTTATTGGTGTTCCTGGATATAAATAGACAGTCAGACTGGGAAGAGCCACTCCCATACGAAGGTTGCATACCGAAACGTACGTTGGAGTGGTGCTGTCCCGGTCTCTGCCATTTGCTGCTGTACCTTGGTATACTTTTATATTGGTATGTCTCTCTGCAATGTCATTTTGTTTACATGCACACTGCACTTTACTCTGTATGCAGCATTCTTGTTCTCACTATGAGATTTGTATATTTTACATGCTGCTAATTACTTAAATTGTGCAATTTCGTGTGTCAGCTTACTTTACCACTGTTTTTCCCATTGTAGTAGATCCAGTAAATAATATACCGTATAAGACGACTTTTTAACTCCGAATTTTCTTCTGAAAAGTCGGGGGTCGTCTTATATGCCGGGTATTGGGGTCCGGCATACGAATACTTATGATTATCTACCGGCCCGGCTCCTGTGTGCGGCTGCAGGCGGGGGCAGGCCAGAGCATGTACAAACTAATAACTGTATACTTAAAAACCAGGGTGCCTCCAGCTGTTGTGAAACTACAACTCCCAGCATGCCCGGATCGGCAAAGGCTGTCTGGGCATGCTGGTAGTTGTAGTTTCAAAACAGCTGGAGGCACCCTGGTTTTTAGTATACATGAATTTGTTTTTACATGCTCTGGCCGGCCCCCGCCTGCAGCCGCACACAGGAGCCGGCCCGGGCAGATAATCATAAGTATTCCTATGCCAGACATCCCTGTGTCCCGAAAAATCTTTTCGGGACATAAGGATGTCCGCGGGTCACTAACCATTCCCCGGCCGCCGCGCGTCCTCCTCCGGTCCTCCTGTGGTCTTCCTCTGGTCCTTCTGCGCTTCTCCACCTCTCTATGGTTGCACGCACGGGACGTCAGTGACGTCCCGTGCGTACAACCATAGAGGCCCAGGAGGACCGCAGGCGGACACGCGCCGTCCGGGGCCTGGTGAGTGACCAGCGGCGCGTCATCTACAGTGTTCCGATCACCGCTCCTCCATTCCCGGGACTGCTGCTATGGTCCATAGGCCATAGCAGTAGATTGTGACCCCGGGCCGGAGGAGCGGTGACCGGAACACTGTGGGGAGCAGTACACAGACATACAGCCTCCAGCTATACACTCTATATGGCTGGAAGTTGTATGTCTGTGGGGGGAGCTGCCTACTAATGTAGGGGGAGCTGCCTACTATTGTGGGGGAGGGAGCTGCCTACTATTGTGGGGGAACTGCCTAATATTGTGGGGGAGGGAGCTGCCTACTATTGTGGGAAAGGGAGCTGCCTACTATTGTGGGGGGAACTGCCTACTATTGTGGGGGAGGGAGCTGCCTACTATTGTGGGGGAGGGGAGCTGCCTACTATTGTGGGGGAACTGCCTACTATTTTGGGGGAGGGGAGCTGCCTACTATTGTGGGGGGAGCTGCTTACTATTGTGGGGGGGGGAGCTGCCTATTATTGTGGGGGGAGCTGCCTACTATTGTGGGGGGAGCTGCCTACTATTGTGGGGGGAGCTGCCGACTATTGTGGGGGGGAGCTGCCTACTATTGTGGGGGGAGCTGCCGACTATTGTGGGGAGGAGCTGCCGACCTAATGTGGGGGAGCTGCCTACTATTGTGGGGGAACTGCCAACCTAATGTGGGGGAGCTGCTGACCTAATGTGGGGGAACTGCTGACCTTATGTGTGGGAGCTGCTGACCTAATGTGGGGGAGCTTCTGACCTAATGTGGGGGAGCTGCCTACTATTGTTGGGGAACATGCTGCCTACCTAATGTGGGGGAACTATACTGCCTACTTAATAGGGGGGGGGACTACAAGGTACTGTACATCGCGGTAGGAGGGGTAGTCTTATATGGCAAGTATATCCCAAGCTCTATATTTTAACTGTAAAAGTTGGGGGTCGTCTTATACGCCCAGTCGTCTTATACGCCGGCATATACGGTACTATATATACTACAGCCTTTATGTGCAGAGCCGGCGATACCACAGTTTTTAAGCCGTATTCCTCTTTGAGATTACATTTTATATCCTTTATGTATTTACATTCTACGGAATTAATAAAAATGATGTATGCTTTATAAGTGACTCCTTTCTTTTTCTTCTTGGTGCTTTCTATCTTTTAATTTTAGGAATTGTAAAGCCCTCTGGTCTCCTCCCCATGCTGCCGCCAACTCCAGGCCCTGGCATTCAGCCACTATATGGTCTCCTCATGCTGCCCCCAGCTCCAGGCTTTGTCATTCAGACACTATATGGTCTCCTCATGCTGCTGGGACATTACCTAAACACTGGCACTAGCTACCATAAATCTTCAATTTAAATTTGAAAATGTATCTTTTAATTTTAGGGAATGTAAAGCCCCATGGTCTTCTCTTCATGCTACCGCCAACTCCAGTCCGTGTCATTCAGACAATATTTGGTTTTCTCATGCTGCTGCCACATCTAGGCTCTTTCATTGTACAGCCATGTGACATGTGACTCCTTGTTGGATTTGGTCTTTTGTAACCACACATTTTATTGTTAAATCTGAAATTTTAATTTAAAAAAATCGACAGAGCGATAACAATGAACCATAACTGATTAAATGAAACATTTGTGCTTTCACAGTAAGGGGGGCACTGAG
This sequence comes from Hyla sarda, assembly GCF_029499605.1. Lineage (NCBI taxonomy): Eukaryota > Metazoa > Chordata > Amphibia > Anura > Hylidae > Hyla > Hyla sarda. The sequence continues at coordinate 88,777,909 of NC_079198.1, forward strand.
AGGCAGGGGCTGTAACCGGTGGTATCTTGCCCGCCAGCTCGATGCTCACCAGTATGGGTACTCAAAAATTTTTAATAAATAAGCGGAAGAAGCGCATTCTTATGCATGAAACCGCCGGCAGTCACCTCTGAGCGCCCCACGCTGTCCTGAGAGCCATGCCGGAGTATCAGCCCGGGATGGAAGCCGTATAACCAGCATCTAGCGGTGAGTGCAGAGGACCTTTGTTTTCTTTGGCATTCATATTGGTGACTACTGTTCCCTTTGTTCTAGCACTGCCGCTGCTGGAGATTGCTTGGCTACCTGCCTTAGTGTCCTTCTGAGGGTCTACGTTTGTGAGGTATTGGTGCCACTTCTTTTTCCATGGTTTTCCCTTGTAAATACAATAAAAAATACATTAAAATTGTCTTTATTCTCTTCAATTTTGACGCCATATGGTCTCCCTTCTGCCACATCCAGAAGCTCTGCGGCAATGATTCTAATAGCGATGCCTGTTATCTGCATGCCATACTGAATAACAGTATTATTTCACTATGTGTGTTAGGACAAGGCAAAGTGTTCTACACCCCTATTGAGGCTATGCGGTCTCTTCATGCTTCCGCCACAACCACACTGTGTCATTCAGCCACTATATGGTCTCCTCATACTGATGCCACCTCCAGGCTCTGTCATTGGGCCGCTCTGTGACAGTGATTCTAATAGCGAAGCCTCTGATCTTCATGTCATACTGAATAACAGTATTATTTCACTAAACCAGCACACACTCTATGTGTGTTACAGCAAGGCAAAGTGTTTTAAACCCCCTATTGAGGCTCTCTGTAGGCCAAAAATAGCTGTTTTTAATAGCGATTTGCCACAAATAAATTCGGACCAAACCAAATTTTCTCGGAAAATTTGGCGAATCGTCTGAATCAAATTTTTCAAAACTTCGCTCATCTCTAGCATGGACCACACAACACTACCTGGTAATCGCATAATCATACTCATTGTTAACCCTATCTAGTTGTAATCTCTGCACCATAGAGTGCTGTCTTTTCCTTTCTTTGTAGAGCATCATCTGTCAGGGAAAGTCAGGAGGACCCCATGAGGTCCCGCAGAAGTAGAAAGATTCAGCTGAATTATTTAGTTAAGTGTATGGGCACTTTTATGCCAACTTTTATGCCAACTGAGAGTAAGCCCAGACCGAGTCCTAAAATGATCTAGGGGGAGAATAAAACATTACAAAGAGCATACCATGTTCTGCATCATTCACATACAGGGCTTTCTTCTTTCTGCATCTCCAAACCTAAACTCTATTATTGCACATTAAGCATTTAGGGTACGTTCACACTGCACAATCTCCACTCGCAGAATTCCGCATTAGGAATTCTTCAGCGAGGGGACCGCGCGGCACTGCTCCGTCACCATTGAATGCGCCGTCACAATTGAATGAACATGTTGCTTCTTTGTCCGCTGCTGAAATTCCTCAGTGTGTATGGGTCTTGCGGAAGACCCATTCACACTGATGGTAATGTTCACTGCGCGGAATTCCATTCTTCGGTGAAATTCAGCGGTGTGAACATTACACTAATAGTTGTTGGTAAAAGGTGTTGCTAAATGGTCAATTGCAAAAGCAAACAACACACAGCAGCAATCTTAAAATCTGATAAATACATTCACATCAAAATAAAAAGCCTTGAACCAGAGTGAACTTCTGTAATATTGTATTATACACTATTGATAAATACAGACCTTTTTATCTAAAATTAGAATTGATAACAGATATTGCTGCAGAGAAGTAGGGACAGGTCTCATTAGGATGCTATTATGGCCTCATCTGGACCATCAGGTTTAAGGCTCAGTCATTAGTAAATTCGGTATTATTCTTCTCTTTCAAGATTCACTGGCCTGTTGCCACCATCTTCAGGAATGTGATCAATGGGAGTAATTATAGTTCTCTCAAATTGGCTATTGCGTTCTTGAACGTAGTTTGTTAACCCTGTTTCCATGTTGAACATGTGGTCATTAACCCCTTGGGGATGGAGGGTTTTTACACTTTCATTTTTTCCTCCTTACTTTTAAAAAATCATAACTCTTTCAATTTTGAACCTAAAAATCAATATGATGGCTTATTTCTTGTGCCACTAATTCTACTTTATCTTAACTAGTGATCCAGATTTCGAAAAAAGTTTGAAAGGCGGCCATAAATGTGTGTCTAAGAAAGCACCCACTATTGGCCAGCGTCTCTCTCCTAGCTTGTTCCAGGATAAGGCTTCTACCAAACCCACTTGGTTGACCTATATTGGATCATTCAAGTATGGGGCTAAAAGGTGCATTTGCTGCAGCTATGTTTCAAATTCCACCACATTTGTATCTACAGCTAATAATACCAGTTTTCCTATTAAACAGTATGTGAATTGTAACACAACTGGTGTCGTGTACTTCTTTACATGCATAAGCTGTCAGGTGCAATACGTTGGGTGCACTACGAGTTCTCTGAAAATGAGGATCCGGAAGCATATTTCCGATGTACCACATTTCCTATCTAGGAATGTTTCAATGGTATCTATGCACTGTGCGGAGGCGCATGCTGGGGATACCTCTAGTCTCCGGCTTCAGGGGATCGAAAGAGTCACGGTTCCAGCCAGAGGTGGCAATCTCAGACACAAGATTCTGGACCGTGAGATCTTTTGGATCCTGAAGTTGGGGACTAGATATCCACAGGGTTTGAATAAAAGAATGGATACAATTTTACATTATTAATGCATTTTTTGAGTTTTTTCCTCTATCCGGGGTCACTGCTTATGTGTTTAAATGTTCTCCAGTATATTATCATGGTTCAAGCTGTTATATTCATAGTGCGATAGCATAATTCCGCAATACACTCACATCTGTAAATCATGAGTGTGAATGTTTCCAGGATATGCGGTTTTTCTTTTTTCTTCTTTTTTGTCATTATTATGGAAGATAGATTTCTGTGACAAATAAATGATACTGATGTCTTTCTTCCTTTTAATATATTAAACATATTTTTGTAATAAAGAAACTGCTTTGTCTGTGTATATTTTTTAATACTGTTTTCATGTTGAACATTTATATTTGGTAAATTATATATAATTTTATAGATTTCTAATCAGTGCTTTACATGTTTTGCAGTGGCGGTTGCTACTAGTTTTTACATGTGGGTGGGTTATACCAGAATTTGTAGGTGTGGTTCATGACATCATGTCCACCTGTTAGTGCAGGTGTGCCGTTGCGTCATGTCCGCCCACCCTCATGTATAAAAATCAGTCTGTTGTGTATGACTAAGGCCTTGTTGTAAGGCCGAAACGTGTCACTGTACCTTGTGTTCCTGCCATGACCATCTGGTGAAATAAATATCCTCCTCTGAGTTATTGGACGCTGGACTCCTCTTTCTTCTTACTGTTCATTTTGGGCGAGGTCTACGCCCTGTCCGCGCGCACCTGGGGTGAACTGAAGCACTGTTGTTTCTCTGTTCTACCTGTATGGACCTGCCTCGCGCTCCCCCAGCTCCCGAAGCTTTATTTACCTATCCCCCAGTGATATACGGCCCTGGACTTGCATTGTTCAATATGGCCACGGGTGGAGGTGAAGCTCTTCAAAACGGGAATTTAACTCGTGAGGAACGTATGCACTGCATTTTTAATGCCACCAGTACGGACACTCAGGAAACACTTGACCTCAATATTGCACTCCGAGAACTGGAGGAAGCTATGCTGTCTGAAACCAAGATTTGGTGGGATATGACCACACTAAAAATTATGTGGATAAAACAATGATTCCCAGGGGACTAAGAATTAAAAAGTTCCCCACCACCGTCTTCTGTCAGCAGTTTAAGCAAGGGTGGGAACTTCTGCTAGCTGATTCGTCATTGAAGTTCATTAAACTGATAATACAGTACAAAGAAAAAGCACTTGCAGAGGTGAATGCAAAAATTTCCACTATTAAATCCTCCTTGGAACAGCATGAACAGAATCCTATTTATGTGGAATATAATACAGAGATCACGGAACAAATAAAGAAAGCGGAGTCCTGAATCGCAGATGTAAAACAAAGAAAATTCCTACGGGATTTGGAGGACTATAAAACTGCTAGTTGTGGCCATAAATCACGTCCAGAGGATCTTCAATGGTTGTTGGCATGGCCATGTCAAGGTATGCCACCACCTGCTGGTTCAGGTCCTGCTCCATGTCTACCTGCTGCTGATGAGTTGCTTCACTATGCGGGTGAAGAAAGCTACTCATCAGCGACTGTAGAATCAGGCTGCTGCTGATTGAGCTGGTACTGCTCCTGCCACCCCTCCCCTACCCAGCAGCTATGGGAGTGGAAGGTGAGCGCAGAGGGCACCCAGAGTCAGACCTGCGAGTGGATGGACCATGTGGCCGATAGGCATCAGCCAACTGACTACGTAGAAACTCTCTGTGGTAGGTTAGTTTGACCTCCCTCTCAGTGGGTGTAAAAAAGGCCCCCATTTTGGGACGGTAGCGAGGGTCTAATAAGGTGAAGATCCAGAAGTCATCCCGCTGACAAATTTTGACAATTTGGGGGTCACTACGCAAGCAACTGAGCATGCATCGTGCCATTTGCGCCAGTGACTCGGAGGGACTACCTGCCTCCATCTCCACTGCATACTGCCACGGTGTGTCTGGGTCCTCTGTCTTAACTTCCTCATAACCCTCCAGCTCCTCTGGCTGCTCCTGCTCCTCCTCTCCTGTCCGAAGACTAGAAACACCGGCCATCTCATCCAACCTAAACTGTGCTCCGCTCTGCCCCTCATCCTCCTCCTCCTCCAGTTCAGTTCAGCCCCCACAGAACTCATGTAGCCTTGAGATGTAGGCGCAATATCTCCATTTCCGTGACCAGCCATGGTTTCAATCATCTGTTGTAGGAAATGTAGGAGTGGAATTATGTCATTCATGGAGTAATCCAGGCGACACAAATAATGTGGCTTCCTCAAAGGGCCTCAGCAAATGGCAGGTGTCACTTATGAGCTGCCACTGGTTCACAATGAAGTTACACAGGGGAGTACTCCTATCTGCTTGGATCATCAAGAAATCGGTGATGGCTTTTCTTTGTTCGTATAGTCTGGAGGGTGGAGGGTGGAGGGTGGAATTCCAACGTGTGGCAATGTCACAAATAAGACTATGTTGTGGGGTACTGTTCTGATGCTGCAGCACAAGGAAGGTGTGCTAGGCGGTGTACGAGTGGCTGAAGTGCAAGCACAGTTTCCTTGCCATTTTCAGGATGTTTTGCAAATGGGGTGAAGACTTGAGGAAGTGCTTGACAGCCAGATTCAACACGTGTGCCATGCAGGGTGCATGTTTCACACTTCCTTGTCACAGTGCGGACACAATGTTCTTCCCGTTGTCTGTCTCTATGGTTCCCATTTCCAGATTTCGTGGAGTAAGCCATACTCGGATTTCTTTACGAATGAACTTTAGTAGTTCCTCCCCTGTGTGACTCCGTTCCCCAAGGCAATCCATGTGAAGAACAGCTTGACACCGCCGTGCCCTACACACATGGTACGATGAAGGGCCACCGAGATTTGGACGTGCAGTGGAGGCCGAGGACATGGGGGAGGAGGAGGAGGCGGCGTCGCACGCTGAAACAGGACCAACTGCCTGGGAGCGAGAGCGTGGAGGAGGAAGCGGTGTGACCTGTCCAAGTTGCTGTTGTGGCTGTGCAGGAACCACATTTACCCAGTGGCCCGTAAAAGACAAGTATTGTCCCTGCCCGTAGTTACAGCTCCACACGTCGGCGCTGCCGTGCACTTTTGAACACACCGACAGGCTCAAGGACTGGCCCACCTTCTCTTGTACAAACTTATGCAAGGCTGGTACTGCCTTCTTCGCAAAGAAATGACGGCTTGGGACTCTCCACCTCAGCTTACCACAAGCCATCAATTCTCTGAAGGTGCAGAGTCCACTACTTGTAAAGGGAGGGACTGCAACACCAGCAACTTGGACAGGAGCACATTCAACTTCTGCGCCGTTGGCTGAGTGGGCGCATACTGTTGTCTCTTGGACATGGCTTTGCCGATGGATTATTGTCGGAATGGCTGACTAAAAGCGGGAGAAGCAGGAGCGACAGAAGGAGGGTTTGGCACACATCTCCCTTCGGCTGAGGTGGTGGAGCCTTGGCCGGATGAAGGAGGGAGCGGATGGCCACAAGCAGGCTGGACCACTACATCGGAGCCACGGTTCTCCAGGCCGCTTTATGGTGGCGAAGCATGTGTTGACGCAGGGCCATGGTGCCGACATTGGGACCCTGGCCAAGCTTCACCTTCTGCCGACAGATCTCTCATGTGGCTACGTGAACCTCCTCTGGATGCCTTATGAAAAACTTCCACACCGCCGACAAGCTGATTTTCCCACCCGCAGTCCGCACTAATTGACTGCTACTGGCGCCGTCTCCAGGAACCACTGTTCCACTACCTCCCGGAAAGGTAGGCTGCCGCGAAGCAGGTGGTCTCCCCCGGGCACGTTTGGCTCCTGAATTTCCACTAATGCCACCACGCTGACTGCCAACTGTGCTACTGCCTTGCTGCTTCAAAGGCAACCTGCAACTTTCTTCTCCTGACGAGGATGAAGCCCCTTCTGCACCCGGCTCCCAATTTCGATCGGCTTCATCATCATCAACAGTTGTGTGCACGTCACTGAGATCCTCCATAGGTTCCCCAACAGTGTCTGCTTCAGGAACCTTAACACTTGCAACACCGCCTCCCACGTCACTCTCCGCATCACTACTTGGCCGCCTAGCAGAGCAAGCGGCTCATGTCTCCTCCCCTTCTTGGCTGTCAAGTAGCTGCTGACTGTCCTCTATTAGATTGTCCTCAGTAAATAGTGGAGCTGAACCCACAGCATAAGATACTTCTCTAGGAGAGGGAACAGCATAGGACAAAGGCAATGGGAGGACAGGGACTGCTCCCGGGCCATGCCAACTGAGGGTTGTGTCTGAGGAACCCACCGACTGTTGACTGGGGGTGACCGATGTCCCTTGTGATGATGTGGATGAGCGTGTTAACCAATGGACGGTGGCAGATAAGTTTCTGGTGGAGACACGACCGCTGGCTGATAACGGGAGCTCAGGCCTCTCGCTGCGACTCCTGCTGCCACTCACCCCAAGTCTGCTGCCAACTCTGCCTGAAGTATTTAGGCCTCTGCCACACCTCTGTGCACGTCCTGGCACTTCTCTGCCTGACATACTTAGTGCGTTTATGAGGGTATTACAATACGCTACACTACTCTTTAAACAGTATTTGTCTAGAACAGCAGCAGGTGATTACTTACGGCTGTCCTTTCACAGTATGTAGGCCCTTTACAGATTAACAGGTACTAGATGGTACAATACTTGCATGTACCTATGCGGTCTGCCCTGATGAGGGCAGTGATAAGCGTAACTATATGCAGAAAAACGTTGTATTTTTGTAAAACACCAGCCGGTGGATACTATTGTTTGGACTTTGACAGTATGGAGCACCTTAACAGATTAACAGGTAGTAAATGGTAAAATACTTGGATGTACCTATGCGGTATGCACTGATGAGGGCAGTAATATGCCTAACTATACGCAGAAAAAAATCTGTATTTTTGTAAAACACCAGCTGGTGAATGCTATTGTTTGGACTTTGACGGTATGGAGCACCTTGACAGCTTCACAGGTACTAAATGGTACAATACTTGGATGTATCTATGTGGTCTGCACTGATGAGGGCAGTAATAAGCGTAACTATACGCAGAAAAAACTCTGTTTTCTTGTAAAATACCAGCCGGTGAATGCTATTGTTTGGACTTTGACGGTATGTAGCACCTTGGCAGCTTAACAGGTACTAAATGGTACAATACTTGGATGTACCTATGCAGTATGCACTGATGAGGGCAGTAATATGCCTAACTATACGCAGAAAAAAATCTGTATTTTTGTAAAACACCAGCCGGTGGATACTATTGTTTGGACTTTGACAGTATGGAGCACCTTAACAGATTAACAGGTAGTAAATGGTAAAATACTTGGATGTACCTATGCGGTATGCACTGATGAGGGCAGTAATATGCCTAACTATACGCAGAAAAAAATCTGTATTTTTGTAAAACACCAGCTGGTGAATGCTATTGTTTGGACTTTGACGGTATGGAGCACCTTGACAGCTTCACAGGTACTAAATGGTACAATACTTGGATGTATCTATGTGGTCTGCACTGATGAGGGCAGTAATAAGCGTAACTATACGCAGAAAAAACTCTGTTTTCTTGTAAAATACCAGCCGGTGAATGCTATTGTTTGGACTTTGACGGTATGTAGCACCTTGGCAGCTTAACAGGTACTAAATGGTACAATACTTGGATGTACCTATGCAGTATGCACTGATGAGGGCAGTAATATGCCTAACTATACGCAGAAAAAAATCTGTATTTTTGTAAAACACCAGCCGGTGGATACTATTGTTTGGACTTTGACGGTATGGAGCACCTTGACAGCTTAAGAGGTACTAAATGGTACAATACTTGGATGTACGTATGCGGTATACACTGATGAGGGCAGTTATATATGCGTAACAATACGCAGAAAAAACTATTAAAAAAAAAACAGCCGGTGAATACTATTGTTTGGACTTGCACAGTATGTAGCCCCTTGACAGATTAACAGGTACAAAATGGTACAAATGCACTACAGTCCACTGAAAAATCACGTATTTCTGAACAGCAGCAGGAATCACCACAAAAAATAAAAAGCCAGGGATTAAACCCTAAATTGCACTCTGTCACACAATTCTGAGCAGCAGAAGATTTGTGGAGCAAAAAAAATAAATAAACTCAATTGGGCTGAAAAATGAGGAGATAAGATGCTTCAGAAAGTTCAGGCAGCTTGGAGATCTGTATGAGGCAGCTGACAGCTATCTGCCCCTCTCTGCTGCAATGCTCAATAACGTGAATAGGAGGTTTAGCTATCAATGATCCTTCTCAGTGTAACAGCAAAGCACTCTGCACTCCTGCCTTTCCCTAATGCTGATGTGACTAGCAGTTGCAGTGTAACGCTGTGGTATGAGCTATTCACACACACACAGTCCCGTCCTCTCTATCTGAGTGCATAGATGAAATGAAGAGAGGCAAGATGGCCGCCGATTATATAGGGGCTGGGACATCACAGGTTTCAGTGAACACTGATAGGCTGCATCTCACATGTGATTCAGGGTCAGCCCGCCTACCTTAATTCCCGCCGCTGTTTCCCGCCCTCCCATAAGCCCCTGCCCCATGTACTCACATGTGGATCCGCCATCTTAGGTCTCCAATCGCCTGGAATGCTGTAAAATGGAGTTTAATGAAGCAATTCGCGCGATCAAATCGCGGCGATATTCGCATTCGTTGCAAATCGAATTTTTCATGAAATTCGTAACGAATTCGGGTTTGTCAACTTCCATTCGCTCATCTCTAAAGGATATACCTGAGTCCTCACTCCAATGCCAAGGTTTCTCAATGGGCAATTACAGCAGTATTAGGTCTGACTCACAGCTAGTGTTAAGCGGCATAGGCCATATTCGAATTCGCGAATATTCGCGAATATATGGACGAATATTCGTCATATATTCGCTAAATTCGCATATTCGTAATATTCTCGGCTTATTTTCGCATATGCGAAAATTTTTCGTTTGCGAAAAATTAAAATATATAAAAATTTGTATAAACGAAAATGCTCATATGCGAAAATTAGCATATGCTAATTTTAGCATGTGGGAAAATACGCATGCCAGTCTCACACAGTAGTATTAGAGCCTTCTTTACACCACACAAGCTGGAAGCAGAGAGGGATGATCACTGTGATGTGTACTGTGAAAATAAATAAAAATAAAAAGAATATTCGTAATTACGAATATATAGTGCAATATTCGCAAATAAAATTCGCATTGCGAATATTCGCGAGCAACACTACTCACAGCCTGCTCCCAGTTCACTCCAGTGTGGCTAAGCACACATATAGTGGGAGGAAGGCTATGAGCCCCACCCAAGTAGGCTAATATGTTGCCGGCCACAAAGGTACACCTAAATGCGGCCTATAATAGTGATTAAGGCACATTAGATTTGGAGTCTATACACCTCCAAGTATAAGATTTGAAAAACAGGAAATGCTCAACCCCAAATTCAGTTGTGAATTTATGCTAGGGGAGCAGATCCTGTGCTTGTGGTCCATTGCTAAGGGCAATCCCCAGCATAAAATGCATACAATGGGGGATGCCTGCAGCAGACCACAAGTACCACAATGGCATCCTACACCCGATGAAAAGTGTGGATGTGTAACATGTAGAATAATACATAAATTTAGGTGCACTACTGTGGTAGATGTAGACAGTAACATATGACTAACCCTCAAACTGATGTTAAAATTTAGACATTAGCCAGTATATCCTTATATGAAGGACATACCTGAGCCCGCACACCAACGCCAAGGTCTCTCAAGTGGCACAGGACCTAACACTAAACCTACCTGTGCCGTATGCGTCACTAGGTTAAGTGGCCTGACCGCAAGTCAATTAAATTGAAATGTTGGGGAAACCAAGTCAATTGGGCAAATATACATTGTGTGGAGTCATTTAACCCCTTAAGGATGAAGAGTGTACAGGTATGCCCTTGCATCCTGGTACTTAAGGACAAAGGGCGTACCTGTATGCCCTCCATTTTTCCGGTCACCACTCTGCACTGGGAGGGGATCAGAATGGGATGGCTGCTGATATCTATCAGCAGCTATCCTGGCATGTTGCCTAGGAAGGTCATGAGACCTTCCCCCCCCCCCCTCTTGACGGACACCGCTGTGCTTCGCCAATCAATTCAGATCAGCGAATCACTGCATTGTGAGGCCAATTGGGCATTTGGTGACCAGGTGGCCTGGGGAAAAAAATGTACAGGGTACATTCACAGTGGTTTCCCGCTGCGGGTTTGAGCTGCAGGAAATTTTCCTCCACAGCTCAAACTCCCAGCCGGAAACTTATTGTAAACTCAACCGTGTTCATGTACCCTTAAAACACTACACTACACCTACACAAAATAAGAAGTAAAACACTACATATACACAAACTCTAACACAGTCAACCCCCTACAATAAAAATTTTAAATGTCTCATACTGTTTCCTAAACTGAGCCTCCAGCTGTTGCAAAACAACAACTTCAAGCATTGCCGGACAGCTATTGACTGTCCAGGCTTGCTGGTAGTTTTGCAACAGCTGGGGGCACACTGTTTGGGAAACACTGAAATAGGGTATTTTTGGTTGAGGTTTGCTTGCATCCAGGTCAGCAAATACCTAATTTAGGCCTCAAATGCGCATGGAGCTCTCTCACTCTGAAGCCCTGTCATATTTCAAGGCAACAATTTAGAGCCACATATGGGGTATTTCCGTACTCGGGAGAAATTGTCACACATTTTTTTTAAAGAAATTTTCTCCTTTTACCCCTTATGAAAAGGAAAAGCTGTGGGCTACACCAGTGGTTTACTGGAGGAAGTTGTAGTGGCCTACGTACAGCAGCAGGTTGAGAAACCAACAAAATTTATTACAATTTGGCCAGCCGGGTGACCCAGGGAGAGAGGTTGCAATAATGGTTTACTGGAGGAAGTTGAAATAGGCTGCGTATAGCAGCAGGTTGAGAAACTGGCTGCAGGTTGTTTGCAAAAGGAAACATAGTAAATTTGAATTTTCCCCCAGCCAGGCAGCCCAGACCTGTCTGGGGAATCACACTGACCACAGCAATGGAGCAAAACTTTTTTGGCCTTAGCTGTAGCTAATATTCCACATGTCAATTGTGGCATGCACTGTTCTGCACACAGACAAGTTCATGGAGTGGCCCACCCTCTCTGCCACATGATTGTACAAAGTGTGGATGTCCTTCTTTGCAAAATAATGGCAGCTAGGTACGCACCACCTTCGCTGGCCACACCCCATTAGTTGCCTTAAGGCTGTGGAGTCAACAAGATGGTATGGGAGGGCCTGCCCCATCAACAACTTGGCTAGGTATGAATTGAGGCGCTATAGCAGGGTGACTGGGAGAAATTTGTTGTGTGGCGGACATGGATTCCCCAATGGATAACTGATGAGATCGGGGAGGAGGAGGGCACAACACAGATGAGGCAAAGCTCAAAAATGTGTTGCACTATGGAAGAGGCCTGGCTGTTAGAAAGTTGGGAGGATCATTAGTAGCAACAGAAGCTTTTTTCTCACATTGTGGGGAATCTCAACTGTCCTACATGGCCTTGTAGTGATGACCCATATGCCTACGTAGAGAAATAGTTCTTACACTCGGGCCATGGCTTACTTTCTGTTTGCAGAGATTACATATTGCCATGTTCTCTGCATAATGTAAGGTATAAAATAAGTTCCACACATCAGAATATTGGACAGAAACTGCCCCACCTGACTGTGCCCTCCTCTGGATGTTTTTTTAATAGAACCTGAACATGCACCAGCATCACCATCACCATCACCTGAGCTCATCATACCAGCAGCCCTGTGCCTGTTACGTTTCAAAGGTTTTCTTCCATACCTCAGCTATGCTCTTCTTCACTGACACTGACACTACCCTCCTGTTCTGTACACGTCAGCTCATGCCCAGGTGGTTCCTATGTCCTGTCCAACATCGCATCATTGTTAACATCAAACTCCTCATCGTCCATGCCACTCCTCTCTGCATGGACTTCTTGGGCTCCTTGCTCCCCCTCACCTTGATGCCTTACAGTATTCCAACCACACCTACCACTACCAGTCCCGCTTGTGCAGGGCTCGACCACTGATTCTACCTGATTCCAGACATGTATTTTTTTGGTTACTCTTATCCTTTTTGGGTGAATTTTCACCAACCTACTTGTTAAATATAAATTCCCATGGTTTTAATGCTTTTTTGAGTGGCAGAGATGACAGCACAATGGGTACTGAAGGTATTTGTGGAACAATAGGAAATGCACCAAAACTGGATTCCCATTACAGGCTAGATATGTGTAACTCAAACACACTTTTTGCATGGCAGGGTTGACAGCACAATGAGCACTGAAGGTGTTTGGGGAACAATATTAAATGTACCAGAACCATATAACACTACAGGCTAGATATCTGTAACTTCAACACACTTTTTGCGTGGCAGGGATGACAGCACAATGAGTACTGAAGGTGTTTGTGGAACAATACGAAATGCACCAGAACTGCATTCACACTACAGGCTAGATATGTGCAACTTTAACACACTTTTTGCATGCCAGGGACGAATGAACAATGAGTACTAAAGGTGTTTGTGGAACAATATGAAATGCTCCAGAGCTGGTTTAACCCTACAGGTTAGATAGAGATCACTGCACCTCATTGGCTTCTCTAGCTGGTTGAAGACACTATTCAATTCAGGTATTTGCAGGTATGAGCCTTGAAAAAGGATTAGATTTGGACGTTAGATTTGTGGTAACAAAAGAGGTTGTGATTAGGATGTGGTTTTAGTGTATAGGAGCTCCTATAGGATTCTTCCATGGGGATTAAATCCTCTTCACACACACATACAAGGTCTCCCTTTCTTATATGTATATCTTTATCTTTCTAATCACTAACTGTCCCTAGTTCTTCTGTCTCTCTTCCTCTTTCTCTCTCCCTGTCATTCTTCGTCCAGCAGTTATGGCATTTTACATGAAGTGGGTGACGTCACTGCCCTCTTATCTGTGGAAAGATGCCCTCCCTGTTGATGTGTCCTATTGGCTTTTGTGCTGATTGACACAGTAAGCAGCAAATCACATGGTAGACCTGGGTTATAATGGGATATGATGATGTCCCTGACGTAATCTCACCACCCTCTGCCTGCCCGGCTGATTTCGCCCGCCCCCAAAAAAACATGCTTTTTCGCTCTATTTAGTAAAATTGAGTGTTTGCCAAACCGCAAATATCATAAAGTTCGTAAAATCAAGTACAATAGGCTTAAACAAAGTAAATGACTGACTGAGAGCAACAATATAGTTTATTTAATTAAGCGAAACAATTAGTTGCATGTTATGGTCCATGTTTTTTTTTTTTCATTTAACTCACATGGTTGATGCTTCTATCATTTCTGGAAAGTCCATGCATTAATAATTTTTTTTTTATACTGGAAGTACAATGTTTTCTTTTGTCTTACACTTTTAAAACTAACTAAAAATAGCTATAAGTTCAGTAAGGTAATTCTCAAGATAGCATGTAGAAGACAGTTGGATAATTAAACATTACAAGCAATTGTCATAAGTAATTCAATCTATTACATTTCTGGTGGCAATAATTGCTTTTTTCATTAGTTTTTAATTTGATGTGGGAATTATTTTTGTCACCAAGTCAGCCATTTATTAATTGCAGCAATGATTAGGCAAGCATATTAAGTATGAATAAAAGATGAAAAGAAAATTGAAAAGACATTTTTTTTAGACAATTCATGTCTTCTTTATAAGAGTTTCAATTACAAGACAAGAGTAGATTTTCAATACAATAAAACTTTCCAGAGGACTGGAATAATACCATGTGGCATGGCACAGATGCACTTTTTAGCATGTCCCTTTTTTAGATGTTTTGGTAAAATAAAAAAATAAACAATATTAAGTACTGTAGTCTGACTATCTATCTATCTGTCTGTCTATGTATAAAACTCAGTGTGTGTCTGTGTATTTCTTTTTTTTTTAATCTAAAGTCCTATGCAAGTCAATGGGACTTTGAGTACTCTACAAGATCAACTCTGCATCTTCTGGAGTACGATGGTCCAGCTGAAAAGTCATGCCCCATCAAAAGCCATGCCCTTCCACAATCCACACCCCTTCAATTTTGGTCCCTTTTTTTGTTTTGGTTCAAGGTCGAAAACACAATTTTTGCTCATATGAGAGGTCCTTCAATCACAATCTCTTCATCACAACTAAGCGCCACATTACTCCACAAGCTCCACATGTCTGGATAAATGTATTGGTCCAGCCTTCAAGCCGCATCCCCTTTTACAAGCCACACCCCTCCAGAAAGGCACATCCACTTCTATTTAAAGTCTGTTTTGTGTTGGTCCAGCATGCAAGCCATGCCTCTCCTGGAAAGCTACACCCCCTTTTATTTCTAAACTACAATCTCTTCATCACAGATCAGCCACACCTGAGGATGGAATATAGGATGAGATGTCCGGATAGGATATGATGATGGGTTATGAAGACTTGATAAGAAGACAACAAATAAGGATTAGGTGATGAGGACGAGATATGAGGTTGGAATATAAGGATGGGATATGAGGTCGGATAATGTGGAAGGGATATGAGGACAGGATGTGAGAATGGGATATGAAAACAAGAGCATCATTGTTGCTTTTTCTCTCCAACAAAGTTAAGGTAGGAAGACCGGGCTAAATATAAATATATATATATATATATATATATATATATATATATATATATATATAGTGTCCCGGTACCGTATTTCATACTGTACCTTTGTAGAGGTCCCCATAGTCAGAGTCCCTAGGAATGTCGGGGTCCCTCTTCTATAGTTATCCCCCTGTCACCCCTTAGTTGGTTTATATTTATATAGGAATTCATATAAAAATAAGTATAAATATGTATATATTCAGATGCCTACCTGTTCAGCGTAGCAGAACCTGTGGGTCATGTGATCAGGGTCAGAACTCTATGGTTTTGCTAAAGGACCTTTGGTGGTTCTCATGATGTGTTCACCCACAATGCAATGTAATAGTGAGTGACAGTTGTTATGGACCAGCGCCAGCCCCTGCCCATATAAGGGAGCTGCGCCATCTTGATCACTCTCTTGGGTTGCTGATTCTGGAAGAGGTAGGACCTCCGCAGCTTACAAGACAATTAACTAGGCCAAAGCCTTGCGGTGTCAGCCTCTAACATAGCGGATATACTAAGCAATTTCCCACTACTCACCGCAAGATCACTGGACCTAAATGCACCCTTTAATCCAGCTGATCTGTGCTAAAAAAATCTCTGAGAAGCTAAAATGAGCTTATCTGATCCCAACCAACTGTCAATCGCTGCTCAGCTATATATATATATATATATATATATATATATATATATATATATATACATATCTAGAGAGAGAGAGAGAGCGAGAGAGAGAGACTCTGTTATCAGTCCCTGCAAGTTTTCAGTTAACAGTGGTTGTGGACAATCCTTTATTCTACATTTACCTATTGCTCTTGGGAAGGGTGGCAATAGGCCTATCAAGATTACAGTACTTAATCCTCACCCTGGCATCATGAGTGACAAGGGTTAACAGCGCCCTTTACTATTCTGAACAGCAACACCCTAACTACCCTACACCCCACAAGGCTTTATCCCCAAGGTTACCACAAAGCCTTTTTGGCGTCGCACGAACAGGATTTGGGTGTGTGCCTACTGCTGTTGCCACTAGTGAAATTGTACTCCCCCCCCAGAAAGTAACAGACTTTATTCATGTGTCGCAGACCGCATTACAGTGTACAGGAGCGGTGGGTGTGGTGCGAATTACAGAGGGGCCACGCAAAAAGCAAGGGGGGAGGCAAAGATTTATTTGCTGCAATGTGTAAACTGCTAAACTAATTCATGCTATGATCCTCTGGTCCGGTCAGCATGGGAGGAGTTAACCTGCTGCCGGAGAAGTGCGTGAAGAAGCCCCGCGCTGCACCACGACCGCCCCTGGGCGTGGCTGCCAAGTTGCTGCGTCGCAACCGAAAGGGAACTTGGAAACACAGGAGTCGTTTCTGGAAGGACAGGAAATCAGGGCTGCACCGATGACGTCCTTCCTGCTGTCCACCATTTTGGGGAAGCCTCATATAAAAGACACCACGCACAGCGACCTCTTCAGTCTGCACAGAGAGCCGGAGAGTACAGACAAGGCGGAGAGCAGCGTTCCACATAGTGAGAACAGTACAATGGCGCCGGAAAAGCAGAAAGTTGTTGCTGTCGCAGCCAGACTTTTCCAAGAACCTGCTGACCATCTGCAGCGGTTGTCCTTCCCCCACTGCCTGATAATGACGACGATTGGACAGACACACCTCCAGCAGAAAGTGCAGGGACACCTGGAGGTGCATCGTCGGTGAGATAGTCCCCTCACCACAGAACTTGGGGCTCGTGGGCCGAGATCCCATCGGAGGAGTCTGCAGTGAGTACCCCGCCAGAGGCGGCCTATTCTTCCTCCTCCAGCCCTGAAGCTAAAATACCTTTATCTACTTTGCCAAGTGCACGACCATGCTCACCAGATTTGCCCCAGTGGATCTTTGGGGACGAGCCGGGACTCATCGAGTATATGCACGCGGTTCTACAACCTATACCTGGGAAGCCACTCCAACCAATTCCAGCCGCACAAAGGGAAGGGGCCAGTCAAGAAGTCGAGCTGGCTGAACTGATGGACAAACTAAAGGCCCAACACAGAGAACTGTATGCCCCTAAGCATGTGCATTTGCCTCCTGAAGAAAGAATTCGCTACCAGGAGAATACTAAAGATATGGAAGCTTTATTCATCCTCAAATGGGACCATCCCCTAGAAGGGGAGGAGCCTCTAGAACAACGAAGAGCAACTGTGGCCAAGTTCGACAAGGTCAGAGGTTATGGGACACTCCTAGATTGCTATACCGGGCAAACTATCATCGTAAACTGGCGAGCAGTACAGAGGCCATATCTTCACAAAAAGTTCTACTCACTGGAGGTGGGTGAAATTGTGGAGTACACCCCCGTCCAGAGCCTGCGTGGAGAATGGGCTGCAAGACCAACAGCCCCAACACAGCTTCCATTCAAATACTTTCCGTCTACAGATTGGGAATCGGATCCCTTCAACCTGAGGCCGAAATTATCTTCTCCTGATGCCTCTGCCACCGTACTCAAGGAGGAGGAGCCTCCACAACATCAATCATCTTCTGTGTACAGTAAAGTGCCAAGTCCTGCTCAAGTTCAAGAGAGTAAGCCCAAACTGCGGGCACCAAAGACTGTACCTAGACCCTTTCGGAGCAATGAGAGTTTGTCTGTTCTAGAGGTACCAACGTACGTACCTAGGCCCTCTCAGAGCAATGAGAGTTTGCCTCCTGCACAGGTACCAACCTATGTATCAAGGCCCTCTTCCGACGTGGAGTTTGCCTGCTTCAAGGGTACCGACGAAAGTGCTTTGGTCCACTCCTGATATGGAGATGGTGCTAAAACCTTATGCACCAACTGTGATCCCGGCCAGTAAGCTTTTGGTAACCCTAAATCCTACTGTTACCCATTCTACTCTCACCAATGTGTTGTGGGAGAGTTACATTAGCTCCATGCCTGCTCCAGATGTTGGCAGATATAGAGGATCTACAAGAGGCACAAGAAGATTCCAGAGAAATGTCTTTTGAAGGACTGTAAAGTAATGTTTATTGTTTTTCTATGCAAACCACTTTTGTTTTTTCAGTAACCAAGTTCAAGACATGTGCCTAGCAGGACTGTGCTAAGATTGTTCCAGTTCCAAGTTCAGCAATGTAACCATCAAGCTTTGTGCCTGACTATTTGGTCAAGAGACTCCTAGCCAGTAGGAGATTCGTAAGTTTTATGCCCAGCTGATTGTGGTAAGGCTGTGTTTCCCACAGACTCCTAGTGTAGGTGTACTGCAGATCCTTACACGTCCGTTCTATGTACATAACCCTATATTTATAGGACTCTCTTGCTAAAATGTGCACTTATCAGGTGTATGCACCTGAACCTTATTGGAGCGTTAACACATGTGTAAGCTTGTATAATACAAATGTTGATGGTTTCTGTACACAGAAAAATAGCTTTGTGTCTGTGTTCATAAAAAGTAAGTAAAGGTTGTACACTTAAAATTTTCCGCTAGATGCACGTGTACACCAAAAACAAAAAAAGTTAATAATTCTTGTACACATGTACATACAAAGGTATAAAAATGCTAAAAGGTGTTTTAGTAGTTGCTAAATAGGTGATTCTCTTGGCTCCTCTGAGAGTGACATTGTTTCTAGTCGCCAATCGCTAGCACCTTTCATCAAACTAAACTACCCTTGAGGTACCAAGATTCACATTCAGTACATACACCAAAACAAAATATATCTCACATTCAAGAAACACTTAGGAATTGTAGCCTATTGATACCCAATTCCTGCCACTGTTAGGTACACTCATATTTCTTTTCTCTGTATTACGTGTGTGAGATGCTCTACCTGGCCAGTAGGTGCTCTTGCGAGTTTAGAATTAAACATGTAATTCTAAAGGTAACCTAGGTAGGTTATACTGTTGTGTTCTAGTGGTAAGTAGTGTGTAGCCGATAGACCCTAGTAGCCATACTTATTGGTAGAGAGCCTCGGGCAAGCCAAGATACCCTTCTCTGTACTAACAGGTGACTCATCGTGGCAAAAAGAAGAAATGTGGTGAGATTTCAAAATGTTTAGACAGCTTGAGACTAAATGTTATAGAAAGCTGTATATAAATGTCTAGTTAGCCTCATAAATGTTATAAAGAGCTGTATAAAATGTCTAAGGAGCTAGAAACTAAAGGTTACATAGCTTCATCAATGTCTAGATAGCTTCAGAATGTCTAGATAGATTCCTATTGTCTAGTCAAGATACTAGTAAGAGTATCCAGATAATGCGAATGTGTTTAATGTTTACTTAGATTTTATCAGGATGTATAGAAAATATATATGTATAATCCTGTTCTAGTCCTAGTTCCTCTGCCTTAGGGGACAGGCGTCGGGGTTGACTTATTTTAAGTAAGGGGGTTTGTGGTGTCCTGGTACCGTATTTCATACGTTACCTGTATAGAGGTCCCCATAGTCAGAGTCCCTAGGACGTCGGGGTCCCTCTTTTGTAGTTTTCCCCTTGTCACCCTCAGTTAGTCAATGACTATATAGCAGTTCTTATCAATATAAATATAAGTATAGATATGTATATATTTAGTTATCTACCTGTTCCAAGAGTAGCAGGACCTGCGGGTCACGTGAATAGGTTAGTATTCTATGGTTTTGCTACAGGACCTTTGGAGGTTCCCGTGACGTTTTCAACCACAATGCACTATAACGGTGAGTGACAGTCATTACGGACCAATCAAAAACGGCCAGCCCCTGCCCATATAAGGGACCTGCGCCATCTTGATCCTTCTCTTGGGTTGCTGACTCTGGAAGAGGTAGGACCTCCGCAGCTTACAAGACGATTTGTTAGGCCAAAGCCTTGCGGCCTAGGCCTTTAACATAGCAGATAGACTAAGCAATTCCCCGCTACTCATCGCAAGATCACTGGACCTAAATACTCCCCTAAATCCAGCGGCTCTCTGCTATACAATCCTTAAGAAGCTAAATTGGGCTTATCTGATTCCAACCGACTGTCATTCGCTGCTCAAGCTATATGAAAAGAGACTCTGTTATCTGGACTGTTACTATTACTACATGTACAGAAATTCTTGAGTAAAAGTTCCAGCAAGTTTTCAGTTAACAGTGGTTGTGGACAATCCTTTATTTCTGCATCACCTATTGCTCTTGGGAAGGGTGGCAATAGGCCTATAAAGAACACAGCATTTAACCCTCACCCTGGCGTCACGAGTGACAAGGGTTAACAGCACCCTTAACTATCCTGAACAGCAACACCCTAACTACCCTACACTCCCACGAGACTTTATCCTCTCATCCGCCACCACACAGAGCATGTAAAATGTGTATATGGAACAGAAGGTTATGGTAATGTGATAAAAAAAAAAAAAAAATTAAGAAAAATTATACCTTTTTGTGCATGGTGATGTGCATGGTTTTTAAAGTAAAATTATTCATATTGTGCAAACCATGTAGACTATCCGGTGCCAGTAAGTACGGCCTGCGAATAATTATCGAACATTTTCATTCTCATTCAGACCATGCGGTACTACCGTATATACTCGAGTATAAGCCGACCCGAGTATAAGCCGAGACCCCTAATTTCAACCCAAAATCCCAGGAAAAGTTATTGACTCGAGTATAAGCCTAGGGTGGGAAATACATCATCCCCCCATGTCATCATCCAGACCCCCGTCATTAACATCCTCATCATCATCACCGCCTGTCATCATCCAGACCCTCATCATCATCACCTGTCATTATCCCCTTGTCATCATCTCACACCCCCCCCCTTCATTATCCCCTTGTCATCATCCCCACCCCCCTTCATCATCATCCCACACACCCCCCTTCATCATCCCCTTGTCATCATCCCCACCCCCTTCATCATCCCCTTGTAATCATCTCACACACACCCCCTTCATCATCCCCTTGTCATCATCCCACACACACCCCTTCATTATCCCACACCCCCCCTTCATCTTCCCCTTATCATCCCACACCCCCCCCCCCTTCATCATCCTCTTGTCATCATCCGCCCGCAGTGGTCTTCAACCTGCGGACCTCCAGAGGTTTCATAACTACAACTCCCAGCAAGCCCGGGCTGTCCCGGCTTGCTGGGAGTTGTAGTTTTGAAACCTCCGGAGGTCCGCAGGTTGAAGACCACTGCGGCCTTCGACATCATCCAGCCCCCTCTCGCCCCCCTTTAGTTATGTACAGTACTTACCTCCGCTCGGCGCTGGTCCGGTGCTGCAGGGCTGTCCGGTGGGGAGGTGGTCCGGTGGGATAGTGGTTCCGGGCTGCTATCTTCACTGGGGGCGCCTCTTCTCCGCGCTGCGGGCCCGGAATAGAGGCGTTGCCTGGACGATGACGCAGAAGTATGTTGGCAATGATCGTACCTCTGCGTCGTTGTCAAGGCAACGTGACTATTCTGGGGCCGGGCCCGAAGCGCTTAGAAGAGGCCTCCCCGGTGAAGATAGCAGCCCGGAACCACTATCCCACCGGACGACCTCCTCTCCGGACAGTCCTGCAGCACCGGACAAGTGCCGAGCGGAGGTGAGTACTGTACAGAACTAAAGGGGGGTGAGAGGGGGCTGGATGATGTCGAAGGCCGCAGTGGTCTTCAACCTCCGGACCTCCGGAGGTTTCAAAACTACAACTCCCAGCAAGCCCGGACAGCCGCTGGCTGCCCGGGCTTGCTGGGAGTTGTAGTTTTGAAACCTCTGGAGGTCCGCAGGTTGAAGACCACTGCGGGTGGAGAGTTCACTCGAGTATAAGCCGAGGGGGGTGTTTTCAGCACGAAAAATCGTGCTGAAAAACTCGGCTTATACTCGAGTATATACGGTATGTGGATGATTTGAATATCCAAAAAGATTCACGATTAATTAAACATTGAAACCGATTAGGTGTATTGTCAGGTATTGTTTCAAGAATAGTCAAGTGTAAAGAAGATATGGCATTTTTATTTAAAATGGAAAAGTGCCGAGAGATACTATGTAATATAAAGTTATTTTTTATTTTAGATCTGTAGGACGCACGGTTTGAATTGTGTGCCCCACATATTGTAGGTGACAACTGCAGGATAACAAATAGATAGCAACTGTGTATCACAATTTAATGCTTGGTTAATAGAGAAAAAAAATTGGTATGATGAGAGGCAAATTTATCGGAAAAATTGCTAATCATGCTGCAACAAAGACTTTTGTTACAAGGTGAACGACCTTTTAATGGAGAAAACAAAGGTGAATTGGTAACATTGATAGTTTTTAAGTCTGTTTGTTCTGTAGATTTTTTGCCCTTCTGTATGTAATACCGGGTATATTGGGAACTAAGTCTTTCAAAATGGAATCATTCAAAATAATGTGCCAATGTCGTCTTAAAGTATTTTGGATCTCCTTTGATGCTTTATTGTAGTTGGTAATAAAATTATACTTAAATCAATTGTCTGTATGTTTTCTGTTTTTATCTTTTTCTTTTTCTGAATATATTTCTGCTCCATTATTCTTCCAACCAGTAGTTTGTCAGACACCTTTGCTTTGTCTGAACAAGACTTGAAATCTATGATTGACCTTTATCATGAAAATGAAAAACTTTGTAAAATGGAAATGCAACATAATACTGATGTTCTTTTTTGCAAAGATATTTATCTGATAATTTTACTCCACGAGGCTTACGCATCCCATTTGAATCATTCTTTTCAGAGGACTCTGAGTTTTCTAGTGAATGGGATGATTTCATTGAAAAATTTGCACAAGGATAATTGACTCGCTTAGTATTGAAAAGAAAAGGAGTGGCAGCCAATTACATTCAACAGGCTATCACTGTTAAACATGCATTTTATAAATAATGCTCCACATCTGAATAAAAGAACATTGATGGTGCCATCTTCAATCGATTACATCGGCTGGAGATTGACACCATCAACAAGAAAGTGCACAAATACAACAGAGATAAGCAGGATTATGCCTGCGGACAAATTCATAAATGGCCGAAAAATAGCCCTTACCCTAGGGGCACCGGCACACAAAATGTACCTCTTGGTGAGAACATTGTAGAGAACCCTACACCTTATCATTGTAGACCTAACCAACATTTCACCCCTCAAAAAAAAACCACAATATTATTAATACCAGGGTGATAAAAAATTCCACCCGCAATACACGTCCACTACAGCAAAATCAAGAAAAATTATCTCCTCGCCTTGTGAAAAAAACTCTTACAACTGCAGATAATACTAACAAATCTCATTCTCTAACACAACATTTATCTATTCCATCTAATTTGGTCAGATCTGCAGCCACTTCTTTTGAAACATCTAGTATTCCTAACAATCCCGACATAGGAGGAGTAGATTGGGCACAGGTGTATAAATCTTAGCTTGGGACTCTTATTGAGAGCTTGCTCTTTCTGAGTGTTGCTGTGTAAGAGGGGGCGTGAAAGAGGAGTTTCAAAAACTGGAGTTTGAAAGCAGGAGGTTGAGATCGCTGTGAGTTTTAATTTTTGAACCCACAAGGTCTACAAAAAATTTTAAGTGTCATTTTGACTGTCTGTTTTTTCCTATACATTTGTGAAATCCCCATAATTAGATGGCCTCCATGTTGGAAAATGCAGTCCAATGTACATCCTGTTCAATGTATGCAATCCTTGAACAACAGTTTGAGGGTGCATATTGTTGTGCGAGATGTGTGCTAGTTGTCCGTTTGGAAGCCCAGATCCTGCATCTAGAGGGGCGACTGGCAACAATGAGAAGCATTAACAACATGGAGAGGAGTCTCCTGCTCACTGAGCAGGCACTCTCGGGAATAGAGGTGGGGGAGGACAGTGGGACGGAGTTGCAGGACAGTCAGGCAGTTAGCTGGGTTACAGTTAGAAAGAGGGGTAGGGGAAAAAGTGTCAGGGAGGCTAGTCCTGAACTGGCACACCCCAACAAGTTTGCCCGCTTGGCAGATGAGGGGGATGCCATTACAGAGCTAGCAGAACTGCAGCAGGATACCGCCTCTGACCGGCAGGGGGGTGTCTGCTCCAGTAAGGAGGGAGGGAGGAGTACAGGGCATGCCAGACAGGTACTAGTGGTGGGGGACTCAATTATTAGGGGGACAGACAGGGCAATCTGTCACAAAGACCGGGATCGCCGAACAGTGTGCTGTCTGCCTGGCGCACGAGTTCGGCACATCGCGGATCGGGTTGACAGGTTGTTGGGCGGGGCTGGAGAGGACCCAGCAGTCATGGTACATATTGGCACCAATGACAAAGTAAGAGGTAGGTGGAGTGTCCTTAAAAATGATTTCAGGGACTTAGGCCGCAAGCTTAAGGCAAGGACCTCCAAGGTAGTCTTTTCTGAAATACTACCAGTACCACGAGCCGCACCAGAGAGGCAGCGGGAGATCAGGGAGGTAAACAAGTGGCTCAGAAGCTGGTGTAGGAAGGAAGGGTTTGGGTTCATGGAGAACTGGGCTGACTTCGCTGTCGGTTACCGGCTCTACCGTAGGGACGGGCTGCACCTCAATGGGGAGGGTGCAGCTTTGCTTGGGGAGAAGATGGCTAGAAGGGTGGAGGAGTGTTTAAACTAGGGACTTGGGGGAGGGAACCTACAGCAAAGAGGGGGAAGATAGTGTAGATAGAGAGGTGGGAATTATAAATGTACCTGGGGGTGGAGCGGAGGGAGGGGTTAGAATAGTTAATAGGAATAGGCTTCATAGGAAAATAAAACTTACACCCTTGAATCCCATTAACCCCAATAACATAAAGGATGGAAATGTAAAGTGTATGTTCACAAATGCCAGAAGCCTAGCAAATAAAATGGGGGAGCTTGAGGCCTTGATACTGGAGGAACATATTGATATAGTTGGGGTCACTGAGACATGGCTGGACTCCTCGCATGACTGGGCTGTCAATCTGCAGGGGTTTACATTGTTTCGCAAGGATAGAATGAACAGAAAAGGTGGTGGAGTCTGTCTGTATGTAAGAAGTGGTATGAAAGTCAGTGTGAACGATGCCATAGTGTGTGATGATTCTGAGGATGTGGAATCATTGTGGGTAGAATTACAAAAGGAGGGAAATACTGAAAAAATAATATTTGGGGTAATCTACAGACCCCCTAATATCACTGAAGAGATAGAAGTTCGGCTTCATAAACAATTAGAGAGGGCCGCCCGGGCAGGTACAGTGGTAATAATGGGAGATTTTAACTATCCAGATATAGATTGGGGTCCGGGGTTGGCTAAAACTACAAAGGGGCGACAATTCCTAAATTTATTGCAGGATAATTTTATGGGCCAGTTTGTGGAGGACCCAACAAGAAGTGATGCCTTGTTGGATCTGATCATTTCCAACAACGCAGAGCTGGTTGGTAATGTAACTGTGCGGGAAAACCTTGGTAATAGCGACCACAATATAGTTACTTTTGACTTAAAATGTAGAAAACAAAGACAGGCGGGGAAGGCAAAAACATATAACTTTAAAAAGGCAAATTTCCCTGGGCTGAGGGCTGCACTACAGGACATAGACTGGGGGGAGGTGTTCTCAAATACTGATACAGAAGGTAAATGGGACATCTTTAAATCAACTCTAAATAACTATACAGCTAAATATATACCAAAGGGGAACAAATATAAACGATTGAAACTAAATCCTACATGGCTGACACATGATGTTAAAAGAGCAATAAACAACAAAAAAATAGCCTTCAAAAAATACAAATCTGATGGGTCAGCGATAACATTTAAACAGTACAAAGAGCTTAATAAAATCTGTAAAAATGTAATAAAAACAGCAAAAATTCAAAATGAGAGACAGGTGGCCAAAGAAAGCAAAACTAATCCTAAATATTTTTTTAGATATATAAATGCAAAAAAACCAAGGACAGAGCATGTAGGACCCCTTAATAATGATAATGGGGAGGTTGTCACAGGCGATCAAGAGAAGGCGGAGCTACTGAATGGGTTCTTTAGTTCTGTATACACTATGGAAGAAGGAGCTGACATTGGCCAGGTCAGTGCTGGTAACACATCATGTAATGTACTGAACTGGCTTAATGTAGAGATGGTACAAGGTAAGTTAAGTGATATAAATGTAAGCAAATCCCCAGGACCGGATGGACTACACCCAAGAGTTCTTAGAGAGGTAAGTTCAGTAATATCTGTACCCCTGTTCATGATATTTAGAGATTCTCTGGTGTCTAGTATTGTGCCAAGGGACTGGCGCAAGGCGAATGTGGTGCCAATCTTCAAAAAGGGCTCTAGGTCTTCCCCAGGAAACTATAGACCGGTAAGTTTAACGTGCATTGTGGGTAAATTGTTTGAAGGACTTATAAGGGATTACATACAGGAATACATAGGGGATAATTGTATTATAAGTGATAGCCAGCATGGGTTTACTAAGGATAGAAGTTGTCAAACCAATCTAATTTGCTTTTATGAAGAGGTGAGTAGAAGCCTTGACAGAGGAATGGCTGTGGATATAGTGTTTCTGGATTTTGCTAAAGCATTTGATACTGTCCCTCATAGACGTCTGACAGGTAAGTTAAGGTCTTTGGGTTTGGAAATTTTAGTTTGTAACTGGATTGAACACTGGCTCATGGATCGTACCCAGAGAGTGGTGGTCAATGATTCGTACTCTGATTGGTCCCCGGTTATTAGTGGTGTACCCCAAGGTTCAGTACTGGGACCGCTGTTGTTTAATTTATTTATCAATGATATAGAGGATGGTATTAACAGCTCTGTTTCTATCTTTGCAGATGACACCAAGCTTTGTAGCACAGTACAGTCTATAGAGGATGTGCATAAGTTACAAGATGACTTGGATAGACTAAGTGTCTGGGCATCCACTTGGCAAATGAGGTTCAATGTGGATAAATGTAAAGTTATGCATCTGGGTACTAATAACCTGCATGCATCGTATGTCTTAGGGGGGATTAAACTGGCAGAGTCACTGGTAGAGAAGGATCTGGGTGTACTTGTAGATCATAGACTACAGAATAGCATGCAATGTCAGGCTGCTGCTTCCAAAGCCGGCAGGATATTGTCATGTATCAAAAGAGGCATGGACTCAAGGGACAGGGACATAATACTCCCCCTTTATAAAGCATTGGTACGGCCTCACCTGGAATATGCTGTTCAGTTTTGGTCACCTGTCCATAAAAGGGACACTGCGGAGTTGGAAAGGGTGCAGAGACGCGCGACTAAACTAATATGGGGCATGGAACATCTTAGCTATGAGGAGCGATTAAAGGAGTTACAATTGTTTAGTCTTGAGAAGAGACGTTTAAGGGGGGATATGATAAACGTATATAAGTATATTAATGGCCCATACAAAAAATATGGAGAAAAACTGTTCCAGGTTAAACCCCCCCAAAGGACGAGGGGGCACTCCCTCCGTCTGGAGAAAAAAAAGTTTAGTCTCAAGGGGCGACACGCCTTCTTTACCGTGAGGACTGTGAATTTATGCAACGGTCTACCTCAGGAACTGGTCACAGCAGGAACAATTAACAGCTTTAAAACAGGATTAGATACATTCCTGGAACAAAATAAGATTAATGCTTATGAAGAAATATAAAATCTCATCCCTTCCCCAATATCGCGCCACACCCCTACCCCTTAATTCCCTGGTTGAACTTGATGGACATATGTCTTTTTTCGACCGTACTAACTATGTAACTATGTAACTATGAATCTGACACATCGTGTCTCAAAGTAACTCTTCCTTTACAGAAACTAGGGTGCACCAGACAGGTGCTATTATTGATTCTTCCATGAATATTAATTTGTCTTGCTCATCCTCTTCCTCTCTTACCACTACTGCACCTGATTTTCTGCTTTTCCGATCAATCATAACATGATCTGTCCTTTACTACCTCTTCTGCTACCATCCTCTATTCCAGATCCATCCAAACTCTCTACCACTATACACACTCACAATTCACCCAGTATCAACACTTCATTCCTCACGACTCATGGTTCCTCACATACATCTCCTGCAGACAGCCATAATATCACACATATGTCATCCATCACTCTTTGTCCCTCACCCATATCTGACTTTTCTTTTTCAGACTACCATCCATCTCTTGTTCACACTATGTCTCCACCGCACACATTTTCCCAGATGTCTCACCAACCGATCACACATTATTTCCCACCATTCACGAGAACACCTCTCACCAAACCCCCCTCTAAAAAGAAAAGAGCGACCTGAGGCTGCAGAGGTGGGCAATCATGAAGACACCAACCAGTTCCATCTGGAACAACTAAAAATTTAAACTTTTCCATCTTTCTTCCTATTTACTTTCAGAAAATTTAATATGTCTCTTATCTAAAGGCTTATCTTTTTGTCCGATGGCTAACCCCAATGAATTTCAACTCTTTCTTGATTTAAATCAATACATTAGAAAGCTTACCTTAGTAAGACATTTCACTATATTAGCTAATAATCAGAGGTTGAATTCACCACTTCAGCCTGACAATCATGCAAATAGAATGGCACCCGACTTTTCCATCCCTGTAGTAAATATTAAACATATAGAGGTAAAACCTCCATCTTCCTTTTATCCATTTCACCATCGAGGTAATTTTTTAGATACATTTTGTACAGTTGTAATGTCTGAGTTTAGCAACATAAATAATAAATGCATTAATTTCAGATATACGGATAATCTCACGCCCGCAGAAAGGAATGCTATCAAAACACTACAGAATAATGAAAAAAATGATCATCCGCCCTGCGGATAAAGGAGGGGGAGTGTCTATTTTAAATCGGGAGGATTACATTCTCGAATCACTTAGAATCTTGTCTGACAAAGACTATTATGAAATTCTTCATACGGATCCCTCACATGAATACCATCACGCTTATGTCAGTATGATCAATGAAGCTTCTATCAAATGTTTATTTAATAAAAAAATTATTATCTTTTCTCACTATGAAACATTATTCCCTTCCCAATTTTTATTATTTACCAAAACTTCACAAATGTTCTGTTAATCCCCCTGGTCGCCCTATTATTTCGGGTATTCCATGCATTACTGCCAATTTGTCACACTTCGTTGATTTTATTTTTACAGTCTTATGTTTTACAGTTACCCTCTTATTGAAGGTGTCCCCGTCTGCTGGCGGGGCTGGGATTCGCATCGCGTCCCATTCTCCTAGGGCGCACCTGCGCCGGAGCTTTGAAATTTAACCCCTTGGGGACAGAGCCCATTATAACCCTAAGGATGGGAGCATTTATTGCAAATCTGACCACTCTCACTTTCAGCATTAATAACTCTGGAATGCTTTTACTTATAAATATTTTTCCGAGATTGTTTTTTTTGTGACATATTCTACTTAATGTTAGTGGTAAATTTACGTCAATACTTGCATCATTTCTTGGTGAAAAATTCAAAAATTTCAGGAAAAATAAAAAATGTTTGCATTTTTCTAGCTTTGAAGCATTCTGCTTGTAAGGAAAAGGGACATGTCAAATAAATTACATATTGATTCACACATACAATATGTCTACTTTATGTTTGCATCATAAAGTTGACATGTTTTAACTTTTTGAAGACATCAGAGGGCTTCAAAGTATAGCAGCAATTTTCCAATTTTTCCAGAAAATTTCAAAATCAGAATTTTTTAGGGACCAGTTAACTTTAGAAGTGAATTTGAGGGTCTTTATGTTGGAAATTACCTATAATGGACCACATTATGAAAACTGCACCCTCAAAGTATTCAAAATGACATTCAAAAAGTTTGTTAACCCTTTAGGTGTTTCACAGGAATAGCAGCAAAATGGAGGAGAAAAATCAAAATCTCAATTTTTTACACTAAAATGTTATTGTTGCCCCCCACAACTTGCTGGGAATTGTAGTTTTGCAACATCTGGAGGGCTACAGTTTGGAGACCACCGTATAGTGGTCTCCAAACTGTGCCTCTTCAGATGTTGCAAAGCTACAACTCCCAGCATGCCCAGACAGTCAGTGCATGCTGAAAGTTGTAGTTTTGCAACATCTGGAGGACTACAGTTTAGAGACCACTACACAGTGGTCTCCAAACTGTGGCCCTCCAGATGTTGCAAAACTACAACTCCCAGCATGCCCAGACAGCCTTTGGATGTCTGAGCATGCTGGGAGTTGTAGTTGTGCAGCTTTTAGAAGGCTACAGTGAAGATCACTTACCGTGATCTTCACTGCGGCCTTCTCCACTGCAACAGATTGCTGGCGGAATGACTGACTCGAAGTAGGAGGAGCAGGAGCATCTAGAGCGACAGAAGACATGTACGACACACAGCTCTATTTGGCTAAGGTGATGGAGCCTTTGCTGGCTAAAACAGGGAGCAGCATGCCACTGGGTGATGCAGCAGGCTGTACCACCAAATCGGAGCCATGGTTCTCCCAGGCCACTTTATGGTGACGCTGCATATGATGACCCAGGGCCGTGGTGCCAATATTGGGACACTGGCCATGCTTCACTTTCTGTCAACTTATCTTGCATGTGGCTATGTTAACCTCCTCCAGATGCTTGATGAAAAACTGCCACACCGCCGAGTAGCTGATTTTCCCACCAACAGTCCACACTGATTGACTGCTACTGCCGCCAACTCCAGGAACCCATGTTTCACTACCTCCCGGGAAGGTATGCTGCCACGAAGCAGGTGGTCTACCCCGGGCACGTTTGGCTCCAGACTTTCCACTTCTGCCACCATGCTGACTGCCAACCATGCTATCATCTTGCTGGCTCAGCTGCTGACTCATGAGCAACCTGCAACTCTCTTCTCCTGCCTGATGATGATGAAGCCCCTTCTGCACCCGGCTCCCAAGTGCAATCGGCTTCATCATCATCATCATCATCGAGTTGTGTCTGCACGTCACTGATGTCCTCCTATGGATCCTCAACAGTGTCTGCTTCAGGAGCCTGAACACTCGCAACACCACCCCCCATGCCACTCTCCTCATCACTACTTGCCCGCCTAGCGGAGGAAGCGGCGGATGCCTCCTTCAATTCATCGATGGGCAGTAGCTGCTCACTGTCCTCTAGATCGTGCTCACTATATAGTGAGACTGAACCCACAGCATAAGATAATTCTGTGGGGGAGGGAGCAGCATAGGACAGAGGCAATGGGATGACAGGGACTGCGCGTGGGCCATGCCAACTTAGGGTTGTGTCTGAGGAACCCAGCGACTGTTGACTGGGAGTGTCAGATGTCACTTGTGATAAAGTGAATTACCTTGTTCACCAATCGATGATGGCAGATGGATTGCTGGTCAAGACATGACTGCTAGCTGATACCAGGAGCTCAGGCCTCTGCGACTCCTGCTGCCACTCGCCCCTAGTCTGCTGCGACCTCTGCCTGATGAATTTAAGCCTCTGCAACTCCTCTGTGAATGTCCTGGCACTTCTCTGCCTGAAATACTTAGTGTGTATATGAGGGGAGTACAATACGCTCCACTACGCTTAAAAAAGTATTTGTGTACAACACCAGCCGGTGAGTACTTTGCCTGTCCTTTCACAGTATCTAGGCCCTTGAGTCTTTAACAGGAACAAAATAGTTCACCACTTAGATGTACGGATGTGGTAGGCACTTAATATGGGAGGACAATACGCTACAGTACACTTAAAAAAGTATTTGTGTAGAACACCAGTCAGTGAGTACTTTTGCCTGGCCTTTCACAGTATCTAGGCCATTGAGACTTTAACAGCAACAAAATAGTACAGCACTTAGATGGACGAATGTGGTATGCGCTTATGAGGGGAGGACAATGTGCTACAGTACAATTAAAAAAGTATTTTTACATAACACCAGCTGTACACACCACACACTGTCGCTATGTACTACACCCAAAATTGTACTTTCTCTCTCAATCTCACTCTTCTCCCTATCAGTGCTTCTAGGCAGGATTTGTGCTTGAGCTGAATCGCTGCTGTTCTGTGCAACGCACTACTCTCTGTCCCTCTCTGTAATAGAACGCAGTAGACAGTGACTGGGAGGTGAATCGCTGCAGTAAGAATGCTTTTCTGTGCAAAACACACTGCTCTTTGTCCCTCTCTCTGTGCAACAGAATGCTGACTTGTCTAGGAGGTGAATGGCTGCTGGAAAAAAGCTTTTCTGTGCAACACACAGCTGCCTGTCCCTATCTCTCTGCAGTGAAAGGCTGAAGTGACTGGCCGCAACATGGCTGCTGATTATGTAGAGCTGTGACATCACAGGGGTGACTGGCTGTTCAAAGGCTGCATGCTGCATGTGATTCGGGGTCATCCTGTCTACCCTCGTTCCCGCCTTCCCAGGTTTCCTTGCCCCATGTCCTCACATGTGGATCTGCCATTTTAGATGCTCTGGAGCACTAAATGGAGTTTAATGAAGCGATTCGTGCCATAGAATCACAGTAATATTCGCATTCATTGCAAATCAAATTTTTCATGAAATTCTTAATAAATTTGGATTAGTCACATTCGATTCACCCATCCCTACTTGCCTGGATTGTGGACAGTGCTGCTTCACTGAATCTGAAACTCTAAAAAAGAGACCTAATACACCAGAAATTGACTGTAGCAAAATATTGCAATACTGTTATGTTCCAAGGTGCATGGCTGATGTTCCAATTTCTTCAAAATACTGACATTTTTTTTTCTCTATTTAGTTTCAGCATGGTACCTGACATGAACAATATAACAGAAATACAAAGCCTGTGGTTTATTTGTTTCTGCTCAAGTCCTAGGTTAGGTCTTTGATAAACTTAAATTCTCTGTTCATTTGAAATACTTAGGGGCAGAACAGGTGAAAAACAAAATATAGTCTGAACAAGTACATTTTCTACCTCTTTGTTTAAACTACTTTCATGAAATACTGTCTTTGTATTTCCACACATCAAAAAAACTGTAGAACCACAGAAATGAATTATAAAAAACCACCTAAGTGGTTTTATTCAACTCAGGAAAAACACAAAAAAACACAATGAATTTTATTGAGTGACATTTTAAATGATCACGTACAGTAGATGTATTAAAATCTCTGTTGATATGTTCCTTGCTTTGGAATAGATTATTTGTAGCTGTAGCCCTTTTTACACAAGATTTTATCATTTCTTTAAAAATTCTGTTTTTTATTGTCTATAAAAAGTTATTAAATTAGTAAATATATGGAATTTAAGAGCACTACATCAAATACCCACCCAGAAAAAAGTGTAGTATATATTGTACAGCACATTCAAATAAATAAACACCCACAATCGTAACATCATCACAATAAAACAACTAATGAACACATACACTGTTGTGACATAGCCTATGACACATGGACAAATTATTACATAGCAACATAGTGAATAGGGTTGGATAAAGACACATGTCCATCAAGTTAACCAAGGAGGTGAAGGGAAGGGCTATGAGTGAACAAAGGGGACTGGGTGTAATTCTATATTTCTACATATGCATTCATGTCATCTTTTCTAGGAAAGTATCTAAGCCTGTGTTGAAACTCTTGGCTGTTTTTGCTCTGAGCAGTTTCTGAGGTAGATTGTTCCATAAATTCACATGGCGAGATATATCAAAACCTGTGCAGAGGGAAAGATGACCAGTTTCCCATAGTAACCAATTAGATCACTTTTTACAAATTAAAGAAGGGATTTGATTGTTGCTATTGGCAACTTGGGCTTTGATAAATCTCCCAAACAGTTCTTATGTAAAGGCTTGTTGCCTCTTGAGAATAAACCTTTCTTTCCAGGTGGAAGAAAGAAAGGTTTATTCTCAAGAGGCAACCCATCCCCCCACCCCCCACCCCCCACACACCACACACACACACACATCCTTTCGGGTGGGCAGTTGGGCAGTTCTTAGAACAGTGTTTTTGTATGGAAGATAGATACAATCAGCTGACCCACATGCGCTGCTGTACCACAGGCCAGTGCTGACACACATCCAGGAGACAGAAGTAGTGAAAAAGAAGATTTGTCCAGCACAACAGCTTATGCAAAAATCTTCCTTTGTTGATGAAATCCAATCATTGTCACAAGACGTACTGATAGATGATGTGCTTTTGTTGAACAAAAAAATTATAAAAATAGGAAAATGTTTCCATGAATTTTTTTGTGAGCTAAAGACTATTCTTCTAAAGACTAAACAAATGTAAATATTTACATTTTTTCTAAGATGCATGACTAAGATATTTCATGCCCCTTAGTTTAACGATGCTAAAAACTGAACAGCATATTCCAAATGAAATTGTACAAACGCTTTATAAAGTGGGGCCTGTCATTAGCATAGATTGTCTGGCTACTGATAATAGCCGATACTCAATGCTCTGAAGTAAGCGCAGCTCCTGAGGATTCAGGGCGTACAGGTATGCCTTTGGTCCTTAAGTACCAGGACACAAGGGTGTACCTATATGCCTTTGTCCTGAATGGGTTAAACATGCTACTTGGATGGCCTCCCCTGAGAGGTAACACATGTGGCTGCAGAATGTCCTGCAGTTCTTGTTGAACTGTTAATGCCCTTTGTATCACTTCTAAGTGTGACGGACTGTAATATGCAATAGCTCTTCAGAGCTCTCCAGCAATTGGGGCATGTGTCATTCCCCAACTAAGGCAGGATACAAATACTTACCACAATGCTTCCATTTTAGCACCTGACCATTGCCAAATCCCAAATAAAACCTGGATTTGATGCTAAATATGATACAATTCAAATCTGTTGCAGTCCAGGTTTCTTGTTTATGACACCACAGTAAATAAAGGTGATAGTAGCTGGCTATCAAGGGTAGAACACGTAATGTGCGATTTGACGCCAAATGAACTTCTAAGTGTCCGGGCAAAATGGAGGTGTGTAATGTAGGTGCCACCTGTGTCTGGACTGTGGACAAGCAAACTGTCTGTGCTTGTTGGCAGGTGAAATAATTCACTGTGTGTGTGTGTGGGTGTGTGTGTGCCCTCACATACTGTAACTTGGTCAAAAAGGCTTCAATGGGCAGTCCATTAAAAGAGCCATCCTGCTTCTCTCAGTCCAATGATGCACCCCTCTAAAAGTCTGTTAACTGGGTAAATCGAGTGTGTTCCAATGGTATGTCTAGCAGTTAATCTCTCTCACAAAGAAGTAAACTACCCAAAAGTAGCCTCTGAGAGCCTTTTCAACCCCTTAAAGGGGTATTCCAGGCCAAAACTTTTTATATATATATCAACTGGCTCAGGAAAGTTAAACAGATTTGTAAATTACTTCTTTTTTTTATATTAACGTTTTATTAATTTTATTCAAAGTACAAAGTTCAAGTAAAGTACAAAAACACCATCAATAAACAGGCATCGTAAGAAACGCGGTTGTCGATAGGGTACACACATATGATGCGTATCATCACTATATAAAGTCAGGTATTCAGTAACAAGACAAAATGTTGAATACATTAAAGTGAATAGTTAAAGACATGACAATTCAAACATCAATAAGTCAACTCAAGGTACATGGTCCGAGCTTCTATGTGATCAGGGTAGGTACAATCAACTACAATGTGGTTGGTGTAAGCAACATATGGGAAGAAGAGGAAATGAGGACAGAAAGAAGGAGGAAGAAGAGACAGGAAAGGGTTCCAAAGAGACAGAAGGGAATGGGAACGAGGAAGACTACTAGGTTCGTAAGAAAGAGGCTGTAAGACTTACCCAGTGGGTATGGAGGGCTTCAGAACAACATGGCAAAGCAATGAGGCATGGTGGCTATTTGTGAAAAATGGACTGTTTAGGTAGAGGGAACACTGGAAACCGGGCGTGCTGTAGGGCTTGGGGGACATGTGAAAGATGCATGGACATGTAGTCCCTAGAGGATGTAAAATGTGTCCAAGGGTGCCAGACGGTGTTGTATTTGTCTATCTGATTTTTGGAGTCGTCTAGCAATTCTTCCATCCTGTGTAGATGGGAGGATTCTTGGAGCCAAGAGGAAATGGATGGGGGAAGTTGCGATTTCCAAAGTCTTGGAATTACCGTTCTGGCCGCAAGCAACAGAAACGATAGTTTTGCCGTATGCTTGGGTATGTGAGCAGGAAGGATGGTGAGTAGGATGACTTCTGGCGTGGGGGGGGAGATGGGTCAATGTGATACAATGTATTATATCTATAACTTGAGTCCAGTATGTAGATAAGTGGGGGCAGGTCAGCCAAACATGAAGCATAGTGCCACCTACACCTCCACATCTCCAGCACGTATCTGGAACATCGGAATAGAATTTGGTGAGTAGGGATGGCACTCTGTACCATCTTGTTAGAACTTTATAGTTGATTTATTATGCTTTACAAGAGATGTAGGTGCGGTGGCATTGATTCAGAGCCCTGTTCCAGTCTTCCTCCGTGAATTGATGTCCTATTTCTTTTTCCCAGCTGACCGGGAGCGTTGCATTAAAGGAGTAGTCCAGTGGTGACCCAGTGGTGAACAACTTATCCCCTATCCTAAAAAAAGGGGATAAGTTGCAGATCGCGGGGGGTCCGACCGCTGGGGCCCCCTGCAATCTCCTGTATGGAGCCCCGACAGCCCGCGGGAAGGGGGGGTGTCGACCTCCACACGAAGCGGCGGCCGACACGCCCCCTCAATACAACTCTATGGCAGAGCCGAAGCGCTGCCTTCGGCAATCTCCGGCTCTGCTGTATTGAGGGGGCGTGTCAGCCGCCGCTTACAGCCTGGCCTCCGTACAGGTCGGCCCCCAGCGGTCGGACCCCCCGCGATCTCAAACTTATCCCCTATCCTTAGGATAGGGGATAAGTTTTTCACCACTGGACAACCCCTTTAATGTTACCGGCAGGGATGCAGCCCGCTCGCGGCTCGCATCCCGGTCTCCTCACCCGTCCTGTTCCCCGACGGCTCAGTCCCGGCGCGCGCGGGCTCTCTGCGATTTAAAGGGCCAGTGCGCCACTGATTGGCGCCTGGCCCAATTAGTGCTCACACCTGTGCCCTCTCTATATAATTTCACTTCCCCTTCCCAGTATTGCCGGATCTTGTTGCCTTGTGTCAGTGAAAGCGTTTCCTTGTATGTCCCAAGCCAGTGTTCCAGACCCTCTGCCGTTGCCCCTGACTACGATCCTTGCTGCCTGCCCAGACCTTCTGCTACGTCCGACCTTGCTCTTGCCTTATCCCTTGTACCGCGCCTGTCTCAGCCGTCAGTTGGGGTTGAGTCGCTATCGGGTGGAACGACCTGGGGGGTACCTGCCGCTGCAAGTCCATCCCGTTTTGAGGCTTTTCACCAGTAACCCCTTAGACTCCGTTCCCCTGGTATGGCCCACGTCATCACCCCACTGACACAGAGGATCCACCACCAGTATCCTCACAGTATCCGGATCCTGACAATGTTTGATTTTATGCGAGGAAACACAGAGGTTTTCAAAGTTGGTGAGTGGACAATGAAGTGATAGCTTCCTTTTGTTAGACAGGTAAAAGTGACTGAGTTGTGCATATTGAAAGAGTAAGTGGGTAGTCACCTTGGTCTCCTTTAAGAGATCAGGTAGGCTCTTCAACAATGTCTGAGATATTAATTTGGAAAAACAAGTGTCATCTCCTCTTTGGAAGGTGAGGAAGGGGCTCGTAGATAAGGTCAGGGGAAAAGCCGGGTTGTCAAATAATGGGGTAAGGGGGCCGTCTGGAGAGAAGAGCGAAAGACGACTAAGATAAGAATTGCGAGTGCGAACGATTGAGTTAAGGACAGCCGGGAGACTGGCCACATCTTTAGTGGAAGAGATGTATTGCGGGAGCCAAAGTAAGAATTTGGGGTTTTGATTCAATATAGTACCCTCAAATTTTACCCATTGTTTGTCTGTATAATGGTGAAAGCAATCTAGTACGCGGGAGAGGACTGTAGCCAGGTAATATGAGAGGGGGTCAGGCATCGCCAAACCCCCCTCTCTTTTCCTTCTAATCAATATGGTGCGGGCCAGTGTTGACGGTTTGTGCATCCAGACAAATCCAGAGCTGAGAGCAGAGAGTTCCTTGAAATAGGATCTCGGTATTAGGCAGGGAATACAGGAGAAAAGATATAAGAGACGATGTAGCATATTCATTTTCAGGATATTTACCCTCCCCAGCCAAGAAAAGTCTCTCCGCTCCCATCTAGACAAGTCGGATTTGAGAGAGTGTAAGAGTGGTGGGAAGTTGATGCAAAAGGTTTCTGACGGGTCAGTGGGAACATGGACACCTAAATATTTAATTGATTTAGCCTGCCATCGGAAGGGATAACATTTCTGTAACTGTTGTAGGGTGTGAGCAGGGAGTGTGATGTTTAAAGCTTCACATTTGGAAGTATTGAGTTTGTAATTGCTATAGTTAGAGAACTGGCGTATTGTGGACAATAGGGAAGGTAAGGTAGTTAAAGGGGAGGAAAGAAATAACAGCAGATCGATCATCGGCGAAGGCCGAACATTTGTAATGGCCCGGGGGGGGACATTCAGACCCTTAATGACCTCATTATTGCGAATGGCAACCAGAAGATGTTCCATACATAGGACATATAATAAAGGGGATAATGGGCATCCCTGTCGGGTGCCATTACAAATATTGAATGGGGTCGACAATTGGCCATTTATTCTTATCTGAGCCTGTGGGTGGAAATATAATGCCTGTATACGGGCCAGCATACAGGAACCTATACCAATTTGAGCCAGCAACGAGATTTGTAAATTATTTCTATTAAAAAAATCTTAATCCTTCCAATAGCTATTAGCTTCTGAAGTTGAATTGTTGTTTTCTGTCTAACTGCTCTCTGATGACTCATGTCCCGGGAGCTGTGCAGTTCCTATGGGGATATTCTCCCATCATGCACAGCTCCCGGGACGTAACATCATCATTGAGCAGTTAGACAGAAAACTTCAGAAGCTAACAACTATTGGAAGGATTAAGATTTTTTAATTGAAGTAATTTACAAATCTGTTTAACTTTCCGGAGCCAGTTGAGATTATATATATATATATATATATATATATATATATATATATATATATATATATATATATATATATATATATATATATAAAAAAGGTTTTGCCTGGAATACCCCTTTAAGGACCAGCCACATTTTGGCCTTAAGGACCAACCCAATTTTATTTTTGCATTTTGTTTTTACTTCTTGCCTTCTTAAAATCATACCTCTTATATTTCCATCCAGAGACCCATATGAGGGCTTGTAATGGCATCACTTATTTTACAGTAAAATGTACAGCGTAACCAAAAAAATATTATTTATGTGAAAAATTGAAAATAAAACCTCAATTTAACACATTTTGGAAGGTTTTGTTTTCACACTGTACACTTTACAGCACAAATTACATGTTTTCTTTATTCTGTGGGTCAATACAACTAACATGATACCCATGTTATGTCTTTTTATAATTGTACCACTTAAAAAAAAAATCTCTAAACTATTTTTAACAAAATTTGTATGTTTTCTCATTTTTTTCCAAATACAGAGCGGTATTGAGGGCTCATTTTTTGCACCGTGATCTGTAGTTCCACTTTTGCTTATATTTTACTTTTTATTTAAAAAAAAATTACATTTTTTTGGGAATAAAATGTGGCTGGCAAAAAAGCAGTAATTTTGGACTTTTTAATCTTTTTTTATGTAAACACCATTCACCGAACAAGATAATTAACAATATATTTTGATAGCTCAGACTTTTATGGATGCGGGGATACCAAATATGTTTATTAATACCGTATTTATTGGGGTATACCACGCACCGGCCTATAACACGCACCCTCATTTTACCAAGGATATTTGGGAAAAAAAAGTTTTTTACCCAGATATCCTTGGTAAAATGAGGGTGCGTGTGTGTGCATGTGTATACCCCGATACACTGTTTCTGACCCCGCAGAGGCCCCCAGGAAAGGCAGGCGGAGAGAGGCCGTTGCTGCCGGCATCTCTCCCCCTGGCTATCGGCGCCGCTGCTCCATTGCCTCCCCCATCCCCGGTTTTATAATTACCTGTTGCCGGGGTCAGGTCCCCGCTGCTTCTGGCTCTGGTGTGGCGTCTCCTTCGTCGTTGCTATGCGCTGCGAGGCACAGTGACGAGTGACATCTTCAATGCAACGTCACTCGTCATTGCGCAGCTCAACGCATTGCAACGACGCAGGAGACGCGACACCGGAGCCAGAAGCAGCGCAAATCCGACCCAGGCAACAGATAATTATAAAACTGGGAATGGGGTGGCAATGGGGCAGCGGCGCCGATAGCCAGGGGGAGAGAAGCGGAGGCAGCAGGGCTCTAGACCCCTGGGAAGGCAGGGGGAGAGAAGCGGGCAGCGATGGCCTCTCTCCCCCTGCCTTTCCTGGGGGCTTCTGCGGGGTCGGAAAAACCGGGGGATGGGGGAGGCAATGGGGCAGAGGCGCAGGCAGTCTCTGGACCCCAGGATAGGCAGGGGCAGAGAATCGGGCAGCGACAGCAGTTCTCTGGACCTGCAAAAGACGCTGCAGTGCATTGATTTAAAGTGCCTGCTTTAAATCATTGAACTACAGCAGCTTATCGGCGTATAAAATGCAGATAGACTTTAGGCTAAAAATTTAAGCCTAAAAAATGCGTGTTATACGATGATAAATACTGACGACAATACATTTTGGGGAGTAAAATAGGAAAAATGGATGATTTACATTTTTATCTGGGGAGAGGATTTTTCAAAATTTGTTTTCCTTTTTTTTTTTTTTTACACTTTAACAGTCCCCATAGGGACTATTTATAGCAATCACTTGATTGCTAATACGGTTCAGTGCTATGCATAGGGCATAGCACTGATCAGTGTTATTGGTTATCTTCTGCTCTGGTCTGCTTGATCTCAGACCAGAGCAGAAGACCCCTGGAGACAGCCGGAGGCAGATGAGGGGACTGCAGATGCTGTGATCTGAATTGATCACGGCATCTAAGGGGTTAATGGCAGAAATCCACGCGATCATGGATGTCCGCCATTACCAGTGGGTCCCTGGCTGCTGATAGCAGTCCGGTTCTCGCGGTCAAATGCACGTTATGGTGTGTTAATTACCAATGCACCATGATGTACATTTATGTCCATTGTCATAAAGGGGTTAAAGGGCAGCAGGGGAAGTACTTTTACCCTTTCTTGTGGCAAGACTTAGGGGGGTATTTACAAAATGGTTGTGGTATGTTTTTTTTACTCCTTTTTTTTATGGGTGGCTTTTTAACTCACTGCACCAAATTTACAAAAAGGCACAAGTCGGGCTATAAATTTGGTGCAATTTCAAAACCATTTCAATAACAAGGTGGTCTGCTTATATTAATTTCAACTCATTTTTGTAATGTGTGTTTTCTATGCCACTCTTTTATGGAGGTGATTTGTGCCTTTTTAAAGGGTTTGTGCCAAATTTTGCACCTTTCAACCTGTTAAGGACCATGGACGTACGTGTACGTCCTAGCTCCCTGGTACTTAAGGACCAAGGACGTACATCATGGAGAATTTCGGTCCCTGACGCGCGCCGGGCAGGGACCAGACCGGGGTGACTGCTGATATTGATCAGGAGGCACCCCGCGCAAATGCCCACACAACTACAACTCCCACTTACTGTAAGGGCATGCTGGGATTTGTAGTCATGTGGCACAGGTGACAAGCACTCCGCTTTCCCCCCCCCAGCCGGCTAAATTGAATATGAAAATACGGCATTGTAATTTCATATTGCCCTCCGAGACCGCTCGGCCAATCACAACTTCAGGCTGGGAATAGAAAATTACAATGCTATAGTATTATATTCAAGGTTCCGGGCCACCTTGCCCTGCTCCCCACCGCCCGCCGGCTACATCTATAACCCGCTGCACCCCGCATACACCCACCACCTGCAAAATGTCACCACCACATGCCCCCCTCCCCTCATATCCCACCCGCGCAACACACAACTACAACTCCCATCATGTCCTTGCTGTAAGGCATGCTTGTAGTTGTAGTCATGCAGCGCAGGCAGGTGGGAGATGTGCGAGTAGGTGACAAGCTTCCCTGTGGGAGATAAGCGGGCTTCCCTGGCTGTTGCTAAACTACAACTCCCATGATGGGAGTTGTAGTTTAAGAACAGGGTGCCTCCAGCTGTTGCTAAACTGGAGGCTCACTGTTGCTAAATTACAACTCCAATCAAGGGATGGGGGTTGTTTAGCAACTGCTGGAGGCACCCATGAATGTATTAACATATTTTCCATGTTTTTTTCTTCTCATTTCAGATCCGTGTATGTAGTGGACTTCTTCGGATTCAGTGGATTACGTCGATGACCAGTTTTTTTTTTTCCGTTTATTATTAATAAAATGGTTAACTTGTGGGCTTGTGGGGGAGGTTTTTTTTTTTTATATATATTTTTTTTTTTAAACGTGTGTTTTTTTTTTTAGTTTTCTTAGCAGGATTAGTAGTGAAATCTGTCTAATAGATGGAATCCATTACTAAGCCGGGGCTTAGCGTTAACCACAAACCAAAAACAGTTAGCGCTGACCCCAATTATTACCCTGGTGCCCACCGCCACAGGGGTGCCAGGAAGAGCCTGTACTAATGGGCCCGGAGCATCAAAAATGGCGCTCCTGGGCCTAGTTGGTAACAGGCTGGAGTTATTTAGGCTGGGGAGGGCCAGTAACAATGGTCCTAACCCACCCTGGTAACGTAAGGCTGTTGCTGCTTGGTTGGTATTGTGGTGAGAATGAAAATATTGGGAACCCTATGTGTTATTTTTTATTATTATTATTATTTATGCAAAAAAATGTGTGTCGTTCCCCGTATTTTCATTCACAGCACGATACCAATCAAGAAGCAACAGCCTGACGTTACCATGGTGGGCGAGGGCCATTGTAACTGCTCTTCCCCAGCCTAAATAATGCCAGCCTGTTACCGCCTATGCGCAGAAGCATCATTTTTTACACTCCAGGCCTGTTGGTACCGGCTT
Organism: Hyla sarda; assembly: GCF_029499605.1. Classification (NCBI taxonomy): domain Eukaryota; kingdom Metazoa; phylum Chordata; class Amphibia; order Anura; family Hylidae; genus Hyla; species Hyla sarda. The sequence goes on from NC_079198.1 coordinate 88,821,031, forward strand.
TTCCTGGCACCCCTCTGGCGTTCGGTACCAGGGTAATAATTGGGGGTTAGCACTAGCTGTTTTTGGGGCTAACACTAACTCTGTCTATTAGACAGCTTCCATTACTAAGCCTGTTAAGAAAACTAAAAAAATAAAATAAAAAACCACATGTTTAAAAAAAATGTATCCCAATAAACACTCCGCCACAAGCCCTCGTTAACCATTTTATTTATATAAAAAAAAAAATGCTGGTCACCGTAGTCCGAAGTAGTCCTTTGCATACACGGAACTGAAATGAGAAAAAAAAAATGCAAAAAAATGGGTTAGTACATTTAGGGGAAAAAAGTGGTTAAAAATTAAATAAATACATATATTTTTGTCACAAATGTGGCTTTAGAGCAGAAAAGTCACAGAGGAGAAGAGGTGTTGTTACAAAGGGGTGTTCTGATGTCATTTCTTGGTTTTTGCTTATGTGTGCTAAGAAAGTGTTGTTGCTTTTTTTATCAACCCCCCCTGTGATAATATGATAAATGTGTCACACATAAGAAACACTTACACCATGGAAAACAGTGTACAGCTTGATGAATTCCCTCAAGTGTGTGTGTGTGTGTGTGTGTGTGTGTGTGTATGTTCCAGCATCACTTCCAATCGGCTAAAGATATTAACATGAAACTTGGCACTCATGTTACTTATATGTCAACAACAAACATAGGGTAGGTGATTTAACCCTTACTCACCCCCTTTTGCCATGGTCAGGGTTTTTGTTTAACCCGATAACGACCATGGACGAGTATAGAAGTCCAGGTTGGCGGGCGTTCCCGCACCTGGACATCTATACTCGTCCATTCTTCTCATGGGTGCTGCCCAGTGCACCCACGAGATCACGGCAGTGACTCGGCTGTATCACACAGCCGGGACCCTGCTGCACTGCCAGGACCGAAGTAAACTTCGGTCCCGGCAGTTTTAACCCTTACAGCCGCGGTCGGAAGTGACCGCGGGCTGTAAGTGTTATGACAGAGGGAGGGAGCTCCCTCTGTCACTCCTGCAGCACACCGCATCGCGATCGCGGGGTGCTGTGTGTGTCCGCGGCTGGCTGGGACCTGCCACACTGCCGGGAGTGAAGTTCACTTCACTCCCGGCAGTTTAACCCTTACAGCCGCGGTCAGAAGTGACTGCGCACTGTAAGGAGTTCTGACAGAGGGAGGGGGCTCCCTCTGTCTCCTCTGCAGTACCCCGCAGCGCGATCGCGGGGTGCTGCTGCATACCTGGGCAGCCGGGGGTCCTACAAAGACCCCCAGGTCTGCCCTGGGTATTGCCTGGGTATTGCCAGAGGCACGTCCTAATATGCTGCCTGCTAGTGAAAACTGGCAGGCAGCATATAACTGCAATGCTTTGGAATACTAAGTATTCCAAAGCATTAAAAAGTGTAAAAATAAATAAATAAATAAAATAAAAGTGTAAAAATAAATAAAAATGTAATAAAAGTGTAAAAAAAAAAAACATTTTTATAAATAAATTAAAAAAAAATTTTATATATATATATATATATATATATATATATATATATTAAAAATACATTTATTAAATGAATCTAATTTAAAAAAATGCATAATGTGTAGGATTGCATTGGCGGACATCCGCAGCATGTAATATGTTGCGGATGTCCACCATGTGATCCTACACATTATGCAGCAGTCACGGTAATGAGCTCCCTGCTGCGGCTGGGTAGCTGTGTGTGTCCACTCATAGCGGCAGATTTCCAGCCAGCAGTCATGAGCGGACACACTGAGCTACCCAGCCGCAGCAGTGATGGATATATTCGCCATGAGCGGGTGCTTATTCCCACAACATGGCGGATATATCCATCAGGAGCCTTAACTGTCACAGACAGAGGCGTTATACTGCCAGCTGACCAAGGACTAATCAGAGTGGTCCCTGGTGCAGCCAATAACTTGTAGGAGTGAGGTATATAAATGGGGTCACTTGTGGGGGTGGGGGTACTGTTCTGCCCTGAAAGCCAAATGGCGCTCCTCTCCTTCTGAGTCCTACCACGCGGCCAAGGAACCATATATGGCCAAAGCGGGGGTATTTCCGAACATGGGACAAGCAGCTAAATAAAATATAGGGTGCATTTCTTTCAATATCAGAAGTGATGTACAAAAAATATGCCCCCCAAATAATGCATTTGTGAAAAATTGCAAATTTCGAACTTTTTAACACTGACTTTGTAATAATTCCTGCCAAAAAACTATGGTGTTAAAATACTCACTGTACCCCCTAGTGAATACCTTAAGGGGTCTAGTTTTTAAAATGGGGTCATTTGGGGGGGTGTTCCTATGTTCTACTACCTTTTAATTTCTGCAAACCTTGCATAGCACACAAAAAAAAGATGTACTTTTCAAATTTTCAAAATTTTCAAAATTTCAAGTTAAATTGTTAGGCTTCTAACTAATTTAAAATGTTAATTAAAAACAAAAAAAATGACGTCAAAATAAAGTAGACATCTGAAAGTATAAGTTTCATAAACTATTTGGTCAGTATGTATAAATATATGCACCCTATTAGTGTTAAAATAGCAAAAATCGTAATTTTTTGTAAAAATTTCATGATTTTTTGCATTATAAAAAAAAACTACAAATGATATCAGCTTACTTTTACTATGTACATGAAGGACAACTTGTGACAAAAAAACAATGTCAGAATTATCGTGATTGGCAAAACGTTACCAGAGTTATTCTCTAATTAAGACAGACATCCCCGATTTGAAAAAACAGGCCTGGTCTTTCAGGGGAGTACAGGTTTATTTGTATTGGTCCTTAAGGGGTTAAAGTCCCATACAAGCCTATGGGGAATATATGTTACTGCATAATTTCCAAACAGCTGGAGATATTGCAATAATACATGTTACATGTTACTTATATGTCCACAAAAAATATAGGATAGTTAATTTAACCCTAACCTACCCCCATTTGCGTCGTTCGAGGTTTTTGTTTAAAATCCAATGCAATTCTATGGGAAATGTATGTTTCAGCATAACTTTTGTACAACTGGAGATATTTCGCTAATACTGTACTTGGTCACATGTTACTTATATGTCAATATATATATATATATATATATATATATATATATATATATATATATATATATATATATATATATATATATATAGTTAAATTAACCCTAACCTACCCCTGAAGGATGGGGTTTTTGTTTCAAGTCCAATACAAGTATATGGGACTTCTGGTACCTTACTCAACAAGCACCGCTCTACATCTCCTGGTGAATGAGTCAGTCCCGCTGGCAAGCCGCACCTTCCCCGCATTCCATGCCCCATTTTGAAAAGACACACCCCTTTTATTTTCAGTTTACAATATCTTCATCACAACTCAGCTCCCCCTGAGGACAGGATATGAGGATTAGAAACCAGGATTAGATATGAGAACAATATATTGGGATGGGAAATGAGGTGGGATATGGGGACTGGATATGAGGTTGGGTTATGAGGTCTGATATGGGGATGGGATATGTGCATGGGATATGGGGACGGTATATGAGGAGGGGATTTGAGGAGGGGATTTGAGGAGGGGATTTGAGGAGGGGATTTGAGGAGGGGATTTGAGGAGGGCATATGAGGTGGGGATATGAGGTGGGGATATGAGGTGGGGATATGAGGTGGGGATATGAGGTGGGGATATGAGGTGGGGATATGAGGTGGGGATATGAGGTGGGGATATGAGGTGGGGATATGAGGTGGGGATATGAGGTGGGGATATGAGGTGGGGATATGAGGTGGGGATATGAGGTGGGGATATGAGGTGGGGATATGGGGACAGAGTATGAAGTCGGGATATAAGGATGGGACATGGGGATGGGACAGGAGGACAGGATATGAGGATGGGCTATGAGAACAAAGTATGAGGACAGGATATGAGGACAGGATATGAGGACGGGATATGAGGTCGGAATAAGAGGAGGGGATATGGGGTCAGGATTTGAGGACTGCATATGACAACATTTGCTTTTCCGCCCCCACAAGGATTGGGTAGGAAAAACCGGGCAGCACCGGGTACTCAGATAGTTATACAATAATATGTTATATTTTATTGATATGAAGGTCTAGTTATATAAAAAAAAATATGTCTAGAAATAAACCCCTGGTTTTTCTGCCCCACAAAATTTATTTTTATTACTCTTTTGTTTGTTTTATTCCATTATTTCATATTTGTATATACTGTATTATGTAATATTTGAATTTTACAATTACATGGGGATTTGTTCCTGAATAAAATAGTACAAATTATTGCACTACTAAATAAGTTTAAAGAAGTGTTCCCCATCTGCAGATGTACTATAAATATCTAACAGATACAAGAGTTATGACTTTTGTAGTCATAAATGAGTTCTGCAGCCATAAACAACTTTTATCCTGTCTGCAGGATAGGATATTCGGTAAGTGTCTGATCGCAGGGGGGTCCAGGCGCTGGGACCCCCCGCGATCTCCTGTACGGGGACCAGGCACTGCTGCGACACTACAAGGCTAATGCTCGTGTCGTCGACCCCACTAAGAGGTCGGCAGACACGCTCCCTCCATTCAGCTCTATGGGAGAGTAGTGGATGCACGAACGCTGCATCTCCATCTCTCCCATAGAGATACATGGAGGGAGCGTGTCGTCCTCCTACATGAGGAGAGCCGCGGCAGATCCGGGGACCCATACAGGAGATCGCAGGGGCTCCCAGAATTTGTTCGGACTCCCCGCGATCAGAGACTTAAACCCTATCCTCTATCTCCTATTATTCATATACAGTATTTAACTATTTTCTGTGCATTACATACTGCACCTGTATATGCATTTATTAATATTTTCATCTATTTAAAGGGGTATTCCCAAGACACAAAGTTATCCTCTATCCAAAGGCTAAGAGATAGCAAGTGAATTAAACAATAGTGCAATTATAATGGGAGGAATGAGGAACATATGTCAATTTGGCCCCATTTTAGCTTAGGATGAGAAAGTGGGAACACTTATTGACATCAGGGTAGCCCAGAATACTTTGCAGCTAGCATCAAGATCACAAGACTGCCGGATAGCCAATCATTGTGTGCATACAGTTCCCAGGCCAATCAGGAGACAGCATATGGGAGAGTCTAAAAGGACTGATAAAACCCTATACATAGCATTGGAGAGACAAGCTGAGCACAAAACAACTCATTGTGGCACTACAGAGCCCAGCCATGGATATATATTTTTCACTGCAACACAAATCAAACCAACATTGTACAGCACAAAGCATTGTGCAATGGGCTGACATGCAGTCTGTGTTTAGTGATTCCACAATACAGATCCCAGCAGTATTACTAAACCACCAAGCCCGGCCATTGAAATATTTCACATAACAACGCAAAGCAAAGCACTGTAAATTCAGTTGTGCCTTGGGCTGACTTACAGTACTGTTCAATAGGTCTGCACCAAAGATCCCAGCTGTGGGGCTGCACTACCAAGCCCAGCCATAGAAAGATTTCACAGTACAACACATTGTGCAGTGGGCTGACTTGCAGTACTATGTATAGAAAATTTGCACTACAGATTCCAGCAGTGTGACTGCACTGTAGAGTCCAGCCAGAGAAATATTTCACACTCGATTTTGCAGTGGGCTAATGGTTATTTTTCCTGGATTTTCTGGGTTTAACAAAAAAAATAAAAATAAAAAATAAAAAAATAAAAGAAAGCATTCCTATCTCGGTTTAGCAAATAACAGCATATCTAGCTGTAAGAGTGAAATTTGACTGGACCTTTGTGCATCGCTTAGCCTGAATTTTGTGAGTTCAGCAAAACATACAGCATTTTTATCTGTGAGTGTAAAACTTGACTGGCAGTTTCTCTGCCATTTGACCAATTGGTGAGTGTCAAATCACCCCAAAAACAATAACAAAACAGTTTCTGGTAAAGAAATGGTTGGACAAGGACAGGGTAAAGAAAAGAGCACCCTTTAATGATGATGATTATTATTAAAATTTTTATATTTTTTTGGATTATTATTTTCTGTAAGTTATAAGTAATTTGTTCTATTGTCTTTTTGTGAACCGCATGTTGTGATTTGGCGTGTGGTTCATAATTGCGGATCCCATACGGCTACTCACAATATGGGTGTTGTGTAACATTCATTCATCATTTTTTCTGGGTCTTGCATGGTTACTGAAAGGGTTAATCTTCTGCCTACAAAAGCCTGCCTTCACTGAAATGGTTAATTTCTACCTATATAAACCTACTGTGCCCTCACCTTGTTATGCCTGAGGAAGCTGCGCAAGCACAGTGAAACGTGTTGCATTCTGGTCAATAAATCCTTTTACCTACTCACCTGTCTGGTCTATCAGTGCTGTGGAGCTTGGAAATAAAATTCCCTTCTTTTCCCATTTTACAAAAATAAAGAATCAAAAATAAATCAACAAATTTGATATTGTCCCATATGGAAATGTCCCAGATATTAAAATATTATGTTAATTATCCCATATAGTTAAGGGTGTAAACATTAAAAAGAAATACCATACCATGCTCTATCCCATGCAGGTGCACGTACAGACCATCTTTCCCATTGCTGGACACCATGTATCCATCTAAGCCCCCTATCGTCCCCTGATGAATTGGGTCTGGAAACTAGGGATGAGTGAATCGAATACCACATTGAAACCCACAAAGAAACCTACACAACACTCTTAGTAAATAAGGGCCACAGAGTCCAAAACACCAGACAGGAAAACGGATGAGCCTGAACACACTCCAGGTACAGAAAGGAATATAGCATAATCCCCTAGAAAAACCTCAGGTAGACACAGAAATAACAATACCCTTTGAGTCCCCATGGACAGGAAAACGGGATCTATCACTAAACAGGAATAATCACAATCCCTAAACCTCCAGTAGACACAGGATCAATCTCTCAGAGTCCCCATGGATATCTAGTTACAACTCAGAAAAACTGATACAACAGGATATAATTATAGAACACAGTTCACACTGAACCCAAAACAGGAACCAAATTATAGAACACTTCACACTGAACACAAGACACGAAACACAATCCCTCAGAACACCTCCAGTAGACACGGAGTCCCCATGAATAGGTATCGGGGATACCTAGTTACAGAAAAACTGAAAACGGATGCGAGAGCAAACACAGTGTGAACGGACACATAGCAGAAAGAATATACAAATCCTAAAACCGACTATACAAACACAGATTAAAATCTACTAAGAGCTTGGTAACTAACCATGGGTAACAGCCCAGAATATGTATCAAAGATAAATGCAAGGTGCATGCTAAAACAAAGATAGTAGATTAAAAACTCAAACAATGAGTGTTTCACCCAAAGCTCCACACAGCATGTACAGCGTGTGTATGAGCAGCAAGTCATTAGGAAGTCCATGTGTAGCAATCAGGATCTCAAGTCAAGATGTCAATCACCAGCCCAGTAGCTGGGCTGAGCTGCTCTTATGTAGACACACCCTAAGAGCAATTGGACAGAAAGCCAAAAGGTTTTAACTCTTCCCTGACCAGGGATTATAAAACAGTTCACACACAAGCAAATCAATAGCTGTGTGTGAACACAGGCCAATACAGACATGACACATACATCTTAGTGGTGTACTATTTTGTTCCTGTTAAAGTCTTAAGGGCCTAGATACTGTGAAAGGCCAGACAAAAGTACACACCTGCTGGTGTTGTAGACAAATACTGTTTTAAGCATAATGTAGCACATTGTCCTCCCTTCATTAGTGCATAAAACATACGTACATCTAAGTGATATACCATTTTGTTCCTGTTAAAGTCTTAAGGGCCTAGGTACTGTGAAAGGCCAGGGAAATGTACCCACCTGCTGGTGTTGTAGACAAATACTGTTTTAACCCCTTAAGGACACTCCAAATGAAATAATTTACAAGAATACAGAGACACAGGCAGTGACACACTATATTCTTGTATATTATTTCATTTGGAGTACAATGTATCTGTTCTCCATATTGCTATTCTGATACTTGTAACATGTGAAGTTGATTTCTAGTCCCTGATGAAGTGGTGGGAACAAAGTTATTTACCAGTTCCACCCATGGAAACGCGTTGGGACAAGGGACTTGAAAATAATATATTTAAAATGCAGTTATTTTGTTCTTATAGTATCAGTTATGATATAGTGGCATGTTGACAAGTACTGTTTGTTACAGCCCTTATCGTGACACAAGGCTGACATATGAGCGCCATACGCTAACCAACTAGCTCTCTAGCTTTGATTTGCTTGGAAATTTTTTTTTCTTTATTTTGTTTGGTTGCACTATTTGAGCACTATCATTTGATAAAGATAATATTTTTAAGCGATTAACTATTAAAAGTTACATTTTATTAAGGCACCTCAATCCTATATAGGGACAACTTTTTTCTACTTTCTACTTTCTTGCCGTGAGGTATTATCTAATTAGGGTTCATGTATAGCCTTTTATTTTATACATTCTATCTACTGTAAGGGGTCAAAAGAGGACATTTTTAAACGAATACATTTTCCTGCATATAGTTATGATTTTTTACAGAAGTACGGCAAAATGAAACCTATATAAGTAGGGTACCATTTTAACCGTGTGGACCTACAGAATAATGATAAGGTGTCATTTTTACCGAAATATGCACTGCATAGAAACGGAAGCCCCCAAAAGTTACAAAATTTCATTTTTTCTTCGATTTTGTCGCACAATGATAAGTCGCACAAAATAAGCCATAATATGGATTTTTGGGTGGAAAATTGAAAGGGTTATGATTTTTAAAAGGTACGGAGGAAAAAACGAAAATGCAAAAACTGAAAAACCCTGCGTCCTTAAGGGGGTAAAGTCTTAAAGGGGTACTCCGGTGGAAAACTTTTTTTTTTAAAATGAACTGGGGCCAGAAAGTTAAACAGATTTGTAAATTACTTCTATTAAAAAGTCTTAATCCTTACAGCACTTTTTAGCAGCTGTTTGCTACAGAGGAAAATCTTTATTTTTTTAATTTATTTTTTGTGTTGTCCACAGTGCTCTCTGCTGACACCTGATGCCCAGAGCAGGAGAAAATCCCCATAGAAAACCTATGCTACTCTGGACAGATCCTGACACGGACAGAGGTGTCAACAGCGAGCACTGTGGACAACACAAAAAAGAAATTCAAAAAGTAAAGAATTTCCTCTGTAGCATACAGCTGCTAAAAAGTACTAAAAGGATTAAGATTGTTTAATAGAAGTAATTTAGAAATCTGTTTAACTTTCTGGCACCAGTTCATTTAAAAGTTTTCCACTTTAAGGGCCTAGATACTGTGAAAGGCCAGTCAAAAGTACACACCTGCTGGTGTTGTAGGCAATTACTGTTTTAAGCATACTGGAGCGCATTGTCCGCCCCTCATAAGTGCATACAACATGCCTACATCTAAGTGGTGTACTATTTTGTACCTGATAGTCTGTCAAGGGTCTAGATACTGTGAAAGTCCAGGCAAAAGTAATCACCGGCTGGTGTTTTACTCAAATCCTTTTTAAAACATACTGTAGCACATTTTACTGCCCTCATAAGTGCATACCACATACCTACATCTGGTGTACTATTTTGTACCTGTTAATCTCTCAAGGTCCTAGTTACTGTAAAAGGCCAGCCAAAACTATACACCTGCTGCTGTTCTAGACAAATACTGTTTTAAGCGTAGTGAAGCATCATGTACTCCCCTCATATACGCACTAAGTATGTCAGACAGAGAAGTGCCAGGACGTGCACAGAGCAGTGACAAAGGCCTAAATTCTTCTGGTGCAGACACAACCTTCAGTTGGCATGGCCCGGGAGCAGTCCCTGTGCTCCCATTGCCTCTGTCCTATGCTGTTCCCTCCCCTAAAGAAGTTTCTTATGCTGTGGGTTCAGCTCCACTATTCAGTTGTCACGATGCCGGCTGGCAGGAGGTGGATCCTCTGTGCCAGAGAGGGATTGGCGTGGACCGTGCTAGTGGACCGGTTCTAAGTCACTACTGGTGTTCACCAGAGCCCGCCGCAAAGCGGGATGGTCTTGCTGCGGCGGTAGTGACCAGGTCGTATCCACTAGCAACGGCTCAACCTCTCTGACTGCTGAAGATAGGCGCGGTACAAGGGAGTAGACAGAAGCAAGGTCGGACGTAGCAGAAGGTCGGGGCAGGCAGCAAGAATCGTAGTCAATAAGGCAATAGCAGGAGGTCAAGTACACAGTATGGACAAACACAGTAACGCTTTCACTAGGCTCTAAGGCAACAAGATCCGGCAGGGGAGTGCAGGGGCAGTGATCAGATATAGTCTGGGAGCAGGTGGGAGCCAATTAAGCTAATTGGGCCAGGCACCAATCATTGGTGCACTGGCCCTTTAAGTCTCAGGGAGCTGGCGCGCGCGCGCCCTAGAGAGCGGAGCCGCGCGCGCCAGCACATGACAGCAGGGGACCGGGACGGGTAAGTGACCTGGGATGCGATTCGCGAGCGGGCGCGTCCCGCTGTGCGAATCGCATCCCCGACGGCCATGACAGTGCAGCGCTCCCGGTCAGCGGGACCGACCGGGGCGCTGCGGAGAGAGAGACACCGTAAGCGCTCCGGGGAGGAGCGGGGACCCGGAGCGCTAGGCGTAACATCAGTGAAGACGGTCTAATAGAGGATAGTCAGCAGCTACTGCCAAGCCAAGAAGTGGAGGAGACATGCATTGCTTCCTCCGCTTGGTGGGCAAGTAGCGATGAGGAGAGTGACGTGGGAGGTGGTGTTGCGAGCGTTCAGGGTCCTGAAGCAGACAATGTTGAGGAACCTGAGGAGGACATCAGTGACGTGCAGACACAACTCGATGACAATGAAGCTGATCAAACTTGGAAACTGGGTGCAGAAAGGGCTTCATCATCATTAGGAGAAGAGGGTTGCAGGTTGCCCATGAGGTAGCAGCTGAGGCAGCAAGGTGAGGGCATGGTTGACAGTCAGCATGGTGGCAGAAGTGGAAAGTCTGGAGCCAAACATGTCCTGGGGAGACCAACTGCTTTACGGCAGCCTACCTTCCAGGGAGGTAGTGGAACATGGATTCTTGGAGACGGCGGCAGTAGCAGTCAACTAGTGGAGACTGTTGGTGGGAAAATCAGCTACTCGGCGGTGTGGCAGTTTTTCATCAAGCATCTGGAGGAGGTTAACACGCCACCAAAATGCGGACTGGGAGAACCGTGGCTCCGATGTGGTGGTCAAAACTGCTGCATCACCCAGGGGCATGCCGCTCCCTCTTTCAGCAAGCCAAGGCTCTCCAACCTTAGCCTAAGGAGCTGTGTGTCACACCATCCTTCTGTTGCTGGAGATGCTCTGGCTCCTCCTACTTTTAGTCAGTCATTCCACCAGCAATCCATGGGTGAAGCCATGTCCAAGAGACAAGAGTATGCGCCCACTTATCCAATGGTGCAGAAGCTGAATTTTTTTCTGTCCAAGTTGCTGGTGCTGCAGTCCCTCCCTTTTCAAGTGGAGCAGCGCTGATATCTGGAGCTCTAACTATGGTCAGGGGCAAAACATGTCCTATACGGCCCACTGGGTGAATGTGGTTCATGCAAAGCCACAACACCAACGTGGACAGGTCACGCCGCTTCCTCCTCCACGCTCTCAGGCCGTTGGTCCTGTGAAAGTGTGCGACTCTGCCTCCTCATCCTCCACCGTGTCCTCAGCCTCCACTGTCCAGACAAGTCTCAGTACCCCTTCAGCATACCATGTGTGCAGGGCATGGCGGTGTCACGCGGTTCTTGACATGGTTTGCCTTGGCGAACGGAGTCACACAGGGGAGGAACTTCTAAAAGTCATTCATAAAGAAATCGGAGCATGGCTTACTCCATGAAAACTGGAAATGGGAACTATGGTGACTGACAACGAAGAACATCTTCTCTGTGCTGCAACAATTAAGGCTGAGCCATGCGCCCTGCATGGCACATGTATTCAATTTGGTTGTCAAGCGGTCCCTGAAGTGTTCCCCCATTTGCAAGACATCATAACAATGGAAGGAAACTTTGCATGCACTTCAGTCATTCGTACACTGCAAAGCACATTCCCCAGAACGGTATCCCCCAACATAGTTTGATTTGCGACAGTGAAACACGTTGGAATTCCACACTTCATATGTTGGACCGAACAGAACAGAGAAAAGCCATCACCGATTTCTTGATGATCCAAGCAGATAGGGGTACTCCCCTGTGTAACTTAAATGTCAAGCAGTGGCAGCTCATACGTGACACCTGCCATTTGCTCAGGCCCTTTGTTGAAGCCACACTATTAGTCAGTAGCCAGGATTACGGGATAAACAACATAATTCCACTGCTTCATTTCCTACACGTGTTGGAAACATTGGCTGGTCAGGGCACTGGAGACATGGTGACTACATCTCACATCCACATGAAACCTGTGGGGGTTAAACTGGAGGAGGAGGAGCACAGTGGAGCACAGTTTAGGTTTCACGAAATGGGTGGTTTTTCAAGTCATCTGACAGGAAAGGAGGAGCAGGAGCAGCCAGAGGAGCTAGAGGGTTATGAGGAAGGCAAGAAAGAGGACCCTGACACACCATGGCAGTTTGCAGTGGAGATTGAGGCAGGGAGTCCCTCCAAGTCACTTGCACAAATGGCACGATGCATGCTCACTTGCTTGCGTAGTGACCGCCGAATTGTCCCCATTCGGCAGCGAGATGACTCCTGGCTCTCCATCTTATTGGACCCTCGCTACCAGCACAAAATGGTGGCCTTTTTTACATCCACTCAGAGGGAGGACAAACTGACCTACTACAGAGACATACTATGTAGTCAGTTGGCCGATGCCTATCTGCGCAATCGTCCATCCTCCCGCAGGTCTGACTTGGGGGCCCTCTGCACTAACCTTCCACTGCCATGGCTGCTGGGGATGGGTGGGATGGCAGGAGCAGTACCAGCTCCATCAGCAGCAGCCTTTATACAGTCGCTGATGAGTATCTTTCTTCATCTGCATAGTGAAGCAACTCATCAGCAGCAGGTAGATCTAGAGCAGTACCTGAACCAGCAGGTGGTGGCATACCTTGACATTGCCATGCCAACACACCTTGAAGATCCGCTTGACTTCTGGGCAGAGTTTGCCCTGGAATAGCTGTCCTGCCCAGCCAGTAGTGTGCCATCACAGCGCGTGTTTAGTGCGGCGGGGGCGATAGTCACCCAAAGGAGAACTCGTCTGTCCATGAAAAATGTGGAGAGACTGACCTTTGTGAAGAGGAATCAGGCATGGATCAGCCATGATTTCCACCCAATAAAGTCTGATGCATCAGAGTAGATTGACCATGGTGCCACACCAACACTTCATAAATATGGATAGTGCCAAACAGATTTTAGGCGCTACTCCCCAATTACAAACATTCTTCCGCACCAGATGTTTTTTCACCCACCTTCGTCACCGGGTATTGGTATTGCCACCCACCGCACCACTCTATCACCAGGTCCCAGGATTTCTGATGCTGCTGCCACCACCAGGCTGTCTCATTCAGCCACTATGGGGGGCATTTACTAAGGGGTTTAGTCATTTTTTTCTGACTATTTTTGGCGCAAAATTGTCGCAATTGCGCCTACCCTATAAATTGTGCGACTTTCCCTAGCAAGAGCTAGAAAGTCAAATTTTTTTTTCCCGCTTAATTTACGCAAGTTTTCAGTTTTTCCTTGCAGTGGTCAGGAATTTATTAACTGAGACAGTCGCAGTTGCGCAATAAACTGTCGCAACGGCCATAAAAATTGACTAAATTTACTCCAGCTCCAACATGGAGCAGGAAAAGCTGCTGCCGCCCGGGCTCCGACATACTTTCTCCCCGCTACCCTCACTGCGCTACCGGGACACTACAGTGATTTACATCCCCCCCTCTCACCTGCCAGCGCCACACAACTCCCATCTGTCTGCTGTTGCAAGACTACAAGTCCCAGCATGGCCTTACAGTGAGGACACGCTGGGAGTTGTAGTCTTCTAGCAGCGGGAGCTGAGCGGCGCGGGCGGGAGACAAGGGGGGGGGGGTAGCGGGGAGGCCGTATGAGGAGCCCGGGCGGGAGACAAGGGGGGTAGCGGGGAGGCCGTATGAGGAGCCCGGGCGGGAGACAAGGGGGGTAGCGGGGAGCCCGTATGAGGAGCCCGGGCGGCTGCACTGTAATGTCAGCCCGGGCTCCTGCCCTGAGAGCCATAGGCTTTGGCTGTCAGGGCATGCTGGGTGTTGTAGTTTTGCAACAGCTGGAGGGCCACAGTTTGCAGACCACTGGTGTGTGGTCTGTAAACTGTAGTCCTCCAGCTGTTGCAAAACTAAACAGCTGAAGGGGACCGGCGAAGACGTTCACTTACCCTTCCGAGGCTCCAGCGACGATCGCTGACGGAGATCGTCGCGCGGCACTGTCGCGCGGCAGTGTCGCGCGGCAGTGTCGTGCAGCGCTGGATCCTATGGAAGCCGGTAAGTTGCGCAAGCTTCCCAACCAGGGTGCCTCCAAATGTTGCAAGACTACAACTTCCAGCATGCCTGGACACCCTTTGGCTGTCCGGGCATGCTGGGAGTTGTAGTTTTGCAACAGCTGGAGGCACCCTTGCTGGGAAACACTGGCCTAAAACAGTGTTTCCCAACCAGGGTGCCTCCAGATGTTGCAAGACTACAACTCCCAGCATGCCTGGACAGCCATTGGCTGTCCGGGCATGCTGGGAGTTGTAGTTTTGCAACAGCTGGAGGCACCCTTGTTGGGAAACACTGGCCTAAAACAGTGTTTCCCAACCAGGGTGCCTCCAGATGTTGCAGGACTACAACTCCCAGCATGCCTGGACAGCCATTGGCTGTCCGAGCATGCTGGGAGTTGTAGTTTTGCAACAGCTGGAGGCACCCTTGTTGGGAAACACTGGCCTAAAACAGTGTTTCCCAACCAGGGTGCCTCCAGATGTTGCAAGACTACAACTCCCAGCATGCCTGGACAGCCATTGGCTGTCCAGGCATGCTGGGAGTTGTAGTTTTGCAACAGCTGGAGGGCCACAGTTTGCAGACCCCTGGTTTGTGGTCTGTAAACTGTAGTCCTCCAGCTGTTGCAAAACTAAACAGCTGAAGGGGACCGGCGAAGAGGTTCACTTACCCTTCCGAGGCTCCTTCGCTGTCGGAGATCGTCGCGCGGCACTGTTGCGCGGCACTGTCGCGCGGCACTGTCGCGCGGCAGTGTCGTGCAGCGCTGGATCCTACGGAAGCCGGTAAGTTGCGCAGGCTTCCCAACCAGGGTGCCTCCAGTTGTTGCAAGACTACAACTCCCAGCATGCCTGGACAGCCTTTGACTGTCCAGGCATGCTGGGGCTTGTAGTTTTGCAACATCTGGAGGCACCCTGGTTGGGAAACACTGTTTTAGGCCAGTGTTTCCCAGCCAGGTTGCCTCCAGATGTTGCAAAACTACAACTCCCAGCATGCCTAGACAGCCTTTGACTGTCCAGGCATGCTGGGACTTGTAGTTTTGCAACATCTGGAGGCACCCTGGTTGGGAAACACTGTTTTAGGCCAGTGTTTCCCAGCCAGGTTGCCTCCAGATGTTGCAAAACTACAACTCCCAGCATGCCTAGACAGCCTTTGACTGTCCAGGCATGCTGGGACTTGTAGTTTTGCAACATCTGGAGGCACCCTGGTTGGGAAACACTGTTTTAGGCCAGTGTTTCCCAGCCAGGTTGCCTCCAGATGTTGCAAAACTACAACTCCCAGCATGCCTAGACAGCCTTTGACTGTCCAGGCATGCTGGGGCTTGTAGTTTTGCAACATCTGGAGGCACCCTGGTTGGGAAACACTGGCCTAAAACAGTGTTTCCCAACCAGGGTGCCTCCAGATGTTGCAAAACTACAAGTCCCAGGTTGGGAAACACTGTGCCCGGCCTCCGCCCCACCTTACTGTAAGGGCATGCTGGGAGTTGTAGTCCTGCAGCTGGGGGCAGGGGACAAGCTTGTCACATTTATTATCACCTGCTCACACATCTCCTGCACCACACAACTACAACTCCCAGCATGTCCTTACTGTAAGGGCATGCTGGCAGTTGTAGTCGTGCGGGGCGGGAGATGTGTGAGCAGGTGATAATAAATGTACTAACCCATTTTTTTTGGTTTCTTCTCATTTCAGATCCGTTTATCCTGTGGACTCCTTCGGATTCGGTGGACTACTTCGATGACCAGCGTTTTTCTTTGTTTGATTTTAATAAAATGGTTAACGAGGGCTTGTGGGGGAGTGTTTTTTGTAATAAAAATTTTTTAAAACCTGTTGTGTTTTTTTCTTACTTTACTAGACAGGCTTAGTAGTGGAAGCTGTCTTATAGACAGAGTCCATTACTAACCTGGGCTTAGCGCTAGCCACAAAAACAGCTAGCGCTAACCCCCTATTATTACCCCGGTACCCAACGCCACAGGGGTGCCGGGAAGAGCCGGTACCAACAGGCCTGGAGCGTCAAAAATGGCGCTCCTGGGCCTAGGCGGTAACAGGCTGGCGTTATTTAGGCTGGGGAGGGCCAGTAACAATGGTCCTCGCCCACCCTGGGAACGTCAGGCTGTTACTGTTTGGTTGGTATTTGGCTGAGAATGAAAATAGGGGGGACCCTATGCGTTTTTTTTTTAAATAAATAATTAAATATATTTAAAAAACGCATAGGGTCCCCCTATTTTTATTCTCAACCAAATACCAACCAAACAGTAACAGCCTGACGTTACCAGGGTGGGCGAGGACCATTGTTACTGGCCCTCCCCAACCTAAATAACGCCAGCCTGTTACCGCCTAGGCCCAGGAGCGCCATTTTTGACGCTCCGGGCCTGTTGGTACCGGCTCTTCCCGGCACCCCTGTGTGTTGGGTACCGGGGTAATAATTGGGGGTTAGCGCTAGCTGTTTTTGTGGCTAACGCTAAGCCCGGCTTAGTAATGGACTCAGTCTATAAGACAGCTTCCACTACTAAGCCTGTCTAGTAAAGTAAAATAAAAATAAAACACAACAGGTTTTAAAAAAAATTTATTACAAAAAACACTCCCCCACAAGCCCTCGTTAACCATTTTATTAACATCAAGCAAAGAAAAACGCTGGTCATCGAAGTAGTCCACCGAATCCGAAGGAGTCCACAGGATACACAGATCTGTAGAAGAAGTAACCAAAAAAAAAAAAAGTGTAAGTACATTTAGGGAGAAAAAAACTGTGTTAAAAAAATGTAATAAACACACACACACACACTAAACGCTGTTTACCACTTCTGAGCCATGACTACAATTTACAGTGATCCCTCAACTTACAATGGCCTCAACATACAATAGTTTCAACATACAATGGTCTTTCTGGACCATCGTAAGTTGAAACCAGACTCAACATACAATGCTACAGACAGTCCAGATCTGTAAAACGTGTCAATGGCTGGAAGAACCAACCAATCAAAATGGGCATTCACTGGTAAAACCCCTGTATTACTGAAGTGTATGCACTGACTGGTATTACATGTTCTGTACACTTTACCTGTATCAGGGTTAGCTGCTCTTTTGGACACCAGGTGAGGGCAACTCCATTACTTGTTTTGGACATTGCCTGTACTGTACAGGACCCCTGAAGAAGCTCCTGTCCTCTACATAGACCAGTGTTTGCCAAGCAGGGTGGCCCCATTTTTTGCAAAACTACAACTCCCAGCATGCCCGGACAGCCTTTGGCTGTCCAGGCATGCTGGGAGTTATAGTTTTGCAACAGCTGGAGGCTCCCTGCTTGGGAAACACTGACATAGACAGTGATTTACAGCTCCCAGCAGATCTTTATTACTTTTATATGTAAGGATTTGCTTTATCTATATCAGTTATCTACTTATTTTTCTTTGTCACTTTTTCCTATTTTTGGATGACATTTTGGTGCCTTTAGAACCAATTACCCTGTTTCCATAGAGTTATGGTCTCAACATACAATGGTTTCAACTTACAATGGTTTTCCTGGAACCAATTAATATTGTAACTTGAGGGACCACTGTAGTTATTGAATTATTTAGATGTGGTGAAAAAGCTAAAAAAAAACTCAAAAACAAAAGATCCAGAAGGAAACCAGCAGCCAAACCTATTCAGACAGCAGGAAAAAGGAACAGACTATTTTTTCTACTACATGAAGTAAATTTCCCACTTTTGCCTATGTGCGCCAAATTTATTAATGCCGTGCAACAATTTAGTAAATTTGTCGCACATAGTCAAAAATGAAGTAGAAAAAAACAGGGTAAAAACCAGACTACATAGTAAAAGATTAGTAAATGCCCCCCTATATGTTTTACTCATGCTGCTGCAGACTTCAGGCTGTGTCATTAAGCCACTATATGTTCTACTCATCTGCCGCCACCTCCACGCTGTGTCATTCAACCACTATATGTTCTCCTTATGCTGCCGTTACCTCCACGCTGTGCCATTCAGCCACTATATGTTCTACTCATGCAGCCACTTGTTATGATTCGGCTAGCTGGATGTGGATCCTCTGTGTCAGCGAGGGATTGGCGTGGACCGTGTCGGTGGACCAGTTCTAGGGTTGCTACTGGTATTCACCAGAGCCCACCGCAAAGCAGGATGGTCTTGCTGCGGCGGTAGCAACCAGGTCGTATCCACTGGCAACGGCTCAACCTCGCTGACTGATGAGAAGGCGTGGGACAGAAGGACTAGGCAGAGGCAAGGTCAGACGTAGCAGAAGGTCGGGGCAGGTGGCAAGGTTCGTAGTCAATAGCAACAGCAAGAGGTCAGGTACACTGGTAAGGCAAACACAGTAACGCTTTCTCTGGCACAAAGGCAACAAGATCCGGCAAGGAAGTGAAGGGGAAGTGAGGTAATATACACAGGGAGCAGGTGGAAGCTAATTAGACTTATTGGGCCAGGCACCAATCACTGGTGCACTGGCCCTTTAAATCTTAGAGAGCTGGCGCGCGCGCGCCAGGACGTGACAGCCGGGGACCGGGACAGGTGAGTGACTTGGGATGGGATTCGCGAGCGGGCTCTTCCCGCTATGCGAATCGCAATCCCGCCGGCAGAGTCAGTGCAGCGCTCCCGGTCAGCGGGTCTGACCGGGGCGCTGCAGAGAGAGGAACGCTGCGAGCACTCCAGGGAGGAGCAAGGACCCGGAGCGCTCGGCGTAACACCACTATTTGGTCTCCTCATTTGCCACCAACTCCAGGCTATGCCATTCAGCCACTATATGTTCTACTCATGCTGCTGCCTACTCCAGGCTGTGCCATTTAGCCACTATATGTTCTCCTCAGGCTGCTGCCACCTGCACGCTGTATCCTCATGCTTCTGATACCTCCAGGCTGTGTCTTTAAGCCACTAAATGTTCTCCTCATGCTGCCGCCAACTCCAGGCTGTTTAATTCAGCCACGATATGGTCTCCTCATACTTATGCCACCTACAGGCTCTGTCATTGTGCAGCTATGTGACTCCTTGTTATATTTTGTTTTTTGTAACCACACTGTTACTGCAAATTTTGTCCTACCTATCTGTTTTTGCTATCGGCGGTTCATTAGTGGGTGACTGGAGTCACTTTATTGTAATTTATATTGACAGTGTGGAACATTGTTTCCGGTTTTGTCGGTCCATAGTTGGTACAAGGACTGAATTTGTTTATTCTATCTGATGGTTTTTTTTTTTGTGGATATACAGTACGCTTTTAAGAGTATCATTAAATGTTAAGTTTTAGTGTTTCTGTGATTTTTAGTTTATAGTAGACACTATATTTTTTGCACCACTGCTATTCAGTAATTTTGAAATGAAAGGTGTCATTACAAAAAACAATTGGTCGTGCAAAAAACAAGCCCACAAATGGGTCTGTAGAGGAAAAAATTAAAGAGTTATGACTGTTAGAAGGTGAGGAGGAAAAGACGGAAAATGCAAAAATGAAAATTTCCTGTCTCCTCCAGGCCAAAATGGGCTGCGTCCTTAAGGGTTTACCAGCAATAGAGGGATTGTGCAGCAGATAACAAATTTGCTATCTGGCTTTACTTTGCAATGTGTTAGTTCATCTTATTTTAAGTAAACATAACATATAAAGGATAAATATGATATTCAGTACGATGAAACTAAGGCTGCTTTTTTTAGCTCTCTTCTAGTACTGACAAGATAAATGACCTTTATACTCAGTACATATTTTCCACTTAACCATACATTTTATTATATTTAACCCCTTAAGGACCAGGCCATTTTATACCTTAAGGACCGGAGCGTTTTTTGCAATTCTGACCACTGTCACTTTAAACATTAATAACTCTGGAATGCTTTTAGTTATCATTCTGATTCCGAGATTGTTTTTTCGTGACATATTCTACTTTAACTTAGTGGTAAAATTTTATGGTAACTTGCATCCTTTCTTGGTGAAAAATCCCAAAATTTGATGAAAAAAATGAAAATTTTGCATTTTTCTAACTTTGAAGCTCTCTGCTTGTAAGGAAAATGGATATTCAAAATATATTTTTTTTGGGTTCACATATACAATATGTCTACTTTATGTTTGCATCATAAAATTTATGAGTTTTTACTTTTGGAAGACACCAGAGGGCTTCAAAGTTCAGTAGCAATTTTGAAATTTTTCACAAAATTTTCAAACTCACTATTTTTCAGGGACCAGTTCAGTTTTGAAGTGGATTTGAAGGGTCTTCATATTAGAAATACCCCATAAAAGACCCCATTATAAAAACTACACCCCCTAAAGTATTCAAAAAAACATTCAGTAAGTGTATTAACCCTTTAGGTGTTTCACAGGAATAGCAGCAAAGTGAAGGAGAAAATTCAAAATCTTCATTTTTTACACTCGCATGTTCTTGTAGACCCAATTTTTGAATTTTTGCAAGGGATAAAAAGGAGAAAATTTTTACTTGTATTTGAAACCCAATTTCTCTCGAGTAAGCACATACCTCATATGTCTATGTTAATTGTTCGGTGGGCGCAGTAGAGGGCTCAGAAGGGAAGGAGCGACAAATGGTTTTTGGGGGGCATGCCGCATTTAGGAAGCCCCTATGGTGCCAGGACAGCAAAAAAAAACACATGGCATACCATTTTGGAAACTAGACCCCTCAGGGAACGTAACAAGGGGTAAAGTGAACCTTAATACCCTACAGGTGATTCACGACTTTTGCATATGTAAAAAAAATATATATTTTTTTTACCTAAAATGCTTGGTTTCCCAAAAATTTTACATTTTTAAAAAGGGTAATAGCAGAAAATACCCCCCAAAATGTGAAGCCCAATTTCTCCCGATACAGAAAACACCTCGCATGGGGGTGAAAAGTGCTCTGCTGGCGCACTACAGGTCTCAGAAGAGAAGGAGTCACATTTGGCTTTTTGAAAGCAAATTTTGCTCTGGGGGCATGCCGCATTTAGGAAGCCCCTATGGTGCCAGAACAGCAAAAAAAAAACACATGGCATACCATTTTGGAAACTAGACCCCTCGGGGAACGTAACAAGGGGTAACGTGAACCTTAATGCCCTACAGGTGTTTCACGACTTTTGCATATGTAAAAAAAAATATTTTTTTTTACCTAAAATGCTTGTTTTCCCAAAATGTTTACATTTTTAAAAAGGGTAATAGCGGAAAATACCCCCCAAAATTTGAAGCCCAATTTCTCCCGATTCAGAAAACACCCCATATGGGGGTGAAAAGTGCTCTGCTGGCGCACTACAGGTCTCAGAAGAGAAGGAGTAACATTTGGCTTTTTGAAAGCAAATTTTGCTCTGGGGGCATGCCGCATTTAGGAAGCCCCTATGGTGCCAGAACAGCAAAAAAAAAACACATGGCATACCATTTTGGAAACTAGACCCCTCGGGGAACGTAACAAGGGGTAATGTGAACCTTAATACCCTACAGGTGTTTCACGACTTTTGCATATGTAAAAAAATATATATTTTTTTTACCTAAAATGCTTGGTTTCCCAAAATTTTTACAATTTTAAAAAGGGTAATAGCAGAAAATACCCCCCAAAATTTGAAGCCCAATTTCTCCCGATTCAGAAAACACCCCATATGGGTGTGAAAAGTGCTCTACTGGCGCACTACAGGTCTCAGAAGAGAAGGAGTCACATTTGGCTTTTTGAAAGCGAATTTTGCTCTGGGGGCATGCCGCATTTAGGAAGCCCCTATGGTGCCAGGACAGCAAAAAAAAAACACATGGCATACTATTTTGGAAACTAGACCCCTCGGGGAACGTAACAAGGGGTAATTTGAACCTTAATACCCTACAGGTGTTTCACGACTTTTGCATATGTAAAAAAATATATATTTTTTTTACCTAAAATGCTTGTTTTCCCAAAAATTTTACATTTTTTAAAAGGGTAATAGCAGAAAATACCCCCCAAAATTTGAAGCCCAATTTCTCCCGAGTACGGCGATACCCCATATGTGGCCCTAAACTGTTGCCTTGAAATACGACAGGGCTCCAAAGTGAGAGCGCCATGCGCATTTGAGGCCTATATTAGGGACTTGCATAGGGGTGGACATAGGGGTATTCTACGCCAGTGATTCCCAAACAGGGTGCCTCCAGCTGTTGTAAAACTCCCAGCATGCCTGGACAGTCAACGGCTATCTGGCAATACTGGGAGTAGTTGTTTTGCAACAGCTGGAGGCTCCGTTTTGGAAACAGTGGCGTACCAGACGTTTTTAATTTTTATTGGGGAGGGGGGTTGTATAGGGGTATGTGTATATGTAGTGTTTTTTACTTTTTATTTTATTTTTTGTGTTAGTGAAGTGTAGTGTTTTTAGGGTACAGTCGCACGGGCGGGGGGTTCACAGTAGTTTCTCGCTGGCAGTTTGAGCTACGGCAGAAAATTTGACGCAGCTCAAACTTGCAGCCGGATACTTACTGTAAACCTCCGCCCATGTGAGTGTACCCTGTACGTTCACATTGGGGGGGGGAATCAGTGCAAAACTACAACTCCCAGCATGAACGGTCTATCAGTGCATGCTGGGAGTTGTAGTTTTGCAACCGCTGGAGGCTCCGTTTTGGAAACAGTGGCGTACCAGACGTATTTCATTTTTATTGGGGAGGGGAGGGGGGCTGTATAGGGGTATGTGTATATGTAGTGTTTTTTACTTTTTATTTTATTGTGTGTTAGTGTAGTGTAGTGTTTTTAGGGTACAGTCACACCGGCGGGGGGTTCACAGTAGTTTCTCGCTGGCAGTTTGAGCTGCGGCAGAAATTTTGCCGCACCTCAAACTTGCAGCCGGATACTTACTGTAATCCTCCGCCCATGTGAGTGTACCCTGTACGTTCACATTGGGGGGGGGGGAACATCCAGCTGTTGCAAAACTACAACTCCCAGCATGTACGGTCTATCAGTGCATGCTGGGAGTTGTAGTTTTGCAACAGCTGGAGGCACACTGGTTGTGAAACACAGAGTTTGGTAACAAACTCAGTGTTTTGCAACCAGTGTGCCTTCAGCTGTTGCAAAAGCTACAACCCCCAGCATGTACGGACAGCGGAAGGGCATGCTGGGTGTTGTAGTTATGCAACAGCTGGAGGCATACTACTTTGGCTGGGGATGCTGGGGATTGTAGTTATGCAACAGCTGGAGACACACTGGTTTGCTACTTAACTCAGTGTGCCTTCAGCTGTTGCAAAACTACAACTCTCAGCAGTCACCGACAGCCAACGGGCATGCTGGGAGTTGTAGTTATGCAACCACCAGATGCACCACTACAACTCCCAGCATGCACTTTAGCTGATTGTGCAAGCTGGGAGTTGTAGTTACACAACAGCTGAAGGTACACTTTTCCATAGAAAGAATGTGCCTCCAGCTGTTGCAAAACTACAAGTCCCAGCATGCCCATAAGGGCATGCTGGGAGTTGTGGTGGTCTGCCTCCTGCTGTTGCATAACTACAGCTCCCAGCATGCCCTTTTTGCATGCTGGGAGCTGTTGCTAAGCAACAGCAGGAGGCTGTCACTCACCTCCAACGATCCTCGCTGCACCAGGTCAGTCCCTCGTCGTCTCCGCCGCCGCCGCTGCTCCTGGGGCCCCGATCCCAACAGGGGCGCCGGGGATCGGGGTCCCCAGCACCCGGGGTGCACGTCCCGCACCCGCTCACGTCCTCCGGAAGAGGGGCGGAGCGGGTTGCGGGAGTGACACCCGCAGCAGGCGCCCTGATTGGTCGGCCGGTAATCCGGCCGACAAATCAGGGCGATCGTGAGGTGGCACCAGTGCCACCTCACCCCTGCTGGCTCTGGCTGTTCGGGGCCGTCGGAGACGGCCCCGAACAGCCTGTAATTCCGGGTCACCGGGTCACTGGAGACCCGATTGACCCGGAATCCGCCGCAGATCGCTGGACTGAATTGTCCAGCGATCTGCGGCCATCGCCGACATGGGGGGTCATAATGACCCCCCTGGGCGATATGCCCCGATGCCTGCTGAACGATTTCAGCAGGCATCGGGGACCGGCTCCGCTCCAGATGGTTGCGGGGGGCCGGTAAAACACATGACGTTCTCATACGTCATGTGTCCTTAAGGACTCGGAAATGGAGACGTATGAGAACGTCATGTGTCCTTAAGGGGTTAATTGAGAAGGATAAGAGCTTAAACAATGCTAATTTATAATGATTTTTGTCATGTGTCATGCTCTTTCCATTTAGTGAATCTTTAAACAAGAACTATTACAAGCCTCATGCATACTAAAACCCTTTAAATATATTAATTTCCAATAATTTTCATGCTTTGATGTTACAGGTCTGGTGCCTGTAGAGCATTATTATTAGGACATTGTGTAGATTAAAATCAAAATCCACCAGTGTATGTACTTACCACTTACATTGGATGTGTAGTCTGATTATACAGTCCTATTATTCCATTTCATCTGCCTATTCTACTATATCTCGGTTAAGATGCAGATTCAGCTCACCTGTGCAGGTTGGCACGCAGGGACTGGGTACTGTTAGAAATCAATGTAGCAAAGAAGGTCATTTTGTTGGAGATAAAAAAAATTGCTATTCTTTTAAACTCTATTCACATAGCAAAACAACACTCTAGGCTATAAATGGACCTTCCTCATATCATATCATACACAAAGAATGCTGCTTTCTTTGGGCACTGCAGTCATTCTGCACTTGCAGCCCTACCTGGTACTGCGGCTTAAAGGGTTACTCCGGCAGGGAAAAAATGTAAATCAACTGGTGCTAGAAAGTTAAACAGATTTGTTAATTACTTCTGTTTCAAAATCTTAATCCTTCAAGTACTTATCAGCTGCTGTATGCTCCTGAGGAAGTTGTGTAGTGTCTCTGACCACAGTGCTCTCTGCTGACACCTCTGTCCATGTCAGGAACTGTCAGAGCATTAGCAAAATCCCCATAGAAAACCTCTCCTGCTCTGGACAGTTCCTGGCATTGAAAGGGGTGACAGTAGAGAGCACACAACTTCCTCTTAAGTATACAGCAGCTGATAAGTACTGGAAGGATTAAGTTTTTAGAATAGAAATAATTTACAAACCTGTTTAACTTTCTGATATCAGTTGATTTGAAAAAATAAATTTCTACCAGAGTATCCCTTTAACCCCTTAAGGACCCATGACGTACGCGTACGTCATGGCACCGGGCGGGGATCGGATCGGGATGCCTGCTTAAATCATTCAGCAGGCATCTCGTGCAAACGCCCACGAGGGGTCATCAGACCCCCCCATGTCGGCGATCGCGGCAAATCGCAAGTGAATTCACAATTGCGATTTGCGCGATTCCGGGTCATTACGGGTCTATAGTGACCCGGTGACCCGGAATATAAGGGGGATCGCAGTTGTCTAAGACACCCACGATCCCCCTGAAGGCATAGGAGTGAGGTGGCAGGGGTGCCACCCCTCCTATCCCTGCTATTGGTGGTCTAGACGCGACCACCAATAGCAGATTGGGGGCAGGGGGTTAACTTTTGTTTTCCCTGTCCTGCCCACCCACAATAGGCGGGGCAGGACGGGAAAACGACGGGGACCGGCGCCGAAGATCCACTTACCGATCCGGGCGGGCGACGGAGGCTGCGGGCGACGGAGATCGGCAGGCAGTGATGACGTGCGGCTGGATCCGACGGAAGCCGGTGAGTTGCCTAGCATCATCTGGAGGGTACAGTTTGAGACTATTATACAGTGGTCTCTAACTGTAGCCCTCCAGATGTTGCAAAACTACAACTCCCAGCATGCCCAGACAGCTGTTTGCTGTCAGGGCATGCTGGAATTTGTAGTTTTGCAACAGCTGGAGGACCACAGTTTGGAGATCACCTTGCAGTGTTCTCTAAAACTGTAGCCCTCCAGATGTTGCAAAACTGCAAATCCCAGCATGTCCAAACAGCAATCAGCTGTCTCGGCATGCTTGGAGTTGTAGTTGTGTACCTCCAGCTATTGCATAACTACATCTTCCAGCATGCCCTTTGGCGATCAGTACATGCTGGGAGTTGTAGTTTTGCAACAGCTGGAGGCAGACTGTTTGGAAAATACTGAGTTAGGTAGCAGAACCTAACTGAATGTTTTCCAACCAGTGTGTCTCCAGCTGTTGCAAAAGTACAACTCCCAGCATGCACGGTCTCTCAGTACATGCTGGGAGTTGTAGTTTTGAAACAGCTGGAGGTTTGCTCCCCCATGTGAACGTACAGGGTACATTCACACGGGCAGGTTTACAGTAAGTTTCCTGCTTGAAGTTTGGGCTGCGGCAAATTTTTGACCGCAGCGCAAACTCCTAGCGGGAAACTCACCGTAACACGCTAGTGCGAATGTACCCTAAAAACACTACACTACACTACACTAACACATAATAAAGGGTAAAACACTACAAATACATCCCCTTACACTGCCCCCCCCCAATAAAAATGAAATACTTATTGTATGGCAGTGTTTCCAAAATGGAGCCTCCAGCTGTTGCAAAACAACAACTCCCAGCATTTCCGGACAGCCACTGACTGTACAGGCATGCTGGGAATTTAGCAACAGCTGGAGGCACCCTGTTTGGGAATCACTGGCGTAGAATACCCCTATGTCGACCCCTATGCAATCCCTAATTTAGTCCTCAAATGCGCATGGCGCTCTCTCACTTCAGAGCCCTGTCGTATTTCAAGGAAACAGTTTAGGGCCACATATGGGGTATCTCTGTACTCGGGAGAAATTGCACTACAAATTTTGGGGGGCTTTTTCTCCTTTTACCCCTTATGAAAAGGAAAAGTTGGGGTCTACACCAGCTTGTAAGTGCAAAAAAATAAAAAAAATTACACTAACATGCTGGTGTTGCCCCATACTTTTTATTTTCACAAGCGTTAAAAGGAAAAAAAGACCCCCAAAATTTGTACCCCATATGTGGACGTAAAATGCTCTGTGGGCGCACAACAAGGCTCAGAAGTGAGAGCGCACCATGTACATTTGAGGCCTAAAT
This sequence comes from Hyla sarda, assembly GCF_029499605.1. Lineage (NCBI taxonomy): Eukaryota > Metazoa > Chordata > Amphibia > Anura > Hylidae > Hyla > Hyla sarda. The sequence continues at coordinate 88,848,385 of NC_079198.1, forward strand.
TGTTGATTTGCACAGTGGTGGCCGATTTTACAGCGGTTCTGACATAAACGCAAAAAAATAAATACCCACATATGACCCCATTTTGGAAACTACACCCCTCACGTAATGTAATAAGGAGTACAGTGAGCATTTACGCCCCACAGGGGTCTGGCAGATTTTTGGAACAGTGGTCCGTGAAAAGGAAAAATTTAATTTTTTATTTGCACAGCCCACTGTTCCAAAGATCTGTGAAACGCCAGTGGGGTGTAAATACTCACTGCACCCCTTATTAAATTCTGTGAGGGGTGCAGTTTCCAAAATAGGGTCACATATGGGGGGGTCCACTGTTCTGGCACCACGGGGGGCTTTGTAAACGCACATGGCCCTGACTTCCATTCCAAACAATTTTTTTCCCAAAAGCTCAATGGCGCTCCTTCTCTTCTGAGCATTGTAGTGCGCCAGCAGAGCACTTGACTTCCACACATGGGGTAGTTCCATACTCAGAAGAGATGGGGTTTCAAAATTTGGGGGGCATTTTGTCCTATTACCCCTTGCAAAAATTTTAAATTTTAGGGAAAACTAGCATTTTAGTAAAAAAAAAAAAAATAATTTTCACATTCAACTTTTACGAAAAGTTGTCAAACACCTGTGGGGTGTTAAGGCTCACAGGACCCCTTGTTATGTGCCTTGAGGGGTGTAGTTTCCAAAATATTATGCCATGTGGTTTTTTTTTTTTGCTGTTCTGGCACCATAGGGGCTTCTGAAATGTGACATGCCCCCCAAAAACCATTTCAGAAGAACTCACTCTCCAAAATCCCACTGTCGCTCCTTCCCTTTTGAGCCCTCTACTGCGCCCGCCAAACACTTGACATACACATATGAGGTATTTTCTTACTCGAGAGAAATTGGGTTACACATTTTAGGAAGATTTCTCTCCTTTTACCCCTTGTAAAAATTCAATAACTGGGTCTACAAGAACATGCGAGTGTAAAAAATAAAGATTCTGAATTTTCTCCTTCAATTTGCTGCTATTCCTGTGAAACACCTAAAGGGTTTACAAACCTTTTGAATGTCATTTTGAATACTTTGAGCGGTGCAGTTTTTATAATGGGGTCATTTGTGGGGTATTTCTAATAAGAAGGCTCTTCAAATCCACTTCAAAACAGAACTGGTCCCTGACCAATTGGAAAATTGCTGCTATACTTTGAAGCCCTCTGATGTCTTCCAAAAGTAAAAACATGTCAACTTTATGATGGAACATATGAGAACAGTCTGTCAGTGCTGGCCTCCACAATGATGTCCTTGTGCCCCTCTAGGTGTCCTTTAGCACAGACTTCTCACAGTCTCTTGCAAACAGCATTAATTTGGTGGAGGAATAGGGAGGAGAGGCGGCATGCTGCACTGAGCTGGATTAATGCAAGTAGTATGAGTGGGCTGTGTGGGAATGATGAAGCGTGCCATCATGAAAATTGTAGTTTACAGGGGAGTGCACTATGCAGCTTAAATCAAAAGTCAACAGTAATCTGAGCTCCATGAACACAAATTTAGATGTACTGGTGAGTATAATACAATACACATATATGCATTTTTTTTTTTTTTTTTTTACCCTGTGCTCAGATAACCCCTTTAAAGGGGTACTCCACCCCTAGACATGTTTTCCCCTATCCAAAGGATAGGTGATAACATGTCTGATTGTGGGAGGTCCAGCCGCTGGGACCCCCCTGCAATCTCCGGGCTGGTGCTTCCGTGTTTGTGACATCACGCCACACTCGCTCTATTCATGTTTACATGTCTACATAACAGTCACACCTCCTCCCATAGATGAGAATGGAGAGGGTGTGATGGCTGTGGTCATCCGCCATCAGACACGGAGGGGAGTTTGCTCCGTGCACTGGATGACTGGGGTGCAGCGCCAGATATCAGACTTGTCATCCTCTATCCTTTGAATAGGGGAGAACATGTCTAGGGGCGGGGTACCCCTTTAATATTACAGTACATGCACAGGCATCAGTGTGTCATAAAGAAGGACAATTAACAGAAAGGAGAAAGCCAGTGTGGAAAATGCAGAAGTCCCATTTATTGAAGTTAAAGTCCAAGACACAAAACATGAACACAGTCAAGCATTTCAGGTGTTACCACCCTTAGTCATATCGTATTGAAGGGTGGTAACTCCTGAGGCACGTGACTGTGTTCACGTTTTGTGTCTTGAATTTTTACTTCAATAAATGGGACTTTTCATGCTAGCTTTCTCATTTCTCTTAAATGGATTTTGGTGTTGCCTAGCATCTGCCATGTCGTTGACGGGATTTCCTTGCGGTGAGCTGACCATCTTCTCTACATAGAGAATAAAAAGCTATGCAGGTTAGATTCGCGATAACTAGAGATGGGCACATTTTTCAAAAAATTTGTTTAGATCCGAATATATTCTTGGCGTAGAACACTTTGCCTTGCCCTAACACGCATAGGGAGTGTGCTGGGGTGCTGTCATTCAGTATGACATGCAGATTACAGGTGTCACTATTAGAATCACTGCTGCAGAGCGGCACAATGACAGAGTCTGGATGTGGCAGCAGGGTCAGGAGACCATATGACATAACAATGGTTGCTTGCAGTTTTTGAATGGGGGAGTGCTTCCTGTGATGATCTCAATTGGCAGACTATGAAACGACTTCTAAACTCTCTCTGCCTGCCTGCAGTGATGCCGGCTTGAGGTCAATGGTTTTTCCCCTGTGCTGATCTGTATTGTTAGTAACGCTGATGAGTGACCACACAGTGTTTGCTCTCTCTCTAGCCAGAACAAATGCGGGCTTGAGGTGAATGGATACAGCGCTGTAAAGATCTGTATTGTCAGTAATGGTGATTAGTGCACACACACAGTCTCTGCTCTCTCAGGAAATGCCCGTCTTCGGCAATGGCTGCCGAATATATAGGGCTGTGATATCACAGGGGTGACTAGCTGCTGATAGACTGCATACTGCCATGTGATTCAGGGTGATCCCGCCTACCAGCCTTCCCAGACTTCCTTGCCCCCTGTCCTCACACGTGTACCCGCCATTTTAGCCCCCCCGGCCTGCACAAAATAGTATATGAAGCGATTCGTTACCACGAAGCACAAGGAAATGGATTTGTTCAGAATCAAATTTTTCATGAAATGCTGAGCTTATTTGACTTTTTCAGCTTCGATTAGCCCATCTCTAACGATACCCAAATCAAATTTTAGATATTTGGAGAGAGAACATTTTAGCCATACAACAACCTTATACTTTAGCAGCTTGGAGGTGGAACGGGGAAACTACATAATGGCCAATTGTCAAATTATTTGGACATTTTCATGAGTAAAATAGAGGAAGGGCCAAATGCTAAATTCGAAGAAAAATGCTCAGACTTGTCATTTAAAGGGTTATATAAGTAAGCAGGTATATTTAAAAAGCCTAAAGTTCCACTTCAAAGACAAAGACAATTTAGGTGATAATAATGATTTTGTACCATTCTGATGGCCAAACATGCCCAGCATTTACAGCCTAGAGATACTGGGTGGCATCTGAGGCCATCAGCCCTGCCCTTTGGGCATTTGTTGGTCATATACATAGATAAAAAAAATGTGTATTGCTCGATTCACAAGCAGAATTTGGCAGATCTGCAGGCATGCTTGTTTTTTTTATTACACCTAAAAAAAACACCAGCAAAAATGCCAGAAAAACTGCCACAGCTTTTTCCTGAGTTTTGGCAGTTTTTCTAGCATTTTTTCCCGGTGTTTTTCCTGGTGTGTGGAAACAGCCAGTTTTATCCCCTGTGGCAGTTTTTTCACTGTCTTAAGGGTACCACTCAGTGGGTCGGATGCTGAGCGCCCGGTCCACAGAGTGTAAAGAGATGAGGAGTGATGTACAGCCTCACTACTCACCTCCCCCAGCCGTATAGTGGGGTGCATATACAGGGGTGCATAGTGTATCCATGTATACTATACAGGAATCGGGAATCCAGTGACCAGACTGACAGGACTCCCTGCTCCTATAGCCCCTTCGGGCAGTATACAGAATATACAGCTATCTATAGTATAAAGTGTATACAGAAGACGAGGTCCACTTACCTCCCTCGCTCCCTGTCCCCACCGGGCCCATGTAGTTCCGCCCCTAGGGATAATTAAGGGCTGTACTACAGACAGGAGCCAGGCAAGTAAGGGTGTGAGGCTCTGTTCACATTGTATGTTTTGTAAAATGTGAACAGATCCATCTGGCAGTGTTTTCCCAGATAGGGAGACTCCAGCTGTTGCGTTATTTATGCTGGGGAGGGCCATTAACAATGGTCCTTGCCAACCCTGGTAACGTCAGGCTGTTGCTGCTTGATTGGTATCTGTCTGTGAATAAAAATACGGGGAAACACGTGCCCATATTACAATGTCTTCCCAAACAGGGAGCAACCAATTGTTGCAAAACTACAACTCCCAGCATGCCCAGACAGCCATTGGCTGTCTGGGCAGGCTGAGAGTTATAGTTTAGCAACAGCTGGAGTCTCCCTGTCTGGGAAGACACTGCCAGATGGGTTTGTTCACATTTTACAAAATGTACAATATGAACAGAGCCTCACACCCTTACCAGCCTTGCTTCCATCTGTAGTTCCGATCCTAATGACATCATTACTAGGGGCAGAGCTTCACTGACTAGCTGGGACTGGAGGGAGGTAAGGGGACTTCATCTTCTGTTTACACTATATCCAGCTACCTATAGATAGCTGTTTATAATGCATACCGCCCAAAGGGTTAACCTACACTGTCCAGCAGTGTAAGTTAACTCTTTCCTTGCAGGGCTGGCGCATATCGCACAGCTCAGCAAGGGGTTAAGTGAGCCAGCAATGTGTATTATGTAGGCAGGCAGGCTCACTGTAAGTTCTTGCTGGGCAGTAGATATACGAGGTATATCTTCTGCTCAGAATCAGCTGTTCTCCCGGCTTTGTAGTCGTGAGCACAGCTAAGTCCAGAAATTCACATCAGCATGATCGCAACAGGTGTCAGGAGTGACAATTGCTGTGATCTGTCCCTTACTGCAGGTACTACTGCTCCCAAAATGGAGCACACTCTTCTCCATGCTGGGAGCTGTAGTACCTGCATTAATAGATCGCAGCGAGTGTCACTCCTGATACCCCATGCGATCCTCCTGTATAATGTATAGATGCGGCCAGACGCTCTTCCATGGACCCCTGCACTGCCATATATACACACCTATTCATATTTCCCGCAGAGAGCTGTGATTGGCTGGAACCATCTGGCAGATCACAGTTCTCTGCAGGAAATATGAATAGGTGTATATATAAGGCAGTGCAGGGGACCATAGAAGAGAAGCTGGCCGCATCAATACATTATACAGGAGAATCGCAACGGGCGATCTGTCAATTAGTACAGATACTACTACTCCCATCATGAAACTGTGTTCCATGCTAGGAATAGTAGTACTACCTAAAAAATGTTCTAAAAAAATTCGAAAAACACAAACACACTACATTTTTTTTTTATTGTTGGCTACATTTATGGTGCCCTACCTGCCCACATAAATTGATCCCTGTTTAAAAATGTATTAAAATGTTGTTATAAAAAAGATAAATTTCATTAAATACAATTTTTTCCATCACTGCTGTATCTTTTTTATTATTATTTTAATGGTACCCTACGAAATTTTAATAAAAAAGGTATCTCCTTCACTTTTTTTGGGATCGCATAAGTCCAAAAAAGAACAAAAACACCTGCAAAAACACCAAAGTTAAAACACACATGGCATTTTCCTTGGCTTTTTTCACTTCCATAGACTTCATAAATTTTCACAAAAAAACGCCAAACTGTGAAGGAGCCCCAAATAGCAGAAAAACGCCAAAAGGGTTTAAAAAAAATGCCAAAGTGAAAAACACCAAGTGGATATGGCATTTTGCAGTTCCTATTGACTTGAGGCTAACAACTGGCCACAGAGCTTTTTCACAAAAAAAATGCCATGCGCCAGAATGGGCGTTTATATTGGTGTTTTTGCAAAAAATAAAAAACAAGTGGAAACCTAGCTTTAAAGTGTTATTAACCCCCACCTGTTGTTACAAAATGTGAAAAAAATCTGGGAGATTCCCATTAAAGCTGCACAACACTGCATACAGTGGCCCTCATTTACTATTGTAAAACCGACATGTTTTGTCGGGTTGTGCGCTAGATTCTGTCGCATTGCGCCAGAATTTCTGTCTGCACCAGATTTTGTGCCAGAATTTGCGCCAGAATAAAAAAAAACCCCGACTAACTCTCCATTTTGCTAAGAAAACCCAAAAAAGGGGCATGGCAGCTTGGGAAAAGGGGCGTGGTCTCCAAAAAGGGCGTGTTCCCGACATTTTCACAAAAAAACAACATATTTACTAAGGTTTCCACATAAAATGTGGTGGATTTCAGCTGAGGAAACCAGACAGATCAGAGCATGTGTAAAAAAAAGCAAAGTGTAGGGAAAGTGAAAAATGTAGGGAAACCTTAGTAAATACCGTGGAAAATAAATTGTAGGGAATCAAAACCCACAAAGAAACCTACACAACACTCTTAGTAAATAAGGGCCAGTATGTCTGACTAAATGGTATCTTTCTCACACAAAGTATTATCCCTCTAGTTTTGTATTATAAAGCTGACATTTCCTTGACCTTTATGACACAAGGACCAAACATCAAAACATACACTGCTCAAAAAAATAAGGGCAACACTAAGATAACACATCCTAGATCTGAATGAATGAACTAATCATATGAAATACTTTGGGGGACATTTACTAATCTAGTCTATTCTGGGTATGCTTATAGACCAGCGTATGTGGTAGTCTCCTGTCTATTGTGCTCCTAATTTATCAAAGGTCTCACAGCCCTTTATAAATTCTGTGCTCAGACTTCAGGGTCTACAGCTTAAACTGCATTTAGACCTGCTCCAACATGGTCTGACATTTCAGCGTATTTTGGGCAGATGCGACTTGTCGCACAAAAGTCGCACTTGATAAATTCAGCACCAATGCATTTTCCAATGCGTTTCCATCTAAAATAGACTTGCATGCATCATGTTCTAAAAATCCTCTACCGCAAAAGTCGCAGAAAAGTAGCACATATTTAGACTGCGACTTTCTGTGCGACAAATTTAGACAGGAAAAACCAGTCTAAATCCTTTGATAAATCTCCCCCTTTGTCTTTATATAGTTGAATGTGCTGCCAACAAAATCACACAAAAATTATCAATGGAAATCACATTTATCAACCCATGGAGGTCTGGATATGGAGTCACATTCAAAATCAAAGTGGAAAACCACACTACAGGCTGATCCAACTTTGATGTAATGTCCTTCAAACAAGCCAAAATGAGGCTCAGTAGTGTGTGAGGCCTCCACATGCCCTTATGACCACCCTACAACACCTGGGCATGCTCCTGATGAGGTAGCGGATGGTCTCCTGAGGGTTGTCCTCCCAGACCTGGACTAAAGCATCCGCCAACTCCTGGACAGTCTGTGGTGCAACGTGGCGTTGGTGGATGGAGCGAGACAAGATGTCTCAGATGTGCTCAATCGAATTCAGGTCTGGGGAATGGTCGGGCCAGTCCATAGCATTAATGCCTTTCTCTTCCAGGAACTGCTAACACACTCCATCCACATGAGGTCTAGTATTGTCTTGCATTGGGAGGAACACACGGCCAACCCCACCAGCATATGGTCTCACAAGGGGTCTGAGGATCTCATCTCGGTACCTAATGGCAGTCAGGCTACCTCTGGCAAGCACATAGAGGGCTTTGCAGCCCCCCAAAGAAATGCCACCCCACACCATTACTGATTCACCAACAAACTGGTCATGCTGGAGGATGTTGCAGGCAGCAGAATGTTCTCCATGGCGTCTCGGTGTGCTCAGTGTGAACCTGTTTTCATCTGTGATGAGCACAGGGCGCCAGTGGCGAATTTGCCAGTCTTCGTGTTCTCTGGCAAATGCCAAACATCCTGCAAGGTATTGGGCTTTAAGCACAACCCCCACCTGTAGATGTCGGGCCCGCATGACATCCTTATGGAGTCTGTTTCTGACCGTTTAAGTGGACACGTGCACATTTGTGGCCTGCTGGAGGTCATTTTGCAGGGCTCTGGCAGTGCTCCTCCTGCTCCTCCTTTCAGAAAGGTGAAGGTAGTGGTCCTGCTGCTGGGTTGTTGCCTCCAACGGCCTCCTCCACGTCTCCTGATGTACTGGCCTGTCTCCTGGTAGCGCCTCCATGCTCTGGACACTACGCTGACAGACAAAACAAACCTTCTTGCCACAGCTCGCATTCATGTGCCCACCTGGATGAGCTGCACTACCTGAGCCACTTGTGTGGGTTGTATACTCCGTCTCATGCTCCCACTAGAGTGAAAGCACCGCCAGCATTCAAAAGTGACCAAAACATCAGCCAGGAAGCATAGGAACTCAGAAGTGGTCTGTGGTCACCGCCTGCAGAACCATTCCTTTATTGGGGGTGTCTTGATAATTACTTATAATGTCCACCTGTTATCTGTTCCATTTGCACAGCAGCATGTGAAATTGATTGTCAATCAGTGTTATTTCCTGAGTGGACAGTGTGATTTCACAGAAGTTTGATTGACTTGTAGTTGTGTTGTTTAAGTGTTCCCTTAATTTTTTTTAGCAGTGTATTTCAAGGTGAATTGGAAATAAATAAGAGTAATGCTCTTTTATCCAACATCTGGTAACCCCCCCATAACTAGATGGCCTCCATGTTGGAAAACACAGTCAGGTGTACATTTTGCACAATGTATGCAATCCTTGAACAGCAGTTTGAGGGTGCACATTGTTGTGCAAGATGTGTGCAAGTTGTTCATTTGGAAGCCCAGTTTCTGGATCTAGAGGAGCAACTGGTAACACTGAAACACATTGACAACTTGGAGAGGAGTCTCCTGCTCACTGAGCAAGTACTCTCTGGGGGTAGAGGTGGGGGAGGATAGTGGGACGGAGGTGTAGGACAGTCAGGCAGTTAGCTGGGTTACAGTTAGAAAACGGGGTAGAGGGAAAAGTGTCAGGGAGGCTAGTCCTGATCTGGCACACCCCAACAAGTTTGCCCAGTTGGCAGATGAGGGGGATGCCATTTCAGAGCTAGCAGTGCTGCAGCAGGACTCTGCCTCTGACCACCAGGGGGGTGTCTGCTCCAGTAAGGAAGGGAGGTAGGAGTGCAGGGCAGACAGGTACTGGTAGTAGGGGACTCAATTATTGGGCGGAGAGACAGGGCCATCTGTCACAAAGACCGGGATCGCTGAGCAGTGTGTTGTCTTCCTGGCACTCGAGTTCGGCACATCGCGGATCGGGTTGACAGGTTGCTGGGTGGGGTTGGAGAGGACCCAGCGGTCATGGTACATATTGGCACCAATGACAAAGTAAGAGGTAGGTGGAGTGTCCTTAACCCCTTGGGAACGGAGCCCATTATGACCCTAAGGACGGGAGCATTTTTTGCAAATCTGACCACTGTCACTTTAAGCATTAATAACTCTGGGATGCTTTTACTTATAAATTTGTTTCCGAGATAGTTTTTTCGTGACATATACTACTTTATGGTAGTGGCAAATTTTCGGCGATACTTGCATAATTTCTTGGTGAAAAATTCCAAAATTTGATGAAAAATTTTAAAATGTTGCATTTTTCTAACTTTGAAGCTCTCTGCTTGTAAGGAAAATAGACATTCCAAATAAATTATATATTGATTCACATATACAATGGGGGAGATTTATCAAAGGATTTAGACTGGTTTTTCCTGTCTAAATTTGTCTCACAGAAAGTCGCAGTCTAAATATGTGTGACTTTTCTGCGACATTTGCTCTAGAGAATTTTTAGAACATGATGCATGCAAGTCTATTTTAGACGGAAATACATTGGAAAATGCATTGGTGCTGAATTTATCAAGTGCGACTTTTGTGCGACAAGTCGCATCTGCCCAAAATACACTGAAATGTCAGACCATGTTGGAGCAGGTCTAAATGCAGTTTAAGCTGTAGACCCTGAAGTCTGAGCACAGAATTTATCAAGGGCTGTGAGACCTTTGATAAATTAGGAGCACAGTAAACAGGAGACTACCACATATGCTGGTCTATAAGCATACCCAGAATAGACTAGATTAGTAAATGTCCCCCAATATGTCTACTTTATGTTTCCATCATAAAGTTGACATGTTTTTACTTTTGGAAGACATCAAAGGGCTTCAAAGTTCAGCAGCAATTTTCCACAACATTTTCAAAATCGGAATTTTTCAGGGACCAGTTCAGTTTTGAAGTGGATTTGAAGGGCCTTCAAATTATAAATACCCCACAAATGACCCAGTTATAAAAACTGCATCCCTCAAAGTATCCAAAATTACTTTCAGTAAGTTTGTTAACCCTTTGTTTTACAGGAATAGCAGCAAAGTGAAGGAGAAAATTCTAAATCTTCATTTTTTACACTCGTATGTTCTTGTAGACCCAATTTTAGAATTTTTACAAGTGGTAAAAGGAGAAAAAGCCCCCCAAAATGTTTAACCCAATTTCTCTTGATTAAGGAAATACCTCATTTGTGCATGTCAAGTATTCGGCGGGCGCAGTAGAGGACACAGAAGGGAAGGAGCAACAATGGGATTTTGGAGAGTGAATTTAGCAGAAATGGTTTTTGGGGGGCATGTCACATTTAGAAAGCTCCTATGATGCCAGAACAGCAGAAAAACCCCACATGGCATACTATTTTGGAAACTACACCCCTCAAGGCACCTAACAAGGGGTACAGCGAGCCTTAACACCTCACAGGTGTTTGACAACTTTTCGTTAAAATCGGATTTGTAAATGAAAAATATTTTTTTTTACTAAAATGCAGTTTTTCCCCAAATTTACGATTTTTACAAAAGGTAATGGGAGAAAATGCCCCCCAAAATAATTTGTAACCTCATTTCTTCTGAGTGTGGAAATACCCCATGTTAGGACGTAAAATGCTCTGCTGGCGCACTACAATGCTCAGAAGAGAAGGAGCGCCAATGAGCTTTTGGAAAGACAATTCGTTTGGAATGGTAGTCAGGGGCCATGTGCGTTTACAAAGCCCCCCGTGGTGCCAGAACAGTGGACCCCCACATGTGACCCCATTTTGGAAACTACACCCCTCACAGAATTTAATAAGGGGTGCAGTGAGTATTTACACTCCACTGGCATTTGACAGATCTTTTGACAAATTTTTCATTTTCACGGACCACTGTTCCAAAAATCTGTCAGACACCTGTGAAACGTAAATGCTCACTACACCCCTTAATACATTACATGAGGGGGTGCAGTTTCCAAAATGGGGTCACATGTGGGGGGTCCATTGTTCTGGCACTATGGGGGCTTTGTAAACACACGTGGCCTTCAATTCCGGACAAATTTTCTCTTCAAAATCCCAATGGCGCTCCTTCTCTTCTGAGCATTGTAGTGCACCAGCAGACCACTTTACATCCACATATGGGGCATTTTCTTACTCAGAAGAAATGGGGTTGCACATTTTGGGGGGCTTTTTTCCTATTTTCCCTTGTGAAAATGAAAAATTTAGGGTAACACCAGCATTTTAGTGAAAACTTTTTTTTTTCATTTTCCTATCCAAATTTAATGAAAATTTGTCAAACACCTGTGAGGTGTTAAGGCTCACTATACCCCTTGTCACGTTCCGTGAGGGGTGTAGTTTCCAAAATGTGGGTATTAATGTTTTTGCGTTTATGTTAAAACCGCTGTAAAATCAGCCACCCCTGTGCAAATCACCAATTGAGGCCTCAAATATACATGGTGCGCTCTCACTCCTGAGTCTTGTTGTGCGCCCGCAGAGCATTTTATGCCCACATATGGAGTATTTCCATACTCAGGAGAAATTGCGTTACAAATTTTGGGGGTCTTTTTTTCCTTTTACTGCGTGTGAAAATAAAAAGTATGGGGCATCACCAGCATGTTAGTGTAAAATTTTTGATTTTTTTACACTAACAGGCTGGTGTAGCCCCGAACTTTTCCTTTTCTTAAGGGGTAAAAGGAGAAAAAGCCCCCCAAAATTTGTAGTGCAATTTCTCCCGAGTATGGAAATACCCCATATGTGGCCCTAAACTGTTTCCTTGAAATACGACAGGGCTCTGAAGTGAAAGAGCGACATGTGCATTTGAGGACTAAAATACGGATTGCTTATGGGTGGACATAGGGGTATTCTACGACAGTGATTCCCAAACAGGGTGCCTCCAGCAATTGCTAAACTCCCAGCATACCTGGACAGTCAGTGGCTGTCCAGAAATGCTTGGAGTTGTTGTTTTGCAACAGCTGGGGGCTCTGTTTTGGAAACACTGCCGTACAATACGTTTTTCATTTTTGCCGCAGCTCAAACTTGAAGCAGGAAACTTACAGTAAACCTGCCCGTGTGAATGTACCCTGTACGTTCACATGGGGGGGCAAACATCCAGCTATTTCAAAACTACAACTCCCAGCATGTACTGACTGATGAGTTGTACTCTTGCAACAGCTGGAGACACACTGGTTGGTAAACCTTCAGTTAGGTTCCGTCACCTAACTACGTGTTTTCCAACCAGCGTGCTTCCAGCTGTTGCAAAACTACAACTCCCAGCATGTACTGATCGCCGAAGGGCATGCTGGGAGATATAGTTATGCAATAGCTGGAGGTACGCAACTACAACTCCCAGCATGCCCAGACAGCTGTTTGCTGTTTGGACATGCTGGTATTTGCAGTTTTGCAACATCTGGAGGGCTACAGTTTACAGACCACTGAACAGTGATCTCCAAACTGTGACCCTCCAGATGTTGCAAAACTACAAATCCCAGCATGCCCAGACAGCAAAGAGCTGTTTGGGCATGCTGGGAGTTGTAGTTTTGCAAGATCTGGTGTGATACAGTTTAGAGACCACTGTATAGTGGTCTCAAACTGCAGTCCTCCAGCTGTTGCAAAACTACATATTCCTGCATAACCAAACAGCAAAAAGCTGTCTGGGCTTGCAGGGAGTTTAGTTTGGCAACATCTGGAGGGCTTCAGGCTAGAGACCACTGTAGCCCTCCAGATGTTACTAGGCAACTTACCGGCTTCCGTAGGATCCAGGGAGCCGTCCTCTTCTGCCGCATGACGTCGCTGCCCGCCGATCACCCGCCCACTGCCTCCGGACAGGTAAGTGGATCTCCAGCACCGGTCCCCTTCGGTTCCCCGTTCTGCCCTGCTTATTGTGGGTGGGCAGGACGGGGAAAACTAAAGTTAACCCCCCGCCCCGATCTGCTATTGGTGGTCGCGTCTAGACCACCAATAGCAGGGATAGGAGGGGTGGCACCCCTGCCACCTCACTCCTATCCCTTCAGGGGGATCGTAGGTGTCTTAGACAACCGCGATCCACCTTATATTCCGGGTCACCATAGACCCGTATGACCCGGAATTGGCGCTAATCGCAAGTGTGAATTCTCTTGCGATTTGCGCCGATCGCCGACATGGGGGGGGTCTGATCACCACCCTGGGCATTTGCGCGGGGTGCCTGCTGATAGATATCAGCAGTCACCCCGGTCCGGTCCCCACCCGGCGCGTGGCGTGGACCTAAATTCCCACGGGCGTATGGATACGCCCTTCGTCCTTAAGTACCAGGATGCAAGGACATATGCATCCGCCCTTCGTCCCCAACAGTTTAAAAATTATTTCAGGGACTTAGGCCGTAATCTTAAGGAATGGACCTCCAAGGTAGTATTTTCTGAAATATTACCTGTACAACGAGCCACACCAAAGAGGCTGCAGGAGGTTAGGGAGGTAAACAAGTGGCTCAGAAGCTGGTGTAGGAAGGAGAGGTTTGGGTTCATGGAGAACTGGGCGAGCTTCCCTGTCGAATACCGACTCGTAGGGACAGGCTGCACCTCAATGTGGAGGGTGCAGCAGTGCTTGGGGAGAAGATGGCTAGAAGAGTTGAGGAGTGGTTAAACTAGGGACTGGGAGGGAGGGAACATACAACATACAGGGGGAAGATCGTGTAGAAAGAGAATGTACCTGGGTTGGAGCTGAGGGAGGGGTTAGAATAGTTAATAGGGATAGGCTTCATAGGAAGAAAAAAACATACACCATTGAATTGTTGACTAATGCCAGAAGTCTGTCCAATAAAACAGAGGAACTGGAGTTGATAATGTCTGAAGAAAATTATGACATTGTGGGTATAACAGAGACTTGGTTGGACGATAGCTGTGACTGGGCGGTCAACATACAGGGTTATAGTCTATTCAGGAAGGATCGGACAAAACGGAAAGGTGGAGGAGTTTGTTTCTATGTAAAGTCCAATCAGTGGGGCACTGTTGCCAGACAGAAAACAACAACTCAACTTCAGCAGCTGATAATTATTGAAATAATTAAGATTTTTTTAATAGAAGTAATTTACAAATCTGTTTAACTTTTTGGAGCCAGTTGATATAAAAAAAAAGTTTTGACCTGGAATACCCGTTTAAGGATAATTTTATTTATACGTTTTAGTTTTTTCCTCCTCACCTTCAAAAAATCATAACTCTTTTATATTTTCATCCACAGACTAGTATGAGGGCTTGTTTTTTGCATGACCATTTGTCCATTGTAATGCCATCAATCACAAAAATAAAAACTATTTGTGTGGGAAATTAAAAAGAAAACCCCAATTTTGCAAATTTTGGAAGGAGTCGTTTTCACGCCGTACAATTTACAGTAAAAATGACATGTGTTCTTTATTCTTTTGGTCAATACGATAAAAAAAAAAAAAATACCCATGATAACATACTTTCTATTACTGTTGTGCTTAAAAAGATCGCAACTATAACTTTTCAATTTTTCCATGTAAGTGGTGGTATGAAGGCTAATTTTTTGTACCATGATCTGTACTTTTTTTACTGATACCATATTTGCTTATATAAAACTTTTAATACATTTTTTATACATTTTTTTGGAATAAAATGTTATTAAAAAAAGCAGCTATTTTTTCAATTTTTTTTTACGTTCATGCCGTTCCCTGAACCGAATGGTATTGTTAACATTTTATTTTAATAGTTCGGATATTTATGCATGCGGCAATATGAAATATGCATATAAAAATGTTTTTTTTACAATTTTTGGGGGTGAAATAGGGAAATTGGGACAATTTACATTTTTTTTTTTATTCACATTTTTAAAACTTTTTTTTAAATTACTTTTTTTACTTTTATTTTTGCACTTTAGTCCTCATAGGGGACTGTTTATAGCAATCATTCGATTGCTAATACTGTTCAATGCTATCCATAGGATATGGCACTGATCAGTATTATCGGTTATCTTCTGCTCTGGTCTGCTCGATCGTAGACCAGAGCAGAAGACCCGTGGAAGGCAGCGGAGGCAGGTGAGCGGACCTCCGTCTGCCGTTCTGGATGATCGGATCAACGCGGCAGCACTGCGGGCGATCCCATCATCCATTTTAGTGACCGCGATACTGCAGATGCCGTGATCTGTATTGATCACGGCATCTGAGGGGTTAATGGCTGCTGCAATCAGCAGCCGGGACCTGCTGCGCATGACCCGAGCATCTCTACAATGCTCGCGGTTATATATAGGACGTAAATGTACATCCTGGTGCATTAAGTACCAGCTCACCAGGACGTACATTTACGTACGGCGTCGTTAAGGGGTTAAAGGGGTTCTCCGGTGCTTAAACATCTTATCCCCTATCCTAAGGATAGGGGATAAGATATTTGATCGCGGGAGTCCCGCAGCTGACGTCACACGCCGCCGGCCCTGTAGTCACCCGTAATCAGACCCGGAGCTAACACGCTCCAGGGACTGATTACAAACGGGGTGCCACGTGCATGATCGCGGGCGTCCCCAGCTGTGGGACTTCTGCGATCAGGCATCTTATCCCCTATGCTTTGGATAGGAGATAAGATGTGTAAGCACCGGAGAACCCCTTTAATGACCAAGCCAATTTTCACTGTAGGACCAGAGCGTTTTTTGCACATCTGACAACTGTCACCTTTAGCATTAATCACTCTAGGATGCTTTTACTTCACATTCTGATTCCGAGATTATTTTTTCGTGACATATTCTACTTTATGTTAGTGGTAAATTTTTGTTGATATTGCATCAATTCTTGGTGAAAAATTCCAAAATTTGATGAAAAAATAGAAAATTTAGCATTTTTCTAACTTTGAAGCTCTCTGCTTGTAAGAAAAATAGACATTCCAAATAAATGTTATATTTATTTACATAAACAATTTGTCTACTTTATGTTTGCATCATAAAGTTGACATGTTTTTACTTTTGGAAGACATCAGAGGGCTTCAACGTTCATCATCAATTTTCAAATTTTTTACCAATTTTTTTCAATTGGAATTTTTCAGGGACCAGTTCTGAAGTGGATTTGACCGGCATTCATATTAGAAATACCCCACAAATGACCCCATTATAAAAACTTCACCCCTCAAAGTATTCAAAATGACATTCAGTAAATGTGTTAACCCTTTAGGTGTTTCACAGGAATAGCAGCAAAGTGAAGGAGAAAATTCAAAATCTTCATTTTTTACACTAGCATGTTCTTGTAGACCCAGTTTTAGAATTTTTACAACAGGTAACAGGAGAAAAAGCCCCCCAAAATTTGTAACCCAATTTCTCTTGGGTAAGGATATACCTCATATGTGTATGTCAAGGGTTCGGCAGGCACAGTAGAGGCCTCAGAAGGGAAAGAGCAACAATGGGATTTTGGAAAGTGAATTTTGCTGAAATGGTTTTTGGGGGGCATGTCGCATTTAGGAAGCCCCTATGGTGTCAGAACAGCAGAAAACCCCCCACATGGCCTACCATTTTGAAAACTACACCCCTCAAGGCACGTAACAAGGGGTCCAGTGAGCCTTAACACCAAAAAGGAGTTTGCTGACTTTTTGTTAAAGTTGGATGTGTAAATGAAAAACTGCGGGCGAACTACAATGCTCAGAAGAGAAGGAGTCACATTTGGCTTTTGGAAAGCAAATTTTGCTGAAATGGTTTTTGGGGGTCATGTCGCATTTAGGAAGCCCCTATGGTGCCAGAAAAGCAACAAAAAACCACATGGCATACTATTTTGGAAACTACACCCCTCAAGGAACGTAACAAGGGGTGCAGTGAGCCTTAACACCTCACAGGTGTTTGATTACTTTTTGTTAATCTCTTGACACTCCCACCACATATTTAAAAAACACAAGCAACTTCTACCTTACATCTCCAACAAAATTTCGAAAAATTAGGTGAAATTTGGTATGGTATCCAATGCCATCTATAAATTATCTTCCTGGAGTTATCCAAATGATTGGAGCATTGAGAGATTCCAGATGGTAAATTGAAAACAAAATACCATTCTTCCGCTGAGTAACTAGGGGTGAGTGGTAGCTGGAGTCGCAGCAAGACGGATGAGCTCCCGGTATCAGCTAGCGGTCGTGTCCTGACCAGCAACCCATCTGCCATCATCGATTGATTAACACGATCAGCCACTTCATCACAGGTGACATCTGATACCCCCAGTCAACAGTCGGTGGGTTCCTCAGACACAACCCTCAGTTGGCATGTCCCAGGAGCAGTCCCTGTCATCCCATTTTCCCTCCCCTACAGAAGTATCTTATGCTGTGGATTCAGCTCTACTATTCACTGAGGACGATCTAACAGAAGACAGTCAGCAGCTACTGCCCAGCCAAGAAGTGGAGGAGACATCCACCTCTTCCTCCGCTAGACAGGCAAGTAAGGATGAGCAGAGTGGCAGGGGAGTGGTGTTGCCAGCATTCCTGAAATAGACTTGAAACCTGAGGAACCTGAGGAGGACATGCAGACACTTGTTGATGATGATGAAGCTGAAAGCAATTGGGAGCAGGGTGCAGAAGGGGCTTCATCATCTTTAGGAGAAGAGAGTTGCAGGTTGCCCGTGAGGCAGCAGCTGAGCCAGCAAGGTGGTAGCATGGTTGACAGTCAGCATGGTGGCAGAAGTGGAAATTCTGGAGCCAAACATTTCCGGGGGAGACAACCTGCTTCGCAGCAGCCTACCTTCCCAGGAGGTAGTGGAACAGGGGTTCCTGGAGACGGCGGCAGTAGCAGTCAATTAGTGCGGACTGTAGGTGGGAAAATCAGCTACTCAGCGGTGTGGCAGTTTTTCATCAAGCATCCGGAGGAGGTTAATATCAGCAAAAGGGTGGCCAGGGTCCCAATGTTGGCACCACGGCCCTGTATCAACATATGCTGTGCCACCATAAAGCGGCCTGGGAGAACTGTGGCTCCGATTTAGTGGTCCAGCCTGCTGAATCACCCAGTGGCACACTGCTCCCTCTTTTAGCCAGCCAAAGCTCCACAACCTTAGCCGAAGGGAGCTGTGTGTCATACCCTCCTTCTGTCATTCCAGATGCTCCTGCTACTCCTACTTTTAGTCAGTCTTATTGCCAACAATCCATCAGCGAAGCCATGTCCAAGAGACAACAGTATGCTCCCACTCATCCAACATAGTCTGATTTGCGACGTTGCCACACATTGGAATTCCACCCTCCATATGATGGACCGAATATATGAACAGAGAAAAGCCATTACCGATTTCTTGATGTTCCATGATGTGTACTGTGAAAATTTTTTTTAAAAAAAAGAATATTCGTAATTACGAATATATACTGCTATATTCGCAAATTTGCGAATATGCGATATTCGCAAATAAAATTCGCATTGAGAATATTCACGAGCAACACTACTGATATTGCCACCCACCGCACCACTCTGTCACTAGGTCACTTTCAGGACTCCTGATGCTGCTGCCACCTCCAAGCTGTCTTATTCAGCCATTATATTGCCTCCTCATGCTTCAGCCCCCTCCAGGCTGTGCAATTCAGCCTCTATATGGTCTCCTCATGCTTCAACACCTCCAGGCTGTGCCGTTCAGCCACTATATAGTCTCCTCATGCTTCAGCCAACTCCAGGCTGTGCCATTCAGCCACTTTATGGTCTCCTCATGCTTCAGCCACCTCCAGTTTGTACCATTCAGACATTATATGGTCTCCTCATACTTCACCACCTCCAGGCTGTGCCATTCAGCCACTATATGGTCTCCTTATGTATCAGACACCTCCAGGCTGTGCCATACAGCCACTATATGGTCTCCTGATGCTTCAGCCACCTCCAGGCTGTGCCATTCAGCAGCTATATGGTCTCCTCATGTTTCAGCCAACTCCAGGCTGTGCCATTCAGCCACTATATGTTCTACTCATGCTGCTGCCAACTCCAGGCTGTGCTATTAAGCCACTATATGGTCTTCTGATGCTTCAGCCAAATCCAGGCTGTGCCATTCAGACACTATATGGTCTCCTGATGCTGCCAAAAACTCCAGGCTGTGCCATTCAGCCAATATATGTTCTACTCATGCTGCCACCAACTCCAGGCTGTGCCATTCAGCCACTATATGGTCTCCTCATGCTTCAGCCACCTCCAAAATGTGCCATTCAGCCACTATATGGTCTCCTCATGATCAGCCACCTCCAAGCTGTGCCATTCAGACACTATATGGTCTCCTCATGCTGCCAAAAACTCCAGGCTGTGCCATTCAGCCAATATATGTTCTACTCATGCTGCCACCAACTCCAGGTTGTGCCATTCAGCCACTATATGGTCTCCTCATGCTTCAGCCACCTCCAAAATGTGCCATTCAGCCACTATATGGTCTCCTCATATTTCAGCCACCTCCAGGCTGTGCCATTCAGACATACTATATTGTTTCCTCATGCTTCACCACCTCCAGGCTGTGCCATTCAGCCACTATATGGTCTCCTCATGCTTCAGCCAACTCCAGGCTGTGCAATTCAGGCACTATATGGTCTCCTCATACTGATGCCATCTCCAGGCTCTGTCATTGTGCTCCCATGTGGCATGTGTTTCCTTGTTAGATTTGATTCTTTGTAACCACACAAAGGGGCCTGGGACATTAACCCTTTAGTGCAAATGGACGTTTATGAACGTCCATATGCGCGTCCCCAAATATACTGCGTGCTCACGAGGTGAGCCCGCATCATACCCGGTGGGTCCCGGTTGCTATAAGCAACCGGGACCCACGCTAATGACGGACATTGCCTATCGGGCTGATGTCCAGCATTAACTCTTTAGATACAGCGATCAAAGTTGATCGCCTCATCTAAAAGTGAAAGTAAAAGTATCCCGGCTGCTCAGTCGGGCCGATCGGGACCATCGCCATAAAATCGCGATGTCCTGATCAGATAGGACGCAGCAGGAGGTCCCCTCACCTGTCTCCTGCTTGTCCATTCATCTATGGATTGCTCCAAGCCTGAAATCCAGGCTTGAGCAGTCAACTGCCGATAACACTGATCCCTGCCATTGAATGCAATTGCAGTGATCAGTGTATTGAATCAATGCAATGCATGTTATAGGCCCCTATGGGGGCTATGACATTGCAAAAAAAAAGTTTAAAAAAAGGTTAATAAAGATCATTTAACCCCTTCCCTAGTAAAATTTTAATCACCCCCTTTTCCCATAAAAAAACTGTGTAAATAAAAATAAACATATTTGTAAATGTCCAAACTATAAAAATATATTGTTAATTAAACCGCATGGTCAATGGCGTACACGCAAAAAAAATTCCAAAGTCCAAAATTGCGTATTTTTGGTCACTTTATATACCATAAAAAAATGAATAAAGCAATCAAAAAGTCCATTCAAAACAAAAATGGTACCGCTAAAAACTTCAGATCACAGCGCAAAAAAAATGAGCCCTCATACCTCCCCATATCTGGAAAAATAAAAAAGTTATAGGGATCAGAAGAGGACAATTTTAAACGTATACATTTTCCTGCATGTAGTTATGATTTTCTTCAGAAAATTTCTTTCTTAGGATATCGTTTTAACCGTATGGACCTACAGAATAAATATAAGGTGTCATTTTTACTGAAAAATGTACTGCGTAGAAACAAAAGCCCCCAAAATTTACAAAATGATGTTTTTTCTTCCATTTTGTCGCACAATTATTTTTTTTTCCGTTTTGCTGTAGATTTTTGGGTGAAATGACTGATGTCATTACAAAGTAGAATTGGTGTCACAAAAAATAAGCCATCATATGGATTTTTTCGTGCAAAATTGAAAGAATTATGATTTTTAAAAGGTAAGGAAGAAAAAACGAAAGTGCAAAAACAGAAAAATGCTCTGTCCTTAAGGGGTTAAAACTTGGGAGTGTAATCTTAAATATTAATTTCAAAATCTTTAATTTCTATTTTGAAATTCATCTTTTAATCTTAGGGATTGTGCAGTCCTATTGTTTACTCATGCTGACGCCAGGTCCAGGCTGTGCCATTCACCCACTATATGGTTTAATGATGCTGCTGGGCCTGGGACATTACCTAAAAATATATTATGGTAGCATTACCTAAAATAAATCTTCAATTTCAATTTAAAAGTCATCTTTTAATCTTAGGGATTGTAAAGCCCATTTGTCTACTCGTGCTGCCGCCATATGGTCTCCTTATGCCGTTGTCACCTTAAATTAAACTTTTAAAATTTTAATATATCTAAAATCTTCAATTTAAAAAAAATATCTTTAATCTTCCCTATTGTGAGGCCCTATGGTCTTGTCAGTCTGTTGCCATACTGGTTCGTTCTGCCACTACATGGTCTCCTCGTGCTGCTGCTAATTCCAGGCTGGGTCATTCTTCCAGATTATGGACTCCTCATGCTGCTGCCACCTCTCGGCTCTGTCATTGTGTTGCCATGTGACTCCTTGTTGATTGGATTTTGTGGTCATACAGTATTAGTTGAAAGTAAACACCGGGACATTAAACTTGGGAATCTAATATAAATCTTAAATTTAAATTTAAAAAAATCTATGAAATATTTTCAAGACTGAGGCCCTATGGTCGTCTACGTCAAATTACCTGTGGAATTTTCACAAGAATCCAATGAAACAGCTTGGAGCGATAACAATGAACCATAACTGATTAAATGAAACATTTGCACTTTCATAGTCAGGGGGGCACTGAGAGGCAGGGCCTGGAACTGATGGTATCTCGCCTGGCCAAGGGCCACCAGCTCGATGCTCACCAGAATGAGTACTCCAAACATTTAAATAAATTCAAATTAAATAAAATAAAAATTACATAAATTCTCTTAAATTTTGATACCATATGGTCTCCCTGCTGCCACATCGACGCTTTGCAGCAGCGATTCTAATAGCAATGCCACTCCTAGCACACTCACTATGTGTTTTAGGGCAAGGCAAAGTGCTCTACACCACTATTGAGGCTCTCTGTAGGCCAGAAATAGCCATATTTAATACAGATTCGCAGCAAATATATTCGGACTGAAACTATTTTTTTCCAAAAATTTTGGTGAATCGGCCAAATCGAATTTTTCAAAAGTTCGCTCATCTCTAGTCAGCAGTTAAAAGCGTAGGTATACTTTAAGGTTACTTTTCCAAGTTTTTATGTATGGAACAGTATAGCAAAGAAAAATGTAGCTGTTCACTGACGCTTCTCCCGGGATAAACAATCTGATTTGGTTGTACTGTGTAAAAATGTCATCAAAAAGGACCAATTTATTTTTATTTTTTTGCTATAGTGTTACAGTTACACACTCCAGGTGTGCGCTGCATTCGCCGGAATACTGTGAGGCTGCTGACCCGATGTTATGGTAAGAAGTAAAGCTGCTAATCTATTACATTTCACCTGATAATTCTCACAAGGTGCTCACCTGTTCTCTTTATCTGTATAGAAACACCTATAACTTTTTTTTTTTACAAATAAAAGCAATGCATAATGCAAAATCAAGGAATATTTAGTAGTCGTATATTTTTCACGTATATTGTTGTGAATAATTTGCAAGGACTAAGGGATATATATATAAATAAATATATATATATATATATATATATATATATATATATATATATATACTCCAAGGGAAGATGTATGTGCTATCAGAACATCAGCTGCCATGAGACCTTTTTCTATTTCCTAGATCTACTATTGTGCTATTACTCAAGTAGAAGCAGTGATATGTCTGACTCTGCTCAAAATTCCATATGCAAATGATGACGTTGATATATGCTACAGGAAAACAGAAAGGAGTTAACACATTCCTTCTTTGATTCCAATACTTGTTTACCGACATGGCATTGTTAAGGTTGTCATTGAGCCCAATTCCTAATGGTACTGCAATTATTGATCTTAGCTCTTTATCTAGAAATTAGAATGTTATGAATTGTCTTCTGTGCATTGAAGCAATCACATACTAGCATACAGTCACATGACAGAACAATTGGATATCCATCATATATTTAATGAACAATCTATCACTTATTTTATGATGGGAACTGCAGATTGGTGCCTAGAGTTTTATAAATGTAGCTTCTTGGTACATTTCTCACAATTATCATATTGGGTAATTAATGATAAAGCAGTGTATTGTGACAGCTCTCCACGTCTGACTGCTATATATATATATATATATATATATATATATATATATATATATATATATATCTTGCTGAATATACAAGAAAAGGTGGCACAGTTGAAATAAGCTTCAGAGTTCTTAGGAACATAGCTTAAAAATGCATAGCCCCGTGCAGGCATTTGTTATCGGCATTTAATGAGCTTGCATCACATATTTGTCTTTTGATTTAAGACAGGGAGTATGGGAACATTTATCTTTTTCATTCTAGAAGGAAAATTAGAAATTACTGTATATAGTGCTAGATGTGTCTGAGAGATGAACCATATAGTGAGACCCATTGGGGGTGCATTTCATGTACAGGTGTTTTATATGCCACATGAATAAATGTTAGTAAAATTAAAGACATACAGTCACTTATTAAAACTTTTAACATGTCAAAACTTTTGATCAGGATTTTTGAATACAGCCAGCTGAAGCTTGTGTTTGTGTGCTTCTCTCCCAGGCTTGCCTCTCAATTCCACTATGGACTCCATAGACTACAATGAAGCCCACCATACATAACAAGATGGACTAAATGGTGAGGTAGGGAGAGAGGCGCACAGCTGTGCTTTTCTGCACTATATCTAGTGATCAAAATTTTAAGTTTAATTTCTGGACTCCAAAAATTATGTTTTTCTTCAACGCCTTGTCTGCCTTCAAACATTCTGATGTAGTGAGATAACACTATACAGATAAGATGAGTAACAGTCATTGGTGCAGTACAATTGTGTGAGCAATTTTATAGGAATCTCTAATATGAGTAAATATAGGAATTCTTGTAATATATCAGAGAAATCCTTTTTCTCCTGTTATTGGCCATCCTTCCCAACTTGCAATAGCACTACTCCTCATGTAAACACATGGCATCTTATCCTAAAGACTTACCTTACTTAACAATAGCTACACTAAGCATAAAATATAGCCAATAGATTATCAGTAAAATTCATAATTGTTAAATTTTATTATCAACAATTTTATTATCAAAATTCATAATTGTTAAATTTTATTTTCTTCAAATAAATGCTATTATATTATTTTTTGATTTTAGAATAGCTTGCTATGCCAATCACTGACCTGCCAGTGATTGGCTGATGGTCTCAGAAGCAGTAACAGCAGTGATGAGTGATGGAACTGATGACTTTGGAACATGAGTTGAGGGAGACCGAAGGGAGTATGACTTTTTTATTTTTACCACAATCTGAGCCATGCATAAAAAAATATATAATGTTTCTGAACAACCCTTTTAACTCTTGCAGGCATGAGTGTTAGGCTGGATTCACATGTAGTATTTTGGTCAGAATTTCTAATTAAAATCAGGAAGGAAAAAGTTTATGAGAGTCAAGTCAGGGAAAAACTATAATGGAAAGGTTTCCACTATATTCTGTGTTTACAACTCACTCCTAATTTTGTCTAAAGATACTAACTAAAATGAGCTCCGAAATGGTGACCAAATACTGACCAAAATACTGGGTGTGAACTTAGCTTTAGTCTGGGTTCACAACACATTTGGGTTATACAATAAAGGACTAAATGTAGGAGGAGACAAAAAAAAAACTGCAAAGGAGCGCTCCCTCGTGTAGTAGCGAGCCCACCACACCAAAAAGTTTTGTACTGACCTTAAAGAGTTGTGTTAGGGGATAGGCACAACTATATGGAAGTTAAATAGGTATACAGTATGCTGCCCAAATGACTCTCGGTCCACTAGCCAAGAGGTACGGAAATAGAGACAGGTACAAACCAGGAACAAATAAGTCCATTAAAGTGAATTGTAGCAGGCCAAATCACTATAACTGACCAAACAGCTTACCAGTAACTATGTTCACTCCATTTTCAGAACAGTAAAATTGTCTTTGTTGCCCATAGAAACCAATCTCAATGCAGATTTTATTTTACCACAGCAGTTTACGGAATGAAAGCTCAAAT
Organism: Hyla sarda; assembly: GCF_029499605.1. Taxonomy (NCBI): domain Eukaryota; kingdom Metazoa; phylum Chordata; class Amphibia; order Anura; family Hylidae; genus Hyla; species Hyla sarda. Next base: position 88,873,717 of record NC_079198.1, read on the forward strand.
TGTTTTCTATGGGCAACAAATATATATTTTTCTTTTAGACAGTGCTTATAAATTGATCAATCTGCCTCATAGTTAAATTTTTTTCTTGTGGGGTTACCGCTCTATATAATTTAGCTTTGTACAATACTTCTGCTTTTGATATATCTAGGAACAAAGTACGGTTTGAAGAAAAATGAGAACCCTCTTCGTCGGCGCTGCTCGGATGGTGCAATAATGTGGATGGTACCCAGAGTATTATGTAACAATATTTTATTGAAACACATACAATAGGGGGTACAGACAGGACAAGACGCGTTTCGGGAGTGAGCCCTCCCTTTCTCAATTGTGGACATATGCAGTCATGTATAGACTGCATATGTCCACAATTGAGAAAGGGAGGGCTCACTCCCGAAACGCGTCTTGTCCTGTCTGTACCCCCTATTGTATGTGTTTCAATAAAATATTGTTACATAATACTCTGGGTACCATCCACATTATTGCACCATCCGAGCAGCGCCGACGAAGAGGGTTCTCCTTTTTCTTCAAACCGTACTTTGTTCCAAGACTTCTGCCGATCCCTGCGAGGACCTCGGCCGCAACCCGCAGGCTGCAGCTCCGGACTATCGCTCTCTACCCCAACACGGAGGGGTTACATGCATGAACCCAAGGTTCACCTAAGGTGAGCATACTACTTAATCTTTCGCTTTAACACATACCATCGGAATTACACGAGGCGCTGTCCTCCTTTTTTTTTTGCTTTTCTATTTGATATATCTATTCTTTTGTTAGTAATTGTTGGACGTATTGGGCTAAGACCAACATGTAAGACTCCATTGTGCCTCCAACAAGTCATCTCTATATAAAGTGTAATCTGCTTCATTCAGAGATCAGCTTTAAAATACATTAAATTGAGTTACTTGGAATATGCTGATGATTATCTCAGCATGTTCTCATCTCTACAACATGAAAAGGCAAATAATGCAAAAGTTCCAAAACAATCTAAAGGTTAAGGGCCAACCAAATCTCACAGTAAATGAGACAACATGGCTGCTATCCTCTGTTGTTGACATAATGGTAGAGGTCACATGTCTCATTATATCTGTGTGGTCACATTGTATTTTTCCTGTAGATGGTGATATTAAATTTAACGCATAGCACCATCTGCAGGGGAATTGCACAGTGCTGGGTGGGGGGGGGGGGGGTCTCCCTCTGTCCTGGGGAGGCCATTTATTCCCATTGGTTAAGAAGTCTGTATCAAGGGGTTACTTGATTGACAGCAAGAGATCATAAAAGCACTTGAGGACAGGAAGTAGGGGCGGTTGATGGGAACAGAGGACACCAGAAGATGTCATGAGGTAGTAAGCCATCTCCACCTGCCCCAAGGAGGGCGCATGCCAAGAGGAGGGCCCTGAGAATCCATCCCATGTGCTGCTGTGTGTCATGGATAGAGGCCCTGTAACTATACAATATTTACATATTATGTCTCTTCCTCTCTTCTTTGTTTCTATGTACAGTAGCTATATTGGACATGCTGCCAGTAACAACAAGTTAACTCTTAGATGTTTAGAATGAGAGTTAAGATGTGAATGTCATTATGGCAATTGAGATAGCGAATATGCGGTATCCCAGTATGGGATAGGGTCCTTCTGTCCCATCAGGTGGAGTCCCTGTCTGTCGACGGGGCTCTCCTGCAGTATCTCCCCGTTTACAGGTTTCTCATAAAAGGGTTTTCAATACAGTGGTCCCTCAACATACGATGGTAATTCGTTCCAAACGACCCATCATTTGTCGAATCCATGGTATGTTGAGGGATCCGTGCAATGTAAAGTATAGGAAGCTGTACTCACCTGTCCCCGTCGCTCCGCACCAGGTCCTCACCGCTCCCGATGCTGTCCCGCTGCTCCGGTGTCTTCCTCGCGATCCTCCGGTGTCTTGCACATCTTCTGCAGGGTCCGGGCCTCGCTTTCTGGTGACGTTATTACGCTGCTGCGCCGGCGCGGCGTGCGTAGTGACGTAATAACGACGCCGGAAAGCGAGGCCCGGACCCTGGAGAAGATGCGCAAGACACCGGAGGATCGCGAAGTGGACCCGGAGCAGCGGGAATAGGTAAGTGAACCTGCTGGGGCACATTACACTGCTATCCAACAGCAGTTTAAGCATTTTGCGCTGTCGGATAGCAGTTAATGCGATGGCCCCGACATATAAAAGCATCGAATGTCGATGCTGACATCGACATGCGATGGCCTCTGAGAGGCCATCGTATGTCGATTTTATCATATGTCGGGGCCATCGTAGGTCGGGGGGTTACTGTAAATGAGTAAAGGACCTTTATTGTTAGCCATATGATCATATTTAAGTCATATGATTGTTACCCAGAGAACCCAGTGACCAAGGGACCTCCCAAGTAACCTATGGACTCCTTGCACAGCCCCCTATATAAGATGGGAGGAGCTGCAATCGCTCTCTTTGCTCTCTTTCATCTCTCTTAGTTTCTGAGGTCCAGTGCAGTAAAGTCGTCTCAGTATCAGTGTCCAGAGCATTAGAGGCCTCAAGCTTAAAGTCCCCAGCCACTTTTCAATTGCAAGAAAGCTAAAGTCATCTAATTGTCAGTCATCAAGTCAGTCAAGTCAAGTCTACTGTCTAGTCACCGTGGCCTGCATTATAGTCAGTCTACCTACTGCAAGTCCCAGCAAGCCTGCGAGATCTCTCTGTGTCACTGGCCACCTCTCTGGGATACTGGCTGAGCTGTATAGACTGTATCACCTGTCTAAGGCTGAATTCACATTTAGTTTTTGCAATGCGGGTCCTGTATCGCGTTTCTGTATAAAAAAAATATGTCTCTAAACCAGACCGTAACGTATGCAACTGTATATGCCTCCTCACATTTTTAAACCGTATACAGTTTGAAAACTGATGTCCTTTTGCATACATTTTAATACGTTTTCCATGAAAAAAAATGGATACAGTTTTGTTTGTCAACATTTTAAATAAACGTATTTTTATTGAATTTCCACCCCCCCCCCCCCCAAAAAAAGGAAAAACTGTATTGTGCAAACCTGATGTAACCGTACGCACATATAGCTCAATACGGTTACCATAAAACTCCATTTTAAAATAACCGTATACGGGTTGTATCCGCTTTTTCACCGAGACACAAAACCGTAGTAAACTACGGTTTTGTGTACGGTTAAAAACCGTATAAACCCGTTAATGATGCAAATAGTACACAACCTGATGCTACGGATGGCATAGGGTTTACAATGAAATGTCTAAATATATGATTTTCAATATGGTTCGATACGTTTTTTTTAATTAAACCAGATACGCAAACTGTATAGCAAAAACAAGATGTGAATGCAGCCTAACCTTAGTAAAAGCTACCGTTACCCTTAACCTGGCCTTGGACTCTTTATTGCCCCTGCCTGACCTAGGACTAGCGGTGCTACCTTCGGGTGGTTACATAGGAAAACCACGCCCTGTCATCACAAACATGAAGGGGTTAATACCATCTACCCCTGGGCTTCACCACCTGCCCCTTACACCTCACCTCACACCCCATGGCTCACCACAAATAGATATATTAAATCTTAATGTTGAGATTAGAAATGAGCAAATTTTTTTTGAAAAATTAGATTCGGCCAATTCGCTGAATTTTCCAAAAAAAATCAGTTTGGTCCAATTCCTTTGCTATTTCTGGCCTACAGAGAAGCTAATTAGGGGTGTAGAAGACTTTGATTTGTCCTAACACGCATGGGGAGTGTGCTGTGTTAGTGAAATAATACTGTTATTCAGTATGACATGTAGATTACAGGCATCGCACTTAGAATCACTGCCGCAGAGTGTCTGGATATGGCAGATTTTTTATGTAATTTTTATTTTATTTTATTTGAATTTATTTACATTTTTTGATTACCCATTCTTGTGAACATCGAGCTGGCAGCGAGCCGGGAGGCGAGCTACCATCTGTTCCAGCTGGTGCCTCTCAGTGCACCCCCATACTCTGAGTGTCCACTTGAAAAGGGAGGGACTGCAGTGCCAGCAACTTGGACAGGAGCACATTCAGCTTCTGTGCCATTGGATAAGTGGGCACAGGCCTCAGTCTTGAAAAGATTACATCAATATTTTTAAATGTAAATTTAAGATTTATATTAGATTCCCAAGTTTAATGCCCCAGTGTTTCCTTTGAACTAATACTGTATGACCACAAACCCCAAACTAACAAGGAGTCACATGGTGGCACAATGAGTATAGAGGTGGCAGCAGCATGAGGAGACCATAATCTGGCAGAATGACACAGCCTGGAATTGGCAGCAGCAAGAGGAGACCATATAGTGGCTGAATGACACAGCCGGCAGCATGAGGAGACCGTGGCACCTCACAATCCCTAAAATTAAAAGATTAATTTTAAAATTTAAATTGAAGATTTATGGTAGGTAGAGCCACAATACAAATTTATTGGTAATGTCCCAGGCCCAGCAGCATCAAAAAAACATATAGTGGTTGAATGACACAGTCTGCAGCTCCCGGAAGCATGAGGAGACCATAGGGCCTCACAATCCCTAAGATTAAAACCTGATTTTTAAAATTTAAATTGAAGATTTATGGTAGCTAGTGTTACCATAAATATTTGTAGGTAATGTCCCAGGCCCAGCAGCATCAGTAAACCATATAGTGGCTGAATGACACAGCCTGCAGCTCGCGGAAGCATGAGGAGACCATAGGGCCTCACAATCCCTAAGATTAAAAACTGATTTTAAAAATTGAAATTGAAGATTCATGGTAGCTTGTGCTACCATAAAAATTTTTTAGGTAATATCTCAGGCCCAGCAGCATCAGTGAATTATAAAGTGGCTGAATGACATAGCCTGCAGCTTGCGGCAGCATGAGGAGACCATAGAGCCTCACAATCCCTAAGATTAAAAGCTGATTTTTTAAATTTAAATTGAAAATTTATGATAGCTACAGTTGTCTTTTGGACATGGCTTCACCGATGGATTGTTGGCAGAATGACTGACTAAAAGTAGGAAAAGCAGGAGCATCTGGAGTGACAGAAGAAGGGTATGACATACAGCTCCCTTCGGCAGAAGTGATGGAGCCTTGACTGGCTGAAAAAGGGAGCATTGTGCCACTGGGTGATGCAGCAGGCTGGACCACTACATCGGAGCCACGGTTTTCCCAAGCCACTTTATGGTGGCACAGCATATGTTGACACAGGGCCGTGGTGCCAACATTGGGACCCTGGCCATGCTTCACCTTCTGACGACACATCTTACATATGGCTATGTTAACCTCCTCCGGATGCATGATGAAGAACTGCCACACCGCCGAATAGCATATCCACACTAATTGACTGTTACTGCCGCCGTCTCTAGGAACCCCTGTTCCACTACCTCCAAGGAAAGTAGGCTGCCGTGAAGCAGGTGTTCTCCCCAGGAAACGTTTGGCTCAAGAATTTCCACTTCTGCTACCACCTTTCTGGCTCAGCTGTTGCCTCACAGGCAACCTGCAACCCTCTTCTCCTGATAATGATGAAGCCCCTTCTGCACCCGGCTCCCAATTGCGATCGGCTTCATCATCATCAACAAGTGTCTGCACGTCACTGATGTCCTCTTCAGGTTCCTCACCAGTGTCTGTTTCACGACCCTCAATGCTGGCAACACTGCCTACCACATCCTCATCACTACTTGCAGCGGAAGGAAGCAGCGGATGTCTCCTCCACTTCTTGGCTGGGCAGTAGCTGCTGACTGTCCTCTGTTAGATCGTCCTCACTGAATAGTGGAGTGGAACCCACAGCATAATATACTTCTTTAGGGGAGGGAACAGCATAGGACAGAGGCAATGGGAGGACAGGGACTGCTCCCGGGCCATGCCAACTGAGGGTTGTGTCTAAGGAACCCACCGACTGTTGACTGGGGGTATCAGATGCCACTTGTGATGAAATGGATAACCATGTTGACCAATCGATGATGGCAGATAGGTTGCTGGTCGAGACGCAACAGCTAGCTGATACTGGGAGCTCAGGGCTCTCACTGCGACTCCTGCTGCCACTCGCCCCTAGTCTGCTGTGATCTCTGAGTGAGAGGGGGATAGACATGAGTGAGAGGGGGGTATGGTCTTGGGTGAAGGGGGGATGGACATGGATGAGAGGGGGGGTGGACATGTGTGAGAGGTGGGGATGGACATGGTACAGTACCTTAAGCAAGCCATTTTTCTTCCCTGTTCTACCCCTCTAAGGCAGGGCACTCATTCACTGCACCACAGGGAGGAGGGGGATGCTGGGGCACGGGTCACTGCACCGACCCGGCTCAGCTTCCGCATAGTTGCCCTCTCTGGCAAGGCACTCACTGGGCCGCAGGGGGAAGGGGACACTAAGGGACACTAAGGGATGCTGGGGGATGCTCAGACGAACACACGCACAGCGCACACAAACTTCCCTCCCCCCTGCGGCGCCAGGGAGGAAAATAAAAAATGGCACCCCGGTTGGGAATCACTGATCTAGACCCTTGACAGATTAACAAGTTCAAAATAGTACACTGTTACGCCGAGCGCTCCGGGTCCCCGCTCCTCCCCGGAGCGCTCGCTTCACTCTCCCCTCGGCAGCGCTCCGGTCACGTCCTCTGACCCGGGGCGCTGCGATTCCGCTGCCAGCCGGGATGCGATTCGCGATGCGGGTAGCGCCCGCTCGCGATGCGCACCCCGGCTCCCCTACCTGACTCGCTCTCCGTCTGTTCTGTCCCGGCGCGCGCGGCCCCGCTCCCTAGGGCGCGCGCGCGCCGGGTCTCTGCGATTTAAAGGGCCACTGCGCCGCTGATTGGCGCAGTGGTTCCAATTAGTGTGTTCACCTGTGCACTTCCCTATATCACCTCACTTCCCCTGCACTCCCTTGCCGGATCTTGTTGCCTTAGTGCCAGTGAAAGCGTTCCTTGTGTGTTCCTTGCCTGTGTTTCCAGACCTTCTGCCGTTGCCCCTGACTACGATCCTTGCTGCCTGCCCCGACCTTCTGCTACGTCCGACCTTGCTTTTGCCTACTCCCTTGTACCGCGCCTATCTTCAGCAGCCAGAGAGGTGAGCCGTTGCTAGTGGATACGACCTGGTCACTACCGCCGCAGCAAGACCATCCCGCTTTGCGGCGGGCTCTGGTGAAAACCAGTAGTGGCTTAGAACCGGTCCACTAGCACGGTCCACGCCAATCCCTCTCTGGCACAGAGGATCCACTACCTGCCAGCCGGCACCGTGACAGTAGATCCGGCCATGGATCCCGCTGAAGTTCCTCTGCCAGTTGTCGCTGACCTCACCACGGTGGTCGCCCAGCAGTCACAACAGATAGCGCAACAAGGCCAACAGCTGTCTCAACTGACCGTTATGCTACAACAGTTACTACCACAGCTTCAGCAGTCATCTCCTCCGCCAGCTCCTGCACCTCCTCCGCAGCGAGTGGCCGCTCCTGGGATACGCTTATCCTTGCCGGATAAATTTGATGGGGACTCTAAGTTTTGCCGTGGCTTTCTTTCCCAATGTTCCCTGCATCTGGAGATGATGTCGGACCTGTTTCCCACTGAAAGGTCTAAGGTGGCTTTCGTAGTCAGCCTTCTGTCCGGAAAAGCCCTGTCATGGGCCACACCGCTCTGGGACCGCAATGACCCCGTCACTGCCTCTGTACACTCCTTCTTCTCGGAAATCCGAAGTGTCTTTGAGGAACCTGCCCGAGCCTCTTCTGCTGAGACTGCCCTGTTGAACCTGGTCCAGGGTAATTCTTCCGTTGGCGAGTATGCCGTACAATTCCGTACTCTTGCTTCAGAATTGTCCTGGAATAATGAGGCCCTCTGCGCGACCTTCAAAAAAGGCCTATCCAGCAACATTAAAGATGTTCTGGCCGCACGAGAAATTCCTGCTAATCTACATGAACTTATTCACCTAGCCACTCGCATTGACATGCGTTTTTCCGAAAGGCGTCAGGAACTCCGCCAAGATATGGACTCTGTTCGCACGAGGCGTTTCTTCTCCTCGGCTCCTCTCTCCTCTGGTCCCCTGCAATCTGTTCCTGTGCCTCCCGCCGTGGAGGCTATGCAGGTCGACCGGTCTCGCCTGACACCTCAAGAGAGGACACGACGCCGTATGGAGAACCTCTGCCTGTACTGTGCTAGTACCGAACACTTCCTGAGAGATTGTCCTATCCGTCCTCCCCGCCTGGAAAGACGTACGCTGACTCCGCACAAAGGTGAGACAGTCCTTGATGTCTACTCTGCTTCTCCACGTCTTACTGTGCCTGTGCGGATGTCTGCCTCTGCCTTCTCCTTCTCTACAGTGGCCTTCTTGGACTCTGGATCTGCAGGAAATTTTATTTTGGCCTCTCTCGTCAACAAGTTCAACATCCCGGTGACCAGTCTCGCCAGACCCCTCTACATCAATTGTGTAAATAATGAAAGATTGGACTGTACCATACGTTTCCGCACGGAGCCCCTTCTTATGAGCATCGGATCTCATCATGAGAGGATTGAACTTTTGGTCCTCCCCAATTGCACCTCGGAAATTCTCCTTGGACTTCCCTGGCTTCAACTTCATTCCCCTACCCTGGATTGGTCCACTGGGGAGATCAAGAGTTGGGGGTCCTCTTGTTCCAAGAACTGTCTAAAACCGGTTCCCAGTAACCCTTGCCGTAACTCTGTGGTTCCTCCAGTAACCGGTCTCCCTAAGGCCTATATGGACTTCGCGGATGTCTTCTGCAAAAAACAAGCTGAGACTCTACCTCCTCACAGGCCTTATGATTGCCCTATCGACCTCCTCCCGGGCACTACTCCACCCCGGGGCAGAATTTATCCTCTCTCTGCCCCAGAGACTCTTGCCATGTCCGAATACGTCCAGGAGAATCTAAAAAAGGGCTTTATCCGTAAATCCTCCTCTCCTGCCGGAGCCGGATTTTTCTTTGTGTCCAAAAAAGATGGCTCCCTACGTCCTTGCATTGACTACCGCGGTCTTAATAAAATCACGGTTAAGAACCGCTACCCCTTACCCCTCATCTCTGAACTCTTTGATCGCCTCCAAGGTGCCCACATCTTCACTAAATTGGACTTAAGAGGCGCCTATAACCTCATCCGCATCAGAGAGGGGGACGAGTGGAAAACGGCATTTAACACCAGAGATGGACACTTTGAGTATCTGGTCATGCCCTTTGGACTGTGCAACGCCCCTGCCGTCTTCCAAGACTTTGTCAATGAAATTTTTCGTGATCTGTTATACTCCTGTGTTGTTGTATATCTGGACGATATCCTAATTTTTTCTGCCAATCTAGAAGAACACCGCCAGCATGTCCGTATGGTTCTTCAGAGACTTCGTGACAACCAACTCTATGCCAAAATTGAGAAATGTCTGTTTGAATGCCAATCTCTTCCTTTTCTAGGATATTTGGTCTCTGGCCAGGGACTACAGATGGATCCAGACAAACTCTCTGCCGTCTTAGATTGGCCACGCCCCTCCGGACTCCGTGCTATCCAACGCTTTTTGGGGTTCGCCAATTATTACAGGCAATTTATTCCACATTTTTCTACCATTGTGGCTCCTATCGTGGCTTTAACCAAAAAAAATGCTGATCCCAAGTCCTGGCCTCCTCAAGCAGAAGACGCCTTTAAACGACTCAAGTCTGCCTTTTCTTCGGCTCCCGTCCTCTCCAGACCTGACCCTTCCAAACCCTTCCTATTGGAGGTTGATGCCTCCTCAGTGGGAGCTGGAGCCGTTCTTCTACAAAAAAATTCTTCCGGGCATGCTGTCACTTGTGGTTTTTTCTCTAGGACCTTCTCTCCAGCGGAGAGGAACTACTCCATCGGGGATCGAGAGCTTCTAGCCATTAAATTAGCACTTGAGGAATGGAGGCATCTGCTGGAGGGATCAAGTTCTCCTGTTATTATCTACACCGACCACAAGAACCTCTCCTACCTCCAGTCTGCCCAACGGCTGAATCCTCGCCAGGCCCGGTGGTCTCTGTTCTTTGCCCGATTTAATTTTGAGATTCACTTTCGTCCTGCCGATAAGAACATTAGGGCCGATGCTCTCTCTCGTTCCTCGGATGCCTCAGAAGTTGAACTCTCTCCGCAACACATCATTCCACCTGACTGCCTGATCTCCACTTCTCCTGCCTCCATCAGGCAGACTCCTCCAGGAAAGACCTTTGTTTCTCCTCGCCAACGCCTCGGAATCCTCAAATGGGGTCACTCCTCCCATCTCGCAGGTCATGCGGGTATCAAGAAATCTGTGCAACTCATCTCCCGCTTCTATTGGTGGCCGACTCTGGAGACGGATGTTGTGGACTTTGTGCGAGCCTGCACTATCTGTGCCCGGGATAAGACTCCTCGCCAGAAGCCCGCTGGTTTTCTTCATCCTCTGCCTGTCCCCGAACAGCCTTGGTCTCTGATTGGTATGGATTTTATTACTGATTTACCCCCTTCCCGTGGCAACACTGTTATTTGGGTGGTCGTTGATCGATTCTCCAAAATGGCACATTTCATCCCTCTTCCTGGTCTTCCTTCTGCGCCTCAGTTGGCTAAACAATTTTTTGTACACATTTTTCGTCTTCACGGGTTGCCTACGCAGATTGTCTCGGATAGAGGTGTCCAATTCGTGTCTAAATTCTGGAGGGCTCTCTGTAAACAACTCAAGATTAAATTAAATTTTTCTTCTGCATATCATCCCCAGTCCAATGGACAAGTAGAAAGGATTAACCAGATCTTGGGTGATTATTTGCGACATTTTGTTTCCTCCCGCCAGGATGACTGGGCAGATCTCCTCCCATGGGCCGAATTCTCGTATAACTTCAGGGTCTCTGAGTCTTCCTCCAAATCCCCATTTTTCGTGGTGTACGGCCGTCACCCTCTTCCCCCCCTCCCTACTCCCTTGCCCTCTGGTCTGCCCGCTGTGGATGAAATTTCTCGTGACCTTTCCATCATATGGAGAGAGACCCAAAATTCTCTCTTACAGGCTTCATCACGCATGAAGAAGTTCGCGGATAAGAAAAGAAGAGCTCCCCCCGTTTTTTCCCCTGGAGACAAGGTATGGCTCTCCGCTAAATATGTCCGCTTCCGTGTCCCTAGCTACAAGTTGGGACCACGCTATCTTGGTCCTTTCAAAATTTTGTGTCAAATTAATCCTGTCTCTTATAAACTTCTTCTTCCTCCCTCTCTTCGTATCCCTAATGCCTTTCACGTCTCTCTTCTCAAACCACTCATCCTCAACCGTTTTTCTCCCAAATCTGTTCCTCCCACTCCTGTTTCCGGCTCCTCGGACATCTTCTCGGTCAAAGAAATTTTAGCTGCCAAAAAGGTCAGAGGGAAAAATTTTTTTTTAGAGGACTGGGAGGGTTGTGGTCCTGAAGAGAGATCCTGGGAACCTGAGGACAACATCCTAGACAAAAGTCTGCTCCTCAGGTTCTCAGGCTCTAAGAAGAGGGGGAGACCCAAGGGGGGGGGGGTACTGTTACGCCGAGCGCTCCGGGTCCCCGCTCCTCCCCGGAGCGCTCGCTTCACTCTCCCCTCGGCAGCGCTCCGGTCACGTCCTCTGACCCGGGGCGCTGCGATTCCGCTGCCAGCCGGGATGCGATTCGCGATGCGGGTAGCGCCCGCTCGCGATGCGCACCCCGGCTCCCCTACCTGACTCGCTCTCCGTCTGTTCTGTCCCGGCGCGCGCGGCCCCGCTCCCTAGGGCGCGCGCGCGCCGGGTCTCTGCGATTTAAAGGGCCACTGCGCCGCTGATTGGCGCAGTGGTTCCAATTAGTGTGTTCACCTGTGCACTTCCCTATATCACCTCACTTCCCCTGCACTCCCTTGCCGGATCTTGTTGCCTTAGTGCCAGTGAAAGCGTTCCTTGTGTGTTCCTTGCCTGTGTTTCCAGACCTTCTGCCGTTGCCCCTGACTACGATCCTTGCTGCCTGCCCCGACCTTCTGCTACGTCCGACCTTGCTTTTGCCTACTCCCTTGTACCGCGCCTATCTTCAGCAGCCAGAGAGGTGAGCCGTTGCTAGTGGATACGACCTGGTCACTACCGCCGCAGCAAGACCATCCCGCTTTGCGGCGGGCTCTGGTGAAAACCAGTAGTGGCTTAGAACCGGTCCACTAGCACGGTCCACGCCAATCCCTCTCTGGCACAGAGGATCCACTACCTGCCAGCCGGCACCGTGACATACACTACTTAGATGTAGGTATGTGGCATGTACTTATGTGGGCAGAAAAATGTGCTACAGTACGCTTAAAAAACGTATTGGAGTAAAACACCAGCACATGATTACTTTTGCCAGGCCTTTCACAGTATCTAGGCCCTTGACAGATTAACAGGTACAAAACAGTACACTACTTAGATGAGGGCAGAAAAATGCGCTACAGTACTTTTAAAAATGTTATTTTTGCACAACACCAGCAGTACACAATAGTGCTGCAGCACACTGTTGCTGTGTACTAAACCCAAAATTTCACTCTCAAAGACTATTAAGAACGGGCTGCTCAGTATTATACCATCTACAGACTAGTATAACCAGCAGACCATTTGTTGTGGAACAAAGACACAGAGTTGCGCTTCCTCCATCGTCTGCTGTTTCTCAAGCTGAGCCAGCTTGTTCAAATGTACGAGGCAACACACAGCTCTCTGCCACTCTCTGCAATATAATGCTGTAGAAAGTGACTGGGAGGTTAATGGCTGCAGTAAAAATAATTTTCTGTGAAAAAAGCACTGCTCTCTGTCCACCAGAACGCTGACATGACTATGAGGTGAAACGCTGCTGTGAAAAGCTTGTCTGTGTAACACACAGCACTGTCCTATCTCTCTGCAGTGTAATAAATGATATGACGAGCCGCAATATGGATGCCGATTATATAGGGCTGTGACATCACAGGGGTGACTGGCTGCTGATAAGCTGCATCCTGCATGTGATTCAGGGTTATACCGCCTACCCTCGTTCCTGCCTTCCCAGAGTCCCTTTCCCTATGTCCTCACATATGGATCCGCCATTTTAGATGCCCTGGAGCGTGGACCACACTAAATGGAGTTTAATGAAGCGATTTGCGCAATAGAATCATGGCGATATTCACATTCGTTGCGAATCAAATTTTTCATGAAATTTGTAACGAATTTGGATTCATCAGATTCGATTCGCTCATCTCTAGTTGAGATTGTAGTAGGTTTAGTATATAGATCAGTCAACTTTCATCTGCAGAGAAAGGGGGCATGCATATATGCATATAAACACATTAACATTAGTGGACATTTTGTATAGTTTAGTATAGTTAGATATTTGTATAGTTTAGTATAGTTTAGTATAGTTAGATTTAGTACTGTTAGATATATATATATATATATATATATATATATATGTATATACATAGTGCTGTATCTAAATTGCTGTACCAGTTGTATGTGGTTAGGCAGATGGACTTGTGTTAACCATTGTATCACCTATATCCCCCGATAGTGTTAACGATTATGTCACTTGTATTTCCTATATCTAAAGAGATGGGGGATGCCTGTTCTGTATTCATCTTGGTATAATACTCTCTCGGGAGGGATGCCATATTTGACTTGCTGACCGTGTGGTGACTGATGTGTGTACAACACCATCACTTGTAGCTACTGTAATTCTGAGGCCTCTATATAGCTACTATCTGCATAACCTTAGTGTGCTCCTATATTTTTTCTATATATTTCGTATTTTACATGCTTCATATATGTAGTCATTGCGCTTATATATTAAATAACACTTCAATAATGTTCTATATGTGTCATATTGATTGATGAGACATATATTTATAATCTTTGCCTTTATATAATCATTTTGTTTATTAATTATAACCAATAAATCTGCACAATTAATAAAACCTGTGTGTTATTTCTTGATATTGAAAAACATACCACCATAGCATAAATCAATGAGCTATTAAATATTTTGGGTAAATAGTCAGACCCAGAGATATGAATTGCATTATAGATATTTTAGCAGTTCATAAGATCATATATATGAAATTCCTGGTGACTGTAGGTCATGATGTCAAAAGGACGTAATGACCACCGGCTAAGCTGATAGACACAACATTCATATGGAGGTCATCCTGTGGGGGGGGGGGGGGGGGAACTAATCCTATATTCAGGGAGTTGCCCACTGGGATGATTTACATATGAATAGTGGTCTCACTGTGCATAATCTCCTCCCACAAATTTAACCTCTTCAGGATGCCGGGCGTATGCATACATCCTGCATCCCGAGTCCTTAAGGACGTGGGGCGTATGCATACGCCCGTGAGAATTCCGGTCCCCGCTGCTAGCCGGTTGGGGACCGGACCGGGATGCCTGCTGAAATCATTCAGCAGGCATCCCGGCACATCGCCCAGGGGGGTCCTGAGACCCCCCTATGTGGTGATCGCAGAAAATCGCATGTCAATTCAGACATGCGATTTCTGCTATTCCGGGGTGATCGGGTCTCTGGTGACTCGATCACCCAGAAAATCATCCTGAGGGCTAGGAGCGAGGTCGCAGTGCTGCCATCTCCTCCTATCCCCTGCCATTGGTCAGAACTGATTCTGACCAATGGCAGTGCAGGACAGTGGGTTGCCATGTCAACCCCCCATTCTGCCCACCCCTGGATGTCGTGGGGAATGTGGGGAGAAGATGGAGGCCGGTACCTGGAGGAGAAGATTCCTGGGGACCCCCGATCGTTGCTGGAGACAGACACAGGTAGGGAAACCACGTTGGGGGGGGGGGGGGGGGGAATGAAAGTGAAAGTAAAGTGATCTTTACTGTGGCAACCACTAGGGCATGCTGGGAGTTGTAGTTTTGCAACATCTGGAGGGTCACAGTTTGGAGACCACTGTTACAGTGGTGCCAAAACAGTAGCCCTCCAGATGTTGCCAAACTACAACTCTCAGCATGCCAAGACTGCCCAGGCATGCTGGGAGTTGTAGTTCTGTAACATCTGTCCCTTCAAATTTTGCAATTTTCATAAAATTTTTGAAAATTGCTGCTCTACTTTAAAGCCCTCTAATTTTTTCAAAAAGTAAAAATATGTCCATTTTATATGTCCACTTATCAGAACTTGTCTAGAGGAAAAGTTGACCAGTTGCTCATAGCAACCAATCAGATCGCTTCTTTTATTTTGCAGAGACCTTGTTAAGAATGAAAGAAGCGATCTGATTGGTTGCTATGGGCAACTGGTCAACTCTGCACAGGTTTTGATAAATCTCCCCCTTTGTATTTGTGAATAAAAATAAAAAATTTTGGGAATATCCATTTTCTTTACAAGTAGAGCGCTTCAAAGTTAGAAAAAATGCAACATTTTCAAAATTTTCATGAAATTTTGGGATTTTTCACCAAAACAGGATGCAAGTAACACCGAAAATTTACCACCAAAATAAATTAGAATATGTCACGAAAAAACAGTCTCAGAATCAGAATATTCGGTAAAAGCATTTTCGAGTTATTAATTCGTAAAGCGACGGTGGTCAGAATTGCGAAAAAGGGCTCAGTCCTTAAGGTGAAAAAGGGCTGTGTCCTTAAGGGGTTAAGGAGGTCCGCACATGGGTCACCACAGTGTGTGGTTAATAATACTGACATATTTGGAGTACCCTTACCGAGATATGAGATAATCGCGACATATTTGGAGGTCTGCACGTGGGTCACCATCGTCTGTGATCAAAAATAAGGACATAATATTATAAAGAACATTAGTGTTTTCTACACAATGTGCCTCCAGCTGTTTCAAAATGACAACTTACAGCACTCCCTGACATAAGTCATAGATATCAGTTACTTTCCAGTAGGAGATGAGGATTCCATTTCTGTAATGTGGTGCTTTAGATAATGGGCTCGTGTGCTGTTTTTCAATATGTTCTATAGGCTTAGTAGCTAAATAGAACAATTCCCCAGACAATGCGACATTTAGTGCTTACAATATCAATGCTGGGTCTGTGCGGTGAAAACATTTTCTATCCCTCAACAATAGATGTTTTACAGCTCAGGGATCTTTTCTTGCACGTCACTCCCATGGGATAAAGCTCACACATGTTGTACAACCCTGACCCCGGTGATATTTAGAGAATTTTTTTTCAAGCGTACAGCATAGTATAGCATAACAACAGATTTAATAATCGTGATACTGAAATTATATTTTGACAGAATACTATACCGTTTATAAGCCCACATTGACTCTGGCCCATACAATAGAGGTAGATATTCTGTGCTCGGCTTTCCCTTACTTTGAGTTCACCTACAACAATTAAATTAGGACTGGTGCAACCCAGAAAGACATAGGGTTACACCAGTCACTTAGTATAAGAATTTGCAAGTCCTCGTAGCTATTGTTCCCTCACATTTGACAGAATCCTGACTATATTAGACTACAGTCTGGCAGTATACATGATAAATACCATTTTGTAAGCCAAGGTGCTGAATACTTGTAGTACACAGTTGTATCTTACAATGGTATCAAGTAGGAGGAATAGTACTTTGGTCATTATTCACTCCTGGATAAAGCCGATCCTGGTGAAGAGCATCAGAGCTGTGGTGTGGGGCTGGGGTGAGTCCCTTCTTCTGACACGGACCTGTATTACCTGTACCATCTGCTGCTGTTTTCACATTGGTTTCACTTCTCCTTCATATGCATTTGATTTTTTTATTAATTATATGTGTATTTGTACTTATGCATCACTCCAGCACTTTTTGTTGCACCTTTATTACTTGTCTTTATTTGCACTTTCAAGCACATTACTTTTTGCAGCAGTACCAGGCCCTTGTGCTGTTTTCATGTAATATTTACCTATCTTTTTATACAGGACTCTCCACCCAAACACCCCCCCCCTTTTTTTTACCTTAACTATTTTAGAATATTTATATGCTGTTCTATTTTATTGATTGATTTGTATGCATAACTTTTATTAAATATAATGAAATATATTTTTAACTACCTATTTTAGTTGTTCTAGTCGCCAGGGTATCACATGCTGGTGTGTTTTGTACACCTTTATGTGTTGATGTTAATTTGTTTCCTTCTTGTGAACCCCTAATTTACCTATATTATTACTAATTCTTTGAGCCTACACATAGGAAGGACATTTTTTTGTTGTTGTTGATTATCCCCCTTTGTTTCACCAACCCTGCAAGTTTAAAAGACAAACCCTAGTAAGGCTAAGGACAGCCAGCCACTCAATCCCCTGGTCAGTCTGGCTCCAGTCCACATTGATAAGGCAATGGCTTCCAATTCCATCTTACTCTCTTATTGCTATATGCAACAAAACCATAGTGTAACACTCAGAGACATCACACTACCACATCGCACTGATTGTCCAACCCTGCCGGATGGCTGACAGGAAACTATGACTCCAAGTGCCCAATGACACTGGCAAGGTCTGATGTTATCACTGTGTACAGCGGCCTGACTAGCACTGTCAACACAAGGGGCTAACCAGTTACTAGTGTTGCTCACGAATATTCGCAATTCGAATATTATTCGCGAATATCGCATATTCGCGAATTCGCGAATTTCGCGAATATAGCGCTATATATTCGTAATTACGAATATTCGTTTTTTTTTTTAAGTTTTTTTCTTCACAGTACACATCACAGTGATCATCCCTCTCTGCTTCCAGCTTGTGTGGTGTAAAGAAGGCTGTATTACTACTGTGTGAGACTGGCGTGCAGAAATTCGCATATGCGAAAATTAGCACATGCGATTTTTCGCATATGCGAATTTTCGCGTATGTTACTTTTGTATATGCTAATATTCACATATGTTGATTTTCGCATACGCGCATTTTCGCATATGCGAAAATAAAACGAGAATATAACGAATATGCGAATATTCGCGAATATATGACGAATATTCGTCCATATATTCGAGAACATTCGCGAATTCGAATATGGCCTATGCCGCTCAACACTGCCAGTTACACAAAACACGATGGAACATCCACACTGTGTAAAATATAGGAACAGAAACAGATAAAAGTGTAAATCTTAAACAGTAAAAAGCAGATGGGAAAAGCTATTAATCTCTCCTAAATGTGCTGTTATCTATATGGCGCTCTCTCATATTCCTTTTCTAGGCATTTTCAGGAGTAAAAAATGGGGTCAGCATGGGCACCATGATGGATCTAAAATTTTGCAATATAATACGTTCAGCACATCAACTTTAAGAACTGGCTGTCCACTTGTGCCTAATATATCACACTCCATTCACAGGTGCAATTGATAGGTGAGTCATTTTTGTGATTACTTAATGTATATGTTTACATATATGTATAAAGCTCTCAAGAGAAGGTTTGCATTTTTCCCTACAAGGGTATGTAGTTTGGTTTACCGTATTTTTCGCCCTATAGGACGCACAGGCATATAAGACGCACCCTATTTTAAAGGTCCAAAATCTAGAAAAAAAAATATTCTGAACCCAACAGTGATCTTCAACCTGCGGACCTCCAGATGTTGCAAAACTACAACTCCCAGCTGTCCGGGCATGCTGGGATTTGTAGTTTTGCAACAGCTGGAGGTTTGCAGATTGAAGACCACTGGTATAGGAGGTAATACTCACGTGTCCCTGCCGCTCCGGACCCATCATCCCCTTAAGGACTCAGCGTTTTTCCGTTTTTGCATTTTCATTTTTTCCTCATCACCTTCTAAAAATCATAACGCTTTAAATTTTGCACATAAAAATCCATATGATGGCTTATATTTTGCATCACCAATTCTACTTTACAGTGACATTAGTCATTTTGTAACTTTTGGGGGCTTCCGTTTCTATGCAGTGCATTTTTTGGTAATAATTACACCTTATCTTTATTCTGTGGGTCCATACGGTTAAAATGATACCCTACTTATATAGGTTTGATTTTGTGCATAACTACATGCAGGAAAATTTATACCTTTAAAATTGTCATCTTCTGACCCCTGTAACTTTTTTATTTTTCCCTGTACGGGCTGGTATGAGGGGTCATTTTTTGCGCCGTGTTCTGAAGTTTTTATCGGTACCATTTTAGTGTTGATCGGACTTTTTGATTGCTTTTTATTCATTTTTTTATTATATAAAAAGTGACCAAAAATACGCTATTTTGGACTTTGGAATTTTTTTGCGCGTACGTCATTGAGCGTGCAGTTTAAATAATGATATAATTTTATAGTTCGGACATTTATGCACGCGGCGATACCACACATGTTAATATTTATTTTTCTTTACACTTTTTTTTTTATGGAAAAAGGGGGGTGATCCAAACTTTGATCTCTTATGCTGATTCCTGCAAAGCCATAGCTTTGCACGGATCAGTGAGATAGGGGCTCGATTGCTCAAGCCTGTAGCTCAGGCTAGGAGCAATCAAACTCCGATCGGACACCGTGGAGAGAGGTAAGGAGACCTCCGCCTGCGTCCCAGCTGAGCTGCCGGGAAGCGTTTACTTTCCTTTTCAGATGCGGCGATCAACTTTGATCGCCGCATCAGAAGGGTTAACAGTGCGCGGCACAACGATCGGTGCTGCACACTGTAAGCCCAGGGTCCGGGCTTTAGTTAGCAGCCGGGACCGACCCGGTGTGATGCGGGGTCACGGCCTGACCCCGTTTTTCACACCGGGACCGGGCTCAGATGCGTACAGGTATGCCCTGAGTCCTTAAGAGGTTATAATCTTGTCCCATGCCTGTACACTTCTTGAACACCTTCTTCTGAAACAAGAATTAGGACAAATTGTTTAATTTAATAGACGTTATGCATCTATGTAACCACATACTCAAGTAACTCATTTACCCCAATTTACCATAACTGCTAATCTAGTAAATGGAAAAAGTAAAAGAACAGAGAACTTCAGCAGAACAAGTATATTTTATCATTTTGCTAAAAAGGCACTTTAAACAACCTCCTGAAGTGATCCTTTTGACATGAAGTATTTTATAGAAGCCTATTGTGGTGTGAATAAGTCAAGGCTCCATTTTTGAAGTGTAAAATATAAGGGCATGCAGTTTCACATTTGCCTAAATTACTGCTCAGTTTTGCATAACTGAAGTATGACATTAATTCTGAATGTGAATTAATGGAGTTTTTAAGCCCATAATACAAGGAGCACTCAGCTGCAACAGTATATTCATCACCTTTATAGACTCTTAATCAGTGAGAAGAGGGTCTTACTTATTCTGTTTATAATACAAAATAAAACATGTTCCCATTGCTCCAGGCCCTGCTACTGAGTGCTTATTCCAGATATGACATACGATTTCTTTAAAGATCCTATCATGGTTGTACACTGGAATAGCAGATAACAAAACACGCTGTACTCTACAGCAATATTACTCTGCTGCAAATTGGAATCACAGTATTTTGAACAAGATATCTAACTGCTATAGCTGGAGTATTAGTTTGCCTTTTGAGCTTAAGTATATATTAGGATACCTAGAGCTTGAATATTTCAATCTCGCCACCAGTGTGTCACTAGTCTCTTGCATTTCTCTTTCCTTAAGGGTACGTTCCCACACGTTTTTTATGAACTTTATAGCAAGTATACCAGTGTTACTTGATAGAAGCAGCAGAAGGGAGGGATCAATATTCGCGATTATTCGCCCGGCGGTCTCACACAGTAGTATTAGAACCTTCTTTAGACCACACAAGCTGGAAGCAGAGAGGGATGATCACTGTGATGTGTACTGTGAAAAATAACTGCGAATTTGCGAATATGTGATATTCGCGAATAAAATTTGTATTGCGAATATTCACGAGCAACACTACTTTGGCAGCCACTTGGCCCTAGGCAAAAACCTGAAGCCTAGGAAGGTCATAGGGGGAAGCTATGGGACACATGCACACCTTTTCCACGCAGATTGTAAAATTACACACACATTGTAACACTTTCCTATCAGGTTAAAATTTCTGCTAGGAGCTGTAACAACACCAAGCAATCCAGGTTGTAGAACTAAATAACAGAAAGAGGGAAATTAGGGAAATCCTTTCAGTTCTTCACTCTAGATTGAACTAGTTAGTGAAAAATAAAGCTACATGAAAAAAAATCTAAATGAGACCAACTCCTTGATCAAGCCCAGTGTGTTATCCCTGAGCAAGAAACTCGGAAAAGAATGTCTCAACTTATTTCATTTCTAGGCCTGGATCTCTTGTTATGCTTGTTATGCTTCAATTTAAGAGATCCACCTGGTTTGTTCACTATTAAAAATGATAAAGAAGTGTATCTTTAAAAGCCACTTTTAGAGATACACTTAGAGTCAACTGCACCCTAAAGACAGAATTGCAAAGAGAGAAAACCGACACATATTTGTATTAAACCTACAGAGAGATTAAAAAAAGTTAGAGAGAGGCTAGGTTTCCACTTGTTTTTTTTTTTTACAAAAACGCCAATAAAAACGCCCATTCTGCCGCATGGCGTTTTTTGGGTGAAAAAACGCTGCGGCCAGATGTTAGCTGTAAGTCAATAGTAAACTGCAAAATGCCAAATCCACTTGGCGTTTTTCAGTTTGGCGTTTTTTTAATCCTTTTGGCGTTTTTGGGCTCCTTGGCAGTTTTTAAAAAACGATCTCTTGTCGAGACTTTGGCGTTTTTTCAGGAAAATCTTGGCGTTTTTCTCCCATAGAAGTCTATGGGAGTGAAAAAACGCCAAGAAAAACGCCATGTGGTTTTTAAATTTGGCATTTTTTCAGGCGGTTTTTATTCTCTTTTGGACTTTAGCGATCCAAAAAAGTGTTGGCGATACCTTTTTTATTAAAATTTAGTAGGGTACCATTAAAAAATAATAATAAAAAAGATACAGTAGTGATGGAAAAAATTGTATTTAACGAAATATATATTTTTTATAACAACATTTTTATAAATTTTTAAACAGGGATCAATTTATGTGCGCGGGTAGGGCAATAAAAATGTAGTCGACAATAATAAAAATGTAGTGTGTGTGTGTATGTTTCACTTTTTTTTAAACATTTTTTAGGTAGTACTACTACTCCCAGCATGGAACACACTGTTCCATGATAGGAGTAGTAGTTACCTGTACTAATTGACAGATCGCCGGGGTCTGTTGTGATCCTCCTGTATAATGTATGGATGCGGCGGCCGCTCTTCTATTGTCCCCTGCACTGCCGTATATATACACCTATTCATATTTCCCACAGAGCTGTGATTGGTCATATGGTTCCAGTCAATCACAACTCTGTGGGAAATAGGAATATGTGTATATATACGGCAGTGCAGGGGACCATAGAAGAGCAGCCGCATCCATACATTATACTGGAGGATCGCAACGGGTGTCAGGAGAAGTGACACTCGCTGCGATCTGTCTATTAATGCTGGTACTACAGCTCCCAGCATGGAGCAGAGTGTACTCCATGTTGGGAGTATTAGTACCTGCAGTAAGGGACAGATCCCAGGGATGTCACTCCTCCTGACACCGGCTGCGGTCAAAGTGACTATTGGGATCAGCTGTTCTCAAGGCTACAGAGGCGGGAGATCAGCTGATCCTGAGCAGTAGATATACATCATATATCTACTGCCTAGCAAGAACTTACAGTGAGCATGCAATGTGTATACAGTATACACATTGCTGGCTCACTTAACCCCTTGCTGAGCTGTGCGCTATGCACCAGCCCAGCAAGGAAAGAGATAACTTACACTGCTAGACAGTGTAGGTTAACTCTTTGGGCGGTATACACTATATACAGCTATCTATAGATAGCTGTATATAGTGTATACAGAAGATGGAGAAGTCCCCTTACCTCCGTCCAGTCCCCGCGGGTCCGCGTAGCTCCGCCCCCTAGTGATGACTTCATTAGGGGCGGAGCTACAGATGCGATCCAGGCTGGCAAGGGTATAAGGCTCTGTTAACATTGTCTGTATTGGATAATGGGAACAGACCCTTCTGGCAGTGTCTACCCAGACAGGGAGACTCCAGCTGTTGCTAAACTACAACTCCCAGCATGCCAAGACAGCCAAAGGCTGTCTGGGCATGCTGGGAGTTGTAGTTTTGCACCAATTGGAGGCTCACTGTTTAGGTAGACATTGCATTATGGGCGCTCTCACCTGCAGAGAGCACAAAAAATGTCCTAACCTATTTTTTTTTGTGTTTTTTCCTTTCTTCTCGTTTCAGATCCGTGTATGCAGAGGATTATGATGGATTCGATGGATTACGACGGATGAACAGGATTTTTCAATATTTTAATAAAATGGTTAACGAGGGCTGTGGGGGAGTGTTTTTTAAAATAAAATAATTTTTCCAATGTGTTGTGTTTTCTTTTTTATTGAATATTCAGGCTTAGTTATGGAGGCTGTCTAATAGATAGAATCCATGACTAAGCCGGGACTTAGCGTTAGCCCCAAAAACAGCTAGCGCTAACCCCCAATTATTACCCCGGTACCCACCGCCACAGGGGTGTCGGGAAGAGCCGGTACCAACAGGCCCGGAGTGTCAAAAATGGTGCTCCTGGGCCTAGGCGGTAACAGGCTGGCGTTATTTAGGCTGGGGAGGGCCAGTAACAATGGTCCTCGCCCACCCTGGTAACGTCAGGCGGTTGCTGCTTGGTTGGTATCTGGCTGATACTGAAAATAAGGGGAACCCTATGCGTTTTTTTATTTTTTTTATTTATGAAAAAAAAACGCATAGGGTTCCCTGTATATTCAGTATCAGCATGATACCAACAAAACAGCAACAGCCTGACGTTACCAGGCTGGGCGAGGACCATTGTTACTGGCCCTCCCCAGCCTAAATAACGCCAGCCTGTTACCTCCTAGGCCCAGGAGCGCCACTATTGACGCTCCGGGCCTGTTGGTACCGGCTCTTACGGCACCCCTGTGGCGGTGGGTACCAGGGTAATAATTGGGGATTAGTGCCAGCTGTTTTTGTGGCTAACACTAAGCCCCGGCTTAGTCATGGATTCCGCCTATTAGACAGCCTCCATAACTAAGCCTGAATATTCAATTAAAAAAACACAACACAACACATTGGAAAAAATATTTTATTTTAAAAAACACTCCCCCACAGCCCTCGTTAACCATTTTATTAAAATTTAAAAAAATAAAGTTCCTCCGTCAGAATCCATCGTAATCCTCTGCATACACGGATCTGAAACGAGAAGAAAAAAAAACACAAAAAAAAAATAGGTTAGGACATTCTTTGTACTCTCTGCAGGGGAGAGCGCCCCCAATGTTGCAATGTCTACCTAAACAGTGAGCCTCCAATTGGTGCAAAACTACAACTCCCAGCATGCCCAGACAGCCTTTGGCTGTCTGGGCATGCTGGGAGTTGTAGTTTAGCAACAGCTGGAGTCTCCCTGTCTGGGTAGACACTGGCAGAAGGGTCTGTTCCCATTATCCAAAACGGACAATGTGAACAGAGCTTCAGACTAGCCTGAATATGTATGTAGCTCCGCCCCTAATGACATCATCACTAGGGGGCGGAGCTACACAAGCTGGCAGTGACAGAAACGAGGGAGGTAAGTGGACCTCCTGTTCTGTATACACTATATACAGCTATCTATAGATAGCTGTATATTCTGTATACCACCCAAAGGTGCTATAGGAGCGGGGAGTCCTGTCAGTCTGGTGACAGGATTCCCGGCTCCTATATAGTATACACAGGTACACTCTGCCCCCCTGTATACTATACGGCCGGGGAGGTGAGTAGTGATGCTATACATCACTCCTCATCTTCTTACACTCTGTGGACCGAGCGCTCAAAATCCGACCCACAGAGTGGTACCCTGAAGGCAGTGAGAAAACTGCAACAGGGGATAAATTTGGCTGTTTCCACACACCAGGGAAAACGCCAGAAAAAACGCCTGAAAAACTGCCAAAACTCAGGAAAAACCTGTGGCAGTTTTTCTGGCATTTTTGCTGGCGTTTTTTTAGGTGTACAAAAAAAAAAAACAAGTGGAAACCTAGCCAGAGAGAGATCCCAGCTTTACTCTACAATATTATCTCAAGGGCATTCCACTGCTCCAGCTGATTCGTTGAAATTGTGTTATTATCAAAGCCTGTCACTTAATCTGCCTTTGGGGCCAGGTAAAGAGAGACAGAGTTTGACCATTTACCACTGTGTATCTAGCATTACTTTGCACCATATCATCACGGCACCCCAACATTCATAACTCCTGGCACCCCATCAAGGTGTACGCAAGAGGTAGCCAACACCATCAGTAAAGCCGTCTCAGTGCTTGTCCAGCCCATGGAGTGTAGAGACATCCTGCAGGATTACACTGTTCGTAGTGTGCATATCTTCTTTTATTCAAAAAAAGCAGTAAAAACTTCATTCAGGCTGACACTACAAATGGTGAGGGCCATCTGCTTTTTCTTATCTGGTTGTGCTATGCAAAGACAGATTTTCCACTTGTCTGTTTTTATAAAAAGTATTTCTACCACAAAGAAATCTGCATTTGCATCTGCAGCTTACAATGACACCTGTATATTGACACAAAAGTCAGCCTTGAAGGTAGACCCTGTCTATTTATTCCAAAGGTAAATGGAACAAAATTTACATACATTCCTTCTATTGAACATTATAAATATAAATAACAATAACAATATGTTCTATAGAGTATTATTTGGTATTAGAAGTGGAGGGAACATTATAAGCATATAATAACCTTTCCCTTTTTGTGTCTGACATCAGTATATAGATACAAAAATTAGCCTTGAAGCTAAACCCTTTTAATTCTGATAATATAGAGAACAAAATTATATTGACTCCTAACATTAAAAGAGTACTCCCGCGGAAAACATTTTTTTTTTTTTTTTTTAGATCAACTGGTGCCAGAAAGTTAAACAGATTTGTAAGTTACGTCTATTTAAAAATCTAAATCCTTCCAGTACTTATCAGCTGCTGTATGCTCCAGGGGAAGTTCTTTTCTTTTTTAATTTCTTTTCTGTCTGTCCATAGTGCTCACTACTGACACCTCTGTCCATGTCAGGAACTGTCCAGAGCAGGAGAGGTTTACTATGGGGATTTGTTCCAACTCTAGACAGTTCCTGGCATGAACAGAGAGCACCGTGGACAGGCAGAAAAGAAATTCAAAAATAAAATAATTCCCTCTGTATTATACAGCAGCTGATAAGTTCTGGAAGGATTAAGATGTTTTAATAGAAGTAATTTACAAATCTGTTTAAATTTCTGGCACCAGTTGATAAAAAAAATGTTTTCCACCGGAGTACCCTTCAAATAACAAAAAATAAATAAATAAATAGTTTAATACAGTATTAATTGGCTAAAAAAGTGGAGAAAAATAGGTGTAAACCAAATATGTAGTGCACAGTATAGTTTCTGCTACTAAAAATGATTTGGTTGTAGTTTGGTTGCAGTGTCATCATATACAGTAATTACTGTACTGTGAGTCTTTATATACATTTCCATATATTTGCATATGGGAATACTGTGAGTCTTTATATACATTGCCATATATTTTGTATATGTGAATACTGTGAGTATTCTACTTTGCTGAGAGCTCAGTCAGACGTCTTCCCTGTGGCCTCAATACCCTAAAGGACCAGCTTCATCCAGCAGCCTCCAGCACACAGGGTTCACTCATAAGCTCATGTGAAGTAACTACTTCTGGTAAATGACTAGCCCTACTTTAGGGGATATATACTACTCTTTCTGCCTCCTTGAAGAAGTGATTGTCTAGTCTGAGACAGGATAAACTTTACAAGAGCCTCTTTGTTGAGTCTCTGGTACCTATAAGCAGGGCCGGATTAACGTAGGGGCGGATGGAGCGGCAGCTCCAGGCCCCTGCGTTAAAATAGGCCCGGTGGCCCGCACAAACGGCCCGCATAGACCGACCGGCGCCCGTGACAACAATGTTAACAGCATATAGGCCACCGCCGCAACTCCCTGCTCTCTGGCCAGACTGCAGGGAGTGAAGTTTAAAAATAAAAAAACATTTCCTGTGGGCCCCAGCGCTGCGTCCAACCAGCCCCTGCTGCCCCTTTAAGAGAGGAGGCTGATGGGGCTGGTCATGTGCCAAAGACACTGCAGCTTATTAGTTAATAGTCCCTGCCCACCCGACCCCTCCCCCGGCTGCTCACCGCAGAGCTGAAGAGACACGGCAGAGAGAGACACTGCCTCACAGCTGTACGGCCTCTGCGGTCTGGATCTTCCCTCCATGTGAGGAGCTCCATCCAGTCTGACAGTCTCCCACCGGCAGAGGCGGCCATCAGTGCGAAGAAGAAGGTCAGAAGGTGACGAGCTCTGTAGATAAGTCCCAGTGGCCGGGCCTGGCTCTGGCTGCATTCAGTCACTAACTGTATACCAGTGACTGTGCTGTGTCCTCTGCCCTATACTAATCAATCAATCTATCTATATACACACACACAGACATATACATATTAGTATATGCAGTATGGGCCAGCCAGGGAACACAGCACAGTCATTGATATACTGCAGAGTTTCCCAACCAGGGTGCATTGCAAAACTACAACTACCAGCATGCCCAGACAGCCCTTTGCTGTCTGGGAGTTGGGAGTTGTAGTTTTGCAACAGCTGGAGGCACCCTGGTTGGGAGACACTGATATACAGTGACTGCGGGGCTATATACTGCGGGGCTATATACATCAACTGTGCTGTACACACAGTGGGTACAGCACAGTCGATTTATATAGCCCCACAGTATGATGTCACTGTTCTCGCTGGCCTATACATGAAGTGTAAAAAAAAATAACTAAAAAATAAATTATAATAATGTGATTTAACCCCTTCCCTAATAAAAGTTAGAATCACCCCATTTTCCCATGAAAAATTGTAAAAAACAAACCTATAAACATATGTGGTATCGCCACATGCGCAAATGTCTGAATAAAATATAATGTTAATTAAGTTACATAGTGAAAGGCGAAAGTGTGAAAAAATATCCAGAAGTGCACATTTTTTGTCACTTCATATACTAGAAAAAAAAATAACACCCAATCAAACAAGTGCCATCAAAATAAAAATGGTCCTGATAAAAACTTCAGATCACAGCGCAAAAAATGAGCCCTCATATAGCCCTGTATGCGGAAAAATAAAATGGTTGTAGGGGGGAGAAGAGACACTTTAAAGGGGTACTCCGGTGCTTACACATCTTATCCCCTATCCAAAGCTGATAATAGCTCAGCTGTTATTGACAGCTTTGACTATATGTTATAGGCAAATATGTCTATAATAGCTGAGCTATGATAAGCAGATATGCCATTCAGGAGCATGAAAAAGCTAGGTGAGAAATTGTTACCCAGCTTTTCTGTACTCCTTAGTTCCATTTCTGCTTATATTAGTTAAAGGGTAGCTCCCACCATCCTATTTTTTATTTCTGTCCCTGCCTATTGCCAATCTATCCCTAACACCCTCCCTGCTTTTAATTTTTATTTTTACTATATTAAAAATGCCTTTTGTCTGCCTGGCAGTGTGCTCAATACCAGGCAGACTTCCCCAGCAGGCACCACATCACTGATGCCTGCTGGGGGGGACTTCCGCCCTTAGTTCATCTACACAGGGTGCCTCCAGCTGTTTCACCACTACAACTCCCAGCTTACCCTGACATCTATTGGCTGTCAGGGTATGCTGGGAGTTGTAGCATTGAAACAGCTGGAGGCACCCTGTGTAGATAAGCTATTAGTTAGTCACATGCGGCGCTAGCCAGTCCCCTCCGTCTCCCTCCCCCCGCGCCATACCCCGTTCCCTCCATCACAACCCCCGCATACCTCGTTCCCTCCATCACAAACCCTCCTCCCGCATACCCCGTTCCCTCATTACACTTACTGCAGAGTCCGGCAGCGGGTTGTGCAGGGACAGAGGCGGCGACAAGGCGGCGATGTGCGGG
The DNA here is from genome assembly GCF_029499605.1 of Hyla sarda. Lineage (NCBI taxonomy): Eukaryota > Metazoa > Chordata > Amphibia > Anura > Hylidae > Hyla > Hyla sarda. The sequence continues at coordinate 88,902,463 of NC_079198.1, forward strand.
AGGAGTGGCCTCCCAGCCAGTGGCCGGGGAGCCAATGCGCTCGATCCCTGCCTTTATGATTGACAGGCAAGGAGCGAGCGCAGGCGGTGACAGTGCCCATTTAAGCTGTTATAGACAGAGTTGCCTATAATTTATAGTAAGTTATCCTTATAGGCTATAAGCAGCAATGGCATTCAGGAGCACAGAAAAGCTAGGTGACAATTTCTCACCTATCTTTTCCATGCTCCTGAATGCCATATTTGCTTATAATAGCTCAGATATAGCGTAATAGACAAATTTGCCAAGAAGTTATAGACAAATAACCCCTTCCCACAAAAAAGTGTTAAAAATAAATATATAAAAAAGTAAAGTAATACAATTGAATTAACCCATTCCCTAATAAAAGTTTGAATCATCCCCCTTCTCATGTTTCAAATGAAAAATGTAAAAAAAAAAAAAACATATGTACGTTAGTATCGCCGTGCGCGTAAATGTTCAAACTACTAAAATATAATGTTGAGTAATCCATATGGTCAATGGCCCAATTTTGGTATTGTTGTAATTGTATGGACCTACGGAATTAAGCTAATCGGGGAGATTTATCAAAACCTGTGTGGTACAGTTGCCCATAGCAACCAATCAAATCGCTTCTTTAATTTTTTTTAAAAGCCTCTGAAAAATGAAAGAAGCGACCTGATTGGTTGCTATAGGCAACTGCACCTCTCTTTCGATACAGGTTTTTGCTAAATCTCTCCCAATGTGTCACTGTTTGGGAAAAGTGCACTGTGTAGAAAGCCCCCAAAAATTGCATTTTTTTTTCAATTTTGTCCCACTCATATTTTTTGTGTTTCACTGTAGATTTCCTGACAACGGAAGTGATGTCATTGCAAAGTATAATTGCTAACGCAACAAACAAGCCCTTATATGAGTCTGTAGGTGGAAAAATAAGAGTTATGGGGGAGATTTATCAAAACTTGTCACAATCTGATTGGCCACTATGGGCAACTGCACCGCTCTTCCTCTACACAGGTTTTCATAAATCTCCCCCTATGTCTAAATCATGTGACAAAATTGCTTTGTGTTGCGTTTTCATGTTATATACTTTGATAAAAAGGCCCATCACAATCTTCAGCACCAGGCCCATGATGCTCTTAATCCGGCCCTGCCTGTAAGGACCTCCGGCCAAGACCAGTGCTCATGGCTGTAATGTCTCTGTACAACGTCTGCGATAGCAGAACTGCTGTCTTTTTACATATTTCTTCCCCTACTGGGAGACAATTGATAAAGATCCCCTTAGTAATTAATTTCAGGGCTACTTCCCTACCAAAGAATGGAAAAGTAAATTTCTTAATATCACACACATCTGCCTACAGTATGGCTAGCAAGGGATATCTCCTCACATGCACCATTGCTTTACTGTAAACCAGAGATTATTTTCACAAAAGCTTGTAAGGCATTTCCTCTGCTAAGTTTATTTAAGTGAATAACTGTTCCACTGTTTTGCCAAAACTGGTCACCCTATTTATAATTCATTAGACATGCTACATAAGGTGTGCCCCTAAGGGACAAATACTTCCATTATTAGTAGGTCCCCTCAGAGCTTTGAATATTCAGAAAGGGCCTCAAGTCTGCTACTTCTGCTGTAATATTAACACAAGAAACAAAAAGAATCCCAGCTGACACCAATATTTGTATATGGCAATCATAGCTCCATGGTGTCCATCTAATTTCTAAACAAAAGCGGAGAAACAGAAACATTGGATACAATACATGAAGAAAATGAGTTTGCAAGATTAAAATATTATCTTTATTGAATTTCATTCATAAATATAAAACATGAAGACACTAGTCTCAAGATCTGGACAGAAGTGAGGGCCACAGTGAATGGGCCAGGACACCTAACAGAGAGCTTTATATAATGTCAAATTGTACCTGGGAGCACGTGCCAAAACTGAAAAAAAAAACAAAAAAAACAGTTTGTGCACCTTTTTTTGGGAGTGGTTTTACTATTTTAACCACCACTGATATCCCCCAAAAAATATTAATAATAATGAAAAGGTGCTACACAATCCTATGTCAATTACCACATATTTGCCTTTAGCTTGTAAACATTACTACTCAATTCTAAAGTGCATATCAAGAGAGTGAAAATTCTGCTACTTAATAGTGCAATGCTTAATGTGGTAATAAAGTGCCTAGTGCTTACCCATTTCTGCTGCTCTGTACCCCAACGCCGTTTCATAACCTTTTTCAAGGGGCTGTTGCCCGGCCGATTCACTGTGGCCCTCACTTCTGTCCAGTTTTTGAGACTGCTATCTTCATGTTTTATTTTTATGAATGAAATTCAATAAAGATAATATTTCAATCTAAGCGGTATTTTGCGAACTCATTTTCTTCATGTATTGTATTCTACTGTAATATAAAGAGTGCTGACCACAACTACTGCTGAAGTCCCAATTGACCCCAGTGTCACCATTTGCATGTTTCTGCTTGTGTGATGCACAAATGTAGGTACAACACTTCATATACCACTCATAGGATACTCTTAGGGGGATTATTGATAAATCACAAACCACTGTATTTAGTTCCCAAAATAGATGATTAAAGTTGGCTTCAGTGATATTACATTTGGAACCATTAGAAAAATTCTACTGTATATTCCATACAAGAAATCCCAATAGGTGAGTAGTATGATCTATAAATTAGTCTTAAGAGAATTCGGGTAGAAAAACAGACATGGTGCACATCTACAATCTTGTATAATGATCTGATTGCTTCTCAGCATAATATCAAAAACTAACAGGTTGTTAGTATACATTTTTGATCAAAAAGTACAAGCCCACTCGCCACGTCAAGGCCACCTATTTTGAGTGGGTCCCTAACGTCCCTAGCATAAAATGGCGCAGCACCGAGCGGCGACCACCACCGCCGCGACACCAATGCCCACAGTGGGGAGCGACCCACCGGCAGAGCGGCCCCAATGCCACTCAAACCAGTCTATGGGCCGCACCCCCCCCCGCAGACACGGCGCCACGGCAGTAACGGACACCGCACAGCACCACACCAGTGTGAACAGGGTGTAATGGCTCACTTACCATGCTCTCCCAGTCAGACTGGGAGGCTGCTAGGAAAGAAATGACCCATGTGTAGCTAACTACTACTTATATAGGGTTGGGCTGAGGGGGTGGGGAAGAGTGCAGACAACATGTTCAAACAAAAAAAAGAGGGGATAGAAATCTTAAGAGAGTTAACTTATGCAAACTATTAGTTAAAAGACTCTTAATATTTTTCAGAATTTAATAGATGTAATTTGCCCAATATTATGTTATTATTTTTGCCTAAACTAATTATGATGCTTCAGAAACTTCTTGTATAATCATGCCGTAGAAAGTGTCCAGGGCTTTAATATTTTTTGGATCATCTTTAAAGGGGTTGTTCAATGAAGCAAAGTTCGTAAAATCAGATGTGCGCCACACACATATGTATAACGGAGAATGTATGTGATGTTTGGAGGTAAAATGGCTTATATCCCTGTAGTGTTCTTCTCCCCCATGGATATGTTCATGGATAATGGATATTCCTGGTCTCCTTTCTGAGCTGTGACTCTGCTGTTGTCAGGTAAAAGAGAACTCATTTTCCCATAATCCCCCTTGCTTACATACACTGTGGAGACCTTCAGGAGACAGCAAGTGAACTGAGCATGTGTGACCACCTTAGTGGGTCGTAACCAAGGGTAACAGTCATCAAAGCAATGTAAGCACACAGAGGGTTAATAAGTCTATATCTCTGAAGCAGTACATTTTCACAAATGCTTGTACATTTGGAATATATTTAATTTCACATAATTCATCAATTTAGACCTATTTTTCTGAATGGGACAACCCTTTTAAATAAACTAACATAGTGTTTTTTGAACAGTGAATTTACTAAAAATCATTTGTTGATTTATAAATGTGAAAAAAATTACGATATCTGATTTTTTTTTAATAAACCTCCTTTTCCCCATATCATGGATGTAATAAGATTTAGGGCAAGTGCTTTGGATAAATTGATGAGTGCCCTGAACCTTTTGCTAAGCACATAACTCACAAAGTACCTAGGATGCTCCTTAGCTCTAAAGAGTAAAAATGAGGGGACCTAGCTACCTTAAAGGGGCACTACCGTGCTGACAACGTATCCCCTATCCAAAGGAAAGGGGATAAGTTGCTTGATCGCGTGGGGTCTCGCCGCTGGGGACCCCTGCAATCTCGTACGCAGCACCCCGCTCTCATCAGGCCCCGGAGCAAACATCGCTCCGGGTCTGATGACTGCCGATCACGGGGCGGAGTATCGTGACTTCACGGCTCTGCCCCCTCAATGTTATTCTATGGCACGGGGTGAGACAGCTGTCTCGCCCCTGCCATAGACTTGCATTGAGGGGGCGGAGCGTGACATCCCACGGGGGCGGAGCTGTGACGTCACGATCACCATCCCCGTCATCAGACCCGGAGCGGATGTTCACTCTGGGGACTGATGAAAGCGGGGAGCTGTGTGCGAGATTTCGGGGGTCCCCAGTGTTGGGACCCTGCGCGATCAGGCAACTTATCCACAATCCTTTAGATAGGGGATAAGTTGTCAGCACGGTAGTACCCCTTTAAGGGGAAAACTACTGAAGGGACCTGGCTACCTAAATAGATAAACTATCTATTGGGGGCACCTACTTATCTATTGGGGAGACCTTCCTAATGGGTGATATAATTATTCCTGATAGTGGAATTATATGTGCAGCATTATTTTGTGCTGCAGGTTCTCCAGTGACGAATTGTGGCTGGAGGAAGCTATCACAACAATCTGACAAGGGGGGGGAGAAGATGAAAATGAACGACTCTGATCAGGAAGATGTCACCTGTGATTCACTAGATGTAACTGCACTGTCATCACTGTAAATGGTGTGTAGCAGTCATTCTGTGGTAGAGTTGTTTAGGTATTATGTAGTGTTTTCATTGACAATATCTTTCTGTGTATAGTGTGTATTGTTAGTAGCATAGGGTAATATATGTATCTAGTATATCAGCAACAATGTCATATAATAACTATATATGTACTTGTACCTTGGTGCTCGAGCCACTGATCTTTTAAGATCACAGCATGCTGCCTTTGAGTCCTAGCATGTCTGTAATGAAAAAAAAATAATAATAAGACTGAAAGAAAATAAAAGCTGAAAAGTAAGATTGTTTCCATCATATTTCAAAGATTGTGAATTATCTTCATGATTTTCAGTTTCTTTTTCGGTTTCAAAGTTCTGCAGTTAAGAACATACCGTGGCATCACCTAGAAAACATTATTATTATACTTCAAATTTATAAGCATTAATTCAAAATATGTCTGTTTTGGAGTTGAAATCTTACGCATACCAAGTTCTCTTAAATTTATCATTGTCAACTGCACATATACTGCATTTACAGAATGATTTTATACACTAAATATAGAGTCATCAACCTACTCCAATATACTATTAAAATGTACATTTATTCAAGATTTATTAAATATAGACAGACAACACATACACATTGTGACAGAGAACTAAAATGGTTGCATGTGTACACAGTAATAGAATCTTAGGGTACAATAGCAACAATAATATTGAACTATGGGACTAAGGTGATAGGAACAAAAGGTATTGTGGTTACTAAATTCAACAAATATTAGTCTATGGGCAATAAAGTGCTAAACACAAGTATATTCCATTGTGGAGATAGCATCCAATAGACCCATATAATAATGAACCTATCTCAATAGGAAACCACACTATTGTAAATGGTCCCTCAGGACCCCACTCCACATTTACCCATATTCAATAAGTTGGACACCCGCTACCAGCTCCGAATGCACGCTTTCATGTCTTCCTCAGGGGGATATACAGAAGTGTATGATTCAAATAGATAATTTAGATGACCCCACAAAAGATCCAATCAGGTAAAGAACGAGCGCTTGCCCATGCATCTGCTGGTCGCTGGCCCTATTACACCAGTCAATTATCCTAGGAACACTTATTTGCCTAAAATTGGCCCATGTAATAGAACTTTTAGTGGTGAGTGTATGCATGTATTACTGCATGTGGTGACTGCACTATATAGAGTATCTGTGGCTGGAACTAGCAAAGGAACAATGTAGCCACATATTGGTGGGTGCATTGTAATAAAGCTGACCTCTTTCTTATAATTGCTGCATAAATCCCCTTTAGACTAAGTTCAGCATGTAGAATTAAAAGGGTTCGGAAGGGATGAGCTGTGGTATATGCCGGCATCTCATTTTTAAGGGTTGCTGATGTATACAACAGAAATTCATGCTGGCCCTAGTGTATGCTTACACTTAGTGTATATACTGCTGGGGAGAACTTACTCCCTTACTCTATTACACACAGCCAAGAGAAGTTCAGTGTGAGATGGGCTGTGATTGGCTGAGACCGCACACATACCCCTCAGCTCTCAGCACTGAACTGCACAGTGTGTCAGCTCTGCCCAGCAGCTTGCAAAGGGAGCAGACATATACATTACAATATTCAGCACTATGCACTGAAGGCATCATGACCGTCTAGCTCAGCTCAAAGGGAAAGGGAGCTTATATTTAACTCTATACACTATATACCCTGCGCTGAGCTGGGGTCCCACATGCATTTCCTGACTTTTGTCACTGCAAGGTTGCTGCAGGACTCAATCTGCAAGCAGGACTGTAGGCAGGACTGTTAGGGGTTGAATTAACACATAAAGCTAAAACGTTTTATTAAGAAACATAATATAAAAGTAATTCAAATAGGCAAATCTATAACATAGAAATTTTTATTATTTATGACAGGTACCATTTAATATATAGGGTATAAATTAGTTTAAATGTTGTATGTTTGCTCTGTAGAACAACTAGTAACTTACAGTTGTTCATGGACAACTGGAAGCCAAAGGATATATCAATGTAGCTTGCTGACAAGAATGTAAAATTTCCCAAATCCCAGTCTGTTCAACGGCAATAAGTCTAATAGCATGCACATTAAAAACATATATCAAAGCTAAGATATCAAGCATCATGTCCATAGCAAAGATATATTTGTTTTGAAAGCCTTGACCTTTACTTTGACTTTCATTATTAGGTGTACAGATCCAAGTCCATTGCCTGGTGAAATCTTTAGATGGCTCAGTTTACAAGTGAAGCAACCACTTTGTTGTCCTTTATAACATAGCTTTATTTTATGTGCAGCTTAAATGTTGTTTTAATTAGTTTTACTCTTATGATAAAAGAACTTTTATAGCTGAATGAACCAAAGGCTGGAACAGTTCTATAAAAGAGTCATTTGCGGTTGGATGGGCCCATTAAGCAGCATAAACGTATTGGCAAGTGAAGTGTATCTAAACAAATCGATAAACCAATTTAATTTAAAGCAATGGGCGTGAAGATGGAGTGCTTTGTAACTTCAGAATGGTTCTTTACTACATTAATAAGGAACTTACAGCATAAAGTTTAAGCAGCTCTCAGTAGACCTTATGTCTTATTTTGTAGACTAGAGGCTCCTTGCTTTAAGGGTATTCATCACAATGGGTAACAGACTACAGTACTTAACCCCTTAAGGACACATGCTGTAAATGTACAATGCTGGAGCATGCTACTTCGTGCACAGTGCCGAACATTTATAGTGCAGCTATAAGGCGAACAAAAGAGCTGAGATACTGAATAAGTTCTGGCTGCTATCAGCAGCAAGAGACTAACCACTGATGGTGGAGATCAGCTTTCATGCTGATATCCGCCATTTACCCTTTATATGCCATGATCAATGTTGATCACAGCAGGTCTTGGGAAAGTGGAGATGCCAGTGGGGTCAGGGGGCTCATCCAATGCCTGAAGTGCTATTTCAGGGTTCAATTAATGCAAATGGTCACCAGAGTTCTCTTACTATTCTCGAGCATTCAGTATCTACAATCTTCTTGTCTAGTCTTCCTATGCAGGCTGTAGAAGTGGATGGCCTAGATTGCCGAGTATTGATTAGTATTATGTTAACACATAATACTGGGACATGGATATAGTTTTGCCTCTGTATAAATAATTGCTTAGACCACACATGGAGTATTGTGTTCAGTTTTGGGTTCCTGTGTATAGGAGAGATATGGCTGAACATGGAGAGGGTGCAGAGAAGGGCAACAAAGATAATTAATGGTATGGGACCAAGACAGGTTATTAAGCTTTGGGTTATTTAGTTTGGAGAAAAGATGTCTTAGGGGTGATCTGATCACAATGTACAAATATATGAATGGACAGTACAGGGATCTTTCTAGTAATCTTTTTATACCTCGGCCAGTAACCATGACAAGGTGGCATCCTCTAGGTCTAGAGGAAAGAAGGTTCCATCATCACAGACAGAGATTCTTTACAGTAAGAGCAGTGAGACTATGGAACTCTCTGCTACATGATGTTGTGATGTCTGACTTAAATAAGTTTAAGGGGGGCCTAGATGTTCTTCTAGAAAACTATAATATTACAGGTTATGACTACTAGATTTATGTGGATACAGGGATTTATTCTGAAGGCCATAATGGGGTCGGAGGTAATTGTCATCAGCCTCATGTTTTTTTCTTGTGTGCCTTCCTCTAAATCAACATAGTAAGACTTTAGGTTGAACTTGATGGTCTTTTTTCAACCTTTTAAACTATGTAAATATGTAACTTATAATGTCTCCGCTGTCTCGTGGACACAGCTTCACATCAAGTTTATACCGAATCTCAAGGAAAGACACGCTGGTTTGCTTAACTGATGTAATCTTTACTGAGATATAATGAAAGTGCGCGGTAAAACTGTAAAACAAACATATGAAAGACAAATATAAGCATGGCTATTCAAGTGCCTTACATTATGTATAGCTAATACATAGATAGTCTAACATGTGCTCACTTACTACACACTGAAAACACATTATCTATCTACAAATGCCTAGCATCTCTCTACACAGGCTAACTAACAATTCCGTACTCACAGGCTTTGGTATTTATCAGATTTGCAGTCTGTATTAGCTTTAAGAAGTCCTGTGGATCTGGTCACTGTGGTGGCTGGAGCTGGAATGAATGAGACATGCCGGAGCTAGTCCTATGCTTTAGAGAGAAGGCCCGCCTCTAGGCTTCAAGAAAATGGAGGGTCTTAAAGGAACAGACCCTGCTGAGTGCCAAGCATGTAAAATACATTGCGAAGGCAGCACACTCCCCACCTGGCATACTTTTTGTTATGCCACTAACCCTTGGACAGAAGTAAAACTACTTCAGAAATTGGCCTTGCATACACTTTGGGAATGCCCTGTCTAACAATCCTAACTTCAACCTTTCTAACTCTAGCATCACTACTAGGATCAGTCCCCACAATGAGTCCAATAGGCCACTCGTTCCTGTGGGCCTGAGAGTCTTTCAGTAGGACAAAGTCTCCAACTTGTAAATTGGGCTTGTCATCTTGCCATTTCTTGCGTGGCTGGAATATCACCAGGTATTCCTGTCTCCACCTCTTCCAGAAAATGTCCGCAAGACTTTGAACTTGTTTCCTTTGCTTGGTGTACAAGTCCTTGAGCGAATTGTGTTGAGAAATCTCTTCCGTTTTCAGAAGGCCTTGGATTTCTTCTTTAAAGACTTCCTGCTGGATGCATCTGATGATCGTGACCTTAAGTTTTCCGATTGCACGGGTCAGCGACTTCCAGCTGGAAAACCTTTCAAATCTATGAGCGCCCAGACTGTCTCTTGTAACTATAGTCCTACAAACTGTCACTTGAGGTCTTACCTCTTTGTCTTGATCTGGTTCTATGAGCTGAAAGGTCTCTACCTGAGTAGTTTCTTTGGTTTCTGGTTTACGAAGAAAGGATGGACCTACGAACCAGTTAGTTTGCTTGAGCGCAGCGGCTGGCACTAGTCTCGTCCCATGATCAGCTGGGTTCTTGTCTGTGCTGATGTGATGCCACTGTTCTGGACTTGTAGACTTTCTGATACGTGTCACTCTGTTGGCCACGTATGTATAAAATCTTCTTGAAGCATTGTGAATATATCCTAACACAATCTTGCTGTCTGTATAAAAGTTAATTGTATGGATCTCGATGTCCAGTTCTGTTGTAATCATGTCTGCCATCTCTACAGCTAAGACAGCAGCACAAAGTTCTAGACGTGGGACAGTGTGAGACGGTCTGGGAGCCAGCTTAGATTTTCCCATGAGGAACCCGACATGGCTTTGTCCCTCAGTGTCTATTACCCTAAGGTAGGCGACAGATGCGATAGCCATAGTGGAGGCGTCAGAGAATATGCATATTTCTCTTCTCTTTGTAGCAGACAAGGAAACAGATACGTATGGTCTAGGGATGTTGAGTTGTTCAAGCTCTAACAATGAGTCTTTCCACAACTTCCACTGCATTTCCTTCTCTTCAGGTAGAGGTATGTCCCAGTCACTTTGTTCTTGCTCAGTAGTGATCTGTCTCAAAAGAGCTTTGCCTTGCATGATGATGGGTGCTACGAACCCCAGGGGGTCGTAAAGACTGTTGACTGTAGATAGGACACCTCTTTTTGTGAATGGCTTCTCTTCTCTGGAGACCCTGAAGGTGAAACTGTCAGTCTTCAGGTCCCAACTAATCCCAAGACTTCTTTGCAAGGGTGGTGATTCTGTTCCTAGATCCAAGTCTTTGAGGTCTTTAGCACGGTCTTCCATTGGAAATGCTTCCATGACTCTGTTGCTGTTGGAAGCTACCTTGTTCAGTCTTATGTTGGATTCTGCCAACATTTCTCTTGTACTTTTCAGGACGTTGATAGCTTCTTCGTTGCTGGAGAAAGAAGCAAGTCCATCATCTACGTAGAAGTTCTTCATGACGAACTGTGTGGCTTCTTGACCATGTCTTTCACCTTGCTGTGCTGCTCGTCTCAGGTTGTAGATAGCTACAGCTGGAGAAGGACTGTTTCCAAACACATGTACCTTCATCCTGTACTCTGTGATTTCTTTGTTAAAGTCATTGTCTGCATACCACAGGAACCTTAAGTAGTCTCTGTGATCTTCACGAACAAGGAAACAGTAGAACATCTGTTGTACGTCTGCTGTCACTGCTACGAGTTCTTTTCTGAACCTGATGAGTACTCCAAGGAGTGTGTTGTTCAGGTCAGGTCCGCTGAGAAGGACATCATTTAGTGAGATGCCTTGGTGTTTCGCACTAGAGTCAAATACTACGCGTATCTGGCCTGGTTTCTGAGGATGGTACACCCCAAATATTGGTAAGTACCAGTGTTCTTGGTTCTCTTGTAGTGGTGGTGCCCTTTCAGCTTGATCGTTATCAAAGATCTTCTGCATGAAGGCTTGGAAGTGTTTCTTCATATTTGGCTTTCTTTGTAGCATGTGCTGTAACGAGGTGAAGCGTTTCTCTGCTTGTACTTTGTTGTCAGGAAGGCGATGGCGTGGTGACCGGAAGGGTAGAGGGGCTACCCAGCTGCCTGATTTGTCTCTGTAGACTTCTCTGTCCATGATCTCAAGGAAGAGAGTATCTTCCACCGAGGGTGCTAGCTTGTCGTCATCTCGTGTTCTTTCAAACACCTTACAGCCCAGTTCATCTGTATCTCCAGTTGAGGCTAAGTCTTCCATGCACCTCTGGATACTCCGATGATGTGTTGGGTTTACAAGTCTCTCTTTAATGTGTAGACTGTTGGTACATGGGCAAAGACAAGATGTACGACCATTCTGTAACAGATGTGTTCTGTAGACATTTACCTTTTCTGGTTTGTGGAGTCCGTCTAGACATACTTCTCCAACGATGACCCATCCGAGATCAAGGCGTTGTGCAAATGGTGCATTGTGTGGCCCATTGTACTGTTCTCTGACTTTGTGCAGTCTGAGGATATCTCTCCCAAGTAGAAGGATGATTGCAGCATCTGGATCTAGTGCTGGTATCTGGTCTGCTATTCGCACCAGATGGGGGTGATGACGAGCAACTTCAGGTGTGGGGATCTCTGACCTGTCGTCTGGTATCTCATCACATTCTATGAGGGTAGGAAGAGTCACCTTTGTCTTTCCATCTAATGACTCAATGATGTAGTTGTTTGCTCTTCTCCCTGTTGTCTCTACAACTCCAGAACAAGTCTTCAGGGTGTATGGAGTTGGACTTCCTTTGTCACCGAAGAGGTCAAAGAACTCTGTTTTTGCCAGAGATCTGTTACTCTGTTCATCCAAGACTGTGTACATCTTGATTGCTTTTTCTCTGAAGCCTGCAGGATACACCTTGACTAAGCATATCTTGGAACATGATCTGGGGCGGCCCTGCTCTGTACAGATCTCAGTACACTTTGAGGTTACTGCTGGCGTTGTACTCTCGCCTTGCTCCCCACCATGATCTTCTTGAGTTGCTGGAACTTCTTGTTTCCATGGTGGTGGTCCTGGGTGCAGTGCTGACAGGTGTTTGTCACTGTTGCACTCTGTGCATTTTATTGTTTTTGTACAGTCTTTTGCAAGATGCTGAATTGAAGCGCAACATCTGAAACAAATGTGATTGTCTTTAAGGTAAGCTTTGCGCTCTTCTAATGTCTTACTTCTGAAACTGCGACATTTTCTTAGTGGATGAGGCTTGTTGTGGATAAGACATATTTTGTCTGGCTCCTCAACTTTCTTACTTGTGTTGTCTTCCTGATTGACTGCAGACTCAGGCGAGACTTCTGTCTTCCGTACAGAAACTGTTGCTCTGCGTTCTTTGTAAGGCGTTGGATGTTTTTGCTCTACCTTTGGGGAGCTTGCAGTTCTCTTGTTCAGGAAAGCAAAGCTTGGATCATTGCGTGTTTCAGCTTGGTCTACGATGAATTCAGCAAGGAAGGCAAATGGTGGAAATGCGACTCGATGATCTTTCTTGTATCTTGATGCTTGAGTGACCCACCTTTCTTGCAAGTTGAAAGGAAGTTTCTCGATTATGGGATCAACTCCACGTGCTGTATCTAAGTATGAGAGACCTGGCAGATATCCACTAGACTTAGCGGCTTCTATTTCTAAGAGTAGGTCCCCAAACCCTCTCAGCTTTTGATTGTCTTTGTTTGTCATTCTTGGATAGTTTTCTATCCTCTTCAGAAGAGCATCTTCAATCACTTCAGGTGACCCATAGCAGTGTTCTAGTCTCCTCCACACCATTGCAAGTCCTGCTGCTGCGTCATGAACATGTACTGATCTGATTCTTTGGGCTTGCTCAGTGGACTCTGTTCCTAGCCATTTGACGAGCAGATCAAGCTTTTCTCTGTCTGTCAGATCTAAGTCTTGGGTACCGCTTAGGAAAGATGACTTCCAGGCCCAGTAGTTTTCTGGACGGTCATCGAATTTCATGAGACCAGCGCTCACTATCTCACGGCGCATCAGGAATCTTGCTACCTCTGTAGCTCTTGCTGCATCTGGTGAATACTTCCTGGGTGTAAACTCAGGGTATGGCTGCGGCTGGTAAGGCTGATGAGGTACTTGACTAAGTCTGCTTTGTTCTCCTCTGTTGTAAGTCTTTCTGCTATAATCCAGACTTGTATTTGCTTGAGGAGGGAGTACATCAGCATCCGTTTGCACTCTTGTCAGGTTGGCAGATTGGTCTCTGAGCATGCAACCACTTGACTTCCTACCCTGAGGTTCTAATTCAGTCTTGCAGTGTTGCATAGTATCAAAGTTGCTTATTGATGGTCTTGGTGCATAATTGAACTGCTGGTCAGTGTACATGGTTGCTTGTGACTGTATGTACTCACGGGTACGTTGGCTTGCGCTGAGGGGTGACATCTGGGTTTCTATGTCAGCGAACTGAGCTTCGGCAGCCCTTGTGAGAACTTCTGCCTCGGCTAAGGCTGCTGCAGCGTTTTTCTGCTGTTGCAGTAAGTGTAAAGATGCTTGCACTTCAGCTTGTTCTTTCATCAATTCAGCTTCCTGCTTTGCATAGGACGCCATTGCACAAGCTGCCTCTGCTTTCGCTCTTGCCTTAGTTGCTATGGCGCTAGCGGATGACAGGCTGGTGGTGCTTGAGTGTCTAGAACTATGGCGTTTAAATCTTGATGCATCGGCGCTAACCGAAGTTAGATTTGTTTGACTGGACGCTCTAGACAATGTTGTGCACCTAGATCTACTTCTTGGGAAGGTGTCTTCCTCTTTATAGGAGCATTGAGGGTTAACTGTCAGAGTGCTGTTCTCTGGGTTCTGCATCTTGATTTAGCTGGCAGCGTAGATAATGATGATGACTGGACACAGCACAGCGGTGATATAGCACGTGAGAGAATTAGTTTCACTTTCTAGTGCTTCGCGCCCTTACTCCGACACAGACTGCAGGGCACAGGATTTATGAGTCTTTTTTACTGCTGCGGACGATTCAAAGCTGATTAACTGCTTCTGATAACGTTTTAAAAGCCTTTTTACTATAATGTCTCCGCTGTCTCGTGGACACAGCTTCACATCAAGTTTATACCGAATCTCAAGGAAAGACACGCTGGTTTGCTTAACTGATGTAATCTTTACTGAGATATAATGAAAGTGCGCGGTAAAACTGTAAAACAAACATATGAAAGACAAATATAAGCATGGCTATTCAAGTGCCTTACATTATGTATAGCTAATACATAGATAGTCTAACATGTGCTCACTTACTACACACTGAAAACACATTATCTATCTACAAATGCCTAGCATCTCTCTACACAGGCTAACTAACAATTCCGTACTCACAGGCTTTGGTATTTATCAGATTTGCAGTCTGTATTAGCTTTAAGAAGTCCTGTGGATCTGGTCACTGTGGTGGCTGGAGCTGGAATGAATGAGACATGCCGGAGCTAGTCCTATGCTTTAGAGAGAAGGCCCGCCTCTAGGCTTCAAGAAAATGGAGGGTCTTAAAGGAACAGACCCTGCTGAGTGCCAAGCATGTAAAATACATTGCGAAGGCAGCACATAACTATAGCTATGAACAGTATGTTGCGATCTAATGTTTGCATATAAAATTTAACCCCCCTTTTTTCACATAAAAAAATAAACAACAAAAAAGCAACATATTCTGTGTTTTCCACGTGTAGTAAAAAATTTGCCCTCATACAGCCCCGTGTACAAAAATATTTAAAAGTTATTGGGATCAGAATAGGAGGACAATACAGTGTTTTCACATTGAATTATTACATCTTTACATGAATAGTTGATGTTCATCCCCAAAGTGAGAGCATTGTTTATTTCAAAAGAGGAACAACCTTGACATAGCAAGACAATGAATAGAAACCATAAACATAACCAACCTGGCATATAACTGTTTTGTTCAACTTTTTAAATGAATAACATATTTAGAGATGAGCAAATTTTTAAAAAATTCGATTCGGCTGATTCGCCGAATTTTCCCAAAAAAGTTTGTATCGATCCAAATTTTTTCGCGGTGAATCTATATTAAAAAAGGCTATTTCTACCCTACATACAGCTTCTATAGGGGTAAAGAACACTTTGCTGTGTTCTAAAACGCATATGGAGTGTGCTGGGGTAGTGAAATAATAATGTTATTCAGAATAACATGCAGATTATCGGCATCGATTTTAGAATTACTGCAGCACAGCAGCACAATGACAGAGCCTTCTGGTGGCATCAGTGTCAGGAGACCATATAGTGACTGAATGACATAGCGTGGAGGTGTTGGCAGCATGAGGAGACCATATAGCGGCTGAATGGCACAGCGTGGAGGTGTTGGCAGCATTGGGACACCATATAGTGGCTGAATGACACAGCTTGGATGAGGCTGAAGCATGAGGACACCATATAGTGGCTGAATGACACAGCGTGGAGGTGTTGGCAGCATGAGGAGACCATATGGTGGCTGAATGGCACAGCGTGGAGGTGTTGGCAGCATGAGGACACCATATAGTGGCTTAATGACACAGCATGGACATGTTGACAGCATGAGGAGACCATATAGTGGCTGAATGACACAGCATGGAGGTGTTGGCAGCATAAGGAGACCATATAGTGGCTGAATGGCACAGCGTGGAGGTGTTGGCAGCATGAGGAGACCATATAGTGGATGAATGGCACAGCCCGGAGTTGCCAGCAGCATGAGAAGGCACTAGGCCTTCACAAACCCTAAGATTAAAAGATGAATTAAGAAATTTAAACTGAAGATTTTGGATAGCGGGTGCTACCTATGAGAAAATTTAAAATTCCCACACCCAGACCCCACAGCTGCATCAGCAAACCATATATTGCCTGAATGACACAGCCAGGAGTTGGCTGATGCACGAGTACAAAGCAGGGCTTCACAATTCCCCCCAAAAAACAACACAATTTTAGACATTTTTTAAAAAGATTTTGGATAGTGGGTGCTACCTATGAGAAAATGTGAAATTCCCAGACCCAGGCCCTACAGCGGCATCAATAACCCATATATTGCCTGAATGACACAGCCTGGAGTTGGCTGATGCATGAGTACGCACCAAAGCTTCACAATCCCTAATAAAAAAGACAAAATTTTTGTGCTCTCTATATATTACCAGAATGACGCAGCCCATATTCTGTGTTTTCCACGTGTAGTAAAAAATTTGCCCTCATACAGCCCCGTGTACAAAAATATTTAAAAGTTATTCGGATCAGAATTGGAGGACAATACAGTGTTTTCACATTGAATTATTACATCTTTACATGAATAGTTGATGTTCATTCCCAAAGTGAGAGCATTGTTTATTTCAAAAGAGGAACAACCTTGACATAGCAAGACAATGAATAGAAACCATAAACATAACCAACCTGGCATATAACTGTTTTGTTCAACTTTTTAAATGAATAACATATTTAGAGATGAGCAAATTTTTCAAAAATTCGATTCGGCTGATTCGCCGAATTTTCCCAAAAAAGTTTGTATGGATCCAAATTTTTTCGCGGTGAATCTATATTAAAAAAGGCTATTTCTAGCCTACATACAGCCTCTATAGGGGTAAAGAACACTTTGCTGTGTTCTAAAACGCATATGGAGTGTGCTGGGGTAGTGAAATAATACTGTTATTCAGAATAACATGCAGATTACCGGCATCGCTTTTAGAATCACTGCAGCACAGCAGCACAATGACAGAGCCTTCTGGTGGCATCAGTGTCAGGAGACCATATAGTGACTGAATGACATAGCGTGGAGGTGTTGGCAGCATGAGGAGACCATATAGCGGCTGAATGGCACAGCGTGGAGGTGTTGGCAGCATGAGGACACCATATAGTGGCTGAATGACACAGCTTGGATGAGGCTGAAGCATGAGGACACCATATAGTGGCTGAATGACACAGCGTGGAGGTGTTGGCAGCATGAGGAGACCATATGGTGGCTGACTGGCACAGCGTGGAGGTGTTGGCAGCATGAGGACACCATATAGTGGCTTAATGACACAGCATGGATATGTTGGCAGCATGAGGAGACCATATAGTGGCTGAATGACACAGCATGGAGGTGTTGACAGCATGAGGAGACCATATAGTGGCTGAATGGCACAGCGTGGAGGTGTCAGCAGCATGAGGAGACCATATAGTGGATGAATGGCACAGCCCGGAGTTGCCAGCAGCATGAGAAGGCACAAGGCCTTCACAAACCCTAAGATTAAAAGATGAATTAAAAAATTTAAACCGAAGATTTTGGATAGCGGGTGCTACCTATGAGAAAATTTAAAATTCCCACACCCAGGCCCCACAGCTGCATCAGCAAACCATATATTGCCTGAATGACACAGCCAGGAGTTGGCTGATGCACGAGTACAAAGCAGGGCTTCACAATTCCCCCCAAAAAACAACACAATTTTAGACATTTTTAAAAAGATTTTGGATAGTGGGTGCTACTTATGAGAAAATTTGAAATTCCCAGACCCAGGCCCTACAGCGGCATCAGTAACCCATATATTGCCTGAATGACACAGCCTGGAGTTGGCTGATGCATGAGTACAAACCAGGGCTTCACAATCCCCCCCCCCCCAAAAAACACAATTTTTGAAATTTTTGAAAAAGATTTTGGATAGCGGGTGCTACCTCTGAAATTTTTTTTAATTACTAGACCCAGCAGCGCCATCATTTTTATATTTGAAAATTAAACAAACTTTGAGTGTCCCGGACCCCATCGTGTGGGTACGAAGGATCAAATCCAACAAGCCCCCACAGGGCTCATGTGGCCGTGAGATGTAGGCGCAACGTCTCCATTGCCCTGACCGGCCATTGTTTCCAAGACTTCTCGCCAAGGCAAACCATGTGAAGAACAGCGTGACACCGCCGTGACCCACACACATTGTATGCTGAAGGGCCACTGACACTTTTCCGGGCAGTGGAGGCTTAAGACACAGTGGAGGATGTGGAGGCGGAGTAGCACACTGTCAAAGGACCAACGGGCTGACAGAGTTTAGCAGGAAGCAGCATTGAGTACACACCAGGGTTTCAGAATCCCAAAGAAAAAACAATCATTAAAAAAAAAAAAAAAAAAAAAGAATATTTAGGACAGCGGGAGCTACCTATATATATTGCCTGATTGACACTGCCTGTAGTTGGCTGATGCATGAGTACACACTAGGGCTTCACAATCCCCCCAAAAAACACAACAATTGTAGAAATTTCTGAACAAGACTTTTGGATAGCGGGTGCTACCTATGAGAAAATGTAACATTTCCAGACCCAGGCCCAGCAGTGCCATCAGTAAACCATATATTGCATGAATGACACAGGCTGGAGTTGGCTGATGCATGAGTACGCACCAAAGCTTCACAATCCCTAATAAAAAAGACAAAATTTTTGTGCTCTCTATATATTACCAGAATGACGCAGCCTATATTCTGTGTTTTCCACGTGTAGTAAAAAATTTGCCCTCATACAGCCCCGTGTACAAAAATATTTAAAAGTTATTGGGATCAGAAATGGAGGACAATACAGTGTTTTCACATTGAATTATTACATCTTTACATGAATAGTTGATGTTCATCCCCAAAGTGAGAGCATTGTTTATTTCAAAAGAGGAACAACCTTGACATAGCAAGACAATGAATAGAAACCATAAACATAACCAACCTGGCATATAACTGTTTTGTTCAACTTTTTAAATGAATAACATATTTAGAGATGAGCAAATTTTTCAAAAATTTGATTCGGCTGATCCGCCGAATTTTCCCAAAAAAGTTTGTATCGATCCAAATTTTTTCGCGGTGAATCTATATTAAAAAAGGCTATTTCTACCCTACATACAGCTTCTATAGGGGTAAAGAACACTTTGCTGTGTTCTAAAACGCATATGGAGTGTGCTGGGGTAGTGAAATAATAATGTTATTCAGAATAACATGCAGATTACCGGCATCGATTTTAGAATTACTGCAGCACAGCAGCACAATGACAGAGCCTTCTGGTGACATCAGTGTCAGGAGACCATATAGTGACTGAATGACATAGCGTGGAGGTGTTGGCAGCATGAGGAGACCATATAGCGGCTGAATGGCACAGCGTGGAGGTGTTGGCAGCATTGGGACACCATATAGTGGCTGAATGACACAGCTTGGATGAGGCTGAAGCATGAGGACACCATATAATGGCTGAATGACACAGCGTGGAGGTGTTGGCAGCATGAGGAGACCATATGGTGGCTGAATGGCACAGCGTGGAGGTGTTGGCAGCATGAGGACACCATATAGTGGCTTAATGACACAGCATGGATATGTTGGCAGCATGAGGAGACCATATAGTGGCTGAATGACACAGCATGGAGGTGTTGGCAGCATAAGGAGACCATATAGTGGCTGAATGGCACAGCGTGGAGGTGTTGGCAGCATGAGGAGACCATATAGTGGATGAATGGCACAGCCCGGAGTTGCCAGCAGCATGAGAAGGCACTAGGCCTTCACAAACCCTAAGATTAAAAGATGAATTAAGAAATTTAAACCGAAGATTTTGGATAGCGGGTGCTACCTATGAGAAAATTTAAAATTCCCACACCCAGGCCCCACAGCTGCATCAGCAAACCATATATTGCCTGAATGACACAGCCAGAAGTTGGTTGATGCACGAGTACAAAGCAGGGCTTCACAATTCCCCCCAAAAAACAACACAATTTTAGACATTTTTTAAAAAGATTTTGGATAGTGGGTGCTACCTATGAGAAAATTTGAAATTCCCAGACCCAGGCCCTACAGCGGCATCAGTAACCCATATATTGCCTGAATGACACAGCCTGGAGTTGGCTGATGCATGAGTACAAACCAGGGCTTCACAATCCCCCCCAAAAAACAACACAATTTTAGAAATTTTTGAAAAAGATTTTGGATAGCGGGTGCTACCTCTGAAAAATGTTTTAATTACCAGACCCAGCAGCGCCATCATTTTTATATTTGAAAATTAAACAAACTTTGAGTGTCCCGGACCCCATCGTGTGGGTACAAAGGATCATATCCAAAAAGCCCCCACAGGGCTCATGTGGCCGTGAGATGTAGGCGCAACGTCTCCATTGCCCTGACCGGCCATTGTTTCCAAGACTTCTCGCCAAGGCAAACCATGTGAAGAACAGCGTGACACAGCAGTGACCCACACACATTGTATGCTGAAGGGCCACTGACACTTTTCCGGGCAGTGGAGGCTTAAGACACAGTGGAGGATGTGGAGGTGGAGTAGCACACTGTCACAGGACCAACGGGATGACAGATTTTAGCAGGAAGCAGCATTTAGTACACACCAGGGTTTCAGAATCCCAAAGAAAAAACAATAATTTAAAAAATAAATAAATAACAGAATATTTAGGACAGCGGGTGCTACCTATATATTGCCTGATTGACACAGCCTGTAGTTGGCTGATGCATGAGTACACACTAGCGCTTCACAATCCCCCCAAAAAACACAACAATTGTAGAAATTTCTGAAGAAGACTTTTGGATAGCGGGTGCTACCTATGAGAAAATGTAACATTTCCAGACCCAGGCCCAGCAGCGCCATCAGTAAACCATATATTGCCTGAATGACACAGGCTGGAGTTGGCTGATGCATGATTACGCACCAAAGCTTCACAACCCCTAATAAAAAAGACAACATTTTTGTGCTCTCTATATATTACCAGAATGACGCAGCCCGGAGTTGGCTGCAGCATGAGGAGACCATTGAAATGTGTGACTTTTTTTATTTGAAATTTAAATAAAAATTTGTGTCGCGGACCCCGCCGTGTGGGTACAAAGGACCTGATCTCACAAGCACCGACAGGGCTCATGTGGCCGTAAGATGTAGGCGCAACGTCTCCATAGCCCTGACCGGCCTTTTTTGGTTTTTGTACCTTTGTTTAAGAACAAGCGCATATCCAAGAGTCCAGAAGACTCTATAATGCAGGACGATGGACCACCAAAAGACATTCTTCTATAAAATATTTTTTTTATAAAATAAAGAAGCAGAGTTCACCCCTCTCCGTATTTTTTGGGAAAATTTTACTTAAAAAATCACACGCAACAAGCGTTCAATAGTGTAATGGTTATTATTCTGGAAAATTCAAGTTTATTACAGTGATAATTATCAGAAAATTTGAAAAAAACACTACCCCAGAGTGTTTAATAACCCATACATTGTACCATAAATGTTGAAATTTAAATTAAGCATGTATGTATGTATTTCAAAAATCCTAAAATTAAAGGCCCAAGCCCAGAAGCATCATGAAGTCAAGTAGTTCCTGAAAAACACAGGAGCAGTCAGGAGTAGGCATCAGCAGTACCCTAGAGGCTTTAATAACCCCTTACATTGCACGATCAATCGCGAGATCGAGCAATAACAGGTGTGTTATGCCCTCAGATGTCCGGGGCTGCATGCACGCTACACTGAACGGACCAGCATGTGTCTATCTTTCACCGACAGGTGCGGGTAACCCGCTGAACCCCGTTCGCGATAGGGATCAGGGATTGCAATTATTTGCCAGGAAAGAAGAATCACAACTAAGTGCGGGTCATAAGCTTGGGTTCATTAACCCCTTAAGGACGCAGCCCTTTGTCACCTTCAGGACTGAGCCCTTTTTCGCAATTCTGACCAGTGTCGCTTTACGAATTAATAACGCGAAAATGCTTTTACCGAATATTCTGATTCTGAGATTGTTTTTCGCGACTTATTCTACTTTATTTTGGTGGTAAACTTTCGGCGTTACTTGAATCCTTTTTTGGTGAAAAATACCCAAATTTCATGAAAATTTAGAAAATTTTGCATTTTTCTAAGTTTGAAGCTCTCTACTTGTAAGGAAAATGGATATTCCCAATACATTTTATTTTTATTCACAAATACAAAATGTCCACTTTATGTTGGCATCATAAAATGGACATATTTTTGCTTTTTGAAAAAATTAGAGGGCTTCAAAGTAGAGCAGCAATTTTCAAAAAATTCATGAAAATTGCTAAATCTGAAGGGACAGATGTTACACAACTACAACTCCCAGCATGCCTGGGCAGTCCAGGCATGTTGAGAGTTGTAGTTTGGCAACATCTGGAGGGCTACCGTTTGGGCACCACTGTAACAGTGGTCTCCAAACTGTGACCCTCCAGATGTAGCAAAAACACAACTCCCAGCATACCACAACTCCTGGTTATGCTGGGAGTTGCAGTTTGGCCTTCCTAGTGGTTGCCACAGTAAAGATTGTTTTACTTTCACTTTCAATTACCCCCCCCCACCCCCACACCGTCGCTTCCCTACCTGAGCCAGGATCCAGCAGTCTCCAGCGAAGATCGGGGGGTCCCCAGGCATCTTCTTTGCAGGAACCCAGCCTCCATCTTCTGTGCATGTTTCCCTCGACATCCAGGGGTGGGCAGAACGGGGGGTTGCCATGGCAACCCACTGTCCTGCTCAGCCATTGGTCAGAATCAGTTCTGAAAAATGGCAGGGGATAGGAGGAGATCGCAGCACTGCGACCTCACTCGTAGCCCTCAGGATGATCGGGGCTGTCTCTGACAGCTCCGATCATTCCTATTTTCTTGGTGATCGGGTCACCAGAGACCCGATCAGCCCGGAATAACAGAAAATCGCATGTCTGAATTGACATGCGATTTTCTGCGATTGCCGACATAGGGGGGTCTCAGTACCCTCCTGGGCGATGTGTCGGGGTATGCATACACCCCACATCCTTAAGGACTCGGGATGCAGGGTGTAAGCATACACCTGGCATCCTGAACAGGTTAAGTCCCTGCCCTTTGTACACACCGCATGTCTCTACTACTGATTGGATGGTTTAGTGAGGTCCTCGGATCATCCCCGGTGGTGTAGGAGAAGTCCCTGGCAGAGCGCCGAGAATTTAAAGATCATTGTTGAAATTTGCATTAAGCATGTATTAGCTACTGCTAAACTTCCAAAAATTGAAGGCCCAAGGCCTGAGGAATCAGGGAGGCAAGTAGTTCCTGAAAGACACAGGATGAGTCAGGAGCAGGCATTCACAGTACCCAAGAGGCTTTCATAACCCTTTACATTTAAAGATCAATGTTGACATTTGCATTAAGCATGTTTTAAGCTACTGCTAAACTTCCCAAAATTAAAGGCCCAAGGTCAGAAGCATCAGTGAGGCAAGTAGTTCCTGAAAGACACAGGATGAGCCAGGAGCAGGCAATGGCAGTACCAAAGAGGGTTTCATAACCCTAATTGATAACCCAAGAGGGTTTCATAACCAACCATAATTGGGAAATGTACTCTGAGGCATCTGGCATTGGTGGCTGGAAATCCTGGCTGATCCATCCCTGATTCATCTTGACAAACGTCAGTCTCTCCACATTTTTAGTGGACAGACGAGTTTGCCTTGGGGTGACTATGGCCCCGGCCGCACTAAACACCCGCTCTGATGGCACACTACTGGCAGGGCAGGACAGCTTTTCCAGGGCAAACTCTGCTAGTTGCGGCCATAAATCAAGTTTGGCTGCCCAGAAGTCCAGTGGATCTTCAATGGTTGTTGGCATGGTCATGTCAAGGTATGCCACCACCTGTTGGTTCAGGTCCTGCTCCATGTCTACCTGCTGCTGATGAGTTGCTTCACTATGCGGGTGAAGAAAGCTACTCATCAGCAACTGTAGACTCAGGCTGCTGCTTATTGAGCTGGTACTGCTCCTGCCACCTCTCCCCTCCCCAGCAGCCATGGCAGTGGAAGGTGAGCGCAGAGGGCCCCCAGAGTCAGACCTGCGAGTGGATTGACCATGTGGCCGATAGGCATCGGCCAACTGACTACGTAGAATCTCTCTGTAGTAGGTCAGTTTGTCCTCCCTCTCAGTGGGTGTAAAAAAGGCCCCCATTCTGGGACAGTAGCGAGGGTCTAATAAGGTGGAGATTATGAAGTCATCCCGCTGACGAATTTTGACAATTCGGGGGTCACTACGCAAGCAACTGAGCATGCATAGTGCCATTTGCGCCAGTGACTCGGAGGGACTACCTGCCTCCATCTCCACTGCATACTGCCACGGTGTGTCTGGGTCCTCTGTCTCGCCTTCCTCATAACCCTCCAGCTCCTCTGGCTGCTCTTGCTCCTCCTCTCCTGTCGGATGACTAGAAACACCGTCCATCTCATCCAACCTAAACTGTGCTCCGCTCTGCCCTTCATCATCCTCCTCCTCCTCGGCAGGTGTCCCGTATGAGCTGCCACTGGTTCACATTGAAGTAACACAGGGGAGTACTCCTATCTGCTTGGATCATCAAGAAATTGGTGATGGCTTTTCTTTGTTTGCATAGTCTGTCCAACATATGGAGGGTGGAATTCCAACATGTGGCAACGTCACAAATAAGACTATGTTGTGGGATACTGTTCTGACGCTGCAGCTCAAGGAAGGTGTGCTTGGCGGTGTACGAGTGGCTGAAGTGCATGCACAGTTTCCTTGCCATTTTCAGAATGTTTTGCAAATGGGGTGAAGACTTGAGGAAGTGCTTGACAACCAGATTCAACACGTGTGCCATGCAGGGCGCATGTTTCACACTTCCTTGTCGCAGCGCGGACACGATGTTCTTCCCATTGTCAGTCACCATGGTTCCCATTTCCAGATTTCGTGGAGTAAGCCATACTCGGATTTCTTTACGGATGAACTTTAGCAGTTCCTCCCCTGTGTGACTCCGTACTGTAACAGGACCAACTGCATGGGAGCGAGAGCGTGGAGGAGGAATCGGTGTGACTTGTCCAAGTTGCTGTTATGGCTGTGCAGGAACCACATTTACCCAGTGGGCCGTAAAAGACAAGTATTGTCCAAGCCCGCAGTTACAGCTCCACGCGTCGGCGCTGCCGTGCACTTTTGAACACACCGACAGGCTCAAGGACTGGCCCACCTTCTCTTGTACAAACTTATGCAGGGCTGGTACGGCCATCTTCGCAAAGAAATGACGGCTTGGGACTCTCCACCTCAGCTCGGCACAAGCCATCAATTCTCTGAAAGGTGCAGAGTCCACCACTTGAAAAGGGAGGGACTGCAACACCAGCAACTTGGACAGGAGCACATTCAACTTCTGCGCCGTTGGATGAGTGGGCGCATACTGTTGTCTCTTGGACATGGCTACGCCGATGGATTTTTGGCGGAATGGCTGACTAAAAACAGGAGAAGCAGGAGCGACAGAAGGAGGGTTTGACACACAGCTCCCTTCGGCTGAGGTGGTGGAGCCTTGGCTGGATGAAGGAGGGAGCGGATGGCCACTGGGTGATGCAGTAGGCTGGACCACTACATAGGAGCCACGGTTCTCCCAGGCCGCTTTATGGTGGCGAAACATGTGTTGACGCAGGGCCGTGGTGCTGACATTGGGACCCTGGCCACGCTTCACCATCTGCCGACAGATCTTGCATGTGGCTACGTGAACCTCCTCCGGATGCCTTATGAAAAACTTCCACACCGCCGAGTAGCTGATTTTCCCACCTGTAGTCCGCACTAATTGACTGCTACTGGCGTTGTCTCCAGGAACCCCTGTTCCACTACCTTCCGGAAAGGTAGGCTGCCGCGAAGCAGGTGGTTTCCCCCGGGCACGTTTGGCTCCTGAATTTCCACTCCTGCCACCACGCTGACTGCCAACCGTGCTACCGCCTTACTGCTTCAAGGGCAACCTGCAACTCTCTTCTCCTGATGATGATGAAGCCGTTCTGCACCCGGCTCCCAATTGCGATTGGCTTCATCATCATCAACAGGTGTGTGCACGTCACTGATGTCCTCCTCTGGTTCCCCAACAGTATCTGCTTCAGGACCCTGAACACTTGCAACACCGCCTACCACGTCACTCTCCGCATCACTACTTGGCCGCCTAGCGGAGCAAGCGGCGCGTGTCTCCTCCCCTTCTTGGCTGTCCAGTAGCTGCTGACTGTCCTCTATTAGATCGTCCTCAGTAAATAGTGGAGCTGAACCCACAGCATAAGATATTTCTTTAGGAGAGGGAACAGCATAGGACAAAGGCAATGGGAGGACAGGGACTGCTCCCGGGCCATGCCAACTGAGGGTTGTGTCTGAGGAACCCACCGACTGTTGACTGGGGGTGTCAAATGTCACTTGTGATGATGTGGATGAGCGTGTCAACCAATTGACAACGGCAGATGGGTTGCTGGTGGAGACACGACCGCTGGCTGATAATGGGAGCTCAGGCCTCTCGCTGCGACTCCTGCTGCCACTTGCCCCAAGTCAGCTGCCAACTGTGCCTGAAGTATTTAGGCCTCTGCCACACCTCTGTGCACGTCCTGGCACTTCTCTGCCTGACATACTTAGTGCGTTTATGAGGGTATTACAATACGCTACACTACTCTTTAAACAGTATTTGTCTAGAACATCAGCAGGTGAATACTTACAGCTGTCCTTTCACAGTATGTAGGCCCTTTTCAGATTGACAGGTACAAGATGGTACACTACTTGGATGTACGTATGCGGTATGCACTGATGAGGGCAGTAAGATGCGCAACTATAGGCAAAAACTCTGTATTTTTGTAAGACACCAGCCGGTTAATACTATTGTTTGGACTTTGATGGTATGGAGCACCTTGACAGCTTAACAGGTACTAAATGGTATAATACTTGGATGTACCTATGCGGTATGCACTGATGAGGGCAGTAATATGCGTAACTATACGCAGAAAAAACTCTATTTTTTAAAAACACCAGCCGGTGAATACTATTGTTTGGACTTTGATGGTATGGAGCACCTTGACAGCTTAACAGGTACTAAATGGTACAATACTTGGATGTACCTATGCGGTATGCACTGATGAGGGCAGTAATATGCGTAACTCTACGCAGAAAAAAATGTATTTTTGTAAAACACCAGCCGGTGAATATAATTGTTTGGACTTTGACGGTATGGAGCACCTTGACAGCTTAAAATGGAACTAAATGGTTGAATACTTGGATGTACCTATGCAATATGCACTGATGAGGGCAGTAATATGCGTAACTATATGCAGAAAAGACTCTGTATTTTTTTAAAAACACCAGCCGGTGAATACTATTGTTTGGACTTTGACGATATGGAGCACCTTGACAGCTTAACAGGTACTAAATAGTACACTACTTGGATGTACCTATGCGGTATGCACTGATGAGAGCAGTAATATGTGTAACTATACGCAGAAAAAACTCTGTATTTTTGTATAACACCAGCGGGTGAATACTATTGTTTGGACTTTTATGGTATGGAGCACCTTGACAGCTTAACAGGAACTAAATGGTACAATACTTGGATGTACCTATGCGGTATGCACTGATGAGGGCAGTAATATGCGTAACTATATGCAGAAAAAACTCTGTATTTTTGTAAAACACCAGCCGGTGAATACTATTGTTTGGACTTTGACGGTATGGAGCACCTTGATAGCTTAACAGGTACTAAATGGTACAATACTTGGATGTACCTATGCGGTATGCACTGATGAGGGCAGTAATATGCGTAACTATCCACAGAAAAAAATCTGTATTTTTTAAAAACACCAGACGGTGAATACTATTGTTTGTACTTTGACGGTATGGAGCACCTTGACAGATTAACAGGTACTAAATGGTACAATACTTGGATGTACCTATGTGGTATGCACTGATGAGGGCAGTAATATGCATAACTATACGCAGAAAAAACTCTGTATTAAAAAAAAAAAAAAAAACAGAAGGTGAATACTTTTGTCTGGACTTGCACAGTATGTGTCACGATGCCGGCTGGCAGGTAGTGGACCCTCTGTGCCAGAGAGGGATTGGCGTGGACCGTGCTAGTGGACCGGTTCTAAGCCACTACTGGTTTTCACCAGAGCCCGCCGCAAAGCGGGATGGTCTTGCTGCGGCGGTAGTGACCAGGTCGTATCCACTAGCAACGGCTCACCTCTCTGGCTGCTGAAGATAGGCGCGGTACAAGGGAGTAGGCTGAAGCAAGGTCGGACGTAGCAGAAGGTCGGGGCAGGCAGCAAGGATCGTAGTCAGGGGCAACGGCAGAAGGTCTGGAAACACAGGCAAGGAACACACAAGGAACGCTTTCACTGGCACTAAGGCAACAAGATCCGGCAAGGGAGTGCAAGGGAAGTGAGGTAATATAGGGAAGTGCACAGGTGATTACCCTAATTGGAACCACTGCGCCAATCAGCGGCGCAGTGGCCCTTTAAATCGCAGAGACCCGGCGCGCGCGCGCCCTAGGGAGCGGGGCCGCGCGCGCCGGGACAGAACAGACGGGGAGCGAGTCAGGTAGGGGAGCCGGGGTGCGCATCGCGAGCGGGCGCTACCCGCATCGCGAATCGCATCCCGGCTGGCAGCGGGATCGCAGCGCCCCGGGTCAGAGGACGTGACCGGAGCGCTGCAGCGGAGGGAGTGAAGCGAGCGCTCCGGGGAGGAGCGGGGACCCGGAGCGCTCGGCGTAACAGTACCCCCCCCTTGGGTCTCCCCCTCTTCTTGGAGCCTGAGAACCTGAGGAGCAGACTTTTGTCAAGGATGTTGTCCTCAGGTTCCCAGGATCTCTCTTCAGGACCACAACCCTCCCAGTCTACTAAAAAAAAATTTTTCCCTCTGACCTTTTTGGCAGCCAAAATTTCCTTGACCGAGAAGACGTCCGAGGAGCCGGAAACAGGAGTGGGAGGAACAGATTTGGGAGAAAAACGGTTGAGGATGAGTGGTTTGAGAAGAGAGACGTGAAAGGCATTAGGGATACGAAGAGAAGGAGGAAGAAGAAGTTTATAAGAGACAGGATTAATTTGACACAAAATTTTGAAAGGACCAAGATAGCGTGGTCCCAACTTGTAGCTAGGGACACGGAAGCGGACATATTTAGCGGAGAGCCATACCTTGTCTCCAGGGGAAAAAACGGGGGGAGCTCTTCTTTTCTTATCCGCGAACCTCTTCATGCGTGAAGAAGCCTGTAAGAGAGAATTTTGGGTCTCTCTCCATATAATGGAAAGGTCACGAGAAATTTCATCCACAGCGGGCAGACCAGAGGGCAAGGGGGTAGGGAGGGGGGGAAGAGGGTGACGGCCGTACACCACGAAAAATGGGGATTTGGAGGAAGATTCAGAGACCCTGAAGTTATACGAGAATTCGGCCCATGGAAGGAGATCTGCCCAGTCATCCTGGCGGGAGGAAACAAAATGTCGCAAATAATCACCCAAGATCTGGTTAATTCTTTCTACTTGTCCATTGGATTGAGGATGATATGCAGAGGAAAAATTTAATTTAATCTTGAGTTGTTTACAGAGAGCCCTCCAGAATTTAGACACGAATTGGACACCTCTATCCGAGACAATCTGCGTAGGCAACCCGTGAAGACGAAAAATGTGTACAAAAAATTGTTTAGCCAACTGAGGCGCAGAAGGAAGACCAGGAAGAGGGATGAAATGTGCCATTTTGGAGAATCGATCAACGACCACCCAAATAACAGTGTTGCCACGGGAAGGGGGTAAATCAGTAATAAAATCCATACCAATCAGAGACCAAGGCTGTTCGGGGACAGGCAGAGGATGAAGAAAACCAGCGGGCTTCTGGCGAGGAGTCTTATCCCGGGCACAGATAGTGCAGGCTCGCACAAAGTCCCCAACATCCGTCTCCAGAGTCGGCCACCAATAGAAGCGGGAGATGAGTTGCACAGATTTCTTGATGTCCGCATGACCTGCGAGATGGGAGGAGTGACCCCATTTGAGGATTCCGAGGCGTTGGCGTGGAGAAACAAAGGTCTTTCCTGGAGGAGTCTGCCTGATGGAGGCAGGAGAAGTGGAGATCAGGCAGTCAGGTGGAATGATGTGTTGCGGAGGGAGATCAACTTCTGAGGCATCCGAGGAACGAGAGAGAGCATCGGCCCTAATGTTCTTATCGGCAGGACGAAAGTGAATCTCAAAATTAAATCGGGCAAAGAACAGAGACCACCGGGCCTGGCGAGGATTCAGCCGTTGGGCAGACTGGAGGTAGGAGAGGTTCTTGTGGTCGGTGTAGATAATAACAGGAAATCTTGATCCCTCCAGCAGATGCCTCCATTCCTCAAGTGCTAATTTAATGGCTAAAAGCTCTCGATCCCCGATGGAGTAGTTCCTCTCCGCTGGAGAGAAGGTCCTAGAGAAAAAACCACAAGTGACAGCATGCCCGGAAGAATTTTTTTGTAGAAGAACAGCTCCAGCTCCCACTGAGGAGGCATCAACCTCCAATAGGAAGGGTTTGGAAGGGTCAGGTCTGGAGAGCACGGGAGCCGAAGAAAAGGCAGACTTGAGTCGTTTAAAGGCGTCTTCTGCTTGAGGAGGCCAGGACTTGGGATCAGCATTTTTTTTGGTTAAAGCCACGATAGGAGCCACAATGGTAGAAAAATGTGGAATAAATTGCCTGTAATAATTGGCGAACCCCAAAAAGCGTTGGATAGCACGGAGTCCGGAGGGGCGTGGCCAATCTAAGACGGCAGAGAGTTTGTCTGGATCCATCTGTAGTCCCTGGCCAGAGACCAAATATCCTAGAAAAGGAAGAGATTGGCATTCAAACAGACATTTCTCAATTTTGGCATAGAGTTGGTTGTCACGAAGTCTCTGAAGAACCATACGGACATGCTGGCGGTGTTCTTCTAGATTGGCAGAAAAAATTAGGATATCGTCCAGATATACAACAACACAGGAGTATAACAGATCACGAAAAATTTCATTGACAAAGTCTTGGAAGACGGCAGGGGCATTGCACAGTCCAAAGGGCATGACCAGATACTCAAAGTGTCCATCTCTGGTGTTAAATGCCGTTTTCCACTCGTCCCCCTCTCTGATGCGGATGAGGTTATAGGCGCCTCTTAAGTCCAATTTAGTGAAGATGTGGGCACCTTGGAGGCGATCAAAGAGTTCAGAGATGAGGGGTAAGGGGTAGCGGTTCTTAACCGTGATTTTATTAAGACCGCGGTAGTCAATGCAAGGACGTAGGGAGCCATCTTTTTTGGACACAAAGAAAAATCCGGCTCCGGCAGGAGAGGAGGATTTACGGATAAAGCCCTTTTTTAGATTCTCCTGGACGTATTCGGA
This sequence comes from Hyla sarda, assembly GCF_029499605.1. Classification (NCBI taxonomy): domain Eukaryota; kingdom Metazoa; phylum Chordata; class Amphibia; order Anura; family Hylidae; genus Hyla; species Hyla sarda. The sequence continues at coordinate 88,933,826 of NC_079198.1, forward strand.
CATGGCAAGAGTCTCTGGGGCAGAGAGAGGATAAATTCTGCCCCGGGGTGGAGTAGTGCCCGGGAGGAGGTCGATAGGGCAATCATAAGGCCTGTGAGGAGGTAGAGTCTCAGCTTGTTTTTTGCAGAAAACATCCGCGAAGTCCATATAGGCCTTAGGGAGACCGGTTACTGGAGGAACCACAGAGTTACGGCAAGGGTTACTGGGAACCGGTTTTAGACAGTTCTTGGAACAAGAGGACCCCCAACTCTTGATCTCCCCAGTGGACCAATCCAGGGTTGGGGAATGAAGTTGAAGCCAGGGAAGTCCAAGGAGAATTTCTGAGGTGCAATTGGGGAGGACCAAAAGTTCAATCCTCTCATGATGAGCTCCGATGCTCATAAGAAGGGGCTCCGTGCGGAAACGTATGGTACAGTCCAATCTTTCATTATTTACACAATTGATGTAGAGGGGTCTGGCAAGACTGGTCACCGGGATGTTGAACCTGTAGACGAGAGAGGCCAAAATAAAATTTCCTGCAGATCCAGAGTCCAAGAAGGCCACCGTAGAGAAGGAGAAGGCAGAGGCAGACATCCGCACAGGCACAGTAAGACGTGGAGAAGCAGAGAAGACATCAAGGACTGTCTCACCTTTGTGCGGAGTCAGCGTACGTCTTTCCAGGCGGGGAGGACGGATAGGACAATCCCTCAGGAAGTGTTCGGTACTAGCACAGTACAGGCAGAGGTTCTCCATACGGCGTCGTGTCCTCTCTTGAGGTGTCAGGCGAGACCGGTCGACCTGCATAGCCTCCACGGCGGGAGGCACAGGAACAGATTGCAGGGGACCAGAGGAGAGAGGAGCCGAGGAGACGAAACGCCTCGTGCGAACAGAGTCCATATCTTGGCGGAGTTCCTGACGCCTTTCAGAAAAACGCATGTCAATGCGAGTGGCTAGGTGAATAAGTTCATGTAGATTAGCAGGAATTTCTCGTGCGGCCAGAACATCTTTAATGTTGCTGGATAGGCCTTTTTTGAAGGTCGCGCAGAGGGCCTCATTATTCCAGGACAATTCTGAAGCAAGTGTACGGAACTGTACGGCATACTCGCCAACGGAAGAATTACCCTGGACCAGGTTCAACAGGGCAGTCTCAGCAGAAGAGGCTCGGGCAGGTTCCTCAAAGACACTTCGGATTTCCGAGAAGAAGGAGTGTACAGAGGCAGTGACGGGGTCATTGCGGTCCCAGAGCGGTGTGGCCCATGACAGGGCTTTTCCGGACAGAAGACTGACTACGAAAGCCACCTTAGACCTTTCAGTGGGAAACAGGTCCGACATCATCTCCAGATGCAGGGAACATTGGGAAAGAAAGCCACGGCAAAACTTAGAGTCCCCATCAAATTTATCCGGCAAGGATAAGCGTATCCCAGGAGCGGCCACTCGCTGCGGAGGAGGTGCAGGAGCTGGCGGAGGAGATGACTGCTGAAGCTGTGGTAGTAACTGTTGTAGCATAACGGTCAGTTGAGACAGCTGTTGGCCTTGTTGCGCTATCTGTTGTGACTGCTGGGCGACCACCGTGGTGAGGTCAGCGACAACTGGCAGAGGAACTTCAGCGGGATCCATGGCCGGATCTACTGTCACGATGCCGGCTGGCAGGTAGTGGACCCTCTGTGCCAGAGAGGGATTGGCGTGGACCGTGCTAGTGGACCGGTTCTAAGCCACTACTGGTTTTCACCAGAGCCCGCCGCAAAGCGGGATGGTCTTGCTGCGGCGGTAGTGACCAGGTCGTATCCACTAGCAACGGCTCACCTCTCTGGCTGCTGAAGATAGGCGCGGTACAAGGGAGTAGGCTGAAGCAAGGTCGGACGTAGCAGAAGGTCGGGGCAGGCAGCAAGGATCGTAGTCAGGGGCAACGGCAGAAGGTCTGGAAACACAGGCAAGGAACACACAAGGAACGCTTTCACTGGCACTAAGGCAACAAGATCCGGCAAGGGAGTGCAAGGGAAGTGAGGTAATATAGGGAAGTGCACAGGTGATTACCCTAATTGGAACCACTGCGCCAATCAGCGGCGCAGTGGCCCTTTAAATCGCAGAGACCCGGCGCGCGCGCGCCCTAGGGAGCGGGGCCGCGCGCGCCGGGACAGAACAGACGGGGAGCGAGTCAGGTAGGGGAGCCGGGGTGCGCATCGCGAGCGGGCGCTACCCGCATCGCGAATCGCATCCCGGCTGGCAGCGGGATCGCAGCGCCCCGGGTCAGAGGACGTGACCGGAGCGCTGCAGCGGAGGGAGTGAAGCGAGCGCTCCGGGGAGGAGCGGGGACCCGGAGCGCTCGGCGTAACAGTATGTATCCCCTTGACAGATTAACAGGTAAAAAATGGTACAAATGCACTACAGTCCACTGAACAATCACATATTTCTGAACAGCAGCAGAACCCAACAGTGCAGCACCACCAAAAAAAAAATTAAACACAACATACAGGAATTAAACCCTAAATTGCACTCTGTCACACAATTCTGAGCAGCAGAAGATTTGTGGAGCAAAAAAATAAAATAGAATTGGGCTGAAAAATGAGGAGATAAGATGCTTCAGAAAGTTCAGGCAGCTTGGTGATCTGTATGAGGCAGCTGACAGCTATCTGCCCCTCTCTGCTGCAATGCTCAACAACGTGAATAGGAGGTTTAGCTATCAATGATCCTTCTCAGTGTAACAGCAAAGCACTCTGCACTCCTGCCTTTCCCTAATGCTGATGTGACTAGCAGTTGCAGTGTAACGCTGTGGTATGAGCTATTCACACACACACAGTCCCGTCCTCTCCATCTGAGTGCATAGATGAAATGAAGAGAGGCAAGATGGCCGTCGATTATATAGGGGCTGTGACATCACAGGGGTCAGTGAACACTGATAGGCTGCATCTCACATTTGATTCAGAGTCAGCCCGCCTACCTTCATTCCCGCCGCTGTTTCCCGCCCTCCCATAATCCCCCCTGCCCCAATTACTCACATGTGGATCTGCCATCTTAGGTCTCCAATAGCCTGGAACGCTGTAAAATGGAGTTTAATGAAGCGATTTGCGCGATCGAATCGCGGCGATATTCGCATTCGTTGCATTCGCTCATCTCTAAACATAATGTTTTGGATGGTCCTTCTAGTTTATACTCAAATAACCTGAAATGTGTAAAGTTTCATTTCATTAATTCTCCTCCTTTCAAAGCAAAGTTAGCAGATGGCACAGTGATGCTAACAGCTATTTCAGCTATCACAGTAATACTGAATTGATAAATACACATCTGGGGCACTTTTTTGGAGACTTTTACTAGTAATGGTACAGAGTGTGTCACTGTCTATTTTATCAATTTTTACAAATAAATTGTCCTTTTTAACTCCAGAAATGTTGTAAATGTTTTCAGTCTTTAAACAGATTGTTACAAAAAATTGTTTAGTGTACAATGAAATAAAAGATAAAACTTAAAGTGCAGTTGACACATTAATTCATACTACCCACTAATAAATCCTACATAAAATTTTACAGTCTTTTACACAAGGTAACTATCTTGCATATTATAGCCTAGTGTACAGTGACCCCCCCCCCCCCGACCTACGATGGCCCCGACATACGACTGCTTCAGCCGCCACTGGATAGCCGTTTACGGTGCCCCGTGTGCTGCACAGTCTTTTACACAAGGTAACTATCTTGCATATTATAGCCTAGTGTACAGTGACCCCCCCCCCCCGACCTACGATGGCCCCGACATACGACTGCTTCAGCCGCCACTGGATAGCCGTTTACGGTGCCCCGTGTGCTGCGGTGACGATCACTCACCTGTCCTCGGGGCTCCGGAGCGGTCTCTTCGGGATCCCCTGCATCGCAAACGCTCTCCTTCATCATCATCATGTCGCTGTGCATGCCGTCCCGTCATCTAATAGGAGCGGCGTGCGTTGTGAGGTGATGGCGGCGACGGAGAGCGAGGATCCCAGGAAGTAGAGACGTCCGGAGCAGCGGGGACACCCCGGGGAGGCGGCAACAGCGATGTAGGGCGACATCCAGGGCAGCGGTGACGGTCCGGAGTGGCGGGGACAGGTGAGTATAAGTTCCTATTCTTTCCATTGCACAGATCCCTCAACATACGATGGTTTCAACAAACGATGGTTCATTTGGAACGGATTACCATCGTTTGTTGAGGGACCACTGTATAAGGCCCAACAATCAGCAGGTGAACAAACAAAGTTGGTTGTTGCAATGGTGCAAGCCGTAAAATTATTGCTAGTTGGCTGGACACCTTGCTCTGTAAAAGGGGAAGTGTCACTGACAATGATGGACTCTACAAACCTGTTTTTCTATGTTAATAGGGATTCATTGTCTTTCAAATTTGTTAGGCCCCTTTCACACTATAAAGTTGCTCCATTAAAAGACCCATTATAAACTTCCGTTAGAAAAGCCTTAAATGGTTACTCCGCTCCCCAGCGTCCGCAAAATTCCACTCTACACGGGAACATTGAGTTCCTGGATGCTGTGTGCGGGCTTCCGTGTTCAGGCCCGCCCCCTCGTGACGTCACGGCATGCCCCATCAATGAAAGTCTATGGGAAGGGGGCGTGACAACCACACCCCCTCCCACAGACTTGCATTGAGGGGGCGGGGCAGGACGTGACGTCACATGATGGGGTGTGACGTAACAAGGGGGCGGGTGTGAACCTCGTAAGCCCGCACACAGCGTTCAGGAACTCAGTGTTTCTGACTCTAGGGAGCAGAGTAACCCTTTAAAAATTTATATAAAACTGCCGTTATAAAATCCCATTAAAGTCTATGGGATTTTTTGATTATCCATTATGACCCAAAAAACGGCACATGCACTAATTTTTCTTCTGTCACAAGAAACGGGTAATATAAGGGCCGTTATTTTTAACATTGAAGTCTTTTGGCAAACAGGTGAGCCTTTATTGCATCCGTTTGCACCTGGTTTATAATATCCGTTATTACTTCTGAGCATGCTCAGAAGAGGTGACATCAGCAGAGTCCTGCAGTGCTGAGGGATTACTACTACTCCCATCATGGAACAGACTTGTTTCCATGATGGGAGTAGTAATTCCCTGGCTGTGGGAGTCTGCCGGTGGCTGGGGAGGCTACATTAGTGTTTGTACTACAACCACAATCATGGAACAGACTCTGTCTGAATGAATACTTGTCTTTCACAGCGCTGCGGCGACATATGTACATAGAAGCACTGTGGGGGCTAGATAAAGCTATATGTCTGGCCCCTACAGCGCTTCTATAATCATATGCCTCTGCAGTGCTATAAATGAAAAGTTTTCTAAGAGCAGCGCATCTGGCCGGTAAGCCGGCCTGATGCTCTGCTGATAGAATACTTTTCATTCAGAGCGCTGCAAAGGCATATTATCATAGAACCACTGTGGGGGCCAGACATATGGATATATGTCTGACTCCTGCAGCTAAAGATGAGCGAATCGAAGCAGATGAACCCGAATTTGCAACGAATGGGAATATCGCCGCAATTCTATTGCGCGAATCACATCATTAAACTCCATATTACAGCGTTCCAGGCTCCAGGACACCTAAAATGGCGGATCCACATGTCATTACTTGGGGCAGGAGATGCTGGGAAGGCGGGAAGGCAAGGCAGGAAGGGAGGTAGGTGGGTTGACCCTGAATCCCATGCGGGATGCAGCCTATCAGCATTCATTGACCCCTGTGATGTCACAGCCCTATATAATCGACAGCCATCTTGCGGCTGCTCATTTCATACCACATACACTGCAGAGATAGGACGGACTGCGTGTCTGTGTGTGTTACACAGACACGCTGAATTAATCATACCGCAGCATTCCACTGCCAACTGCTAGTTACATCAGCGTTGTGGACAGAGAGAAGTGCAGTGCTTGTTGTCACTGAGGAGTTTGACGCCAGCTATTAAGCTCCCAGTCACTTCATTCAGCATTTTATCAGAGGAGCAGATAGCTTTTCGTTGCCTCATACATATCAACAAGCTTCCTGAACTTCACGAACCTTATCAAACGAGGCAGGAGGCATCTGCTGCATATACTAGTCTGTAGACGGTATAAAAACCAGTTCACACCATTCTTAACACTCTGTGCAATTTAGAGTTTAATCCCCATTTTTTTTGTGCTGCTGCACTGTTCTGTCCCTGCTGCTGTGGAAAAATAAGTTTTTTCAGCAGACTGTAGTGCATTTGCCTGCCCTCATACGTGCATACCACATACCTCCATCAAAGCAGTCTACTATTTTGTTTCTGTAAATCTGTAACAAGTCTAGATACTGGGAAAGTCCTGGCAAAAGTAATCACCGGCTGGTGTTTTACAAAAATACTTTTTTTTGGCGTATTGTAGCGCATTTTTTTGCCCTCATACGTGCATACCACATACCTACATCTAAGTAGTGTACCATTTTGTACCTGTTAATCTGTCAAGGGCCTACATACTGTGTGAATGTCCAAGCAGAATTACTCACCGGCTGGTGTTTTAAAAAAAAATACAGAGTTTTTTGGCTTATTGTAGCGCATTTTCTGCCCTCATCAGTGCATACCGCATACATACATCTAAGTAGTTTACAATTTTCTACCTGTTAATCCATCAAGGGGGCGTGGCTTGGCACGCAATGTGAGCGGACGCAGAAACCTAGCCATCACTGCCTGAATGGTGCTTGGATCCCCATGATCTTCTGTAAGCGCAACAAGAAGGGCCTGGGACCACAGGAAGGCGGCGGCACGGAGGTACAGGACGGGCCGGCTCCATTTTCACTTGCTCTCATTACAGAGCACCTGCAGCACTTTGTGCGTGTCACCAACAGGCCGGCTGCTGAGGGAGAGAGGGAATCGGGCAGCCCCTGGAGCGATATGGGGGGCGATGAAGCTGACAGAGAAGCTGCTGCTTAAGATCCAAGGACGGGTCCAGTGTCCACAGTGAGTAAGGGGTCTGGCCCGGCTGCTGATACACTAACTTCCACAATTAACCATATCAGTACTGGAGTGAAGCCTGTTCTCCCTGGGGACTCCTCTATCATCTTTCCCTGCTCATGCCTGAGGCTGCTGCTTCTGTGCTAGACCCATACACTCCTGCAGCAACATCTCCTCTGCATATTAACCCCTTGTTTGCTGCAGTGGACTGAATCCCTATGTCTGCTCTGGCCCCCTCCTCTTCTCCACCTAGCCCCACTCTGAAGGATGTGTTCCTAGCCGTATCTTAGGGGAACGCAGATGTCAAGTTGCTGCTTGATAGCCTGTGTGAGGACATTAACCTTATCCGTCACGACATGCAAAAGGTGTCCGAAGGAATCAGTGAAGTGGAGGAAAGAGTGGGTGATATAGAAGATCAAGTCCCCCCTCTTAAGCGGGACATGCACCGCGTGATTAATCACTTAACTGCTCTGGCGGCCAAGTCAGACAATATGGAAAACCGTCTCTGACGGAATAACATCCGCTAGGTGGGCGTTCCAGAAAAGGCAGAGGGCAGCAATCCGGGAGAATTCTTTGAAAGATGGCTCCTTAACACTTTTGGAAGAGAGACTTTGCCGTGGAGCGCACTAATAGAGTGCCTACTCTCCCCTTGCCTCCCGGCGCTCCGCCAAGGGCTATCCTCATTCGGATTCTTCATTACAAAGATTGCAACATTATCCTATGCAAAGCCAGGGATATAGACTCTCTTGCCATTGATAGAAATCGTGTCTCCATTTTTCCGGACTTTTCCGCTGAAGTTCAAAAGAGACGCACTTAATTCACCGACATCAAACATCGTCTGCGTGCACTCAACGCGATGTACTCGATGCTGCACGCCTCCGTGTGGTTGCTCTTGGAACTTCCAATATGTTCGATACCCCTATGGCGGCCGCGGAGTGGCTGGATGGCCATGAGGCTCAGATCCGACATGCTGTACCTTGATGTCCTCTCTTCTCTGTTCTCTAGACTCCCCATCTAAGGGGTGTATCCGGATTTTCGGACGACCTTCTATGGATACTGTTCCAGAGCGGGACTGTGTGACCTTTCCTCTGCAGCCCTATGTTATTCTCTGTTATTATAGTCTTTATAGTCCATTATCAACAGTATACTATTTTGATGCTATCGGTACCTACTGTTGTTGCCAAATGTTTCCTTATATTTTCTAATGTTTTTCTAGGCTCTGCCCTGAGTGAGAATTGTTAGTGCTTTGACCTCTGTGTTCCATATGATACCTGCTCACTCTGGGCTGGGCTATTTATCTGCTTCCTATACAGCAAGTTGCAATTGTTTGGCTTTTTGTTTGTCTGGGGTGTTTTTGTGGTTCCGTGTCTTCCCTTCGGAGAATTTTTGTGCACGGCTTTACTGTGCTCGGCTGTGTCCAGATCTTCTGTTTGTCCGCTCCTGTTGGTCTCTGCTCTTTCTGCCTTATACCTCTCTGTATATTTGATATGTGCTACCGCATTTTCTGCTTGATGTCGCTGCTCCTGGACCGAGCCTCTTTGTCCTTTTCTAGCCTCCATCTGACTATTCTGGTCTTCTCACCTGTTAATCTGCAAGGGCCTACATACTGTGAAAGTCCAAGCAAAATTACTCACCGGCTAAAGACAGAGTTTTTAGGTTTATTGTAGCGCATTTTTCTGCCCTGATCAGTGTATACCGCATACGTACATCTAAGTAGTGTACCATGTAGTACCTGTTAATCTGTCTAGGGCCTACATACTGTGAAAGTCCAAGCAAAATTACTCACCAGCTGGTGTTTTAAAAAAATAATTTTTTTTGGCGTATTGTAGCACATTTTTCTGCCATCATCAGTGCATACCACATACCTACATGTAAGTAGTGTACTATTTTTTACCTGTTAATCTGTCAAGGGCCTACATACTGTGAAAGTCCAAGCAAAATTACTCACCGGCTGGTGTTTAAAAAAAAATAATGAGTTTTTTGGTGTATTGTTGCACATTTTTCTGCCCTCATCAGTGCATACTGCATACGTACATCTAATTAGTGTACCATTTTGTACCTGTTAATCTGTGAAAGGCCTACATACTGTGAAAGTCCAAATAACAGTACTCACAGGCTGGTGTTTTACAAAAATACAGAGTTTTTTGTAGAGCATTGTAGAGCATTTTTTGCCCTTATACGTGCATACCACATACCTACATCTAAGTATTGTACCATTTTGTACCTGTTAATCTGTCAAGGGCCTACATACTGTGAAAGTCCAATCAATATTACTCACTGGCTGGCGTTTTACAAAACGTACAGCATTTTTAGGCTCATTGTAGCGCATTTTTCTGCCCTCCTAAGTGCATATCGAATATCTAAGTAGTGTACTATTTTGTACCTGTTAATCTGTCCAGGGCCTACATACTGTGAAAGGACAGCCAAAAGTAATCACCGGCTGGTGTTTTACAAAATTTACAGAGTTTTTAGGCTCAATGTAGCACATTTTTCTGCCCTCATAAGTGCATACCACATACCTACATCACAGCAGTCTACTATTTTGTATATGTAAATCTGTAACAAATATAGATACTGGGAATGTCCAGGCAAAAGTAATCACCGGTTGGTGTTTTCCGAAAATACGTTTTCCAAGTGTACTATAGAGCCTTTTTTTTTCTTTCATGTGTCCACACCACATAGCTACATCTAAGTAGTGAACTTTTTTGAACCTGTTAATCTGCAACAAGCCCACCTACAGTGAAAGGCGTGTGGTGAAGCATATATTACTCCCCTTGTATGCGCACATAGGCAAGTATGTCAAGCAGAGAAGTGTCAGGACATGCTCAGAGGAGTGGCAGAGGTCGCAGCAGAGGTATCAGGCAGAGGTAGCAGCAGACTAGGGGCAAGTTGCAGCAGGAGTCGCAGCGAGAGGCCTGAGCTCGCAGTATCAGCTACCGGTCGTCTCTCTACCGACAACCCATCTGTCGTCGTCATTTGGTTGACGCGGTCATCCACTTCATCACAAGTAACATCTGATACCCCCAGTCAACAGTTGGTGGGTTCCTCAGACACAACCCTCAGGTGCCATGGCCCGGGAGGAGTCCCTGACCTTCCATTGCCTCTGTCCTGTGCTGTTCCCACCCCTAAAGAATTATCTTACGCAGTGGGTTCAGCTCCACCATTCAGTGAGGAAGATGCATTAGACGACAGTCAGCAGCTACTGCCCAGTCAAAAAGTGGAGGAGAATTCTGCCACTTCCTATGCTAGGCGGGCAATTATTAATGAGGAGGGTGACGTGGGAGGTGGTGTTTCCAGAATTCAGGGTCTTGAACCAAACACTGTTTAGGAACCTAAAGAAGGACATCAGTGACGTGCAGACAGAACTCAATGATAATGAAGCCAATCACACTTGGGAGCCGTGTGTAGAGGGGGCTTTATCATCATCAGCAGAAGAGGGTTGCAGGTTGCCCGTGAGGCAGCAGATGAGCCAGCAAGGTGGTAGCATGGTTGGCAGTCAGCATAGTGGCAGAAGTGGAAATTCAGGAGCCAAACGTGCCCAGGGTAGGCTACCTTCCCGGGAGGTAGTGGAAAAGGAGTTCCTGGAGACGGCGGCAGTAGCAGTCAAGTATTGCGCACTGTTGGTGGTAAAATCATAAACTCGGCGGTCTGGCAGTTTTTCATCAAGCATTCGGAGGAAGTTAACACAGCCACATGCAAGATATGTCGGCAGAAGGTGAAGCATGGACAGGTTAGCAATGTCGGCCCTGCGTCAACATATGATGCGTCACCATAATGTGGCCTGGGACAACCGTGGCTCAGATGTGGTGGTCCAGCCTGCCGCATCACCCAGTGGCACGCCACTCCCTCTTTCACCCAGCCAAGGGTCCACCACCTCAGGCAACGGGAGCTGTGTGTCATACCCTCCTTCTGTCGCTCCAGATGCTTCTGTCCTACTTGTAGTCAGCCATTCCGCCAACAATCCATAGGCAAAGCCATGTCCAAGAGACAACAGAATGTGCCCACTCCTCCAATGGTGCCGAAGCTGAATTTCCTCCTTTTCAAGTTGCTGGTGCTGCAGTCCCTCCCATTTCAAGTGGTGGCATCTTTCAGAGAATTGATGGCTTGTGCCGAGCCGAGGTGGAGAGTCCCAAGCTGTCATTTCTTTGCGAAGAAGGCAGTACCAGCCCTGCATAATTTTCTACAAGAGAAGGTGTGCCAGTCCTTGAGCCTGTCGGTGTGTTCAAAAGTGCACGGCAGCGCCGACTTGTGGAGCTGTAACTACGGGCAGGGACAATACATGTCTTTAACGGCCCACTGGGTAAATGTGGTTTCTCCACAGCCACAACAGCAACTTGGACAGGTCACAACGCTTCCTCCTCCATGCTCTCGCTCTCAGGCAGTTGGTCCTGTGACAGTGTGTGACTATGCCTCCTCATCCTTTACCGTGTCCTCGGCCTCCACTGCATGTACAAATCTCAGGGGCCCTTCATCGTACCATGTGTGTAGGGGACGGCGGTGTCACGCTGTTCTTCACAGGGTTTGCTTTGGCGAAAAGTGTTGGAAACAATGGCTGGTCAGGGCAATGCAGACATTGCGCCTATATGCGCCCCTGTGGGGGCTTGTTAGATTTGGCCCTTTGTACCCACACGCCGGGGTCCGGGACACTAAAACTTGGGAGTTAAAAGTTCAATTTCAAATTCATTAATTTAAATTTAAAAATCTTAACCCCTTAAGGACTCAGCCCATTTTGGCCTTAAGGACTCGGACAATTTAATTTTAACGTTTTCATTTTTTCCTCCTCGCCTTCTAAAAATCATAACTCTTTTATATTTTCATCCACAGACTAGTATGAGGGCTTGTTTTTTGCGCGACCAGTTGTCCTTTGTAATGACATCACTCATTATATCCTAAAATGTATGGTGCAACCAAAAAACACTATTTTTGTGGGGAAATTAAAACGAAAAACGCAATTTTGCCAATTTTGGAAGGTTTTGTTTTCACGCCGTACAATTTATGGTAAAAATGACATGTGTTCTTTATTCTGAGGGTCAATACGATTAAAATGATACCCATTATTATATACTTTTATATTATTGTTAGCACGTTTATAATCCCTTTATTTGATGACCTCTAACTTTTTTATTTTTCCGTATAAGTGGCGGTATGGGGGCTCATTTTTTGCGCCATGATCTGTACTTTTTTTTGATACCACATTTGCATATAAAAAACTTTTAATACATTTTTTATAATTTTTTTTTTATAAAATGTATTTAAAAAAGTAGGAATTTTGGACTTTTTTTTTTTTTCGTTCACGCCGTTCACCGTACGGGATCATTAACATTTTATTTTAATAGTTCGGACATTTACGCACGCGGCAATACCAAATATGTCTATAAAAAATGTTTTTTACGCTTTTTGGGGGTAAAATAGGAAAAAACGGACGTTTTACTTTTTTATTGGGGGAGGGGATTTTTCCCTTTTTTTTTACTTTTACTTTTACATTTTTTTACATTTTTTTTACACTTGAATAGTCCCCATAGGGGACTATTCATAGCAATACCATGATTGCTAATACTGATCTGTTCTATGTATAGGACATAGAACAGATCAGTGTTATCGGTCATCTCCTGCTCTGGTCTGCTCGATCACAGACCAGAGCAGGAGACGCCGGGAGCCGGACGGAGGAAGGAGAGGGGACCTCCGTCCGGCGTTCTGAATGATTGGATCCCCGCAGCAGCGCAGCGGGCGATTCGATCGTTCATTTAAATCGCGAACTGCCGCAGATGCCGGAATCTGTATTGATCCCGGCACCTGAGGGGTTAATGGCGGATGCCCGCGAGATCGCGGGCGTCGGCCATTGCCGGCGGGTCCCTGGCTGCGATCAGCAGCCGGAATCAGCAGCGCATGACACGGGCATCGCTCCGATGCCCGCGGTTATGCACAGGACATAAATGTACGTCCTGGTGCGTTAAGTACCACCTCACCAGGACGTACATTTACGTCCTGCGTCCTTAAGGGGTTAAAGGGTTACGCCGGTGAAAAACTTTTTTTTTTTTAAAGCAACTGGTGCCAGAAAGTTAAACAGATTTGTAAATTACTTCCATTAAAAAATCTGAATACTTCCTGTACTTATTAGCTGCTGAATACTACAGTGGAAATTCTTTTCTGTTTGAAACACAGAGCTGTCTGCTGACATCATGAGCACAGTGCTTTCTACTGACATCTCTGTCCATTTTTAGGAACTGTCCAGGGTAAAAGGAAATCCCCAGAGAGATGTCAGCAGAGAGCACTGTGCTTGTGATGTCAGCAGACAGTTCTGTGTTTCAAAAAAAAAAAAAAGAATTTCCGCTGTAGTATTCAGCAGCTAATAAGTACAGGAAGGATTAAGATTTTTTAATAGAAGTAATTTACACATCTGTTTAACTTTCTGGCACCAGTTGATTTAAAAAAAAGGTTTTCACTGGAGTACCACTTTAAATTTAAGTAAAAAAATCATATATTTCAATGGTCTCCTCATGCTTCAGCCAAATCCAGGCTGTATCATTCAGTTATGGTAGCACTAGCTGTCCAAAATCTTCATTTTAAATTTCAAAAATTCTTGTGTTTTTTGGGGGGGGGGATTGTGAAGCCCTGGAGTCTCCTCATGCTTCAGCCAACTCCAGGCTGTGTCATTCAGGCAATATATGGTTTACTGAAACCGTTTGCTGGGCCTGGGAATAAAATTTCTGTAATGGTAGGTAGCATTAGTTATCTAAATTCTTCATTTAAAATTTCTAAAATTATTTTGCTTTTTTGGGGGGATTGTGAAGCCCTGGAGTCTCCTCATGCTTCAGCCAACTCCAGGCTGTGTCATTCAGGCAATATATGGTTTACTGATACTGCTGCTGGGCCTGGGTCTGGAAGTAAACATTTTTTTATGGTAGGTAGCACTAGCCATCCAAATTCTTCATTTTAAATTTCAAAAATTTTTGTTTTTTTGGGGGGGGGGGGGGGGTTGTGAAGCCCTGGGGTCTACTCATGCTTCAGCCAACTCCAGGCTGTGTCCTTCAGGCAATATATGGGTTACTGATACGGTTGCTGGGCATGGGTCTGGGAATAAAAATGTTGTTATGGTAGGTAGCACTAGCTAACCAAAATCTTTGGTTTAAATTTCTGAATTCATCTTTTAATCCTAGGGATTGTGAAGGCCTAGTGTCTACTCATGCTGCTGCCAACTCCAGGTTGTGCCATTCAGCCACTATATGGTCTCCTCATGCTGCCATCATTTCCACACTGTGTCATTCAGCCACTATATGGTCTCCTCATGCTGCGACCACCTCCACGCTGTGTCATTCAGCCACTATATGGTCTCCTCATGCTGCCAACACCTCCACGTTGTGACATTCAGCCACTATATGGTCTCCTCATGCTGCCAACACCTCCACGCTGTGTCATTCAGCCACTATATGGTCTCCTCATGCTGCCAACACCTCCACGCTGTGTCAGTCAGCCACTATGTGGTCTCCTCATGCTGCCAACACCTCCACACTGTGTCATTCAGCCACTATATGGTCTCCTCATGCTGCCGAAACCTCCATGCTGTCATTCAGCCACTATATGGTCTCCACATACTGATGCCACCTCCAGGCTCTGTCATTGTGCCACTCTGCGGCAGTGATTCTAAAAGTGATGCCGGTAATCTGCATGTGATTCTGAATAACAGTATTATTTTACTACGCCAGCACACTCCATATGCGTGTTAGAACACAGCAAAGTGTTCTATACCCCTTTTGAGGCTCTCTGTAGGCCAGAAATAGACGTTTTTAATATAGTTTCACTGCAAATAAATTTGGATTGAAACTAATTTTTTCGGAAAATTCGGCGAATCAAATTTTTGAAAAGTTTGCTCATCTCTACCTGCAACGCATCTAAATACAGGGGAAATCATACATATACACTTGAGGGGAATAAGGGGACACACTGAAGTTTTAAAACCCCACCGGGATCTCTAAATGCTCCTCCATACCAGCCATTCAGGGCTTCTGGCGGGGAATTTAAAAGTGAAAGTAAAATACACCGTACATCGCAGGGGAGTGGAGCATGCCGCCCGCTCCTCTGCTTATTAACTTCGAAATTCATCAGGTCTCAGAAGTGAGACCTGGTGCGATCATTCCATCAGCCCCTCTACTACAACCCCCATCATGGAACAGAGTGTTTTCCATGATGGAGGTTGTAGTACAAATACTAATGTAGCCTCCCCAGCCACCGGCAGAGTCCCATTCACATCTAGTGTTGCTCGCGAATATTCGCAAAGCAAATTTTATTCGCGAATATCGCATATTCGCGAATTTGCGAATATTCGCGAATATAGCACTATATATTCGAAATTACGAATATTCATTTTTTTTTCTTTTTTCACAGTACACATCACAGTGATCACCCCTCTCTGCTTCCAGCTTGTGTGGTGTAAAGAAGGCTCTAATACTACTGTGTGAGACTGGCGTGTGAATTTTCGCATATGCAAAAATTTGCATATGCTAATTTTCACATATGCTAATTTTGTATATGCTAATTTAGCATTTGCTGATTTTCGCATACGCAAATTTTCGCACGTGCGAAAATAAAACGCGAATATTCCGAATATGCGAATTTAGTGAATATATGACGAATATTCGTCCATATATTCGCGAAATATCCCGAATTCGAATATGGCCTATGCCGCTCAACACTACTCCCATCATGGAAACAAGTCTGTTCCATGATGGGAGTAGTAGTAGTCTCAGCTGTGGGAGTCTGTAGGCAGAGGTTTTAAAATGACCGTACATGATGGATGTTATTACGGGTCTTAACAGATGAATATGCCCGATATTTTGACGGATGTTATTCCGTCGTTAGCACACGTTATTTAATCCAGTTTTTACACAAAATATGTATGTTTAATAATGGGTGAATGCTTATAGTGTGAAAGGAACCTTATTGAGACAAAACTGGCTTCTCCACATAGCCCTGATATGTGGTGATGGTGCCAAGATAGGCATGTGTGATGCAATGACTTCTCAATCTTTGCGTTTTATCCATTTCCTGGCACAGCATTCTCTATAAATCAAGCAGTTATTACTGTTTAAAATGGACATGTTTGATTGGGTGTCACAGTCTTGAGAAGGTGGGTCATTTGTAGCGCAGGCGCTCACACCTGCTAATAAAGAGTATCATGCTTCACTGTACGGATGATATTGAACAGGTGATGAGCAGTACCCCATTTCCTCCAGACATTACGCCTAGAATTGAGGCCAGAAAGCTCAATCTAAAATCATACCAGAGAATCTTTCCCACTGTTTGAGAGTCCTTTATGTACCTTTTACTGAAGAATGGCTCTTTCTCTCCATTCTGCTATAAAGCCCAGATTAGTTAAGTACTAAAGTGATGGTTGACCCTCTGACCCTCCCATCTTCACACAGGATCTTTTCAGCTCTGACAGGGTGACCTGTCAAAGTTCTTCCCCAATTACTTAGTTTGGTGTTGTGGCCCGCTCCAGCAAAATCCTTGATTGTTCCAAACTTCCTCCATTCAAGAATTATGGAGTGTGCTGTGCTCTTGGGATTTTTTAGTGCTGCAGAATATGTTTGTACTCTCCTCTAGATCTTTGTCTCCACGCAGTTCTGTCTCTGATCTTTATAGGGAGTTCCTTTACCTCATAGCTTGGTTGTGCTCTGATATGCATTGTCATCTGTTTGACCTTATATAGATAGGGCTGTGACTTCCAAATCTATATTTACCAAAAGTGACTCCAATCAAGGTGTAGAAACATCTCAAAGATGATCAAGGGAAATAGGAGGCCTCCACAGCTGTTGCAGTCTTTTTCTTCCTCTTTTCTTTGCTCTGATATTTGATGGAAATGTGTCCTGGGTTGCATATAACAGCCAGTTTGATTTGGTAGTTATGGCTATTCAGAGCCATCTTCATAAACAATCATCAATATATGTCTTTCCCTAATTTTAAATGAGTGGTTCTGTAGAAGTCAATCAGCCCTACTGGTTGCTGGTTTATTTCTATTTTTCTCATGTCCAGAAAATAGTACCTGCGAGGGCACAGAATAAGCAAGGTCAGTCCAAATCTTTTCAGGTCAGGACAGGTAGCACAGGTTCACAGTCAAAATAATAGCCAGAGGTCACACTTCAGGAGGTACAATAGAAGGGAATGGGAGGCAGGAACAGAGAACACGGAATCAATAGCTTAATCTCTATGTACAAGGCAGCAGAATAACCCAGCAGTGAACTGGATGGGTTTTAAAGCCCACAGGAACCATGAATTCCCCTGCTGAAGAGACAACAGATGTGTGACTGGTTCTATGGGATTGTCTGCTGATGGGATTGTGTCTCTCAGACACTCCCCATGCTCTACAGATACAGATGGCCGAGACAGAGAGAAGACAAAATGGTACTCGATGTGGATTTTGTCCGTGCCCAGGTAAGGGAGTCCCTCTGGCTATAAATAGATTCAACAATCCAGCTTACCTTCCAAGTAGACGTGCAAGGATCAGCACCCAGCTCACTCCATGACAGTGACTTGAAGAACAACACGATGATCCAGCACATCAAACAAATGTAGCTTTATTATGGATTCCAACAGCACAATACACAGGTAAAATTGGCTACTCCAGCATCAAACGTGTTTTGAGCACATAAACACTCTTCCTCGGTGAAGTCCTGACACTCTCTGGTGCAGGCTTAAAGGGGTATTCCAGGCAAAAACTTTTTTTTATATATCAACTGGCTCCGGAAAGTTAAACAGATTTGTAAATTAAAAAATCTTAATCCTTCCAATAGTTACTAGCTTCTGAAGTTTTCTGTCTAACTGCTCAATGATGATGTCACGTCGCGGGAGCTGTGCATGATGGGAAAATATCCCCATAGGAGCTGCACAGCTCCTGGGACATGAGTCATCAGAAAGCAGTTAGACAGAAAACAGCAACTCCACTTCAGAAGCTAATAACTATTGGAAGGATTAAGATTTTTTAATAGAAGTAATTTACAAATCTGTTTAACTTTCCGGAGCCAGTTGATATATTAAAAAAAAGTTTTTGCCTGGAATACCCCTTTAAATACCATAGATCAAGGCTGAGTTAAAATGCACTCTGTTACTTCGCCTCTAAGCTGGCTCAATCCTTCTACCATGGCTGCAATGTTAACCCTTAATCAACAGCAGTGCAGGTGTTCATTTTATTTTACTGTTGTGTGAGAAATCGTCTTTTGCTCATGTGCACAATACTTCTATTAGCATCTTCTGTATCTGTGACTACTGATGGCACAATCATTCCCTGCAATGCGTCTACTGTTTTACATTCATTCATGGTCCTGCTCAGTGGCTGTCTTTTGATGCAGCTTGTACATCATAAACTTTTTGTTGCATTTTTTTCACTTGATTCATTGTTTAATGAGCACCTTAGGGTATAAACACCTAACTTATATGTATGATATTTTTCATCAAATATGAAACCTAAAACTAGTCGCACTTCAGGTATGATACTATATACTAAGGACATTAGGTAGAATTCATAAAAGGAGATCTACAGCAGTATATAACTTATCCACATTTGCAGGATAGGAGCAAAGTGTTTGATTGTGGGCGCTCCGACCGATAGGATACCCGCGTCTCCTTTATGGGGAGCCAGCTCTACTGTGGCTCTCCCTGTGCAGGAGGCGTGTCGGCTGTAGCATGACGCCACAGCCAACACGCCCCTTCCATATATCTCTATGGGAGAGGCGGAGATGCAGCGTTTGTGCATCCCGACTCTCCCATAGAATTGAATGGAGGGGGCGTGTCTGTCGACCTCTTAGTAACGTTAATGACATAAGCACTAGCTGCGCAGAGCCATGCCAGTGCTGGGTCCCCTTATGGGAGATCGCAGGGGGTCCCAGCGGTCAGAACCCAAGCAATCAAACACTTAACCCCTTAAAGACCAAGGACATACCGGTACGTCCTGAGTCCTCTCCCTTACCTCATAGCGGGTTGGGCCCGGCCTCTACCAACAGCCGGGACCCGTGGCTAATATCGCGCGGCACTGATCGCAGTGCCTAACGCTGTTAACCTTTTAGACGCGGCATTCAAAGTTGTACGCCGCATCTAAAGTGAAAGTAAACCAATGCCAGTTGGCTCAGGGAGCTGTTGAAATCGCCACGGTGAAATCGCAGCATCCCGAACAGCTGTAGAACAGCAGGAGGGTCCCCTTACCTGCCTCCTGTTGTCTGATCGCCGAATGACTGCTCAGTGCCTGAAATCCAGGCATGAGCAGTTAAGCGGCAGAATCATTGATCAATGGTTTCCTGAGAAACTATTGATCAATGTAAAAGATCAGTGTGTGCACTGTTATAGCCCCCTATGGGAGCTATAATATTGCAAAAAAAAAGTGAATAAAGATCGTTTAACCCCTTCCCTAATACAAGTTTGAATCACCCCCCTTTTCCAATAAAAAAACAAAAAAAAAACTGTGTAAATAAAAGTTAAAATAAACATATGTGGTATTGCCGCATGTGGAAATGTCCGAATTATAAAAATATATCATTAACTAAACCGCACTGTCAATGGCGTACGCGCAAAAAAATTCCAAAGTCCAAAATAGCGTATTTTTGGTCACTTTTTATATCATGAAAAAATTAATAAAAAGCAATCAAAAAGTTCAATCAATATAAAAATGGTACCACTGAAAACTTCAGATAAAAAAAAAAAACTTGCCCTCATACCGCCCCGTACGCGAAAAAATAAAAAAAAGTTATAGGGGTCAGAAAATTACAATTTTAACCCCTTAAGGACACATGACGTACTGGAACGTCATGTGTCCACTCCCGATCTATAACGCGGGGCCACGGCGTGGCCCCGCGTCATAGCGGTTCGGGCCCGGCCTCTAACAACGGCCGGGACCCGTGGCTAATAGCGCGCGGCATTGATCGCTGTGCCGCGCGCTATTAACCCTTTAGACGCGGCGTTCAAAGTTGAACGCCGCGTCTAAAGTGAAACCGAAAGCATGCCGGCTAGCTCAGTGGGCTGTTCGGGATAGCCGCGGCTAATCGCGGCATCCCGAACAGCTGACAGGACAGCGGGAGGGCCCCTACCTGCCTTCTCGCTGTCCGATCACCGAATGACTGCTCAGTGCCTGAGATCCAGGCATGAGCAGTCACCCGGCAGAATCATCGATCACTGGTTTCTTATGAGAAACCAGTGATCAATGTAAAAGATCAGTGTGTGCAGTGTTATAGGTCCCTATGGGACCTATAACACTGCAAAAAAAAAGTGCAAAAAAAAAGTGAATAAACATCATTTAACCCCTTCCCTATTAAAAGTTTGAATCACCCCCCTTTTCCCATAAAAGAAAAAACATAGTGTAAATAAAAATAAAAATAAACATATATGGTATCGCCGCGTGCGGAAATGTCCGAATTATAAAAATATATCGTTAATTAAACCGCACGGTCAATGGCGTGCGCGCAAAAAAATTCCAAAGTCCAAAATAGTGCATTTTTGGTCACTTTCTATATCATGAAAAAATGAATAAAAAGCGATCAATAAGTCCTATCAATGCAAAAATTATACCGTTAAAAACTTCAGATAACGGCGCAAAAAATGAGCCCTCATACCGCCCCATACACGGAAAAATAAAAAAGTTATAGGGGTCAGAAGATGACAATTTTAAACGTATAAATTTTTCTGCATGAAGTTATGATTTTTTCCAGAAGTGCGACAAATTCAAACCTGTATAAGTAGGGTATCATTTTAATCATATGGACCTACAGAATAAAGGTAAGGTGTCATTTTTACCGAAAAATGTACTACGTAGAAACGGAAGCCCCCAAAAGTTACAAAATGGCGTTTTTTTTTTCAATTTTGTCTCACAATGATTTTTTTTCCCGTTTCACCGTAGATTTTTGGGCACAATGACTGACGTCATTACAAAGTAGAATTGGTGGTGCAAAAAATAAGCCATCATATGGATTTTTAGGTGCAAAATTGAAAGAGTTATGATTTTTTAAAGGCAAGGAGCAAAAAACGAAAATGCAAAAACGGAAAAACCCCCGGTCCTTAAGGGGTTAAACATATACATTTTCCTGCATATAGTTATGATTTTTTCCAGAAGTATGACAAAATCCAACCTACATAAGTAGGGTATCCTTTAATCTTATGGACCTATAGAATAAAGATAAGGTGTTATTTTTACTGAAAAATGTACTGTGTGGAAACAGAAGCCCCCAAAAGTTACAAAATTGTGTTTTTTTCTTCAATTTTGTCGCACAATGATTTTTTTTCCTTTTGTTTTATGAATTTTAAGGTGCAAAATGGAAAGAGTTATGTTTTTTTAAAGGTAAGGAGGAAAAAATGAAAGTGCAAAAATTGAAAAAACCCTGGTCCTTAAAGGTGTTATCCAGGGAATTTTTTTTATATATATATCAACTGGCTCCAGAAAGTTAAACAGATTTGTAAATTACTTCTATTAAAAAATCTTAATCCTTTCAGTACTCATGAGCTTCCGAAGTTAAGGTTGTTCTTTTCTGTCTAAATCCTCTCTGATGACACCTGTCTCGGGAAACGCCCAGTTTAGAAGCAAATCCCCATAGTAAACCTCTTCTAAACTGGGCGTTTCCCAAGACAGGTGTCATCAGAGTGGATTTAGACAGAAAAGAACAACCTTAACTTCAGAAGCTCATAAGTACTGAAAGGATTAAGATTTTTTAATAGAAGTAATTTACAAATCTGTTTAACTTTCTGGAGCCAGTTGATATATATAAAAAAGTTTTTTCCTGGAATACCCCTTTAAGGACATGCTGGGAGTTGTAGTCATGTGGTGCGGGAGATGTGCGGGCGAGTGACAAGCTTGTCCCCTATCCCCCCCACCGCTGAATGACTACAACCCCCAGCATGGGCACTCTGGGAGTTGTAATAGTGTGGCAGGGGGGAGTCACCTGCCCCACAACAACAACTCCCAGCATGCCCTCACAGTAAGAGATAAACATTTTTCTAAGACTGGTGCAATTGAAGCATTACAGATATCTGCCAGAGAGGAATATTTGCAGCAGTGGGGAGACTCTGTTTTGGACCAGCTATCGAGCTAGCGATTTAGGGGGCTGCTTTATTCTAAGGACTGTGGGTCCCGTTGCTATTGCCCATTTCTTTTTTTAAACCCCATCCTTAAACACCAGTCTTGATGAGAGTACTTTCCTGTTCATGAGCTAAAAACTGGATTAAGGTGAACAGAAAATTGCGCACTCTAAGGACATATCCATTAATAACAAGCTGCCATGCTACTCGAGTTCCCACCAGTGATGTCGCGAACATAAAATTTTCGGTTTGCGAACGGTGAACGCGAATTTCCACAAATGTTCGCGAACGTGCGAACCAGGCGAACCGGCATAGAATTCAATAGGCAGGCGAATTTTAAAACCCACAGGGACTCTTTCTGGCCACAATAGTGATGGAAAAGTAGTTTCAAGGAAACTAACACCTGGACTGTGGCGTGCCGGAGGGGTATCCATGGCAAAACTCCCATGGAAAATTACATAGTTGATGCAGAGTCTGGTTTTAATCCATAAAGGGCATAAATCACCTAACATTCCTAAATTGTTTGGAATAACTTGCTTTAAAACATCAGGTATGATGTTGTATCGATCAGGTAGTGTAGGTCTCCAGGGCAACTCCAGCTCCTCCAGCTGCTGGGACGGTGGGGCTCTCGTGCTGAGGAAGTGTCCTTAAATGTACACTACTGTTACACCAAATATGACTTGCACTAGGGTGACACAGAGCCCTGCAGGCCCAAAAACACACAAGTGTGAAGTGAACTGACTGATATTATTTCACAGCCACATTTTTTGTTAAATGTACACTACTGTTACACCATATATGAGTAGCACTGGTGTAACACTGTGCCCTTGCAGGCCCTGAAACGCACTTGTGTGATGGAAACTGACTGTTATAATTTCACAGTCAAAAAAGTTTTTTTTATTTTAAATGTACACTACTGTTACACCATATATGAATAGCACTGGTGTAACACTGTGCCCTTGCAGGCCCTGAAACACACTTGTGTGATGGAAACTGACTTATTATTTCACAGTCAACATTTTTTTTTTTTTAAATGTACACTACTGTTACACGATATATGAGTAGCACTGGTTTAACACTGTGCCCTTGCAGGCCCTGAAACGCACTTTGTGATGGAAACTGACTGTTATTTTTTTTTTTATGCAAGCTATTGTGACACCAGATATCAGCGGTGGCACTGGGCAAGTGGGCACAATATACGCTGTGACCTTGCCTGGCACACACACTGCCAGGCAGGCAAATGCTATTAGATTACACAGGGGAAAAAAAAAATAGACCGATGTTTGAGCCCTAAAAAGGGCTTTTTTGGGTGCTGCCCTTACAGCAGAGATCAGATGAGTCCTTCAGGACTTTAGTGGACACTGAATACTGTAGTTGATTGAAAGAAAACATGCTTTCCACAGGAGTACCCCTTTAAAACAGTGGTTCCCAACCAGGGTGCCTCCAGCTGTTGCAAAAAAGAAGTGTGAAAGAAACTGACTGCTATATTACTGCTATATTGCAAGCTATTGTGAGACCAGATATCAAGGGTGCCTCTGGGCAAGTGGGCACAGTATACGCTGTGAGCGAGCCTGCCACAGACGCTGCAAGGCAGGCAAATGCTATTAGATTACACACACAGGGGGAAAAAAATGCAGACTGATGTTTGAGCCCTAAAAAGGGCTTTTTTGGGTGCTGTCCTTACAGCAGAGATCAGATTAGTGCTTCAGGAGTGTAGTGGACCCTGAATAAACCACTTAACTATCGCTTTCCCTATTAAATCAGGAGCATGTTCACTATCCCTCCTCTCTCTAACCATGCAGCTTCAGAATGAAGTAAAAATGGAGTCCGTGCAGGAGGTGGGAGGTTCTGGAAGGGAGGGTCTGCTGCTGATTGGCTGTAATGTGTCTGCTGACTGTGACACACAGGGTCAAAGTTTACTGCAATGATGACGAATAGGGGGCAGATCGAACATCGCATATGTTCGCACGGTGCAGCGAACGCGAACAAGCTATGTTCCCAGGGAACCGTTTGCCAGGGAACAATTCGCGACATCTCTAGTTCCCACTTTTAGAATTACTGGGTTGCAAATCTAATCTAATCTAATCTATTCTTTTTTTGTGCTCTAATATCAGACTTTTGGCACGGCAATATTCACCTTTTCTTTCTATTGCATTGATTGGCTACAATATTTAATAGCTAATTAAGTGCTTCAATCAATTGTTGAATTTATATGTTTACAATCGGGGCGGGGATTTTTTCACTTATTCTTGGTATAGGGGGTGAGCTGAGGATACCTTTTGGCAGATCCTTGTCTTGTTTGAGGGTCCACCCATCAAGAATCACCAAATCAATCTGCTATAGTGGTTCCCACTCCTAAAATTAGGGTGTTGAGAATTTATATCAGACTTTGGTGCCTAAACACCTATTCTTTGCATACAAATAAATGGTCTTTGGGGAAGCGATAATGGGGGGAAAAAGAATGCAGGGAAAGATGATTCTGGGCCCAACTGCATGTCTGGGGGTTGGACATTGAATCACTAAAAGGAGAAAGGAGATGGAGCGATGAGTGGAAGCTCAATGGTAAATATTTTCAGGTCCCCGAGGGTTAAGGGTGGAAAGGTGAGCCAACAAGAGCTGGATAAGAAAAAGAAAATAGTAGCGGAAAATTCAGAGGATGAGATAGAAGAGAAAAACCAAGAGGAAGAAGGAACAAAAACAATGCTTAATAAAATATTTGAGTGGGTAGAAAAAACAAATGCAGCAATAAGGGAGGTCCAAAATCAGGTAGGAGAGGTAAGACAGGATACTGTAATAAGACAGGATTTAAAAAAAACTAGGGAAAGACTGATTGAGGTGGAGGAAAAAGCCAAAGGGATGGAGCAGAAGTTGGGAGAAACAGAGAAAAAGGTGGGTAAGCTCACAAGGATGTGTCAAGAAATGTGCGCCAAAGTGAGGGACTTAGAGGACAGAGGGAGACGATCAAATATAAGAATAGTAGGGGTCCCAGAAAAAATGGAAGGAGATGACTGTAGAGGATTTGTAAAGAACTGGGTACTAAATAATTTTGACAAACAATGCCTCTCCACTTTATTTGAGGTGGAGAGGGCATATAGGTGTCTTCAAAACCTCCCCCACCAGGTGCTTACCCAAGAACAATTCTGGTCAGGTTCTTAACAGGCGACAGATAGAGATTCGATCTTAAGGGCAGCTAGAGGAGCGGATAAAGAGATTGATGGTAATAAAATAATGCTGTACCGTGACTTTTCGAGGGCAACACAGCAGGCTAGATAGAATTTTCTACAAGTAAAAAAAAAAAGGTTAAGAGAAGCAAACATCAGGTACTCACTATTATTTCCGGCCAAACTTAGAGTGATATATTAAAAAAGGTCATGGTTCTTTACCTTTGTAGAGGAGGTAAATGAATGGCTGAAAAAAGAAGGGATCAAGTAAATGTAATAAGTTAAATATTTTCCTATAAATACAGACATGTAAACTATATTGATAAGTAGGAAGAGAAAAGCTAGCTGGCCAGGTGGAGGCTCAAGTTAGAGAAATTGTCGGAAAATGGTTTTGACTATTTCAAATGAAGGGATAGGGGATAGGAGAAGGGGAAGGGGTGTGTCTTTTTTTAAATCTCTCTCTCTCTCCCAATAAGTGAATGAGGGAGCTGATATGGAATGGGAGGGGGCTGGCGGATGGAGCGAGGCGGTCGGCGGTCTATAAGGTGATAGATAAACACCTACCGGGTATCATTTGTTTATTGGAGCCACATCTAACGAAAGATAAAATTAAGATTCTATAGAGAAAATGGATTGCAAAGCAGTTTCACTCAATACACACTTGCTACTCAAGAGGTGTAAGTGTGTTAATACATTAAGGGTAAAGGTAGAAGTGCTGAACTCAAAAATAGATAAAGAAGGTAGATATGTATTCCTGGTATTGAACTGGGAGGAAAAAATACTGTTGTTCGCCTACGTCTATGTGCCACCCCCCTTCGCATCTGGAGTATTCAAGGAATTATGTGGGTATGCTAATGATAAAGGAGGCATTCCAATTATGGTAATGGGTGATATCAATTCAGTAATGAGTGAAGAAAATGATAGGTTAAGGTTGGGGAGACAGAGCCTTAATGGTGGATTAACAGGCTTAACTCCTTGGGGACGGAGGGCGTATGCATACACCCTTCGTATTTCCGATCACTTCCGCTCACCGGGCGGTGATCAGACCGGGATGACTGCTGATATCTATCAGCAGGCATCCCGTGGCAATGCCTAGGGGGGTCCTGAGACCCCCCCCATGTTGGCGATCGTAGCAAATCGCAGGTCAATTCAGACCTGCGATTTGCCACGATCAGGGCAAATCGGGTCACTGGTGACCCGATCTCCCGGAAAATAAGCTTGATCGGAGCTGTCAGAGACATCTACGACAGCGTATAGGATAGGAGCGAGGTGGCAGTGTTGCCACCCCCTCCTATCCCCTGCCATTGGTCGGTCAGGCTGACCACCAATGGCAGGAGGGGGGCGGGGGGGTTAGAGTTCATTTCCCCCGCTCTGCCCACCGATCGAAGTCGGTGCAGAGCGGGGGGAACACAGGCGGCGAGGAGGGAGCATGGTCCGGCTTACCCGGACCTTCGGAGGCGGCGGAGGCGGCATCAGGAACCAGCGGCGGCAGCAGAAGGAGCGGCGGCCGTAAAGTGTGGCGGAGAAGGCTGCAGTGAAGATCGCGATAAGTGATCTTCACTGTGGCCTTCTAAAAGCTGCAAAACTACAACTCCCAGCATGCCCAGGCAGCCAAAGGCTGTCTGGGCATGCTGGGAGTTGTACTTTTTCAACATCTGGAGGGTCACAGTTTGGAGACCACTCTGTAGTGGTCTCTAAACTGTGGTCCTCCAGATGTTGCAAAACTACAACTTTCAGCATGCACTGACTGTCTGGGCATGCTGGGAGTTGTAGTTTTGCAACATCTGAAGTGGCACAGTTTGGAGACCACTATATGGTGGTCTCCAAACTGTAGCCCTCCAGATGTTGCAAAACTACAATTCCCAGCATGGCCAAACAGTCAGGGATGCTGGGCATGTAGTTATGCAATATCTGGCCCTTCAGATGTTGCAGAACTACAACTCCCAGCATGCCTTGACAGTCTGCGCATGCTTGGAGTTGTAGTTTTGCAACATCTGGAGGGCTACAGTTTGGAGGCCACTACTTAGCGGTCTCGAAACTGTTCTTCCCAGTTGTTGCATAACTACAACTCCTAGCATGCGCAGACTGTCCAGGCATGCTGGGAGTTGTAGTTCTGCAACATCTGAAGGGCCAGATATTGCAAAACTACACACCCAGCATCCCTGACTGTCTGGCCATGCTGGGAATTGTAGTTTTGCAACAGCTGTAGGCACACTGGTTGGAAAACAATGAGCTAGACTATGTTTCCTAACTCAGTGATTCCAACCCGTGTGCCTCCAGCTGTTGCAAAACTACAACTCCCAGAGTGCACTGACAGACCGAACATGCTGGGAGTTGTAGTCTTGCAACAGCTGGAGGCACAAGGGTTGGAATCACTAAGCTAGAGTCTGTTTTCTAACTTAGTGGTTCCCCACCAGTGTGCCTACAGCTGTTGCAAGACTACAACTCCCAGCATGTACGGTCTGTCAGTGCACTCTGGGAGTTTTCATTTTGCACAGCTGAAGGTTTTGACAGCCCCCCCCCCCCCCCCACCCATGTGAATGTACAGGGTACATTCACACGGACGGGTTTACAGTGGGTTTCCTTCAAGGAAACTTACTGTGAACCCCTGCCTGTGTGAATGTACCCTAAAAACACTACACTAACAAATAATAAAAAGTAAAACACTACACGTACACCCCCTTACATGTCCCCCCCCCCCCCCCCCCCCCCAATAAAAATGAAAAACGTCTCATACGGCAATGTTTCCTACTAAGTTGTAGTCTTGCAACAGCTGGAGGCACCCTGTTTGGGAAACACTGCTGTAGGGTTTGGGTGGAGACAAGCCCCATCCTTGTAACCGGGTCCCCCCCTATTGCAAATTCCCAATTTAGGCCTCAAATGCGCATGGCGCTCTCTCACTTCAGAGCCCTGTCGTATTTCAAGGCAACAGTTTTGGGCCACACATGGGGTATCTCCGTACTCGGGAGAAATTGCGTTGCAAATTTTGGGGGGATTTTTCTCCCATTACCCTTTGTAGAAATGGCAAATTTGGGGAAAAAAATGCACTTTAGTGAATTTTTTTTTTCATTTACACATTTGAATTTAACGAAAAGTCGTCAAATACCTGTAAGGTGTGAAGGCTCACCAGACCCCTTGTACGTGCCTTGAGGGGTGTAGTTTCCAAAACAGTATGCCATGTGTTTATTTTTTTATTTTTTTGCTGTTCTGGCACCATAGGGGCTTCCTAAATGTGACATGCCCCCAAAAACCATTTCAGCACAATTCACTCTCCAAAATCCCATTGTCGCTCCTTCCCTTCTGAGCTCTCTACTGCGCCCGCCGAACACTTTACATAAGCATATGAGGTATTTCCTTACTCGAGAGAAATTGGGTTACAAATTTTGGGGGGCTTTTTCTCCTATTACCCCTTGTAAAATTTCAAAAACTGGGTCTACAAGAACATGCTAGTGTAAAAAATGAAGATTTTGAATTTTCTCCTTCACTTTGCTGCTATTCCTGTGAAACACCTAAAGGGTTAACACACTTACTGAATGTCATTTTGGATACTTTGAGGGGTGCAGTTTTTATAATGGGGTCATTTGTGGGGTATTTCTAATATGAAGGCCCTTCAAATCCACTTCAAAACTGAACTGGTCCCTGAAATATAACGATTTAGAAAATGTGAAAAATTGGAAAATTGCTTCTGAACTTTTAAGCCCTCTGATGTTTTCCAAAAGTAAAAGCAAAGTAGACATATTGTATTTGTGAATCAATATATAATTTATTTTGAATATCTGTTTTCCTTACAAGCAGAGAGCTTCAAAGTTAGAAAAATACCAAATTTTCTATTTTTTCATCAAATTTTGGAATTTTTCACCAATAAGTGATGCAAGTTTCGACAAAAATTTACCACTAACATAAAGTAGAATATGTCATGAAAAAACAATCTCGGAATCAGAATTAAAATTATAAGCATCCCAGAGTTATTAATTCTTAAAGCGACAGTGGTCAGAATTGCAAAAAATGCTCCCGTCCTTAGGTTTATAATGGGCTCCGTCCCCAAGGAGTTAAAGAAAATTGTGGAGGAATTAGAATGGGTTGATTATTGGAGGGAGAGAAATCCTGAACTTAAGGTATATTCATGTTATAATAAATTCAAGAAAACATTATCCCATATAGATATGGTGGTGGGTGATAGTGATGAGCGGCATTGCCCATATTCAAATTCGTGATATTTCGCAAATATATAGACAAATATTCGTCTTATATTCACAAATTTTGCGTATTCGTTATGTTCGCATATTCCAGGAAGAAAACAGTGAGGGGGTGGGCAACTTTACTATTGGTTGCTAGGGATGTTGTTGATAACGTCTGACAAGTGTATTTGCATCATTCTAATTGGCCCACAAAGGAAAAGAAGGAATATGCGAATATTCACATATTCACATATGCGAATATTCGCATATGCAAATATGTGCGTATGCGAATATGCGTATATGTGAAAAAAAGTGAATATTCGTCATTTTGAATATATAGTGAATATATTCGCAATATTCGTGAATTCGCGATATTCGCAATAAAAATTTGAAATGCAAATATTTGCACCCAACACTAGTGGGTGATAGGGAGATCATGCCATGGATAAAAGATATAAAATATGAATCTCAGAGCATATCCGATCATGCCCCATTGATTCTACAAATGATAACTTAAAAGACAAGACATAAACATGAGAATAGACCCCTTTTGGTTAAAGGTATGGGGAGAAGATAGTGAAATAATAGTGAAGTATAAACTGGAATAAAACTGTATTAATGCCACTGGACAAACAAATGACCCATAAAAAAATGAAGATAATAGGAGCGGGAGAAACATTTAAGTATTTGGGGATAACTATTGGACAGGGCCTTAAAAAATACCCAGATTTAAATGTCTGGCCTATATTAAGAAATATAAAAACCAAAATTAAAATTTGGCTAGGCTTGCCACTTAGCATGGCAGATAGAATCAGTTTATTAAAGATGATAGTCTTGCCACAGATTCTTTTTTTTTTTTTTGTCTAACAGTCCGATATGGTAGGGAGAATGGATTTTTTAAGAAATTGAAGCCATGGAACGAGAACTGGTCACGAAAGGCAAAAAAACAAGAATAAAATTAGGTTATCTATGTAAGGAAGTGAAGAAAGGAGGACTTGCTATTCCAAATTTTAGATTGTACTACATAGCAGCGCAGTTGAGATGTGTAAAGAAATGGAAGGAAAAGGATTCGTTTGTGAACATGATAAAGGAAAAATGGAATGTGTGTGAGGAAGGATATGGAAGAATTCTTGGAAGTTAAATGGTAAGGAGCCCATAGCAGAGATGGTGGGTAGAGTTTGGGCACAAATGAAAAAAGTTATGAAGGTGAAGGTTTCACTAGAATTTACAAGATTATTCAATAATATCCTGTAAAAGAGAAAAAGGAGAGACCCGAGGGAGGCGCCTCGTGTGATACCGTATGGGTAAGCAACATGAAAAACTTGGGGGTCGGTTAAGACACACCCCTAGGTAGTGGCTGCTCACCTGAGAGCAAGTGAAAACTTGCGTGTCAACCCACAATGGGGTTACCAGAAGTGGCAAAGATGGTAGGACTGCTGCCAAGCCGGAGATCACAGGGGAGGAAAGACAACCAATCCTGATGAAACTTTAGGCAGGTAGAACAAAAAGACCCCAATAGGCGCTGCAGATTCCCACGAAGTAAACCAAACCAGAGATGAAGTGGTAATAGTGCAAAACACTGGAAGGTTTATTGTAGTAAAAACAATAAAATACAGATTACGCGTTTCGGGGGAGCCACCCCCTTCTTCAGATCAGAGTAACAGAGTACTCTGATCTGAAGAAGGGGGTGGCTCCCCCGAAACGCGTAATCTGTATTTTATTGTTTTTACTACAATAAACCTTCCAGTGTTTTGCACTATTACCACTTCATCTCTGGTTTGGTTTACTTCATGGGAATCTGCAGCGCCTATTGGGGTCTTTTTGTTCTACCTGCCTAAAATATTCAATAATATGACATTTTAAGAATTGGAGACACAAGAGTAGAGGTTCTGGGATAAATATAATTTAAGATATGTTGCACAATTTTTTGAAGGCGGGGAACTAAGAACATTTGAGGAGCTGAGTGCACAACACAACTTTCCAAAAAATATAATGTCATTATTTAGATATACACAATTAAAGGAGGCAGTTAAAAAAAATAGTTAAGAAGGAGGAATTAATAATTCACACGTGTTTAATAATGAGGGTTTTAAGGGAAGGCATGAATAAAAAAAGTTATTTCTAGGATGTACAAAATAATGTTGGAGGTTAAAAGTCAAGGGCTGAAGCACTTTAGTATGAAGGAATGGGAAAAGGATATAGGACAGAGAAGGAATTGAGGGAAATTTGGGAAGAGTGTCAATAATATTAAAAATGGATCACATAGGATTACACAATATTTTATAACACACAGGTTATATTACACGCCACAATTTATGGCAAAGATAGATAAATCAAAAAGTTATAAGTGCCCAAAATGTGATGGGGAAGGTATGGGGTTCTAACAGAAATAACGGAGAAAAGATTGGAGTTAGAAAAAGGAGATACCTTTAACCTGTTAAGGACGCAGGGCGTATCCATACGCCCTGCATCCCAAGTCCTTAAGGACGCACGGCGTATGGAATTCCTGTCCCTGCCGCTAGCCGGTTGGGGACCGGATCAGGATGCCTGCTGAAATTATTCAGCAGGCTACCCGGTTCATCGCCCAGGGGGGTCCTGAGACCCCCCCATGTCGGCGATCGGTGAAAATCGCATGTCTGAATTGATTTTCTCCAATTCCAGGCTGAGCGGGTCTCTGGTGACCCGATCGCCCGGAAAATAGGGATGACCGGAGTTGTCAGTGACAGCCCCAATCAGTGACCGGAGTTGTCAGTGACAGCCCCAATCCTACCCCAAGGGATAGGAGTGAGGTCGCAGTGCTGCGATCTCCTCCTATCCTCTGCCATTAGTCAGAACTGAGTTCTGACCAATGGCAGTGCAGGACAGGGGGTTACCACTGAAACCCCCCGTTCTGCCCACCCCTGGATGTCGGGCAAAACGGGGGGGGGGGGGAGAAAATGGAGTCCTGTACCTGAGGAGAAGATGCGTGGGGCCCGGCGATCATCGCAGACATCAATCGGAGATCAGGGCTCAGGTAGGGAATCGTCGGTGGGGGGGAGATATGAAAGTGAAAGTAATGTGATCTTTACTGTGGCAACCACTAGGAAGGCCGGACTGCAACTCACAGCATGCCCAGACAACCAAAGGCTGTCTGGGCATGCTGGGAGTTGTAGTTTTGCAACATCTGGAGGGTCACAGTTTCGTGACCTCTGTTACAGTGGTGCCCAAACGGTAACCCTCCAGATGTTGCCAAACTACAACTCTCAGCATGCCTAGACCACCCAGGCATGCTGGGAGTTGTAGTTCTGTAACATCTGTCCCTTCAGATTTTGCAATTTTCATGACATTTTTGAAAATTGCTGCTCTACTTTGAAGCCCTCTAATTTTTCAAAAAGTAAAAATATGTCCATTTTATGATGCCAACATAAGGTAGACATATTGTATTTGTGAATAAAAAAAAATTCTTTGGAATATCCATTTTCCTTACAAGTAGAGAGCTTCAAAGTTAGAAAAATGCAAAGTTTTCAAAATTTTCATGACATTTTGGGATTTTTCACCAAGAAAGGAAGCAAGTAACTCCCAAAATTTTCCACCAAAATAAAGTAGAATATGTTATGAAAAAGCAATTTCAGAATCAGAATATTTGGTAAAAGTGTTTTAGAATTATTAACGCTTAAAGTGACGGTGGTCAGAATTGCGAAAAAGGGCTCAGTCCTTAAGGTGAAAAAGGGCTCAGTCCTTAAGGGGTTAAAACTTGGCTAATATGAGGAGGAAGAATGGAGGGAAGAAGGATAGATAAGATCTTGAGAGGGAAAGAGCAATTTATAGCCAAACTGTTAGTGGCGAGAAAATGGATGTCCAAAGAAGTCCCAAATATTGAAGAATTCAATGATACAGTACATAAAATAATACATTTGGAGTTTGGATGGGCAGTTAAGGCCGGGTGTCGGTCAAAATTTTACGCAATACGGGATAAATGGATTGGAGGTATGTTGGAGAGAGAGAGATTATGTTTAGTAGAAAATCTTCGATAGGAGGGATGAATACTTTGTAAGGGGAGGTGCGTTGTCCGACCAAGATGACCCTAATAATAGATCATAGGGGAATATGGGAATTATAAGATAGGAATGCTGAATGGGTATTATATTTTTTTTTTTGTATCCCTTGTTTTTTACCTACTCCTCACTGGGATGTATGTTATGGAACGGAAGGCCCTTCCACTGTAACTAATGGAGGAATGAATGAATGAAGACCTTCTCACTATACTATAAAACATGGAGAGGGATAGGAAGGAAGAAGTGAGAGAGAAGAGAAAGGCGAAGGAAAAGTTTAAAAAAAAGAGAGAGGAAAAGCTGTACTCTTTCCTCAAGCTTATTGATCCTGGAGATATGTGATAAACACAGCTTCCGTAGATCACAAGAGAGTCAGGAAGTGTGATGGCACGGATTTGTAGCATCTCTTCCTGGCAAGAGAAGTTCAAAGTTAATGAAACATAAAGGATAGTAGATAATGAAAAAAACAATAAGCAGCTGAAACCAGGTGAAATAGGATGGTCGTGAAAATGGAAGGAGGTGATGGAGAATGGTGTGGCAGGGCTCAAAGTAAAAGATTGCAGGGGAAAGGCACATTTTTTTTCTCTCCATTTTAGGTGTAGGGAAAATTATTTAGGAAAAGAAGAGGGTTATGTTATATGAGGAATAAATATGAATAGGGGTGATACAGGTCGGACAGGGCGCTAGACCCAAATTTGGAAATTGTAAGGGGGGGGAGGGGTTAAAATGTTTTTTTGATAAAATGAGATATTGAGATATTAATGATAGTAATTATTTGATGAATTAATAACTATTGTGAGTGAGATGTAAAGGAACAATAAAATAATGTTATTGAAAAAAAAATAATTCCACAGAAAATGTGGTGGATTTGACCTGAGTAAAACCCGACAGATCATAGCATGTGTAAAAAAAAAGGAAAGTGTTGGGAAAAGAGCAAAATGTAGGGAAACCTTAGTAAATACCGAGGGGAAAAAAATCTAGGGAATTAAAAGCCACAAAGAAAACTTTATTTACAAATTATGGTGGAAAATAAGTATTTGGTCAATAACTAAAGTTCATCTCAATACTTTGTTATATACCCTTTGTTGGCAATAACAGAGGTCAAACGTTTTCTGTAAGTCTCCACAAGGTTTTCAGACTGTTGTTATTTTGGACCATTCCTGTTATGACTGACTGGGTGGACAGGAAGAGTGAGCCCTAAGCTGTTCCTAGTGACACTCTCTAAAACAAATAATATGCATAGTCGGTCACAGGCCAGAAACAGAACGGGAATACAAAAACCAGAATAGATAAACCAGACAGGATACAAATACTAAAAGGGCAGAATATACTGTATTAAGAAATAGTGATGAGCGGCAGGGGCCATATTCGAATTTGCGATATTTTGCAAATATATGGATGAATGTTTCTCCTATGTCCCTGAGTGTGGGAGAGAAAAAAGGAGAGACCGACACAGGCGCCTTGTGCGTTACCACTAAACAGGGATAGCAGATTAAAACAAAGTCACAGTGAGCGGGCAGGACTTGCCCCTAGGTAGTGGCCGCTCACCTTGAGCGAATAAGGTATTCGCATATAACCCACACCGTGGGTGACAGAAGGGCTGGAACTGCTGTTGAGCCTGGGTCCCAGGGAAGGAAGAGATCTGATCCTGATGGAAGTGGAGGCGGAGAAGGAAAGTATGACCCTTACAGAGGCGCTGCTAGTTCCAGAGTAATGTAGATGCCAACCAGAGATATTGGTAAAAAAAAACACCGGAGTGGTTTATTAGAGCATAAGAGGACAATGAAGTACACAGATGACGCGTTTCGAGGGAGCAACCCCCTTCCTCAGATCAGTGTACATGATACAGGTACAGATAGAGTTTACACTAACAAATGGCGGCAAAAAGCAAAAGGAGGCGGAGCCAGAAAATGACAACACATCAGGTACATAGAAACAATATATAAAATAATAAAACTATAATAGACATATTCATACAGAGTACATTGTATATGTGAGCCAAGGACTACTACAAAATGTGAAAAATGTAGTTAATATATTAAAGAAAAAAAACGCGATGGTACTGTTGACATCCGGTCTCCAGATGTCAACATCCTGCCGCTGCACAGCGGAGAATACTGAAAACATAGGAGCCGGCGTGAAGGACGCGTTGCCAAGGGGCGGAGGCATGTGGTAGTGGCTAACCAATAGGACCCAGAGGGGCGGGAATAGGTACCAAGTATGATAGCACTGACATGACTCTACTACACCTACTCAAGATCTTTCCACTAATTTCATCACCACCTATACTCGGGAAAATGGAAGCATTAGGAAAGTGCTGATGAAACATTGGGCTATCTTACTCAAAGACCCCTACCTGAACACTCTTCTCCCTCCTAAACCTCCACTTACTTTCCATAGAAGCCGCACTCTTCAGAGCCTGGTGGCCCCCAGTAAACTCAAGACGAAACGTATTAATGAAACATCACTCAATTTTCTGACCACCACAGGGAACTACAGGTGTGGTCTCCCGAGGTGTAAATGTTGCTCCCATATTACACACAGACGTAAAGACTTCAGTTCCCATTTGATCAAGACTGTATTTCCCATTAAGACCAGACTGGACTGTGGATCACAGTATGTCATCTATCTACTCCAGTGTCCATGTGGCCTACAGTACGTAGGGAGGACTATCCGCTGCTTCCGTGAGAGACTTAATAAACATTGCAGCAATACAGTGCATGGGTTTGCTCTACATAGTGTGTCTCGACACATGAACGAGCACCACTCTGGCAATTTTAATCTGATACAGGCCACTCTTATCGAGCAGATAGCCAAGGATATCTCACAACGATTCGAGACACTTAGAAGGCGAGAGAACTTTTGGATACATACCCTTAACACACTCGTCCCGCATGGTCTCAATGAGATGATTGAATGTAATTTTTAATCCCTTATCAGTGTATTCTTCTGTGTTTCGCACACAATTTAGTAGTAACTTTATTCATGTATATGTACATGTATGTATATGTGTATATGTGTATATGTATGTGTATGTATATGTTTGTATGTATGTATATTGTTCTATTTATGTTTTTTTACTACATATGCCCATGCATTCACTACCCCCCCCCCCCCATTTGCTACTGATGGATGGCCATACTTCCCATGTGCCTCTCATAGTTATACACATATATCTATTAGCATTTCAGCATATGGAACTGGGGATGTATATATATATATATATATATATATATATATATATATATATATATATATATGTATATCACGAGTTTAGATCACCCCTTTGAGGAATAATTCTTATATTTTTAATTATATTTATATTTTTATTCATTCCAGTATATATTCATGGCTCCTACATCCAGCGCATATGTTATATACACTCATCCTCTGCCCTTTACATCTAGGGGTCCAGAGAATTATTGGGTCAATTTCCCCACTGGCCCCTATTTTATTCCATCTTATTCCTTTCTTTTTGATTTTACTATAATATATTATATTATTATAATATTATTATGTTATATCCCCATTATATCACTACAGTAAGAATGCTTCTCCCCACTCTACACTGATACCTTTTGTCAGGGCTGTCTACACTATCATGTATATTCCCACTGCGCCGACCCTATTGGCGCATGGATGCAGGTTCACACTATGTGCACCCAGCGCTGACCTGACAGAGATGCCAGTTTTTTATGCCATCATTCACTCTCTGCCACCGGCCTTTGTACCTCATGACGGTGCACACTGCTTACTATATACCGTGACACCTCTCGAGCCGGCATCCATCCCCACACTTACACTGACAGTGCCGTTGCACGATCGCACACTTACCCTGTGTGCATCCAGCGCTCGGCAAGTCAGTGCTATCATACTTGGTACCTATCCCCGCCCCTCTGGGTCCTATTGGTTAGCCACTACCACATGCCTCTGCCCCTTGGCAACGCGTCCTTCACGCCGGCTCCTATGTTGTCAGTATTCTCCGCTGTGCAGCGGCAGGATGTTGAAATCTGGAGACCGGATGTCAATAGTACCATCGCGTTTTTTTTCTTTAATATATTAACTACATTTTTCACATTTTGTAGTAGTCCTTGGCTCACATATACAATGTACTCTGTATGAATATGTCTATTATAGTTTTATTATTTTATATATTGTTTCTATGTACCTGATGTGATGTCATTGTTTGGCTCCGCCTCCTTTTGCTTTTTGCTGCCATTTGTTAGTGTATTTAAACTCTATCTGTACCTGTATCATGTACACTGATCTGAGGAAGGGGGTTGCTCCCCCGAAACGCGTCATCTGTGTACTTCATTGTCCTCTTATGCTCTAATAAACCACTCCGGTGTTTTTTTTACCAATACCTCTGGTTGGCATCTACATTACTCTGGAACTAGCAGCGCCTCTGTAAGGGTCATATTTTCCTTCTCCGCCTCCTCTCCTATGTCACGAAATTCGCATATTCGCTATGTTCGTTCTTGCTTCTTTTTTTCATGTGAAAATTTGTAATGAAATTTGCATAGTGCACATGCGCAGTTATATCTTACACCTATAAGAAGGGAGGGACCAGTGTCCAGTCTGGAAGTGCCGATATTCGCATGAAAATTAGCAGTAAAAGAAAAATGAATATTTGTCATTATGAATATATATCACAATATTCTAAATATTTACGAAATCGCAAAGTGCCGATATTCGCGGTAAAAATGTGCATTTTGAATATTTGCGCTCAACACTATTAACAAACAGTTCACAAACCGGAATCCAGATAAACAGCAAACATGGAAAAATGAACAAGACTAGGCATGGTACGAGTATACAGCAGAAACAAGGAATTGCAGGGGATGAGCAGAAGAACTGAAAGCTAGAACACTAAACTGATTAGGTAACATAGGACACTGTTCACACTGGGACACAGAACTAACAAACTTGATACCAAACTCCAAAAAAAGGAGTGGCCATAATAATAAAGCCAAATAGACTA
This sequence comes from Hyla sarda, assembly GCF_029499605.1. Lineage (NCBI taxonomy): Eukaryota > Metazoa > Chordata > Amphibia > Anura > Hylidae > Hyla > Hyla sarda. The sequence continues at coordinate 88,972,126 of NC_079198.1, forward strand.
CTGGCCAGCGGGCACACTTCACCGTGTGATCAGGATGCTGACCCAGTGGGAAACAGAAATATAATGCATGAAACTCTAGACCAGAACCAGATGAGTCTAAATAGACTCCAGGATACCAAACAGGGAGTATTACTACAGATGAGTGAATTGAGGCTGAGGAACCCAACTTCATTACGAATTTCATGAAATATTCGATTCGCAACAAATGCGATTCTATTGCGCGAATCACTTTATTAAACTCAATTTCCTGCGGTCCAGGCTCCAGGGCATCTAAAATGGCAGATCCACATGTCAGTACATGGGGAAAGGAATGCTGGGAAGGCGGGAAGGCAAGGCGGGAAGGGAAGTAGGCGGGATGACCCTGAATCACATGCAGGATGCAGCCTATCGGCAGCCAGTCACTGATGTCACAGCCCTATATAATTGGCAGCCATATTGCGGCTCGTCATATCATTCATTACTCTGCATACAGATAGAGTTCTAGCAGCGTTCCACATCCTAGTCACATCAGCGTTCTGGTGGAAAGAGAGCTGTGTTTTTTTCACTGAAAAGGATTTCAGCCATTAACCACCCATTACTTTCTTCAGCATTGTATTACAGAGAGGGGCAGATAGCTTTGTTTTGCCTCATACATTTCAACAAGCTGCCTCTACTTCATAAACCTTAGCAGAGGAGGCAAGAATAATGTTTTAACGCAATTCTGTGTCTTTGTTCCACAACAACTCATCTACTGGTTATACTAGTCTGTAGATGGTATAATACCCAGCCGTGCATTCCTAATAGTCTTTGACAGAGTGAAATTTTGTGTTTAGTACACAGCTTTTTTTGTGCGGCAGCACTGTTGTGTTCTGCTGGTGTTGTGCAAAAATAAGTTTTTTTAAAGTGTACTGTACACCATTTGTCTGCCCTCATGAGTGCATACTACATACCTACATCTAAGTGGTGTACTATTTTGTGCCTGTTAATCTGTCAATCTGTCAAGTCTGACTCGGGGGGCCCTCTGCGTTCACCTACCACTGCCATGGCTGCTGGGGAAGGGGGGGGGTGGAAGGAGCAGTGCCAGCTCCATAAGCAGCAGCCTAACTCTACAGTCGTTGATGAGTACCTTTCTTCACCCGTATAGTGAAGCAACTCATCAACAGCAGGTAGACATAGAGCAGGACCTGAACCAGCAGGTGGTGGCATACCTCGACATGGCCATGCCAACACACCTTGAAGATCCGCTGGACTTCTGGGCAGCCAAACTTGATTTATGGCCGCAACTAGCAGAGTTTGCCCTGGCAAAGCTGTCCTACCAGGCCAGTAGTGTGCCATCAGAGCGGGTGTTTAGTGTGGCTGGGGTTATAGTCACCCCAAGGAGAACTCGTCTGTCCACAAAAAATGTGGAGAGACTGACCTTTGTGAACATGAATCAGGCATGGATCAGCCAGGATTTCCACCCACCAATGCCAGATGCATCAGAGTAGATTGACCATGGTGCTACACCAACACTTCACAAATATGGATAGTGCCAAACTGATTTAACCCCTTAACGACCATGGACGTAAATGTACGTCCTGGTTTGGCGGGACTTCCCACACCAGGACATACATTTACGTCCTGTGTATGACTGCGAGCATCGGAACGGTGCTCGCGTCGTACACGGCAGGTCCCATCTTCTAGCAGAAGCCGGGGACCTGCCCATAATGGCCGACATCCGCGATCGCGCGGATGTCTGCCATTAACCCCTCAGATGCCGTGATCAATACAGATCATGGCATCTGCGGCATTGCGGTACTTTGAATGGATGATCGGATCGCCCGCAGCGCTGCAGCGGTGATCCGATCATCCAGCATGGCGGCCGGAGGTCCCCTCACCTGGCTCCGGCCGTCTCCCGGGGTCTTCTGCTCTGGTCTTCGATCGAGCAGACCAGAGCAGAAGATCACCGATAATACTGAGCACTGAACATAGCACTGAACAGTATTAGCAATCAAAGGATTGCTATAGATAGTCCCCTATGGAGACATGAAAAGTGTAAAAAAAAAAGTTGAAAAATTTAAAAAAAAAAAGTGAAAAAAAAGTGAAAAATCCCCTCCCCCAATAAAAATGAAATTTGTCCGTTTTTCCCATTTTACCCCAAAAAGCTTATATGTATCGCCACGTGCGTAAATGTCCGAACTATCAAAATATCATATTAATGATCCCGTATGGTGAATGGTGAAAAAAAAAAGTCAAAAAATGCTAGTTTTTTTGTCACATTTTATTTAAAAAAATTATCTAAAAGTTTATATATGCAAATGTGATATATAAAAAAAGTACAGATAACAGCACAAAAAAATGAGCCCCCTTACCGCCCTATATATGGAAAAATGAAAAAGTTATAGGTGGTCAAAATAGGGAGATTTTAGATTACTGATTATGTACAAAAAGTTTTAGATTTTTTTTAAGCGGTACAAAAATATAAAAGTATCTAGCCATGGGTATCATTTTAATCGTATTGACCCACAGAATGAAGAACACATATCATTTTCACAGTGAATTGTACAGTGTGAAAATGAACCCCTCCAAAATGTGCAAAATTTTGGTTTTCATTTAAATTTCCTCCCTAAAAAAAATATTTTTGGGTTTGCAGTACATTTTATGGTAAAATGAGAGGTTTCATTCCAAAGTAAAATTGGTCACAGAAAATACAAGCCCTTATATGGGTCTGTAGATTGAAATATAAAAGAGTTATGGATTTTAGAAGGCGAGGAGGAAAAAACGAAAACGCAAAAATAAAATTGGCCTGGTCCTAAAGGTCAAAATGGGCTTGGCCCTTAAGGGGTTAAGACACTGCTCCCCAGTTACCATCATTCCAGCCACCTTCATCACCGGGTACTAGTATTGCCACCCACCACACCACTTTGTCATCGGGTTACTTTCAGGACTCCTGATGCTGCTGCTGCCACCTCCTGGCTGTTTCATTCAGCCACTATTTTGTCTCCTCATGCTTCTGCCAACTCCAGGCTGTGCCATTCAGCCACTATATGGTCTCCTCATGCTTCAGTCACCTCCAGGCTGTACCATTCAGACACTATATGGGCTCCTTATGCTCAATAGAGATTTCAACATTGATCTTTTAATGTTAGGGGTTGTGAAGCCCTCTTATGTATGCATCCTAAACTTTTTTGATGTTAGCACTAGCAAACAGTGGGCAGAGACAATGCATTAAGCAATGTCCCTAATTTTGAAAGACCCAGCAGGGTAGTAACTCACGGTTAGAATCCCGTTTCAGAGATTTTCAAGACTTTTATTTCATAACTTAATTTAAATCTTACAAAGTGGAGCAAAGCTGATAACGGACAAATCAGAGCTATGTGCCCCCTTAGTCATGCGTACCAGGTGTGGAGAGGGGAAGGATTATATAGGACTCCTCGATAGACACCTGTTCACATTAGATAAGTTAGCAATAATAAACCGCATGCGAAACACTCTATTCTAGAGACAAATTTACATTAACTCAGGTGTTATGTTATAGAAATACTTTAAAACTACATATCTTGTTCAAACCATGTGGAAAAACGCTATTTAATTCAAAGTTGAACGCTGCGTCTAAAGTGAAAGTGAAAGCATGCCGGTTAGCTCAGGGACGAAATCGCGGCATCTCGAACAGCTTACAAGACATCTGGAGGGTCGCTACCTGCCTCCTCGCTGTCCGATCGCCGAATGACTGCCCAGTGCCTGAGATCCAGGCATGAGCAGTCAAGCGGCAGAATCATCGATCACTGGTTTCCTATGAGAAACCAGTGATCAATGTAAAAGATCAGTGTGTGCAGTGTTATAGGTCTCTATGGGAGCTATAAAACTGCAAAAAAAAAGTGAAAAAAAAAGTGAATAAAGATCATTTAACCCCTCCCCTAATAAAAGTTTGAATCACCCCCCTTTTCCCATAAAAAAAAACACAGTGTAAATAAAAATAAACATATTTGGTATCGCCACGTGCGGAAATGTTAGAATTATAAAAATATATCATTAATTAAACCGCACGGTCAATGGTGTACGCGGAAAAAAATCCAAAATAGTAAATTTTTGGATCAATAAGTCCTATCAATGCAAAAAAGGTACCGCTAAAAACTTCAGATCACGGCGCAAAAAATTAGCCCACATACCGCCCCATACGCAAAAAAATTAAGAAGTTATAGGGGTCAGAAGTTGACTATTTTAAACGTATTAATTTTCCTGCATGTAGTTATGATTTTTTCCAGAATTACGAAAAATCAAACCTATATAAGTAGGGTATCATTTTAATCGTATGGACCTACAGAATAAAGATAATGTGTAATTTTAACCGAAAAATCTACTACGTAGAAACAGAAGCCCCCAAAAGTTACAAAACAGCGTTTTTTTATTATTTTTATTTTGTCTCACAATGATTCTTTTTTTTTCCGTTTCGCCGTAGATTTTTGGGCAAAATGACTGACATCATTACAAAGTAGAATTGGTGGCGCAAAAAATAAGCCATCATATGGATTTTTAGGTGCAAAATTGAAAGTTATGATTTTTTAAAGGCAAGGAGGAAAAAATGAAAATGCAAAAACGGAAAAAACCCTGGTCCTTAAGGGGTTAAGGAACTACTTGGCTAACTGATCTTGGAAATGTCAAAATTCATCTTTCATTCTTAGAGATTGTGAGGCCCTATTGTCTCCTCATGCTGCTGACAACTCCAGGCTGTGCCATTAAGACACTATATGGTCTCCTCATGCTTCAGCCTCATCCAAGCTGTGTCATTCAGCCACTATATGGTCCCCTCATGCTTCAGCCTTTATCCAAGCTGTGTCATTCAGCCACTATATGGTCTCCTCATGCTGCCAACACCTCCACACTGTGTCATTCAGCTACTATATGGTCTCCTCATGCTGCCAACACCTCCACGCTGTGTCATTAAGCCACTATATGGCCTTCTCATGCTGCCAACACCTCCACACTGTGTCATTCGGCCACTATATGGTCTCCTCATGCTTCAGCCTCATAAAAGCTGTGTCATTCAGCCCCTATATGGTCTCCTCATGCTGCCAACACCTCCACGATGTGTCATTCAGCCACTATATGGTCTCCTCATGCTTCAGCCTCATCCAAGCTTTGTCATTCAGCCACTACATGGTCTCCTCATGCTGCCAACACCTTCACTCTGTGTTATTCAGCCACTATATGGTCTCCTCATGCTTCAGCCTCATCCAAGCTGTGTCATTCAACCACTATATGGTCTCCTCATGCTGCCAACACCTCCATGCTGTGTCATTCAGCCACTTTATTGTCTCCTCATGCTGCCAACACCTCCACGCTGTGTCATTCAGCCACTATATGGTCTCCTCATACTGATGCCACCTCCAGGCTCTGTCATTGTGCCGCTCTGCAGCAGTGATTCTAAAAGTGATGCCGGTAATCTGCATGTCATTCTGAATAACAGTGTTATTTCACTACCCCAGCGCAGTCCATATGCGTGTTGGAACACAGCAAAGTGTTCTACACCCCTATTGAGGCTCTCTGTAGGCCAGAAATAGCCATTTTTAATATAGATTGGCCACGCAAATAAATTCGGAATGAAATAAATTTTTTCAAAAAATTTGGCGTACCAGCCGAATTGAATTTTTTAAAGGTTCGCTCATCTCTAATCACTATATATCAGACATTATAGACATGTCTACATCTTGTAATAAGGGAACAGTACAGCAGGGAATGAACCAGGAATCATTTCATTTTCCACATCTCAAATCCCTATGCTTGCATTTATAAAGCGAAAGCTGCAGCAACTTCAGATTTGATTTAATCTATATTTAAAACTTGTGTATGCAAACATAGATTAATGAAGAAAAACTCATTAAAATGATTAGATTAGATTGCTTTACTCCTTGGTAATAGTGCTCCTTTAACCCATAATTCACACACAAAAAAAAAAAAAAAAGATTGCTGTGGAATATCCATCATTATTCCATACTATTATAAACCCATGTAACGCAGAATTAAATTCAAATTTCGGAAGATTAATATATGTGTGCCTGTCTTAAACTATAAAACATGGGCGTCTCAACTTTAATTAGACCTTTCTCTGTATGTTATGATAGAGCCATGTCCTATGATAGGCAATGCATGATTATGGTGACAACACATAAAGCCACCATTTCAACCAATGTAGGCCACAATGATTAATGAGAAATGACAGAAGAGCGAAACACTACAGTCCATGGGAACTAGATGGTTTGTCATTCGTCAAGTGCCTAAAATGTGACTGGCCTTCTCCCCTTTGGAGATGATATCTCTGAAGTGGACATGTCACTTTGATCAAACTGTTACTTTAGCTAATAACCCTTTGTTAATTAGATTGATTGCCGGAGCTGTCAATCACCATAGAAGCTTTTTTCGCAACTAAAGAAGAGAAATGTAACATTATAAGCAGAGATGTTCAGCTCTTTCAGATATGTAGTTCACTTTTAGGATCCTATATTATGTGGGTGGGTAAACAGGTGCTAACTGGTACGATATCAGGACTATTAAAGGAGTAGTCCAGTGGTGATTCAGTGGTGAGCAACTTATCCCCTATCCTAAGGATAGGGGATAAGTTGCAGATCGCAGGGGGTCCGACCGCTGGGGCCCCCTGCGATCTCCTGTACAGAGCCCCGACAGCCCGCGGGAAGGGGGCGTGTCGACCTCCGCACGAGGCGGCGGCCGACACGCCCCCTCAATACAACTCTATGGCAGAGCCGAAGCGCTGCCTTCGGCAATCTCCGGCTCTGCCATTGAGATGTATTGAGGGGGCGTGTCGGCCGCCGCCTCGTGCGGGGGTCGACACCCGCTATCTCGGCGGAGAGCCGGGGCCCCGTACAGAGAGATCGCAGGGGGCCCCAGCGGTCGGACCCCCCGCGATCTCAAACTTATCCCCTATCCTTAGGATAGGGGATAAGTTTTTCACCACTGGACTACCCCTTTAAATAAATCCTCTTTACATTTCTATTTTATGTTTTTTTTTTTTTTTTCATATCACCCTAGCCAGGAAGGTATTAATAGGCACTGTTGTATAAATCAAAAGTGCAAGCAAATTTAAGAAACTATGTAAATATTTCTTACCCGATAAAAGTGCTTCTTTCTACTGTTATCAAGCTTATTAACCCTGTCCTCTGTAAACATTGATTCAGTCTGAAAAAACAGCTCAATTCTGTCTTGTGTTTGCAAGACAGACTAGTAACTTATTGAGCAATCATATTACATGCTGCTAATATAAATCTATGTGAAGGGGAGGGGTGGACAGTGAGAAATTTGTAATCTAAGTAACATTTTCACCCTTTTGCATGAAAGATTGCTGTTTATTATTTTTACCCTATGCATCTAAAAAAAGTTGTGATTTTGGAAGAGGTTATTTTTACTTGTATCTTTATTCTGTGTCCTTCCAATATTTAATCATTTTAAAACATTTTGGCTTTGGAATTTAACTTTTTAAAAGTTTTTTTTTTCTAGCTTCTCAGCAAAGTTCAAACAGGGTATAATTTAATTTACTGCAAGTAAAGTGTCCTTGTCCTTTTAAAAACTTTTGATTGATTGGGGTCTAAGTGCTGAGACCTCTACAATCAATAGAATGAGCGAAGAGAAGCTCATGGTAGAGCACTTCCCTCTCCGGCTCACACTAATCTATGTTCTGCTACACAGGATGTCCTCATTATAAGTCTACTATTATAGTCCTTTGAAGCAGGACGTAGATTGCGTTTCTCCTCACTGGTTTGAATGATTAGTGGGGATCTCATCACTGAGACTCAAACCGATCAAAACTTTTGACATGTTTCATCAGTTCAGTCAAACATGTCAAATTTGTAGTTTTGTCAAAATCCGTCAAATTTTATAAAGGTCAAAACCCAAGTACCATAGAGGTCACAAAGCATCTTTTGTTTTAGCTGTGATAACCCCCTTATCTGAATATGACATTGTTGTGGATAAATGTTAATTCTTATGTAAGTATAAAATATTTTGGACTATACCAGCAATATGCAGTGACTATTTTTTACAAGACTATGTGTATTTATTTGAGATGAAGAATTGTAAGACTTCACTTGTCTTCTACCTTATATGTAAGAAATTCTTTAATTTTTTTATGTGTGTTTAATTTTCTATTCATCTTTCCGCACATCATGCTTTCAGGGAGACATATGGTTAAAATATTCTAACAGTCATATAGTTATATTGATGGACAGCCGCGTAGCTTAATAGTATTCCACAGTCAATAGTTGATAAGGTGCTAACCTCTTCATGCATTGATTTTTTTTTTTTTTTATAAAGGACACAAACCTTAGAAAACAAAGAAATATCCAGAATCTAATGAGCCCAAAGGGACATACAATCTATTGGTTCAAGGGCTCACACTCTGTAACATTTAATGTTTTACAAGGTCAAGTTCTGCTAGTTTTTCCAATAGTATCTCTTTATTGAGAAAATCATAGAACACATAAAATAGTAAAATATTGGCATTACAATGAAATCTTAAAGGGGTACTCTGCCCCTAGACATCTTATCCCCTATCCATAGTATAAGGGATAAGATGTCTGATCAAGGGGGTACCGCCACTGGGGACCCCGGGATCTCGGCTGCAGCCCCCCGCTGTCATTACTGCACAGAGCAAACTCGTTCTGTGCATAGTGATGAGCAATACAGGGGCCGGAGCATCATGATGTAACGGCTCCGCCTCTCGTGATGTCACAGCCCGCCCCCTTAATTAAAGTCTATGGGAGGGGGCATGGCAGCCATCAAGCCCCCTCCTATAGACTTGCATTAAGGGGGCGGGCCACGACGTCGCGAGGGAGCGGAGCCGTGACATCACGATGCTTCGGCCCCGTTATCGCCCGTCATTATGCACAGAGCGAGTTTGCTCTGTGCAGTAATGACAGCGGGGTGCCACAGACGAGATCCCTGGGGTCCGCAGCATCGGGACCCCCGCAATCAGACATCTTATCCCCTATCCTTTGGATAGGGATTAAGATTTCTAGGGGCGGAGTACCCCTTTAATACAATGTAACATATTACATTTTTGCATATTGTTTATATTGTCATATAGACCATAATATTTTAGCAGGAATAATAGTAGAAATAACAGTTTCCTTGTGCCATGAATCATGTTACAGTCAATGCTGCCGAGACCTGACTCACTAGTCAGCTGATGACAGGGAGCCTGTCTGCTTCAATGGGTGGAGCGATCGCTTGGTGGGAGAGAGATCAACTGCAACTAATGCAACAGCTGTAGACATCCTGATTGAAAACCACAGGTCTTTTGTTTCAATGGGTGGGGTGGCTGATGTGTGGGAGGGAAGAAAATGGAATTATGGGATTTGTAGTCAAAAAAAGAAAAGTCAAACAGGAAATACAAGTTCACAAAAAGCTAGCCACAGTGTTATGGTAATCTCATGATTACTAGCCCCAAGACAAGCACAGATCCTTCCTAAGCATGTCCATTACTGCCTGCCAAGTACTTACTAAAATCACCTTATGGTGGATAACCCCTTTAAGGGGTTAAATCAAACAAAAGAAAAGGTGTGCAAAAAACACCATGTGCCACCTACACCACCAAGTATTGATATGATGCAAAGTCCTCTAAAAGGTGGAAAGGAACAACGTATGGTCCATTGGAACTGGTGGGGGTAAAAACTTCCCCTGTAAGGCCCTACTCTCGCATTGTTATTTCCCTCCTTGGCAAGTGTTACTCGCCCTAAAAAGGGCGGCCCCACACAGGAACCTCTCCCTATTCCCCCCTACAAACACTGCCATTTCCCAGGGTTTTTAGGTGGAAATAGGGATTGGTTCCTGTGTGGGGCTGCACTTTTTAAGATGAGTAACACTTTCCTCGAAAAGGTGGAAGGAACAACGTATTGTCCATTGTAGCAGGTGGGGGTAAAAACTTCCCCAGTAAGGCCCTACTCTCTCTCTCACTATTAATTCCCTTCTTGGCAATTGTTACTCACTCTAAAAAGGGTGGCCCCACATAGGAAACTCTCTATTTCCACCTAAATGGCAGTGTTTGTAGGGGGAAATAGGGAGAGGTTCCTGTGTGGGGCTGCCCTTTTTAGGGCGAGCAACACTTGCCAAGAATGGAATTAATAATGCGAGAGTAGGGCCTTACAGAGGAAGTTTTGTCCCCCACCGGTTACAATGGACCATACATTGTTCCCTTCCACCTTTTAGAGGTCTTTGCATCGCATCAGTACTTGGTGGTGTGGGGGGCACACGGTGTTTTTTGCACATATTTCCTATTGTTAGATTTTAAAAAAAAATGTGGGTCCATATATTTTATCCTAAGCATATTATTAAAAGTTAAGTTTTACGTAATGCATATCCTCAATACTTACTTGTGGTCTGATGTGGAGGAATGTCTGTAACTGGGGAGCAACACCTTAAATCTCTTTGGCACTATCCATATTTGTGAAGTGTTGGTGTGGCACCATGGTCAATGTACTCTGATGCATCTGGCATTGGTGGGTGGAAATCCTGGCTGATCCATGCCTGATTCATCTTCACAAAGGTCCATCTCTTCACATTTTTCGTTGACAGACAAGTTCTCCTTGGGGTTACTATGGCCCCCGCCACACTAAACACCCGCTCTGATGTCATACTACTGGCTGGGCAGGACAGCTTTTTCAGTGCAAACTCTGCTAGTTGCGGCCACAAATCAAGTTTGGCTACCCAGAAATCCAGCGGATTTTCAAGGTGTGTTGGCATGGTCAAGGTTTGCCACCACCTGCTGGTTCAGGTCCTGCTCCAGGTCTACCTGCTGCTGATGAGTTGCTTCACTATGTGAGTGAAGAAAGCTACTCATCACCCCATCCCTCCCCATCAGCGGAAGGTGAGCGTAGAGGGCCACCCGAGTCAGACCTGCGAGAGGATGGACGATGACGCAGACAGGCATCGGCCAACTGACTACGTAGGATGTTTCTGTTGTAGGTCAGTTTCTCCTCCTTCTCAGTGGGTGTAACAAATGCCCCCATTTTGTGCCAATAGAGAGTGTCCAATAAGGTGAAGAGCCAGAAGTCATCCCGCTGCCGAATGGTGAAAATTCGGTGGTCACTACACAAGCAAGTGAGCATGCATCGTGCCATTTGGATGGAAATCCTGGCTGATCCATGCCTGATTCATCTTCCCAAAGGTCCCTCTCTCCACATTTTTCATTGACAGACAAGTTCTCCTTAGTGATACTATGGCCCCCGCCACACTAAACACCCGCTCTGATTGCACACTACTGGCTGGGCAGGACAGCTTTTTCAGTGCAAACTCTGCTAGTTGCGGCCACAAATCAAGTTTGGCTGCCCAGAAATCCAGCGGATCTTCAAGGTGTGTTGGCATGGTCAAGGTTTGCCACCACCTGCTGGTTCAGATCCTGCTCCAGGTCTACCTGCTGCTGATGAGTTGCTTCACTATGTGAGTGAAGAAAGCTACTCATCACCCCATCCCTCCCCATCAGCGGAAGGTGAGCGTAGAGGGACCCCCGAGTCCGACCTGCGAGAGGATGGACGATGGCGCAGACAGGCATCGGCCAACTGACTACGTAGGATGTTTCTGTAGTAGGTCAGTTTCTCCTCCCTCTCAGTGGGTGTAAAAAATGCCCCCATTTTGTGCCAGTAGAGAGTGTCCAATAAGGTGAAGAGCCAGAAGTCATCCCGCTGCCGAATGGTGAAAATTCGGAAGTCACTACACAAGCAAGTGAGCATGCATCGTGCCATTTGTGCAAGTGACTTGGAAGGACTCCCTGAATCCATCTCTACTGCATACTGCCACGGTGTGTCTGGGTCCTCTTTCTCGCCTTCCTCATAACCCTTTAGCTCCTCTAGCTGCTCCTCCTCTCCTGTCAGATAACTAGAAAAAACGCCCATGTTGTGAAACCAAAACTGTGCTCCACTTTCCTCTGTAGTATTCAGCAGCTAATAAATACTGGAAGGATTAAGATTTTTTAATAGAAGCCATATACAAATCTATTTAACTTTCTGGCACCAGTTGATTAAAAAAAAATAAGTTTTCCACCGGAGTACCCCTTTATTCTAAGTAATCCTCTAGGTTAGGTTACTAAGGATAAAAAATGCTGTCTTAGATTTCATTAAAGGAAAACTGACAGCAGCATCACTTACACTATCTTGCTGGTCCTGTTTAGGTGACAAAGATTTTTGATTAAGCTGTACATTACACCATTGTAGAGATATAGCTAAAACGACAAATTTTTAAATGAGTCTGGGTGCCCTGGGAATGTTCTCTTGTCACTTAGTGCACTGCTTCGTCTCCCCTGCTGGTCTCTGTTATGTTTTGTGCATATGTGAACTGCTTAATCTTGTTTCCAAATGGAAGTGATAGCTTTTTGACTGGCCAGACTTTATCCGTACAGTAGATTGGTATACTTGGGTTCCACTGGTTTCTGTCACTTTTGAGCTGATGGCACTGCTGGACAGCTTCCAATTTTAAAGGGAAGTTATAATGATTTGTCTTGTTGTTGTGCATAGTCTTGTACAGTCTCATCTTAGTAGCAGAGTTTGGCTGTTCCTTGCCCAGTTTTAAGCCTCCTAAACAGATGTTTCTCTTTCATTTACTTAGTTTCAACCTACATGAAAATGATGATAATTATCACCTGTGTGGTATAATTGGTCAATCATACAACAGACTATAATCCAAAAAAATCTCTAACTTTGGGCATGTGTACCTAAAATAATTTGTAAAAATCCATTCATCCATCTAGTAAAATCCCTATATCTCAGGAACTTGGGAGGTGTAGCAAGAATGTTAAAACAATGTTGGAGAATTGTGGCACCTGCTGTATTTTGCAGATTCATTCCTCCAGTGTCCAGTCACCAGATCAGAAGCATTATTTATGGAGGATGGTATGCTGGAAGACGTATATTGAGAAGAATGGAAAACATGGAAAAATCTAATTTTCAGGTTATTTTTTTCATCATAAAAATTATCAACAAATCCCTAAACAGTCAAATTGCCTGTGAATCAAATGACCTTTACAATTTGACATACTTCCATCTGTTCTTTTTGCGTGTATCTACTTATTTTTGTAATAACATTCTGCCACAAAATTTATTATGCTTTCACAATATAAGTACTTAACTGTAAATTAGTTTCGGAATTTCTTCTCTTTCCCATGCAAGTAGCTTAAACACGTTTTGGATGTAATTGGCTATTTCGGTTGCTATGACTTGAATAGCTCCTTGGACTGCACCATAATCATTCTGTCTTATTTTCAGATAAACTAACAGAGCTGTTTCTTTAATCATTAAGTTGCTTAGTGACTTTCAGCAGAACCAAAAAGAAAAATAATGTTAAACCCTATAGGCATTTAAAAATGAAAACATCTTGAAGTTTATTTCCCAGCTAACAACTGCAACTTGTACATAATGGAGTCCTTTACTGCTGGCTGACCTTGCTTCTGATTTGTGTATACCTCTGCATGGTTTTTATGCCTGTAGAGTTATTTTAGCTATTGAATTAATAACAATGACTATGTAATAATAACTATGATCATATAGACAAATATGATCATTGCTGGTGGATGTCAAAATCTCCGCAAGACACTTGGCTCTATGGAGATTTGAAATAACTACATCAATCATTCAACCTGACGAGAAAGGCTTTATGCCTGCAAAATCCACAGTGATTTGCATGCAGTGATAATTTATTAAAGATCTACTCCAGGTTTTGTTTTGCCCATATCATGCACACTCACCATCATTATTCCTACAGTGTCACCTGTGTTATTCCAGCACAGCTGTATTGACGTGTTTATTACTGTACCTGGGCCATGTGGCCAGAATTCAGACCCCCTGAAAATTACATTACTTCATGTGTTCCAGGATGTGATCTGCCCTGGGTCAGATGACTTTCTGTGAACTAGAGAAAGTTATCATTTCCTATCAGATCCCTCTTGGCAGCTCTTATACACCACCCCTTCCAGCTCTATCTGTGTGCTGCCGCTGTCTCAATGAGATCATGGTATATAGTAGTTATAAGCTTCCCTTGAGGCTGTGTTTCATAGTATTTACTAATGTTTCCTTATGTTCTGTACTTTTGCTTTGTTTACAATGTTTCCGATCTATCGGGGTTTCCAGGACTCAAATCCACAACATTTTTTGTGATAACATTAGTAAATATAAAGGGACCACGCCCCTTTTCATCGGCAATGTCCCTTTTCCCTATGGCCGCACCTGTGGGTCAATCCATTTAAAAGAATTCCCATGGTTACATGCTTTTCTATTATTGAACTGCTTTTAAAAAATCTCAAACTTTTTAAACAAAATTAGTATGTTTAAAATCACTCTATTTTGACCACCTACAGTATAACTTTCTCCTTTTTCCATATACAGGGCTGTATGAGGTCTAATTTTTTGCTCTGTGATCTGCAGTTTTTATCTGTACCATGTTTGGGTATACTATATGTAACTGTTTAATCACTTATTATACATTTTTTAAGCAGTGTGATGTGATAAAAATGTTATACTTTTTTTTTTTTTACGTTTACGCTGTTCACAGTACAGGATCTTTAACATTATATTTTGATATTTCAGACATTTACGCACACGGCGAAACCAAATATATTTATTATGGAAAAAGTGGGGCCATTTAAATTTTTATTGAGGGAGGGGCGATTTCACGTTTTTTCTTTAACTTTTTTTTACAATTTTCTTAGATTTTTTATGTCCCTTTAGAGGAATATCTATAGCATTACATTTGATTGTTAATACTGTTCAGTGCTATGCATAGGCATAGCACTGATCAGTATTATTGGTTATCTTCTTCTCTGGTCTACTCGATGTCAGACCAGAGAAGAATTAAAAGAAAAAAAAAGAAAAGAGAAAACAATCCACACCAAATAATAAAAAATATGAATTATACATGATACACAGTTAAACAGAAAACTTTCTAAAATCAATTTAAACATGCCCATGAAAGGCAAAAAAAAGTCACATAGGGTGGGTGCCATGGATCCCACCCTTGGGATCTACACTACTCATGAGGAAAATGTCTTAGGATGACTGAACGCATGGAGATTTAAAATGGGCACTCACCTACTGGTACACTTTTTAAACTCCCCCTGCTGGTCTGATGTCTACTATTTTGTGACCCTGTGCAATTGTAAGGTTGTATATTATTAGTAGTTATTTAACTGTGACTGGGTTCTACTAGGCAGGAGTTGGATTTGCATATAACTGCATACTAACAGCCAGTTTATTGGGGACAGTTGCACACACAGTATTGAGTTTGAGCCCCCAGGGGGTGGGATCCATGGCCCATCTCCATGTGGAGTTTTTTGCCTTTCATGGGCATTTTTTAATTGATTTTAGAGGGTTTTCTGTGTACTTTCTGTGTACTTTGTATCAAGTATTGTATTTTTCATTATTTGGTGGGTGTCAACTTGGAATGTTTTTTTCTTTCTTTTTTGAATTGTGGAACTTTTAAAATTCTAGGGCAGCACCCATATGTAATTTATTTGGTTAAGCCCATAGAAGAAGACCCCAAGATTACGGCCAGAGCAAATGAGGGGACCTCCAGCCGTCATGCTGGATGATCAGATCCCTGTAGTCGTGCCACGGGCTTTCCGATCATTCATTTAAATGTCCACTTTGCCACAGATGCCGTGATCTGAATTGATCATGGCATCTGAGGGGTTAATGGCGGTTATCAGCCCAATCGCTGATGTCCGCCATTAAGAGCGGGTCCCTGGCTGCTGATGGCAGCCGCGACCTGTCCTTCATGATGCGAGCACGGTCCGGTGTTTGCGTCATTTACAGAACGTAAATGTACGTCCTGATGCATTAAGTATCAGATCCCCTGGACGTACATTTAGTCCTGTGTCCGTAAGGGGTTAACAAGGATGAAAGATTGATCTGTTTTTTCCTTTGACAATGTAAAATTGCCCTAAATACAGGCCAAGATGCGAAACAAAAATCAAAATAACCCCACAGAACGCCCTCCATATATATAAAACATAGGACATGAATTAAATACACAAAGAAATGCATGCTCACTAAATGCACAATCTGCACACTTTTCAAATTAAATCTGTACAAATGTGATTTAATGCATATATGTACAAAAAAATATAAATTGATGATGTCGATGGTATACACACTGTGGTGATAATTGCATGCAACACAATGTTGCACAATATACTGTAATTACACTATAAACGATGAAGTGTATGTATTGATAAATGTAAAATGTAATGCACTAAAAAAAATAGATAAAGAACTCTAAGTTATAGATCGCGGGGGGTCCGAGCGCTGGGACCCCCCATAATCTCCTGAGCGCAGAAAGTCGCTGCTCTATGGGATACATGGAGAGAAAGTGTTGGCCGGTGTTGCGTGTGGGGTTGCCCCCCCTTCCAGAAGATAGCTGGGGTCCCGCTAAAGGAGATCACGGGGGTCCCAGCGCTCAAAGCCCCTGCAATCTATAACTTGTCCCCTATCCTTTAGACAGGAGAAGTTTTTTTTATTTCACTACACAACTCCTTTAACCCCTTAACGACAATGGACGTAAATGTACGTCATGGTGACGTGGTACTTAGCGCACCATGACATACATTTACGCGCCGACATGATCGCAAGCACCGGAGCGGTGCTCGCGTCATGCCCGGCAGGTCCCGGCTGATACTAAGATAACACATCATAGATCTGAATGAACTAATCGTATGAAATACTTTCGTCTTTACATAGTTGAATGTGGTGACAACAAAATCACACAAGAAAGATTAATGAAAATAAAATGTATCTGTTACGCCGAGCGCTCCGGGTCCCTGCTCCTCCCCGGAGCGCTCGCGGCGTTCTCCTCTCTGCAGCGCCCCGGTCAGACCCGCTGACCGGGAGCGCTGCACTGACATTCGCGATGGGGATGTGATTCGCATAGCGGGACACGCCCGCTCGCGAATCGCATCCCAAGCCACTTACCCGTCCCGGTTCCCGGCTGTCATGTTCTGGCGCGCGCGGCTCCGCTCTCTAGGGCGCGCGCGCGCCAGCTCTCTAAGATTTAAAGGGCCAGTGCACCAGTGATTGGTGCCTGGCCCAATCAGTCTAATTAGCTTACACCTGCTCCCTGTGTATATTACCTCACTTCCCATGCACTTCCTTGCCGGATCTTGTTGTCTTGTGCCAGAGAAAGCGTTTAGTGTTGTCCAAAGCCTGTGTTCCAGATCTCCTGCTATCCTCATTGACTACGAACCTTGCCGCCTGCCCCGACCTTCTGATGCGTCTGACCTTGCCTCTGCCTAGTCCTTTTGTCCCACGCCTTCTCAGCAGTCAGTGAGGTTGAGCCGTTGCCGGTGGATACAACCTGGTTGCTACCGCCGCAGAAAGACCATCCCGCTTTGCGGCGGGCTCTGGTGAAAACCAGTAGCAACCTAGAACCGGTCCACCGACACGGTCCACGCCTATCCCTCGCTGACACAGAGGATCCACATCCAGCTAGCCGAATCCTAACAGTAGATCCGGCCATGGATCTCGCTGAGGTGCCGCTGCCAAGTCTCGCTGACCTATCCACGGTGGTCGCCCAGCAATCGCAGCAAATTGCCCAACAAGGACAGCAGCTGTCGCAGTTGACCGTCACGTTACAGCAACTTCTGCCACTGCTACAGCAGCAACCATCTCCTCCGCCAGCTCCTGCACCTCCTCCGCAGCGAGTGGCCGCTGCTAGCCTCCGCTTGTCCCTGCCGGACAAATTTTATGGGGACTTTAGACTCTGCCGTGGCTTCCTGTCTCAATGTTCCCTACATAAGGAGATGTTGTTGGACCAATTTCCTACAGAACGTTCTAAGGTGGCGTTCGTAGTGAGTCTTCTGTCTGGAAAGGCCTTGTCTTGGGCCACACTGCTCTGGGACTGCAATGATCCTGCCACAGCCACAGTCCAGTCCTTCTTCGCTGAAGTCCGTAGTGTCTTCGAGGAACCAGCCGGAGCTTCTTCTGCCGAGACTGCCCTACTGAACCTGGTCCAGGGTAATTCTTCAGTAAGCGAGTACGCCATCCAATTTCGTACTCTCGCCTCCGAATTATCTTGGAATAACGAGGCTCTCTGCGCGACCTTTAAAAAAGGCCTATCCAGTAACATCAAGGATGTGCTGGCCGCACGAGAGATTCCTGCCAACCTGCAAGAACTTATCCATTTGGCCACCCGCATTGACATGCGTTTTTCTGAAAGACACCAGGAGCTCCGCCAGGAAAAAGACCTTGATCTCTGGGCACCTCTCACAGTATCCTTTGCAATCTACCCCTGTGCCTCCCACCGAGGAGGCTATGCAAGTGGATCAGTCTCGCCTGACCCATGAAGAGAGGACTCGCCGTAGGGATGAAAATTTATGTCTGTACTGCGCTAGTACCGAACATTTCTTGGTGGATTGCCCTATTCGTCCTCCATGTCTGGGAAAAGCACGCACCCAGCTCACGTGGGTGTGGCGTCTCTTGGTACGAAGTCTGCTTCTCCACATCTCACTGTGTCCGTGCGGATTTCTCCTTCTGCCAACTCCTCCTTCTCAGCCGCGGCCTTCTTGGACTCTGGTTCTTCTGGAAATTTTATTCTGGCCTCTTTGGTGAATAGGTTCTGCATCCCGGTGACCCGTCTCGTCAAGCCGCTCTACATTTCTTCGGTCAACGGAGTGAAGTTGGACTGCACTGTGCGTTACCGCACAGAGCCCTTGCCTAAGAGCATTGGACTGCATCATGAGAAAATTGAATTTTTCGTCCTCCGGGGTCTTCCATGGCTCCAGCATCATTCTCCCCCCCTTGACTGGACCACCGGGGAGATCATGAATTGGGGTCCTGCTTGCCGCAAGAAATGCCTCACGTCTGCTCCCAGTCCCGTCTGTCGGGCCCCAGTGTCTCCTCCTGTGCCTGGTCTCCCCAAGGCCTATCAGGACTGTGCCGTGCCTCCTCATAGCCCCTGTCCTGGTGACACTCTGCCCTGTGACAAGCTTCACCCTCTGCCCCCCCTCCCCATTTCCATTCCTTCTGAACTACCTGCCGCTGATGTAGCTACCCAGGACTTTTTGTTCCGGAAGGAAACTCAAGAGGCGCCCCCTATGTTCTCCTTTCATTTGAAGGGACAAGGAGACAAAAAGAGGAGGAGACCCAAGGGGGGGGGTACTGTTACGCCGAGCGCTCCGGGTCCCTGCTCCTCCCTGGAGCGCTTGCGGTGATCTCCTCTCTGCAGCACCCCGGTCAGACCCGCTGACCGGGAGCGCTGCACTGACATTCGCGATGGGGATGCGATTTACATAGCGGGACACACCCGCTCGCGAATCGCATCCCAAGCCACTTACCCGTCCCGGTTCCCGGCTGTCATGTTCTGGCGCGCGCGGCTCCACTCTCTAGGGCGCGCGCGCGCCAACTCTCTAAGATTTAAAGGGCCAGTGCACCAGTGATTGGTGCCTGGCCCAATCAGTCTAATTAGCTTCCACCAGCTCCCTGTGTATATTACCTCACTTCCCCTGCACTTCCTTGCTGGATCTTGTTGCCTTGTGCCAGAGAAAGTGTTTAGTGTTGTCCAAGGCCTGTGTTCCAGATCTCCTGCTATCCTCATTGACTACGAACCTTGCCGCCTGCCCCGACCTTCTGCTACGTCTGACCTTGCCTCTGCCTAGTCCTTTTGTCCCACGCCTTCTCAGCAGTCAGCAATGTGAGCCGTTGCCGGTGGATACGACCTGGTTGCTACCGCCGCAGCAAGACCATCCCACTTTGCGGCAGGCTCTGGTGAAAACCAGTAGCAACCCTAGAACCGGTCCACCGACACGGTCCACGCCAATCCCTCGCTGACACAGAGGATCCACATCCAGCTAGCCGAATCATAACAGTATCAACCCATGGAGGTCTGGATATGGAGTCACACTCATAATCAAAGTGCAAAACCACACTACAGGCTGATGCAACTTTGATGTAATGTTCTTAAAACAAGTCAGAATGAGGCTCAGTAGTATGGGTGGCCTCCACATGCCCGTATGACCTTCTTACAACGCCTGGGCATGCTCCTGATGAGGTGGCAGATGGTCTCCTGAGGGACATCCTCCCAGACCTGGACTAAAGATTCCACCAACTCCTGGACAGTCTGTGGTGCAACGTGGCGTTGGTGGATGGAGCAAGACATGATGTCCTAGATGTGCTCAATAGGATTCAGGTCTGTGGATGGGCGGGCTAGTCCATAGCATCAATGCCTTTCTTTTGCAGGAACTGCTGACACACTCCAGCCACATGAGGTCTAGCATTGTCTTGCATTAGGTGAAGCCTGACCACACCAGCATATGGTCTCACAATGGGTCTGAGGATCTCATCTCGGTACATAATGGCAGTCAGGCTACTTCTGGCAAGCACATAGAGGGCTGTGCGGCCCCCCAAAGAAATGCCACCCCACACAATTACTGACCCACCGGAAAACCGGTCATGCTGGAGGATGTTGCAGGCAACAGAACGTTCTCCACAGCGTCTCCAGACTCTGTCACGTCTGTGACATGTGCTCAGTGTGAACCTGCTTTCATCTGTGAAGAGCACAGTGACGTATTTGCCAATCTTGGTGTTCTCTGCAAATGCTAAACGTCCTGCACGGTGTTGGGCTGTAAGCACAACCCCCACCTGTGGACGTTGGGCCCTCATACCACCCTCATGGAGTCTGTTTCTGACCATTTGAGTGGACACATGCACATTTGTGGCCTGCTGGAGGTAATTTTGCCAGGCTCTGGCAGTGCTCCTTGTGCTCCTCCTTGCACAAAGGCAGAGGTAGCGGTCCTGCTGCTGGGTTCTTGCCCTCTTATGGCCTCCTCCACGCTCCTGATGCACTGGCCTGTGTCCTGGTAGTGTCTCCATGCTCTGGACACTACGCTGGCAGACACAGCAAACCTTCTTGCCACAGCTCGCATTGGAATTGCCAAATAGACACAGAGCTCTTTGAGCCCAACCACATAAAGTGGGGAGGTCAATGGGATCCCGAGAAATAGATGCCTCTTTAGTGAGGTCCAATATGTGAGTGAGGGATCCTAATAGATTCAAAAATGTATCTTGGATCGATCTAAAGGATCTGTCTATCCCTTTCTTTGGGTTCTTGCCCATTTTGGTGAGAAATTTTACTAGAATTGGATCTACATCTGGTGTGTTAGCAAAGTTGAAAGGTAGAGTGGGCCTAGGGCACTCAGACTAACTTGCTTCTTGCAGTTTTGTCTAGGTTTTTTTTTAACCCATTTACTCACAAATTTGGTTACCTGAGGTCGTGGTTGTTTTATGTGGCCCGGATCGTAGAATGGGTTCCCCGCAGCATCAAGAATGATAGATTCAGAAGAGCGATCCTCTAAGAGATCATCCTCTTCATCATAAATATCTTCATATTCTGAATCAGACATGTCAGCATCCTCAGATGAGGATTGGTTAGAGGAGACATTGTGGGTAACCGGTATTCTCTTGGAAGAGACCTTATATGCCCTTTTTGTATGTGCTTCCTCTAGGGCAGAGCGTTTGGGAGGTAGATTAGATACCTCTAGAAAAAAATTCTGAGAAGCTTTAAAATCAACCTGATCCTCAGATTTTTTTCTTAGATTTCATCATAGATGAATCGGTATTCAAGTTACGTCTTTTCTGAGTCACCTTTCCTTTTTTCAGGCCAGCATATGTGACGTAGATTGATGGTAAGGTGTGATGGTAAGGTGACCTCATCTGGTCCGTCCCAGAGTGAGGTCACCTTACCGTGGTGGGACGGTCCACGCTATTTGGCGCCAAATTTGCAAGCTAAGTACCTCATAATTTCATAGCTTCATATCTTCATTTATTGCACTACAGCTGTATAACTTTTCATGTTCTATCTATATACTCATGTTTTATCTATATACTCATGTTTCATCTATATCTTTGTGCTAGCAGTGTGCTGCTGTATTCTCCTGTTGCTGTATATTAAGCCCAGCAGCCTGCACCTGCAGGCCAGGTTTTTATAAAAGTTTGGAATTAATAGTGCTGGCCAACTTATTCTTTGGTTGTATTACACATACGGGGGAGTGGCTACCTCCATGTTGGCTCCTGCACCCCACCCACCTCTATTAGGTGTATATTAGGTGCCTTGGATGTTTCAGATCTTGCAATGCCTGCTATACTGTTCACACAGAGGCATATTCACAGTGTAGGGTCCATCCCAGAATGAGGTCACCTTACCGTGGTGGGACGGTCCACGCTATTTGGCGCCAAATTTGCAAGCTAAGTACCTCATAATTTCATAGTTTCATATCTTCATTTATTGCACTACAGCTGTATAGCTTTTCATGTTCTATCTATATACTCATGTTTTATCTATATACTATTGTTTCATCTATATCTTTGTGCTAGCAGTGTGCTTCTGTATTTTCCTGTTGCTGTATATTTAGCCCAGCAGCCTGCACCTGCACGCCAGGTTTTTACAATAGTTTGGAATTAATAGTGCTGGCCAACTTATTCTTTGTATATATATATATATATATATATATATATATATATATATATATAGCAATAAAAAATACATTAAAAAATAATTAATATCAAATAATATGATATATATGAGAGGGAATATCAATTAACCCCTTAACGACCACGGACGTAAATGTATGTCCTGGTTTGGCGGGACTTCCCGCCCCAGGACATACATTTACGTCCTGTGTATGACTGCTAGCATCCGAACGGTGTTCGCGTCATGCACGACAGGTTCCGGCTGCTGGTAGGATGTCCGCCATTAACCCCTCAGATGCCGTGATCAATTCAGATCACGGCATCAGCAGCAGTGCGGTACTTTGAATGGATGATCGGATCACCCACAGCACTGCCGCAGCGATCCGATCATCCAGCATGGCGGCCGGAGGTCCCCTCACCTGGCTCCGGCCGTCTCCTGGCGTCTTCTGCTCTGGTCTGAGATCGAGCAGACCAGAGCAGAAGATGAGCGATAATACTGAGCAGTGCTGTGTCCTATGCATAGCACTGCACAGTATTAGCAATCAAATGATTGCTATAGATAATCCCCTATGGGGACATAAAAAGTGTAAAATAAAAGTTGAAAAATGTAAAAATAAAAAGTAAAAAAAAAGTGAATCCCCCTCCCCCAATAAAAATGAAAATTGTCAGTTTTTCCCATTTTACCCCCAAAAAGCGTAAATATTTTTTTTATAAACAAATTTGGTATCGCCGCATGCGTAAATGTCCGTACTATCAAAAAATAATGTTAATTATCCCGTACAGTGAATGGCGTAAACGTAAAAAATAAAAAAAAAGTCCAAAAATGCCAAAAATAAAATTTTTCGTCACATTTTATTTAAAAAAAAAATGTATAAAAAATTATCTAAAAGTTTTATATATGCAAATGTGGTATGATAAAAAGTACTGATGAAGGCGCAAAAAAATGAGCCCTCATACGGCCCTATATATGGAAAAATGAAAAAGTTATAAGTTATAGTTATAAATGGGGCAATTTTAGATTACTGATTTTGTACTAAAAGTTTTAGATTTTTTTTAAGCGGTACAAAAATATAAAAGTATCTAGCCATGGGTATCATTTTAATCATATTGACCCATAAAATAAAGACCACATGTAATTTTTCCCGTAAAGTGTATAGAGTGAAAGCAAAACCCTCCAAAATGCGCAAAAGTGTGGTTTTCATTTACATTTCCTCCCTAAAAATATTGAGCTATGCCAGCTGAAACTTCTTCTGTGAAAACAACTCTTGATGCATTCCACAATCTTGGGGCCATGTCAATATAGTCTGTTTCATGAATAACATGTTGACATTATGAACACCTGTGCCATCCGCTTGATTATTTTTTTACCTCTTATTGCTTATCCTAATCTTAGTTTTGTTCATTGTTTTATTCATACGTAGAATTCAATTGGTGCTGATCACATTACGATCTTTGCATTATTGCCCCTGATGAATGCATTGTATACATGAAACCCGTCAGGAATGGGCACAGTAAAAGATGGTCTCAGCTTCCAATTAGGCATCTGTGAGCTAGGTCTAGGAGACCAGCAATACACAGAGACGTTGCATATTGTCTCACACAGTAACTCATAGTGGCCATTACCTTTTATTGCGTAAACAAGAGGTGACACAATAATGCAGTCTTTTTCCTATGGACTGTTTTTGAGTTATAACAGTATGCCATTGTATTGCTTTGAACAGTATGCAGTCTGAACAGATGCATAGCTATATATTGCTCTGGCATAGAAGTTTTGTATGGTTGATATTAGAGATGAGCAAACTTCCAGTAATTTGATTCGTCACAAACTTCTCAGCTTGGCAGTTGCTGACTTTAGCCTACACAAATTAGTTCAGCTTTCAGGTGCTCCTAGATGGATACATTCCTAAGAGTGAGTCTCCTAGGACTGTATCCACCTTTTCAAGCCCACCGGAGCACCTGAAAGCTGAACTAATTTATGCAGGCTAAAGTCAGCAAACACAGAGTCGAGAAGTTCGTGACAAATCCAATTACTGTAAGTTCGCTCCTCTCTAGTTGATATTGTACATGTAGCTCAGCATGTGTGTTTCTCTGAGCTGCAGAGACAAGTAGAAGCCTCAATAATTTACCACACGAGTGGCTTTCACACAACAGTATCTACGGTACAACCAGATGCCCCTGCATTGCGTGAGTATTTTAGCCCCCCCTTTTTTTTCTGCACAAGAAATATGGACTTTATGGATTAAAAGAACCACATAATAAAGAGTGTTTGAATAATGATAAAATTGTGAAATATAAGGTACCGATACTATCTCTCAGTTTAGTGAAGTTTACCAACTGTAAAACAGGTTACCAAAGAGCAGCGGTCATCTAGTTGTGGTTTTGTGGCTGTAAGTTGTGATTATCCACCCATGACGCTAAAGTAAATATTCAGGAGTATTATATGCTAAATATATGATTTTAGAATTTTTGGCCTCTAGTGTTATATTTACAGTCCGTCAATACAGCACATGTTTGGTGATCACATCCATATGTATAAATGCTGGTACCTAGAATTGCTCTTTATTTTTGCACTTATGTAGTCTTCTCTAGACTTACCTGATCAACACCTGCCATTTTAATCATACTACAATTACAACTCCTACTGGCAAGTATATTGAAGTGAAGCATGTCTGCTCTGAACATAATAGTTTTGAAGCTTAAAGCAAGGAAATTGATGATAGGTTAGACATGAGGTTATGCCAGCTGGATGCAAAAAAGAGCAAAAAAAAAAAAGAAAGATAGAAATGAAAAGTCTTAAAGAGAATTTGCTATTTCACAGCTTGAAAAAAAATCTAACAGTTATACCAGAAGTTAATATTTTTTTTTTTTTTTTATAATTGTCCTAACTATGGTCCTCATATTATTAATTCATAATTAATAGTCCTAAAAATTCAATAAATTTTACCCAATTTTAATTTTAGATAGACAATTATGCACTATATTATTGCAATGTAGTAGTTAAAAGCGGCAAATCATTTGGGGATGTCCTTTCCCCTGGTGTATTTTTTTTCTATTGGAGTCTTAATCAAACATGGTTACCCCAAAGATGCTGTAAAATTTGTAAACGTGCTAAAAAAATTACTTTTCAGTCTTTATGAAGTAAAAAGATTGTATAGTATGTTCCCTATAGTTTGACTTCTGGATGCTACACTATAGGAATAAAAGTATCGGGACACCTAAACATTACCCCTACATGAGATTTTTCAGGACATTCTATTCTAAATCCATAGTCATTAATATTGAGTTACTGTTATAACATTTTCCATTCTTCTGGGAAAACTTTTTACAGGATTTTGGATGTCTATGGGAATTCTTGTCCATTCACTAAGAAGGGCATTTGTGAGATCAGACACTGATGTTGGATGAGAGGGCCTGGCTTGCTTCTCCTGTACTTTGTATTTGGCAGAGTTAGGAGGTCCGGAATCTTTATAAAAGTTTAGTTTGTTATTTCAGGTGCAGGTGTACTTTGTGATGGCTGAAATCAAAATCTACAGCTTTTGAAAAGATGCCAGACCTTCTGACTATGCTGTACCTGTGTCTTCTATATGTTTGCTGCTTTGCACTATATTCCAGTTGTTCTCTTACAGCAGTGATTCCCAACTGGGGTTCTGTCAGACCCTGCCCGAGGTACCTAGACGCTCCAGCAATTATTATTTTTTTTAAATCTCCCGTCCCAGCCTGCGCACTTGTGAATCACGGCGGTGCAGGGGGAAAGGGAAGCCTGTGTGCGCATTGCATGTACGTACGCACTGCGCACACAGCATCCCCCTCCCCCTGCTAGCGCCGTGAGTTAGTCACAGGTGCGCAGGCCGGGACGGGGATATATGCAATGGGGATGGTGCGCCAGACCATCCTCCTGGCCCCAGGACCATCCTCCTCGCCCCCTGCAGAAAGACATTGAAAAACAGCTCAGTTTAAGGTACTGCACTCTCTTCCCTCTGTCACCCCGTCCACCCCCCTTTGTCACCCCTCTGTTACCCCCTTTCACCCTTGTCCACTTTCCTGTTATCCATGTCCACCTTGTCCACCCCCGTGACCCATGTTCACCACCCCTCTGACCACCCCTCAGTCTACCCCGCATCACCAATGTCCAACCCCCACTATTCACCCCTTCTGTCCCTTTGTCACCCCTGTCCACCCCTCTGTTACCACCTTGTCATTCCTGTCCACCGCTCTTTGACCCCCTACTCCCCCCTGTCACCCATGTACACTCTTCTATACCCATCTGTCACCCGTGTACACTCTACACCCCAACACCCCTGTTACCCATGTACACCCCTCTGTCACACCCTATGCCTCCCTGTCACCCATGTACACTCTTCTTCACCCAAGTGCACCCCTCCTTCAACCCCTACGCCCCCTGTCACCAATGTACACTCTTCTACACCAATCTGTCACCCATGTAAACCTCTCAACTCCCCTTGGTCACCAATGTACACTCCTCTACACCTCCAACACCCCTCTGTCACCCCTACGCCTCCCTGTTACCCATGTATACCTTGTATACTTTCTACACCCATGTACAACCCTCTGTCATCCATGTGCACTCTTCTACACCCATCTGTCACCCATGTACACCCCTGTCACCCATGTACACTCCTCTACACCCCCAACACCCGTTACCCATGTACACCCCTCTTTTTTTTTTTTTTTTGCTCTCCAAATTCGGTAGGGGTACCCTGTGGAAAAATTTGGGAAATACTGTCTTACAGGGTGGATGGTGTCCACTGCTGTCTCTCCATTCTAATTCTGCTAATGCTGCTGCTGCTACTACCATGGCCTACACAACCATTTGATCCCAGGAAAAGGATCATTTCTTGGGGAGGCTTTCCATATGTTTAAAAAAAAAAAAATATATATATATATATATATATATAAAAACCATCTATTTTTTCACCTTTCAGTGCACTAATTATGTTGTTATTCAACAAAATAGGACCTATGGATGGAGGTTCATTGATACTATTCCCACAATTGATTACTATGTGATCACTCGAACCCTTATTTTCTAATCCATTATAGTGTGAGTTAAAACAAAATTTATATTACGTGCCTTTGGAAATTATTAAGAAGCTCAACCCACTGGTCTCATTGAAAAAAATTGAAAAATTGCCACTGGTACAACAATGTAATTTTACCAGGGTGGTGTGGCTGCAGTCCATATCAACATCAATGTGCCCACAGAGGACCTAGCGGATGACAGTTAAAATCTAACACAGTGACCCCCCCCCCCCCCCAAGGTTTTGCCACACATAGTGGCTTTATCAAGGGTAAATGAGTAAATGACATGCAAGCAAGCCTATGCTTGAGTTTGCATGACCTCATGACCTCCTATGAGTGAAGTAACAACAACATCAAGAAATCAGTCGTGCTTACAAGAAAATAAACTTGCATTGGATGAAGGATGATTGACATCAAAGAACACTAATCAGCATTACAATCAAGCATCCATTGCACAGCTACCATAATGCAATGCTGAAGGTATACATGGGATTAATAGCAATAAGGGCCAAACAACAGGCCTCCTTGCTAACCTGTACAATCCAACTGGCAGCTCTCTATGAGTGTCACTGTGGGCACGGAGCTGCGCAAGCTGATTGAACAGATTACGGGAGTCAGCACTGATGCGCATGTGCAAGTCCAGTGTTGCCCAAAAGGAATATGTGCACAGACTTAGGGGGAGATTTATCAAAACCTGTCCAGAAGAAAAGTTGCCCAGTTGCCCATAGCAACCAATCAGATCGCTTTGTTCATTTTTAACAAGGCTTCTGCAAAATAAAAGAAGCGATCTGATTGGTTGCTATGGGCATCTCAGCAACTTTTCCTCTGGACAGGTTTTGATAAATCACCTCCTTAGTAATTTCCAGAGGGTTGCGCTAAATGCCTATACAAGCAGAAGACTTGCAAGTAGAATAACTCTATGATTTATTAAACATAACTCTATGATTTATTAATTGTGTGTGTTATGCAAAACCTTGTTATTAATGAGAATTGTATCAAAGGGCAAAGAGGGAATATGAAATAGATCTCTAACACGTAAACATGTGAGTAATTGTGAGCTGGAAATAAACAAATTGGTGATAACCTAATTTCAACCATATTGTGAGGCAATAAATGCATCAAACTGATGCCCAGAGTACATCATATTGAAGAATATTAATCATTTCAATATATATGGTATGCCATATTGGAAAAGCCCTCTTAACAACCCCCTATCTTAATAGAATAGGGGAATAGAATATATGATGCACCTGGTGAAATGTTGTTTAAAAAAAAAAAAGAAGCTAAATAAGTGAATTCCTCATTAAGTCTTGAAGGGCTCAAAGTTTGGAGCTGGTAAATCCACATTGCTTCCTCTCGTAATAACTTATTATTGAAGTTTCCACAGCGGGGTCCTGGGTTGCAATGGGTCAAACGCCAAAAGGTCAAATCCGAGAGGTTTCTGCCAGGTATTTCGCTCATGTGTCTTACTTACGGCGTATACGTCTGAGTATTTATCATACTGGTATACTGTTTATGAAAGCGTTGTGGTAATTGTTGAACAGTTTTCCCAAACTATATGATCAATTGTGGGGATAATTCTGTTGCTACTCCCCATAATGGCAGAATGTTTGGACAGCTTGTAAAAAAACA
Organism: Hyla sarda; assembly: GCF_029499605.1. NCBI lineage: Eukaryota > Metazoa > Chordata > Amphibia > Anura > Hylidae > Hyla > Hyla sarda. The sequence continues at coordinate 89,001,204 of NC_079198.1, forward strand.
CTGTTCTGTCGCTTGCCAAGTGCAAAACCTGTTGCTACTCACGAAAAGGGAGACTTTGGACTGCAATGCACCAATTTGGTCTTCAGTGCACCAATCCTGTTGCTATTCTCCAAAATGGGAGAATTTTGCACAACTTGTTAAAAGTCATTTCTTCTTTACTTGCGAGGAACAAAGCCTGTAGCTATTACAATAAAGGATACTTCTAGTAATGCTTGGAAAAAGCCATTGCTTCTTCTGATACCTCTGGGTGGGTATTAACACAGCCAGGCATTTGCCAAGTAATATTAATGATTTTTGTGCCTTTTTTTTTTTAAATGTAATACACATACAAAATCTGCTTGTGCAGTATGTTTCTAACTTTGACAATAACTTGAAACCAGCTAAAGAGTACTTGGATATATTCCTAGATGACTTAACAGTGTTGTACAGGGCTTTTAGAGCTTTTAGAAAGTGTTATACATATGTTTTTAGGGATATTGCTTAATGTGCAACTGTCACTTACAAAAGACTTGTGAAGCTTCAAACAGTAAAGACTTCACAGTCTATTCTAGCCATACCTGTGATATTAATGCAGACAAGGCTTTCGTAATCCCTCCGGGAGTCGGCTAGATGGTCGTAGAGGCTATGTTATGTTGTTGACTGACAGACAGCGCATGTGCTAGAGAAGTACTCAGGGCCGCCACGGAAAGGCAAACCTTGTGTGTCAATCAACAGCATGACATAGCTGAAGAGAGGTAGTGGGGCCCTACCTCTCTGACTGTTCGGACGTGTCCTGAAAGGATTGCAAATGGCTTTTTTGTAAATATACATCAACCTTTATGTGCAAGAAAAATAACACACTGAATTCATTGGGGCTGAGGCAAGGTGCAAGTGCAAATAAAGTACTAGACTGCTAAAGTGCAATAAGCCGCCTAAAAATTGATAGTAAATACCAACCATACTGAAGTCTGAGAGTCACAAGTCCCAGGATGCCGCCACCCCTGTGGTAGTTTTTCTTCTTTTAAATATGCTCTCTTCCTTTACCGTGTTTATTCCCTTTATGTATTTAAAAGTTTCATATCCCCTCTGTCTCGTCTGTTTTACAAGTTTTATCCTGCAATCCATGTACTAGTTTTATAGCTCTTCTCTGAACTCTCACTAGAGTATCTATATCCTTCTGGAGATACGGTCTTCAGTACTGTGCACAATACTCCAAGTGAGGTCTCACCAGTTGTTATGTTTCTGGTTTGTGACTGACTATTTAAGGAAGGGAGTGGCGCCTAGTTGTCGATCTTTCGTTTAGGATGGATGGATAAGTAGGCAGGGAGAGTGGTTTTAGGGTCAGTTTAGGGCTCACTCTCCCTGTCCCCCTGGTCAGTCCCTGACATTATGATTGCTGATCTTTAGAGTTTATTGTACATGCACAGATCATAGAGTACATGATTCCTGATCTAGTGTTCCCTCTGTGCTTTACTATAGGTCTATAGTGTCCTCTGTGTTTGCTTACTGATCTGAGTCCTCTGAACTAGTATCCGTTTCTCAGTCTAGTGCTCTGTGTTTTATATTTCTGTTTCCTCCTAGGTCAGCATCCTGATCACACGGTAGACTGTGCCTGCTGGCTAGTAATCTATTTTGTTTTAATATATTGTCTACTCCTTTTGTGAAATGGGGTGTCCAGTTTGTTTCTGTTCTGTGTCCCAGTGTGAACAGTGTTCCTATGTTTGTGATCAGCATTCAGTTCTTCTGTTCATCCCCTGCATCTCCTGGTTTTCTGCTGTATACTGTACTTATTCTTTCCTTATCTAGTTCATTTTATGATGTCTGCCATTTATCTGGATTCCAGTTTATGAACTGTTTGTTAGTACACTAAATCCTGCCCTGTTTGTGAGTTTATATTTTTTCTGGTGTATCTGGTTGTTTGGTAGTTTTAACATTCTGTATTTATTCTTTGACCGACTATGTATAATATTATTTGTTTTACGCCCTCTGCTTTTTAGCTCAGATAGGGAACGGCACCATGGTTGTCAATCCGCCGTTTTGGGTGGATGGGCAAGTAGGCAGGGAGAGTGTTTCTAGGGACAGCTTAGGGCTCACTCTCCCTATCCCCCCAGTCAGTCATGACATATAGGTTTTGTTTTATTTTACGACTTTAAAAAAAATAATACATTTTTGTATGAAAATTATTATGTTTTAAACTCTTCTCTTCTGACCCCTATAACCTATTTTTGTTTATGGGGATGTTATGAGACTAATTTTTTGTGCCATGGTCTTAAAGGAGTACACCCGTGGAAAACATTTTATTTTATTTTTTTTTAAATCAACCGGTGCCAGAAAGTTAAACAGATTTGTAAATTACTTCTTTTAAAAAATCTTAATCCTTCAAATACATTTTATGGGCTGTATACTACAGAGGAAATGCTCTTCTTTTTGGCTTTCTCTGATGTCACGACCACAGTTCTCTCTGCTGACCTCTGCTGTCCATTTTAGGAACTGTCCAGAGTAGCACATGTTTGCTATGGGGATTTTCTCCTGCTCTGGACAGTTTCCAAAATGGACAGCAGAGGTCAGCAGAGAGCACTGTGGGTGTGACATCAGAGAAATCCAAAAAGAAAAGCATTTCTTCTGTAGTATACAGCCCCTAAAAAGTAATGGAAGGATTAAGATTTTTTAATAGAAGTAATTTACAAATCTTACAATGTGGGCTTGGAGAGGCTCTTGTCAATCAAATAACCATACGACCTGGGCTACCCAATTATATCACCTATACCCAAGGTGATGAAATAGTTAAATGTAAATAGAAGGTAAATTGGGGCTCAAGGTCTTGAACAAATGGTCATAGGATATAGTTTGATAAATAAACAACTATTTATTATATATATATAAAAAAAAAAACTAGTGGAGATAGGTGTACCACAGGGCCCTTGTGATGACACCACTCCAACAAGTATATCAATAAAATGGTATAGCAGATAATAAAATATTAAAAAATGTGACCACTATAGGAAGGTAGATAAATTCCTCTAAATGATGCGCTCATTTTTTTCTTTTTCCGATTGGCGCAAACTATACAAATAGCAACTCAATGGCTGTAACCAGTAGCAACCATATGTGAGACTGTCAGCCGGCAGTAGTAATTCTTAATAAGTTCCTTCAGTCCTTAATCAACGATAGATATAGAAAAGGATATAGAAAATGCTGGCCAGCATAAATATTTTGTTTCAACACATACTTTGAGTTCAAGCCTCTAGCGCAGTCAACTTGTAACAAGTTGTACAGATTTATACTGCTGCAGCAAATAAAGTCTATGATGATTGTCAACTATGCAAGAGATACTGGCAGTTATGACAGGTAATTTTGTATCTCACCAGTCCCGGGTATGTTCGGTTGCGATCACCTCTGCGATCCCTTCTAAGATGCAGTCCTCGCAGTATATTGTATACGTATCAGTGGCGGCGGATGCCGGGTCGCGGACCTGCAGCGTCTGCAAGTGGCGTCAAAACAGTGGTCCCACAGCTCCTACGTCCGGACAGCAGAAGGTGGCGGTGATCGCCAGATGGTGAATCCGCAGCGCTGCCGCCAGCAGGTAAGTGGCAATGCTGGTAGAGTCCTCGTGGCAGCGAGGCGTGCGTAGAGATAGTAGGTTGATTGACAGGTATCTCCGCTACTGTCTGGTTGCTTTAGAAATGGAATGTAGCTATATGAATTCCATATGAAAATGGTCTCAGTGGTCACAGGGGGACGCTGGACGCGTTTCAGGACTGTCTCAGTCCTTTCTTCAGCAGCTATGTATATCATATATACATTGATATACATAGCTGCTGAAGAAAGGACTGAGACAGTCCTGAAACGCGTCCAGCATCCCCCTGTGACCACTGAGACCATTTTCATATGGAATTCATATAGCTACATTCCATTTCTAAGGCAACCAGACAGTAGCGGAGATACCTGTCAATCAACCTACTATCTCTACGCGCGCCTCGCTGCCACGGGGATGCTACCAGCATTGCCACTTACCTGCTGGTGGCAGCGCTGCGGATTCACCATCTGGCGATCACCGCCACCTTCTGCTGTCCGGACGTAGGAGCTGTGGGACCGCTGTCTTGACGCCACTTTCAGGCGCTGCAGGTCCGCGACCCGGCATCCGCCGCCACTGATACGTATACAATATACTGCGAGGACTGCATCTTAGAAGGGATCGCAGAGGTGATCGCAACCGAACATACCCGGGACTGGTGAGATACAAAATTACCTGTCATAACTGCCAGTATCTCTTGCATAGTTGACAAACATCATAGACTTTATTTGCTGCAGCAGTATAAATCTGTACAACTTGTTACAAATTGACTGCGCTAGAGACTTGAACTCAAAGTATGTGTTGAAACAAAATATTTATGCTGGCCAGCATTTTCTATATCCTTTTCTATATCTATCGTTGATTAAGGACTGAAGGAACTTATTAAGAATTACTACTGCCGGCTGACAGTCTCACATATGGTTGCTACTGGTTACAGCCATTGAGTTGCTATTTGTATAGTTTGCGCCAATCGGAAAAAGAAAAAAAACAAGCGCATCATTTAGAGGAATTTAACTACCTTCCTATAGTGGTCACATTTTTTAATATTTTAATATTTTATTATTTGCTATACCATTTTATTGATATACTTGTTGGAGTGGTGTCATCACAAGGGCCCTGTGGTACACCTATCTCCACTATTTTTTTTTTTTATATATATAATAAATAGTTGTTTATTTATCAAACTATATCCTATGGCCATTTGTTCAAGACCTTGAGCCCCAATTTACCTTCTATTTAATTTACAAATCGGTTTAACTTTCTGGCAACAGTTGATTTAAAAAAAAAATTTCCACAGGAGTACCCCTTTAAGTTGATTTTTGTTTTGATGCGACTTTTTGATCACTTTTTATATATTTTATTCTGGTATAAGAAGTAACCAAAAATATGCAATTTTGACTTTGGTATTTGGTCAGTACAAAGTTTACCCATTGTAACATGAAGATTAAAATTTATTTCTGTTTTCCTATGAAGAAAAATTTAAAATAAATCTTCCAAATGTCATAAAGAAAATCTATAGAGTATTTGTTGCTAAGCAAACCATGTGATATGTTGTGTAGATGCTATTATTTTCTTTCTAATAAATAAAAGTGTGCCCACAGCTATATTCATGTAGCAATAATAATTGATGGAATCATTCTATCGATCCACTATGCCTATTTCACCTGAGACCTCTTACACATAAACCAGTGAGTAACCAAATGACCTTCAATTTAGCAAACTGTTATATATGTGTATTTAATGTTTCCTTCCACATTACAATACATAATACACAATGCTCAACTGTTCTACCACCTACATACTTTTTTACTTGAACAAATAAATAAAAGCCTGACTGGTAAAATTTCCTCCATGATCACCATAAGAGCTGTAAATGGAATGGGGTAACCTATAAAACAAAAGTGCTGGCCTGGGGTCAAGTCCTCAGGAAAAAAAAAGTGTGGGAACTCCAAGATTTTCTCTCCAGGGCTTTTAGGACATCTGCTAATGGGAATGGTGTTCCTGCTGTGGAAAAAGTGCAGGAACACAGTTCCAAGCGTTCCTGTAGGACTTGAGCCCTGGTGCTAGCCCTAGACAACTGTTCATGAACCAGAGAAAGCATTAAATCCATACAGGTTTAGTATTTATGGTATTTGATGACGGCATCAGAAGAAATGTCCTCGAAAGAAGACTTCCTGTACTATGCGTCAAAACAAGCACTTCTTAGTTTCGTCTGCACTCACCTTCACTAAACAGGACTAAAACACTACTGTCATATCTTTACACAACCACAAACAACAATGTGATGCCCCTTTCTATTCCCCACATCTATCATCTCAGCTGAGAACTCTAAACAGATAACCTACCTTTGTGGGAAGGGTCCTTTCCCACCCTATACCAGTCTTTCATTTTCCTTGCTCATGTTTTATCTTATGTGCAGCACCTGGGAATGAACCCCTTAACCCCTTAAGGATGCAGGGTTTTTCAGGTTTTGCATTTTCGTTGTTACGCCGAGCGCTCCGGGTTCCCGCTCCTCCCCGGAGCGCTCGCTACACTCTCGCTCCCGCAGCGCCCCGGTCGGATCCACTGACCGGGTGCGCTGCGATACCGCCTCCAGCCGGGATGCGATTCGCGATGCGGGTGGCGCCCGCTCGCGATGCGCACCCCGGCTCCCGTACCTGACTCGCTCTCCGTCGGTCCTGTCCCGGCGCGCGCGGCCCCGCTCCCTAGGGCGCGCGCGCGCCGGGTCTCTGCGATTTAAAGGGCCACTGCGCCGCTGATTGGCGCAGTGGTTCTAATCAGTGTGTTCACCTGTGCACTCCATATTTATACCTCACTTCCCCTGCACTCCCTCGCCGGATCTTGTTGCCATTGTGCCAGTGAAAGCGTTCCCTTGTGTGTTCCTAGCCTGTGTTCCAGACCTCCTGCCGTTGCCCCTGACTAAGATCCTTGCTGCCTGCCCCGACCTTCTGCTACGTCCGACCTTGCTTCTGTCTACTCCCTTGTACCGCGCCTATCTTCAGCAGTCAGAGAGGTTGAGCCGTTGCTAGTGGATACGACCTGGTCACTACCGCCGCAGCAAGACCATCCCGCTTTGCGGCGGGCTCTGGTGAATACCAGTAGTGACTTAGAACCGGTCCACTAGCACGGTCCACGCCAATCCCTCTCTGGCACAGAGGATCCACCTCCTGCCAGCCGGCATCGTGACAGTAGATCCGGCCATGGATCCCGCTGAAGTACCTCTGCCAGATGTCGCTGACCTCACCACGGTGGTCGCCCAGCACTCACAACAGATAGCGCAACAAGGCCACGAGCTGTCTCAACTGACCGTGATGCTACAGCAGCTACTACCACAGCTTCAGCAATCATCTCCTCCGCCAGCTCCTGCACCTCCTCCGCAGCGAGTGGCCGCCTCATGCCTACGACTATCCTTGCCGGATAAATTTGATGGGGACTCTAAGTTTTGCCGTGGCTTTCTTTCACAATGTTCCCTGCACTTGGAGATGATGTCGGACCAGTTTCCTACTGAAAGGTCTAAGGTGGCTTTCGTAGTCAGCCTTCTGTCTGGAAAAGCTGTCATGGGCCACACCGCTCTGGGACCGCAATGACCCCGTCACTGCCTCTGTACACTCCTTCTTCTCGGAAATTCGAAGTGTCTTTGAGGAACCTGCCCGAGCCTCTTCTGCTGAGACTGCCCTGCTGAACCTGGTCCAGGGTAATTCTTCCGTTGGCGAGTACGCCGTGCAATTCCGTACTCTTGCTTCAGAACTTTCCTGGAATAATGAGGCCCTCTGCGAGACCTTTAAAAAAGGCCTATCCAGCAACATTAAAGATGTTCTGGCCGCACGAGAAATTCCTGCTAACCTACATGAACTCATTCATCTAGCCACTCGCATTGACATGCGTTTTTCCGAAAGGCGTCAGGAGCTCCGCCAGGATTTGGACTTTGTTCGCACGAGGCGTTTTTTCTCCCCGGCTCCTTTCTCCTCTGGTCATCTGCAATCCGTTCCTGTGCCTTCCGCCGTGGAGGCTATGCAAGTTGACCGGTCTCGCCTGACACCTCAAGAGAGGACACGACGCCGCATGGAGAATCTCTGCCTGTACTGTGCCGGTACCGAACACTTCCTGAAGGATTTTCCTATCCGTCCTCCCCGCCTGGAAAGACGTACGCTGACTCCGCACAAAGGTGAAACAGTCCTTGATGTCAACTCTGCTTCTCCACGTCTTACTGTGCCTGTGCGGATATCTGCCTCTACCTTCTCCTTCTCCACTAAGGCCTTCTTGGACTCCGGATCTGCAGGAAACTTTATTCTGGCCTCTCTCATCAACAGGTTCAACATCCCAGTGACCAGTCTTGCCAGACCTCTCTACATCAATTGCGTTAACAATGAAAGATTGGACTGTGCCATGCGTTACCGCACGGAACCCCTCCTAATGTGCATCGGACCTCACCACGAAAAAATTTCGTTTTTGGTCCTCTCCAATTGCACTTCCGAAATTCTCCTTGGACTACCCTGGCTTCAACACCATTCCCCAACCCTGGATTGGTCCACTGGGGAGATCAAGAGTTGGGGTCCCTCTTGTTTCAAGGACTGCCTTAAACCGGTTACCAGTACTCCTTGCCGTGACCCTGTGGTTTCCCCTGTAACCGGTCTCCCTAAGGCCTATATGGACTTTGCGGATGTTTTTTGCAAAAAACAAGCTGAGACTCTACCTCCTCACAGGCCTTATGACTGTCCTATTGACCTCCTCCCGGGCACTACTCCACCCCGGGGCAGAATTTATCCTCTCTCTGCCCCAGAGACTCTTGCTATGTCTGAGTACATCCAGGAAAATTTAAAAAAGGGCTTTATCCGCAAATCCTCCTCTCCTGCCGGAGCCGGATTTTTCTTTGTGTCCAAAAAAGATGGCTCCCTACGTCCTTGCATTGACTACCGCGGTCTTAATAAAATCACGGTAAAGAACCGCTACCCTCTACCTCTCATCTCTGAACTCTTTGATCGCCTCCAAGGTGCCCACATCTTTACCAAACTGGACTTAAGAGGTGCTTATAATCTCATCCGCATCAGAGAGGGGGATGAATGGAAAACGGCATTTAACACTAGAGATGGACACTTTGAGTATCTGGTCATGCCCTTTGGCCTGTGCAACGCCCCTGCCGTCTTCCAAGACTTTGTTAATGAAATTTTTCGTGATCTCTTATATTCCTGTGTTGTTGTGTATCTGGACGATATCCTGATTTTTTCTGCCAACCTAGAAGAACACCGCCAGCATGTCCGCATGGTTCTTCAGAGACTTCGTGACAATCAACTTTATGCCAAAATGGAGAAATGTCTGTTTGAATGTCAATCTCTCCCTTTCCTAGGATACTTGGTCTCTGGCCAGGGACTACAAATGGATCCAGACAAACTCTCTGCCGTCTTAGATTGGCCACGCCCCTCCGGACTCCGTGCTATCCAACGTTTTTTGGGGTTCGCCAATTATTACAGACAATTTATTCCACATTTTTCCACCATTGTGGCTCCTATCGTGGCTTTAACCAAAAAGAATGCCAATCCTAAGTCATGGCCTCCTCAAGCGGAAGACGCCTTTAAACAGCTCAAGTCTGCCTTTTCTTCAGCTCCCGTGCTCTCCAGACCTGACCCATCTAAACCCTTTCTATTGGAGGTTGATGCCTCCTCAGTAGGAGCTGGAGCGGTCCTTCTACAAAAAAATTCTTCCGGGCATGCTGTTACTTGTGTTTTTTTTTCTAAGACCTTCTCTCCGGCGGAGAGGAACTACTCCATCGGGGATCAAGAGCTACTAGCCATTAAACTAGCACTTGAGGAATGGAGGCATCTGCTGGAGGGATCAAGATTTCCAGTTATTATTTACACCGATCACAAGAACCTCTCCTATCTCCAGTCTGCCCAACGGCTGAATCCTCGCCAGGCCAGGTGGTCTCTGTTCTTTGCCCGATTTAATTTTGAAATTCACTTTCGGCCTGCCGATAAGAACATTAGGGCCGATGCTCTCTCTCGTTCCTCGGATGCCTCGGAAGTAGAGCTCTCTCCGCAACACATCATTCCTCCTGACTGCCTGATCTCCACTTCTCCAGCCTCCATCAGGCAAACTCCTCCAGGGAAGACCTTCGTCTCTCCACGCCAACGCCTCGGAATCCTCAAATGGGGTCACTCCTCCCATCTCGCAGGTCATGCGGGCATCAAGAAATCCGTGCAACTCATCTCTCGTTTCTATTGGTGGCCGACTCTGGAGACGGATGTTGTGGATTTTGTGCGAGCCTGCACTGTCTGTGCCCGGGATAAGACTCCTCGCCAGAAGCCCGCTGGTCTTCTTCATCCTCTGCCTGTTCCCGAACAGCCTTGGTCTCTGATTGGTATGGACTTTATTACAGACTTACCCTCATCCCGTGGCAACACTGTTGTTTGGGTGGTCGTTGATCGATTCTCCAAGATGGCACATTTCATCCCTCTTCCTGGTCTTCCTTCTGCGCCTCAGTTGGCAAAACAATTTTTTGTACACATTTTTCGTCTTCACGGGTTGCCCACGCAGATCGTCTCGGATAGAGGCGTCCAATTCGTGTCTAAATTCTGGAGGGCTCTCTGTAAACAACTCAAGATTAAATTAAACTTTTCTTCTGCTTATCATCCTCAATCCAATGGGCAAGTAGAAAGAATTAACCAGGTCCTGTGTGATTATTTACGGCATTTTGTTTCCTCCCGCCAGGATGACTGGGCAGATCTTCTACCATGGGCCGAATTCTCGTATAACTTCAGAGTTTCTGAATCTTCTTCCAAATCCCCATTTTTCGTGGTGTACGGCCGTCACCCTCTTCCCCCCCCTCCCTACTCCCTTGCCCTCTGGTGTACCCGCTGTGGATGAAATATCTCGTGATCTTTCCACCATATGGAAAGAGACCCAAAATTCTCTCTTACAGGCTTCATCACGCATGAAGAAGTTTGCTGATAAGAAAAGAAGAGCTCCCCCCATTTTTTCTCCCGGAGACAAGGTATGGCTCTCCGCTAAATATGTCCGCTTCCGTGTTCCCAGCTACAAATTGGGACCACGCTATCTTGGTCCTTTCAAAATTTTGTGCCAGATTAATCCTGTCTCTTATAAACTTCTTCTCCCTCCTTCTCTTCTTATTCCTAATGCCTTTCACGTTTCTCTTCTTAAACCACTCATCATCAACCGTTTCTCTCCTAAACTTATCTCTCCCACTCCTGTCTCCGGTTCTTCAGACATCTTTCCCGTAAAGGAGATACTGGCCTCCAAAAAGGTCAGAGGAAAAACCTTCTTTTTGGTTGACTGGGAGGGCTGTGGTCCTGAAGAGAGATCCTGGGAACCTGAGGACAATATCCTAGATAAAAATCTGGTCCTCAGGTTCTCAGGCTCCAAGAAGAGGGGGAGACCCAAGGGGGGGGTACTGTTACGCCGAGCGCTCCGGGTTCCCGCTCCTCCCCGGAGCGCTCGCTACACTCTCGCTCCCGCAGCGCCCCGGTCGGATCCACTGACCGGGTGCGCTGCGATACCGCCTCCAGCCGGGATGCGATTCGCGATGCGGGTGGCGCCCGCTCGCGATGCGCACCCCGGCTCCCGTACCTGACTCGCTCTCCGTCGGTCCTGTCCCGGCGCGCGCGGCCCCGCTCCCTAGGGCGCGCGCGCGCCGGGTCTCTGCGATTTAAAGGGCCACTGCGCCGCTGATTGGCGCAGTGGTTCTAATCAGTGTGTTCACCTGTGCACTCCATATTTATACCTCACTTCCCCTGCACTCCCTCGCCGGATCTTGTTGCCATTGTGCCAGTGAAAGCGTTCCCTTGTGTGTTCCTAGCCTGTGTTCCAGACCTCCTGCCGTTGCCCCTGACTACGATCCTTGCTGCCTGCCCCGACCTTCTGCTACGTCCGACCTTGCTTCTGTCTACTCCCTTGTACCGCGCCTATCTTCAGCAGTCAGAGAGGTTGAGCTGTTGCTAGTGGATACGACCTGGTCACTACCGCCGCAGCAAGACCATCCCGCTTTGCGGCGGGCTCTGGTTAATACCAGTAGTGACTTAGAACCGGTCCACTAGCACGGTCCACGCCAATCCCTCTCTGGCACAGAGGATCCACCTCCTGCCAGCCGGCATCGTGACATTCGTTTTTTCCTCCATACCTTTTAAAAATCATAACCCTTTCAATTTTCCACCTAAAAATCCATATTATGGCTTATGTTTTGCGTCACCAATTCTACTTTGCAGTGACATTAGTTATTTTACCCAAAAATCCACAGCGAAATGGAAAAAAAAATCATTGTGCGACAAAATCGAAGAAAAAACACCATTTTGTAAATTTAGGGGGCTTCCGTTTCTACGCAGTGCATATTTCGGTAAAAATTAGACCTTATCATTATTCTGTAGGTCCATACAATTAAAATGGTACCTTACTTATACAGGTTTAATTTTGTCGGACTTCTGGAAAAAATCCTAACTACATGCAGGAAAATGTATACGTTTAAAAATGTCCTCTTCTGACCCCTATAACGTTTTTATTTTTCCACGTACAGGGCGGTATGAGGGCTAATTTTTTTTGCGCCGTGATCTGAAGTTTTTATCAGTACCATTTTTGTTTTGATCTGACTTTTTGATCACTTTTTATTCCTTTTTTAATGGTATAAAAAGGGACCTAAAATAAGTTTTTTTGAACTTTGGAATTTTTTACGTGTACGCCATTGACTGTGCGGTTTAATTAATGATATATTTTTATAGTTCGGACATTTACGCACGCGGCGATATCACATATGTTTATTTTTATTTACACAGTTTTTTTTATGGGAAAAGGGAGGTGATTCAAATCTTTATTAGGGAAGGGGTTAAATGATCTTTATTAACACTTTTTTAAAACTTTTTTTTGCAATGTTATAGCTCCCATAGGGAGCTATAACACTGCACACACTGATCTTTTACACAGATCACTGGTGTGTATTAACACGCCTGTGATCAGTGTTTTCGGCGCTTGACTGCTCCTGCCTGGATCTCAGGCACGGAGCAGTCATTCGCCGATCGGACACCGAGGAGGCAGGTAAGGTCCCTCCTGGTGTCCTGTAAGCTGTTCGGGATGCTGCGACTTCACCGCGGCGGTCCCGAACAGCCCGACTAAGTAGCCAGGATACTTTCTCTTTAATCGGTGATGTCCTGTATTAGCCACGGGTCCTTCGTCGTTAAGGGGTTAAATGGGTACTCCACCCCTAGACATCTTATCCCCTATCCAAAGGACTCCCCGCGATCTCTGGCTTGGCACCCCAGTCATCTGTTGCACCGAGCAAACTCCGATCCATACTGGATGGTGGGTGAACACAGCCATCACTCCCCCTCCCATAGACATGAATGGTGGGGGTGTGGCGTGACGTCACGAACATGGAAGCTCCAAGCCTCCTTTTTCGGCGTGGATATCGCGGTTCATCCCCCCGTAATCAGATATCTGATCCCTTATCTAGATGCCTAGGGGCCAAGTACTCCTTTAACTCCTTAAAGACGCAGGGCGTACTTGTACACCCTGAGTCCACTCATTTTCTATAATTTGGGGACACAGAGTCTTAGCGGGTCGGGCCCGGCCTCTAACAATGGCCACGCTATTAACCCTTTTGATGCGGTGTTCAAAGTTGATAGCCGCGTCTAAAGTGAAAGTAAAGTCCCAAATAGCTCAGTGGGCTGTTCGGGACCGCCGTGGCGACATTGCGGCATCTCGAGCAACTGGCAGACACAAGAAGGGTCCCTACCTGCCTCGCTGATTGCTGAACAACTGCCCGAAGAAATTCCAAAATAGCGTATTTTTGGTCACTTTTAATATCATTTTATAAAAAGCGATCAAAAAGTCTGATCAATACAAAAAGAATACCAATAAAAACTTCAGATCATGGTGCAATCGATGAGCCCTCATACTGCCCCGTATGAGGAAAAATAAAAAAGTTATAGGGGTCAGAAGATGACAATTTTAAAAATAAATTTTCGTGCATGTAGTTATGATTTTTTCCAGATGTGCGACAAAATCAAACCTATATAAGTAGGGTATCATTTTAATCATATGGACCTACAGAATAAAGAGAAGGTGTCATTTTTACCAAAAAATGTAATGCGTAGAAACGGAAGCCCCCAAAATTACAAAATGGTGTTTTTTTCTTCAATTTTGTTGCACAATTTTTCTATCCATTTCGCCGTAGATTTTTGGGTTAAATAACTGATGTCATTACAAAGTAGAATTGGTGGCGCAAAAAACTAAGCCATCATATGGATTTTTAGGTGCAAAATTGAAAGAATTATCATTTTTTAAAGGTAATGAGGAAAAAACTAAAGTGCAAAAACGGAAAAAGGATATCAGTTTTTTTTTTATTTTTGCACTTTGGTGTTTTCCTCGTTGTCTTCTAATTGCCATAACGCTTTCAGTTTTCCACCTACAGACCTATATGAAGGCTTTTTGCGCCACTAATGGCACTACAGTGAATCTACAGTGAAGCAAAAAAAAATTGGTTGTGGGGTAAAATTGGAAAAAAACACACCATTTTACAACTTTTGGGGTTTTACGTTTCTATGCAGTGCACTTTTCGGTACTTGGCCCCTATGACATGCTATTATTCTATAGTTCAATACAATTAAATGATACTCAACTTATATACTGTAGGTTTTGTTTTATCTCAGAAATTTTAACAATTATAACTTTTAGTATGCACATTACTATGCATAAAATTGTCCTCTTCTGTCTATAACTATTTTTTTTTATAGGGCTCTTTTATGTGCCGTGATCTGCAGTTTTTATTGGTCCCATTTTATTCTGATAGGACTGAATTTTTTCTGTTATGTGAAGTTATTGAAAATCATCAATTGTGAACGTTTGTATTTATTTTTATTTTTATGTTTACGCCCTTGACCAAGCAGTTTAATTAACGTTATATGTTAATAGTTAATAGCACATAGTTATACCGTATACCACATGTTTATTATTGTTTACAATTCATTTAAAAAACGGAAAAAGGGGGGTGATTAGGGAATGTTGGAGGTAGGTATGGACCCAACGCCCATCCTCTCAGCTGGTCAGGACACTGCGATTTTTTTCCTGCTGTCCCGATCAGCTCCCTGAGCTAGCCGGCAGTGTTTTAGCCTGCATTTAGACAACACAATCAAGTTTGATCGCAGCATCTAAAGAGTTACTGCTGGACATTAATCAGATCAGTGATGTTCTGCATTAGCCATGGGTCCTTGCTACTGATAGCAGCAGAGACCCATTGGGTATGTAGAGCACTCAGCTGTTCAGCAAGCATCAAAGAGCGGGAGAGGGCGTGCATGTATGCCCAAAGTACTCAATGGGTAATAATATGTATTATTATTTATAATAATATTATTATTATTGACAACACCCAGAACTTCTTGCTGTGCTAGTCCCTGTGATTCTGTATTGCAATGCAGGGTTTGAGGGTGGAGTCTATACATGAGAGGCAGGTTACAGATCTTACACGTGACACTGTTTTTCGGCCTACGCAGACATAGCAGGGGTGTGTACTGGCTGTCAATTACACCCAGGGGGCATCACTACTGCCAAAGCAACGGGACCAAGTAAGTATAGCTCCCTGCCCAGAACACTACTTACGGGGCGGTGTGGGAGACTTTATGGGGGAGATTTATCAAAACCTGTCCAGAGGAAAAGTTGCCCAGTTGCCCATAGCAACCAATCAGATCGCTGCTTTCATTTTTAACAAGGCCTCTGAAAAATGAAAGAAACAATCTGATTGGTTGCTATGGGCAACTGGGTAACTTTTTCTCTGGACGGGTTTTGATAAATCTCCCCCTATAACTTTATATCCTAACCATCCCTGGGGGAAAAAATGTCACCCAGGGATCTTGAGGAAAAAGATTTTACCAAATGTAATGCATTGCCAAGCGTTATATTTTGTAAAATCTAGTGTTTAATGTCCTTTAATTTTAATAATGGAAGGGAAAATAAGGTGATGGGCAGGATCATACAGTCAAGGGGGTGTGTATTAGGCATATACGTCCTCAATGTAAAACATTCATACACCCCTGACTATATAATCCCGCCCATCACCTGATATTTATTCCCAATTATTAAAATTAAGTTCACTCCCTTCTGACTGATTCCTGGAACCAATAGGAGATATAAAAATAAATACAATAATAATAATAATAATAATAATAATAGATTCACATTTTACACCTTTGATAGAAAAGGTGGCAGCATGATGCACAGCTCCATAAAAACTTCCCAGGGTGCTAGCTTTGTCATTTAATTTGATTTACAAATGAAGCCGATGGGTCTTGCCAGTTGTGTTTATAGAGATAAAAGTTTTCTTAAAGTCGGGCTCGGAGTGTGATGAATGACATGTATACCTGTGCTGACAAGCAGGAAATACAACTCAGACTCATTCACAGTCATTTATTCTGCGGGAAATGATAATGACACCAGTCACTTTATAGTCATTTTGTGAAACAAAAGAATCTCAGTAATTGCTTAAAGTAATGGCTTTTCTTCTGAAGAACCCATCACAGTTTCCCCTAGCAGGAATGAAAGTAGAGATCTGTCATCACAATATTTTGATTTCTTTGGAATTACGCTACACTTTTAAAACTATCTGGCGACATTTATACTGAGAATTGTATTCATTTTTCTATCTAGACACAACATCAGTAATGTAATATACTGTACAGCAGAGTACTATATGACTAGGAACTATATGTCCTAACAATGTGGGATCAGAAGCAAAATGTCATTATAGGTGTTAACTTGAAAATGACTTCTCACACTTCAAAATATAAATAATTCAGAATCTAGGCAATGATTTTCTTCATTGTGGCCATTTCTTCCATATTAGTCTAAGTCTAAACCCTTTACATGTAGCATTAAGCCTACAAGTTCTACATGTACGTTGCTGTATATTGACCTTCAAGGGGCTGTTCTATAAGGAGTAAAGCACTTTCAATGCTAGCGCCGAGTTGGTTTACTCATTAAGCTATTGGCCACCACATGTGGGCATGATTTTACCTGCATGCTACAATTCCAATACAAGACAAGCCCCCTCCAAGCTGGGATAAAAGTAATAAGATCTGTTACCACACTGCCCCCGAAGTGACCAACTTGAACGCAAGCATTAAGAGTGCTTTCTTATCCTGGGACAACTCCTTTAATCACTTAGGATGGTAAATTTACATTAGAGGTTCAAAGCTCCACAAAAGTCAATTTAGATGCTTCCAGTCCCTCTAATCTAGCCTCCCCCTTGCTGCTGCTACCTCCAGCCCAAAAAAAAAAAAAAAAAAATTCCACCACCTGCTGTCTGCAGGCTACTACACTCCTACCAGTCTGTCTCCTCCTGTTGTACTCTGGAAACTACCAGTTCCACTAGTAGATCATCACCCTCGCTGCTGCTACTGCTACCTCCAGCCAGGCCTGGGCTGCCTGGCCAAACAAAAAATTAAAAAGTAATTTTTCCACCATCTGCTGTCTGCAGGCTACCACCACTCTTACCAGTCTGTCTCCTCCTTCTGTACTCTGGATACTATCAGTTTCTCTAGTCCAACATCACCCTTGCTGCTGCTACTTCCAGACAGGCCTGTAAAAATTTGTAAAACCTCTGTTTTTTATTTTGGAAAAACCTAATTAGATTGAAACCTCCTGCTGTATAGTGGCTACTACTATGCACCAATCTGCCATCTCCCTTGCTGTTGGTAGTTTCAAACAGAACTATATATATACACATCCTATGAACCCCAAAAAAGGGTTGATACTCCAAAAAGGGGACATTTTTGGAACCCATGACAAAATCCATGCCATCTTCTTTACTTGGCAGACTAAAAAGCGCTGTTACTACTCCAAAAAAGAGGAATTGGCAGCTAATCAGGGACACATGTGACATGCATTTCCAGGAGGCTATCTGCAAGTATGGAATTAGCTGAATGTGGAATTAGTGGTGTAAATGCTCATGGTGATGATGGAAGAAATAAGGATAAAGGAGAATTCCCATCTGGCTGCCAGCATGTGCTCCTTGAGAATGATGAGGAGGTAGAGAATGGGGGATGTGAGGAGGATCTGGAGGATTTGGTGATGTCCAATCAGTGCTCTCCGCAACTCCTATGTTACCCATAGACTTCACTGTTAAATTTATAATATCCGTTTCTATTCCGTTATGTTTGATGGGAGAAAAAATACTGCATGCAACATCTTTTCTCCTGCAAAAAATAACGGAAAGGAAAGCAAACGGGTTCAAATGGCTGACAAAGGATTGTAAAAAAAATCCCATTGACATCAATTGAATCCCTTTACAACTGTTTGAAAGCTGTTAGAAAAAGCCTTGAACAGGACAGCAGATGGGAGGAAATATGCAGGGACAGATGGCTGTGTGAACGAGCCCTAAGGCTATGTTCACATCTGCATCAGAGACTCATAAGCCTTCATAGCAAATGTTATCATATTTGATAGAAGGAATAGTACAGTATGCAGCACTATATTTCCAGTCAAAATGAATGACACCATATTGTAACCCATCGGATCCAATTATAAGTTAATGAGATCTGGCTGGGGCAATTTGGTGCCCATCATGCAACAGCCAATGTCAAGGTTTTATTAATTTTTTTACTGAAAAATGACATAAATGTAAGTAGAGCTCAAGAGACTAATTTTCCCTGTACAGTTCTTGCTCTGTCTAAAAAGATAACTTTTTTTTTTACTTTTTCAGGAAATTTTGGAACTTCTCATTTTACATTTTAGCTTTTATTTATTATTTATTTATGTGAGCACAGAATGTTGCCATAGCAATAATTATATGTAGGATCTAAAAAGCGAATGAATGCATCTCTAAGCAACTCGATAATGGCAGAAAGCAGCACAGGTTTCCAATAATAAAAAAAAGTTATTACGTTATAATTTTCTGTCTGGATTCTTTGAACTCATTGTTTAGTACAAAGCAGAGACTCATAAAAATCCTTCTCTCCATCTAAACTTTTTTTCTGTTGTTTTAGTAGGTTTAGTTGAACACATAAGATCACAGCCAGTAGTAGGTGGGTTCACACGCTGCCATGTTTGTGCATGTTAATCACATTTTAAAGGACAGACTTAAAAACCACATAAAAAAAATAAATGAAATGTATAATAGAGTATCACAATGTGGTTGCTTTACCTTTAGCTTTAACAAATTTGGTCCTCTTTTAAGGGAAATCACCAGCCCATTACCCTCATAATCCATGGGGTTAGTGGTTAGGTGCCGCCCCCCCCCCCCCCCCCCCCTCCCTCACAGAGGACCACACAAGACAAACAACTGGCAGGCAAAGGTTTAAGCCTGATCCTACTGGGTGATTATAAGTGCTACTGTGCAGGTGACCCCCCCCCCCCCTCACATACAAACCAACTGAGCTGCAGCCAGGTAGGGTGAAGAAGCTTAGTAATAAGGAGATGTGGGGAAGATGTGGGGGCATTGTCATGACCAGTATTATGAGGTTAGGGCATGCAGCATGGCATAGGCATGCTGAGTCAAATTATGAAATGGAGGGTAATGCATAAGATTAAAAAATATGCGAGTCACATAATGTCACTTACATATGTTTTAATCTTCTCCATTACCTACTGGAAGAGCAGAGAAGCACTGAAGTGGACCATGAGCATGGGGGGCTGACCATCTGTAAACTATATTAGCATGAGTTGGTCTACAGCAGGATCAGAATGAACAATTCTCCTCTTGCTGTTCTAATATTATTGGTCGGGTAACCAGGACAGCCAGAGTGGGCATGCGTAAACTACATGTATGATTGCTACACAGTCATCTTGTTCAAGGAAAAATGGCCCACATTCAGTTCAACAATGTCCAGCAATACAAGATGAGTTGGGGATGTCAGGTCATGATCGCAATCACATCCTCTGTGTCCATATTCACATATTGCTTGAGAAAGGCCTCATGGTGAGGCTGAAACATTGCATTGATTTAATGAGTGAATAAAGTCCCGTATTTCTTGTACTTTGGAGCGCCACTTCTTGTTGAAGGACTATGCTGAAGGAGGGTTTTGGAGTTTGAACCTGTTGAAGCTGAGCACTCACCTAGGACTTAAAGTTCCTGCTCTACTGTGCCAGCCCTCTTCCCTATTTTTGCAATTTGATCGGCAAACTCCGGGAGCCGGAGCACGTAAATTTTTATATGGACCAAGGAGATTAATCCAAGCACACCGATTTTATTTCCATACAGTGAGGAGGATGTGGACAAGATCCTGAGCGGACCACTGGGGGACGACGCATTCCTGAATATCCCATGTAAGGTGGTCATTAAGAAAACATTTGAACAGGACTCCAAAAAACTTGTAAGTTTACAATTGCATTTATCTCTACTCAGTAAATATTACAGGGAGAAGATGATTCCAAGGGGACTCAGACCACACCTTAGACCCAACTTATTTCCTAATAATGAACTGTTCTGCTGCTCCTTTGAGGGATAAATACACATTTGACATCATCCTGTTAAATATTGAATACCTTCATAAAGAAATCAATGTTCTACGACATAAGATTAATGAGGATGAGAGAGCATTGTTGACATCCATGGAACCTAATAAATATACCATTTATTGTGAACGTATGACAGGTATCCTTAAAAAATGTAAGGAGGATCAGGAAGAAAATAAATGCCAAAAGTTACATTGCGACACTGAGGATTAAAAGACTGGACAGGTTTACAACTGGCAACTGGAGTCAGGAGAGGAAGAAGGGGGTACCGAGGTCACAGCAGCCCAAACACAGAACCAACAACAAAGACTCTAAGACTTTTTTTTTAACTTTTTTAGACTTTTTTAGAAAACAGGTGATGGAAGCCCAACGGGCGGAGGAGACGAATCCTGAGAGGTCTCAGAAGGAGGCAAGAAAACCCCAGAGAAAGACATTAATTATTTAAAAGAACATGAATGTGAAGTGTATTCCCACACTGGAGGCAACTTGACTAAGGCCAAACACAGGGCATTACAGAACATTATCCATGATGACAACATCACCATCAAACCTGACGACAAGGGCGGGGCGGTTGTCATCATGGATAAAGAGCTGTATTTGGAGGAGGTTTACCCCCAGATCAGGGACACTGAGGTATGCAAATGTGTAAAAAATTATCCTAGGGTGCTGGTTGAGCGGAGGTTGAAGGTTCTTGTAGATAATGCGTTGGCCAATTGTCAGATTCCGGAATGGTATGCGTGGAGGACACGTAAGTGGATCCTCTGTGTCAGTGAAGCGATGGCGTGGGCCGTACCAGGGGTACAGAATCTAAGAGGTTACTGGTTTTCACCAGAGCCCGCCTCAAAGCGGGATGGACTTGCTGCAGCAGGTAACCCCCAGGTCGTTCCACCCGATAGCGACTCAACCTCACTGACGGCTGAGACAGGCGCGGTACACAAGGATAAGGCAAGGCAAGGTCAGACGTAGCAGAAGGTCAAGGCAGGCGGCAAGGTTCGTAGTCAGGGGCAACAGCAAGGGTCTGGATACACAGGCTAGGGATACACACAAAACGCTTTCTCAGGTAGTGTTGAGCGGCATAGGCCATATTCGAATTCGCGATTATTCACGAATATATGGACGAATATTCGTCATATATTAGCTAAATTCGCATATTCGTAATATTCTCGTTTAGTATAAGCGACAATTCGCTTATGCGAAAATTAGCATATGCAAATATATGCAAAAATTCGCACGCCAGTCTCACACACTAGTATTAGAGCCTTCTTTACACAACACAAGCTGGAAGCAGAGAGGGGTGATCACTGTGATGTGTACTGTGAAAAAAACAAAAAATGAATATTCGTAATTACGAATATATAGTGCTTTATTCGCAAATATTCGCAAATTCGCGAATATGCGATATTCGCGAATAAAATTTGCATTGCGAATATTTGTGAGCAACACTATTCTCAGGGCACTAGGGCAACAAGATCCGGCAAGGACAGGAAGGGGAAGTGGGTTTTTATGTGTTGGAAAGTGATTAAACTTGATTGGGCCAGGCACCAATTAGTGGTGCACTTGCCCTTTAAATTTCAGAGAGCCGGTGCGCACGCGCCCTAGAGAGCGGGGCCGCACACGCCGGGACAGGACAGAAGGAGGACGGGGCAGGTGAGAGGATTGGGATGCGACCCGCGGGCGGGCGCGTCCCGCCACGCGGATCGCATCCCCGCCAGTGATACTAGAGCAGCGCTCCCGGTCAGCGGGTCTGACTGGGGTGCTGCATGCCGTAGAATGCCGCGAGCGCTCCGGGGAGGAGCAGGGACCCGGAGCGCTCGGCATAACACAAATGATATAATAGATTCAGATCTACATGAGTTTTTATTACCTAAGAACCCTAAAACACCCATGATATACATGTTGCCCAAAATCCACAAGAGTCGGGTAAGACCCCCTGGGAGACCCATAGTTTCGGGGCAGGATTCGATTCTTAACTCCTCAACCATCTATGTGAATAAGTTTCTACGCCAGTATGTGGTTAACACAAGGTCCTATATCAGGGACACATCAGATTTTCTGTCTAGGTTGAAGGACGTCCACTTTCCAGAGGGAGCACTGTTGATATCTTTCGAGGTGATTAGTCTTTATACTTCTATCAACCATGATAGGGATATACAGAGTATACAAAAGGTGCTAGGAGATAATCCACAGACACCAGAATGTAAAGAGTTCACTGTTGGGCTAGTGAACATTATCCTTAGTTGTAATTATTTTCTCTTTGAGAATGATTACTACATCCAATTAAGAGGAACTGCCATGGGTTCAAACATGGCACCCACTTACGCGAACATTGTGATGGCAGATCTTGAGGAATCGTCTATATACCCATCCCACCATTTTGAGCATATCTCAAGGTGGTATCGGTATATAGACAATATCTTCGTCATCTGAACGGGTACTGAAATCAAGCTGAATGAGTTTTTTCAGGTACTGAATGCCATTGATGAAGACATCAAGTTTATAATGGTGTGCTCTAAGACTGGCATTCAGTTCCTAAACAGATGGGTCTATGTAGAAAATGGCAGTTTGAAAACTGATCTTTTTGTGAAACCCACGGACAGGAATAATCTTTTGATGTTTTACAGCTCCCACCCCAGATGTATGGTCAATTCTCTCCCATATAGCCGACTCCTCAGAGTAAAAAGGATCGTGGATGACCCGGAAAAAATTTATGTAAGATTAGAGGAGATGGGGAGAAATTTGTACAAAGGGGTTACCCGAGGGGCCTTATCAAACATCATATAGATAGGGTTAAACTGTTAGAACGTGGGGATACATTGGTATCCAAACAAGTGAAGCCACTACAAAAACGTATGCCTTTTGTTTCTACATTTACCCCATTGAGCAATAAGATTGGATGGAGGATCCGCAAACACTGGGGTATTATCTCCAATACGTTTGGTGATATACCCGACTTTGAATTTCCTCCTATGTTGGCATATAGGAGATCCCCCAATCTCAAAGACAAGATTGTGAGGACGGATGTTCTCACTGAGAAGATGAGCCTTTCTACGCAATTCAAACCAGGCCGTTTCCCATGTTTGCAATGTGACAACTGTAAGCATATGATTAAGGGCGATAGTTTCACTCATTCCAATATAAATTACACAATACACAATTTAAAATTAATCACCATTTGACATGCAGATCGGATTTGTTTTAATTTGTCCCTGTCCCTACATATACGTAGGAGAGACCACCACAGAATGCCGCTTTAGATTAAGTAACCATAAATCCTCTATTCGCACTGGCAAAGTCAAATTACCTGTACAAAGACACTTTAGAGACATGAATCATTCCGTTGAACAACTTAGGTTCATGCTTATTGACCATGTTCCTAAGATGCGCAAGGGAGGCGACAGAACTAAAATGCTTAAAAAGAAGGAACTTATGTGCATTGATAGTTTGGGTTCCCTGGACCCTAGGGGTCTGAATAGAGACTGTTCCCTGAAACCTCTGTGGTCATGATACTTTATTGATAGGGAGACCCCTTCTGGTTCCACTCAGTGATTAGTCCGCATTGGCTACTCAGTGTATTGTTGTATTTTGTTCCTACTTTATTTTAATTATATATTTTCTATTTTTTAGTGCACATTGGGTTCTCTTGTGATATTATGTGATCTGAATTCGCAGCTTTACTCATCATGTCGTGTGGACAGTGAAATCTTGAAACCTCTCAACCGTCCGGACCAGAAGATAGGATTGGAATTATTACTATGATTATTGTAATGAGTTGTGCTTGATATGGTCTAGATCTCAATAAATGGCCCATTATACATAACTTATGTATGTCTGTGCAATTGGAGGTGGTGGACATTGGACATAATAGGGGGTCCTCTTCGTGTTTGGACTATGCTGAAGGAGGGTTTTGGAGTTTGAACCCGTTGAAGCTGAGCATCCACCTAGGACTTAAAGTTCCTGCTCTACAGTGCCGGCCCTCTTCCCTATTTCTGATATATATATATATATATATATATATATATATGTTTTTTTTTTTTTTGGGGGGGGGGTTGGGTTTATGATGTGGTTTGGCCTTCTGATGCTGGGCAGCCCAACCAATTGAATAATATTGGCATCGCTAATAGGTTGTTAACCAGCATAGTGCACTACATGTTATCCTGTTACCTGCAAACGGTGTATACCTTATCTGTGTGCAACTATAATACTAAGCAACTACCCCCATCATGAATAGTATGCATGTGAGTTGTTGTTTATCAGTATTTTGCACATGTGTGACCTCCCCCTATAGAATTGTGGCTGATCTGCCAGAATGGGAATAGGTGCCTACCCTGCCCTTGAATCAGTAACCAGTAAGTTGGCCTTTTTTCTGTGATTTTATTGAGTGATTTGTGTCCCTTTTTATTGATTGATTTGTGTCCTGTTTTTTCCAATGTAATGCATTAAAGCTTAATATTATTACTGACTTACAACCTTCTGCACTTTGTGATATGAACTGCTCCTTGTCTAGTTGCCGCAAGAATAACAAGCAATGTAAAGAGATTAGAAACGCTAGTGCCACCAAGTCCTACCAAATTGCCCAATATATAAACTGAAATTCAACCAAGTTGTTTACATCATGGAAAATGAACAGGGCATCCAAAAATATGTAGGTTACACATCTGGAAAATTTAAGTTTACCTGTCATTTGCAAAACTTTTTATATAATTGTGCCTAAAGGGTTATTGCCGGGCATTGGCCCAATTGGCGGTTCCCAGCATTAACCCAGGGTCCTGGCTGCTGATAGCAGTCGGGACCACGGGGTTTGAAGCATGCGATGAGCAAGTGATGTCGCACCTGTCGGTCCTAAATTAGCATTTGAAAAAATGGAGATTTGTGACACAAAAAATGTGGTAAAATTTAGTATTTGCCCATTATGTATAGAAGTCATTGGGTTACATGTATAATGTATACACATAACAAACAGCATTTGCTGTTAGGCTGATAAAAGGAATGGAGGAGGAAAACGATGGACAAATGGAAGAGCTGAAGAACTTAGGACAGAATTAGAACTTAAACTTTACAGTCTATATCCATCTTATCAGTAAAATCTGCTTCTGAGAACAAAACATTCATTATTTATTGTGCCTCTTCTCCTTTCAATCGCCCTGAAAACAAAGCTTAAGCATGCAGAAGAAGTCTTACAGTCTAGCTGTGAAATGACAATCTATCACCTTCCCATCAAGGGCTGTGCGGATGGAGGTGTCAGCCATGTCCTGTCAGTTTTTATGCATGTAACAGGTCACAGGAAGGCAGTCAGACAGTGCATAAGCATTTCATTTCCAAATTCCATAAACTATTCATGAAAAGGCTCAATAATACTTTGGTAATTTATCCCTTTTTAATGGCATTCATGCTGTCCTCAATTAAAGTTATGGTGCATACTTTTTCTTTAGTCACATTTATTTTAACCATAAAATCTAAGGGTGTTAAATACTTAGTTTGCACATTCGCACTGGTCTGCCATAAAATTAACCCCCTTAAGGACCAAGCCCATTTTCGCCTTAAGGACCAGAGCATATTTTTCACATCTGACCACTGTCACTTCAAGCATTAATAACTCTGGGATGCTTTTACTTATGAATTTGATTCCAAGACAGTTTTTTCATGACATATTCTACTTTAACACAGTGGTACAGTTTTGCCGATACTTGCATAATTTCTGGGGGAAAACTTCCAAAATTGCATGAAAAATTTGAAAATTTAGCATTTTTTTTTTACTTTGAAGCTCTCTGCATGTAAGGAAAATAGACATACCAAATAAATTATATATTGATTCACATATACAATATGTCTACTTTATATTTGCACCATAAAGTTGACATGTTTTTACTTTTGGAAGACATCAGAGGGCTTCAAAGTTCAGCAGCAATTTTCCAATTTTTCACAAAATTTTCTAAATCTGAATTTTTCAGGGACTAGTTAAGTTTTGAAGTCGATTTGAAGGGCCTTCATATTAGAAATACCCCATAAATGACCCCATTATAAGAACTGCACCCCTCAAAGTATTAACTTCTTAAGGACCCAGGACATATGGGTACGTCCTGGGTCCCGGTCCTGCGATATAATGCGGGGTCACACGATGACCCCGCATCATATCGCAGCGGGCCAGGCATCATAGGGAAGCATAATAGTGTGCAGCACTGATCGCTGTGCCGTGCGCTATTAACCCTTTAGCCACGCGCTCAAACCTGAGCCGCGTGGCTAACAACGAAAGTAAAAGGGGGGGGGCATTCTTGGGGTTCAATACGTCTCACACCATACCACACCCGCTTTGAGGTAATATACTGGCAGAAGATGAGTCTCCCCTTAAAACTGATAAGAGACTCATTTACCGAGAGCTCCCTGAGGGGTATGTAGGCCTCCCGAAATTTGGCCCCAAAGTGATCTATGACCAGCCTCACTTTGTAAAGCCGGTCATAGGTGGGATCAACTCGGGGGGGGGGACATGCCGCATTATTAGAGTAATGCAAGCATTTTCGAATGGCCTTGAGCTGTCTCTGTGTCATGGCCATACTGTAAAGCAGAGTCTGGTAGAGCACATCCCCGCTGCAGTACTGCCTGGCGTTTCTTGACCAGGCCCATATGCAGCATGAGGCCCCACAATGTCCTCATTTCGGCTGCATTAACGGCGTATCATTCATTGGGCCTAGCCAAAAGCTAATCAGGGTGGTGGGCAATGAACTGTTGGGCATATAAGTTTGTTTGCCCCACCATTAGATTGACAAAGTCGTCACTGAAATAATAAGTAAAAGTCTATTTCAGTGTACCTGGCCATGTCAATCCGGATTCTTGAGTCGCCAACAAACTCAGGAATCCATGGCTAATAGCCCTCTGGGGGTCTCCAGACAGGTTCACCGGAAGGGGGCTCTGGTATGCTTGTCTGGGGGGTCGGACTCCTACTACGAACGGCTAGTGTCGGCCACTAGGTCCCTTTCATGGGGGAGTGCGTGGCCTCGCCTATCGGAGTCTCCGCAGCCTTCTGGAGGGCTCATCATCATTGCTAGGAGTGTGTGGGGGAGAGTGTGTATGTGCTTGGTGTTAACTTTATATAACTGTGTGTGAATAGAAATCACACACCGTTATAATAAAAAAAATGCTGCAGCCAAAAAAATAAAAGGGCTAATCACAGCACCCTGAACCCCTAATAGGGCCCGGGTCGCACTTGAGGACCTAATAGGGGGTTGTGGGGGGATTTTTTTTTTGTTTAACTTTTTTTTTTTTTTGCACCCCTACCTTTCCCTTCACTGTAAACCCACTCTGACTACAGGTGGCAGGAGGCCACTTCTTCTGCCCTGAGGGGCACAGATCTTGACAGAGGCTCCCTCTCTAAGCTCAGCCCGCTTACTGAGCGCTTACTGACTGCGGTGGGTGAGCAGAGCTCAGAGAAGGGGACATTAACCCCTCCTCTGCCAGCTGCTATTGGACGGACTGACCAATAGCACTGCTCCTGGGGGGGTGACGGAATTGCCACCTCCCCCCCAGCAACAGGAGGTGATTGTCGATGTATACTACCTTCTAATTCAGGGTATACCACCTTCTAATTCCGGGTCATCGGGTCACACGTGACCCGTATGACCGGAATCGCCACAGATTGGCGGTGTGAATTCACCGGTGATCTGCGGCGATTGCCTACATAGGGGGGGTGGGGTCTCAGGACCCCCCCTCCCACTTGGTGTTGTCACAGGATGCCTGCTGAATGATTTCAGCAGGAATCTCAGTCTGGTCCCCACCAGGCGCGCGGCGGGGACGGAAATTCCCACAGGCGTACAGGTACGCCCTTGGTCCTTAAGTAACAGGATGTCAGGGCATACCCATATGCCCGTGTTCCTTAAGGGTTTAAAGAATAAAAGGAGATAGCAGTCCTCAAAAAATCCACAGATTCCCTCAAGGGGGTATTTTTCTGTGAAAAAAGACCCTCTTGAGGGATCTTTGGAGTTTTCTGAGTACTGATATCTCCTTTTATCTTATATCATTGCCTATCGAGGACTCTTTAGGTATTAGTGTCAATCGAAAGTTAACTTCAAACTCTAGAGTTGTGAGCTGCCCATACTTCACTTTACCATATAACAATAAAGAAACCTGTTGTTACTTTCATGCTGCCTGAACCATGAGTTGTCAGCAGGGTCGTCGGTGGCATCTTCCTGCCCCCCTGGCTTTGATTAATTGGGCTGTCATACTTAAACAGTGAGAAATGTATCTATCCATGGCTGGTAGGGTTGGGAGAAGCTGCTAGGGACCTCATAGATAGCTGGAAGATTAGGTTGCATGATTAGGTTGCATTGCATGATGACAGATTCCCTTTAAGGGCACGTTAAGTGTATGTCACGCTGCGTAAAATCTGCAGCAGCAGCGGGAAGCACGCTGTATATGCCTCGCTCACCATACACACAAGGATTTCTGGCAGCAGCCCTATGTGTGTAGTGAGTTTGGAGGCGGAGCCGCGCGTCACAGTCATGCCGGCACACAGCCCGCCTCCAAAATGCACTGCACACATAGGGCTACCAAGCGAAAGCCTTGTGTGTATGGTGAGTGAGGGATACGCAGCGTATTTCCCGATGCTGCTTATTTTACGCAATGTGAAAATACGCCAGGTGGGAACGTACCCTAAAACAACTAACAGGTGAAGTGAAAAACAATAATTGCATTATCCAATGGTTTATGTTCCTGAGTGGGATATGTTAGGCAGCGAGTAGTCAGTTTTTATAGTTGATGTGTTTGAATTAAAAAAGATGGCGTAAGGATCTGAGCAACTTTTACATGTGGTCAAAAAATAATAATGACTTTACAACTGGGTCTGGGCACCTCCATTAAAACAGGTCTTGTAGGGTGTTCCTTGTATGCAGTGGTAAGTACCTACCAAAAGTGGTCCATGAAAAGACAACTGGTAAACCAGTGACATGTTCATAATTACTTAAGTATCATTGCTATGTGCGGTAAGTGAAAATGCAGCAAAATTTATGAGCACATGTAAATTGGAATTTCAAAAATTCCTTAGTCATGTATAATGTTTAACAGTATATAAAATGATGAGGATGGGCACCACAAACATAAGCAGGTGCAGTCAGTGGTTAAGCACAGACTGTACTAAAAGAAAGGAGAAGTAACCACTAAAGAAGACGCACACCAAAAATCGTACAGAAAATATACAAATCTTTATTAATACTGATACATAAAGCAGCAACACCAAAATTTAAAAACACTTAAAAACACATACATAAATCAGGTGGAGGGCTGTAGCCCTACAAAACACCTAAGGCCCCTTGCCAGACCAGCAATGGTCCCTGGTGGGTGTCCCAACACACAAGGAGGTAGAAAACCTATCACTGTACGAGCAATAAAAAAATGACAATATATCAGAAAATAACCTGAAAATAATCAATAGCCCAATACTGTGAAAAAAGGGAAAAACACTGATCACACATGTAAATGTGTGACCCAGGGATACCTCACCAGGACAGGGGACCACAGCAGCTCCACGCGTTCCGCCGCTATCTGCGGCTTCCTCAGGAGTCATGTTTAACAGTATGCCTACTCAAAGTCCATCAAGGCTATGATTATACAGTAACCCCCCGACCTACGATGGCCCCGACATATGATAAAATCGACATACGATGGCCTCTCAGAGGCCATCGCATGTCGATGTCAGCATCGACATACGATGCTTTTATATGTCGGGGCCATTGCATTAACTGCTATCCGACAGCGCAAAATGCTTAAGCTGCTGTCGGATAGCAGTTTAAGCATCCCTGGCAGGTTCGCTTACCTATTCCCACTGCTCCGGGTCCACTTCGCGATCCTCCGGTGTCTTGCGCATCTTCTCCAGGGTTCCGGCCTCGCTTTCCGGCGTCGTTATTACGTCACTATGCACGCCGCGCCGGCGCAGCAGCGTAATAACGTCACCAGAAAGTGAGGCCCGGACCCTGCAGAAGATGCGGAAGAAGCCGGAGGATCGCGAAGAAGACACCGGAGCAGCGGGACAGCATCAGGAGCCCCTGGGACAGCATCGGGAGCGTTGAGGACCTGTTCCGGCTTCCTATACTTTACATTGCACGGATCCCTCAACATACCATGGATTCGACAAACGATAGGTCGTTTGGAACGAATTACCATCGTATGTTGAGGGACCACTGTACACTATGCTACCTACTAAGACATAACCTTTCATTTGGCATTAGGCAGTGGATCAGATGTGCCTAGAGTGTTTCTTTAATCATTCTTCTAACTAATGTACAGTGGAGATCAAAATTAGAGAACAATTTATGAACACTTGATTTTTTCAGAAATAATGTATTCTACATTGATCATCATTTGAAGGATTTTTTGTAAGGGGTACACCATGTCATTAGTAGTGTTGAGCGGCATAGGCCATATTCGAATTCGCGATATTTCGCGAATATATGGACGAATATTCGTCATATATTCGCTAAATTCGCACATTCATAATATTTGCGTTTTATTTGCGCATATGCGAAAATTCACGCATGCGAAAATTTCCATAAACAAAAATTTACATAAGCGAAAATTTGCATATGCAAAAATTAGCATGTGCAAATTTTCGCATGTGCGAAAATTCGCACGCCAGTCTCAAACAGTAGTATTAGAGCCTTCTTTACATTACACAAGCTGGAAGCAGAGAGGGGTGATCACTGTGATGTGTACTGTGAAAAGAAAAAAACGAATATTCGTAATTACGAATATATAGCGCTATATTCGCGAATATTCGCGAATTCGCGAATAAAATTTGCATTGCGAATATTCGCGAGCAACACTAGTCATTAGAACAGTGTTTTACTAAATATCCAAAGTATATCAACATAAAACCTTTATTTTTCAAAAAACATGATGATCATAATTAGAGAATAGCAATGACTGTAGCACATAGAAAGATTGTAAGTACTTTTTCTGAAGGTTACAACAGTCACCAATTAGTAGGAAGTGTACAGATCTTTGCTTTGAACGACTTCAGCACACTGCTCTGGTGGGATTTTGCTACACTCTTCTTCCAGTTTCTTCCACAGTTCTGTGACTGTTCTGGGTTTCATGACCATAACTTTGTCACCAAGGATTTTCCAGAGGTTTCTATTGGGTTTAGATCAGGACTCTAGGTTGGCCATTTCATTGTTTTCAGTTTCAAGGAACTGCTTTACCCGTTTTGCTGTATGACATGGGGCATTGTCCTGCACTAAAATTGCTGGCTTATTGATTGATGAATGCAAGGAAGGAACGATATGTTGTTGAAAAAGGTTCTGATACACACTTGCATTCACTCTGCCATGTAGCTGTATGAGAAGTCCAACTCTTGCAGCAGAAAACATTCCCCAAACCATGACACTTCCTCCTCCCCCTTTCACTGACTTCTTTAGACTCTTTGGGTTCAGTCTTTCCCCAGTTTTTCAACAAACACATGTTTCTCATCAGACCAAATAAATGAAACTTGCTTTCATCGCTAAAATGAACTCTGGACCACTTCTCCTCTGTCCACACAACATGCTCCTCAGCAAAGTTGAGTCTGGCCTTTGGATTCTTTCTGCTAATAAGAGGTTTGGTCAGGGCCAGATTAAGGCTGCCTGGAAGACAGAGCACTTCATTATGATGCCCCCCCAACAGTTCCCCCACATTAGGTGCAGTATAGTTCCCCCGCATTAGGTTGTGTCCCTGCACATCAGATTGAAACAGTCCCCGCACATTAGGTGTGCAGCACAGTTCCCCCACATTAGGGGTGCAGTCCAATTCCCCCACATTAGGGGTGCAGTACAATTCCCCCACGTTAGGGGTGCAGTACAGTTTCCCCACACTAGGGGTGCTGTACAGTTCCCCCACATTAGGTGTGCCGTACAGTTCCCCCACATTAGGGGTGCAGTACAGTTCCCCCACATAAGGGGGCAGTACAGTTCCCCCACATTAGGTGGCAGTACAGTTCCCCCACATTAGGTGCAGTACAGTTCCCCATATTAGGTGCAGTACAGTTCCCCACAGTAGGTGCAGTATAGTTCCCCCACATTAGGTTGGCAGTATAGTTCCCCCACATTAGGTGCAGTATAGCTCCCTACATTTGGCGCAGTATAGTTCCCCACATTAGGCACAGTACAGTTCCTCCACATTAGGTGCAGTATAGTTTCCCCACATTAGGTGCAGTATAGTTCCCCCCATTAGGTGCAGTACAGTTCCCCCACATTAGGTGCAGTATAGTTCCCCCCATTAGGTGCAGTACAGTTCCCCCCATTAGGTGCAGTATAGTTCTCCCACATTAGGTGCAGTACAGTTTCCCTACATTAGGTGCAGTATAGTTCCCCCCATTAGGTGTAATATAGTTCCCCTACATTAGGTGCAGTATAGTTCCCCCATTAGGTGCAGTATAGTTCCCCCATTAGATGCAGTATAGTTCCCCCACAGACATACAACCTTCAGCCATATACAGTGAATGGCTGGAGGCTGTATGCCTGTTTACTGCCCCAGTGTGCCGACCACCAGTCCGGGTTCACGATCTACTGCTATAGCCTATGGGCCATAGCAGTAGGTCCCGGGACCAGAGAGGAGCGGTGGTCGGAACACTGAAGATGACGTGCCTCTGGTGACTTAACGTGCGCGTGCGTCCTCCTCACTGCTCCGCTCTGCTCTTCTATGGGCACACGCACAGGACGTCAGTGACATCCCTGCGTGCGCTACCTCCCGGCGGCCCCTGCATTTTTAAAGTTAACGCGGGGCCGCAGAGACGTAACAGGGATATCCTTGTGTCCTGAAAAGATTTTTCGGGAGACAGGGATGTCTCGAATGTGACGGGGCCCCTGCGGGCCCGGGGCCCGGAGCAGGTGCTTCAGGAGCGCCAATGATGATCCGGCCCTGGGTTTGGTCACTGCAGAGTGGGCTTTCAGTCCAAATGCTCTTAAACATCAAGACACTGTATGACAAAACAGATCCTCACCCTGTGCTGAACTGGCGAGCACATCCAGCTGCAGTGTTGAAACGATTACCCATGGAGATTCTCCGCATTATCCTGTCCTCTCTTGCATTTGTCTTTCGAGGGCGACCAGCTTTTTTGGGGGACTTGAATGAGTTTGTGATGTTGTAAAGATGGAATATTCTAGAAATCACAGACTTAGAATGAATAACTTCTCTTGCTATGGCTGATAGGGTCACCCCTTTATCCTTCATCTGGGCAACCTGCTGCTGGAGGGCTCAGTCACTTTGGAACAGCATAGCATTTTTGCAAAGTCAGTGAAAACTGGAGAGTTAGGCTGCCAGTTAAATAGTGTTTGTCAGATGATTAAGGAAATCAGCACCAGTTGCCAGGTTAACACCAATAATTTGCAGGTATCTGAAATTGTTCTCTAATTTTGATCAGTGTTCTTTTTCAATTATCTCATTTACATTTTTATTCTGTGCTTTAAAGTAAATATAAGTTATGAAATAAGCTTAAAATGCTGCTATTTTACCAATGTTAGGATATATTCCCATATGACTACACTATGACCTTAAAGGGGTACTCCGCCCCTAGCATCTTATCCCCTATCCAAAGGATAGGGGATAATATGTCAGATCGCCGGGGTTGCGCAGCTGGGGACCCCTAGGATCTCCGCTGCAGCACCCCGCTATCATTACTGCACAGAGCAAACTCACTCTGTGCCTAATGACCAGCGATAGAGGTGCTGAAGCATCGTGATGTCACAGCTCCGCCCCCTCGTGATGTCATGGCCTGCCCCCTCAATACAAGTCTATGGGAGGGCACGTGGTGGCCATCACGCCCCCTCCCATAGACCTGCATTAAGGGGGCGGGCCGTGATGTCACGATGCTCCGGCCCCTCTATCGGTGGTCATTACGCACAGAGCAAGTTTGTTCTGTGCAGTAATGATAGCAGGGTGCTCCAGCGGAGATCCTGGGGGTCCCCAGCGGCGGGACCCCTGCGATCTGACATCTTATCCCCTATCCTTTGGATAGGGGATAACATTTAGGACATTGTGTGTTGTTCTCTAATTTTCCAGTGTAAATCAGTTTAGAGAATTGTTTTCACTTTTACATTAAAGCATCCTTATCTAATGATCATTATGCCTAATGATACCACCTGTAACTCAATAGAGAATGCTACACCATAAATCATGAAAGGGGAAGTGTGTGAGTACAATACTTTTCATATGTTCTGTAGCCTGGCCCTGGGAATAAAATATATTTTTTATCAGTGTAAAAGCTGTTCTTTAGACCTATGCACTTATCCTGCCAGACAAATTAGACTTTTTCAAGTCGGCAAAGTGATGCACTGAAGTAAATGGTAGAAATCTTGTCTGTGTGTCATTATGGAAATTTCTGAGAGTATTCAGCCACACAATTTATGAAGAATTATACCTAGGACATTGAAATTATTATTTCTCTCTACAGACTTCTGTAAGTTTTAAGATTTTAAGTGTCTCTTAGAAAAAGAGTTGAGCGTTCAGCTAGGTGCTTCTTTCCCTCTCTCTCTTTAGTGCATATGACAACTAAAGACTTTCTATAGAATCTGTTTCCTGCAGCAAGATGGGAAGAGAAGCACTTTTCTGAATGCCTCTTCTGCATTCGCTGGGGTTTCAGCACCCAGACCCTGAGTGATCAATACTTTTGACATATCTCTATGATATGTCAAAACTTTTTATAAATGATGGTTACACTTTAACCCTTTAAGGACCCAGGCAATTTTCACTGTAGAACCCGGCCATTTTTTGAACATCTGACCACTATCACTTTAAACATTAATAACTCTGGAATGCTTTTAGTTATCATTCTGATTCCAAGATTTTTTTTTCATGACATATTCTACTTTAACACAGTGCTAAAATTTTGTGGTAACTTACATCATTTCTTGGTGAAAAATTCCAAAATGTTATGAAAAATTAGAAAATTTAGCATTTTTCTAACTAATATACAATATGTCTACTTTATGTTTGAATCATAAAATTGACAAGTTTTTACTTTTGGAAGACACCAGAGGGCTTCAAAGTTCAGCAGCAATTTTTCAATTTTTCACAAAATTTTCAAACTCACAATTTTTCAGGGACCAGTTCAGGTTTGAAGTGGATTTGAAGGGTCTTCATATTAGAAATACCCCACAAATGACCCCATTATAAAAACTGCACCCCCCAAAGTATTCAAAATGACATTCAGTAAGTGTTTTAACCCTTTAGGTATTTCACAGGAATAGCAGCAAAGTGAAGGAGAAAATTCACAATCTTCCTTTTTTACACTTGCATGTTCTTGTAGACCCATTTTTTTAATTTTTACAAGGGGTAAAAGGAGCAAATTTATACTTATGTTTGTAGCCCAATTTCTCTCGAGTAAGCACATATCTCATATGCCTTTGTAAATTTTTCGGCGGGCGCAGTAGAGGGCTCAGAAGCGAAGGAGCGACAAGGGGATTTTGGAGAGTACGTTTTTCTGAAATGGTTTTTGGGGGGCATGTTGCCTTTAGGAAGCCCCTATGGTGCCAGAACAGCAAAACAAAAACACATGGCATACCCTTTTGGAAACTAGACCCCTTGAGGAACGTAACAAGGAATAAAGTGAGCCTTAATACCCCACAGGGGTTTCACGACTTTTGCATATGTAAAAAAAAAAAAAAAATTTCACTAAAATGTGCGCTTCCCCCCAAATTTCACATTTTTGCAGGGGTTAATAGCAGAAAAGACCCCCCAAAATTTGTAACCCCATCTCTTCTGAGTATGGAAATACCCCATGTGTGGACGTCAAGTGCTCTGCTGGCGCACTACAATGCTCAGAAGAGAAGGAGCGCCATTGAGCTTTTGGGAAAATAAATTGTTTGGAATGGAAGTCAGGGGCCATGTGCATTTACAAAGCCCCCCGTGGTGCCAGAACAGTGGACCCCCCCACATGTGACCCTATTTTGGAAACTACACCCCTCACAGAATTTAATAAGGGGTGCAGTGAGCATTTACACCCCACTGGCGTTTGACAGATTTTTGGAACAGTGGGCTGTGCAAATGAATAATTTAATTTTTCATTTTCACAGACCACTGTTCTAAAAATCTGTCAGACACCTGTGGGGCGTAAATGCTCATTGTACCCCTTATTACATTACATGAGCGGTGTAGTTTACAAAATGGGGTCACATGTGGGTATTTATATTTTTGTGTTTATGTCAGAACCGCTGTAAAATCATCCACCCCTGTGCAAATCACCAATTTAGGCCTCAAATGTACATAGTGCGCTCTCACTCCTGAGCCTTGTTGTGCGCCCACAGAGCATTTTACGCTCACATCTGGGGTATTTCTGTACTCAGGAGAAATTGCGTTACAAATTTTGGGGGTCTTTTTTTTCCTTATAGGGCAACACCAGCATGTTAGTGTAATTTCTTTTTTATTTTTTTACACTAACAAGCAGGTGTAGCCATAACTTTTCCTTTTCATAAGGGGTAAAAGGAGAAAAAGCCCCCAATATTTGTAGTGCAATTACTCCCGAGTTCGGAGATACCCCATATGTGGCCCTAAACTGTTTCCTTGAAATACAACAGGGCTCTGAAGTGAGAGAGCGCCATGCGCATTTGAGGACTAAATTAGGGATCGCATAGGGGTGGACATAGGGGTATTCTACTCCAGTGATTCCCAAACAGGGTGCCTCCAGCTGTTGCTAAATTCCCAGCATGCCTGGACAGTCAGTGGCTGTCCGGAAATGCTGGGAGTTTGTGTTTTGCAACAGCTGGAGGCTCCGTTTTGGAAACACTGCCATACAATACGGTTTTCATTTTTATTGGGGGGGGGGGGGGCAGTGTAAGGGGGTGTATATGTAGTGTTTTACCCTTTATTATGTGTTAGTGTAGTGTAGTGTAGTGTTTTTAGGGTACATTCACACTGGCGTGTTACAGTGAGTTTCCCGCTAGGAGTTTGAGCTGCGGCGAAAAATTTGCCGCAGCCCAAACTTGAAACAGGAAACTTACTGTAAGCCTGCCCGTGTGAATGTACCCTGTACGTTCACATGGGGGGGCAAACCTCCAGCTGTTTCAAAACTACAACTCCCAGCATGTACTGACAGACTGTGCATGCTGGGAGTTGTACTTTTGCAACAGCTGAAGGCACACTGGTTACCTTCAGTTAGGTTTTGTTACCTAACTCAGCATTTTCTAACCAGTGTGCCTACAGCTGTTGCAAAACTACAACTCCCAGCATGTACTGATCGCTGACGGGCATGCTGGGAGAAGTAGTTATGCAATAGCTGGAGGTACGCAACTACAACTCCCAGCATACCGAGACAGCTGATTGCTGTTTGGACATGCTGGGATTTGCAGTTTTGCAACATCTGGAGGGCTACAGTTTTAGAGAACACTGCAAAGTGATCTCCAAATTGTGGTCCTCCAGCTGTTGCAAAACTACAATTCCCAGCATGCCCTGACAGCAAACAGTTGTTTGGGACTGCTAGGAGTTGTAGTTTTGCAAGATCTGGAGGGCTACAGTTTAGGGACCACTATATAGTGGTCTCAAACTGTAGCCCTCCAGCTGTTGCAAAACTACATATTCCAGCATGCCCAAACAGCTGTCTGGGCATGCTGGGAGTTGTAGTTTTGCAACATCTGGAGGGCTACAGTTAGAGATCACTGTATAATGGTCTCAAACTGTACCCTCCAGATTTAGCTAGGCAACTCACCGGCTTCCGTCGGATCCAGCCGCACGTCATCGCCGCCCGCCGATCTCCGTCGCCTGCAGCCTCTGTCGCCCGCCCGGATCGGTAAGTGGATCTTCGGCGCCGGTCCCCGTCGTTTCCCCATCCTGCCCCGCCTATTGTGGGAGGGCAGGACGGGAAAAACTAAAGTAAACCCCCCCGCCCTTGATCTGCTATTGGTGGTCGCGTCTAGACTACCAATAGCAGGGATAGGAGGGGTGGCACCCGTGCCACCTCACTCCTATCGCTTCAGGGGGATCCTGGGTGTCTTAGACACCCGCGATCCCCCTTACATTACGGGTCACTGGGTCACTATAGACCCGGAATCGCGCAAATCGCAAGTGTGAATTCACTTGCGATTTGCCGCGATCACCGACATGGGGGGGTCTGATGACCCCCCCTGGGCATTTGCACGGGATGCCTGCTGAATGATTTCACCAGGCATCCCGCTCCGATCCCTGCCCGGCGTACGGCGGGGACCAGAACTGCCCATGGCGTAACTGTACGTCATGGGTCCTTAAGACCCAGGGTGTCGGGACGTACTGTTACGTCATGGGTCCTGAACTGGTTAAAGAGTCTGTCTAGTGTTCTTTTATAAGGCATTTGACAACATTAACTATACTTGGTGTTACAATTTACTATTAAGATCTCTGCTTGTTGTGTGTGAACAATAATCTGTCTGTTTATATCTAAAGACTTTAATAGACTCAGTCCTTACGAGTTATAAACCAGTGACTGTGGGGACTTTAAGGAGTGCTTATGATTCACTTATTGCAAATTGTAATACAAGGGAAATTTACTGTCATAGTGCGCCGAAGGCTGATACACAATAATTTAATTTGGAGTCTAGACACAGAGCTCATGCCCTTAGATATAAGAAGTGTTTAAGTGTCTGGCTTTAAGCCCTTCCATTATACAATTATGTTGGACAATAGCTTTGATAGCAGGTATAGTGGGGACCTTTTCCGATTTCCAGTACTGAGCAATGGATGTTCTAGTTGCAGTATTTGGAAGGCTTTCACTAAAATATGTTCAGGAAGATGGTCGAGCATCAGGGACAATAAGGCAGCCTCTAGGCCCCTGGTGATATACAAGCCCAAAAGTTGCACCAAGAGAGATTGTATGTCATTCCTTATGGAATTAATCAGGTCGAAATGCCACCAAACATGCAAAAGAGTGTCGGTGGCACTGTGACATCTCCAGCACATGGGAGAAGCTGTAGGGTAAGGGTGTAATACCATTGGTTACATATATTGAAGAGACCAATATATGGAGGGTAATTCCAAATAATTACTTATAGGCTGCCCTAGGGCAACCCAAAAGACCCTGTTTTCCCATATACAAAAAGGAGGGTATTGTTAAAAGTGCAATCTTTATTTACTGTATCCGCACAAACAGATTAAAATATGCAAATGCCTATAGCCCTTTTCAAATGATCATGTCCTGACTAACCAGTCTTGGACTATTGTATAACCTGAGCGATGCTGGTTGTCTGCAGATACATCGGCATAGACACTGACAATTAAAACCAAGGTGGAACGGCCCCCCTCAACATGTTTCGCCACCGAAGTGGCTTTGTCAAAAGGTTAATGGGCACTAAGTTCCAAAATGCCATGCTGGGGGTTTTAAAACCTCCCCTAGTGATGTCACAGGAAATAGTCATATTTGTATATAAATGCAATGTTCCGATAGTTCCCCTTATCCAATGATGGACAGCTCATTCCACCAACAGAGAGATGTATTTTTCCCTGCCAATGGTTGAAAACCTTATTCTGCCCAATCAGGATATCATCTTCTGTGATTGACATTCTCTTTCTCCAATACAATTCCGCTGACGTGATGCGCGAGAATTCACTGCGCAAACACTTTAATTCTCACCCGATCGGGAGGACATCAACTCACCCAGTATGTATGAACAGACCTCCGACGGCTCCTCCCTGACTTCCGTCTGCGCACCGTTCCGTGCGCCGGGGACTTAGCCTCAGAGTTACGTGCGCAGTAGATATGCGCGAACACTTAGAACTTCTGTGTCAGGTAAGGACTTAGTCCGAAAATAGAAAGCGTAATGGCTATATTCAAATACCTGAGACTACTATATCAGATGAGGACTTGTCTGAATATAGATATATTTGTGCATGAGCTTGAATACTACTTAAAATGTTCAAGGAGAGTCACTGCATTAATGCCATTTCCAAAGCTAAATTAAATAGAGGTGAGTATAATAATTGTGATGTGCATTCCCGGTGGGATTCTCTCTGATGTTAATCTTATGTATATCAGTTTTTATGGATTGTAATCTTCTTGAATAAATATTTTGATGAATTTTTTGGTGTGTTTCATTACTGTTGTTATATTGTATATGAATGTCTCACTTCTAATGGTAGGATAATAGGCTCTCTGCTTTAGTGGAGTGTCATTAGAATATGCCCCATAGATCCAAACCGGGACAAAAATTACAATCAATTGTGGCATTTATATTTGGGATATCTGATCCTCACTATGACCTCTTTTTCCTAAATCCTAGCATCACTTAGGCATAATTCATGAGGACACATTACTAGCAGCATTAAAAAATAAGAATAATATAATGGTTGATAACTATTGGCTGGTTCCTATATAAATGCACTAAAAGTAAAGCCCTCATTTAGACCTTGAGGGGACATTGATCCAAGCCGGTATATCCATTTTGCTTCCTCACGCAACAATTTCTTGTCTAAATTCCCACGTCTGGGACCCAAAAAAACTCAAACTTGACCAATCTCCTCCATGCTGCATCCAAAAATGTCTTGCCAGAGGTGTGTCTGCCCTCGTACGAATAGTACTCAAATGTTGGGAAATCCTCCTCCTAAATTGTTGTATGGTCTTTCCCACGTAAATTCGAGGGCATCCACATTGGGCAATATAAACAATTCCCATGGTTTGACAGTTGATAAACTCTCTCATGATATATTTTCTCCCATCATTCAGGTTCACAAATTGGTTTTAGGAATCATTTGACAAAAGTAACAATTACCACAAGGATAGGATCTAGTAATTGTGGATCTCAACCAAGTGGTATCCGTGACATTAATGAAATGGCTCTTGACCAAATATTCTCTGATATTCTTTCCCCTCCTATATGTCACTGACGGATAAGGAGTGAGTACCTCTCTAAGATCTAAATCCGCCAGGAGAATCGGCCAAAATTTCTTGAGTATGTTAATCACCTGATGGTTGTTTTTATCAAAAGTACTTATATATCTCACTACTTTTTGATTTTCTTCAGTGAATTCTCGAGCATCACGTCAGTGGAATTGTATTGGAGAAAGAGAATGTCAATCACAGAAGATGATATCCTGATTGGGCAGAATAAGGTTTTCAACCATTGGCAGGGAAAAATACATCTCTCTGTTTGTGGAATGAGCTGTCCATCATTGGATAAGGGGAACTATTGTAACATTGCATTTATATACAAACATGACTATTTCCTGTGACATCACTAGGGGAGGTTTTAAAACCCCCAGCATGGCATTTTGGAATGTAGTGCCCATTAGCCTCTTGACAAAGCCACTCCGGTGGCGAAACATGTCGAGGGGGGCCGTTCCACCTTGGTTTTAATTGTCAGTGTCTGTGCCCATGTCTCTTTAGATGTGGATGTATCTGCAGACAACCAGCATCGCTCAGGTTATACAATAGTCCAAGACTGGTTAGTCAGGACATGATCATTTGAAAAGGGCTATAGGCACTTGCATACTTTAATCTGTTTGTGCGGATACAGTAAATAAAGATTGCACTTTTAACAGTACCCTCCTTTTTGTATATGGGAAAACAAGGTATTTTGGGTTGCCCTAGGGCAGCCTATAAGTAATTAATACCATTGGTTAGCACACCTCGAAATGCTCTTATGTTAACTAAACACGAACCTCCATTGATATGGCTAGGTCAGACTCCCACTTATTCTGGAAGGGAAAACAGTCAAGTTTGTTTGTCTAAATGAGTTCCAGATAGCATATAGAGATGCCCTTTGTAAATCAGTGGTCATCATATTGATACCGTTTGTAATGAGTAGATGCAACCTCCC
Organism: Hyla sarda; assembly: GCF_029499605.1. NCBI lineage: Eukaryota > Metazoa > Chordata > Amphibia > Anura > Hylidae > Hyla > Hyla sarda. Next base: position 89,042,931 of record NC_079198.1, read on the forward strand.
ATGGCCAAATGTAAGGATTTTAGGAAGTCCCGTGAGAACATGGACTTATAGAAATTCATATGGGGAATATTATACTGGGGCATAATCGTTGCAAATTCTATTAGCCCCATGAGGTCAGAAATATCCCTTATCAGAACAACACTAGCTGTTATCCACATAAAAAAAGTTCATATCAGACATAGATAAACCTACAAAGGCACTAGGTGTGGGATATTGGGTGACCTGGACCACAGTCTTATCATAGCTGCTATAGAGGTGTAGGGGACATTAGAGTTTGTTAGGGATGAGCAAATTGAATCTGATGAATCAGAATTCGTTATGAATTTCAGAAAAAATTCACTTCCCAACGAATCCGAATATCACCACTATTCGATCAAACGAAACGCTTCATTAAACTCCATTTAGTGCGGTCCAGGCTCCAGGGCATCTCAGATGTGGCTCCACATGTCAGGACATGGGGCAAGGAACCCTGGGAAGGCGGGAACACAGGTAGGTGGGGTGACCCTGAATCAAATGGAGCATGCAGCCTATCAGCAGCCAGCCACCCCTGTGATGTCACAGCCCTATATAATCGGCAACCATCTTGCAGCCAGTCACTTCAGCATTCTATTGCAGAGAGAGAGGAACATAGAGCAGTGTGTGTTGCACAGAAAAACATTTTTACAGCAGCGATTCACCTCAAGCCCAAATCCAGCCTAAAAGCACTGATAGGGAAGGGGAATAGATTGAGAGAGAAAGTGCAATTTTGGGTGTAGTACACAGCGACTGTGTGCTGCAGCACTGGTGTGTACAACAACTGAAAAGCCAGCCATTTAGGGTGAGCAGAGCACTAAAAAAGCCATAATCACCTGCTATTACTGCCTAATACAGGTTACGTAGCAGAGCATATTTTCCTCTATTAAGCATAACCTGTGCGTACATAGGTGGTGTGCCAGATTGTTCCTCTTGAAGTCTTAAGGGCCTAGTTACTGTGAAAGGCCAGCCAAAAGTATACACCTGCTGCTATTCTAGACAAATATTGTTTAAAGCGTGGTGAAGCGTATTGCACTCCCCTCATAAGTGCATACCACGTGCGTATATCTACGTGGTGCAGCATTTTGTTCCTGTTATAGTCCAAAAAGGCCAGCCAAAAGTACATACCTGCTGGTTTTCTAGACAAATACAGTTTTAAGCATAGGGTAGCTTATTGTCTTCCCCTCATATACGCACTAAGTATGTCAGGTAGAGAAGTGCCAGGAAGTGCACAGAGGAGTAGGCAGCAGAAGAAACAAAAACAGAACTTATTCCAAGCGCCAGACCCCTTGAGGTGGTCAGTTTAACAGAGTAGACCAGTTTCAATAAAAGTTAACATTTATTCAAAGCACAAATCAACGTGTTTCACACCCGAAACGGGCCCTTCATCAGGACAGAATGCTGATACAGAGACATCAAAACACAGACATTAAAGGGGTTCTCCGGTGCTTACACATCTTATCCCCTATCCAAAGGATAGGGGATAATATGCCTGATCGGGGGAGTCCCGCAACTGGGGACGCCCATGATCATGCACGCGGCACCCCGTTTGTAATCAGTGATAGCTATCATGCCCCCTCCCGTAGGCTTGCATTGAGGGGTAGAGCGTGACGTCACACGCCGCCAGCCCTTTAGTCGCCCATAATCAGACCAGAAGCGAACACGCTCCGGGGACTGATTACAAATGGGGTGCCGCGTGCAAGATCACGGGTGTCCCCAGCGTCGGGACTCCCGCGATCAGGCATCTTATCCCCTATCCTTTGGATAGGGGATAAGATGTGTAAGCACCGGAGAACCCCTTTAAATAGCTGTGGAAGTGTTTGGCACAAAGTGGTTGTGTCAATTAGAATTAGCATATTCACCAAGCACTGTTAAGTGATTGACGTAACTATTGCAGAGTTTAAAATACATACAAAATAGCATATTACTGAAAGAAACAAATCGTTCTTGCTTGCACTGATGTTATTAGACAGATAAAATAGAATTCTTTCAGAATCTGGTAAAAATTTGTTGAGACATTAAAAGTATTTGTTAAAACAAACGTATCTCCTCATGCACTTAGTAAATTGACGTAGGTGATGCACGAGTTCCGGTGGGGGCTGGTGAAATGTAAGTGTGTAACTACTCCTTTATACATTGAAAAGGCATAGAGGAAACATTTCATAGTCATCGCATGTAATGCAGGATGGCTGTAGTCTAAACGAGTATGTTTATTATGTGGAGGATCGTGCTACGATTTAGAGCGCTATGTAGCAGTGGCAGGAGGGAAAAAGGGATGGGGCTGGGACGCTACTCCGTGTTTTACTATGTGGAGGGGAAAGAAGATATGCAACTATGTGTGGCTATAGTCACAGTTAATGGACCGTAACTGAACTGAGGAAAACACTATGGGGTATATAGAGGATTGTGCTCTGTTGAGAAGCACTACGTGTCAGTGGCAGAGGACAAAAGGGGCGGGGCTAAGACGCTGGTGTGGATTAAGTAGCGGGATAGAAGGAAGAAAACATAGCATCCATCTTTCTGATTCACAGCCTCAAAAGAAAAAAAGAACACAAGGATGCAGAGGGGGCAATAAAAAGAGGAAAAAGAAACCCAGAGAAGAGTCCACAATAAACTCAACTGACACTGTCAAAATTTTCAACCTATCAACCCATCAGTTAAACCCCTACGAATTATCCCTTTTAAAAAAAGGGTCTCTCCTTCTGTCCCACTTATCACATTGATCGGTATACTTTGTTTCCAGATCTCAACAAATTTACCTGAAAAATCACCTTAAAAAGGTATTTATTAAACAAACCATCAAAGAAAATAAAGATGACGGAGGAAATCCAATATCTGATCTAGATGACATCCTACATCAAGATGTCAAAGCTTCATCCTCCTTTTACCCTATCCAGTCACAAGGATCTTTCATTAATACCTTTCATGAATTAGTCCTCCGAGACTTTCAAAAACTAACTGAACACAAGTCTAGGTCCAACCTCTCGAAGCCATAGGAAAAGGCTTTAAAAAAACTCCAGAAAAATAAAGAATTGATATTTAGATCTGCCAACAAAGGTGGAGGATTAGTTATTATGACTCCACAACAATATCATGAAGAAGCCATTAGGTTATTATCAGATTCGAATTTCTATGAAAAAGTAAAGGGAGACCCCTTCAATAACACCATAAAAGATCTGTTTCAATTCTTTCAGACAGCACACCATGAGGGCATACTAAACAAAAAAGAATTTCAATACCTCACTGTAAAAAATTACAATAAACAGTATTTCTATTTCCTGCCTAAAATACATAAATCACTTACTGCTCCCCCAGGTCGACCCATTATAGCCTCAACCAATTCCTTCATAAGTAATCTTTCACATTTCTTGGATTTATTTTTACAGGAACATGTCATCCCCCTCCCTAGTTACCTCAGAGACTCCATCGACCTCATTTCACATCTATACCACATAACATGGACCCAAGGAGACATACTAGTAACATGCAACGTCTTCTCGTTGTACACCAATATTAGACATGATATTGGCATTGGGGCAATAGAAGCTTGTCTTATGCAGAACAGTAAAATCTCTGAATTACAACGTCTATTTCTTCTGCACAGTCTGAGATTCATCCTTGAAAATAACTACTTTACCTATGACGGCGAGATATACCATCAAAAGAAAGGGACCGCTATGGGGGCAAAAGTGGCGCCATCATATGCAAATTTGTTTATGGGGGGGTTCAAACAACAGCACATATGGAACAACATCGATTTGATGTAATACATTAAATTCTATCGGTGACACATTGATGACCTGATTTTCACATGGCATGGTCCGCATCTTCAGTTGATTTACTCCTCACTTCCCTCAATAACAATCTGTGGGGAATCACATTCACCATGAACAGTAGCTCCGACAGCATAGAATTTCTGGATTTAATTATTTCTCATACCGATAAAGTATATATTGCCTCCACATTTTTCAAAAGTGTGGACACTAATAGTTACATCAACTTTGTCAGTAGTCATTACAAAAAATACTTGGAGAATATACCATACTCTCAATATAAAAGAATAAGGAGGAATTGTACAAATGACACCGACTTCAAATCCCAAGCAGGAGATCTACAATAAAGATTCAGGGCGAAAAAATATCCCGAGAAACTATTGAACGATGCTTTACAAAAAAAAAAAAAAAACAGAATCTAACACAAGCAGATTGTTTAAAATCCAAACAAAAACATGAAGAACCCAGACAGTGGGATACCACTTTTATAACCACTTTTAACTCCTCTGCTCAAGAAATCAGAGGGATTCTTAAAAATCACTGGCATATACTGGCCAATTACAATTTTCTCAAAGATATAGTACCCAGCAAGCCTTTTCTAACATTCCGTAGAGCTCCATCCTTAAAAAATATATTAGCCCCAAGTCAAATAACACCTCATGAAGCTATGCCCAATAGTAGTGCGAAACCAGGAAGCTTCTGTTGTAGAAAAAAAACAATGTTTATGTTGCAACGAAATTAGATCTAAATCGCTTCTCGGCCTTTTGGCTAAGATCAAGTGTAGTATCTGTTCTTATCAGTTTTCATGCTGGTGGGGATGGGTGCTGCATGGAGGATGCAGGTGTACCAGCGCTTTCCGGGGCTGGTTCTGAGGAATCAGCTCGACGGCTGCCCCGATGTGACCTGTTCCCTCCGGGTCTCGCCATGAGGCTGAGAGGGTCTAGAGTCGAGGTTCTTTTGTGCCTCGGGGAGTGGTGACCCCGAGGTGCCGAAACTCACTGGGAGTACTGGCTCACTGAGTTGAAGCACGGGCACCATAATCTCTTCACCTTGTGGCACTCACCTCTTGATTAGTGTTGCTCTTGAATATTCGCAATACGAATTACGTAATTCGTAATTACGAATATTCGTTTTTTTTATTTTATTATTATTCTTTTTTTTTTTCACAGTACACATAACAGTGATCATCCCTCTCTGCTTCCAGCTTGTGTGGTGTAAAGAAGGCTCTAATACTACTGTGTGAGACTGATGTGCGTATTTTCGCGTATGCGAAAATTTGCATATGCTAATTTATGCATATGCGAATTTTTGCTTGTACAGGTTTTTGTATATGTAAATATTCGCATACGCGAATATTTGCATTTGCGAAAATAAAACGCGAATATTTGCGAATATATGACGAATATTCGTCCTTATATTCGCGAATATTCGCGAATTCGAATATGGCCTACGCCGCTCAACACTACTCTTGATTCCCGGCCTTCTGGCTAGGATCAGAGAAATTTTTATAGATCCGGCCGGATGTCCGGGCAGTATATCTGCATACATTCACTTATCTATTTCTTTTTGTCTCACTGTGTCACTTTTTGCGTGTTGTGTGTCCACAGGATTTGTCAGGATGCGGTAGCCCTTCTGGGTGTCCCTCCTGGCGGTCTAGGGGAGGTGTGTGTGGCCATTAGGTTCCGCACCTCCCTGCAAACACCCCGGGTACTCCTGTTTTGGCAGGGTACCTACCGTTATCGGCTCTGCGGGCAGATACCTTGGCTAACGCCAAGGGGGATGCCGGGAGCATTTGTGGTCCCCTAGTAGCTTCGGCGAAAAGGGACATCGAACCTGGAACCTCGCAGGTACCTTTTGGTCCGGAGGCGAAGGGTAAGGTTTGTTGGGGGGCCTCTCTCCTATCGGAGAAGGGCTTGCGATAGACTGCATCCTTTGTGCACTTTTTTTAGTGTAACACGTTTGCACTTTTTCTTGCACTTTGGGTGAATCAAGAGCACGTTCCTCGGCTTTAGATAAAAAAAAAAAAAAGAAATTAAATCTAAATGCAGCTCTTTTAAATCCACAGCCACTGGTGAAACTTTTCCAATTAAATACCATCTGAACTGTGAATCTGAATATGTTATATATTTGATACAATGCCTATGCGGACTCCAGTATGTCGGTCGGACTATGCAAAAATTAAGGAGTCAAGTAAACAAGCGTCGCTTTAATATTAAAACCAAATATATGCTTCATGGTCTTTCAAGACACATTACCACTACTCACCCCAATGTCACCTCTAATCCCTACTCAATAATCTCCATTGATTTCGTCCCCATAAGTAGGTCCAACAGATTTGAACATCTAAAACGGTTGGAGGTCTATTGGATCTACAAAGTCAACACGTTACAACCTCTTGGTCTGAACGAAATTTTGGAGACCATCATAATCTGATACACCTTGGTTATGAAAATGTTCTGTTTTCCATGTAGTGACTCCCATATTTGTGAATTTACGTCACCATGTACTATTATCAATTTTATTATTTATTCAATTTTACTAGTTACAAGCAGATTTGATGTGTACATATTTACAAGTTACCACCTGTGATATGATATTTTATCTGAATTGACCATGTATGGCACTTTTATTCATGTTACCCATCATTCAGGTATTCTTTTCCCCCTTATCACCTCCCCCCTCTCATTTTCTCGCCCTCCTTTATCTATTCCCTTCCCCCCCTTTCCCCCTCTCCTTTTCCCCGAGTACTCTCTCATCGCATCCCCCCTACAATTACCCTTGTAATGATACACCTCAGGACAACTCTCATTCACTCGCAACTCACTCTGTCTGTCAAATTCTGACAGCTACAATAAACATTCATCCCTCTCACTCCTAAATTAGTGCAATCTGTGATGGCGCACAGGGATACAGTGGTACATGCACTGATGCAATTACATAGCCAAGTCATGGCCCCGCCCCTTTTGACCTCCGCCACAGCATCATAGCAGTTGGGACCTGAGCGGTGATGCTGTGACGGCCCAGGGTAACATACACACTTAAGGCCATTCAGCTGTCTCTTACTATCATGTGCGCTCCAGAAGACGAGCGCGCATGGCTATGTTTCTTCATTCTATCCCGCTGCTTAATCCACAGAAGTGTCTTGGCCCCGCTCCTTTTGTCCTCTGCCACTGACACATAGTGCTTCTCAACAGAGCGCAATCCTCTATATACCCCATAGTGTTTTCCTCAGTTCAGTTACGGCCCATTAACTGTGACTATAGCCACATGTAGTTGCATATCTTCTTTCCCCCTCCACATAATAAAACACGGAGTAGCGTCCCAGCCCCACCCCTTTTGCCCTCCGCCACTGCTACATAGCGCTCTACATCGTAGCACGATCATCCACATAATATACATACTTTTTTATACTACAGCCATCCTGCATTACATGCGATGACTATAAAATGTTTCCTCTACAGCTTTTCAATGTATAAAGGGGTAGTTACACACTTACATTTCACCAGCCACCACCGGAACTCGTGCATTACCTACGTCAATTTACTAAGTGCATGAGGAGATACGTTTGTTTTAACAAATACTTTTAATGCCTCAACAAATTTTTACCAGATTCTGAAATAATTCTATTTTATCTGTCTAAATAACATCAGTGCAAGCAAGAACTATTTGTTTCTTTCAGTAATATGCTATTTTGTATGTATTTTAAACTCTGCAATAGTTATGTCAATCACTTAACAGTGCTTGGTGAATATGATAATTCTAATTGACACAACCACATTGTGCCAAACACTTTCACAGCTATTTAATGTCTGTGTTTTACTGTCTCTGTATCAGCATTCTGTCCTGATGAAGGGCCCGTTTCGGGTCTGAAACGCGTTGATTTGTGCTTTGAATAAATGTTATCTTTTATCGAAACATGTCTACTTTGTTAGGGTGACCACCTCAAGGGGTCTGGTGCTTGGAACAAATTCAGTTTTTGTTTCTTCTGCTGCCTACATCATTACCGGACCAGATGCTGCCTGGGATCGGGGATTTCAAGCTGCAGGATCCCACTCTATGATACATGTGACATTAGATGTTGTGCTCTGAACGCAACACCACAGGATGAGTGTTATTACAAGCATCTCCTTACCGGTGCCTAACGTACTTCACCAGGGGTGCTATTGTGCTCCTTTTCTTTCTATTATCCTTTCTCTGTGCACAGAGGAGTGGCAGAGGCCTAAATTCAATAGGCGCAGGCAGAGGTCATAGCAGACTAGGGGCGAGTGGCAGCAGGAGTCGCAGCGAGAGGCCTGAGCTCCTGGTATCAGCTAGCGGTCATGTCTCGACCAGAAACCCATTTGCTGTCAAAGACTGGTTAATTTTGTCATCCACTTTATCACAAGTGACATCTGACACACCCGGTCAACAGTTCCTCAGGCACAACCATTAGTTGGCATGGCCGGGAACAGTCCCTGTCCTCCAATTGCCTTTGGCCTATGCTGTTCCTTCACCCATAGAAGTATCCTATGCTGTGTGTTCAGCTCCCCTTTTTAGTCAGGACGATCTACTAGAGGACAGTAAGCAACTACTGCCCAGCCAAGAAGTGGATGAGACATCCCCTGTTTCCTTTGCTAGGCGGGCAAGTAGTGATGAGGAGAGTGGCGTGGTAGCTGGCAGCAGTGGGAATTCTCCAAATATGCCCAGGGTAGACCACCTGCTTCACGGCAGCCTACATGCCCAGGAGGTAGTGGAACAGGGGAGCCTGGAGTTGGCTGCAGTAGCAGTCAGTCAGTGTGGACTGTTGGGGGGCGAAGATAAGCTACTCTGTGGTGTGTAATGTCCGTTCTTCTTTGTCTGCTTGTGCAATAATGCTTCTATGATGTCTGTATATTTTACTTTTATGTCTGCTTGAGCATTTACCTTGTATTTATCTTGTGATATTTTATCTGAGTTTTTAGCCATGGTTATTTAGTAGATTTTAGTCTGTTATTTAGTAGATTTTAGTCTGTGTTTCATTAGTCGGTTTTTAAGATTGTCTTTCCATTCTGCTATGTTGCTGTTCACACTGTGAGTTTTCTTGTATCAGTTTTCTGAGTTTTTGTAACAAGACATCCCTGTGACATTTTAATGGAACTTTGGGGAATTGAGTTGAGTTGAGGAGTTGGGGAGTTGAGTTGGGAGTTTTAGTACAAGATATCTCTGTGCTCCATGATGGACTCTGGGAGATTGAGTTCTAGTAACAAGACATTCCCGTGTTTTCTGGAGGTTTTCTGGGGGATTGAGGTTTTGTTCCTGTTTTATCCTGGAGCCTTTATGGACTCATCCGTTTCCCAGTCTTGTGTTCTGGACCTAATCTGTTTGTTAGTTATCTGTGTTCATTGTGAACAGTGTTCTATATTTATATCCTGTTTGGTTGATCTGATCTTTGTCCTATGTTCTTGTATCTGTTTGCGAATAGTGTCCTATGTTCCTGATCAGTTTGCCTTTTTTTATTCTGCCCTGTTAGTATTTGTATCCTTTCTGGTATATTTGGTTGTCTAGTAGTTTTCCGTTTCTGGCCTGTGACCGACTTTGTATATTATTTGTTTTTACGCCACTGCACTGTAGCGCAGGGAGGGACCGGTTCCAAATTGTCGATTCATCGCTTAGGATGGATGGGCAAGTAGGCAGGGAGAGTGTTTTTAGGATCAGTTTAGGGCTCACTCTCCTTGTCTCCCCTAGTTGGTCACGACAGGTGTGGCAGTTTTTCATCATGTATCCAGAGGATGTTAACATCGCCACATGTAATTAAAAAAATTATCTTTAATCTTTTCAATTGTGAGGCCCTTTGGTCTCATCAGGCTGCCGCCACCTCCAGGCTGTATTATTCTGTCACCATATGGTCTCCTCTTGCTGCTGCAACCTCCAGGCTTGGTCATTCTGCCACATTTTGGTCTCCTCATGCTGGTGCCAATTCCAGGCTGTTATTTTGCCGCCATGTGGTCTCCTCATGCTGCTGGCACATTACATAAAAATTTAATCTATTTAAAATCTTCAATTTAAATTTTAAAATATATCTTTAATCTTTTCAATTGTGAGGCCCTATGGTCTCCTCGTGCTGCTGGCACATTACATAAAATGTTTTATTCAAGTAGAGAAAACAGAAATGGTAGCACATCTACATTTTGTGTTTTCATCTAATTGCTTCTCAGCATAAATTCAAAAACTAAAAGGTTGTTAGTATACATTTTGATCAAAAGGTACAAGCCCACTCGCCAAGTCAAGGCCACCTATTTAGAGTCGGTCCCTAACGTCCCTAGCATAAAATGGTGTAGCACTGGGCAGCGACCACCACCACTGCAACACCAGTGCCCACAGGAGGAACGACCCACTGGCAGAGCGGCCGCAATGCCACTTAAACCAGTCCCTGGGCCTCACCTACCCACAGACACGACGCTGCACAGCACCACACCAGTGTGAACAAAGTGTAAAAGCTCCCTTACCTTGTGCTCCCAGTCAGACTGAGAGGCTGCCAGAAATGAAAGGGCCCTGTGTAGCTACCTGCTACTTTATATAGAGTTGGGCTGAGGGGGTGGGGCAAAGTGCAAGCCAAGCGAAGCCAACAAAAACAGGAGAGAATAGAAAACACAATGTGAATTCAAGTAGAGAAAACAGACATGGTCGCACATCTACATTTTGTATTTTGATCTAATTGCTTCTCAGCATAAATTCAAAAACTAACAGGTTGTTAGTATACATTTTGATCAAAAGGTACAAGCCCACTCGCCACATCAAGGCCACCTATTTAGAGTGGGTCCCGAACATCCCAGTGCCCACAGGGGGAAAGACCCACTGGCAGAGTGGCCCCAATGCCACTCAAACCAGTGCCTGGGATGCACCTCCCCACAGACATGGTGCCACGGCAGCAAGGGACACCGCAGAGCACCACACCAGTGTTAACAAGGTGTAAAAGTTCACTTACCATGTTCTCCCAGTCAGACTGGGAGGCTGCCAGAAGTGAAAGGGCCCTGTGTAGCTACCTGTTACTTTATATAGGGTTGGGTTGAGGGGGGTCGGGCAGAGTGCAGACCAATTGAAGTCAACAAAAACCGGAGGGGATAGAAAACACAATGTGAATTCAAGTAGAGAAAACAGACATGGTCGCACATCTACATTTTGTATTTTGATCTAATTGTTTCTCAGCATTAATTCAAACACTAAACTGGTTGTTAGTATACATTTTGATCACAAGGTACAAGCCCACATCAAGGCCACGTATTTAGAGTGGGTCCCTAACATCCCTAGCATAAAATGGCGTAGCACTGGGCGACGACCACCACTGCCGCAACACCAGTGCCCACAGGAGGAACAACCCACTGGCAGAGCAGCCCCAAATCCACTAAAACCAGTCCCTGGGCCTCACCTCCCCACAGACACGACGCCACAGCAGCAACGGACACCGCACAGTACCACACCAGTGTGAGCAAGGTGTAAAAGCTCACTTACCATGTGCTCCCAGTCAGACTGGTGTGGTGCTGTGCGGCGTCCATTGCTGCAGTGGCACCGTGTATGTGGGGGGTGCAGCCCAGGGACTGGTTTGAGTGGCATTGGGGCTGCTCTGCCAGTGGGTCGTTCCTCCTGTGGGCTCTGGTGTTGCAGCATTTTATGCTAGGGACGTTAGAGACCCACTCTAAATAGGTGGACTTGATGTGGTGAGTGGACTTTTTGATCAAAATGTATACTAGCAACCAGTTAGTTTTTGAATTTATGCTGAGAAGCAATTAGATCAAAACACAAAATGTAGATGTGCGACCATGTCTGTTTTCTCTACTTGAAAAGAAAAAATTATGTTAATCTATTTAAAATCTTGAATTTAAAATTTAAAATATATCTTTAATCTTTTCAATTGTGAGGCCTTATGGTCTCCTCATGCTACTGGCACATTACATAAAAATGATATCTTAATCTATTTAAAATCTTGAATTTAAATTTTAAAATATATCTTTCATCTTTTCAATTGTAAGGCCCTATGGTCTTCTCTTGCTGTTGACACCTCTAGGCTTGGTCATTCAGCCACTATATGGTCTCCTCATGCTTCCACCTCCTTCAGGCTGTGTCATTCATCAAGAAATCGTATCATGGCTTACTCCACAAAAACTGGAAATGGGAACCTAGGTGACTGACAATGAGAAGAAAATCTTGTCTGTGCTGCTTCAAGGAAGTCTGAGCCATGCACCCTGCCTGGCACACATGTTCAATCTGGTCGTCAAGCGGTTCCTGAAGTGTTCCCCCCATTTGCAAGACATCCTTACAATGGGAAGAAAATTTTGCATGCACTTCAGCCACTCGTACATCGCAAAGCACGCCCTTCTTGAGCTGCAACAATTCTGCCACATTATGGTCTCCTCATGCTGCTGCCACCTCCAACCAGTCATTATGTCACCATATTGCCTCCTCATGCTGTTGGTACCTTAAATTAAACTTTTAAAATTTTAATCTATCTAAAATCTTCATTTAAAATTTTAAAAAATATCTTTAATCTCTTCTATTGTGAGGCCCTATGGTCTCTTCAGGCTGCTGCCACCTCTAGGCTCTGTCATTGTGCTGCCATGTGACTCATTGTTATATTGGGTTTTGTGGTAATACATTATTAGTTCAAAGTAAAGGATACAAGCATCCAGGACAATAAACTTTTCAAGACTGAGGCCCTATGGTCGTCAATGTCATATATTACATGGGGAATTACCACAAGAATCCAATGAAACAGGTTGGAGCGATAAAAATTAACCAGCTCGATTTTAAGATATAAGTACGAGCTTTTTCACTGCAGCCACTTCTAGCTTTATGCGCCCACTTATCCAAAAGCAAATAAGCTGAATGTTCTCCTGTCCAAGTTTCTGGTACCACAGACCCTCCCTTTTCAAGTGGACACTCATGGGGGTGCGCTGAGAGGCATGGGGTGGGACAGGCGGTAGCTGGCCTCGCGGCAGACTGCCAGCTCGGTTTTAAGATAGAAGTATGAGCTTTTTCACTACAGAAAATTATACATTGCAGCAATTATACACTATTGGAGCTGGAATTACCATGGCTGCTGGCACCAGACTTGCCCTCCAATGGGTCCTCAATAGAGATGAGCAAATCAAATCGGGCGAATCACATTTTTTAAAAATTCACTCCTCTCTAGTCGTCATCATATATTACCTCTGGAATTACCACAAGAATCCAATGAAACAGGTTGTACTGATAACAATGAACCATAACTGATTAAATTAAACATTTGCAGTTCCACACAGAGTAAGACAGTCGGGGGTGGGGGGGGGGGGCACTGAGAGGCAGGGGCTGGAACAGGTGGCAGACTCGCGGACCGCCAACTTGATGCTCACGAGAATTTGTCCTCAAAATAGGATTTTAATTTTTTTTTATAAATTTAAATTTAATTAAATAAAAATTACATAAAAATATCTCTTTCATCTCTTAAATTGTGACACCATATGGTCTCCCAACCCTGCTGCCACATCCAGACGCTCTGCAGCAGTAATTCTAATAGCGATGCCTGTAATCTGCAGTTATGGTTCATTCAGCTGTTTCATTGGATTCTTGAGGTAATTCCACAGGTAATATAATGGCGACTACCATAGGGCCTCAGTCTTGAAAAGATTACATAATTTTTTTAAAATTTAAGATGTATATTAGATTCCCAAGTTAAATGTCCTGGTGTTTACATTGAACTAACACTATATGACTACAAAACCCAAACTAACATGGAGTCACATGGCGGCACAATGACAGAGCCTAGAAGTGGCAGCAGCATGAGGAGACCATAATCTGGCAGAATGACACAGCCCAGAATTCACGGCAGCAAGAGGGGACCATATGCTGGCTGAATGACACAGCCTGCAGCTCATGGCAGCATGAGGAGACCATAGGGCCTCTCAATCCCTAAGATTAAAAGATGAATTTTAAAATTTAAATTGAAGATTTATGGTAGCCAACGCTACCATGAAAATTTGTTGGTAATGTCCCAGGCCCAGCAGCATCAGTAAACCACATAGTGGCTGAAAGACACAGCCTGCATCTTGCGGCAGCATGAGTAGAACATATAGTGGTTGAATGGCACAGCCTGGAGTTGGCGGCAGATGAGGAGACAATAGGGCTTCACAAACCCTAAGATTAAAAGATGAATTTTAAAATTTAAATTGAAGATTTAAAATAGCTAGTGCTACCATAAAAATTTGTAGGTAATGTCCCAGGCCCAGCAGCATCAGTGAACCATATAGTGGCTAAATGGCACAGCCTGGAGTTGGCAGCCGCAGGAGGAGACCACATAGTGGCTGAATGGCAAAGCCTGCAGTTGGCGGAAGCATGAGTAGAACATATATTGGATGAATGGCATAGACTGGAGTTGGCGACAGCATGAGTAGAACATATACTGGCTGAATGGCACAGCCTGGATTTGGCGGCAGCATGAGTAGAACATATAGTGGCTGAAAGGCAAAGCCTGGAGTTGGCGGCATATGAGGAGATCATATAGTGGCTGAATGGCACAGCCTGGAGTTCGCGGAAGCATGTGGAGACCATATGGTGGCAGAATGAGTTAGCCTGGAGGTGGCAGCAGCAGCATCAGAAGTCATGAAAGTGACCCGGTGACAGAGTGGTGCGGAGGGTGGCAATACCAGTACCCGGTGATGAAGGTGGGTGAAAAAATGTCTGATGCGAAGGAATATTTGTAACTGGGGAGCAGCGCCTTAAATCTGTTTGGAACTATACATATTTGTGAAGTGTTGGTGTGGCACCATGGTCAACTCTGATGCATCAGGCATTGGTGTGTGGAAATCCCTGCTGATCCATGCCTGATTCATCCTCACAAAGGTCAGTCTCTCCACATTGTTCATGGACAGACGAGATCTCAATGTGGTGACTATGGCCCCTGCCGCACTAAACTCCTGCTCTGATGGCACACTGCTGGCCGGGCAAGACAGCTTTTCCAGGGCAAACACTTCTAATTGCGGCTACAAATCAAGTTTGGCTGCCCAGAAGTCCAGAGGATCTTCAAGGTGTGTTGGCATGGGCATGTCAAGGTATGCCACCACCTGCTGGTTTAGGTCCTGCTCCAAGTCTACCTGCTGCTGATGAGTTGCTTCACCATGCAGGTGAAGAAAGGTACTCATCGGCGACTGTAGACTAGGCTGCTGCTGATGGAACTGATACTGCTCCAGCCACCACTCCCAGCAGCCATGGCAGTGGAAGGTGAGCGCAGAGGACCCCCGAGTCAGACCTGCGAGAGGATGGACGATGGTACCAATAGGCATCAGCCAACTGACTAGGTTGGATGTCTCTATAGTAGGTCAGTTTGTCCTCCCTCTCAGTGAGTGTAAAAAAGGCCCCCATTTTGTGGTGGTAGCAAGGGTCCAATAAGTTGGAGAGCCAGAAGTCATCCCGAGGCCAAATGGTGACAATTTGGCAGTCACTACGCAAGCAAGTGAGCATGCATCGTTCCCTTTGTGTAAGTGAATCGGAGGTCCTTCCTGCTTCCATCTCCACTGCATACTGCCACGGTGTGTCTGGGTCCTCTGTCTCGCTTTCCTCATAACCCTCTAGCTCCTCAGGTTGCTCCTTCTCCTCCTCTCCTGTCAGATGACTAGAAAAACTGCCCATTTTGCGAAACCTAAACTGTGCTCCACTGTGCCCCCCTCCTCCAGTTCAGCCCCCACATGGCTCATGTTGCCGTGAGATGTAGGCACCACGTCTCCATTGCCCTGACCAGCCATCACTTCCAAAATGTGTTGTAGTAAATGAAGCAGTGGAATGACTTTGTTCATCCCGTAATCTTGGCGACTGACTAATAACGTGGCTTCCTCAAAGGGCCTGAGCAAAAGGCAGGTCACGTATGAGCTGCCACTGGTTGACATTGAAGTTACATAGGGGAGTCCCCCTATCCGCTTGGATCATCGAGAAATCGGTGATGGCTTTTCTCTGTTCGTATAGTCGATCCAACATATGGAGGGTGGAATTCCAACGTGTGGCAACGTTGCAAATAAAACTATGTTGAGCATACAGTTCTGAGGCTACAGCTCTTGGAGGGTGTGCTTTGCAGTGTACGAGTGGCTGAAGTGCATGCAAAGTTTCCTTCCCATTGTTAGGATGTTTTGCAAATGGGGGAACACTTCAGGAACCACTTGACAACCAGATTGAACCCGTGTGCCATACAGGACACATGGCTCAGCCTTCCTTGTCGCAGCGCAGACAAGATGTTCTTCCCGTTGTCAGTCACCATAGTTCCCATTTCCAGTTTTCGTGGTGTAAGCCATGCTCCGACTTCTTTATGAATTGCTTTTAGCAGTTCCTCCCCTGTGTGACTCCATTCACCAAGGCAAACCATGTGAAGAACAGCGTGAGAGTACCTTGCCCTGCACATATGGTATGCTGAAGGGGCACTGAGACTTGTCTGTGCAGTGGAGGCTGAGGACAAGGTGGATGATGAGGAGGCAGAGTCGCAAACTGTCACAGGACCAATGGCCCAAGAGCGTGGAGGAGGAAGCGTGACATGTCCAAGTTGGTGTTAGGGCTGTGCAGGACCATAGTTAAAGCTCCACACGTTGGCTCTGCCGTGAACTTTGGTACACACCGACACGTTCAAGGACTTCTCTTCCACAAAATTGTGCAGGGCTGGTACTGCCTTCTTCGCGAAGAAATGACGGATTGTCTTGCCGTGTATCTGATCCTTTGCTCTGTGACTTGACCTTGCTCCTCTGCCACCTGCCCTGACCTTCTGCTATCCTGACTATGAGCTGCCTTATCCCTCCTAAGCCTCGCATCTCCTCAGCCACCTGTGTGGTTGAGCCGGGCCAGGGCTCCGGTGAAAACAGCGGCACCTTAGACTCCGCTCCCTGCTACGGTCCGAGTCATCCACCACAAAGGTCCAGCGGATTCACTACCATCAGTGTTCCAGTCTTCTGGAACTATTTAGATGTAAGTGCCATGCCTTGCGCTCTGGCATATTTACCTATCACTCACTTTCATGTTGTAGCAGTAATATGCATTACACATGCGCCACTTGTTAGGCATTCATAGAAACTGAGATGGTGGATGTATTCAGTCAGTGCCAGATATGTGACATATGAAGAATAGTGTTGAGCAGCATAGGCCATATTCGAATTCGCAATATTCGTCATATATTCGCTAAATTCACATATCCGTAATATTCGTGATATATTTTCGTATATGAGAAAATTTGCATATGCTAAAATCAGCAAAAAGAAAATTCGAATGTGTGAAAATTAGCATATGCAAAAATTTGCATATGCGAAAATTAGCAAATGCTAATTTTCCCATATGTGAAAAAATTCGTACGCCAGTCTCACACAGTAGTATTAGAGCCTTCTTTAGACCACACAAGCTGGAAGCAGAGAGGGATGATCACTGTGATGTGTACTGTGAATAAAAAAAAAAATATTCATAATTAGGAATATATGATGCTATATTCGCGAATATTCGCAAATTCGCATTGAGAATATTCGCGAGCAACACTAATGAAGAAATACATAGCGTGAAATCGACATTGCTCCTCTTAGTGGAATTCACCAAATGTGTCTATTACTACTGTTTAGTGAAAATTAGGCCCGAGTGCTGCCCATTTTCCTGCTGCCCGGTTCTTTTTTATTACTTACAACCACCATGACAAGATTTCAAAAATAAAGTTAGTGTCTGATTGCAATAGGACCCCCCCCCCCCCCCTTAATCTCCAGAATGGGGCCCGGCTTTCCCTGCTGAGCACTCCAGTCACACCCTTCTGACACACTCATACTAGGCATTGATGGCTTACTCAGTGAATCACTGGCCGCACTGGAATCCTGCCTCAGCCAGTGATTGAGACTTGCATGTCTTCCCGTTCTGGAAATCAAGCATATATAGCTGCTTTAAAGTGGTATTGCAGGATTTTTGGTTCTTGAATGTGAGTCAAGGGTAGCAAAGTTAATATACTTCTCAATGACAGAGAATTAAAAAAAACAGCACTCACCCATTGTGGAAATCTTCTTTAGAGTTTATTTATCTTCAGGGCATAACAGACTTGCAGCGGGGAGTTGCACACATACAGACAGGAAATTAAAAATCAGCAACTGACGATTTTTCTTTTTTGCTGATTTTTTATCCTCTGTCTGTCTTTGCGCAGCTCCCCGCTCACCGAAGATAAATAAAGTCTGAAGAAGATTGCCACAATGGGTAAATGGCATTTTTTCATTCTCTGTCATTGAAATGTTTATCATGGACATTTAATATAAAAAGAGCACCACTAGGGAGAATGGCGATGAGTGTGTTTTTCCAGGGAAAGCTTCTTCTCTGATAAGTGTGCGTAGAGTCATCAAACTCAAGTGCCAAGTGGACATTCTTTGCTATAATTCTATACTAACATGTTTGGTGGCTTACTTTTCCCCCTGAAGTTCATTTTTTGCAGCCTACAAATTGAGTGTTGTCTCTGACTTTTCTCAGCTTGCTGTGCAGCAGGAGACAATACATCACAAGTCAGGTGCTGAAAGGGGGCTTGGCTGCTTCCTCTGTTGAGTGTGACACCAGCTCACTAACTACGTTACCTGATGCACATGTGCCTGCATTCATCATCATGCAGAACCCCAGCTGGTGTGTCAGGTGATATTGGCAAAGTCATGTGATCAAAGTAAGTGTGGCTGTGCTGCAATGGGTGGGTGACTGATGTGTGGGAAGTCCCACCTTAAAACAAAGGATCCTAGGGATTGTAGTCTGAGGAAGGCCACAGAAACAAGAAATAGCCAGTTCCCAAAAACAAGTCAGCAGTGTGATGGGGGACACAGGACATGGCCATTTATCACCATGTCCATTAATGTATGACACTTAATTACTAAAGTCACCTTATGTTGGATAACCCCTTTAAGTCAATTCAACATTGGAGGGTAAACAGATGGCAAAAAGGTCTTGCTAAGGGTGCGTTCACACTGAGTAATTCAAGAGAAATTCACAAGGAATAATTATCGGTCAGGAAGTTGTTGCCTTCTCCATCAAGCGGAATTCGAGTGGAATTCGAGCGAAAATCAAGCGGAATTTCCATGCGGAAATGAAGAGGAATGAAGGAGGGGGCTATTTAATCTACTTTTCTGAATTCCGGTTGAATTCCGCTCGAAATCTGCTTGAAAACAATGTCGGGCAGAATTTTTTTTTACCATTGACTTCTATTGGATTCTGCTCGCAGATTCCGCTTGAAGAATGAACATGTTCTTTCTTCAAGCGGAAAGGAATTCAGCATCGGAATTCTGCTAGCAGAATTTCCGCAGTGTGAACAGGACAGCAGAAATGACATTAAAGTCAATGGACAGAGGAGATGTGCATTAATTTGGAGCAGAGAATTCAAGAGGAATTACTTGAATTATTTAGTGTGAATGCATCCTAATAGTAACAAATGAAAATTGTATTAGATTTCATTGTACAATGAATAGATTTTATTCACAAGAAACTGGAAAACCCATTTAACATTTGATTTTTATTCTTTATATCCTTCATAACAAGATATCAACATATTACTCGAACATCTCTAGGAAGAATTAAATACATTTTCTATAATTTTTTGCCATACAGCAGTGGGTTCTTTATGCAAATTTACATTATCATTCACTGTATTTTGATATTTTCACACACAAAAGAAGATACACAAATTGGGACACTTATTTTCCATGTCCATTAAAGGACTATTGCCTCATGCAGGTAACTTATTATAGCTTTGTACAAGGTCTGAATTGTATAGAAAAATCAAACAGTATCTACAGTGATTCCTCTGTATGACTCCAATTTCATAAGGAAGATCACAATGGTTTTTTCTTCTGGGTTCATAGGTAATCAATTTTTTTACGAAATGATTGCATGTTCAAATGAAGGCCACATTATGAAGATTCCTTCCTAGAAATACTATTTCTAGTGAACAATATCTTTGTAATACACTATTGTATATTAGCGCCTTACTGCAGCATGCAGGGAATCCCTGCAGTGATTTCTTGACACTTTAAAAAACATATAAAAAATGTTAGTGATTGTTGTTGTACTACTATACAGACTTTGTGCCACAGAGTTTTCCATATGCATGGCACCTCACACTGATCAGAACAATTCTTCAGTGTTTTATGTCTAAGACACTGAAAAATCTGTCAACACATTCAAAATCTGCTGGACAGATCTTCACGGTTATCTTTATTTGTATACCCTATATAGAAACATCCAGTGCTATAATTTAGTACTGTCATCTCTTTTATTTTTGCATATTTGTAAAACTGTAAAAATGTTTTAGTACATCAAATTAACCGTCTAACTAGCCAGCCAACACCCTACTCTGTATTGAAAGGGAGAAAGTACCCTAAAAACAGCTGTCTACACATGGTTAACTATCCCTTCTCAGGGAGTTTCTGGTTTGGCATATGATTCCCAGACATGTTGTAAGGCTCTTAATGGTCAAATGTTGATATTAAAGGGGTATTCCAGGCAAAACCTTTTTTTATATTTATCAACTGGCTCCGGAAAGTTAAACAGATTTGTAAATTGCTTCAATTAAAAAATCTTAATCCTTTCAATAGTTATTAGCTTCTGAAGTTTTCTGTCTAACTGCTCAATGATGATGTCACATCCCGGGAGCTGTGCATGATGGGAGAATATCCCCATAGAAACTGCACAGCTCCCGGGACGTGAGTCATCAGAGAGCAGTTAGACAGAAAACAGCAACTCAACTTCAGAAGCTAATAACTATTGGAAGGATTAAGATTTTTTTAATAGAAGTAATTTACAAATCTGTTTAACTTTCCGGAGCCAGTTGATATATAAAAAAAAGTTTTGGCCTGGAATACCCCTTTAATAAAAGTTATCTTCAGTAGATGGCAAAGTAGAGCAAACTAATTTCCTCTTGGAAGAAAGCTGCTTTGCATAGTGTTTTACTCGTGGAGCATTGCAGCGCTTGTAAATTTTAATACTCCATACTCCTTAAAGCGTTATTATTCATGACAATAGCACTTTAATGGTATATTCACATGTACAGTATCCTGTGCATATTTGATGCTGCATATTTAAAGCTGAAAATTTCATGCTGCAGATGTACGTTGAAATCTGCAGCTTCAAATATGCTGATTTTAATGGGTAGAATAATACACAGCAGCAAATGTGAAGCAAAATATGACACGTGTGACCCAACACTCAGGAGACCAAATACCCCCTCAATCTCATCATTAGGCAATCAAATAGACATAAAATCATTTTTTTAAATGATGGTTTCTTGCTGATCAGCCCTGATAATTTCTTAACACAAGTCCTGTGCAGCCTGTAGTTAGCAGCAATTACACGTATTAGACGCAGCCGCATAAAATTACAATCATGGGAAGCTTACAAGACACAACCTACTGCTGATTAAAGGAGTCCAAGGTCTTGTCTTGCATTTGCCAATAAATATTTCAATCTTCCCAAGATTTTTGGGATAATATTTGTGGACCGATAAGTCAAAGACAAACCTTTTTAGAAGAAATGGATCTATGACAACTTGTGTTAAGCTTGCACTGCGTGTCGCAATGTAACATCATACCACTCAACACTCAAACATAGTGATGGTAGTATAAAGGCCTGGACATCTTGTCATAACTAATGGAACCCTGAATCCCGCTATCAGAAAATCCTGTGAGTATGTGACCTAAATCTCATTAGAAAAATGCATTACAATCTGAAGCACAAAAGCAGGTCCATCTCCCTCATGTGGGACAGACAACATGGAGGAGGCATGGCAATGTAGTTAAAGTACATTTTAAGCTTTGTTTATATGCTTATTCTGTTTATATTTAACCATGTAATGCTCCTGAAAAAAGTAGTTGAAACTCCTGAAATGCGTTGAGCTGTTTATTATGATTTATTATTTAAATGGATAAAAAATTGTGTTTTGAAGAACATAAATTTATCCCTAGAAATAACAATGGAATAATAGAAGAACATTTGTGATTTGTCTGCAAAGTGCCCATGGATTGAGGAGTCGTTATCTAAAATATGTCCCCCTGGTAGGCAAGTCCTGTCCTGCTTATATTGTGGATGTGCTATTACAATAGAATAAAGGGAACTATACAATGCTCTCCAAATATTTTTTGTTTGTTTTAAGTCTGTATGATGCAGTCTATAGGATTTAGCTGCTGATGATTAGTGTTGAGCGGCATAGGCCATATTCGAATTCGCGAATATTCGCGAATATATGGACGAATATTCGTCATATATTCGCGAATATTCGCATATTCGTAATATTCTCGTTTTATTTTCGCATATGCGAAATTTCGCGTATGCGAAAATAACATTTGCGAAAATTAGCATATACTATATTAGTTTACGCAAAAATTTGCATATGCGGAAATTAGCGTATGCTAATTTTCGTATATGCGAAGATTCGTACACCAGTCTCACACAGTAGTATTAGTGCCTTCTTTACACCACACAAGCTGGAAGCTGAGAGGGGTGATCACTGTGATGTGTACTGTGAAAAACAAAAAACCAAAAAAAAAAAACGAATATTCGTAATTACGAATATATAGCGCTATATTCACGAATAATATTCGTATTGCGAATATTCGCGAGCAACACTACTGATGATAGTAAATGGATATTTTGAGGCCTGCTTGGATCTTGGGTGGTTGGGTGTTTGTCTGTTAATTTTCCCCCTATTCTTATATATAGGTGGTTGAATTTGAAAGTGAAATAACCTTTTACATGGGCCACCTATCAGCTGAATAAGCATTCATAGGAGCAATTGTTCCCAATAATCTCCCCTGGTAAAAGGGTAAGCGATCAGATGGCCAATAAGAAAACGCTTGTTTGTTATCTGTTTGCACCTTTTGTGCAGACATTTAAATCTTCATTATCAGCTGCACATTTCCACAAAATTTATGGTCCGCACAAACAATCCAGCGGTCAAACGGCCCGGCCTTCAATTGATTGAGTTGTGCAAAGGCTCATTGAAACAAGTGCCATTCAACAAGGCAATTATCATTGTAAAAGGGCCCCATGTAAAAGGGCCCTAAAGATGCATCAAATTTATCACTGTGATAAACCTGCCACATGTTGACTGTCTGGTCCATACTGTTTAAGTATTGGACTGTATTAGTAAATTTATTCCAATATTTTTTGGGGATAACATACAGCATTTGTTTATACTACCATATGGAGCATGTAACAATTCTTCAAAACAGATCAGATGAAACCTGTTCATGACTATTAAATGGGCACTCTCATTAAAACAAATGTTTTCTATTGAATCTATTGAACTCCTTATGGTAAATAAAAAATCTTTCTAATATACTTTGTTTAAGAAAAATGAAGTTTTCCATGTTTTATTTGTGTTTAAAAAAGCTGTTCCCCATCTTTTGCACATACTTTGGGTTCCCGCTGGCCTGGCAGAAGTCCAAACACAGGAAATACAGTCTGGAGCGCTGATGGGGGGGGGGGGGGGGTCTTTAGCCTTATCCAATCATAGCTCCTCTCACACTTAACTGCCATTTGTTGTTGGTTGTAGAGCAAGGGAGGAAGTTCTCCCCTGTATGGCTTCAGATGATGTCACACCTTCTGGATAATGCCCCTTCCCAGTCAGTGAACCTGAACCTGAGGCTGAGCAGAAAATACAGAGCAATATCAAGGTAGAAAACTAAAAAATAAGAAAAATAAAGACAGGGGGTGGTTTATCATGATGGGAGCAGTGAACTGGGAGAATTATAACATTTATCAAGCTAATTAGAGGTACTCTATAAGTCTATTGATGCTATAATTTGCTTGTTTTTGATGCTGTTTTATTTATTTTAGAATACTCTTATATCTCAGAGTTCCCCATTCATTTCTACAATTCATTACCATAAATATGTTGTATTCTATAACTTTCTTTAGATGATTGTTTACAAATAAACATTAAATTTAACTTACATTAGTATACATTTATATGACCAATTGGCCCTAATAGTCATTGTTTTTGGTAGTTAAAGGAAAAATTCACCAAACGTGGCATTTCTCCCATAAAAAGATTTTCTTTATTTCAAAATCAAAGGTATAAATGGATGGTGATAGCACTTTCAACGTGTTTCTAGCTCATGCCAAGCTCTTTATCAAGATGTGTACATCTTGATAAAGAGCTCGGTACGAGCTAAAAATGCGTTGAAAGTGCTATCACCATCCTTGGAGCTATCACCACGTTTGGAGGATTTTTTCATTTTTTTTCAAAGCTCAATCTTTATTGATTTCAACAATAAATTGTATAAACAAACAAAAGAAAAATCGCAATAAAATGAGTTGAGCAGAAATCCAGGATATGACAAAGACAAGCTGTCTAAACAATACACCACATAGCAAAGTACTTATGACAACGTTGCGGGATCATGACCACGTTCTAACTGGAAATATGGGGGATGGTGATCTGGGAACGTATCTTGACATAGGAACCATAACTGTCCCGGTAACGCAACATGGCGAACATTGGAGAATGCATAGCCAACAGCATATGGTCATAAGTCTTTAACCTAATCACATCCAAATATTGTGGCGTAGAGACATCTGCTCAGCTCAACCCGGAAAAATGGAACTGAAGCACTAGTAGGGTATGTAGGGGGGAGGTCCCTGTCGAAAGAAGAAAAGGAAAGCAGACAGGGATAGAAAGAGGAGAATAAGAGAATGAGGGACACGGGAACACAAGTAGGATCAGTGAGACAATAAGACTTACCTCGCAGGTCGGGTCGGCGCCCTCCCCCCATGGCAGCTGTGCAGGGAGAATTTTTTTTTTAACTACCAAAATCCATTTCTGCTTGCCGACCCTTTTTGAGGATTGGGTGCTCCAAGGCTGCTGACCCGCTCAGTGATATGCTGCTCTAGATGTTATGCTCTGAGCATAACCAACTCCGGTGACCATAACTTATCTGCAACCCTTGCTCGTATATACTATGGTAATACACTAGGATTGCGCTCCTCTCTCCCTCTCTTTGTCTCTTCAGTTAATTCTAATAGTCATTGTAGTTCCTGTTTATTCACTCCATTTGAATATTTTTCACTTAATGTTGGATTTAATACTGAGTTAGTATTTGATGCTTTTATTATTTATGTATTTTGTATTATAGCTTGTCTATATTTATTCTTTGTAAATTAAATGTGGAAATGTATTTTATAGCTGCCTGAAAACTGCCTCATTATTTAAAGGGGATTTCCAATGATGAAATGTATTTTCAACAGTCTAACACATAAGTTATTTTACTTCCTTTACTGTAGTTGTTCATGCTTTCCTCGGGCTTCTAGTGCAAACTGTCTGCTCTGATGTCTTCATTATCCAAATTTCCAGTCTATTATACATCCTGTAATGGTGTTTATTTTCCTGTTGGATACTCTAGATGTATATTCAGCCAACCTCAATCTCCCATCAACTATATTGGAGGCTTCTGTGAGTTTAGTGGGAAGGGTTTTAGTCAAAAAGGTATAGTGGGAGGGAGATAGTGTTGGATGAGATCCCAGCTAGGCTGTACAGCAAAACATGATTTCTATAAACAGATGCACTCTACAGAAGACAACAAAGCAGACACAAGCATTGAAAACCACAAAGAGGAAGCAAAATAACTTTATCTACCAATATATGTCATTTATTACACAGTCCAAAAGAGGTAAACTAGAAAACCCTTTTAATGTAACCCTAAGACTACTTTCACATGGCAGTATTTTTATCAAAAATATATAAATGTAGGCCAAAACCAAGACATATAAATGTAAACCGTTATACTTTTTCTATGTATATATTACACGCCTGCTTTTGACTAACAAACATTGCCTGGTGAAAGAAGGTAAAGTCTGCATTGCTAATTTCCAAGCCACCTGTGATGTATATATTTGGAGTGGGTTCCATATGTGGAACATTCCATGCAGAAAATATCAGGCTATGTGCACACACATTGGTTAGTTGTGTGCATAGATAGATTGTAAAACATCCCAAATATGGCAATATTTTACTTTTAAATTCTATGGAACCCAATGAAAAAACAGGTCTTTGTGCATACCTAGTTTAATTTTACATTTGTAATTGTCTGGTTATGTGCGAAAAACTTTCCCATTGTAAAACAGCTTGGGGGGGGGGGGGGATAGATTTTGCAGTAGACCATAAAGTACAACAATTAGGCCAAAAAGTAATGTTAAAAGGGTAGAAAATGGCCATAAAGAGGCATGAATGCCAAACAAATTTTCAGATATTTCATGCTTCTATGAATGAATTATTTGAGGCTCAAAATTTAAAACATATGAAAAAAGGAGTGGGAAATAATAGCTAAGTCTGTATATACTTACAACCTATGAACTTACTGAACAAAATTGGTTGATAAGCTTCCTGGCCTACTTTCAAAAAGGTAAAGCAGTTCTAGAACATGAATGTTTATGTGAAAATGTAAATTCTGTTGTCCCTATATACTGTACTGAATTTTAATTTATTTGAATAATACATGCTCACAAATACATTCTTTTAAGGTGAGGAGAATAAATAAGATTAGAAAATGGCTCTTTTTCTTCTATAACAGTGTCAAAGTTGTACAAAGGTTCATCTGTCCCCTCTGTCCGGAGTACAGAGCTGCACATCTCAACAGTTGGGGCACAAGGAGATAAGACAAACAGTAGGTACCCTTACATTCTGTAGTCGCAGTTTGTAAACTTGTATTGTGGTTGTTTTCTAATCCTAGTCGGAGAGCCCGGCTGAGTTGCAGCAGCACGCTTCCTCCATTCACCTCAGGGTGAAGATGAGGGGTGCTACTGCAACTTGACCAGCCACTTTGACTGTACCTACTGTCTGTCCCATCTCCTTATGCCGTATCTGTTAAGGTGTTCAGCTATGTACCTCGTAAGGAGGTGACAGTTACAGTTAAAAAGGGTTTTCTTGCTTATTGAACCTCCAACAATCCCTAGAGTACTGGGATTGCAGCGTTACGTCACTGATTTTCCTTGCATGAGTGCACTGTACAGGAAACTACAACACAGCCCATTTTTCTTAAAATGGACTATTGGGAGTCCCAGAGTTTGGATCCACACAATCCTAGTGATATGTTATAACACTTTGAGATAAAAAAAAAAAAAAAAACATTTTATGGATTACTGGGCTGTGTAATGCAGCAGAAATTCTACCAAATATGCAGTCCACACTTTCCCCCCACTTAGTTTATCCCATGAAAACGTCCTTCATTTTTGCCTTAACCATAAAGTGGCCACATGAATAATATTGTCGATTCTTGCATTTATAGGATGCAAATCTGTTTCACTCAGTTAAGATGAATAGAATGTCTGAAAGTCTGTATTCTATAAAAACAAGGTTAATCACAAATATGGACATGGTAAAATGTTTCCAGGTTCTACTTTAATCCTGAAAATTAAGGTAAGGACCTACATCCTCTTCGACTGAGCTATTGGAAGAAGTGTCTGGTCCTCCTTCTAGGAGAGAAATAATGTTGTGCTTTTGGTTTCTTATTGCTAATTGTAATGGGGTGCAACCACTGGTGTCCTCTATATTCTGTTTTGCATTAGCCAGGAGTAGAGTCTTTACAATGGCTGCATTAGCATTTAGAACAGCCACATGTAATGGAGTCCAGCCAAACATGTTTTGAGCATCTACATTAGCTTTGTTTTCAATCAACTTAATAACACTGCAAAAAGATCCTCTCTGAACAGCAAAATGAAGTGGTGTCCAGCCAGACATTTCAGCCATATTTGGGTCAGCTCCGATATCTAGGAGAAGAGAAACAATGGAGTCTTCACTATAGCGAACAGCCAAATGGAGGGCAGTCCATGTCATATCTCCAACAGCATCTATTTTGGCATCATTGTCCTTGAGTAAGTGAATTATTTCAGTGTGTCCTTTAAATATTGCCAGATGCAAAGGTGTCCAGCCCTGGTTGGTTTTCAGGTTGACATTGGCACCATGCTTTAAGAGAAGTTTACATAGCAAACTCTTGCCTTTCACAACTGCCATGTGGAGTGGGGTATATTGGCTGTGATCAACAGTGTTTAGGTGAGCACCTTTCTGTATTAAGTGTTGCACCACTCGAAAGTAACCTCTGTCAGCTGCGATGTGGAGAGGAGTCCTGTGATTGTTTTGCTTGCTGTTTGGGTCAGCTCCTTGCCCAATAAGAAGCTTGACTATATTATAGTGACCATAACAGGAAGCTACATGCAGAGGTGTTTTTCCATCTGTTTCTTGACTATTTGGGTTGGCGTGACGTGTAAAAAGAACACGAGCAACATTTTCAAAACCGTTTTGGGAAGCCAAATGCAATGGGGTCCAGTCATCCTGTTCCAAGGCATCAACATTTGCTCCATTGTCTAAAAGTAACCGAGCTATACGGTCATCTCCTCCTTGAGCTGCAAAATGTAGTGGTGACCATCTGTCTTCATCCGTTATGTTGACATTGGCTCCATTTTCTATTAAGCAAGCACAGATATCTGATAACTTTCTCTGTACTGCCAAAATAAGTGGTGTGGATCCACTCAATGTGCGGCTATTTACATTAGCGTTCAGGCAGAGGAAATGGTTCACCCTCTCATAGTTTCCTTCGGCAACCGCAAAGTGAAGCAGAGTAAAATTATTTTCATCCACCCAAGAAATATCGTTGTTCTTTAAGAGGCTTTCAATCAAGCTTTCTGTTCCTAAAATAAAAAGAAATGGTTGTTTATTTGTGTTAATGCTTTCTATTGGGACATATAGACCATAGAAAGGATCATAATATAACAGTTTTCAAAAACCTATTATATACAGTTTCTAAGGTAAACAATTTCCTGAAGACCAGACCTGCCTACATGTAGAAAAGACGATATGCAAGTTTACATACTTACTAACTTTGGTCTTATAGCAATCCCAGTGGCTTAAAACTTAATATGAATATGTAAATGCCCAAAACCAAATAATAAAAATGACTAAAAATTGCTATATGCAAATATTAAATGGCTATACCTAATTGAAAACTGTGCAGCAAGGCTAGTAAAACAATAGAAAACACTTGCTTTTGCCTTAATAAATGAGGCCCATTTTTTTTCTTCCATCTTTTGTATCAAAGAATGCCTGTTATTTGTCCTCTGAGGAATAAAAGAAGGCCAAACATTTTTTGGAAATTTTTCAGTTATTGTATGCCCACAATGCCAGGTTCTGGATATTACACAATTTTCATAATACATATTCTTATAATAGATTTCAGTGGTTATTACCATGTAATACTTTACTCTAAGGCATGTACTGACAGTTTACATATTTTTTTTTTATCCTGTCTTTTTCCCGCCAAAAACACACCTGCTTTTTCTAGTAATTTTTTTTGCTAAAACAAATGATATGTTTCTAAAATAGCAGCAGTTAAATAATACAATGTGTGTACTACCTGCAGTTTCCTAACACAACAAAAACAAACCAAAAAAATGCTGGAAGAAAGGAAATGTGTGAATACAGCCTCAGAGGAGGTGTATAACTATTGTATCCTAAACCATACAGATAGAGCTAGGATGGGTGGGGTGGGGAGGGGTCTGAGTTAGCAAGAGTGATTTGCTGGTGACAATGTCTTCCTGTAGGTCACAGGAAGTCAGCTGGCCCAATAGTGAGCACTTCCTCTGACACATTAAGCCATGTGACTTTCTGTTGGACAGACTGGTGACCAAGTTAGAGCAATAAAACACATCGATGATGCTGTGCTGGAATAAATAAAATGACACTGTAGGACTATTAATGGTGAGTGTCCATGAGGTGGGCAAAAAATAAAAATAAAGAAATCTAAATCTAGAGTGCTTCATTAAAAGTTTTGCATTAGAGCAGAGAGGCTTTACATTGACCCTGTGAATGCAGGTACCATGTTTATCAATGACATACAGTAGAAACTTACCACTGCTCAAAGAGATTGATGATGGTTGTTCCATGTCCTGTATTGATAAGACACATAATGAGGAAGTGATTAGTGTTCATCATAAATAATTGTGGTAACTAAACTATAAATACTAAACCATACACCAGTGTTTCCCAACGAGGGTGCCTCCAGCTGTTGCAAAAATAAAATTCCCAATATGCTGGGAGTTGTAGTTTTGCAACAGCTGAAGGCACCCTGGTTTGGAAACACTGCCATAACAATCTGTCACACATCATGTCTACAGGCATTTTCTTTTCCTCTGTCAACCACTAGTTGACATGAGGCACTTCCTCTGTATTTAAAACAAAATATTCTTCAGCAGCCACATTGTGCATTATACATAATACAGTGTCTCTGCTGCTGCAGAACATCATAATACATACCTCAACTTGTAAGCAGGATTTGGATTCATGTTTTATACAAATTTACGTAGTTGGAAAAAAAAGGAAACCCTTAGGCTATGTTTACACAGGGAAAAGTGGAGTGCCAGCTAGGACCGCTCGAAGATGTGCTGTCTCATAGACAGCAATGCATTTCCATGCAGACTCCGCAGAAAGAATAGACATGTCTTTTCTTTTAGCGGACTCCGGAATCGGGAAATTGTGCGATTATATTTTGATAGTTCGGACATTTACGCGCACAGCGATACCAAATATGTTTATTTAAAAAAAATGTGACGCTTTTTGGGGGTAAAATGGGAAAGACTGACAATTTTCATTTTTATTGGGGGAGGGGATTTTTGACTTTTTTTTTAATACTTTTTATTTTTACATTTTTTTAACACTTTTTATGTCCCCATAGGGGACTATCTATAGCAATCATTTGATTGCTAATACGGTTCAGTGCTATGCATAGGACATAGCACTGATAAGTATTATTGGCTATCTCTTGCTCTGGTCTGCTCGATGATGGACATCCGAGCGATCGCGGATGTCGGCCAATACCAGCGGGTCCCCAGCTGCTGATAGCAGCCGGAACCTGCCGTGTATGACGCGAGCACGGCTCCGATGCTCGCGGTCATACACAGGACGTAAATGTATGTCCTGGTGCGCGAAGTACCGCCAAACCAGGACGTACATTTACGTCCGTGGTCGTTAAGGGGTAAATATGATTATTTCGTTCTGTTTGTCTTCTGCAGCTGATATGTCCTACAATACAATACAAGCTGCTGGATGCCGACAGCTTGTCCTTTCTCATTCCATCAGGTGCACGCTTTGAGCATTAATCTAAGCTGACATGTTTACAACCAAATAAAATAAAGTTTGATAGTAAAGATGTCAGCTCAGATTACAATTCAGAAGACAGGAGAGAGTGACTATATACTGAGACATGATAGCTGCCTGATTAAATAAGCACTGACTAGCATCCAGCAGCAATAAGCTACCTGTAACCACACTAATAATGATTGATTTTGTACCCCCAAACCTGTGGGGTACATCTGGCAGTGCATAGGCACCAATCTAAAGGTAGAAGGAAAAAGAGGGACGCAGAGAGGCCCCGTCAGGGTACAGGTGTATTAAGAATAATTGCATTAACATTGCAATGTTGTGCTATGACTACATGACAAGAATGCACTTTATGTGTAAATAACCGGGAGTTGCATGGATCCGGCCATGGTCCAAGTACTGGAATGGTGAAACGTCAGAAGAATGTGATGGAGATCTATATATACCACAGAAAAAGGATGCTTACCAACGCTACCCTGGACTTCATACCAAAAATAACAATCAATTCCAGACAGGATAAAGTAAATTAAAAATTATTTATTATTACATTTAAAGGGGTTATCCAGGTTTCCTTATCCTGCCTGTGATGCCAAGGTATTTTTTAATGGCTTTTACTTTCCTTACATGTGTGGGGTGGATCAACTCCTTTTTGTGATTTTATGGTCCCCTTAGGTTCAGTATTTATTGGGTGTCTGGATTACAGTTGTCACAACCTTTTCCCAGAATCCTGTTTGGCCTGAGATAACAGATGGTCACACGGGCGGCATTTACAGCTAGACAGCACGTCATCAGGGGACTTATTTGTCAGGGAAGACAAGAAGAAGTCCAAGCCCCCCGTGATCAGCTGTTGTCTTGAGTCGAACAGGATCCTGGAAAAGGCTCGAGACAACAGTAATCCAGACACCAGAGAAATGCTGAACCTGAGGGGACCATGAAATCACAAAAAAGAGTTGATCAACCCCAAACATGTAAGACAAGTAAAGCACTTAAAGGGGTACTCCGCCCCTAGACATCTTATCCCCTTATCCCCTATAAGATGTCAGATCACTGCGGTCCTGCTGCTGGGGACCCCTGGGATCGCCGCTGCGGCACCCCGCTATCATTACTGATGTGCGATACAGGAGACGGAGCAGCGTGACATCATGGCTCCGCCCCTCGTGGCATCATGACCTGCCCCCTTAATGCAAGTCTATGGCAGGGAACGTGAAGACCGCCACGCCCCCTCCCATAGACATGTATTGAGGGGGTGGGCCGTGATGTCACGAGGGGCAGAGCTGTGACGTAACGATGCTCCGGCCCCTGTATTGCCCTTCAATAACTCGCTCTGTGCAGTAATGATAGTGCAGTGCCGCAGCGGCGATCCCAGGGGTCCCCAGCAGCAGGACCACAGTAATCTGACATCTTATCCCCTATCCTTTGGATAGGGGATAAGATGTCTAGGGGCAGAGTACCCCTTTAAGACATAACTTGGCATCGCAGGCACAATAGGAAAAAGTTAATAAAACCTGGATAACCCCTTTAAATAATAATGAATAGATAACTTAATAATGGAAATAAATGTGATGAAAATGAATCACATTGTCCATTGAGATCTAATTAAAAAATATTTTTTATTATTCTATCTGGAATTGGTTGTTATTTTTGGTATAAAGCGTGGGGTAGTGCCGGTTGCACCCTCTCTCTTTCTGGTATATCTAGATTTCCATCACATCCAGCATCAGAATAGTTTTAACCTCCTATAAGCTGCTGTAGACCTGATTTTTGAAAAGGATGACATACTATAGTTCCATGTCAATCAATGGTGTACTGAATTATCCCTCTTTTCAAAAAGTTCTAATGTGGTGAGTATTGTAAGAAATAATGTACCAACAGCTGAAAGTATAAGGGTATGTTCCCACACGGCGTATTTTGCTGCGTATTTGCTGCGTATTTGGTGCTGCGTATTTTCCTACCCATTGACTTCAACAGAGAAAATTTAATACGCAGCAGCAAATACGCAGCAAATACGCCGTGTGGGAATGTACCCTTAGAAGCCATTTTAGACTTATGTGACCTGTGTAAACACACTTGTTTTACGACATTCTGCTTTTATATACAGATGTAGCAGAGATACAGATCACAGTTTCTGGGTCATGTTAACAAGTTTCTCGGTTATGTTATCAGTAATGCAGGCTGCTGCAATTGCATGGGGCAACATGATATCAGGATATCGCGTCATGACTGTAACCAATAACTATGCTGCATCTGTATCATTGGTGACTATATATATATATATATATATATATATATATATATATATATGGTATTTTGAAGTCTTAAAAACTACGGTGGTGCATAGGTGAAAAGTTGGTATATTGTTTCACATAGCTTTAATAATACTGCAAGACACTTTTGGACCTCCTGTTTTAGAAGACTTTTCTTTTCATGTTTTTTCTTTAAAAAAATACTTTTCTTGGTCAGCTGGAATGTTATCTTATTAAAGTCTTCAGTTTTCATTACTGCACTTACATCACTGTCTTCATTAAGCAAAACTGCATTTGAAGACTTCATAGGATCTTGTTCAGCTTTGGGCCCAGAAGCTTCATGTTCTGGGAGCGGACTTTGCACTAAGCAGAGCAACATGTGGGATTCAACAATGATATCTACAAAGAAGAAAAAAAAGCAAATGATTACACAGTTTTGAAAGAGGATATTATATCTAAAATAACTCTTAATTTAACTCTTATTTAACCCCTTAAGGACACTAAGGAATTTTTTTTTTTGCATTTTCGTTTTTCCTCCTCGCATTCTAAAAATCATGACTCTTTGATATTTCCATCCACAGAACCATATGAGGGCTTATGTTTTGCGTGACCATTGTAATTTGTAATGACACCTTTTATTTTACCATAAAATGTATGGCAAAACAAAAAAAATATTATTTGTGTAGGGAAATTGAAGTGAAAACTGCAATTTTGCACATTTTGGAGGGTTTTGCTTTTACGCTGTACACTTTACGATAAAATTGACATGTTTTTTTTATTCTGGGGGTCAATAAAATTTAAATGATACCATGATTTCATACATTTCCATTACTGTACTGCTTTAAAAAAGAAACTTTTTTTTTTTTACAAAAAAAGTATGTTTAACCCCTTAAGGACGCAACCCTTTTTCACCTTAAGGACTGAGTCCTTTTTTGCAATTCTGACCACCATCACTTTACGAATTAATAACGCGAAAATGCTTTTACCGAATATTCTGATTCTGAGATTGTTTTTTCGAGACATACTCTACTTTATTTTGGTGGTACATTTTCGCCGTTACTTGCATCCTTTTTTGGTGAAAAATCCCCAAATTTCATGAAAATGTAGCATTTTTCTAACTTTGAAGCTCTCTACTTGTAAGGAAAATGGATATTCACAATAAATTTCATTTTTTTTCACAAATACAATATGTCCACTATGTTGGCATCATAAAATGGACATATTTTTGCTTTTTGAAAAAATTAGAGGGCTTCAAAGTAGAGCAGCAATTTTCAAAAATGTCATGAAAATTGCTAAATCTGAAGGGACAGATGTTACAGAACTACAACTCCCAGCATGCCTGGGCAGTCGAGGCATGCTGAGAGTTGTAGTTTGGCAACATCTGGAGGGCTACCGTTTGGGCACCACTGTAACAGTGGTCTCCAAACTGTGACCCTCCAAATGTTGCAAAACTACAACTCCCAGCATGCCCAGACAGCCTTTGGCTGTCTGGGCATGCTGGGAGTTGCAGTTTGGCCTTCCTAGTGGTTGCCACAGTAAAGACTGTTTTACTTTAACTTTCAATACCCCCCCCCCCCCCCCCCCCGACGATTCCCTATCTGATCCAGTATCCAGCAGGCTCCCACAAATATCCCGGGTCCCCAGACATCTTCTCCTGCAGGTACTGCTCCATCTTCTTCCCAGATCCCCTCGACATCCAGGGGTGGGCATAACGGGGGGTTGCCATGGCAACCCCCTGTCCTGCGCTGCCATTGGTCAGAACTCCATTGTGACTAATGGCAGGGGATAGGAGGAGATCGCAGCTCTGCGACCTCACTCCTATCCCTTAGGCTGATCGGGGCTCCGATGAGCCCTATTTTCCGGGGGATCGGGTCACCAGAGACCCGATCAGCCCAGAATTGGAGAAAATCGCATGTCTGAATTCACATGCAATTTTCTCTGATCGCCGACATGGGGGGGTCTCAGGACCCCCCTGGGCGATGTGCCGGGGTGCCTGCTGAATGATTTCAGCAGACATCCGGCTCTGGTCCCCAACCGGCTAGCGGTGGGGACCGGATTTCCCACCGGCGTATGGATACGCCCTGTGTCCTTAAGTACTCGGAATGCAGGGCGTATCCATACGCCATCTGTGTCATGAAGAGGTTACAATTGATCTATTTTTGCACCATGATCTGTAGTTTTTATCAGTACCACGTTTGCGTACATGTGATATAATATTAATTTTGTATACTTTTTTTGGGAACATAATGTGACAAAAAGCAGCAATTTTGGGCTTTTCACCGTAACGTACCGCCATTCACCGTACGGGATCATAATCATTATAGTTTGATAGTTCGAACACTTATGCATGAGCAATACCAAATATGTTTATAAAAAAAATGTTTATGCTTTTTGGGGGTAAAATGGGAAAAAGGGACTATTTACATTTTCATTGAGGGAGGGGATTTTTCTAATTTTTATACATATTTTTGAACTTTTTTTTTACTTTTTTCTTTTTTTAACTTTTTATGTCCCCATAGGAGACTATTTATAGCCTTTTGTTTTTTGCTTTTGTTTTATAAATAAATGATTGTTCATTTAGTTATTTGATTTGTTTCAACAAAAAGGAAAGATTATGTTCTTTTCTCTTTGTATACTTATTGGAAAAATGTGATAAAAATTATTTCAAAAGGAAAACAACAAGAAAACAAGGAAAGAGGGTAAGGGGAGCAAACAAATAAATTATAATTGTAATAACTATAACAATAAAGTCTCTGCTTAAGATGGGTGACACCGTTCAGATAGCTCCTTCAAGCAAATAGAATTAAACTGAATTAACAATACACATCCAAATCTACAATGTGATGAAATTGAGTGCCTTGTCCCTAAATGTTCACGTTCACGATCTCTTTCTTTAAAATGATATAATAACATTTAATCCATCCAACATTCTAGAATTTTTGTAATGTCTTTTTTTTTTCTCTTTCCAATATCGTACAAAAAATGCCTTCTAGTGGCATCTAGCTTGAATTGGGCAAGCTTCTTATGTCATTTTAATATTTAGAATTTTTTTGTCATACTGGGTAATAAGCATTAAGTAGTAAGCATTTCTTCAGTTTTAATTACTTTTTTTTTAAATATATATCTTTTTTTGACAATCTAGGCTAGCTCTAATCTACAAGATTTGCACTCACTTCTAAATTATATTGAAGAAATTTTAGGTATTATATGTGGGGGAATTAAAGGGGTACTCCCGTGGAAAACTTTTTTTTTTTTTTAAATCAACTGGTGCCAGAAAGTTAAACAGATTTACTTCTATTAAAAAAATCTTAATCCTTCCAGTACTTTTTAGGGGCTGTATAATACAGAGGAAATGTTTTTCTTTTTGGATTTCTCTTATGTCATGACCATAGTGCTCTCTGCTTACCTCTGCTGTCCATTATAGGAAAAGTCCAGAGCAACATATGTTTGCTATGGGAATTTTCTCCTACTCTGGACAGTTCCTAAAATGGACAGCAGAGGTCAGCAGAGAGCACCGTGGTCGTGACATAAGAGACATCCAAAAAGAAAAACATTTTCTCTGTGGTATACAGCCCCCAAAAAGTACTGGAAGGATTATGATTTTTTGATAGAAGCAATTTACAAATCTGGTTAACTTTCTAGCACCAGTTGATCTAAAAAAAAGTTTTCCAAAGGAGTACCCCTTTAAGGTCTGGCCATGCATTTGCCCAGCAGGAGAAATGCAGAACTATATTCTAATTATTCTTATCCATGACTGACTGTGGTACATGGATGCATTGGCTCTACGCATGGAATAAAAGGATACAAACCAGAGAAGCATGGCCGTTTATTTGGATCCTGGTTCCAGCACCTCTTCATTAGGTCAATCATTTGTTGACATTCCACAGGACCATCTTCTGAAATGTCCTCTAAGGGAGGCCGCTGCCCGGCTGCTACTTTTACTATCACAGTCATCATGCTGCTACCTAAAGATACAGGGATTAAAATACAGTTTATTTGCAGCAAACTATATTTATAATTGTAGGCTGGGCTACCAAAATATTGTAAATTCATTTACAATGAATTACCACTTTTTATTCTTTATCTCAATACTTGAGTAAACTAACCAATATATTCTTGCAATCCTTGATTCTATTGCAAACCATATGGAATTATTTGGGCACTGTATGGCAATATTATTTTTGGGTATAATCGACAAATGCTGCTATAAATATAAGATAAGAAGGGTCCTGCATTTTTGGGAAAAAAAGCTTTTTTTTAAGGACGCAGACCTTTTTTTTGCAATTCTGACCACTCTCACTTTATGCATTAAAAACTCTGAGATGCTTTTACCTTTTATTCTGATTCTGAGACAGTTTTTTAAGATACATGTTCTTCTATAACATAGTGGTACATTTTCATTGTTACTTCCTTTCTTGGTGAAAAATCCCCAAATGTCATGAAAATTTTGAAAATTGTGCATTTTTCGAACTTTGAAACTCTCTGCTTATAAGGAAAATGGACATTCCAATTAAATTATATATTGATTCAAAAATACAATATGTCTACTTTATGTTGGCATCATAAAGTTGACAAGTTTTTACTTTTTGAAGACATTAGAGGGCTTCAAAGTATAGCAGCAATTTTCTAAATGCTCACGAAAATTTTTAAATCTGACTTTGTCAAGAACTAGTTAAGTTTGAAGCGGATTTGAGGGGCCTTTCTGTGAGAAATACTCCACAAATTACCTCATTATAGAAACTGCACCCCTGAAAGTATTCAAAATGATATTTATAAAGTTTGTTAACCCTTTAGGTGTTTCACAGGAACAGCAGCAAAATGGAGGAGAAAAATCTAAATCTCAATTTTTTAAACTAACGTGTTCATGTAGCCCAATTTTTTCAATTTTTACAAGGGTTATAAGGAGAAAAAGCCTCGCAAAATGTGTAGCCCAATTTCTCTTGAGTAAGGAAATACCCCATATGTGGATGTAAAGTGCTCTGCTGGTGCACTACAGGTCTCCGAAAAGAATGAGAGCCATTGGGCTTTTGGAGAGAGAATTTTGCTGAAATGGTTTTTGGGGGGCATTTCACATTTAGGAAGCGGCCAGAACAGCAAAAAAAAGACACATGGCACAACATTTGGCAAACTACACCCCTCAAGGAAAGTAACAAGCGGTATAATGAGCCTTAACACCTCACAGGCGTTGACAGGTTTGCATGGAAGTTGGACATGAAAATGACATTTTTTATTTTTAACACTAAAATGATGGTGTTACTCCAAATTTTTAATTTTCACATGGGGTAATAGGAGAAAATGGACCCCAAAATTTTAAGCCCAATTTCACTCGAGTAAGGAAATATCCCACATGTGGACGTAAAGTGCTCTGCTGGCACGCTACAGGTCTCAGAACAGAAGGAGCGCCATTGGGCTTTTGAATAGAGAATTTGTTTGGAATGGAAGTCGGGGGCTGTGTGCATTTACAAAGCCCCCATGGTGCTGGAACAGTGAACCCCCAGTGAACTCTATTTCGGAAACTACACCCCTCATGGAATGTAATACGGGTTGCAGTGAGCATTTACACCCCACTGGCGTTTTACAGACTTTTAGAACAGTATGCTGTGCAAATGAAAAACTTAATTTTTCATTTTCATGGACCACTGTTCAAAAAATCTGTAAGACACCTTTGGGGTGTAAATTCTCACTGTACCCCTTATTACATTCAGGGAGGGGTTTAGTTTACAAAATGGGGTCACATGTGGGGGGGGCACTGTTCTGGCACCATGGGGGCTTTGAAAACACACATTGCCTTCAATTTCAGTCAAATTCTCTCTCCAAAAGTCCAATGGCGCTCCTTCTCTTCTGAGCCCTGTAGTGCGCCCACAGAGCACTTTACGTCCACATATGGGGTATTTAAATACTCAGAATAAATGGTGTTAAACATTTTGAGGGGCTTTTTCTACTATTACCCCTTGTGAAAAAAAATTGGGGTAACACCCGCCTTTTAGTGAAAAAAATCGAATTTTTCATTTTCACGTCCAACTTTAGTGAAAAATTGTTCAACGCCTGTGGGGTGTTAAGGCTCACTATACCCCTGTTACGTTCCGTGAGGGTGTAGTTTCCAAAATGGGGTCCCATGTGGGTGTTTTTTTTGTGTGTGTGTGTTTATGTCAGAACCGTTGCATCAGCCACCCCTGTGCAAATCACCAATTTATGCCTCAAATGTACATGGTGCATGAGCCCTGTTGTGCGTCCATAGATCACTTTACACCCACATATGGGGTATTTCCGTACTCAGTAGAAATTGTGTTATACATTTTGGGGGTCGTTTTTTCCTTTTACCTCTTGTGAAAATAAAAAGTATGGGACAACAACAGCATGTTAGTGTAAAAAAAATAATTTTTTCACACTAACAAACTGGTGTAGCCCCCAACTTTTCCATTTCATAAGGGGTAAAATTAGAAAAAGTCCCCCAAAATTTGGAACGCAATTTCACCCGAGTACGGAAATACCCCATATGTGGGTGTAAACTGTTGAAATACTGCCTTGAAATACGACAGGGCTCTGAAGTGAGAGAGCTTCATGCGTATTTAAGGCCTAAATTAGGGAATTGCATAGGGACAGACCCGGATGCATTGCCTCCGCCACCACAAATACCATACAGCAGTATTTCCCAAACAGGGTGCCTCCAGCTGTTGCAAAACTCCCAGCATGCCTGGACAGTCAATGGCTGTCCGGCAATGCTGGTAGTTGGCGTTTTGCAACAGCTTGAGGCCCTTTTTTGGAAACACTGCTGTACGAGGCATTTTTAATTTTTATGGGGGGGGGGGGCTGTGTAGGGGTATGTGTATGTATGTATGTATATACAGTGTTTTAACCTTTATTTTGTGTTGTGTAGTGTAGTGTTTTTAGGGTACATTCACACGGGCAGGAGTTCACAGCGAGTTTCCCGCTGGGAGTTTGAGCTGCGGTGAAAAATTTGCCACATCTCAAACTTGCAGCGGAAAACTCACTGTAAACACCTGCCCGTGTGAATGTACCCTGTAGATTCTGTACCCTTTACTTTACTGAGAGTTGTAGTTCAGCCACAGCTGGAGGCACACTTGTGAGGAAACACAGAGTTAGGTAACAGACAAACTCAGTGCGTCCCCACCAGTGTTCCTCCAGCTGTTACAAAACTACAACTCCCAGCATGCACTGTCTGTCAGTGCATGCTGGGAGTTGTAGTTTTGCAACTGCTGGAGGCACACAGGTGTGGAAACACTGAGTTAGGTTCTGTCACCTAACTCTGTGTTTCCTCACAAGTGTGCCTCCAGCTGTGGCAAAACTACAACTCCCAGCATGCACTGACAAACCGTGTATGCTGGGAGTTGTAGTTATGCAACAGCTGGAGGCACACAATTACAATTCCCAGCATGCCGAGACAGCAGTTTGCTGTTCGTGCATGCTGGGAGTTGTAGTTATGAAACATCTGGATGGCCACAGTTTAGAGACCACTGCACAGTGGTCTAGATGTTGCAAAACTTTTAGTTTTGCAAGATCTGAAGGGCCACAGCTTAGAGACTCTAAACTGTGGTCCTCCAGGCCACTTACCCTGATCGCCGCCAGTGAAATTCTGTGCCGCCACCATGACATCAGTATCACCGACGCTGGATGACGTCATCGCCGCCACCTGGATCTGATGAGCTCCACCATTCCCCCACTCTGCCCGGACACCCATGGGTGGGCAGAGCAGGGGAACTGAACTTTAACACACACACACCGCCCCCCTTCTGCGATTGGTTGGTCGCTTCTGACTGATCAAATCCAAGGGCTAGGAGGAGTGGCACCCCTGCCACCTCACTCCTATCCCTTCAGGGGGACCGGGGCTGTGTCGAACAGCCCCGATCCCCTTATTTCCCAGGTCACTGGAGACCCATATGACCTGGAATCGCCGCAAATCGCTGGTCTGAATTGACCAGCGATTAGGACCCCCCTCAGTGATGTCATGGAATGCCTCCTGAATGATTTCAGCAGGCATTCCGGTCTGGTCCTCGCCCAGGGATCGGCAGGGACCAGAAATGCTGAGGGTGTACAGGTACGCCCTGAGTCCTTAAGGATCGGAGATGCAGAGCATATGCATACACCCTGCGTCCCCAAGAGATTAATGGTTCCCCTGCTGTTTTGAGATTTGTGCAATGCTCTTAAAACACACAACCATAAGCTTTACCTGTATATTACTAATAAGAATATGTTATATTGCTAGAAATATTTCTCTGTAACTCTAAGGTTATATTCACATACTGTAAAATCAAAGCAAAAAAAGGTGCCTTTTCTAAATCTAGTAATGTGTCATAGTAAAGGGGTACTCCGGTTTACAAAATGTATCCCCTTTCCAAATGATAGAGGTTAAGTGTCTGATTGCAGGGGATCTGACTGCTAGAACCCCCTGTTGTGTCTTTCGTAGAGCTAAGGCTCTACTCGTGCACAGAGCAGGAGTCGACATGCCCGCTCCATGCATCTCTATGGGAGAGCTGAAGATACACGAGTACAATGCTCATGTATCTCCAGCTCTCTGATAGAGTTGTATGGAGGGGGTATGAAGACCCCTGCTCTGTGTCCGAGGAGAGCCAGAGTGCCATGCAAGAGGTCACGGTTGATTTCAGCTGTGGAACTCCCTGCGATCAGACACTTATCCCTTATACTTGGAGTACCATTTAAAATTTTACACAAAGTGGCACCAGCGCATACATTGTTTATGAAAAACAGCAGTAACTCGAATGCTGAAATTACAGACTTTTTTTTTAAACAATGTCTGTGCTGACATCTGCTTTTCCATAGACCTTAATATAGAACATTATTATATTTTTTTTTTTAAAAGGCAGCTTTTTTAC
This sequence comes from Hyla sarda, assembly GCF_029499605.1. Taxonomy (NCBI): domain Eukaryota; kingdom Metazoa; phylum Chordata; class Amphibia; order Anura; family Hylidae; genus Hyla; species Hyla sarda. Next base: position 89,084,908 of record NC_079198.1, read on the forward strand.
CTATTTTACAGCCTTTTTTGTTTTGATTTTACAGTGCAGGAACAATGCCCAATTATACATAGTAGCACATCCTTTAGATTGATACATTAAACTTCATGAGCCTGAATTTTTTTCAAACTTACCAACTATTTTATGGCTAAAATTTTGGCAAAATTCTGTGTACATGAAGACTGTATGGTTCCTTAGCATAGAGCTATACAGCTGTAAATTTTTATTCTGATCTTTTTGAATTTTGAATTCATTTTGATCTTCTGCATAATGTAATGGAATTTAGATTCAGACCCTGCAAACTAAACAATGCAACAAATTTGCAATGTGAGAGCTCACCCATGGCAGTATTTCAGTCAGTAATTTACATCTATTTGTAAACCAAGACTAGGAATTGAACCTACATGGAGATAAACCATAATGGAATAATTTGCACCTCTTCCATGTCTTGCTTATAAAACTAAATTAAAAGTTAACTAAAAGCAAAAGCCTGAAATTTATAAACATGATTCCATGTAAAATAAATTTTCACAAAAAAAAAAAAAAAAATCAATACTCTGGATCAGGCCCCCCGTTTTCTACATACATACAGTACCTTCCAATTGTAAAATAATTGCATAGCCTTTATTTATTTTTTCTTTGTGCCCCTTCCAACTCTATCATTTTTTGCAGTCACTATATATTTATACGCACTTCACTTTCCATTGAGGTGGACACGTTGCCAAAATATGAATTTGACATAAATAGCGTAACAAGAATATTTACCTACAAAAGGCTTTTTCTGACTCAGAAGCTCCCAGATAACAATTGCATAGCTGAAATACAAAGAATACACAGAATAATGACTCCATGTTTGACAAAGTGACAGCTACAGTATTTTCTGCTTTGTGGCATCTTTATTCTTTTCAAAAAAAGTACTGTTATCCCAAGTATTTCCAGCAAAGACACAAACCGCAAATTGACAATTCATCTGGGAAGAGATCTGGTTTAAAGGTGTTCCTACAAGCTGTAGGCAATCCTGCTATTAGTTTTATCATTGTATTGATAAGTTCTAATCTGTACAGTGTGATCAAGGGTAGCAATAAGATAAGGATGGCAATTTAGTTTAGATGGCAAAAAGCATGGAACCAAGGGAAAATATTTTTATCTATGAGTTTAAATGTTTGTTTACAATTGAGAATGAATATAAAGGTAAGTTATGTAAAAAAACAGAAAAACGCTGGAGGATTGAATGAATTGAGTATAGCAATGGCGCTAAAGGGTTTACAGAAGCTATTCCACAGAAGTCTGCCATAATCATCCAGGCCTTGTCTGTCTGACAACAGTTAAATGACTACATGGGAACAGAGGACGATAGGTATTCCTTATGGTAGGGTTGGGGCATTTTCTATTTAAGGACACTTTTGCATTCAGGGACATAGTAATAGGGAGTGTTTTATTCAGGTGGCATACTGTGGGTTACATTTGATCTCCGAGCCCCAGGTTAGGGAATAGACTATAGTGTGAGGCATAATTTATTTAGGTACCCAGTGTGGCACTTGTTTTATTCAGGGACGCTCACTGTGACACTATTATTTTTATGGGCACAGAGCGGGGATTTCCAAATGTATTTTAGCCTATAATGTATGCAATTCAATGAAAAAGCCTTTAGGGTTATACTGTGACATGTAGTTTCACACAGAACAAACTTATATGGTAATAGGTTAACTTAATTTAGCAGTAGATACTTATACTAATCTTATTCCTACTGATGTATGTGATTAACAAGTACAAATTTAGGGCAGCACTATTATAATGAGGTTAGTTCTAGTATTGTATGTATGTTAAGAGCTTGGTTATTGTGCAAAATATATGTATGAGCTGAATTCTGGTATTGTGCTAAATGTATGTTTGCAAGATTGGCTCTGGTGCTGTTTTCATGTACTGAGCTTGATTTTGGTGCCGTATATATTGTTGTCACAGCAGTTGAAAGCTATTTGCATGATTACTCTTCGGTGACTCACGTATGAGAAGTATTCCTTAAAATTGAGCAACCAGGGAGTGAGAGCACAAATAACTTTGTAAAAACAATGGGTTTTGTATGTAGTGCGTCAGACAGTTTGAAGTACAAAATACTGTTATGCCGTGTACACCCATCAGCTCAATACAATAAGTAAATGTTTATATGTGTCAGCAGTAGCACTAGAAGCCTGTTAATAATGTACAAGAAGTGATGATGCTCATATCAAGGCCACAAGTAATATGTGCCTAATGGAAAGTAATGGACTCAATGCCTTATATATCTACTGATGCCCGAGTGGAGAAAATTATCTACATTCATCCATATCCCATCGATGTGGCCAAGGGGCAGAACAAGCCAGTACGCCCACTATTAATTTCTTGTACATTGTCAATAGCCTTCTAGCCTACTAATATAAAAACATTTTGCTATATTGTATTGAGCTGATGGTTTATTGTGATATACACAGCCTTATAGTATTTTGCACTGACTTACTGCATACTAAGTATATCCACTGTCCATTGCCGATAGTTGGGGGTACTGATCATTCATAGGTACTAGGCTATACCTTTTCCTAGTGGAGTATTATGAATAAGTGTATTACCACTGCTAGTTGATTATACACCTACTCTTTCTGAATACTCACATATTATGGAATTCTCTCTGTAATAGCTCCCCAACGAACCCATATCTAATATCCCGAGGTATTCACATCAGCAGGAGAATTTTGGAACCAGAATTGTGGCTTCTGCCTATTAAATGCACAACCTTTGCTTTTGAACTAACCAGACTTTCTGGTAAAGCAGAGTCCCATTGCTGTCAATGGGATTCTGTTGCACAGTTCACACTTAGGAATTTAAGCATGAGATAGCCAATCACTTCAGGGTGAGTGTTCTGAGAGGCAGGAAGAGCATTAATTATCCCCCCCCCCCCCCATGGCATAGTATGGTACTTTCACCAGTCACCAGTGTTTGACCACTCCTTCTTTTTAGAAATTGTGTTACTTTAACAAATATATTGTAATTGTTTATTACATTGGATAAAGGGGTACTCCACCCCTAGACATTTTATACCCTATCCAAAGGATGGATAAGGATAAGATGTCTGATCACGGCGGGTCTGTGAACTTCATGCAGTTACCCGGTGTTATGTTCAGAATGCTGGGTTTGGGCAGCTGTGGTCGTAACATCATGCCACGCCCCCTTGTGATGACCCTCTACATTCATGTCTTTGGGAGGGGGTGTGGCATCACAACCACAGCCGCCTGAACCAAACATTCTGAACATAATGTTGGAATGCTGGGTGACTGCACGGAGATTGTGAGGAGTCCCAGCAGCCGGACCCCCGCGATCAGAAATCTTATCCTCTCTCCTTTGGATAGGCCACGAGATGTTTAGAGGCAGAGTGCCCCTTTAAGTCCTTTTGGCATTTAATCTAGAGGTATGCAAACTGGTATTATTATTTATTAATAATTGAATAATAAACAGTCGTCAGTATGCAAGAATTCTTCTTTTAGCAGAATATATGAGGTACAACTTGAACATGACAAAACATTTTCTATATTCCTTTTATATCATTTGTGACATTTCATTTCTATGTCACAGGATGACAGATTTCAGTAAATGAAATGACACACTGATGATCATCATAGTATTATTTCATATTATGTTCTATGATTACTTAATGTTTACAGTACTGTACATGACTCATAAAGATGTAACTGTCATTTTCTGGTCATTGGGTTGAACACTTTTCAACATACCTGTACACGTCATATTTAATTCCTGGCACCCGGCTACTCTCCAGAAATACCTCTGGGGGGATGTAGTTTAGAGTTCCTTTGATAGCAGACCTCTCTATATATTCCTTTCGAGTTGAATTTTCTTTCCATTTGGATAGGCCAAAATCAGAAATCTGGAAGAGAGAAAAATCGTCATTATAGTGACATGTAATATATAATGCTGTTACATTAACATCTTGTTGAAATCATAAATCTAAATTCTGCTTCAAATACAATATGAACGATTTGCCTATTGTGGAGTCAGTGAAGAATAAAACATTTTTTTTAGATTTGTTCAAAACTGCAAATTGATTTAGTAATGGATTTTTTGGAGAATCTAAGTAAAGGTAACTTATATTACTTTCATTAACACTGCTGGTGATAAATGAGTACTCCAGGAACTGAAACATATCCCTTTTCCATAGGATAGGGAATAAGTGCCTACTCGTGGGGGTATAACTGCTGGAACCTCCTGCAATCTCTTGTGTGGGGCCCCGCTACTTACCTATCCTCATGCGCTCCAGCCCCCAACCTTCTGAAATGAGCACACGTGACATTTATCCCCTATCCTGTGGTCTAAGGCTTCTAAGGATGTTTAGCACTGTATGGGGACAGGAAGAATTGCACATCAAAAATAAAGCTTATGTGAGCAACCATCTAGAGCAGTTTCTCCCAAACTGGGTGCCTCCAGCTGTTGCAAAACTATAACTCCCAGCCTGCTTTATGCTGAGAGTTGTAGTTTTGCAACAGTTTGTGACACGCAGGTTTAGAAGTACTGAATAAGAAACAATAATATGCCCAAAAGAGATCATACTCAAGACTAAAGTGACTGCATAGCTGCCTTGTATGTTTCATCTGTTATTAATTTTACTTATTTCTATGTATTATACTGATATACCTTTTACATGTCTTGTATCTTTATATTCTTGTGTCTTGTATTTTTGATATCCTTTCCACTTAACCCCTTAAGGACCACAGGTTTTTCCCATTTTGCACTTTCATTTTTTCCTCATCACCTTCTAAAAATCGAAACACTTTAAATTTTGCACCTCATGAGGGCATAGTTTTTTGCAACACCAATTGTACTTTGCAATGACATCAATCATTTCACCACAAAATTTATGGCGAACCCAGAAAAAATATATTTGTGAGGCAAAATTGGGGAAAAAAAGGCACTTGGGGTCTCCCCATTCTACACAGTGCACTTTTCGGTTAAAATGACACCATATTTTTATTCTGTAGGTCCATACGGTTACAATGATACCCAATTTATATAGTTTTTTTCTTTATTTCACTACTTTAAAAAATATTATAACTACATGCACCAAAATAAGTATAATGACCCCTATAACTTTTTAATTTTTTTGTATACAGGGTGGTATGAGGGCTCATTTTTAGCGCTATGAACTGAAGTTTTCATCAGTACCATTTTTGTTTTGATGGGACTTTTTGATCATTTTTTATTAAAAAAATTTGGAGTATACAAAGTGACCAAAAATACATATTTTTGTACTTTGGTATTTTTTAACGTATACGCCATTGTCCATGCGGTTTCATTAACTATATATTTTTATACTTCAGACATTTACGCACAGGGTGATATCACATGTGTTTAATTTTATTATGTTTTTATATTTTTTATATGGAATTTTGGAAAAGGGGGGTGATTTAAACTTTTAAGGAAGGGGTTAATGTATGTTTTTTTTTAAACTTTTATTAAACTATTTATTTTACACTTTATTAGTCCCCTTAAGGGACTTTTAGGAGGAATCATTAGATTCCTTATAGAGATCATAGAACCATATTGATCTGTGTGATCTGCGCTTCATTAATAAAGCCTGGTCCTGCCAGGCTTTATCAATGCGAGAGTCGGGACAGCCGCAGCCCCCTGGCTACCTCCACAGTGGATTGCTCCCCCCCTGCGATCGCGCTGCTGGGAGCGATCCACCCCACTGGACCACCAGGGAGTGTTCACAGCTTCCTTTAGACGCCGCTGTAAACTTTGACAGCGCCAATCTAAAGGGTTAATGCCGGCCCCCAGCTAAAAGAATCAGCTGGAGGCCGGCCTGTATGACGCGGGCTCGATTTGGGAGCCGCTTCATACAGCGGTTAAGGGGACATAGACGAGTATACACGTCCATGGTTGTTAACCAGTTAAAGGGGTACTCCACTGGAAAACTTTTTTTTAATCAAATGGTGCCAGAAAGATAAAAAGATTTGTAAATTACATCTATTAAAAAGTCTTAATCCTTCCAGTACTTATCAGCTGCTGTATGCTCCCCACAGGAAGTTATTTTCTTTTTGAATTTCTGTCTAACCACAGTGCTCTCTGCTGACACCTCTGTCCATGTCAGGAAATGTCCAGAGCAGTAAAGGTTTGCTCATGCTCTGGACAGTTCCTGACATGGACAGAGGTGTCAGCAGAGAGCACTGTGGTCAGACGGAAAGGAAATTCAAAGAGAAAATAACTTCCTGTGGAGCATTCAGCAGCTGATAAGTAATGGAAGGATTAAGATTTTTTATTAGAAGTAATGTACAAATCAGTTTAACTTTCTGGCACTAGTTGATTAGAAAAAAAAAATGTTTTCCTGTGGAGTACCCTTTTAAGTAAACTGTATTACCTAGCAAGTGTGTGTGAAGTAATGTATTCTTGCAGTTCTTGGATTGACAATAACACAATTTCCGGTCATTCTTTGGGTGGGTACTCTATACCCAGGCATTTATAGCATGGGACTGTTAAAGATAGCACTTTGTGTACCTCCAGCATTCTGTTGTTAGTCTTAAAGGGGTACTCCACAGGAAAACATTTTTTTTTCTAATCAACTGGTGGCAGAAAGTTAAATAGATTTGTAAATTACTTCTATTAAAAAATTTCAATCCTTCCAATACTTATCAGCTGCTGTATGCTCCACAGGAAGTTATTTTCTTTTTTAATTTCCTTTCTGTCTGACCACAGTGCTCTCTGCTGACACCTCTGTCCATGTCAGGAACTGTACAGAGCATGGTGCAAATCCCCATAGCAAACCTCTCCGTCTCTGGACAATTCCTGACATGGACAGAGGTGTCAGCAGAGAGCACTATGGTCAGACAGAAATGAAATTCTAAAAGAAAAGGACTTCCTGTGGAGCATACAGCAGCTGATAAGTACTGGAAGGATTAAGATTTTTTTTATAAAAGTAATTTACAAATCTATTTAACTTTCTGGCATCAGTTGATTAAAAAAAAGTTTTCCAGTGGAGTACCCCTTTAATCTCTAAATATAGCTACAGCTATGGGGTAGTTCTATATTCAGGCAGTGTTCAAAACCAGCAGAAAGATTCCTTATATTTAGTGTTGGCTTGAAACCACAGAGTAAGAGGTTTTTGCAGAGCATGACCTTAAAAGATCAACAAAAACAGCAAGACATTCTGCAAGAATAACATGTAAACAAGCATAGAATAGCAGGCTGCACAAGTCAGAGCCTTGAGGAGATATAAAGACCTGTTAGACCGGGAGGGTTGTTATATAAGAAAGTAAGCTGAGCATACACAAGATAAACACATGGTTGCCACATAAGTTAGAAAACATATTATCCAGTATATGTGAGTATTATGTGAGCAGATGCACAGGGTATTTAGATAGAGAAGAGATGCTTTAAGTTACATTACAGTACAATAGACATAAAGGAGGAAAAAAAAAATTCCTCCTTTATGTCTCTTTTGCCATCGGGGAGTAGTGGCTCCATGCATCCGTGCTCCGGGACTTATTATTCTGATGTGTGCAGCTAATGAAGAGTTGGTGAGCTGATCTATTTTGCACTTCTGTTCCTATTACATTACTATACCTAGTTGTAGTGCAAAGTGTTAAAGTGTACCTGTTGTTAAAAAAAACTTTTTATATATGGTAGATACTACCTTTAAATGTATATTTGTAATATACATTGGTTATAAAATGTGTATATTTTTGCCCCTACAGCTATTGTCTGTGTGTCTCTGTGAGGAGTCCAAATAAAGGAAGTGTGGGAGGACAAGCAGGGCTCTGTGCACTGAGGACAAGCAGGGCTCTGTACACTGAGGACAAGCAGGGCTCTGTACACTGAGGACAAGCAGGGATCTGTATACTGAGGACAATCAGGGCTCTGTACACTGAACACAAGCAGGGCTCTGTACACTGACGACAAGCAGGGCTCTGTACACTGAGGACAAGTAGGGATCTGTGCACTGAGGACAAGCAGGGCTCTGTACACTGAAGACAAGCAGGGCTCTGTACACTGAGGACAAGCAGGGCTCTGTACACTGAGGACAAGCAGGGCTCTGTGCACTGAGGAAAAGCAGGGCTCTGTACACTGAGGACAAGCAGGGCTCTGTACACTGAGGACAAGCAGGGCTCTGTACACTGAGGACAAGCAGAGCACTGTATACTGAGGACAAGCAGGGCTCTGTACACTGAGGACAAGCAGGGCCCTGTACACTGAGGACAAGCAGGGCTCTATGCACTGAGGGCAAGCAGGGCTCTGTGCTGTTAGACTCTATGACACGCTCCCGGCTAACACATCAGGATGATTGACAGCCCAGGAGCCTGCACAGAGCCCTGCTAGTTCTGCCCTCACTTCCTGTATTTGGTCTCCTTACAGACACACGGCACACAAGCAATAGCTGCAGGAACAGCATTTTTTCACCCAAAAATATAAAAAAAAATTAACCAATGTATTTTACAAATATAGATATAATAGTATTATCTACATTATATCAAAAGTTTTTGTTAAATGGTACACTTTGAAAGAAAACACATAGTTATGGATTAGAACTAGTGAGTTGTGAATTTTTTCTTCCCCACGTGAACATAGCCTTAGAGCTCCTGGTTTCTGACAGATTCAAAATTAAACAAGAAGGTATATAGACAAAAGAGAAAGCAAGTGGAGGGCTAGGCTACTTAACTAGACTTATAACCAGAAAAATAGGAGGATGAACCTGAAAACAAAAACGAGGGGGGCACAATCTGAGGTTAGTTTGAAAGAAGAACCAATAAGAGGGCTTCAAAGTTCAGCATCAATTTTCCAATTTTTCAAAAAAACTTCAAAATCGGAATTTTTCAGGGACCAGTTCAGCTTTGGAGTGGATTTCAAGGGTCTTTATATTAGAAATACCCCATAAATGACCTCTTTATAAAAACTGCACTGCTGAAAGTATTCAAAATGACCTGCAGAAAGTTTGTTAACCCTTTAGGTGTTTCACAGAAATAGCAGCAAAGTAAAGGAGAAAATTCAAAATCTTCATTTTTACACTCACATGTTCTTGTTTTTAAACCCAGTTTTTAAACCCAGTTTTTAAAAGGAGAAAAAGCCCCCAAAAATGTGGAACCCCATTTCTCTCGAGTAAGAAAATGCCTCATATGTGAACGTAAAATGTTCTGTGGGTGCACTAGAGGGCTCAGAAGGGAATTTAGGGTAACACCAGCATTTTAGTTATTAACTAAAAAAATAATACATAACTAAAAACAATCATGTTGTATCGCCATGTGCGAAAATGTCCGACCTATAAAAATATAACAAGGCGTATATGTAAAAAAAAATCCAAAAATTATATTTTTGGTCGCTTTGTATACTTTTTAAAATGTATAAAAAGCAATCAAAAAGTCCCATCAAAACAAAAATGGTACAGATAAAAACTACAGATCACAGCACAAAAAGTGAGCCCTCATACATCCCTGTATAGGAAAAAAATAGAATAGTTATAGGGGTAAGTAAAACAATTTCAAACCTATATAAGTTGGGTATCATTTTAATCGTATGGACCTACAGAATAAAGATAACATGTCAACTTTACTGAAAAGTGCACTGCATAGAAACAAAAGCCCTAAAAAATACAAAATTAATTTTTTTTTCTTTTTACATTTTTTCCCACAAATAGTTATTATTTTTGGTTTCGCCGTAGATTTTTTGGTGAAATGACTTATTTCATTACAAAGTAAAATTGGTAGCACAAAAAACAAGCCCTCATATAGGTCTGTAGGTGGAAAATTGAAAGCATTATGATTTTTAGAAGGTGAGGAGAAAAAAACAAAAGTGCAAAAATTAAAAACCTTAATTAAGTTAATTAATTAACTTAATTAAAAAAAAATTAAGTCCTTAAGGGCTTAAAATACAGGATTATTGATGCTTTAAAGTGAATAGCCTAAACGTTTAAAAACCAAACAAAAAAGAAAGCAGAATTGAGTATCTTTGGTTACATCATATATCAGAAAGAAATGTACAGAAAAACATCAAAAGATACATCTTAGGCCCCTTTCACACAACCGTTGTCACACGGTAGTGTGATGGCTGCCGGGGCCACGGGGGAGAATGGCGGGAGGAAAAATACTGCTTGCACTGTCTTTTTTTCCCACTACTTCCCCTGAAAAACAACAGCGCCCGACAGACCCTATTGACTATAATGGGGTCCATTGGAACCCACTGTTGCCCGTTGCACCCCATCAAAATGACGGCTGTTAAACTTTAAAAAAAAATAAATAGAGAATGTGACACCTGTTCTTGACGGGGCACAACGGTAGTGTGAATGTAGCCTAAACCAAGATGATACCAATAAAAACTACAGATCACTGTGCAAAAAAAAAAGCCCTCAAACAGCCCTATAGACAGAAAAATATGAACGTTATGGGGGTAAGAATAGGGCAATTTTAAGCATATGGATTTGATTTAAAAGGTTTGACTTTTTTAAGGTAATATAATAATATAAAAGCTTTGTAACTACGGTATTTGTATCATTTTGTATTAACCTACAGAATAAAGATAACATGTCAGTTTTACAAAAAAAAGCCCTACATAAAAACAGAACACCCCAAAAGTAATAAAATTGCAAGTTTTTTTTTATTTCCCCACACAAATAATTTTTTTTTGTTTCATCATACATTTAATGGTAAAATGAAAGGTGAGAAGAAAAACAAAAGTGCAAAAATGAAAATTGTCTGTGTCCTCAAGGTCAATACAGGTCTGCATCCTCAAGGGGTTAAACAGGCCTAATGTAAACATACTTAAGGTAAGAAGGAAATAATATGAGGAACACTACCTGAACAAAGGGGTCTTTTTCTGCCATCTGTCTTCCATGGTTCTATTGTTCTATGTGTATAAGAATGTATAGAATGTTTAATGTGTTTTCCTGTTGAGTTGATATGTTGTGAGAGTTTCCAAGATGAACCTGTGCTTCATATTATTTTTGTTATAGTGTCTATCATACAAATGCTGTAATGGATAATCTTTTCAAATTGCATTTAATAAAAGGAAAAGACTAATGTGCTGTAATAATGTTTCATTTGTTGTATTTGTATTTACAAATTTTGGTTTTAACAAATTAACATGTTTTCTTCATATGTTAATATTATGTTTGATACTATAGGCTTTTATTATATTCACATTATTTATGCTTTCCTGGCCATTATTAAAAATATCTCCTACTTTTATACTTAAAAAAAGAAGACCAAGGATAGCCCCCAAAAATCAAGTTGCATTATAATGTAATATCTTAGGGCGCCCTGATCACAGACCTTTGTACAGTTTCTTGATACACCCTCCTGTTCCTGAGATGGGAGGGTTTATAGTTTGTCTAAAAATGCAGAGAATCAGTCAGATGGACAGGACATAATTTAATATCGGGAGGGAATATCAAGTGATGGGTGGGGTTATACAGTCAGGGAGAGTGTATTAGGCATTACTGCCCCTCAATGTACAAAATTCACACCCCCTGACTGTATAATCTGCCCGTCACCTGATATTCTCTCCCAATATTAAAATAAAATCCTGTCCATCTGACTAATCCCCTGGATTGTCAGAAAAACTATAAACCCTCATATCTCAGGAATAGGAGGGCATACCAAGAAACTGTTAAAGAGGTACTCCGGTGGAAAACTTTTTTTTTTTTTTTTTTTATCAACTGGTGCCAGAAAGTAAAACAGATTTGTAAATTACTTCTATTAAAAAATCTTAATCCTTCCAGTACTTATTAGATGCGGAATGCTACAGAGGATATTATTTTCTTTTTGGAACACAGAGCTCTCTGCTGAATCACGAGCACAGTGCTCTCTGCTGATATTTCGGTCCATTTTAAGAACTGTGCAGATTAGGAGAAAATCTCCATACCAAACATATGCCGCTCTGGACAGTTCCTAAAATGGACAGAGATGTCAGCAGAGAGCACTGTGCTCGTGATGTCAGCAGGGAGCACTGTGTTCAAAAAATAAATAAATTTCCTCTGTAGTATTCAGCAGCTAATAAGTACAGAAAGGATTACAATTTTTTAATAGAAGTCATTTACAAATCTGTTTAACTTTCTGGCACCAGTTGATTAAAAAAAAAAAAAAAAAAAAGTTTTCCACCGGAGGTATGTGATCAGAGTTATTTTAGGACAGTAAAATCAGGTCACATGTCCTTTTTAAGGACTTTAACTAACCATCTGTTCATTTGTAAATGTAAAAGAAGACTATCACTGGACAATAGCTAACATTCCTGGTGACACTTAAAGAAGCTATCCAGGTTTTATTAACTCTTCACTACCGTACCTGTGATGCCAAGTTATGTTTTAAGTGCTCTGTTTGCCTTATATGTGTGGGGTGGATTAACCCCTTTTTTGATCGATCCTGTTCGGCTCAAGACTGTAATGTCCGTTTATCTGATTTTGTATTTTTCTGTTTAGGTGTGTATTTACACACTAGTTTGTTCAGAGCAGTTTGCTATTCCACCTGGATAGGGAATAGTTAATGCTCTGAGCGAATGAGAACTCGGGTGGAGTTATTTAGCCAGCGTTCTCCTGCATTCTGGTGATGGTTATTTAGTGCAATACTTCTATGTCTGCTTGTGCTATATTCTGACATCATATTCTGATGTCAGCTTGAGCATTTACCTTGTATTTATCTTGTCATTTTATTTGGATTTTTAGCCATGGTTATATAGCACGCTCCTTTTATTTTAGTCTGTGTTACATTAGTCAGTTTTAGGATTATGTTTGTTCGTTCTGCTTTGTTGGTGTTCACACTATGTCTGAGTCTTGCTTGTTACCTTTGCCCTGTATGTTCTTTTCCTGTTCTGGAGTCTATTCAGAATCATCCGGTTCTAGTCTAGTGTTTCATGTATTATATTTCTGTTACCTACTGGGTCAGCATTTTGTCCACACGGGGGAATGTGTCTGCTGGCCAGTAGCCTATTTGGCTTTATTATTAATGGCTACTATAGTGGAGTGGGGAGTCCAGTTTGGATGTTCTGTGTCCCAATGTGAACAGTGTCCTATATTTATATCCTGTTTGGTTGATCTGATCTTTGTCCTTTGTACTTTTACCTGATTGTGATAGTTCTTCAGTAATTTCGCTGTTCAGTTTAGTGTTTTGGCTCTCAGTTCTTCTGTTTATTCCCTTCATCTCCTGGATTTTGCTGTATACTCATATCATGTATACCATTTATCTGATATCCGGTTTATGAACTGTTTGTTAATTCACTATATTCTGCTCTTTTTGTGAGTTTATATTCTGCCGTTAGTATTTGTATTCTGTCTGGTATATCTGGTGGTCCAGTAGTTTTCTGTTTCTGTTCTGGTCTGTGACCGACTATGTATATTATGTGTTTTTACACCACTGCACTTTAGCGCAGGAAGGGACCGTCGCCCAGTTATCGATCCATCATTTACGATGGATGGGCAAGTAGGCAGGGAGAGATGTTTTAGGGTCAGTTTAGGGCTCACTCTCCCTGTCCCCCCCCCCGGTCGGCCCTTGACAGAGACAACAGCTGATCACAAGGGGCTTGGCCTCTTCTTGTCTTCCCTGACAAGACAGCCCCCTGCTGACATGTGCGGTCCAGCTGTACATGCTGCCACCCATGATCAGCTGTTGTCTCAAGCCGAACAAGATCCTGGAAAAGGTTTGAAACAACAGTCATCCAGAAACCAGAGGAATGCTTAGCGGGGGGAACCATGAAATTACAAAAAAATGAATTGATCCACCCCACATATGTAAGGCATAACTAGGCATCACGGGCATGATAGTGAAAAATTAATGAAACCTGGATAACCTCTTTAAACTCCCATCATGGTTAATGCAAGTACAATGTGTCACATATGTAAATCTTAAATGTAGGTAAGTATTTTTTTAGGGAATAGTGCTATTTGGAGAAGAATAACTGAAATGATGGTTATAAATGCTTATTTATGTAAATGTTTGTGCTTCAGTCCATGTCACGAGTGAGAAGATAACCCATTTGCACTAGAAAACACAGAAACATATTTGTTATGAACTGCATTATTGAAACAACAATAACACACTCACTTTGGAAAACACATTGATCTAATGTTATGTATATAAGACATCTGGCTGTTTTCAGAGTTTTCCTATTCTCCTCTGAGAGCACATGCACACTTGGCATGTGTAATGGAAGATCATGACAGGAGTTATAGCTGCCAGTCCACCGAGTGTTCAACAAATCACTCTTGAAATGTCTATGGATGCCTTCAGAGTTTAGCCACATCATTTGACAGCAGAATGGAAATACAGTGTATTCATGTATTTTTCCAAGGACAAGTAAAATAAATAAAAGCTTTTATCTAAAGACATACTGGCACAGTTGTAAGTGTATAAAACTTTGAATGTTAAAAGCATAATTTTATTTTAGATCACACCTGACAGCCCTTTAGCATAGGGGTTGTCCGGTGAGCAAAGCTTATCATGTATTCACAGGATAGAGGACAAGTGTCTGATCACGGGTGTCTGACCATTGGGAGTCCCTGCAATCTCTAGAACAGGGCTTATCTTAATTCAGAAAGAACTTGCCCCCACCTTCCTAGACAAACTGGTCTCAAGATTGACGACCCGCCTAGTCAATCACTGGTCACAGCAATGTTCGGCCTCAGTCGGTCGTCACTTCTGAGTCCAGTTAGTCTGGAAAGGTGGGGGCTGGAGTGTTCCGAGGTAAGAGATGGACCCCATTCTGGAAACTGCAAGGGATCAGGGTGGTTGGACCCTCTGTGTTGAAACTAGGGTTTGATACCACCTAACAAAGTACAGCGACACTATATAGTGCCATACTGTGCCCATAGCTCATTGTTACAGAGCTGGAGTAATTCTGTGCCATCACACAGGTTCCTTGCACACAGCTTTTCTTAAACCTGTCATGTTGGTGTGGCTGTATCTTGCCCTAGACCCATGGATTTTTTTTGGGGGGGAGGGGGGTATTTACTTACTAATTTCTCAAGACCTACTTGGCATTTAATTAACAATGAGTCATTGTTTACTCTACAGTGCAATAATGTGGATTTCTACTTGACACTGCAAGTTAAATAACTTTACTACTCAATATCAATCCTATTTATCAATTCTCTGGTGCTCTGGACTGGGATGTAATAAACAATATAATAAATGTGGATCCCTACCAGCTTGTGTAATGCTGTAACCGGTCAGTTACAATTAAGATTAACGTAACTGGAACATTTCATTTAGTTTCTGACAAGTGATAAATGGCTGATACCTATGGTGCATACATTTCAGTGTAATTCTCTTCCCTTAGCTTTCCTAGATTCTTGTTCTGCAGTCAAGAAACATTTCACATACTATAACAGTTTCAATGGGGGAAAAAATGCTTGTGTTTTTTTTTTTTTTTTAAAGTATTTTCAAACATTTAATTAAACTTTTTAGCATCTTCATGGAACTTGATGATTGCCTAAATGCTGGTATAACTGCAATACTTCCATATTACAATGTATTATGCCTTTCAGAAAGACTGTGATGCCCTGTCTAAGGCCTAATAGGACAATAAATAGATCCCCAGCTGCCATGCCAACCCACCGCCACCCCATAATCCTGTCCTGGTATTTGCCAGCACATTCCTTTAGTTTTAAAGGGGTACTCCGCCCCTAGACATCTTATCTTAAGATGTCAGATCGCCGCGGTCCCGCTGCTGGGGACCCCCGGGATCACCGCTGCGGTACCGCGCTATCATTACTGCACAGAGCAAGTTTGCTCTGTGCGTAATGACGGGCGATACAGGGGACGGAGCAGTGTGATGTCATGGCTCAGCCCCTCGTGACATCCTGGCCCACCCCATTAATGCAAGTCTATGGCAGGGGCGTGACGACCGCCATGCCCCCTCCCATAGACTCGTATTGAGGGGGTGGGCCGTGACATCACGGGGGCGGAGCCGTGACGTAACAATGCGCCGGCCCCTGTATTGCCCGTCATTACGTGCAGAGCGGCTCTGTGCAGTAATGACAGGGGGGTGCCGCAGCGGTGATCCCGGGGGTCCCCAGCAGTGGGACCGTGGCGATCTGTGTGGACAGATGTATAACATGTGTATAACATATGATGTGGACAGATGTATAACATGTGATTTACAAAAGTGCTAAACTCACTGCAAGCACGCTAGATAAC
The DNA here is from genome assembly GCF_029499605.1 of Hyla sarda. Classification (NCBI taxonomy): domain Eukaryota; kingdom Metazoa; phylum Chordata; class Amphibia; order Anura; family Hylidae; genus Hyla; species Hyla sarda. The sequence goes on from NC_079198.1 coordinate 89,101,050, forward strand.
CATAAAACTGTGGTACCGGTTTACCCCTTTAAGGACCTGTATGCCCTGCGCTCGTTCACGGTCTATAACGCAGGGTAACGGTCGCGTCATAGCGGGTTGGTCCCGGCGGCTAGCGGGTCGGGACCCAGGGCTAATAACGTGCGGCACCAATAATTTTTCTTCAATTTTGTTGCACAATGAATTTTTCTCTGTTTCGGCGTGGCTTTTTTTTGTAAAATTACTAATGTCACTGCAAAGTAGAATTGGTGGTTATGATTTTGGGTGTTATGATTTTTAGAAGGTGATGAGGGAAAAATGAAAATGCAAAAATGGAAAAACCCGGCGTATTTAAGGGGTTAAACAAAAACCCCGACCCTGGCAAATGGGGGTGAGTATGGGTGAGGTCCTCATATCTCGTCCTCCTATCTCGTCCTTCCATCTCGTCCTCCTATCTCGACCTCCTATCTATACCTCCTATCTCTACCTCCTATCTCAACCTCCTATTTCGACCTCCTATCCCGACCTCCTATCCCGACCTCCTATCCCGACCTCCTATCTCGACCTCCTATCCCGAACAGTAATATGTGTACAGGTATTGAAATATCTCCAGCCGTACGGAAGTTACGTGGGAACATACATTTCCTATTGATTTGCATGGGACTTTAAACAAAAACTCCGACCCTCACATATTGGGGTAGTTAAGGGTTAAATTAACTATCCTATATTTTAAATGGACATATAAGTAACATGTGACCAAGTTTCATGTTAATATCTTTAGCCGTTTGGACGTGATGCTGGAACATACACACACACACACACACACACACACACATACACACTGGCCCTCATTTACTAAGAAAATCGGGTTGTAAGTCTATGTTGCTTTCTTACCCGACTGCTTTTTTCCCCTGGTATTATGTTGCATCCTGTTTGTCGCACGTGGGTTTTGTTGGTTTTGGTTTCCAACTCCTCTGAGCTGTCGGGAAAAAATCCACAACAATTCAACAAATTCGGGTTGGAAAGCTTTATAAATACGTGGGAAAGCTCAGAAATGTCGGGTTATGCCCCTTTTTCGGGTTTGGGAGAATCCACATCGGGTCTGTCGGGAAAAAATGTTGCATCGTGTCGCAGACTGGCGCACGATGTCTGCGACATGGCGCAGACAAAGATGCGACAAAAAAACCCGACAAAAGAGGTCGGGTTTAGAATAGTAAATGAGGGCCACTGAGTTTTATAAATATATATATATATATATATATATATATATATATACTAGCTGAGTACCCGGCATTGCCAGGTTTTTCCTTCCCAATCCTTCTTGTGGAGGAAAATCAACAGAGGAAGCTTTTGACTTCTTATCCCGTCCTCATATATTGTTGTCATATCCCAACCCCATATCCCGACCTCCTATCCTGACCTCCTATCCCGTACTCCGATCCAGTCCTCTTATCCCGTCCTCCTATCTTGACCTCCTATCCTGACCTCCTATCCCGTCCTCCTATCCCGTCCTCATATCCCGACCTCCTATCCCAACCTCCTATCCTGACCTCCTATCTCAACCCCCTATCCCGTCCGCCTATCTTGATCTCCTATCCCGACCTCCTATCCGTCCTCATATTCCGTCCTCCTATCCCGTCCTCATATCCCGTCCTCCTATCTCGACCTCCTATCCCGTCCTCCTTTCCCGTCCTCATATGTTGATCTCCTATCTTGACCTCCTATCTTGAACTCCCATCTCGACCGCCTATCCCATCCTCATATCTCGTCCTTGTTACGCCGAGCGCTCCGGGTCCCTGCTCCTCCCCGGAGTGCTCACGGCGTCTCTCTCCCTGCAGCGCCCCGGTCAGACCCGCTGACCGGGAGCGCTGCACTGACATTGCTGGCGGGGATGCGATTCGCACAGCGGGACGCGCCCGCTCGCGAATCGCATCCCAAGTCACTTACCCGTCCCGGTCCCCGGCTGTCATGTGCTGGCGCGCGCGACTCCGCTCTCTAGGGCGCGCGCGCGCCAGCTCTCTGAGACTTGAAGGGCCAGTGCACCAATGATTAGTGCCTGGCCCAATTAGCTTAATTGGCTTCCACCTGCTCCCTGGCTATATCTGCTCACTGCCCCTGCACTCCCTTGCTGGATCTTGTTGCCTTGTGCCAGTGAAAGCGTTTAGTGTTGTCCAAAGCCTGTGTTACCTGAACTCCTGCTATCCATCTTGACTACGAACCTTGCCGCCTGCCCCGACCTTCTGCTACGTCTGACCTTGCCTCTGCCTAATCCTTCTGTCCCACGCCTTCTCAGCAGTCAGCGAGGTTGAGCCATTGCTAGTGGATACGACCTGGTTGCTACTGCCGCAGCAAGACCATCCCGCTTTGCGGCGGGCTCTGGTGAACACTAGTAGCCTCTTAGAACCGGTCCACCAGCACGGTCCACGCCAATCCCTCGCTGACACAGAGGATCCACTACCTGTAAGCCGAATCGTGACAGTAGATCCGGCCATGGATCCCGCTGAGGTGCCGCTGCCAAGTCTCGCTGACCTTACCACGGTGGTCGCTCAGCAATCGCAGCAAATTGCCCAACAAGGACAGCAGCTGTCGCAGTTGACCGCCACGTTACAGCAACTTCTGCCTCTGCTACAGCAGCAACCATCTCCTCCGCCAGCTCCTGCACCTCCTCCGCAGCGAGTGGCCGCTCCTAGCCTCCGCTTGTCCCTGCCGGACAAATTTGACTGGGACTCTAGACTCTGCCGCGAATTTCTGTCTCAATGTTCCCTGCATATGGAGATGTTGTCGGACTTGTTTCCTACAGAACGGTCTAAGGTGGCGTTCGTAGTGAGCCTTCTTTCAGGAAAGGCCTTGTCTTGGGCCACACCACTCTGGGACCGCAATGATCCTGCCACAGCCACAGTCCAGTCCTTCTTCGCTGAAGTCCGTAGTGTCTTCGAGGAACCAGCCCGAGCTTCTTCTGCCGAGACTGCCCTGCTGAACCTGGTCCAGGGTAATTCTTCAGTGGGCGAGTACGCCATCCAATTTCGTACTCTTGCTTCCGAATTGTCGTGGAATAACGAGGCTCTCTGCGCGACCTTTAAAAAAGGGCTATCCAGTAGCATCAAGGATGTGCTGGCCGCACGAGAGATTCCTGCCAACCTGCAAGAACTTATCCATTTGGCCACCCGCATTGACATGCGTTTTTCTGAGAGACATCAGGAGCTCCGCCAGGAAAAAGACTTAGATCTCTGGGCACCTCTCCCACAGCATCCTTTGCAATCTATGCCTGGGCCTCCCGCCGAGGAGGCCATGCAAGTGGATCGGTCTCGCCTGACCCAGGAAGAGAGGAATCGCCGTAGGGAAGAAAATCTTTGTCTGTACTGTGCCAGTACCGAGCATTTCTTGGTGGATTGCCCTATTCGTCCTCCACGTCTGGGAAACGCACGCACCCAGCTCACGTGGGTGTGGCGTCTCTTGGTTCAAAGTCTGCTTCTCCACGTCTCACGGTGCCCGTGCGGATTTCTCCTTCAGCCAATTCCTCCCTCTCAGCCGTGGCCTGCTTGGACTCTGGTGCCTCTGGGAATTTCATTTTGGAGTCTTTGGTGAATAAGTTCTGCATCCCGGTGACCCATCTCGTCAAGCCGCTCTACATTTCCGCGGTCAACGGAGTTAGATTGGATTGCACCGTGCGTTACCGCACAAAACCCCTCTTAATGTGCATTGGACCCCACCACGAAAGGATTGAATTTTTCATCCTTCCCAACTGCACCTCTGAGGTCCTCCTCGGTCTGCCATGGCTCCAGCTTCATTCTCCCACCCTTGACTGGACCACCGGGGAGATCAAGAACTGGGACTCTGCTTGCCACAAGAAATGCCTCTCCCCCCCTCCCAGTCCCGTCAGGCAAGCCTCAGTGCCTCCTCATGGCCCCCGTCCTGGTGTCACCCTGCCCCGTGCCAAGCTTCACCCTCTGCCCTCCCTCCCCATTCCCACTCCTGCTGTACTGCCTGCCGTTGAGGAAACCCTCCAATCACTCCCGGTGTCTTCATCCCATGGGAAGCAGTTGCCGGACAAAGAAAGGGGGAGACCTAAGGGGGGGGGTACTGTTACGCCGAGCGCTCCGGGTCCCTGCTCCTCCCAGGAGCGCTCACGGCGTCTCTCTCCCTGCAGCGCCCCGGTCAGACCCGCTGACCGGGAGCGCTGCACTGACATTTCCGGCGGGGATGCGATTCGCACAGCGGGACGCGCCCGCTCGCGAATCGCATCCCAAGTCACTTACCCGTCCCGGTCCCCGGCTGACATGTGCTGGGGCGCGCGGCTCCGCTCTCTAGGGCGCGCGCGCGCCAGCTCTCTGAGACTTAAAGGGCCAGTGCACCAATGATTGGTGCCTGGCCCAATTAGCTTAATTGGCTTCCACCTGCTCCCTGGCTATATCTGCTCACTGCCCCTGCACTCCCTTGCCGGATCTTGTTGCCTTATGCCAGTGAAAGCGTTTAGTGTTGTCCAAAGCCTGTGTTACCTGAACTCCTGCTATCCATCTTGACTACGAACCTTGCCGCCTGCCCCGACCTTCTGTTACGTCTGACCTTGCCTCTGCCTAGTCCTTCTGTCCCACGCCTTCTCAGCAGTCAGCGAGGTTGAGCCGTTGCTAGTGGATACGACCTGGTTGCTACTGCCGCAGCAAGACCATCCCGCTTTGCGGCGGGCTCTGGTGAACACTAGTAGCCTCTTAGAACCGGTCCACCAGCACGGTCCACGCCAATCCCTCGCTGACACAGAGGATCCACTACCTGTAAGCCGAATCGTGACAGTCCTCCTATCTCGACCTCCTATCTCGACCTCCTATCTCGTCCTCCTATCTCGACCTCCTATCCCGACCCGTAATATGTGTACCAGGTATTGAAATATCTCCAGCTGTACGGAAGTTTTGTGGGAACATACATTTCCCATTGATTTGCATGGTACTTTAAACAAAAACCCTGACCCTTGACTACCCCAACTACAAATGGGGGTAGTTAAGGGTTAAATTAACTATCCTATATTTTAAGTGGACATATAAGTAACATGTGACCAAGTATTATCGAAATATCTCCAGCCATTTGAACGTTATGCAGTAAAATATATTTCCCATAGGCTTGTATGGGGGTGAGTAAGGGTTAAATCATCTATCCTATGTTTGTTGTTGACATATAAGTAACATGTGTGCCAAGTTTCATGATAATATCTTCAGCCGTTTGGACTTGATGCTGGAACATACACACATACACACACACACATACATTGAGTTTAATATATATAGAATAATATATATAATATATATATATATATATATATATATATATATATATATATATATATATATAGCTCAATGGAGGACATTTATCAAAACCTGTCCAGAGGAAAAGTTGCTGAGTTGCCCATAGCAACCAACCAGAGCGCTTCTTTCACTTTTAACAAGGCCTCTGCTAAATGAAAGAAGCGATCTCATTGGTTGCTATGGGCAACTGAGACACTTTTCCTCTGGACAGGTTTTGATAAATCTCCCACATTGAGTTTTATATATATAGAAAGATAGATATAAAAATGATGAATACATTGTAGTATACTGTATATATTAGAATCTGAATAGTATTGTGTAACTTGAGCATTCATTTCTGGTTCACCCTATCCCTGGTAGTGAACAATACATGCTTGTACCTGGAATTGAAAGTATGAGTGCATTTAGAATTCTGTGTCAGTGACATAGCCTGGGGGATTAGCACATGCATTTAAGCTTTAAATTGCATAATATATCCTCTGTCAGTATTCAAATTTCCAATGTCATGCCTAGGACACTTGAAAAAAAAAAAAAAAAACATATTTAGAATACAAATGAGAAAGCTAGTCAGTAAGAATGATTTCATGAGATGAGCTCATACAGATTAAATACAAGGCTGGCAACAAAAGAATAACTCAGGGAGACATATGAAAAACTCGGCTCTTTTCACATTGTGCTCAGGGCAAACAACTGCAGGACATATTTGTATACTGAAACGGTATTGAGGTGTAAAATGCAACATTCCCATAGGCTTCAAAGGGGCAATATATGCCAATTAGTACCATGTAGACAGTGTTTGACAGATCTTGTTTTTTGTTTTTACGTGTCATTTGTTAATGAATAGTGCAGCTTGCTAAACTGCAAAATTAACTTTTTTTTCTCTAATAGATGTCAATAGGCAAATGGATCCAAATGTATGACGTTACTTTCCATTACTTTCTTTTTGGAATATTCTCTACATTACAATTATGCAAGGGAAAGGGAAACTAACAACAGTGTCACCCGTACTGACCTGCGGGTACAGGCTAGTGCAGGTAAAACTGATAATAAAGGTCATTGTCAGTTTGTTTCCTTGGAGCTTTTCCCACCCCATAGTGCACTGCTACACCGCCCCGGTCAGTCCCTGGACAACACGCCCGCTTTACATGTGTTCTTGCGATTTTAGTCAAAGTCAGGATTTGTTAGAAAAAGTAAGTTCTTCCACTTTTGCTGTTTTATGATCTACTCCTGAATGGGTTTAAAGAGGAAATTCTTTACTTTTTGGATTTCTTTTCTGTCTGTCCACAGTGCTCTCTACTGACACCTCTGTCCATGTCAGCAACTGTCCAGAGCAGGAGAAAATCCTCATAGCAAACCTATGCTGCTCTGGACAGTTCCTGACACGGACAGAGGTGTCAGCAGAGAGCACTGTGGACAGACGGAAGAAAAATCCAAAAAGAAAATAATTAACTCTGTAGTATACAGCTGCTAATAAGTACTAGAAGGATTAAGAGTTTTTAATAGAAGTTATTTACAAATCTGGCATCAGTTCATTAAACTTTTTGGCACCAGTTCCTAAAAAAAAATGTTTTCCACCGGAATACCCCTTTAAACTAAACAGCATCAAAACGTTATGAATCAAGTATAAAGGGTTTTTTTGCTTCACAGTATTAACTTTCAAACACCCCAAAAGGGAGTTCTGACTTAGTAAATGGAGGTCCATCATCTATTAGTATATTTTATAAGTATAATTGTAAACAGCATCTCTCATTTAGGAGGAAGCATTACGCGCATAGTCTAGTAATTTGAGTGTAAACATTGTGCAATGCTTCATTTCCCCTGTGAAGGCACTCTAAGTGAGTTCAAAACTTACTTCCACATTTTCTCATACATTACAGGAGACTGGTAGGGATTGCTAAAGTAAGCAACATCTGTATAGATATCCAGTTAATGTCAATGCTAGGTTCCTAAAACATGTGAAATAATAGGATGACAATTTTCTGGCTCAAGAATTTGTGACATTTTTGCCAGACTTAGCATAAAAGGGGCATGGCCTCTATGACCTACCATATTTACTGTAATTTATGTCAAAAATTGGTCTAAATAAAAGCTAAAATATTTGCCAGCTTGTAGCTAGAGTAAATTTCTAACTGGGGTGCAGCTGTGCATTGCCAATATGCCAAATTTATTAAGAGAAGAGTGCCTCTCAATAAGTTTGCCGATTTTTTGAAGACCATCATGCACAGCAAAATGACATTAAAGAGCACCTATCATGATCTTGATACATTTTTCAATCCTCCCAGTTCACTCCTCCCCATCATGATAAACCACCTAAAATGGAAAAAATAGGTAGTGCTGCAAGGTACTTTTTGATCATGGATTGAATAAGTAGACTAAAAATGATGAGCAAATAAAACATGAAGGTATCTCTATTTAACCCCTTAAGGACCGAGCCCTTTTTCACCTTAAGGACCGGAGCGTTTTTTGCAATTCTGACCACTGTCACTTTAAACATTTATAACTCTGGAATGCTTTTAGTTATCATTCTGATTCCGAGATTGTTTTTTCGTGACATATTCTACTTTAACTTAGTGGTAACATTTTATGGTAACTTGCATCCTTTCTTGGTGGAAAATCCCCAAATTTGATGAAAAAAATGAAAATTTAGCATTTTTCTAACTTTGAAGCTCTCTGCTTGTAAGGAAAATGGATATTCAAAATAATTTTTTTGGGGGTTCACATATACAATATGTCTACTTTATGTTTGCATCATAAAATTTATGAGTTTTTACTTTTGGAAGACACCAGAGGGCTTCAAAGTTCAGCAGCAATTTTGAAATTTTTCACAAAATTTTCAAACTCGCTATTTTTCATGGACCAGTTCAGGTTTGAAGTGGATTTGAAGGGTCTTCATATTAAAAATACCCCATAAAAGACCCCATTATAAAAACTACACCCCCCAAAGTATTCAAAATGACATTCAGTAAGTGTATTAACCCTTTAGGTGTTTCACAGGAATAGCAGCAAAGTGAAGGAGAAAATTCAAAATCTTCATTTTTTACACTCGCATGTTCTTGTAGACCCAATTTTTGAATTTTTGCAAGGGGTAAAAAGGAAAAAATTTTTACTTGTATTTGAAATCCAATTTCTCTCGAGTAAGCACATACCTCATATGTCTATGTTAATTGTTCGGCGGGCGCAGTAGAGCCCAGGACAGCAAAAAAACAAACATGGCATACCATTTTGGAAACTAGACCCATCAGGGAACGTAACAAGGGGTAAAGTGAACCTTAATACCCCACAGGTGTTTCACAACTTTTGCATATGTAAAAAAAAGAAAAACATTTTTTAACCTAAAATGCTTGGTTTCCCAAAAATTTTAGATTTTTAAAAAGGGTAATAGCAGAAAATACCCCCCAAAATTTGAAGCCCAATTTCTCCCGATTCAGAAAACACCCCATATGGGGGTGAAAAGTGCTCTGCTGGCGCACTACAGGTCTCAGAAGAGAAGGAGTAACATTTGGCTTTTTGAAAGCAAATTTTGCTCTGGGGGCATGCCGCATTCAGGAAGCCCCTATGGTGCCAGAACAGAAAAAAAAAAACACATGGCATACCATTTTGGAAACTAGACCCCTCGGGGAACGTAACAAGGGGTAATGTGAATCTTAATACCCTACAGGTGTTTCACGATTTTGCATATGTGAATTTTTTTTTTTTACCTAAAATGCTTGGTTTCCCAAAATTTTTACATTTTTAAAAAGGGTAATAGCAGAAAACACCCCCCAAAATTTGAAGCCCAATTTCTCCCGATTCAGAAAACACCCCATATGGGGGTGAAAAGTGCTCTGCTGGCGCACTACAGGTCTCAGAAGAGAAGGAGTCACATTTGGCTTTTTGAAAGCAAATTTTGCTCTGGGGGCATGCCGCATTTAGGAAGCCCCTATGGTGCCAGGAGAGCAAAAAAAAAAAAAAAACACATGGCATACCATTTTGGAAACTAGACCCCTCGGGGAACGTAACAAGGGGTTAAGTGAACCTTTATACCTCACACGTGTTTCATGACTTTTGTATATTTTAAAAAAGGGTAATAGCAGAAAATACCCCCCAAAATTTGAAGCCCAATTTCTCCCGAGTACGGTGATACCCCATATGTGTCCCTAAACTGTTGCCTTGAAATACGACAGGGCTCCAAAGTGAGAGCGCCATGCGCATTTGAGGCCTAAATTAGGGATTGCATAGGGGTGGACATAGGGGAATTCTACGCCAGTGATTCCCAAACAGGGGGCCTCCAGCTGTTGTAAAACTCCCTGCATGCCTAGACAGTCAGTGGCTATCTGGCAATACTGGGAGTAGTTGTTTTGCAACAGCTGGAGGCTCCGTTCTGGAAACAGTGGCGTACCAGACGTTTTTCATTTTTATTGGGGAGGGGAGGGGGGCTGTGTAGGGGTATGTGTATATGTAGTGTTTTTTACTTTTTATTTTATTTTGTGTTTAGTGTAGTGTTTTTATGGTACAGTCGCATGGGCGGGGGTTCACAGTAGTTTCTCGCTGGCAGCTTGAGCTGCAGCAGAAAATTTGCCGCAGCTCAAACTTGCAGCCGGATACTTACTGTAATCCTCCGCCCATGTGAGTGTACCCTGTATGTTCACATTGGGGGGGGAACATCCAGCTGTTGCAAAACTACAACTCCCAGCATGGACGGTCTATCAGTGCATGCTGGGAGTTGTAGTTTTGCAACCGCTGGAGGCTCCGTTTTGGAAACAGTGACGTACCAGACGTTTTTCATTTTTATTGGGGAGGGGAGGGGGGCTGTGTAGGGGTATGTGTATATGTAGTGTTTTTTACTTTTTATTTTATTTTGTGTTTAGTGTAGTGTTTTTATGGTACAGTCGCATGGGCGGGGGTTCACAGTAGTTTCTCGCTGGCAGCTTGAGCTGCAGCAGAAAATTTGCCGCAGCTCAAACTTGCAGCCGGATACTTACTGTAATCCTCCGCCCATGTGAGTGTACCCTGTACGTTCACATTGGGGGGGGGGGGGGGGGAACATCCAGCTGTTGCAAAACTACAACTCCCAGCATGGACGGTCTATCAGTGCATGCTGTGAGTTGTAGTTTTGCAACAGCTGGAGACACACAGGTTGTGAAACACCGAGTTTGGTAACAAACTCAGTGTTTTGCAACCAGTGTGCCTTCAGCTGTTGCAAAAGCTACAACCCCCAGCATGTACGGACAGCGGAAGGGCATGCTGGGTCTTGTAGTTATGCAACAGCCGGAGGCATACTACATTGGCTGGGGATTCTTCTTAACTCAGTGTGCCTTCAGCTGTTGCAAAACTACAACTCTCAGCAGTCACCGACAGCCAACGGGCATGCTGGGAGTTGTAGTTATGCAACCACCAGATGCACCACTACAACTCCCAGCATGCACTTTAGCTGATTGTGCAAGCTGGGAGTTGTAGTTACACAACAGCTGAAGGTACACTTTTCCATAGAAAGAATGTGCATCCAGCTGTTGCAAAACTACAAGTCCCAGCATGCCCATAAGGGCATGCTGAGAGTTGTGGCGGTCTGCCTCCTGCTGTTGGATAACTACAGCTCCCAGCATGCCCTTGTTGCATGCTGGGAGCTGTTGCTAAGCAACAGCAGGAGGCTGTCACTCACCTCCAACGATCCACACTGCAGGACTGTCCCTCGCCGCCGCCGCCGTCGCTCCTGGGGCCCCGATCCCAACAGGGACGCCGGGGATCGGGGTCCCCAGCACCCGGGGTCGTCTTCCCGCTCCCGCTCACGTCCTCCGGAAGGGGGGCAGAGCGGGTTGCGGGAGTGACACCCGCAGCAGGCGCCCTGATTGGTCGGCTGGTAATCCGGCCGACGAATCAGGGCGATCGTGAGGTGGCACCAGTGCCACCTCACTCCTGCAGGCTCTGGCTGTTCGGGGCCATCTCTGACGGCCCCGATCAGCCAGTAATTCCGGGTCATCGGGTCACTGGAGACCCGATTGACCCGGAATCCGCCGCAGATCGCTGGACTGAATTGTCCAGCAATCTGCGGCAATCGCCGACATGGGGGGACATAATGACCCCCCTGGGCGATATGCGGGGATGCCTGCTGAACTATTTCAGCAGGCATCCGGCTCCCCTCCGGCTAGCGGTGGGGGCCGGAAATGCTCAGGGCGTATCCATACGCCCTCGGTCCTTAAGGACTTGGAAACGGGGGCGTATGGATACGCCCTATGTCCTTAAGGGGTTAAAATGCCTCTGCAGAAATAGCAACCTTATAATGTTTAACTCAAGTATGTATTAAAACTTCTCATGTCCCAATATATGAAAAATTGCACATAGCTGCTTAAATCAGGACGCTATACAGTACAGACCAAAAGTTTGGACACACCTCATTCAGAGTTTTCTTTATTTTCATGACTATGAAAATTGTAGCTTCACATTGAAGGCATCAAAACTATGAATTAACACATGTGGAATTATATACATAACAAAAAAGTGTGAAACAACTGAAAATATGTCATATTCTAGGTTCTTCAAAGTATCCACCTTTTGCTTTGATTACTGCTTTGCACACTCTTGGCATTCTCTTGTTGAGATTCAAGAGGTAGTCACCTGAAATGGTTTTCACTTCACATGTGTGCTGGAGTGGAGGAGGAGGTGTGATGGTGTTGGGGGTTTATTCAAAATTGAAAGCATACTGAACCAGCATGGCTACCACAGCATCTTGCAGCGGCATGCTATTCCATCTGGTTTGCGTTTAGTTGGACCATAATTTATTTTTCAACAGGACAATGACCCCAAACACACCTCCAGGCTGTGTAAGGGCTATTTGACCAAGAAGGAGAGTGAAGGGGTGCTTCGCCAGATGACTTGGCCTCCACAGTCACCGATCGCCGCATATCGCCAATCAATTCAAATCAGTGATTTGCAGCAAATTCGAGATGGCACCTATCATCCCTTAGCAGCAGGAGTGAGGTGGCACTGGTGCCACCTCACGATCGTCCTGATTCTTCGGCCATTATCGGCCAACAAATCAGGACGCCTTCTGTGGGGGAGTCCCTAATGGCACCCGCTCCGCTCCTGTTCTGGAGGGCGAGAGCAGGTGCCAGGAGCCCTCACCTGAGGCTGGGGCCCCCGATCCCCAGCATTGGCGGTGAGATTGGGGCCCTAGCAAAGGAGGCGGCGGCGGCAGGCAGATCTTCACTGCGTAGCAGCAGGAGGTAAGGCATACACCCTCCTGCTGTTGCTAAGCAATAACTCCCAGCATGCACACAAGAGGTTGCTGGGAGTTGTTGTTATGCAACAGCAGAAGCCACAACTACAACTCCCAGCATGTCCTTTGGTAGTTTGTGCATGCTGGAGGTTGTAGTTATGCAACAGCTGCAGGCAGATTTTTGTGCCTCCAGCTGTTACATAACTACAACCCCCAGCATTCACGGACAGCCAAAGGGCATGCTGGGAGTTGCAGTAGTGTGCCTCCAGCTGAGTGCTGCTGAGAGTTGTAGTTTGTAGTTTTGCAACAGCTGAAGGCACACTGGTTGCAAAATACTGAGTTTGTTACCTAACTCAGTGTTTCACAACCATTGTGCCCTCCAGCTGTTGCAAACTAAAACTCCTAGCATGCACTGATACATGCTGGGAGTTGTAGTTTTGCAAGAGCTGGAGGCACACAGGTTGTGAAACAAACTCCAATGTTTTGCAACCAGTGTGCCTTCAGTTGTTGCATAACTACAACCGACAGCATGCACGACTGCCAAAGTGCATGCTGGGAGTTGTAGTTTTGCAACAGCTGGAGGTTTGCCCCCCCCATGTGAATGTACAGGGTACATTCACACAGGTGGATTTACAGTGAGTTTGAAATGCAGCAAATTTTAAACCTCCGCCAGTGTGAATGTACCCTAAAAACACTACACTACACAAAATAAAAAGTAAAACACTACATATACCTAAACCTCTACACAGTTATCCCCAAGAAAAATTTTAAACGTCTGGTGCGGCACTGTTTCCAAAACGGAGCCTCCAGCTGTTGCAAAACAACAACTCCCAGTATTGCCAGACAGCCATTGACTGTGATGGCAGGCTGGGAGTTTTGCAACAGCTGGAGGCACCCTGTTTGGAAAACTATGCCGTAGGGTAATTTTGGCATCGGAGGCAAGTGTAATTCTTTCATCCGGGTCTGTCCCCATGCAAATCCCTCATGCAGGCCTCAAATGCACATGGCGCTCTGTCACTTCGGAGCCCTGTCGTATTTCAAGGCAATAATTTAGCGCCACATATGGGGTATTTCCGCACTCTGGAGAAATTGCCTAACAAATTTTGTGGGGCTTTTTCTCCTTTTACACCTTATGAAAAAGTAAAGTTTGGGTCTACACTTGCATGTTATTGTAAAAACATCAATATGCTGGTGTTGCCCCATACTTTACATTTTCACAAAAGGTAAAATGAAAAAAGACCCCCAAAATTTGTAACGCAATTTCTCCTGAGTGCAAAAACACCCCATATGTGGACATAAATTATTCTGCGGGCGCACAAAAAGCTCAGAAATGAGAGCGCACTATGTCAATTTGAGGCCTAAATTGATGATTTGCACAGGGGTGGCTGATAGTTACAGCGGTTCTGACATAAACGCAAAAAAATAAATACCCACATGTGACCCCATTTCGGAAACCATACCCCTCACGGAACGTAACAAGCAGGATAGTGAGCCTTAACACAGGTGTTAGACAATTTTCGTTAAAGTTGGATGGGAAAAAGAAAAAAAAAATGTTTTCACTAAAATGCTGGTGTTACCCTAAATTTTTCATTTTCACAAGGGAAAATAGGGAAAAAAGTTTACCACCATTTCCTCTGAATATATAAATACCCCGTATGTGGATGTAAAGTGCTCTTCTGGCTTACCACAATGTTCAGAAGAGAAGGAGCTCCATTGGGCTTTTGGAGAGAAAATTTGTCCAGAATTGAAGGCCACGTGTGTTTACAGAAAAATGGTGCCAGAACAATGGACCCCTCCCACATGTGACCCCATTTTGGAAACTACACCCCTCATGGAACGTAATAAGGGGTACAGTGAGCATTTACACCCCATAGGTGTCTGACAGATTTTTGGAACAGTGGTCCGTGAAAATGAAAAATTTTAATTTTTCATTTGCACAGCCTACTGTTCCAAAGATTTGTCAAACGTCAGTGGGGTGTAAATGCTCACTGTACCCCTTATTAAATTCTGTGAGGAGTGTAGTTTCCAAAATGGGGTCCACTGTTCAGGCACCACAGGGGGCTTTGTAAACGCACATGGCCCCCAACTTCCATTCCAAACAAATTCTCTATCCAAAAGCCCAATGGCGTTCCTTCTCTTCTGAGCATTATAGTTCGTCTGCAGAGCACTTTTCATCCACACATGGGGTATTTCCATACTCAGAAGAAATGGGGCTACAAATTTTGGGGGGGCATTTTCTCCTATTATCCTTTGTAAAAATGTCAAAATTTGGGGGTAAAACTGCATTTTTGTGAAAAAAATTTATTTTTCCCTCATTTACACATCTGTGTAAGTCGTCAAAAACCTGTGGGGTGTTAAGGCTCACTGTACCACTTGTTACGTTCCTTGAGGGGTGTAGTTTCCAAAGTAGTATGCCATGTGTTTTAATCATGTGTTTTTTATATATATATATCTATATATATATATATATATATATATATATATATATTTTTTTTTTTTTTTTTTTTTTTTGCTGTTATGGCACCATAGGGGCTTCCTAAATGCGACATGCCCCCCAAAAACCATTTCAGCAAAATTCCCTCTCCAAAATCCCATTGTGGCTCCTTCCCTTCTGAACCCTCTAGTGCACCCACAGAGCACTATCAGTACACATACTCAAGAGAAATTGGGTTACAAATGTAGGGGGGATTTCTCTCCTTTTACCCCTGGTAAAAATTAAAAAAATGGCTCTACAAGAACATGCGAGTAAAAAATGAAGATTTAGAATTTTCTCCTTCACTTTGCTGCTATTCCTGTGAAACACCTAAAGGGTTAACAAACTTTCTGAATGTCATTTTGAATGCTTTGAGGGGCCCCTCAAATCCACGCGAACATTTTGAAAATTGCTGCTATACTTTGAAGCCCCTGATGACTTCAAAAAATAAAAACATGTCAACTTTATGATGCCAACATAAAGTATACATATTGTATTTGTGAATCAATATATCATTTATTTGGAATATCCATTTTCCTTACAAGCAGAAAGTTTCTAAGTTAGAAAAATGCTAAATTTTAAAAATTTTCATAAAATTTTGGGATTTTTCACCAAGAAAGGATGCAAGTAACGGCATAAATTTACCAGTATGTTAAAGTAGAATATGTCACAAAACAATCTCGGAATCAGAATAAAAGGTATAAAAGGTAAAAGCATCTCAGTTATTAATGCATAAAGTGAGAGAGGTCAGAATTGCAAAAAAAAGGGCTGAGTCCTTAACCTCTTAAGGACGCAGGGCGTATGGATACGCCCTGCATTCCGAGTCCTTAAGGACGCAGGGCGTATCCATACGCCCGTGGGAATTCCGGTCCCCACCGCTAGCCGGTTGGGGACCGGAGCCGGATGCCTGCTGAAATCATTCAGCAGGCACCCTGGCACATCGCCCAGGGGGTCCTGAGACCCCCCCATGTCGGCGATCGGAGAAAATCGCATGTCAATTCAGACATGCGATTTTCTCCAATTCCGGGCTGATCGGGTCTCTGGTGACCCGATCACCCGGAAAATAGGGCTTATCGGAGTTGTCAGCAACAACCCCGATCAGCCTAAAGGATAGGAGTGAGGTCGCAGAGCTGCGATCTACTCCTATCCCCTGCCATTACTCAGAACGGAGTTCTGACCAATGGCAGCGCAGGACAGGGGGTTGCCATGGCAACCCCCCGTTCTGCCCGCCCCTGGATGTCAAGGGGCTCTGGAAAGAAGATGGAGGCCGTACCTGCAGGAGAAGATGCCTGGGGACCTGGGATCTTCACTGGAGCCTGCAGGATCCTGATCAGGTAGGGAATCCACAGTGGTGGGGGTGGGGGGGGGGGGGGGGCGGGGGAATTGAAAGTGAAAGTAAATCGATCATTACTGTGGCAACCACTAGGGGGGCCAAACTGCAACTCCCAGCATGCCCAGAGAGCCAAAGGCTGTCTGGGCATGCTGGGAGTTGTAGTTTTGCAACATCTGGAGGGTCACAGTTTGGAGACCACTGTTACAGTGGTGCCCAAACAGTAGCCCTCCAGATGTTGCCAAACTACAACTCTCAGCATGCCTCGACTGCCCAGGCATGCTGGGAGTTGTAGTTCTGTAACATCTGTCCCTTCAGATTTAGCAATTTTCATGACATTTTTGAAAATTGCTGCTCTACTTTGAAGCCCTCTAATTTAAGTATGTCCATTTTATGATGCCAACATAAAGTGGACATATTGTGTTTGTGAAGAAAAATAAAATTAATTTGGAATATCCATTTTCTTTACAATTAGAGAGCTTCAAAGTTAGAAAAATGCAACATTTTCAAAATTTTCATGAAATTTTGGGATTTTTCACCAAAAAAGAATGCAAGTAACGCCGAAAATTTACCACCAAAATAAAGTAGAATATGTCACGAAAAAACAGTCTCAGAATCAGAATATTCGGTAAAAGCGTTTTTAATTTGATTTAATTTAAGCGTTATTAATTTGTAAAGTGACGGTGGTCAGAATTGCGAAAAAGGGCTCAGTCCTTAAGGTGAAAAAGGGCTGTGTCCTTAAGGGGTTAAGGAGGTCCGCACATGGGTCACCACAGTGTGTGGTTAATAATACTGACATATTTGGAGTACCCTTACCGAGATATGAGATAATCGCGACTCAGTCCTTAAGGTGAAAAAGGGCTGCGTCCTTAAGGGGTTAAGGTGAAAATGGGACCTTAAGGGGTTAATGTATATTCTACAATTTTCTAAAAAATTAAATTTACCTTTATGAAAAGGGGCTTCAAACAAAGCTACAGTATACATAGTATGTAAATGTATGACAGAACCCTTACCAAGCTGTTAAGATTGTTATTTCTATAGGAATTAAAAGTTAGAGGGTTTAATCACTTTCAACAACTCTTGTTTTTATAAGGTCCCCAAAGGGTGTGTCACTCTTGGGAATTCCTGTGATCCATTGTGTTCTGTCGTTAGATCTGGAGGCAAGTGTTCAGTTCTCCAGTAGTGATGAGCAGCAGGAGCCATATTCGAATTTGCAATATTTTGCAAATATATTGACGATTATTCGTCTTATGTTCACGAAATTGGTATATTCCCTATGTTCATTCACTTTTTTTTTTTCATAAAAATTTGCATAGGAAAAGAAAAAAACTAAAATGTGCGAGGGAAATTTGCATAACATTTGCATAAAAATTTGCATGTGAAAAAAACTGAATATTCGTCATTACAAATATATAACACTATATTCTAAACATTCGCACAATTGCAAATTGCCGATATTCACGATAAAAATTTGCATTACGAATATTCGTGCTCAACACTATTCTCCAGCAATACCAGTTTTGGAATCATTGAGCTTTCCATATCAGCGCTCCTTTGTTGTAAGTGGTCATAAACCGATGCGGACGAAGGTTAAAATATGAAGGACTTTATTGTTAATAGCGCTACGGACTACGCATTTCTGGGGGCTTGCTCCCCCCTTCCTCAGGTCCAAGCCCCCAGAAGCGCGTAGTCTGTAGCGCTATTAAGAATAAAGTCCTTCATATTTTAACCTTTGTCCACATCGGTTTATGACCACTTACAACAAAGGAGCGCCGTGAAGGATCATTTTACTACAAGCATCCAGTAACTCTCATATGGAGACCCTCCACGGGATCTCCAGAATGGGCTGATCCAGGCTGCACCTTTACCCCAGACTCCATGTTGCTGAGTCCCATGGCGATCACAGCTGTTGTACTCTTAGCATAACACCGGAAGGTGAACGTACCATTTTTTCTGACTTTCTATACCAAAGTAAAGGAATAACGGCACATAGTTTTGCGCTCACTGTCTCTTTCCCTTTTTTTTACATATCTGAATCTACTGAGCTTTCCATATAACATCTGAATGTCCTAGCTCCAATAAAGCAAGAGCTTCACTTCAGTAGCTTAAATCAGTATATTCCCCAAGAACCACAGACACATCTCTGTAGACATATCAGTGTCAAACAATTCTTCATCGGACCTCATCAACTTCCTTATCCAAAATATCTCAAAAAGTTATCTATTTCCTGTCCAAAGCTGATGGGGTCCAAAAGACTAAAATGGATTAAAGGTTAATAACCTTTACTTAGTCAATGGAAACATTAAAATAACTGCAGCAATTTACTAGTTTACTGCCATGTCAGCAATAGTGATGAGCGGCATAGGCCATATTCAAATTTGCGATATTTCGCGAATATATGAACGAATATTCGTCATATATTCGCGAAATTTGCATATTCGTTATATTCATTTTTTTCTATCTGCATATGCAAAAATGTATGCGCATATGCGAATATTGAGCCCTCCCTTCTTTAATGGCATATGGAACTAATGGGCTAGTGCATTAACTCTGCGATTTTTTTGACTGTTGACACCAATAGGCCCATTGTGGTCTATGGGGTTCCTATTGTATGTAAAACTGGAAGATAAGCAGGAGGCTCTTGGCAGTACAGTGGATGGGAGACCCTGGGGGTGGTTCAAGTCCTGTGGTGTTACAGTATTGTGGTTAAACTTTACTTTCCTGAAAAAGCTGCTGAGTTGCCCATAGCAACCAATCATATTTCATTTTTCACAAGGCCTCTGCAAAATGAAAGAAGCAATCTGATTGGCTGCTATGGGCAACTCAGCAGCTTTTCCTGGCAACGCAGAAGCTTTTCCAGGAAACTAAAGTTTAACCACAATACTGTAACACTCTATCCCACCCCAGGACTCAAACCCCCACCAGGGTCTCCCATCCACTGTACTGCTGAGACTTTCCTGCTTATCTTACACAATGGGCCTATTGGTTTCAACAGGCTAAAAATCTGACTTAATGCACTA
Organism: Hyla sarda; assembly: GCF_029499605.1. Lineage (NCBI taxonomy): Eukaryota > Metazoa > Chordata > Amphibia > Anura > Hylidae > Hyla > Hyla sarda. The sequence continues at coordinate 89,120,335 of NC_079198.1, forward strand.
GCCCATTAGTTCCCTAAACAAGTGAGGGCTCAATATTCACGAATATTCGCACACCGGTCTCACACAGTAGTATTAGAGCCTTCTTTAGACCACACAAGCTGGAAGCATAGATGGATGATCAGTGGTCACTGTGATGTGTAATGTGAAAAAAAAGTGAATATTCGTAATTGCGAATATATAGTGCTATGTTTGCAATATTTGCGAATTCGCAAATATGTGATATTCGCGATTAAAATTTTCATTGCGAATATTCGTGAGCAACACTAGTCAGCAACAAAAACCCCAGTGGTTCCTTACACATAATATAGCTCATGTGTTCTACTCGCACTATTTTTCCCTAGATACAAAACTGAATTTTAGCACAACAGATCTGGTATGTTGTAGCTGCAGTGACAATGACCTAAAGCCTGAATTTAGGGAGAAGCCCAAGACTGATTGTCAAGAGAGGGTATGAAAAGCTGACTGTAACTTGCTATGACTGTATAGCCTGTCATGGCCAATGGTGATTAAACTTACGTCAGGTCCTGGGGCTGGGTAAAGTCCCAAGAGCCTGACAGTTTGCCTTTAAGACATATCTTTGGTACTTGTATGCCAGAAAGAATGCTTCTGTATGACCCTCTAGATAGTTTCTAATTTCTGTCCGATTTGGGAAGAGGATGTTGGTGTAGTCTAGAAAAAATGTATAATGAGTGTGCTCGATCTGTCCAATCGTCCGAGAATCTGGCACAGTGCAAAACCCCAAATAATTGCACTATGTAATGACAAGCACCAAGTGATTGGCAAAAAAGAAAATTAAATAGAGAAATTGTGCCGTTCTCAAGGATTAAAATAGTGTTTGAGAAAATGTAAGGATGTGAGACTGAATATGGGAAGAGGGTGTGTGAATGAATAGATGAGTACCTGGTGTGTGATGATTAATTAATGTGCTAAATGGCCAAAAGGATGTATACAGTGCAATAGTTTGTATGTACCTGAAATGTAGGTGAATAGGAGTTGCCGGAAAGTATGTACGACAATGTAGAAAGGTTAATACAAATTTATTATAATTTGCTAAAGTACAGCAAGTCCTAGAGTGGATGCCGGTGTATTGAGACCGGCAATACACTCCGGGATAAATATTCAAAAGCATAAATCAACAATGTAACAAAATAAAGTAAAATAGCTACTTATGAGCAAAACAAAATGTATCCAGTAGATGATACTAAAACCTCTTGGAGCAAATAGATACAGTCTCCAGAACTCTCTGTTTAGATGTACCGGAGAAGTTCAGGAGCAACTCACAAAGGTGCCCACCTAAGTACCATAAATCCTGTATGTATGCACGCTGGGGTGCAATATAGCGGGGGATGCGTGAATGTTCAATATCCTCCACAACAGGACAGGGTAGCGCTACCGTGATGTTGAAGTAGCAGTGTGGCGGTGTATGGTCATAGAATGCGGGGGACCTTGGCAGTTTATCACAGCTGACACTTGTGGGTGAGGGTAGTGGCGCGACTCGGTGGTCGGCACAGGGGAAGATGAAAGTCCACTAACCCACTCCGGTGTCAGGGAGGTTCGCGCTGTGATGATCCCGATGTCTTGTTGTCAACGACAGGCTGATACTCCTGATCCCGATGTCCTGGTGTTAGCGGTCAGATGGTGCTTCACATAGAAGTCTGCTGGCTGATAGACAAGCTCCGTTGGAGTGGCGTTCCTCGTGGTGAAGATGCGTACACTGATGTTGCGTTAGTGTGCGAATGGATGGATGCTCCGTAGAGCAAGCTGTAGCAGGCTTGGTTAGGTATCTGGATCAAAGTGTAGCATGCATAGAGTTATGAACAGACGTGTTTCGAGCCTACTATGCTCTTCCTCAGTGATAAGGATAGTGGCATACTATAGGACATTTATAGGATTATTTAATATGTATTCTCTAAGACCCATAAATGATCTCTGTCAAACAAAAACCTGCTCAATGTGAAAACCTGAAACAAAATAAATATATAAAGACGCCATTGTTGTGCTAAAGTTTGAAATAAGAAGGGACAATGTGTGGTAGGACAGCATTTGGTATATTAAAGGAATTGTAGGTATGAAAAAGGTGTATGTAAGGATTATTTGTATTGTAAAAATGTTTTGTATGCATTTATGCCGTTTCTGAAAAGGAAAAAAGAAGGTAAAGTAATTATGAAGCTAGGTGATAGGTGGATAAATAAGATTAGTTGTTGGAAAATGTTATAAATAAATAAAGAAGCCATGGTTGTGCTAAAGTTTGAAATAAGAAGGGACAATGTGTGGTAGAACAGCATATAGTATATTAATGTTAATTATTGGTATGGTAAAGGTGTATGTATGAATTATTTGTATTGTAAAAATGTTTTGTATGCATAAAATGCAGTTTTTGAAAAGGAAACAGCAAGGTAAAGTAATTCTGAAGCAAGGGGAATTTATAAGGTTAGTTGTTGGAAAATGTATCAGAATAAAAAAAAAAAAAAATATATATATATATATATATATATATATATATAGATAGATAGATAGATATAAATATATATACAAAAAAAATATGTATAAAATATAATAGGATGGTAAAATTGTGGAATAATTCACTAATAAATACATAACACCGTTTATAAAAAAGACATGTAGAAACGCATATAAAAGCTTAGATGTTGTAATGGGAAAACTCAGTGTCTAAAAATGCTACGGTATGTCAGTCAAAAATAATTTTTGTTAAATAAGTTAACATAACCTCTTCAGGACGACGGGCGTATGCATACGCCCTGCATCCCGAGATCTTAAGGACGTGGGGCGTATGCATACGCCCGTGGGAATTCCGGTCCCCGCAGCTAGCCGGTTGGACCTGAGTCAATTCAGACATGCGATTTTCTGCTATTCCGGGCTGATCGGGTCTCTGGTGACCCGATCACCCGGAAAATAGGGATGACCGGAGCTGTCAGTGACAGCCCTGATCATCCTGAGGGCTAGGAGCGAGGTCGCAGTGCTGCGATCTCCTCCTATCGCCTGCCATTTGTCAGAACTGATTCTGACCAATGGCAGCGCAGGACAGTGGGTTGCCATGGCAACCCCCCATTCTGCCCACCCCTGGATGTCGTGGGGAACGTGGGGAGAAGATGGAGGCCAGTACCTGGAGGAGAAGATGCGTGGGGACCCTTGATCGTCGCTGGAGACAGGCATAGGTAGGGAACGACGGTGGGGGGGGGGGAATGAAAGTGAAAGTAAAGTGATCTTTACTGTGGCAACCACTAGGAAGGCCAAACTGCAACTCCCAGCATGCCCTCCCCATGCTGAGAGTTGTAGTTTTGCAACATCTGGAGGGTCACAGTTTGGAGACCACTGTTACAGTGGTGCCCAAACGGTAGCCCTCCAGATGTTGCCAAACTACAACTCTCAGGATGCCTAGACTGCCGAGGCATGCTAGGAGTTGTTGTTCTATAACATCTGTCCCTTCAGATTTAGCAATTTTCATGAAATGTTTGAAAATTGCTGCTCTACTTTGAAGCCCTCTAGTTTTTTCAAAAAGCAAAAATATGTCCATTTTAAGATGCCAACATAAAGTGGACATATTGTATTTGTGAATAAAAATAAAATGTATTGGGAATATCCATTTTCCTTACAAGTAGAGAGCTTCAAAGTTAGAAAAATGCAAAATTTTCACAATTTTCATGAAATTTGGGGATTTTTCACCAAAAAAGGATGCAAGTAATGCCGAAAATTTACCACCAAAATAAAGTAGAATATGTCACGAAAAACTCTCAGAATCAGACTATTTGGTAAAAGCGTTTTCGAGTTATTAATTCGTAAAGTGACGGTGGTCAGAATTGCGAAAAAGGGCTTAAGGTGATAAAGGGCTGCGTCCTTCAGGGGTTAAAAAATGATAACATATTATAAATATAAAATACAGAATTCTATTGTGTTAAAAAGCCAAATAATTCAAGTTCGGCATTCAATCCAGAAGGTGCCAACGTGTTAAATTCATAGATCGATCGGCTTTCTTCTCTGGACATTTTGGAAATGTGGTCTCCCCATCTCCAGTCTTTTTTTTATTGTCTTTATTGCTGAGAAAATTATCCCAAACGGATCGCAATTATGTGATTCTCTAAAGTGCCTCGATAGTGAGTGTTTTTCAAAACCAATTTTTATGTTATGTAAGTGCTCACTGATTCTAATTCTCAAGCTCTTTTTTGTCCTCCCAATATATTGTTTCTGGCACGGACATGTCACAATTATCAGTGTGCGCATCTTCACCACGAGGATCTCCACTCCAACGGAGCTTGCCTGTCTGACAGCAGACTTCTCCGTGAAGCACCATCTGACCGCTAACACCAGGACATCGAGATCAGGGCATCAGCCTGCCGCTGACAACAAGACATCGGGATGGTCACAGCGCGGACCTCCCTGACACCGGAGTGGGTGAGTGGACTTTCATCTTCCCCTTGTCACGATGCCGGCTGGCAGGTAGTGGATCCTCTGTGCCAGAGAGGGATTGGCGAGGACCGCGCTAGTGGACCGGTTCTAAGTCACTACTGGTTTTCACCAGAGCCCGCCGCAAAGCGGGATGGTCTTGCTGCGGCGGTAGTGACCAGGTCGTATCCACTAGCAACGGCTCACCTCTCTGACTGCTGATGATAGGCGAGGTACAAGAGAGTAGACAGAAGCAAGGTCGGACGTAGCAGAAGGTCGGGGGCAGGCGGCAAGGTTCGAAGTCAGGGTGGATAGCAGAAGTTCTGGTACACAGGCTTTAGACACACAAAACGCTTTCACTAGGCACAAGGGCAACAAGATCCGGCCAGGGAGTGCATGGGAGGAGGTTAGATATAGTCAGGGACCAGGTGGAAGCCAATTAAGCTAATTGGGCCAGGCACCAATCATTGGTGCACTGGCCCTTTAAGTCTCAGGGAGCTGGCGCGCGCGCGCCCTAGAGAGCGGAGCCGCGCGCGCCAGCACATGACAGCAGGGGACGGGAACGGGTAAGTGACCTGGGATGCGATTCGCGAGCGGGCCCGTCCCGCTGTGCGAATCGCATCCCCAACGGCCATGACAGTGCAGCGCTCCCGGTCAGCGGGACTGACCGGGGAGCTGCAGGGAGAAAGACGCCGTGAGCGCTCCGGGGAGGAGCGGGGACCCGGAGCGCTAGGCGTAACAGTACCCCCCCCCCCCTTAGGTCTCCCCTTTTTTTTGTCCGGTGACTGCCTCCCCTGGGATGAGGACACCGGGAAGGAATGGATGGTTTCCTCAATGGCAGGCAGTACAGCAGGAGTAGGAATGGGGAGGGAGGGCAGAGGGTGAAGCTTGGCACGAGGCAGGGCGACACAAGGACGGGAGCCATGAGGGGACACAGGGGCTTGCCTGAAGGGACTGGGAGGGGGGGAGAGGCATTTTCTGTGGCAGGCAGAGTCCCTAACGACCTTAGGGGGACCGGATACAGGAGGAACCACAGGGTCACGGCAGGGAGTACTGGGAACTGGTTTAAGGCAGTCCTTGGAACAAGAGGGACCCCAACTCTTGATCTCCCCAGTGGACCAGTCCAGGGTTGGGGAATGGTGTAGAAGCCAGGGTAGTCCAAGGAGAATTTCGGAAGTGCAATTGGGAAGGACCAAAAATTCAATTTTCTCGTGATGAGGTCCGATGCACATTAGGAGGGGCTCCGTGCGGTAACGCACGGTGCAATCCAACCTGGCTCCGTTGACCGCGGAAATGTGGAGTGGCTTGACAAGACGGGTCACCGGAATGCGGAATTTATTCACCAAGGACTCCCGAATAAAATTCCCAGAAGCACCAGAGTCCAGGCAGGCCACGGCTGAGAGGGAAGAGCTGGCTGAAGTAGAAATCCGTACAGGCACCGTGAGACGTGGAGAAGCCGACTTAGCATCAAGAGACGCCACACCCACGAGAGCTGGGTGCGAGCGTGCGTTTCCCAGACGTGGAGGACGGATAGGGCAATCCACCAAAAAATGTTCGGTACTGGCACAGTACAGACAAAGATTCTCTTCCTTACGGCGATTCCTCTCTTCCAGGGTCAGGCGAGACCGATCCACTTGCATGGCCTCCTCGGCGGGAGGCCTAGGCGCAGATTGCAATGGAGACTGTGGGAGAGGTGTCCAGAGATCTAAGTCTTTTTCCTGGCGGAGCTCTTGATGTCTCTCAGAAAAACGCATGTCAATGCGAGTGGCTAGATGAATGAGTTCATGCAGGTTAGCAGGAGTTTCTCGTGCGGCCAGAACATCTTTAATGTTGCTGGATAGGCCTTTTTTAAAGGTCGCGCAGAGGGCCTCATTATTCCAGGATAGTTCAGAAGCAAGAGTACGGAATTGTATGGCGTACTCGCCAACGGAAGAATTACCCTGGACCAGGTTCAGCAGGGCAGTTTCAGCAGAAGAGGCTCGGGCAGGTTCCTCAAAGACACTTCGAATTTCCGAGAAGAAGGAGTGTACAGAGGCAGTGACGGGGTCATTGCGGTCCCAGAGCGGTGTGGCCCATGACAGAGCTTTTCCAGACAGAAGGCTGACTACGAAAGCCACCTTAGACCTTTCAGTAGGAAACTGGTCCGACATCATCTCCATGTGCAGGGAACATTGCGAAAGGAAGCCACGGCAAAACTTAGAGTCCCCATTAAATTTGTCCGGCAAGGACAGGCGGAGGCTAGGAGTGGCCACTCGCTGCGGAAGGGGTGCAGGAGCTGGCGGAGGAGATGATTGCTGCTGAAGTTGCGACTGAAGTTGGTGCACAATGGTGGACATTTCCGACAGCTGGTGGGTTAGATGGGCGATCTGTCGGGATTGCTGGGCGACCACCGTGGTGATATCAGAGATATAAGGCAGAGGGACCTCAGCGGGATCCATGGCCGGATCTACTGTCACGATGCCGGCTGGCAGGTAGTGGATCCTCTGTGCCAGAGAGGGATTGGCGAGGACCGCGCTAGTGGACCGGTTCTAAGTCACTACTGGTTTTCACCAGAGCCCGCCGCAAAGCGGGATGGTCTTGCTGCGGCGGTAGTGACCAGGTCGTATCCACTAGCAACGGCTCACCTCTCTGACTGCTGATGATAGGCGAGGTACAAGGGAGTAGACAGAAGCAAGGTCGGACGTAGCAGAAGGTCGGGGGCAGGCGGCAAGGTTCGAAGTCAGGGTGGATAGCAGAAGTTCTGGTACACAGGCTTTAGACACACAAAACGCTTTCACTAGGCACAAGGGCAACAAGATCCGGCCAGGGAGTGCATGGGAGGAGGTTAGATATAGTCAGGGACCAGGTGGAAGCCAATTAAGCTAATTGGGCCAGGCACCAATCATTGGTGCACTGGCCCTTTAAGTCTCAGGGAGCTGGCGCGCGCGCGCCCTAGAGAGCGGAGCCGCGCGCGCCAGCACATGACAGCAGGGGACGGGAACGGGTAAGTGACCTGGGATGCGATTCGCGAGCGGGCGCGTCCCGCTGTGCGAATCGCATCCCCAACGGCCATGACAGTGCAGCGCTCCCGGTCAGCGGGACTGACCGGGGAGCTGCAGGGAGAAAGACGCCGTGAGCGCTCCGGGGAGGAGCGGGGACCCGGAGCGCTAGGCGTAACACCCCTGTGCTGACCACCGAGTCGCGCCCACTACCCTCACCCACAAGTGTCAGCTCTGACGAACTACCAAGGTCCCCCGCATTCTGGGACCATTCACCGCCATACTGCTACTTCAACATCACGGTAGCGCTACCCTGACCTGTTTTGTAGGATATTGAACATTCACGCATCCCCCGCTATATTGCACCCCAGCGCGCATACATACAGGATTTATGGTACTTCGGTGGGCACCTTTGGGAGTTGCTCCAGCGCTTCTCCGGTACATCTAAACGGAGAGTTCTGGAGACTCTATCTATTTGCTCCAAGAGGTTTTAGTATCATCTACTAAATACATTTTGTTTTGCTCATAAGTAGCTATTTTACTTTATTTTGTTACATTGTTAATTCATGTTTTTAAATATTTATCCCGGAGAGGATTGCCAGTATCCACTCTAGGACTTGCTGTACTTTAGCAAAGTATAATAAATTTGTATTAACCTTTCTACATTGTCGTACATATTTTCTGGCGACTCATATTCACCTACATTTCAGGTACATACAAATTATTGCACTGCATACTGTTACGCCGAGCGCTCCGGGTCCCCGCTCCTCCCCGGAGCGCTCAAAGCGTTCTCCTGTTCGCAGCGCCCCGGTCAGACCCGCTGACCGGGTGCGCTGCGATAATGTCCCCAGCCTGGATCGCTTCCCGACCCGCTTACCAGACTCGTTCCCCGGGTGTGCTGTCCCGGCGCGCGCGGCCCCGCTCCCTAGGGCGCACGCGCCGGCTCTTTGCGATTTAAAGGGCCGGTGTGCCACTGATTGGCGCATGGTTTTAATTAGTGTGTTCACCTGTGCACTTCCCTATATTACCTCACTTCCCCTTCACTTCCTTGCCGGATCTTGTTGCCATTGTGCCAGTGAAACCGTTCCTTGTGTATCCCAAGCCAGTGTTCCAGACCTCTTGCCGTTGCCCCTGACTACGATCCTTGCTGCCTGCCCTGACCTTCTGCTACGTCCGACCTTTCTCTTGTCTAATCCCTTGTACCGCGCCTATCTCAGCAGTCAGAGAGGTTGAGCCGTTGCCGGTGGATACGACCTGGTTGCTACCGCCGCTGCAAGACCATCCCGCTTTGCGGCGGGCTCTGGTGAAAACCAGTAGCAACTTAGAACCGGTCCACCGACACGGTCCACGCCAATCCCTCTCTGACACAGAGGATCCACCTCCAGCCTGCCGAATCCTGACATTAGATTCGGCCATGGTTCCCGCTGAGGTCCCGCTGCCAGTTGTCGCTGACCTTACCACGGTGGTCGCCCAGCAGTCGCAACAGGTAGCGCAACAAGGCCACCAGCTGTCTCAACTGACTGTGATGGGGACTCTAAACTTTGCTGCGGTTTTCTCTCGCAATGTTCCCTGCATTTAGAGATGATGTCGGACCAATTTCCAACTGAAAGGTCAAAGGTGGCTTTCGTGGTCAGTCTTCTGTCTGGGAAGGCCCTGTCATGGGCCACACCGCTCTGGGACCGCAATGATCCTGTCACTGCCTCCGTACACTCTTTCTTCGCAGAGATTCGAAGTGTCTTCGAGGAACCAGCCCGAGCCTCTTCTGCCGAGACTGCCCTGCTGAACCTGGTCCAGGGTAATTCTTCAGTAGGCGAGTACGCCATCCAATTCCGTACTCTCGCCTCCGAATTATCCTGGAATAACGAGGCCCTCTGCGCGACCTTCAAAAAAGGCCTATCCAGTAACATCAAAGATGAGCTGGCCGCACGAGAAATCCCTGCCAATGTGCATGAACTTATTCATTTGGCCACCCGCATTGACATGCGTTTTTCCGAAAGACGCCAGGAGCTCCGCCAGGATATGGACTTTGTTCGCACGAGGCGGTTTCCCTCCCCGGCTCCTCTCTTCTCTGGTCCGCTGCAATCTGTTCCTGTGCCTTCCGTCGTGGAGGCTATGCAAGTAGACCGGTCTCGCCGGACACCTCAAGAGAGGACTCGCCGCCGCAATGAGAACCTATGCCTGTACTGTGCCAGTACCGAACACTTCTTGAAGGATTGTCCTATCCGACCTCCACGTCAGGAAAGATGCACTCCGATTTCGCGCAAAGGTGAGACAGCTCTAGGTGTGAACTCTGCTTCTCCACGTCTTACTGTGCCTGTGAGGATTTCTTCTTCTAACTTCTCCTTCTCAGCTGTGGCCGTCTTGGATTCCGGATCTGCAGGAAATTTTATTTTGGCCTCTTTCGTTAACAGGTTCAACATCCCAGTGACCAGTGTCGCCAGACCTCTCTACATCGCCTCAGTTAAAGGTGAAAGATTGGACTGTACTGTGCGTTACCGCACAGAACCCCTCTTAATGTGCATTGGACCCCATCACGAAAAGATTGAATTTCTGGTACTTTCTAACTGCACCTCTGAAATTCTTCTTGGACTACCTTGGCTTCAACACCATTCCCCTACCCTTGACTGGACCACCGGGGAAATCAAGAACTGGGGTACTTCTTGCTACAAAAAATGCCTTATGTCTGCTCCCTGTCCTGCCAGTCAAAACCCTATGGCTCCTCAGATACCAGATCTCCCCAAGCCCTATCTGGACTATGCTGATGTTTTTTGCAAAAAACAAGCAGAGACTTTGCCTCCTCACAGGCCTTATGACTGTCCTATTGATCTCGAAAGACGGTTCCTTACGACCATGCATTGATTACCGCGGTCTTAATAAAATCACTATAAAAAAGCGCTATCCCCTGCCTCTTATCTCGGAACTCTTTGACCGCTTACGTGGCGCCAACATCTTTACCAAATTGGATTTAAGAGGTGCATATAATCTCATCCGCATCAGGGAAGGGGGCGAGTGGAAGACCGCGTTTAACACCAGAGATGGACACTTTGAATATCTGGTTATGCCCTTTGGGCTTTGCAACGCCCCTGCCGTCTTCCAGGACTTTGTAAATGAAATTTTTCGTGATTTATTATATACCTGTGTTGTGGTCTACCTGGATGATATTTTGATTTTCTCTTCTAACCTAGAAGAACACCGCTGTCATGTCCGCATGGTTCTTCAGAGACTCCGGGACAATCAGTTATATGCCAAGATGGAGAAATGTCTCTTTGAATGCCAATCTCTTCCCTTCCTAGGATATTTAGTCTCTGGCCAGGGACTCCAAATGGACCCGGACAAACTATCAGCCGTGTTGGATTGGCCACGCCCCTCCGGACTCCGAGCTATCCAACATTTCTTGGGGTTTGCCAATTACTACAGACAATTTATTCCACATTTTTCCACCATTGTGGCCCCAATTGTGGCCCTAACCAAGAAAAACACCAACCCTAAGTCCTGGCCTCCTCAAGCGGAAGAGGCGTTCAACCGTCTCAAAACTGCCTTTTCTTCTGCTCCCATACTCTCCAGACCTGATCCATCTAAACCCTTCTCACTGGAGGTAGACGCCTCCTCGGTGGGAGCCTGAGCTGTACTCCTACAGAAAAACTCTACCGGACATGGTGTTACTTGTGGTTTCTTTTCTAGGACCTTCTCTCCGGCGGAGAAAAACTACTCCATTGGTGATCGAGAACTACTGGCCATAAAACTGTCCCTCGAGGAATGGAGGCACCTGCTGGAGGGGTCCAAATACCTAGTTATCATATACACTGATCACAAGAATCTCTCTTATCTTCAATCTGCCCAACGGCTGAACCCTCGCCAGGCTAGGTGGTCGTTGTTCTTTGCCCGTTTTAACTTTGAGACTCATTTTCGCCCCGCTGACAAGAACATTAGGGCTGACGCCCTCTCTCGTTCCTCGGATGCCTCTGAAATGGAAGCCTCCCTGCAACACATTATTCCTCCTGACTGTCTGATCTCTGCTTCCCCAGCTTCCATCAGACAAACTCCTCCTGGAAAGACCTTCATCCCTTCACGCCAGCGCCTCAGGATTCTCAGGTGGGGACATTCCTCACACCTCGCCGGCCATGCTGGCATCAAAAAATCCATCCAGCTCATCTCTCGTTTTTATTGGTGGCCTACCCAGGAAGCAGATGTTGCTGATTTTGTTCAGGCTTGTACAGTCTGTGCCCGGGACAAGACTCCTTGCCAGAAGCCTGCCGGTCTCCTTCATCCTCTGCCTGTTCCTGAGCTACCATGGTCATAGATTGCTATGGACTTTATTACAGACCTGCCTTTATCCCATGGCAACACAGTTATTTGGGTGGTCGTTGATCGTTTCTCCAAGATGGCACATTTTATTCCTCTTCCAGGTCTTCCTTCTGTGCCACAGTTGGCGAAACAATTTTTTGTGCACATTTTTCGCCTTCACGGGCTTACTACGCATATCGTCTCGGATAGATGCGTTCAATTTGTGTCGAAATTCTGGAGGGCCCTCTGTAATCAGCTTAAAATCAAATTAAACTTCTAGTCTTCCTATCATCCCCAATCCAATGGGCAAGTGAAGAGAGTTAATCAGGTTCTTGGTGACTATTTGCGACATTTTGTTTCCTCCCGCCAGGATGATTGGGCCGATCTCCTACCATGGGCCGAATTCTCGTACAATTTCAAAGTCTCTGAGTCCTCCGCTAAATCCCCATTCTTTGTGGTGTACGGCCGTCACCCTCTTCCCCCCCTCCCCACTCCCACGCCTTCTGGTTTGCCCGCTGTTGATGAGGTGACCCGGGACTTCTCCACCATCTGAATCTCAAAAATCTCAAAAATCTCTCATACAGGCCTCATCCCGGATGAAGAAACATGCCGACAAAAAAATAACTCCTCCTGTCTTTTCTCCTGGAGACAAAGTGTGGCTCTCCGCCAAGTATATCCGCTTCCGTGTCCCCAGTTATAAACTGGGACCACGTTATCTTGGACCTTTTAAAATCAAATGCCAAATCTACCCTGTCTCCCACAAACTCCTTCTTCCCCCTTCTCTCCGTATTCCCAATGCTTTTCATGTCTCTCTCCTTAAACCACTTATCCTTAATCGCTTCTCTCCTAAGGTTGTTGCTCCTACTCCTGTCTCTGGGTCCTCAGACATGTTCTCGGTTAAAGAAATTCTTGCATCCAAGACGGTCAGAGGTGAAAAAAAAATTCTTGTAGATTGGGAGAATTGCGGTCCGGAGGAGAGGTCATGGGAACCCGAGGATAACATCCTTGACAAGGACCTTATCTACAAATTTTCAGGTTCAAAAAAGAGGGGGAGACCCAAGGGGGGGTACTGTTACGCCGAGCGCTCCGGGTCCCCGCTCCTCCCCGGAGCGCTCACAGCGTTCTCCTGACCGGGTGCGCTGCGATAATATCCCCAGCCGGGATGCGATTCGCGATGCGGGACGCGCCCGCTCGCGGTGCGCATCCCGACCCGCTTACCAGACTCGTTCCCTGTCTGTGCTGTCCCGGCGCGCGTGGCGCCGCTCCCTAGGGCGCGCGCGCCGGCTCTTTGCGATTTAAAGGGCCGGTGCGCCACTGATTGGCGCATGGTTTTAATAAGTGTGTTCACCTGTGCACTTCCCTATATTACCTCACTTCCCCTTCACTTCCTTGCCGGATCTTGTTGCCATTGTGCCAGTGAAAGCGTTCCTTGTGTATCCCAAGCCAGTGTTCCAGACCTCTTGCCGTTGCCCCTGACTACGATCCTTGCTGCCTGCCCTGACCTTCTGCTATGTCCGACCTTGCTCTTGTCTAATCCCTTGTACCGCGCCTATCTCAGCAGTTAGAGAGGTTGAGCCGTTGCCGGTGGATACGACCTGGTTGCTACCGCCGCTGCAAGACCATCCCGCTTTGCGGCGGGCTCTGGTGAAAACCAGTAGCAACTTAGAACCGGTCCACCGACACGGTCCACGCCAATCCCTCTCTGACACAGAGGATACACCTCCAGCCTGCCGAATCCTGACACATACATCCTTTTGGCCATTTAGCACATTAATTAATCATCACACACCAGGTACTCATCTATTCATTCACACACCCTCTTCCCATATTCAATCTCACATCCTTACATTTTCTCTAACACTATTTTAATCCTTGAGAACGGCACAATTTCTCTATTTGATGTTGGTGTACTGTTTATGTTTAAGACACCTTTATCCTCCAGTGAAACCTTGATTCTGTCTACATTTTTTTTTTTCAAAGTAAGCCATAATGAAAATGGTCTAAACAATTCAGATAACACGACAGAATTGGGGTGCACATTGTTTAATCAGAGAATAGGACAGATTTATTATGTCTAAAACAAGGATTAAAAAAAAGATCCTACTTCTCACTAACATACAGAATAATCAGAATGTGTGCATGAAGAAGGTAAAAAATAGATGGAAGGGAATGTGACAGCTGCAGAACCTTGGAAACCAATAGTGGGATCTACAGTATGTGTTCCTAAAGGCAAAGGTTCAGGTACCTTCTCTTGCTGCACTGTGGATGTTTACTCAATGTGCTTAATAAAAGACATGAACAGTACAACAGTGTGTGTTTGTAATTTACTTAGATTATGTTTGTTTATAGATACCAATAGTGTTGCTCGCGAATATTCGCAATGCAAATTTTATTCGCGAATATCGCATGTTCGCAAATTCGCAAATATAGCACTGTAGATTCGTAATTACGAATATTCTTTTTTTTTTTTTTTTTCACAGTACACATTACAGTGATCACCCCTCTCTGCTTCCAGCTTGTGTGGTGTAAAGAAGTCTCTAATACTACTGTTTGAGACTGGCGTGCGAATTTTCGCAAATGCAAAAATTTGCATATGGTAATTTTCGCATAAGCGAATTTTCGCTTATGCTAATTTTTGTATATGCTAATTTTCACATATGCTAATTTTTGCATACGCACATTTTTGCATATGCGAAAATAAAAACGTGAATATTACGAATATGCAAATTTAGCGAATATATGACGAATATTCGTCCATATATTCGCGAAATATCGCGAATTCGAATATGGCCTATGCCGCTCAACACTAGATACCAATAGAGTACAATCAAATGATCTTTTAGATGGAAGAAAGTACGACTGGCATTATATCACCTTCTGCATACATTCCTTGTAATTGTATGTTAGTGAGAATTAGAGGACATAGGGTATGTAAGGAACTTTTACTGCAGAAAAAAACACACATACAGTATCTGCATTGTTGCTGTAGGCACAAAACAATAGGACATGTTTTATCAAGGCTCAGTGTAAACGTGCTCGGCAGAACCTCATCTTACCTTCACATGCAGATGTTCATCCAGCAGAATATTCCCAGGTTTTAGGTCCAAATGGAGAAGTGGAGGGTTCATGATGTGGAGAAAGTTCATTCCAAGGGCGATTTCATGGATGAACCGAAACTTTAGCTGCCAGCTGAGGCTATGTGTAGGAATCAGTTTCTCAAGGGATCCATTTTCCATATACTCCATCACAATCCCCAAAGGATTTGTGCAAATTCCATAAATTTGTACGATGTATCTAAATTTTATTTTCTCCATCTTGGATGCTTCTTCCATTAGGTTGTTATAGGTTAAGCTGCATGAAACAGTAAAAAAAAAATTTCCTTAAAGGGGTATTCCAGGAAAAAACTTTTTTATATATATCAACTGGCTTCAGAAGGTTAAACAGATTTGTAAATTACTTCTATTAAAAAATCTTAATTCTTTCAGTACTTATGAGCTTCTGAAGTTAAGGTTGTTCTTTTCTGTCTAAGTGCTCTCTGCTGACACCTGTCTCGGGAAACGCCCAGTTTAGAAGAGGTTTGCTATGGGGATTTGCTTCTAAACTGGGCGTTTCCCTAGACACGTGTCATCAGAGAGCACTTAGACAGAAAAGAACAACCTTAACTTCAGAAGCTCATAAGTTCTGAAAGGATTAAGATTTTTTAATAGAAGTAATTTACAAATCTGTTTAACTTTCTAGAACCAGCTGATATATATAAAAACGTTTTTTCCTGGATAACCCCTTTAACATGTTTTCATCTTAATCCTTTAACCTTACATGTATGTGTACCTGCTTTACAACAGCATTATCTTATACACAGAATTACAAGGTTTCACAATACAGTAAACACAACACTCTAATAAATGTTTCTAACAGCTGTAATAAATAAAAGTCTCCAGATTGATAACTCAATGGAAAGAGAAGGTAGCAAGGTAGTTTCCCCATTGATAATCAGGCATGCCTGTGTGTCTCTGTTAGAGACCAAATACATGAGGTGAGGGCAGGACAAGCAGGGCTCTGTGAAGGCTCCTGGCTTGTCAATCATCCTGCTGTGTATGCCAGGAGCCTGTCACAGAGCTTCTGTGTACAGAGCCCTGCTTCTCCTCAGTGCACAGAGCCCTGCTTCTCCTTAGTGTACAGAGCCCTGCTTGTCCTCAGTGTACAGAGGCCTGCTTGTCGTCAGTGCACAAAGCCCTGCTTGCCCTCAGTGTACAGAGCCCTGCTTGTCCTCAGTGCACCGAGCCCTACTTATCCTCAGTGTACAGAGCCCTGCTTATCCTCAGTGCACAGAGCCCTGCTTGTCCTCAGTGTACAGAGCCCTGCTTGACCTCAGTGCACAGAGCCCTGCTTGTCCTCAGTACAGAGAGCCCTGCTTGTCCTCAGTGTACAGATCCCTGCTTTTCCTCAGTGTACAGAGCCCTGCTTGTCCATACTGTACCGAGCCCTACTTCTCCTCAGTGTAAAGAGCACTGCTTGACCTCAGTGCACAGAGCCCTGCTTGTCCTCAGTCCACCGAGGCCTGCTTGTTCTCTTTTCACAGAGCCCTGCTTGTCCTCATTGTACAGAGCCCTGCTTGTCCTCAGTGCACAGAGCCCTACATGTCCTCAGTGTACAGAGCCCTGCTTGTCCTCAGTGTACAGAGCCCTGCTTATCCTCAGTGCACAGAGCCCTGCTTTGTCCATACTGTACAGAGCCATGCTTGTCCTCAGTATACAGAGCCTTGCTTGACCTCAGTGTACAGAGCCCTGCTTGTCTTCAGCGCACAGAGGCCTGCTTGTTCTCAGTTCATAGAGCCCTGCTTGTCCTCATTGTACAGAGCTCTGCTTATCCTCAGTGTACAGAGCCCTGCTTGTCTTCAGTGTACAGAGCACTGCTTGTCCTCAGTGTACAGAGTCCTGCTTGTCCTCAGTGCACAGAGCCCTGCTTGTCCTCGGTGTACAGAGCCCTGGTTGTTCTTAGTGTACAGAACCTTGCTTGACCTCAGTGTACAGAGCTCTGCTTTTCCTCAGTGCACAGAGCCCTGCTTGTCCTCAGTGCACAGAGCCCTGCTTGTCTTCAGCGCACAGAGGCCTGCTTGTTCTCAGTTCATAGAGCCCTGCTTGTCCTCATTGTACAGAGCCCTGCTTGCCCTCAGTGTACAGAGCCCTGCTTGCCCACACTGTACAGAGCCCTGCTTGTCCATGGTATTCAGATCCCTGCTTGTCCTCAGTGTACAGAGCCTTGCTTGACCTCAGTGTACAGAGCTCTGATTTTCCTCGGTGCAAAGAGCCCTGATTGTCCTCAGTGTACAGAGCCCTGATTGTCCTCAGTGTACAGAGCCCTGCTTGTCCTCAGTGTAAAGAGCCATGCTTGTCCTCAGTGTACAGCGCCCTGCTTGACCTCAGTGCACAGAGCCCTGCTTGTCCTCAGTGCACAGAGCCCTGCTTGTCCTCAGTGCACAGAGCCCTGCTTGTCCTCAGTGCACAGAGCCCTGCTTGTCCTCAGTGCACAGAGCCCTGCTTGTTCTCAGTTCACAGAGCCCTTCTTGTCCTCATTGTACAGAGCCCTGCTTATCCTCAGTGTACAAAGCTCTGCTTGTCCTCTGCGTACAGAGCCCTGCTTGTCTTCAGTGAACGGAGCCCTGCTTGTCCTCAGTGTACAGAGTCCTGCTTTTCCTCAGTGTACAGAGCCCTGCCTGTCCTCAGTGTACAGAGCCCTGGTTGCCCTTAGCATACAGAACCCTGCTTGTTCTCAGTGCACAGAGCCTTGCTTGACCTCAGTGTACAGAGCCCTGTTTGTCCTTAGTGTTCAGAGCCTTGCTTGTTCTCAATGCACAGAGCCCTGCATGTCCTCAGTGCACAGAGCCTTGCTTGACCTCAGTGCACAGAGCCCTGCTTGTCCTCAGTGTACAGAGCCCTGCTTGTCCTCAGTGTACAGAGCCTTGCTTGTCCATGGTGTACAGAGCCCTGCTTATCCTCAGTGCACAGAGGGCTGCTTGTCCTCAGTGTACAGAGCCCTGCTTGTCCTTAGTGTACAAAACCCTGCTTGTCCTCAGTGCACAGAGCCCTGCTTGTTCTCAGTTCACAGTGCCCTGCTTGTCCTCATTGTACAGAGCCCTGCTTATACTCAGTGTACAGAGCCATGCTTGTTCTCAGTTAACAGAGCCCTGCTTATCCTCAGTGCACAGAGCCCTGCTTATCCTCAGTGTACAGAGCCCTGCTTGTTCTCAGTGTACAGATCCCTGCTTTTCCTAAGTGTACAGAGCCCTGCTTTTCCTCAGTGTACAGAGCCCTGCTTTTCCTCAGTGTACAGAGCCCTGCTTGTCCTTAGTGTACAAAGCCCTGCTTGTCCTCAGTGCACAGAGCCCTGCCTGTCCTCAGTGCACAGAGCCCTGCCTGTCCTCGGTGTACAGAGCCCTGCTTATGCTCAGTGCACAGAGCCCTGCTTGTCCTCAGTGTACAGAGCCCTGCTTGTCCTCAGTGTACAGAGCCCTGCTTATCCTCAGTGCTCAGAGCCCTGCTTGTCCTTAGTGTACAAAGCCCTGCTTGTCCTCAGTGCACAGAGCCCTGCCTGTCCTCAGTGCACAGAGCCCTGCCTGTCCTCGGTGTACAGAGCCCTGCTTATGCTCAGTGCACAGAGCCCTGCTTGTCCTCAGTGTACAGAGCCCTGCTTGTCCTCAGTGTACAGAGCCCTGCTTATCCTCAGTGCTCAGAGCCCTGCTTGTCCTCAGTGTACAGAGCCCTGATTGTCCTAAGTGTACAGAGCCCTGCTTGTCCTCAGTGTACAGAGCCTTTCTTGTCCATGGTGTACAGAGCCCTGCTTGTCCTCAGTGTACAGAGCCCTGCTTATCCTCAGTGCACAGAGCCCTGATTTTCCTCAGTGTACAGAGCCTTTCTTGTCCATGGTGTACAGAGCCTTGCTTGTCCTCAGTGTCGAGAGCTCTGCTTGTCCTCAGTGTACAGAGCCCTGATTTTCCTCAGTGCACAGAGCCCTGCTTGTCCTCAGTGTACAGAGCCCTGACTGTCCTCAGTGAACAGAGCCCTGCTTGTTCTTAGTGTACAGAGCCCTGCTTGTTCTTAGTGCACAGAGCCTTGCTTGTCCATTGTGCACAGAGCCCTGCTTGTCCTCAGTGTACAGAGCCCTGACTGTCCTCAGTGAACAGAGCCCTGCTTGTTCTTAGTGTACAGAGCCCTGCTTGTTCTTAGTGTACAGAGCCTTGCTTGTCCATTGTGTACAGAGCCCTGCTTGTCCTCAGTGTACAGAGCACTGCTTATCCTCAGTGCACAGAGTGCTGCTTGTCCTCAGTGTACAGATCCCTGCTTGTCCTTAGTGTATAAAACCCTGCTTGTCCTCAGTGTACAGAGCCCTGCTTATCCTCAGTGCACAGAGCCCTGATTTCCCTCAGTGTACAGAGCCTTTCTTGTCCATGGTGCACAGAGCCCTGCTTGTCCTCAGTGTACAGAGCCCTGACTGTCCTCAGTGAACAGAGCCCTGCTTGTTCTTAGTGTACAGAGCCCTGCTTGTTCTTAGTGTACAGAGCCTTGCTTGTCCATTGTGCACAGAGCCCTGCTTGTCCTCAGTGTACAGAGCCCTGACTGTCCTCAGTGAACAGAGCCCTGCTTGTTCTTAGTGTACAGAGCCCTGCTTGTTCTTAGTGCACAGAGCCTTGCTTGTCCATTGTGCACAGGTCCCTGCTTGTCCTCAGTGTACAGAGCCCTGACTGTCCTCAGTGAACAGAGCCCTGCTTGTTCTTAGTGTACAGAGCCCTGATTGTTCTTAGTGTACAGAGCCTTGCTTGTCCATTGTGTACAGAGCCCTGCTTGTCCTCAGTGTACAGAGCACTGCTTATCCTCAGTGCACAGAGTGCTGCTTGTCCTCAGTGTACAGATCCCTGCTTGTCCTTAGTATATAAAACCCTGCTTGTCCTCAGTGTACAGAGCCCTGCTTATCCTCAGTGCACAGAGCCCTGATTTCCCTCAGTGTACAGAGCCTTTCTTGTCCATGGTGTACAGAGCCCTGCTTGTTCTCAGTATACAGAGCCCTGCTTGTCCTCAGTGTACAGAGCCCTGATTTTCCTCAGTGCACAGAGCCCTGCTTGTCCTCAGTGTACAGAGCCCTGACTGTCCTCAGTGAACAGAGCCCTGCTTGTTCTTAGTGTACAGAGCCCTGCTTGTCCTTAGTGTACAGAGCCTTGCTTGTCCATTGTGCACAGAGCCCTGCTTGTCCTCAGTGTACAGAGCCCTGACTGTCCTCAGTGAACAGAGCCCTGCTTGTTCTTAGTGTACAGAGCCCTGCTTGTTCTTAGTGTACAGAGCCTTGCTTGTCCATTGTGTACAGAGCCCTGCTTGTCCTCAGTGTACAGAGCACTGCTTATCCTCAATGCACAGAGTGCTGCTTGTCCTCAGTGTACAGATCCCTGCTTGTCCTTAGTGTACAAAACCCTGCTTATACTCAGTGTACAGAGCCCTGCTTGTCCTCAGTGTACAGAGCCCTGCTTTTCCTCAGTGTACAGAGCCCTGCTTGTCTTCATTTTACAGAGCCCTGCTTATCCTCAATGTACAGAGCCCTGCTTGTCCTCAGTGTACAGAGCCCTGCTTGCCCACACTGTACAGAGCCCTGCTTGTCTATGGTATTCAGATCCCTGCTTGTCCTCAGTGTACAGAGCCTTGCTTGACCTCAGTGTACAGAGCTTTGATTTTCCTCGGTGCAAAGAGCCCTGATTGTCCTCAGTGTACAGAGCCTTGATTGTCCTCAGTGTACAGAGCCCTGCTTGTCCTCAGTGTAAAGAGCCATGCTTGTCCTCAGTGTACAGAGCCCTGCTTGACCTCAGTGCACAGAGCCCTGCTTGTCCTCAGTGCACAGAGCCCTGCTTGTCCTCAGTGCACAGAGCCCTGCTTGTCCTCAGTGTACAGAGCCCTGCTTGTCCTCAGTGTACAGGGCTTTGCTTGACCTCAGTGCACAGAGCCCTGCTTGTCCTCAGTGCACAGAGCCCTGCTTGTTCTCAGTTCACAGAGCCCTTCTTGTCCTCATTGTACAGAGCCCTGCTTATCCTCAGTGTACAGAGCTCTGCTTGTCCTCTGCGTACAGAACCCTGCTTGTCTTCAGTGAACGGAGCCCTGCTTGTCCTCAGTGTACAGAGTCCTGCTTTTCCTCAGTGTACAGAGCCCTGCCTGTCCTCAGTGTACAGAGCCCTGGTTGCCCTTAGCATACAGAACCCTGCTTGTTCTCAGTGCACAGAGCCTTGCTTGACCTCAGTGTACAGAGCCCTGTTTGTCCTTAGTGTTCAGAGCCTTGCTTGTTCTCAATGCACAGAGCCCTGCATGTCCTCAGTGCACAGAGCCTTGCTTGACCTCAGTGTACAGAGCCTTGCTTGTCCATGGTGTACAGAGCCCTGCTTATCCTCAGTGCACAGAGGGCTGCTTGTCCTCAGTGTACAGAGCCCTGCTTGTCCTTAGTGTACAAAACCCTGCTTGTCCTCAGTGCACAGAGCCCTGCTTGTTCTCAGTTCACAGTGCCCTGCTTGTCCTCATTGTACAGAGCCCTGCTTATCCTCAGTGCACAGAGCCTTGCTTGACCTCAGTGTACAGAGCCTTGCTTGTCCATGGTGTACAGAGCCCTGCTTATCCTCAGTGCACAGAGGGCTGCTTGTCCTCAGTGTACAGAGCCCTGCTTGTCCTTAGTGTACAAAACCCTGCTTGTCCTCAGTGCACAGAGCCCTGCTTGTTCTCAGTTCACAGTGCCCTGCTTGTCCTCATTGTACAGAGCCCTGCTTATCCTCAGTGCACAGAGCCCTGCTTATCCTCAATGTACAGAGCCCTGCTTGTTCTCAGTGTACAGACCCCTGCTTTTCCTAAGTGTACAGAGCCCTGCTTTTCCTCAGTGTACAGAGCCCTGCTTTTCCTCAGTGTACAGAGCCCTGCTTGTCCTTAGTGTACAAAGCCCTGCTTGTCCTCAGTGCACAGAGCCCTGCCTGTCCTCGGTGTACAGAGCCCTGCTTATGCTCAGTGCACAGAGCCCTGCTTGTCCTCAGTGTACAGAGCCCTGCTTGTCCTAAGTGTACAGAGCCCTGCTTATTCTCAGTGCTCAGAGCCCTGCTTGTCCTCAGTGTACAGAACCCTGCTTGTCTTCAGTGTACAGAGCCCTGATTGTCCTCAGTGTACAGAGCCCTGCTTATCCTCAGTGCACAGAGCCCTGATTTTCCTCAGTGTACAGAGCCTTTCTTGTCCATGGTGTACAGAGCCCTGCTTGTCCTCAGTGTACAGAGCCCTGCTTGTCCTCAGTGTACAGAGCCCTGATTTTCCTCAGTGCACAGAGCCCTGCTTGTCCTCAGTGTACAGAGCCCTGACTGTCCTCAGTGAACAGAGCCCTGCTTGTTCTTAGTGTACAGAGCCCTGCTTGTTCTTAGTGTACAGAGCCTTGCTTGTCCATTGTGCACAGAGCCCTGCTTGTCCTCAGTGTACAGAGCCCTGACTGTCCTCAGTGAACAGAGCCCTGCTTGTTCTTAGTGTACAGAGCCCTGCTTGTTCTTAGTGTACAGAGCCTTGCTTGTCCATTGTGTACAGAGCCCTGCTTGTCCTCAGTGTACAGAGCACTGCTTATCCTCAGTGCACAGAGTGCTGCTTGTCCTCAGTGTACAGATCCCTACTTGTCCTTAGTGTACAAAACCCTGCTTGTCCTCAGTGTATAGAGCCCTGACTGTCCTCAGTGAACAGAGCCCTGCTTGTTCTTAGTGTACAGAGCCCTGCTTGTTCTTAGTGTACAGAGCCTTGCTTGTCCATTGTGCACAGAGCCCTGCTTGTCCTCAGTGTACAGAGCCCTGACTGTCCTCAGTGAACAGAGCCCTGCTTGTTCTTAGTGTACAGAGCCCTGCTTGTTCTTAGTGTACAGAGCCTTGCTTGTCCATTGTGTACAGAGCCCTGCTTGTCCTCAGTGTACAGAGCACTGCTTATCCTCAGTGCACAGAGTGCTGCTTGTCCTCAGTGTACAGATCCCTGCTTGTCCTTAGTGTATAAAACCCTGCTTGTCCTCAGTGTACAGAGCCCTGCTTATCCTCAGTGCACAGAGCCCTGATTTCCCTCAGTGTACAGAGCCTTTCTTGTCCATGGTGTACAGAGCCCTGCTTGTCCTCAGTGTACAGAGCCCTGCTTGTCCTCAGTGTACAGAGCCCTGATTTTCCTCAGTGCACAGAGCCCTGCTTGTCCTCAGTGTACAGAGCCCTGACTGTCCTCAGTGAACAGAGCCCTGCTTATTCTTAGTGTACAGAGCCCTGCTTGTTCTTAGTGTACAGAGCCTTGCTTGTCCATTGTGCACAGAGCCCTGCTTGTCCTCAGTGTACAGAGCCCTGACTGTCCTCAGTGAACAGAGCCCTGCTTGTTCTTAGTGTACAGAGCCCTGCTTGTTCTTAGTGTACAGAGCCTTGCTTGTCCATTGTGTACAGAGCCCTGCTTGTCCTCAGTGTACAGAGCACTGCTTATCCTCAATGCACAGAGTGCTGCTTGTCCTCAGTGTACAGATCCCTGCTTGTCCTTAGTGTACAAAACCCTGCTTATACTCAGTGTACAGAGCCCTGCTTGTCCTCAGTGTACAGAGCCCTGCTTTTCCTCAGTGTACAGAGCCCTGCTTGTCTTCATTTTACAGAGCCCTGCTTATCCTCAATGTACAGAGCCCTGCTTGTCCACAGTGTACAGAGCCCTGTTTGTCCTCAGTGTACAGAGCCCTGCTTTTCCTCAGTGTACAGAGCCCTGCTTGTTCTCAGTGTACAGAGCGCTACTTGTCCACCGACACTTCAAGTTTTTGGTCTCCTCACAGAGACACACAGGCAATAACTGCAGGGACAAAAATATACACATTTTGTAACCAATGTATATTACAGCTATACATATAATGTTATTTTCTACATTATTTAAAAAGTTTTCGCTAATGACAGGTGCACTTTAAGGATATGTTCAGACGTACATAATACACAGTAGATTTTGTTGCTACCCATTAACTTTAATTGGTGTGTAGAAATCCGCTGTGTAAAATCTGCTGCAGAAATTTCCACAGCAGATTCTGTTTGTGTGAAAGTAACCTAAATTAAATAAAAACAATAGGAAAATTTACTATTACCTGTATGCACCAATCCAATGCCCTTGGATTTCCAGTGGTAGCTCCTGCCATCTGCTATCATTTTTATAATAAAGTTTTTACCCATAATTGTAATCTAAACGTAAAGTTTAATTTCCCATGATTGCAAAGAACATTCGTGCCCATTCACCTTCAATAGCTGTCAGCCGTATGTTTCTATTGATTTTCCCCCTATACATGAACATTTTTCTTGGTGCGCATTCATGTGTACTGGATGTGGCAAGGGAGGTAATCTAGTGTAAGGGTGCATTCACACCACGTTCTGTAGTTACGGTGACCGGATCCACCTGGGAAATGTGGAATCAAGGTGCTCTCGTATCCCACATCTCATTTGAATGAGCCGACCGGAGTCAGATGGTGACTCCAATCAGCTCATTTTTGCCCCATATTCGGTTTTCTGGTCAGACTCAAAAACGTAGCATACCACTGTTTTCAATCTGGCCAGAAAACTGTATACGGGGCAAAAATGAGCCGACCGGAGTCAAATTAATGAGATGCGGGCCGGGTCCAGCTGGGATACGGGATCACCCGGTTTTCACATTTCACAGTCAAATCCGGTCACCGTAACTACAAAATATGGTGTAAATGTACCCTAGGATAGCTCAATTGGCAGATTATCTCTCTGAACAAAAAAAAAAGATCAGACAGTTGAAAGACAACATGCCTAATACTTCTGGCAGCCAACATAATCTATTAGAAAATAGTAGGAGGCCTCAATACACATTAAAGTGAGGCCAGTCCTGTCGAAACTAGTACTGTAGGTTCAGCCAACTTTTGACTAATGTACAAAGTGACCTTTAGAGAAAGTGTCTCCTTCACACAACAATTTAGTTGGGCTAAGTGGTGAGCATTGTTGTCTTAGAGCACTAGTGTCCAGGGTACGAATCCAACCAAGGAGAACGTGAGCATGGAGTTTGTATGCAGTCCTCATTAGTGTGTGGTGTTGATAACTTAGCTGGCATCCAATGAAATTGGCCCTATTGAGCATGTCTGAGATAGGAAAATAGGTAAAGGGCTGTATTGAGGACAGGGATATGATTTTCTGTTTACAGCGCTATAGAATATGTCAGCAACATAACGCTAAATATCTTAACAAAGATGGCAACATTTTTTATCAGACATGAATAAAATATGAGCAAAATGACACTAGTTGTTAAATCTCCAATAATCATGTAATAAATAAGATTGCATGAACCAGTTCTATCCTTTTTCCCACTTCTCTATCACATTCTGTATTACAATGCTTCATATCATCTTCCTTTCAAGCACTCAGTATTATGTGGTGTGTCGGGAATGTATTACTTTCACAGACCATATCAAATAACAATTTAATTATGTACTTCAAAAGTAATTCTACCCTCCTGTAGTATAGAACAGGAAAACGCAATTTATTGTATTTCACGTTCAGTCGAATTTTGGTACAGAACAGTAAGAAAATATTCTTAACATATTCCTAATAATCAAAATGTATTTATTATATTTACTCATCTGTTTAAAAAATATATTAAAAGAAATCATCCAAAATGGATATGCAGCGCAACATCGAGTGAACAGAGGAAAACGCATTAGAAATGCTAAAGTGAGGTCTTTGGGCCAAAATCAATAATCATGGTATTTTAACGACTTAGAGCTCTCAATGACAAAATTAATAAAAAAAAAAAAAGAAAAAAAGGATGAATAAAACAGCATGACTAGTGGTGGGGCATGTGCAGCAGGCTGAACGTTATGGCCTCCCACCAATTCAGGTCTACACTACACAGGAACGTTCTTAGGGGATTGCCTATTCCCTAACTGTATGATGAACTGACTGCCTGCTTTCCCTCTGTCCCTGGTACCTAGACTAGGGAGCAGTTACCTACAGACAGCACATTTCTATATTGAGTGTAAGGTTCTTGGCTGGTTGGCCCAATATCCTGGGCTTTACCATTGGCTATAACTTTCCAGTTACCTGGATATATGCATATGCTATCAGTGTGACATACTAGCCTTCTCTTAAGCAGTTTGAAGACAATTGACTTTAATTTCTACAGTATACCTCTGCATACATACTGTACATGTACCTATATCAGGGTGTACTGTAAAGATATAATTTTTTAAGTCTACATACACCTGTATATGCATCTTATATTTAGATACTGTTATATCTCCAGTGAAGACATGGACACTACCTAGTATTGGGAGTGCAGTGGGAGAAGGTGGCCTAACTGGAAATAAATAAAATAGCCAGATCAACACTAAAATCTGGGATGGATCCATTTCCCAGGTAAAAACCCTAGACTTACTGCCAGCTACCTAAACTTTGCGTAACAATATCATGTGGTATAAGCTGTTATATTGACAGCCTACTAAGCAACTCTGTGTCTTTCTCTTTTTGCAGTATATTGATATGTACCAGCCTGATATAAACGTGATGTGAACATAGCTTTTATAAAATTATTAGTGTGTGATCCTTGCCTTTTACTGCTCTACTCTTTAGAGGATGATTTCATACATTTTAAGCTCCCTGAGTCTCCAGAGATTGAGACATAATTAAAAACATGAACATTTTAAGATAATCAGCGCGTTTAATCTCCCACTAATCAGCATAATCTATTCTCGACATGCTCAAGAGATTTTCATGCAAATTTGATTTTCTAACACAATAACAACTTCATCTATTCATAGGCTTTGTCATTTAAGTCGGTCCTTTACAGATATGCTCCTTTGTGCTAACATGGAATATCACGTATGTTAGAAAAGTTTCTAGGTGAAATCATTAGTAAAGTGATCATTATTAGTGTTGCTCGCGAATATTCGCAATGAGAATTTTATTCGCGAATTCGCAAATATTCGCAAATTCGCGAATGTTCGCAAACATAGCACTATATATTCGTAATGACGAATATTGTTTTTTGTTTTTTTTCCACAGTACACATCACAGTGATCACCCCTCTCTGCTTCCAGCTTGTGTGGTGTAAAGAAGGCTCTAATACTACTGTATGGGAAAATTTGCATATGCTAATTTTCACATATGCGAATTTCCGTTTATGCAAGTTTTCGCATATGCGAATTTGTTCACACATGCGAATTTTCGTTTATGCTAGATTTTGCATATGCAAATTTTCATATATGCGAATTTTCGCATATGCGAAAGTATAACGCAAATATTACGAATATGAGAATGTAGCGAATATATGACGAATATTTGTCCACATATTCGCGAAATATCGCAAATTCGAATATGGCCTATGCTGCTCAACACTAATCATTATTTGAAAATGGCTATAACAGAGCTAAACCATTAGCTCATTATGCTAACTCCCACCTCTTTATAAGGTAATAAAAGGCATTAATTGATACCCCAAGGTATTTTTTATCTGTAAGTAAACATCCCATAGTTATTGCTAGAAAACAATGGAATTACTACAAACTTCACTCTTAGAGAAAACACATGGCGCGTAAAAAAAAATAAATAAATACAGTTTTCTTGTACTCGTTCCGCAACTTCCTTCCCCCTTCCCCAACAATCGATGCTGCTCGTTTAGGCACCTGATATTAGTTACTGTTACGTTATGCACTTCTGCCTCACACGCTGGCCGTGAGCACAGGGTTTAGTTACCTGCTGCTGCCGGCGGGGCTGGGACTCGCATCGCGGGATGCCCCCACATGCGAGCCCCAGTCCATCATTTGCCTGGTGCTTCTCCTGCCCCAGCCTCTGCCTCTCTGGTCCAATGCGCATGTCCCTGTCCCCTAGGGCTTTACGATTTAAAGGGCCAGTGCGCTCATTAGTGTAATTCACCTGTGGCTCATTGATAAATTCCTCCACCCTCCTCACTTCCCTGCCGGATCTTTGTTGCCTTGTGCCTGAGAGAAAGCATTCCTGAGTGTTGCCTTACCGTGTGTCTGATCCTTTGCTCTTTGACTTGACCTTGCTCCTCTGCTGCCTGCCTACTGACCTCCTACTACATCCTGATTATGCTACTTTGCCACCTGCCTTGACCTTCTGCTATCCTGACTACAAGCTGCCTTATCCCTCATGTGCCGCGCCTCTCCTCAGCCGCCTGTGTGGTCGAGCTGTGTCAGGGGTAGCGACCTAGGTGCCGCCCGCTGCAGCATGTCCATGCCGCTTTGCGTCGGGCTCTGGTGAAAACCAGCGGCACCTTAGACTCCGCTCCCTAGTATGGTCCGAGTCATCTGCCACACAGGTTGTCACGATTCGGCTGGCAGGAGGTGGATCCTCTGTGCCAGAGAGGGATTGGCGTGGACCGTGCTGGTGGACCGGTTCTAAGTTGCTACTGGTATTCACCAGAGCCCGCCGCAAAGCGGGATGGTCTTGCAGCGGCGGTAGCAACCAGGTCGTATCCACCAGCAACGGCTCAACCTCTCTGACTGCTGAAGATAGGCGCGGTACAAGGGAGTAGACAAGAGCAAGGTCGGACGTAGCAGAAGGTCAGGGCAGGCAGCAAGGATCGTAGTCAGGGGCAACGGCAGGAGGTCTGGAACACAGGCTAGGAACACACAAGGGAACGCTTTCACTGGCACAATGGCAACAAGATCCAGCGAGGGAGTGCAGGGGAAGTGAGGTATAAGTAGGGAGTGCACAGGTGAGAATACTGATTAGGCCTGCTGCGCCAATCAGTGGCGCAGCGGCCCTTTAAATGGCAGAGACCCGGCGCGCGCGCCCTAAGGAGCGGGGCCGCGCGCACCGGGACAACACAGACGGGGAACGGGTCAGGTACGGGAGCCGAGATGAGCATCGCGAGCGGGCGCGTCCCGCATCGCGGATCGCATCCCGGCTGGGAGTAATATTGCAGCGCACCGGTCAGCAGGTCTGACCGGGGCGCTGCGAATGAGAGAACGCTGCGAGCGCTCCGCGGAGGAGCAGGGACCCGGAGCGCTCGGCGTAACACAGGTCCAGCGGATCCACATCCACCGGAGTTCCTATCTTCTGAAATGTGAGTGTTACAGTTACATATTTAGTCTAGTTAAAGAAAGACCATCAAGTTAAACCAAGAGGGGAGGAGATAGATGTAGAGAAAGGGTATGAAGGAGGAAGAGGAGGGGATGTTATTCTATATTTCGGCATATGCATTATGCATGTCAGTTTGTTCTAAGAATTTGTCTAAGCCTGTTTTAAAGCCCTGTACTGTTTTTGCTGGGACAAGTTCTTAACCTGTTCAGTACCCAGGGCATACGGGTATGTCCTGACACCCTGGTACTTAAGGACCCAGGACGTACCTGTACGCCCGTGGGAATTTCGGTCCCTGCAGCGTACCGGGCAGGGACGGGACTGGGGTGACTGCTGATATCGATCAGCAGGCACCCCTCTCAAAGGCCCAGGGGGGGGGTCATCAGACACCCCCCGTGTCGGCGATTGGCGCAAATCGCAAGTGAATTCACACTTGCGATTTGCGCCGATTCCGGGTCATACGGGTCTATGGTGACCCGGAATATAAGGGGGATCGCGGTTGTACATGACACCTGCGATCCCCCTGAAGGGATAGGAGTGAGGTGGCAGGGATGTCACCCCTCCTATCCCTGCTATTGGGCGTCAGAAGCGACGAACAATAGCAGATCGGGGGCCGCAGGGTTAACTTTTGTTTTCCCCGTTCTGCCCACCCACAATAGGCGAGGCAGAACGGGGAACTGAAGGGGACCGAACGCCGAAGATCATCTTACTGATGAGTGGAGGCTGCGGGACGCGATTGGCTGCGGGATCGCGCGGGCGGCATGTCGTGCGGCAGAAGAGGACGGCTCCCTGGATCCGACGGAAGCCGGTAAGTTGCCTAGCAACATCTAGAGGGCTACAGTCTGAAACTGTAGCCCTCCAGATGTTGCAGAACTACAACTCCCAGCATGCCCAGACAGCTGTTTGGGCATGCTGGGAATTGCAGTTTTGCAACAGCTGGAGGTCTACAGTTTAGAGACCACTGCACAGTGATCTCTATACTGCCCTCTAGATCTTGCAAAACTACAACTCTTTGCATGCCCACACAGCAATTTACTGTCTGGGCATGCTGGGATTTGTAGTTTTGTAAAATCTGGAGGTCCACACTTTGGAGATCACAGTGCAGTGGTTTCTAACTGTAGCCCTCCAGATGTTGCAAAACTGAAAATCCCAGCATGCCCAAACAGCTCTCGGCATACTGGGAGTTGTAGTTGCGTAGCTCCAGGCATTGCATAACTACATCTCCCAGCATCAGTACATGCTGG
Source organism: Hyla sarda (assembly GCF_029499605.1). Taxonomy (NCBI): domain Eukaryota; kingdom Metazoa; phylum Chordata; class Amphibia; order Anura; family Hylidae; genus Hyla; species Hyla sarda. The sequence continues at coordinate 89,150,334 of NC_079198.1, forward strand.
GAATTGTAGTTTTGCAACTGCTGTAGGCACACTGGTTGGAAAATACTGAGATAGGTAACAGAACCTAACTGAAGGTTTTCAAACCAGTGTGCCTCCAGCTGTTGCAAAAGTACATCTCCCAGCATGCACAGTCTGTCAGCACATGCTGGGAGTTATACTTTTGAAGCAGCTGGAGGTTTGCCCCCCTATGTGAATGTGCAAGGTACATTCACACAGGCAGGTATACAGTAAGTTTCCTGCTTCAAGTATGAGCTGCGGCAAATTTTTCATTGCAGCGCAAATTTCTAGCGGGAAGCTCACTGTAAACCTCCGCCAGTGCGAATGTACCCAAAAAACACGACACTACACTACACATAATAAAGGGTAAAACACTGTCCCCCCCCCAATAAAAATGAAAAATGTATAGTACGGCAGTGTTTCCAAAACGGAGCCTCCAGTTGCAAAACAACAACTCCCAGCATTTCCGGACAGCCACTGACTGTCCAGGCATGCTGGGAGTTTAGCAACAGCTGGAGACTCCCTGTTTGGGAATCACTGGCGTAGAATATGCCCTATGTCCACCCCTATGCAATCCCTAATTTAGTCCTCAAATGCGCATGGCGCTCTCTCACTTCGGAGCCCTGTCGTGTTTCAAGGAAACAGTTTAGGGCCACATATGGGGTATTTCCGTACTCGGGACAAATTGCACTACAAATTTTGGGGGGATTTTTCTCCTTTTACCCCTTATGAAAAAGAAAAATTGGGGGCTACACCAGCCTGTTAGTGTAAAAAAATTAAAAAATTTACACTAACATGCTGGTGTTGCCCTATACTTTTTATTTTCACAAGTGTTAAAAGGAAAAAAAGATCCCCAAAATTTGTAACGCAATTTTGTACCCCAGATGTGGGCGTAAAATGTTCTGTAGATGCACAACATGGCTCAGGAGTGAGAGCGCACTATGTACATTTGAAGCCTACATTGGGGATTTGCACAGGGGTGGCTGATTTTACAGCGGTTCTGCCATAAACACAAAAAAAGAAATACCCACATGTGACCGCATTTTGGAAACTACACCCCTCATGGAATGTAACAAGGGGTATAGTGAGCATTAACACCCCACAGGTGTTTCATGAAAATTCTTCAAAGTTGGATGGAAAAATGAAAAGAAAAAATTTCACAAAAAATGCTGGTGTTACCCAAAAATATTTTTTTCACAAAAATAGGAAAAAAGCCCCACAAAATGTGTAACCCCTTTGCTTCTGAGTAAGAGCATACCCCATATGTGGATGTAAGTGCACTACAATGCTCAGAAGAGAAGGAGCGCCATTGGGATTTTGAAGAGAAAATTTGTCCGGAATTGAAGGCCACGTGTGTTTACAAAGCCCCCATAGAGCCAGAACAATGGACCCCCCCCAAATGTGACCCAATTTTGGAAACTACACTCCTCATGTAATGTAATAAGGGGTACAGTGAGCATTTACTCCCCACAGGTGTTTGACAGATTTTTGGAACAGTGGTCCGTGAACATGAAAAATGTTTATTTTTTCATTTGCTCAGCCCACTGTTCCAAAGATCTGTCAAACGCCAGTGGGGTGTAAATACTCACTGCACCCCTTATTAAATTCTGTGAGGGGTATAGTTTCCAAAATGGGGTCACATGTGGGTGGGTTCCACTGTCCTGGCACCACCGGGGGATTTGTAGACGCACATGGCCCCCGACTTCTATTCCAACCAAATTCTGTCTCCAAAAGCTCAATGGCACTCCTCCTCTACTGAGCATTGTAGTGCGCCAGTAGAGCACTTGATGTCCACACATTGGGTATTTCCATAGTCAAAAAAAATGGGGTTAAACATTTTGGGGGTCATTTTCTCCTATTACCCCTTGAAAAATTTTGGGGAAAACCAGCATTTTAGTGAAAAATTTTTTTTCAGTTAAACATCCGACTTTAACAAAAAGTCATCAAACACCTGTGAGGTGTTAAAGCTCACTGTACCCCTTTTTGCATTCCTTGAGGGGTGTAGTTTCCAAAATAGTATGATCTGGCAGCATAGGGGCTTCCTAAATGCAACATGCCCTCCAAAAACCATTTCAGCAAAATTTGCTTTTCAAAAGCCAAATGTGACTCCTTCTCTTCTGAGCATTGTAGTGCGCCAGCAGAGCACTTGACGTCCACACATGGGGTATTTCCATACTCAGAAGAGATGGGGTTACAAATTTTGGGGGGCATTTTCTCCTATTATCCCTTGTAAAAAAAATTACAATTTGGGGGAAAACTAGCATTTAGTGAAAAGAAAATCATTTACACATCCAACTTTAAGAAAAAGTCGTGAAACACCTGTGGGGTGTTGAGGCTCACTGGACCCCTTGTTACATTGCCTTGAGGGGTGTAGTCTTCAAAATAGTATGCCATGTGTTTTTTTTTCTTGCTGTTCTTGCACAATAGGGGCTTCCTAAATGCGATATGCCCCACAAAAACCATTTCAGAAAAACTCACTCTCCAAAATCCCACTGTCCCTCCTTCCCTTCTGAGCCCTCTACTGCGCCCGACGAACACTTGACATACACATATGAGGTATTTCCTTACTTGAGAGAAATTGGGCTACACATTTTTGGAAGATTTCTCTCCTTTTACCCCTTGTAAAAATTAAAATTCTGGGTCTACAAGAACAGACCAGTGTAAAAAATGAAGATTTTGAATTTTCTCCATTAATTTGCTGCTATTCCTGTGAAACACCTAAAGGGTTAATAAACCTTTTGAATGTCATTTTGAATTCTTTGAGAGGTTCAGTTTTTATAATGGGGTCATTTGTGGGGTGTTTCTACTAAGAAGGCCCTTCAAATCCACTTCAAAACAGAACTGGTCCCTGAAAAATTTCGATTCTGAAAATTTTCAGAAAAATTGGAAAATCGCTGCTATACTTTGAAGCCCTCTGATGTCTTCCAAAAATAAAAACATGTCAACTTTATGTTGCAATCATAAAGTAGACATATTGTATATGTGAATCAATAGATAATTTTTGGAATACTCATTTTCCTTATTAGCAGAGAGCTTCAAAGGTAAAAAAAAAAAAAATGCAAGATTTTCAATTTTTTCATCAAATTTTGGAATTTTTCACCAAGAAATGATGCTAGTATCGACAAAATTTTACCACTAACATAAAGTAGAATATGTCCCGAAAAAACAATCTCGGAATCAGAATGAAAGGTAAAAGCATCCCAGAGTTATTAATGCTTAAAGTGACAGTGGTCAGATGTGCAAAAAATGGCCGGGTCCTACAGTGAAAATTGGCTGGGTCCTTAAGGGGATAAGGTAGGCTGTTCCATACGTTCACAGTTCTTATGGTGAAGAACACTTAGTGCCTTTAAGGTCAGCTAAAGCTCAACAGAAGAGGAGTGTTGCAACAGGACAACGACCCAAAGCATAGAAGTAAATCAACAACAGAATTGCTTAAACAGAAGAAAATACGCCTTCAGGATTGGCCCAGTCAGAGTCCTGTCCTCAACCCTATTGAGATGCTGTGGCATGACCTCAAGAAAGCGAATCACACCAGACATCCCAAGAATATTGCTGAACTGAAACTGTTTTGTAAAGAGGAATGGTCAAAAATTATTCCTGACCGTTGTGCACATCTGATCTGCAACTACGTTTGGTTGAAATTATTGCTACCAAAGGAGGTTCAACCAGTTATTAAATCCAAGGGTTGACATACTTTTTCCACCTGCACTGTGAATGTTTACATGGTGTGTTCAATAAAAACATGGTAAGATTTAATTATTTGTGTGTTATTAGTTTAAGCAGACTGTGATTGTCTATTGTTGTGACTTAGATGAAGATCAGATCACATTGTATGACCAATTCGTGCAGAAATCCATATAATTCCAAAGGGTTCACATACTTTTTCTTGCAACTGTACATTGTAATTGACTCGCTTTGCCCTGTTTGGTGTCGGTGTTCTATTTCAGGTAGAAGAGGAGCACCAGCACTTCATTGGGCAAGGTAAGCCTGCTGCAGTTTATTATTTTAGAGCTGTAGCATTTAAATAAAACATCAGAATGCTTCTTTAACAGCTATGACAATACAGTCAATAAATGTTAAACATATTGGTTAGACATTTATATTTGAGATTTAATTAAAATGTTTGTCACCATTTCACCGATTCTTGTGCAGATAAAACTATCTATTGCTGCTTGGAAACCATCAACACACTGGCTTGGTGTCCCTGGTATTTTATTCATTTGAGTGCTTTAGATTGGCTCAAAGTACAGGGTGATTTAAAATGAATGAAGCAAATGTAAAAGCCTGTAATTTAAGTAACATCAGTGGTAAATGCCCAGTAAGTAATAGCAAAGCAAAACTAGCTTAGTTGCACATAAATCAGTATGGCATATCTCAAACGCCTGTGTGGTAAGACATTCAGATTACTCTTCTTCAGAACTTAAACCAGTAGACAAACTGAAATGCTAGACTTTTTTATTGACTTGCAGGGCTAATTAGGGTGATAATTTACCTTGGTGGGAAGGTTACAACTAGAGATGAGCAAATTTTTGAAATATTATATTTGGCTGATAATTTTTATTAGTAATGTATTTTATTAATGTGTTTAATAAAGTGTGTGTTTCACTTTTTTTCTCTATTTTTCTTTAATTTTTTAGGTAGTACTACTACTCCCAGCATGGAGCAGACTGTTCCATGATGGGAGTAGTAGTACCTGTGCTAATAGACAGATCATCATGGGTGTCACTCCTGACACCCTCTGCGATAGTCCGGTATAATGTATAGATGCGGGCGGCTTTCTCGCATCTCTGCAACACAAAGGACGATTGCATCAGGTTTCAGGAGTTACACCCGCTGTAATCTGTCCTCAAATGCAGGTACCACAGCTCCTAGCATGGGGCAGAGTGTGCTCCATGTGGGGAGCAGTAGTACCTGCAGGTAAGGAAAGATTACAGCGGGTGTCCCTCCTTACACCCGCTGCGATCGTCCTGTATAATGTATAGATGCGGGAGGCTGGCCGCTCTTCTCTGGTCCCACTGTAGTATGAGTAAATGCCGTATATATACCTCTTATTCATATTTAACGAAGAGAGTTGTGAGTGGCTGGAACCATCTGGCCATTCACAGCCCTCTGCGGGAAATATTAAGTGATGTGAATTCTATTCACATTACTGGCCGGCCGGAGTATAGTGCAGAGATGTGAACGCAGGAGAAAGCCGCTCCATCTCTACAATAGAAAGGACAAAATGCACCGGGCAATCTGCTATTAGTACAGGTACTACAGCTCTCATCATGTAACAGTCTGTTCTATCTAGAGTGCTACCTATAAAATGTAAAAAAATAGAGAGAAAAAAAGTGAAACACACATACACACACTTTATTAAACACAATATTAAAATGCATTAATGATAGAAAAAAAATGTATTATAAAAAATATATTATTTTTACATTTAACCCCTTAAGGACTCAGCGTTTTTTACATTTTCATTTTTTCCTCATCGCTTTATAAAAATCATAACGCTTTCAATTTTGCACATAAAATTCCATATGGTGGCTTATTTTTTGTGCCACAAATTCTACTTTGCAGTGACATTAGTAATTTTACCAAAAAATCCACGGCAAAATGGAAAAAAATTTTATTGTGCGACAAAATTGTGCGTACCAGGGAGCGGAGTCTAAAGTGCCACTGGTTTTCACCAGAGCCCGCCACAAAGCAGGATGGACTTGCTGCGGCAGGCAGCACCCAGGTCGCCACCCTTGGTACGACTCATCCACACAAGCTGTTGAGATATAGTGTAGCACAGAAGGGATATGGCAACTCAATGTCAGGATAGCAGAAGGTCAGGGCAGGCGGCACAGGTGCATTGTCAGGAACGTAGCAGGAGGTCAATAGGCGGAACAGGAGCAAGGTCAGGTGACGGAACAGTAGGTCAGGACACGGCAGGGCAAACACAGTAATGCTTTCACTAAGGTTCAAGGCAAACAAAGATCCGGCACAGGGAAAGAGAAGTGCTGACTCTTATAGAGTCAGCACAGATGACCACAATTAAGGGCGCACTGGTCCCTTTAAATCACATTGCGCAACCACGCATGCATCTTAACCCCTTAAGGACCAGGCCATTTTATACCTTAAGGACCGGAGCGTTTTTTGCAATTCTGACCACTGTCACTTTAAACATTAATAACTCTGGAATGCTTTTAGTTATCATTCTGATTCCAAGATCGTTTTTTCGTGACATATTGTACTTTAACATAGTGGTAAAATTTTATGGTAACTTGCATCCTTTCTTGGTGAAAAATCCCAAAATTTGACGAAAAAATTGAAAATTTTGCATTTTTCTAACTTTGAAGCTCTCTGCTTGTAAGGAAAATGGATATTCAAAATTAAAAAATTTTTTATTCACATATACAATATGTCTACTTTATGATTGCATCATAAAATTGACGAGTTTTTACTTTTGGAAGACACCAGAGGGCTTCAAAGTTCAGCAGCAATTTTCCAAATTTTCACAAAATTTTCAAACTCAATATTTTTCAGGGACCAGTTCAGGTTTGAAGTGGATTTGAAGGGTCTTCATATTAGAAATACACCATAAATGACCCCATTATAAAAATTACACCCCCCAAAGTATTCAAAATGACATTCAGTAAGTGTGTTAACCCTTTAGGTGTTTCACAGGAATAGCAGCAAAATGAAGGAGAAAATTCAAAATCTTCATTTTTTACACTCGCATGTTCTTGTAGACCCAATTTTTTTATGTTTGCAAGGGGTAAAAGGAGAACATTTTTACTTGTGTTTGTAGCCCAATTCCTCTCGAGTAAGCACATACCTCATATGTATATGTTAATTGTTCGGCGGGCGCAGTAGAGGGCTCAGAAGCGAAGGAGCGGCAAGGGGATTTTGGAGAGTATATTTTTCTGAAATGGTTTTTGGGGGTCATGTTGCATTTAGGAAGCCCCTATGGTGCCAGAACAGCTAAAACCGCCCATATGCCATACCATTTTGGAAAGTAGACCCCTTGAGGAACGTAACAAGGAATTAAGTGAGCCTTAATACCCCACAGGGGTTTCACATTTTTTGCAAATGTAAAAAAAAAAAAAAAAAAAAATATCTAAAATGTTTGGTTTCCCAAAAATTTGACATTTTTACAAAGGGTTAAATCCGAAAATACCCCCCAAAATTTGAAGCCCAATTTCTCCCGATTCAGAAAACACCCCATATGGGGGTGAAAAGTGCTCTGCTGGCGCACTACAGGTCCCAGAAGAGAAGGAGTCACATTTGGCTTTTTTGAAGCAAATTTTGCTCTGGGGGCATGCCTCATTTAGGAAGCCCCTATGGTGCCAGGACAGCAAAAAAAAAACACATGGCATACCATTTTGGAAACTAGACCCCTTGGGGAACGTAACAAGGGGTAAAGTGAACCTTAATACCCCACAGGGGTTTCACGACTTTGGCATATGCAAAAAAAAAAGAATAAATTTTACCAAAAATGCTTGATTTCCCAAAAATTTTACATTTTTACAAAGGGTTAAAGCAGAAAATACCCCCCAAAATTTGAAGCCCAATTTCTCCCGATTCAGAAAACACCCCATATGGGGGTGAAAAGTGCTCTGCTGGCGCACTACAGGTCCCAGAAGAGAAGGAGTCACATTTGGCTTTTTTGAAGCAAATTTTGCTCTGGGGGCATGCCTCTTTTGGGAAGCCCCTATGGTGCCAGGACAGCAAAAAAAAAAACACATGGCATACCATTTTGGAAACTAGACCCCTTGGGGAACGTAACAAGGGGTAAAGTGAACCTTAATACCCCACAGGGGTTTCACGACTTTGGCATATGCAAAAAAAAAAGAATACATTTTACCAAAAAAGCTTGGTTTCCCAAAAATTTTACATTTTTACAAAGGGTTAAAGCAGAAAATACCCCCCAAAATTTGAAGCCCAATTTCTCCCGATTCAGAAAACACCCCATATGGGGGTGAAAAGTGCTCTGCTGGCGCACTACAGGTCCCAGAAGAGAAGGAGTCACATTTGGCTTTTTTGAAGCAAATTTTGCTCTGGGGGCATGCCTCTTTTAGGAAGCCCCTATGGTGCCAGGACAGCAAAAAAAAAAAACATGGCATACCATTTTGGAAACTAGACCCCTTGGGAAAGTAACAAGGGGTAAAGTGAACCTTAATACCCCACAGGGGTTTCACGACTTTGGCATATGCAAAAAAAAAAAGAATACATTTTACCAAAAAAGCTTGGTTTCCCAAAAATTTTACATTTTTACAAAGGGTTAAAGCAGAAAATACCCCCCAAAATTTGAAGCCCAATTTCTCCCGATTCAGAAAACGCCCCATATGGGGGTGAAAAGTGCTCTGTTGGCGCACTACAGGTCTCAGAAGAGGAGTTACAAATTTAGCTCTGGGGACATGCCGCATTTCGGAAGCCCCTATGGTGCCAGGACAGTAAAAAAAAAAAAAAAACATGGCATACATTTTGGAAACTAGACCCCTTGGGGAACGTAACAGTGTTACAGTGAGTACTTACACCTCACAGGTTTTTTGAAAAGTGGGCCATAAATTGAAAAATTAGATTTTTTTACAGTAAAATGCTGGGGTTACCCAATTATTAACATTTTCACAAGGTGTAATATGAGGAATTGGGTTACACATTTTGGAGGGCTTTTCCCCCTGACTATAAAAATACATCCACATATGGGGTAACGTGCTGGACGGGCGCACAACAAGGCTCAGAAGTCATAGAGGTCACTTTGTATTTGTGACCTTTGGCATATCAGTAGCTGACGGTTACATACATTCCGAGGAAAATACAAAAATGAAACACCCACATGTGGCACCATTACAGAAAGTACCCACCCTGAGGATTGGGTATAGGGGTAAAGAGGACATTTTTAATGCACAGGTGTTTCCTAAATTTATTTTCCAGGAATGGATGAAGGGTAGCTTTTGAAAATTGCAATTTTCAACCTATACTCTGCTTCATTTTTCTGGGAACAACTAACATGTGACTCCGAATTGTCGCCTGGAAATACGACAGAGCTCAGCGAGAACTCTTCGCATTTGAGGCGGATGTTTGTTACGGACCTAACAGTTACATACATTCAGAGGAAAATACAAGAAAGGAACACCCACATGTGAGCCTATTACAAACAGTACACCCCCTAGGGAAGGTGTATAGGGTGAAGTGGAGATTTGGAACAGACGGGTGTTCCCTTCATTTATTTTCCAGGAATGGATGAAGAGTACTATGGGGGGGAAAAAAATTGCAATTTTAGAACTGATATGCCAATTATTTTCCCAGAATGATGACCCAGAGTACAGCCAAAAGTAAAAATGATGCCCGCCCCGAACCCTATACTCTGAATCATCATTCTGGGAAGGGGATGTGTGGGGCCGTCCCTATTCTGTTACCTCAAATGCGCAACCCGCTCAGGTGGAGAGAGAGAGCGTTGCGCATTTGAGGCAACTGCAAACCTCCAATGCTGTTGACTCTGTGTCCCATGACCCATTTTTGGGGGACAAAGATATTATGAGGGGCATTGGGAAAGAGGTTTTGGGTTTGATTTTTTGGGGGTAGGGTATTTTGGTATAAAATTTGGAAGATAATGTACCCTGGACTGGTACATTGGAGCCGAATTCTGGGGAATGAAATTTAGGGCAAAGGATGGAAAATTTAGTACTCCATGGAAGTGTGATACTCCCTGAAGCAGCCTATGCAGAGGCCCGGATGATCGGGGCAAGTGTCACACTGAGTGGTGGTGTCCCTCCGTCTCCCCTTCCTGTGACACACTCTGCATCTTTTCTGGGTTCTTCCCGACCTTCCAGTGTTGGGGATCACACCTGGAAAGTGTTGGCCGGGGACGATCCGGGGACCTAAAGTTCCAGAGGTGCTCTGACCCGCTCTTTGGCGATCACCATAGATGAGGGCCTTTAGAACTACCTCTTGGAACTCCAGGTATGTCCCTGTGTTGCCAGCGTTCTGGTACAGTATAAAAGAGTTGTACATGGCAACCTGTACCATGTAGACCGCAACCTTTTTATACCATACGCGTGTTTTCCGCATGGCATTATATGGCTTGAGGACTTGATCAGAAAGATCAACTCCCCCCATATACCGATTGTAGTCCAGAATACAATCGGGCTTGAGGACCGGTCCCGCGGTACCTCGCACAGGGACAGGGGTACTGCCATTCCCATGAATTGTGGTGAGCATAAGGACATCCCTCTTGTCCTTATACCGGACCAACAACAGGTTCTCATGGGAAAAGGCACGGGACTCACCCCGGGGGATAGGAGCATGTAGGGAATGATGGGGCGGAAGGCCTCTTTGATTCTTCCGGACTGTCCCACAAGCGACCGTGGATCTGGCGGCGAGGGATGAAAAGAGAGGGATACTAGTATAAAAGTTATCCACGTAAAGGTGGTAACCTTTATCTAGCAATGGGTGCAAAAGGCCCCAAACGATTTTCCCGCTAACACCCAGAGTGGGGGAACAATCTGGGGGTGCAATGCGGGAATCTCTTCCCTCATACACCATAAACTTGCAAGTGTACCCGGAGGTACTCTCGCAAAGTTTATACATCTTCACGCCATACCGCGCTCGCTTGGTCGGGATGTATTGCCGGAAGCTGAGTCTCCCCTTGAAGCTGATGAGCGACTCATCAATAGAGACCTCCCGCCCCGGGACATAGGCCTCCCAAAATCTGGCCCCGAAGTGATTGATGACCGGCCCGATTTTATACAGGCGGTCATACGCGGGATCAGTTCGGGGGGGACATGCCGCATTATCAGCATAATGCAAACATCTCCGAATGGCCTCGAACCGGGAACGTGTCATGGCCATACTGTAGAGGGGTGTCTGGTAAAAGACGTCCCCACTCCAATATTGCCTGACACAGGGTTTTTTAACTATACCCATATGCAGCGCAAGGCCCCAAAAGGTCCTCATTTCGGCTGCATCGACTGGAGTCCAGCCGCCGGGTCTAGCTAAAAGTGAGCCGGGTTAGCGGCGACGAACTGTTGGGCGTACAGATTCGTCTGTGTAACCATCAAATTAACAAAGTCGTCACTGAAAAAATGACCGAAAAAGTCCTTTTCAGTGAACCCGGCGATGTTAATTTTGATTCCTGAGTCGCCAACAAACTCAGGAATCACGGGCTCGTGGTCCGCTGGCTCAGCCCAGTCAAGTTCTCCGGTACGAGGTACCAGTGACCTTGGCAGGGGGGCTTCACTAGTATGAGCGCCAGGGGGACTCATACTAGCATGGGGCACAGGCTCAAGGACAGAGGAGGTTTGCGGCACCGCATGGCGGCGAGTTCGCCGCCTTGGTGGCTCATCATCTGAACTAGATGATGAGGAGGACGATGAAATAAGGAAGGTGGGGTCTTCATCGTCCTCTGAGATGCTTTCAGAGTCGGAGGCAATTAGGTCATATGCCTCTTCCGCCGAAAACACTCTGCGGGCCATTTCCCTACTCTAATGGGGATACGGGTATGTGTGTGTGTGGGGGGGAAAACTTTATTGGTGTGTGTGCTGCGTGTGGTGTGGTGCGATACTACCTCCCTAACCCGCCCTAACCCGCCCTAGCCTAACCTAACTAAACTAACCCGCCTAACAGAAAAAAATATAAAATAAAAAGGGGACTTTAAAAAAAAAGGGGGACTTCTAGCGCAAAAAAAAACCCTGCACCAAAAAAATAAGCGTTTATCTAATCAGTGGTGTGCGCACTGATTAGTGCTTGTGGCGGCAGGGGGCGCAGAAGTCAGTGGGGGGTCCAGCCACTCAGCCCAGGACAGTGGCTGGTGGCTTGTTCACAGACCCCCACACAAAAAACCCGAAAAATAAAATAAAAAAACGCTTTACCCCGAAAAAAATGCACCCGCCTGAACCAAAAAAAAAAAACGCTGATCAGTGATAAATCACCGACAGCGGTGGGACAGGCTGCACACACAGGTACGGTCCGTCCACACAGTACACGCCTGCTACTGGTGGCACAGACCGCCTATGGGTGCAAAAAAAAATCCGCGTTAACCGAAAAAGGTGCCTTTACCACAAAAAAAAAGCTGATCAGTGATAAATCACTGACAGCGGTGAGGCACGCCGCACACACAGGTACGGTCCGGCCACACAGTACACGCCTGCTACTGGTGGCACGGACCGCCTATGGGTGCAAAAACACGCTAGAAAACCCGAAAAAAAGCGCCGGCACCACAAAAAAAAAACGCTGATCAGTACTACGGGACTGATCAGCGGCGTGTGGGCTTTAACAAACGGTGGCGGACCGCTCTTTTATAACTAAGAGGGTCCGCACACACGCTTAGTGAAAAAAAAAAAAAAAGATCTGCGCCAAAAAAAAGGCTGACGGCAGACCGCAGCGACCCAGCAGGGCCGGGGTCACGCAGCTAAAGGTGCTACGGACCCACGGACACCCACTGAGGTACGCCGAAAAAAAAAAATTAAAAACAATTTTTTTTTAACCCTAACCTGTCCCTACCTAATCTAAAGCTATCCCTGGGATTTCTGTGCCAAGGGGCCACAGAAAGGGGGCAAGGGGCACTTTTTTTTTACTGAGGGGATGGTGGGCAGCACGGGGCTCCGTCCTGCACACCAGATCTCTGTGGAATGGTGGGCAGAACGGAGCAACATGCTCCTAGCCCACCAGATCCCCTCCCATTACTATGTGATTGGTGTGGCCACTTTGGCCACCCAATCACAACTGTACTGAGGGGGTGGCCACAATGCCAGCCCCCAGTACAGCATGGATGGTGATTGGTGGTGTATACTACACCACCAGTCACCATCTATATCCAGGTCACAGGGTCACACGTGACCCTGATGACCTGGAACCGCTGCAGAACGCCGGTTAGTAGTTACCAGCGTTCTGCAGCGATCGCCGGTATAGGAGGTCCTCCGGACCTCCTCCGGCACACTGCGGGGATGTCTGCTGATAGAAATCAGCAGACATCCGGCTCCGATCCCCGCCCGGCGAGCGGCGGGGAACGGAATCGCAGCGCATCGCTCGTCTGAATTGACGAGCGATGCGCCGCGATCGCCGACATGGGGGGTCATCATGACCCCCCTGGGCGATATGCCCCGATGCCTGCTGATCGATTTCAGCAGGCATCGGGCGCCGTCTCCGCTCCAGATGGTTGCGGGGGGCCGGCAAAACACATGACGTTCTCATACGTCATGTGTCCTTAAGGACTCGGACATGGAGACGTATGAGAACGTCATGTGTCCTTAAGGGGTTAAGGGACAGGGATGTGTGCACCGGCGATGCCCAGGCAGAGAGAATCCGGAGACAGTGTGGGGTAAGGAGATGCCCGGGACTCGCATGCAGGCGCGTCCCGCACAGCGAGTCCCGGAACCGTTGGTAACAGGAGGAGGGGAGGGCTCACGGTCAGAATGAATGACAGGAGCGCTGCTCGTAACACATACACACACATTGAGTTATATATATATATATATATATATATATATATATATATATATATATAGATGAAGAACAGGTAATAGGAGGGAATACCTTAATTAAATAATGAAACCACAGCCAATTAAGGTCAAACCACTTGACCAACATTCCTTTGATGTTCTATTACCTATTTGACCTTAATTGGCTGTGGTCTCATTATTCAATTAACCTTAATTTGCTCCAATTAGAGCAGCTACTGTATATTTCTAAACTTTCTTTCTTCCATTCATATGGTTGCAGTGACTCCCTGCCGGTCGGAGCTTCAACCACTGTGATTGCAAGCGGGGACAACTGGGATTCAAGAATTACAACTCTCCTCATCCCCTACATAAAAAATAAAAGATTTTTCCCATATATAAAAAGGTAATCCTACATCCCACATCCATGGTTACATGTTCCCTTCTACAGTTTACAGCAACGAAAAAGTCCTTTCCATCCTACTGAAATTATAACTCCCATCCATGTCTTCCTGCATATGCAGAGACATTGGAATTACAAGAAGAGTTTTTCAGTAATTTGTCATTTAAAAACAGCTCATACTGTATAATTACAATGACATCCTCCTTCACAATAATATTAAATACATACATACATTATTTTCCCGGCCATCTGCCTCTGCAAATTACAATTTGAAGTATCTTTGATTTCTGATAGAAGACCTCTGTAAATTTATGGATTTTTGGTAAATTAGAGAAACTAAGCCTTTTTTGCCTACTGTATTATACATATTACTGATGTCCCTGTCTTCGACTCGTCTCTGACACCCACAATTATTCATGGCAGCACATCTAAATGCCCCCAAAAAATTAAATAAATGGTGCTAAAAAAGTAAAGTGAAAGTAAAAAAATTATGATTTAGAACAAAAACTAGAAAAAAAATTTATGAAATGCACTCCTCATTCATATTTCATATTAAGCACTGAATTTTCTGGTCCCTGCCCGCTCCCAAAAATTGAAACACAAAAAAAAAAAAAAATGTTAAAGGGATTATCCACCATAAGGTGATCTTAGTACATACCTGCCAGACAGTAATGGACATGCTTAGGAAGGATCTGTGCTTGTCTTTGGGCTAAATGACTATGTTGTGAGATTACCTTAACCCTGTGGCTAGCTTTTTATGAGCTGGTATTTCCTGTTTGAGTTTTCTTTTTTACCTGCAAATCCCATAATTCCAATTTTCTCCCTCCCACACATCAGCCACCCCACCCATTGAAACATAAATGAGCTGCATCCATTCAAAAGACCTGTGGTTTTCAATCAGGGTGCCTACAGCAGTTGCATAAGTTGCAGATTGATCTCTCTCCCACCAAGCGATCACTCCACCCATTGAAGCAGACAGGTCTCGAGTTCATTGCAACCTGGGAAAAATCTGTGACAACAGTCATTTTGTATGCTATTATAAATATTGGGATGAAAATCACATAAGAATTGTCAGAAAATCATCACACAAAGGTACATACACTATATTATGAACTACACTAACTTTACAGCCCCTGTAACATAGTCAAAAAAAAAAAATCCTGAAATACACCTTAAAGGTCTATTCACACGTACAGTATTCTGTGCAGATATGATGTGCAGCATATCAATCTGTGTTCAGTTTACATTGAAATCTGCAGCAGAAAATCCTGCGCATAAAATATGTGCGTCAAATCTGCACAGAATATTGTACATGTGAATAGAACATTAATGTTAATTTTAAAACAGGGATCAATTTATATGGGTGGGCAGGGACCTAAAATGTAGCTGAGAATAATACAAATGTTGAAAGGGGCCATTAAAATGTAAAAATTATATATTTTTTATAATTAATTTTTTTATTAGTAATGTATTTAATATTGTGTTTAATAAAGTGTGTGTGTGAGTGTTTCACTTTTTTTTCTCAATTTTTTTTTAAATTTTTTAGGTAGTATTACTACTCCCAGCATGGAACAGACTGTTACATGATGGGAGCTGTAGTACCTGTACTAATAGACAAATCAACAAATCACCACGGGTACCACTCCTTGCGATTGTCCTTTCTATTGCAGAGATGGAGCGGCTTTCTCCTGCTCCTGCGCTCGCATCTCTGCACTATACTCCGGCCGGCCAGTAATGTGAATAGAATTCACATCACTTAGTCATATTTCCCGCAGAGAGCTGTGATTTGCCAGATGGTTCCAGCCAATCACAGCTCTCTGCGGGAACACTCTGCTCCATTCTGGAAGCTGTAATATCTGCATTAATAGACAATTCACAAAAGGTGTCAGAAGTGACACCCGCTGCGATCTGTCTATTAATGCAGATACCACAGCTCCAGCATGGAGCAGAGTGTGCTTCATGTTGTGAGCTGTAGTACCTGCAGTTAAGGACAGATAACAGCAGGTGTCACTCCTGACATCTGCTGCGATCGTCCTAGCTATTGCAGAGATGCAAGCACAGAAGAAAGCCGCTTGCATCTATACATTATACAGGGCAAACGCAGCCGGTGTTGCTAATGAAGAAATTCGTTATTTCAAATAGATTTGAAGTTCGGATTCGGTCCGTATCAAATTTTTAATGAAATTTGGAACAAATTCGACTTTGTCCGATTCAATTCACTCATCTCTAGTCACAACATTTGAATTTGCCCTTATCGAGCACATGAGGGATGTGTACCTAAAGTAAACAAGTTCTGTGCAATGAAGAGGCACAAAGTTTATTTTCCCTTCTCTTATGCCAAGAATTCTGTCACTAACCATTGTTACCTGGACATGTTAGATGTTCATTGATGCCTGAATGAAACTTTACCACAACATGGGATTGCTACATTGAAAACAAAAATTTACCTATGGCATGCTGGCCTCCACAATCATCAGATTCAACACCCTCACACTTCTATCTGTGCATCTTGTGTTTCTTGCTCAGTGTACCTGCCCCCCTCCCTCTCCCTCCAGCCACAGGATCTGATCGACCTGAGACAATGCATTACTAAAACAGTGAAGTCCATATGTGAAGATATACACACACTAAAAGAAAAATGAGCCGTGCAGCACTCACCAGGTATTGCAGCTTGAACGTCACTTTATTGGCAGGGATTACAGCAACAAAAGGGAGGAGAGGAGAACGTGAGCTCCGTGGAGCTCGTGGGTTATGGGTTACGTTTCGCGGGTGTCAGCTTGGTCACGCCCACTCCATCCTCATATGTGAGGATATACTGTCCACGTCTGGAACGAACTGGACTGCCGCCTAGATATCTGCCTTACCAATTTAAATCAATTTGAACATATGTTATATATAGATAACATTTGTGTTGTGTTCTCTCAGTTATGAATACTGAGGCTATAATTTTGCACCATCCTCTTTCAATCACCCTGTACTTTGTTTCCCATTGAGCAAATATGAATCTATGCTACCTACAACTTTTATGTTTTTATGTAGATAGAAGTCTATTAACATGTTCATGTGTAGATAAAAATAGTTATACAAGTATTGTTGAGTTGCACTATCCAGGATATTCACATAAGTTGTAGGATTTGTTAAACAAATCAAACAAGCTTCGTATTAGTTGATTTTACCTTGAAATGATTTACTACATCACAAGTAAAGAAAAATATGAGCTAAGGCAACTAAAAGGTCATGAATACATAATGCAAATATAATGTACAGTATGTGCTCATATGTAATTAATATTCTAAGGTATGTTCAAAGTCTTTAGAAATAAAAAAATTAGAATTCAGTTTAAATTTGAATATATTAAGAATTTACTAATATGAGCACATCATCTAGAAGTATACATTGAAAACACATATAGGCCCCTTTAAAGGGGTTCTCCGGTGCTTACACATATTTTCCCCTATCCAAAGGATAGGGGATAAGATGCCTGATCGCGGGAGTCCCGCTGCTGGGGACCTCCGGGATCTTGCACGCGGCACCTCGTTTGTAATCAGTCCCAGGAGCGTGTTCGCTCCGGGTATGATTACGGACGACCACAGGGCCGACGGCGTGTGACGTCACGCCTCCGCCCCCGTGTGACGTCACGCTCTGCCCCCCAATGCAAGCCTACGGGTAGCTGTCACGCCCCCTCCCGTAGGCTTGCATTGAGGGGCGGAGCGTGACGTCACACGGGGGCGGAGGCGTGACGTCACACACCGCCGGCCCGGTGGTCGCCTGTAATCAGACCCGGAGCGAACACGCTCCGGGGACTGATTACAAACAGGGTGCCGCGTGCATGATCCCGTGGGTCCCCAGCTGCGGTACTCCCGCGATCAGGCATCTTATCCCCTATCCTTTGTATAGGGGAAAAGATGTGTAAGCACCGGAGAACCCCTTTAAAGAGAGGGCATGTTGTTATCTGTTGGGGAGAGTCAAGATTAGACCATGGATGGTTGGCCTATACCACCTAAAATAGCAGAATGTCCTGACATTCATCTTGTGCATGGCAGAGGTAGCAAATGCTAAAGTGACTGACTTGCTAACATGCAGTCATCACTAGGGACCTCATTGCATGCAGAATTGTATGGCTCTCTTTCATACCACCTACGTAAATCATTATATAGATAGCTCCATAAAACAGAGCTGGAAGTCGACAGTTTCATACGTTTTGTAGTGGCCATCCCTACAGCTCAGCTTCACTTTACTTCAATAAAAGCCAAACTGCAGTAACCCAGCATGGACACTATACAGTTATCATCCTCATCTCAATCTCTTTAGTAAATGCAATTTTCCTGACAGCTGTATGCAAAAGGTTAATAATAGAGATAAGTGAGCCAAACCAAAGTTTAGTCCGAACATTGCTAACATTTTTGTCTAGTGAAAACCTGCTAAAATAAAGTTGCCATGTACAGTAAGAGAAGTAGAAATGATGACATGGCCTTAGGGATGCCCATATCTGGCAAACAACTCTCAATTGTAATTCACGGAATACTTCCACAGGAGAAGGAAGTCTTGCACTCTGAAATTGCTGAAAATGTAACAGCTTATATTGGAAATAGTATTAAAAGATAACATAAGGTGGACTAAATAACTATAAAAACAAAGATATACATGTTAACAACAAGTCTCCAAATAAACAGTGTGAGAAATAACAAGGTAGACATGTTTGAAAACATCACACATCTCACCTGGTACTAGCAGTTAGTATGTGTGTATCAAGCCTGACTATCCATAAAGCTTCTCTAGTGAGAAGCCTCTTACTCCAGTAACTACCTTATAACGGTTTTCTGAACTGTTCAATGGGTGTAACCCTCAGAAAAGACACACTGCCTCCATGCTGATCATGAAAATGTCTCAAAGCGCCCATGTCGGTCTGAACAGTGCCCAAGACCCTGGCACCTGTTTCATGCTGTGAGATCCACTGCTTTAATTTTCAAATTGTAGAACCAACATATTGTGAAGAGCGATAGTCAATAACAACAGGGGTGGATTCATATAATATATACATTTGAATTGGTTTAGTAACCATTGATTCTATATAGGTGGTTTCAACCATATATCAACACAACAAATGGGTTTTTCCTGTTGCATACAACCAGTATAGGAGAGCAAAGTTTTATTATCACTGTTACATTTTGCTTTAAAAAGATTGGGTGCTATGGCATTGTCTACAGGGGTATTGTGTCTGGCAGAAAATGTACAGCCTGGTTAAAGAATTTTATTCAGAACATTATTGTAACGGGTCAAGACAGGTGGCGGATCCTCTGGGCCTGTGTGGATGATCACGTGAGCCATGCCAGGAAGCAGAGTCTAAGCAGCAGGCGGCACCCAGGTCATTACTCCTGGCACGACTCGTCCACAAAGGTAGCTGGGAAGTGGTGTAACACAGAAGGTGACTGGCAGGACATGGCAAGGCCAGATCAGGGCAGGCAACACAGGTGTAGAGTAGGTAAGGTAGCAAGGAACAGGTACACAGAAACAGGAACACAGGACTTTCACAATGGCATCCAAAGATCCGGCAGGAAACCAAGGGAGGAGCTGATATTTAAGGAATGGGTGCAGA
Source organism: Hyla sarda (assembly GCF_029499605.1). Lineage (NCBI taxonomy): Eukaryota > Metazoa > Chordata > Amphibia > Anura > Hylidae > Hyla > Hyla sarda. Next base: position 89,169,739 of record NC_079198.1, read on the forward strand.
CACTTAGTTAATTGAGAACTGGCACTTTAAGAGTAAGAGCTCTGACGCACGTGCTCTAGGAGGCAGAGGCACGCACGCCGGGGCTACAGGGACACAGAGAGGTGGAAGCTGAGGGAGGTGAGTGACGGGCTGGGATTTGCATGTGGGCACGTTTCACAATGCGAATCTCAGGCCCACCGATAGCGGGGACATAAACAAAGAGCACTCACGGCCTGCGTGTCCGGCCGGAGCGCAGGCGTTACAGTACCCTCCCCACCCCCCTTTGGTCTCCCCCTCTTCTTTGGAACTCAGAGAGTACCCCACTACATGAGACCAGGGGGTTTCTGGAATGGGCAAAGGTTGTAAGGAACTTATAAAGGCTTCTGTCGAGGATTCTTCCGTCTTCTAAGGTGACCAACTGGCGAGGAAGAATGTCCCCAATTCAAGATTTTACGCTTAAGTTTAACAGGCACAGAAGGTATCACAGGAGGAACAAGACAGTGATCTTGACAATATTGTCCCCAACAAGTGATTTCACCAGACTCCCATTCGCATGTGGGCACGTCCCGTGATGCGAATCTCAGCCCGGCTGGCAGTGGGGACATAAACAAAGAATGCTCACGGCCGGTGTGTCCGGCCAATGCACAGATGTTACAATTATCATCATCATTCTGCAGAACTGGTAGAAATCTAGATGCAATGTGTTTAATAGCCAAAAACTCTTTGCAATAAGTGGTAGAAATTTTTTTTTGAAGGCTTTGCAGCCACTGTCCCCTTCTTTGGCTTATTCCTTGAACCTTGAACCTGGGTAGATATATTCAGATCTAGATTTAGCCTTGACTATAATTTCTATCCTGAATTTAGTTATCACTACTCTACCCTCTATACAAGAGTCTATGTATAATACAACATTATTCCTCAAAAAAATGATCTGTAGAACACAATCTGCTACCTTCAATAAATTATCCAATAGGTAAATTCTTGATTATATGGTGTTAATTCCAACTATCAGCATATTAAATAGAATTATCTGAGATGGATTTCATGTGCAACCTACAGTAAGCAACTCTATTTATGGGATCACGCAAGAAATGTACATGTAAAAATACCATCTCAGTAGTATGTAAGCAGAAAATGAAATGAAGATTATTTTAATTACTGTTTAGATAACCAAAAAAGGATGTTTATGTTGTGGTATTCAGAGGTCCCTGTCACACTGCCAGGATGTCGTCTATATAACAACTGTACCAGGTGAGAAAAGGATTGTCACATGTAGAGACTGATTTTTCCTCCCCACCAGGCAATGTAGACACTGGCCAATGAGGACAAGAATTTGGCGTTATTGGACAACCTTATACCTGGAGGAGGAAAGGTAGTAGTTGTGTAATTTTTTTTTTTTAAAACAGTCACATCAAAACTAAACTGCTACAACATGGCTGAATAATTGCTATATTGCTTTAGATAGTGATCTAAGGATATCAAGGTTTTGTCATAAGGAATGATGTTATAGAGTGACATAACGTCACATAAAATCCAGAACATAGGGAGCACCAAAAAGTCTTCCTGGGATCTGGACCACTAAGGGCTGCAAAAAAAAAATTGTCTAACCATTGTGACAGTCCTCTACTAATCAACCCCACAATTAAAAATTTGACATATCTCTTCTGAAACAAATAGATAATCCTTAGTCTTTTTGTCAAAGATGCCTAAAGAAAAAACCTCCTCTGGATTCGATTTTCTAATAAAAGCTATTACATTTTAAGGTGTTTTGGAGTGTTGGACCTTTATCTCATGTGAAAGTGTTCATTGGATTACAACTGAAAGTGCAAGATGGTTGTTGAGTGTCCAGAGCACCTGGAGGAGCTGTTTTCTACATGGGATTTATATATGGAGGGGTGATGTTTATTTTCTCCTTGCAATCTGCTCTCACATCCAATCAGAAGCCAGTATATGGTTAATTTCAGGAATCTATAAAAGCCTATGCACATAGCTTCAGCAGCCATTATAGAGATAGTAGGTGTTAGGTGAACAGTGATCAGTAAATAACACAGGAGTAGGATCATACATACACAATAATTGTAAATAAAGTAGCACTGCAGAGAGAGTTCTGCATCTGTCCTGAAATCTGTATCATTGCAAATTAAGTGTGACCAATTTATGGGGTTTTGGTACACAAAAGCAGTGCAGATGGGGATTTCTTGTTACATTTGCACACTTTCTAGGATGCTATTCCTGAGTGATTTTGAGTCTTTTTTTTTTTTTAAGAATTGTAAAAAGCCATTGATTTTTCCAATACCTCTGTGCATGTATAAACACCATCAGGCAGCTGCTAACAAAAAGCATCATTATCAGCCATTTTTTTTTATTTTAAAAAGCATTAAAAAATCCCCAAGTGTAAGATATTTTTATTTAACATGTTAGTTTCCACTTGGTATCATCTGTTTACCCAAAGCTATACATGTTTCCATAACATTAGCTTTGACTTAAAGGGGTATTCCAGGAAAAAAAAATTATATCAACTGGCTCCAGAAAGTTTTACAGATTTGTAATTTACTTCTATTAAAAAAAATCTTAATCCTTCCAATAATTATCAGCTGCTGAAGTTGAGTTGTTCTTTTCTGTCTGGCAACAGTGCTCTCTGCTGACATCTCTGCTTGTCTCGGGAACTGCACAGAATAGAAGAGGTTTGCTATGGGGATTTGCTTCTACTCTGGACAGTTCCTGAGACAGATGTTATCAGAGAGCACTTAGACAGAAAAGAACAACTCAACTTCAGCAGCTCACTAGTACTGAAAGGATTAAGATTTTTTAATAGAAGTAATTTACAAATCTGTTTAACTTTCTGGAGCCAGCTGATTTATATAAAAAAAATTTCCCCCTGGATAACCCCTTTAAAAACAGCTTAAAAGTACTTACATACGCTCTTAGGTGACCCAACAGTGTTATACAGGCTTTAAAGGCTCTTTTTAACAGTGTTCTACTCAAGTTTTAGGGCTATAAGCAAACTAGTTCAATGCAAACCAAACTTTTTGCTTAAAGGAGTACTCCGGTGGTTAAGATTTTTGGCTATATTGCATCTTCTTTTAATGTTCCTATTTGTGGGCCAGGAAGTTCTGTAGTTCTGTGTTGGATCTCTTACTGTCGTCCACAGCATCGGCCATGTTAGGGTTAGCCTGTGGACAACGCGTCAGATGCTTTTTTCTCTGTTCTTTCAGAGCCACAGGATGCAGGTCTGCATGAGAGAAAGAAGCCACACCCCTCATCTCCCCCACCCGGAGGACTGAGGTCTGCATGAGAGAAAGAAGCCACGCCCCCTCATCTCCCCCTCCCGGAGGACGGAGGTCTGCATGAGAGAAAGAAGCCACGCTCCCTCATCTCCCCCTTCCGGAGGATGCAGGTCTGCATGAGAGAAAGAAACCATGCCACATCATCTCCCCCTCCCGGAGGACGCATGTCTGCATGAAAGAAAGAAGCCACGCCCCCTCATCTCCCCCTTCCGGAGGATGCAGGTCTGCATGAGAGAAAGAAACCATGCCCCCTCTTCTCCCCCTCCCGGAGGACGCATGTCTGCATGAAAGAAAGAAGCCACGCCCCCTCGTCTCCCCCTTCCAGAGGACGCAGGTCTGCATGAGAGAAAGAAGCTAGAGCAGGGGGAGAGAGAGGATGTACACAGCTCCTCATCTCCCCCTGCTCTGTCTTCTGAGGATGCAGGTCTGCACTGAAAGAAGACAGAGAAGATGAGAGTGTTATCAGAAGGGGAGGATAACAAGGTGCACGGGCTGGGGAGGGGAATAAATCTCGGACTGGGGATTATTTCTATGTGTGAAGGGGGCGGGGGACTCCTGAATGACACAGGCTGGGAGTTGTGATCTCTGTTGTGTGTATGCTAGTGTTTACAAACCAGTGTGCCTCCAGCTGTTGCAAAACTACAACTCCAGCATGCCCTGACAGCCATTGGCATGCTGGGAGTTGTAGTTTTGCAACAGCTGGAGGCACACTGGTTGGGAAGCACTGTCCTAGCCTATTCAGCATACACATCATGTTACACCAGTGTTTCCAAACCAGTGTGCCTCCAGCTGTTGTAAAAATACAACCCCCAGCATGCCCTGAAAGCCTTTGGGTATGCTGAGAGTTGTAGTTTTGCAACAGGTGAAAGCACACTGGTTGGGAAACACTGTTCTAGCCAATTCAGTATATTACAAACAAAGTGCATTGTTTTCCAACCAGTGTGTCTTCAGCTGTATCAAAACTACAATTCAGCTTTTGGCTGTCCGGCCATGCTGGTAGTAGTAGTTTTGCAACACCTGGAGGCACCCTGGTTGGGAAACACTTGTATATGCTCTATAGAGGTGTGGTGAACTACAATCCCCAAGAGACTACAGAGGCAGCATGCTGGTGTTATACCACAGACTTAAGACTCCTGAATGACACATGCTGGGAGTTGTAGTCCCTTGTGTGTGTATGCCAGTGTATCCCAAACAGGGCTGATTATATTAGTGTGCTGTGTATAAGGGGGCTGACCCGGGAAAATAGCACAAGGCATGTGGCATGCTGGGATTTGTAGTTTTCAGCACAGCAAGAAACAGGGAATAGAAGCAAAGATAGGAAAACAAAGTGGGGGCTAAAAGGACAACAAAGAACAGAAATAGAGTCGGCTAAACAACAAGAATAGAAATGAAACAAAACAAATAGGGTAATCTCTAAAACATGAAAGAATCGTGTCAAAATAAAATTTCCAGAAACCTGATTCAGTTCTATTTTTACCCCACTGTTTATTTACAATGGGTCAGGGAATGTATCTGTTTAGATTTTCAGTATATCAAAGAAAAGAATCTGACTTCAAATTTCAACATAAGTAAGATGTGACATTCCTCTGAAAATTCCTGTTGTCATGCTCAAATTAGAAAAGTAAGCTATTTAAGCTTTTCTAAAGTTACACAGAAGATCAACCACTTTACAAAGCAGCAGAGTTAAAGTGACTCAAGTAGTATAACTGGCTTAGCAATCCAGTCAAGCAAGTTTGGATTGGCAAAGTGTCATTTTCTGAAATCCATTTTAGGGTACATTCACACATACAGGATCCTGCACAGATTTGATGCTCAGGATTTGTAACTGCCTTAGGGTATGTTCACACATACGCAGATGATGTGCAGATGATGCACAGGATTTGATGCACAGGATTTTCTGCTGCAGATTTCAATGTAAACTAAATGACTAAGCACAGCTTCTAATCTGCAGTTACAAATCCTGAGCATCAAATCTGCGCAGGATCCTATACGTGTGAACGTACCCTTAAGAGGTATTTCAAGAATGAATCACTTTGAAAGGTGCAGAGTATAAATAATGTAGTGCAAGACTGAAAATTTTCAAGACAAGAGTCATAAAGTAATCATGAGTGTCTAATAGAAAAAAAATAAAAGCATGACAAAGCACTTATTCCACTTTTCTTCTAATTACATTGTCTTCTCATCAGGATATCCGCACTGTTACTGTTTTTTTTTAGCTAAAAAGTGTTAACGATTGTGTCCACCATTTTACAATATACAGAATTATTCTACTGTCCATAAAATGATGAGTAACTTTGGTAACTACATTACTTTTCTTGTACTAGTAATAAGTAAGGCCAGCAATATATAATATATATTATGTATTATAATAATAGTAGTCATACGTTAAGTTGACATCTAATCTTCTTTCACAGATAATAACAGGGACGATAAGAATCCAGAGGTTGGATTTTAACATACCTGATCCTTTTGTTCTCAGGGAAGGTAAGCCCTTGGCTTAAAGGGGTACTCTGAGGATCCTGAAGAGAAGTAATGGCTCGCTCAGCCAATCACCAGCCATAGCAATGTCCTGTCTCACCTGGTGATTGGCTGAGTGAGTCGTTAATTGTCAACGTCCAGGAAGGTGGGAGCGGTCCCTATACAGGAGATTGTGGGGGCCCCAGTGATCAGACATTTATCTCCTATTCTGTGGCTAGGGGATAAGTGTCTGATAAGATTAGTTCCCCAGAGTATCCCTTTAATTTTTATGGCCAGTATTATTGTCCAGACTTTCACTTACAATTGTACAGATTTCAGAGATTAGGTTTAACATAAACAGAAAAAAGGACTTTTCTCAACTGTGTCCAAATATCTTTATGCAGACTTTCGGTAACACATTCCAGCTATACAGTCGTTGTGTGGCTTAGGAGTTTTTAATGTATGTGTAGAAGCCTTTATCAGGTTATCGTGAGTCTAACCTATATAGCTTGTAATTGTAATCTCACACTCCTGTCTGAAGTGATACTGTTGCACACACCATCACAGGTATACCTCTCGGACACTGCATCTATGTGTACTCTAGGATCAAGCACTACTTAAACTTGTGCAGACCACCAGTTACAAAAGTTGCATGGGTCCACAGGGAGGCATGCAGGGTTAGCCAATCACAAAGTCATACATGACTATTCTGAAGACTTTGCCTAAGGGATTACTACCCTCAGCTTCCCTGGACTTCTCCACCCATCCTCCACAAGTGAGCATTACATTTGTATGACAAAGCATTAGCATTAGCCTTCAACCGAAATAAGGGTTCTAAGTCAGTCTACATCGTGAAGAGGAAAAGCTCTGTTTCTTGCCTTCTGATTCAGCAGATACCAGCTCCATTCCCTGAGTTTGCATAGCCTACCTCTTTTTAGCTGAGATGTTATTACTCATACACAAAAAGGCATTTGTCTCACTATAAGCACATTTAACCTTGGCAGATATAGCAGATCATAAATAATATGAACCAATTTGTTGCAAAGGTGGCACAAATGTGCTATATTTATTCTTGGAGGAACCTTTTTTTAGAGATGGCATTTATTTATTTCTGCTTTTCAAGGTCCATAACCTTTCTCTTATTCATCAACATAACAAAATATTTGTATTTTAAACGAGTAGTCCAGTAGTGAACAAGTGGTGAACAACTTATCCCCTATCCTAAGGATAGGGGATAAGTTGCAGATCGCGGGGGGTCCGACCGCTGGGGCCCCTGCGATCTCCTGTATGGGGCCCCGACAGCCCGCGCAAAGGGGCGTGTCGACCCCCGCACGAAGCGGCGGCCGACACGCCCCTCAATACAACTCTATGGCAGAGCCGGAGTGCTGCCTTCGGAAATCTCCGGCTCTGCCATAGCGATGTATTGAGGGGGCGTGTCAGCCGCCGCTTCATGCGGGGGTCGACACCCGCTATCTGGCCGGAGAGCCTGGCCCCCGTACAGAGAGATCGCAGGGGGGCCCCAGTGGTTGGACCCCCTGCGATCTCAAACTTATCCCCTATCCTTAGGATAGGGGATACGTTTTTCACCACTGGACTACCCCTTTAATGATAACAGTTAATATACTTTACAATCTCTTCTATTGAAAATGTTTTAAATCAAAGAGATGTAATAGGTTACACTTTGTCTAATGGTTTATATAATGTCGCCCTGTCTACTTACCATACCATGGCATGTAAGTGGTAAAACATCTGGAATGATAGTAAATAGTGGACCCCTAATCTGTATGGCGTAAAGTACATGTAAGTCAAATCTAGGGGAAAGTTTAAAGTCACTGAGCTCTTCAGTATGATTCATACTACCAATGCTTGTCTATGGAGCTTGCACACTGTATGCTTGACTTCATGAATCAGCAACTGGTGTCACCTAAACCAAGTAAGGTAAATTCACATACTTTCATATAGTGTATATATGTCTTCATGATCACAGACTACAAACTAATTCTACAGTCAAACTCTTTTCCTTTTGTCCCCTCCATTTTAATGTCTGTTAGAAAGATGGAACAGATAATACTCTAAGAATCAGTCATTTGAAAGTTAATATGAACATAATTGCTTTTTAACAGCTTAGTTTCCACCCATGCATTGGCTAACGGGATTTATCTTTGTGACTTAAAATGAGTAGATAAGAAATAGAGGTCCAGAAATGCTAAATGTCTATATTATCAAAGGGCATAATAATAAAACATAATGAGACATAACTCCAATGCTGACAACCAAAATATCTTGACCTAATTTTGCATGTAGATTATATTCATGATAAAGTCCTAATAGGACAGTTGCTAAAAGTAATCTTGTCTAAAGGAAGAAAAGTAGCTGATAGGAGAATTAAAAATCCATTACGTTAACTAGTTATTTTCATACCCATTAACCCCCATGGCCTCTATCAGATTTGGAATCTGCTCATGTAAAATTACTTGAAGAAATAAATTGTGCCTCAAATTGTAAGCATATAATAAAATCGGAACATTTACAGTGCATGTATTAGTAAAACATTTATTAGAAAAATTGATTCTCCCATATAGAATGTAAGAAAGACGCAGCACTCACCGGGTTACGATGCACCTAAAATCCACTTCTTTATTGAAGCATGATGTAGCGGTTCAGTAGTGCAGGGGAGCAGGTGAACAGGTGTGCAGGGGGGAAGGAGTTAGGCGACGGACCGTTTGGTGCACGTAGCACTTCGTCAGGCCATGACGTCATGGTCTTACGAAGTGCTACGTGCACCAAACGATCCGTCGACTAACTCTTTCCCCCTGCACACCTGTTCACCTGCTCCCCCGCACTACTGAACAGCTACATCATGCTTCAATAAAGAAGTGGATTTTAAGTGCATCGTAACCCGGTGAGTGCTGCGTCTTTCTTACCTTCTATATGGGAGAATCATTGTTTGCTTCTATCAACGACATTGCACCCGTGACACACTTGTGCGGTTTGTTTGGACATTTTCCCTATGCTAGACAGCAGTCTGTCCATGCTAACAATTCCCACAAGCGGTGCCAGTAGTATTCTCTTTTAGAGCTTGTTATTTATTAGAAAAATGTTTAATCTTCGTCACATTCCCTGTTTCCAGGCTTTCAATAAGTGTTTAGAAACATGTTTACTCAAACAATCTGTTCAATGTAAAACAGTAAATAAATATTTGGCAGGGGATGTTTCTGTGCCTGTGAGACGGAATGCTGTGAGAGGGGAGAGGGAGCAAAGGGAGAGTAAATGTAGATCTCCTAATAGATTTAACTGACAGAGATATTGATTTTTAGTGGATGCAAGTATGTATATACAAGATAACATAATTATGGTGGTACTCCCAAAGAGCCACAAACTTAGTTACACAGTAAGCTGGTAGAACCCATAGTACTGCTTGAAGAAAACTTAAAGTTGTACTCCACTGACCAGCGTTCGGAAGTAAATGTTCCGAATACTGTTTTCGTCCTGCGGGGTCGGTCACGCCCCTTGTGACATCAATGTAAGTCTATGGGAGGGGGCATGACGCCCCTCCCATTGACTTACATTGAGGGGGTGTGACCATGACATCATTAGGGGCGTGGTCGGCCCCCGCAGCGCAAAAACAGTGTTCGGAACATTTACTTCCGAACGCTGGCCAGTGGAGTACTACTTTAACCCCTTAATGCAGAACGGTATACCCGGTCCCGGGGTGTCCTGTGGGAGATCACTCCCGCCCGACACCCCGGGACCCCATTTGATTAACCCGATCAGCGATCGGGTGTGCAGGGGCGGTGGGTGCATGGCTGGTGCGCGGCAATCCGGAGGTCCGGCAGCGGCAATGGCGGGTGCGTGGCGATGACGGGGGTAAGTGCCCTCCCTCTGACACTCTGCCCAGCGGGGTGAGAGTGATGGGGAAGTCGTTGCTTACCCAGTGGCGGCATGTGGGGATCCGGCAGGCTGCGGAGCAATCTGACTGGCCGCTGAGTGATCGACAGTGGCCCTCAAGAGCATGCAAAACTACAACTCCCAGCATGTCCAGACAGTCTGGGCATGCTGGGAGTTGTAGTTTTGCAACATCTGGAGGACCACTGTTTGGAGACCACTGTGTGGTGATCTCCAAACAGTGGTCCTCCAGATGTTGCAAAATTACAACTCCCAGCATGCCCAGACAGCCAATGCCTGCCTGGGCATGCTGGGAGTTGTAGTTTTGCAAGATCTGGAGGACCACGGTTTTGAGACCACTGTGTAGCGGTCTCTAAACTGTGGCCCTCCAGATCTTGCAAAACTACCAGCATGCCTGGCAACAAGCAGCTGTCAGTACATGCTGGGAGTTGTAGTTTTGCAACAGCTGGAGGAAAACTGGTGAGATAGTCTGTTACCTAATTCAGTGTTTTCCCACCAGTGTGCCTCCAGTTGTAGCAGAACTACAACTCCAAGCATGCACAGTATGTTAGTTCATGTTTAGAGTTGTAGTTTTGCAATAGTCGGAGGTTTGTGCCCGTAAACACCCCCTTCCCCCCACAATGTGAATGTACAGGGTACATTCACATGGGCGGGGCTTTACAGTGAGTTTCCCAATGCTAGTTTGAGCTGTGGCAAATTTTTCACCGCAACTCAAACTCCCAGCAGGAAACTCACTGTAAACCCACGCCCGTGTGAATGTAACCTAAAAACACTAACTACATTACACAAAATAAAAAGTAAAACACTACATATACACCCTTACACAATTACCCCCCACCCCCCAAAATAAAAATGTGTTTCCAAAACAGAGCCTCCAGCTGTTGCAAATCTCCCAGCATTGTCGGATGGCCATTGTTCAGGCATGCTGGGAGTTTTGCAACAGCTGGAGGCCCCTTGTTTGGGAAACACTGGCGTAGGGTATTTGTGGTGGAGGAGGCAAGAGTAATGCTTGCAACCGTGTCTGCACCTATGCAAATCCCTAATTAAGGCCTCAAATGCACATGGCGTTCTCTCATCTCGGAGCCCTGTCGTATTTCATGGCAACAGTTTAGGGCCACATATGGGGTATTTCCTTACTCGGTAGAAATCGTGTTACAAATTTTGTGGGGCTTTTCCTCCTTTTACCCCTTATGGAAATGAAATACTGGGGTCTACACCAGCATGTTAGTGTAAAAAAATTAACATGTTTATACTAACATGCTGGTGTTTCTCCATGCTTTTCATTTTCACAAGAGGGAAAAGGAAAACAAGACCCCCAAAATTTGTAACGCAATTTCTCCTGAGTATGGAAATACCCCATATGTGGACGTAAAATGCTCTGCGGGCGCACAACAAGGCTCAGGAGTGAAAGGGTACTATGTACATTTGAGGCCTAAATTGGAGATTTGCACAGGGGTGGCTGAAAGTTACAGCGGTTCTGACATAAAGGCAAAAAAAAACACCCACATGTGACCCCATATTGGAAACTACACCCCTCACGGAACATAACCAGGGGTATAGTGAGCCTTAACATGCCACAGGTGTTTGACAAATTTTCGTTAAAGTTGGAAATGAAAATGAAAATTTTATTTTTTTTCACTAAAATGCTGGTGTTACCCCAAAGTTTTCATTTTCACAAGGGGTACTAGTAAAAAGAGCCCCCCAAAATTTGTAACACCATTTCTTCTGAGTAAGGAAATACCCCAAATGTGTAGGTAAAGTGCTCTACGGGCGAACTACAATGCTCAGAAAAGAAGGAGCACCATTGGGCTTTTGAAGAGAAATTTTGGCTGGAATTGAAGGCCATGTTCGTATACAAAGCCCCCCATGGGCCCAGAACAGTGGACTCCCTCCACATGTGACCCCTTTTTGGAAACTACACCCCTCACAGAATGTAATAAGGGGTGCAGTGAACATTTACACCCCACAGATGTCTGACAGATTTTTGGAACAGTGGCCCGTGAAAATGAAAAAAAATTATTTTCATTTGCACAGCCAATTGTTCCAACAATCTGTCAAACGCCAGTGGGGTGTAAATACTCACTGCACCCCTTATTACATTCCGTGAGGGCTGTAGTTTCCAAAATGGGTCACATGTGGGGGGGGGGTCCACTGTTATGGCACCATGGAAGCTTTGTAAACGCACATGGCCCCCAACTTCTATTCCAACCAAATTCTCTCTCCATGTTGCTCCTTCTCTTCTGAGCATTGTAGTGCGCCAGCAGAGCACTTGACGTCCACACGTGGTGTATTTCTATACTCAGAAGAAATGGGGTTACAAATTTGGGGGGGTTCCCCTATTACACCTTATAAAAACTAAAACTTTGGGGTAACACCAGGATTTTAGTGAAAAAAAATCTAATTTTTCATTTTCACGTCCAAATTAAGTGAAAATTAGTCAAACATCTGTGCGGTATTAAGGCTCACTGTACCCCTTGTTGCATGCCTTGAGGGGTGTAGTTTTCAAAATAGTATGCCATGTGGGGCTTTTTTAGCTGTTCTGGCACCATAGGGGCTGTTACGCCGAGCGCTCCGGGTTCCCGCTCCTCCCCGGAGCGCTCGCTGCACTCTCACTCCCGCAGCGCCCCGGTCAGATCCACTGACCGGGTGCGCTGCGATACCGCCTCCAGCCGGGATGCGATTCGCGATGCGGGTGGCGCCCGCTCGCGATGCGCACCCCGGCTCCCGTACCTGACTCGCTCTCCGTCGGTCCTGTCCCGGCGCGCGCGGCCCCGCTCCCTAGGGCGCGCGCGCGCCGGGTCTCTGCGATTTAAAGGGCCACTGCGCCGCTGATTGGCGCAGTGGTTCTAATCAGTGTGTTCACCTGTGCACTCCCTATGTATACCTCACTTCCCCTGCACTCCCTCGCCGGATCTTGTTGCCATTGTGCCAGTGAAAGCGTTCCCTTGTTTGTTCCTAGCCTGTGTTCCAGACCTCCTGCCGTTGCCCCTGACTACGATCCTTGCTGCCTGCCCCGACCTTCTGCTACGTCCGACCTTGCTTCTGTCTACTCCCTTGTACCGCGCCTATCTTCAGCAGTCAGAGAGGTTGAGCCGTTGCTAGTGGATACGACCTGGTCACTACCGCCGCAGCAAGACCATTCCGCTTTGCGGCGGGCTCTGGTGAAAACCAGTAGTGACTTAGAACCGGTCCACTAGCACGGTCCACGCCAATCCCTCTCTGGCACAGAGGATCCACCTCCTGCCAGCCGGCATCGTGACAGTAGATCCGGCCATGGATCCCGCTGAAGTACCTCTGCCAGTTGTCGCTGACCTCACCACGGTGGTCGCCCAGCAGTCACAACAGATAGCGCAACAAGGCCACCAGCTGTCTCAACTGACCGTGATGCTACAGCAGCTACTACCACAGCTTCAGCAATCATCTCCTCCGCCAGCTCCTGCACCTCCTCCGCAGCGAGTGGCCGCTTCAGGCCTACGACTATCCTTGCCGGATAAATTTGATGGGGACTCTAAGTTTTGCCGTGGCTTTCTTTCACAATGTTCCCTGCACTTGGAGATGATGTCGGACCAGTTTCCTACTGAAAGGTCTAAGGTGGCTTTCGTAGTCAGCCTTCTGTCTGGAAAAGCTCTGTCATGGGCCACACCGCTCTGGGACCGCAATGACCCCGTCACTGCCTCTGTATACTCCTTCTTCTCGGAAATTCGTAGTGTCTTTGAGGAACCTGCCCGAGCCTCCTCTGCTGAGACTGCCCTGCTGAACCTGGTCCAGGGTAATTCTTCCGTTGGCGAGTACGCCATACAATTCCGTACTCTTGCTTCTGAACTATCCTGGAATAATGAGGCCCTCTGCGCGACCTTTAAAAAAGGCCTATCCAGCAACATTAAAGATGTTCTGGCCGCACGAGAAATTCCTGCTAATCTACATGAACTCATTCATCTTGCCACTCGCATTGACATGCGTTTTTCCGAAAGGCGTCAGGAGCTCCGCCAGGATATGGACTTTGTTCGCACGAGGCGTTTTTTCTCCCCGGCTCCTCTCTCCTCTGGTCCTCTGCAATCCGTTCCTGTGCCTCCCGCCGTGGAGGCTATGCAAGTTGACCGGTCTCTCCTGACACCTCAAGAGAGGACACGACGCCGCATGGAGAATCTCTGCCTGTACTGTGCCGGTACCGAACACTTCCTGAAGGATTGTCCTATCCGTCCTCCCCGCCTGGAAAGACGCACGCAGATTCCGCACAAAAGTGAGACTGTCCTTGATGTCAACTCTGCTTCTCCACGTCTTACTGTGCCAGTGCGGATATCTGCATCTACCTTCTCCTTCCCTACTATGGCCTTCTTGGATTCCGGATCTGCAGGAAACTTTATTTTGGCCTCTCTCATCAACAGGTTCAACATCCCGGTAACCAGTCTCGTCAGGCCCCTCTACATCAATTGTGTTAACAATGAAAGATTGGACTGTACCATACGTTACCGCACGGAGCCCCTTCTAATGTGCATCGGACCTCATCAAGAAAAAATTGAGTTCTTGGTCCTCCCCAATTGCACTTCCGAAATTCTGCTTGGACTACCGTGGCTCCAACGCCATTCCCCAACCCTGGATTGGTCCACGGGGGAGATCAAGAGCTGGGGTATCTCTTGTTCCAAGGACTGCCTTAAACCGGTTCCCAGTACTCCCTGCCGTGACCCTGTGGTTCCCCCTGTAACCGGTCTCCCTAAGGCCTATATGGACTTTGCTGATGTGTTTTGCAAAAAACAAGCTGAGACTCTACCTCCTCACAGGCCTTATGACTGTCCTATTGACCTCCTCCCGGGCACTACTCCACCCCGGGGCAGAATTTATCCTCTGTCCGCCCCAGAGACTCTTGCTATGTCTGAGTACATCCAGGAAAATTTAAAAAAGGGGTTTATCCGCAAATCCTTCTCTCCTGCCGGAGCTGGATTTTTCTTTGTGTCCAAAAAAGATGGCTCCCTACGTCCTTGCATTGACTACCGAGGTCTTAATAAAATCACGGTAAAAAACCGCTACCCTCTACCTCTTATCTCTGAACTCTTTGATCGCCTCCAAGGTGCCCACATCTTTACCAAACTGGACTTAAGAGGTGCTTATAATCTCATCCGCATCAGGGAGGGGGATGAATGGAAAACGGCATTTAACACTAGAGATGGACAGTTTGAGTATCTGGTCATGCCCTTTGGCCTGTGCAACGCCCCTGCCGTCTTCCAAGACTTTGTTAATGAAATTTTTCGTGATCTCTTATATTCCTGTGTTGTTGTGTATCTGGACGATATTCTGATTTTTTCTGCCAACCTAGAAGAACACCGCCAGCATGTCCGCATGGTTCTTCTGAGACTTCGTGACAATCAACTTTATGCCAAAATGGAGAAATGTCTGTTTGAATGTCAATCTCTTCCTTTCCTAGGATACTTGGTCTCTGGCCAGGGACTACAAATGGATCCAGACAAACTCTCTGCCGTCTTAGATTGGCCACGCCCCTCCGGACTCCGTGCTATCCAACGTTTTTTGGGGTTCGCCAATTATTACAGACAATTTATTCCACATTTTTCCACCATTGTGGCTCCTATCGTGGCTTTAACCAAGAAGAATGCCAATCCTAAGTCCTGGCCTCCTCAAGCGGAAGACGCCTTTAAACGGCTCAAGTCGGCCTTTTCTTCTGCTCCCGTGCTCTCCAGACCTGACCCATCTAAACCCTTCCTATTGGAGGTTGATGCCTCCTCAGTAGGAGCTGGAGCGGTTCTTCTACAAAAAAATTCTTCCGGGCATGCTGTTACCTGTGGTTTTTTTTCTAGGACCTTCTCTCCGGCGGAGAGGAACTACTCCATCGGGGATCGAGAGCTACTGGCCATTAAATTAGCACTTGAGGAATGGAGGCATCTGCTGGAGGGATCTAAATTTCCAGTTATTATTTACACCGATCACAAGAATCTCTCCTATCTCCAGTCTGCCCAACGGCTGAATCCTCGCCAGGCCAGGTGGTCTCTGTTCTTTGCCCGGTTTAATTTTGAAATTCACTTTCGCCCTGCCGATAAGAACATCAGGGCCGATGCTCTCTCTCGTTCCTCGGATGCCTCGGAAGTAGAGCTCTCTCCGCAACACATCATTCCTCCTGACTGCCTGATCTCCACTTCTCCAGCCTCCATCAGGCAAACTCCTCCAGGGAAGACCTTTGTCTCTCCACGCCAACGCCTCGGAATCCTCAAATGGGGTCACTTCTCCCATCTCGCAGGCCATGCGGGCATCAAGAAATCCGTGCAACTCATCTCTCGTCTCTATTGGTGGCCGACTCTGGAGACGGATGTTGTTGATTTTGTGCGGGCCTGCACTGTCTGTGCCCGGGACAAGACTCCTCGCCAGAAGCCTGCTGGTCTCCTTCACCCTCTTCCCCCCCTCCCTACTCCCTTGCCCTCTGGTTTGCCCGCTGTGGATGAAATAACTCGTGATCTTTCCACCATATGGAAAGAGACCCAAAATTCTCTCTTACAGGCTTCATCACGCATGAAGAAGTTTGCTGATAAGAAAAGAAGAGCTCCCCCCATTTTTTCTCCCGGAGACAAGGTATGGCTCTCCGCTAAAAAGAGGGGGAGACCCAAGGGGGGGGTACTGTTACGCCGAGCGCTCCGGGTTCCCGCTCCTCCCCGGAGCGCTCGCTGCACTCTCGCTCCCGCAGCGCCCCGGTCAGATCCACTGACCTGGTGCGCTGCGATACCGCCTCCAGCCGGGATGCGATTCGCGATGCGGGTGGCGCCCGCTCGCGATGCGCACCCCGGCTCCCGTACCTGACTCGCTCTCCGTCGGTCCTGTCCCGGCGCGCGCGGCCCCGCTCCCTAGGGCGCGCGCGCGCCGGGTCTCTGCGATTTAAAGGGCCACTGCGCCGCTGATTGGCGCAGTGGTTCTAATCAGTGTGTTCACCTGTGCACTCCCTATGTATACCTCACTTCCCCTGCACTCCCTCGCCGGATCTTGTTGCCATTGTGCCAGTGAAAGCGTTCCCTTGTTTGTTCCTAGCCTGTGTTCCAGACCTCCTGCTGTTGCCCCTGACTACGATCCTTGCTGCCTGCCCCGACCTTCTGCTACGTCCGACCTTGCTTCTGTCTACTCCCTTGTACCGCGCCTATCTTCAGCAGTCAGAGAGGTTGAGCCGTTGCTAGTGGATACGACCTGGTCACTACCGCCGCAGCAAGACCATCCCGCTTTGCGGCGGGCTCTGGTGAAAACCAGTAGTGACTTAGAACCGGTCCACTAGCACGGTCCACGCCAATCCCTCTCTGGCACAGAGGATCCACCTCCTGCCAGCCGGCATCGTGACAGGGGCTTCCTAAATGCGACATGCCTCCCAAAAGCGAATTCAGCTAAATTTGCTTTTCAAAAACCAAATGTGGCTCATTCTCTTCTGAGTATTGTAGTTCGCCCGCAGAGTGCTTTACGTCCACACATGGGGTATTTCCATACTCAGAAGAAGTTGGGTTACAGATTTTGGGGGGCATTTTCTCCTATTACCCTTTGTAAAAATTAAAATTTGGGGAAAAACCAGCATTTTAGTGGAATTTTTTTTTTCATTTACACCTCCCACTTTAACAAAAAGTCATCAAATACCTGAGGGTTGTTAAGGCTCACTCTACCCCTTGTTATGTTCCTTGAGGGGTGTAGTTTCCAAAATAGTATGCCATGTAGTTTTTTTTTTTGCTATTCTGGCACAATGCATTCACACATGGGGTATTCCTAAATGCAACATACCCCCCAAAAACCATCTCAGCTAAATTTGCTCTCCAATCCCATTGTCGCTCCTTCCCTTCTGAGCCCTCTAGTGCACCCACAGAGCACTTTACATCCACATATGAGGTATTTCCTTACTCGAGAGAAATTGGGTTACAAATTTTAGGGGGCTTTTTCACCTTTTACCTCTTATAAAAATTCAAAAAATGGGTCTACTAGAACATGTTAGTGTAAAATTTTAAGATTTTGCATTTTCTCGTTCATTTTGCTCCTATTTCTATGAAACACATAAAGGGTTAACAAACTTTCTGAATATCATTTTGAATACTTTGAGGGTGTAGTTTATATAATGGGGTAATTTATGTCGTATTTCTCACAGAAAGGTCTCTCAAATGCATTTCAAACTGAACTGGTCGCTGAAAAATTCTGATTTTGAAATTTTTATGAAAAACTGGAAAATTGCTGCTAAACTTTGAAGCCCTTTAACGTCTTCAAAAAGTAAAACAATTTCAACTTTATGATGCCAACATAAGGTAGACATATTGTGTATGTGAATCAATATATAATTTATTTGGTATGTCCATTTTCCTTACAAGCAGAGAGTTTCAATGTAAAAAAAGATGCTACATTTTCCCATTTTTCATGAAATTTTGGAATTTTTCACCAAGAAATGATCCAAGTATTGCCGAATATTTTCCCCTAACATAAAGTAGAATATGTCACAAAAAACTATCTTGGAATCAAATTCATAAGATAAAGCATCCAAGAGTTATTAATGCTTAAAGTGACAGAGGTCAGATTTGCAAAAAGCGGCTGCGTCCTTAAGGTCAAAATGGGCTGTGTCCTTAAGGGGTTAACATGTTACTGTCACTTTAAGAAACTTTTGACATGTCACACAGACATGTCAAAAGTTTTGATCTTTCCAGGTATGGACATTCAGACCCATTCGGCTGAGCACTTCATGTGGCTGAGCACTCCACAGCTGTCTTTGCATGAGTCTTGCTCCATAGACATACTACAGAATCCAACTCCTTGATCTATCAGTCCAAAGAGTCTATGCTTAATGCATACCATCATTCAATAGGCAAAATTTCCATATGCCACAAGTCTAAATACACAGTGGCCCAGAATTTTCAAACTGTATCAGAGAAAAACTGGACAGATTTTACTACAGCGACCAATCACAGCTCAGCTTTCACTTTACCAGGGCTTGGTAAGAGTAAAGCTGAGCTGTGATTGGTCGCTGTGGTAAAATCTCTCCAGTTTTTCTCTCACACAGTTTGATAAATGTGGGCCACTGTGTACTTAAAGGGGCTGTGCCATTAAGAAAAATAAGGTCTAAATGAATGAACTATGTAAAAGTTAACATGTTTTAAATGTACAAGCATTTCTGAAAATGTACTGCTTTAGTGATATAGACTTACTAACCCCTCCTTGCCTGTATTTCTTTCATAACTGTTGCCCTTGGTTATGACCCCCTGAGGAGCCACTAAAATGGGTCAAACTTGTTCAGTTCACCTGCTTTCTTCTGAAAGCAATCTAAAACGAAAAGAAAGAGCGCTCCATTGCGTAATACCGCAGGTATAGGGTGCACAGATAAAATAGGAAATTCCCATATTAATTACGGATGTGTAAGCTCACACACAACAGTGGTCAGCGTGAGTGAGAGGTGGGTCCAGTCTGCAGCCTTCCCAGCCGAACGGAGCAATGACAAGAGGAGACTTCTGGAGGTGGAGGGATTCAACGGCGCTGACCAGGAGAAGACACGTCAGGTAGGTAGGAAAGTAGCTTTATTGAAATAATACAACACGTTTCACCGCAGGTGCGGCTTCATCAGGCATCCTGCCTGATGAAGCCGCACCTGCGGTGAAACGCGTTGCATTGTTTTAATAAAGCTACTTTCCTTCCTACCTGATGTGTCTGCTCCTGGTCAGCGCCGTTGAATCCTTCCACCTCCAGAAGTCTCTTCTTGTCATTGTTCTGAAAGCAATGGAAGCTGGTCTCAAAAGTGCATGTAAGAAAGGGGGATTATGAGAACACTACAGGGATGGAGGTCAATATATGTATGTATGTATATATATATATATATATATATATATATATATATATATATTATAATATATAAATACACATATATATATAGTGCAGTGGCGTAGTGTGGGGGGTGCAGGGGGGGTCGGCCGCACTGAGCACAACATCTGGGGGGGCGCACTCGCAGCTCTCTGCCCCTGCCTGGCTCACTCACTCTCTCTGCAGTGCTGTCTGTGCAAATCCGATCCGAGCCGCTGGGTCGCCGCCCACTGTGGAGGGGGGGTGCCAGGCGTGCAGTGCGGTAGGTACGAAGAGAGAGCGAGGGACTATCTGGGGGAGGGACAGTGCAGCGGCCGCTCAGCGCAGCGCTGAGCGCGGGAGAGAAGCACACCAGACCAGCCCAGGCAGCAGCAAGAAGAAGCTGGCAGCGGCGGCAGGCAGGTGACACAGGCCAGAGAGGAGAGAGGGAGCCAGTGGTGACAGACGCTGCAGGAGGAAAACCTAGGAGGACCTGGAGGAGATAACCTAGCCTGCTGACTGCTGTGATCGGGTCCGGGACAGCCAATGAAAAAAAAGGTAGGAGTCACGAGTGATAGGAGTCAGGACTAACTGGAGTAGTACTGGGCTCAGTGGGCTGGCTGTGTAGTGCTAGCAGAGCATCTCCAAAACTGAAGTTTCTTTGGGATGTTCCCGGTCTGCAGGTCAAGACTGGCATGTTGAGCTGACCAGATGGATTGAAGTTTGGTTGGTTCAACAGTGATGAGACAGATTTTGATCCATATGTAGCTGCTCCAGCTCAACATAAGTTGATGTAAGCCAGTGGTTCTAGCAACCTTTAATTTATTTATCAGTATTTTCATAACAAACAATACATGTGCTTAGGGGGTAAGGGTTTCTTTAACTAATCTAGTGGAAGAGACTTGAGTGTGAAAATCCACCGATTAGGGGGCGCAAATTACTTGCCTTGCCCTGGGTGCTGACAACCCACGCTACGCCGCTGATATAGTGCCCCTACACAAAGGCAATGTTAACATTGCATTCTCAAGGTACTAAGCCCCTAGACATCTTATCCCCTATCCAAAGAATAGGGGACAAGATGCCTGATCACGGGGGTCCCGCCACTGGGAACCCCCGCGATCTCGGGTGCAAAACCCCACTGTCATCACTCCAATGACGGGCGATACAGGGGCCAGAGTATTGTGACATCATGGCTTCGCCCCCTCGTGACATGTTCCGTCACTGTTTCTGCCTACTTCAAACTAGATCATGATATTTTCATCCAATGTAGTATAAATCTTCAGAGATATTATCCAGAGGTTTATGTGAAAAGGTTTCGAGGCAGAAGACAAAGATTTGGCTATGAGCCTAGGGATGGTATTTGCATAAATACACCTACGTGAGCTATAAGGAAGTACATGTCATTATTTATAGATTAATGATTCTTCAGTCTTTTCTATGGTGTTAGCAGAGTAACTAGTCATAGAAACCAAGACTAAACTCAAAGTAAAATCTACATAGAGTAAGTAGATTAAGTATTTCATGACATCCTCGGTGCAAAACCGGTTATTATATTACTTTATATTTACTACTCACACAGAAAACTGAGACAACTGGGAGTTTTTTTAATTGAAAACAAAAACAACACTTTATGAAACCTGAGCATACTATATATTAGCATGTGAAAGAATAAATACTCTTTATTATTACAAAGTGTGACACATAATAAAATCAGTATTAAAAACAAGGAGGAATACAACAACAGAAGGCGGCAGCCTTGGACATATATAAATATAAGAACCAGTGTCTAGGACTGTAATAAGCAGTGTGGATAAAAATCTAATAATATAAGGCTATATCAAAAAGAAGGGCCCATGCAACTTGTTTACATGAATAGTAAAGGTGGTGTAGGTAGCTAAATATTACAATATATGCAGAGTTGCATACTAAACATAAGGACCAAAAGTGCAAGTGCAAGATGTAATATGATCAAGACCAGCCAAATAAAGGATAATGCCAAGCCCAGAGGGGAGTAATACTAACCATACTGCTTGGTGTGGGCTTGGTATTATCCTTTATTTGGCTGGTCTTGATCATATTACATCTTGCACTTGCACTTTTGGCCCTTATATTTAGCATGCAACTCTGCATGTATTGCAATATTAAACAGGTTGCATGGGCCCTTCTTTTTGATATACCATAGCCTTATATTATTAGATTTTTATCCACACTGCTTATTACAGTCCCAGGCACTTGTTCTTATATTTATACATGTCCAAGGCTGCCGCCTTCAGTTGTTGTATTCCTCCTTGTTTTTAATGCTGATTTTATTATGTGTTACACGTTGTAATAATAAAGATCATTCATTCTTTCACATATTTTTGTGCAAATAGCTAATTTTTTTCTTGGGTAATAATATTGGTTGGAGTCTATATTCATAGGCCTTCTTTATACACATAGTTGGGGTGAGTTAATGAGGTTAGCCCATTTGGTTTTGGGCATGTTACTTTCTAGGTTGTGGGTAGCCACTAAATGAGGCACCTTTAAAGGGTACCTCTCATCAAATAAACTTTTGATATATTTTAGATTAATGAATGTTGAATAACTTTCCAATAGCATGTTAATGAAAAATAAGCTTCTTTCTAATGTATTTTTCCCGATCAGTCCTGACAGCAAGCATTTCTGACTCATGCTGGAGTCCTAAACACTCAGAGCTGCCAGCCTGCTTTGTTCACAGCCAAACAGGCTGTGAACAAAGCAGGCTGGCAGCTCTGAGTGTTCTCCTTTGTGAATAAAGCAGACTGGCAGCTCGTAGTGTTTAGGACTTCAGCATGAGTCTGAAATGCTTGCTGCCAGGACTGTTAGGGAGACCCCTAGTGGTCATTTCTTCAAAGTGGAAAATTAAATAGAAAGAAGCATATTTTTTAATAACATGCAATTGTAAAGTTATTCTGCATACATTAATCTATAATATATCAAAAGTTTTATTGATGAGAGGTACCCTTTAAGGTATTAAATATTTATCCATGAATAACTCCCAGGGTGTGTAGTCTTTACACGTGATATATATATATATATATATATATATGCATAAATATAGCCTTTCATGTCACTCTTAAAAGAATACACAGTGATGTAAATATAGAGGGTGCAGAAGTAGCAGTCACACAAGGCCCTATTATTGAGGGGGCCCCATCAGAAGATGCCAGTAATATGGCACATTGTATACATGGGCCCAGTTATAGATATTGCATTGGGGCCCAGAAGCTACATGTTACACCTTTACCCATACAACTGGTGCCAGAAATTAAAATATTTGTAAATTACTTCTATTAAAAAAATCTTAATCCTGCCAGTATTTATCCTTTGCTGTATACTACAGAGGAAGTTGAGTTGTTCTTTTCTGTCTGACCACACTGCTCTCTGCTGCCACCTTTGTCCATGTCAGGAACTGTCCAGAGCAGGAGAGGTTTGCTATGAAGATTTTTTCCTGCTCTGCACAGTTCCTGACATTGACAGAGGTATCAGCAGAGAGCACTGTGGTCAAACAGAAAATAACAACTCAACTTCCTCTGCATACAGCAGCTAAAAAGTACTGGAAGGATTAAGATTTTTTAATAGAAGTAATTTACAAATCTTTTTAACTTTCTGAAGCCAGTTCATATGAAAAAAAAAGTAGTTTCCCACTGGAGTACCCGTTTAACAGTACAAGTCTCCTGATAAATAAACAGAAGCTGTCAATAAAATATGTGGATGTATGGAACATGTGGAAACCACTTGTTGCAAAGAGAATAAAGGTATTTCAGTATCCAGTAAAGACATCCTATACTTTATTGGGTGATGTTAAAATCTATACTAGTTGTGAATTTCACTGTAAATTTTCCTGATTAATCAAATAAAGCCTTTGATGTTTTTATTGGATACATTTTTCCACATATGTTCCCTTATAATCGGCCCCACCCAGAGAATACCAGTGCTACCATCAGGGACAAACCAATAGGAAAGGGAGTTCAGTGTTAGAGCAAGAGTTACCCTTTCAGGTGTCTTCAGGGGTCAAAGGACTAATGACCCTTTGGACCTAGACCTAGAATTGTGTTTTTGAGGGACTGTGAGTGGGGCATAATAAATTAACAAAATAATAAATATATCTTGCCAACTTTTTCCACAGCTGGAGAAATGTGACTACTTCTTATATCTTTCATCAGAAGTGTGTGTGACTATTATACACTAAACTAATTTACTACTTATTAGTAAACCCAGTTACCGAGACTCTTGAGACATGAGTACCTGGTACAGTCACAATCACCTTGGTGTACCAACTTCCATGATGGTCAAGTTATTAGGACTAATCATCATTCTCCCTTTTAATTAAAGCCACAGATTAAAGTATTATTGGTTCATGACTAAAAAGGTTCCATCACTGATAGGAAGTATTACTCCATTAAAGTGATAGGAGAGGCCTTATGGAGTAGTGTTGGCTTGTGCCACTGTATTTGAGAGGAAGCAGAGTAGAGAATGGTTGCTATGATTAAAATTAAAGTACCCTATACTTCTGCAAGATTGGCCGGAATTTTGGGCTAGGGCTTTATTTTGTGCACCGCTGCTTGCAGCGTCTCATCTCCGCACCTATTGACTACATCTGCTGTGCAGTTACATCCAAGTAACAGAAAATTCTACCCTCATCTAGGAAAGCTTGGGGGGGGGGGGGCATATTATTTACTGTTTCTTGGCTGCACTTAAGAGGCTGCTCCTCTGCCTTTAGCTTGGGGTCTCCTGAGGAATATTTGTGGTACTGCACTTCATACTTCCATATATCATTTCGCCAAGCCCATAAACCCAAGGCACCTCGTTCTGAGAAGTGTGGCCACTTACTGAATGTATGTTATCCTTTTTGGTTAATAGATATATAGAGATAATAATATATAGATATATAGAGATAATAGATATAATATCTAAAGCACCTAAATAACCTGCCTGCTTTCTTAGAATATACTTCAATGTTTTAGTAACAGCTCTACTTGTGAGTATTGAAACCATCAAGATGGTGTGTTATAATCATAATTTGTATTGTACCTCACTAAGCTTCCTAAACTGATATATTGTAAATAGAGAACAAGTTAAACTGTTCTGCAATTATCTTCCTTTGAAGGTAGCCACTCAAGAAAAATGCATTTTATAGATAGTGTCACTATAGGTAGAGACCAGTAAAGACCTAAACTCCCCAAACCACTGTTCCTACCTACTCAGATGTTACCTCCAAAAGGGAAGCCCCCAACTGTGCGACTATCCCTAAACATGCTAAGTGTATGGGGCATCAAGGGAAGTCAGACAGGCCAGGTCAGCAACAGATTAATAAATACGATACCAAATCAGAATAAATGATAAGGTGGGACAATCCAGACAGTCAAAATCAGGAGGGCAGCACAGTGCAAAATCAGAACCAGAATCAAAACATTGAACTAACAAGGGTCAAACCAGAAAGTCATCTTCAGGTCCAAAACAACAAGCAGAACAGTAATCAGGTAACAGGAAAAAGTCAGGTCAGGAACACAGACAGACCAGTGTCAGGATCCAGACTGGTATGCAGCGAGGACACTGGAGGTGGATCCTCTGTGTCAGTGAGGTGATGGCGTGGGCCGTACCAGGGGAATGGAATTTAAGGGGTTATTGGTTTTCACCAGAGCCCGCCGCAAAGCGGGAGGGACTTGCAGTGGCAGGTAACCCCCAGGTCGCTCCACCCGATAGCGACTCAACCCCACTGACAGCTGAGACAGGCGCGGTACACAGGGACAAGGCAAGAGCAAGGTCGGACGTAGCAGAAGGTCAGGGCAGGCAGCAAGAGTCGTAGTCAGGGGCAACAGCAGAAGGTCTGGGTACACAGGCTTGGGAACACACTAAAACGCTTTCTCTGGGCACTAAGGCAACAAGATCCGGCAGGGACAGGAAGGGGAAGTGGGTTTTTATAACAATGGAAGTGATTGACACTGATTGGGCCAGGCACCAATTAGTGGTGCACTGGCCATTTAAATCTCAGAGAAGAGAGCGGGGCCGCGCGCGTCAGGACGTGACAGCCGGGGAACGGGACAGGTGAGTGGATTGGGATGCGACCCGCGGGCGGGCGCGTCCAGCTACGCGGATCGCATCCCCGCCGGCAGAGACAGTGCAGCGCTCCTGGTCAGCGGGTCTGACCGGGGCGCTGCAGAGAGGAGAACACCGCGAGCGCTCCAGGGAGGAGCAGGGACCCAGAGCGCTCGGCGTAACAACAAGAATATGGACAGGGATTAGGGAAAACTGGTGACGGGTAGGAACTTCAATTACAGGCATCTGAGCTAGTCAGATGCCCATTTAAATGCCCTGTAATGTCCTGTAATGAAAGGTGTGAGTGCCAGGTGTGAGCAATTGGCCTGGCACTACCATTTCCTGATAGGCTTTGACAAGCGGCCCTTGTCAAGACATTATGAGAGGACCAAAGATGTTTACAAATAGACAGAAAGACAGATATAATATGATTGATAGATAGGAAGATAGACTGATTTAATGTCATAGATTTGGCTCCAATAATAATAATACCTAATTAACATATTTATTGCTGAGTAAATACCATTGTGAACTATGAATACTTTGTTTAATAAAGTAAAATTGCTAAGTATAAGCTGTTACTCATTAAGGAGGTGCTGCCTTTCTCATAAGTTTCATGTGGTTACCCACACAATTGTATACCTAGTAATCACCAATAAGACACATTCGAAACATTCGAAACAAAGAATAAGAAGCATATATTTCCATTATAGTTTCTCCCTGTGTTGGTTCTTTTTCTACTTTTAGTAAAACATGCTAAAATACTATCAGTATGTAAACCCAGCCTGAAATTCAGTTTCAAATATATTGGCAAATTATAAGGCATCTAGTGCTCACTTATTTCAGCCATGTGGATGTACACCCACAGAAACAATATCTACAAAAACATGTGTGTCATGGTTGTTTATCCACAGTATGTTGTGAATCTTCTTCCTACAAACCATGAATGTACAGTCATCACATTACTGTAACATATCTATATATATAAAACTCAACGTGTGTGTGTGTGTATGTGTGTATGTTCCACAAAAACTTCCAAACGGCTAAAGATATTAAAATGAAACTTGGCACACATGTTACTTATATGTCAGCAACAAACATAGGATAGGTGATTTAACCCTTACTCACCCCCCATTTGTTAGGAGCGGGGTTTATGTTTAAAGTCCCATACAAGTCTATGGAAAATATATGTTACTGCATAACTTCCAAACGGCTGGAGACATTTCGATAATACTTGGTCACATGTTACTTATATGTCCACTTAAAATATAGGATAGTTAATTTAACCCTTAACTACCCACATTTGTGAGGGTCAGGGTTTTTGTTTAAAGTCCCATGCAAATCAATGGGAAATGTATGTTCCCACATAACTTCCGTACGGCTGGAGACATTTCAATACCTGGTACACATATTACAGGTCGGGATATGAGGATGGGATGGGAGGTCGAGAAAGGAGGTCAAGATAGGAGGACGGGATGGTCGGGATAGGAGGACGGGATAGGAGGACGGGATAGAAGGACGGGATAGGAGGACAGGATAGGAGGTTGAGATAGGAGGTCGGGATAGGAGGTCAGGATAGGAGGTGGAGATAGGAGGTCGAGATAAGAGGTCGGGATAGGAGGACGGGATAGGAGGTGGAGATAGGAGGATGGGATAGGGGGTGGAGATAGGAGGATGGGATTTGGGGTTGAGATAGGAGGATGGGATATGGGGGTTGAGATAGGAGGACGGGATATGGGGGTTGAGATAGGAGGATGGGATAGGAGGTTGAGATAGGAGGAAAGGATAGGAGGACGGGATAGGAGGTCGAGATAGGAGGACGGGATAGAAGGACGGGATAGGAAGTCGAGATAGGAGGACGGGATAGGAGGTCGAGATAGGAGGTCAAAATAGGAGGACAGGATGGTCGGGATAGGAGGTCGGGATATGAGGACGGGATAGGAGGACGGGATAGGAGGTGGACATAGGAGATCGGGATAGGAGGTGGAGATAGGAGGTTGGGATAGGAGGTCGAGATGGGAGGTCAGCATAGGAGGTGGAGATAGGAGGACGGGATAGGGCGTTGAGATAGGAAGATCGGGATAGGAGGTCGAGATAGGAGGACGGGATAGGAGGTCGAGATAGGAGGACGGGATAGGAGGCCGAGATAGGACGGGATAGGAGGTCGGGGTATGAGGACGGGATATGGGGTTAGGATATGACAACAATATATGAGGATGGGATTTTAAGTCAAAAGCTTCCTCCTTTGTTGATTTTGCTCCCCAACAAGGATGAGGAAGGAAAAACCGGGCAACGCCGGGTACTCAGCTAGTATGCTATACAGTACAAAAAGGTGAGATGAAAACCAATAACATTGTTGACAGTGCATGCCTGCAACTCAGCTCTACAATGCATCTGTATATTAGATATAAAAAAGAAAGGTTTGCAAGTTTTATGTTGAGTGGACAAAAGGATATCAGGAAAAACATTATTTTGCATCTACATTGTGTATTTTTTGTCATGTGACTCTGAAATATCTATGTTTTTTTTTTAACATTAAACAATAAACATATGAAA
The DNA here is from genome assembly GCF_029499605.1 of Hyla sarda. Taxonomy (NCBI): domain Eukaryota; kingdom Metazoa; phylum Chordata; class Amphibia; order Anura; family Hylidae; genus Hyla; species Hyla sarda. The sequence goes on from NC_079198.1 coordinate 89,197,761, forward strand.
CAATTCTACCCATGTTAGGGTTGGATTTTGTAAAGTTATTGCCTGAAGAATTTATGGGCAAAGTAATTTTTTCTTCTGCTCTTTTCAACTTTTAAAAGAACCACTGTAAGTAAATGGTATTCATTATAAAACATTTGTAATTAATCTATCATAAAAGCATGGTTTGAACTAACTCATCAGAGTACCAGAGGTTCCCTTAGTGGGCTCAGGCTGGTTGTAGAAGCAGCACTTCAATAGCTAAATAGAACAGTATAGAAATCTAAAGGAAAGTGTGTGTGTGGGGGGGGGGGGGGGGTAGCAAAGCACTCAAATCTGGAGGAATTACTGTACTGTTACAGAATCGGTTTCTGCTGTTGCTGACTCCCCCCTACCTCGTGACCAGTTTTGGCAGTGACTTTTAAGGAAATCACTTACCACTAGGGTCTACTCTGATCAGCCATAACATTAAAAACACTGGCCTGATATTATGTAGATCTATTGTATACTCAGAATCAGTTTTTAGCAACCAAGATATTGACTCCCCAAAACCATGAAGACCAAACATCTCAATTTATAGCACTTGGTGGATCTTTTGCATCTTACCATGACATTATTGTCTCATGTATATCTTGCACCAAGTTATTATCCTTCAAGTCCTATGAGTTGTAAGGTTTGGCCTCCGTGCATTGGTTTGGTTTCTCTCACAGAGGATTGGTTAATATAAAATCTCTGTAATGTGGAGTAAAATTTGTACCTTCTCAGATTTCCAAGTACAGCAAGCGATATATCAGTGACTTAGAACCTCTGTCCCCTAAATCATTTTAGGAGTCTCAGTTTATTCCTATAAGTTGTAGGTTTAGTCTGTCTTCTAGTGATACATTTATCCCTGCCAGCTGTTTTAAGCAGAAAGAAGGGGAGAGCAGTATCAAGCTACATTTCCTAAGCTACACTAGAGAATCTTCGCACACAGAGAGAGGTAATGGGAGCCAGGGGAGTTTAACAGCTATTAAGCTAATCACTGCTTGGATTAAACCACTATATCACTGCTCTCCTGGTCATATATATATATATATATATATATATATATATATATATATATATATTGTTAATGAGTAACTGTTTTTTTTATGTATGTAGCTACTTTGACCAATTTAGTCTACACCTTGTTTCTGAGTCTTATTTTGAATATTTAAAATGATGGAAAAATGGGATGTGGTTGGTATTAGTTTGCTGGTGTAGATGGAGGCCTGGACCAAGATATAAAAGAAAACAGTCTTCATGATACCAGGCACCTACTTTCATTGTTCTAAGGTTCAGTTTTAATGCTTAAAGACCTATAGTAGGCACTTTTGGCAATTCACAGGGGTCAGCCAGGCCTGAACTTACACCTTACACATCCCCATACAAGGCAAGAAGCAATATATATATATGTATATAAATATACAAATCTATAGTGTAATCTATCTTTGGAATGTTTCATTCCCTGGATCAAAGCTTTGGTATCTCTTAGGGATACCACACCTATAAAACTTTCAGGCACTAAAATACAAATAGAAATTTACCTTTCAAGTTCTGGATCGCCATAAAAAGCAGATGAACATTTCAAAGCATAGACCGACCACCATTTCCTGTGCCTCACTTTGTACACTCTTCCAAATCCACCTAGAGCTATAGGAGTCCATTCGTTCTCAAAATCCTCCTTCCTAAATTGTGTCAGGTTGCTAATCCGTTCTCCCCCCTCCACAGCCATGTTAATGAAGAGTCCTTCTTGCACATTTGTTAGGACTTGTGTGTCAGTCTGTAAGATTTTTAAGAGCTGTTCTTCCTGGATTAAGAACTACTGAGTTAGACAGAGAGGGCGGGAGCGAGTAATGTGTAATGCACATAGAATTCCATTCTTGCAAATACCAGTTTCACAACTATAGTTATGTTATGTCCATATAGAATGGAACTATGTAAACAGCAGTTCTTGTTTTATAATCCCTTCATGGGGAAACCTTTTAAGTTAAGTTGAGATGAGACATGGTTAATTTATCATAAAAGAGATCAGTTACTTTCTCTAATATTACTGCTTTGCTCCTTTTCTATCCTCCTAACACTCAGAGAAAACCCTCTTGCATCTAAGTTATTTAATGGGTTATTTTCTTTGGACTATCCCTTTTTGTTAAAATGGCCTATGTTTAATAAACTGACATTCAAAATCCCTGTACAAAAGTGTGGTGCAAAACAGACATGACACAGGTCAAGTCCTCCTCCTCTGACACATTTCTGCCCTACCGAGCTCTCTATGACTAAGGCCCAGTAGGGGGAAACGTGTCAGAGAAGAAGGACTTCACCTGTGTCATGTCTGTCTTGCACCACACTTTTTTACATGGATATTAAAAGAAGAAAATAAAATGGATTTTTAATCTGCAGGTGCTGTGAAGTTCTATTTGGATTCGGTTTCTGGACAGTGGGAGAGAGCCAAGCACGGAGAGGTGACCGGTATATGGACTTTCCTTTGTTTATAATAAACTGACATGTCTCAAAGTGGACCTGCAAAGTTTTTCCTAAACTCTGTGGAAACGCAGCAGAAAGTGTTGAATTCCCTGTAGCACCTCCAAGGAAAAAATGAAGTATTGCACACTTCTTATTAAAATCAATAGGCTGTTAATATCATTAGAGATAAGCAAGCTAAACCTGTAGATCTTGGTCTCGCTCAAAACTTTGGCTAAAATGATGTTTGGTGAACATTAGGACTTTGCTAGGTTTGCTTCACGCGAGCCTGGTAACGCCAGTATTGTATGAGTAGGAATGAAGAACACTTGGTGTTTTGTTTCCATTTCAGCATAGGATGAGAAAGTATGAACACTGAGATTGGGTATGAGTAGCCAAGAATTATTTGCAGCTTGCAGCAAGATCACATGACCGCAGGTTAGCCAATCATTGTTTGCATTATGTTGCATACAGCTCCCAGGCCAGTCAGGAGATAGCAGAACAGTGAGTTTAAGCGACTGGTAAAACCCTATGCACTGCGGTACAGCCTCAATCTTGGGGAGAAAGCTAACTAGTAAGAAATGCATAAAACAACTCACTGTGGAACTACTGATCACAGAAAGCCTTCACAAACACAATACAAAACAAACTGAGCAAAGCATTGTGCAGTGGGCTGACCTCAGTGGCCTACATTAATGTGTCTATTTGCTGCACTACAAATCTCAGCAGTGTGACAGCAGAACGAGCGCATAGAAAGCTATTACACTACAATACAAAGCAATTTGAGCAAAACATTGTGCAGTGGACTGACTTGCGTTAGTTTGTCCAGTTGCTGCACTACAAATCCCAGCAGTGTGACTGCACAACAAGTCCATAAAAAGCTTTGTCTTCCACACTACAACACAAAGCAGTGCTTTTTCTGGCCTCGAGGACACAGCACAATTTTTATTTTTGTAGTTAAGTTTTTTCCTCTTTGCCTTTTAAGAGACATAACTCTTTTATTTTATTTCACCTACAGACCCATATGAGGGCTTGTTTTTTGTGCAGCCAATTGTACTGATATATATATATTTTTTTTTACATAAAAAGTATGGTAAACAAAAAATATTTGTAAAGAGAAATTAAAATGAAAACCACTATTGTTCACTTTATGGTAAAGAGAACTTGTTATTTTTGTTCTGTAGGTCACTGATTAAAACAATACCACATTTTATTTTTATAGGTTTTCCATTATTGTAGTACAAATCTTTTTTTTTTTAAACAAAATCACTATGCTTAAAATTGTCATCTTCTGACCCCTATAACTTTTAATTTTTTATTGTTCAGGACTGTAAGTGATCTGTAGTGTTTATCGGTATTATTTTAGTTTTGATGAGACTTTTGATCACTTTTTATTCATTTTTTTATTAATTTTTTAAGCATTTTTGACATTTGGTATATGTATTTTTTTTTGTTTACGCTGTTCACCATGGGGATTAATAAAACCTATATGTTAATAGTTAGAACAACACCATACATTGAGATATTAACCCTCTGAGGACCGGGCCATTTTTTATTTTTTCTCTTTAGTTTTTTCCTCCTCCCCTTCTAAAAAACAAAACGCTTTCCACCTACAAACCCATATGTGGGCTTGTTTTTTGCACCACCAATTTATTTTGTAATAACATCTATTATTTCACCACAAAATCTATGGTAAAACCCAAAAAATGTAATCCATTTTATTTACTTTTTTTTACTTTTTTTTTTTACACAATTTTATAGTCCCCAGAGGGGACTATATTATGCAATCGTTAGATTGCCTACACTGTTCAATGCTATGCCATAGCATAGTATTGATCAGTGTTATCTGTATTCGACTGCTCCAGTCTGGCATGCCTGACTGGAGCATTGAGGGTTGGCAATCGGATGGTGAGAAAGCAGGTAAGGGCCCTTCTGCCGTCCTCTCAGCTGATCGGGACACCACGGTTTCACCACAGTGGTCCCGATCAGCAACAGTGAGCAGCCAGGATGTGTTTTTTAACATTTGAGACACCACGATCTACTGTGATCCTGGCGTCTAAGGGGTTAATGCCGGGCATCATTGGGATTGGTGATGTCCGGCATAAGCCATGGGTCCCAGCGGCAGATAGCCGCCGGGACTACCCCACTATGGCCGGAACTCAGCTCCTGAGCATGCATCATAGAAGGGGAGCATCCCCAAGAGGTTAAATATGTTTACTTATTTATTTATTTTTTGTAAAATGGGAAAAAAAAGGGTGATTTTATATAAAATCTGTTTCATACAAAATCTTTCTTCTTTACTATTTTGAGAAAGGAGGTTAAATTGCATTTTTATAGGGGCAAGCTACTCAGCCAGCTTGTCACGGCTTTCCAACAGCAAACACCTCAGAACAGGGGTCCTCTCTCTGCTCCCTGCTGAATTAACGCTCCACTCCATCAGCCAGCACTACCCCTGCAAGGATTTTACAGCCAGTACTCCAACCGGACATGAATCATTACCAAAGGGATGTACTATTATTACCAGTCAGCCCTACACACGCACAACCCGCAATGATCCCAAAAAACTTTTTAATGTTTACAAAAGCTATTTCTTTTTAACTATTTTGAGACACCAATCCTCTTGACACTCCCGAAAAGGTAGAATTTCAACTTTTCGAAGTTTACAAAAGCAACTTCTTCTTGAATATTTCAGGACATCAATTCTGCTGCAAATTCCGAAAGGGAGAATTTTTGAAAAACTTAGAAAAAGCCATTGCAAACCGAACTATTTAAAAGTTAGCTCAACTCTCAATTTAATAAATGGATGTGCGAGAGGATAGTGAGAGATTCTGTCTGCTTTAGCAAATAAATTGAGGCTTGTAATGTTATTTAAAATCTGCTTGTAGGTCAGTTCACTTTTTAAGGCAGGGCCTGTAATGCAGGTGCATTAAGTACTGAACTAAAGTAAACACTATTTTTTGCTATTCATCTGGAGATAAAATAAATAAATACGTAGTGTTGGAACTTGTACTTTATATTAACAATAGGTTATTGAGAGGTGACTATAAGCTATTATGCTACTTAGCCTTGGGCATTGGCTGCACAGGGTTTCCCTTAAAGTTGAAAAATAACATGAGCATCAACACAATAATATCTTGTAGGATGCTTGCCAGGGCATGAATACTAATTCTTAGGCTCCTTTCACAATATGAGCATTCATCCGTTATTAAACGTCCATTTTCTGTGTAAAAACAGATGTATAATAAAAGATGAAATAACAGGTGCTAACGGCTGAATAAATATTCATCTGTTAAGACCCGCTATAATATCCCTAATGTATGGCCGTAACACCTCTGCCTACAGACTCCCACAGCCGGGACTACTACTACTCCCATCATCACGAACAGACTTCTTTCCACGATGAGAGTAGTAATTCCCTGCCTGCGGGAGTCTGCATACAGCTGGGGAGGCTACATTAGTGCTTGTACTACTACCCCCATCATAAAACAGAGTCTGTTCCATAATGGGGGTTGTAGTACAGGGGCTGAGGGATTGATCGCACAGGGTCTCACTTCTGAGACCCGATGCGATCAGAAGTTATTAAGCAGGGGAGCAGGCGGCATGGTCGGCAACTCTGGAAGGTATCATGTAACTTTCATTTTAAAATTCCCCGCGGGGAGCCCTGAATGGCCGGTAATGAGGAGCCAATCTGGGCTCCTGCCAGGGGATTTAAAAATGAACATTGTGAGTAGCGGGGGGGCATATCTATATTAAAAGCGCTGTGGGGGAAAGATATATAGCGCTGCAGGGGGGCAGACATATAGCCTATATATCTAGCCCCCCAGCGCATTAATAAAGATATGACCCCCACCAGTGCATTCATAAATATATACCCCCCGCAGTGCATATTTAATGTGTCCCCTCCAGCGCATGTATAATGTACTCTCCGCAGCACATGTATAATATACCCAGCACAGCACATCTATGTACATATGCCACCAAAGGGCGACCTGATGCTGCAGAAAATGCTTTTTCCATACATAGCGCTGCAGCGGCATATGTATATAGATGCGCTGAGGGGGGCAGATAATGATATAAGTCGGCTGCTGGCACTATGCGCTGCTAATAGATATACTTTTCATTTATAGCGCTGCAGGGGTATATATTTATATATATATATATATATATATATATATATATATATAGATGTGCTGGGGTGAGGAGACATATTGTCACGATGCCGGCTGGCAGGTAGTGGATCCTCTGTGCCAGAGAGGGATTGGCGTGGACCGTGCTAGTGGATCGGTTCTAAGTCACTACTGGTTTTCACCAGAGCCCGCCGCAAAGCGGGATGGTCTTGCTGCGGCGGTAGTGACCAGGTCGTATCCACTAGCAACGGCTCAACCTCTCTGACTGCTGAAGATAGGCGCGGTACAAGGGAGTAGACAGAAGCAAGGTCGGACGTAGCAGAAGGTCGGGGCAGGCAGCAAGGATCGTAGTCAGGGGCAACGGCAGGAGGTCTGGAACACAGGCTAGGAACAAACAAGGGAACGCTTTCACTAGGCACAAGGGCAACAAGATCCGGCAAGGGAGTGCCTGGGAGGAGGTCAGATATAGTCAGGGACCAGGTGGAAGCCAATTAAGGTAATTGGACCAGGCACCAATCATTGGTGCACTGGCCCTTTAATCGCAGAGACCCGGCGCGCTCGCGCCCTAGGGAGCGGGGCCGCGCGCGCCGGGACAGGACCGACGGAGAGCGAGTCAGGTACGGGAGCCGGGGTGCGCATCACGAGCGGGCGCCACCCGCATCGCGAATCGCATCCCGGCTGGAGGCGGTACCGCAGCGCACCCGGTCAGGAGATCTGACCGGGGCGCTGCAGCAACGAGGATGAGGCGAGCGCTCCGGGGAGGAACGGGGACCCGGAGCGCTCGGCGTAACAGTACCCCCCCCTTGGGTCTCCCCCTCTTCTTGGGTCCAAAGAACCTGAGGAACAAAAACTCAATTCTTTCGTGAAGAGGTCCGATGCACATTAGGAGGGGTTCCGTGCGGTAACGCACGGCGCAGTCCAAACTTCCATTGTAAACACAATTGCTGTAGAGGGGTCTGGCGAGACTGGTCACAGGGACGTTGAACCTGTTGATAAGAGAGGCCAAAAAAAAATTTCCTGCAGATCCGGAATCCAAGAAGGCCATAGTAGAGAAGGAGAAGGTAGAGGCAGATATCCGCACAGGCACAGTAAGGCGTGGAGAAGCAGAGTTGACATCAAGAACTGTGTCACCTTTGTGCGGAGTCAGCGTACGTCTTTCCAGGCGGGGAGGACGGATAGGACAATCCTTCAGGAAGTGTTCGGTACCGGCATAGTACAGGCAAAGATTCTCCATGCGGCGTTGTGACCTCTCTTGAGGTGTCAAGCGAGACCGGTCAACTTGCATAGCCTCCACGGCGGGAGGCACAGGAACGGTTTGCAGAGGACCAGAGGAGAGAGGAGCCGGGGAGAAAAAACGCCTCGTGCGAACAAAGTCCATATCCAGGCGGAGCTCCAGACGCCATCCGGAAAAACGCATGTCAATGCGAGTGGCAAGATGAATGAGTTCATGTAGGTTAGCAGGAGTTTCTCGTGCGGCCAGAACATCTTTAATGTTGCTGGATAGGCCTTTTTTAAAGGTCGCGCAGAGAGCCTCACTATTCCAGGACAACTCGGAAGCAAGAGCACGGAACTGAATGGCGTATTCGCCAACGGAAGAAACACCCTGGGCCAGGTTCAGCAGGGCAGTCTCGGCAGAAGAAGCTCGGGCAGGCTCCTCGAAGACACCACGGACCTCAGCGAAGAAGGACTGGACTGTGGCTGTGGCAGGATCATTGCGGTCCCAGAGTGGTGTGGCCCCAGACAAGGCCTTTCCAGAAAGGAGACCACGGCAGAGTCTAGAGTCCTCATCAAATTTGTCTGGCAGGGACAAGCAGGGGTTAGGAGCGGCCGGTTGCTGCGGAGGAGTTGCAGGAGCCGGCGGAGGAGATGGTTGTTGCAGCTGCTGTGTCTGTGGCAGCAGCTGCTGTATCTGTGACTGAAGTTGCAGTGTCACGGTGGTCAAGTATGCCAGCTGGTGATTTCGTTGGGCAATCTGTTGGGCTTGCTGGGCAATCTGTTGGGCTTGCTGGGCAATCTGTTGGGCTTGCTGGGTGGTCTGTCGGGCTTGCTGGGCGACCACCGTGGTGAGGTCGGCGACAACTGGCAGAGGAACTTCAGCGGGATCCATGGCCGGATCTACTGTCACGATGCCGGCTGGCAGGTAGTGGATCCTCTGTGCCAGAGAGGGATTGGCGTGGACCGTGCTAGTGGATCGGTTCTAAGTCACTACTGGTTTTCACCAGAGCCCGCCGCAAAGCGGGATGGTCTTGCTGCGGCGGTAGTGACCAGGTCGTATCCACTAGCAACGGCTCAACCTCTCTGACTGCTGAAGATAGGCGCGGTACAAGGGAGTAGACAGAAGCAAGGTCGGACGTAGCAGAAGGTCGGGGCAGGCAGCAAGGATCGTAGTCAGGGGCAACGGCAGGAGGTCTGGAACACAGGCTAGGAACAAACAAGGGAACGCTTTCACTAGGCACAAGGGCAACAAGATCCGGCAAGGGAGTGCCTGGGAGGAGGTCAGATATAGTCAGGGACCAGGTGGAAGCCAATTAAGGTAATTGGACCAGGCACCAATCATTGGTGCACTGGCCCTTTAATCGCAGAGACCCGGCGCGCGCGCGCCCTAGGGAGCGGGGCCGCGCGCGCCGGGACAGGACCGACGGAGAGCGAGTCAGGTACGGGAGCCGGGGTGCGCATCGCGAGCGGGCGCCACCCGCATCGCGAATCGCATCCCGGCTGGAGGCGGTACCGCAGCGCACGGGGTCAGGAGATCTGACCGGGGCGCTGCAGCAACGAGGATGAGGCGAGCGCTCCGGGGAGGAACGGGGACCCGGAGCGCTCGGCGTAACACATATAGCATTGTCTTCCGAGATAGCCTGCTCAGAAGTAATAGCGGATATTATAAACCATAGACTTCAATGTTAAAAATAACGGCCGTTCATTTATCCGTTTCTTGTGACGGAAGAATAATTTGTGCATGTTCCATTAATTCTTCCGTCCCAACTAACATCCATTAGTCATGACGGACTATAACGGGTCATAACGGATATTCATGAATTACTAAATTTTGTAACGGACATTTAACATTCTTTTTTAAAGCTTTTCTAACGGACGTTTAACGGATCTTTTAACAGATGGATTTTATAGTGTGAAAGCAGCCTTACACACAAAAAAGTATCTGACGCTCAGAAGGAAAAAGTCTGTCACAGAGAGTTGTTTGACTGCCCCACCAGTCTACTCACTCTGTAAGTTTCTCAGGAAACAGTAAATTCCAAAGATGAATCATATTTCTCTCCACCACTCACAGTTCATGATTATTTTCTGCCTATCATTCCAATTCATGGCGGCTGCAACAAACCTCCATACACTCCATGCAGGTCTTTCTGATTGCAGAAGCACTCACAGCCATACTCTACACCCTACAATTATACCTTCTCCTTTTGTTACATTCCCATTGCTCCTTAACTGGCAGAACCATAGATAGCATCTTAGTCCTGCAACACTTCTTCATCAGCACTGGCTCTCCAATGGCCAAACTAGCAGCCAGTGGCAGCACAAGTGTTTGACAGTGATTCCCCTTGAAGATGCCCATCAAACAGAACATTGGGGTATATACAGGCAGACCTAAGTGGGAAAGAAGCAATCAGACTCTGTAATGGTGGTTAAGGCTTTCCCCTTATATGCGTGGTACAACTCCCTTAACCCCTTAAAGGGGTACTCCGCTGCCCTGTGTCGGAAGCTCCGCTCACCAGCGTCCGGAAGTTTATTCTTCCGGACACTGTGTGCGGGCTTCCGTGTTCAGGGCTGCCCCTCGTGACGTCAAGCCCGCCCCCTTCGTGCCTCCTTCGTATAGACTTTCGCTGAGGGGGCGGACGGGCGTGACGTCACAAAGGGGGCGGGCGTCCCCTGGGGGGGCAGCCTGGAGGGGCAGCCCTGAACACGGAAGCCCGCACACAGCGTCCTGAACAATAAACTTCCGGACGCTGGGGAGCGGAGCTTCCGATACAGGGCAGCGGAGTACCCCTTTAAGGACACCGCCTGTTTTTACCTTAATGACCAAGCACAATTTTTCAAATCTGGCATGTGTCTCTTTAAGTGGTAATACCTCTGACATGCTTTCACTTAGCGATGTGATTCTGAGATTTATTCTGTGGGTCGGTACGATTATGGTGATACCCAATTTATATAGCTTTTTTTTATGCTCTTTTTCCTTTTCTAAACAAAATCCTTTTTCCACTTTTTTTGTGCTGTCATGTTCTGACAGCCATAACTTTTTTATTTTTTGTCCAACGCCATTGTGTGAGGGCTTATTTTTAGCGGGACGGCCTGTTCTTTTTATTGGCACCATTGTGATTCATGCTACCTTTTGATCTTTTTATTCCACAATTTGGAAGTTTTTTGTTTTTTTTCTTGTTTGTTTTTTTACGATGGTCACCATGCGGGATAAATACCATTATCAGTTTATTGTACATTACAGACATGGCAATACCTATTATGTATAGATTTTTTATTTATTTATTTATTTATTTGTTGGGGGTCATATTATGGGGTTTTATTGGGAAAGGGGCATTACATTTTTTTTTACACTTTATTAATTTATTTAAAAACCTATTTTTTATTTACTTTTTAGAGGTTATACTATGTTGCAGTACATCTCTTTTACTGTGACATTGTTTTTGAGCACTTGCTTCTTATTCCCTTGTCACAACAAATTGGGTTAGGCAGCTGTATGGTGTAGTGCACACATCTTTATACACTTTGTTATACTCCCCTTTGGATTTTTGGACCTCTGTCAATTGTCTCTGTTGTCAAAGAGTGGTATCTCTGTGGCAGTATATTTATCTTTTAGACTTTTTTACTATTTTAAACGGATGTATTTTTCCTGCATACAGTGGGGCAAAAAAGTATTTAGTCAGCCACCAATTGTGCAAGTTCTCCCACTTAAAAAAGAGAGGCCTGTAATTGTCATCAAAGGTATACCTCAACTATGAGAGACATAATAAGAAAAAAAAATTCCCTAATATCACATTGTCTGATTTTTTAAGAATTTTTTGGCAAATTATGGTGGAAAATACGTGTTTGGTCACCTACAAACAAGCAAGATTTCTGGCTGTCACAGACCTGTAACTTCTTCTTTAAGAGTCTCCTCTGTCCTCCACTCATTACCTGTATTAATGGCACTTGTTTGAGGTTGTGGATAGGTGTCTTTTATACGGATAACAAGTTCAAACAGTCACACTCTGAACTCCACTATTGCCAAGACCAAAGAGCTGTCGAAAGACACCAGATTTCACCCCGTGGTGTCAAAATGATCCCAACAGTGAAAATAACAGTGAAAAAAAAAATCCAGAACCACAAGGGGGGACCTAGTGAATGACCTGCAGAGAGCTGGGACTTAAGTAGCAAAGACTATTATCAGTAACACACTACACCGCCAGAGACTCAAATCATGCAGTGCCAGACGTGTCCCCCTGCTCAAGCCAGTACATGTCCAGGCATGTCTGAAGTTTTGCTAGAGAGCATTTGGATGATCCAGAAGATGATTGGGAGAATGCCATATGATCAGGTGAAACCAAAGTAGAACTTGTTGGTAAAAACTCAACTCAACATGTTTGGAGGAGAAAGAATGCTGAGTTGCATCCAAAGAACACCATACCTACTGTGAAGCATGGGGGTGGAAACATCATGCTTTGGGGCTGTATTTCTGCTAAGGGACCAGGAAGACTGATCCGTGTAAAGGAAAGAATGAATGGGGCAATGTATCGTGAGATTTTGAGTGAAAAGCTCATTCAATCAGCAAGGGCATTGAAGATTAAACATGGCTGGGTCTTTCAGCATGACAATGATCCCAAACACACCACCTGGGCAACGTAGGAGTGGCTTTCTAAGAAGCATTTCAAGGTCCTGGAGTGGCTAAGCCAGTCTCCAGATCTCAACCCCATAGAAAACCTTTGGAGGGAGTTGAAAGTCCGTGTTGCCCAGTGACAGCCCCAAAACATCACTGCTCTAGAGGAGATCTGCATGGAGGAATGAGCCAAAATACTAGCAACAGTGTGTGAAAACCTTGTGTAGACTTACAGAAAACGTTTGACCTCTGTCATTGCCTACAAAGGGTATATATAACAATGTATTGAGATGAACTTTTGTTATCGACCAAATACTTATTTTCCACCATCATTTGCCAATACATTCTTTAAAAATCAGACAATGTGATTTTATGGATTTTTTTCTCATTATGTCATAGTTGAGGTATACCTATGAGGAAAATTACAGGCTTCTCTCATCTTTTTAAAGGGGTACTCTGGTGGAAAACTTTTTTTTTTTTTTAAATCAACTGGTGCCAGAAAGTTTAAAAGATTTGTAAATTACTTCTATGAAAAATTTAATCCTTACAGTACTTATTAGCTGCTGAATACTACAGAGGATTTTTTTTCCTTTTGGAACACAGAGCTCTCTGCTGAACCACGAGCACAGTGCTCTCTGCTGACATCTCTGTCCATTTTAAGAACTGTCCAGAGTAGGAGAAAATCCCCATAGCAAACATATGCTGCCCTGGACAGTTCCTAAAATAAGCAGAGTTTCCTGTGTGGGGCTGCCATTTTTAGGGTGGTACTTTGCAGTACTTTGTGTTAGTGTTGAGAAGGAACTGGAATAGTTTTTACGTTTCTAACTAATGCACCTCCTAAACTCTATTCCTAGAACTGATAGTTTTCCTTTACCTTGTAAGAGGTAACTATGTTATGTAATCCTTTCCAAGTTTCATCCTTTAATCCAGCAGCTGCTGCAATTATGACAAGGAGCCGTCCGCGAAACTCGTAGGAGGTTAGAATCACTGCTCTGTAATTAGCATGATATTAAGATTACTGATACATTTATATAAAGGAGAGGTAGACAAAGAAATTACTTTTAATTGTGCAATACATTCTTCGAAATGGGAGATCCCAAAGAATGACAGATGCTAAAATTATAGTACACAGCCCTGGGGGCATTTTTTATTTACTAAAAGAAGACATATACCTATTTCATCTTTGCCTTATGTCAGCCTATCATACAAAGTAAAGCGTAGTATATTAAAAACATTCTAAAAAAAAGTGTCAAAGATAAACCCAACAAAGGTTGTATGGTACCAGGTTATCTTTGTATGGTTCTTTGACCTTTATCCTCTTGAAAATATAATAATTATAATAATAATAATTATTATTATTATTAATAGTTATCCTGAAAAGGGTAACCATACATTAGAACTTGTCCCTTGCTTCTTCCCCTGTTACCTTTTGGGGGTCTTAAAAAAGGTTTATCCATCTGTGGATGGGGATAACAAGCAGATCTGTGGGGTCTGACATTTGGGACCACCGCCAATCCCAAGTACAGGGGCATCATTGTCTCTAATTGTCATTGCCTGCACTGTCACTACTCCATTAATTTTCTTAGGGGGCCATCAAACATATTCAAGTTCAATGCTGACAATGAATATAGTGGTGGCTGCGCAAACAATGTGTGTATAATTTATTTTGGGGACACTTATGTCTCCAATCTCGAGATCAGAGAGCGTCCAAGCAGTTTGATTCCCACTGGACTGCTTGTTATCCCTTATCTTGTGGACAGGGACTTACAGGGGTAATCCACTCCTAAGCGTTCTGAACATTTAGTTCCGAATGCTGGTGCAGGCTTCAGGGTTCGCCATGCCCCTTTGTGAAGTCATGCTCTGCCCCTTGTGATGTCACGGCCTGTCCCCTCAATGTCAGTCTATGGAAGGGGGTGTAACGGCCATCATACCCCCTCCCATAGACTTGCATTGAGGGGGTGGGACATGACGTCACGAGGGGCAGGGCGTGACACCACAAAGGGGCGGGGCGACCCCGAAGCCCGCACCAGTGTTCAGAACTAAATGTTCGAACGCTGGGGAGTGGAATAGCCCTTAGAGTAATAAGAAGGGAAAACCCTTTAAAGGGTTTAATGAACTTAATTCCAAAATGTACTAATCATGTTAGTTAGTGACTGATATACTGATACTCCACTATGACCTATTTCTGTCCAATGTACAATGTATTTCTATGGAGAAGGCACAGGGACATGCATGCCACATTCTCCTCCATAGACTGCCATATTAAGAAAGGGGGATCTGGCTAGGCATACAGGGACAGGCGATCTAGGGAGTGGAGCTACATATTTGGACAGAATGGGGCCGAAGCGGAGCATCAGTTTATCTGAAAATTACTCACTGTAATAATAAAGAGGCTTTGAAATAAGGTTTTAACCTCTTAAAGTATTCATTTTTTTTTTATTGCAGAGTCATCAGGGGTATTCCAGGCCAAAACTTTTTTTTTTTAAATATATATATATATATCAACTGGCTCCGGAAAGATAAACAGATTTGTAAATTACTTCTATTAAAAAATCTTAATCCTTCCAATAGTTATTAGCTTCTGAAGTTGAGTTGTTGTTTTCTGTCTAACTGCTCTCTGATGACTCACGTCCCGGGAGCTGTGCAGTTCCTATGGGGATATTCTCCCATCATGCACAGCTCCCGGGACGTGACATCATCATTGAGCAGTTAGACAGAAAACTTCAGAAGCTAATAACTATTGGAAGGATTAAGATTTTTTAATAGAAGTAATTTACAAATCTGTTTAACTTTCCAGAGCCAGTTGATATATAAAAAAAATGTTTTGCCTGGAATACCCCTTTAAGATCTATATATATATATATATATATATATATATATATATATATATATATATATTTGTGTGTATGTATGTGTGTGTATAATCTATATTTTCTATGTATCTTTGTAACACCTTGCGCTCCGGCCCCACTCACTGGCCACAAGCACATTGTCCCTCTCTCCCCTGCTGCTGCGCGTCGGAGCTCTGAAATTTAAAGGGCCAGTACGCCCATAATTATGTGTTACACCTGAGGCTATTCTATAAGTTCTTGCACCTCCCACTCTTCCCTGCCGGATCTTCAGTGCCCCTAGCCTGAGATTAAGTGTACCTTACTGTCTGTTGCCTTGCCCTTTTATATTGACCTTTCCGCTATATTATTTGACTACACATCTTTGCTGTCTGCCTTGACTTTCAGCTAAGTCCGACTATGCCTCTGCCTCATCCTTCTGTACCACTGTACACATCTTTGCCCACCTACCTGTGTGGTCAAGTCGTATCGGGGGTAGCGACCTGGATGTCGCCTGCCACAGCAAGCCCATCCTGGCTTGTGTCGGGCTCTGGTGAAGAACAGCAGCACCTTAGACTCTGCTTCCCGATACGGCCTGCGTCATCTGCCACACAGGTCAGAGGATCCAGAGGAGCTTCTCATCAAAGCAGACCTAGCATCTTTGCAACAGTTACAGAGATTGTGCATAGAGATACTATGGACCAATGGCTGTTCAATCAAGTAGATTGGTGTTCATTTAACAAGCCTATTACACAGCTAGGTTATTGGCCTGGCAGGGCCAGGCATAAGATAACAGGATTGTTTCTGTGACCGTTTACGTTTATCATGTATTGGGCAAACGGGTGATATGCATCCAACAAACAATGATTTTTTTAACCTGTCAAAAAAATAAAATAAACGATGGCCCAATAAACAAGCATTTAATAATTTGTCAGCTGATCGCTGTGCCTATTACACAGGGCGATATCAGCCTGTTCAGCTAATAATTGCCCTGCAAAAAAGGGCCCTTGGATAGATAACCTTTAACCTATTTAATTCTATGATATTGTTCTATGCAGGTAAGACATTTTTAACCCCTTAAGGACCAAGCTCATTTTGACCTTAATCCCTTAAGGATGCAGGGCGTACCTGTACACCCTGAGTCCGCTCTCATTCTATAACAAGGAGGGTCCTCACCTGCCTCATGCGTTGCCGATTGCCGAATGACTGCTCAGTGCCTGAGATCCAGACATGAGCAGTCAAGCGGCAGAATCCTCGATCAATGTTATCCTATGAGATAGCAAAGATCGATGTAAAATATCAATTTGTGCAGTGTTATAGCCCCCTATGGGGGCTATAACACTGCAAAAAAAAGTTAAAAATAAAGATCATTTAACCCCTTCCCTAATTAAAGTTTGAATCACCCCCCTTTAAATATAGGTGGTATCGCCGCCATGCGGAAGTGTCCGAATTATAAAAATATGTCATAAATTAAACCAGTCAATGGCGTACGCAAAAAAAATGATAAATGATAAAATAGCGTATTTTTGGTAACTTTTCATATCACGTTAAAAGGAATAAAAAGTGATCAAAAAATCCGATTAATACAAAAATGGTACCGCTAAAAACTTCAGATCACGGCGCAAAAAAATTGCTCTCATACAGTCCCATACGCAGAAAAATAAAAAAGTTATAGGGGTCAGAATGTGGCAATTTTAAACGTATAAACTTTCCTGCATGTAGTTTTCATTTTTTCCAGAAGTTCAGCAAAATCAAACCTTTATAAGAAAGGTATAATTTTAATCATATGGACCTACAGAATAAAGATAAGGTGTCATTTTTACCGATAAATGTACTGTGTAGAAACGTAAGCCCCCAAAATTTACAAAATGGCGTTTTTTCTTCAATTTTGTTGCACAATGATTTTTTTTCAGTTTCCCTGTAAATCTTTCGGTAAAATGATTTATGTCATTACAAAGTAGAATTGGTGGCGCAAAAAAAATATGGATTTTTTTGTGCAAAATTGAAAGAATTATGATTTTTTAAAGGTAAGAAGGAAAAAACGAAAGTGCAAAAACAGAAAAACCCTGAGTCCTTCAGGGGTTAAAAGGGTACTTCACTGGAAAACATTTTTTTTTTTAAATCAACTATTGCCAGAAAGTTAAACAGATTTGTCTGTGGTATGATCTACAGGAAGTTCTTTCCTTTTTTAATTTCCTTTTTGTCTGACCACTGTGCTCTCTGCTGACACCTCTGTCCATATCAGGAACTGTCCAGATCAGGAGAGGTTTGCAATGGGGATTTGCTTCTATTCTGGACTGTTCCTAAAATGGACAGAGGTGTCAACAGAGAGCACTGTGGTAAGACAGAAAGGAAATTCATATAGAAAAGAACTTCCTGTGGATCATAGAACAGCTGATAAGTACTGGAAGGATAACATTTTTAATAGAAGTAATTTGCAAATCTTTTTAACTTTCTGTCACTTGATTTTGAAAAAAAAAGTTTTCCAGTGGAGTACCAATTGGAGGCTCCCTGTTGGGGAAGACATTGCATTATGAGAGCTCTCCCCTGTGGAGAGTGCCAAAAATGTCCTAACCCATTTTTGTGTGTTTTTTTTTTCTTCTCGTTTCAGATCCGTGTATGCAGAGGACTACAGCGCATTTGATGGATTACGGCAGATGAATTGGATTTTTTTATTATAATAAAATGGTTAACGAGGGCTGTGGGGGAGTGTTTTTTAAAAGAAAATAATTTTTCAAATGTGTTGTATTTTTTTTATTGAATTTTCAGGCTTATTAGTGGAGGCTATCTAATAGACAGAATCCATTACTAAGCCAGGGCTTAGCGTTAGCCCCAAAAACAGCTAGCGCTAACCCCCAATTATTACCCCGGTACTCACCGCCCCAGGGGTGTCAGGAAGAGCCGGTACCAACAGGCCCGGAGCTTCAAAAATGGCGCTCTCGGGCCTAGGCGGTAACAGTCTGGCGTTATTTAGGCTGGGGAGGGCCAGTAACAGTGGTCCTCACCCACCCTGGTAATGTCAGGCTGTTGCTGCTTGGTTGGTATATGGCTGTGAATTAAAATACGGGGAACCCGATGCATTTTATTTATTTATTTATGCAAAAAAAATGCATAGGGTTCCCCGTATTTTTATTCACAGCCAGATACCAGCCAAGTCGCAACAGCCTGACGTTACCAGGGTGGGCGAGGACAATTGTTACTGGCCCTCCCCAGCCTAAATAACGCCAGACTGTTACCAGTCTAATACTAGGCCCAGGAGCACAATTTTTGCTATTCCCGACACCCCTGTGGTGGTGGCTGTTCCCGGCACCCCTGTGGCGGTGGGTACCGGGGTAATAATTGGGGGTTAGCACTAGCTGTTTTTGGGGCTAACGCTAAGCGCCAGCTTAGTAATGGATTCCGTCAATAAGATAGCCTACACTACTAAGCCTGAACATTTAATTTAAAAAAATCTAGTTAATCCGCCATAATCCATCGAATTCGCTGTAATCCTTTGCATACACAGATCTGAAAAGAGAAAAAAAAGATAGAAAACACAAAAAGCTGTTACATTTTTGGCGCTGTCCATTGGGAAGAGCGCCCACAATGCAATGTCTTCACAAACAGGCAGCCTCCAGTTGGTGCAAAACTACAACTCCCAGCATGCCCAGACAGCCTTTGGCTGCCTGGGCATGCTGGGAGTTGTAGTTTATCAACAGCTGGAGTCTCCGTGTCTGGGAAGACACTGGCAGAAGCGTCTGTTCACATTATACAAAACGGACAATGTGAACCGAGCCTCAGACTTACCAGCCTGGCTCCCGTCTGTAGCTCCATCCCTAATGACATCATCACTAGGGGCGAAGCTACACGGACCCAGCCAGGACTGAAGGGAGGTAAGGGGACTTCTTCATCTTCTGTACAGTGTACACTATAAACAGCTATCTGTAGATAGCTGTATATATTGTATACTGACCAAAGGGTTAACCTACACTGTCCAGCAGTGTAAGTTAACTCTTTCCTTGCTGGGCTGGCATAGCGCACAGCTCAGCAGGGGGTTAAGTGAGCCAGCAATGTGTATACTGTATACACATTGTAGGCTCACTGTAAGTTCTTGCTGAGCAGTAGATATGTACACAGTCAAGGCCGTAAATGTTGGCACCCCTGAAATATTTCTAGAAAATTAAGTATTTCTTACAGAAAAGGATTACAGTAACACATGTTTTGCTATACACATGTTTATTCCCTCTGTGTGTATTGGAACTAAACCAAAAAAGGGAGGAAAAAAAGCTAATTGGACATAATGTCACACCAAACTCCAAAAAAAAAGCCATATTGTTCATACAATTGTGGGATCAAAGAAATGGGAACAAGAGTTTTATAAGAATACCCGGGGATCGGGAACGGCTGACACGTCCACGGTGGATTTAAAGGTACTCATGCATAGTTTGGAAAAGTTGCAGTTACAGGAGACACGAATCTGGTGGGATTGCACCACTTTAACCAATTATGTGTCGAAAGAAATTATACCAAGGGGCCTCCGAATTAAAAAGATTCCAACCACAATCTTCTGCGAAGAAATGTTAGCAGAATGGAATGAGGCCATTACAATTTGCTCCAACCGTTTCATGAACATTATTATAAAATATGAATCCAAAAAATTGGAAACATTGACCGAAGATATCAGCAAACTACAATCTGAATTGGACCCATACAAAGGTATGAATACTTACACTGAATTGCTAAATATTACTAATGAATGCATTGCTAAATTAGAAGAACAAATTATGGAAACAAAGAAAATTAAACTACAAAGGGACACTAGAGACTTTGAACTTAAACAGCAATATGAATGGGGGAGATGGGAACCATATGAACATACACCTAGATC
Source organism: Hyla sarda (assembly GCF_029499605.1). Classification (NCBI taxonomy): domain Eukaryota; kingdom Metazoa; phylum Chordata; class Amphibia; order Anura; family Hylidae; genus Hyla; species Hyla sarda. Next base: position 89,217,861 of record NC_079198.1, read on the forward strand.
TATTCTGAAGAAAACCAAATTTCAGAAAAAACGCATACCCACTCACAAGGTTACATTTAGTTCATCAGAAGTGGAATCGGATGGAGAGTGCATCAAATGATATAATTGAGGTTAATTCTAATGTAAATGATCACAAAGTACACAATGAATTCCATAAACTGGATTTTTCTGACCAAATTGTTCTAAATGAATTACAGGGGTTGGAATGTCACAATTCTTGTAAATCGGGTATTTCAACCAATATATGGCATACCAATAAAAACCCTGGTTTTTATCCATTGTCATCCCGCACGGAGGGAATGGATAAATTCCAAAATGAGGTCGAAAAAGATCTTGTTGCCCTTGGCAACAATATTAAAACTGGACATCCCAAATCGGACAACCTAACTAAAAAAGAGCGTTTAGCATTAAAAGAACTTACATCATATGATGATATTATCATCAGGATGTACGATAAGGGGGGCCTAGTTACAGTAATGGATAAAGAGATGTATATTTCCCAAATCAATGTATTACTAACAGATGAAAAAACGTACAAAAAAATTGGTCAGGATCCAACCAGAAAATTTCAACAAGAATTAAGTAAATTATTGGATGAAGGTGTAGCACTGGGTGTTATTTCAGAGAGGGATAGAGAGTATTTATATGTAGATCAGCCAATCATCCCAGTATTATATACTCTCCCTAAAACCCAAAAGGGTGTTATTCCTCCACCCATGAGACCGATCGTGTCGGGCAATGGTTCATTAATGGAGCGATTGTCCACATGGGTGGATCGATTATTGCAACCCTTAGTTCAAAGAGTCCCAGGTTACTTAAAGGATTCCAGAGATGTTTTAAATGTATTCGAGAATATCAGGTGGGATTCGGGATTTGCGTGGCTTTCCTGTGATGTGGTGTCTTTATACACCTGCATCCCATGGACCGTTGCCATGCGTGCCTTGGATTACCACTTGATTACATATAGTGACTATTCTTTGGATTTATGTGAATACATCAAAATGGTTATTTGGTTTCTCATGTCCAGGAATTACTTCATTTTTGATAAGACCTTTTTTGTACAGGTCAGTGGTGTTTCCATGGGGGCAAGGCACTCACCTTCCCTAGCTAATTTAACCATGTCGTTCTGGGAGTCACAATTCATTTACAATACTGAGAATCCTTTTAGGGATAACATACAGTGGTACGGTCGATTTATCGACGACCTCCTCCTAATTTGGAGGGGGAGCGTCATGGCCATGCCACTGTTCGTAGATTACCTGAACAATAATATGTTTAATCTAAAATTTACCTACCATGTGGATTCCACTAACATTACATTTCTAGACTTAGAGTTGAGTGGCTCCAGGGACCGAATAATTGAGACTTCAACATACAGAAAACCCATATCGGGTAATACAGTTCTAAGAGCCAATAGCAATCATCCCAGACATACTGTACAAGCGATTCCAGTAGGAGAACTAACTAGGTTAAAACGGAACTGCACAGATCCCTTAGTGTACAATACCCAAGCTGGTGAGTTAAAACAAAGATTAAAACAGAGAGGATATTCCTCGCATACTATCAAGAAAGCAGAACAGAAAGTGTCTAGAAAAGAAAGAAGTAACTTATTAAATCCAACACGTCAGGCGGTAACCCAAAATAAAACACCCGTACTAGCCATTACCTACTCACCATATTTTGGCCAGATTAAAAACATAGTGCAGAGACACATGCAATATCTAAGACAGGATGAAACTCTGGCTGAAATATTAGGTGTAGGATGTCAAATAGTTTCCAAGCGGGCACCCACACTTGGTGATAAGTTATCCCCCAGTGTGGTTGTTTCACAAAAAAGAAATAATCAAAACTGGATAGAGAGAAAAGGTTTTTTCAAATGTGGACATAAAGTATGCCGCACATGTCAGTATGTAAAACAGACCACCCAGTTTGAAAACTTTGATGGTACTAAAAAATATTCTATCCATAATTACACTAACTGTAATTACAGTAATGTGATTTATATGATAGAATGTACAGAGTGTAATTTAAAATATGTAGGATATACCACACGAAAACTGAAAACCAGAGCACTCGAACATCTAAATGATGCGGTGAGACAACGATCTGCGGCATCTGTGCATTTCCGTTCTATACACGCTGGTAAATTAAATTCTTTCAAAATCTTTGCCATTGAGCATGTGAAAATGGGAACAAGAGGTGGTTGTATTATAAAAAAACTTGCAGATCGTGAGGCTTATTGGCAGTTCACATTGGGGACTTGTTCCCCGATGGGACTTAATGTCCGCCATGAACTGTTGTTCCACTATTAATATTTAATATTTAACATTATATATAGCAGAAATTGCTAGGTAAAACATTACCAATTATAATCATAGTATTCTTATAAACCTCTTGTTCCCATTTCTTTGATCCCACAATTGTATGAACAATATGGCAATATTAATTGCATGCATGTTCTTTATAGATTTTATATATCTTAAATCAATGTTTGTTTTTACTAATGTGAACTGTGTCACAGGTTTCCAGTGAGAGGTGGGGCTAGGAGTCAGTTCTTTCCCCCTCCCTAAGATGGAAAGGTATTTAACCTCACCTGGATTTACCTGTGACATCACCGAAAAAGAGCGCATGCGCTTGAAACGCGTTTGATGTATTGGCTGATTTTATCCGAGTGCTGTGTTACAATAAAGCTGCAAAGAATAGTGCTGGATCTACTGCTTCTTTGATCTGCGTATAGTGGCTTTTATTTCCTTACAGTATGGTGGTATTATTTAGTCACTGCAGAATTAATATGGAGTGGCGACATTATTTTATGTTTCTAAGCCCGATACTAAGATAAAATCCAACGTGTGCCACAGTGAGGGTAGGGGGGCCCAGACTACAAGCTGTGTAAGGTGCCCCAAAATTTCTGATGGCAGCCCTGCATAGCATATAAAGAATATAAGGCCTACAATACGCAGGAAGATGATTTAGTTTAGAAAAAGGGGGTGACCTAATAACTATGTATAAATATATCATGGGGCCGTACAGAGCTCTCTCCCATGGTCTATTTATACCCAGGACTGTATCTATAACAAGGGGGCATCCTCTACTTCAAGAGGTAAGAAGGTTTCTACACCAACACAGACTTTCTTTACTGTAAAAGCAGTGGGACTATGGAACTCCAGAGGAAGTGGTCATGGTAAACTCCTTAAAAGAGTTTGAAAAGGGTGGTTGTTCAAGGGATTTTTTTATTTTCTGATTCCTCGATTTGGAGTCAGGAAGGATTATTTGTCCCCAAAATGAAGAAAATCTGCTTGTACCTCATGTTTTTTTTTTTTTCCTTCACCTAAATCAACACCATGGGGTAACAAGCCAAACTGGATGGACATGTAAACTATGTAATTATAGTTGTGAAGAGTTGGCCAGAATGTTCACTAAAGTGTATGGGGACCTTTAGAGACCTCCATTGATGCTATCTTTTTATATGTTTTTATATACAGCATCATCAACAACATTCATAGCGTTAAGATGTTTTTGCCAAAATTCTCATATGCAACTATCTTTGACATTGGTGAGTGACATTATTCATTCATTAATATAGATATGGATTTAGATCTAGATAGTTTGACTTTGCAATAATCATATAATAAAGGGGTATTCCAGCCAAACGTATCTTATCCCCCCAAAGGATAGGGGATAAGATGTCTGAGGGTCATAGGGGCACTCCCGCAACAATACCCTACTCCACCTACATTACAAGAAGGCAAACTTGTACTGTTGATCGCCCAGGGCACTATAATGGGTTAATCCTTTGTCAGCATTAAATAAAGTAAAACACTTGTCAATATAAATAAATAACAAAAACAAGATAAAGCCTCTATGACAGGGTTACAGCACCTGTTGTTATGAGAGACTGTCTTCCATAGTAAGCTTTCCACATAAATAAACCAAAACATAGCGATAAGACTGTTTTGGATGCATTTTAATAATTTGAGAACTAAACTATTGCTGTTCTAAGCTTTAATTTCTTAACTAGTTGTAAGGCTGATCAGATGTCAAAATGGAGACTCATGTCCCTATTTCATTCTGACATATGTCATGCATGAGAGCTAAGGGTGTAACTGTGTGTATAGTAATTAGGTATATAATCAAGGACCTGACTTTTTAGCATCATCCATTATATTACACAAAAATAAACAAGTAGGTCCAAGCATGAATCACACTTGGCCCCTGAAAATCCCACTATTAAGGGTCCCCATACCTCCTGGGACACTAACCAGTCCTGCTGCAGCATCAGGCTTGTCCATGAGTCATGTACAAGAGATGATTCATGGACAAGGCTGCCTGAGCAGACAGACCAATCACATCCCACCACCACAAGGGAGGGACACGCCCCCTTCACCGAGAGGATTTCTAACACTGTGAGCTAATGAAAAGAGGTATTTTTATAATACGTATAGGTGATAGCAGCATACAAATAAGACGCCAGGATTAGGTAATGAGTAACTTACTTATTCTTTTTTTATGAGATCTGACAGGTATGCTTTAAGGTACACAGACACCCCTGTGTGTGTTCACCCTTACACTTGTTTCAGCACAGACCCGTCTTCTTCCTGGGTTGTATGTAGTTACTTACATAAGTTTTTAATGCTTTATCAATATTTTAGATATGATGATATCTGATTGACGATTACATTATCATTGTATTTATATACTCATTTATGTTTATTAAAGGACAACTGCAGCCATAACAACTTATCCCCTATTTACAAGATAGGAGATAAGTGTTGATTGACCTCCGTGAGCATCAATGGTACACCCCCTCCACATACAGCTGTATGGGAGAGGTGGGGAGGCACGAATGCTGCCTCCCCACCTCTCTCATAGAACTACATGAAGGAGGTGTGTCGGCCGTGGCTTCATGCTGTGGCCGGCACTCCTCCTGCACATCTGTAGTTTTGCAACATCTGGAGGGCCACAGTTTGGAGATCACTGTGCGGTGGTTTTATAACCATGGCCCTCTAAATCCTGCAAAACTACAACTCCCAGCATGCATGAACAGCAAACGTCTGTCTCGCCATGCTGGGAGTTGTAGTTGCGTACCTCCAGCTGTTGCATAACTACAATTCCCAGCATGCCCTTCAGCATTAGTACATGCTTGGAGTTGCAGTTTTGCAACAGCTGGAGGAACACTGGTTAAAAAATGCTGAGTTAAGTAACAGAACCTAACTGAAGGTTTTCAAACCAGTGTGCCTTCAGCTATTGCAAAAGTACAACTCCCATCATGCACGGTCTGTCAGTGCATGCTGGGAGTTGCAGTTTTGCAACAGCTGGAGGTTTGCCCCCCCCCCCCCCATGTGAATGTACAGGGTGCATTCACAAGGGCGGGTTTACAGTGAGTTTCCTGCATCAAATTTGAGCTGTGGCAAATTTTCCGCTCCAGCGCAGACTCTTAGCGGGAAACTCACCGTAAACCCGCCCATGTGAATGTACCCTAAAAAACACTACACTAACACATAATAAAGGGTAAAACACTGCATATACACCCCCTTACACTGCCTCCCCCCCAATAAAAATGAAAAACATCTTACGGTAGTGTTTACAAAACTGAGCCTCCAGCTGTTGCAAAAAAACATCTCCCACCATTTCGGTAAAGCCACTGACTGTCCAGGCATGGCTGGGAGTTTAACAACAGCTGGAGGCACCCTGTTTGGGAATCACTGGCGTACAATACCCAGATGTCCACCCCTATGCAATCCCTAAGTTAGTCCTCAAATGCGCATGGCGCTCTCTCACTTCGGAGCCCTGTCTTATTTCAGGTAAAAGTTTAGTGCCACATATGGGGCATCTCCATACTCGGGAGCAATTGTGTTACAAATTTTGGGGGGGGCTTTTTCTCCCTTTACACCTTATGAAAAGGAAAAGTTGGGGTCTACACCAGCCTGTTAGTGTAAAAAAATAGGAATTTTTACACTGACATGCTGGTGTTACCCCATACTTTTTATTTTCTCAAGAGGTAAAAGGAAAAAAAGACCACCAAAATTTGTAATGCAATTTTTCCTGAGTACGGAAATACCCCATATGTGGGTGTAAAATGCTCTATGAACACACAACAAAGCTCAGGAGTGAGAGCGCACTATGCACATTTGAGGCCTAAATTGGTGATTTTGCAGATTTTACAGTGGTTCTGAAATAAACGCAAAAAAATAAATACCCAAATGTGACCCCATTTGGAAAACTACACCCCTCACGGAATGTAACAAGGGGTATAGTAAGCCTTAACACAGGTGTTTGATGAATATTTGTTAAAGTTGGATGGGAAAATGAATTTTTTTTTTTAACTAAAATGCTGGTGTTACCCTATATTTTTCCTTTTCACAAGGGAAAATAGCAAAAAAAAGCCCCCCAAAATTTGTAACCCCATTTCTTCTGAGTAAGAACATACCCCATATGTCGATGTCAAGTGCTCTGCGGGCGAACTACAATGCTCAGAAGAGAAGGAGCACCATTGGGCTTTTGGAGAGAACATTTGTCTGGAATTGAAGGCCAAGTGTGTTTACAAAGCCCCCATAGCTTCAGAACAGTGGACCCCCCCCCACATGTGACCCCATTTTGGAAACTACACCCCTCACGGAATTTTAATAAGAATTTTATGTATTGCAGTGAGCATTTACACTCCACAAGTGTCTGACAAATTTTTGGAACAGTGGTCTATGAAAATGAAAAATTGTATTTTTCATTTGTACAGCCCACTGTTCATAAGATCTGTCAAATGCCAGTGGGGTGTAAATGCTCATGGCACCCCTTATTAAATTCTGTGAGGGGTGTAGTTTCCAAAATGGGGCCACATGTGGGGGGTCCACTGTTCTGGCACCACGGGGGGCTTTGTAAACCCACAAGGCCCACAACTTCAATTCCAAACAAATTCTTTCTCGAAAAGCTCAATGGCACTCCTTCTCTCCTGAGCATTGTAGTGCAGCAGTAGAGCACTTGATGTCCGCACATGGGGTATTTCCATACTCAGAAGAAATGGGGTTACAAATTTTGGGGGCATTTTCCCCTATTACCCCCTGTTAAATTGTAAAATTTGGGGGGAAAACTGAACTTTAGTAAACAAAAATATTTTTTCTTTTCATTTACACATCCAGCTTTAACGAAAAGTAATCAAACACCTGTGGGGTGTAAAGGCTCACTGTACCCCTTGTTACGTTGCTTGAGGGGTGCAGTTTCCAAAATAGTATGCTGTGTTGGGTGTTTTTTGCTGTTATGGCACCTTAAGGGCTTCCTAAATGCGACATGCCCCCCAAAAAAACATTTCAGCAAAATTCTTTCTCCAAAAGCCAAATGTGACTCCTTCTCTTCTGAACATTGTAGTGCGCCCGCAGACCACTTGACATCCACATATGAGGTTTTTTCATACTCAGAAGAAATGGGTTTACAAACAAGGGGGGGGGGGCATTTTCTCCTATTACCTCTTGTGAAAATGGCAAAAAGAATTTAATTTGCACATTTGACTTTACCAAAAAGTCATTTTGAATACTTTGAAATGTGCAGTTTTTATAATGGGCTAATTTATGGGATATTTCTAACATGAAGGCCCTTCAAATCCACTTCAAAACTGAACTGGTCCCTGAAAAATTCAGATTTTGAAAATTTTGTGAAATATTGGAAAATTGCTGCTGAACTTTGAAGCCCTCTGATATCTTCCAAAAGTAAAAACATGTCTACTTTATAATGCCAACATAGAGTAGACATATTGTATATGTGAATCAATATATAATTTATTTGGAATGTCTATTTTCCTTACAGGCAGAGAGCTTCAAAGTTAGAAAAATGCTAAATTTTTCATGAAATTTGGGAATTTTTCACCAAGAAATGATGCAAGTACTGTTTCGACGAAAATTTACCACTATGTTAAAGTAGAACATGTCACTAAAGAATTATATCAGAATCAAATTCATAAGTAAAAGCGAAAAAGGACTCAGTCCTTTAGGTGAAAAAGGGCTCAGTCCTTAAAGGAGATCTGTAGTGCTCTTAAGTTTTAGATTGCAGGGTGTCCGAGCGCTGGGGGCCCCCGAGATCTCCTATACGGGGCAGTGGCAATGTACAGGAAAGGGGGCGTTCCATCCCCGCATGACGCGGCAGCCGGCACGCCCCTCCATGAATTTCTATGAGATTCATGGAGGGGGCGTGCCGGCTGCCGCATCATGCGGGGATGGAACGCTCCCATTCCTGGACATTGCCACAGCCCCGTACAGGAGATTGAATGGGGCCTCAGCGCTCAGACGACCCGCGATCTAAAACTTATTTCCTATTCTTCGAATAGGGGATAAAGTTCCGAGCACTACAGATCTCCTTTAAGGTGAAAATGGGCTGGGTCCTTAAGGGGTTGAAGGAATTGCACGGCCTGTACGGCTCCTTTAGTGCAGAAGTGTACAGCCTTGTAAGTGTAGGTTCACCAGGTTTTGATGGTGAAGTTGGATTGCACATGAAATCAAATTTAATCAATGGTGCAGGGCATGTGATAAATATGGTTCTAGTTCACCTTTTTGTAAAACTGCTCTTAAAGGGGTACTCTGCTATCCTGCTTCTGGAGCTCCGCTCACCAGCGTCCGGAGGTTAATTGTTCCGAACGCTGTGTGCGGGCTTCCGTGTTCAGGGCCGCCCCTCATGATGTCACACCTCCCCCCTCGTGATGTCACGCCCGCCCCCTCAACAAAAGTCTATGAGAAGGGGACGGCCCGAAACACTGAAGCCCGCACACAGCGTTCGGAACAATAAACTTCCGGACACTGGGGAGCAGAGCTCTGGAAGCAGGGCAGCGGAGTACCCCTTTAAGAGCACTATTTAGTATTATTCCTTCTCAGCAACTTTTTGAGACTTTTTTCATAAATCAAATATAGAGGGTCTCACCATGGCAGATCATGCAAACAAATGTCTTTTATTTCTCTAGCTGGCACAGACAGAAGACATACAACTGTATACAAAGGATTGTACTGTAAGCCTTCTGTCTGTGCCAGCTAGAGAAATAAAAGATGTTTGTTTGTACAAGCTGCCGTGTTGACAATCTGTACTTTTTTTTGCAAAGATACAAAGCACTGTGCATTGTGGGGGGTGGATTCAAGGCTGTGTAAGTAGCATTTAAAATCCCAGGTGGTGCCGAACACCTTCCTATGCATAGAGGCACTCCATAAGTCTCTTACCATTGCAAAGTAAAAAAAAAGCCAGAGTGTGTAGATAATGTCATTTTTGTCAAAATCACTTTAGCAAAAAGTTGCACACTTTTTTGGGCAAGTGCAACAAATCTGTGACAAATTTATACCAAAAATGTGTAAAATGCTTAATAAATGCCCCTAATTACTTTTTATAGTGCCTCAAAAAGGTCAATATAATATGCAATAACAAAGTGGCATGGCCTACCAGGAAAGTAAATGCACTGAGAAATGCACCATATTTTCTGCTCACAATTTTGGCATTAACATTTTCCCTGTAAATACTGCAGCTGTTTGACACCTTCACCCCAATCACATGATTAGGCTGCCACAGCTTCAGTAAGGCAGGGAGTGAGCAGAGCAGGGAGCTAACCCCACAACCCCCGCATCAGAAAATCCATCCATATTTGCTGTTGTTAGGACGAATCATACTAAGAGACCAGGGATGGCCAACACGCCCCCTCCCATAGACATGAATGGAGGGGGTGTGACGTGAAGTCCCGTCCCCAGTCCCGGAGGTTTCTGAAACTGGAGATGCAGCCCAGCTTAGAATGTGGGTGCTGCAGGGAGATCGCGGGGGTCCCAGCAGTGGGCCCCACCACCGCAATCAGACATCTTATTCCCTATCCTTTGGATAGGGGATAAGATGTTTTTGCCCGGAATACCCCTTTAAGAACAATCAAAGAATTTTTGTTCACACTTTTTTTATTTATTTATTTAAACTAATGCAACAGTGTAACCTTGAAATTCCCAATTTCCATGCAAACAGTAGAGGTTAATAACCAACCATATGATTTCCTCTTCAGATGGAGGGTTGTGAGGCACCCTGGAGAAAGGGTACTAGTATGTCAGGGCAGGTGGCACAGTATCCAGTAATTTACAAATCAACTGTTCCAGACTAAGATTAGTAGCTTCAGTAAATTATGATGTGGCATCTCCCTGAGAAAAAAATTGATTTCTTCTGAAAATAGTTTCAAGTAGCGAAAAGGAAACGCTTTAGATATTCTCAAAAAAACTAAGAAAAAGGGGGATTCAGCTCACCACCGTGCGGTATTGGATACAGGAGCTCCGTAGTTGCAGAAGAGCAAGGCAGGCAAGGCGCGGGCCGTGTCCCGGAGAACAATGGAAGAAGAAAGCACACGTGCAGGGGGGCCTCCAGCTGCTCCAAAAAGTCCAATTAGAAAATTAAAACTTCACCTTTAATGTAGCATGTTTAAAAACGAAGGCTATCCATGATAGAAAATAAAAAGAAAAGAAAGAAAGGTTTACCTTTCTTTTCTTTTTATTTTCTATCATGGATATCCATTGTTTTTAAACATGCTACATTAAAGGTGCAGTTTTAATTTTCTAATTGGACTTTTTGGAGCAGCTGGAGGCCCCCCTGCACGTGTGCTTTCTTCTTCTTTAGATATTCTCCACCTTTTAGTTCTTTAAGTCAAGGCCAATTCAGAGACACATTATGCCAATATTATGGAGCATAGATTCCTTATAAGGACTCCATTTCATTGGCTGATCTTGTAGATCAGTGGTCTTTTACAAGTAAGCAGTATAGTAAAGAAATTGAATCATCTTACCATACAATCACAATGTCTCGGTATCAGCACAACCCTTCCTCATAGAGGCTCAGAGGCAAACACTGAGGCTGGGTCCTCAGGTGAATCAATCACAGACAATGAAGGTGGATATTATTGATAGGAAACTCACTGTAAACCTAACTTTGTGATTGTGACCCTGTACATTCACATGGGGGGGGGCAACCTCTAGCTGTTGAAAAACTACAACTCCCAGCATGCACTGACAGTTGTACTTTTGCAACAGCTGGAGGCACACTGGTTGGAAAACCTTCAGGTAGGTTGTTACCTAACTCAGTATTTTCCGACCAGTGTGCCCCCAGCTGATCCAAAACTACAACTCCCAGCATGTACTGATTGCCGAAAGGCATGCTGGGAGTTGTAGTTATGCAACAGCTGGAGGCACGCAACTACAACTCCCAGCATGCCGAGACAGCTGTTTGCAGTTCATGCATGCTGGGAGTTGTAGTTTTGCAAGATTTGGGGGGCCACAGTTTAGAGACCACTGCACAGTGATCTACAAACTGTAGTCCTCCAGATGTTGCAAAACTACAAATCCCAGCATGCCCAGACTGCAAACTATTGTGTGGGCATGCTGGGAGTTTTAGTTTTGCAAGATCTAGAGGGTCACAGTTTAGAGACCACTGCACAGTGGTCTCTAAACTGTGGCCCTCCAAATCTTGCAAAACTACAATGCGCATGGCCTTCGGTAAGTGACCTCCGCTGCCGCTCACAGCACAGTACCCCAAATCTGCCAGGACTACCGTTTGTGGGCAGAGTGTGGGGGAAACGAACTTTAAAGCCCCCACCCCCGATCTGCTATCTGACCGACCAATAGCAGGGATAAGAGAGGTGGCTCCCCTGCCACCTCACTCCTATCCCTTCAGAGGGATCGAGAATGTCTTAGACAGCCCCAATCCCCCTTATTTTCTGGGTCACCAGGTCACCAGCGACCCGTATGATCCGGAATTGCCGCAGATTGCCAGTCTGAATTGACCAGCGATCAGCGACATGGGGGGTCTTAGGAACAGAACGGGATGCCTGCTGACCGAAATTCCCACGGGCGTGCAGGTATGCCCTGGATCCTTAAGGATCGGGGATAAGGATGCATATGCCCTGCGTCCCCAAGAAGTTAAGAGTCTCCTCTGTCCTCCACTCGTTACCTTTATTGCTGACACCTGTAATCAGTATAAAAGACACCTGTCCACAACCTCAAACAGTCACACTCCAAACTCCACTATGGCCAAGAACAAAGAGCTGTTGAAGGACACCAGAAACAAAATTGTAGACCTGCACTAGGCAGGGAAGATCAACTGTGGGAGCAATTGTTAGAAAATGGAAGACATACAAGACCACTGATAATCTCCCTCGATCTGGGGCTCCATGCAAGATCTCACCCCGTGGTGGCAAAATGATCCCAAGAATGGTGAGCAAAAATCCCAGAACCACACGGGGGGGGGGGGGGACCTACTGAATGACCTGCAGAGAGCTGGGACCAAAGTAATAAAGGCTACCATCAGTAACATACTATGCCGCCAGGGACTGACTCAAATCATGCAGTGCCAGATATGTCCCCCTGCTTAAGCTAGTACATGTCCGGACCCGTCTGAAGTTTGTTGGAGACCATTTGGATGATCCAGAAGAGGATTGGCAGAATGTCATATGGTCAGATGAAACCAAAGTAAAACTTTTTGGTAAAAACTTAACTCGTCGTGTTTGGAGGAGAAAGAATGCTGTGTTGCATCCAAAGCACACCATACCTACTGTGAAGCATGGGAGTGGAAATATCATGCTTTGGGGCTGTTTTTTAGCAAAGGGACGAGGATGACTGATCCATGTAAAGGAAAGAATGAATGGGGCCATGTATCGTGAGATTTAGAGTGAACACCTCCTTCCATCAGCTAGGGCATTGAAGATGAAACATGGCTGGGTGTTCAGCATAACAATGATCCCAAACACACCGCCTGGGCAATGAAGGAGTGGCTTCGTAAGAAGCCTTTCAAGGTCCTGAAGGGGCCTAGCCAGTCTTCAGATCTAAACCCCATAGAAACCTTTGGAGGGAGTTGAAAGTCTGTGTTGCCTAGTGACAGCCCCGAAACAACACTGCTCTAGAGGAGATCTGCATGGAGGAATGGGCCAAAATACCAGCAACAGTGTGTGAAAACCTTGCGAAGATTTACAGAAAATGTTTGACCTCTGTCATTGATAACAAAGTATTGAGATTAACTTATGTCATTGACCAAATACTTATTTTCCACCATAATTTGCAAATAAATTATTTAAAGGGGTACTCTGGCCCTAATACATCTTATCCCCTATCCAAAGGATAGGGGATAAGATGTCTGATCGCAGGAGTCCCCAGCTGCCGTCCCCAGCGGCCCTCCCATAGACTTGCATTGAGTGGGGCAGGGCGTGATGTCACACATGGGTGGAGTCATGACATCATGATACTTTGGCCCCGTGGCTGTCACGCTACACACTCGGAGCTTCCAGCGCTGCGGAGAGCTCGCAAAGGTGGGTGCTGAATGACAGATTGCAGGGGTCCCCAGCGGCCATCACGCCCCCTCCCATATATTTGCATTGAGGAGGGCAGGGTGTGATGTCACACAGGGTCAGAGTCATGATGTCACGATACTCCGGCCCCGTGGCATTCACGCTACACACTCGGAGCCTCCAGCACTGCGGAGAGCTCGCAAAGGTGGGTGCTTAATGACAGATTGCGATCAGGGGATAAAATGTATTAGAGTCGGAGTACCCCTTTAAAAAATCAGACAACGTGATTTTATCGATTTTTTTTTTCTCATTATGTCTCTCATAATTGAGGTATACCTATGATGAAAACTACAGGCCTTTCTTATCTTTTTAAGTGGGAGAACCTGCACAATTGGTGGCTAAATACCTTTTTGCCCCACTGTACATGAGATAGATATGAGATAGATAGATTGATTGATAGATTGATATGAGATAGATAAATCGATATTCAACAGCAAATATGCAGCCCTACATAGCTTTTTAAATGTAGGTAAGGGAGCCAGCATCCCAGATCCAGACCCAGATCCACTTAAATAGGTAGAAAAGGCAAAGCAATTATGTTGTATTGATTATGTATACACATGATGAATAATTGTATTATGTTCGTTATGGATCTTATAAGCATCATTATAGTATATGGTGATCTATTTATGCACAAGTCACTTTTTTATTTACACTATAACCTATATATTTGGATTTATTGCACTTTTGTATTTGAAGAATTCTTTGTATGTATAAACACTGTAATTACGATATGGAATTGACAGGGGTGCACTTAATTTGTTTGTCACGTGTATGGGTATAAAAGCCCCCTAGTGGTGTGTATCACATTGGCTTGAAAAGGTTCTAAAGATGAACTGAAACAGTGCAGTATGAACATGAGGTGAAATAAATAACGTTTTGCTGTGAATACAGAGGAGTGCTGCACTTTTTGTACCCAGATTGATTGATCGATAGATAGATAGATACAGATGATAGATCCATAGCAGCACTCCAATCCCTGATTAAATGGTATCTGTAAGTGAGGAAAAAACAAGGAGACTGGAGGGCTAACAATATAACATGTGCCATACCTGTGCTAAGCCTCTCCCAGTACAATTTGGGTGCCCATTTTTTTCTGTGGATATACCTGCATGTTTGTAATCTCTGGCATACTGATCTGATGAAGGAGGAGGCTCCCCTGAAACGCGTAATCCTCCTGTTTTATTGTTTTTTTATGTACTATTGAATAAACCTTCCAGTGTTTTGTACTACTTACCTCTCTGGCTACGGTTTGTTATCTCCATCATTGGAACCAGCAGCGCCAACGTAAGGTTTCTTTTGCTGTACTACTACCGATGATTAAATGGTGGTTTTATTCAATCACAAGTCCAGCGACGTATCGGTCACCTCTCGTTACCTTTGTCAAGGTCGCTGCACTTGTGATTGAATAAAGTTATCATTTAATCCCGGATTGGAGTGCTGCTGTGTATCTATCAACTGTATCTAGTGGGGACTTCTGAACCAGGACCCGACCTCAGCTTGCACCTGTTCACCAATTAACAGTATGCTGCTCTACTTCTCTACTATAGATAGATAGATCAGTGTTATCCAGCCAGGGTGCCTCCAGCTGTTGCAAAACAATAGCTCTCAGCATGCCCGAACAGGCAAAGGCATTCTGGGAGTTATAGTTTTGCAACAGCTGAAGGCGGCGGGGTTGTGAAACACTGAGATATAAGATACATGTAAGATAGATTTGAGATTGACAGACAGACAGACAGACAGATAGATAGATAGATAAATTGATAGATAGATCAATAGATCAGTGTTTTCCAACCAGTGTGCCTCCAGCTGTTGCAAAGCTAATTTTGCCACCCATTGGCTCTGTCCCACCATACTACTGGGGTGACACACTGTAACAAACCTCCACCTTATGTAATCACCTAATTACTTGGTTGACACACTGTATCGAGGGTGACCTCGTGTAATCTCCTTACTACTGGGGTGACACACTGTAACAAACCTCCTCCTCATGTTATCTTCTTACTTATCAATTTGAAATACAAAAAACAGAAAGACCAATGTGCATCTAGGCGCAATTATCCTTTTAAAAAGAAATGCAATGAAAAAATAAGTAGAGGTTTGCTCACCTTTGGGTGTTGTACTATGAGCACAACACCACAGATAGATTGCTTCCACAAAAAGTGGTATGTTGAGGAGTGCAGCCTGCACTGGTCCCGTATCCAGCTGGTGAAGAACGGTCTGGTAGAATCCAAGGTGTGGAAGGAAAAATCTCCTAAAAATGTAGTGCAGTCAGCGGCGCTCACCTCTTAGTGTGAACGGGCTAATAGAAATAACCGGCAGGGAACGGACTTGTAAAAATGTACAAACCATTTATTTTACATGAGCATGCGAATGGAACAACACGTTTCAAGGGCTCTTTGTCAGGTTCTCGAGGGGGTCCCGCCCCCTCAAAACCTGTTGTTCCATTCGCATGCTCATGTAAAATAAATGGTTTGTTATTTTTACAAGACTGTTCCCTGACAGTTATTTCTATTAGCCCGTTCACACTAAGAGGAGAGCGCTGCTGACTGCACAACATTTCTGGGAGATTTTCTCTTCCATACCTTAGGATCTTCTTACTTATGGGATGACACAATGTAACAAACCCCCTCATGTAATTACCATACTACTGGGGTGACACACTGTAACAAACCCCATCCTCATGTAATTATCATACTCATGGGGTGACACACTGTAACAAACCCAATCCTCATGTAATTATCATACTACTGGGGTGACACGCTGTTACAAACCCCATCCTCATGTAATTATCATACTACTGGGGTGACACACAGTAACAAACCCAATCCTCATGTAATTATCATACTACTGGGGTGACACACTGTAACAAACCCCCTCCTCATGTAATTATCATACTACTGGGGTGACACACTGTAACAAACCCCATCCCCTCATGTAATTATCATACTACTGGGGTGACACACTGTAACAAACCCCATCCTCATGTAATTATCATACTACTGGGGTGACACGTTGTTACAAACATACATAATGGTGCACTTACGAATGCTGTGAGAACCCACACACAAGCCCCCATCAGATGTCAGTATTGCCATTATTGTACTATATTGCCTGTGCGGTGGCAGAGGGGCGGCGTCTGAGTTGTGATGTCATGAGGCTGAGGAGATCAGTGATCATGCCGGTCTGCCTCTGAGGAGCACGCCGCCATTGAAAGCAGTACTCCTCCAAGGCAGACAGATGTGATTGCTCAGGAGCAGAGGGAGGGGGGTGGCCGGATGTATGGAGGTGCGTTTGACCTGCCTGTCTGCCTCGGAGGTTGACCTGTGCTCCTCCAGTAGGCTGAAGAATGCAGATTATTATGGAATCGGGGGGCACACAATGGTGATGCTGGCTGCTTTGCATGCTGGCTGGCTACTAACGTTCTTGCAGCGAGCAGAGCAGCACCCCCATCAAATGGGCACTCTTGGAAGCTGCCTATTTTGCCTAAAGGCTGAACCAGACAGCCAAAGGAGAGGCTTGCTGGGAGTTATAGTTTTGCAACAGCTGGAGGCACCCTGGTCAGGAAACTTTGAGAAATTGCCTATTTATCTTCCACTGACCACCAAACAGCAGTTTGTCCCCTCCCCTCTTTTCCCCCAAAAAAGTTACCTACTGGATAGGTGTCTTCCACTATTAAGCCTGTAAATTCAAATGTAAAAAAAACATCACATGTCTCAAAAATCTTTCTTAAAAATAACACTTCCGGAGCATGCTGGGAGGAGGGTGAACGCCTCGCCCCCCCCCCCCCCCTCCTAGGGAACCCACGGCTGAGGATGGATGTCTAGCCCTGGAGATTCATCCATGCCTTGCGGGAAAACCCCCGAATGACCCCAGCTGGTACATACCCGCAGTCGGTGGCTGAGCAGGCTTTGTTTTCTGGCGGAGGCTCGAGCGGGGAGGTCGGCGCTCCACGTGTGTAGAGGCGAGAGTGAGACTTGGTCGGTGGAGTTCCGGGTGAGAGCCGGGAGGACGCCACACCACGCAGTGTGCAGAGGCGAAAGCGAGGCTTGGACAGCGGAGTTCCGGGTGAGAGCCGGAGAGACGCCGCACCACGTGAGACGCCACTGCGCGCCATCGGCCATTGGAGGCGCACGGCGGAGTAGGCAGCAGATTGACAGCGGGGAACCCGCGGAGGAGCTGGAGCCTCAAGACGGCATAGGAGGCAGAGTGAGAGCCTGCCTCCAGGCACAAGTTCAAGTAAAGGAACAGGTGGTCGTCAAGGGCCTACAGCAGAAAACGGGGTGAGAACGTTCCCATATGTTTCTTTCCTCTATTGACTGTGTTATTCAACCAAACCGAGGGAGTGGCCCTTTGCTGGATTCTCCCAAAGCTCCCAGTAAATAAAATGTTTAAGTAGAATCAAATTAATTGGCAGTGAGAGTGCCTGTGTATTAGAATAGAAGAATAGAACTTCCCCCCTGTGCATCACCTCTAAACCCCTGACACTGAAAGTGACTCTAGATTGTATTATAGGATACACAGTATATAGTGTATAGTGTGAATCACGAAGTGGAACTGTGCTCTGATACCCTTAACTCTTATCCTAAGTAGGAGGCAGCGTAGGATAAAAAGGTCCTCTTGGAAAATGGCACCAAAATTAAATAAAACCAATAGTCCTGGAAAGGACCAGAAAAGCACAGGCAAACTGGACAAATACATGTCATCTCCTGGGATAGCTGTAAAAAGAAATCAAAATAAATCCAATGTGGGGGAGCAGGGCCCTGATCGCTCTCCGGAGGAGACCGGGCGTTGAAAAGTTTTTTGTTTTTTTTCTCTTCTTCCCTTTCCTCTTTTCTCTCTCTGCCCCTCCTTGTTCCTCTGCTGTCGTTCCATCCTCATAGTGGACTGAGGGATAGAGGAGGATAGAGGATGAGTAATATAAAATTGATAGCCTGGAATGTTCGGGGGCTTGGGGAAAATGTTAAAAGGATGGCAGTAATGAGTGTGATTAAAAACTATCTCCCATGCATTATTGGCCTGCTAGAAACACACCTGACAAGGGATACGGTTCAGATGTTAAAAAGAAGTTGGTGGGGAAGTAGCTTCCACTCATTTTTCACATCTTGCTCACGGGGGGTATCAGTTTTTTTCCATAGAAGTATAAAGTGGGAGGCACTGGGACAAAATGTAGACCAGTATGGGAGATTTGTTTTTTTGTATGGTAGGTTGGAGGGACTGGTCTGCATTTTGGCCTTCATCTACATCCCACCCCCCTTTTCACCCGAAGTTCTGATTAAACTCTTCGAGTTTTGCGCTAACAGGGAGGACTGTCCACTCTTCATACAAGTCGACATGAATGGGGTGTTCTCAGAGGAGCTGGATAGATTTCATTCACTGGGTGGTTGGTGGGGGGTGATGGGGTCTCCCCTTTGGCTAAAATCGGCTGGATGGACATATGGAGGATGCAGAATCCGGGGGTGCGGAGGTACTCCTGCTGGAGTCGTTCCGGACGAGTTCTGTCCAGAATAGATGTTAGTATAGGAAATGCTCTCGGTTGTGATAGGGTAAAAAGTGTGCGCTCTCTCACCCATTGTTTGTCTGATCATGCAGCGATTGAGGTAATGGTAGATACTGGGGGGGTGAGAAGGGAGGGGATGCCCAAAACTAATGTTCATTGGCTTTGCCTCATTGAAAATGAAAGAATACTGAATAACTTGGAGGAATATTTTGTAAATAATTGGGGCACAGCGGATGACCATATTGTTTGGGAAGCAGGGAAGGCTTTTCTTAGAGGCGAAATAATAAGAGCTATTAGAGGGAAGAAACGAGAGTTTAGAAGCAGGGAAGAGGAATTAAGATCAGCATGCTCTGGGGCAGAAAATAAACAAATGGTAGACCCCTCAGAAGAACATAGGCTGGAGTGGGAAAAAGGCCAGGAAGCTTTGGATGCATATTTGTTGGAAAAAAGTAAGAATAGATGCTTATTCCTCGGCCAACAGAGACTCCTGGAAGCAGGGCAACCCAGTAGGTTCCTGATGTCCCTGGTCAGGAATCAGAAAGGACCCCCGAGAATAACAAGGATTAGGGGAATGGATGGGAGGGTATACGAGGGGGCAAAGGAGGTAGTAGGGGAATTTCGGGAGTATTATAATAGATTATATGAGTCTGAGTGGAGGGGAGGGAGGGAGGAAATGGGGAAGTATCTGGACGGGTTTGAGTTCCCACAAGTGAAGGGCCCCAATAGAGAAGAGATGGAGAGGCCAGTGACATCAGGGGAATTAAGTTTGGCCCTGAATAAAATAAGGGGTTATACTACATCCGGAGGCGATGGCCTTCCTTTTGAGGTGTATAGGAGGTATGGAAGATGCTTGTTGCCCTCGCTGGCAAGGGTTCTCTCTACTAGTTGGGAGAGAATGCAGTTACCGGATACCATGAGAGAATCAACGATAATTCTCCTCCCTAAGGAGGGTAAGGATGGTGAAGAGATGGGCTCTTATAGGCCCATCTCTTTGCTAAATACTGATGTTAAGATTTATGCTAAGGTGCTGGCACTGAGATTACAGAGTGTGATAGGGGACTTAGTGCGCAAAGACCAGTGCGGCTTTATGCCGAATAGAATGGCCTGTCATAACATCTTTAGAGTAATGGCCAATATAGAATTGGGGGGCCTTGGGGGGGAGGGCTCGCACTCCATCCTGTCTTTGGACGCATCTAGGGCGTTTGACAGGGTGGAGTGGGAGTTCTTGTGACAGACTCTGGGGCGCTTTGGTTTTGGGGTTAGGCTGGTGGAGATGATTCGCCTGTTGTACTCGGAGCCGGTAGCCAGGATCTCGGTGGGAGGAATTTTGTCGGAGCAATTTGGTCTGTCAAGGGGAACAAGGCAGGGTTGTCCTCTCTCTCCCTTGCTCTTCGCCTTAAGCATAGAGCCATTAGCAATTAAAATAAGAGCGGAGGAGGGTATAGAGGGGTTCGCAGCGAGGGGGAGAGAGGACAAACTGTCACTATACGCCGATGATATCTTGGTTTTCTTGAGAAGGGAGAGGGATTTAAGTGGTGTGATGAGTATAATTAAGAGTTTTGGGGTGTACGCAGGACTGGAGATAAATTGGGGGAAATCAGTCCTCCTTCCTTTGGGGGTGGAGGGAAACTGGTCATGTACAGACTTAAAAGTGTTTGGAAGAGGAGAACATTTTAAATACCTAGGAATTAAGATCTCGGGAAGCCTAGAGGACCACCATGCTCTGAATTTGACACCAGTAGTGAAAAACATTGAAAAAAAGACACGGGCATGGAGTGGGTTTAAAATCTCAAGAGTAGAGAGAATAACATTAATAAAAACTGTCCTCTTGCCAAAGCTGTTGTATGTGTTCACCTCATCCCCCATATGGTGTGATGAAGCATCCTTTAGAAAAATAATAGCTGCCTTTAATGGCTTGATATGGGGTCGTCGGAGAACCCGGATCAAATTAGAGTTTTTTTGCCAACCAAAAGATAGGGGGGGGGTTCGCCTTCCCAGACATAAGGAATTACTTTCTTGCCTCACAGATATATTTTATAAATATTTGGGATAAATTAGATTTTTTTCAGTTGATTATACAAACAAATGAAGGGGAGGTGAAAGATATCTACCAGTTTCTGGAATCAGGGAATAGGGTGGGACACTTGGAACACACAATACTTGTTAAGAATATAAGGAAGTCCTGGGTAGCATTTAAGAAAAAATTAAAAATAAGAGGTATGTTAGATATAGCACCAATTTGGGAGAATAAGAATATCAGTGAGAAACTGAAGGATAAGGAGTTCACTATAATAAGACAATTAGGTATTAACACGGTGAAAGATATATGGAAAGATGGGAAACTGATAACTTGGGAAGTAATGAGGGAGGGAATAGGAAGGGATAGGGGAGCCTGGTTCGAATATTTGAGAATTAGGAGTATTTTTATGCACGCAGTAAATGAAGGGTTAGTAATTGAACCCACTGGACCCTTTATTAAAAGAATGATAAAAGGGGATTTGTCGAAAGGATTGCTATCTAGGGTATATAAGTAAATGGGTCACTACACAAGTAATGATTTAAGTCACATTAGTAAGGAGAAATGGCAGAAAGATTTAGGTAGTATCACAGATGTGCAATGGGCACGTATATATAAAAGGATTGGTAGTATCCCTTTAAATAGTAATCAGAGAATGATACAGTTTAATATAGTGTATAGATTATATTACACACCACATTTTATGAGGAAAATTGGTTGGCATAGGTTTATCACATGCCCAAAGTGTGGAGAGGAGAAGGCGGACATGTTGCACATGCTTTGGACATGCGAGAAGATTAGGGATTTTTGGTTGGAGGTTAAGGAGAAATTGGATGAAGAATGGAGGGTGACCTTGGCTCTTACAGCACAGATGGCGATTTTAGGTGAAGATCTTGACATCCAGGTGGACAAGCGAATATCCAGAGTAATTATGTTGGGATTGTTTTATGCAAGGATGACTATTGTAAGGAATTGGATCTCCGCCAGTCGAATTAGTAGGCAGGAGTGGTGGAGAGCTTTTCAGAGGGAGATGCAATGGGGGGAGGGAGAGGAGGTGTGGAGGGGAGGAGGGAGAGGGACTTCATAAGGAGGGGTTGGTGAAAGGAAAGGAAAACTTTACTAAATTTATAAAAATCATTTTTAATATTTTTTTTATTTTTTTATTTTTTTTAAGAAAAAGGGGGAAAGAAAAAATAAATAAATAAATAAAAAATAACACTTCCCCACAAGCTCTTGTCAACTATTTTATTTAAATAAAAAAAAAACACTAGTCATTAAGGTAGTTCTTGAATCCAACAAAGTCCTCTACATACATGTTTCTGAAACAAGAAGAAAAGAAAACAGGAAAAAATGGGTTAGTACATTTAGGGCTCTCTCTGCAGGCAAGAACACCCATAAACCAATGTGTTTCCAAATAGAGAACCTACAGCTTGTGCTAAATCACATGGCTCATCATTCACAGACAGCAATAGGATGTCTGGAAATGATGGGGGTTGTAGTTTAACCACAGCCTGAGGTTCTCTGTTTTGGCACACATTATACATTTTTGATATGCCTTTTTATAAACAAAAAGGCATGCTAAAAATACACAGATGTGAACAGACCCATACCTACCCACCTTCTTCTTGGTCCAGGGCTTCTTATGTAGCTCCAGCTCCAATGACATCATCATTCGAGCCAGGGCTACAGAAGAAGAGCAAGTGACGAAGAAGAAGGTTGGTAAGTCTGATATTCTTCAATACACAGTATACAGCAAAGGCTGTATATTGTATACAAGTAGACCCCCCCTCCAAGGAGTTAATTAGCGATCAGCAGTGATAATTAACTATTTCCTTGATGATCAGGTAAATAGCGCTAAGATTCCACAGTAAACCAGAGATCTAGACAGATCGTTGGGTAAGCTGTGAATAGAAAAAAACTTTTTGCCATTTCAGTCACACATGTCAAAAGTTGTTGATCATATTGGGTCTCACTCCTAAGACCCGCACGCGTGTTAATTACAGGTTGCAAAAGTGGGCGGCATTGCCCTCAGCTCCCAGGCCAGCAGAGAGATCTGTCATTCTTCTGTATAGATGTCTATGTGGAGAAATGCAGCAATCTCTCTGCCAGCCAGGGAGCTGTCTAGCTGTGGACATAGCGCAGAACCTACATTGCCAAGTTTGTGTGAGCTAAATCTGCCAGTGTTTAAAGTTCAGCAAGCCGCGAACCCCCTGAAACTAAAACTTTATCGCCTTGGTGATGCCTACTGTACATATACAGCAGACACCTCTAGAACTCCATACATGACAAATGTCATATCTGCAGCTGACACTCACTGTCACTGATATGCCATGATTAAAAGCACTATAGAATGTTATTTAGCATGTGTTAGTCCTGTTGGAGTGCCAATTAGGTCTCCCGCAATGCAATTGTGTGATGCCACTTGTCACAGCAGTCAGGGGCCTTCTGAAGACCTTAATGGCTGCCAGTAGATTACAGGTATCACAGTTCACTGCAATACAAACTACCCCTTGGCCAAGTCCTCTGGGGAAACTAAAGTAAAGAATGTTTACATTTAAATCACCCCCTTTTTCCATTGTTAAATTCAATCTTAATCTAAACCTAAACTAGAGCAAGAAAATCTTTTACTATACTTTACTTCTGAGAAAAAAAAAATTGGATTAAAAGTAATCAAAAAGTCCCATCTACCTTATGATGATCCCAATAAAAACTTGTATTGTTTGTTTCTTGTTGGTTTTTTAAATTGAACCTATTTTTTTCAGTAATATGCCTCTGTTAGGGCCCATTCACACGGCGGAAGTCTGTCCGGAAAAATTACAAGCAGACAATCCGTATGCTGCAGGTACTAGCAGAACAAGCTAGGACAGATCAGAAATGTGTCATCTCTATGGACTGCAATGTATTTCGGAGCATATTCCGCTGAAAGAATGAACATGTTCATTCTTCGTGCGGAGTTGCGAATTTGAGTTTCCATGGCAGATGCAACAGGAAACCCTTGAAAACAATGAGAGGCTGCTGCAACAAATATTCCAAGCAGGTTTTTTTTTTTTTTTTTTTTAAATTTTTAAGAATAAAAAGCGTGGGAGCTTTACATAAAACAGAAAATCTAAGCCAAGGATACAGCGTTGCACATAACCCAATGTCCCAATAGTGAAATAAGGTGACAAAAAATGGTAGCAGTCCTGCTAGGCTAAGGGGGAGTAAATAGCAGAGATAGAGGAAAAGACGATGCAAGAGAAATGTCCAGTATTAAAATAGCATTTATTTAAATAATTGGAACTGTAATGTGAGGTCTTTAGCAGGGCCCTTGCTTCAGACGGATCACAAAATGTAATAAAGCATGCTAAAATTGAATGGATATAGTATAAAATAGGTGACACTTCTAATTCCCCTGTGAAAGAGTAGGTTGGGACACGGAGTGTTATAGTCTCTGCGCTGTGGTTAGCGCGGTGTACTGGTAAGTACTATATAGATACTTCCCTGCAATGGATAATAGGCAATATTGTTAATATCCTAGCAATGTATATTGCTGGCATGGACGGCGCCGTGCCGATGTAGGATTAAATGCAGAGCTGTGATAAGTTCAGTAGCAGCACTCGGCAGCGCTGGAAGGCCCCTATTTGATGCCCACTCTACCCTGTCGGCACAGGGCTGCTGTATGAGTGGTTATAAGTGGTGCGGGGGTTATGGCAAAATGTAATTCATGTGCGCATTGCAGAGCAGGAGTCCTCTGCTTTGGGACCCTCTTTAACCCTGACAGCGCAGGGACAAAATGACAAGTTGCCTAGCGGAATGAAAGTTTGGCACAATTTGCCTCTTACCAGCTATGCCGATGGTGAGATTGCTGGACTGTGCTCGCTGTGGCTTGAAAAGGTAAGAAGAGGATGTAGTTAGTGATATAGATGACATAGAAAAAATCTATTTAAATGAAAGATGTTGGAAACTTTGGGCTGTATACTGTATGTGAAAATGTTTTCTAGATAGGCACAAGTATATATTTGAACCTGATGGGTAACATGTGATCTATTAAATGTGGAGTTGTTAAGGATATATACATTAATATATAATCTAGTCTATTGGTTTCATGGATAGTCTAGAAATTGTTTCGGATATATGCAAAGGGATAATCGAATCCATTGATTGTTAGGTAAAGTATATTTATATATATAAATACTGATATACCGTATATATATATATATATATATATATATATATATATATTAACATATATAAATACTAACTGTGCTAAATGTTACGAGTGGATATATGTATACTGACTGTGTTGGGTGTTACAAAAATGAATACATTGTAACATCCGCACTCCGGCCAGACACGCTGTAGCCCCTTACAGCCTTTGCCCATTCTAGAAACCCCTTGGTCTCCTGTAGTGGGGAACTTTTTGAGATCCAAAGAAGAGGGGGAGACCAAAGGGGGGGGGGGGGGTACTGTAACATCCGCGCTCCGGCCAGACACGCTGTCATGTCCCCACTGCCGGTGGGGCTGGGATTCGCATCACAGGACCCGCCCGCATGGGAATCCCAGCCCGTCACTCACCTCCCCGTCCTCGCAGCCCCCTAGGGAGCGCACTTGCCGGAGCTCTCACTCTTAAAGGGCCAGTGCTCATTTGTCCACACCTGTTTCCTGTCCTTAAATATCAGCTCCTCCCATGTTTCCCTGCTGGATCTTTGGTTGTCTATTGCCATAGTGAAAGTTCTATGTCTCTTTTACTGTGTACCTGTTCCTTGCTACCTTCCTACTCTGCACCTGTGTTACCTGCCCTGACCTACTGCCATCTTGACACATCCTGCCAGTACCACAGTGAACTCACAGTGAAAAAGGTATGTTCAATGTCGCAATATGGAGACTGTTATTTAATAGACTAAGTGTAAGTGAAAGCTAGGACGTGGTGAGCTGAATGCAAATAAAATACTAGAGTGGGTATATTTTTATATTTCTGGGTCTCGCTAAAGGATTCGTATAGGATTGTTGTTATTTGTGTACTTGTTTCTGTGCACCTATAGATTATTTCAATAATTTTGTGTGGATATAACACAGTGATATAAACAGTGGTGTTATTAATATGGTTACATTATAGTGTAGCTATCTCTGTATATATAAAATGTGCCTACAAATAGATAAATATGCAAAAATATACGTATAAAAGGTAGGTTGTGTGTCACTTGACTATGTGTGGAAAAAATGTAAACATGCTAATGTGTATATAAATAAATAAACATGCATAGATAAATATATATGACTATGTGTGGAAGAAATATAAAAATACTACAAATGTCCTGGTGGAGGAGAACAGTGGCTCAAGTTATTGCCTGTGATAATTATATATATTCCAGATGATTTAGATTCTGAAACACTCCAAAAAATATTTATGAGGACAGTTTTTTGTTATTAAAAATAAAATCATAAAAAATATTTAGAAATATTGATAAAAGTGACTGGAAATTTAAATTTTATAAAAAAAAAAAAAAACGAACAGTTCCAATTTGGCATTTAGTCCTCTAGGTTCGAGGCTTCTAAACTCAGAAATTTTTCTAGCCTCTGCTCTGGACATTTGTAATAAATAATTTCTGCCTCTCCAATATCTCTTAATCGACTGGATTGCTGCAAAGGAAAGTCTGGACTGATCTGAATTGTGATGTGTGTGGAAATGGGCTGATAGGGGGTGTTTGTCGTAACTTTTTCTTATATTATACATTTGTTCTGCAATTCTGGTTTTTAACGGCCGTTTGGTCCTTCCGATATATTGTTTATGACATGTGCATGTTATTATATATATTATACCCTTGGAGTTAGATGTTAATAGCTGTTTCATTTCACCCGGGAAGGTATTGGAGGTAGATGCAATTTTTCAGTCTTTTTAGAGAAGTTTGTGGCTTTGCACCAGGAGCAGAGGCCACACTGGTGGAAACCTTTAGTGGATAACCACGTGTCTGATCTTTCTTCTCGTCTAGTGCGGATAGTTGAGGCAACTTGGATGCCTAGATTCGGTGCTTTAGTGAACACAATATGTGGTGTATTGGGTAATAGTGTGCCTAAATGTCCTGTTGTAATAAATGCCAGTTTTTAGAACAGATTTGTCTCAGCTTTTTATAGTCTTGATTGAAGGGAAAAATTATACGTACTGAATTATCATTGGTTTGTGGTTGAGATTGGTTTTGGTAAAATTCTAATCTATCTAATTTTTCTATTTTTTCTTTAGAGGTTACTAGGGTTTTGTTTGGTAGTCTTTTTTTTAGAAACTTTTCTGTCAGTTCTTGTGCCTCAATTTGGTATTGCTCATCATTTGTGCAGTTTCTCTTTAATCTCCTATATTGGCTGGTAGGAATGTTAAGGCGCCATCGGGGCAGGTCGCAGCTTAAAAACAGTATGAAGCTGTTTCTCACTGTGGGTTTATTGAAAGTGCTGCAAACTAACTTGGTGGGGGTGGAAGTGACTTAGAGGTTAATAAATTCCACACTTGTCCTACTAACATGTGTAGTAAAGGTCAAGTCCCAAGTGTTGTTATTAAGATTACTGATAAAGGAATTGAGTTTGCTTTCAGATCTATCCAAATTAAAACAATGTTGTCCATATAACAATGCCAGAGGCCCAGGCCCAGGACCAACCAGAGTAGCTAATATATGGGTAGGGTTCAATGGGAATTCCTCAATTAATTGTTTTATTTGAGTTGTGTCCCTAAGATAATATGGAGTGGTTTGAACGTGTGGTTGCAGAAATTTATCTATATATTGGGAGACATTGAAGTTTAAGGATCCTATTCCCGAAATTATGGGGGAGCCAGGGAGGTGTGTTGGGCTTTTGTGGATTTTTGGTATGCAATAAAAAAACTGGCAATTTTTCTTGTGTGCCTAAAATGAATTTGGCTTCTTTGTCTGTTAAAATATTTTGTTCCACAGCACGGTCGCATATTTTTTGAGTTCACTAGAAAATATTGGGAGTGGGTCACTATTGAGTTTCTGATATGTCTTGTCATCCGTTAATTGTGTTAGACATTCTGTATTGTAGTCTGATGTGTTTAATATTACTATCCCCCCCCCCTTTGTCTGTTCCAACTATCCATCCTGGATATTTGGAATCATTTAGAATCCAAGAAACGTACAATAGAAGACTTGCAATTTAAGGCCGATGTTTCTGTCCCCAAACAAACAGAGACAAACAACCCAAAATTGGACATTAATATGTTAACCATTTTTAGAAAATTAGAAAATACCTCCCTGAAGAGGTTAAAACATCAATGAGAAATTAAAAGTTTACAGCATCTCCTCACTTTGGACATCATCCAAAAAGGCCTAGCCTTACTTAAAACACCAGCATCTGACCTCTCGATTCCTGAATTTGACAAAAAAAAATGGAGCGATTCATTGAAGGAACAGTCACGTATCCTTATGCAGTTAATTATAGAAAGGAGACAACAACTATTGTTGGAATATGAAAATTAAACTCTCAAAATTTGAGAAAAATGATATATATTTGAGATACTAAAATAATATCTGCAATAAATTAGATAAATTAGAAACAGACATCATACAGCGTAAATCTAAGAAACTGCTATGGTTAACAAATGATCCAAAACCACATACGGACACAACAAATAGACATGTAACATCCCAACACAAAATAGATACACCCCCTCACAGAGCCCAACTCCCCTTTTTTAGACAAACGCCCGAATCCCCAACACTCACCCTGGAGAACCAGCAGACCCAATCGTTCATATCGTCCAACGCCACAGTCCCCAATTTCCCACCCCCCCCCCCCCGAAAAAGAGGGTTAGACAAAAAAATAGAAGTTACCACACAGTCCCAACCACCATCCAAAATGGGAAAAACAGTGTAGAAATAAGCACCATCATCAACCTGAGCAGCACAAATCTTACACCAGCACAAACTTCCATTCTGAATAAAGGTCTTAAGATTGCTCCAACACATCCATTAGATAAATTCAGTGCATATATTGGTATTGAAAAATTTGTTAGACAACTGTGTCTTGTCATGAAACACCCCACCATACCCAAGTCACCTAATACAGACCCCTACATCCACACCAAACTCACGCCTAATTGTTACTGTAGACAGGAAGCCGGACCATCCATCACCGCCTTCAAACACGCAGTAGAGAGCGTACTCTCCACATGTCCGTAGGACAAGCATGGAATTTCTTGACCTCCAAATCACTTCCACCCCCACGTAGTTAGTATGCAGCACTTTCAATAAACCCACAGCAAGAATCAGCTTCATACTGTTTTCAAGCTGCCACCTGCCATGTTGGCTCCTTAACATTCCTAACAGCCAATATAGGAAATTAAGGAGAAACTGCACAAATGATGAACAATATCAAATTGAGGCACAAGACCCTAGTAACCTCTAAAGAAAAGATTGAAAAATTAGATAGAATGGAATTTTTCCAAAACTAATCTCAACCACAAACCAATGATATTTCAGTACGTATAATTGTTCCCTTCAATTAAGACCATAAAAAGCTGAGACAAATCTGTTCTAAAAACTGGCATCTATTACAACAGGACAGACATTTAGGCACACTATTACCCATTACACCACATACTGTGTTCACTAAAGCACCGAATCTAGGCATCCAAGTTGCCCCAACGGTCCGCACTAGATGAGAAGAAAGAGCAGACACGTGGTTATCCACTAAAGGGTTCCACCAGTGTTGCCTCTGCTCCTGCTGCAAAGCCACAAAATTCTCTAAAAAGACTTAAAAAATTGCATCTACCTCCAATACCTTCCAGTGGGAAATAAAACAGCTATTAGCATGTAACTCCAAGGGTATAAAATATATAATAACATGCACATGTCATAAACAATATATCGGAAGGACCAAACGCCCGTTAAAAACCAGAATTGCAGAACACATGTATAATATAAGAAAAAGTAACGACAAACACCCCCTATCAGCCCATTTCCACACACATCACAATTCAGATCAGTCCAGACTTTCCTTTGCAGCAATCCAGTCGATTAAGAGATATTGGAGAAATTATTTATTACAAACGTCCAGAGCAGAGGCTAGAAAAATTTCTGAGTTTGGAAGCCTCGAACCTAGAGGACTAAATGCCAAATTGGAACGGTTCGTTTTTTTTTTTTTTAATTAATATTTCCAGCTAGACTTATCACTTTTATCAATATTTCTAAATGTTTTTAATGATTTTATTTTTAATAACAAAAAATATTTTTGGGAGTGTTTCAGAAACATCTAAATCATCTTGAATATATATAATTATCACAGGCAATAACTTGAGCCACTGTTCTCCTCCACCAGGACATTTGTAGTATTTTTATATTTCTTCCACATATAGTCATATATATTTATCTCTGCATATTTATTTATTAGCATGTTTAAATTTTTTCCACACATAGTCAAGTGACACACAACTTACCTCTCATATGTATATTCATGCATATTTATATATTTGTAGGCACGTTTTTTATATATACAGAGATAGCTACACTATAGAGTAACCATATTAATAACACCACTGTTTGTGTTATATCCGCACAAAATGATTACAATAATCTATAGGTGAACAGAAACAAGTACACAAATAACACCAATCCTATACGAATCCTTTAGCGAGACCCAGAAATATATAAATATACCCACTCTAGTATTTTATTTTCATTCAGCTCACCACGTACTAGCTTTCAGTCACCCTTAGTCTATTACATAACATTTACCATATCGCGAAATTGAACATAACTTTTTTACTGTGAGTTCACTGTGGTACGGACAATTTGTTCCTATTGACACTAATTTATCAAGTTTTGTAACACTCAACACAATCAGTATACATATATCCACTCGTAACATTTAGCACAGTTAGTATTTATATATGTTAGTATTTATATATATGTATGTATTTATATATCAATATACATTACCTAACATGTAATTGATTAGATTAGCCATTTACATATATCTGCAACAATTTCTAGACTATCCATGAAACCGACAGACTAGATTTTATATTTATGTATATATCCGTAAAAAACTCCACATTTAATTAATCACATATTATCCAACAGGTTCAAATATATACTTGTGCCGATCTAGAAAAAATTTTCACATACAGTATACAGCCCAAAGTTTCCAGCATCTTTCATTTATATTGATTTTTTTTTTACATCATCTATATCACTAACTACATTCTCTTCTTACCTTTTCCACCACTGCTTTCCATGTTTTCCTTTCCCTGTCCAGTAAGGCCATCTGTTTTAATTTAAATCCTAGTATCAGGTGAGGTATACTCTGTAGAAATCCCGGTCCGGAGTTTACCTATCACCAACATGATCTTTTGTTTGCACTTGTTATAAAATGCCACAATTCCCGGGCATTTCCATTCAGTCAACCACCCTCATCGCTATTGAAAAAGGGGACGTGGCTTCCCGAAACGCATCTAGCCTAAGACTGCATCCACCAATTCCCCAATCGTGGACACATTGGAGTACCAGCAATTCAGGACCCATTGCCGTCTCATTTGAGAACTGAAAGCACGCTCCACTGAGCACGATCGCACCACTGGCCAGCCGCAGTGAGCACAGTCCAGCAATCTCCCCATAGCCAGTAAGAGGCACATTGTGCCAAACCTTCATTCCACTTGGAACTTGTAATTTTGTTCCTGCGCTGTCAGGGTTAAAGAGGATCCCAAAGCAGAGGACTCCAGCCATGCAATGCGCAAATGAATGTCATTTTGCTATAACCCCCACACCGCTTATAACCTCTCATACAGCAGCCCTGTGCCAACAGGGTAGAGTGGGCATCAAATAGGAGGCTTCCAGCGCTGCCGAGTGCTGCTACTGAACTTATCACAGCTCTGCATTTAATCCTCTACATTGGCACGGCACCGTCCATGCCAGCAATATACATTGCTAGGATATTTACAATATCACCTATTATCCATTGCAGGGAAGTATCTATTTAGTACTTACCAGTACGCCGCACTAATCACAGCGCAGAGACTATAACACTCTGTGTCCCAACCTACTCTTTCACAGGGGAATTGCAAGTGTCACCTATTTTATATGCATTTATTTTATACTACTGTGTATACTCGAGTACAAGCCGACCCGAATATAAGCCGAGGCCCCTAATTTTACCCCAGAAACCCAGGAAAAGTTATTGACTCGACTATAAGCCAAGGGTGGGAAATACATGATCCCTCCCCTTCATCATCACCGCCTGTCAATCCCTTCATCAGTGGTCTTCAACCTGCGTACCTCAAGATGTTGCAAAACTACAACTGGCAGCATGCCTGGACTGCAATCGGCTGGCTGGGTGTTGTAGTTTTGAAACCTCTGGAGGCCCGCAGGTTGAAGACCACTGCGGCCTTCGTCATCATCCAGCCCCCCCCCCCCCCTTTTGTTTTGTACTCACCTACCCTCGGTGGGAAGTTAGGGTGAGCTGGTCCGGGCCATATATATACTGCAAGGACCATCCGGTGGGGAGGGTTAGTCGTTTTGGACTGTCCATTTTCACGGGGGGGCCTCTTCTCCGCGCTTCGGGATGTTGCGCATGAACGTCCCTGTGCGTCGTTGTCAAGGCAAGGTCACTAGTCTGGGGCAGGGCCCGAAATGCAGAGAAGAGGCCCCCACGGTGAAAATGGACAGCCCGCAATGACTAATCCTCCCCACTGGACGGTCCTTGCAGCATTTATGGCCCGAACTAGCTCACCCTAACTTCTTGCCGAGGGGAGGTGAGTACAAAACAAAAGGTGGGGGGGGGGGGCTGGATGATGACGAAGGCCGCAGTGGTATTAAACCTGCCGACCTCCGGGCATGCTGGGAGTTGTAGTTTTGCAACATCTTGAGGTCCGCAGGTTAAAGACCACTGATGAAGGGATTGACAGGCAGAGAGTTCACTCAAGTATAAGCCGAGGGGGGTGTTTTCAGCACGAAAAATTGTGCTGAAAAACTCGTCTTATACTCGAGTATATAAGGTATATCCATAAAATTTTAGCACGTTTTACTATATTTTGAGATCTGTCTGAAGCAAGGGCCCTGCTAAAGACCTCACAATACAGTTCTAATTATTTAAATACATTTTATTTTAATACTAGGTTTTTCTTTTTTTTTTTTTTGCTGCATTCCTCTTGGAAATTGTGCTGCGTGAATAGGCCTTTAGAGTTATGGCTTATAGAAGACATGGAGGAAAAAACAATAACGCAAAAAGGAAAATCATATTAAACTGTAATATCTCACTGAAATATCCAAGATATCTGTGGTTAATTGGTGGAGATCAATACTCATGATGATGAATGAGAAAAGGAAATAAATGTCTTGATAAACATCAATTGTGGGAAAACCTCTTTAGTATGCAATAAATAAATGAAAGCAACATTGCTTATTATAGATCTCCTCCTGAAGTGCCGTTCACATCTCTTCTCAGTAAGACTTTGGCAGCAGTAAATAGTATGCTTGAAAATAATATCGAGGGCACTCTGCTCTCCAAAACTGTATATGTAATAAACCCAGTGTAAGAAGTTTCTATGGGTCCCCTCCTTGGCTCGACCATCTACCGTATTTTTTGCCCTATAGGATGCACCGACATATAAGACGAACCCAATTTTAAAGGTGCAAAATCTAGAAAAAAAAAGATTCTGAACCCAACAGTGATCTTCAACCTGCGGACCTCTAGATGTTGCAAAACTACAACTCCCAGCATGCCCGGACAGCGAAATGGCTGTCTGGGCATGCTGGGAGTTGTAGTTTTGCAACATCTGGAGGTCCGCAGGTTGAAGACCACTGGATAGGAGGTAAGACTCACATGTCCCCGCTGCCCTGGATGTCGCTCCATCTCTGTCGCCGCGTCCCCGTGGTGTCCCCGACGCTCCGGACGTCTTCTTCCCCGGGATCCACGCTCTCTGTCGCTGTCATCACGTCGCCATCATCAAGTCGCTACACATGCCATTCCTATTGGATAACGGGATGGGGTGTGGGACGACGTCGAAGGAGAGCGCCGGCCATGCAGGGGATCCCGGCACGGAGCAGACACCGAGGAGGCAGGTAAGGTTCCTCACGGTGTCCTGTAAGCTGTTCGGGACGCCGCGATTTCACCACGGCGGTCCCGAATAGCCCGACTGAGCAGCCGTGTTAGTGTCACTTTACCTTCAGACGCGGCGGTCAGCTTTGATGTCCTCTATTAGACGCGGGTCCTGGCCGTTGATGGCCGCAGGGATTGCCGCGATAGGTGTGTATTCGCCGTATAAGACGCACCAACTTTTCCCCCCCAGTTTTGGGGAAGAAAAAGTGCGTCTTATACGGCGAAAATACGGTATTGTTACGCCGACAGGTCTGGTAAGCAGACTGGGATGTGAACCGCGAGCAGGCGCGTCCCGCATCGCGGATCGCATCCCTGCTAGAGACACTATCGCAGCGCTCCCGGTCAGCGGGTCTGACCGGGGTGCTGCGAGCAGGTAAACGCTGCGAGCGCTCCGGGGAGGAGCGGAGACCCGGAGCGCTCTCAGCGTTTACCTGCTCGCAGCTCCCCGGTCCGACCCGCTGACCGGGAGCGCTGCGATAGTGTCTCTAGCAGGGATGCGATCCGCGATGCGGGACGCGCCCGCTCGCAGTTCGCATCCCAGCCTGCTTACCAGACCTGTCCTCCATCTGTCCACTCCCAGCGCGCGCGGCCCCGCTCCCTAGGGTGCGCGCGCGTCGGCTTTCTGCGATTTAAAGGGCCAGTGCGCCGCTGATTGGCTACTGGCCCAAATTAGTAATTTCACCTGTGCACTGGTCTATATTACCTCACTTCCCCTTCCCTGTATTGCCAGATCTTGTTGCCATTGTGCCAGTGAAAGCGTTCCTTGTATGTCCCAAGCCAGTGTTCCAGACCTCCTGCCGTTGCCCCTGACTACGATCCTTGCTGCCTGCCCTGACCTTCTGCTATGTCCGACCTTGCTCTTGCCTAATCCCTTGTACCGTGCCTATCTTAGCAGTCAGTCAGGGTTGAGTCGCTATCGGGTGGAACGACCTTGGGGTTACCTGCCTCAGCAAGTCCATCCCGCTTTGCGGCGGACTCTGGTGAATACCAGTAACCCCTTAGACTTCGACCCAGACAAACTGTCAGCCATTTTAGATTGGCCACGCCCCTCCGGACTCCGAGCTATCCAACGCTTCTTGGGGTTTGCCATTTACTACCGACAGTTTATTCCGCATTTTTCCACCATTGTGGCTCCGATTGTGGCCCTAACCAAGAAGAACGCCAACCCTAAGTCCTGGCCTCCCCAAACGGATGTGGCATTCAATCGCCTCAAAACTGCCTTTTCTTCTGCTCCCGTACTCTCCAGACCTGATCCATCAAAACCCTTCTCGCTGAGAGTGGACGCCTCCTCGGTGGGAGCCGGAGCTGTACTCCTACAAAAAAACTCTACTGGACATAACATTACTTGTGGTTTCTTCTCTAATACCTTCTCTCCAGCCGAGAAAAATTACTCCATTGGTGATCGTGAACTTCTGGCCATTAAACTAGCCCACGAAGAATGGAGGCACCTGCTGGAGGGTTCCAAATACCCAATTGTCATCTACACGGATCACAAGAATCTCTCGTATCTTCAGTCTGCCCAACGGCTGAACCCACGCCAGGCTAGGTGGTCGTTGTTTTTTGCCCGTTTTAACTTCGAGATTCATTTTCGCCCTGCTGACAAAAACATCAGGGCTGACGCCCTCTCTCGTTCCTCTGATGCTTCCGAATCGGAAGCCCCCCTGCAACACATTGTTCCTCCAGAGTGTCTGATCTCCTCTCTTCTCCAGCTTCTATCAGACAAACACCTCCTGGAAAGACTTTCGTTCCTCCACGCCAGCGCCTCAAGATCCTCAGGTGGGGACATTCCTCGCACCTCGCCGGCCATGCTGGCGTCAAGAAGTCCATCCAACTCATCTCTCGTTTATATTGGTGGCCTACTCTGGAGGCAAATGTCGCTGATTTCGTTTGGGCCTGTACAGTTTGTGCCCGGGACAAGATTACTCGCCAGAAGCCTGCCGGTCTTCTTCATCCTCTGCCTGTTCCTGAACTACCATGGTCTCAGATTGCCATGGATTTTATAACGGATCTGCCTTTATCCCATGGCAACACAGTCATTTGGGTGGTCGTTGATCGTTTCTCCAAGATGGCACATTTTATTCCACTTCCAGGCCTTCCTTCTACGCCACAGTTGTGCACATTTTTCGCCTTCACGGGCTTCCCACGCATATCATCTCGGATAGAGGCGTTCAATTTGTATAAAAATTTTGGAGAGCTCTCTGTAATCAACTAAAAATCAAATTAAATTTCTCGTCTTCCTATCATCCCCAATCCAATGGGCAATTAGAGAGAGTTAATCAGATCCTTGGTGACTATTTGCGACATTTTGTTTCCTCCTGCCAGGAAGATTGGGCCGATCTTTTACCCTGGGCTGAATTCTCGTACAA
Organism: Hyla sarda; assembly: GCF_029499605.1. Lineage (NCBI taxonomy): Eukaryota > Metazoa > Chordata > Amphibia > Anura > Hylidae > Hyla > Hyla sarda. Next base: position 89,254,136 of record NC_079198.1, read on the forward strand.
TTTCAAGGACTCTGAATCCTCCGCCAAATCCCCTTTCTTTGTGGTGTACGGCTGTCACCCTCATCCCCCCCTCCCCACTCCCACCCCTTCTGGTTTGCCTGCTGTTGACGAAGTTACCCGGGACTTCTCCACCATCTGGAAGGAAACTCAAAAATCCCTTCTACAGGCCTCATCCCGGATGAAGAAGCATGCTGACAAAAAGAGAAGAACTCCTCCTGTCTTTGCTCCTGGAGACAAAGTGTGGCTCTCCGCCAAGTATATCTGCTTCCGTGTCCCCAGTTATAAACTGGGACCACGTTATCTTTGACCCTTTAAAATTAAATGCCAAATCAACCCTGTCTCCTACAAACTCCTTCTTCCCCCTTCTCTCCGTATTCCTAACGCTTTTCATGTTTCTCTCCTTAAACCACTTGTCCTTAACCGCTTCTCTCCCAAGGTTGTCGCTCCAGCTCCTGTCTCCGGTTCCTCCGATGTCTTCTCTGTTAAAGAAATTCTTGCGTCTAAGACGGTCAGAGGTAAAAAAAAAAAATTCTCGTAGATTGGGAGAATTGCGGTCCTTAGGAGAGGTCGTGAGAGCCCGAGGATAATATCCTCAACAAAGACCTCATTCACAAATTTTCGGGTTCCAAAAAGAGGGGGAGACCCAAGGGGGGGTACTGTTACGCCGAGCGCTCCGGGTCCCCGCTCTTCCCCGCAGCGCTCGCAGCGTTTACCTGCTCGCAGCGCCCCGGTCAGACCCGCTGACCGGGAGCGCTGCGATAGTGTCTCTAGCAGGGATGCGATCCTCGATGCGGGACTTGTATGTTCCTTGTATGTCCCAAGCCAGTGTTCCAGACCTCCTGCCGTTGCCCCTGACTACGATCCTTGCTGCCTGCCCTGACCTTCTGCTATGTCCGACCTTGCTCTTGCCTAATCCCTTGTACCGTGCCTATCTTAGCAGTCAGTCGAGGTTGAGTCGCTATCCGGTGGAACGACCTGGGGGTTACCTGCCTCAGCAAGTCCATCCCGCTTTGCGGCGGACTCTGTTGAATACCAGTAACCCCTTAGACTTCGTTCCCCTGGTACGGCCCACGTCATCACCCCACTGACACAGAGGATCCACCACCAGTATCCTCCCAGTACCCGGATCCTGACAGGTATTTTGCTGCTAGGTTCACTTCTCCATTTTTACCAAACTAGGGAAGAAGAATTAGTCCAACATTAAAAAAATATTGATATTATTTTGGATGGTTCCTTCTCATTTTTGCAGTGAACCTGACTCTATTCTCAACCAAATCTCACCTGATTTTATTAAATGTAATAAAGTTTTGGCTGTTAATGAATTAAAAAGAGTTAAAGCATTACTGTTCATAAATAAAAAAAAAAAACTTTTACCAAATGTGCATGTGTTTTCTTTCAATGGGGAAGGTAAGAACAAAAGTTCCTGAAAATAAAATTCAACAATCCCAGTTCATCTTTCTCCCAACATTGAAGGAATATTTGTGTTTTTCTAGATGGATGTTGTATAGATGGACTTTTAACAATAAATTTTATTAAAGTTGGAGGTTTCTCCTAAATGGGAGTATAGAGTTTTACAGCAGCATTTCCCTGAACTCAAAAACTTTAGTCTGCCAGTGCTGATTTCTCTTAAAGGGGTACTCCGGTGGAAAAAAACATTTTTTTTAAATGAACTGTTGCCAGAAAGTTAAACAGATTTGTAAATTACTTCTATTAAAAAATCTTAATCCTTTCAGTACTTTTTAACAGCTGTTTGCTACAGAGGAAAATCTTTTTTTTTTTCTTTTTTGTCTTGTCCACAGTGCTCTCTGCTGACACCTGATGCCTGTATCAGGAACTTTCCAGAGCAGGAGAAAATCCCCATAGCAAACCTATGCTGCTCTGGATAGTTCCTGACACGAACAGAGGTGTCAGCAGAGAGCACTGTGGACAACACAAAAAATAAATTAAAAAAGTAAAGAATTTCCTCTGTAGCATACAGCTGCTAAAAAGTACTAAAAGGATTACAAATCTGAATTCAGGTAGAAGAAACATACATGGTCGCACATCTACAATCTTGTATAATGATCTAATTGCTTCTCAGCATAATATCAAAAACTAACAGGTTGTTAGTATACATTTTTGATCAAAAAGTACATGTTTGAACATGTGTCTGCACTCTTCCCTACCCCCTCAGCCCAACCAAGTTTGACTGGGAGAGCATGGTAAGTGTGCTGTTACACCTTGTTCACACTGGTGTGGTGCTGCGCGGCGTCCGTTGGTGCTGCGCGGCGTCCGTTGCTGCCGTGGCGCCGTGTCTGTGGGGGGATGTGGCCCATAGACTGATTTGAGTGGCATTGGGGCCGCTCTGCCAGTGGGTCGTTCCCCCCCGTGGGCACTGGTGTCGCGGCGGTGGTGGTCGCCGCCCAGTGCTACGCCATTTTATGCTAGGGACATTAGGGACCCACTCTAAATAGGTGGCCTTGACGTGGCGAGTGGGCTTGTACTTTTTGATCAAAAATGTACACTAACAACCTGTTAGTTTTTGATATTATGCTGAGAAGCAATTAGATCATTATACAAGATTGTAGATGCACGACCATGTCTGTTTCTTCTACCTGAATTCACATTGTGTTTTCTATCCCCTCCTTTTTTTTTGTTTGAACATGTGTCTGCACTCTTCCCCACCCCCTCAGCCCAACCCTATATAAGTAGTAGTTAGCTACACAAGGGCCATTTCTTTCCTAGCTGTCTCCCAGTTTGACTGGGAGAGCATGGTAAGTGTGCTGTTACACCTTGTTCACACTAGTGTGGTGCTGTGCGGCGTCTGTTGCTGCCATGGCACCGTGTCTGTGGGGGGGTGCGGCCCATAGACTGGTTTTTGTGGCATTGGGGCCGCTCTGCCAGTGGGTCGTTCCCCCCCGTGGGCACTGGTGTCGCAGCGGTGGTGGTCGCCGCCCAGTGCTATGCCATTTTATGCTATGGACGTTAGTGACCCACTCTAAATAGGTGGCCTTGACGTGGCGATTGGGCTTGTACTTTTTGATCAAAAATGTATACTAAAAACCTGTTAGTTTTTGATATTATGCTGAGAAACAATTAGATCATTATAGAAGATTGTAGATGTGCAACCATGTCTGTTTCTTCTTCCGTAATTTACAAATCTGTTAAATTTTCTGGCACCAGTTCATTTAAAAAAAAAAGTTTTCTGCCAGAGTACCCCTTTAACAGTAACTTAAAGGAAAACTGTCAGCTTGCTCCCCCCGCACTAACCAGCTGTAGTGCGGGGACGCTGATCAGTTTGAGGCTTACTGTGCCCGGATCCGCCCATTACAGAGTGGGGAGAAGAGGGAAAGGCGGAGGGAGGGGAGGAATATTGATGAGCTGGGCGGCGCTGCGGCGGGCGGCGGTGACAGCCAGTACCACTGGCTAGTGCGGGTGGAACAAGTTCTGTCATACTGGTTTTATATCACCTCATGCGGTATCTGACAACATTAATGTCATGTACATAGTATCTATTTAAAAGTGACATTTTTGTAACAATAAAATGTAACATTAATCTTTAGTAAATATCTATGTTCTATCTATTTCATATCTATCAAACTTTTTTCATATCTATCATCTATCTACCTATCTGGGACCTATGTCACAGGTCCCAGAAGAAATCCACAACAAAGAAATCCAGCAGCACTCCGATATATGTGAAAAACTTAATGTAGTTTACTCCTCCGTGTCACTTGCAGGAGGACAGCCGAAACATTGTTATGATATGAGTGAATAAATTGCAAGTTTTTTTTTACATATATATCAGAGTGCTACTTTATTTCTTTGTTGTTGATATCTTTCTATCTACCGATTAATCCATCTATTTTAGATCTATCAATCTTTTTTCATATCTGTTTCATAACTCTTTGTCTTTATATCTCATATCTATCTCTCATATATATCTATATCATCCACTGTATCTCATATCTATGGGTCTTTGGAAAACCAAGTGTTAAAAATGTTGAGGGTTATTTGCTCTGATGTGTGTGAATTTTGAGGTGTTAAGAAGGATGTGTCAGTGACGTACACAAGAAGGAGAGAAATGTGTGTCACTCTGATACTATATCTGTGTTAGGGACAGAAATAAGTTAAGTATGTCTTAGGGGTTGTGCATCAAAAGCGAAGGATGTATGTCACTTATAATATGCTGTATTTACCAGAGATAAGAGAGTTAATGCTGCAACGTGTGGTATGTCTAATAGCATAAAGCATGAAAATGCTAATGCACAGCCCTAAATAACAAAATAACCATATAACACAATCTATAACCGGCGCTGAACAAACAATGCATCGTACTTGTGCCATCTACTGGCTGGAATGTGTCATTGGTTTTCCTGAAACAGAAATCAGCGATTAAAATGTTTCCATTGCCTGGTTCCAATAAGTAACGCTCTAATCCTGTACGTTTCCTGTTGTCACATGAGCTGCTACATTTCTTGTATCTTTAGTGCAGCGTCTGTTACCATAAATGCATTGAGATTGTGTTCAGAAGTTTATTTCATTGCAGATAGAACGCATGTGAGGACAACAGAAATTCAATCAATATTGGCTGCCATCTTTATGTCCTCCTACCCTCCTGCTGAATTTTAGATTTTCCTTGAGGCAAATCCAGATGAATCCAAAAATGCCAAAGCAGGACGGCACTGCCCACTGGTGGTGCTCGTGGATCAAGGTAGTATCCAAGTACAAAAGAGGGATCCCGGCACTCGTATATTGCTGAATAAACTTGGCTTTTATTTTAGCTTCATAGCAGGTACACTTGAGCGGTACGTGTTACAGCTATACCAGCCTTTCTCAACCGCATAATGAAGACAGGTTAACACGTATGATATATACAATATCCGTCTCACACAAACTATGTCACATCGGTAGCTTAGCAACCATAAACAAAAGAAAAAACGTTCAAAAAGAAGAAAAACAGGTAATTGTATCCTCAGTCCCGTAGCATCCAGCCGTCATAGATCTCAAGTTACTCTCTGCAAGGTAAAAGTACATCACATTAAAGGACAACTACAGTTGAAAACACTTTTCCCCCATCCACAGGATATATCATCGCTGCAGGGGGGGGGGGTATGACCGCTGGGATCCCCCAGCGATCTCCTAAATGGGGCCCCAGCATTAGTGCTCAGCGTGAGCACTAATGTGCGTAGCGTCGACCTGAGAGGTCGACGGTAACGCCCCCGCCCCATACAGTTATGTGGGAGAGGCGGGAAGGCAAGAACGCTGCCTCTCCCATAGAGTTACATAAAGGAGGTGTGTCGGCACACCTACTGCATGGGAAAGCCGCGGCAGAGCTGTGGCCCCGTACAGGAGATCGCGGGGGTCCCAGAGTCCGGACCCCCCGCAATCAAACACTTATCCCCTTATCAAATAGATATACAGTTAAAACAACTGAGATAACTCATAATCATGATTTAACCCATGCTGTGCCAGAGTGCCCAAATGATGTATCCAGAATGCTTCTTTCTTATGGAGCAATATATTTTTATATTTTTAATATTTTTATTTTTATATAAAATTTTCTTTTTCCCAAGTGGGAACAAAGCATCAATACATACACACTTATTTCAAGTAAATCATATTCAATAACATTAAATATACCATGAGTAAACATTTAGTCTTGGTCCTAATATAAAGGGGAAAAAAGGGTGGAGGGTTCTCTTTTCCCCTTGTACTAACATTATTTACCTTTTCAGTACAAGTTCATTTTCAATTTACCCATCTTCCCCATATCCGATTAAATTTGTCATGATTTCCTCTTTTATTATACTGTGTGGGCCATTTATATGGATACACCTTAATAAAATGGGAATGGTCGGTGATATTAACTTCCTGTTTGTGGCACATTAGAATATGTGAGGGGGGAAACTTTTCAAGATGGGTGGTGACCATGGCGGCCATTTTGAATTTGGCCATTTTGAATCCAACTTTTGTTTTTTCAGTAGGAAGAGGGTCATGTGACACATCAAACCTATTGTAAATTTCACAAGAAAAACAATGATGTGCTTGGTTTTAATGTAACTTTATTCATTAATGAGTTATTTACAAGTTTCTGACCACTTATAAAATGTGTTCAATGTGCTGCCCATTGTGTTGGATTGTCAATGCAACCCTCTTCTCCCACTCTTCACACACTGATAGCAACACCGCAGGAGAAATGCTAGCACAGGTTTCCAGTATCCGTAGTTTCATGTTCTGCACATCTCGTATCTTCATAGCATAGACAATTGCCTTCAGATGACCCCAAAGATTAAAGTCTAAGGGGGTCAGATCGGGAGACCTTGGATGCCATTCAACTGCCCCACGATGACCAATCCACTTTCCAGGAAACTGTTCATCTAGGAATGCTCGGACCTGACACCCATAATGTGGTGGTGCACCATCTTCCTGGAAAAACTCAGGGAATGTGCCAGCTTCAGTGCATATTGAGGGAAACACATAATCATGTAGCAATTTCGCATATCCAGTGGCCTTGAGGTTTCCATTGATGAAGAATGGCCCCACTATCTTTGTACCCCATGTACCACACCATACCATCAATTTTTGTGTTCCAACAGTCTTGGAGGGATCTATCCAATGTGGGTTAGTGTCAGACCAATAGCGGTGGTTTTGTTTGTTAACTTCACCATTCACATAAATGTTTGTCTCATCACTGAACAAAATCTTCTGCGTAAACTGAGGGTCCTGTTCCAATTTCTCCCACGTTGTTGCTATCAGTGTGTGAAAAGTGGGAGAAGAGGGTTGCATTGACAATCCAACACAATGGGCAGCACATTGAACACATTTTATCAGTGGTCAGAAACTTGTATATAACTCATGAAAGAATAAAGTGACGTTAAAACAAAGCAAATCATTGTTTTTCTTGTGAAATTCCCAATAAGTTTGATGTGTCACATGACCCTCTTCCTATTGAAAAAAACAAAAGTTGGATTCAAAATGGCCAACTTCAAAATGGCCACCATGGTCACCACCCATGTTGAAAAGTTTCCCCCCTCACATATAATAATGTGCCACAAACAGGAAGTTAATATCACCAACCATTCCCATTGTATATAAATCTTTAATACAGAGTATCCCTGCCCTTTTCCAATTTTGAAACCCTTGGAGTTTTTCTAGCTCCGGGAGTATACAATTTCTCCAAATTGGCGTATATTCATTGAGCTGACCAATTCCCCTGATTTTTTTATACTATTCCAAACTCACTCTATGTATTAACTCAAAGGTTGGCTGAGAGGGGCGCTTTTTTTTTTTTTTTTTTTTCAAACTCTTCTTTCTCGAGCGACGCTACTAAGTTATTACTTGAGAGAGTACTACTTAAAATAGCACCTATACTATTCCCAGTATCTAGCCTGTCCCATCCTCTAAGGTGTTGACATTGTGCGGCAAAAAAGTACCACCATGGTTTAGACAAACCAAACCCCCCCTCTAGTTTAGGTTGTTGTAAATATACTAATTTTAATTTGGGTTTCCTTCCATTACATATCAATTCACGGAATTGTATATCTATTCTCTGCAAAAGATTAACTGGTAACCAAATCGGTGAATTGTGCAGAAGATATAGAAGCTGTGGCATTAGAATAATTTTTATGAGACTTAATTTACACCAAGTTGCACGTTTACTTTCAAAACTATTTAACAGGGGTGTCATATTTATCTTTTGATAGTCTTGAACTACGGGTGTGAATTCTATTCCTAAGTATTTAATTTGTGTAACACATGTTATTGTTAAGCTTTCACTTATTTGAATATGGGTCAGAGGGCGGTCCAGCAGCATTAAAGGGGTACTCCGGTGGAAAACTTTTTTTTTTTTTTTTTAATCAACTGGTGCCAGAAAGTTAAACAGATTTATAAATTACTTCTATTAAAAAATCGTAATCCTTCCATTACTTTTTAACTGCTGAATACTACAGTGGAAATTATTTTCTCTTAGGAACACAGAGCACTCTGCTGACATCATGACCACAGTGCTCTCTGCTGACACCTCTTTCCATGTTAAGAACTGTCCAGAGTAGGAGAAAATCCCCATAGAAAACATATGCTGCTCTGGACAGTCCCTAAAATGGACAGAGATGTCAGCAAAGAGCACTGTGGTCATGATGTCAGCAGAGAGCTCTGTGTTCCAAAAAGAAAATAATTTCCTCAGTAGTATTCAGTAGCTAATAAGTACTGGAAGGATTAAGATTTTTTTATAGAAGTAATTTACAAATATGTTTAAATTTCTTGCACCAGTTGATTAAAAAAAAAGTTTTCCACTGGAATACCCCTTTAAAAATGATTTTTCCCAATTTATGTAATCCCCGACAGCCTCCCATCCCGAGAGATCTTATCTATTGCAGCCCTAAGCGATGGACCCATATCATTTAAAAATAATAATGCGTCATCCCCGTATAGGGCAATCTTATTTACATGTGATCCATATTGAAATCCCTCCATGTCTGAAGCAGAGCGAATATATTCTGCCAGGGGTTCCATAATGATCTTGTGCCTCGAGACAATGGGCATCTATCAGAGAATTGGCCATTTGCTTTTACGCATGATACCTGGTCTTTATATAGCAGCTTAATCCACTATATAAATCTAGGGCCAAAACCCATTTCCTTCAGAGTCGCCCAAAGACAGGGCCATTCAACCGAATCAAATGCTTTTTGTGCATCTAGGAAAAATAGGGCCCTGTCTTTGGGGGACTCCCAGACATTGAATATTGGACTAAGCCAATCTAATTGGGATAAACCCTGTTTGATCAGGGTGTATCAATGTTGCTATGACTTTATTCAGGCTTATCGCCAATATTTTAGCCAGTAATTTAACATCGCTGCAGAGCAATGAGGAAGGTCTATTTGATGTGGGTAATTGGGGGTTCTTTCATTTCTTCGGTATGACCACAATAATCGCCTCCCTTAATGCATAATTAACCTCTTAAGGATGCAGGGCATACCTGTACGCCCTGTGCCTGGTCTGGGTATATAACACAGGGTCACGCGGTGAACCCCGCGTTATACCGGGTCGGTCCCAGCGGATAATGAAAGCCGGGACCCTGGGCTGATAGCGTTCGGCACCGATCATTGTGCCGTGCACTATTAACCCTTTAGACGCGGCGTTCAAAGTTGATCGCCACGTCCAAAATGAAAGTAAAAGCTTCCCGGCAGCTCAGTCAGGCTGATCTGGACCATCGCGGTGAAATTGTGATGTCCCAATCATTTAGAACGCGAATGGAGGTCCCCTTACCTGCCTCCTTCATGTCTGATCGGCAATTGATTGCTCCAAGCCCGAAATCCAGGCTTGAGCAATCGACCGCCAGTAACACTGATCTTTGCTGTGTCAATGCACGGCAATGATCTGTGTATGAGATCGGTATGTGCAGGAATAGCCACTAGGGGGGGGGGCTATAGCACTGCAAAAAAAGTGTTAAAAAAATGTTAAGAAAGATCATTCTTCCCTAATAAAAGTTTGAATCACCCCCTTTTCCCCATAAAGAAAAACCTGTGTCAATAAAAATAAACATAAACCGTCAATGGCATATGCGCCAAAAAAATCCAAATTCCAAAATAGCGTATTTTTGGTCACTTTTTATACCATGAAAAAATGAATAAAAAGCGATCAAAAAGTCCGATCAATATAAAAAATGGTACCGATAAAAACTTCTGATTAAAAAAATGCGTAAAAAAATACTGTCCCGTACGTGGAAAAATAAAGTTATAGGGGTCAGAAGATGACAATTTTCAGCTTATACATTTTCCTGAATAAAGAGAGCCCCCAAAAATTTATAAAATGGCATTTTTTAATTCAATTTTGTTGCACAATGGATATTTTTCTCGCTTTGCCGTGTATATTTTGGTAAAATGACAAATGTTACAGCAAAGTAGAATTGGTGGCACAAAAAATAAGCCATAATATGGAATTTTAGGTGCAAAATTTACAGCGTTATCATTTTTAGAAGGTGATGAGGAAAAAAGAAAATGCAAAAACATAAAAACCCTGCGTCCTTAAGGGGTTAAATGTGTCTAATAATTTAGATAGAAGAACATCCCCATATTTTTTAGACATTTCTGCTGGCAGCAAATTTTTTATATCGCCCCCCGTCTAGGTGGGAGTACCTCATTGATCAACCTGATATTTCAATTGTGCAATAGAATGACCCTTTTCTTTAAAGTGTTGTGGGATTTGTATTAGCAAGTTATTTCACCTAATTGATGCTATTGATGCTGTTTCCTACACGTTGGGTTGTCTCTCCAACATATAGGAGACCGCATGGACACTTAATCAGATAGATGACATTACAAGACTGACATGTCAAAAATCCCATAATTGGAAATTTCTTTCCAGTGTGCGGATGTGTAAAAAAAAAAAATCACCTTTGACAACATTGCTTCATTGAGCACATCTCAAGCAGGGAAATGTCCCGGATTTTTTAGTACTCAAAAATGTTTGGTGATCCTTCTGTTTTGTACCTATATCTGCCCTTGTGAGACAATCTTTCAAATTCTGTCATTGTTTTCGTTTATTGCAGATATGTGGTGGATTTTTAAAGTCTTCAATGGCTGGATAGAATTTTCTAGTTTCCCCTAACTATCTAAGTATCTGGTCAATTTTTGTAGTGAGGAGATGATATGTCCTCATGAATGGGATGAAAAATAGTCTCTTACACTACAACAGTGCCCACACTCCATCTACTAAACAGGTTATTTCCAACTCACAGAGACAGAGGATCCAACGAATTGTAACAGATACCAAAAAAAAAAGGTGAGATTGAGAGAGTTGGATGATAAGTTCCGAGAGAGGTTACCCCAAAAGTGTCCTCTCCACCCCCCGCCACCAGACCAACAGAGGAAAAATTCCCAAATTTGATGAAAAAATTTTGAATTTTTTCTTTACTTTTGAAACTCTCTGCTTATAAGGAAAATGGACATCACAAATAAATTATATATTGATTCACATATACAATATGTCTACTTTATGATTGCATCATAAAGTTGACATATTTTTAACTTCTGGAAGACATCAGAGGGCTTCAAAGTTCAGTAGCAATTTTCCAATTTTTCAAAAAATTTTCAAAATCTGAATTTTTCAGGGACCAGTTCCGTTTTGAAATGTATTTGAGGGGCCTTCATATTAGAAATACCCCATAAATGACCCCACAATAAAAACTGCACCCCTCAAAGTATTCAAAATTACATTCCATAAGTGTGTTAAAACTTTACGTGTTTCAAAGGAATAGCAGCAAAGTAAAGGAGAAAATTCAAAAACTTCAGTTTTTACACGTGCATGTTCCCCAGACCCAGTTTTTGAATTTTTACAAGGAATAAAAGGAGAGAAATCACCCTAAAGTTTGTAACCCAATTTCTTTCGAATAAGGAAATATCTCATATGTGAATGTCAAGTGCTATGTGGGTGCACTAGAGGGCACAGAAGGGAAGGAGCGACAATGGGATTTTGGAGAGTGAGTTTTTCTGAAATGGTTTTTGGGGGCATGTCACATTTAAGAAGCCCCTATGGTGCCAGAAAAGCAAAAAAAAAAAAAAAAAAGAACAGAAAAAATCTACAATCAGAAGAGGAGGAGTGAATGTCAAGTGCTCTGTGGGTGCACTAGAGGGCACAGAAGGGAAGGAGCGACAATGGGATTTTGGAAAGCAAATTTTGCTGAAATGTTTTTTGGGGGGCATGTTACATTTAGGAAGCCCCTATGGTGCCAGAACAGAATAAAAAAAAAAAACACATGGCATACTATTTTGGAAATTACACCCGTCAAGGAACGTAACAAGGGGTACAGTGAGCCTTAACACCAAACAGATGTTTGATGACTTTTCGTTAAAATCGGATGCGGAAATGAGAAAATGCACCCCAAAATATGTAACCCAATTTCTTCTGAGAATGGAAATACCCCATGTGTGGACTTCAAGTTCTCTGCTGTTGCACTACAGTGCTCAGAAGAGAAGGAACACCATTGAGCTATTGGAGAGAATTCGGGGGGCCTTGTGTGTTTTCACCCCCCCCCCCGTGGTGCCAGAAAAGTGGACTACCCCACATGTGACCATTTTGGAAACTACACCCCTCACAGAATTTAATAAGGGGTGCAGTGAGCATTTATACCCCCCTGGCGTTTGACAGATCTTTGGAACAGTGGGCTGAGCAAATGAAAAATGTTATTTTTCATTTTCATGGACTACTGTTCCAAAAATCTGTAAGACACCTGTGGGGGGAGGCAAATGCTCACTATACCCCTTTGTTACATTCTGTGAGGGGTGAAATTTCTCTCCATTGTCCATTGTTCTGGCACTATGAGGGCTTTGTAAGCACACATGGTCTTCGATTCCGGACACATTTTCCAAAAGCCCAATGGCACTCCCTCTCTTCTGAGCATTGTAGTTCGACCGCAGAGCATTTTAAATCCACATATGGGGTATGTTCTTACTCATAAGAAATGGGGTTACAAATTTTGGGGGGCTTTTTTTCCTATTTTCCCTTGTGAAAATAAAAAATTCAGGGTAATACCAGCATTTTAGTAAAAAATTTTTTTTTTCATTTTCCCATTCAAATTTAACGAAAATTCGTCAAACACCTGTGGGGTGTTAAGGCTCACTATACCCTTTGTTATGTTCCATGAGGGGTGTAGTTTCCAAAAATGGGGTCACATGTAGGTATCAATTTTTTGCATTTATGTCAGAACTCCTGTGCAAATCACCAATTTAGACCTCAAATGTACATAGTGCGCTCTCACTCCTGAGCCTTTTTGTGCATCCGCAGAGCATTTTACGTCCACATATGGGGTAGTTCCGTACTCAGGGGAAATTGTGTTACAAATTTTGGGGTTCTTTTTTTCCTTTTACCTCTTGTGAAAATAAAAAGTATTGGGCAACACCAGCATGTTAGTGTAGAATTTTTTTTATTTTTTTACACTAACAGGCTGATGTAGACCCCAACTTTTCCTTTTCATAAAGGGTAAAAGGAGAAAAAGCCACCAAAAATTTGTAACGCAATTGCTCCCAAGTAAGGAAATACCCCATATGTGGCCCTAAACTGTTTCGTTGAAATATGACAGGGCTCTGAGGTGAGAGAGCGCCATGCGCATTTGAGGACTAAATTAGGGAATACATAGGGATGGACATAGGGATATTCTACGCCAGTGATTCCCAAACAGGGTGCCTCCAGCTGTTGCTAAACTTCCAGCATGCCTAGACAGTCAGTGGCTGTCCGGAAATGCTTGTTTTTGCAACAGCTGGAGGCTCGGTTTTGAAACACTGCCGTACGATATGTTTTTCATTTAAATTGGGGGCGACAGTGTTCGGGTGTGTAAATGTAGTGTTTTTAGGGTACATTTGCATAGGAGGGGTTTTACGGTGAGTTTCCTGCTAAGAATTTGTTCTGCTGCTGAAAATTTGTCGCAGCTCGAACTTGAAGCAGGAAACTCACTGTAAACCCGCTCATGTGAATGTACCCTGTACATTCACATGGGGGGCTAACCCCCAGCTGTTTCAAAACTACAACTCCCAGTATGGAGACAGACCGTGCATGCTGGGAGTTGTAGTTTTGCAACAGCTGGAGGCACGCTGGTTGGAAAACCTTCAGTTAGGTTCTGTTATCTGACACTGTATTTTCCAACCAGTGTGCCTCCAGCTGTTGCAAAACTAAAACTCCCAGCATGTACTGATCGCCAAAGGGCATTTTGGGAGATGTAGTTATACAACAGCTGGAAGTACGCAACTACAACTCCCAGCATGGCGAGACCACCGTTTGCTGTTCCTGCATGCTGGGAGTTGTTGTTTTGCAAGATTTAGAGGGCCACAGTTTAGAATCCACTGCACAGTGATCTCCAAACTGTGGCCCTCCAGATGTTGCAAAACTACAAATCCCAGCATGCCCAAACAGCTGTCTGGGCATGCTGGAAGTTGTAGTTTTGCAACATCTGAAGGGCTACAGTTAAGAAACAACTGTATAGTGGTCTCCAAAATGTAGCCCTGCAGATGTTGCTAGGCAACTCACCGGCTTTCTTAGTCTGCACCAGGGAGTCAGCGGCACGTCATCACCACCCGGTGCCGCCGCCGATGGTAAGTGCCCTCCGGCGCCAATCACAGGACAGTTCCTCCATTCTGCCTGGACTACTGTGGGTGGGCAGAACGGGGGAACCAAACTTTAAAAAAAAAAACTCCCCCAATCTACTATTGGTTGGTCGCTTCTGACCGAACAATAACAGGGATAGGAGGGGTGGCACCCCTGCCACCTCACTCCTATCCCTCCAGGGGGATCATGGGTGTCTTGGACAGCCCCGATCCCCCTTATTTTCTGGGTCACCAGAGACCCGTATGACCCAGAATCGCCGCAGATTGCCAGACTGAATTGACCGGCAATTTGCAGCGATCGCTGAAATGGGGGGGCCCTCAGGACCCCCAAGGGGATTGCACGGGGTGCCTGCTGATAGATACCAGCAGTCATCCCAGTCCGGTCCCAGCCTGGCGTGCGGCCGGGACCAAAATTCCCACGGGGGTACCGGTACGCCCTGGGTCCTTAAGTACCAGGGTGTCGGGGCGTACCTGTATGCCCTGGGTCCCAAAGTGGTTAAAGAAAAGGGTCATTCTATTGCACAATTGAAATATCAGGTGATAGATGAGGTACTTCCACCTAGACGTGGGGGTGATATGAAGAAATTGCTCATTAAGAAAGAAGCTTTCTGGATGCATCATTTGGACACTCTGGCACCGCGTGGGTTAAATCGCAATTACAGCTATTTCAGTTATTTTCACTGTATACAGCTATTTCATAAGTATTAATGTGATGTACTTTTACCTTACAGAGAGCAACTTGAGATCCATGACAGCTGGATGCCACGGAACTGAGGATACAAGTACCTGTTTTTCTTCTTTTTGAATGTTTATTTATTTTGTTTATGGTTGTTACTGGTGATGTAGTTTGTGTGAGACAGATATTGTATATATCATACTTGTTAACCCGTCTTCGTTATGCGGTTGAGAAAGGCTGGTATAGCTGTAACGCGTACTGCTCAAGTGTAACTGCTATGAAGCGAAAATAAAAGCCAAGTTTATCCAGAAATATACGAGTGCTGGGATCCTTCTTTTCTACTTCAAAGGCAGATTAAGACTAGAGATACATAAAGAGTTTATTTTTTTGGTTTTTATTTTGGTTTTTTAATCGTTAAGAAGTTTTTTATTTATAGTAGGGTGGGCTGTTTCATATTTTACCCTGGGGTCCAGGAGTTTCAATTATGCCCCTGGATAATGAAATTCCTAGTGAGCAAATGTATCTTCCATGGAAAGAGTAGCTTGAAAATGCATTGCCATCCATGAGATGATGCAGTTTTGAGCGGTCCTAGCGTCCACAAGATCGTGCAAATATTTGGAATGTCTCCCCCGTTCTCCAGTTGGACATTTCGCACATTTTCGGCAGTGTGTACTTTGCCTTAAGGGCTTAGCAAGACTAGAAAAAAACAGATCAGATTTTTTCGAAAACCTGTTCCCAGCTTGTGTCTGGAATTTTATCTCAGCTCTGTTGAAGTGACTGGTGCCAAGTTGCAATACCACACACAGCCTGAGGACAGGGGTGGTCCTGTTTTCTTTTTTAAATAATTTGTTCTGCTTTTGGATTACTGGATAACCCCTTGAAAACAACACAACAGTATGCACTGCCATCTGCACAACCAGAGGAGAATTGAGAGATATAGCTACATTATCAGAGAAATGATCTCACATGTATGACCAGCATTGTTTCACATATATGACCAGCACCAGACAGGGAGACTCCAGCTTTGCTAAACTACAACTCCCAACATGCCCTGACAGTCAAAGGCTATATTTCTTTGGGTGTGATACCTGGAAGAGGATCATGATAAAATGTCCCCCACACTTCTGTCTGACTCAGAGACCATTACAGATTAGTTTCTTATTATGTTACAGCCGGGGAGGAGTCTGACAGTTAGGCGGGCAGAACTCGCGGAGCTCGCTGTTAGTGTGTAGGCTGAGGGACGGTGTCATTAGGGGGGAGAAGCTGCAGATTATTGCTCCTCACAACAGAGGAGGGGGGAGGTGCAGCATTTGTTGCCTTCCCTGCTTCTTTGTTGTGCTGCCCGGCCTTCTGTAATGCAGTCCTTCTGTTCTCCCAGGCAGCCACTGCTGTACTCTCAAAGGAGGAATAACTTCCCTCCGGCCCCTGTGCACAATGCGGTGAGTAGTTAAAAAAAATAATTAGCCCAGCAGACAGGCCAGGCCCTCCCCTTATCTTACTTTATGTCCAGACCCTAACTGTGTGTACAGAAGCAGGAGACTGCTGTTTAAACAGCGGTCTTCTGCTTCTGTGCTCAGGCTGCTGCAGGGGGTTGCAGCGGGACCTGGGCTCCCCTAGGAACCCTGGCCACTGACTGGAGTACTGGCTGTACCCCCTGACTGCAGCCTGTAAGGATTAAGATTTTTAAATAGAAGTAATTTACAAATCTGTTCAACTTTCTGGCAAGATAATAGATAAATAGATAGATAGATAGATAGATAGATAGATACTTAGATAGATAGATAGATAGAGGGGTATTTATGAAAACTGAACTTGCTTTCAGTTTAGTTTAGATTAAAAAAGTTGCGGGGAAATTGGTGGTCATGCGCCAAATGTATCAATTGGTGCACAGACTTTGATGAATGCCCGCTGAACATTTCTGGTTAAATGTCACAAAGCAGGTGCAGGCCATGCGACAATTGTAGTAAAAGTCACACGGAGCTTAAAGGGGTATTCCAGGAAAAAACTTTTTTTTATATATCAACTGGTTCCAGAAAGTTAAACAGATTTGTAAATTACTTCTGATAAAGAATCTTAATCCTTCCAATAATTATCAGCTGCTGAAGTTGAGTAGTTCTTTTCTGTCTGGCAACAGTGCTCTCTGCTGACATCTCTGCTTGTCTCGGGAACTGCACACAGTTGAAGAGGTTTGCTATGGGGATTTGCTTCTACTCTGGACATTTTCCGAGACAGGTGTCATCAGAGAGCACTTAGACAGAAAAGAACAACACAGCTTCAGCACCTCATAAGTAATGAAAGGATTAATATTTTTTAATAGAAGTAATTTACTAATCGGTTTAACTTTCTGAAGCCAGTTGGTATATAAAAAAAAAAAGGTTTTTCCTGAATAATCCCTTTAATACAAGTGTCACATGGAGTGATACAAGTCACACATGATAAATTTGTGACCACTGTACAAAGGATATAAAGCAGATCACTTCAAGGTCATAAAAAATAACAGTCTAAATGAAATGCCACAGAAAAAGTCGTATGGGACCAGCAACCAACTTTTCCTGCAACACATTTAGATGAAAAAAGACTTGTAAATTGTTTGATAAATTCCCCTCGTAGTCTATATAAAAAATGAAGTGAGTAACGTCAGTGAGCCTGCAGACTTCTAGTAATAAGCATGAAAGGAATGTTGGGATATTGTAGCTGTGAATGGAAATTCATCTGTAGATATACAGTAAATTCTACAACCCTGAACAGTGGAATGTGCAATGTAAGTAATGCAATGTCTTTTTTTTTTTTCTTAAAAAATGCTGCATACGAGAGGTTTTTGTTTGATGTGAAAAAAGTTTAAAATTCATGGCATTTAAAACTGCTAAAAATAATAGCGTGTGTCAGAGCCCTTAAGCAAATCTCTGAACTGCTGTTCACAGCTAAGGGCAGGCAAGATGGCTACCTCCATAAGCATATAGAGTCAGATAGAGATATATAGTAGCAATATACAGAGCAACCTCTCCAAAAAAAGGCCGCCTCTCTTGGGGAAGAATTTTTCTAACCCAACCAGATTTTCTGTGACAGGTTTTCATGATTTATTATATATTCTTTGAGAAGATCACCCCCTAGAAGACCATGTTTCAATGGAAATATAAATAGTCACCTTAAAAAGGTTTTACTGTTATTTTTAAAGTGGTAAAAAAAAAAGGGATACATTCCTTTATGACATTGAGCAGAAAGATTAGTCTTAGACATTCGGAGACTATTATTTATTCTGGATGCAATGGAATACTTTTACAATTTGATCATTTTGTAAGTGTTTGAATAGTATGACTATAATCACAATGCAGGTTGCTCCATGTAAAATCAGAGTGCACTAGCTTAGGGTTGCTTATACCCATATAAACAAAACATGTTTCTTATTCATTGATCAGCCTGGAATGCCAATTGAACACAGTGCACAGAATATTAATGTATCCATGTATTATATCTTCTACAGTGCAGGACCCTATAGGAACATGACATGGAATATGATTTAGGAGGTAAATGGAGATAAGTAACCATGAATCGATACGAAAAAGGTTGCTTAGCAACAGCCTATAAGCTGTAAAATGGAATCATCTGATAAGGAGAGAATGCAATAAATAAATAGAAAACTACAAAAAATTGAATAAACACCAGCACGATATAGATAATAAATATGTATGATTTATTAGTGAATAAAAAGAATATTAAAAAATGTTTTCTCTTGATTAGTAGCAAGCAAGATGTTCAGTAGTCAATGATGCTTCAAGTATTACAAACAAAGTAGCTATAAAAGGAATATTTATGAATATTTGAAAGAATTGTAAATATGTCTATATGCCGATAATGGAGGTGCGTGTTACATACTGATTTGGTGATGAACTTGAAATTCTGCTACTGTCCCAAGTCAGGTGACTGCATGCAAACTGAAAGCGAAAAAAGTGCAAACCTGAGTGAGAATAAATGGGGGATTTGGTCATGCAAAACTCATAATATATATAATCCACTCATCACAGTTTCAAATTTAACTGTGTACCTGTTTTTTGTCTAGGGTAGATGGGACAACAAAGAGGCTCGGTGTTCCTCAGATGCTGGTAAATAGTAGTGATATTTATCTGTAGAAAGTATAAAAGCTTTTTATCACCAGCAATACATGTAGTGAAGTGTCATAGTTATCCAGTATGTCCAGTATTGGTAAATGGTTCAATGATCATCTCATAAATGTATGTTAGTTGAATTACTGTATAGTGTATAGTAATCATCCTAATTCTTTCTATATCTTAGAGGGTGCAAAGAAAGGATAAAATGGGGTTTACTGTTCCTGTTCACAGGATAGAGGTCAGTGCTGGCAAGTGCGATAATCTGTCACAGTAAATTTTACTTCTTTAGAGAACCCGCTGCTCCGCTGGTTGCTATGGACGCATGCGGGTCTCTGCAATGAGCGTGCCGCTCTGTTAGTTATTACAGACACGTGTGACTTACTGATATCCTGAAGAGTTTGGCCAGATACAAAGATAGTGGTAAGTGATTCCTGCTTGCAAACGGAATTACAGTGCCGGTGCAATGGTCTGCAGCTACACTGATATTCCTTTATTATGATCGCTGTCCCGCTTGCTATTACCTGTACTTGTGGTTCATTTCAGTTCTCTGTATTTAATAAGGTGTACCTTTTCCTTTATATCGACGTCCTTGTGAGTCCTCTCCGGGGTTCCGGTCGGTGGCGTCTCTACCAGAACTCGTTCCCGCCATCCGGTATAGGTAGGGCAATCAGATGTTCATGTAGTTAGTGACATCACTATGGGTGCAGGTTTGGACCAAAAAAGCTCTGACGCATTTCAGAAACCCACTGTTTCCTTCGTCTGGGAGTCTCCCAGATGAAGAAAACAGTGGGTTTCCGAAACGGGTCGGAGCTTTTTTGGTCATAACCTGCAAGCAGTCATGGAAATTGTCTCTTAGCTCAGGTTGGTCCATTGCTCTTTTGAAGGAGTAGGTGGCACTAAAGACATAGTTTGATTTCTTGAGGAAAGCTATCTTCCATATCTTTGTTACTGCACGGTGAATTTCTGCACGCAACATTTGCAAATGTTTTTTTATTTTTTTCACGAGGCATAAAGGGGGCTCTGTTATGTGTGAGGAACACAGTTTGAGGGTTATGTACTATGCAGGGGCTAGCTACTGTGTTGGTGCGCTAATGGGGGTTAACTACTGTGAGGGAACTATTAGGGAGAATTAACTACTTTGTGAAAGCTACCTATTCTGCAGGGGCCCTATTAGGTATTGATAACTGTGAGGGTGCAATATTAAAGGGGGGCAACTGATGTGTGAGGGGGCAAGATAAAAGGGTTATTGTGGGGACAACTACAATGTGGAAGACTATTTGTGGGAATAACCACTGGTCAAGAGGGTAATTACTGTATGAGGCATATTAGAAGCACTAATACTGTGTGGATCACAAAAGAAGGCATTATCACCATTTGCAGTACTATGAGTGGAAAGTTTGTAAAGAGTTGGGGAGGAGTCTAATATGTTTGTCCACTAGATTCTGTAGAAATCTGTAGACTCAATCAGAAATTTTTTTTTTTTTTACAGTTGTAACATTTCGGCCATCCAGCGTGTCCTTTGTCAAACATTCCAAACATGTGAATGAAAAAAGGACCTTGCCAATCTTCGTTTTAAGCTCCTTGCCCTTAAATAAGCATTTTTCCATAAAATATGCTCCAAAACAAAAAAAAATAATAACATTTTTGAAGTTTTGCTAATTTGGATGGGCTTCTGTTATCTTGAGTCTTTAGATTGGCACTATTACAGCAATACCCAATTTGTATAGTTTCCATATTCTGACCCCTATAACTTCACTATTGTTCCATATATACGGTACTATGGAGGCTCTTTTTTTTTTTTTGCTATGACCTGCAGTTTATATTAGTACCATTAAGGTATTGATCGCTTTATACATTTTTTTCTGGAATATGGTGTGATCAAAAACATACTATTTTGGGAGTTGGTAATTTTTCTTTACATTTATTGCATTCACCATTCAGGATTAATAATGTTATACTTTAATAGTTTGGCCAATTCTATACGCAGTGATACCAAATATTTTTATTTTTATTATTATGGATATTATGGATTATATGGATAATAGGAAAAGAAGGGGGATTTCAATTTTTTTTATATGGAAGGGGTCAATGTATGTGTGTAAAACCTTTAATAAACAATGTTTTTTTACAATTCATTGGTTTCCTTAGGAGACATGTATGTGGAATAATTAGATTCCTCAAAGATTTCTCAAACAGATTACTGTAGCACCATTGAATAACATTTATCTGTATCTTAAAATAATCATAACCAGGTAAAATAATCCAATAAGTTTACTAAACTGGTTGCCAAACTAGTTTTTATTGGTTTTGTAAGTGGCCTCAGATTGTTATTACATTGTGATAATATAACAGTACAGAAATGAATGCACATAAAAAATATACAGGTAGTGGTCCTTCAAAAAGAATGCTCCTATAGTTTTAACAATTGTAACAACAATGTTTCTTTTTTTTATAAACAGGAGAAAAAACATTTGAAAAAATATAACTTAATCTATTTATAAAATCTGTACTCTTGAGCTGTTAACACTGCTGTGGTCCCTTGCATACATATTTCCTACAAGAGTTTAAAATCTCAATTCCATGAAGCTCCCGAAGTTGCGCCATGTATCTAAAAAGTACAAAAAAAATAATGACTACAAATAGCATCAAGACAGGACATCAATGTCGGAGATTCCATGAAGCCATGTATGGTGATATACAGTACCATGTAAACTGTCTAGATTACTTCTAGTTAAGCCAGTTGTGTTAAGAGAAATCAGCCCTAAATAGACACTGGGAAGAGGAGAGCATACCTGAGCATACTGTTTTTTTAACGTCTCAGCCACCAGCTGCTGAAGAGTTGGAGAGGGAGGCCTTCCCCCAAGCTCCCTGGAATGAGAGCTTCCCCAACCCTGCCTCTCACCAATGATTAGAGGGGTATTCCAGGATTTTTTTTTCTCACTTTGCTACAGGGGCTGTAAAGTTAGCATAGTTCATTACATAGTGTCTGTACCTGTGTTTGATCGTGGTCTCTCAATTCTTATGTGAGTTTTACCCAGATGTTTATTTTTAACAGCATACAAAAAGTGTTGTCTCAGGTTTTTCCAGGTTGCAGTGCAGTCTGAGACATTACATCACTAGTCTATTGTTGAAAGAGAGCCTGTCCGCTTAATGGGAGGGTGGGGAGGAGATCATTCTCCACAGGGCTGCAGGGAATTGTACCAGGTGTGCTTCAATGGGTGGGGTGGATAATGTGTGGGAGGGAGAAAAGCAAATTCACACTTACAAACAAGGGATCCTGGGACTTGTAGTTGGAGGAAGACAACTACAAGAGGAAATAGCCAATTCACAAAAAGAAAGCAGGAGCTTTTGGTGGACTCAGGACACGGCCATTTTCCTCCAAGACAAGCACAGATCCTTCTTAAGCATGTCCATTACTGGCTGGTAGGTAAGTAGTAAATGCACCTTATGGTGACCCTTCAACCGCTTAAGCACTAGAGTTGTCAACCATTGGTGAGAGGCAGGACAAGGCACTTTGCATGACTGAGAGCAAAGATATTCATGTTTTCTCCTTTCCATTGCCCATTTAGAAAAAAACTTCTAAGAGTTTAAATACTAATAAATTTATAGTAAAAATGGACAAACCCTTTAATTTTCTACTAAATGCTTTTTCAGAGTTGACTCTTTGAAGCGTGCTTCTCTATCCATGATGGCAACACATTATGTATTTGCCGATGCTAAATGCCTCACTAGGAAATACCATGACCACACTGCAAGCAGCAATAGGTTACTGTGTTCACATATAATGTATAGAATCATATGTAAAGAAAACATATTTTTGAGGGGGGATAATTACCTTGGCTCTGCAGAACAGAGTTTCCCTAGTGCTATAGCTGCGTTCCGCTGTACAGAGGGTCTCTTGGAGTCTCCACCAGCATGGGTCAGAAGTAGCTTCAGAATATCAGGCTGCAACCAGGTAGAGGCTGCTCCAGGTAGATCAAAGCAATTTCCTAAGCACAGCGCAGCGTTTCCAATAGTGATCTCATCCTCAGATCGCAGCAGGTTTACCAGGGTGACAAAATCTAAAAGAAAATATTAATTATTGTAGCTTTCATTCTATCTCACTCACTCTATTTTCCAGTTACCCTCAGCAACACCTTTTTTGTTCTAAACTTTGATTTTGGGATCAAAATGTTGCTTAAATGCACTAGACTGGTCTTACAATCTAATTTGATCCTCTACAATGTAAAGTCATAACAATAATAACAACAACAAATAATGTAAATTACCAAATGCCCGTCTCTCAGAATTATTAGGGTACGTTCACACATTGCATATTGCCAGTGGATCAGTGGTGGACTTTTAAGTTTATCTACTTTTTTTTATAACTGCTCATTTTGTTTGGGGCTCATGTTGTGCTCAATTGTGCAGCATGAGTATCGGGCAAGTGTAACGTTGAGCTGGGGGGGGGGGTGATGTTTATTCTTTATATCCACACCCACATTGCAGAGTAAGGCTCTGCAATATTTTTTTTGTTTCATCCCAGACTCAGTGTTAAAATGAATTATGTCATTACAAAGTACAATTGGTAGCACATAAAACAAGCCCTCATATGAATTGTAGCTATAAGAAGGCAAGGAGGAAAAAACTCCCCCCCCCCCCCTTTCTGGTCCTAAAGGGAAGACACATATTCCTATTGCTCTCCACTGGAGAGTGTGCGGACTATTCTATACCAGGCCAGGCACATAAAATGCGGAAGAATGAACATGAAATAGGGAGGAGGGTTGGCTATATAAAATTTGAGGATTTGACATGAAATGGGGGGATTTCAACATTTGTTTATTATTTCGCAATCACATATTGAAATCACAATATTTACCTCCATAATCGCATTCGCACAATTTCACCAAATCATGCAGCCCTGTTGCAGAGGTGGAAAGACGCCTGTCTGTGACACACACTCTGGATCTACAGATGAATCCTAACTATCTCCTTATGTACCTAATTCTAACAAAAAAAGAAGCTACATTTCTTCCTTACTAAGACGAAAATAGAGTGTCCAGCATGGCAGATCCAATAAAAACCAATAGTCTTTATTCAATCATGGACACACAGGACGAAGGGTAGTAAGTGACGCGTTCCGTTCATATCACATGACATTGGTCATATGGTATCAGGTATGACTAAGGACATGTGATACAACCAAAACACATCACTTACTACCCTTTGTCCTGTGTGTCCATGATTGAATAAAGACTATTGGCTTTTATCAGATCTGCCATGCTGGACGCTCTCTTTTCCTCTTCGTTTTCTTCAAGGTGATGGTCCTCACCTGTCCGCGACACGGTTGGGGTGAGCTGGTGTGAACTGTATTGCATATTTCTTCCTTCCTGTATACTTTTCTAAAGCAGCATAGATGCACACGAAGCAAACATACCTTTTTCACTTTACAAATTATTAGTTAGACCAAACATGGAATGTTGTATACAGTTTTGGGCATCAGTGTAGAATAAAGACATATCAAAGCCTTAACAGGCAGACAACAGTAGTAGTAGTAGACGGAACAGCTATACTACAGAATAGAATAAACCAGCATTATTCAACCAGTGTGCAGATGTACATCCATAAGTGTGCCTCAGAGCCAGCGGCACTTAACCATATACTGCACCCTGTTTGGGACCCCCTTATCTGTAAAAATGTAGCTCCACTCCTTATTTTCCATGCCTGCGTGCTGGCTGTACCAATTCCCTGTCCCTAAGATGGAGTCATATGGAGGAGCAAGAGATGATACACATCACTCTGCCTCCTTCACTGTGCCCATGCTCCTTGCTTGAATGCAGTGTAACGCTATGGAGGAAGAAGAGTGACCTGTGTTATTAGGAGCAGAAAAATAGGAGAACAGAGCTACATTTTTACAGAGAACAGAGTCGCAGACAGGGTGCAGTATACAAGTAAGTGCTGTTGGTCCAACACAAAGGAGACAAACTACCTACAGATGGATCCTACCTACAGGAGAAATACCATCTACAGGGGAAAAACTATCTACAGGGGTAAACTGCATCTGAATGTGCCCCACAGCAAAAAATAAATAAATAAACAAAGAAACAAAAAAAATCTAAGCTGTGCCCTGAACTGAAAAAGTTTGGGAAACACAGAGATAGACAATCTATTTTAGATCAATGTGGTGTTCTCTGTGAATTTGCCATGCTGGGTTACTGCAGTTCAAATCTCAAAAAAACAACCCTTTTTATCCTAAAATATATTCATAAAAAAAATCATTCAATTCAAGACCACTGCCTCTTAACCAACGTCTAGGTAGGTATACACACAATTTTGAATGACCTTACATAAAAAAAACATATCTAATTAAGACCACTAAGCTGTAATGCCAAGTTTAAATTGTGTAAAGTAGAGTCTACTTCTAACACCTACAGTTTAGTTCCAAATTGATATTTGGAAAAAATCACAAGTGATATTAAATCTACCTATGATGCACAACACAATATGGCTTTTCAGTTTCTCTACACTATGCAGAGCATATTTGCAAAAATAGAAATACTAGACACCGAGGCACTGTTAAATAACTTGCATGCTGGGGAATACAAGGCAACACACCTAGGGAGCCACTGGTTTCCAACCAAGTTCTATACATCCATGATAGCTGGCATTATCACACACATTATACCTGTCATTTATCATCTTTTTGTCAGCTTCCAGCTTCCATCCCACCAGCTGAAAATTATGTTTGTATGATGTGAATATGACCGCACGAAAACGTTTCTAAAAATCCAATCGCAAAGTCAAAATGTTTACTTGTAATTGGTAGATTAATTGGTTAAAATTGCAGGTAATTGTGCTGTTTTACTCTATTGATAAATACAAAGGAGAGGAAATTCCTGAACAGCTATACGTACTGTATGTTCGATAATTCATTAGGAGGTCTACTGTCTTTACTTGGATGTAATTGCAGGTGTGAAGTAGATGGATGAGAAAAAGACAGATGAGAAATGATGTCTGCATCTACAATATATCTCAAAGATTTATAACCCTTTGTGGGACAATTACTCAATTGTCCTATTCACATGGCTACTTAAATAGAATCCATCACCTAACATACAGTATATCCAATCATTTATAACATACCAAAAGATTGCTATATTGGTGAGTAAAGAATGGTGAACTAAGAATAAATATTAATGGCACTTAAATGGACACTGTCGGAAGCAAAAGCGTTTTATTTGTTGTTTATCTAGACAAACATTAACCTTTCTAATATACTTCATTAATGTTATCTTTTTTTTTTTATAGAAATCATTACTTAAAAAAATAAAATAAAAAAGACCATTGGAGGTCCCAATACCATCCAGAACATAATCCTGTTTGGCTGCAGTATCATGTTTGTCCTAGTTAAAGCATACACTGATTTAATTCCATCCAGAAAGTGAAGGTGGGACTAGCACTCCTCTTTGTCCTTTCAGACTGCGGCATGAAAATATAGAGGAGGGGGGTTACAGAGAATCCTGCAGGTATTGGATGAAGAGACCCACCACATCACAGAAAACTCAGGGAGGTTGTCAATGTATAGTTAGTTAAGGGCGGGCACAGTGCTTGCCTCTGGCATGCCTTTCCTGAGCAGTGGATGTCAGAATGAATAAGTAGCAGATAAGAGAGACTTGAGTCAAATTACATAAGCTAGACACATAAAAAAGAAATGTAAAGTATCTGTCTGACCTAGTGAATAACATATTTAAGCATTATTTTTTCTGGGATATGAAAGATACACTTTAATGTCCAACGAACAACGAATTCCCCACTGTGGCACCTGTTGGATGCAGAAAACAGGGTAGTTGTGATTCTAGGAAACCCTTGTGCAATTTTGTCCAGAGTCGGCTCTGGTCAGTAGTAGAGATGAGTGAATCGAAGCTGACGAACCCAAATTTGTTACAAATTTCAGGGAATATTTGATTCGCAACGAATGCGAATATCGCCACGATTCTATGGTGCGAATCACTTCCTTAAACTTCATTTTACAGCGTTCCAGGCTCCAGGGCATCTAAAATGGTGGATCCACATGTCATTACATGAGGCAAGGGACACTGGGAAGGCGGGAAGGCAAGGCGGGAAGGGAAGTAGGCGGTATGACCCTGAATCACATGCAGGATGCAGCCTATCAGCAGCCAGTCACCCCTGTGATGTCACAGCCCTATATAATTGGCAGCCATTGCGGCCAGCCACTTCATTCATTACACTGCAGAGAGATAGGACGAACAGCCTGTGTGTGTGTTACAGCAGAGAAAAGCACATTCCAGCAGCGTTTAACATCCTCTTAGTCACATCAGTGTTCTCGTGGACGGATAGCATTGTTTTTTTCACTGAAAAAGATTTTTCCTGCAGGCATTAACCTCCCAGTCACTTTCTTCAGCATTGTATTACAGAGAGGGGCAGATAGCTGTGTGTTGCCTCATACATTTCAACAAGCCGCATCAACTTCATAAACCTTAGCAAAGGAGGCAAGAATAATTTTTCAGCGCAATTCAGTGTATTTGTTCCACAACAAATCATCTGCTGGTTATACTAGTCTGTAGACGGTATAATAACCAGCAGGACATTCCTAATAGTCTGTAACAGAGTGCAATTTTGTGTTTAGTACACAGCTTTTTTTGGCTGCAGCACTGTTGTGTACTGCTGGTGTATTACAAAAATATGTTTTTTTTAAGGGTTTTCTGCCCTCATCAGTGCATACTGCATACGTACATCTAAGTAGTGTACTATTTTGTATGTGTTAATCTGTCAAGAGCCTACATACTGTGAAAGCACAGACAAGAGCCTACATACTGTGAAAGCACAGACAAAAGTTTTACAAAAATTCAGCGTTTTTAGGCATATTGTATAGCATTTTTCTACCCTCATAAGTGTATACCACATACCTACAACTAAGTAGTATACTATTTTGTACTTGTTAATCTGTCAAGGGCCTAGATACTGTGAAAGGACAGCCAATAATACACATCTGCTGCTGTTCTAGACAAATACTGTTTTAAGCGTAGTGAAGCGAATTGTACTCCCCTCATATGTGCAATAAGTATGTCAGGCAGAGTAGTGCCAGGATGTGCACAGAGGAGTGGCAGAGTCCTAAATTCATCAGGCGCAGGCAGAGGTCGCAGCTGAGTAGGGGTGTGTGGCAGCCGGAGTCGCAGCGAGAGGTCTGAGCTCCCATTGTCAGCTAGCAGTCGTGTCGCGACCAGCAACCCAGCAGCCATGATTGATCGGTTCACTCGGTCATCCACTTCATCCCAAGTGAGGTTCACTCGTTTATCCACTTCATCCCAAGTGACATCCGACACCCCCAGTCAACAGTCAGTGGGTTCCTCAGACTCAACCCTCACTTGGCATGGCCCTCATGCTTCTGCTGCCACCTCCAGGCTCTGTCATTGTGCTGCTCTATGGTCTCCTCATTCTAATGGTACCACCTCCACACTCTGTCATTGTGCCACCATATGGTCTCCTTATGCTAATGATACCACCTCCATGCTCTGTCATTGTGCCACCATATGGTCTCCTCATGCTAATGCTACCACCTCCAGGCTCTGTCATTGTGCCGCCATATGGTCTCCTCAAGCTGATGATGCCACCTCACGGTTCTCTCATTGTGCTGCTCTATGGTCTCCTCATGCTGATGCTGCAACTTCCAGGCTTTCTAATTGTGCTGCTCTATGGTCTCCTCATGCTGATGCTACCACCTCCAGATTCTCTCATTGTGCTGCCATGGATACTGCAAAACATAATTAAGGTGCTGGTCCCCAGTTTCAGAAATTCCTTGCATTAGGGTCACTTTCAGGACTCCTGATGCCACCTCCAGGCTGTGCCATTCAACCACTATATGGTATCCTCATCCTTTAGCCACCTCCAGGCTGTGCCATTCAGACACTATATGGTCTCCCTATGCTGCCACAAACTCCAGGCAGTCATTCAGCCACTATATGGTCTCCTCATACTGATGCCACCTCCAGGCTCCATCATTGTGACATGTGACTCCTTGTTAGATTTAGTCCTTTGTACCCACATGTCGGGGCTCGGGACACTAAAACTTGGGAGTTAAAAGTTCAATTTCAAAAT
This sequence comes from Hyla sarda, assembly GCF_029499605.1. Classification (NCBI taxonomy): domain Eukaryota; kingdom Metazoa; phylum Chordata; class Amphibia; order Anura; family Hylidae; genus Hyla; species Hyla sarda. The sequence continues at coordinate 89,283,088 of NC_079198.1, forward strand.
CCTCAATTTCAATGTAAAAATCTTAAATTTCCATTTAAAATTCTTAAATTTCAATGGTCTCCTCATGCTTTTGCCAACTCCAGGCTGTGCCATTCACACTATATGGTCTCCTCATGCTTCAGCCACCTCCAGGCTTTGTCATTCAGCCACTATATGGTCTCCATATATTGATTGTGTATTGTAGGAAACATGTGGGTATCCTTGAGTTACTCTCCCAGCATTATTGCCATGTTGATACCAGACCAGTAATAAAAGGAATATTGCCAAGGACTAGCAGAAACAGGGAACTGTGGATACTGACCACCAGCTGTGGGAATTGACTGACTATCCAGGTGGTAGATTTACCATTTTGAAGTTCCTCAGTTCCAGTAGGCTTTAAGTCCTTCATGCTTTGTTGTGGTCTTTAGTTGTAGAATTAAGTTGTATCATTTATTCAAAAATTCATACATTTTTATGGTCTAGTCATGCTGCTGCCCACTCCAGGCTGTGCCATTCAGCCACTATATGGTCTCCTCATGCTTCGCCACCTCCAGGCTGTACCATTCAGACACTATATGGGCTCCTTATGCTTTCCCCACCTCCAGGCTGTGTCATTCAGCCAATATTGTTTTCTGATGCTGCTAGGACTGTCTTGGTTATCATCTACAAATGTTTTTATGGTAGCACTAGCAAACATACATGCTCAATAGAGATTTCAACATTGATCTTTTAATGTTAGTGGTTGTGAAGCCCTCTTATGTACGCATCCTGCTGCCTGATCCAGGCTGTGTGTTTCAGGAACTACTTGGCTTACTGATCCTGCAGGGCCTGTGCCTACATTTTTTTATGTTAGCACTAGCTGACATACATCTTCTATACAGATTTCAATATTCACCTTTTAATGTTAGGGGTTATTAAGCCCTCTTGTGTACTTCTGCTGCTGCCTGATCCAGGCTGTGTATTTCAGCACCTATATGGCTAAGTGATGCTGCTGGGCCTGTGCCTAAAAAATTTTGCTGTTAGCACTAGCTAACATACATCTTCTATACAGATTTCAACATTAACATTTTAATGTTAGGAGTTGTGTAGCCCTCTTGTAAACTCATGCTGATGCCTGATCCAGGTTGTGTATTTCAGGAACTACTGTGCTTAGTGATGCTTCTGGGCTTGGTCCTTAAATTATTTGATGATTGCACGAGGTAACCTACCTCTTTAACCCCTTAACGACGCAGGACGTATATTTACGTCCTGCGCCGGCTCCCGCGATATGAAGCGGGATCGCGCCGCGATCCCGCATCATATCGCGTCGGTCCCGGCGCTAATCAACGGCCGGGACCCGCGGCTAATACCACACATCGCCGATCGCGGCGATGTGCGGTATTAACCCTTTAGAAGCGGCGGTCAAAGCTGACCGCCGCTTCTAAAGTGAAAGTGAAAGTGACCCGGCTGCTCAGTCGGGCTGTTCGGGACCGCCGCGGTGAAATCGCGGCGTCCCGAACAGCTGATCGGACACCGGGAGGGCTCTTACCTGCCTCCCCGGTGTCCGATCGACGAATGACTGCTCCGTGCCTGAGATCCAGGCAGGAGCAGTCAAGCGCCGATAATGCTGATCACAGGCGTGTTAATACACGCCTGTGATCAGGATGAGAGATCAGTGTGTGCAGTGTTATAGGTCCCTATGGGACCTATAACACTGCAAAAAAAATGTAAAAAAAAAAGTGTTAATAAAGGTCATTTAACCCCTTCCCTAATAAAAGTTTGAATCACCCCCCTTTTCCCATAAAAAAAATAAAACAGTGTAAAAAAAATAAAAAATAAACATATGTGGTATCGCCGCGTGCGTAAATGTCCGAACTATAAAAATATATCATTAACTAAGCCGTACGGTCAATGGCGTACGCGCCAAAAAATTCCAAAGTCCAAAAAAGCGTATTTTGGTCACTTTTTATATCATTAAAAAATGAATAAAAAGTGATCAAAAAGTCCGATCAAAACAAAAATCATACCGATAAAAACTTCAGATCACAGCGCAAAAAATGAGTCCTCATACCACCCCATACATGGAAAAATAAAAAAGTTATAGGGGTCAGAAGATGACATTTTTAAACGTATAAATTTTCCTGCATGTAGTTATGATTTTTTCCAGAAGTGCGACAAAATCAAACCTATATAAGTAGGGTATCATTTTAACCGTATGGACCTACAGAATAATGATAAGGTGTAATTTTTACCGAAATATGCACTGCGTAGAAACGAAAGCCCCCAAAAGTTACAAAATGGCGTTTTTTTTTTCGATTTTGTCGCACAATGATTTTTTTTTCCGTTTCGCCGTGCATTTTTGGGTAAAATGACTAATGTCACTGCAAAGTAGAATTGGCGACGCAAAAAATAAACCATAATATGGATTTTTAGGTGGAAAATTGAAAGGGTTATGATTTTTAAAAGGTAAGGAGGAAAAAACGAAAGTGCAAAAACGGAAAAACCCTGAGTCCTTAAGGGGTTAATAGAGACTTCAACATTGATCTTTCAATCTTAGGGGTTATGAAACCCTCTTGTGTACTGCTGATGCCTGCTCCTGACTGTGTGTTTCAGGAACTACTTGGCTTACTGATGCTGTTTGGCTTGGGCCTTACATTTTTGGATGTTAGCATTAGCTTACATACACGCTTAATTGAGATTTCAATATTGATCTTTCAATGTAAGGGGTTATAAAACCCTCTTGTGTACTGCTGATGCCTGCTCCTTACTTCGTGTTTCATGAACTACTTGGCTTACTGATGCTTCTGGGCTTGGGCCTTACATTTTTGGATGTAAGCACTAGCTTACATACATGCTTAATAGAGATTTCAACATTGATCTTTCAATATTAGGGGTTATGAAACCCTCTTGTATACTCCTGCTGCTGACTGCTCCTGTCTGTGTCATTCAGCAAATACATGGTTTAGTGATGCTGCTGGGCTTGGGCCTTAAATTTTTGGATGGTAGCACTAGCTAACATGTATCTTCAATAGAGATTTCAACATTCACCTTTTAATGTTATGGGTTGTGAACCCCTCTTGTGTACTCATGCTGCTGCCTGCTCCTGTCTGTGTCATTCAGCAACTACATGGTTTAATGATGCTGCTGGGCCACGGACATTACCTATATATGATTATGGTAGCACTAGGTACCATACATCTTCAATGTAAATTTCAAAATTCATCTTTTATTCTTGGAGATTGTGAGGCCCTATTGTCTCCACACTCCAACTCCAGGCTGTGCCATTCAGACACTATATGGTCTCCTCATGCTTAAGCAAACTCCAGGCTGTGCCATTCGGCCACTATATGCTCTCCTCCTACTGATGCCACCTCCAGCTCTGTCATTGTGCTGCCATGTGATATGTGACTGCTTATTAGATTAGGTCCATTGTACCCACACGCCAGGGCCCGGGACACTAAAACTTGGGAGTTAAAGTTCCATTTCAAAATCCTCAATTTCAATTTCAAAATCTTAGATTTATATTTAAAATTCTTATAATTCAATGTTCTCTTCATGATTTTGCCAACTCCAGGCTGTGTCATTCAGGCAATATATGGTTTACTGATGCTGCTGGGCCTGGGTCTGGGAATAACATTTTTTGTTATGGTAGCACTAGCTACAAAAAATCTTCGGTTTAAATTTCAGAATTCATTTTATAATCTAATCTAATCAATTTTATTCTAATTGTGAGGGCTTAGTGTCTACTCATGCTGCTGCCAACTCCTGGCTGTGTCATTCAGCCACTATATTGTCTCTTCATGCTGCCAAAACCTCCACGCTGTTTCATTCAACCACTATATGGTCTCCTTATGCTGCCAACACCTCCACGCTGTGTCATTCAGCCACTATATGGTCTCCTCATGCTGCCAACACCTCCACACTATGTAATTCAGCCACTATGGTCGCTCTGCGGCAGTGATTCTAAAAGTGATACCGGTAATCTGCATGTCATTCTGAATAACAGTATTATTTCATTACCCCAGCACACTCCATATGCATGATAGAAAACAGAAAAGTGTTCTACACCCCTATTGATGCTCTCTGTAGGCCAGAAATAGCCGGTTTTAATATAGATTCACCGTGAACAAATTTGGAACAAAACTAATCGGCAAAATCAAATTTTTTTAAAGTTCGCTCATCTCTAGTGAGCAGGAAGCTCCATCATTAGTCTATGTCAGTGGCTGCTACAATGCATTCAAACCCTTTCACTTTTTTACATTTTTTATGTTGCTGCCTTGTGTTAAAATATGTTTTGCCCTGTCAATCTGCACCCCACTCCTGTCAAATGCTGGAGTCCCCTGGAGTCCTGGCTGTGTCATTCAGCCACTATATGGTCTCCTCATGTGGCCAAAACCTCCATGCTGTGTCATTCAGCCACTATATGGTCTCCTCATGTGGCCAAAACCTCCATGCTGTGTCATTCAGCCACTATATGCTCTCCTTATGCTGCCAACACCTCCACGCTGTGTTATTCCGCCACTACATGGTCTCCTCATGCTGCCAACACCTCCACGCTGTGTCATTCCGCCACTATATGGTCTCCTCATGCTGCCAACACCTTCATGCTGTGTCATTCAGCCACTATATGGTCTCCTCATTGCTGCCAACACCTCCACGCTGTGTCATTCTGCCACTATATGGTCTCCTCATGCTGCCAACACCTCCACGCTGTGTCATTAAGCCACTATATGGTCTCCTCATACTGATGCCACCTCCAGGCTCTGTCATTGTGCCACTCTGGGGCAGTGATTCTAAATGTGATGCCGGTAATCTGCATGTTATTCTGAATAACAGTATTATTTCACTACCCCAGCACACTACATATGCGTGTTAGAACACAGCAAAGTGTTCTATACCCCTATTGAGGCTCTCTGTAGGCTAGAAATAGCCATTTTTAATTTAGATTCGCCGCAAACAAATTTGTAACAAAACAAAAATGTTTTTTTTTTATTTGGCGAATCGGCCGAATCAAATTTTTAAAAATTCGCTCATCTCTACTGAGCAGGAAGCTCCATCATTACACTTTTTTTTTATTTTTTATGTTGCTGCCTTGTGTTAAAATAAAATAAAAAAAATATGTTTTCCCCTGTCAATCTGCACCCCACTCCTGTCAAATGCTGGAGTCCTTGTTGCTGTACTGTAAACTGTGTAACTGAGCCAGGTGTAGAGAACCCAGCCCAGCAAATTGAGTGTGATGAAGCTGCATTATATATACCATCATTGCTTACCTCCTGACCCTCCAGTGTACATAAGCAAGAATTAAATAAATCTGAAATGAATAAAAAATCTATGGTTTGGATTCTAACAAATCCAATTTTTTGGTGACATTTGGACCAAATCACTAATGAACTGATTAAACTTGATTAAATGTGTTATCATCTTTTTCAGTTAGTAATAAAAAAGTATCAAGTACTGGTGCCTTTCAATTTTTTGTTATAATTTCTGTCATGAAACTTAAAATACATTAAAAGAGAGAAGCAAAAATGAAAGATATTTATATTCTTTTGGTCCTCTAAAATAACAATCACTCTGTAAATCTTTAACTTGTTGAACAGCCAGAATGAAAACCCAAAATAGGAACTTTCATGTAGCTTCATAATAATATATTTCATATATATACGATACCATATAACATTGTCGTTTTCATGGTATAAAATTTGCAGACATTGCTGCCATATTAGCTCTTTTAATGCACCTGATTGGCTTAGAGGATTTGGGGCCTGAAGATGGCCTCAGTTGTCCTTGTACTTGTACTTACTATGCCAGGTCACAAGTGTCCATTAAATGTAATTATTATTATTTTAAACCAAAGTCTTTTTTCTCATAAAGTTAACTCCATCAACCCATGTTAGTTTACTGGTACTCAAGTTATACTCACTTTTATCATACTTATAAACTTCTTTCCTCGCTTGAGTGTCCTCTTTGGTACAAACAGCAAGCACCTTTACGGAATATTGTGAAGTCTTTTTTCCACCTGTCTATATAGATGAGCAAAAACACTTAAATGGGCACTTCCAGATGCAAAAACTTTATGTGCTGTTACTTATGAAAATTAAAGACCTTTTGTGGTTGTTTACTTTTTTTTTATATTTAATAAAGAAAACGGCTCCTGAAAATCCCACCACTAGGGGTTGCCATACCTACTGGGACACAAACAAGTCCTGCAGCAGCATGAGGCTTGTCCATTAGTCATGGACAAGAGATGACTTATGGACAAGGCTGCCTGAGCAGACACACCAATCACCAATCACAAGGGAGGGACAGGCCCCATTCTGAGAGGATTCCTAAAACTGTGAGATAATGAAAAGGGGTATTTTTTTTATAATAATTATAGGTGATAGAGGCATACAAATTAGATGTGCAAGGTTAGGATTAGGTACTGAGTAACATATTATTATTCTTTTTTTGTGGGATCTGACAACAAGATAACAAAATAATATTACAGTAGGAATAGCTGCTATTAATATTCTATGTTAGCTTCTTTACACCATCAAAGACATCTTATCCCCGCAATATAGCGAGCCCGTGTGACATCATGCCCCACCCCCTTAATGCAAGTCTATGGCAGGGGGCGTGACGGCAGTCATGCCCCCTCCCATAGACTTGCATTGAGGGGGTGGAGCGTAACATCACATGGGTGCGGGGTCGTGACTTCATGATCTTCCATCCCCATGGTCAGGAGGAATTAGCCTGAGAGCCTCCAGCGCTTCCAGAAGCAGTTACAGGTGGTGCTGCTTGCTATATTGCGGGGGTCCCCAGCGGCGGGACCCTGGCGATCTGACATCTCATCCCCTATCCTTTGGATTGGGGATAAGATACCTAGGGGCGGAGTACCCCTTTAAGAAAACCTCTGTACATATGTCCCATTTGGATACTATAGAAGTAGGCCCCTTGTCTGGGGCTACCTTTATGAACCAGAACGGCTCCCATTCTAGTGAACCTGATACATTTATACATTACCAGCAAAAATGTATAGCTAGATGTAGCTCCTAGAAACCTTTCTTCAAGGGAAGAAAAGGTTTATTTATACGGTGCCTATTTGGTTCTCCTAAAGAGCATCGCATAAGTGTGTCCGAGTCCTTCATGCTTTTTATTTTATGCTTATAAAACAAGTGCACCACAAATACTGCAATATTGCCAACTATATGAATAATTAAGATATTACATAGAATACAGATACTTTAAGATTTTCTGGGGGGAAAAAAATCATAAAATATTAATCTCCAGCTGTTCATTAAGAATAATTTGAAAAGAGGAAAAGATTTGCAATTATGTTGTACATTTATGCAGTGTTCTTGTGAAAAATATATCCATTATTGATATGGATAAGTTCTAACACATGTAGTTATCTGCCGAAGATTTAGCTATGGGCACATCCAGCACATTGCTCTCCTTCCACTATTAACTACAGCAGTACTTGATATTTAAGAATTACAGTTTTCCACCTAATGCATGGCTTTTCAGGCTTCGGCATTCGTAATTATGGTGATATAAGAGCTCTGTGGTCCTCTCCAAGAATTACTTTATGCTATGTAATTATTGTGATTATTTTATTGAGATAAAAGTATCAGGAATAATTATTTCTGAGTAGCTAATTCCCTCCTTCCTCTTATTTCTGTGCCTCTAACGGAAAGTATTTTGTATCTTTTATTTAAATTTCTGGTGCAATGAGCATCTACAGGGTCTGTATTGTACGGAGAGAAGGAGTGCACCACATTATTATAAAGCTCACAAACTTTACAACAGTTTTCAAATTCTGCTAAAGTAGTCTTAAATGTTCACTTTAAATGGATTCTGATCTTGAAAAATTCCATTAAAGTCGAGCTCCAGGTAAAAAAAATAAAAATGACGTTTTAGCTACAGTAAGTCCCCCATAGCTCTATACCTCTCCAAAGTTTCACTTATCTGCATTTACCTATTTTAAAGATTCCCTACTGTTCTTTACCAGACCATACCTGAAGCATGTGCAGGCCATCTAGGGCATATGTACTATAGGGGCAGTGTCAAGCTGCTTTCAGGTATTCAAGGGCACAGGTCCCGGTTTGACCCAACCTGCTTGTAACTGGGTGGCTAGTCCATGTGCAGAACTCCTCTTTCTGTAGGAACTATGGGAGGAAGTTATCTTTTGCTGTGTTTTTTTTATGTCTGGTCCATCTCTAGACATTTCCTAGTGTATTTTTAGATTCTGTGCCTGATTTATTAAATTGTCTTATGAATTTTAATAAATTAGGTGCATCTTCACATCTGGGCAAAAACAAAAGAGATTTCTGAAGCCTGATGCACTGATGCAAGCGCACTTGCTTTGTAAATCTGGACCTATTTGTGCAAATCTTCACCATAAATCAAATTGTAGCAGTTGTTAGATTTGTATTCAGATGCTACATCTGTGAAAGATGTTTAAACTTTCAAGTACATTTCAAAATAGCTGCCCCTTAGAGTTCAAGTTAACCCCTTAAGGACCCAGACAATTTTCAGTGTAGGACCCAGCCATTTTTTTCACATCTGACCATTGTCACTTTAAGCATTAATAACTCTGGGATGTTTTTACATTTCATTCTGATTCCGAGATTGTTTTTTCATGACATATTCTACATTATTTTAGTAGTAAATTTTCGTCGATACTTTCATGACAAAATTGAAAATTTTTAATTTTTTTTAACTTTGAAGCTCTCTGCTTGTAAGGAAAATAGACATTCCAAATAAATTATATATTGATTCACATAAACAATATGTCTACTTTATGATTGCATCATAAAGTTGACATGGTTTTACTTTTGGAACACATCAGAGTGCTTCAAAGTTCAGCAGCAATTTTCTAATTTTTCCCAACATTTTCAAAATCTGAATTTTTCAGGGACCAGTTCAGTTTTGAAATGCATTTGAAAGGCCTTCATGTTAGAAATACCCCACAATGACCCAATTATAAAAACTGCACCCCTCAAAGTATCTAAAATGACATTCAGTAAGTGTGTTAACCCTTTAGTTGTTTCACAGAGAAAATTCAAAATCTTAATTTTTTACACTGGCATGTAGACCCAGTTTTAGAATTTTTGCAAGGGGTAATAGGAGAAAAAGTCCCCCACAATTTGTAACCCAATTTTTCTCGACTACGGAAATACCATATGTGTATGTCAAGTGTTCGGCGGGCACAGTAGAGGGCTCAGAAGGGAAGGAGAAACAATGGGATTTTGGAGAGTGAATTTTGATGAAAAGGTTTTTGGGGGGCATGTCACATTTAGGAAGCCCCTATTGTGCCAGAGCAGCAGAAAAAAAAACACATGGCATACCATTTTGTAAACTACACCCCTCAAGGCATGTAACAAGGGGTCCAGTGAGCTTTAACACCCCACAGGTGTTTGACGACTTTTCGTTAAAGTCAGATGTGTAAATGAAAAAAAAAATACAAAAGGAAATTTTTCCCCCCAAATTTACCATTTTTACAAAAGGTAATGGGAGAAAATGCCCCCCAAAATTTGTAACCCCATCTCTTCTGAGTATGGAAATACCTCATGTTAGGACGTAAAATGCTCTGCGGGCGAACTACAATGCTCAGAAGAGAAGGAGTCACATTTGGCTTTTGGAAAGCAAATTTAGCTGAAATGGTTTTTGGGGGGCATGTCGCATTTAGGAAGCCCCTATGGTGCCGGCACAGAAAAAAACAACACACATGGCATACTATTTTGGAAACTACACCCTTCAAGGAACGTAACAAGGGGTACAGTGAGCCTTAACACCTCACAGGTGTTTTATGACTTTTTGTTAAATTTGGATGTGTAAATTAAAAAAAAAATTTCACTAAAATGCTGCTTTTACCACCAATTTTACATTTTTACAAGGGATAATAAGAGAAAATGACCCCCAAAATTTGTAATTCCATTTCTTCTGAGTATGGAAATATCCCATGTGTGGACGTCAAAAGCACTGCTGGCGAACTACAATGCTCAAAAGAGAAGGAGCGCCATTGAGCTTTTGGAGAGTGAATTTGTTTGGAATGAAAGTCACGGGCCATGTGCGTTTAAAAAGCCCCCAGTGGTGCCAGAACAGTGGACCCCCCAATATGTGAACCCATTTTGGAAACTACACCCCTCACAGAATTTAATAAGGGGTGCAGTGAGCATTTACACCCCACTAGCATTTGACAAATGTTTGGAACAGTGGGCTGTGCAAATGAAAAATAAAATTTTTCATTTTCACGGACCACTGTTCCAAAAATCTGTCAGACACCTTGGGGGCGTAAATGCTCGCTGTACCCATTATTACATTACGTGAGGTTTCCAAAATGGGGTCACATTTGGGGGGGTCCATTGTTCTGGCACTATGGGGGCTATGTAAACACACATGGCCTTCAATGACAAACTTTCTCTTCAAAAGCCCAATGTCGCTCCTTCTCTTCTGAGCATTGTAGTGCACCCATAGAGCACTTTACATCCACATATGGGGTATGATCATACTCAGAAGAAATGGGGTTACAAATTTTGGGAGGCTTTTTTCCTATTTTCCCTTGTGAAAATGAAAAATTTAGAGTAACACCAGCATTTTAGTGACATTTTTTTTTTCATTTTCCCATCCAACTTTAACGAAAATTCGGCAAACATCTGTGGGGTGTTAAGGCTCACTATACCCCTTGTCACATTCCATGAGGGGTGTAGTTTCCAAAATGGGGTCACATGTGGGTATTTATTTTTTTGCATTTATGTCAGAACCACTGTAAAATCAAATGTATATGGTGCGCTCTCACTCCTGAGCCTTGTTGTGTGCCAGCAGAACATTTCACACCCACATATGGGGTATTTCCGTACTCTAGAGAAATTGTGTTTCCTTTTATCGCTTGTGAAAATAAAAAGTATGGGGCAACACCAGCATGTTGGTACAATTTTTTTTTTAACAGGTGGTGTAGCCCACAACTTTTCCTTTTCATAAGGGGTAAAAGGAGAAAAAGCCCCCCAAAATTTGTAGTGCAATTTCTCCCGAGTACGGAAATACCCCATATGTGGCGCCATGCGCATTTGAGAAATAAATTGGAGATTGCATAGGGGTGGACATGGGGGTATTCTACAATACTTTTTCATTTTTATTGGGGGGTACAGTGTAAGGGGGTGTATATGTACTGTTTTACCCTTTATTATGTGTTAGTGTAGTGTAGTGTCATGTTTTTAGGGTACATTTGCACTGGCGCAGGTTTACGGTGAATTTCCCGCTAGGAGTTTGCGCTGTGGCAGCTCAAACTTGCGCTGCCGTAGCTCAAACTTCAAGCAGGAAACTCACTATAAACCTGTCCATGTGAATGTACTCTGTACATTCACACGGGGGGGGGGGGGGGCAAACCTCCAGCTGTTTCAAAACTACAACTCCCAGCATGCACTGACAGACCGTGCATGTTGGGATTTGTACTTTTTGCAAAAGCTGGAGGCACACCGGTTGGAAAACCTTCAGTTAGGTTCTGTTACCTAACTCAGTATTTTCCAACCAGTGTGCCTCCAGCTGTTGCAAAACTACAACTCCCAGCATGTACTGATCGACGAAGGGCATGCTGGGAGGTGTACAGGGTGGGCCATTTATATGGATACACCTTAAAGGGGTACTCCGCCCCTAGACATCTTATCCCCTATCCAAAGGATAGGGGATAAGATGTCAGATCGCCGGGGTCCCGCTGCTGGGGACCCCGGGGATCGCTGCTGCAGCACCCCGCTATCATTACTGCGCAGAGCGAGATCGCTCTGCACGTAATGACAGGCAATACAGGGGCCGGAGCATCGTTACGTCACAGCTCCGCCCCTCGTGATGTCACGGGCCGCCCCCGTCAATGCAAGTCTATGGGAGGGGGCGTGGCGGTCATCACGCCCCCTGCCATAGACTTGCATTAAGGGTACGGGCCGTGATGTCATGAGGGGCGGAGCCATGACGTCACGCTGCTCCGGCCCCTGTATCGCCCGTCATTACGCACAGAGCGAACTCGCTCTGTGCAGTAATGATGGCGGGGGGGGGCCGCAGCGGCGATCCCCGGGGTCCGCAGCAGCAGGACCGCGGCGATCTAACATCTTATCCCCTATCCTTTGGATAGGGGATAAGATGCCAGGGGCGGAGTACCCCTTTAATAAAATGGGAATGGTTGGTGACATTAACGTCCTGTTTGTGGCACATTAGTATATGTGAGGGGGGAAACTTTTCAAGATGGTTGGTGACCATGGCGGCCATTTTGAATCCAACTTTTGTTTTTTAAATAGGAAGAGGGTCATGTGACACATCAAACCTATTGGGAATTTCACAAGAATGATGTGCTTGGTTTTAATGTAACTTTATTCTTTCATGAGTTATTTACAAGTTTCTGACCACTTAAAAAATGTGTTCAATGTGCTGAACATTGTGTTGGATTGTCAATGCAACCCTCTTCTCCTACTCTTCACACACTGATAGCAACACCGCAGGAGAAATGCTAGCACAGGCTTCCACTATCCGTGTTTTCAGGTGATGCAGAATGGCCAAAACAAAAATTGGAACAGGACCCTCAGTTTACGCAGAAGATTTTCTTCAGTGATGAGGCTTTTATGTGAATGGTGAAGTTAACAAACAAAACCACCGCTATTGGTCTGACACTAACCCACATTGGATAGATCCCTCCAAGACTGTTGGAACACAAAAATTGATGGTATGGTGGGTATATGGGGTACAAAGATAGTGGGGCCATTCTTCATCAATGGAAACCTCAAAGCCACTGGATATGCAAAATTGCTACATGATGATGTGTTTCCCTCTTTATGCACTGAAGCTGGCACATTTCCTGAGTTTTTCCAGCAAGATGGTGCACCACCACATTATGGGTGTCAGGTCCGAGCATTCCTAGATGAACAGTTTCCTGGAAAGTGGATTGGTCGTCGTGGGCCAGTTGAATGGCATCCAAGGTCTCCCGATCTGGCCCCCTTAGACTTTTATCTTTGGGGTCATCTGAAGGCAATTGTCTATGCTGTGAAGTTACGAGATGTGCAGCACCTGAAACTATGGATACTGGAAGCCTGTGCTAGCATTTCTCCTGCGGTGTTGCTATCAGTGTGTGAAGAGTGGGAGAAGAGGGTTGCATTGACAATCCAACACAATGGGCAGCACATTGAACACATTTTATAAGTGGTCAGAAACTTGTAAATAACTCATGAAAGAATAAAGTTACGTTAAAACCAAGCACATCATTGTTTTTCTTGTGAAATTCCCAATAAGTTTGATGTGTCACATGACCCTTTTCCTATTGAAAAAACAAAAGTTGGATTCAAAATGACCGACTTTAAAATGTTCACCATGGTCACCACCCATCTTGAAAAGTTCCCCCCCCCCCTCACATATACTAATGTGCCACAAACAGGAAGTTAATATCACCAACCATTTCCATTTTCTTAAGGTGTATTTATATAAATGGCCCACCCTGTAGTTATGCAACAGCTGGAGGTACGCAACTACAACTCCTAGCATGCCGAGACAGCTGTTTGCTGTTTGGGCATGCTGGGATTTGCAGTTTTGCAACATCTGGAGAGCTACATTTTAGAGACCACTGCACAGTGATCTCCAAATTGTGGCCCTCCAGATGTTGCAAAACTACAAATCCCAGCATGCCCAGACAGCAAACAGCTGTGTGGGGATGCTAGGAGTTGTAGTTTTGCAAGATCTGGAGGGCTACAGTTTAGAGACCTCTGTATAGTGGTCTCAAACTGTAGCCCTCCAGATGTTGCTAGGCAGCGCACAGGCTTCCGTAGGATCCAGGGAGCCAGCCGCACGTCATCGCTGCCCGCCGATCTCCACCGTCGATCATCACCTCCGCTGCCACCGGATGGGTAAGTGGACTTCGGCGCCGGTCCCTGTCGTATCCCTGTTCTGCCCCGCCTATTGTGGGTGGGCAGAACGGGGAAACCGAAAGTTAACCCCCCGGCCCCCGATCTGCTAATGGTCATCGCGTCTATACGACCAATAGCAGGGATAGGAGGGATGGCACCCCTGCCACCTCACTCCTATCCCTTCAGGGGGATCGTGGGTGTCTTGGACAACCCCGGTCCCCCTTATTTTCCGGGTCACCGGGTCACCATAGAACCGTATGACCCGGAATTGCACAAATCGCCAGTGTGAATTCACCGGCGATTTGCCGTGATCGCTGACATGTGGGTCTGATGACCCCCCTGGGCATTTGCGTGGGGTGCCTGCTGATTGATATCGAAATTCCCACGGCCGTACATGTACGTCATGGGTCCTTAACTACCAGGGTCCCATAATGTACCGGTACGACATGGGTCCTGAACAGGTTAATGGACCCCAGAATTTGGCATTCGGATTATCAGGCCTCTATGATTATGTCAATTGGAGTCATTAGACACATGTTTGGGCTATGGTTTGCAACCGTAAAAAATGAAGCCATATTCCACTCATCTGAAACCTGCCAAAATATGAGAAACACCTGCAATAGGACTTCTCAGCCATTCCTTATTTGTTGTTGTATTTGTTTTCGATCACTGCATCTTTTACTTTTTTTTTCTTTTAGTGCATAGTCCAGCTGTGCTTCAGTTTTAGATTGTAGATCCACAGTTTTGTTATACAATGCAGAATTCATGGTTATTACAAAATTAGCAAATTGTCTATTTCAGGAGGCAGCCAAGTATCCTCTCATCCTGGCACTACAACCCTTTTTTCCCAGGATGTTTTTTTTTTTTTTTTTTTTTTTTTACTATGTTCACTAAAAGTTTTAGATTTTGATCAATTCCCCACATTTTATGGCTCCCTGTGGTGGTGCAGTTTTGTCCCTAAGGACCGAAGGGTCCAGCATTTGTTTACCACTCATTACATTTCTAAAACTATTAAACCATCCCTTTTTTGATAACACATTTATCAATATCTATTTTTTTTTCATAATTTTGGTGCAAATTTTTTGACAACCCTTTTTTTTTTTGTTCAAAATGAAACAAGCTATGGTTTGCAGATGAGCTTGGTTATCCACTAAACTTCACACAGTATTTCTAGCCTGTATTAGGCTAGGACTACACATAGACTTTTAACCTCTCAGCATGATTAGATCAGACTGAAGTTCCTTGGGCCAGCCTGAGGAGGTACTTTTTTAAGACTATTTTAAAAAGAAATCATTGCACATCCAAGGTATAATGGTATATCTGGTGCAAAATATGGTTGTGTTCTACTAATGCTTTGAGGCTCAATAGTAGGACTGTCTTGGTAAGTCAGATCATAGTTGTAATCCTAGTTGTAATCAACTGGCTCCGGAAAGTTAAACAGATTTGTAAATTACTTCTATTAAAAAATCTTAATCCTTCCAATAGTTATTAGCTTCTGAAGTTGAGTTGTTGTTTTCTGTCTAACTGCTCTCTGATGACTCACGTCTCGGGAGCTGTGCAGTTCCTATGGGGATATTCTCCCATCATGCACAGCCCCCAGGACGTAACATCATCATTGAGCAGTTAGACAGAAAACTTCAGAAGCTAATAACTATTGGAAGGTTTAAGATTTTTTTAATAGAAGTAATTTACAAATCTGTTTAACTTTCCGGAGCCAGTTGAGATATATATATATATATATATATTTATATATATATATATATATATATATATATATATATATAAAAAGGTTTTGCCTGGAATACCCCTTTAATTTCCCATAGGAATGTACTGCATGACTTGAAATATCTCTAGAGATTTCTTTTTTTAATTGTTACCTGCTTTATTTTCCAAACTATGCCCTACTGGGGCAAGCATTGATTGAAAGACATTGGAAATAAAATCACTCTTAATAGTATGATTAGTTATTTAGCAAAAATCTTTATTTCTCAGATTGATTTGCTGGAGGCAAAGAATAATATAGATTGTAACAATCCTTTATATGCTACCATCTACACTATCAATTCTAGCAGCAATGTCAGGTGACATGTCATCAGCAGCTTGATGAAATAAATAGTTATTTGTTGGAAAGAGCTGTTTTCCAAAGGTAAACTCAATATGAGTTACATCCAATCACCTACAACTTATCCATATGAAATGGGAACCCTTAGACACTACTTCTTACTTGAAATGGCTAGCATATTTTAAGTGATAAAGGACCGAGAAACTTTTCTCACATTAAGATTCCATCATCCCAAAACCAATTTTCTTATCATTAACAATTCATAGATTTACCTTAAGAAATTTCATGAGCTTTTTAACAATGCCTTCTTGAACCGCCATTTCTACTGCTGCAGGACATTGTGGGAGAACCCTGCTAAGAATGCCCACCGATCTCTGCATAAACACAAAACATGACAGGATTCAAGTGACAAAACATCATTATTAGTAATTTACCGTACTTATTATTATTGATGCACTCTATGTCACTCCAGTCCTGAGTCTTCAGTTCTACACATAGATCTGTTTTTATTTGCCTGCAGTAATGTCATACACTTGAGGTCTTTGAGGTTAAAGCTTTACGGTCATTTGAATAAACTTTTGACACGTTTTCCAGATATCTCAAAAGTGTAGATTGCAACGGGTCTCATTCCTGAGACCCACTACGATCAAGAGTTACATCCGCATGAAGTGCTCAGCAGCGCACACCTTTCTCCCAGCCTTTTTTTTTTTTTTCTTCTTTCATTGCAAAAGTCTATGAAGTGAAAAGGTCGAATAAAGCAGCCAGCTGGGAAGTGAAAAGCGCTACCGTGCACTCCCCTGGTTTGTACCTTGCAATTGCAGCGGATCTCAGAAGTGAGACACAGCACAAGCTAAACCTTTAACATGTCTGGACAACATTGCAAAAGTTTATTCAAATGACAGTAACGCTTTAATGAAGTAAGTTGATCGTATGATAAACATACAGTATTTAAGGTAATGGTGAGATGATTGAATACAGCAAAATGTACTGCAACACAAATTGTGCTGCACTATTATGCTTCAATTGGGGTGGGGGGGGGGGGTTATATTCTTTGTGGGCTGATAGGGTATGTGTACAAGGTCTGATCTGTAAAATTCTAATGCCTAATATTCCCCAGTTTTAGGCACTGCAGGGATAGGATTTATAGCAAGCACGTATAGACGTCTAGTGCACTAATGCATGTGCTAGCATTGATTAACAAATGTATTAGGTATAGCTCCAATATCATATATTCCCATTAAATAGGATTATAAAGTGGAGTAAATTTTTCACATCTTGCCTACAGCATCATAGGATGTTAACATGATTAATGAATACAAGGACAGTTAATATACTCACAGTTAGAATAATTCCATCTTTATTGCTAAGCAGAGACAAACATCTTCTACTGATATCAACTCCTCGCTCCTACAAATAAAATCATCTACTTTAATATTTGGAAAAAAATTATTCTAAAAATAAGATAAAATTTTGTTACAATTCCCTAAAATAATGCCAGGGCTTGTCTATGACTTTGTACAACTTTTTGTGGATAAGTCGCACTTAGGAATGAGCATTGGTCTATGTTGAATCAAAGTTTAGTCTAGACCCTAGGGGTTGTAGAAAGATAGAAAGAGGCTCTTCTTATTTATATAAACAATGCCGCTTGGTTGTTATTGCAACAGCTCCATGTAAATGAATAGACATGGAGCTTCAATAAAGTAAATAGCCCATGTAAAAAAAAAAAATTATATATACACACACACACACACATATATATATATATATATATATATATATATATATATATATATATTATATTATATTATATGTTTAGTTTATATTTAATTATTCAAAAACTCTTAATTTTTCTTATGTGTGTCATATGCCAATTCTTTTACTTTTTAAAGATCTCCACTTGTTATCACTGGGAAAAAATATTCTTATGTAAAAGCATTCTTATGTCCTAGCAGGACTTTTATAGTAGATATAGTAGATGTATTTAAAATCCAGTCTAGAAAGTTTTTTGTGACCTAATAATTTAAATGTGTATCAAACAGGACAGGAGAAATTCAGCTTTTTTCTAGATTCACCCAAAGTATAAAAGAAAAATTCAGTTAAGAGCAAGACCAGGTCTTTATGAACGGTAAACCTCTAGATGTAAATAAGAATGTATTTATTCATAATCTTAAAAGTGCCAAGGAAACGAAGCATAAAGTATAACAGACAGTTCCTATGTTTTTTTAGTGTACTGTGCAGCAATCTTTTCACAAAACTGAAAATCCTTCTGGGAAAAATTACAAAGTTTTTGTATCATAGAAATATATGCAGTACAATGTACACTACCTAAAGCCAAATTCAGAGATCTCAGTGTTGATGTGCTGTTCTTAGGATAGGCCATCGACATTACAATATGGGAGTGGGAGAAGACGTCCCATCCCACACTCTTCAGCTGTTTGAAAGGCTACAGGTGATCAGGTAAG
Organism: Hyla sarda; assembly: GCF_029499605.1. Classification (NCBI taxonomy): domain Eukaryota; kingdom Metazoa; phylum Chordata; class Amphibia; order Anura; family Hylidae; genus Hyla; species Hyla sarda. The sequence continues at coordinate 89,301,429 of NC_079198.1, forward strand.
TACTAAATCCTATTCATTGTTTTCATGGTTTTATATCTCTGCATGTCATACACTTAGTAAAAGCTGAAGTGTATTACAGCCTAATCTTATTCAACAGAATGGACAAAGCTGCAATATTTTTCACAGCTGCTACTCGATGTACAATGTACAGAGCCATAAAAAAACAATGACGAGGTCATCAAAATTGAGAGCTTTAGCTTACTGTTAAAACAATCGTATTTGGATTGGCAGTAGAACAGTAAAGCAGTACAGTTTCTAATAGTAACCTGACAGATACAAGAATAGGGAATCTTAAATAAGAAAATAAATGTTTGGCACCATTGTAGATTAATCACTTTGCTGCCTATGTTTATTTCCCCTTTGTGAAAAAAACAAGTATTTAAACCATATGTTTTAAAAAAGAATGAATAGAGTAAATAGTATACATGTTACCTTGATTTCTGAATTTTCTTCAAGTGATAAGTTGAATAACAGTCCAAGTATTGCAGTCAGAGCATCTTTATGGCCATCTCCAAGAGCAGGGGAGTTGCATTTATCCTAAGGTAACATAGAATGGGACATTCAAGAGGTGTGCTTACAGAAGAACAGTTGTGTTTGTAACCGGAGTACATGAAGATGTTACGGCACTTTATCTATGGGGTCCTACTGTATCCTACTGTATCTTGTATACAGAAGTCTTATCAGCCACATGTGATCAGCATTAAGTGTATAATTAATAGATGTAAAACAGGAAAAAAAAACAATACAGTACAAGGTGGGTCATTTATATGGATACACCTAAATAAAATGGGTATGGTTGCGGATATTAACTTCCTGTTTGTGGCACATTAGTATATGTGAGGGGGGAAACTTTTCAAGCTTGGTGGTGACCATGGTGGCCATTTTGAAGTTGGCCATTTTGAATCCAACTTTTGTTTTTTCACTAGGAAGAGGGTCATGTGACACATCAAACTTGATGGAAATTTCACAAGAAAAACAATTACGTGCTTGGTTTTAACGTAACTTTATTCTTTCAAGAGTTATTTACAAGTTTCTGACCACTTATAAAATGAGTTCAATGTGCTGCCCATTGTGTTGGATTGTCAATGCAACCCTCTTCTCCCACTCTTCACACACTGATAGCAACACTGCAGGAGAAATGCTAGCACAGGCTTCCAGTATCCGTAGTTTCAGGTGCTGCACATCTCGTATCTTCACAGCGTAGACAATTGCCTTCAGATGACCCCAAAGATAAAAGTCTAAGGGGGTCAGATCGGGAGACCTTGGGGGCCATTCAACTGGCCCATGACGATCAATCCACTTTCCAGGAAACTGTTGATCTAGGAATGCTCGGACCTGACATCCATAATGTGGTGGTGCACCATCTTGCTGGAAAAACTCAGGGAACCTGCCAGCTTCAGTGCATAAAGAGGGAAACACATCATCATGTAGGCCACTGGATATGCAAAATAGCTACATGATGATGTGTTTCCCTCTTTATGCACTGTAGCTGGCACATTCCCTGAGTTTTTCCAGCAAGATGGTGCACCACCACATTATGGGTGTCAGGTCCGAGCATTCCTAGAGGAACAGTTTCCTGGAAAGTAGATTGGTCGTCGTGGGCCAGTTGAATGGCCCCCAAGGTCTCCCGATCTGACCACCTTAGACTTTTATCTTTGGGGTCATCTGAAGGCAATTGTCTATGCTGTGAAGATACGAGATGTGCAGCACCTGAATCTACAGATACTGGAAGCCTGTACTAGCATTTCTCCTGCGCTGCTGCTATCAGTGTGTGAAGAATGGGAGAAGAGGGTTGCATTGACAATCCAACACAATGGGCAGCACATTGAACATATTTTATAAGTGGTCAGAAACTTGTTAATAACAAATGAAAGAATAAAGTTATGTTAAAACCAAGCACGTCATTGTTTTTCTTGTGAAATTCCCAATAAGTATGATGTGTCACATGACCCTCTACCTATTGAAAAAAACAAAAGTTGGATTCAAAATAGCCGACTTCAAAATGGCCGCCACCCATCTTGAAAAGTTTCCCCCCTCACATATACTAATGTGCCACAAGCAGGAAGTTAATATCACCAACCATTCCCATTTTATTAAGGTGTATCCATATAAATGGCCCACCCAGTACATCAGACACAGCAAAAGAATACATAATAATGTAACCAATACTGTTACACATACAAGTGTTATAGAAAAAACAATACTTTTAATTTACAGGTTTAGTTACCACAAGCAGTAAACAGGAATCCCAGTACTCCAATGAAGCTGCCATTTTCCTCCTTATAAACGTATCTTCAGTAAGATGTCCCATTACAGCAATTGCTTGAAGACAGGCTTTCATATTCACCAGAGCTAAATACAGGGTTTTCTGCAGCATATAATATTTTTACTAAGTAACATAGTAACATACAGCATGTACAGTTCACCAGCTTTGTATGTTGCAACTAATTACATTTACTGTATTTGAAGAGGATGCCACACTTGCCTACTAAATAAATAGAGTGCTGCTATAACATACACAGCCTGGGCTTATAAATATCATAGATCACAATTAATGGTGAATTTTCAAAGTCGCTCAAGGAGTGGGAGGTTCAAAAGCAAAAGGGCACAAGAAAACCATGCTTATATAAAATGTATTGATAAAAATAAAATGTATGCCCATATGAATTATCCCAGTCAGACCTATATTGGCACTGTCAGCAGAACACAGGCCCCTTCACTCATTGGTCTTGTCCAGGAATTAAGTTGAGCAGTTCAAGCAGTGTCATCATTCACAAATTCTCTTTCTATGGAAATAATTGCCTCCTGACTTTTCTCTTCTAAAAAAAATATTGTAGTCAATCTCCTGGCAGCAGCCAAATCTTTAATTCTCTTGAAGTTGTCACAGTCCTCCTCTCCCACTTTAACCGAACTGCTCACCAAGGTTAAACAGATAAACTGCTTTGAGAAGATGACTAGCAGAGCCAACAAGACATGCAAGGCTTATTTAAAATTTTGTTCACCTTGGCGATCCCCTCAGTTTGGTAGGGGAACAAATCGGGGACTTCTGGGGTGGCGTTGCTCCAGCAGACCCTGTTAGGAACTGGATGTTACAGTTTGGTATGCCTATTGTCTTCACTGTGTGCATTGTACTGTATGATAATTAGAGCATTGTTGTGCCTATATATGTGCTGTTAATGCACACATGTGTGACTATGCACCATGTTACTTTTCCTTATATAACTTATTAATGTGGATCTGTCTGTGAGCAACGCCTTTGTCTTCCCACTTTGTGGATGCTTCTCCCTATGTGTGATTTTAAATTAATTAATTTTTAATGTATATTCACTAAAGTTATATAATTTTTATATTATAAGTGTTTCCATTCTCTTTTTCTCCCAGTCTCACATAGTAGTATTAGAGCCTTCTTTACACCATACAAGCTGGAAGCAGAGAGGGATGATCACTGTGATGTGTACTGTGAAAAAAAAAATAAAAATAAAAAATAAATAAAAAAAAAAACAATATTCGTAAATGCACATATATAGTGCTATATTCGCGAATTCGCAAATAAAATTTGCATTGTGAAAATTTGCGAGCAACGCTAGTTTTCATCAGCTCTGTGTGTGAGCTGTTCTACACAGTACATTGGCAGTAGAACTACCCCTTCTCTGACTTTTTTAAGGGTCCTTTTAAGCTTATGGGGTCCTTCAGAAATGCAGCACACACATGCTTGACCCCAACCCACACACACACATACACACGCTTTCATTAATACTCCTCTTTGGAATGGCATAGAATACCCCATTAGATCCTGCCTGTATCATTCTGCTCTGGCTTGTCCTCACTAGAAGGGTCCTTTCCACTCTGTGGAATAAGTAAGCATAGAACACCCCATTAGGTCTCTGTGACAATTCACCAAATCATGTGAGTAATGAATGAGACATGCCTATAGGTCATTTTTTGTTTGTTTTTGTATTTAAAATGAAGCAATATGCAGTATGGATTGTTGGTCCTCAAAAGCTAAAAACACTGCTAGCTGTCACCTCTGATTCTGATCCTAAATGGGTCTGGCTAGCACATAAATCTTTTATCAGAGGTCGAATAATTTCCTTAGCGACTGGGATCAAGTGTGATTGGACCAAGACCCAACGGGCACTAGGGGCTAGGCTTCAACGGTTGATGTATGCACACCAACAGGACCCCTCTGCTTATCTATTTAGGGAACTGCAGGGCACCAGGATACAGCTGGATGCACTTCAATCTACTGTAGTTGAGAAAGCTTACTTACTAAAGCCACTTACTATAAGTTTGCTAACAAATCTGATCGCCTTTTGGCTTCTGTGTTTTACGGAAAACGACTTCATTCAATAGAGTACATAGCCTCCAGCTGCGTACTGGGGTCCATTCCTTTCATCCTGATCGAATATACTCTGCCTTCCATACCTTTTATACGGATCTATATACTGAAACTCCTCACCCTCCTTCTTTTCAGACTAATCTTTCTCGCTTTCTATCATCTATCACTCTTCCTCGCCTCCCCCCTGATGCTGGAGAGGTAATGAATGCCCCTTCTCACCCAAGGAGATAACAGTGGCTATTTCTAGACTTAAATTGGGCAAGTCCCCTGGCCCAGATGGGCTCACAGCCGCCTACTATAAAAAAATTTAGTTCTTTACTTGTTCCTCACCTTGTTACTCTTTTCAATTCTCTTATGTCCCCCACCCCCCTTCCCCCTGAATTTCTGGATGCATTGATAACAGTTTTACCTAAACCCAATAAAGATCACCTGCACACAGCTAACTATCATCCCATATCCCTTCTAAATATAGATTACAAGTGGTTAACCTCTATTCTGGCCACTTGCTTAAACAGATACCTGCCAGCTTTGATAGACTTGGATCAGGTCGGTTTTGTAACAGGCCGACAAGCTCCTGATAAAATTAGAAAGGTTCTTAACCTGATCCACTGGTCCAATTCCAATGCTGTCCCTTTAACGATACTGTCATTAGATATAAGAAAGCACTCAACTGTGTATCCTGGCAATATCTGTTTGCTGTGCTCACGAAATTTGGTTTTTCAGGGGCCTTTGAACAAATCCTGAAACATATTTTCTCTTCCCCGACAGCCTTCGTAAAATTGCCATCTACATCTCCTCAGCCTCTGAAGAATCGGCGGGGCATTGTTTGCACTGGTGATGGAGCCCCTGGCGGCATTCATAAGAAAGCATCAAGCTTTTAAAGGGGTATTCCAGGCAAAAACATTTTATCCCCTATCCAAAGGATAGGGGATAAGATGTCTGATTGCGGGAGCTGCGTTCCCAGTTTCGGAAACCTCTGGGTTTCCGGGACTGGGGACGTGACGTCACGCCATGCCCCCTCCATTCATGTCTATGGGAGGGGGCGTGACTGCCATCATGCCCCCTCCCATAGACATGAATGGAGGGGACGTGGCATGACGTCATGTCCCCAGTCCTGGAAACCCAGAGGTTTCCGAAACTGGAAACGCAGCTCCCGCATAGAATGTTTTTGCCCGGAATACCCCTTTGAGGGATTATCGATAGCCTCTATGGAATATAAGGTTAATCTTTTTGCAGATGACCTTCTCTTGACATTGACTGAACCTTTAGTGTCCCTGCTGAATCTTTTTGTGGTCCTAACAGATTTTACTACTAGTTCGGGTTTAAAAACTAATATTGCTAAATCTGAAATTCTACATTGTGACGTACCAACACAGCTGCAACACCTTATCTCCCAGAATTTTGGTTTCAGAGATTCCACTTCTGGGCTCCCTTATCTGGGCATTAAACTTACCTCCTTTCTCCATTCCCTATATAGAAGTAACTATACTCCCCTTTTCAGCGCTATAAGAACAGATTTAGCTAAATGGAATTTTCCTTACCTATACTGGTTGGGTAGGGTCAGTGTGATCAAAATAGTTATTTTACACAGGCTCCTATACCTCTTCTGTACCCTCCCCATCCTATAGTTAAGTCAGATCTTTTATCCTTGCAGAAAGACGTCCTGGCCTATATTTGGGACCACAATAAACCTTGCATACCCAAATCAGTGATGTATTTTAATAGGAAACAGGGAGATTATCAGTCACAAACTTTTTGAAATAAGAACTCCTTATTAATTCCACACTGCTATGTAACATTTATATGGTCTTCCTGCCCAATATCCACACTGTTACCCTCTTCCGCCCTTGTGACCTTGTATTGGTTATCTCTCTGGCGCGTCAAGTCCGCTTTAAGTTTTCCCTTCAGTCTTCTGTTTCACCTCGGCTGCCTATCCTGTCTAACCCTCTATTCCCCCCTGGCCTATCCTCATCTAGTTTTTCTTGGTGTGGAGATGCTTGTCTCACCAAATTATATGATTTCTTGATTGGAAGATGGTTACCTACACTTACCTTATTTAGGTTGTCCTTTTCTTCAGTCCCAAGTAGAAAGGTTACTGTACAAGATTTCAAACCCACTTTTTTTGAAGCCTGTTCTCTCTACACTCCCCATCTCCCAGGTCTGTTGTCTAAGCTATATTCTCATATTAACCCTCAGCCTTCTGATCTGAAACTGAAGTTTATGTGCAATTGGGAAGGTGATCTACATACTTCCATGTCACTATCTCAATGGCATGATAGCTGCACAGTTCTAGATAGTGGCAGTTGACAGGTGTCCTTAATGGAGACAGCTCTTAAAGTATTTGATAGAACTTATTTGGTCCGACTGCATGCCATCTATCCTATGGTTTCACCATTATGTTTTTGTGGCTGTGGCATGTTGGGGACGATGTACCACGTATGGTGGTCATGTCCGGTTGTTTCAATCTTTTGGACCTAAATTTTAGACCTCCTTGATTCCATTTTACCCGCTCACGTCCCGTGGTCGCCTGCCTACTGTCTTCTCAGCTGTAAACCCATTGGAATGAGGTATAAAATTTTCCGCCTGTCTCAATTCATACTTCTGGCAGCCAGGATTCATATTGCTTCTCAATGGAAGCAGACAGTTTTCCTTTTTAAGGATGTGATATCTAGAGTTAATCTTATTATGCTTTATGAAAAACTCACCGCTATTAGGGAGGATGCGGTGGACCGCTTTAAAGATGTCTGGGAACCGTGGCTGATGTCTCCTCATTGCCAAGATATGACTCATTGTCTATCCCTATATTGAGGGGTGGGTTTTTCTCATTTTCTTTCCTTTCTGTTGGGGTCAGCAGGAGTGTACCATTTCTTATTATGCTTCATTGTGTAGGAACTTTATCATATTGCTGTTCTTCACATGTGTACATCTATATTTTGTTGATGTTCTTTTTGTCCTAGGACCATTTTTGTTCACTGGAAGCTGTAATTGTCTATTGTTTCTCTGCCTTAATAAAAGCTTCATGGTTTGACCTTTAAAAACACTGCTAGCACTAACTAATAGCTTTGTGCAACTTAGAGTACTGTCACACATTGTGATTATTGGCCCAATAGGCCAATATTGTCCTGTATAAGGCCAAGCGATCAACCACCAAACACACAAATGCTGATTCACTGGCTGATCACATATTTTACCAGGCAAAAAAAAATAGTGGTTGGTAGCTCTATATTGCCCTAAGAGGAGATGCACAGCCGACAAGGATGAAAGTGTAGGGTAGCAAATACCATCCAACAATTGCCCTGCTTGCAAGATAATAGATAATATGCAAAAGGTCCTTAAACAAGTCCTTATTAGATCAAGACTGGTATTGTGCTGCAGTCAGCCCATATGAAAAGGGCCCTTGCACTTTCTGTGGCAGGGCTCTACATAAAAGGACTTACACAGGGACAAGCCAAAGTTTTCTCATTCTCAAGGTTTCAGAACTTAAAACAAGAAAAAACTCCATACATTGTGCCTATCCATTAATGGTGCCCTAGATGTCCTTCTATAAAAACCCAACCCCAGACGGACCGACTAATCAATGTACATGGAGGCTTCCCAACTCTCCCACAACAGGTAGGTGGATTTCTACAGGCCCAGAAGGTTTGAGCAGTGGCTTTCTCTCCCACATTCTATTTGGAACATCTGCATGCTGAACAGCTATCGAATGTGTATGGCTAGCCTTATGTATTATCAGCAAATGTAGTAGAGGCCTATTCATTTTGTACAGATTTCGGCTAAAGATGAAGAAACGTGTGCTGATATAAGAATGTACAGATTATTTAGATTATACTGATGTGGTCACAAACAAAAATGATTCACATTTATTGAGACAGCACAAGAGAGATTGGGCAGAATTAATGATAAACTAAAAAAAAAAAAGTTTCTTACCAGGAAAATAATAAGTGAGGGCAATAATTCTGATTTAAAATTGGTCCTGAAATAAGATCGCAGCCTGCAAATTTATAACAAGAAAAAACAATCTGAGAATGGGATGATGATGATATAAAGCACTTTTGTCAAAGCAGCTTGCAGATAACTGTCTATTACAAGTGTATACACAAATTGTCTTCAAGTCAACTTCAATGATCCACCTTTTCAAGTTCACATCAGGTCGATAATGTTGAGTGAACCTATCGCCTCAGTATAAACTTACGTCTAAAAAAACAAATTGTTTTCAAGTTAGGACAGTTAAGGAATTGACACTGACATTTGTTAAACTGATCTCACCTCTACACAACACACAAACGCCTCTCCCTTTCATTATTTGACAGAACAGCCCAGAACAAGAAGTAACTAACAATACAGTCTATTAGAACAGGGCAATAGGGGAAGCATATAGAATAAAAATATATATGTGATGTTTTGTAGCCTTAAGTGAACCTTCTGGCAACTTTTGGACCATCAAAACATTGGACGGCCCTATACAGAGGTCAGGGAATAAGCTATTATGATACCTTAAAAGTTTGATGTCGTAGCTGCTGCTACAGCAATTCTACTTTGGTGCCCAGAGCTCTCTGTAGTGAGCTTTTTTTGGGCCCCTCTTCTCAGCTATGATTGACAGCTCTAGTGTCTAATCAGGAGAGGGATCAAAATTGCTGACTGAGATATTTTAAGTGTTTTTTCAGGCTGTTTTTGGCAGCAATTCTTCAGTGCTATTATACAGCAATGTAGAGTTATATGGCTATGTCCTTCTTTACCTTTTCTCGCCTCTTAATACTTCCCAACATATGTGTTGATAGACCTCTAGCAAATAAACAAATAGTTTCCTAATACTCTGTTGGGAGATGTATGTGTGTTAGTGGTGGATAAGGAAAGCCCATAGGAGCTGAGGAGCAGAGCAGCAAGCAGGAGGACGCGCACATGGTAAGTCACCAGCGGCACGTCAGCTTCAGTGCTCCGGCCACCGCCCCTCTGGTCCTGGGACTTACTGCTATGGCCTATAGGCCATAGCCGTAGATCATGACCCAGGAACAGAGGAGTGGTGGTTGGAGCACTGAAGCAGGGGAGTACACAGACATACAGCTTCCGGCCGTACACTGTATGGCTGGAGGCTGTATGTCTCTGAGGACCACTGCCTACCTAATGTGGGGGAACTGTGCTGCCAACCTAATGTGGGGAAACTATGCTGCCAACCCAATGTGGGGGGGAACTATGCTGCCAACCTAATGTGGGGGAACTATGCTGCTTACCTAGTGTGGGAACTGTGCTACCTACCTAATGTGGGGGAACTAGGCTGCCTACCTAATGTGGGGGGAACTGGACTGCCAAGCTAATATGGGGGAACTATACTGCCTACCTAATGTGGGGGACATATGCTGCATACTTATTGTGGGGAACTTATGCTGTGTACCTAATACGGGGGACTTATGCTGCGTACACCTTATTTTCTGTCTGCCATCACAAAATACTCTCATAGTTTCTTGTCCACAGCATAGGGGATAAGTGTGAGATCACGGAACAGCATATCAACTTATTTGCTTTGAATGGAGGAGCAGGTCGGCATGCAACATTGCTCTATTAATTGTCTATTGAGTTGCCGAAGATAACAGCTCTATAGACATTGAATGGTGCAGTGGTGCACATGCCAACCCACGGGCTCTGTATAAAACAAATGAGTCACTGCACCGTCCTAGGGAATTCGGGAGATACAGCAAGTAAACTCCCTGTGAGCTCTCGCTTATTCCCTATCTTGTGTTATAAGTTGATTAAAGTTGCAATATCCCTTTAAAGGGGTACACCGCTGCTGGACTTGTTATCCCCTATCCAAAGGATAGGGGATAACATGTCTGATCGTGGGGGGTCCGGCCACTGGGGACCCACGTGATCTCTGCCGCGGCACCCCAGTCATCCGGTGCATGGAGCAAACTCTTTATGACGGATGACTGGCAAATACAACCACCACGCCCCCTCCATTCATGTCTATAGACATGAATGGTGGGGGTGTGGGGGGATATCACAATTACGGAAGCCCCAGGCTCCCCAGGCCTCTGTGACCATAGCACCACAGCGCCGGCCCAGAGATCGCGGGGGGTCAAATATTCCATATGCTTTTACAGATAGCTTAAAGGGGTATTCCAGGAAAAAAAACTTTTTTTTATATATATATCAACTGGCTCAAGAAAGTTAAACAGATTTGTAAATTACTTCTATTAAAAAATCTTAATCCTTTCAATAATTATCAGCTACTAAAGTTGAGTTGTTGTTTTCTGTCTGGCAACAGTGCTCTCTGCTGACATCTCTGCTTGTCTCGGGAACTGCCCAGAGTAGAATTGGTTTGTTATGGGGATTTGCTTCTAAACTGGGCGGTTCCCGAGACACGTGTCATCAGAAAGAACTTAAACAGAAAAGAACAACTCAACTTCAGAAGCTCACAATTACTGAAAGGATGAAGATTTTTTTTAATAGTAGTAATTTACAAATCTGTTTAACTTTCTGGAGCCAGTTGATATATAAAAAAAAGTTTTTTCCTGGATAACCCCTTTAAGCACATTCTTACCAGGCAAACATGATATATCTTTATAAGCTTTTTGCCAATACACGAACATGAATAGATGGGAAAATTGGAAAAATAACCCTCATTACCTTTCCTCCTGTGTTAGACTGAATAATATATCCATTGCTGTACATCCTCTTACATCCTTTAATGTTCCACATTTGATGAGGCTTTCAAACAGCCTATAAAATATGAAAATTGTCACCTAAGAAACAAGCTATATTTTGGATATATGCTATAAAATCCCTGACATACATATTATTTTAAATACGTTTGAAAGACACTAGATTTATTTGTAGACAATATAGTCAGTATATAAACCAGACATTGTATTCAGCTGTTCATGTCTATCATTACCACCAAAGCCATTAGAGAAGGTAGAAAATACTATAGTGTACTACAATACCACAAAATTCTGATTAGGCTGAACACTGCTGCTTCTGCCCGCTGTGAACCTATGTTATCTATCTGCTGTGGCACCATTCACATAACAAGCAGCACCATCGTAACCTTGAAGGGGCATTTGTTATTTAGTTGTTTTTGTTTTGTGCTTACACAGGCACTAAAAACAACAAAAAATCCCCTATACTCACCTTCTGTGCTCCCCATCACCAGTCATTTGTCAGCTGATCGCTGGCCATTTCCCTCAATGTGATATTGGCCTGTTTGTCTGAAATTGGCCCAATGTAATGGGGCCCTAACACCTCAAAAGAACAAGGGCACAGTGGGCTACAAAAAGCATTAAAGGGAGTGGATGACAGAAAGTTATATTTAAAGTGGTGCTCCAGTGGAAAATATGTATTTTTTTTATAAATCAACTGGTGCCAAAAAGTTAAACAGATTTGTAAATTACTTCTATGTAAAATGATTTATCCTTCCAGTACTTATCATCTGCTGTGTGCTCCAGAGGAAGTTGTATAGTTATTTTCTGTATGACCACAGTGCTCTCTGCTGACACCTCTGTCCATGTCAGGAACTGTCCAGAGCCGGAATAAATCCCCATAGCAAACCTTTCCTGTTCTGGATAGTTAATGAGGTGGACAGAGGTGTCAGTAGAGAGCACTGTGGTCAGAAAGAAAAGAACTACTCAACTTCCTGTGGAGCATACAGCAGCTGATAAGTACAGGAAGGATTAAGATTTTTTAATAGAAGTAATTTACAAATCTGTTAAAATTTCTGGCACCAGTTGATTAGAAAAAAAATGTTTTCCATGGGAGTACCCCTTTTAGGATTAATCACCAATGGGCACTGGCCAAGGAGATGATGCTGGAATGTTTTTTGATGCCTAAAGAATATGATATGGGGTTGTAAGGAACTAAGGTTTGATGATAACATGAATGCATCTAGCCAAAGAGCAAAGTGTTAAGAAGATAGACATATTAGCTCAATGACAAAATAAAAACATGTATTTTTGACAATTTCTGGTGGAAACCAAAAAAGTAAAATGGTCCTTGGACCATTCTTTAAGAAACTTGGAACCAGTGTGTTGTAGAAAAATGTTTGTTATTAGAGATGTCCATGAATCAAAGAATTCAGGCCTCCATAATAGCCAAGGATCAACAAACTAACTGGGACTTTTTAGATGGATGATTCCATAATTTGTTCCCCATTGTCCCAAAAGTTATTCAATATTTTTTTTATCTCCCTGATTTGAAAAAAGATATCCCAATGATTACAATAATTGCTTTTCACTGGCTTAAAGGGGTATTCCAGTTAAATACATCTTATCCCCATGAATGGATATGGGATAAGATGTATTTGTCTGGAATACCCCTTTAAAGGGGTACTCCACTGGAAAACATTTTTTTTTTATCAACTGGTGCCAGAAAGTTAAACAGATTTGTAAATTACTTCTATTAAAAAAATCTTAATCTTTTCAGTGCTTATCAGCTGCTGTGTGATCCACAGGAATTTTTTTTCTTTTTGAATTTCCTTTCTGTCAGACTACAGTGCTCTCTGCTGACACCTCTGTCCATGGCAGGAACTGTCCAGAACAGGACTTGTAACATCTGGACTCTGGCCAGACATCTTGTCATGTCCCCGCTGTAGGCGGGGCTGGGATTCGCATCGCGAGACGCGACTGCATGCGAATCCCAGCCCGTCACTCACCTCCCTTGTCTTTCTGTTCTCGCAGCCCCGGCACCCATGCCCCCGCCTCCTAGGGCACGCACGCGCTGGATCTCTTACATTTAAGGGGCCAGTACTCATTTCAGTGTTTACACCTGCAACCTGTCTTTAAGTATCAGCTCCTTTCCCAGCTGATCTTTGTTGCTTTGTGCCCTAGTGAAAGCATACTGTGTTCCTGTGTTCCTGATCGCCTTGTCCCGTTACCTGACCCTGCACCTGTGCCACCTGCCTTGACCTACTGCTTCCTTGACCTCATCTTGCCAGTTTCCCTTTGTTACTATCCAAAGAGTCACATCGAGATCAGAGTCCATAAACCAGTGAACAATCTTTATTATATTAATGATGAATAGTTGAAACAATTAAAAGGAACAAGAACAGACAGACTACTGAGGTGTCCAGTTACATGGGTAGAATATGGTAGTAAGGTGCACGCATGAAATAAATAAAGACTACCGGTAGATACCAATCTGGTGTATACATACATAAAATAGTATGGGAAGCCTCTTGAGGAAACAACGTTGGGGTGGTGTCCTGGATCGGGGTAAGATGTCTGCATGGTTCACTTTGTGTCTGCTGCTGGCTTAATCTTTGTTGGAGGCACTTTTTTCACAGGATTGGTAGGCTGACTGTGGTTCGGTGCAGTGTCTCAGCCACACTTTCCTGTTGTCTCTACCAATCCATTAGCACCTTTCAATCTGAACCTCTCTAGTTTTTTTCAGACCTCTTTTAGTTTTGGGCTAGTGTGCATTGTCTTTTTCTGCTTCTGTGTGTATACTTCTACATTAATAACTGGATCTGTGCTAGTATTTAATTTTTATACAGCCACTACTATTTTATGGATGTATACACCAGATTGGTATCTACCCGTAGTCTTTATTTATTTGATGTGAGCACCTTACTACCATATTCTACCCATGTAACTGGACACCTCAGTAGTCTGTCTGTTTCTGTTCCTTTTAATTGTTTTTAACTATTTACTATTTTTAATAAAGATTGTACACTGCTTTATGAACTCTGATCTCGGTGTGACTCTTTGGATAGTTCTTGGATGTTTATTTACACCTGAGACCCAGTCTAAATTGACTTACATTGGTTTGGCCCTTCTTTTTGGTTTATCAGTTATCAGTTAGTCAGTTAGTTTTGTGCCATGCCACATCCCAGCAACCTTGTTGACGAGTCGTGCCAGGGGTAGCGACCTTGATGCCACCTGCCGCAGCAAGACCATCCCGCTTTCCGGCAGGCTCTGGTGAAAACCAGCGGCACCTTCGACTCTGCTCCCTGGCATGGCTCACGTCATCATCCACACAGGCCCAGAGGATCCATCACCTGCTGCGACCCTTACAGTAAGATCCGCCCATGGATCCCACTGGGGTGCCTTTGCTAGATGTCTTGGATCTTTCCACAGTCGTGGCTCAACAGTCACAGCAGTTAGCCTTTCAGGCGCAACAACTGAATCAAGTCTCAGCAATGGTGCAACAGCTTCTTGCTGCTCAGCAGCAACAACAGCGACAGCAGCAGCCACCTGTTCCTGAGCCTCCTCCTGTGTCTGCATCTCCTCATGGGACCAAGCTTTGCTTTCCTTGCCTTCTAAGTATGACGGAGATCCCAAGCTGTGTAGAGACTTTGTGACACAATGTCCTATCCATCTAGAATTCATGGCGGATCTGTTCCCGACAGAGTGTGCTGAAGTGGCATTTTGTGGAAAAGCTTTAGCCTGGGCTTCTCCTCTCTAGAGATCCGGTCTCTTTTAACCTGTCGGCCTTCCTTGAAGAATTCCACAATGCATTTGAAGAACCCGAGCGAGCCTCCTCTGCCAAGACAGCTCTTCTGAACCTCTGCTAAGGGAACTCTTCCATTGGCGACTACATGGTTCAGTCCCGCGCTCTTGCCTCTGAACTTGCTTGGAATGACAAGGCCTTGTGCGCAACCTTTAAAAAGGGACTTTCCTCTAGAATCAAGGATGCTCTCGCTACACGAGATTCTCCGACTAACTTGAGCGAACGTATCCATTTAGCCACTCGAATTGATGTGCGTTTTGCCGAGAGGCAGGAAGGACATCCTGTGGAAAAAGAACCTGCCTGTACATAGTGATTACCTCTTCTGGCACCCGTGTTCCAACATCCACCTCTACTGTTTTCTTTGCCTCTGCCGAAGAGGCTATGGAAATGGACCGTTTTCGCTTAACGGAGCAGGAAAGATCCCATCAACGCAATGAGAATTTGTGACTACATTGTGCTAGTCCGGGACACTTTCTTAAAGACTGTTCTATACGTCCTCCAAGTCCAGGAGAACGCTTTCATCTTGGACAAGTAGAAGTGGCATTACCTCTCCTTGCCTGACCACCCAGGTTCAAGTTTTTTCCTCTGCAAGACTTCCTTCATTGCTTCTGCATTTTTATACTCCCGTTCTGCTGGCAACTTCATTGGTGCCTCCCAGGTCCATGAACACAGTCTTCCAGTGAAGCCCTTATACATTTTTTCTGTTAATGGACAAAATCTGAACTGTAAGGTGCAATTCCGCACTGAACCCCTCGTCATACAAGTAGGGGATTTGTGTAAGGAAAAAAGTCTTGAATTGGGGACATTCTTCTTTACCAGTTGGTCACCTTTGAAGACGGAAGACTCCACGACAGAAACCTGCAAGTCCCTTACAGCCTTTGTCCATTCCAGAAACCCCTTGGTCTCATGTAGTGGGAAACTTTCTGAGTTCCAAAGAAGAGGGGGAGACCAAAGGGGATTCTGTAACATCTGCTCCCCGGCCTTTAAGCCAGTGCTCATTTAATTAGGTGTTTATAACTGCACCGTCTTTAAGTATCAGCTCCTCCCTTTGTTCCCTGTCTGATCTTTGTTGCCTTGGGCCCTAATGAAAGCATACTGTGTTCCTGTGTTCCTGATATCCTTGTTCCATTATCTGACCCTGCCCTGACCTACTGCTTCCTTGACTTCAACTTGCCAGTTTCCTTTTGTGCCACGCCACATCCCAGCAACCTGTGTGGACGAGTCGTGCCAGGAGTAGCAAACTGGGTGCTGCCTGCTGCAGCAACACCATCCTGCTTTGCAGCGAACTCTGGTGAAAACCAGCGGCACCTTAGACTCCGCTCCCTGGCACGGCTCACGTCATCACAAAGTTCCAGATAGCTGTCACGCCCCATCCCATAGGCTTGCATTGAGGGGCGGAGTGTGACATCACACGGGGGCGCAGGCGTGACGTCACACGCCGCTCGCCCTGTGATCGCCCTGTAATAAGGCCCGGAGCGAACATGCTCCGGGGACTGATTATAAACGGGGTGCCGCGTGCAAGATCATGGGGGTCCCCAGCGAAGGGAATCCCACGGTCAGGCATCTTATCCCCTATCCTTTGGATAGGGGATAAGATGTCTAAGCACCGAAGTACCCCTTTAAATCCCACTAGAATATAGTTGTGTTGATCCCAAAATATTTGCCAGGGTTTGCAGAAGCCCAATATTAGCAACTTACACCTAAATTTATTTGAACAATATACAAGTTTTCATTGAATTTAAACTTTTCTTCTATTCCCCAAGAATCAATTAGCAATTTATAATATTGTTATCTGATTCTCAGTGCTGCATTGTACATTCTGTCTCCTTTGTGATCTCTGTCAGTTCTATAGAACGTAAGCATTTGTTCTACGTTTAGACACAGCATGAGCCTTTCCCTATCAATCCTAAAAATGCCTTGGTTGAATAAAAAGTTATAGTGAATTCATCTGGTTCCTGTCTGGTTCCTGTTCCCTTGGTTATAATATATATACATTGAACCCATATGAAGAGCAAATTACAGCCTATCCCTGCTGGATGCCTCTGATGGACAGAGAATGGTCACCTGGTTATTAACAATATTTTTTAAGTGCCGGTTGAGGTCAGCATAATTTAATACTGGCCTATGCCTCTGCAACTGAATATGATGAATATGATAAAGTACAAATCTATTTTGCTGGTATCACAGCATAGAATTTTAGATAGAAAATTAAGTTTTTATGAACTGTTCTAAAAAGCTATATTATACCCTTCACACTGTCTTTATTTACTGAAGTTTTACTCAGAGACCAATTATGTACTTTTCCCAATCTAAAAGAGCCAGTGAGAGAGTGTGTCATTTGTTTTAGACAGGTTCTAAGCTTAAAGACGGCCAAAAAAACTGCACACAGAATTGTAGGCAAATGTAGTGAACCTTTACACAAGAAATGATGCCTTCTGTAACACCCCAGACAGTTTACAATGTTGAAATTATCAGTTATACAGTCATGGTCGTAAATGTTGGCACTCCTGACATTTTTCAAGAAAATGAAGTATTTCTCACAGAAAAGGAATGCAGTAACAAATGTTTTGCTATACACATGTTTATCCCCTTTGTGTATATTGGAACTAAACCAAAAAAGGGAGGAAAAAAGCTAATTGGACATAATTTCACCAAACTCCGAAAATGGGCTGGACAAAATAATTGGCACCCTTTCAAAATTGTGGAAAAATAAGATTGTTTCAAGCATGTCATGCTCCTTTAAACTCACCTGGGGCAAGTAACAGGGGTGGGCAATATAAAAATCCCACCTGAAAGCAGATAAAAAGGAGAGACGTTCACTTAGTCTCTGCATTGTGTGTCTGTGTGTGTCACACTAAGCATGGACAACAGAAAGAGGAGAAAAAACTGTCTAAGGACCTGAGAACCAAAATTGTGGAAAAATATAAACAGTCTCAAGGTTACAAGTCCATCTCCAGAGATCTAGATTTGCCTTTGTCCACAGTGCGCAACATTATCAAGAAGTTTACAACCCATGGCACTGTAGCTAATCTCCCTGGGCGAGGACGGAAGAGAAAAATTTATGAAAGGTGTCAATGCAGGATAGTCCGGATGGTGGATAAGCAGCCCCAAACAAGTTCCAAAGATATTCAAGCTGTCCTGCAGGCTCAGGGAGCATCAGTGTCAGCACAAACTATTCGACGACATTTAAATGAAATTAAACGCTATGGCAAGAGACCCAGGAGGACCCCACTGCTGACACAGAGACGTAAAAAAGCTAGACTACATTTTGCCAAAAGGAAGTTGAGTAAGCCAAAATCCTTCTGGGAAAACATCTTGTGGACAGATGAGACCAACCTTTTTGGTAAAGCACATAATTCTACTGTTCCGAAAATGGAATGAGATCTACAAAGAAAAGAACACAGTACCTACAGTGAAATATGATGGAGGGTTAATGATGTTTTGAGGTTGCTCTGCTGCCTCTGGCACTGGGTGCCTTGAATGTGTACAAGGCATCATGAAATCTGAGGATTACTAATGATTTGCTGTTGGGAAAAGGCGCCTTCCAATAAGAGAGACCTGGAGCAGTTTGTAAAGGAAGAATGGTCCAACATTCTGGCTGAGAGATGTAAGAAGCTTATTGATGGTTATAGGAAGCCACAGATTTCAGTAATTTTTTTCCAAAGGGTGTGCAACCAATTATTAAGGGTGCCAAACTTTTTGTCCAGCCCATTTTTGGAGTTCGGCGACATTATGTCCAATTAGCTTTTTCCCCTCCCTTTTTTGGTTTAGTTTCAATACACACAAAGGGAATAAACATGTGTATAGCAAAACATGTGTTACTGCAGTCCTTTTCTGTGAGAAATTTCAGGGGTGCCAACATTTATGGCCATGACTGTATTCTGATATAGAGAAAAAGCTGAATGCACTTACTCTTGGCTGCTTTAATAACCATGCTTTATTTTCGTTCTAACTCAGGCAACCATGGTTTTCGGCATGGGAGAGACAGACAGGTGGAAAGTGGGGGTGGGGGCATTCTCAGGACGAAGGGTCGTTTCTCGCATCCTGAAAATGTACCCATCCCCATTTTTCACCTGTTTGTCTCTCCCACGCGGAAAACCATGGCTGTCTGAGTTGGAAAGAAAATAAAGCACAATTATTAAATGGGTACTCCGGTGGATAACATTTCAATCAACTGGTGCCAGAGAAGTTAAACAGATTTGTAAATTACTTCTATTAAAAAATCTTACTCCTTCCAGTACGTATTAGCTGCTGAATACTACAGAGGAACACAGTGCTCTCTGCTGACATCACGAGCACAATGCTCTCTGCTGACATCTCTGTTCACTTTCCAGAGCAGCATATGTTTTCTAGCAACTAAGGGAAAGAGCATTCAGCTTTTTCTCTATATCAGAATAAACCCTAGAGTTCGGAATTTTGTTCGTTTGCAACCCTCCCCGGTTGCTTTGGAATCGCCTTATGTGACAGCCGACACACCATCTCCCATAGACTTGCATTGAGGGGGCGGGGTGTGATATCATGAGGGGGCAGGGTTATGACATCACGAGCTCCTGGCGCCGACTCCGGCGTTTGTTCCAAATGCTGAGCAGCTGAGTACCCCTTTAAGAGGATCTATTGGGTTTTTAAATTTTGAAGGACAAAATAGTGCAGCATGCTGTCCTAATTTGTCCAGTGTTTTTGAGGGAGCCATTGATGGAGGCACCCAATAGAGTCTCCAACTAAATGGAAATTAGTTGTAGACTGATCCCATTTTGGAGACTAATTCTGATTTTGTTATGGCATCCTATGAATTCTTTGTACGCCCCGATCTTTCTAGAACCAGAATCATTAAGGTGTTTTCAGGGTTAGTAGTGTTTTAATGCTCAGATATTCTATTATGCACATAATCTTGTTTAGTGTTCTTTTTCAATATACTATACATTTGACAATATACTTTAGTTATACTGTAACTACTTGCCATCTTTTATGTTATCGTAATCACACATTATAGCTTGTATGAACAATACTCTTGCTTTAGTTCTTTAGTCTACTATCCTCAAAATACAGACCACAAACATTTATTTTCGAGGGACTCTAACAAAGCTTCTTTTTATCCTCAAAACAGAATTCAATGCCACAACTCTTCTCTATACAAAAGTAGTTATCTTTGTAACAATAGCTGGCCATTACTCCTGATTGTCCTCTCGAGACATTATATCTTACAAAAACCATGGAAAATGTGAACATACCTAGATGGCTTGAAGTAGTTCAAAAGTAATGACCTTCCTTCTTCTTGTGTGGAATAGACATCAAAAAGATTGAAAGTCTTGTTCTGTACATCAGGGATCTCAGAGGTCAGCATTGAAAAGATCTGGCTGTTCGCATTCGGATGACTGATCAGTACATGTTGGTTCTCTTCTAACATGAAATAACAGTCATTCAGAGAACTATACATTAAAGGAATGATTTTACATCAGTTTCTATAGAACATATAATATAATTCACTTACCATTTTCATTGCAAACTACTTTCCATAAGGACAGAACAGAAAGGCACAAATCAAAAACTATTGTATCTGTTTGGTTGGAGAGTAAGCATCTGAAATGCAAACATTTTATTGTCAATAGAATGTGGATAAGTTGTTAAGCACACATTGAGATGCATGTACATACTGTATCAGCCTTTAGTGTTAAAGTGGCACCCAACTCACATGAAAGGTTTACGGTTATTTACGCTCCACTAATCTGTTCATTCTCCCCAATCTCCTCTTTTCCACAAAGGTTGTTATGCATGGGGATTATTATTTTATTTTTTAAGAACTATGCCCAGGTAGGTGCTAAATTGAAAACTTGTCTACCCTTTTTGCTCCATTGCGCCTGTTCTTGATGGAGCTCCCAGGCTTGTGTGGGTACAGTTCAAAAATAATAATAGTACCCCTGAATAGCCTTGCTACTAGCAGTTTTAGTTTTTGCTAAAATAATGGGTCCATTTTGGGTTTTTGTTGTGTTTTGTTTGAGGTGATTCATTGGTCTATATAATAGATCTGTTTTTTATAGCTGGTCATATTGATTGAGGATGCGTTCCCACAGGGCGTATACGCATCGTATTTGACGCTGCGCAAAATTTATGGCAGCAGCAGGAAATACGCTGCGTATCCCTTGCTCACTATACACACAGTGCTTTCTGGCGGCAGCCCTATGTGTGCAGTGAGTTTTGGAGGCGGGGTCGCGCGTCTCAGACACGCCGGCACACAGCCCGCCTCCTAAACTCCCCACAGACATAGGGCTGCCGCCGGAAAGCCCTGTGTGTATAGTGAGCAAAGGATATGCAGCGTATTTCCCGCTGCTGCCGTAAAATTTGCGCAGCGTCAAATACGCTGCGTATACGCCCTGTGGGAACGCACCCTGAGAGTGATTTTTTCCTGATGCCAAGAGATTGTGTTTGTAATTGTCTTTGTCCTGTCTATGTTAACATTGAACATATGGATGGATTTTTAGTTTTATGACCATTATGTGTAGTTTATACCTTTTCCACTCCACTGTCTCATATTGGTTTAATTGATATTGGGTTAGTATTCTGCTGCTCTGTCATTTCCAATCTGTACTACAAGGAATTTAGGTTTATAATGGAAGTTTCTCTGGAGTATTGCAGAGTTCTGGTCCCGCTGCTGGATATTTCCTTTACTCTGTGTTCCTGTTTTGCGTTTGTTATTTGCACATTATCCTGGCCCTCCTGCAAGATCACTCCTCCCTAGGAGACTACTACTCCTCCACCAGTGACATCTAATAGTGAGCTGCCAGTTGCTCATGTTTATGACATTAGATGCAAGCTTGTATGAATTTTCTGCAAAACCTCTGCTCACTATTTTGCTCTACTTAGGGGAACATGAGTGTTGGGAGCAATTGTAAGGACCTAGAAAAAGTTGCAGTTAAAGGTGAAGCCTGGTTCTGCTGTCTAGCAACCTGTTAGCATGGTAACAACAGGCCCTATATTAGCTTCTTAACCCCTTAAGGACGCAGGGTTTTTCAGTTTTTGCATTTTTGATTTTTCCTCCTTACCTTTTAAAAATCATAACCCTTTAAATTTTCCCCAAAAAAATCCATATTATGGCTTATTTTTTACGTCACCAATTCTACTTTGCAGTAACATTAGTCATTTTACCCAAAAATTGTGCGACAAAATCGAAGAAAAAACACCATTTTGTAAATTTTGGGGGCTTCCGTTTCTACGCCGTGCATATTTCGGTAAAAATGACACCTTATAATTATTCTGTAGGTCCATACGGTTAAAATGGTATCCTACTTATTAAGGTTTAATTTTGTCATACTTCTGGAAAAAAATCATAACAACATGCAGGAAAACTTTTAAAAATGTCCTCTTCTGATCCCTATATCTTTTTTATTTTTCCACGTATGGGGCGGTATGAGGGCTAATTTTTTGCACCATGATCTATAGTTTTTATCTGTACCATTTTTGTTTTGATCTGACTTTTTGATCACCTTTTATACATTTTTTAATGGTATAAAAAGTGACCAAAAATACGCTTTTTTGGACTTTTGAATTTTTTTACGCGTACGCCATTGACCATAAGGTTTAATTAATGATATATTTTTATAGTTCGGACATTTACGCATGCGGCGAAACCACATATGTGATTCAAACTTTTATTCTGGAAGGGGTTAAATGATCTTTATTAACACTTTTTTTTACTTTTTTTTTTGTAATGTTGTAGCCCTCATAGGGGCCTATAACATTATATACACTGATCTTTTACAAAGATCACTGGCATGTATTAGCACACCTGTGATCAGTGTTATCGGCGCTTGACTGCTCCTGCCTGGATCTCAGGCACGGAGCAGTCATTTGCCGATTGGACACCGAGGAGGCAGGTAAGGTCCCTCCCGGTGTCCTGTAAGCTGTTCGGGATGCCGCGATTTCACCGTGGCAGTCCCGAACAGCCCGACTGAGCAGCCAGGATACTTTCACTTCAGATGCGGCGGTCAGCTTTGATCGCTGTGTCTGAAGGGTTAATGCAGGGCATCACCGCGATCGGTGATGTCCTGTATTAGCCACGGGTCCTGGCCGCTGATGGCCGCTGGGACCGACCCAATATGACGCGGGGTCACCGCGTGACCCCGCGGCATATCACGGGAGGCGGCGGAGGACGTAAATATACGGCCTTCGTCGTTAAGGAGTTAAGCTGCTACTTTGGTAGTTATACCCATGACTACAACTTATAAAACTTATGTTATCTCACGATTCTATTAAAAGACCATTATGAGCTCTGTTAGTCTTACCTATTTATTACACAGTTGTCTGCTATAATACTGAATCCATTTTTTGTTCTAAATAAAGTTTGTGCTGTGCCTAGTAAAAACATAAAAAGAGAAAAACATATATTTATTTGGGACAACCAAAGAACAAAGTAAACAAAGAGAATAACATGAAATAAAAATGCAATAGAATATAATAAGTGCTATAAGAGTGCATCAATTATCAGGAGAGGTGCACAGTAAAATATTCCATGTCCTATGACCAGCAAAAGCATAAAAAATACAATATGGTGAACACTCACTATCATTTACAGCTTGAACAAGAAGCTGTATCCCTCCAGAGTAATAGAGGGGACTCTGCCCTGCTTTGGATAGTTTTGTAAGCAGTTGTGTAACAGATACTGCATCTTCTACCCCAGCCTCTAGATCCTGCCAGGCTTTCTGCTCTTGAATGTCCTTCTTCTCCTGGTAATCCACTTGTCTCAGGTAACCTGTAAGATATAAGAATTTATACATTTCATATACCTTACTAGGATTTTCAGAAATGGATATGACTACAGATACAGAATAGATACAACTGTTCAAGGAATTCCTCCTTACTTCTTCATTTAGAGGTTGCAGGGTGTATTGAAGGATACTTTGTATGCACAACAGGGTACAGGCCTTCCAACAACATATACAAATGTAGATTACAATACTAAGGAACCATTTTGTTTCATTTCTTTCAATTCCCCCTACAAATATCTTTTTTGTTTTGGCGTGGATTTTGGGGTAAAATTACTAATGTCATTACAAAGTAGAATGGGTCCCGCATGAAACATGCCCTTATATGGCCATGTAAATAGAAAATTGAAAGAGTTAAAGATTTTAAAAGTTGAAGAGGAAATGAAACCACAAGAATAAAAATTCACTGTGTTCTTAATGAGTTAAAGGGGTTATCCCAAGATTTAAGGGCTATTTCAGCCTTAGACATCTTATTCCCAATCCAAAGGCCGGAATACCCCTTTAAAAGGAATCCCCTATCCATGGAATAAGGAATAATGCAAATAGCTTATTATTGAGGTCCGTACACAGGTGAATGGAACAGTAGTGCTCATGATCTCCAGATGCTCCCTTCATTCTCTATGGAGCCTGAGTTCAGTGCTTCCAATGTTCATAAATCCAAAACAGAATGAATGCAGCATCAAGTGTTGATGTACACTACTGTTCTTTTCACCTGGGGGACAAGGGATCTCTGCGCTCATGATCGGTGACGGTCCCAGTCAGGGGCATAACTAGAAAAGACACCGCCCACACTGTTGTCTATGACCTTTCTCATGTATACTCAGGGCTCAAGTCCTGCAGGAACACATGGAAACTGAGTTCCTGCACTTTTTTCACAGCAGGAACACTGTTCCCGTTAGCAGTAATTCTGCAGGACCGGCCCTTGAGTAGAAATCTTGGGTGAGTTCCTGCACTTTTTTCCACAGGATTTGACCTCTATATTTACTGCTCCCTATGCCCCCCATCCTACATACTGCTTCTGATTACTTTTCTCATATACACTGCTAGCTATCTATTGCTTCATATATTCTGCTTCCTATGTCTTTTCTCATATATACTACTTCCTATATACATACTACTCCCTATACTGGAACAAAGAAGCAGTAGATCCAGCACTTTTCTTTGCAGCTTTATTGTAACACAGCACTCGGTTAAAATCAGCCAATACATCAAACGCGTTTCGAGCGCATGCGCTCTTTTTCGGTGATGTCACAGGTAAATCCAGGTGAGGTTATATACCTTTCCATCTCAGGGAGGGGGAAAGAACTTACTCCTAGCCCCACCTCTCACTAGAAACCTGTGACACAGTTCACATTAGTAAAAACAAACATTGATTTAAGATATATAAAATCTATAAAGAACATGCATGCAATAAATATTGCCATATTGTTCATACAATTGTGGGATCAAAGAAATGGGAACAAGAGGTTTATAAGAATACTATAATTATAATTGGTAATGTTTTACCTAGCAATTTATGCTATATATAATGTTGAATATTAAATATTAATAGTGGAACAACAGTTCATGACGGACATTAAGTCCCATCGGGGAACGAGTCCCCAATGTGAACTGCCAATAAGCCTCACGATCTGCAAGTTTCTTTCTAATGCAACCACCTCTTGTTCCCATTTTCACATGCTCAATGGCAAAGATTTTGAAAGAATTTAATTTACCAGCGTGTACAGAGCGAAAATGCACAGATGTCGCAGATCGTTGCCTCACCGCAGTGAGTGTACTATCATTTAGATGTTTGAGTGCTCTGGTTTTCAGTTTTCGTGTGGTATATCCTACATATTTTAAATTACACTCTGTACATTCTATCATATAAATCACATTACTGTAATTACAGTTAATGTAATTATAGATAGAATATTTTTTAGTACCATCAAAGTTTTCAAACTGGGTGGTCTGTTTCACATACTGACATGTGCGGCATACTTTATGTCCACATTTGAAAAAACCTTTTCTCTCTATCCAATTTTGATTATTTATTTTTTGTGAAACAACCACACTGGGGGATAACTTATCACCAAGTGTGGGTGCCCGCTTAGAAACTATCTGACATCCTACACCTAATATTTCAGCCAGGGTTTCATCCTGCCTTAGATATTGCATGTGTCTCTGCACTATGTTTTTAATCTGGACGAAATATGGTGAGTAGGTAATGGCTAATACGGGTGTTTTATTTTGGGTTACCGCCTGACGTGTTGGATTTAATAAGTTACTTCTTTCTTTTTTAGACACTTTCTGTTCTGCTTTCTTGATAGTTTACGAGGAATATCCTCTCTGTTTTAATCTTTGTTTTAACTCACCAGCTTGAGTATTGTACACTACGGGATCTGTGCAGTTCCGTTTTAACCTAGTTAGTTCGCCTACTGGAATCGCTTGTACAGTACGTCTGGGATGATTGCTATTGGCTCTTAGGACCGTATTTCCCGATATGGGTTTTCTGTATGTTGAAGTCTCAATTATTCGGTCCCTGGAGCCACTCAACTCTAAGTCTAGAAATGTAATGTTAGTGGAATCCACATGGTAGGTAAATTTTATCGGCTTGGACAGAGCACAGAAAGCCGCCAACCTGTTTGCAGGACGGGGATCAGGGAACGGCTGACACGTCCACGGTGGATTTAAAGGTACTCATGCACAATTTGGAAAAGTTGCAGTTACAGGAGACACGAATTTGGTGGGATTGCACAACTTTAACCAATTATGTGTCGAAAGAAATCATTCCAAGGGGCCTCCGAATCAAAAAGATTCCAACTACAATCTTCTGCGAAGAAATGTTGACAGAATGGAATGAGGCCATTACAATTTGCTCCAACCGTTTCATGAACATTATTATAAAATATGAATCCAAAAAATTGGAAACATTGACCGAAGATATCAGCAGACTACAATCTGAATTGGAGCCATACAAAGGTATGAATACTTACACTGGATTGCTAAATATTACTAATGAACGCATTGCTAAGTTAGAAGAACAAATTATGGAAACAAAGAAAATTAAACTACAAAGGGACATTAAAGACTTTGAACTTAAACAGCAATATGAATGGGAGAGATGGGAACCGTATGAACATACACCTAGATCTATTCTGAAGAAAACCAAATTTCAGAAAAAACGCATACCCACTCACAAGGTTACGTTTAGTTCATCAGAAGTGGAATCGGATGGAGAGTCAGACAATCCGACAACTTCCCATTCCACCCCTGGTAAAACATCTTATTACAAGAAGTCAAAAAACGCCAAACGCAAGGCAAAAAACCCAGGAGGGGGGGAGAAAACATACCAGAAATGGACACTCCCCGATTGAGAAGTCAAACGCAGAAACAAGTGGTGTCATGAATATGTCTAGCAGGACTTTGACCGGCGATCAGATTTCTTTATTAGCCAAAGGACTCAATTTCTCACCAGTAAATGAATTGAACATCTTTGGGACTTTGTGTGAAATTAATAAATTTATCCGCAATATAACTGTAAAAAAGCATTTTTTTGACAGTGCATCAAATGATATAATTGAGGTTAATTTTAATATTAATGATCACAAAGTACACAATGAATTCCATAAACTTGATTTTTCTGACCAAATTGTTCTAAATGAGTTACAGGGGTTAGAATGTCACAATTCTTGTAAATCGGATATTTCAACCAATATATGGCATACAAATAAAAACCCTGGTTTTTATCCATTGTCATCCCGCACGGAGGGCATGGATAAATTCCAAAATGAGGTTGAAAAAGATCGTGTTGCCCTAGGCAACAACATTAAAACTGGACATCCCAAATCGGACAACCTAACTAAAAAAGAGCGTCTAGCATTAAAAGAACTTACATCATACGATGATATTATCATCAGGATGTCCGATAAGGGGGGCCTAGTTACAGTAATGGATAAAGAGATGTATATTTCCCAAATCAATGTATTGCTAACAGATGAAAAAACGTACAAAAAAATGGATCAGGATCCAACCAGAAAATTTCAACAAGAATTAAGTAAATTATTGGATGAAGGTGTAGCACTGGGTGTCATTTCAGAGAGGGATAGAGATTATTTATATGTAGATCAGCCAATCATCCCAGTATTATATACTCTCCCCAAAACCCAAAAGGGTGTTATTCCTCCACCCATGAGACCGATCATGTCGGGCAATGGTTCATTGCTGGAGCGATTGTCCACATGGGTGGATCGATTATTGCAACCTTTAGTTCAAAGAGTCCCAGGTTATTTAAAGGATTCCAGAGATGTTCTAAATGCATTTGAAAATATCATATGGGATCCGGGATTCGCGTGGCTTTCCTGTGATGTGGTGTCTTTATACACCTGCATCCCATGGACCGTTGCCATGCGTGCCTTGGATTACCACTTGATCACATATAGTGATTATTCTTTGGATTTATGTGAATACATCAAAATGGTCATTTGGTTTCTTATGTCCAGGAATTACTTCATTTTTGACAAGACCTTTTTTGTACAGGTCAGTGGTGTTTCCATGGGGGCTAGGCACTCACCTTCCCTAGCTAATTTAACCATGTCGTTCTGGGAGTCACAATTCATTTACAATACTGAGAATCCTTTTAGGGAAAACATACAGTGGTACGGTCGATTTATTGACGACCTCCTCCTAATTTGGAGGGGGAGCGTCATGGCCGTACCAGTGTTTGTAGATTACCTGAATAATAACATGTTTAATCTAAAATTTACCTACCATGTGGATTCCACTAACATTACATTTCTAGACTTAGAGTTGAGTGGCTCCAGGGACCGAATAATTGAGACTTCAACATACAGAAAACCCATATCGGGAAATACGGTCCTAAGAGCCAATAGCAATCGTCCCAGACATACTGTACAAGTGATTCCAGTAGGCGAACTAACTAGGTTAAAACGGAACTGCACAGATCCCGTAGTGTACAATACTCAAGCTGGTGAGTTAAAACAAAGATTAAAACAGAGAGGATATTCCTCGTACACTATCAAGAAAGCAGAACAGAAAGTGTCTAAAAAAGAAAGAAGTAACTTATTAAATCCAACACATCAGGCGGTAACCCAAAATAAAACACCCGTACTAGCCATTACCTACTCACCATATTTCGGCCAGATTTAAAACATAGTGCAGAGACACATGCAATATCTAAGGCAGGATGAAATCCTGGCTGAAATATTAGGTGTAGGATGTCAGATAGTTTCTAAGCGGGCACCCACACTTGGTGATAAGTTATCCCCCAGTGTGGTTATTTCACAAAAAAGAAATAATCAAAATTGGATGGAGAGAAAAGGTTTTTTCAAATGTGGACATAAAGTATGCCGCACATGTCAGTATGTGAAACAGACCACCCAGTTTGAAAACTTTGATGGTACTAAAAAATATTCTATCTATAATTACATTAACTGTAATTACAGTAATGTGATTTATATGATAGAATGTACAGAGTGTAATTTAAAATATGTAGGATATACCACACGAAAACTGAAAACCAGAGCACTCGAACATCTAAATGATAGTACACTCACTGCGGTGAGGCAACGATCTGCGGCATCTGAGCATTTTCGCTCTGTACACGCTGGTAAATTAAATTCTTTCAAAATCTTTGCCATTGAGCATGTGAAAATGGGAACAAGAGGTGGTTGCATTAGAAAGAAACTTGCAGATCGTGAGGCTTATTGGCAGTTCACATTGGGGACTCGTTCCCCGATGGGACTTAATGTCCGTCATGAACTGTTGTTCCACTATTAATATTTAATATTTAACATTATATATAGCATAAATTGCTAGGTAAAACATTACCAATTATAATTATAGTATTCTTATAAACCTCTTGTTCCCATTTCTTTGATCCCACAATTGTATGACCAATATGGCAATATTTATTGCATGCATGTTCTTTATAGATTTTATATATCTTAAATCGATGTTTGTTTTTACTAATGTCAACTGTGTCACAGGTTTCCAGTGAGAGGTGGGGCTAGGAGTAAGTTCTTTCCCCCTCCCTGAGATGGAAAGGTATTTAACCTCACCTGGATTTACCTGTGACATCACCGAAAAAGAGCGCATGCGCTCGAAACGCGTTTGATGTATTGGCTGATTTTATCCGAGTGCTGTGTTACAATAAAGCTGCAAAGAATAGTGCTGGATCTACTGTTTCTTTGTTCCACTATTGGGTGTTGGCTGGACACCGATCCGTGCACATTGGAGGGGTTTTGGTGAGCTGGACAAGTGTCTGTGAACTTTGCTACTCCCTATACTGTATAATGCTTTCTATGGCTTTTCTCATATATACTTTTCCCTATATATATACTGCTTCCTAGGCCCCCTACATACTTCTCCTTACATACTGCTCCCTATATACTGTTTCCTATGCCCACTATATACTGCTCCCCATAAAACTATCTCACATATAGTACTCCTTGTATACTGCTTCCTTGGACTAACCTTGCTCCTATACACTGCTCACTATATATTGCTTCCTATGCCCCCTTTATACTGCTCCTTTACAATGCTCCCTATGATCGCTCCCAAATATATTGTTCCTATATAATGATCCCTATATACAGCTCCCTATAACCCCTGTTTTTTTTATTCCTGGACAACCCCTTTAATAAGGTGCCATGCAGTGACACATATGATGGCATGGATGTGTTTATATTATGGAGTCACTGGGACTTAATGTACTGCCAAATAGGCTTTGTGCATACACATTACAGCATGACATTAAAAAAAGAGAGAACTGCAAATCCAGAAACAACCAATGGACAGAAATAGCACCCTTTCTGTCAAAAAATACTACCTTGCCTCAATTCTGATCATATTGTGATATTTATATCACAGAAGTCCAGATATTCTCAATAAGACAGCCTGGTTCAATGAGATTAGACTTTACTATAACGGTACACTCAAATACAAGAAAGGAGAGAAGTGCTCCAGATGTGCTATAAAACGTAACTTTTACTAATTATTATAAAAAATTATCAAATTAAGGTGATTGAGTGATTATAATGCTCGATGACGAAAATCTTCACCTTAATTTGATAATTTTAATAATTAGGAAAAGTTACGTTTTATAGCACATATGGAGCACTTCTCTCCTTTCTTGTATTTGATTTGTGCTGGATGTTACTGGTAATATCAAGTGGCTTATGTAGGACCACATACCTTTTCTACATTTATAGATTATAACAGTACACTCCTAAGAAACAAGGCCAGAATATAGAATTATTTGTTGTTTAGTTACATATTACAGTTTTCCATTCTGTGCAAAGGAAACTGGTGGAAGACAGTGCCTGCATACTGTTCTATATACTTCTCACCAGAAGCCGTAAAGGCAATCATTGTTTCCTATTGCATTTTGAAATGTCAACAATATGAACATTGGAAAAAATAAAGCTCTAAATATTGTTCAATGTTCATACATGAGAAATTTAATTTACAATAACTATTTGTATTTACATTTCACTAACAACCAAAAGGAGAAGATACATAAATAAATAAATAAATAAATAAATAACTAAATACATAAATAAAATTAAACACATAAAGGAATACTGCTGGCAGCAAAATGGTTACAGCAAACCCCTCCTGAGGAATGTATCCAGCTTCAACCAATCTTTATTCTTCATAGCTGTGAAACTGACCTTATTTCTGACTCCATGGGATATCAAATGACCAATTGTGTAGTGACTCTGGCATAGTGGTGGACAGAATGTACTGTAATGGCCTGAGGGGTTAGATATTTATGTGCTAGCAAGAGAAACCTCTTAGGCTTATCTTAAAATACAGGATGTCAAACTAGATTAAAGAATTCAGTAGTCTCCACTCACCGAGGGTTTAATAGGATAAAGCCTGTATGAGAATATTTATATACAGCTGGATTATTCGTCTAGAAGTGGTGACCTGGCATTTACAGAAATTAAAGCTGTGTGTGCTGTATGCTGTAAAATGTGGAATATATTATTTCCCAAGTCACATTTCCAATGTTCATGTGTATGTGCTGTGCTGCCAAGAGGGGCCTATCAGTGCTCAAAGCCAAACACTTCCTTGGCTCCAACCGCTATTTCTGCATCATGCACGTTCACTGTTGACTTGGTTGAGCATGCATGCTTATTTTAATGGAGAGAAGAGCAAAGGCCCCTATCAGGCCTTGTTTGGATTATGTTAGCTTTTTGTGCAAACAAAGGATTGGGACTTTTGGAGCCAGATATCCAACATAAAATACAAAACATAGCATCATGCCAAGGAGGAAATGTATAATTTTTGTCAATATGAAATGCACCAAATTGATCATGTTGCTGCATAATTAATTTGTCATATTTTCCAATGCACCATTTGCCTTGTGAATTTGTACGTCAGACATTGAGAGGGTGAAAGGGCACAATCATTTTGCTATTATTGAAAAGGTTGCAAATGACAAAATGGATGAAAAACTCCACAGCACTTAACCATGACCCTTTTTAGGCAAAAACACAAAATTGACATGCATGACAAAAATTTACAAAAAAGAGGCACCGAGTGCATAATAAATGTTTCTTAAAAGTTAAAGGCAGAAAAAAATTTACAAAAAATCATTAATAACTATAAAGTTGTGAAAAAAAAGCCAAACTACTTCCTCTCCCCTGCCTTCCTGTCAGCAACAGATAATCTTCTATATTAGCAGCTTCAAATAAGGTTGTTTGTTGCTAGACACCGTAGGCTCATTCGTATTGGTGCCCACCGAAAGATCCTCTGGAGGACTAGATGTACGCTGTAGTAAGATATGATCAATCATAGGCTGGGTTCGTGCAGTGTACAATTTGACACCTATTACACACCAATTGACTGCTAAAATGGGGCGTAAAGAGGCGGCTGCAAAATAATTTGCAGGGAAAAGTGCAGCATAAAATAAGATATGCACACTTCTTATCTAGCATTCCCTGTTACAGCCTGTGCTCTGGCCGCATATGTCGACTGCGGGCGCATTGTCCCTGCTCCCAGCGGAGCCGGGATTCGCATCACGGGACGCACCCGCATGCGAGTCCCGGCCCATCACTTACCTCGCTCCTCTGCCACCTCCTCCACTGTGTTTCAGCTCCAGCGCGCGTGTCCCCGTCCCCTGGAGCTCTGAAATTTAACCCCTAAAGGACCAAGCCCATTTTGACCTTAAGGACCATGCCAATTTTATTTTAGTGTTTTCGTTTTTTCCTCCTCGGCTTCTAAAATCCATAACTCTTTTATATTTCCATCTACAGACCCATATCCAGGCTTGTTTTTTGTGTGACCAATTGTACTTTGTAATGAAACCTCTCATTTTACTATAAAATGTACGGCGAACCCCCCAAAAAAAAAATTTTAGGGAGGAAATTTTTATGAAAACCACAATTTTGGTGGGTTTTGTTTTCACACTGTACACTTTATGTTAAAAGTGATTTTGTTCTTTATTCTGTGGGTCAATATGATTAAAATGATACCCATGGCTAGACACTTTTATATTTTTGTACCGCTTTAAAAAAATCTAAAACTTTTTCTACAAAATCAGTAATCTAAAATTGCCCTATTTTGACCACCTATAACTTTTTCATTTTTCCATATATAGGGTAGTATGAGGGCTAATTTGTTGCGCCATCATCTTTACTTTTTATTGATACCACACTTGCATATATAAAACTTTCAGAAATGTTTTTGTCCTTTTTTTATTTTTTACGTTTGCGCCATTCACCGTACAGGATCATTAACATTATATTTTGATAGATCGGACATTTAAGCATGCGGCAATACCAAAAATGTTTATAAAAAAATTTACGCTTTAAAAAAATCTAAAACTTTTTCTACAAAATCAGTAATCTAAAATTGCCCTATTTTGACCACCTATAACTTTTTCATTTTTCCATATATAGGGTAGTATGAGGGCTAATTTGTTGCGCCATCATCTTTACTTTTTATTGATACCACACTTGCATATATAAAACTTTCAGAAATGTTTTTGTCCTTTTTTTATTTTTTACGTTTGCGCCATTCACCGTACAGGATCATTAACATTATATTTTGATAGATCGGACATTTAAGCATGCGGCAATACCAAAAATGTTTATAAAAAAATTTACGCTTTTTGGAGGTAAAATATGAAAAAGCGGACAATTTTCATTTTTATTCGGGGAGGGGATTTTTCACTTTTCTTTTTACTTTTTCTTTTTACATTTTTCAGCTTTTATTTTACACTTTTTATGTCTCCCATACTGTTCAGTGCTATGCATAGGACATAGCACTGATCAGTATTATCGGTGATCTTCTGCTCTGGTCTGCTCGATCTCAGACCAGAGCATAAGAACCCAAGAGACGGCCGGAGTCAGGTGAGGGGACCTCCGCCCATCATGCTGGATTATCAGATTGCTGTGGTAGCGCTGCGGGCAATCCGATCATACATTTAAAGTACTGAACTGCCGCAGATGCCGTGATCTGTATTGATCACAGCATCTGAGGAGTTAATGGCGGACATCCGTGCGATCGCGGATGTCAGCCATTACTGCGGGTCCACGGCTGCTGCTAGGAGCCAGAACCTGCCATGTATGACGCGAGCACCGTTCCGATGCTCGCGATCATACACAGGATGTAAATGTAAGTCCTGGTGCGTGAAGTACCGCCAAACCAGGACGTACATTTACGTCCGTGGTCGTTAAGGGGTTAAAGGGCCAGTACGCCCATAATTATGTGTAACACCTGACACTGCTCTATAAGTCCCTGCACCTCGCACACTTCCCTGCCAGATCTTCAGTGCTAATTGCCTGAAAGTGCTAAAAGCGTTCCCATTGCCTATTTTGCCTACCCGTGTTTCCAGACCTTCTTGCTACGTTTATCGACTCTGAACCTTTGCCGCCTGCCTTAACTTACTCCGGTACCCCGTCTTGCACAGTTACCTGTGTGGTCGAGCCGTGTCGGGGGTAGCGATCTGGGTGTCGCCTGGCGCAGCAAATCCATCCTGCTTTGCGGCGGGCTCTGGTGAAAACCAGCGGCATCTTAGACTCCGCTCCCCGATACGGTCCGAGTCATCAGCCACACAGGTAGAGTATCCACTACCAGCTCCGAGACAGCCCTCATTCAGGTGCGTGACAGCAAGATCCGTCCATGGATCCAACTGGAGTTCCTCTGCCTGATAACTGGGATCTTGCACCTATCGTGGTGCTTCAGTCCCAGCAGTTGGCCCAGCAGGCACAGCAGATTAACCAGCTAACCGCCATGATGCAGCAGTTGCTTTCTGCACAGCAGCAACAGCCTCAGCCTCCTCCTCCAGCTCCAGTACAGCCTCCCGCTGCTGCAGTCTCCTCCGGAACCAAACTCCGTTTGTCACATCCAGAAAAATATGAGGGGGATACCAAGTACTGTCGTGGTTTTGTGACACAATGCTCCATGCACATAGAACTCATGGCGGACCAGTTCTCCATGAAACATGCAAAGGTGGCCTTCGTCATTAGTCTCCTGTCTGGCAGAGCTTTGGCCTGGGTAACCCCGCTGTGGGATCGCAGTGATATCGTCACTACTAATCTCCAGGCATTGCTGATGGAATTTCGCACTGTCTTCAAGGAACCTGCTCGTGCTTCCTATGCTGAGATGGCTCTGCTGAATCTTTCTCAGCGCAATTCCACTGTTGGCGAGTATGCCATCCGGTTCCGAACCCTGGCGTCGGAGTTGTCCTGGAATAATGAAGATCTCTGCACTACCTTCAAGAGAGGATTATCTAGCCAAATTAAGGATGTCCTCGCAGCTCGGGAATTGCCATCAACCTTGAATGAACTTATACAATTGGCATCCCGGATTGATATCCGATTTTCTAAGAGACGCGAGGAACAACGTCAAGAAAGAGAATCTGCACAACCTCTGCGCAACCACCACAACCTTCTACGTTGCCTTCCGTAGTGGAGGCTATGCAGGTGGATCGGTCACGCCTGACCCGGCAGGGAAGGACTCACCGGTGCAGACTTCCTTAAGGACTGTCCTCTGCGCCCTCAACCACAGGGAAACACTCGCACCTAGGATTCGTAGGAGAGGCCTCCCTAGGTGTGAATTCGTCCTCTCCACGCTTAAATTTGACAATCCAGCTTTTTCTTCCCTCCAAAGAGATCATTCATCTCCGTTCTGGCCTTCCTGGACTCTGGCTCTGCAGGAAACTTTATTGATGCCTCCCTTTTGCATAAGT
This sequence comes from Hyla sarda, assembly GCF_029499605.1. Classification (NCBI taxonomy): domain Eukaryota; kingdom Metazoa; phylum Chordata; class Amphibia; order Anura; family Hylidae; genus Hyla; species Hyla sarda. Next base: position 89,337,163 of record NC_079198.1, read on the forward strand.
ATCGTCTGCCTGTGTCCCGACTTCTGAAACCCTTGTATATCTCTATGGTTAATGGAGAAAGACTGGACTGTAGCATGCTATACCGCACAGAACTTCTGTCTATGCAGGTCGGAGTCTCACATAAGGACAACTTGTCCTTCTACCTACTCCCACACTGTACTTCTCCACTCCTGCTTGGTCTACCTTGGTTACAGCTCCATGCCCCACAGCTGGATTGCAAAACTGGAGAAGTCCTACGTTGTGGTCCACATTGTAACAGCCACTATATCCATGTACGTGTTACTAAATTGAAACCAACTTCTAGACATCTGCCTGGTCTGCCTTCTTCCCTCCAGGACTTTGCAGATGTTTTCAACGAAAAGCAAGCTGAAGTATTGCCTCCATACACCGTCCCTATGATTGCCCTATAGATTTACTGCCCGACACCACTCCTCCCAGAGGCAGAATTTACCCCTTGTCTGTTCCGGCTACTTCGCGCATGAAGGTTCAGGCTGACAAGAAGAGACATCGTCATCATGAGTATTCTCCTGGTGACAAAGTCTGGCTATCCACTAAATATATCCATTTTAAGATACCCAGTTATAAACTAGGTCCTCGTTATTTGGGTCCCTATAAAGTCAAGAAACGTCTCAATCCTGTGACTTATTCCCTCCATCTTCCCTCCTCTCTCCGCATCCCAAATTCCTTCCATGTTTCCCTCCTGAAACCAGCCATCTTCAACCGTTTTTCTCCAAGGGACATCTCTCCTGCACCCATCTCTGGTACCTCAGATGTGTATGTTGTAAAGGAAATCTTGGACTCTAAGTTCGTCAGAGGAAAACGCTTTTTCCTAGTAGATTGGGAAGGTTTCGGTCCGGAGGAGAGGTCTTGGGAGCCGCAGGACAATATTCTGGACAAAGACCTGCTCAAGAAATTCCTGAGCCGTAAAAGGAGGGGGAGACCAAAAGGGGGGGGTACTGTTACAGCCTGCGCTCCGGCCGCACATGTCGGCCGCGAGCGCATTGTTCCTGCTCCCTGCAGGGCCGGGATTCGCATCGCGGGACGTACCCGCATGCGAGTCCCGGACCGTCACTTACCTTGCTCCTCTGCCACCTCCTCCACTGTGTCTCAGCTCCAGCTCGTTTGTCCCAGTCTCCTAGGGCGCGCGCACACTTGAGCTCTGAAATTTAAAGGGCCAGTACGCCCATAATTATGTGTGTGTAACACCTGACACTACTCTATAAGTCCCTGCACCTCTCACACTTCCCTGCAGGATCTTCAGTGTTCATTGCCTAAGAGAAAGCATTCCCATAGCCTGTTTTGCTTAACCGTGTTTTCAGACCTTTCTGCTACGTTTACCGACTCCGAACTTTTGCCGCCTGCCTTGACCTACTGCTACGTTGACTACACATCTGCCTCATCCTCCGGTACCCCATCTTGCACAGTTACCTGTGTGGTCGAGCCGTGTTGGGGGTAGCGACCTGGGTGTCGCCTGGTGCAGCAAATCCATCCTGCTTTGCGGCGGGCTCTGGTGAAGACCAGTGGCACCTTAGACTCCGCTCCCCGATAAGGTCTGAGTCATCAGCCACACAGGTAGAGGATCCACTACCAGCTCCGAGACAGCACATTCAGGTGCATGACATTCCCCCTATTTTGCAATAAAATTTCCACCCATCTGACTAACAAAACAGATAGCAAACCAAATAGTAAAATCCCTATATCCAGAGATCCTGGGGCATAGCAAGACAGTTGAAAAACAAACAGACAACAAAAAAAAACAAAAAAAAAACCTTGGCATCAGTTCAATAATGGTCATAACATGTAATAAATAACTAAACTTTGGACTGATTGGACTGGACTTCTATTAGGGTAGGGTCACACATAACATATTACCTGCAAATCTCCAGCAGCTGGGTATCAACATAAAGCAATTACAAAATTCTAAAGCAGAGAATTTGCAAGCGGAATTTTAGCTGCAGAAAACCCATAGCGGATACAGTCAAGGGGAATTCCCCCCCCCCTAGACATCTTATCTCCTATCTTAAGGATAAGATGTCTGATCACTGGGGGTCTGGCCGCTGGGGCTCCTCGCAATCTCCATGCCCGCACTCAATTCTCAACATTTATGGGCAGCCGTTTTCGTCATTCCACGCCCCTTTCATTCATATCTCCACTGCTGCTGTGGTCATGATCTCTTTTAGAATAGAAGTGTAAGAGTCACTTACCTTTCACAAGCTTCTCTTTGGTAATGTCTATGTCTGTAATCATCTTATAACACTGTCTTGCCTATGGAAAATAAAGAAATATTGACACATACTGTGTTGCCTTAACATTAATAGTACCTAAATAGTTGAACTGCTCTTATAGTAGAGTTTTCACAAACATGGGTATATTTATAGCCACAAAAGTCATAGTAAATGCCCATCGGTTGAGGGGGCCTACTTAGGTGCAAGAACATTAAACCTTTTTGTGTGGAATAACAAGTAAAAAGCTATCTTCCATCTATCACTACTATGTGTATTCTCTGATAAATGGTGCTATTTTTCATATCTTTAATTATTCTTACTTATGCTGCTGTTGTAGTTTCCTGTCATTAGGTAGTGGGGGCTCATGTCAGTTTAATATGACACCCTATAACTAAGGTTGTCCAGTGAAAGAAACAACCTCTGTGTGGTGTCCAAAAGTATAATAAAGCAACTTACTAATCTTTTGTTATTGCTTTGTACTTATTTATACATGCATTGATTTGGTGTGGATATCAATTTAATTGCAGCTCCTTATTTGTGTTATTTACTATATGTTGACGGCTCAAGATCTCTAATTGCATTTATTGACTTGAAACCTCCATGATCTTTTTAAAGGTAAATGTCCTTTTCCTCTGATGATCACAGAAATAAACAACTGTACTATGAGATAGAGCTTTGATGACTGTCCTGTAACATAACCAGGATAGATTTACATCCTATGGAAGTTAACAAAAAGGCCTCCCATTCAATTACTGAAAACACAGATCATGTGAACCAGTGGTCTCCAAATTGTGGACCTCTAGATGTTGTAGAACTACAACTTCCAGTATGCCCGGACAGCCAACAGCTATAAGTTGTAGTTTTGCAACATCTGGTGGTCCACGAGTTTGGAGACCGCTCATGTAAACCATGCAGAGTTTAAGTTTAGGGATGTCCCGATACCGATACTAGTATCGGCATCGGGGCCAATACCCGGCATTTGCATGGTATTGGGGACTCGTTTAATGTCCATGATACCAAGGCCGATACCTGCTGCAGTGAGGCCCGTCAAAGGCCCCGCTCCGCTGAGCTGTTCTCCCCTCCGCGTCATGGCATCCCATGGAGGAGCATGTGACACACACATAACTCCACCTCCTCCACTATGCCCAGTGTAACGCTATGGAGGAAGCAGACGTGTATGTCACATGCTCCTCCATAGGGTGCCATCATGCGGACGGGAGAACGGGGACGCAGAGCGGTAACACCCGACAGAGGACAGCTGCAGGTGAGCAACTACCATGCTGGTGGGGGCTGCTGTCTACAAGGGGGGGAGGCAGCTGTCTACAAGGGGGGGAGGGAGCTGTCTACAAGGGGGGCTGCTGTCTACAAGGGGGGACTGCTGTCTACAAGGGGGGACTGCTGTCTACAAGGGGGGCTGCTGTCTACAAGGGGGTGCTGTCTACAAGGAACAGGTAATGCAATTATTATGCATGGTAACATGTAGATTATGGGATCACAACATTACCGGATATTGTACATATATATATAAATATATATATATAGAGGAGGTATTGAGTTTACAAGTGTGTTGCCCTTATTGAATGATATCTAGCGGTAAGGGACACTGATGCTATATTTGGGGTGTATGTTTTTTATGGGTTAGGGGTGTCTGTCCTTTTTGAGCTGTTTTTTGATCATTTATGTACTATGGTATTTAATAAAATTTTCTGATTGATGATAATTGAGTATATCTTTTTTTTGTAGCATATGTAGGTTAATACAAGGGGGGCACTGTCTACAAGGGGGGACCTGCTGTCTACAAGGGGGGCTGCTGTCTACAGGAGGGCTGCTACTAATGTCTGCAGGGGGGCTGCTGTCTACAGGGGGCTGTTGCTAATGTCTGTAATTATACTACCTATAAGGGGACACTGCCTACTATTAAAGGCAATCTTACAGCAGAGTCACCTGCACTAACTTGAATTAATAAGTAGATAGTACAGGTGACCCAGTTTCTACCGCTGCTCACCATGTGAACATCAGTGCAATCGCACCGGAGACATCGGTCTCGCCACCAATGCAAATTCCCTGTTCTGCCCAATGGAGGGGAGAGAAATATTTGCTCATACTACAGCAGCCTGCCTTCATTGCACACAACAAGGAACCCACATATCAGCATGGTAAGCAGTGCCAGAAACCAGGTCACCCTGGTGTCAGATTCCCTTTGAAATAAAAGTACTTGTAATTGGTATCGGCAAGCACTAGAATTAAAGTATCGGTACTCGAACTCGGTCTTAAAAAAATGGTATCAGGACATCCCTATTTAAGTTCACTATATACGTAAAACTGGGCATATCTTTCTATTATATATTGAAGGATTTTTATTTGCTAAAACTGTAACATTAACAGCATTTTAATGGGGAAACTTCCCCATTTCATTGAGATTGCCTCTGCCTATAAGGCAGCTATGTCCAGATTACTGTATGTAGGGCTTACCTCCTCATAGTTTTTCAGACTTAGGTGAGCTCTTCCCATGTGCACATAAGCCTTCACACACTTATCATCACACTAAAAGAAAGTAATAAAATCATATATTATATGTATTACATAAACTGTAAGCTACACACAAATAGCTTTTAAAAATGTAGATGTGTAAACAATAAAAACTGACATATTTTATCAAATTTGTATGACTATCACTCTCAATAGGTCTACTCTGGACTTGTGTCTAGTAGACATGTTAGACTTGTGTCTAGAACGTATCCAAGTCAACTAAGGATGCACTGGCCCATTAGGGATGTTCCAATGAGTCCTGGCTTGAACAAAGTAATGGAACCAACAGAACACCAAAGATTTAGAAGAAGAAATTGGGAGGTCACTTGCCAGTAGGGATTCTAATGGGTCGATTCTGAACTAAAGTATTGAACCTTATTGGATGATGACATGTAGTATATGTCTAATGATAAAAAATGTATATTGCAATTTAAAGTAGACGTACATATTTTGTACAGATGGATTATGGTCTTCAAAAGTGTCTCCTCAGGTGGGCCTATAGAACTCTGGTCCGACACAATAGTAAAATTTCTATAACCGAGCTGTCCATGCTGAAGACCAGAGGGCATTGTTACATACTGCCTGGCGGTTAGCACTGGCCGTGAGCGCAGTAGCCCCGTGCCCCCGCTCACCTTCCATGAACGCAGGAGCCCCGTGTCCCCGCTCACCGGCCGTGAGCGCAGTAGCCCCGTGTCCCCGCTCACCAGCAAGGCTGGGATTCGCATTGCGGGACGCGCCCGCATGCAAATTCCGGCCCGTCACTTACCCACGTCCACTCCTGCTGCTCCGTCTCAGCCTCTGCGCGTGCGCCCCCATCCCTTGGGGTGCACGCGCGCCCCTGCTTTGACATTTTAAAGGACCAGTGCGCCCATAATTAGTAGTGCACCTGAACACTATATTATAAATCCCTGCACCTCCTACACATCCCTGACGGATCTTCAGTGCCTATTGCCTGAGAGAAAGCGTACCCTATTGCCTGTTTGCCATACCCGTGTACCCAGACCTTTACCGCTACGTTTTTGACTACGAACCTTTGCCGCCTGCCTTGACCTTCTGCTACGTTGACTACGCCTCTGTCTCATCCTCCTGTACCTCGCCTTGCCCAGTACCTGTGTGGTCGAGCTGTATGGGGGGTAGCGACCTGGGTGCCGCCTGCCGCAGCAAATCCATCCTGCCTTGCGGCGGGCTCTGGTGAAGACCAGCGGCACCTTAGATTCCGCTCTTTGATACGGTCCGAGTCATTTGCCACACAGGTAGAGGATCCACTACCTGCTCTGTGACATCCGCATCCAGGTACGTGACAGGCATCAATGTAAATTTTATCTCTACCCCATTTGTACAACACATACAGTAAAAAGAAAGAACATTCTCTGTAGTACAAGAAAGTTTTCAGCTGTAGGATGGGTTCACAGTCTAAAATGGTTAGCACAAACTGCTTCTACGAGACAACGTATGCTTGGAAGAATAACACAGGAGAGAAATGCAAAGAAAATTGGAGAATATGGACGAAACACTTCCCGACTTCAAAATAAATTGTACATCTTCCATGCAATACACCTGTGTTCTTTTTTTTTTTTTACATACAATGGTACATGATGTTACACAACAATTTTTAGGTTCTGTGTGTTTGAGATGAGAGAGGGGAGGACTACAGGATCCGGAGTCGACTTGACCATGTCATCTGGAGCAATCAGGTATGAATAATAATACCTGGGGCTCATGTGCAAAGCCTCTTCCACCATTTATCATTACTCCTTGCTATGCTTAATAGTGCTTGTGTATGATTATTAATACACAACACTTAATAGTGACTTATAATCACTGACAAAAATTTATGACTTTACTGAATGATACTTCCATATTTGTACACAACTATTATATTTCTACCCTTTTATTGTAGTTCTATGTTACTTCTTGTACGGCCATGAAATTGTAATGGCCTGAATTTCTTTATGTTGTAATTTCTTTAACCCCTTAAGGACGCAGGACGTAAATGTACGTCCTGGTGAGGTGGTACTTAACGCACCAGGACGTACATTTACGTCCTAAGCATAACCGCGGGCATCGGAGCGATGCCCGTGTCATGCGCGGCTGATCCCGGCTGCTGATCGCAGCCAGGGACCCGCCGGCAATGGCCGACGCCCGCGATCTCGCGGGCGTCCGCCATTAACCCCTCAGGTGCCGGGATCAATACAGATCCCGGCATCTGCGGGAGTTCGCGATTAAAATGAACGATCGGATCGCCCGCAGCGCTGCTGCGGGGATCCGATCATTCATAACGCCGCACGGAGGTCCCCTCACCTTCCTCCGTGCGGCTCCCGGCGTCTCCTGCTCTGGTCTGTGATCGAGCAGACCAGAGCAGGAGATGACCGATAATACTGATCTGTTCTATGTCCTATACATAGAACAGATCAGTATTAGCAATCATGGTATTGCTATGAATAGTCCCCTATGGGGACTATTCAAGTGTAAAAAAAAATGTAAAAAAATGTAAAAGTAAAAGTAAAAAAAAAGTGAAAAATCCCCTCCCCCAATAAAAAAGTAAAACGTCCGTTTTTTCCTATTTTACCCCCAAAAAGCGTAAAAAACATTTTTTATAGACATATTTGGTATCGCCGCGTGCGTAAATGTCCGAACTATTAAAATAAAATGTTAATGATCCCGTACGGTGAACGGCGTGAACGAAAAAAATTTTAAAAAGTCCAAAATTCCTACTTTTTTAATACATTTTATTAAAAAAAAAATTATAAAAAATGTATTAAAAGTTTTTTATATACAAATGTGGTATCAAAAAAAAGTACAGATCATGGCGCATAAAATGAGCCCCCATACCGCCGCTTATACTGAAAAATAAAAAAGTTATAGGTCATCAAAATAAACGGATTATAAACGTACTGTCACGATGCCGGCTGGCAGGTAGTGGATCCTCTGTGCCAGAGAGGGATTGGCGTGGACCGTGCTAGTGGACCGGTTCTAAGCCACTACTGGTTTTCACCAGAGCCCGCCGCAAAGCGGGATGGTCTTGCTGCGGCGGTAGTGACCAGGTCGTATCCACTAGCAACGGCTCACCTCTCTGGCTGCTGAAGATAGGCGCGGTACAAGGGAGTAGGCAAAAGCAAGGTCGGACGTAGCAGAAGGTCGGGGCAGGCAGCAAGGATCGTAGTCAGGGGCAACGGCAGAAGGTCTGGAAACACAGGCAAGGAACACACAAGGAACGCTTTCACTGGCACTAAGGCAACAAGATCCGGCAAGGGAGTGCAGGGGAAGTGAGGTGATATAGGGAAGTGCACAGGTGAACACACTAATTGGAACCACTGCGCCAATCAGCGGCGCAGTGGCCCTTTAAATCGCAGAGACCCGGCGCGCGCGCGCCCTAGGGAGCGGGGCCGCGCGCGCCGGGACAGAACAGACGGAGAGCGAGTCAGGTAGGGGAGCCGGGGTGCGCATCGCGAGCGGGCGCTACCCGCATCGCGAATCGCATCCCGGCTGCCAGCGGAATCGCAGCGCCCCGGGTCAGAGGACGTGACCGGAGCGCTGCCGCGGGGAGAGTGAAGCGAGCGCTCCGGGGAGGAGCGGGGACCCGGAGCGCTCGGCGTAACAGTACCCCCCCCCTTGGGTCTCCCCCTCTTCTTAGAGCCTGAGAACCTGAGGAGCAGACTTTTGTCTAGGATGTTGTCCTCAGGTTCCCAGGATCTCTCTTCAGGACCACAACCCTCCCAGTCCACTAAAAAAAAATTTTTCCCTCTGACCTTTTTGGCAGCTAAAATTTCTTTGACCGAGAAGATGTCCGAGGAGCCGGAAACAGGAGTGGGAGGAACAGATTTGGGAGAAAAACGGTTGAGGATGAGTGGTTTGAGAAGAGAGACGTGAAAGGCATTAGGGATACGAAGAGAGGGAGGAAGAAGAAGTTTATAAGAGACAGGATTAATTTGACACAAAATTTTGAAAGGACCAAGATAGCGTGGTCCCAACTTGTAGCTAGGGACACGGAAGCGGACATATTTAGCGGAGAGCCATACCTTGTCTCCAGGGGAAAAAACGGGGGGAGCTCTTCTTTTCTTATCCGCGAACTTCTTCATGCGTGATGAAGCCTGTAAGAGAGAATTTTGGGTCTCTCTCCATATGATGGAAAGGTCACGAGAAATTTCATCCACAGCGGGCAGACCAGAGGGCAAGGGAGTAGGGAGGGGGGGAAGAGGGTGACGGCCGTACACCACGAAAAATGGGGATTTGGAGGAAGACTCAGAGACCCTGAAGTTATACGAGAATTCGGCCCATGGGAGGAGATCTGCCCAGTCATCCTGGCGGGAGGAAACAAAATGTCGCAAATAATCACCCAAGATCTGGTTAATCCTTTCTACTTGTCCATTGGACTGGGGATGATATGCAGAAGAAAAATTTAATTTAATCTTGAGTTGTTTACAGAGAGCCCTCCAGAATTTAGACACGAATTGGACGCCTCTATCCGAGACAATCTGCGTAGGCAACCCGTGAAGACGAAAAATGTGTACAAAAAATTGTTTAGCCAACTGAGGCGCAGAAGGAAGACCAGGAAGAGGGATGAAATGTGCCATTTTGGAGAATCGATCAACGACCACCCAAATAACAGTGTTGCCACGGGAAGGGGGTAAATCAGTAATAAAATCCATACCAATCAGAGACCAAGGCTGTTCGGGGACAGGCAGAGGATGAAGAAAACCAGCGGGCTTCTGGCGAGGAGTCTTATCCCGGGCACAGATAGTGCAGGCTCGCACAAAGTCCACAACATCCGTCTCCAGAGTCGGCCACCAATAGAAGCGGGAGATGAGTTGCACAGATTTCTTGATACCCGCATGACCTGCGAGATGGGAGGAGTGACCCCATTTGAGGATTCCGAGGCGTTGGCGAGGAGAAACAAAGGTCTTTCCTGGAGGAGTCTGCCTGATGGAGGCAGGAGAAGTGGAGATCAGGCAGTCAGGTGGAATGATGTGTTGCGGAGAGAGTTCAAGTTCTGAGGCATCCGAGGAACGAGAGAGAGCATCGGCCCTAATGTTCTTATCGGCAGGACGAAAGTGAATCTCAAAATTAAATCGGGCAAAGAACAGAGACCACCGGGCCTGGCGAGGATTCAGCCGTTGGGCAGACTGGAGGTAGGAGAGGTTCTTGTGGTCGGTGTAGATAATAACAGGAGAACTTGATCCCTCCAGCAGATGCCTCCATTCCTCAAGTGCTAATTTAATGGCTAGAAGCTCTCGATCCCCGATGGAGTAGTTCCTCTCCGCTGGAGAGAAGGTCCTAGAGAAAAAACCACAAGTGACAGCATGCCCGGAAGAATTTTTTTGTAGAAGAACAGCTCCAGCTCCCACTGAGGAGGCATCAACCTCCAATAGGAAGGGTTTGGAAGGGTCAGGTCTGGAGAGGACGGGAGCCGAAGAAAAGGCAGACTTGAGTCGTTTAAAGGCGTCTTCTGCTTGAGGAGGCCAGGACTTGGGATCAGCATTTTTTTTGGTTAAAGCCACGATAGGAGCCACAATGGTAGAAAAATGTGGAATAAATTGCCTGTAATAATTGGCGAAGCCCAAAAAGCGTTGGATAGCACGGAGTCCGGAGGGGCGTGGCCAATCTAAGACGGCAGAGAGTTTGTCTGGATCCATCTGTAGTCCCTGGCCAGAGACCAAATATCCTAGAAAAGGAAGAGATTGGCATTCAAACAGACATTTCTCAATTTTGGCATAGAGTTGGTTGTCACGAAGTCTCTGAAGAACCATACGGACATGCTGGCGGTGTTCTTCTAGATTGGCAGAAAAAATTAGGATATCGTCCAGATATACAACAACACAGGAGTATAACAGATCACGTAAAATTTCATTGACAAAGTCTTGGAAGACGGCAGGGGCGTTGCACAGTCCAAAGGGCATGACCAGATACTCAAAGTGTCCATCTCTGGTGTTAAATGCCGTTTTCCACTCGTCCCCCTCTCTGATGCGGATGAGGTTATAGGCGCCTCTTAAGTCCAATTTAGTGAAGATGTGGGCACCTTGGAGGCGATCAAAGAGTTCAGAGATGAGGGGTAAGGGGTAGCGGTTCTTAACCGTGATTTTATTAAGACCGCGGTAGTCAATGCAAGGACGTAGGGAGCCATCTTTTTTGGACACAAAGAAAAATCCGGCTCCGGCAGGAGAGGAGGATTTACGGATAAAGCCCTTTTTTAGATTCTCCTGGACGTATTCGGACATGGCAAGAGTCTCTGGGGCAGAGAGAGGATAAATTCTGCCCCGGGGTGGAGTAGTGCCCGGGAGGAGGTCGATAGGGCAATCATAAGGCCTGTGAGGAGGTAGAGTCTCAGCTTGTTTTTTGCAGAAAACATCCGCGAAGTCCATATAGGCCTTAGGGAGACCGGTTACTGGAGGAACCACAGAGTTACGGCAAGGGTTACTGGGAACCGGTTTTAGACAGTTCTTGGAACAAGAGGACCCCCAACTCTTGATCTCCCCAGTGGACCAATCCAGGGTAGGGGAATGAAGTTGAAGCCAGGGAAGTCCAAGGAGAATTTCCGAGGTGCAATTGGGGAGGACCAAAAGTTCAATCCTCTCATGATGAGATCCGATGCTCATAAGAAGGGGCTCCGTGCGGAAACGTATGGTACAGTCCAATCTTTCATTATTTACACAATTGATGTAGAGGGGTCTGGCGAGACTGGTCACCGGGATGTTGAACCTGTTGACGAGAGAGGCCAAAATAAAATTTCCTGCAGATCCAGAGTCCAAGAAGGCCACTGTAGAGAAGGAGAAGGCAGAGGCAGACATCCGCACAGGCACAGTAAGACGTGGAGAAGCAGAGTAGACATCAAGGACTGTCTCACCTTTGTGCGGAGTCAGCGTACGTCTTTCCAGGCGGGGAGGACGGATAGGACAATCTCTCAGGAAGTGTTCGGTACTAGCACAGTACAGGCAGAGGTTCTCCATACGGCGTCGTGTCCTCTCTTGAGGTGTCAGGCGAGACCGGTCGACCTGCATAGCCTCCACGGCGGGAGGCACAGGAACAGATTGCAGGGGACCAGAGGAGAGAGGAGCCGAGGAGAAGAAACGCCTCGTGCGAACAGAGTCCATATCTTGGCGGAGTTCCTGACGCCTTTCGGAAAAACGCATGTCAATGCGAGTGGCTAGGTGAATAAGTTCATGTAGATTAGCAGGAATTTCTCGTGCGGCCAGAACATCTTTAATGTTGCTGGATAGGCCTTTTTTGAAGGTCGCGCAGAGGGCCTCATTATTCCAGGACAATTCTGAAGCAAGAGTACGGAATTGTACGGCATACTCGCCAACGGAAGAATTACCCTGGACCAGGTTCAACAGGGCAGTCTCAGCAGAAGAGGCTCGGGCAGGTTCCTCAAAGACACTTCGGATTTCCGAGAAGAAGGAGTGTACAGAGGCAGTGACGGGGTCATTGCGGTCCCAGAGCGGTGTGGCCCATGACAGGGCTTTTCCGGACAGAAGGCTGACTACGAAAGCCACCTTAGACCTTTCAGTGGGAAACAGGTCCGACATCATCTCCAGATGCAGGGAACATTGGGAAAGAAAGCCACGGCAAAACTTAGAGTCCCCATCAAATTTATCCGGCAAGGATAAGCGTATCCCAGGAGCGGCCACTCGCTGCGGAGGAGGTGCAGGAGCTGGCGGAGGAGATGACTGCTGAAGCTGTGGTAGTAACTGTTGTAGCATAACGGTCAGTTGAGACAGCTGTTGGCCTTGTTGCGCTATCTGTTGTGACTGCTGGGCGACCACCGTGGTGAGGTCAGCGACAACTGGCAGAGGAACTTCAGCGGGATCCATGGCCGGATCTACTGTCACGATGCCGGCTGGCAGGTAGTGGATCCTCTGTGCCAGAGAGGGATTGGCGTGGACCGTGCTAGTGGACCGGTTCTAAGCCACTACTGGTTTTCACCAGAGCCCGCCGCAAAGCGGGATGGTCTTGCTGCGGCGGTAGTGACCAGGTCGTATCCACTAGCAACGGCTCACCTCTCTGGCTGCTGAAGATAGGCGCGGTACAAGGGAGTAGGCAAAAGCAAGGTCGGACGTAGCAGAAGGTCGGGGCAGGCAGCAAGGATCGTAGTCAGGGGCAACGGCAGAAGGTCTGGAAACACAGGCAAGGAACACACAAGGAACGCTTTCACTGGCACTAAGGCAACAAGATCCGGCAAGGGAGTGCAGGGGAAGTGAGGTGATATAGGGAAGTGAACAGGTGAACACACTAATTGGAACCACTGCGCCAATCAGCGGCGCAGTGGCCCTTTAAATCGCAGAGACCCGGCGCGCGCGCGCCCTAGGGAGCGGGGCCGCGCGCGCCGGGACAGAACAGACGGAGAGCGAGTCAGGTAGGGGAGCCGGGGTGCGCATCGCGAGCGGGCGCTACCCGCATCGCGAATCGCATCCCGGCTGGCAGCGGAATCGCAGCGCCCCGGGTCAGAGGACGTGACCGGAGCGCTGCCGCGGGGAGAGTGAAGCGAGCGCTCCGGGGAGGAGCGGGGACCCGGAGCGCTCGGCGTAACACGTACTAATTTGGTTAAAAAGTTTGTGATTTTTTTTAAGCGCAACAATAATATAAAAGTATATAATAATGGGTATCATTTTAATCGTATTGACCCTCAGAATAAAGAACACATGTCATTTTTACCAGAAATTGTACGGCGTGAAAACAAAACCTTCCAAAATTAGCAAAATTGCGTTTTTCGTTTTAATTTCCCCACAAAAATAGTGTTTTTTGGTTGCGCCATACATTTTATGATATAATGAGTGATGTCATTACAAAGGACAACTGGTCGCGCAAAAAACAAGCCCTCATACTAGTCTGTGGATGAAAATATAAAAGAGTTATGATTTTTAGAAGGCGAGGAGGAAAAAATGAAAACGTAAAAATTAAATTGTCTGAGTCCTTAAGGCCAAAATGGGCTGAGTCCTTAAGGGGTTAAAAACCTCAATAAAAATCATGTAACCCTAAAATTATAGCAAAAATGCTGCAGTAAAATAGATATATCTATACAAATTTTTTTTATCCCTTTTTGACCACCAAATGTGTCCAAATTCAGATATGTGGCTTACACTTTCTTCTTCTTTACCTTTTAAGACTTACTTTTTGACAATACAAAGTGGCATCCTTTATTTTACCACTAGCTGAGCAGCCGGTGTTGTCCGATTTTCCCTACCTAATCCTTGTGGGGGAGGAAAAGCAACAAAGGAAGTTTTTGTCCTCATATCCAGACCCCATGTTCCCATATCCCATCCTAATATCCTGATCCCATTTCCTGACCCCATATCCCAACCCCATATCCCGGCCCCTATATCCAGTCCCCATATCTCGACCCGATATCCGGTCCCCATATCCCATCCTCATATCCCTTTCCCATACCCCAACCAAATATCCTGTTCCCATATCCTGACCCCATAGCCCAATCCCATCGCCCAACCCCATATTTTGTCCTCATAACCAGACCTAATATTCCAACTTTTTTATCCCGTCCTTATATCCCGACCTCATATCCCATCCCCATAGACTGTCCTCATATCCAATCCTCAGGTGGGGCTGAGTTGTGATTTAGATACAAATATATTTCTCACAGACTTGAATGGTACTTTAAACAAAAAACCTGACCCACACAAATGGGGGTGGGTAAGGGTTAAATGGGTATTCCCGGAATCAAAAAATAGGACTTTTTCTTTCAGAGACCTCTCCCTCTCGGTCTCCAGTTTGGGTGAGGTTCTGCGGCTCAGTTCCATTAAAGTGAATGGAGCCAAATTGTAATACCAGACCCAAAATGGAGAGGACGCTGTCTTTGAAAGAAAAAAGGCCTGTTTTTTTATTCCTGGAATACCCCTTTAATTTACTTATCCTATATTTTTAGTTGACATATAAGTAAAGAGTACCAAGTTTCATTGCAATATCTTTAGCAGTTTGGAAGTAATGCTGGAACATACTGTACACACATACATACATATACTGTATACACACACACACACATATTGGGGGAGATTTATCAAAACCTGTCCAGAGGAAAAGTTGCTGAGTTGCCCATAGCAACCAATCAGATCTCTTCTTTCATTTTTGAAAAAGGTCTCTGAAAAATGAAAGGAGTGATCTGATTGGTTGCTATGGGCAACTCAGCAACTTGTCTTCAGGATAGGTTTTGATAAATCTCCCCCAGTGAGTTTTATATATATATATATATATATATATATATATATATATATATATATATATATATATATATATATATATATATATATAGATTTATTGTATTATGAAGCCTGAAAAAAATATTTGTTATATTAAATAAAATGGAATTGTGCAATTTTGTGGGGCAGGCCACTCAGTCAATCCCTGACGGAGGCAGAACACCGGTGTGGTAGGTGATTGGTTGAGTGAGCCATTACTGCCGAGATGGGGAGAGTTGTTTATAGGGGAGGTCCTAGGGGTCAGATCCCCACAATCATACATTCATCCCCTATCCTAGAAGATATATCAATAGCTAGATAGCCTCTTGAAGCAAAGAACTTAAAACCAAAAGAAACCAAAATCCAAAGTAGAAAAAGAAGACGAGGATCACTCACCAATATGATGCTGTGAACTTTATTCAAGTCTGCATGCAGTGGCTACATACGGGTCGATGTCTGTGGCAGGGCAGGAGGTCTTAAAACCAAAAGAACTTAAAGGACCAGCCTCAGGATGCCCGGGTTCATGCTGATCAGTGTTTCCTGGTCTTTCTCCCAACCAAGGAAATGTCTATTCAGCCAATTACTGGCTGAGGCAGATCACCACTGCAAGCAGTGATTGGCAGTGGGCATTTCCTGAGTAATGAGAAGGACCAGGAATCAGTGATCAGGGGGGACCAAGGTAACAGGCACGGGATAGCAGCAGCAGGGTATTGGGCAGGTAAGTATATCTATTTTTAAGCCAGTCTGAACACTATTATTTCATTTAGCAGATAACACTTGTACACTGTACAATGAATAAGCTTAATTTGCAGAAATACATTATATATATATATATATATATGTATATATATATATATATATATATATTTTTTTTTTTTTTTTATTATTATTATTATTATTATTATTTTACAGTACCTAACTAGGTTTTCCTTTTCTATTTTCTAACAGGGTATATAGAAAGGGATTGTCTTGTTGAAATAACTCCTTAATTGGGCACTGACAGATTCAAACACTTTTTATGTGTTGATACTGATGAAAATTAAAGATATTTTGTAATATGGTTGTTTAAAAAAATTGAATATTTAAAAAGAAAATGGCCCCTGAAAATCCCACCACTAGGGGTCTCATACCTACTGGGGCACTAACCAGTTCTGGAGCAGCATCAGGCTTGTCCATTACTCATATACAAGGCTGCATGAGCAGACACACCAATCACCTCCCACCACAACAAGGGAGGGACACACCCCCTTCCCCAGTGAGCTAATGAAAAGAGGGATTTTTTTTTTATAATATAGGTTTATTAGATTTATATGGTCAGGATTAGGTACTGAGTAACCAATGACAGTAATTCATTTATTTTATTTATTTATTTTTTATTTTTTTGGGGGGGGGGGGGATCTGACAGATAAGGTTTAAAGATTTAAAACATGACAGATCCCAAAATTAACAAATTTTGTTGAAATGATTCATGATTTAACGCTATGAAATAGACCCTTGCTTTAAGTATAGTTCCACTTTAAGAAGCCTTTTCTATTTGAGTGACTCAATCCTTAATTAAATACATACAAGGTAAAGAACTGCCACAGATGGTTCTCATGGCCATTGTACTATGCCGACTCTGGAGTTGTAATTAACTCAATTTAATTTACACATCGTTTAACTGGGCCAGAGGAGTCTCCAGAGTTAGTGAAAAGTTTACATTATGGGAGCAGTTTTTAATGTAGTTAAAATGGCTTTTTTAAAATTTCTATTGACTATGGAGGTAACTGGGATTTAATTGAAAAGTATTTCAATGACTTTCTATTGCCACACAAGGTGTGCACTGAATTAGGAATAAGAATTTCTCAGTGAACACAGACATTTTATGGTTCAGTTTCTAAAGGCATTAATCCTTTAATTGCAGGATTTAAAAGCATTCTGCCAGCTCTGTTAATTAATTCTAATGTGTTTTTCACGATGTTGACTGGGGATTGCAGAATAAACATCGGCCATGTTACTTAATTCTAAATATTAATTTAGTAAATGCCCTTCAGAAATAATATCTCACAAAGTTAGAATATTAACTCCACTCTATGTAAGACCATTAGATGGACGCCATTGGCTACCCCATGTCTACCAGTTTTTACTCTTATGTAAGAAGATTTATGTGAAATATTATCATCTCTAAGATTTGTTCTTCTTATCTTGTATTGTTGTGGGAAAATAATATGTGTAATTGGAGATTATTATTATATTATTAATAATAATAATATCTATTACTGTAAATAATCAGAATATTAGAACTCGTCAAACCGTTGCGATTAAAGGATGTAGACCTTTATGATCTCAATCAGATTGACAACCTGAATAGATAGGAATAAACTGCGCTCCCACCCGAGGGAATTTGTAACAACCCCAGTAGTAAAGTCTAATCTTCTATATTTGTCTTATTATAACATGTTTTTGGGGACGTAGCTCCCCCTTCATCTGAAACCAAACAAACTTCTGTTTGCTGATGAAAAATAGCTGCGTTCCTAAAATGCATTATAATTAGACAAATAAAAAAAGAAAGAGCCTCTGAAAGTTTTTCCTTACCCCCATAGTGCATTAGACACCAATTGGAGAAGTGAGATAGTGTGCCAATGATTGGGTATCCATCCTCCCCATTAAAAAAAGGGTACCCAGGTGAGCACAAGCACTTGGTCATCATTGTTAGACATTTGTCTTTACTGTGTCAACCTATGAGGTGCTCTACACAATTTATGTTCCATTTACATATTAGATTGACAACCTTGAGACACAAACAGAATCCATTGGTATTCACTGTGACATCCTGCAAGCTGCCATGGGCACCTCTTACTAGTGCACCTTCAGATTAAGGCCAAAGTATGATGAAGATGAAGGTGCAAAATACAGCTGTGGACAAAAGTGCTGGTACCCTTCTGTTAAAGACAAAAAAACACAATGCTCCCTGAAATAACTTAAAACTGACGAAAAAAATAATTAATAAAATTTACAAAAAATTAACTGATGAAAATCAGATATAGCTTTTGAACTGTGGTCCAACAGAATCATTAAAATAATGAAATTAAAGGGGTACTTCGGTGGAAAACTATTATTTTCAAATAAACTGGTGCCAGAAAGTTAAACAGATATGTAAATGACTTCTATGTAAAAATCTTAATCCTTCCAGGACTCATCCGCTGCTGTATGCTTCTTTTCAGTCTGACCACAATGCTCTCTGCTGACGCCTCTGCCCGTATCAGGAACTGTCCAAGCAAATCCCCACAGCAAACCTCTCCTGCTCTGGACAATTCCTGATACGGACAGAGGCGTCAGCAGAGAGCACTGTGGTGAGATTGAAAAGAACTCCAGAAAGAAATACAACTTCCTCTGTAGTATACAGCAGCTAATAAGTACTAGAAGGGTTACGATTTTTAAATAGAAGTAATTTACAAATCTGTTTAACTTTCTGGCACCAGTTGATTTGGGGGGGGGGGGAATTCCATCATAGTACCCCTTTAATAATTAAAACTGGCCTGGGCAAAAATGATGGTTCATGAACTTAAGGTGGTTATCCACCATAAGGTGATTTTAGTACATACCTGGCAGACAGTATTGGACATTCTTAGGAAGGATCTGCACTTGTCTTGGGGCTAAATGGCTATGTTGTGAGATTATCATAACACTGTGGCTAGCTTTTCGTTAACTGGTATTTCATGTTTGAGTTTTCTTCTTTGCTTACAAATCCCAGAATTAAATTTTTCTCCCTCCACACATAAGCCACTATACCCATGGAAACATAAATGAGCTGCATCCATTTAAAAGACCTGTGTTTTTCAATCAGGGTGCCTACAGCTGTTGCAAAAATACAATTAGCTGCAGATTAATCTCTCTCCCACCAAGCAATCGCTCCACCTATTGAAGCAGACAGGCTCCCTGTCATCAGCTGACTAGTGATGTCAGGTCTCGGCCGTACTGCAACCTGGGAAAAATCTGAGACCTGAGTAAGGCTGGGTTCACACTACGTTTTGTCCCATACGGGAGCGCATACGGCAGGGGGAGCTAAAAGCTCGCGCTCCCGTATGTCACCGTATGCGCTCCCGTATGTCATTCATTTCAATGAGCCGACCGGAGTGAAACGTTCGGTCCGGTCGGCTCATTTTTGCGCCGTATGCGCTTTTACAACCGGACCTAAAACTGTGGTCAACCACGGTTTTAGGTCCGGTTGTAAAAGCGCATACGGCGCAAAAATGAGCCAACCGGACCGAACGTTTCACTCCGGTCGGCTCATTGAAATGAATGACATACGGGAGCGCATACGGTGACATACGGGAGCGCGAGCTTTTAGCTCCCCCCTGCCGTATGCGCTCCCGTATGGGACAAAACGTAGTGTGAACCCAGCCTAATTTTGTATGCTGTTAAAAATAAATAGAGGTGTAAAAATCACAGAAGAATTGTGAAACCATTGTCACACACAGGTGTATATTATGAACTACACTAACTTTACAGCCCCTGTAACATAGTCAAATAAAAAAAACAGTTTTTTATTCCTGGAATACCCCTTTAATATTTAGTTGCACAGCCTTTTACAGCAGTCACTGCAATCCAGCGATTTCTGGAATTCTCAATTAGATTTTTGCACTTGTCTACAGGTATCTTGGCCCCCTCCTCATAAGATACAGATTTGAAGAGTGCCTTCTCCAGCATGCTCTGATCTGAATCCTATTGATCATCAGCGGAAGAAGCTGAAACATACAGTCTGGAGAAGGCACCCTCCAAGCCTGAGAGAGGGGTTTTTATAATTATGTGTTTGCAGCTTATTTTGAGAAATACTCAGTCTAGCAAATACTCAGTTGGTCTGACCTGATTACTATCGGCAAAAAGGTAAGCCTTAAAGGGGTACTCCACCCCTGGCATCTTATCCTCTATTCAAAGGATAGGGGATAAGATGTTAGATCGCCACGGTCCCGCTGCTGGGGACCCCGGGATCGCTGCTGCGGCACCCCGCCATCATTACTGCGCAGAGCGAGTTTGCTCTGTGCGTAATGACAGGCGATACAGGGGCCGGAGCAGCGTGATGTCATGGCTCCGCCCCTCATGACATCACGGCCCATCCCCTTAATGCAAGTCTATGGCAGGGGGCGTGACGACTGACACGCCCCTCCCATAGACTTGTATTGACGGGGGCGGGCCGTGACGTCACGAGGGGCGGAGCCATGATGTAACGATGCTCCGGCCCCTGTATTGCCCGTCATTACGTGCAGAGCGATCTCGCTCTGCACAGTAATGATAGCGGGGTGCTGCAGCAGCGATCCCCGGGGTCCCCAGCAGCGGGACTCCGGCGATCTAACATCTTATCCCCTAGCCTTTGGATAGGGGATAAGATGTCTAGGGGCGGAGTACCCCTTTAAGCCTTTCATCCCTGTCCCACAACATGGCACCCTGTCTTCATACACAGAGAAAAGGCCTTGAGGTCCGATGACGGACATTCAGAGAACTCGGCCTTATTCAGGTGATGTTGTGGAGCTGGACTTTGTAAGGATCCCCTTTCTTCTATGTGCACCAACAGTCATTAGGGCAAAGATCAGGGTGAGCCGCAGGTGTGCATGTGGGTGGGTAAGGGACATCTATATCCACATTGCCATGTCTGATGCTGTGTTACACCATTATATATGTTATGCTATGCAAGATTGTTCCTTATGCAATATAAAGTTAGTTCAGATTAGGGTATTTCAGTTTCATTATGTCTGAGATGTTCCCAGAAGGACCCCCAATCCCTACTCCGCTGGGTGAAGAAGGCTACATTTGTTTATGCCTCAACATAAACATCATTTTTTTGTTTTGTTTCATTAGCTTTTTTCTCATCATAAAGTATAGTGATTTTCTATATTCTTTTTTTTTATCATTACTTCCTGTAATATCTTACTTGCAAACTTAATTTTCATTGTTTTCTAGATAATTCATAACATCTACTACAGGAAAATCTAATACCATCAATAGAGGAAAGAACTTCACAGCAACCATCTTCCACTCTCGGGTTGTTCTACAAATGCTGAAATATAAAATACTTATTGTCTATCTTATTTCTTTACAGATTTCTAATGACATCTACAACATTACACCTATCTGATAGGAAGTTCTTATGGTAGACACCTTCCATGCTCTTCATTCTAATGTGCAACCATGCATCTTGTCTTCTTAAAAAGTTTCAGAATATATAATTATTTCATAATAAATAATGTTTTCCTATATTTTAATGTATGTTTTATTTTTCTAAAGCTTAGTGGACATGAAAACTGGGGAAGTGTGCAGGATCCTAATTTCTTGGGACCCCGCCGGCAGACAGCATGCTACACTTGGTTGTTGCTGTTGGTGCAGTAATAAATACAGTGGGGGAAATTTATCAAAACCTGTCTAGAGGAAAAGTTGCTAAGTTGCCCATAGCAACCAATCAGATCGCTTCTTTCATTTCTGAAAAGACCTGTGAAAAATTAAAGAAGCAATCTGATTGGTTGTTATGGGCAGCTCAGCAACTTTTCCTCTGGACAGGTTTTGATAAATCTTTCCCAATAGGCTTATACAACAAATGAATAGAGAGTCGTTGTCATCATCAGTCGGTTTGGGGATAGACAATCCGACCACCAGGGCTGTACTGGCCATCGGGCACATGGGACTTTTTCCCAGTGGACTGGGTCATCCTCAGGGCCGGCCCATCCAGGACAAAGTTAACTATAAGTGAGCCTATAGTTAAATGCAGGGCTCAGCTGATTGACAGAGTGAAAAGCCACTGGCTCCCCGCCCTGTCAATCACTCTTGCGGCCGCCCGTGATATGCAGACAGCCGACAAGAGGCCAGAGCGAGCATCCTCTGCACTCTATGCTCCGGCGCATGAGTGACATCATCATCATGTGCCGGAGCACAGACTGGAGTAGAAGGCAAGAAGAAAGGCAATGCTGAGGACTACTGGTGAGCCAGGTGAGTATTTTTTTTTTAACTTAACACTAGTGGCTGCACTAAAGGAGACTGGTGCACTAAAGGGGGCTGCTGCAACTACATTTACTGCTACGCCTACAACTACCTAAAGGAGGCTGCTGCACTACAACTACCTAAAGGGGTCTGCTTCACTACAACTACCTAAAGGGGGCTGCTGTACCTACAACTACCTAAAGGGGGCTGTTACACTAAAACTACCTAAAGGGGGATGATGTACCTACAACTACCTAAAGGGGACTGATGCACTAAAGCTACCTAAAGGGGACTGCTGCACTGCAACTATCTAAATGGGGCTGCTGTACCTACAACTACCTAAAGGGGGCTGCTACTATATAGAGGTGGCTACTATCTACAGGAGGACCTACCTACAGGGTGTAAAACCTACTTATAGGGGGCTGCTACTACCTAAAGGGAGTAAATATCTACAGAGGCAGCTACCTACAGGTTACACCTACCTACAAGGGTACCTACCTACACAGGGCACTTGCATAATGGGGGTAACTACATGAAGGGACCTGTATACCTACTGGAGTGACCTAACTACTTTAGGCAGGGGGGACCTACCTATTCTTTCCCAACCCACTTACCTACCCATTCTACTGTGTAGGACACTAAGAGGGCTATTATTACTGTTTGGAAAAGTGCAGATCCTAAAATGTTTGTCTGACAGGTTCTGTGGAGACGAGTTGTGGCTAAAAGAAGAAATGATCATGACGGTCTGGGCTGAATGGAGAAGAAAAAGGAGAGTGAATGACCCAATCAGAGAAGATATCACCTGTGAGTCACCAGTAATGCTGAGCACGAATATTCTCAATTCAAATATTTATTGCGAATTTCACATATGCGAATATGACAAATATAGCACTATATATATATATATATATATATATATATATATATATATATATATTCGCAACTACGAATATTCGTATTTTCTTTTTCCCCCACAGAACACATCACAGTGATCTCATCCCTCCCTGCTTCCAGCTTGTGGTCTAAAGAAGGCTCCTATACTATTTACTGTATTAGATATATATATATGCTCATATTCGCGAATATCATCACTAAAGAATATTAGGAGATAGATAGATAGATAGATATCCAAAAATGAGAAACTCCAGCAGCACACCAATATAGTGAAAAACAAATGTGAAGTTTATTCACCCAAAGTCTTGCGACGTTTCGGCTGTCCAATTACAGCCTTCCTCATGCTTGAGAAAGGCTGTAATTGGACGGCCGAAACGTCGCAAGACTTTGGGTGAATAAACTTCACATTTGTTTTTCACTATATTGGTGTGCTGCTGGAGTTTCTCATTTTTGGATGTTTACTTCAAGTCTCCGGACCAGAGCCTATACCAGCTGGCACCCGGCACCTGAGCAACTTCTAGTTGTGCTGCTTCTCCCGACACCATCTGTAGATAGATAGATAGATAGATAGATAGATAGATAGCTACATGGATATATAGATAAATAAAATAGATAGATAATATTGATAGGTAGGGGGATAGTTATCCGCATGCGCATGTGAAAATAACCACGGATAAATCGAATATGCTAATTTCGCGAATATAGGACGAATTTGAATATGGCATATGGAGCTCATCACTAGTCACTGGATTTAACTGTATGTAATCACTTATATGGTCTGCAGACAGCCCGTGTAGAGCTAATATCTACCACTATATGGTCACTGTAGGGGGATATATTTTCTCCTTGTATACTGGTATTATTAGTTATATTGGTCTCAGTATGCAGGATTTTGTGAGTAACAATATGATGGCAATGTGTATGGTGACAATATTCCTCCTTTTATACCGGTATTATTGGTCATGTTGGTCTCAGTATACAGTATTTGGTCAGTAATAGTATGAAGGTAATATTTATGGTGATAATATTTCTCCTTGTATACTGATATTATTGATAATATTGGTTTCAGTATCCAAGATTTGGTAAGTAACAGTGTGATGGTAATGTGTATGGTATATTCCTCCATATATATTGGTGTTATTAGGTAAATATAAGATTTATATAGAGGTTCATGTGTTTATCATGGGGAATCGTCATATACATATATACATATATATATATATATATATATATATATATATATATATATATATATATGACGATTGTGATTGATATATACCGAACTGTGATTGACATTTCACCCTTCCCTTTGTGGTTCCCCCTTCACATAGCCACATCCATGATAGAATGGGCTGCATAGTCTAAAATGCCTGGGCCTATTTTTGGTTCCAGTCCGGCCCTGCCTACCACACAATCCCTACTATAGTCATGTAATACAATTACATATTAGCACTTGAGTGCACAGAGACCATATTGTGTCTCTTTTTCAGTTGCTATAACCACCCAAATATATTTTTAAGGCATATTAAGTGCATAGTTTTTTTATATCACTGAATACATTTAATCATGTCAGTCATGGCAGTTAATCATTGGACTTTTCAATACCCTAGACCAGCAAAGCTGTTGTCATTAACCTTTTCAGTAAACTAGAACATACAGATGTGGGCAATATCCTATTAGTTATAACTATTAAAACTGGTTAATGACCATAGACGTGCATACACGTCCATGTTCCGTTAAAGGGGTATGATGCAGGCTCCAGACTGTAGGTGCAAAATTGAAAGCGTAATGATTTTTAGAAGGTGAAGAGGAAAAAATTAAAGAGCAAAAACGGAAAAACCTGTGGTTCTTAAGGGGTTAATCCCTTAGCTAATTTATACTACAAAATACATTACTTTTCACCTCTATAGGACACCAAAAAGGTACAGGCATGGTAAGCCCCAAGCTGTGTTTTTGCACCATGACCCACCAGTTTTAGCTGCAACTTTCATAAATATTAACGTCAACAATGATGGACCCTCTGGTAAGCAGTACTAAAATAATATAGCTTAGTGCCACCATGGGTGCGGGCAAGTTTCTCTGTTGGGAATGGTCTTTGGAAAAGCAAAAAAAAAAAGGCGGAAGGCCCTATTAGGTTTGGAGTTAGCATAATTCCCTCCCTGTTAAAGAATCATTTTTTACAAACAAGTTCTATAGAATGAGATAACTGACGTCAGTAAATAACTGCATTATAGAGTTTTTACCTTTGGGCATTGTAATTCTGTGAATCTCTAGGTACAAAGCCCCAGAAAGTCCACAACTAGATAAAAATAATATTGGTAGTAAAAGAAATATCTCATAACCTGTCATTGTTTTGGGCTATATTGGACGCAGAGAACATTGGAATGTAATTATGAATTTCACCACAAACAGGTTTTATGAAAGCATACAGTACTCAAAGTAGATTATTGAGCAATGAAGACAACATATTAAGGCACTGACAGCTGTAGTGTCGTACAAAGGAAGAATGAATTCTTTACATATATAATTGCAGGTTGCTGATCTAATGTCTCTTCTTGCCTGCGTCATGCCTTCCCCCACATTAAAATATTCAGCCTCCCAGTCACGCGTTAAAGTTGATAAAGGACATATGTACACCTGCTCATACCTTGTAGTAAACATTATACCGTCCATATCATGTCCCTTGTGGCATTTGTTCAGGTTAACGATCCAAGTTAATACTTAATCCAGATATGCAAATATATGCAAATAATTTAATATTCAAATACTTTTAATGCAACTTGTGAAATGAAATGGGGATTGCTTTGCAGGCATTAAATGTCTGAGTCATAAAACAGACACATCACAGCTAGTTTTTGGGTCTTACCCCCAATACTACCTTTCTAATTCACAGACATACTAGCAATGATGTTAGCATTGTAATATATTCATGAAAGCAAGAACAGGAAGCTATACTGTAAACAGTTTTGGCATTGGATAGAAATGAGTATTTAAAGGTGAAACAAGATTGTGACATGACATGTAATGTACAGGGTGGGCCATTTATGTGGATACACCTTAATAAAATGGGAATGGTTGGTGATATTAACTTCCTGTTTTTGGCACATTAGTATATGTGAGGGGGGAAACTTTTCAAGATGGGTGGTGACCATGGTGGCCATTTTGAAGTCGGCCATTTTGAATCCAACTTTAGTTTTTTCAATAGGAAGAGGGTCATGTGACACATCAAACTTAATGAAACTTTTACAAGTTTTGTTTACAGTCATTGACATGTCATCGAGGTTAACACGTGAGGAGCGGATAGAAATTGTGTTGCTGTCTGGTGAATGCAGTAACCGGGTCATTGCAGCAGATTTCAATGCAAGACACCCTACGAGACCCCCCATCTCCCATGCTACAGTAGGTAAACTGCAAGCTAAGTTTTGTGAAACTGGTTCAGTGTTGGATTTGCCAAAATGTGGACGCATGAAATCTGTCACTAATGAAGAAACATCAGTGGCTGTCCTAGCTTCATTCAGCAAGAGCCCACAGCGTAGCACGCGCCGCATGTCACTGGAGAGGGGCATTAGTCGAACATCCCTTTGGCGGATATTAGCTACTCACAAATGGCACCCTTACAAACTCCAGATACTGCAGCATCTCAACGAGGATGACCCAGATCGGCGCACTGAATTTTCAGAATGGGCAAAACTAAAATTGGAACAGGACCCTCAGTTTACGCAGAAGATTTTGCTCAGTGATGAGGCAAAATTTTATGTGAACGGTGAATGGTGAAGTTAACAAACAAAACCACCGCTATTGATCTGACACTAACTCACATTGAATAGATCCCTCCAAGACTGTTGGAACACAAAAATTGATGGTATAGTGTGGTAAATGGGGTACAAAGATAGTGGGGCCATTCTTCATCAATGGAAACCTCAAGGCCACTGGATATGCAAAATTGCTATATGATGATGTGTTTCCCTCTTTATGCACTGAAGCTGGCACGTTCCCTGATTTTTTCCAGCAAGATGGTGCACCACCACATTACAGGTGTCAGGTCCGAGCATTCCTAGATGAACAGTTTCCTGGAAAGTGGATTGGTCATCGTGGGCCAGTTGAATGGCCCCCAAGGTCTCCCCATCTGACCCCCTTAGACTTTTATCTTTGGAGTCATCTGAAGGCAATTGTCTATGCTGTGAAGATTACGAGATGTGCAGCACCTGAAACTACGGATACTGGAAGCCTGTGCTAGCATTTCTCCTGCGGTGTTGCTATCAGTGTGTGAAGAGTGGGAGAAGAGGGTTGCATTGACAATCCAACACAATGGCAGCACATTGAACACATTTTATAAGTGGTCAGAAGCTTGTAAATAGCTCATGAAAGAATAAAGTTACGTTAAAAAAAAGCACATAATTGTTTTTCTTGTGAAATAAGTTTGATGTGTCACATGACCCTCTTCCAATTGAAAAAACTAAAGTTGGATTCAAAATGGCCGACTTCAAAATGGCCACCATAGACACCACCCATCTTGAAAAGTTTCCCCCCTCACAGATACTAATGTGCCACAAACATGAAGTTAATATAACCAACTATTCCCATTTTATTAAGGTGTATCCATATAAATGACCCACCCTGTACATCCAGTTTCTATAACATTAAAACTTGAAGGTTCTACTTATAAGAGTAACCTATTGAAACTATTCTTAGCAGTGGTTTAAAGGGGTATTGCATGAATTTTTATTTGATTATGCTGCAGGGGCTGTAAAGTTAGTGTTGTTCATAATATAGTGTCTGAACCTGTGTGTGACGGTTTTCTCCCAAAATTTGATTTTCACCCCAATATTTATTTTTAACAGCATACAAAATTACTTTTGTCTCAGATTTTTCCCAGGTTGCAATGCGGCCGAGACCTGACTCACTAGTCAGC
Source organism: Hyla sarda (assembly GCF_029499605.1). Classification (NCBI taxonomy): domain Eukaryota; kingdom Metazoa; phylum Chordata; class Amphibia; order Anura; family Hylidae; genus Hyla; species Hyla sarda. Next base: position 89,364,855 of record NC_079198.1, read on the forward strand.
GGATGACAGGGAGCCTGTCTGCTTCAATGGGTGGAGGGATCGCTTGGTGGGAGAGAAATTAATCTGCAACTAATGCAACAGTTGTGAGCACCCTGATTGAAAACCACAGGTCTTTTGAATGGATGCAGCTCATTTATGTTTCAATGGGTGGGGTGGCTGATGTGTGGGAGGGAGGAAAATGAAATTATGGGATTTGTAGGCAAAAAATAAAAGTCAAACAGGAAATACAAGTTCACAAAAATCTAGCCACAGTATTATGGTAATCTCATAACATAGCCATTAAGTCCCAATACAAACACAGATCCTTCCTAAGCATGTCCATTACTGTCTGCCAGGTACGTACTTAAATCACCTTATGGTGGATAACCCCTTTATGACTTCCTGGCTTAGAATTTGACTTTTCTTTAAAGGGGTATTCTGGGCAAAAATATTTTATTGCCTATCCAAAGGATAGGGGATAAGATGTCTGATCGAGGGGGGGGCGGCTGCTGAGACCCCCGCAATCTCCCTGTAGCACCTGCATTCGATGCGGGTGCTGAATCTCCAGCTTCGGAATCCTCCAGGTTTCCGGGACTGGGGACGCGACGTCATGCCACGCCCCCTCCATTCATGTCTCTGGGAGGGGGTGTGACGGTATTAAGATTTTTTAATAGAACTAATTTACAAATCTGAGAAAAAAGGGGTGTATGTGCAGCTCACAATAAATAGTACACACCGAGGTTAAACTAGGGCATGCAACTATACCATATATTGCACAAAAAAGGAAAAACCAATAGTAAAAAATTGCCCGGACCTTCTAAGTGAGTAAGTAATAGTATAGATATTAGATAAAGAAATTTAAATAAATAATTGTCTGGATCGTGCTTCAATAATAATAATATAAACAATTTATTAAAATAAGATAAATAAACTATAATTAGTTACTTCTCACAGGGCCCATGTGAGAAGAACATATACAATAAAAACAACCTTTAAGTAATATTGTGCATAAAAATGTGAATAACAAAAATTAAGACAATATTATTGGCATAATGACAATATCACTGGCATAGATTTAGTTTCTAATGTGCAGCTGGTGTTTAACCGCTGGTATCTAGGCACCAACTGCACAATAAGCGAAATATAGCTGAGGGTGCCTGTATAATCATTTCCCTCTTTAGAATATAATGTATCCTTGTAATAGTTCAACAATCTGCAACAGTTTCAAATGAATGTTACCGATCCTTATAGTGGCAACCTGGGTAAGAGGCGTTGTTACCGCAGTGTCTAGATGGTACCGGTACACTGGGTCCTCTGTGCAACATTCCAGGTGGTAATGGTAAAATCCAGCAAGGTCCTGGTAGAAGCGGTGGCGATTGGCGCTGGCAGGCGCCGATGGTCACAGATCGCCGAGAGGACGCTGGCGCTGGCAGGCGCTGGAGATGGTAAGTCCTCACCGCTGGCTAGATGGAAACGAGGACCGTACACTGGATACGAGGAGCTCACCTCGTGTTGCCGGCGTGTGACGTCAGCTGCTGCTGGAGCCGGGTTCGTTGCACTAGAAGTATTTGGCAATATTTGGACCAGACTGATACCGGACTGGATGTCCTGATGGTTTTAGCAGTTCATAAGCGGTAAACCAGCCGTGGTGGATAGGCACAATTCATAAAAAATTATATATATGCCAGTGGTCATGCCCAAAAGACTAGACGCGTTTCAGGGTTATTTAATGTAACCCTTTCCTCAGTAGTCATATGGTTGTCATAAACTATTTCCTTTTTATAGGAGCACAAATCCCGCCCATTGACTCATTTCTGGATATTAATGAAAACAGTGAATGGAATCAACGGATAGGTTCCCTAGAGAGCAATGTTAAATAGAGATGGGTATGAAAAAGCTGTGTGAATGCTGTTGAAGGTGTAAAGATGCGTTTTTACAGACAAAATGATTTTATAATTAGTGTTGAGCGGCATAGGCCATATTCGAATTCGCGAATATTCGCGAATATATAGACGAATATTCGTCATATATTCGCGAATATTCGCATATTCGTTATATTCCCGTTTTATTTTCGCATATGCGAAAATACACATATGCGAAAATTAACACATGCGAAAATTCGCATATGCGAAAATGTACATATGCTAATTTTCGCATATGCGAATTTCCGCACATGCGAATTTTCGCACGCCAGTCTCATACAGTGGTATTACAGCCTTCTTTACACCACACAAGCTGGAAGCAGAGAGGGATGATCACTGTGATGTGTACTGTGAAGAAGAAAAAAAACAAAAAAAAACAAACGAATATTCGTAATTACGAATATATAGCGCTATATTCGCGAAATTCGCGAATTCGCGAATATGCGATATTCGCGAATAATATTCACATTGCGAATATTCGCGAGCAACACTATTTATAATATTGAATGTGAAATCAGATAAAACAAAAAATTGGTGTTCAATAAAAATAATTATTAGAAAAAAATTTGGGCAAGTTAATTTTGAAAATAAGAATAAAATAACACTTGAGAGAAAAATGTAAATTAAAAGAAAAATATGAATGTAAATTCTGTAAATAGAAAATAAATTTTTTTTTCATTCCACTTTTTATCTTTATTTTCAGTTGTATTGTACTATATCTTATTTTTATTCATTTTTATTTTTATTTTCATTTTTATTATTTTTCATTCTTATATTTTTTATTTTCTATTATTTTATTTTTTTTCTATTTTATTTTTTTCCATTTTTTTTTTTTTTTATTATTATTTTTCACTCTTATTTTATTTTATTTTCATTTTTATTTCTATCCTAATTTATATTATACCTCATATTTTCTATTTACAGAATTTGCATTCATATTTTTCTTTTAATTTACATTTTTCTCTCAAGTGTTATTTTATTCTTATTTTCAAAATTAACTTGCCCAAATTGTTTTCTAATAATTATTTTTATTGAACACCAATTTTTTGTTTTATCTGATTTCACATTCAATATTATAAAATCATTTTGTCTGTAAAAACGCATCTTTACACCTTCAACAGCATTCACACAGCTTTTTCATACCCATCTCTATTTAACATTGCTCTCTAGGGAACCTATCCGTTGATTCCATTCACTGTTTTCATTAATATCCAGGAATGAGTCAACGGGCGGGATTTGTGCTCCTATAAAAAAGGAAATAGTTTATGACAACCATATGACTACTAAGGAAAGGGTTACATTAAATAACCCTGAAACGCGTCTAGTCTTTTGGGCATGACCACTGGCATATATATAATTTTTTATGAATTGTGCCTATCCACCACGGCTGGTTTACCGCTTATGAACTGCTAAAACCATCAGGACATCCAGTCCGGTATCAGTCCGGTCCAAATATTGCCAAATACTTCTAGTGCAACGAACCCGGCTCCAGCAGCAGCTGACGTCACACGCCGGCAACACGAGGTGAGCTCCTCGTATCCAGTGTACGGTCCTCGTTTCCATCTAGCCAGCGGTGAGGACTTACCATCTCCAGCGCCTGCCAGCGCCTGCCAGCGCCTGCCAGCGCCAGCGTCCTCTCGGCGATCTGTGACCATCGGCGCCTGCCAGCGCCAATCGCCACCGCTTCTACCAGGACCTTGCTGGATTTTACCATTACCACCTGGAACGTTGCACAGAGGACCCAGTGTACCGGCACCATCTAGACACTGCGGTAACAACGCCTCTTACCCAGGTTGCCACTATAAGGATCGGTAACATTCATTTGAAACTGTTGCAGATTGTTGAACTATTACAAGGATACATTATATTCTAAAGAGGGAAACGATTATACAGGCACCCTCAGCTATATTTCGCTTATTGTGCAGTTGGTGCCTAGATACCAGCGGTTAAACTCCAGCTGCACATTAGAAACTAAATCTATGCCAGTGATATTGTCATTATGCCAATAATATTGTCTTAATTTTTGTTATTTACATTTTTATGCACAATATTACTTAAAGGTTGTTTTTATTGTATATGTTCTTCTCACATGGGCCCTGTGAGAAGTAACTAATTATAGTCTATTTATCTTATTTTAATAAATTGTTTATATTATTATTATTGAAGCACGATCCAGACAATTATTTATTTAAATTTCTTTATCTAATATCTATACTATTACTTACTCACTAAGAAGGTCCGGGCAATTTTTTACTATTAATTTACAAATCTGTTTAACTTTCTGGAGCCAGTTGATATATCTTTTTTTTTTTCCTGGATAACCCCTTTAAGGACCAGCGAGCATCATCAGATAGGAAGCAGAAGGAAGGAGGCTGTCATAAATGGGGAGAGTGCAGCCCACATCATGCAACAAAAGGGAGATGAGAAATTTTGGGGGAAAGAAATGAGAGAGAAAGCCATGCTTGTGGGCCAGAAATTTGAGGGGAAGCCATTCTGGGAGCCAGACATGAGAGAGGTAGCCACTCCGGGAGGCAGGAGTGAGTGGAAGCCATCCTGTGGACCAGAAATGAGATAGGAAGTGATAATGAGGACCAGGAATGAAAGGGGGACCATGCTAGGAATGAGGAATGAGATGGAAGTTGTTTTGAAAGCTAAGAATAAGAGGGGAAGACATGCTGGAAACCAGGAATGAGATGGGGATTCATGCTGGAAACTAGGAAGAGGACCAGGAATGACATGAAGAGCCCTTCAGGAGACCAAAAATGAGATAAAAATATGAGATGGTAGCTATGCTGGGACAGGGATTTAGATGAGAACCATTTATAGTCCCAGGAATAAGGTGGAGAGCCATCTCAAGGTCTAGAAATGATATGAGGAGCCATGCTGGAGACCAGAAATAAGATTGGTAGCCTTGCTGGGGATTGTGAATTAGATGGTGTAAGTCACTAGGGATAACAAGATAGAGAGTCATGCTGGGGGACAGAAATTTGACACATAATAAAAGAAGTGATTTTTTGGATTTTTCCTTATTTGTGTTCTGTACAGTACATGCTTTCTGACTCAATTGGAGCAGATTGTATACTTATTTCTCTGAGAGGATCACTCACATAAAAGGCCACATTTCTGATGGTCAGGTTGAAGAGGTTTCACTGTATAAAATTCTTTATTATCTAACTATAACATATTATAGGAATGACTTACCTTTAATGCCCATTCACAATCACTAATAGCTTTTTCATATTTTTCTAGTTTTATGTAAGCCTGTGACAAAAGAAAATGTGTATAACATAAAGGTTACATAAGACATAAAGGTAGTAATTCAAGGATCATCCAGGATTAGAAAAACAGAGCTGATTTCTTCCAAAAACAGTGCCCCACCTGTCCTTTGGTTGTGTGTGGTATTGCAGCTTCATGCCATTGAAGTCAGTGGAGCCAAGTTGTGATATCACACAAAATGAGGACAGATGTGATGCTGTTTTTGAAAGAAATTAGCTCTCTTTTTCTAATCCTCGATAACCCCTTTAAGGTATTTTGAGATCTTAAAGGAATATTTCAGGCAACACTGAAATGCTATGTTATACCTAAAGGGTGGCACATAATTTGTCTATTTAGTGTCATACAATGACCATGCACTGGTTATAACATTTGTTTAACCTAGAGTATTACTATAAATGGACCCCCAAATCTTCCAGGCAATACTGCTGATATTCATTGACCTACATTTTTGAACCACAGGGTCTTAGAAACATATTATGTGAAATTTATGTAGAGCTGTTTATAAATAGGCAAACAAAAGCAAATAAAGTAGACAGGATGGATTTCTATCAACAAGTTTACCCTATTAACAAGATATAGAAAGATTTTTGCTGAAAAGGGTTTTTACAGTAAAGTCCAATAACTAATACAAACTTTTTTTTTATTTTTTTTTTATATATATTTTGACAGGTGTGGTATACATAAGACAAGATGTGGTGTCAGTGTTAGGTGTTATATGTAGCTAGATTTAACAGAGGTTAATTTTGTTAATGAAGTAGCTCCCTTTTGTTATTGTGAAGGTCTAATTAATTAATAACTGTTATTTTTTTTCTGCAGGATGTTTGTATTTTTCTTACCTGTATCTTGGGCTGGATGTGATGGGTCTCTTTCAATGTATCCATGACTGCCGTCCACATTGGCATTCATGTTCGCTTTATGCTTATCTGTGAGAGCTCACCTCCGGGACTAGAGCGCATTGTGTCCCTATCATTATCCTTATCCCCCGCTGCCGTGCTCCTAGCATTTAGAGTGCACCGCCGAGACCTTTCTATTCTCCGCTGCTTATTAGTGATGAACAGCAGGGGCCATATTCAAATTTGCGATATTTCGCAAATATATTGATGATTATTCGTCCTATGTTCATGAAATTTGCATATTCGCTATGTTCGTTCACTTTTTTTCCACGCGAAAATTCGCATGGAAAATTCTCATAAAAATTCACAGAAAATTTTGCATGTGAAAAAAAAAAAGAATATTAATCATTACGAATATATAGCACTATATTTTAAATATTTGCAGAATCGCAAAGTGCTGATATTTGCAATAAAAAAATTCATTCTGAATATTCGTGCTCAACACTACTGCTCATTTCCATCAGGTATGGAGGTGAGCAGCGGAGAATAGAAAGGTCCTGGCGGTGTGCTCTGATTGCTAGGAGCATAGCAGCAGCGGGGATATGGGCGGCCGCCACCGCCGGGTTCCCAACATGTCCCCACTGCTGCTCCAAGAAGATGAGAAGCATTAGGCAGTGAAGGATAATGATAATGATATAGAAACATAGAAGCATAGAATGTGTCGGCAGATAAGAACCATTTGGCCCATCTAGTCTGCCCAATAATCTGAATACTATGAATAGTCCCTGGCCCTATCTTATATGGAGGATAGCCTTATGCTTATCCCATGCATGTTTAAACTCCTTCACTGTATTTGCAGCGACCACTTCTGCAGGAAGGCTATTCCATGCATCCACTACTCTCTCAGTAAAGTACCGTAATACTTCCTGATATTACTTTTAAACCTTTGCCCCTCTAATTTAAAACAATGTCCTCTTTTTCTTCTTTTAAATATGCTCTCCTCCTTTACCATGTGGATTCCCTTTATGTATTTAAAAGTCTCTATCATATCCCCTCTGTCTCTTCTTTCTTCCAAGCTATACATGTTAAGGTCCTTTAACCTCTTCTAGTACGTTTTATCCTGCAATCCATGTACTAGTTTAGTAGCTCTTCTTTGAACTCTCTCTCTAGAGTATCTATATCCTTCTGGAGATACGGCCTCCAGTACTGCGCACAATACTCCAAATGAGGTCTCACCAGTGTTCTGTACAGCGCATGAGCACTTCTCTCTTTCTACTGCTTATACTGCTCATACCTCTCCCTATACATCCAAGCATTCTGGTGAGCTCTCACAGATAAGGATGGGGGGAACAAGGAAACGGGGGCATAAGGACACTGGGTGGGCAGGGCGGAATCAACTTATTTAGCACACTGGGGCCAGCAATTTATTATAAATATGCACGGGGGCATACATTTGGGGATAATACAGTAGTAGTTTAAAAACCCTGCCGGGAACCCTGAATGGCTCCTCGGTCCCGATCATTCAGGGCTCCTGGCAGGGGGTAATTTAAAAATGAAAGTATACACTCTACAGCCATCGCAGGGGAGCGCAGCATGCCACCCACTCCCCTGCTTTATAACTGCAGATAGTTTTGGGTCTCAGAAGTGAGACCCGATGCGATCGATCCCTTATCCCCTGTACTACTACCCCCACCATGGAACAGACTCTGTTCCATGATGGGGGTAGTAGTACAAACACTAATCTAGCCTCCCAGCCGCCTGAAGACTCCCACAGCCAGGGAACTACTACTTGCATCATGGAATGGAGTCTTTTCCATGATGGGAGTAGTAGTAGTACTGGCTGCAGGAGTCTGCAGACGGCTGATACTAATGGATGAATAACTGATGTGCACGTGTGTGTTTGTGTGTGTGTGTCACGTGCAACAGACACTCCTGATTGGCCAATACCCCACAAACATAAGCAAACACTGATAGGGCAACATAGCAACCAAACACCTAGCTATGTGAGAGACAGAATGCTAAACAGAAGGGCGGGAACTAGGCTTCAGCATAAATGAAGGGAAAGTACTGGGGCGGACAAACAGTAAGCTGGGCGGAACCCAAATGAAAGCAAAGTGGTGTGCTGCGATTTGCAGCCCAGCAACAAAAAGGAAACAGCAAAAGCTAAAAAAAAAAACATCAACTTGCAGACAAAAAAACACCAGAAAACTGAAAATTTGTAACCAAGACACAAAGTAAACAAAGGACAAACAACAATAAGGGTAACTTAAGTTGACAAAAACACAATGACCACCAAGTATGTGTACTAGGTAAGCTGCAATGCTCTGATTGTAAATATATAGTATAGGTCATTCACAGTGCATGTAGCAATATCATTTAGTTAGAAACTTAAAAGCAATACTTTAGATACCACTTCACTGTAGATACCACCTTTGTCAATTTTTATTTGAAGGAAGAGTACCCCCAGAGACAAGATTATCACAGTGGGTCTGTGTGAGGGGACCCCCAACTGTAATTTTTGGGAAACCTGACAGTAAGTGACCAGTCTATTCCCCTTCAAAACCACATCATAGCAAATAAGGAACAGCATGGTGCCCGCTGAAATGGTCTGTCCATATAATGCAGGTCAGTGGGTCAGTCAGAGATGCTTTTTGGAGCTGTGAATAAGTGACTCTTCTGCATGAAATCTGAATTCCTTAATAAAGGTATTCATATTTTGTTTTTTCAAACATACAATGATGCTAGTTTACCATCAATCTCATCTCTTGGTACAAAAGTGGATTTCCACACACAAATTTTTATTTGCATAATCTTGAAATTCCGCAAAGTTTAAATTTTTGACATTGTTGAACTCATTTCTCCTAAATGAACCTGGATTAAGTCAGTTTTTGTGTTTTAGCCTCCAGCATTGTAAATTAAAGGAGAACTCTACCCCTAGACATTTTATCCTCTATCCAAAGGATAGGGAATAAGATGTCTTATCGCAGGGGGTCTGCCCACTGGGGCTCCCTGCAATCCCCAACCCAGCACCCCAACATCCTAACATTTATGATCAGAACGTCGGCTGAGCTAGGTTTCAGGCGGCTGTGGTCATCACACCCCCTCCATAAATGTCCACAGGAGGGGGCGCTTGTAATCCAATCCGAAACAGAGCGGAGTTAGCTCCATGTAGCGGATTACTGGTGTCTGGCCAGAAATTGTGGGGGGGGGGCAGTGGTCGGACATCTTATACCCTATCCTTTGAATCGGGAGAAGATGTCTGGGGTGGAGTACCACTTTAAATCCAAACTTTTATTCTGATGACCACCAACATTTATTGCCTCCCAAAGCATGGGACAAAATCTGTCCATTTTGTTGTCAAATTAAGTTTTAACCCTATATGGTGCTGTATCTTGACTTACCTGAGCTCGGTTGGTATATAAGACCTGCATGTCTTTTAGTTTCTCCAGCCCTTCACTGTAACATTGAATTGCTGTTTCATAGTCACCTTTGTCAAATGCCTTGTTTCCTAAATCCTTTAGTGCTATAAATAAACAGTATATAATATTAATATCTTAAGGGCAAACAAATTAAGTTTGGTGAGGCAACTTAGCAGAAAATTTGGTAAGAGCCCCAGTCCCACCTCTGGTCCCTTGACCCCACACATGCTCATGGCACTCACCCCTTCTGGAGTATATGTAAATTATGGACCCTTAGGCTATGTTCACATGGCAGAATATGGAATTTAAGCAGTATTCTGTGCTCTCGAAACACAGAATTCTGCAGTAATTCAAAGCCCCATTGACTTCAATGGAATTCCGCCATGGAATTCCACAAAATTAAAGGCAGGTCTTTGATGCAGAATTTCTGCAGCAGAATTGCGACTGCCAAAATTCCGCTGTGTGAATGGAATACCATTTAGGTCAATGGGCATTAAATTTCGGTGGAATTTCCAGCAGAATTCTTTGTAATTCCACATGGAAATTCCATTATGTAAACATAGACTTACACTTCAAAAGAGAAAGCCAAGTTTTTGTGAGGGGCAACTTTCCACATCTTGACTAAAAAGGACTGTGCGGTCATGTGTTGCCTCAAGTGTTAAACATAAAAAAAATGTTGATTTAAACAATAGATTGTTTTCTGCAGATACATTCCCTTTTACAACTTCTGTACATTATGGAAATTAATTATTGGCAATATTAGGTTTAGCAGAAAACAAAACCTATGTTAGAGGTTTTGCAATTTTGCTAAATTTTGCAGGAATATTGGTGAATTAAAGCAGCTCTTAAGGGTTGGTGAGGGGATATATGTCCCATCCATACAATTCAAGCCTTTTTTTGTGTCGAAAAGTTTCTTGAAGTGCTTAAAATTTAACGTTTAATGTTAGCAAGTTAAAATAAAGTGCCAAAATTCTGATCTAAGCATTACAACATCTGATATAAGTGTTATATATAGGTAAGTATCAACATGTGGTGATGGGCATCACAAATAAGCAGGGAAGTACCCACTCAAGTATAGTTATTAGTAAATCTGAAGAGATGACGAACTGGCATTTGAGTGAAACTAAGAAATCTGATAGGGTCTGGATAGATAGCGGGAGTGCCCGTCGAGCCGGATCTAGTGGGTTTTTCCCGTGAGGAAGTTGTGAGCTATTTTGCGACAGGAACGCGTTATCAGTTCTGGGGGTATGCTAATTGTGAGCCCATTGTTACACAGGGTCCACTTTATATACTTTGGAGTCCACTCTGGTTCGGACTAAGTCTCACAGTATTATCTGCAGACTTGCTTTGTCATGTTTTTCCTCTGATTGTGGATAAGGGATTTGCATATTTATGCCTACATCAAAGATTTATTTTGAATTCTGACGCTTTATTTTAACTTGCTAACATTAAACGTTAAGTTTTAAGCACCTCAAGTACTTTGACTTTTTTGTATATTGCCTTGAAGAATATTATCTTACAGATTGCCCTTATTTTTTTTTTTCATTTTGTGTAGAAAAGTCGAAGTAATGTCTTGGTTGTGCAAAGTTTGTGTACCTTTTTGCTATAGTGATTTTGACTAAAATGGCTTTGGTACACACTTTTGGTTTAACACTGTGCAGTGGTTGATGATTTATGATGTGCAACTTTTCGAAAAAGTTGCAAGTTTTTCACAAAGCACTAAATTTGTCATAATTCTACACCAGCCCAGATCTGGCTTACAAAACTGGCTGTGGACAGCAATTTAAAAAATATTTGCACATTATTTATAATTAAAAAAAAATTTTTTTTTGCAATGCAAGTAAAGAATTGCAAGCTGGTCGCAGAGGAGAAATCATAAAAAAGCAGGTGATTTATTGTTTTATGCACAAAATATATCAATCCCGTGCAATATTATGGTAATACATTGCATCTAAGCAAAATCAAAGCAAAAATAAATTACTTCAGAACACATTTTCTAATACCACACAATAATATATGCCCTTCAATGTCTCATGTCTCAAAGTGGATGAAGGAACAAGAACGTGGAAAGATGGATCTTGATGGGGTGATTCTCCCATTTAAAAATGTTTATTAAGGGTGTATTCACACATACAAGGTCTGATGCAGATTTGATGCATTGTTCAATCATTTAGTTTACATTGAAATCTGCAGCATAAATTGTGCAGCAGATCCTGTAGTGTAGAGGTTAATACACCATAAAACGATAAATACATAAATTAAAGTAATCGCACTGTGCAACACATTTCTGGTCTATAACAGACCCTTCTTCAGGCATGCACATGAAAAGCATTGCACAGTGCAGTTACTGTATTATATGTAGACATTGTTTTATTCTTATTATTCATTTTTTGAATACAAGAACACCTGACTTGGATCCTTCTTTCCAAGTATTTGTTTCTACAGTGGGGCAAAAAAGTATTTAGTCAACCACCAATTGTGCAATAGTGTTGAGCACGAATATTTGTATGGAAATGATTTATTGCCAATAGTGCTATATGACGAATATTAGAATTTTTTTTTGTTTTATTTTCACATTTTTATGCGAATTTTCCATGCAAATTTTCGCACGGTAAAAAAATTAATGAACATAGCAAATATGCGAATTTTGCGAACATAGGACCAATAATCGTCAATATATTTATAAATTCAAATATGGCCCCTGCCGCTCATCACTATTGTGCAAGTCCTCCCACTTAAAAAAGATGATAAAGGCCTGTAATTTTCATCATAGGTATACCTCAACTATGAGAGACATGAGAAAAAATATCAATAAAATCAGATTTTTAAAGACTTTATTTGCAAATGATGGTGGAAAATAAGTATTTGGTCAATAACAAAAGTTCATCTCAATACTTTGTTATGTACCCTTTGTTGGCAATGACAGAGGTCAAACGTTTTCTGTAAGTCTACACAAGGTTTTCACACACTGTTGTTGGTATTTTGGCGCATTCCTCCATGCAGATCTCCTCTAGACACGGGCTTTCAACTCCCCCCAAAGGTTTTCTATGGGGTTGAGATCTGGAGACTGGCTAGGCCACTCCAGGACCTTGAAATGCTTCTTACGAAGCCACTCCTTCGTTGCCCAGGTGGTGTGTTTGGGATCATTGTCATGCTGAAACACCCAGCCACGTTTCATCTTCAATGCCCTTGCTGATGGAAGGAGCTTTTCACTCAAAATCTCATGATACATGGCCCTATTCATTCTTTCTTTAACACAGATCAGTTGTCCTGGTCCCTTTGTGGAAAAACTGTCCCAAAGTATGATGTTTCCACTCCCATGCTGCACATTAGGTATGGTGTTCTTTGGATTCAACTCAGCATTCTTTTTCCTCCAAACAAGACGAGTTGAGTTTTTACCAAAAAGTTCTACTTTGGTTTCATCTGACCATATGACATTCTCCCAATCCTCTTCTGGATCATCCAAATGTTCTTTTCAGACAGGCCAAGTCATGAACTGGCTTAAGCAGGGGGACACTTCTGGCACTGCATGATTTCAGTCGCTGGTGGTGTAGTGTGTTACTGATGGTAGCCTTTGTTACTTTGGTCCCAGCTCTCTGCAGGTAATTCACTAGGTCCCCCCCCCCTCCCGTGTGTTTCTGGGATTTTTTCTCACCGTTCTTGTGATCATTTTGACACCACAGGGTGAGATCTTGCGTGGAGCCACAGATCGAGGGAGATTATCAGTGGTTATGTATGTCTTCAATTTTCTAATAATTGCTCCCACAGTTGATTTCTTCACACCAAGCTGCTTGCCTATTGCAGATTCAGTCTTCCCGGCCTGGTGCAGGTCTACAATTTTGTTTCTGGTGTCCTTCGACAGCTGTTTGGTCTAAGCCATATTGGAGTTTGGAGTGTGACTGTTTGAGGTTGTGGACAGTTGTCTTTTATACTGATAACAAGATCAAACAGGTGCCATTAATACAGGTAACGAGTGGAGGACAGAGGAGACTCTTAAGAAGAAGTTACAGGTGTGTGAGAGCCAGAAATCTTGCTTGTTTGAAGGTGATCAAATACTTATTTTCCACCATAATTTGCAAATAAATTCTTTAGAAATCAGACAATGTGATTTTATGGATTTTTTTTTTCATTATGTCTCTCATAGTTGAGGTATACCTATGATGAAAATTACAGGCTTATCATCTTTTTAAGTGGGAGAATTTGCACAATTGGTGGCTAACTAAATACTTTTTTGCCCTACTGTATAAAATTACAGACCCTGTAGTGCAGTTTTGGGTGGATCTGTGGCTGCTGACCCAACATTGACATTACCAGCTAGATCAGATGTTGTGCTCTTAGCACAGTGGGGGAGATTAATGAACGTGTGTTTAGCTACAGACATTTTTTAAAGTAAGTTATTAGGCTCAGGTTATGTGTGCATACGCCTAAGTCTCATGTGGTGTGATAAATTTGACACATGTGCACATGTGTGGGATTTTTGCTTCTGTGAAGTTGTTGTAGACAGGTTTTGTAAGTGAAAACATTGCTGGCATTGGTTTGTGACATTTGGAGCCCTCTGCAACATAATATGCGGCATTACGAGAAAATTCTCACATGACAAATTTACAACTGTTGCAATGTGAAAGGGCAAAATCACATTGGCACAAAAAGGCTCACAAAAAGTTGCAAAACCATTCATATGCCAAATTTGTGCCTTTTTTTTTCACACCAAAAGATGAGTAAAATGCTTGATAAATGTCCTCCAATGTCCTCTGGTAAGCATAAAATGTCCTTGTCTATGTTCATACCTTGGTGACATCGCACCAGAAGCATGCTCTATTTTTGTATATTGCAGCATCACAGTGGTGAAAGCAGATGAAAGTGAATACAAGTCAGGCTCATGTATATTTGCAAGGTATTCTGGGCTACCCTGACATCATCTCAGTATTATTAGTACATCCTTCATTCACTCTTGGGGAAAAAAAAACATCTCATCCCTTCTCCTGTAAAAGCGCTATTGCCAGATTTGCGCAAGCTGAGCCTGGCAAAGTACGATGTTCGGCAAGCCGCGTTTATCTCTAAGTTCTGAGTGAGAGCAAGTTTTCTGGGCTCCGCTCACCCATCTCTACTTTAAATCAATTTTACAGTGGTTAAATTATCTAATAAGCCTGCCTGACCCCATGTTTCTCCTTATTTTGTACTAGACATTTACTAGTTCCCTAGAATGTAATAAGGCAAAACAAATAAATTCCATCATAGAACATTGAGCAATGTTATATATAAAAAAAAAAAAAAAACATATTGCAAGAGAATTAAAAGCAGTATGCATATACACAGTATATACCCTAAGCATATTATCTGTTATTTATTAAGAAATGCTATACTGGTTATTTTTCTTTACCATGGCCATCTCTCAGCAGTGAAGAAAGTGGGAAGTATAAAAAGTAAGTACCGTATTTATCGGGGTATACCACGAACCGGCCTATAACACACACCCTCATTTTACCAAGGATATTTGGGTAAAAAAAGTTTTTTCCCAAATATCCATGGTAAAATGAGGGTGCGTGTGTGCGCATGTATACCCGGATATACCCCCAGGAAAGGCAGGGGGAGAGAGGCCGTAGCTGCCTGCTTCCCTCCCCCTGCCTTTCCTGGGGTCTAGAGCGCTGCTGTCGGCCCTTCTCACCCCCTGGCTATCGGCGCCGCTGCCCGTTCTGTCCCCCTGACTATCGGTGACGGCGCCGATAGCCAGGGGGAGAGAAGCGGTGCCGACAGCCAGGGGGAGAGAAGGGGCAGCGGCACCCATTGCCGGCGCCGCTGCCCCGTTGCCTCCCCCCATCCCCAGTGGCATAATTACCTGAGTCGGGTCCGCGCTGCTGCAGGCCTCCGGCGTGCGTCCCCTGCGTCGTTGCTATGCACGGCGTGGCGCACTGACGTCATGCGCCGCGCCGTTCAGCGCATAGCAACGACGCCGGGGACGCACGCCGGAGGCCTGCAGCAGCGCGGACCCGACTCAGGTAATTATGCCACCGGGGATGGGGGGAGGCAACGGGGCAGCGGCGCCGGCAATGGGTGCCACTGCCCCTTCTCTCCCCCTGGCTGTCGGCGCCGCTTCTCTCCCCCTGGCTATCGGCGCCGGCAATGGGGCGCCGGCACCGATAGTCAGGGGGACAGAACGGGCAGCGGCGCCGATAGCCAGGGGGTGAGAAGGGCCGACAGCAGCGCTCTAGACCCCAGGAAAGGCAGGGGGAGAGAAGCGGGCAGCGACGGCCTCTCTCCCCCTGCCTTTCCTGGGGGTGTATCGGCGTATAACACGCACACAGACTTTAGGCAAAAAATTTTTGCCTAAAAAGTGCGTGTTATACGCCGATAAATACGGTATATTGTTGGGTTGTTAGAAAAAATATGTAATATTTTCATGTCATTTTGCATAGTAACTATATATGGGCTTAAATATGGTAATCTATCTTCAATCAGCAGAAATATGGGGAATCTTTGTTTCAAGGACATTTCCATGCATCTGTTTTAGAAACTGACCTCATGAGCTGGACTTGTATTGACTCTCACTGAATCAATTGAGCTTAATAACACTTTGCACCCTTTTTCCACTTCGCCTTAATTTTAATCATATGGATTTTTTTGCTTTTCAGTTTACAGCTCAAAATAATTATCACATTTCAGATCAAATGACTTCCATTGGTTTGTAATGAGATTTATTATTTCTATTCTTCAAAGGCAAATAATGATCACTAAAAATGTTTTTTTTATGTGTGTGTGTAAATTCTTCCTTTGTTAGAGTATGTCATGTCTAATTAACTTTCACAATGCCTTGTCTATTGTGTGATCTTTTTATTCAACTTAGGATGATGTCTATGTTCTTAGGCAAAGATTGTTTTCTTAATCATCTGCTTTGAAAATGTCATTCATTATTAAAATGAAAAAAAAATCAAAAAGTTTGAGAAGTTTGTTTTCCTATGGTTCAATAGGTATTATAAATCTGAAAATTGTAATTGTAATTGAAAAAGTAACACTTGAAGGCTTCTTTACAGAAAAGAATAAATATTTTTAAAGGGGTACTTCACTGCAAAACATTTTGTTTTTATCAACTGGTGCCAGAAAAGTTAAACAGATTTGTAAATTACTTCTATTTAAAAATCTTAACCCTTCCAGTTCTTATCAGCTGTTGTATGCTCTAGAGGAAGTTCTTTTCTTTTTAAATTTCCTTTCTGTATGACAACAGTGATCTCTGCTGACACGTCTGTCCATTTTAGGAGCAAATTCCCATAGCAAACCTATCCTGCTCTGGACAATACCTAAAATGGACAGAGGTGTCAGCAGAGAGCACTGTGGTCAGACAAAAGGAAATTCAAAAATAAAAGAACTTCCTGTGGAGCATATAGCAGCTGATAAATAGTGAAAGGATTAAGATTTTTAAATAGAAGTCATTTACAAATCTGTTTAACCTTCTGGCACCAGTTGATTTAAAAAAAATGTTTTCCAGGGGAGTCCCCCTTTAAGATCTAAATTGCACTTCGGTTGGACAACACATTCTCATAATCCTCATGGATGACCTGTATGAACTTATCTGATCTCAAGAATTATTTTGCCTTTCATAATGCATCAAATAGTTATGTATGAAACATCAAGTAAAAGGCAAGGTGCTTGATTCCCCGGTTATTAGCATTGATTTTACAGTCATCATATTTTTGGGAAAGTGTGACTTTACAACCACAGTAACCTCCATTACAGTTAAACAACCAATATTAGGGGAGTAGAAGTAAAGTTTATACTTTGCGCTCAGATGTATGGATGTGATTAATTTAGACATAGATTAGACAGGGTTTAACCCCTTAAGGACCAAGACAATTACGGCTGTACACCCCTTAACCCCTTAAGGACCAAGCCCATTTTGGCCTTAAGGACCAGAGCGTTTTTTGCACATCTGACCACTGTCACTTTAAACATTAATAACTCTGGAATGATTTTAGTTGTCATTCTGATTCCGAGATTGTTCTTTCGTGACATATTCTACTTTAACATGGTGGTAAATTTTTGTGGTAACTTGCATCCTTTCCTTGTGAAAAATCCTAAAATTTGATGAAAAATTTGAAAATTTAGCATTTTTCTAACTTTGAAGCTCTGTGCTTGTAAGGAAAATGTATATTACAAATAAAAAAAAATTTTATTCACATATACAATATGTCTACTTTATGTTTGCATCATAAAATTGACGTGTTTTTACTTTTGGAAGACACCAGAGGACTTCAAAGTTCAGCAGCAATTTTCCAATTTTTCACAAAATTTTCAAACTCACTATTTTTCATGGACCAGTTCAGGTTTGAAGTGGATTTGAGGGGCCTTCATATTAGAAATACCCCACAAATTACCCCATTATAAAAAGTGCACCCCCCAAAGTATTCAAAATGACATTCAGTCAGCATTTTAACCCTGCCCCTCGGTCCCGCCGCTGGTTCGGGTAAGACCGCCGGTCCCCGCGTGTTCCCCCACCTATGCCGCGAGCCCCCGCAGCCATCGTCCCCCGTTCTGCCCGACTTCCAGGGGCGGGCAGTGCGGGGGATCTGAACTTTCACCCCAGGTCACTGTGATTGGTCCACAGGGACCAATCACAGTGATCGCTGACCAGGACCATCAATGGATGGTCCTGGGGGGTGAAGCAGAAGTTGTCCCCTGCTGGAAACAGCGGGACTTCTGCTGGTTAACCCGTGCAATGCTGCGCATCGCCGGGTTAACTGAATGTCATTTATAAACGTCGGGATGCGCGAACGCACTGCACAACCCGGCGTTTATATATGACATTCTGCGGGAAGGGGTTAAAGACCAAGGCCCTCATTTACTATTCTAAACCCCACCTCTTTTGTCGGGTTTTTTTGTCGCATCTTTGTCTGCGCCATGTCGCAGACATCCTGCGCCAGTCTGCGACACGATGCAACATTTTTTCCCGACGGACCCAATGTGGATTCTCCCAAACCCGAAAAAGGGGCGTTACCCGACATTTCTGAGCTTTCCCAAGTATTTATTAAGGTTTCCAACCCGAATTTGTTGAATTGTTGTGGATTTTTTCCCGACAGCTCAGAGGAGTTGGAAACCAAAACCAACAAAACCCACGTGCGACAAACAGGATGCGACATAATAATAAATACCAAGGGAAAAAAGCAGTCGGGTAAGAAAGCAACATAGACTTACAACCCGATTTTCTTAGTAAATGAGGGCCCAAGTCTGTTTTTTTTCAAATCAGGGATTTATGACTTTTTTTTACTCTTGCCATATAATTCTGACATTATTTTTTATTTATAAGTTGTACTTCATGTACATAGTAAAAGTAGCCTGATATCATTTGTATTTTTTTTTTACAATGCAAAAAATCATTAAAAAAAATAAAGATTTTTTGCTATTTTGACACTAATAGCTTTCATAAAATTATACTTACTGAGCAAATAGTTTATAAAACTTATACTATGTCTACTTTATTTTTTTATTTTGAAATAATTTTTTTATTAACATTTTAAATGAATTAGAAGCCTAACAATTTTACTTGAAATTTAGAAAATTTAGAAAATTTGAAAAGTACATCTTTTTTTATCTGCTATGCAAGGTTCGCAGATACTTGAAGGTGGTAGAACATAGGAACCCCCCCCCCCCCCCAAATAACCCCATTTCAAAAACTAGACCCCTCAAGGTATTCACTAGGAGGTACTAGTGAGTATTTTGACACCATACATTTTTGGCAGGAATTATGATAAAGTCAGTGTTAAAAATTCGAAATTTTATTATTTCACAAATGCTTTATTTGTGGGACATATTTTTTGTACATCGCTTCTGATATTGAAAGAAATGCACCCTATACTTCATTGAGCTGCTCGACCCGTGTTTGGAAATACCCCCGCTTAGGCCATATTTGGTTCCTTGGCCATGGGGTAGGACTCAAAAGGAGAGGAGCGCCATTTGTCTTTCAGGGCATCATTTTAGGCCAAATGGATTATAGGCCGCACTTCATGCCTGCAAAGGGTTTTAGCTGCCAGAACCATACAGAACCCCCACAAGTGACCACAGTTTTGTAAACTACACCACCTAAAATATTCACCTAGACCAAAAGTGAGTACTTTGAGTACTTTTTTGTGT
Organism: Hyla sarda; assembly: GCF_029499605.1. Lineage (NCBI taxonomy): Eukaryota > Metazoa > Chordata > Amphibia > Anura > Hylidae > Hyla > Hyla sarda. The sequence goes on from NC_079198.1 coordinate 89,384,403, forward strand.
GGCTGGAATGGTTACAAAGTCAGTGGAAAAATAAAAATTAGCTTTTTTTCATAAATGCATCATTTGTGGGGCTTTTTTTTTTACATTGTGTCTGAAAAGGAGGAAATGAATCCCATATTTTCTTACTCTGTTCATCCCGTGTTCAGTAATACCCCCGCTTAGGCCATATTTGGTTTCGCCAGTAGGAACTGGCTTTTTCAAGAGTGTGAGGTACCTCACACTCTTGAAAAAGCCAGTTACTACTGGCGAAACGTTGAATCAGAGGAGAATAGATTTTAGCTCAATCCCTGTTTTTGAATATGGATGGACCACGGAGCTGTGCGATGCTATGTCTGTAGACGGCATCAGAGCAGAGAACTGCAAACAGAGCTCCGCAGTCACTTACATCCATGCATAGGATGCCATAGAACTGAAATATAACAAATAAGGGATTGTAATTTTAATCACACACTGCCACCTAGTGGTAATCGAGCACCCTTAATTATTAGTTGCAAAAAGAATAAAAGTTAAGTTTTAGACCGGAGAGGGTCTTTATTCAGGGTTTCCCTTAGGGGACTTATATTGTTAATATTGCTCTAGTAGCCCATAGATCCCTCAGGGGGTATTTTCGTTAGTTGTTATATTTGGTTGCATGGCCACATGGTGGGATCCAAAAGGATATGAGTGCCATTCAGGATATCATAATAGAAATTATAGGCCGCACTTCATTTTGCAAAGCATTCTAGCTGTCAGAACAATACCCCACCACCAGAAGTGACCACATTTTCGAAACTACAACCCCTAAAGTATTCACCTAGGGCAAAAGTGAGTACCTTGAGCCCTTATTGTGCGGCTAGAATTATTTCAAAGACAGTGGAAAAAAATAGAAATTAGCTTTTTTTTCACAAATCACCTGGTAGGACCAAGAAGGAGAGGAACCCCCTTTGGCTTTCAGGGCTTTTATTATATGAATTATAGACCCCACTCCATGCCTGCAAAGGATCAGAGCTGGCAGAACAATACTGCACCCCTACAAATGACCCAATGTGGACAGCAAAATGTTTGTCTCGGAAAGAAATAAGCATTAGCTGGACCAGGGACCACTCTGATTGGTTCTTGGTTGGCTAGCAGTAATGCAAAAAAAAAAAAAAAAAAGAAAATCTTGAATAAACTGGTTTATTTTGTTGGGGGGGGGGGGTTGGATGATAGTCCCCATTCATACTACATTTTTGCAGTATAGGTGTCCATTGGAGTCATGTAAAAAAAGGGATGCCAATGTATACTGTACCAGTCTCATTCAGATATGAATGGAACTGCTACAGTATACGTCAGCATTCTTTTTTGATGTGAAGTTGATGTATACCTCTAACATACTGTTGAAACACAGTATGAATGGGGCCTTTGTAAAAAAAAAAAATGTACTAAGTGTAAGGTCGCATAGAGCGCATTCACAGCGTATTTCACACTGCAGATGCCACGCCGACAGCCGCAAGATCACTGCTGTGGCTGGGTAGCTCAGTGTGTCTGCTCGTAAATGATGGTGGGAAATTGGCCACTATGAGTACACATAAAAAGCAACCAAGCTGCAGCAGGGAGCTCATTATTGTGACTGCTGGTGGGCATCCTCAGCATGTAATATGCTGTGGATGTGTGCCGTGTGATCCTACATATTATGCATTATTATTTTTTATTATATTTATTTAATAAATGTATTTAAAAAAAATTTAGACTTTTTTAGACTTTTTAACTTTTTTTTTACCCTTTTTTAAATTTTTTTTAACCTCTGGCACATTCTGACAAGCAGTTACCGCATCGCGGAGTGCTGCAGAGGGGAAGAGTGAGCCGCCTCCCTCTGTCAAAACAATTACAGCTCGCAATTAGGTTTTTTCCCAACCTCATCCTGATAGGTGAATTTAGATTGTGAGCCCCAATGGGGACAGGGACCAGTTGTAATGTACAGCGCTGTGAAATCTGTGTACACTATATAAAGAATTGTTAATATATTAGATGCATTTTTACTAAAATGTGTTTCATTTGACAAAATGAATTCTATATTTCTTATGTTTGGTTCCCTGTGTCTATTTTTTTTATTTTTTTTCATGTAGTAGTTACATAACTTTAGTTGGTTTTCCCCCCGAAGTTTGCTACATTTTTAGGTCCTATTGAAACAACAGGGTCAGAAATATGCAGCATCGGGTCCATCAGAGGAAATTATTTTGGGATCGCACCCTACTTTTTGTATGTCCACTTTAAGGTAATCATTGCCCACCCATGGTTTAATAAGGTATCTAGTTTCAAAGTTAGCTTCAAATCGAGTTGCCTTTTGCAAGACCTTTGAACCTAGTCTTGGGGGTACATTATTGTGTCAAAGCTTGGGCCCACCCGCAGGATCCTCTGGTACTCTGATGGGCTGGATTTATTTTATGCATCATTTACCAAGGTCAGAGATGAGCACATTTTAGAAAAATTTTATTCGTCCGATTAGCCGAATTTTCTGGAAAAATTTGGTTGGGTCCTAACACCCATAGGGATTGTGCTGTGTTAGTGAAATAATACAGTTATTCAGTATGACATGCAGATTACAGGCATCACTATTAGAATCACTGCCACAGAGCATCTGGATGTGGCAGATTTTTTATGTAATTTTTATTTTATTTTATTTGAATTTATTTTTATTTTTAGATTACCCATTTTGGTGAGCATTGAGCTGGCGGTCCACCATGAGGTGAGCTGCTACCTGTTCCAGCCCCTGCCTTTCAGCGCACCCCCATACTCTGAGTGTCCACTTGAAAAGGGAGGGACTTCAGTACCAGTAACTTGGACAGGAGCACATTCATCTTCTGTGCCATTGGATGCGCATAAAGCTAGAAGTGGCTGCAGTGAAAAAGCTTGAACTTTTATCTTAAAATTGAGCTGGAGGTCCTCCACCAGGCAAGATACCACCTGTTCCAGCACCTGCATCTCAGCGCCCCCCTGACTGTGAAAGTGCGAATGTTTCATTTAATCAGTTACGGTTCATTGTTATCGCTCTATCAATTTTTTGAAATTTAAATTTAAGATTTAATAATTAAATGTCTTGTTGCAAAAGACCAAATCCAACAAGGAGTCACATGGCGGCACAATGATAGAGCCTAGAGGTGGCAGCAGCATAAGGAGCCCATAATCTGGCAGAATGACACAGCCTGGAATTGGCGGCAGCAAAAGGAGACCATATAGTGGCTGAATGACACAGCCTGAAGTTGGTGGCAGCATGAGGAGACCATAGGGCCTCACAATCCCTAAGATGAAAAAAGATGAATTTTCAAATTTAAATTGAAGATTTATGGTAGCTAGTGGTATCATAAATATGTTATGTAATGTCCCAGCAGCATGAGGAGACCATATAGTGGCTGAACTACACAGCCTGGAGTTGGCCGCAACATGAGGAGACCATAGGGCATCACAATCCCTAAGATAAAAATATGAATTTTCAAATTTAAAATGACGATTTATGGTAGCTAGTGCTACTAAAAAAAATTTTAGGTAATGTCCCAGCAGCATGAGGAGACCATATAGTGGTTGAATGACACAGCCTGTAGTTGGCTGCAGCATGAGGAGACCATATAGTGGCTGAATAACACAGCCTGGAGTTGGCATCAGCATGAGCACACCATATAGTGGCTGAATGACACAGTCTGCAGTTGGTAACAGCATGAGACCATATAGTGGCTGAATGACACAGCCTGGAGTTTGCGGCAGCATGAGAAGACAATATTCTGGCTGAATGACACAGCGTGGAGGTGGCGGCAGCATGAGGAGAACATATAGCGGCTTAATGACACAGTGTGGAGGTGGCAGCAGCATGAGGAGAACATATAGTGGCTGAATGGCACAGCCTGGAGTTGGCGGCAGCATGGGGAGACCACATAGTGGCTGAATGATGCAGCCTGGAGTTGGTGGCAGTTTATGGTAGCTAGTGCTACCTTAACATTTTTAAGCAATGTACAAGCAGCATGAGGAGACCATATAGTGGCTGAATGGCACAGCCTGGAGTTGGTGGCAGCTGGAGGAGACCATATAGTGGCTGAATGACACAGCCTGGAGTTTGCGGCAGCATGAGGAGACCATATAGTGGCTGAAAGACACAGCGTGGAGGTGGCAGCAGCATAAGGAGAACATATAGCAGCTGAATGACACAGCGTGGAGGTGGCAGCAGCATGAGGAGAACATATAGTGGCTGAATGACACAGCCTGGAGTTGGCGGCAGCATGGGGAGACCACATAGTGGCTGAATGACACAGCCTGAAGTTGGCGGCAGCATGAGGAGGCCGCAGTGGCTGAATAACACAGCCTGGAGTTTGTGGCAGCATGAGAAGAACACATGGTGGCTGTATGACACAGCCTGGAGGTGGAGGAAGTATGAGCAGACCATATAGTGGCTGAATGGCACAGGCTGGACTTAGCGGCAGCGAGAGAAGACCATATAGTGGCTGAATGACACAGCATGGAGTTTGCGGCTGCATGAGGAGAACATATGGTGGCTGTAAGACACAGCCTGGAGGTGGCGGCAGCATGAGTAGAACATATGGCGGCAGAATGAGACAGCCTGGAGGTGGCAGCAGTAACACCTGAAAGTGACCCGAGTGGTGTGATGGGTGGCATTACCAGTACTCAGTGACAAAGGTGGGTGAAAAAAGGAGAACTTGGCATCAGATGTGTGGCATCAGGTGGGTGGTAGCATCAGAATAGTAGAAGGATGCGGAGGAATGTTTGTAACTGGGAAGCAGCGCCTTAAAGCGTACCCGTCAGATCACTCAAAAAAACAAAACTGTTATTTGTTGCTCAGTATCTCTTCCTGATCATGTACATGTACTTTGTATTTGTCTGTGACCTATATTTCTCTCAGAATTAGCTTTATTTCTGAAATACCTTAATTTTGTCCACCAGAAGCAGGGGGGCGGGTACTCATTGTGATAACCACTACCCCTCCTCCCCCTCCCTCTCCTGTGCTTCCCAACCAGGGTGCCTCCAGCTGTTGCGAAACTACAGCTCCCAGCATGCCCACACATCATTTGGCTGTGCAGGCATGCTGGGAGTTTTAGTTTTGAAACAGCTGGAGGATATGATTGTAGTCCCCCTTTATTACACACACACACACACACACACACACACTGGCTTCATATATTCTTACACATACATATTAGATAGACACACTGATATACACACATACACATATAGTCACACACACATACATGCAGGGACACTTACTTTTTCGTCTGCAATGCAATGTGTTTCTGCCTCTCTAATTGATGTCTGCTGTGTGAGAGCCGGCAGCAGTCTTCCTGCCCCTCCCCCTACCCTTCTCTTCACATGAGTCTCTGCAGTGTGTACAGCCCCTCCCCATTCCAAAACATCTTGGAGTCTAGGATGAAGCAGTGTAGACAAAAGCACTGACGTCGTGGGCCAGTTGAATGGCCCCCAAGGTCTCTCGATCTGACCCCCATAGACTTTTTTTTTTGGGGTCATCTGAAGGCAATTGTCTATGCTGTGAAGATACGAGATGTGAATCACCTGAAACTACGGATACTAGCTATCAGTGTGTGAAGAGTGGGAGAAGAGGGTTGCATTGACAATCCAACACAATGGGTAGCACATTGAACACATTTTATAAGTGGTCAGAAACTTTTAAATAACTCATGAAAGAATAAAGTTACGTAAAAACCAAGCACATTATTGTTTTTTTTGTGAAATTCCCAATAAGTTTGATGTGTCACATGACCCTCTTCCTATTGAAAAAGCAAGTTGGATTCAAAATGGCCAACTTCAAAATGGCCGCCATGGTCACCCCCCTCACATATACGAATGTGCCACAAACAGGAAGTTAATATCACCAACCATTCCCATTTTATTAAGGTGTATCTATATAAATGGCCCACCCTGTATTGTCCATGACCATAGTTATAGCTCCAGACTTCGGTGCTGCCGTGAATTTTGACACACACCAATAGGCTCAAGGACTGGCCCACCTTCTCTTCCACAAAATTATGCAGGGCTGGTACTGCCTTCTTCGCAAAGAAATTACGGCTTGGGACTCTCCACCTCGGCTCGGCACAAGCCATCAGTTCTCTGAAAGGTGCAGAGTCCACAACTTGAAAAGGGAGGGACAGCAGCACCTGCAACTTGGACAGGAGCGCATTCATCTTCTTTCCAGCTTCTTTCCTCCTCAGGTTCCCAACAGTGTCTGCTTCTGGACCCAGAACGCTGGCAACACCACCTCCCACGTCACTCTCCTCATCCCTACTTGCCTGCCTAGCGGAGGAAGCAGCGGATGTCTCCTCCATTTCTTTGCTGCTGACTGTCCTCTTTTAGATGGTCCTCACTGAATAGTGGGGCTGAACCCACAGCATAAGATACTTCTGTAGGGGAGGGAACAGCATAGGACAGAGGCAATGGGAGGACAGGGACTGCTCCAGGGCCATGCCAACTGAGATTCAAAGTATTTTGTGGCGTAATTGGCCTATTATTGGCAGTGACCCTGTTTTAAAAGATATTGTGCCTGTGACTCCTGGAGTGACATTTAGGCGATCCAGAAATTTGCTAAATTTAGTAGCCCCGAATAGGTAAAAAAAAATGTATTGATGAGATCCAAATTTCTTCTAAATCAACAATGGTGGGTTGTTATCCCTGTAATAAGGCACGATGCTTATGCTGTCCCATGACTGGTACACCCAATATTGTGTTTGATTCTTTTCAAACTAACTGAATATTTTCTATTTTTCATAGGGTGAGTTGTGATACTCAATTTCCAGTATATTTGTTGTATTGTAGCTGTCGTTTGCAATACATAGATCCAATATTAAAAACCACTTTTTATTACATAGGGTATCCCGTCATTTTTCTAGTGTACATAATAATGACATTAATGATTTACATCTTATCATTTTAGAAACTATCCCGGAAACAACTCCTGACCATTAACAAAAACTAATTAACTGTGAATCCTATTGGATTTTTAAGCTTGCCACATTGACCCCAGGGGCTTAATGAATCAATAGAGAATGTTCGGTGATTATTTACAGTATTGTGTGTGTGTGTGTATATATATATATATATATATATATATATATATATATATATAAACATTTTTCATGTTTTTGCTGCATGTATTGTGTGTATATAATGGGATTCACATTTTGCAACTGCCCATGGCAACTCGCAATGTGGGTAATATTAGACACACAGGGGGTTAATTTCTCCTGTTGTCTTGTGTCTGGTTCCTGCCTTGTTAAAGAAGGGGTTAATTCTTATTTTTATAAACATGCTGTTGTACCTACTTTTTCATGCCTGAGGAAGCTGTGCAAGTGCAGTGAAACGCGTTGCATCTTGGTCAATAAAATCCTCTCTTTTATCCTCCATACCTTGTCGTGGTCGGTCAGCGCCTTTTGAGCCGATTCCCTCCTCGAAGCCATCCCTGTCCATTGCATACACCAATGACCGGAGGGCAGCAGATGACCTACTATTTGTATGCTATCATCATTGTTGTGTAAGAAGCTTGCTGGTTGAAGGGTTGCTGGTCGAGACACGACCGCTAGCTGATACTAGGAGATCAGGCTTCTCGCTGTGACTCTTGTCGCCCCTAGTTTTCTGCGACCTCTGCCTGAACCTGATGAATTTATGCCTCTGCCACTTCTCTGTGCATGTCCTGGCACTTCTCTGCTTGACATACTTAGTGCGTATATGAGGGGAGTACAATACGCTCCACTACGCTTAAAACAGTATTTTTCCTTGAACAGCAGCAGGTGTGTACTTTTGGCTAGCCTTTTACAGTAAGTAGGCCCTTAAGACTTTAAGGGTACAACACTTAGATGTACATATGTGGTAAGCACTTATGAGGGCAGTAGAATGTGCTCCACTACACTACACTACAAAAAAAGTATTTGTGTATAATACCAGCCGGTGAGTACTTTTGCCTGGCCTTTCACAGTATTTAGGCCCTTGAGACTTTAACAGGAACAAAATAGTACAACACTTAGATGTATGTATGTTAGTAGGCACTTATGAGGGCAGAAAAATGTGCCACAGTAAGCTTAAAAAAGTATTTGTGCACAACACCGGCAGTACACACCAGTGCTGCAGCACACAGTCTATGTGTACTACACCCAAAATTTCACTTTTTCTCTTAATCTCACTCCCTTCCCTATCAGCGCTTCTAGGCAGGATTTGTGCTTGAGCTCAATCGCTGCTGTTCTTCTGCGCAACACACTGCTCTCTGTAATAGAACGCTGTAGTAAGAATGCTTTTCTGTGAAACACATACTGCTCTCTGTCCCTCTCTCTGTGCAGCAGAACACTGACGACTAGGAGGTGAATCACTGCTGGAAAAAGCTTTTCTGTGCAACAAACAGCGCTGTCTGTCCCTCTCTATCTTTCTGCAGTGAAAGGCTGATGTGACTGGCCACAATATGGCTGCTGATTATATAGGGCTGTGACATCACAGTGGTGACTGGCTGCTGATAGGCTGCATCCTGCATGTGATTCAGGGTCATCCCGCCTACCCTTGTTCCCGCATTCCCGGGATTCCTTGCTCCATGTCCTCACATGTGGATCCGCCATTTAGATGCCCTGGAGCCTGGACCGCACTAAATGGAGTTTAATGAATCGATTGGAGTGAATCATGGCGATATTCGCATTTGCTGCAAATCAGATTTTTCCTGAAATTCGTAACGAATTTGGGTTCGTCAGATTCAATTTGCTTATCCGTAACCAAGGTAGTTCAGATGAATTATACAGAAACAAACAAAAAGATAATATAGCCAGCAACAACAAAATATCTCCTATGGAAAGCATTGGCACTAAGATTGTAGCTATATCGTCTTTTGTATTTACCGTTTGCAAGCTCCTTATTCTGGCTTCTTTTGTCAGCACGTTCACTGGCATCTTTTTCCAAAATGGCAATGAAGCTTTCTAGCAGGAGAAACAAAAAAAATAATTCTTTATGTTCGTGCATTTTCACACAATAGTTAATCAAACAATAGTGTTTGTGGAAAAAGACTTTTTACAGATCTATATAGATTCATAATACACACTCATATCCTGATACATTCCATACTAAAACTATGTGCACCTTCTTTTCTATAAAGGCATACTCAGAGTTTTTCATGAAATTCACAGGATAGGGGTAACAAGCTGATCATGGGGGTCCAACTGCTGGTACCCCAGCATCTCAAGACTGGAGGAACCTCTCCCTCACAGAACTCCATTCAATCTGGGGACAATTTTTCTCCATTTTTTTTGTGTATCACTAGTTCCCCACTAATCAGTTTTTTATTCTCCCCTATCCCGTGGCTAGAGGATAACTTTTGAGTTGGGAGTACCCTACTAAGTACCTGGAACATACCTTCCTGGCATCATTGCATCTTTGTGACTATTAAGAGAGATATTCTGAGTTAAACTGCATAGACAAAAATGAAAGAACCGGAACAATCTTCCATTCCTGTTTTTCCATTATTAATTTTTTTACAGTGCATGTATTCACCATTTAATCAATATAACATGTTTATTGTGTTTGCTAAGCAAAGCCGGCTCACTCTATAATTTTGTTACATTTAGCTATTATTTAAAAAAAAAAGTGTCTGTGTTTTTTTTTTAAACAGTAATACAAATCTGAGGGATAAGAAAAGTTATGTTTTATCTAGTGCCAGCTAATCCCCTTGAAGCTTACTATCAGCTAAAATGTCTTACCTTGACTTATCTCAGATTTCTTCAACGCATAGAAGTAAAAAAAAAAAATAAAAAAAAAAAGAAAATGGTAATTATAAAAAATTATCCAGTGAATGCACATATCATTTGAAGACATTTTTAATAATATTTTAAATAGTTGGTTTCTACCTTTTTCTATATATGTAGCACTACTCTGACCTTGCTATATCCAGCTCTGACGCAGTTCAGATTTGATTCTAATTCATGAAGTTATCAGAGCTGTATTCATGGCAGAGCTGCTTGAGGTGCCTTATCCTAATCACTAAGCAATTGTAAACCACACATGCTTCTAATAATATATCTCCGAACACTGTCTGTAACATTCACTACTTTGTTACTTTAAATGCTGTAGACAGGTTCACATGATTGATGTATTATACCTAGAGATGAACAAATTTACAATAAAGTCAGATTTGCCTGAACTTCACTGAGCGGCAATTCAGACAAATCCAAATATACTCTCAGAACAGACCATCAATCACTGATCGGTGGCGGATACCCGGCACCCCTACCTGTCACTTGATTGGTGCCCCACACTATACATTGACTCTTTTCTGTCTGAATACCGTGCTCTCTGCTGACGCTCTTTTTATTATAAATATATAAAAACTTAACAAAACAGAAAAACAGGCTTAACTAGCATTAACAAAACACAACACAACAAAACCTGCCTAACTGGCCAGCCCAACTTAACTAAACTAACTAAACACATAACATTATACCTACATATAAATTATCAAAAATACTATCACACACACATACCCACACATTCTTTACATAAATATAAAAATAGCTTTACTTAGCTTTAACTAAAAAAACAACCAGACTTGGTAAAACTCAACCACACATTACATTCACAACTAACCCACCCCAAAACCCCCACCACCACCACCACCCCCCCTTTTTTTTTATTTTTATATATATGTTTTTTTATATATATATAAATATATATATATTTATTTTTTTACTAAAATTAAATTTTTTCCCTCACATATATACACATATATACATATATCTATATATATATATATATATATATATATATATATATACATACACATACACATACATACATACATAAACATACACATACACACCCTTTTTTTAATCTACACTACCATAATACAACCAATATTAAATTAAAGTAATATAAAAATGCTAACTAAATCTGATCCGACTGCCTATCCCCATCCCCTCAAATAAGATAACCAATCCATACTATATAATAATATATACAATACGAATATAAAAACACAAATACATAACCTAAATGCAAATACATACATAAACTATATACACCAACAAACCAAAATATACACCTACAAAACACATGACATCCTACACTAGACTAACCCATTACCCACACAACCACCCACATTGACATGGGTCAGAGTCCATAGTCCATGGATATCGAGTCCAGTCCACAACTGACCCATGCCAGCCCCTCCAAACATCCACCAACCCACCAATTCCCCCACCCAACCTAATCTATACCCAAAACCAACTATACAAATACAACTTCATAACATAACATATACAAAACAATACAACCCACCTTAGGCCCAAGTTCGGTCGCCTGTAAGCCCTTTACGCAATCCATATTCTGAAAACAAAACAAAAAGACTAGGGTGTACATGCATAGCCCACCACCAGGAAGAAGGATGGCAATCCTGATGTTACTTTATAAACTCTCTCCACTAACTTTTCCCTACGACTCACCCTACTGTTATCCCTTCAACAAACTGACCCTGCACTCACCCTCTCTCTGTCCCTACATTGCTATCCCTAACCAGAAAAAGGGGTACTCTACCCAAGAGGTCTAGTACCTAGGGCACATCAAATGAAAAACCTCTCCACAGGAGAGAAGCCCTGCTGGTACCAAGACTGCCATACTCCAAAGACCTGATCTTCCCGAGGTCACCGGTGATGTTCCTACAGACCTCCACCTCGGAGAGGACTTTCCGCTGTGTAGATACTAGACACCGTGCGTTCCACGTGTAGTACCTAACTACTAAGCTGACTACAAATAAAGTGCCCCGGTCTCGGCCACCCAGGTTCCTGAATGCCCCATAAGCCCACTCCGGATAGGTAAGGCCGGCAAGTTGACTCCAGCCAATGGAAGCACCCACCCGGTTGTAGACCCCTATATTAAAGGGACAATGAAGGAGGAAATGGTCCATGCTTTCCAGCATGTCCTCGCACTCTTCTCTGGGACATCCCCGGTCATCAGAGCTCCTACACTTCAAATTGTCCCTCACATATAGCTTCCCCTGAAAGCAGCGCCAGGCCAAGTCCCAAAACTTCTGGGGGATCCTTTTCATGTTTAAAAGGTACAACCCCACCCTCAGATCCCGACCTGGGCAGTCCCTGAGCGCCAGAGGCTTCTGGAAGTGGGTCAACAGAACCCGTTTGTCAAGGAACTGCCTTGACTGGGTCCTGATCTCCCACACTCCCAGACCCCACCGACGTATCGCCTTCAGAGTTGGGGTAGCATAAGCCGGAAGATATCCGTGTGGCGTACGGAGGTCCTTCACTTGCCCTCCTGTCTCCCATTCCTGGAAGAAAGGCCGAAACCATTCCCTGCAGGAGATTACCCACGGAGGAGCCCTCTCTGACCAGAGGTTTGAGATGTTAGCTTTCAAGAAGGTGTTTGTTAAGAACACCACAGGATTTACCATAGATAAACCCCCTAGTCTCCTCGTGCGGTACGTAACCTCCCTCCTGACTAGGTTCATCCTGTTCCCCCATAACAGTTGGAAAAACAGGCTGTAGACCCTAGTGTAGTAAGCCTCTGGCAAGATACATACACTGCCCATATAGATAAACAAGGGGAGCAGGTACGATTTGATCAGGTGTACCCTTTCCCTGAGGGTCATAGACCAACCCTTCCATTGGTCCACCTTCTGAGCGGCATCCTGGAGCTTACCGTCCCAGTTTTTGGTGGGATAATCATCCTGGCCGAAAGTGATGCCCAAAACTTTTGCTGACTCTTGGGGCCCTGGAAGGGTGTCCGGGAGATCAAACGTGGGATCTCCCCCTCCCAGCCAGAGACTCTCACACTTATCCCGGTTGATCTTAGACCCGGATGCCTCAGAGTAGCGGTCCACTTCTGACATCACCACATCGACCTCCTCTCTTGAGGACACAAAAATGGTGACATCATCAGCGTATGCCACCACTCTCTGGGCGACCTCCAGCTCCGCCAGACTCATCCCGACTCCCGCCAACGGCCCACAATCTACCCTCCGGACGAAGGGATCGATCGCAAACACGTATAAAAGCGGGCTCAAAGGACAACCCTGACGGACTCCGGACCCCACCTCAAAAGAGCGGCCAGACCAACCGTTCACAAGCGGGAAACTCTCTGCCCCTGCATACAAGATCTTAAGCCAATTAACAAAAGTACTCGGTAAGCCATATCTCAGTAGGACGGACCAGAGGTAGTCATGGTTCACCCGATCAAATGCTTTGGCCTGATCCAAGGACAGCATGTACCCCTTCCAGAGACCCGCACTACTCCGCTCCACTGCCTCCCTGACACTGAGGACAGCACTTAAGGTGCCTCGGCCTGGAACAGAGCAGTGCTGGGCCCCCGAAAGGAGCCGGGGTGCAAACTTCACCAGCCGATTAAACAGTATCTTGGCCAGAAGCTTCCTGTCCATATTGAGAAGAGCTATGGGCCTCCAATTCTCAATCCGGCTAGGATCTTTACCCTTTGACAGGAGAATCAGGGCTGACCTCCTCATTGACTTCGGCAGAGTACCCGAGGAGAGACACTCATTGAATACCTCAGTCAAGAGGGGAGCTAAAGACTCCTTAAAGGTCCTGTACCACTCGGATGTTAAGCCATCCGGACCTGGCGACTTCTTAGGGGCAAGCCCCTCGATCGCCAGTCTCACTTCCTCTTCCCTGATTTCTTCTGCCAAAACATCAAGAGAGGGGTCTACCCCTGGCTCAGGAAAGGTTTCAGCCAGGAAAACCGACATCCCGTCTCGATCTAGATCCTTCCTTCCCAAGAGGTGCGAGTAGAAGGATCTGACGACCTCCAAGATCCCCGATCTGGACCGATTCAGAGATCCTGTACTATCGATCAGTCCTGAAATGACTTTACTACTCACTGACATCTTACAGTTTCTGTAAGGGTCGGGCGAGCGGTACTTCCCGAAATCCCTCTCAAAAACAAAAGATGCGTGCCTATCGTACTGACACCTCATCAGCAAGGATTTCACTCTGGAGATATCCTCCCGGCTACCTCCAGTCGAGACAAGAAGCTCGAGTTTCCTCCTCAGACCCTGATACAAGCGATACCTGTTCAGGGACCTGAGGCTCGAGAGCTGGCGGAAGAACCCCGCAACCCGCTTCTTGAATATCTCCCACCACTCCAGCTTATTACTACAAAGATCCAGTAAAGGTACCTGACTCTGAAGAAAATCCTCAAAGGACTGTCTTACCTCCGCTTCCACCAGGAGGGACGAATTCAGCTTCCAATAACCTTTACCCATCCGGGGGGTCTCTGAAACATTCAGGGAAAACAAAATCATACAGTGATCGGAGAATTCCACCTCAACCACGGACACTGCGGAAGAGACGGCTTCCTCCTTTAAATAAAACCTGTCTATTCTAGACCTACGGCTACCTTGATGATAGGTGAAACCCGCGTGGCCCGAGGGGCTCCGGATGTGGGCGTCCTCTAGGCGAGCTTCTCTAGTTATGCTAATTAGTGCCACACTATCGCAAGTCAGTGGACCATTGGAGCCTCTCCTATCCTGGGACCTCGTGACATTATTGAAGTCCCCTCCAAAGATCACCTGCCGACTCGTAAAAAGAAAGGGCTTAATCCTCATAAAGAGATCTTTACGGCCCCGCTTAGTTTGCGGGGCGTAGATGTTAATGAGCCGGAGCTCTTGTCCCTTCATGAAGACATCAATGATCAGGCACCTCCCCATTTCTAGCTCAATAACCCGTCTGCATTCAACAGGAGCGGAAAAAAAGACCGCCACCCCACTATACGGCTCAGCCGCAAGAGACCAGTGGGAGGGACCGCGCCTCCACTCTCTCCTGGCTTTTGCCAGAGAGGCAAGATCTGACAACCTGGTCTCTTGTAAAAAGAAAATGTCGGCTTCAACACGGCCGAGAAAATCAAAGGCTGCAAATCTAGCCGTATCTGACTTTATACTGGCACAGTTAATAGATGCCAGCGTCAGTGGGGTGAGTGCCGCCATCATGGGTGATTGAGTTAGATGGCCTCACCCCTTAAACCTTCTTCCTCTCCTTCCCTCCACCCCCATCGGAATCAGAGGAAGACCCTTTACTTCTTTTTAAACTCTGGGACATATCCATCCCAGGATCTTTACCTCCGGCACCTGGTGCTACCTCTCCCCCTGAGGAAACTACCCCAGAGGAAGGAGGCTCGGTACCTCCTGGAGGCCGCACTGCCTCCTGACCCTCGAGAAGAGGAGGGGAGATGGTATCCCCGAGGGCCTCATATCGATTCGAAAGGACGATCAGAGGGTCAGAGACTGAGTTGTTCCTTCTATGGTCTGAGGCTACAATTGAAGAGGAGGACGGCGCCACCTTACTCTTACCCTTCTTCCTCCTCTTCTTTTTCTGGCCACCATTTACTGTCTGCCCCTCCTCCTCCTCCTCATCCACAGTTTCGGATTCAGAGGTATAACTGGAGGAAGGAGCATCTTGACCTTCTTCCCTACGCTGTCTCCCTATCTCCTCGTCCAGTTTGGCCTCACCCAAAGCCTCAGAGTTATTCTGACCTCCTTCTGAGCCAGTGTCTGGAGTGGGACCCCGAGCTACCCCTGGCACCTGGGCATTCTCAAGGGCCCTCTCCAACCTGCGCTTCTCCTCTCGCCTCCGCATAGAGGGGGTCTTATGTTTTTCCTTCACTGGCTTTGGTGCCCCCTCTCCTCCACTGGTCCCCTCCCCCGCCGGGGCAACTGTTAGGCTCTCCCCAGACGGGGCGGTCACAGCATTAGAGAACGAGCGCGGACACCGGCTGAACGGGTGACCTAAGTCACCACACAAGTTACACCGAATCTGCCCACAGGTGGCCGCCAGGTGACCCACCCCACAGCAGAGGGCGCATATCTGCTGAGTGCAGTTGGCACTAAAGTGGTTTGGGTCACCACACCTGTGACACAGCTTCGGCTGCCCCTGGTAGAAGATCTGAATTCTGTCGCGTCCCAGGAAGGCGGCCGAAGGAATGTGGGTGACAGTGTTCCCGGAACGCCTGAGACGGACGGAAAACGTCCAGGCCCCAGACCATATATTGTGCTCATCAAAGTTTTTCCGGGGGATGTCCGTCACCTCCCCGTACCTGCCCAGCCAGGTCATAATATCATAACAAGAAAGTGACTCGTTACGGGTCAAAACGGTCACTTTCTTTACCATACTCTGGCGAGATACCGCTTTTACAGCGAAATCTCGCCATCCGGGCTCGTTTTTCACCAGCTCATAATTAGACCAGAAGAGATCTAGTCCCTCCGGCCTAACAAAGCTGACGTCAAACTCAGAGGAGCCGAAAGGGTGGATCAGGGCAAAGATGTCCCTAGCCCTGAAACCCATCTGGAAGAGAAGCTCCACCACTTTGCCCCTTTGGGGGCATGCATCTTCGCCTTTCCAGACCAGACGGGCCACATTCCTGCGACCTACCTCCTGCCCGGGTGTCTGGAGGGACCATACAGTCTCCCCATTTCTCTGTCGGAATGCTCCCAGACCATGTCTCTCCACCCAGAAAGATAGGTCCATCTCCTTTCCCTCTACCTGGAGCGTCCTTTCTCCTCTCTTTAGTGCCTCCAGGAGGCGCCGTTGCAACTGACCGTCACCAGATACAGGAGGTAAAGATCCCGCTGAACCCCCGGCCGCCACGCTGGCATAACTCCTGGCGACCGAGGGGGCAGCCGGACCAGACCCTGTCCCTACGGCCCCACCTAAACCACCTGCACTGCCACAAACGTCACTATTATACACACCACTACTACTCCTCTCATTCACTCCACTATCACTCCTCCCATCTGCACCACTCCCACTCATTCCACTACCACCCCGCCCATTCACTCCACTACCACTCCTCCCATCCGCACCACCACCACCACTCCTCCCATTCAATCCACCACCACCACTCACTCCACTACCACTCCTCCCATCTGCACCACTACCACTCCTCACATTCACTCCACCATCACTCCCACATACACTCCTTTCATCCACAGCACTACTACTCCCATCATTCACACACCTTGTAGTGACATTGCTTTTGGTTTTATTAGCAGTGTTTTTGGGATCAGCCGCTGCTTCACCCACTACCTCTGGGCTGGCCAGGACATGCTTTAGCTGGATCTCTGTCGGCGATGCTGATTCCTCCTCCATGTGGGATGTCACCGCAGACATCACATCCTGAGGCCGAGGCTGCCCCTCCAAGCGCACCTCTGCCCCTCCACCTGCCACTGACTTGCAGGGACCCTCCTCCCTCACAGGGGAAATCCCTACAGCGTCCATGCCACACACTGCGCCTGACTGCACGGGATCAGCAGCGGGTCCCGGTGCCTGGACACTCCCCCCCCTCTCAGGGGAGTGCCCTGCAGAGCTGATAACAATGCCAGGGACACCCACCATTAACCCATCCTGCTCTTCCCTACCAGCAGGATGCGTGACTGTAGCACCCACGGCCATGTTGGATGCAGCACTGTACCCCCCGTGCTGGTCCCGTTCCACAGCAGAAACTGGATCTGGCAGGGTGGGGGGCCCAGCAGTCTGAACCAACTTCTCAGGTGGCCCAGACTGCTGGATAGGGGAGAAAACAAACATGACTTGCTCCTCAGCCTTTTTCTTCCTCCTGTTCTTTTTCTTCTTCTGGCTCTCCTCAGGGCCCAGGTCCTGGCCAAAACTGAAATTTTCCAGACGGGTGGGTGACTCCTGCATCACTATGGCCCGCAGGAGCCCCCCACCGACTGGGCCGCTGTCACCGCCATCACTACTGTCGCTTTCCTCTGAGGTGGTTGGTAAGGCGACTTGGGCAGGGTTAATATATTCTGCACTTGGGGTGACAGAGGTCTTAGGGGTACACGGGGTATCACACACATCCCCCTCACTCTCATCACCCTCACTGCCGCCATCTCCCTCACCACCTTCCTCCATCTTCTCCTCTGTATCACACAGGTGTTCTTCCTCCCCCTGGCTATCCTCTTCCTCCTTCACAGGGGTCCGCATGATTTTATAGCGGTCCTCGTTTTTTAATTTTTCTTTAAACATATCCGCTCCCTCTATGATCTGCATTCGGGCTCTCACCACCTCCTGCTCCTCTGCCTTCAGCTCGCACACTCTAGCAGCAAACTTAGCCCTCATGGCCTTGGCAGAGTTATCTGTCTGGTAGCGGGCAAACTTCAGATCCTCCCTTAACACTTTCAGCTTTTTTCCCAGCTGTTCGTATTCCACCAGCTTTGCCTGCATGCGGGATCCAAACGTGGCAAGCGACTCCCTGGGTCCCTTCACCCCCCATTGCTGGGGTTCCGTAACATTAGAAACAGTCCCTGAAGACACAACAGTTATCTTCCTACCGTATGCCTTGCGGTTTCCAGCGATGGACGGGGGAGTGGGCTCCACATTACTGCGGAGCCTGCTGGATCTTCTGACCCCGTCCTTGGAATCGGCCGTAACTCTCTCACTCCCACCCCCCGCCGGCCTAGTACGGGAGGTGGAAGGCCGTGGGTCCATAGCAGGAGGCTCTTCCCAGGAGTCTGCCACCCTCCTGGGGAAAAGGTTGCTGGAAAAAACTCCTTCTCTCCTCTCTCTCTGGACAACTCTGGAAGTGAGACACACCCAACAGCTGCTGTGTTCCACAGGAAGTGATCTCTGCTGACACCTCTGTCCGTGTCAGGAACTGTCCAGAATAGGAGCAAATCCCCATAGCAAAACTATCCTGCTCTGGACAGTTCCTGACACAGACAGAGATGTCAGCAGAGAGCACTGTGGTCAGACTGGGAAGAACTACACAACCTCTTCCGGAGCATACAGCAGCTGATAAGTACTGGAAGGATTAAGATTATTAAATAGAAGTAATCTGCAAACCTGTTTAACTTTCTGTCACCAGTTGATTAGAAAAAAAAAAATTCCACCGGAGTACCCTTTTAAGGCACATATGATTTTATGCCCCAATCTCCGGGGGCTCAGACCCTCGCTTCAGCATTGAAGTAAAAGAAAGCTGTTTAAATGGCAGCCTCCTACTTCTGTGGAGATAAGTCATGGTTGGAAGGGGACCCAAAATTTGTGATGGCAGTCCTGATAAGATACACCTGTTCAATATATTGGTAGCACAAATTGCTAGTCAGCTAATTTTAAAGAAGCAACTCAATTCGTTCAGGTATGTAAACCTGGTCAAGACCACTTGCTGAAGTTCCAACCGAACATTAGAATGGATAAATAAGATCATTTAAGTGTTATTGGACGTGACATCGTTATTGGTACCAGACGGGCTGGTCTGAGTATTTTGGAAACTGATCTGCTGGGATTTTTTGATTCAACCATCTATAGGTTTTACAGAGAATGTTCCTAAAAATAGAAAACATCCAGTAAGCAGCAGTTGTATGGCGAAAATGCCTTGTTGATGCCAGAGCTTAGAGGAGAATAGGCAGACTGGTTTGAGATGATGGAATATAACCATTTGTTAGAACTCAAATAACCATTTGTTAGAACTGAAGTATGCCAAATACCATTTCTGAACATGCAACATGTCAAATCTTGAAGCACAAGGGCTATAGCAGCAGAAGGCTACATGGTGGGTCACTCTTATCAGTAAAGAACAGAAAATGAGGCTATAATTTGCAGACTCACCAAAATTGGATGATGGAAGATTGGAAGAATGTTGCCTGGTCTGATTTCCTCCACAACATTACACCACCACCACCAGGCTGAAACAGTACTGACAGAAGTGGCACCTGATGTGGTCTTTTGCTGCTGTATCCCATCTACTTCAATTTTTGACCTGGTATTTTGCATACCTTGGTTGTATCGAGTGGTTATTTTAGTTACCTTGGACCAGTTATCTCAGACCAGTCTGCCCGTTTTCCTCTGACACCGTTTTCTGACTCCCGTTGGCCTATCTAAAAGGGTCCATGGAGGAGTGTTGTAATTTTAATTTCTCCAAGCTAATGCTTTGTATTTGGAGCTGTATATGAAAAGAAAACCTGATCTCAAACGACTATAAAGTAATAAAGAAATTACTTAGTAAAGAATTAACTGTGATTAAGAAAAAAAATGGTGTTCAAGCTTGATTTTAACTTTAAAGAGGAGGTCCAGGAAAAATATTTCTTTGATATGTCATCAATTGTGTAATCTCAAGCCACCACTGATTTCCATATTGTTATCTATAGATCAGATAAACCCTTTTGCACTGCATGAAACATATGCTAATAGTAATAAATACAGGTAATATTTTAGAAGCAAAAGAGACTTTAAGAATCTACAACTTGAAAACAGAAAGTATAGAGAACTTACAGATGGAAGGGTTGAAGTGCCAGATTTATTAATAAGTGTTCTGTTAGTCTTGTCTCTTAATTCAATTTGATCCTCTTTCTTCTTCAAATGTTCAAGTTTTTGATCGGCTTTCAAAATGGCCTGTTCTTGAGAATATGTGTCTTCAGAATTTAGACCTTGTAATATATCAGCTGCGGAGAAGAATTTGTAATTGAAATGTAAATATAGTTATTTTCCAAGCTCAAAACTAAGGATTCTTTATCCTTATTAACTAGGTAAAGAATTGCACACATGGTTATTCATTTCATGAAAATTTCCACAGCCCACTTAATCTTAAACAGCCCGATATGACAAGTATAAGAAAATATTCATCTCTATCATGTCCATTAGGGATACTGCTTTCATTACCTTGATATTTAAACTCACTTTTATTAAATGACAGATCCCTACCAGAAAATGTTGTTTCCATAGCTCATGGTTATGCCTGACATGAACAACAATCTAATAGATTGCTGTTTCTTTTAGGATAATTTTGCATGGCTCAATTATTGTGGGAACAATGGCAAGATCATTCGTGTAGCCTTCATTTACATCAGTACCAACTGCACATTACATAGAAAGATGTGTGGCCAATTAACAATGATTAATAGGGCGGCATGATCACTGCGTTTGCGCATCTTTGACTGATCGCTGGGCCCATTCAGCCAATAATCACCTAGGATTAAAGAGGAAGTCCAGTATCCAAACCCCACGCAATCTCCTGCCCGGAGTCACAGCTCCCTGCATGAATGCAGTGTGTCAACCATGGCACAAAGCGGTGGTCAACATGCCCCCTCCATGCATCTCTATAGGAGAGATGGAGATAAAATATTTTAATAATTTCTAACAAGAGGCAGATATCTATAGAAACAGCAATAACTGTTGAGATATTTCATGTTGATTGTGAATTATTTTTTATTCATGTGCATCACTTCAACAAAAGAAGCCATTATAAGTATAACAGCACTGAACTCCACCCACACTACTGTCCATACCTACTTGGACAATCCACCCTAGAAAGTAGGCCCTAACTAGGTAACAGGCCCTATTGTACGTGTATCAGGCCCATGCTAAAGGTAAGAGTGGTGGTCAGACAGACCAGGTCAGATAGGCACAACAAACACCAAAACCAAACCAGAGAACAGTTAGTAAACAAGTCGGGTCAGAACCAAAAGGTAACATCGGGACAAACACAGCAACAAGAGCAAAGTCAAAATACAAGCTGATTTTTACAGCCATTTAGGGGTGTAACATAATAAAAGTCATTTTACTAACACAAAAGTGTACAATGGGGTTTATATTTCTGGAGGTGTCTGTAACATGGAAAATTATTTATCTTTACTTGAAAATTGGTCAATGGAATCTTCAGTTCAATGTCTTCAATGGTAAAATAATGTACTTGTGGAGAAGGAATCCTCTGTCTGGGTATCATATGGGCAGTTCTGTGTTAATGAAACCTTCAGAAGAAAAGAAGTGATTTCTAAGAGCTTCACACTGGGTCAATAGTGCAACCAGACAGTAGGAAAGCAAATTAAATAAAAGCTTGGCTGCATAGAGGTATTACCAGTTCTGGAGATCTTACCTATAAAGAGACAGTGATAAAACAGGATATGTCCAAAGAAGACTACACAAATGGTGAAAGGTCTTAAGCATAAAACTTATTAAGATTGACAGTATAGTATAGAAAAGATCATACAAAAGTACATGCTCTTAAAGTGGTATTTGAGCAACTAACAAAAAACTACCCACTTACAGACTTCATCCACATCCTTCAGGAACTTCTCTAGATTGGGGTCTTCAGACATGTTGTTGAGGCCTGAAAAAAAAAAATCATAGTTCATTGCAGGCATGTCACTCATTTATGGTTACATGTGTCAAAAAAGCTTGCAGTTTTCAGACAGATACCATGATGCATTGTAGAAAAGCATTTGAATTTCTTCTAGCCTGAGTACTACACCTATCTAGGCTTGAAAACTGCAATTCCGCCACTAAATGTGTTTATTTTTTTAGTTTAATTTGAAAAATGGGAAATTGGGGGGTGGAGGGGTTGTATAATTCTAAGCCATCTTTCCTTTAAAAAGCCACAAGTTTGTCGCAAAGCACTCAATTCGGTACAAACGGACCAGACATTTCTTACAAAACTGGCTGTGGAAGTTTGTTTTGAAGTGATTGTTTTTTTCTGAAGTCTGCCAAAGTTATCAACCCTTGTGCGATATTATGATAAATATGTTGCATGTAACAAGACCAATGCAACACACTTTCAACACACTTTCTTAAAGAGGTTATCCAGGAAAAAATGTTTTTATATATATCAACTGGCTCCAGAGAGTTAAACAGATTTGTAAATTACTTCTATTAAAAAATCTTAATCCTTTCAGTACTTATGAGCTGCTGAAGTTGAGTTGTTCTTTTCTGTCTAAATGCTCTCTGATGACACATGTCTCGGGAGCTGTCCAGAGTAGAAGTAAATTCCCATAGCAAACCTATTCTGCTCTGTGCAGTTCCTGATACAAGCAGAGATGTCAGCAGAGAGCACTGTTTCCAGACAGATAAGAACAACTCAACTTCAGTAGCTGATAATTATTGGAAGGATTACGTTTTTTTAATAGAAGTAATTTACAAATCTGTTTAACTTTCTGGAGCCAGTTGATCTAAAAAAAAAAAAAAAAAGTTTTTTTCCTGGAATACCCCTTTAAGACACAGGAGGACATTTATCAATAATGGTGTAGGCGAATGATTTTTCTGCACCATTCTTTTATGTAGTGGTAATGTGTATGTGCACCAATTTTATTAAAGGGGTATTCCAGGCCAAAACTTTTTTTTTATATATATCAACTGGCTCTGGAAAGTTAAACAGATTTGTCAATTACTTTGATTTAAAAATCTGAATCCTTCCAATAGTTATTAGCTTCTGAAGTTGAGTTGTTGTTTTCTGTCTAACTGCTCTCTGATGGCTCACATCCCGGGAGCTGTGCAGTTCCTATGGGGATATTTTACCATCATGCACAGCTCCCGTGACGTGACATCCTCAATGAGCAGTTAGACAGAAAACTTCAGAAGCTAATAACTATTGGAAGGATTAAGATTTTTTTAATAGAAGTAATTTACAAATCTGTTTAACTTTCCGGAGCCAGTTGATATATAAAAAAAAGTTTTTGCCTGGATAACCCCTTTAAATAGTCACATGGCATGTGATAAATATGGTGCTAGAAATTACACTTCAGGACACCACTTTGTATGATTCCTCCTATGCAACTTGGGAACTTTTTACCCCAGTGGAATATAGGTTTCTTTGTGGGTTTAATTGCCTTCAATTTTTTCCACCATATTTACTAAGCTTTCCCTACATTTTCTTTTTTTTACACATGCTCTGATCTGTTGGATTTTTCTCAGCTCAAATCCACCACATTTTCTGTAGAAACCTTAGTAAATATCTTGCATTTTTGTGAAAATGTCAGGAACACGGCCCTTTTCTGTGACCACACCCCCTTTTCACAACAGGCAGGCCCTTTTTTTCATGTTTTCTCAGTAAAATGGAGAGTTGGTCGGGTTTACAATAGTAAATCTCGGCCATGGTTCAATTTTTTTTTTTTTATGCTTTCCATGGCCAGTTTTTGTAAGCCGGGTCTGGGCTGGTGTATGTTTGTGGTGCATGTGGTGTCTGTGCACAACCAAACAGTAACTCAGATGTAATGAAAAAATCTTATAATTTTATTAATGTACATCACATACAAAACAAAAATTTAAAAACAATTAAAAGTATCCCATACAGGGGACACCGCCAACATACTTGGAGGAGGCCAGACACTCTCCCTCCTGGACCACAGAAAAAATTATAGTTTTTAGATCAGTATCAACAATAGGATAATAGGATAACACAATGCTAATAAAATGATAGAACCATGGTATGTACAGTAACTCCTGGCACCCTCTAACCTGAAACATAATAAATACTGCATGGAATATGCAAGGTGACTGGTGCGATACAATAAACAAAAATTCCATCCTAAAGCAAGGCAAATATCAATCCAAATCTAAACCTGTGCACTGTGGTATTTTAGAATGAACATGTGTACTGTTGCTCATGGCAACTTCCTCAGGGGAGTCCCCTGAGGAAGTTGTCATGAGCAACGGAATACCATTTTGCTTGTATTAGTTTGTAACATTTGGACCCCTCTGCAACAACATTTGTGATATTTGAAGAAAAATTGCACGATAAATTCACATCCAAATTCATAGTTGCTATGGGCAACTTAGCAACTTTTCCTCTGGACAGGTTTTGCTAAATCTCCTCCATCGTGATGTATGATCACCAATCTGAGGCTGTGACCCTAGAAACACAGTATTGTCAGTGTATGTGAGTACATTTTATGGGAGGGGAGGGGGGGGAATTTATCATTGTTGTCTTATGAAAGCGTGTTTTGAACATATTTAATTTTGCTTTTATTTTCCTTACGCCTGACATATTTATTATACTATTGCAGGGGAGATGATAAATTTGGCAAACATAAGCAAATACATACAATAAATCACTTCGGAACACCATTTTGCATGGTTCCTCCTCTTCTCTGTGATTTTTTTGCACAAAAAGTTGCATATTTTGGTACAACTTTTTAAATGTGCTCTCCAAAGACAGCTGGGCTGGTGTAGATTTGCTGTGTATTGGAGGAGTTTGCGACATTTTGTGCGATATTCACTCTTGATAAATCCGTTACCTCTGCAAAGTGAAAACTGAAATTGACTTTTGCAAGATCTTTTGTAGCTTTTTGCTTACAGCCAAAAGTCGCACAAAAAAGAGTGTTTGCCCACATGAGACATTTCATGTGTCAAATATAAGCAAAAAAAAGTCTCCAAAGATAATGATAAATGTCCCCCTAGGTTTCTCTGTACACTTAGCTGTCTAAAACACTAATCCAAGTTTAGAGTGTTCCCTTGTCAAGAGTTCTTTTTCTTGTTTAACATGATATAGGTATCGGGTTTGGGTGAATCCTATCTGATGTATACTTATATTCATAGCCTTACAAGGAATTTTTTTCTCAATCATTTCCCAATCCAAAAAAACTGTTCCAGTAAAATTTTATAAAAAGTATACAGTGCTACATCATACAAAACAGAATTGAAACTCGTATTTGGAATAACTATGTAATTATATTAGAAATATGTAAATAATTGTAAATATTGTATTGTTATTTACCAGAAACAGCAGATGAAGTGAATCCAGTGCTGATCACATGTACAGGAGACGCACAGTGCTGAGACTGGGAGTTCTGTTGCCTAGCAACATGTAAACAGGGCCTAGGACTGAATTACACAGCACACCCCTCCCTGGCATAGCATTTCCCTCCAGACACACCCAGCACTCTGTATACATGGCTCTTTTCATGTGGAGATGAGATGTTTGTCGATCTAAGTTACTGACAAAAAGCAGTAGAGCTGCTCACCAGGGGGATAATTTTTCCCAAGCAGTGTGCCTCCAGCTGTTTCAAAACTACAACCTCCAGCAGGCTGTTCAGCAATCTGGAAGTTGTAGGTTTGCAACAGCTGGAGGTGCATTGCTTGAAAAACATTGCTCATTAGAAAAGCTGTCCGGGCATGCTGGGAGTTGTAGTTTTGTCCTGGAGGCACATTTGCTTGGGAAATACTGCTCTATAGGTTGCAAACATGCCAGAAAGAAACGCTGTACATGTATGTGGGGGAATTTAACTTGCAATGACACTTGTAAAGAGAAAAACACGTGGGAGGAAGAGCCACAAAAAGAAATCAATAAATTAAAAAGCATCTATACCAATACACACTGGGTTCCCGCTGCGTTTTTGTTTCTGTTTAACATCTACATTTTATATACTTAAACAGAAAAAAATGTATAAGATAATGGATGCTAAAAATGGCTGCTGTATGCATAAAGAAAATGGATTGCAGTGTACTGTGTGTTTTTTTTTGTTTTGTTTTTGTTTATTTTACATATGCATAAAGAATTTTTGTACATCTGCGCCAGAATTTTTGTCAGAATAAAAAAAAAAACAGACCAACTCTCCATTTTACTGAGAAATCACAGAAAAGGGGGCGTGGCCATCGGGAAAAGGGCGTGGCTACCAAAGGGGTGTGTCTCCGACACATTAAATTATTTTTTTTTACAGAAACCCATACTTTCAAAGGTTTCCATAGAAAATGGGCCTCATTTACTAAGAGTTTCGGGTTTTTACTAGTGGGAAAAGTTGTTTCAGACATGCAGGATTCCTCTCTATTTACTATTGGGTTTGTTGGATTTTTCAGGCGCACACTGTCGCAAACTGGCGAAGACTGGCGCAGACATGTCTCAGAGACTCTGCGCCAAAATAAACCAGACAAAAAACGGGTGGTTTCAGCTTAGTAAATGAGGCCCAGTGTATTTCCAAGCAGTCCTAGCATCAGCATGCTTACTTGTTGTCTGCAAAATGTCCACCAGAAACATAGGGGAAGATTTATAAAAACCTGTCCAGAGGAGAAGTTGCTGAGTTGCCCATAGCAACCAATCAGATGGCCTCTTTCATTTTTCAGAGGCCTTTTCAAAAATGAAAGAAGGGTTCTGATTGGTTGCTATGGGCAACTCAGCAACTTCTCCTCTGAACAGGTTTTGATAAATCTCCCCCATAGTCTTAGGCTAGGTTCAGACTATGGAATTTCCGACAGAAATTCATTCGTAAAGTTTCCGTCAGAAATTCCGCTTGCAAAAATGTCTAGTGTAGTGAATGGGTTTCCGTTCACAAATTCACACTTTGGAATTTGTGAAGCGGAAAATCCGCTTTGAAAATCCGCTTAGAGGCGGTGCTCATTCTTCAGGCGGAAATCCTCGCGGAACACATTGCAGTCTATTGGAGACTGCAGTGTCTGCGCGGTCCTAACGCTGACTGATTCAGCCGGGGCTGGCCGCACTCGGAATCTCCGGGCGGAAATTTTCTGCCTGGAGATTCCGTAGTCTGAACCTAGCCTTAGAGTACAGAAAAAATGCCAAAAAAAAAAAAACATATGGTCAAAAAATTATAATTAGGGCAGATTTAACAACATTATGTAAATTTGTTGTTTGGACCTATATGGCATCAAACAATGAAAAAATGGTAGGGCTTCAAGCTCTAGTGACTCATTTATCCACATTTTCTGTCATTTTTATATTGAGCAATGTTATCATTTTAGGATGCATTCACACAAAAATTCTGAGCTAAGAAATTTCGATCGGAAATTCCTGTGCAGCAGCATCCCATTGTTTTCATTGTGCACACTGCAGATTATCCACAGTGGAGAATGCAACAGCCAAAATGCAAATTCTGTACTCGGCTTAAAGAGTGAACGTGTTCAATGGTGATGGCGCATGTCTGTGTGGTCAGTTGGTGCCTGCTGTGCACTGAATGGTGGCTGACTAGATGGACATTCCATAGTGTGAATGCGCCCTTAAACATGATGCATGCGCATAAAGGATGGATACTGGCACAGCGATCATATATGGTGTGTCAGTATAAATCAACCTCCTGCATGGTAAGCAAAAAGTTTCATATTCCTATATTGACCAACAGTAACCATTAGAAAAATATGATAGGAAAACTAGACCTATGGTAAACGCTGTGTGTGATCACAACCTTAACCCCTTCATGACCCAGCTAATTTTGGCCTTCATGACCCAGTCCGTTTTCATGTGTCTCTTTAAGTGGTAATAACTTTGAATTGCTTTTACCTGGCAAATGGATTCAGAGATTGTTTTTTTGAGGCATATTGTACTTTATATTAGTGGTAAATTTGTGTTGATATATGAAGCAATTTTTGTGAAAAACTGTAAAATATTGTGAAAATTGGAAACATTTTCCTTTCTCTATGTTTGAAACTCTCTACTTGTAAGAGAAATAGTCATGGCAAATAAATGTAGTTATTAATTCACAACCACAAAATGTCTACTTTATGCTGGCATCATTTGTTAAACATTTTAACTTTTTTATGACATTAGAAGGCTTATATTATTATGAGCATGTTTAACCCTTTAAGGACGCAGGGCGTAAATGTACGTCCTGGTGAGGTGGTACTTAACGCACCAGGACATACATTTACGTCCTAAGCATAACCGCGGGCATCGGAGCGATGCCCGTGTCATGCGCGGCTGATCCCGGCTGCTGATCGCAGCCAGGGACCCGCCGGCAATGGCCGACGCCCGCGATCTCGCGGGCGTCCGCCATTAACCCCTCAGGTGCCGGGATCAATACAGATCCCGGCATCTGCGGCAGTTCGCGATTTAAATGAACGATCGGATCGCCCGCAGCGCTGCTGCGGGGATCCGATCATTCATAACGCCGCACGGAGGTCCCCTCTCCTTCCTCCGTGCGGCTCCCGGCGTCTCCTGCTCTGGTCTGTGATCGAGCAGACCAGAGCAGGAGATGACAGATAATACTGATCTGTTCTATGTCCTATACATAGAACAGATCAGTATTAGCAAACATGGTATTGCTATGAATAGTCCCCTATGGGGACTATTCAAGTGTAAAAAAAAATGTAAAAAAATGTAAAAGTAAAAGTAAAAAAAAAGTGAAAAATCCCCTCCCCCAATAAAAAAGTAAAACGTCCGTTTTTTCCTATTTTATCCCCAAAAAGCGTAAAAAACATTTTTTATAGACATATTTGGTATCGCCGCGTGCGTAAATGTCCGAACTATTAAAATAAAATGTTAATGATCCCGTACGGTGAACGGCGTGAACGAAAAAAAATAAAAAAAGTCCAAAATTCCTACTTTTTTAATACATTTTATTAAAAAAAAATTATAAAAAATGTATTAAAAGTTTTTTATATGCAAATGTGGTATCAAAAAAAAGTACAGATCATGGCGCAAAAAATGAGCCCCCATACCGCCACTTATACGGAAAAAAAAAAAAGTTAGAGGTCATAAAAATAAAGGGATTATAAACGTACTAATTTGGTTAAAAAGTTTGTGATTTTTTTTAAGCGCAACAATAATATAAAAGTATATAATAATGGGTATCATTTTAATCGTATTGACCCTCAGAATAAAGAACACATGTCATTTTTACCACAAATTGTACGGCGTGAAAACAAAACCTTCCAAAATTTGCAAAATTGCGTTTTTCGTTTTAATTTCCCCACAAAAATAGTGTTTTTTGGTGGCGCCATACATTTTATGATATAATGAGTGATGGCATTACAAAGGACAACTGGTCGCGCAAAAAACAAGCCCTCATACTAGTCTGTGGATGAAAATATAAAAGAGTTATGATTTTTAGAAGGCGAGGAAGAAAAAATGAAAACGTAAAAATTTAATTGTCTGAGTCCTTAAGGCCAAAATGGGCTGAGTCCTTAAGGGGTTAAAATTTTTCTACAAAATTTCAAAATCAAATTTTTTTTTGGGGGGGGAACAATAAAACTTTGAATATATATGTGAATATATACAGCAACAGGAGAATACAGCAGCACACTGCTAGCACAAAGATATAGATGAAACATGAGTATATAGCTAAAACATGAGTATATAGGTAGAACATGAAAAGCTATACAGCTGTAATGCAATAAATGAAGATATGAAACTATGAAATTATGAGGTACTTAGCTTGCAAATTTGGCCCCAAATAGCGTGGACCGTCCCACCACGGTAAGGTGACCTCATTCTGGGACGGACCCTACACTGTGAATATGCCTCTGTGTGAACAGTACAGCAGGCATTGCAAGGTCTGAAACATCCAAGGCACCTAATAGAGGTGGGTGGGGTGCAGTATGTATATATATATATATATATATATATATATATATATATATACAAGAAAAAAGAAAGATAGCCGGCACAACAGCCTAATACACGGGGGCACACTGCCATGGCATCAGAGTATACTAAAAAAGAGGATTGCAGCAGCACACATTGGTCAAAAAAATTGAGGCTCTTAGCGCACTTTTTGATCAAAACGTGTCCCCCATCCACCACGGGGAGGTTTTTTTTTTTTTTTGTATACTCTGATGCCATGGCAGTGTGCACCCGTGTATTAGGCTGTTGTGCCGGCTATCTTTCTTTTTTCTTGTGTGTACAATTCAGGGGGTAATGGCACCCTGTTTAGCTGTGCACCCCTCCCCCTTTCTCACAGGTGGAGTTTTAAATGGATCCAGCATGTCACCCAGTCAGAGGCTATATGCCCAGCAGAGGTGAGTGGATAGTTGAGTGTTAGGCTCAGAATTTGTGCTAGGTTCCCATCCTAAATGAGGCCACCTCCCCGTGGTGGATGGGGGACACGTTTTGATCAAAAAGTGCGCTAAGAGCCTCAATTTTTTTGACCAATGTGTGCTGCTGCAATCCTCTTTTTTTGTATATATATATATATATATATATATATATATATATATATATATAGATGCAAATCATAAAATGTTGCAGTATCTTGTAATACCTTTTTTATTGGACTAACAGCATTTTGTAGAGACGAGAGAGAGAGAGAGAGAGAGAGAGAGAGAGAGAGAGAGAGAGAGAGAGAGAGAGAGATTGAGATTCAGCTTCTTATCCCATTATCAAAATTTCTCACCTCTGCTTTCCAGCCCTCATCCTTTTCTGTAGTTATGGCCCAACTTAATGTCCATTCTCCACATATGTTGTTTTAACCCCTGCACATTTTGTGAGATATAACGTGTGTTTTCCCCTTGTGAGCTCAGAAATGCTAATGACTTGATAAAGGGAGGAATCCCGAAAGCTTGTCTCTACATAATCTTGTTAGTCCAATAAAAAGGTATTACAAGATACTGCAACTACAGATGATTTTGCATTTTATATATATATATATATATATATATATATATATATATATATAAATTTTTATTTTACTTTTTACTTCTGTACACCAGCTCCCCCTGGTGTCTGGTGCACAACACATGCAGTAACATGTTTAGGACACTAAGGGGAGCTGTTGTACAACTAAACAGCTCCTTTACAAAAAAAAAAGTGAAAGTGAAGCTGCTCGGGATGGGTAAGGGACATTGGGGGAAGGGGGACAGGTAAGGGACACTGGGGTCTCCTACCAGAGCAGCACCAGCACTGCTTAGGATTTTTATGTGCGAAATGCTGCCATCAGCGAATCAGTTTTGACTAGCTGATAGGAGCGATCGCTGTGAGGGTGGGGGACGAACCCCCCCCCTAGGTCCTGAGGCAAGAGGGCTGGCTATTAGTGATAGCCACCATCTTACTGGGCACGGCGGGATGCCGAGAGTAGCGGTCAGTATCTGCATGATGTGCATGTATGTCATGGGTCGGGAAGGGGTTAAAGGGGTACTCCGGTGGGGGGAAAAAAGTGTTCAAATCAACTGGTGCAAGAAAGTTAAACAGATTTGTAAATTACTTCTATTTAAAAATCTTAACCCTTCCAGTACTTATCAGCTGCTGTATACTACAGATATACTACAGAGAAATG
Organism: Hyla sarda; assembly: GCF_029499605.1. Classification (NCBI taxonomy): domain Eukaryota; kingdom Metazoa; phylum Chordata; class Amphibia; order Anura; family Hylidae; genus Hyla; species Hyla sarda. The sequence continues at coordinate 89,416,054 of NC_079198.1, forward strand.
TGTGAAGTTCTTTCCTGTCTGACAACAGTGCTCTCTGCTGACACCTCTGTCCGTGTCAGGAACTGTCCAGAGTAGGAGAGGTTTTCTATGGGGAAATACTTCTAATCTGGACAGTTCCTGACACGGACATAGGTGTCAGCAGAGAGCACTGTTGTCAGACTGGAAAGAACTTCACAAATTTCTCTGTTGTGTACAGCAGCTGATAAGTACTGGAAGGCTTCATATTTTTAAAATAGAAGTCATTTACAAATCTGTTTAACTTTCTGGCACCAGTTGATTTGAAAACATCTGTTTTCCACTTGTTTACACCGGAGTTCCCCTTTAAAGCAGGTCTAGAAAATGAGAAGTCTTATCATTTAGGCTACCACAATATTCAAAGCTGCAGGAAGAGTAATAATGGCTGTCGCTTCAGGATAGAATAGACTAGATCCCCATTATCCAGATTATTCACATTTACATTATTCATTATTCATTCGATAATATGTCACAGTAAATGATCAATGAAACCAGTCATGTCCATTCTTTCAGGCCGACTGCACATCAGTAGAAAACATTTACAAGTCTATGTAGGACGCTATCAATAACTACCTTGGAGTTGTTTATTAGTCTCTGAGAAATCAGGATTAGCCTCTCATGTCAGCGATAAGACCATAAACATTAATAGATTAATAAATAGGACCTAGGTCATATTCTGTGTTTTTTTTTCTAGAAGTAGATTAAAAAACCATTACATAGTACTGTCTGGATGTTTACACAGAGGAGGCTAAAGATCTGGTCAATGGCTTATGCACAGGCTGTAGAGTGTGTTCACATGCTGCAGTATTACAGAAAGTCCAACTCCAGAACAAAGATCCCCATACACTTTAGTCAGTTTAGTTTGCCAAACCCACCAACATTGGTGGGACCAGCCAAATATTTAAAGTGTATGGGGCCACCTGACTCTGGTCAACAGATGATGTTGGGTAAGAGATGGGTTGGGCATCCAGTATTTCAACAGCCCAACCCTTCTATTTTCGGAGACTAAAGCCACATCAAGATCTGTCTGGCATTGGCTCACCCCTCCTGTTTTTCTATTATCTGGTGGAAAACACATGTTTTTAAATCAACTGGTGCCAGAAAGTTAAACAGATTTGAAAATGACTTCTATATAAAAATTGTCATCCTTCCAATACCTATCAGCTGCTGTATGCAGCAGAGGAAGTTGTGTAGTTCTTTCGAGTCTGACCACAGTGCTCTCTGCTGACACTTCTGTCCGTGTCAGGAGCCAAAGCCAGAAGTGTATTCAATAGGAATAAGAAACATAAAGGAAAGACCTATACTTCTTACTACTGCATCCACTTCTGACAAATAAAAGAAACTGCAGCAAAATAGATATAAAAAGCAACAGTATTTTAAATCTATTACTGAATATCTTGTGCCAGGTGTTTTCTTAGTATGTGGAATGCTTGCCTGGGTGAGTGAGTAATGAGCCTTATAGTAAGATGGTCACATTCAACAGGGTTGCAATTAAAAAGAAATACAGAAATAGCAGCATGTTCTGGTTGATGGATACCTACAGACATGTTGGTTACCATGTCAAGAGGCTTCTGTATTGCAGATAGTAATGACAAAATCAGGCATTGTTATTTATTTATTTATTTTTCCTGTGATGTCTTATTTAGAAACTTAAAGGGCCACCCCGCTAAAATCAGTCCCTGGAGCGTGTTCGCTCCGGGTCTGATTACTGTCGATCACAGGGCCGGAGCATTGTGACGCCACGGCTACGCCCACATGTGACATCACGCTCCTCCCCATCAATGCAAGCCTATGGGAGGGGGCATGACAGCTGTCACGCCCCCTCCCATAGACTTGCATTGAGGGGGCGGGGCGTGATGTCACACGGGGGCAGAGTCGTGATGTCACGATCTTCCGTTCCCATGGTCGGGAGCCAGAACCTCCAGCACTGCCGGAAGTAGATACAGGTGGGTGCTGCATGCAATATTGCGGGGGTCCCCAGTGGTGGGACCCCCATGATCAGGCATCTTATCCCCTATCCTTTGGATAGGGGATAAGATATCTAAGCGCCGGAGTACCGCTTTAATTTTAACATTTAGGACATTGGTTTATTACAACTAGGCTTTTCTAGCATGTCCTTAGCTAAGACAAAGATTATTTTAGCTGTCATAACCCTGTAACCTAATACCCAGACAAGACAAAATGGTTGCTTGCAACTTCCAAACAGCAGCCCCAGTAAGGAAATTGGAAATGCACCATCTCATAGACAGCAATGCATTTCTGAGAGGAATCCATAAAAACACTGAACAGGTTAAATGTTTTTGCGGACACCAGAATCTGGATATTGGTGCAACGGAAATTCTGCTGTGTGAACAAAGCAGAAGAATCCCATTTAACTCCTTAACGACAATGGACATAAATGTAGGTCCTGATGAGCTGGTACTTAGCGCACCAGGACGTACATTTACGTCCTGTACATAACTGAGGTGGTGCTCATGTCATGCACGGCAGGTCCTGACTGCTATCAGCCATAGTTTATCATAAAATTGCATAACTTTTTTTTTTTTTACAACTAAAGGTTCTGGAATAAGCACTTATTACATATGCCTGCAGGACCAGCCCTTGATTGGAAATCTTGGGTGAGTTGCACTTGGGAACTGTGCTCCTGCTGTGGTTAAACAAAAGTGCAGGAACTCAGTTCCCACATGTTCCTTCAGGACTTCAGCCCTGCCTATAATGGCGGGGTGTCCCAGCACCAAAGGCTGTTTTGTGGGCTAAAGATTGCCTCAGGCATCCCTGCTGTCTCTGTGTTGGGTCCATTGCTCCATGGTCTAATTTGTTATACTGTGCGCAGGCCCGGCTCTATACCTAGGCGGACCAAGCGCCCGCTTAGGGGCGGCCAGGTCAGCAGTCCGAGGGGGGGCGGAAAATTTGCTGCATGCTCCGGTCTGTGTCCGCCCGCTCTGTCTGCCACCCATCCTCCCCCGGCGGCGCGCACGGCAGCTGAGAGCCTTGGTGGGTGCATCTGGTCAGGTGGCAGCGGGATTGGCCGCAGCAGCACAGCAATAATCTTCATTGCTGCCTGCGGCTGTACTGCTTCTCCGTAGCCCTGGGAGCGCAGGGGAGTCATGTGCGACGTCACGTGCGGCATCACGTGCGGCGTCATTCCCCCTGCGTCTTCTCGCCGTAAAGCTGGGAGCCCGGCTGCTGAGCACGAGACGGATCTGCGTGTGATTAAGGTAAGCATGGGCTGCAGAGGGTAGGCTGAGGAGAACAAAAGAATAAAGTTGGCGTGCGGGGGGGGGGGTTAGGAGACTGAGAAGAGGGGGGGTGTTGTATATGTATTATTGATGGGGGAGGCTGGGGGTGACGAACAAGGAGGAAGGGGTGTATAATTATGATTGATGGGGGGAGGCTAGGGGCTAGGACCAAGGATGAGGAGGGGGGTGTATATTTATGATTGATGGGGGGAGGCTGGGAGGTTAGGACCAAGGATGAGGGGGGTGTATATCTATGATTGATGGGGGAGGCTTGGGGGTTAGGACCAAGGATGAGGGGGGGTGTATATGTATGATTGATGGGGGGGAGGCTGGGGGGTTAGGAAAAAGGACGAGGGGGGTGTATATTTATGATTGATGGGGGAGGCTGGGGGGTTAGGACCAAGGATGAGGGGGGGGATATTTATGATTGATGTGGGGGAGTCTGGGCGGTTAGGACCAAGGATGAGAGGGGTGTATATATTTATGATTGATGGTGGGGAGGCTGGGCGGTCAGGACCAAGGATGAGGGGGGGTGTATATTTATGATTGATGGGGGGGGGAGGCTGGGGGGTTAGGACCAAGGATGAGGGGGGTGTATAGTTATGATTAATGGGGGGGGAGGCTGGGGGTTAGGACCAAGGATGAGGGGAGGGGTATATATTTATGATTGAAGGGGGGGAGGCTGGGGGGTGTTGGTGAGGATAACAAGGATGGGGGGGTTTGTGGAGGTGTGAGGCTGAGGAAACCAAGGATAAGGGGGAGGTGTATATGCATAATTGATAGATGCGGGGTCCAAAGAATATGGGATAAGTTATAGATTGTGGGGGGGTCCGAGCGCTGGGACCCCCACGATCTCCAGTACGGGCCTTGGCAGTCAGCTGGAAAAGAGGTATGCTGACCCCGCACGAAGTGCTGCCGGCCGACACACCCCTCCATATACTTCATAGAGATACAGCGAGGGAGTGTGCAGACCACGGCTTCCTGTGGGGTTAGACATCGGCTTCTGGCATACTGACTGGGCCCCCGTGCAGGAGATTGTGGTGGGTCTCAATGCTTGGACCCCCCGCAATCTATAACTTATCCCCTATCCAAAGGCTAATCCAAAGACTAATGGCAGTATTATGTTTAGGGCACAGTGCATGGCAGTATTATATTCAGGGCACAGTGTATGCCAGTATTATATTCAGGGCACAGTGTATGGCAGTATTATATTCAGGGCTCAGTGTATGGCATTATTATATTCAGGGCACAGTGTATGGCAGTATTATATTCAGGGCGCAGTGTATGGCAGTATTATATTCAGGGCACAGTGTATGGCAGTATTATATTCAGTTCTCAGTGTATGGCAGTATTATATTCAGGGCGCAGTGTATGGCAGTATTATATTCAGGGCACAGTGTATGGCAGTATTATATTCAGGGCTCAGTGTATGGCAGTATTATATTCAGGGCGCAGTGGATGGCTGTATTATATTCAGGGCTCAGTGTATGCCAGTATTATATTCAGGGCTCAGTGTATGGCAGTATTATATTTGGGGCGCAGTGTATGGAAGTATTATATTCAGGGCTCAGTGTATGGCTGTATTATATTCAGTGGGTACAGTGTGTGGCAGTATTACATTCAGTGGGTGCAGTGTGTGTCAGATTTTTTTTTAGGGCACAGATTCTGGCAGCATTAAAATGATTATTGTCGTCATACAGAGGATGAGGATCTGCTGACATAGTGAGGAGACAATGAAGTTTGGGCCTCAGACTCTGCAGAGAAGATTGAGCTGGAAGAAGACCTGGCGTCTGGACCAGAGGAAAAGGAACGACAACAGAGAAGACGTCACTCAGGTCAGTGATATCATTGTGTATTCTCCTGACTGTCCCATCACTGCTGTAATTTGTAAGCTCTGCCATGATGATGGGGACACTGTACTCCAATCTGTGGCCTTCAGCTGTTACAAAACTGCATACCATGATGCCAGAGGCTCCAGACATGATGGGAGTTGTAGCTTTGCAACAGCTGGAGAGCAACTTGAAGCGAGGTGAGTGGTGGAGGTCCCAGCATTCAGACCCCACCAAAAAAAAAATGGACTGCTTATTCTTAAATGTCAGGGTGTATTTTTGGTCCCAGTCCAAACCCCCTTAAAAAAAGTCGCAAATTTAAGCCAGGTCAGACCTGGCTTACAAAACGTGCTGTAGCATTTTAAAAAAGGTGCACAAAAAGTCGCAAACTGCTACTTTTTGTACAACTTTTTGTGAAGCTCCGCTCCCTGGCCATCTGCCCGCAACTACCTCCCACTGGCTAGCTAGTAGAACTACAACTCCTAGCATGTCCTCACTGTAAGAGCATGCTGGGAGTTTAGTCTTCCAACCGCTAGCTGGCAGGTGGGAGATGCGGGCGGGGGGTGTGGCCTTGTTTTTCTACTTGAGCGCCAAAATGGAGCTTCGCTTGTGCAGCAAGAATTCCTTGCACCGGCCCTGACTGTGTGGTATACATATGTTCTGTTGCCCTTGAGTTATGTACTGTGCCTTTAAGGGATTGTGGCAGAGTGACCAGGTGACCCTGATGCCTCAATGGGAGTCCCCCAACATTGACCTTTATGTAGTGTGTGGGGGTGAAGCTGTTCAGTCTAGGAGTTAGGAGAGAGTTGCAGTTGGAGTGTGGAGGTCTTCAGCTAAGTGTAAGAGGAGTCTCTGAGTTGAAGAGCTGAGGAACAGAGTGAGGAGACTTGAGACTTTTGTCCCATATGATCAAGTGTCTCACTCCACTCTCGCTACTGTCAAACTTTTCTACTACTCTACTACACTGCACTCCCTTTTGTTTTTAAGGGATCTTTCTCCTTCAGCTAGAGAGGAAAATGGGCACCTAGAAGGGACCATGCCAGTGTGGGCGACCAACTAGTGCATGAATAAAGTCACCTGCTCTGCCCTTAACACAAGATTACCACTAGGTGGCAGCAATATACAAAGCACAGAAATCATTGATATTCAATATGAATCACAGACTGCAAAGTACAAATATAACGTGCATAAACAGCAAAAGTGTAAAGATGTAAGTTTCTTGTCTGATAACCATGATGTACCGTATATACTCGAGTATAAGCCGACCCGAATATAAGCCGACCCGAATATAAGCCGAGGCCCTTAATTTTACCCCAAAAACCCAGGAAAAAAAAAAAAAAAAAAAAAAAAAAAAAAAAAAAAAAAGTTATTGACTCGACTATAAGCCTAGGGTGGGAGATACATCATCCCCCCATGTAATCATCCAGACCCCCTTCATCATCACCGCCTGTCAATCCCTTCATCAGTGGTCTTCAACCTGCGGACCTCCAGAAGTTGCAAAACTACAACTCCCAGCATGCCCTGACAGCCATCGACTGTAGAGGCATGCTTGTGGTTGTAGTTTTGAAACCTCTGGAGGTCCGCAGGTTGAAGACCACTGCGGCCTTCCTCATCATCCCCCCCCCTTTCATCTTCACCCTCTGTCAATCCCTTCATCAGTGGTCTTCAACCTGCGGACCTCCGGATGTTGCAAAACTACAACTCCCAGCCATCGGCTGTCCGGGCATGCTGGGTGTTGTAGTTTTGAAACCTCTGGAGGTCCGTAGGTTGAAGACCACTGCGGCCTTCATCATCCAGCCCTCCCCTTTTTGTTTTCTACTCACCTCCCCTCGGCGGACAGTTAGGGTGAGCTGGTCCAGGCCATCTATGCTGCAGGGACCGTCCGGTGGGGATGGTTAGTCGTTGCGGGCTCTCTATTTTCACCGGGGGGGCCTCTTATCCGCGCTTCAGGGCCGGACTAGTGACGTTGCCTTGACAACGCACAGGGACGTTGCGCATGAACGTCCCTGTGCGGCATTGTCAAGGCAACGTTACTAGGGGCCGGGCCCGAACCTGGTGAAAATGGACAGTCCGCAACGACTAACCATCCCCACCGGACAGTCCCTGCAGCATAGATGGCCCGGACCAGCTCACCCTAACTTCCCGCCGAGGGGAGGTGAGTACAAAACAAAAGCGGGGGGGCTGGATGATGACAAAGCCCGCAGTGGTCTTCAACCTGCGGAGCTCCAGAGGTTTCAAAACTACAACACCCAGCGTGCCCGGGCAGCCGATGGCTGTCCGGGCATGCTGGGAGTTGTAGTTTTGCAACATCTGGAGGTCCGCAGGTTGAAGACCACTGATTAAGGGATTGACAGGCGGAGAGTTCACTCGCGTATAAGCCGAGGGGGGCGTTTTCAGCACGAAAAATTTTTGCCTGCTCAGATCCTGCTCATTAAACAGATTCTGCAATAGACCCCCCTGATCGGAGTTCCAACGCAGATGTGAACATAGCCTAATTCAGGTAAGGAAAAGGCCAAGTGACCACTCTCACTTTAAGCTTTAGTTATATGAAACAAAAAAAATCTATTGAACCAGTGCTTTTAAAGGAGATGTCCGGTGCAGAATATTCTTGTTCCATCCTGCCTGGGCTGCAAAAAAAGAGAAAACGAACTTTCACTTACTTTCCTACGTTCCCCGGGAGCTCCGCAACAGCTGATTGGTCGGCTGGGCTGACTACTTACTACTTCCCTTAGCCTGGGACGTCACATGGCGCTTCAGCCTATCACTGGCCGAGGCAGGACATTTGCTGCGGTCGGTGATAGGCTGAAGCGCTGTCTGATGTCCCGGGCTAAAGGAAGTAGGCAGCAGACAGCCCTGCCAACCAATCAGCTGTTGCGGAGCTCCCGAGGAGCGTAGGAAGGTAAGTGAAAGTTTGTTTCCTCTTTTTTTGCAGTCCAGGCAGGATGGAATAAGAATAGTGCGCAGCGGACATCTCCTTTAATGACACTTTAAAATTTATAAGACAGAAAAAAACTGTCGTATCAATAAGTGCCAGACATTTATCTTTCACTGCCATTGTAAGCAAAAGTAATGTTCAGCAACAAAACTGCATGTCTCTTTCATTACTGGCAAAATGCTATAGAACATTAAATCTGAATTAGAGGAAAGAAACGTCTGTTGTGTCCGTCGTGAGATGATCAGGGGCTCTTCAAAGTTAATCACATAGAAAATGAAAATACGAGGGATCAGTGCATGTCACCAGTAGGAGGTTAAGACACTGCTCATCTAGCGGATGGTAAGTATACAGCTGCCACTCATAGTCATTATGTGAGTCTTATTAAATTATGCAGATTAATGACTTACATGACACATCCTAGTATTATAAAGCACTAGAGACTACTAACAACATCTGCTATGGTGATTGCTCCCATAACACATACCAGAACCGCTCATTTACTATAACGATGCAGATTATGACTTTTTTTTTCTACATTTATAATAGCTCACGGGGGCCCAGTACTCAAGGGGGTCCACGATCACCTTCAATTTATCATAACATTTTATCTTATTAAATTGGTCTCTAAATATTCAGAATTATTGTTATTTATTTCATTAAACATCCTTAGATAAGACACTCAGAATCCCCTGCTTCTCTACACACAGCTAGGGGTAAATGATGAAACTCTTGCTGCCTGAAAATGCCCCTAGCATGAGTTCAGTGCTAACAGATTTTTACTGCTCAGGCAAAACACAATAAATTTCGCATTTTAAATATGTAAGCACCTGAGGTATATGTCATGCAAGAATGCTAGTGAAATAAAACTGAACTTTTAGGAATTAGAATCTTGCAATGTATTGCTGGAGAGAATGTGGTATTTCCTAATCTGTATGCAGCACCTTCTCCGACCTGTCTCCCAATGTCCGTTATGTGTAAATATGAACCTAGACCTCTCTTTTGTAAATCAATTAAAATGTTGCCTTTGTCTGTTTCTTGCTGCCCGCAGTTTGGGCACCTCATGTCCAGATGTAATATGACTTATGTATGGATGTTGGTCAAGGCAACTTTCACTACATGGGGTTGGAATTGTATTTTATAAACATGCACAACTGTTGTTTAAAGGAGTATATGCATTTGGCATGAACAACGAAGTGCCCTCCCAATGGGGGACTGACCAAGAAAGAGAAGGAATGCTGGAGTGCATTTTTGAAGGCATTAAAGGGGTATTCTAGCATTTGGGGGGGAAAAATTATATGTTGCTGTGTCTGTTGCGAAAAACATGAAGCGTATAGCTACTCCTTCCGGTCCCACAATCTCTTGTCTTCTTCCTGTTTTCAAGATGAGAGCTCAGTGCTGGACCTCACAGCTCAGCCAATCACTTGTCAAGATGGGACATTGCTGCTGAAGGTAAGTCTGCAGGCTTTATTATTTATTATTTTCAGGCATATAACACAATTGTTTTTCCCTAGTTTTCCTTGAGAAAAGATTTGACATGTTGTTTGCCTTGGACCCTTTGCATTTGTTTTATGATCAGTAAATTATGCTGTTATGGTAAAACTTCTAACTATTTTTCCTTTACTCTATTCCTGATGCAGAGAAGTAGTATTACTAGGCAGATGCTGCACTAGCCCTGTATGGGGTTACCCTGTCCAAAGCAAAATTGCTTGTAGACATCACCACCACATCCCCGGATAACCCCCCTGGCTCAGGTTCTGCTCTTTATTTTTTACCTCAATATAAGTTAAAAAGAAAATCAAGACAAATATGTTGCCCACATTCCTTACAGTGATACTGCTGCTAATAGTGACAATAATAAAAAAAATATATAAGTATTACAATAGTGATAAAAACAACAAATATAATAATAAAATTTTGGTTCCGGTTCCGGCGCGGGGATGTGAGGACGCACAGGCAGAGACTCCCGACCGCGCGCTCATCAAACCCGTTATCACAGCAGCATACCCGCAACCAAACCACCGCCAGGGATAGCTCGTATCCCAGAGAACAAGCTGGCACTCTTTTAAGGACCATTACCTCACGCGGCTCCCGGGACGCTCAAAATCACCGGCACTCTCATTACCCGCCTCAGCAGCCACAAGCTCCAAGATGGCGATGGCGCCTCAGGAACAGAGGAAGGAGGTGGCGGCTTCCTCCCCTGAACGGAAGCTGCTGCAGCTTTTTATTCTTCTGGAGCCACGTCTGCCCCTCCTGGAAATGACTCTATTCAAATGGACCCCATCGCTGCTGCGGCTTTCATCAGTCCAGAGAAGTGGAAACGTAGAAGTTCTAAAGTTAACTTTCCATCCAAATTCCCTGGTTTTCAATGGCCCTTAGAGGGATCACCACACCTGAGGATGCCTTCATCTCCACCATCTTCTAAAGAACAGCCTGCTGCTAATTCTTCAACATGACTGAGCGTAAACATTTAATTGTTTTTCCTTGTTCTCTAATTTTTCCTCCCACACATCTTTTTATTGTGGTAGGATGAGGAGAAGTGCTTCAATAGCACTACAGCTGAATACATTGACCCCCCCCCCTTTTTTTTCCCTCTTTTCTCCTTTCCCCTCCGTCCCCTCCTTCTCTCTCTTTCTTTCCTTCCCCCCCTCTCTTCTTTCTTCCCTCTATCTCTCTCCTCCCCAACTCTTTCTATGCCTAATTCTCTCTTCCTTTGCTCCCTTTCTATCTCCGCTTTCTCTGTGGTAATTCCTACATATCTGATATGTCTCCCGACATAGACACGGTCGGGGGTTGGTACTCTCCCCGAAAAAAGAGAAGTCCATTACTATACTATGCCTTACTATTTGGCATTGGACATGTTGTTTTTGCATTTACTTACTGATGCTGACAACTGTATGTCGCATTTTCTTAGTTTATTATGTTCGTTACTGGGCATCGCACGGGTCACCTTGGTCTTTTATCATTTACAATTCATATACCTTGAGAAGTTACATATCCTTACAGGTAATCGTTTATGAAAATTGTTTCTTGGAACATAAAGGGGTTGCGTTCCCCTCAAAAACACATGATGGTATTGAGGCATGTATGTAAACTTAAAGTGGATATAGCCTTACTGCAGGAGTCTCATCTGCCAGAATGCGATTTTTATCGCATGAAGAAATTATGGGTGGGTTCCCCCTCTATTGATCGTAAAGCAGGAGTGATTGCATTGGTCAGTAAGCGTCTGCAACATAAAATTATCCACTCAGAACATGATGATGAGGGCAGGATACACTTCCTCCTCTTAGAGACCCCCAGTGGCACCTTGAAACTATACAATGTTTATGGACCTAACAATAACAATAGCGACTTCTTTACATCACTAGAATCTAAACTTCTGGCAGATCCGATTCCTGAAAAGGTAGTGGCGGGCGATTTTAATACAGTACTCAATCACTTAGAGGACAGGACATCTAGTAGAGATAGGAACCCCTCGAGCAATGGGGTGAGCAGTTGAGAACAAGTGCTTCTACCTTTTATTGAACATACATCCCTCTTGGATCCATGGCGAGTGAGACATCCGATGGAAAGGCAGTTTTCATTTTTTTCGCATGCTCAGTCGTCATGGTCAAGGATTGATTATGATTTTGTCCACACCTCTATCTCAGTGGCGTTGCTAGGGTTGGTGTCACCCGATGCGGTAGAAAATGGTGTCACCCCATACCTCCCCCCTCAGCAAGTTTTTAGCCTGTTGTGACAGACACCACTGTTGTAGCGCATTGTGAGAAATTCCAGTATAATAATCAGATATACCAGTTGCTACAGAATGGGAAAGTGTTAAAGAAGTTTTCACCATTTAAATATACAGCTCCCAGAATTACTTAAAGGGGTACTCCACTGGAAAACATTTACTTTTATATCAACTGGTGCCAGAAAGTTAAACAGATTTTTAAATTACTTCTATTTAAAATCTTAATCCTTACAGTACTTATAAGCTGTTGTATTCTCCACAGGAAGTTGTGTAGTTCTTTCCAGTCTGTCCACAGTGCTCTGTCTGTCCATGTTAGGAACTGTCCAGAGCAGGAGAGGTTTGCAATGGGGATTTGCTCCTACTATGGACAGTTCTTGACATGGACAGAGGTGTCAGCACAGAGCACTGTGGTCAGATAGAAAATAAATTATAAAAGAAGAGAACTTCCTGTGAATCACTTATACAACAGCTAATAAGTACTGGAAGGATTAAGATTTTTAAGTAGAAGTAATTTATAAATCTGTTTAACTTTGTAGCACCAGTTGATTAAAAAACATTTTTTCCAGTAGAGTACCCCTTTATGCAGTGGTGAGGTTATGCTGGGAGTTGCAGTTTCACTCATCATAACTGTAGAACTGACAAGTGACTCCAGCTCTGATAGGACATAGAGAGGAGAATGTACAACGATATCAGTGACTACAGGTGACTTCTTCTCTATAGTCTTTCCTTATCTAATTCAGATGCTACATACCGCCTGGTCCAGCTAAAACTTCTGTCTGCAGAATGTGACGCCCAGATGTCTCCTCCTATGTCAGCGCATTCTCATCCTCTATATGAAAACAATAATTATTATAAACCTGCCAGACACTGTATCCTCTAAATATAATACTACTATATACTATACTCTTTGATTATAAACCTTCCATACACCGTACCCACTGAATATAATACTACCACACACTGTACATTCTAAATATAATACCAACACATACTGTACCCTCTAAATATAAATCTGCCACATACTGTACCCCTGAATATAATACCGCTACACACTGTGCCCACTGAATATAATACTACCACATACTGTACATTCTGAATATAATACCATCACATACTGTACACTCTGAATATAAATCTGCCACATACTGTACCCCTGAATATAATACCGCCACACACTGTACCCTCTGAATATAATACTACCACACACTGTACATTATGAATATAATACCATCACATACTGTACCCTCTGAATATAAATCTACCACATACTGTACCCCTGAATATAATACCACCACACAGTGTACCCTCTGAATATAATACTACCACACACTGTACATTATGAATATAATACCATCACATACTGTACCCTCTGAATATAAATCTACCTCATACTGTACCCCTGAATATAATACCGCCACACAGTGTACCCTCTGAATATAATACTACCACACACTGTACATTCTGAATACCAACACATACTGTACACTCTGAATATAAATCTGCCACATACTGTACCCTCTGAATATACCGCCACACACTGTACCCTCTGAATATAAATCTGCCACATACTGTACCCTCTGAATATAAATCTGCCACATACTGTGCCCTCTGAATATAAATCTGCCACATACTGTACCCTCTGAATATAAATCTGGTGTTGCTAGTTGATGATGGGGGTGCTAGTACTGGGGAGGTGTTGCTGGAGGATGATGAGGGTGCTACTGGCCATCCCCCCTGGCAGTATCACCCCCATCGTCCATCGGCAGGATCATCCTCCTGGCAGGAGCACCCCCATCATCCACCATCAGGATCTGCTGATGGAGGTGCTGCTGCTGGGGGGGGGTTGCTGGTGGATGATGAGGGTGCTACTGCCAGGGGGGGGGGGAGCATTAGGTAGGCAGCAGTTCCTCCACTTAAGGTAGGTAGCAGTTCCCCCACATTAGGTAGGTAGCAGTTCTCCACATTAGGTAGGTAGCAGTTCCCCCACATTAGGTAGGTAGCAGTTTCCCCACATTAGGTAGCATAGATTCCCCACATTTGGTACCAGTTACCCCACATTAGGTAGTAATTTCCCCACATTAAGTAGCACAGATTCCACACATTAGGTAGCACAAATTCCACACATTAAGTAGCACAGATTCCACACATTAGGTAGAAGTTTCCCCACATTAGGTAGCACAGAATCCCCACATTTGGTAGTAGTTTCCCCCCATTAGGCCGCAGGTTCCCTTGCATGTTCCCCACAATAGGTCAAAGTCTCCCCACATTAGATCGTTGGTTCAAACAAACCCCCCCTCCCTCCACACAAAAAAAAAACACACACACAACACAGAGACACACACACACACAGATAGATAGAGAGAGAGACACACACACACACACAGTCAGAGAGACACACACTCACAGAGAGACACACACACAGTCACACACACACAGAGTTACACAAAGACAGAGAGTCACACACAGACAGAGATTGCGACAGACACACACAGTCACACACACAGAGAGACACACACTCACAGACACACACACACAGTCACACACAGACAGTCACAAACAGACAGAGAGAGACAGACACTCACTCCATCCAGCGCAGCGCTCCTTCTCTCGGGTCGCTCTGCGAGTGACGTCACGTCCTCCTGTGCCGGCCCTGCGGAGGGACGTCGGATCGGCGCAACAGAAGACGTGGGGGCGCAGGCCGGTTCACTGTGCAGGTGACCGGGGGGGGGGAGTGCTGCTAGTACGGAGACGCAACAAGTGAGGACCAGGGGGGGGGATGCTCTTACAGAGGCAGCGCAAGTGGGGGCCGTGGGGGGCTGCTAGTATGGAGACAGGCAGCGCAACTGAGGACCGGCGGCGTACCTGGTGTCACCCCATCAGGATGGTGTCACCCGGTGCGGGCCGCACCCCCCGCACCCCGGTCGCAACGCCACTGCTCTATCTCATCCCTAGTCCTTGACACTCACATAGAGGACATGGTTATATCCAACCACTCACCTATCTCTTTGACCATTGCATATTCAGGTTATACCATTAATGTTCATAAGTCCTCATTGCTACCCCTCTGTAGGCCAAAGCCACTGACTTTACAAGCATTACAATCCTTAGGAATCCCAATAGCTTCCCATGCTATCACATATCTTGGCATCAAAATAGGTAAATCTCCCCAATCAATATATAATCTCAATTACCCACCATTAATCACTAAAATACTAAATGAATTGCACCGCTGGCATCAATTACCTTTATCTCTGTTGGGACGATGTCACCTTATAAAAATGTGCAGCTTTGCAAGATTGCTATACCCACTGCAAACCATTCCTCTGCTTCTCAAACACAAGGATGTCAAGACCCTAACTTCCACGTTCACCAAATTCATTTGGGCGGGAAAAAGGGCTAGAATAGCGCTTAGGACCCTTATTCTATCACAGAGGGAGGGTGGGATTCATTTTCCTGACATACGGGGTTATAACCTAGCTTGTATTATGCGCCACATTATGGACTGGTTTCAGCGGACATCTTGTTACTCTAATACACTATTGGAGACGCAATATGCATCCCCATGGCATCCTATGGCACTGCTTCACTGCCCGTTCTCCTTGCTGCCTCCAACCATCAGACGCTTATTGCTCTTCAGGGATAAAATTGCTACCTGGAAAGCGGTCAGAAAGAAGGCTGGTTTGTCAAATGCTTGCTCCAAATTCTTATTTCCCTGGCCTACTCCAGATTTTGAGGCAGAACTAGATAGTGCACTTTTCTCAATATGGAGGAGAAGGGGCATCAGAATGGTGGGAGATCTACTGAATGCTAATGAACAAAGATGGTATACTTTACAGGAGTTACATGACATTTATGGGATTCCAATGTCACATTTTTTGCCATATGCACAGATAACACATTATCTTACCTCAAAGTTACTGAATGTTTACAAGGAGGCCAACTCGAATAGCTTTGACCTCCTCCTGACTTCCACAGATGATAGGTCCATCTCCTCTGTCTACTTTAAATTCCGCAAATGGTTTATATCTACTATCAGTGTTAATGTTGGTGCTAAATGGGCCTCCATATTAGGGGATGAGGATCTCCCTGCACATATACTTATCGGATGGGGGGACTTTCGCAAAGCCACAATGAAAAATGGAGGGAAACTCAACTAAAACTAACACACTATGCCATTTATGCTTTCACATTTTCTCCTACAATATCCAATCCTCAATGGATAGACTGTTGTCCGAAATGCTCCACTCCTAAGGCGGACTTATACCATTGTATATGGACATGTCCACATGTAATGTCGTATTGGGAAAGGGTGTCAGCACTGCTAAATAGAATTAGTACATTCACAGGAAAGCTGACCCCTATGGAGGCTCTATTTCACATATCTGTTAAGGGTTCAGGGAGTGCATATTCTTATGTACACCTCTCACCGATGGCACACACGGTTGTCATGCAGGCCAAGTTGCTTTTATTACAAGACTGGTTGTCTCCTACTGTTCCGACGTTCCAATGATTAATTGATGCTCTGAAAAGGTTGTTTTATTTAGATAGAGTTGAAATACTCCTTCGAAAAGAGAAGATGTCTAAAAAATGATTTAATAAGTGGAAACAGTACCTTACACATTTTGTTGACACACAAGAGAGGATTTCTATAATGCGCCCGTTTGCAAGTACTCAGTGGTATATTTTAGAGTCCTTGGCAGGATCCCTGGGAGCACTAAAAATTCCTTGAAATACTATTGGCTGACTCTTAATAGTCTTCCTCACCTGTATACTGATGTACATTATTTCTATATTCTCTGGGAAAGTTACACACTTAGATAAAGGACCTGTGCGATGACCAGATTGTTTGATTTTCTTGTTTTATTGTTCAGTGCTGCCTTTGTGCGATGACTAATTTCTAATCTTCTATTTACTGTACATTTCGGAGTCATCGGATGGTTACTCAAACCTCAGGTTGACAGTACTTGTATTGCTACTGCAAAGTAATTGTAGCACACACTAAGATGAGTTAATGACTAGTTAGCAAGCGACTTGATAATAAGTACAAAGTTTACCCCAGGATTGCATGTCACATGTAATATATTGTATACTCCTTTGACATTGTATGTTATATTGCAGTTGAATGAAAAACAATAAAAATGTTTGGAAAAAATAAAAATAAAAAAATAAAATTGTCATTGTAAGGTATTACTCTTGAGTTTGTACGCCAAAGAAGGAATGAACAAAGGAGAGGGAATAACGGAGACGCTGCAGGAGGGAGGAGCATGTGAGCGGCGTGTGCGCACAAGACGCTGCTCTAACCATACGACACAGCCATTGACCGATCGGATGATCCTGTATAGTTTGAGTACCTGAGGTGGAGGAGCCCCGACGGAGGGGGAGGGTGAGAGGCCGGATCATGGAGAGTTGAATGGGGTCACGCGAAAGAGCGAGGAGGCATCAGTGAAGCCGCGGTAAAGCCGCGATGTGAGGAGTGAGAGGAGGCTGTGATCCACTTAGGATGCCGGCTTTGGGGAGTGGAGAGACAGAGCGGAGAGACTGGGCGGTGGTGGTGAGAGGAGCAGAGCTTCAGACTGCATTATACAAACATTTAAGAATCAGTGGGACACATAAGTATTAAAGAAACCTCCTCCGAAAGGATAGGGGATAAGTTGCCTGATTGCGCGGGACCCCCGCGATCTCGCACACAGCACCCCGCTCACATCAGGCCCTGGAGCGAACATCTGCTCCGGATCTGATGACGGGGCCGGTGATTGTGACGTCCCAGCTCCGCCCCCGTGTGACGTCGCGCTCCGCCCCTCAATGCAAGTCTATGGCAAGGGGCGAGACAGCTGTCTCGCCGCCTGCCATAGACTTACATTGAGGGGCGGAGCGTGACATCATATGGGGCGGAGCCGTGATGTCACAATACTCCAGCCCCGTGATCGGCAGTCATCAGACCCGGAGCGATGTTCACTCCGGGTCTGATGAGAGCGGGGTGCTGCGTGCGAGATCGCAGGGGTCCCCAGCGGCAGGACCCCGCGCGATCAGGCAACTTATCCCCTATCCTTTAGATTGTCAGCACGGTAGTACCCCTTTAAGGTCCTCTTTATTTATAAATGTATAAGCTGTATAAGCTACCCTGCCATCTCGGTTCCCATCGATAGAAGAATGGGGATATAGGACTCTTTCCGAAGTGGAATGCTTGCCTGGTTTGAATTTGTGACTCAGGGGGTGTTCTTTTTAAAAGACTGTGAGAATCCAAGAATTTCCTAATCAATATCTGATAATTTATTCTCCTGCTCTTGTTGCCATCTCTGCTGCTCTCCGACGCTTTGATAGTCAATATCAGGTTATGGGGTTCTGACATCCAGCTTTTATTGCTTGGCTATAGTAGTTAACATCTGAGTAAGGGCCTCAAACCAACAGCTGAACTTTTGTGTTTTTTTGCTCTTACATATAACATTAGATTTTTTTGTGCCCTAACATGTCCTAATATCGACCTTCTACTGCTTGACTATAATATTTAACATTTATTGAAGTGCTTCAACCACCTATTAACCCTGGAACTGCTGCGTTCTAATTCTCAATAACTTTCTTTATCTTCTGTGTTCTCATATCTAAGATTAGATATATATGTTCTATGATTTATTGTTTGACAACAACGGGTTCTGGTGAATAAAAGAATGGGGGGCAAGAAGAATGCAGGGAAAGATGACCCGGCGCCCAACCCCATGTCAGGGGGTTGGACATCGACCCGTCAGGAGGAGAAGGGAGAAGGTGCGGTGGGCGGAGGCTCAATGGAAAAATTCTTTAGGTCTCCAGGGATTAAGGGGAGAAAGTGAATCAACAAGAGTTGGAAAGGAAAAAACAAAAAACAGTAGCGGAAAATTCTGAGGAGAAAGAAGAAGATAATCAGGAAAAAGAAGGAACTAAAGCAATGCTCAGTAAAATATTTGAGGGGGTAGAAAAGACAAATGAAACAATAAGGGAGGTTCAAAACCAGATAGGGGAAGTAAGACAGGACACTGTAACATTAAGACAGAACTTCCAAAAAAATAGAGAAAGGTTTAACGAGGAAGAAGATAAAGCCAAAGTGATAGAACACAAGACAGATGAGCTAGAGAGAGAGGTGGGCAAATTGTTATGGATGTGTCAGGAACTGAATGCCAAAGTGCGAGATCTAGAGGATAGAGGAAGACGCTCAAATGTAAGAATAGTTGTGATCCAGGAAAAATTAGAAGGAGAAGATTGCTGAGGGTTTGTTGAAAGCTGGATATTAAAAAATGTTGATAAACAAAGTCTATCTAATCTATTTGAAGTATAGAGGGTGCACAGGATGCCGTCAAAACCTCCTCCACCAAAGGGCCCATCCGAAAACAATTCTAGACAGGTTGCTATCAGCGGCAGACAGAGATGTCATTTTGAGGGCAGCCAGAGGAGCAGATAAAGAGATTGATGGTAACAAAATAATGTTATATGCAGACTACTCGAGGGCAACACAGCAGGCAAGGTTAAATTTTATACATGTCAAAAAGAGGTTAAGAGAAGCAAATATCAGGTATTCATTATTATTTCCGGCGACACTCAGGGAGGGGGGTATATAAAGATCATGTTTTTTTGCCTCAATAGAGGAAGCAAATGAGTGACAGGAAAAGGAGGGGATCATGTAAAATTAATAAATTAATCTCCCCTGTAAATAAATAATTAAATATACTGATGTAATTTTAGGGGAGAAATGTATAGGATGGCTGGCCGGTTGGGGGGCTCGAGATAGAGGAATTGTCGGAAAATGTTTTTGTCAATTTCAAAGGAAAGGGGGGGGGGATGGCAGAAGGGGGCAGGGTTTTTTTTTTTTGTCTCTCCTAAAACTTCAATGAGGGTATTAGTTTGGAATGTAAGGGGGCTGGAGGATAGGGTGAGACAGACGGCGGTCTATAAAGTAATAGATAAACATCTACCAGGTATTATTTGGCTATTAGAGACACATTTAATAAAGGATAAAATTCAGATTTTGCCGAGGAAGTGGATTGCAAAGCAATTTCACTCGACACATACTTATTATTCTAGAGGGGTAAGTGTGCTAATACACACAGGGTTGAAGGTAGAAGTGTTAAACTCAAAAGTAGATAAAGAAGGAAGATACCGTATATGCCGGCGTATAAGACGACCCCCAACTTTTACAGTTAAAATATAGAGTTTGGGATATACTCGCCATATAAGGCTACCCCTCCTACCGCGATGTACGGTACCTTGTAGTTTCCCCCACATTAGGTAGGCATCATGTTCCCCCACATTAGGTAGGCAGTATAGTTCCCCCCACATTAAGTTGGCAGTTCCCCCACATTAGGTTGCCAGTTCCCCCACATTAGATTGCCAGCTCCCCCACATTAGGTCGTCAGTTTCCCCACAATAGTAGGCAGCTCCCCCACAATAGGTCGGGAGTTACCCCACATTAGGTCAGCAGTTACCCCACATTAGTAGGCAGCTCCCCCACATTAGTAGCAGTTCCCCACAATAGTAGGCAGCTCCCCCACATTTGTAGGCAGCTCCCCCACATTAGTAGCAGTTCTCCCACATTAGTAGGCAGCTCCCCCACATTAGTAGCAGTTCCCCCACAATAGTAGGCAGCTCCCCCACATTTGTATGCAGCTCCCCCACATTTGTAGGCAGCTCCCCCCATATTAGGTCAGCAGTTCCCCCACAATAGTAGGAAGCTCCCCCCACATTTGTAGGCAATTCCCCCACAATAGTAGGCAGTTCCCCCACAATAGTAGGCAGCTCCCCCCCACATTTGTAGGCAGCTCCCCCACAATAGTAGGCAGCTCCCCCCACATTTGTAGGCAGCTCCCCCACAATAGTAGGCAGCTCCCCCCACATTTGTAGGCAGCTCCCCCCACATTAGGTCAGCAGTTCCCCCACAATAGTAGGCAGCTCCCCCCACATGTATGTCTGTACTGCCCCCACAGTGTTCCGATCACCGCTCCTCCAGCCCGGGTCACCATCTACTGCTATGGCCTATGGACCATAGCAGTAGGTGCCGGGACCGGGGAGCGGTGACCGGATCACATAAGATAGCACGGCCGGTCACTCACCAGGCCCCGGTCGGCGCGCGTCCTCCTGCGGTCCTCCTGGTCCTGCGCTCCTCTGCCTCTATGGTTGTAGGCACGTGACGTCACTGATGTCCCGTGCATACAACCATAGAGACGGAGGACCGGACCGCAGGAGGACCGAAGGAGGATCTCAGGAGGACGCGCGCCGCCGGGGAATGGTAAGTGACCGGCGGACATCCTTATGTCCCGAAAACATTTTTCGGGACACAGGGATATCTGGCATAGGAATACCTATGATTATCTGCCTGGGATACACCTCCCGTGTGTGGCTGCAGATGGGGGCCGGCCAGAGCAAATAAAAACTAATACTGTATACTAAAAACCAGGGGGCCTCCAGCTGTTGTAAAACTACAACTCCCAGCATGCCCGGACAGCCTTTGCCATGCTGGGAGTTTTAGTTTCACAACAGCTGGAGGCACCCTGGTTTTTAGTATACAGTATTCGTTTTCACTTGCACTGGCCGGCCCCCGCCTGCAGCCACACACGGGAGCCGGCCCGGGCAGATAATCAGAAGTTTTCCTATCGTGGACCTCAATACCCGGCGTATAAGACGACCCCCGACTTTTCAGAAGAAAATTCAGGGTTAAAAAGTCGTCTTATACGCCGGGATATACGATACATATTTCTGGCATTAAATTGTGAGGGAAGAGACTGCTGTTCGCTTTCGTCTATGTGCCACCCCCCTTCCCATCCGGAGTATTGGAACTATGTCGGTTTGCCAATGATAAAGGTGGTATCCCAATTATGGTGATGGGTGATATTGATGCAGTAATAGATGAAGAAAAAGATAGATTAAGGATAGGGAGACAAAATCTGAGTGGTGGAACAACAGGTGTAAAAAGAATTGTGGAGGAATTAGGATGAGGGGATTACTGGAGAGAGAGAAACACAGAATCAAGAGTATACTCATGTTATAACAAATCCAAGTAAACATTATCCCGTATAGATATGATAATTGGTGATAAGGAGATCATGCCATGGATAGAGGGTATAAAATACGAACCTCGGAGTATATCTGATCATACAACATTAATGCTCCAAATGGTAAACAGAAAAATACGCCAGGCAAATATGAGAATAGATCCATTTTGGATAGAAGTATGGGGGGAAGATAGTGAGGTAGGGGATAAAATAAAAGCATATTTTAAGATCAATGATGGGACAGTCTGGGATGCTTTTAAGGCGGTATTGCGAGGCATCTGCAAGGAGAAAATTGTAAGGATGAAGAAAAAATCAAAGATAGAGGTAGAAGAGATGAGAAGGGAAGTAGAGGAGGCAGAACAGCACTTTGTAGAAGCAGGTCTAGAAAAGGATAGAAGAGAATGGGAAGAGGTAATAGAAAGGTATAAAGAGCTATATACCTCACAAATAAAAGTAGAAAAAGAAGATATACAAAAATACGTTGATGAATGTGAATTAACAAAACTAACAAAGGAAGCTGTTGAGATGTTGGAGGGCGAGATTTTAGAAAGTGAGGTGTGGAAAGTGGTAAAAGAAGCACCCAGATCAAAAGCCCCAGGCCCGGATGGGATACCATTCGAACTGTACAAAAAGTATGCTAGTGTTCTTGTCCCAAGATTGGTGAAATTATTCAGAGTCATCTTAAAGAGAGGAATACTACCCCCCTCAATGAAGGAGGCAGTGATAACGTTGATTCCCAAGTACGTAAAAAGTACGCAGTAGTTGAAATAAAGGATAAGTTGTAAAAATTATTCAGGGGGATCTTTAGTGAGGGTTATCCCTGAGAGGGTACTTCCCCAAGGAGTTGTATTTTCTATAGTTGTACTCACCGGCTGGTGTTGTACTGAAATACTTTTTTAAGCGTACTGTAGCGCATTTTTCTCCCCTCATAAGTGCATACCACATACCTACATCTAAGTGGTGTACTATTTTGTACCTGTTAAACTCTCAAGGGCCTAGATACTGTGAAAATCCTGGCAAAAGTAATCACTGGCTGGTGTTTTACTCAAATACTTTTTTAAGCATATTGTAGCGCAGTTTTCTTCCCTCATAGATGCATATCACATACCTACATCTAAGTGGTGTACTATTTTGTACCTGTTAAACTCTCAAGGGCCTAGATGCTGTGAAAGTCCTGGCAAAAGTACTCGCTGGCTGGTGTACTCAAATACTTTTATGAGCGTACTGTAACATTTTTTTAAGCCCTCATAAGTGCATACCACATACATACATCTAAGTGTTGTACCATTTGGTTCCTGATAAAGTCTTAAGGTCCTAGTTACTGTAAAAGGCCAGCCAAAAGTACACACCTGCTGCTGTTCTAGACAAATACTGTTGTAAGCGTAGTGAAGTGTATTGTACTCTCCTCATATATGCACGCATATGTAATGCAGAGAAGGGCGGAAGTGCCAGGACGTGCACAGAGGAGTGGCAAAGGCCTAAATTCATCAGGCACAGGCAGAAGTTAGAGCAGACTAGGGGCGAGTGGCAGCAGGAGTCGCAGCGAGAGGCCTGATCTCCCAGTATCAGCAAGCGGTCGTGTTTCAACCAGCAACCCATCTGCCATCATCGATTGGTGTACATGGTCATCCACTTCATCACAATTGATATCTGAAACCCCCAGTAAACAGTCAGTGGGTTCCTCAGACACAACCCTTAGATGACATGGCCTGGGAGCAGTCCCTGCCCTCCCATTGCCTCTGTCCTATGCTGTTCCCTCCCCTACAGAAGTATCTTATGCTGTGGGTTCAGCTCCACTGTTCAGTGAGGATGATCTAATAGAGGGCAGTCATCAGCTAGTGCCCAGCCAAGTGGAGGAGACATCCTCCGCCTCCTCCGCTAGGCGGGCATGTAGCGATGAGGAGAGTGACGTGGCAGGTGGTGTTACCAGCATTCAGGGTCCTTAAGCAGACACTGTTGAGGAACCTGAGGAGGACATCAATGATGTGCAGAGACTTGTTGATGATGAAGAAGCCGAACGCAATTGGGAGCAGAAGGGGTTCATTATCCTCAGGAGAAGAATGTTGCAGGTTGCACGTGAGACATCAGCTGAGCCAGCAAAGTGGTAGCATGGTTGGCAGTCAGCATGGTGGCAGGAGTGGAAATTCTGGTCCCAAACGTGCCTGGGAGACATACTGCTTTGCAACAGCCTACCTTCTAGGGAGGTAGTGGAACAGGGGTTCCTGGAGACGGCGGCGGTAGCAGTCAATTAGTGCAGACTGTTAGTGGGAAAATCAGCTACTCGGCGGTGTGGCAGTTTTTCATCAAGCATCCGGAGGAGGTTAACATAGCCACATGCAAGATGTGTCGGCAGAACATGAAGCGTGGCCAGGGTCCCAATGTTGGCACCATGGCCCTGCGTCAACATATGCTGCGCCACCATGAAGCAGCCTGGGAGAACCGTGGCTCTGATGTGGTGATCCTGCCTGCTGCATCACCCAGTGACACGCCACTTCCTCTTTCAGCCAGCCAAGGCTCCACCACCTCTGCCGAAGGGAGCTGTGTGTCACACCCTCCTTCTTCCGCTGCAGATGCTCCTGCTCCTCCTACTTTTAGTCAGTCATTCCGCCAGCAATCCATCGGCGAAGCCATGTCCAAGAGATAACAGTATGCGCCCACTCATCCAGAAGCTGAATGTGCTCCTGTGCAAGCTGCTGGTGCTACAGTCAGTCTCTTTTCAAGTGGTGGACTCTGTACCATTCAGAGAACTGATGCCTTCTCCTCCGAGGAGGAGAGTCCCAAGCCATAATTTCTTTGCGAATAAGGCAGTGCCAGCCCTGCACAATTTTGCGGAAGAGAAAGTGGGCCAGTCCTTGAGCCTGTCGGTGTGTACCAAAGTGCACGGCAGCACTGACGTCTGGAGCTGTAACTATTGTCAGGAACAATACATGTCCTTTACAGCCCACTGGGAGAATGTGGTTCCTGCACTGCCACAAAAGCAACTTGGACAGGTTACGCCGCTTCCTCCTCCGTTGGTTCTGTGCTAGTGTGTGACTCCATCTCCTCATCCTCCATGGGAAGGACAAGTGTCCATGCTTCTTCAGCATACCATGTGAGCAGGGCATGGCGGTGTCATGCTGCAGCATCAGAATGGTATCCCCAAACATAGTCTGATTTGCTATGTTGCCACAAGTTGGAATTCCACCCATCACCAGAAAAGCCATCACCGATTTCTTGATGATCCAAGCGGATAGAGGTACTCCCATGTGTAACTTCAATGTCAACCAGTGGCAGCTCATACTTGACACCTGCTGTTTCCTCAGGCACTTTGAGGAAGCCACATTATTAGTCAGTCACCAGGATTACGGGATGAACAACGTCCTTCCACTGCTACTTTTAATGCAACTTGTGTTGGAAACGATGTCTGGTCAGGGCACTGGAGACTTGGCACCTACATCTCATGGCCACATGAGCCCTGTGGGGGCTGAACTGGAGGAGGAGGAGGAGGGGAACTGTGGAGCACCGTTTAGATAAGTGGTTGTTCTTGTCATCTGACAGGAGAGGAGGAGCAGTAGCAGCCAGAGGAGCTAGAGGGTTATGAGGAAGGCGAGACAGAGGACCCAGACACACCGTGGCAGTATGCAGTGGAGATGGAGGCATGGAGTTCCTCCGAGTCACTTGTACAAATGGCACGATGCATGCTCTCTTGCTTGCGTAGTGCCTGCTGAATTGCCACCATTCGTCAGCGGTATGACTTCTGGCCCTCCACCTTATTGGACCCTCGCTTCTGGCACAAAATGGGGACCTTTTTTAGACCCACTGAGAGGGAGGACAAACTGACCTACTACAGAGACATCCTAAGTAGTCAGTTGGCCGATGCATGCCTATCGGCACAATCCTCCATCCTCTTGCATGTCTGACTCGGGGGGGGGGGGGGGGGGGGGGCTCTGTGCTCACCTTTCACTGCCATGGCTGTTTGGGAGGGGTGGGTGGCAGGAGCGTTTTACCAGCTCCATCAGCAGCAGCCTGAGTCTACAGTCGCTGATGAGTATCTTTCTTCACCTGCATAGTGAAGCAACTCATCAGCAGCAGATTGTGGCAGCAACTAGCAGAGTTTGCCCTGGAAAAGCTGTCCTGCCCGGCCAGTAGTGTGCCATCAGAGGTGGTGTTGACTGTGGGGAGGGCCATAGTCACCCCAAGGAGAACTCGTCTGTCCACAAAAAATTTGGAGAGAATTTGAAGATGAATCAGCCATGGATCAGCCAGGATTTCCACCCACCAATGCCTGATGCGTCAGAGTAGATTGACCATGGTGCCACACCAACACAAATATGTATAGTGCCGAAAAGATTTAAGGCGCTGCTACCCAGTTACAAACATTCCTCTGCATCAGACCTTTTTTCACCCACCGTGTACTGGTATTGCCACCCACCGCACCACTCTGTCAGCAGGTCACTTTCAGGACTCCTGATGCTGCTTCTGCCACCGCCGGGCTGTCTCATTCTACCACTATATGTTCCCCTCATGCTGCCGCCAACTCCAGGCTGTGCCATTCAGCCCCTATATGGTCTCCTCATGCTGCCTCAACCTCCACGCTGTGTCATTCAGCCACTATATGTTCTACTCATGCTGCCGCCAACTACACGCTGTGTCATTTAACCACCATATGTTCTCCTCATGCTGCCGCCTACTCCAAGCTGTGCCATTCTGCCACTATATGGTCTCCTCATGCTGCTGCCACCTCCACACTATGTCATTCAGCCACTATATGTTCTACTCATGCTGCCACCAACTCCAGGCTGTGCCATTCAGATACTATATGGCCTCCTCATGCTGCCACCACCTCCACGCTGTGTCATTCAGCCACTATATGTTTTACTCATGCTGCTGCCAACTCCAGGCTGTGCCATTCAGCCACTATATGGTCTCCTCATGCTGCTGCCAACTCCAGGCTGTGCCATTCAACCACTAAATGGTCTCCTCATTCTTCCTCCACCTCCAGGCTGTGCCATTCAGCCACTATATGGTTTACTGATGCTGCTGGGCCTGGCATTAACTTCCATAAATCTTTAATTTAAATAAAAAAATTCATCTTTTAATCTTTAATCTCATGATGCCGCCAACTCCAGGCTGTGTCATTAAGCCACGTTATGGCTTACTGATGCTGTTGAGCCTGGGATATTACCTAAAAAAGAAAATTGGTAGCACTAGCTACCATAAATCTTCAATTCAAATTTGAAAATTCATATATTGATCTTAGGGATTGAGAGGCCCTATGGTCTCCACATGCTGCCGCCAACTCCATGCTGTGTCATTCAGCCACTATTTGGTCTCCTCTTTCTGCTGCCAATTCCAGGCTGTGTGATTCTGCCAGATTATGGTCTTCTCATGCTTCTGCCACCTCAAGGCTCTGTCATTGTGCCGCCATGTGACTCCTTGTTAGATTGGTTAGATTTGTGGTCATACAGAATTAGTAAAAAGTAAATGCCTGGACATTAAACTATGGAATCTAATATAAATCTTATATTTAAAAAAATATTTGTAATCTCTTCAAGACTGAGGCCCTGTGGTTGTCGATGTCATATTACCTGTGGGATTATCACAAGAATACAATGAAACAGCTTGGAGCGATAACAATGAACCTTGTCTGATTAAATGAAACATTCGCACTTTCACAATCAGGGGAGCGCTGAGAGGCAGGGGCTGGATCAGGTGGTATCTGGCCTGGAGGAGGACCACCAGCTCAATGCTCACCAGAATGGGTAATAAAAAAATTTAAATAAATTCAAATCGAATTAAATAAAAATTACATAAAAAATCTGCCACATCCAATAGCGATGCCTGTAATCTGCATGTCATACTGAATAACAGTATTATTTCACTAACACAGTACACTCCCAATGCTTGTTAGGACAAGGCAAAGTGTTCTACACCCCTATTTAGGCTCTCTGTGGGCCAGAAATAGCTGTTTGTAATAGCGATTAACCGCAAACAAATTCGGAGCAAACCGTATTTTTTTCGGAAAATTCATCTAATCGGCCAAATCGAATTTTTCAGAAACTCAATCATCTCTAACATTTGACGCTGGCCTCCCATGCTTCCTGGGGCACTCTGGAGTTGGCTAGACTCTCACACGGTCCTTTGCTATTTGAATTGCTGTGCTTTAGCTGCCTTGTCATTTGGACTCATAAATTCTCACCCTGACATTGACCTTCAGACCTGCTTCTGTCCATCCCTCTATAATAAATTGCTACAGAATTATTAAATTCAATAATAAAGTAGATACCTGCAACAAATCTGCAGTTATTCAGTTCTATGTAAACTTGACCTCACATGGGTTTTTACTGAACAAAGCTGTACTCATCTTAGCAGATTTGCTTGGTATTGCATATGTGTCCCATATCAGTGAATTGGATAAAAGTGCTAAAAGAGTCCAGTTTTGTGCAGTAAAATTTTTTGTAAACACTGAAGAGACTGCACTGCAGTGATCACTGGAGTGGTGTGACCTCTTTAAATACATAGTGAGCCCCCCCTATCTAATTATTCATGGTCTACCAATAGGTCACCAATTTAAATAAGGTAGACTTACCTGCCTTCTCACAGTGTACTGTTAAGGTTTTTACACCATTTCGCTGTAATTTTGGCAAAATTGCAGAACAAATGGCACTATTTTACCACAGTGTGGGCAATTGCAGTACAATAACACAGTTTTTGCAGTGCTTTCAACACTTATTGGAAAAACTAATCGAAAATAAAGAAAAAAAGACTAGTGGGTGCCAATGACTAAACCATCATCGATGAATGAGCCAAGCCCAGTGAACCAGGTCTTGCTTAAAACTTCAGGGTAACAGCTGTTGGCTGAGCTTTCAAACCTTGACAGGCTCAGCTCGCACAAGCCTGGCAACAGCTTTATTAATAGCAGAAGGTATGAGGAACACATGGAGTTTGGCACTTGAATGAATGGAACAAGTAATAGGAACACTAAGATGATGTCTAGCCCAGCATACCTTGCAGCAACATCACATGACCCGAGGGCAGCCAATCATTGCTTGCATTATGTGCCATACAGCTCCCAGGCCTATGCACTTCTTTGCAGCTGCCATCTTAAAGAGAGAACACAAAGGAACTATTGATCCCAAAAAGCATTGATCCCTAAAGCATTCAGAAATACAATGGGCTGACCTCAGACAGTGATCTCCTGTCACTTGTATTACTGCGTCCAATTGGTGCACTGCAAATCCCAGCCAGCGATGTCACTACAGAACAAGTCTATAAAAGTTAGCACATTACAAGCTGAGCAAAGCAATGAGCAGTGAGCTGACCTCAAGACAGTGACCTCCTGTCAGTTGCATTACTGTGTCCAGTACATGCACTACAAATCCCAGCCAGCTGGGGCACTGCAGAAGGAGCCCATAAAAGCTGCCACATTACAAGCTGAGCAAAGCATTGAGCAATGGGCTTACCTCAAACAGTGACCTCTTGTCACCTGCATTACTGTGTCCAGTTGGTGCACTACACATCCCAGCCAGCAGGGCCACTAGTAACAAGGCCTTAAAATCTATCACATTACAAGCTAAGCAATGCACTGAACAGTGGGCTGACCTCAGAAATGGACCTCCTGTCACCTGAATTGTTGTGTTCAGTTGGTGCTGTACAAAAACCCAGCAGTCCAACTGTAGAAAAAGTAAATGAAAGCTATCACATTACAATAACTAGCAAGCTGATCAAAAAACTATTTTGAGACACCAATCCTGTTGATACTCCCAAAAGGGAGAATTTTTTGAACACTTGGAAAAATCACTGCATCTTCTGATACCTTTGTGTGCATTTTACACCAAGGTGCATCTGCCAACAACAAGGGATACTTTGTGCAGCTTTATTTTAGTGTTAAAAAGCCTAAAAAAAAAAGCCGCTAGTGCAGTGTGATTTTAAACAAGCTGCTAGTTACCATGGGTTACTGCATGTCACCGGAACTTTAACATTAGCTAAGCCTTAAAACCATGTTAATACTACTTGAATACATTCCTAGCAGTGTTATACAGGGCTGCAAAGCTCTTAGGCAGTGTTGTACACTATAATATATATATATATATATATATATATATATATATATATACATATATGTATAGTAAATTTGAGTAGCCGTATTAGCCCAGTGATGCAGATGCAAATCACAAAATGTTGCAGTATCTTGTAATACCTTTTTTATTGGACTAACAGCATTTTGTAGAGACAAGCTTTCGGGATTCCTCCCTTTATCAAGTCCAAAGCAAATCTAAGCTCACAAGTAGAAGACACAGGTTACATCTGCATATCTGTGAGATGTAACCTGTGTCTTCTACTTGTGAGCTTAGATTTGCTTTGGACTTGATAAAGGGAGGAATCCTGAAAGCTTCTCTACAAAATGCTGTTAGTCCAATTAAAAAGGTATTACAAGATACTGCAACATTTTATGATTTGCATCTATATAAATATATATATATATATATATATATATATATATATATATATACACAGAGTGGGGCATTTATATGGATACACCTTAATAAAATGGGAATGGTTGGTGATATTAACTTCCTGTGTGTGGCAGATTAGTATATGTGAGGGAGGAAACTTTTCAAGATGGGTGGTGACCATGGCGCCATTTTGAAGTTGGCCATTTTGAATCCAACTTTAGTTTTGTCAATAGGAAGAGGGTCATGTGACACATCAAACTTATTGGGAATTTCACAAGAAAAACAATGATGTGCTTGGTTTTAACGTAACTTTCTTTTTTCATGAGTTATTTACAAGTTTCTCTTTGTTTACAGCCATTGACATGTCATCAAGGTTAACATGTGAGGAGTGGATAGAAATTGTGTTGATGTCTGGTGAAGGCAGATACCGAGTCAATGCAACACACCCTACGAGACCACCCATCTCCCATGCTACAGTTAACAAACTGCTTGCTAAGTATCGTGAAACTGGTTCAGTGTTGGATGTGCCAAAATGTGGACGCATGAAATCTGTCACTAATGAAGAAACATCAGTGGCTGTCCTAGCTTCATTCAGCAAGAGCCCACAGGGTAGCACTCGCCGCATGTCACTGGAGAGTGGCATTAGTCGAACATCCCTTCGGCACATATTAGCTACTATCAAATGGCACTCTTACAAACTCCAGCTACTCAACGAGGATGACCCAGATCGGCGCACTGAATTTGCAGAATGGGCAAAACAAAAATTGGAACAGGACCCTCAGTTTACGCAAAAGATTTTGTTCAGTGATGAGGCAAACTTTTATGTTAAAAACCACCGCTATTGGCCTAACACTAACCCACAATGGATAGATCCCTCCAAGACTGTTGTAACACAAAAATTGATGGTATGGTGTGGTATATGGGCTATAAAGATAGTGGGCCATTCTTCATTAATGGAAACCTCAAGGCCACTGGATATGCAAAATTGCTACATGATGATGTGTTTCCCTCTTTATGCACTGAAGCTGGCACATTTCCTGAGTTATTCCAGCAAGATGGTGCACCAGCACATTAGAGGTGTCAGGTCCGAGCATTCCTAGATGAACAGTTTCCTGGAAAGTGGATTGGTCATCTTGGGCCAGTTGAATGGCCCCCAAGGTCTCCCGATCTGACCCCCTTAGACTTTTATCTTTGGGGTCATCTGAAGGCAATTGTCTATGCTGTGAAGATACGAGATGTGCAGCACCTGAAACTACGGATACTGGAAGCCTGTGCTAGCATTTCTCCTGCGGTGTTGCTATCAGTGTGTCAAGAGTGGGAGAAGAGGGTTGCATTGACAATCCAACACAATGGGCAGCACATTGAACACATTTTATAAGTGGTCAGAAACTTGTAAATTACTCATGAAAGAATAAAGTTACGTTAAAACCAAGCACATCATTGTTTTTTCTTGTGAAATTCCCAGTAAGTTTAATGTGTCACATGACCCTCTTCCTATTAAAAAAACAAAAGTTGGATTCAAAATGGCCGACTTCAAAATGGTGGCCATGGTCACCACCCATCTTGAAAAGTTTCCTCCCTCACATATACTAATGTGCCACAAACAGGAAGTTAATATCACCAACCATTCCCATTTTACTAAGGTGTATCCATATAAATGGCCCACCGTGTATATCCCTTTGCAAGGATCTTGGCCCCTTGGGCCTCAGGGTAGTCCCTGGACAATCTCTCAAGACTGTTTCTCTGCTCTCCGGCAGACTTCTCTTTCATTTCACCACCGTCTCTCCGTTCACTCGCAGAAACGTCAAGAGCTTCTCGGTCTGCAACAACACTTGGCCAAGTGGTTCAACCTTCCTGGTCACGATCCATGTCTGGTCCAGACATCACATCTCCTTCACTCAGGACTCTGTCTATGACAGTAAGCGCAGCACCCAACTCCAAGTGTATTCTATTCAGTACTTCGGTATTATCCACAGACATCTCTGTAGCTTCTTTTCCGTTCAACATCACCTCAGACCCCTATCTGACATATATCTAGTGACTGCTGACACTCCTCCTCCTCAGTCTCTGCTGAGTAACTCTCAACTAGTGTGTGATGCAATTCAAGTGTTGTGTGTGAGCCTTTCAGTTGTACCTGCTTTAGTCACCTGACAGTCTTCCCATAACTGCTGAAAAAATGGAAAATCCGTTCCCAGTACTACATCATACTCCAAGGAGGGCTCTATTGCAACCTTGTGACTCACAGTTCCATAGGGGGTAGAAAAACAAATATTAACTAAGTTTTACATCCTCAAATAACTGCCTGTATAGACACTGTGACAGGGTCCGGCTTCACCAGACTTATTATACCCCAAGGCTCTAGCAAAGCAATCATCTTTTTACCACCTACTATCAGCTCACACGTTTTTTTTTTTTTTTTGGGCCGGTCAGCAGTACACATTACTTTAGAACACATAGGCATGCATTTTTATCGAAAAACATTATCACACTGCATAGGTTCAAAATGTACAGGACAGTTCACACAGTTAAGTAGTGACACTACCCCACCATTACCTCAATAACCTTTATGTGCGGTTTCTCTGGCACACTCTCCCCATTCCACAACAGCCAAAAATATGGGAAGTCTCTGTCCAGTATAATCTCAATATCTCAAGCTCGGCACACACCTCCATAACATGGCTCACTGTCGCATAACAGGTTTCAAAGTCAATTAGAACAGTTTTACTAGGCTCTGGTCGACTCTTCAAAAAGGGTGTTATGTCCGGCATGACTCTGGATACAGCCTGGCGACAGTCCAAATCCACGTACAGTGGGATTCCACCCACCATCTTCTCACGGATCCTCACATCCATCTTTTATGGCCTCCTGACCAGAGGACAATCAGGTGTGAAGACGTCCTCTTGCTGAACTGCAGCCAATTTCATCAAGGTGCTCACCATAGCATTCTTCTTGGCGACAACCGGTTGCTGTCCACATCGGTTGCTCCTAGCAATGGCATTTTGACGTTGACCCATCTCTGCAAAACAAAGAACACGGCTTACTGCTGTTGGGCTGCGGAGGTTGCCCGTCCTCTCCTCACCTGAAAGAGCGCTCACTTGCTTGACACGATCTGTTGCCCTAGCAACGCTTTCACCACAGGCTCAGTCCTGCTCTTATACTCCACAGCTGGGCTTGTCCGACTTTCAACACGCAGGGTGGGTTTCTCCTGGCAACAACTTCACTGCAACTCGACTGTTGGTTGCTCTTAGCAACGTGCTGCCCGCATCCTCCACCAATTGTAAGGATTTCTGCATGGGGACAGTTCTGGGATTGTCCTTGACACCGCCACAGGACACGTTTCCACTTCAATCAGCAGGCAAACAACAGTACTTTATGCAAGTCCAGCCCCTCACCAGACAGGTTGCAGGATAAATAAAAACATAAGACAGGAACAAACAAAACCCTAGACCATCTAGTCACTAACTAATCAATCCAGCGTACCCTGACTATCACCTGGTGGGATTTTCCCAGCCAGTTAAACTTATGCCTCCTGCAACCTTCTCCTCACTGTTCACACACAGCATTTGCCACCTCTTGCCGTGTGTCTCGTCCACACTTGGGGCCACTCACAGCTCTAGCTGTGTGTTCCTCACCAGGACCCCTGCCTTCCCCCAAAAGCCATCTTGCTGTCTTCTGGGGAGAGCACCAACAATTCTTTCTGACTTCCTTTTAAACACACTTCCCTTTTCTGCTACCTCATTAATTAGGCCACAGGTGAGGTTTCTACATGGTTACCTAGGATAATACACCCTTCCCTTACCACAGTGTCACAATATATATTGAACATTTACATATTTTTATTCATTTTACCAGTTTATACAAAAATTTGCAGATGCAGGGACAATCCCCCGAATTTTATAACATAAACGTGGAAAAAATGGGACCAGGAGGCCCCACAAAGAGCAACCAAAAACAGGCCATGTCATGATGTTATCAAGACCAAATAAGGCCACACAGCAAGAAATGTCAACACAGAGAACAATAGAGAACACTCAAACAATCCCACCATTCACCCTCCACCCCCATGTTATCAAAAAGTGTCAATGCACATATACACATATTTTGAGGCTTATTAAATTGCAGGTTCGCAGAGAACCTGTTCGTTTTTTTTCAAAACGTTCAGCAAGTCAACCGAGCCAAACTTTTGAATAGTTTTTTCAACTCTCTAAATCACCATAGATTATTGCCATTTATTAACTCCTTCACCGACAGAGGTCACCAAAGATACTAGGTGTTACGCCGAGCGCTCCGGGTCCCCGCTCCTCCTCGGAGCGCTCGCAGCGTTTTCCTGTTCGCAGCGCCCCGGTCAGACCCACTGACCGGGAGCGCTGCAATAATGTCCCTAGTCGATATGCGATCCGCGATGCGGGATGCGCCCGCTCGCGATTCGCAGCCCGGTCGGCTTACCAGACTCGTTCCCCGTCTGTACTGTCCCGGCGTGCGCGGCCCCGCTCCCTAGGGCGCGCGCGCGCCGGCTCTCTGCGATTTAAAGGGCCAGTGCGCTGCTGATTGGCGCCTGGTTCTAATTAGTGTATTCACCTGTGCACTTCCCTATATAACCTCACTTCCCCTTCCCTGCCTTGCCGGATCTTGTTGCCATTGTGCCAGTGTGTTCTTTGTATGTCCCAAGCCAGTGTTCCAGACCTCTTGCCGTTGCCCCTGACTACGATCCTTGCTGCCCGCCCTGACCTTCTGCTACGTCCGACCTTGCTCTTGCCTAATCCCTTGTACCGCGCCTATCTCAGCAGTCAGAGAGGTTGAGCCGTTACCGGTGGATACGACCGGGTTCCTACTGCCGCTGCAAGACCATCCCGCTTTGTGGCGGGCTCTGGTGAATACCAGTAGCAACTTAGAGCCGGTCCACCGGTACGGTCCACGCCAATCCCTCTCTGACACAGAGGATCCACCTCCAGCCTGCCGAATCCTGACACTAGGCTTCAACCATTAGACCACTTCGGTCAGCAGGTGGATGTATTTGTCTGTGAAAATTCTCCACGTGTAGTTTTTTTTTTTTTTTTTGTGCATAACTCTCATCTTCATAAAGCCTAGTATATACCACTATACATGTAATATATATTATTTCACATTATGTTAGTTATGTGTATGGTTTGTAAAAAAAAATATTTTCTGAATATTTTGCATGTATTAGAAACCCAGATTAAATGACCTGTGACATTAAAACATCACTGTCAATTGTCTGCACCCTATGGAGGGAGATTCTTTATATCCTTGTGAAGTAGATCACAGTTAAAATTGTATAACTTAATTAAATTATTTATGACAATACAAGTGCTTATTGTTCTCTCAGTGGAATTTAATAAACTGACATATAAGGAATTATTTATTTTACTATTTCCTATGGCGTTTAATGTACGAAGGTTCTACGTACAGGAATCCGTGATGTATAATGTCTGACTTTCTTTCCAGACTCCTATGAGAGCATAAGGAAAGCTTTTAAAATTACTTTGTTATCATGTGACTTGTACATTCTCAGGATGAGGCATGGATGTAGTATAGATTGTCTTAGCAGATAAATTTATCTTGAGTTCAGTATTTAAAATTAAAAACTGAATGTTCCGACAATTTTCCACTTGTCATTTGCTGTACTGTAGTTTATATGAACACTCAAAAAAATATATATACAAGTAATGATCTGAGCTCACTGCTAACAGATTAAGCTTTAGGAAGGGTATCCATACACATATGGGCAAAATTGTCAAAACTTGCTGATTTAAATGAGACTGGATAACTATCTTATGTGCTTTAAGGGTTACTACGCTGCTAGACATCTTATCCCCTATCCAAATGATAGGGGAAAAGATGTGGCTCCCTGCGATCTCCCGCAGAACCTGGCATTCTAAGCAAACAGCGGGTTCCTGCAGCAGTGGTTGTGATGTCACAGCCAATCCCCTTGTGACATCCTATCACGCCCCCTCCATTCATGTCTATGGGTCGGGGGGTGTGGGCCAATACGCCCCCTCCCATAGATATCAATGGAGGGGGTGGGGTGTGTCATCACAAGGAGCGTGGCCATGATGTAGCGACCTCTGGTTCCCAGCATTCTGAACAAAATGTTCAGAACGCTGGAGCACTGGAACATCCCTTTAATGGAGATGATCAACTATCCAGGCATCTGGCAGTTGCATAATCCCTTCACCTTATTGGAAACACATGCACGCTAAGCCAAATTAAAGATGCATGTGTTGTCCACGATGCTACAGTCGGCACATCTACACACTTTCTCTCACCTCCCAGACCTTCTATGATTAAAGTTCAGGGCTTGGTTTACCCAATTTTATCCAATATATTCAATCTTAGTGCTCATTTCTAATTCACCCCTTAACGACCGCGGACGTAAATGTGCGTCCTGGTTTGGAGGTACTTCCCGCGCCAGGATGTAAATTTACGTCCTGTGTATGACCGCGAGCATCGGAGTGGTGCTCGCTTCATACACAGCAGCCAGGGACCCGCCGGTAATGGCTGACATCCGCAATCGCGTGGATGTCCGACATTAACCCCTCAGATGCTGTGATCTGTACAGATCACGCCATCTGCGGCAATGCGCATAATAAAATAGATGATCGGATCGCCCGCAGCGCTGCCGCGGCGATCCGATCATCTGTAATGGCGGCCGGAGGTCCCCTCACCTGGCTCCGGCTGTCTCCCGGCGTCTCCCGCTCTGGTCTGAGATCGAGCATACTAGAGCAGAAGATCACCGATAATACTGATCAGTACTATGTCCTATGCATAGCACTGAACAGTATTAGCAATCAAAGGATTGCTATAGATAGTCCCCTACGGGGACATAAAAAGTGTAAAAAAAAAAGTTGAAAAATGGAAAAATCAAAAGTAAAAAAAGTGAAAAATCCCCTCCCCCAAAATAAATAAAAACTGTCCGTTTTTCCCATTTTACCCCCAAAAAGCGTAATTTCTTTTAATAAACATATTTGGTATCAACGCAAGCACAAATGTCCGAACTATCAAAATATAATGTCAATGATCCTGTACGGTGAACGGCATAAACGTAAACATTTTTAAAAAGTCCAAAAATGCTGCTTTTTTTAATAAAAGTTTTATAAATGCAAATGTGGTATCGATAAAAAGTACAGATGACGGCACAAAAAATTAGCCCTATACCGCCCTATATACGGAAAAATTAAAATGTTATAGGTGGTCAAAATAGAGCGATTTTAGATTACTGATTTTGTACAAAAAGTTTACATTTTTTTAAAGCGGTACAAAAATCTAAAAGTATCTAGCCATGGGTATCATTTTAATCGTATTGACCACAGAATAAAGAACACATGTCATTTTATACCGTAAATTGTACAGTGTGAAAACGAAACCTTCCAAAATGTGCAAAATTGTGGTTTTCATTTAAATTTCCTCCCTAAAAAAATGTTTTTTTTATTTTGGGTTCGCTGTACATTTTATGGTAAAATGAGAGGTTTAATTACAAAGTACAATTAGTCATGCAAAAAACAAGCCCTTATATGGGTCTGTAGATGGAAATATGAAAGAGTTACGGATTTTAGAAGGTGAGGAGGAAAAAATGAAAATGCCTGGCCTGGTCCTTAAGGTGAAAATGGGCTTGGTCCTTAAGGGGTTAAGGTGAAACACTAAAGCACTCAGATTGAACATACAGTTGCTTCATTTCATATTGGTTACATTGGATACAATTGTGAATTATTTCTGACCAAGTAACCTGGTCAGATTGGACTTGGACTAAGGGGGAATCTCAGTGGTTTTTTACTTTTTTTTTTTTTATCCGTTGTTATTATCATTTTAGTCCTTAAAGGGGTATTCCAGGAAAAAACTTTTTTATATATATAAACTGGCTCCAGAAAGTTAAACAGATTTGAAAATTACCTCTATTAAAAAATATTAATCCTTTCAGTACTTATGAGCTTCTGAAGCTAAGGTTGTTCTTTTCTGTCTAAGTGCTCTCTGATGACACGTGTCTCGGGAAACGCCCAGTTTAAAAGAGGTTTGCTATGGGGATCTGCTTCTAAACTGGGCGTTTCCCGAGACACGTGTCATCAGAGATCACTTAGACAGAAAAGAACAACCTTAACTTTAGAAGCTCATAAGTACTGAAAGGATTAAGATTTTTTAATAGAAGTAATTTAGAAATCTGTTTAACTTTCTGGAGCCAGTTGATATATATAAAAAAGTTTTTTACTGGATAACCCTTTTAACTAAGTAGGGGAAGCATAAAAGAGCCCTACCTGATACTTCACAAGACATTTTATTTTTTATTGCAACATATTATATAGATCATTTATAAACATCTTATATTTTTATATCTCTATGGGCTGATGACATTCTTTTTTCCCTTTGTTCCCTTTATTTGTATTTTATTTATTTTTTTTACCTTATTTTTCTTTTCTTCATTCCTATTTTTCTTTATCCGTTTTCTCTGTTCTCCCTCTTTCTCCTTTTTCAATTCTTTTATCCCCTTTTTTCTTACTCACACCTCCGCTTTTATGCTGCATATTAACCAGATATCCCGCTTAGAGGACTGAACGCTTTTCTTTAGTCCATTTACTCAGAACTTACAAATATTTTATTGGTAAACTACTAAATATAGGTCATAAGAAATTGGACAAATACAAGAGAATATGGCTATTAGACTACATGGAGACTACATGATTAGACTACATGGAGATTGCTGTATAAACACTGTAGACATAAAATAATAGGATATTTTTCCTTAAAGATGCAATGAAGCAGTAATAATGGTCTGCCGGTGCACTGTGTGCACTTCCGGCCCTGCAACTTCTCCTCTGGACAGGTTTTGATGAATCTCCCCATTAGTTCATTATGGTTCCCAGCACCGCCAGACCTGCACACTCAGGACTTCAGTCTCCCGCTTTGATAGAGGTACCGCAGCCCAGCGACCCTGATTACTTTATAACAATAGTGCAACTATATCTTTGAAGTTGTAGTGTTCTATTGTCTATTAGATTATGTATACAGTTTCTATTATTCTCAATTACTGGTTAATTCATTTGACCGAATTCAAATTAGTATAATGAACAATCTGCTTCAGCTTGAAGTGACAAATGTCCTCATACATTCTGATCAAAATGTGCACAACAAAAACCTCACATTTGTTACAATATGTAAATAAGATTTAAAAAAAAATAAATTGTGCCACTGCCTGCAGCACATATATTTTCTCTTTGGGAGACAGCTACCTAGCAATATCTAATGGGTATCGCCAGCCTCCAAGTCATTCGAAGTAAATTAATGCATTTGTGCCATTACTGCTTCCGGTAAGGTGCTGATTGGGGTGGGGCTTCTACTCAGTGGAAGCTCCGCCCACTCAGGGCTTCTCCTCAGAATTGTTCAGGCAGCTTCAGATAAAGATGTCCCCCCAGGTAAAGCAGCAAACTGTGGATTTTTTCACAAAATTGCACCACATCTCACCCAAATTATTACAAATGACTAGTTAGTAAGTCGGAATGAAGATACTTGTGTCAGTACTTTTCTAATATCCTAGGAAACTATATATCTGATCAGACATCAGTGTTGAGATATGACCTGAGTATGCCTGATGAAGCAGTCTTACTGTGAAACACGTTGCATTATGGGTGAATAAACTTGAGATCCCTTCAGTTTGTGTGTCCAGCGCCTCTGAATCCTGTCGATACGTTGGAGGAAACCTTTGCTTTTACATTGAAGTTGGATGTGGAGTGGCTGCAGGCACCTAAAACCTTTGCTCTTTTCCAAAGTTACACTTGGTGGAGTATAACTTGATGTGGTAAGCATCACTTTTACTACATCTATTCCTGTTGAAAACGGTATCACACTACGGAGCGCTGTCTGTGTCTTTTTTTAGTCTGTCTTGAAGAATCGCTGAGAGAAATGGTTATTATTTACCTGTATTGGTGTTGTTTATTAATCATTTTTTTTACGCTTTTTGGGGGTTAACTGGGAAAAGGGGGCAATTTAAATTTTTATTGGGGGAGGGGACTTTTAAATGTTTTGAAACTTTTTTTTTACACTTTTTATGTCCCCTTAGGGGACTATTTATAGAAATCATTAGACTGCTAATACTGTTCAATGCTATGCATAGGCATAGCACCGATCCGTATTATTGGTCATCCTCTTCTCTGATCTGCTCGATGTCAGACCAGAGAAGAAGACCCTGGGAGAGTGGTGGAGGCAGGTGAGGGAACCTCCAGCCGCCATCTTAGCTCCGATCATCCATTTAAAGTTCAGCATTGCCACAGATGCCATGATCTGCATTGATCATGGCATCTGAGAGGTTAATAGCGGACTTCTGCGCGATCGTTAATGTCCGCCATTATGGGCGGGTCCCTGGCTGCTATCAGCAGTGTGTGATTAGAGCACCATTCCGGTGCTAGTGTACGTCCTAGTATTCTAAGTCCCACGGATCAGGACATACATTTATGTCCAATGTCCTTAAAGGGGTTAAATACTGGAGATGCTATACTAACTGGGTCTAATAATAATTTTCTTGTATTTTATCTTTAAGATCAAAACCATAATCTTAACCTAACCAGACATTGACATATCAATACCCTCTTTATGTAGTGTGAATCAGGGTAGGAGGCACCCAAGTATAATTTGTGCATGATGCACCGTGCACTTATAACAGATAACTAGATAAGAAAACCACTTTTACATTTCTCTTTTTACTGATAACAAATAATGGGAAATCGCTCTCTTTATCAATATAATTAGATTTTGTGAACCTTCCTTTCCCTAGTAAAAATTTAGTTTCCAGGTCCCAGATTCCCACATATTCTGTTTATGAGCCTACTTCCAGCAACATGCTTTATCTTTTCACAATACTCCTTTAATGGTTTGAAAAGTACAATATTCTCAAAGGCTTGTAACTTTTATTAAAATACTTAATTTTCTTTTTTTTTTTCAACATATTTTAACTTAAAAGAAATATATCAAATTCTTAGTAATAAGGAATTCAGTTAAGTTTTAAATTTGCATACACTAAACCCAGTGAAATATACATCAAAAGGCTATTAAAAAAATACATTTAGAAGTAATATTATGAGATTCCCTTCCATGTCACATTACCACATTTCTCTGCTACGTGACAAATGAAGAAAATAAAATAGTACCAGAAAATAAGGAATACAAACCCAGACTGACAGCAACATGATGGAGGAAGAGTGTATGCTATTTAATACGCATGGAGCTGTCCCTCGTGAGGGAGAAGACATGGGAGCTGTTTATGTGAAAGTATATATCAATAAGGTACTTGTCACATCTTGAAGGAAAGTTGGTGAAGAAATAACAACAGAGAATTTAGATGTGAAAATCCATAGATTACAATGTAAATGTGACATTTCCTAATTCAATACTGCAGGGCAATTGCTTGTTCACAGAACTGTTCATGCTGTAGGCAGGGTGTTACGCCGAGCGCTCCGGGTCCCCGCTCCTCCCCGGAGCGCTCGCAACTTCCTCGCATTGGCAGCGCCCCGGTCAGACCTGCTGACCGGGTGCGCTGCAATGTCTCTCTCAGCCGGGATGCGATTCGCGATGCGGGAGGCGCCCGCTCGCGATGCGCATCCCGGCTCCCGTACCTGACTCGCTCCCCGTCGGTCTTGTCCCGGCGCGCGCGGCCCCGCTCCTTAGGGCGCGCACGCGCCGGGTCTCTGCAATTTAAAGGGCCACTGTGCCACTGATTGGCGCAGCAGGCTTAATTAGTGTGTTCACCTGTGCACTCCCTATTTATACATCACTTCCCCTGCACTCCCTTGCCGGATCTTGTTGCCATTGTGCCAGTGAAAGCGTTTCCCTGTGTGTTCCTAGCCTGTGTTCCAGACCTCCTGCCGTTGCCCCTGACTACGATCCTTGCTGCCTGCCCTGACCTTCTGCTACGTTCGACCTTGCTTTTGTCTACTCCCTTGTACCGCGCCTATATTCAGCAGTCAGAGAGGTTGAGCCGTTGCTGGTGGATACGACCTGGTTGCTACCGCCGCTGCAAGACCATCCCGCTTTGCGGCGGGCTCTGGTGAATACCAGTAGCAACTTAGAACCGGTCCACCAACACGGTCCACGCCAATCCCTCTCTGGCACAGAGGATCCACCTCCAGCCAGCCGAATCGTGACAGTAGATCCGGCCATGGATCCCGCTGAAGTCCCACTGCCAGTTGTCGCCGACCTCACCACGGTGGTCGCCCAGCAGTCGCAACAGATAGCGCAACAAGGCCACCAGCTGTCTCAACTGACCGTGATGCTACAGCAGCTATTACCTCAACTCCAGCAACAATCTCCTCCGCCAGCTCCTGCACCTCCTCCACAGCGAGTGGCCGCTTCCGGCCTACGATTATCCTTGCCGGATAAATTTGATGGGGACTCTAAGTTTTGCCGTGGCTTTCTTTCACAATGTTCCCTGCACTTGGAGATGATGTCGGACCAGTTTCCTACTGAAAGGTCTAAGGTGGCTTTCGTAGTCAGCCTTCTGTCTGGGAAAGCTCTGTCATGGGCCACACCGCTCTGGGACCGCAATGACCCTGTCACTGCCTCTGTACACTCCTTCTTCACGGAGATTCGAAGTGTCTTTGAGGAACCTGCCCGAGCCTCTTCTGCTGAGACTGCCCTGCTGAACCTGGTCCAGGGTAATTCTTCTGTTGGCGAGTACGCCATCCAATTCCGTACTCTTGCCTCCGAATTATCCTGGAATAATGAGGCCCTCTGCGCGACCTTTAAAAAAGGCCTATCCAGCAACATTAAAGACGTGCTGGCCGCACGAGAAATTCCTGCTAACCTGCATGAACTTATTCATCTGGCCACCCGCATTGACATGCGTTTTTCCGAAAGGCGACAGGAGCTCCGCCAGGATATGGACTTTGTTCGCACGAGGCGGTTTCTCTCCCCGGCTCCTCTCTCCTCTGGTCCTCTGCAATCCGTTCCTGTGCCTCCCGCCGTGGAGGCTATGCAAGTTGACCGGTCTCGCTTGACACCTCAAGAGAGGACACGACGCCGCATGGAGAATCTGTGCCTGTACTGTGCCAGTACCGAACACTTCTTGAAGGATTGTCCTATCCGTCCTCCCCGCCTGGAAAGACGTACGCTGACTCCGCACAAAGGTGAGACAGTTTTTGATGTCAACTCTGCTTCTCCACGCCTTACTGTGCCTGTGCGGATATCTTCCTCTACCTTCTCCTTCTCTGCCATGGCCTTCTTGGATTCCGGATCTGCAGGAAATTTTATTTTGGCCTCTCTCATCAACAGGTTCAACATCCCTGTGACCAGTCTCGCCAGACCCCTCTACATCAATTCTGTTAACAATGAAAGATTTGACTGTACCGTGCGTTACCGCACGGAACCTCTCCTAATGTGCATCGGACCTCATCACGAAAAAATTGAATTTTTGGTCCTCTCCAACTGCACTTCTGAAATTCTTCTTGGATTACCGTGGCTTCAACGCCATTCCCCAACAATTGATTGGTCCACAGGGGAAATCAAGAACTGGGGTACTTCTTGTCTCAAGGACTGTCTTAAACCGGTTCCCAGTACTCCCTGCCGTGACCCTGTGGTTCCCCCTGTATCCGGTCTTCCTAAGGCTTATATGGACTATGCTGACGTCTTTTGCAAGAAGCAAGCGGAGACTTTACCCCCTCACAGGCCTTATGACTGTCCTATTGACCTCCTCCCGGGTACTACTCCACCCCGGGGCAGAATCTATCCTCTGTCTGCTCCAGAG
Organism: Hyla sarda; assembly: GCF_029499605.1. Taxonomy (NCBI): domain Eukaryota; kingdom Metazoa; phylum Chordata; class Amphibia; order Anura; family Hylidae; genus Hyla; species Hyla sarda. The sequence goes on from NC_079198.1 coordinate 89,459,991, forward strand.
ACTCTTGCCATGTCAGAGTACATCCAGGAAAATTTAAAAAAGGGGTTTATCCGCAAATCCTCCTCTCCTGCCGGAGCTGGATTTTTTTTTGTGTCCAAAAAAGATGGCTCCCTACGCCCTTGCATTGACTACCGCGGACTTAATAAAATCACGGTAAAAAACCGCTACCCCTTACCTCTTATCTCGGAACTCTTTGATCGCCTACAAGGTGCCCACATCTTTACCAAACTGGACTTAAGGGGGGCTTATAATCTCATCCGGATCAGGGAGGGGGACGAATGGAAGACTGCATTTAACACCAGAGATGGACACTTTGAGTATCTGGTCATGCCCTTTGGCCTGTGCAACGCCCCTGCCGTCTTCCAAGACTTTGTTAATGACATTTTTCGTGATCTCTTATATTCCTGTGTTGTGGTTTATCTGGACGACATTCTGATTTTTTCTGCCAACTTAGAAGAACACCGCCAGCATGTCCGCATGGTTCTTCAGAGACTTCGGGACAATCAACTTTATGCCAAAATGGAGAAATGTCTCTTTGAATGTCAATCTCTTCCTTTCCTAGGATACTTGGTCTCTGGCCAGGGACTACAAATGGACCCAGATAAACTCTCTGCCGTCTTAGATTGGCCACGCCCCTCCGGACTCCGTGCTATCCAACGTTTTTTGGGGTTTGCCAATTATTACAGACAATTTATTCCACACTTTTCCACTATTGTGGCTCCTATCGTGGCTTTAACCAAGAAAAATGCCAATCCCAAGTCCTGGTCTCCACAAGCGGAAGACGCATTTAAACATCTCAAGTCTGCCTTTTCTTCTGCTCCCGTGCTCTCCAGACCTGACCCATCTAAACCCTTCCTATTGGAGGTAGATGCCTCCTCAGTGGGAGCTGGAGCTGTCCTTCTACAAAAAAATTCTTCCGGGCATGCTGTTACTTGTGGTTTTTTTTCTAGGACCTTCTCTCCAGCGGAGAGAAATTACTCCATCGGGGATCGAGAACTACTGGCCATTAAATTGGCGCTTGAGGAATGGAGGCATCTGCTGGAGGGATCAAAATTTCCAGTTATCATATACACTGATCACAAGAATCTCTCCTATCTCCAGTCTGCCCAACGACTGAACCCTCGCCAGGCCAGGTGGTCGTTGTTCTTTGCCTGTTTTAACTTTGAAATTCATTTTCGCCCTGCTGACAAGAACATTAGGGCCGACGCTCTCTCTCGTTCTTCTGATGCCTCTGAAGTAGAGGTCTCTCCGCAACACATCATTCCTCCGGACTGTCTGATCTCCACTTCTCCAGCCTCCATCAGGCAAACTCCTCCAGGGAAGACCTTCGTTTCTTCACGCCAGCGTCTCGGGATTCTTAAATGGGGACACTCCTCCCATCTCGCAGGCCATGCGGGCATCAAAAAATCCTTGCAACTCATCTCTCGTTTTTATTGGTGGCCGACTCTGGAGACGGATGTTGTTGATTTTGTGCGGGCCTGTACTGTCTGTGCCCGGGATAAGACTCCTCGCCAGAAGCCTGCTGGCCTCCTTCATCCTCTGCCCGTTCCCGAACAGCCTTGGTCACAGATTGGTATGGACTTTATTACAGACTTGCCCTCATCCCGTGGCAACACAGTTGTTTGGGTGGTCGTTGATCGATTTTCCAAGATGGCACATTTTATTCCTCTTCCTGGTCTTCCTTCAGCGCCTCAGTTGGCAAAGCAATTTTTTGTACACATTTTTCGCCTTCATGGATTGCCCACGCATATCGTCTCGGATAGAGGCGTCCAATTCGTGTCTAAATTCTGGAGGGCCCTCTGTAAACAGCTCAAGATTAAATTAAACTTCTCTTCTTCTTATCATCCCCAATCCAATGGGCAAGTAGAAAGAATTAATCAGGTCCTGGGTGACTATTTACGGCATTTTGTTTCCTCCCGCCAGGATGACTGGGCAGATCTTCTACCATGGGCCGAATTCTCATACAACTTCAGAGTCTCCGAATCTTCTGCTAAGTCCCCATTTTTCGTGGTGTACGGCCGTCACCCTCTTCCCCCCCTCCCTACTCCCTTGCCCTCTGGTTTGCCCGCCGTGGATGAAGTGACTCGTGACCTTTCCACCATATGGAAAGAGACCCAAAATTCTCTTTTACAGGCTTCATCCCGGATGAAAAGATTTGCCGATAAGAAAAGAAGAACTCCCCCCATTTTTGCTCCCGGAGACAAGGTATGGCTCTCTGCTAAATATGTCCGCTTTCGTGTCCCCAGTTACAAACTGGGACCACGCTATCTTGGTCCTTTCAAAGTCTTGTGCCAGATCAACCCTGTCTCTTACAAACTCCTTCTTCCTCCTTCTCTTCGTATTCCCAATGCCTTCCATGTCTCTCTCCTTAAACCACTCATCATTAACCGCTTCTCTCCCAAACTTGTTTCTCCCACTCCTGTATCCGGTTCTTCTGACGTCTTCTCCGTGATGGAGATTCTGGCCTCCAAGACAGTCAGAGGGGAAAAAAATTTTTGGGTGGATTGGGAAGGCTGTGGTCCAGAAGAGAGATCCTGGGAACCTGAGGACAACATCCTAGACAAAAGTCTTGTTCTCAGGTTCTCAGGCTCCAAGAAGAGGGGGAGACCCAAGGGGGGGGGTACTGTTACGCCTAGCGCTCCGGGTCCCCGCTCCTCCCCGGAGCGCTCGCAACTTCCTCGCATTTGCAGCGCCCCGGTCAGACCTGCTGACCGGGTGCGCTGCAATGTCTCTCTCAGCCGGGATGCGATTTGCGATGCGGGAGGCGCCCGCTCGCGATGCGCATCCCGGCTCCCGTACCTGACTCGCTCCCCGTCGGTCTTGTCCCGGCGGGAGCGGCCCCGCTCCTTAGGGCGCGCGCGCGCCGGGTCTCTGCAATTTAAAGGGCCACTGCGCCACTGATTGGCGCAGCAGGCTTAATTAGTGTGTTCACCTGTGCACTCCCTCTTTATACATCACTTCCCCTGCACTCCCTTGCCGGATCTTGTTGCCATTGTGCCAGTGAAAGCGTTCCTTGTGTGTTCCTAGCCTGTGTTCCAGACCTCCTGCCGTTGCCCCTGACTACGATCCTTGCTGCCTGCCCTGACCTTCTGCTACGTCCGACCTTGCTTTTGACTACTCCCTTGTACCGCGCCTATCTTCAGCAGTCAGAGAGGTTGAGCCGTTGCTGGTGGATACGACCTGGTTGCTACCGCCGCTGCAAGACCATCCCGCTTTGCGGCGGGCTCTGGTGAATACCAGTAGCAACTTAGAACCGGTCCACCAACACGGTCCACGCCAATCCCTCTCTGGCACAGAGGATCCACCTCCAGCCAGCCGAATTGTAACACAGGGCATGTTAAGAGTTGTAGTTCTAAAGAGGAATGTTTTTACACAGTGCTGGCTCCATCTTCTTCTATGGTTTCTGCTTTGAATTCTGAGGCTGGTTGTGTACGTGTTGAATCAAATGTGCTGAATTCCTACTCTCCTCACTTAATTTACAAATCTGTTTAACTTTCTGGCACCAGTTGATTTAAAAAATCAAAATTGGAGTATCCCTTTAATGGAAAAAGCATACAACTCTGCTAGAGAAAAGACTTACTATAGGATGATTCCACACAAAGCATTGTTATGAAAATCGGCATTGCTGTTCTTATTGTCATTTATTGACTCGGACCATACGTAGATCCAGCAAGAAGAAGTGTAATTCCTTCCTTTAAATTTCCCATTCCTTTTTGAAGCCGCCTCCCTAAACTGCAGAACACTTCCTTCCTGTGCTTCCCTACTTGTCTGGCTTATGATTACCTTACTGCACTTCACCATCTCTACAACAATGTATCCAACGTGACATATCAGAAAGTGATTTTTGCCCTGCTAGACAGTCTGTGACCCTTCTGTACTTGGGATTACTGTTATTATTATTTTTAGAAATCTTCCATGATTCTGAAGTACCAATTGTCATGTATGGTCAGGGAACAGTGAATCCCTGACTAACCTACAGCCACTGGGGGGTATTTATGAAGCACTTTACCCTTGTTTTCTGGGGTGAATTTGGCACAAAAATTAGGCACAGTGCATTTTTTGCACCTTTTGTTGCGCCTTTTCATTTCCGCACATTCCTTTCTTTGGTGGCAGTATGTGGGTTTTCAGTCGGGTTTTTGCCGGAATTTATAAAAATGCGACTTTTTAAAAAGGCACAAAATTTGGCGTAAACCCTTTAACCTCTTAAGGACCCAGCCAATTTTCAGTGTAGGACCCGGCCATTTTTTGCACATCTGACCACTGTCACTTTAAGCATTAATAACTCTGGGATGCTTTTACCTTTTATTCTGATTCCGAGATAGTTTTTTTGTGACATATTCTACTTTATGTAATTGGTAAATTTTAGTCGATACTTGCATCATTTCTTGGTGAAAAATTCTAAAATGTGATGAAAAAATTAAAAATGTTGCATTTTTATTTTTAACTAGCTCTCTGCTTTTAAGGAAAATAGGCATACTAAATAAATTATATATTGATTCACAAATACAATATGTCTACTTTATGTTTGCATCATAAGGTTGACATGTTTTTACTTATGGAAGACATCAGAGGGCTTCAAAGTATAGCAGCAATTTTCCATTTTTTCACAAAATTTTCAAAATTTTTTCAGGGACCAGTTTAGTTTTGAAGTGGATTTGAAGAGCCTTCATATCAGAAATAGCCCATAAATGACCCCATTATAAGAACTGCACCCCTCAAATTATTCAAAATGACATTCAAAAGGTGTGTTAACCCTTTAGGTGTTTCACAGGAATAGCAGCAAAGTGAAAATGCAAAACCTTCATGTTTTACACTCTCCTGTTCTTGTAGACCCAGTTTTTGAATTTTTTTCAAGGGGTAATAGGAGAAAAAGTCCCCCAAAATTTGTAACCCAATTTCTCTCGAGTAAGGAAATACCTCATATGTGTATGTCAAGTGTTCGGCGGGCGCAGTAGAGGGCTTAGAAGGGAAGGAGCAACAATGGGATTTTGGAGAGTGAATTTTGATGAAATTGTTTTTGGGGGGCATGTCACATTTAGGAAGCCACTAAGGTGCCAGAACAGCAGAACCCCCCCCCCCACATGGCATACCATTTTGGAAACTTCACCCCTCAAGGCATGTAACAAGGGGTCCAGTGAGCCTTAACACCCCACAGATGTTTGACGACTTTACGTTAAAGTCGGATGTGTAAATTAAAAAAAAATAATTCCACTAAAGTGCAGTTTTTTCCCCAAATTTATAATTTTTACAAAAGGTAATGGGAGAAAATGCCCCACAAAATGTGTAACCCCCATCTCTTCTGAGTATGGAAATACCCCATGTTAGGATGTAAAATGCTCTGCGGGTGACCTACAATGCTTAGAAGAGAAGGAGTAACATCTGGCTTTTGGAAAGTAAATTTTGATGAAATGGCTTTTGATGGGCATGTCGCATTTAGGAAGCCCCTATGGTGCCAGCACAGAAAAAAACAACTCACATGGCAAACTATTTTGGAAACTACACCCCTCAAGGAACGTAGCAAGGGGTACAGTGAGCCTTAACACCTCACAGGTGTTTTACGACTTTTTGTTAAAATTGGATGTGTAAATGAAAAAAAAAAAACATTTTCCCTAAAATGCAGTTTTTTCCCCAAATTCTACATTTTTACAAATAGGGTAATAGGAGAAAATGACCCCTTAATATGTGTGGACATCAAGTGCTCTGCGGGCGAACTACAATGCTCAGAAGAGGAGAGAAGGAGCGCCATTGAGCTTTTGGAGAATGAATTTGTTTGGAATGGAAGTCAGGGGCCATGTGTGTTTACAAAGCCGCCTGCCCCCCCCCCCCACCCCCCAGTGGTGCCAGAACAGTGACCCCCATTTTGGAAACAACACCCCTCAAAGAATTTAATAAGGGGTGCAGTGAGTATTTATACCCCACTGGCGTTTGACAGATCTTTGGAACAGTGGGCTGTGCAAATGAAAAATACAATTTTTTATTTTCATGGACCACTGTTCCAAAAATCTGTCAGACACCTGTGGGGCATAAATGCTCACTGTACCCCTTATTACATTACATGAGGGGTGTAGTTTCCAAAATGGGGTCACATGTGGGGGGGTCCATTGTTCTGGCACTATGGGGGCTTTGTAAACACACGTGGCCTTCAATTCCGGACAAATTTTCTCTTCAAAATCCCAATGGCGCTCCCTCTCTTCTGAGTATTGTAGTTTGCCCGCAGAGCACTTTACATCCACATATAGGGTATGTTTCCCTTGTGAAAATGAAAAAGTTAGGGTAACACCAGCATTTTAGTGAAATTTTTTTTTTCATTTTCCCATCCAATTTTAATGAAAATTCGTCAAACACCTCTGCGGTGTTAAGGCTCACTATACCCCTTGTGAGGGGTGTAGTTTCCGAAATGATGTCACATGTGAGTATTTATTTTTTTGCGTTTATGTAAGAACCGCTGTAAAATCAGCCACCCTGTACAAACCACCAATTTAGGCTTCAAATGTACATAGTACACTCTCACTCATGAGCCTTGTGCGCCCGCAGAGCATTTTACGCCCACATATGGGGTATTTCCGTACTCAGGAGAAATTGCGTTACAAATTTTGGAGGTCTTTTTTTCCTTTTAACACTTGTGAAAATAAAAAGTATGGGGCAACACCAGCATGTTAGTGTAAATTTCTTTATTTTTTTACACTAACAGGCTGGTGTAGCCCCCAACTTTTCCTTTTCATAAGGGGTAAAAGGAGAAAAAGCCCCCCAAAATTTTTAGTACAATTTCTCCCGAGTACAGAAATACCCCATATGTGGCCCTAAACTGTTTCCTTGAAATACAACAGGGCTCCGAAGTGAGAGAGCGCCATGCGCAGTTGAGGACTAAATTAGGGCTTGCATAGGGGTGGACATGGGGTATTCTACACTAGTGATTCCCAAACAGGGTGCCTCCAGCTGTTGCTAAACTCCCAGCAGTCCTGGACAGTCAGTGGCTATCCAGAAATGCTGGGAGTTGTTGTTTTGCAACAGCTGGAGGCTCCGTTTTGAAAAAAATTTCATTTTTATTGAGGACAGTGTAAGGGGGTGTATATGTGAGTTTCCCGCTAGGAGTTTGCGCTGCGGTGAAAAATTTGCCACAGCTCAAACTTGAAGCAGGAAACTCACTTTAAACTCGCCTGTGTGAATGTACCCTGTGCATTCACACTGGGGGGTGGGAAACCTCCAGCTGTTTCAAAACCGCTGTACTGACAGACCATGCATGCTGGGAGTTGTACTTTTGCAACAGCTGGAGGCACACTGGTTGGAAAACCTTCAGTTAGGTTCTGTTACTTAACTCAGTATTTTACAACCAGTGTGCCTCCAGATGTTGCAAAACTAAAACTCACAGCATGTGCTGATCACCGAAGGTCATGCTGGGAGATGTAGTTATGCAACAGCTGGAGAGCTACAGTTTAGAGACCACTGCACAGTGATCTCCAAACTGGGGCCCTCCAGATGTTGCAAAATTACAAATTCCAGCATGCCCAGACAGCAAACAGCTGTGTGAGCATGCCAGGAATTGTAGTTTTGCAAGAAACCACTGTATAGTGGTCTCAAACTGTAGCCCTCCAGCTGTTGCAAAACTACAAATCCCAGCATGCCCAAACAGCTGTAGACCACTGTATAGTGGTCTCAAACTGTAGCCCTCCAGATGTTGCTAGGCAATTCACCGACTTCCGTAGGATCCAGGGAGCCAGCCGCACATCATCGCTGCCCGCCTATCTCCACCGCCCATAGTCACCCGCAGCCTCTGCCGATGTACTCCGGCCCCGCCTATTGTGAGTGGGCAGAATGGGGAAACCGAAAGTTAACCCCCGCCCCCGATCTGCTATTGGTCGTCGCTTATAGATGACCAATAGCAGGGATAGGAGGGGTGGCACCCCTGCCATCTTACTCCTATCCCTTCAGGGGGATCATTGGTGTCTTGGACAACCCCGATCCCCCTTATTTTCCATAAACCCATATGGTTCACCATAAACCCGTTTGACCCGGAATTGGGCATTTGCGCGGTGTGCCTGCTAATTGATATATCAAAAATGGCTAAAAACATATTTGCGTAGGTGCCGGAGATGGGCGTGCCCATCGCCGTCCCTTGCACCTGCCTATATTACTTATCACCAGGACAAAACACATTCTGAGAAAGCACAAATTTAAGGCAGTCAGTGACAAACTTAATAAAATCTGATTTTTTTTCGGTAGACAGGAAGATGAGCATAGCCTCTATACCCACATGGTGAGGGGTGTGGGAATAGAGGCTTTTGACATCGATTGATGCCAGGTGAAAATTGTCTTGCCAGTGGAAACCATCAAGTGTGGAAATTAATTCCTCAATGTTTTTTAGAAAAAGAAAGAATGCCGGACAGTAGGGGGGGACACCAACCCCTCAATATAACTGGATAAATATTCAGTGACAGAAACAATTCTTGCCACAGTTGGGTGCCCAGGAGGGTTTTGTAGAGACTTATGAATTTTAGGTAAAATATACCATTTGTCAGGAATCGGTGCTGTTGGAATGAGTTTGGTGGCAGTTTTTTCATTAATAAGATTTTTCTCTACTTGGTTATATAAAAGGGACCCGAGGCAGCTCATAATTTCGGCAGTAGGATTTTCTTTGAGTTTTTCATAAACAGAATTATTTGTAAGATGTTTATTTACTTCTATATTATAAGTTTGTTGCGTCAAAACTACTATTGCCCCACCTTTGTCTGATTTTAAGACTAATAGTTCTTTATGGTTAACTAACCAATTTAATGCTTGTTGTTCAGTTACAGAGATGTTAGAATATGCTTTCGGGTATATTAAGGATTTAACATCACGTATTGCAGCATGTTGAAATAGATCAATAGCACTTCCTGAAATAATGGGAGGGTTAAATTTGGAGGGATTACCTCCAGAGAAAGGTTTTTGTTCAACATCAATTGGAGGAACAAAATTTCTTTGCATAAGTAGTTCATCCAATATTTGTAAAGGGGCATTTTCCTGTGAGGTGAACTCATATACAGGACGAAAGCCCAAAGAGCTCACGCTGCACGGGACCTCACCTTCAAATTTTTGATCACTTTTATTGTGAATATTGGCAAAAAACTTATGTAAGTGAACCTTGCGTAGTGCTTTATGCAGATCAATTTCAAACTTATTTCAAAATTATTTCAAAATTATCAAATAAAAACTCTTCTTTAATACCAAAATTTTGATAGCACTGATAAACAAGCTTGTGAAAGGGGGACATCAGTTAAATTAACAACATTAGAAAAATCTAGGGTCTCTGTTAGGTCACACTCTTTATCTTTTTTGGGATATCTGGGTTTTTGATAACTTGGACCTGCCACGTCCACGTCTGATAAATTTCCTAAAGGGACAGTAGTAGCATTAGTAGGTGGTGGAATAGAGTGCCCTGAAAATTCGGGAATATCGTCCGATAAACTACTGTCCGATTCAGTCGTGAGGAAATTGGTAGTGAGTTTTTTTCTTTGGTGGAGTTCTTCTATTGTTGTAAAGTATATTGGTTTTCTTCTGGTTCATCCTGGTCCAATTGAAAACGAGTTTATTGTCAAAGTCCTTCTTATCACAGACAAACATGTCCTTTTTAATTTCCTTAATCTCAGCTTGAAGTTTTAATATCTTTTTAGCAAGATGTTTGGAGAAATAATTACAGTTCTCATCATTAAGTCGTGTTCGTAGTTTGAGTTTTGCCTTGCATAACTCTGTAGTGATCTTCTCATAATCACATCGATTATTATCAGCAAACTGAGAAAGAGCTTTGTAAGACCTCAGACCTCTAGCAACATGGTTGCATTCACTGTATGCAGTTAGCGACTTAATAGTCCAAAAGACTCTGGTTTCTTTTTCGGCTGGGGTGGACATTTTATTTTGTAAGGCGTTTAGGCTGAGAAGTTGTAGTTCATCTTTAGAATTGCAGGAAAGGAAAAAATGTCCCCATGTCCACTCTCCCTGCTGAAATGGCAGTGTCCATAGTGGCTGTAGCATGCTCATTGTCCATTAATCTGGGCAAATCAGATTGCTCTTGCGTGCTCAGGATATGTGGAAAAGCAGAGAAAACAAAATCCAATGGAGAAAATGTCAACCAGGCACTGCAAGTGTTAAAGCAACAGAGTACATATCACTTACATAGCCACATATGTAGATAGTGGTCCTAAACACAGGTCAATGTGGTGCTCAGTGTCTATAGTGTGAACAGGTATAATAATACTGGCAATAGAGGCAAATTTTGTTTAATTTAGCTATCATTTACAGGTCATATCTGCAGATGTACATGCTTTTAGGGTGCCCAACAGTTGGGGATTACCATCATTTTATATCACATGGCATTATTTTACTACTTTAAAAAAAAATGTTTTGCTTGTTTAATCCTCTGTATATTTTACACATCTTGTCACATTTACTAACTTACTATAAAGCAATGATGTCACATTGTGGCCCTCCCGATGTTGCAGAACTTCAACTCCCAGCAGGCCCAGACAGCAAACAACTGTCTGGGCATGCTAGAAGTTGAAGTTTTGCAACATCTGGAGAGCCACAGTTTGACACCACTGTGTTAAAGCTTCATCATTGCTCCAAATTAAATTAGAGCATTAACGGTTTACCGCCATTGCTACCTAAATGGGCACTGTCCTCTCCTATCAGACAGGAGAGAGCACAGAGGAGTCCTAACTGACAGGAGAGAGCACAGAGGAGTACTATCAGGCTGTAGAGAGCATCGACGAGTCCTATCAGACAGGGAAGAGCACAGAGGAGTCCTGTCAGACAGGACAGAGCACAGATGAGTGCTATAATACAGGAGAGAGCACAGAGGATTCCTATCAGTCAGAAGAGAGCACAAAGGAGTATTATCAGACAGGAGAGAGCACAGAGGAGTTCTATCAGACAGGAGAGAGCACAGGTGAGTGCTATCAGACAGGAGAGAGCACAGAGGAGTACTATCAGACAGGAGAGAGCACAGGGTAGTGGTATCACACAGGAGAGAGCACATAGGAGTATTATCAGACAGGAGAAAGCACAGACGAGTGCTGACAGACAGGAGGGAGCACAGAAGTACTATCAGACATGAGAGAGCACAAAGGAGTACTAACAGACAGGAGAGAGTACAGAGGAGTGCTATAAGTCAGGAGAGAGCACAGAGGAGTACTATCAGACAGGAGAGAGCACAGAGGAGTACTATCATACAGAGAGCACAGATGAGTAATATCAGACAGGAGAGAGGACAGATGAGTACTATAAGACAGGAAAGAGCACAGATAAGTGCTATCAGACAGAGAGCACAGAGGAGTGATATCAGACAGGAGAGAGGACAGATGAGTACTATAAGACAGGAAAGAGCACAAAAAGTACTATCAGACAGGAGAATGCAAAGACGAGTGCTATCAGACAGGAGAGAGCACAGAGGAGTGCTATCAGTCTGGCGAGAGCACAGAGGAGTACTATCAGACAGTAGAGAGCACAGAGGAGTCCTATCAGACAGGGGAGAGCACAGAGGAGTGATATCAGACAGGAGAGAGCACAGAGGAATATTATCAGACAGGAGAGAACACAGAGGAGTATTAACAGACAGAAGAGAGCACAGAGGAGTGCTATCAGAGAGGAGAGAGCACAAAGGAGTACTATCAGACAGGAGAGAGCACAGAGGAGTACTATCAGACAGGAGAGAGCACAGAGTACTATCAGACATGAGAGAGCACAGGGGAGTGCTATCAGACATTAGAGAGCACAGAGGAGTACTATCAGACCGGAGAGAGCACAGAGGAGTACTATCAGACAGGAGAAAGCACAGAAGAGTACTATCAGACCGAAGAGAGTACAGAGGAGTACTATCAGACAGGAGAGAGCACAAAGGAGTGCTATCAGACAGAAGAGAGCACAGAGGAGTCCTATTAGACAGGAAAGAGCACAGCGGAGCGCTATCAGACAGGAGAGAGCACAAAGGAGTCCTATTAGACAGGAGAGAGAACAGAGGAGTGCTATCAGACAGGAGAGAGCACAGAGGAGTACTATCAGACAGGAGAGAGCACAGAGGAATGCTATCCAACAGGAGAGAGCACAGATAAGTATTATCAGACAGGAGAAAGCACAGAGGAGTACTATCAAACAGGAGAGAGCGCAAAGGAGTCCTATCAGACAGGAGAGAGCACAGAGGAGTATTATCAGACAAGAGAGAGCACAGAGGAGTGCTAAGCCCCCCCCCTCCCTCCCTCACTTACTTTGTCCATGTCTGTGCTTCAGTTTGGACAAAGCAATGATTTTATAAGCCATGATTTCTATAAAAAGGATTTCTTATGAAGTACATTGGAAAGGGACATTTTTTTGAACCTGACAGTGCCCATTTAATGAGAAGAAACTACAGAATAATTAAAAGGTGATCTTGAGCATATCCAAATATATCAATGTAAATGTATTCTCATTATTACTGTACTGCAAGCTACAAGATTTATAAGGATAGGCAGAGCTGTTATATTTTATTTTAATAATATATTTACTCTACACCCCCTAGGGCTTGAACAAATGGAGGGGGGGGGTAAGTGTCATCAAGGCTCCTGGCTTCAGCCGGTAAGAGCTTGTATTATTAGTGTCTATGCTGCAATGTAGTCTGACACTGTGGCCGTAGTATGGCTGGAGGCCAATTCAGGACGACTCTTACTGGGAATGACCAAGTGCATGGTTGGGGTCATTCCCCACAATCCAAGCTGCCTTTTGTTGCCCTTAAAGGCAGCCTGTTTCACCAGCTGAGAGGGATTTGCTAGTTGCAGCTCACACTGCCAGAGATCTTCCCTGTGTTTGCTCCAAGGGTGAACAGCCTGCCGGGAGGCCTGGAAAAGACTTGCTTGATGCCGCATGGCATGGACTCAGGTGTGAACAAACGCCTAAGGAATACAGGTGGACTTTTGTTACATTTTCCTTGGTTCTGCATTTAAAGACTGTTTGCTGAGTGCCAAGTGTGAATAAAACTCTAAACTTTGATTTGAATAGTACTGTTTCCTTGCCTCTATACTGCAATCACACATTTGGTGGAGGATGCGGGCAACGCAGTGAGGTCAGCAATTGTGTTGCATCATGCTGTTGCTAAGAGTCGAGCCTGGGATAACCCGCTGAGTTGTTTTCCCGAGTGGGCTTGCCTAAAGAGGTATTGCCTGACTAGGGCTCCCCATTTATGTCAAAAGTAATGAAAGAGCTCAGTAAGTTACTGCAGGTAAAACAGCTACGAACCTCCGTCTACCACCTGCAGGCAGATGGTCTGGTAGAAAGGTTTAACCAAACATTAAAAAATATGTTAAAGCAGGTGGTGGCTAGAGATGGGAAAAATTGGGATCTTTTGCTGCCCTATCTCATGTTCGCAGTGCGAGAAGTGCCCCAGGCTTCTACTGGGTTCTCGCACTTTGAACTGCTCTACGGCAGACATCCTTGTGGTCTGTTAGACATAGCTAAGGAGACGTGGAAACAACAGCCCATGCCGCACAAAAGTGTAGTTGAGTATGTCACTCAGTTGCAGGAACGGATGGAAACAGTGTTGCCCTTGGTTAGGGAACATATGGAGGCAGCTCAGCCAGCTCAAAGTAGAGTTTAAAATCGCCAGGCATGGGTTCAGAATTTTACCCAGGAGATCGGGTTCTGGTTCTGGTACCAATGGTCGATAGTACATTTCTGGCTAGGTGGCAAGGTCCCTACGAAGTGATTGAAAAGGTAGGGGAGGTGATGTACAGGGTACACCAGCCCGGGAGAAGGAAGCCAGAGCAGTTGTACCATGTAAACTTGTTGAAACCTTGGAAAGACAGGGAGACTAGTGTGGATGACAGCCCCCGGCCAGGTTTGTTAGTAGTGGAGTTTCCTGTCCCTCAGTATGGTCCGAGGGAAGCAGTTGCCACAGTGAAAATTGCTGACAGCCTTTCCTCGTCACAGACACAGGAGGCCAGGGAGTTCGTCAGTAGGAACACTGATGTGTTCTCAGAAGTTCCTGGACGTACTTCTGTCATCCGCCATGCCATTGTCACTGAACCCCAGGTAAAAATATGGTTGAAACTAGGGATGCACCGATATATCGGCGGCCGATACATATCGGCCGAAAATAGCTATTTCGGGGAAATGCCGAAACAACAAAAAATGTGCCGATAATGACCCACCTCCCCTACCCGCACACAGCACAAGTTGCAAATGCTGCCAGTGGCAGAGGCGTAGCATGGGGGGTGCAGGGGGGGCCGGCCGCACCGGGCGCAACATCTGGGGGGACGCGCTCTCCGGGATAGGAATACTTCTTTTTATGTGCCCGGGCCGGCTCCCGTGTGTGGCTGCAGGCGGGGGCCAGCCAGCGCATATAAAACCTAATACAGTACTGTATACTAAAAACCAGGGGGCCTCCAGCTGTTGTGAAACTACAACTCCCAGCATGCCCGGACTGGCAAAGTCTGTCCGGGCATGCTGGGAGTTGTAGTTTCACAACAGCTGGAGGCCCCCTGGTTTTTAGTATACAGTATTAGTTTTTATATGCTCTGGTCGGCCCCCGCCTGCAGCCACACACAGGAGCCGGCCCGGGCACATAAAAAGAAGTATTCCTATCCCGGACATCCCTGTGTCCCGAAAAATCTTTTCGGGACATAAGGATGTCCGCCGGTCACTCACCATTCCCCGGCGTCCTCCTGCAATCCTCCTTCGGTCCCTCGCTTCTCCGCCTCTATGGTCGTACGCACGGGACGTCACTGACGTCCCGTGCGTACAACCATAGAGACGCAGGAGGACCGCAGGAGAACGCGCGCTGGCCGGGGCCTGGTAAGTGACCGGCGGCGCGTCATCTTCTTCAGTGTTCCGGTCACCGCTCCTCCGGTCCCGGCACCTACTGCTATGGTCCATAGGCCATAGCAGTAGATGTGACCCCGGGCCGGAGGAGCGGTGACCGGAACACTGTGGGGGCAGCAGTACAGACATACAGCCTCCAGCCATACACTGTATATGGCTGGAAGCTGTATGTCTGTGGGGTGGGGGGAAGCTGCCTACTATTGTGGGGGAACTGCTGACCTAATGTGGGGGGGAGCTGCCTACAAATGTGGGGGGGGGGGCTGCCTAATATTGTTGGGGGGGGAGCTGCCTAATATTGTGGGGGGGAGCTGCCTACAAATGTGTGGGGAGCTGCCTAATATTGTTGGGGGGAGCTACCTAATATTGTGGGGGAACTGCCTACTATTGTGGGGGGGAACTGCCTACTATTGTGGGGGGGAGCTGCCTACAAATGTGGGGGGAGCTGCCTAATATTGTTGGGGGGAGCTGCCCAATATTGTGGGGGAACTGCCTACTATTGTGGGGAACCTGCCTACTATTGTGGGGGAACTGCTGACCTAATGTGGGGGGAGCTGCCTACAAATGTGGGGGGGGGCTGCCTAATATTGTGGGGGAACTACCTACTATTGTGGGGAACCTGCCTACTATTGTGGGGGAACTGCTGACCTAATGTGGGGGGAGCTGCCTAATATTGTTGGGGGGAGCTGCCTACTATTGTGGGGAACCTGCCTACTATTGTGGGGGAAATGCTGACCTAATGTGGGGGAGCTGCCTACTATTGTGGGGGAGCTGCCTAATATTGTGGGGGAGCTGCCTATTAATGTGGGGGAACTCCCGACCTAATGTGGGGGAGCTGGCAATCTAATCTGGGGGAATCTAATCTAATGAGCGGAGCGCTGCATTATACCAGAAGACGGGGAGAAGTCATTTTTGGTATCGGTTTCGGCCGGAAATTTTTTTTTATTTCGGTTTCGTTTCGGTTCTGAAATTTCCATTTCGGTGCACCTCTAGTTGAAACCATACCGGGTACCTGAGTCGCGGCGACAAGCCATCTCGGAAGAAGTACAGCAGATGTTAAAACTGGATGTCATTGAGGAATCAAAGAATGAGTGGGCCAGTCCGATAGTCTTAATACCCAAGCCAGATGGGACATTGCGGCTCTGTAACGATTTTAGCAAATATAATGAGGTGTCCAAGTTTGATGCATATCCCATGCCCCGAGTCGACGAGCTTATTGAAAGGCTAGGACAGACTTTGTATTTTTCTGTTTTGGACCTCACCCAAGGGTACTGGCAGGTGCCCTTGACGGAGGCTGCCAAAGAGAAAACAGCCTTTGTCCCACCAGAAGGTTTTTTTCAGTACAAGGTGTTACCCTTTGGTTTACATGGCACACCCACTACATTTCAAAGGCTAATGGATATTGTACTGCGGCCACATCGTCGGTATGCCTCTGCTTATCTAGACAATATCCTCATCCACAGTACAGACTGGGAAAGTCATCTTCCTAAACTATAGGCAGTGGTAGACTCCCTTAGGAAGGCTGGGTTAACTGCTAACCCCAAAAAGTGTGCAATAGAATTAGAAGAGACCAAATACCTGGGGTATGTCATTGGGCGTGGAGTTGTCAAACCCTAGGTAAACAAAACAGAGGCTATCTGAAATTGGCCCCAACCTGTCCCTACCCGACAGGTGAAGTTGTTCCTAGGAATGGTAGGTTACTATATGAGATTCATCCCCCATTTTGCTACGGTGGCTGTGCCCTTAACAGACCTTCTGAAGAGACAGAAGTCCGTCATGGTGCATTGGAACAAACAGGCAGAGCAGGAGTTTTCTGCTTTGAAGTCAGCCCTATGTGGGTCTCCAGTGTTGGTGACACTTTAAAAGGGAATTTGTGGTACAGACCGATGCCTCTGCGGTAGGTCTCGGTGCTGTACTCTCCCAGGAAGTCAACGGGGAAGAGCATCCCATTGTCTTTCTTAGCCGCAAACTGACCCCGGCAGAGACCAGGTATAGTGGAGAGAGAGTGCCTGGCCATTGAGTGGGAACTCGAGTCTCTCCACTATTATCTGTTGGGCAGGAAGTTTAGTCGTGTGACGGATCATTCCCCCCTTAAGTGGATGTGCCAGGCCAAGGACAAAAATGCCAGGGTAACTGGGTGGTTTCTGTCACTGCAGAATTTCAAGTTCAATGTTGAACACAGAGCGGGTTGTTTGTTAGGCAACGCCAATGCCCTATCGCGAGTCCACTCTTGCAAAAGTGTTCACCCCCTAGGGCTTGAACAAATGGGGGGGGGTATGTGATAAGGTGAAAGGCATCGTGGTGGATGGGCAATATGTGTCACAAAGGCTCCTGGCTTTGGTAAAGTAAAAGCCGGTATTTATTCAGTGTCTGTGCTGCGATGCAGACTGACACTATGGCCATAGAATGGCTGGAAGGCAAATCCGGGATGGCTTTAACTGGGAATGACCAAGTGCAGGGTGGGGGTCATTCCCCACAATCCAGGCCACCTTTTGTTGGCCTTAAAGGCAGCCTGCTTCCCCAGCTGAGTGGAATTTGCTAGTTGAAGCTCACACTGCCAGAGAGATCTGAATGTGGAGTTCTTCCCTGTGTTTGCTCCAAGGTTGGAAGCTGGTGAACAGCCTGCCTGGATGCCTGGAGAAGACTTGCTTGATGCCGCATGGCATGGACACCTAAGGAATACAGGTGGACTTTTGTTACGTTTTCCTTGGTTCCGCATTTAAAGACTGTTTGCTGTGTGCCAAGTGTGAATAAAATACTGAACTTATTTGAAAAGTACTGTTTCCTTGCCTCTATACTGCAAGAGCGAGCCATCACATTACAGATCTATATGATATAGGTACTATTCTACCTTGATTATGAATGTTCAGTGAATGCTCTGTGCTTATTCACAGAATTTGAATTTCAGATTATGTTAATGTTACCAGATAAACATAAACTATATGTATAGGTGCTCCGGTGGAAATGTTTAAAAATCAACTGATCCCAGAAAGTTAAACAGATTTGTAAATTACTTCTATTAACATATATATAACATTTGTTATTTTTGTACTTCGGTTGTCAACTGAGCTGACATAAAGCATAAATATATTGTTGCACAACAATCTAGTGTTATAGTCTGGAGACAATACTTCCTAGAGGGAAAAGGACTAATTTGAAGACATGCCAGCAGGTATTGCTAGGCGGTTTTAACTCTGAAGCTTGCAGAATTGAAAATGAAGTCTTTTAAAACACTGTACTTCATAACCCGAAATAAGTTATATATTTAAAAAGTTACTCAACTTTTATGAAACATAATTTTAGATAGATAGATAGACAGACAGATTTTGGAAGATAAAAATATATCTGTGTTATTGTATTCACGCAATAAGATTTGCAAACTGTAATAAGTGGCCATTTTGGATTACGGTTTACTAAAACGTTGTTTTGCTTTCTTTTTTTTTTTTTTTGTTTTACTCATTAATAGTTGAATGGTGTCCCTAAAATATGAAACAGAACTAAAATGGATGGCATGTCTTGCACTTAAAAATTTTCCCCATTGTTTGCTGCCTGGCTGGTTTTTAGTTCTTTTAGGATAGAGCTGTGATCTGTAACTACATCGTAGCAACAGTGAAGAAGACAGTAAATGTAGTCTTAGATATACCCCCTGCCTCCTCATTGGTTTAGGCTGCTCCTCTCTCCTTTTTCCCTACAGTTCTGCCCCCCGAGATGGCTGTACATTAACATCACAGGCTCACCTGGAAGTCAGAGCATGAAGATCTCACTTAGGCAGGGAAAGGTTAAGGCCAGAGCTCACCCAAAAATGTGTCCCTGCCTTTTGGGATGTCCACCTCCCTAACAGGGTAGCATCAACCATAATACTGGACCTGGATAAGGTGCATGGCATAGCAAAGTCCAAAACAAATAAAAAAAACACTGTACAGAAGTCAGGGAAACAGGTCAGCATACAGTGGGTAAACAAGAACTAAAGAGAATAAGACAGACAGGGAATGCACATACAAATGTAAAATTAGAGTCTAATTGGCCCAATCTTTATCAGTGAGAGTGTACAGATATAGAATACAGATACAGTAAGCCAAGGGGTAGTCAAAGAATGAGTCAAAGGTCAGGACAACAAGAGAATAGAATAATAAACACAGAATATGCAAAGCAGAGCAAGGGATCCAGGGACAATCCTCTTTCACAGGCCTCAAAAAAGGAGACTATCTGATACTGTCTGATATAGACCAACTCAGGAGGACATGGTTGCTAAGACCGGAACCAATTGGCTCAGTGCTGGCAGCTCCTGAGAAGCATGTAAAGCCTGGTCACTTGTGATCATTACAGAAGGGGTACTCAACCCCTAGACATCTAATCCCCTATCTCTGTGCAGCACCCAGCGTTCTTTTAGAACGCTGGGTGCATGCGGTAGGGGTGATGATGTCATGCCACGCCCCTCAATGCAGGTCTATGGGATGAGGCGTGGCGAATCTTCTGTTTGGTATAAAAGTATTGTTGGGAGTCCCCTTATTTAATAACAGAGATAATGTTGGCTGTGTAATTGATCTATAATGTGTAGAGGTGGGGTGAGGCATACAGCCCTATACAGATTGGAGCTTTTGATGATACATATACATACATACATACATACATACATAAGTATTGGAGTATATGAGTACATAGGGTCCTGTTGCCTAGTATGATTAAAAATAAAAATACATTTAAATGGTCAGGATTGCAATAACAAACAGAAAAGCTAAATAAAATGCTTCATTATGTAAAGATTTAAAATGACTTTAAAAAATGTATGGAAAAAAAACACTTAAAAAGTCAAAATACTGATTCAAAAACAGTATGTGGGATTTCAGTCTTGAGTCTGGATATAAGAAGTAAAAGGAAAGACATAAGGAAGAAAATCAAGCAACAACATAGAGAAAAAGAACAAAAAACAAAACTTTTTATGCTTTTAATTTTCTATTTTTCTTTTTTTATGTTGTAATATCATATCTGGACCCAATGCAACAGGTAATTGAATATTCATGACTGCTAAATTATGGTTTTATTTATGTGACACAAATTACCTTGACGCTTTACTTGTTTGATGCAAATGTTAATTTCATTTGCATTATGAAGAAAAAGAGCTTATTGCATTCTGCGTGTGCAGCATGTGAGAACAGCTTACGGCCCCCTCTGATGGATGTAGGAGAAAATAATAGGCAGGTAAAGAAATAGCTCACTAAGAAATACAATAACAACTCTGCCCACTGCCTGAGCGCGCACAGCTGCAATCACAATCAATAGCCCTGTTAGCGCTTAAGGATACAGTCCATTTTGACCTTCAGGACACTGCTAATTTCCATCTTTACATTTTCATTTTTCCACCCCATCCTTTAAGAGGCATGACTCTTATTTTTCCATCCACAGACCCATATGAGGGCTTGTTTATTGCGCAACCATTTGTACTTTGTAATGACACCTTTTATTTTACACAATCAAATTATTATTTGTGGGGGAGGAATAGAAAACGCAATTTTGCAACTTTTAGAGGGTTGTGTTTTTACACAGCGCACTTTACGGCAAGAATGACATGTTCTGTTTATTCTAAGGGTCTATGCAACTTAAATAATACCATCCTTTATATGGTTTTCTATTATTGTACTGTTAAAAAATAAAATGTAATATCCCCATTTTGGCCTTGAGGACACAGCTGATTTTCATTTTCGCATTTTTGTTTTTCCTCCTCACCTTCTGAGAACCATAACTCTTATTTTTCCATCCACAGACCTATATTGCGGCTTGTTTTTTGTGCGACCAATTGGACTTTGTAATGACACCTTTTATTCTACCAGAAAATGTCCAAGCAAAATCAAAAATATTATTATTTTGTGGGGAAATTGATTAAAAAAAACACACACAATTTTACAACTTTTGGGGGATTTTGTTTTTATGCAGTGCACTTATGGTAAAACTGACATGTTATTCTGTAGGTCAATGTGATTAAAACTATACCCAATAAATAGATAGGTAGATAGATAGATAGAGATAGATCGATATAAATAGATATCGTTTTTCTATTACTATACATTTAAAAAGATGTAAAACTTTTTTCACAAAATCAGTCTGTCTAAAATTGTCCTCTTCTGACCTCCTTATTTATTTTTCCATATACAGGGATGTATGAAGGTTCATTTAATTTGAGCCATGATCTTTAGTTTGTATCGGTATCATTTTTGTTTTGATGGACATTTTTTTTTTATCACTTTTTATTCATTTTTTTCTGATATATGAGGTGACCAAAAATCAGCATTTTTGGCATTTGACATTTTTTTTTACATTTATGTTGTTTACCATGGAGGATCAAAAACATAATATTTTAATAATTTGGACAATTACCCACATGGCAATACCAAATATGTTTATTTTTGGGGGAAACGTGGTGATGCTCAGCATTAACCCTTCAGGTGCCGCGGTCAAAGTTGATTGCAGCGTCTAAAATGTTAAAAAAAAACTCTGGCTGCTCTGCAGAGCTGATAAGACATAAGAGGTACCTTACCTGCCTCCTCGCTGTCTGATTGGTGCTCCAATTCTCTAGTCAAGCATGGCAGGCAGGAGCAATGGAGCGCCAATAACACTGATCATTGCTGTGCTATGGCATAGCATTGAACAGTGTATGCAATCTAAAGATCGCATGTAATAGTCCAATGTGGGGACTAAAAGATTGTGTTAGAAATGTTTAAAAAAGTTAATAAATGTGAATAAACCTCTTCCCTAATAAAAGTTTAAATCACTCACCATTTCCCATTAAAAAAAAAATTTGTACATAAACATATGTGGTATCTCCGCATGTGTAAATGTCCATATAACAGCCGCGCTCCAGACGGACACGCTGGCCATGAGCACGCTGTCATGTCTCTGTTGCTGGCGGGGCTGGGATCCACATCGCAGGACGCGTCCGCATGCGAATCCCAGCCCGTCACTCACCTCCTTCAACCACTGCCTCACTGAGTCCCTGTCCTCGCAACTCCGGTGCGCTTGTCTCCGCCTTCTCCACACTGGAGCTCTGTTTTTAAAGGGCCAGTGCCCAACTAATTAAAGTGATTACACCTGTTCCCTGGTCCATATATTCCTGCTCCTCCCTTGCTTCCATGCCGGATCTTTAGTTGTTTATGCCATAGTGAAGTCCTGTGTCTCCCTACTGTGTAATTGTTCCCTGTTTCCCTACCTAACCTGTACCTGTGTACCTGCCCTGAACTTTTGCCATCTGCCACTTTTTGACAGTGTCCTTCCATACCACGCCACCCCATCCCCAGCTACCTGTGTGGACGAGTCGTGTCGGGGTAGCGACCTGGGTGCCACCTGCCGCAGCAAGACCATCCCTCTTTGCGGCGGGCTCTGGTGAAGACCAGCTGCACCTTAGACTCTGTTCCCTGGCATGGCTCACGTTTACATCCACACAGGCCCAGAGGATCCACCACCTGTCGTACACCTGCCGTGATTCCTAACAGTAAGATCCGGCCATGGATCCTGCTGGGGTGCTTTTGTCTGCTGTCTCAGATCTTCCCTCCGTCTTGGCCCAGCAGTCGCAGCAGTTAGCCCGTCAGGCGCAACAATTGAACCAACTTACAGCCATGATGCAACAGCTCCTTGATGCGCAGCAGCAGCAACAGCAGCAGCCACCTGTTCCTTAACCTCCTCCTGTGTCTGCAGCTTCTCCTGGGACTAAGCTCCGTTTGTTCTTACCTTCTAAGTATGACGGAGACCCCAAGCTGTGTATAGGCTTTGTGATACAGTGTTCTGTCCATCTTGAATTAATGGTGGATCTGTTCCAAGCGGAATGTGCTAAAGTGGCATTTGTCTTCAGTTTGCTGTCCGGAAAAGCCCTGGCCTGGGCTACTCCTCTCTGGGATCATAGAGATCCGGTCTCCTTGAACCTGTCTGCATTCCTTTCTGAATTCCGCAAAGCTTTTGAAGAACTCGCCCGAGCCTCCTCTGCCGAGACGGCTCTACTGAACCTTTGCCAAGGAAACTCCCCCTTTGGCGACTACGCGGTTCAGTTCCACACTCTTGCCTCAGAACTTTCTTGGAACGACGAGGTCTTGTGTGCTACTTTTAAAAAAGGACTTTCCCCTCGTATCAAGGATGCTCTTGCTGCACGAGATTCTCCGACTAACCTGAGTGAACTTATCCATTAGGCCACCCGTATTGATGTGCGTTTTGCTGAGAGGCAGGAAGAACTTCTTTTGGAAGGAGAACCTGCCCGAACACGGCGATTAACCCGACTGGCACCTGTGTTCCAACATCCACTTCTACTATCTACTTTGCCTCCTGCCGAAGATGTTATGGATGTGGATCATTTTTGCTTAATGCAACAGGAAAGATCCCGTCGATGCAGTGAGAATTTGTGCTTATATTGTGCCATGGAGGGCACTTTCTCAAAGAATGCTCTTTACGTCCTCCGCGTCCGGGAGAACGCTCTCATCTTGGTCAAGTTGGAGTGGCATCCCTTGGTCTGAATTTTGTCTTTCATCGCTTGACCATCCCGGTTTAAGTGTTCACCTCTGCCAGAGCCTCTTTCTTTGCCTCTGCTCTTTTGGATTCCGGTTCCGCTGGTAACTTCATTGGTGCTTCCCTGGTCCATAAATATCGTCTTCCAGTGTCATTTCTCCCCAAGCCCTTCTACATCTCTTCTGTAAATGGACAGAATCTGAATTGTAAGGTGCAATTTCGCACACAACGACTGGAGGACAGAAGAAGTCACTTACTGGGAACAATATTGCCAAGATCACTGTCTTGATCCTCCTGTGATTCCTTCTGTAACTGTTAGAAGACCGAAGAGTCCTCGACAGAAGCCTGCAAGTTCCTTACAGCCTTTGCCCATTTCTAACACCCCTTGGTCTCATGTGGTGGGACCGGACACGCTGGCCGGGAACGCACTGTCATGTCTCTGTTGCTGGCGGGGCTGGGATCTGCATCGCGGGACGTGCCCGCATGCGAATCCCAGCCAGTCACTCACCTCCTTCAGCCACTGCCTCACTGTGTCCCTGTCCTTGCAGCTCCAGTGCGCGTGTCTCCGCCTTCTAGGGCACGCGAGCCAGAGCTCTGTTTCTTAAAGGGCCAGTGCCCAATTAATTGAAGTGATTACACATGTCCCCTGGTCCATATATTCCTGCTCCTCCCTTGCTTCCCTACCGGATCTTTGGTTGTTTATGCCATAATGAAGTCCTGTGTTCCCTGTTTCCCTACCTAACCTGTACCTGTGTACCTGCCCTGACCTTCTGCCATCTGCCACATTCTGCCAGTGTCCTTCCGTGCCACGCCACCCCCCCCCCCAGCCTGCCACAGCAAGACCATCCCGCTTTGCAGTGGGTTCTAGTGAAGACCAGAGGCACCTTAGACTCTACTCCCTGGCGCGGCTCACGTCTACATCCACACAGGCCCAGAGGATCCACCACCTGTTGTACACCTGCCATGATTCCAACCAGTCCAAACTATAAAAATACAATGAAAATGAAACCACACAGTCAATGGTGTACATTTTTTTTGCTGCTCTTAGACCACGCCCATTGGTCCGGCCCTTTGACATGTCCCACTTTACTGCTGATATGACACACTGTAACAATCCATCTCCTTATGTAATCTCCTTACTATTTGGGGTGAAACACTGTAACAACCCTCCTCATGTAATTACCTTACTACTGGGGTGATACACTGTAACACCCCTCCTCCGTATGTAATTTTCTTACTACTTGGGTGAAACACTGTAACAACCCTCTTCATGTAATTACCTTACTACTGGGGTGATACACTGTAACAACCCTCCTCATGTAATTACCTTACTACTGGGGTGACACACTGTAACAACCCTCCTCATGTAATTACCTTACTACTGGGGTGACACACTGTAACAAACCTCCTCCTCATGTAATCTTCTTATTACTGGGGTGAACGGCTGTAACAAATCATTGTCCTCTATAGCCTGAACGATGGCGGAGGGTCGGAGATGGAGTTGTTATGTCATTATGTCATGAGGCAAAGGGCTGTCTGCCTCTGAGGAGCATGTTGCGGCTGAAAGCAGTACTTCTCCAAGGTGAACAGAGTAATCGCTCAATAGAGGCGAGGGGGTTGGGCCGGATGTATGGAGGCTCACACAATGTCAGGATGCTGGGCGGACCTGGCCTGCCTGTCTCCCTCTGAGCTGACACTGCGCTCCTCCAGCAGGCTGAATGCAGAATGCTGATCATTATAGTACCGGGGGGGATTTGGTTAGGGGGTGCGACAGTGATGCTGGCTGGGCGGGGTGCTTTGGATAAGCAGAGGGTGCTTTGGATGCTGACTGGCTAAAATTCTTGCAGCTGGCAGAGCAGCGCCCCCATCAAGAGGGTGCCCGTTTTGCCTATAGGAAGAACCAGCCCTGGCCACAGCCACTTTGAATCAGTGACCAGTGGATTTATCGGTGTATAACACGCAGGTAGAATTTGTTTTATTTATTTATTTATTTAATTAACAGCTTCATAATTTGACAAACATAATTGGGATGATTTAAATTTTTTTATGGGGAGAGGATTATAATATCTTTATATGTTTAAATGTTTATATGTTTAAGATCATTTTTTTAAAACTTTTTTCTCTTACTTTTTTTTAGTCCTCCTAAGGCTATATGAGCAGATCACTGACGGCAGCCATGGAGGCCTAGTACAGGCCTTGGGCTGCCAGGACAATCAATGATCCAACCCTCTATACTACCAACGATAGTAAACAACAAAAAAATAGCCTTCAAAAAATACAAATCTGAGGGGTCAGCTATAACATTTAAACAGTACAAAGAGCTTAATAAAATCTGTAAAAATGTAATAAAAACAGCAAAAATTCAAAATGAGAGACAGGTGGCCAAAGAAAGCAAAACTAATCTTTTTTTAGATATATAAATGCAAAAAAAACAAGGACAGAGCATGTAGGACCCCTTAATAATGATAATGGGGAGGTTGTCACAGGCGATAAAGAGAAAGCGGAGCTACTGAATGGGTTCTTTAGTTCTGTATATAATAGGGAAGAAAGAGGAGCTGGCATTGGACAGGTCAGTGCTGGTAACACATCATGTAATGTACTGAACTGGCTTAATGTAGAGATGGTACAAGGTAAGTTAAGTAATATAAATGTAAGCAAATCTCCAGGGCCGGATGGACTACACCCAAGAGTTCTTAGAGAGGTAAGTTCAGTAATATCTGTACCCTTGTTCATGATATTTAGAGATTCTCTGGTGTCTGGTATTGTGCCAAGGGACTGGCGCAAGGCGAATGTCGTGCCAATCTTCAAAAAGGGCTCTAGGTCTTCCCCAGGAAACTATAGACTGGTAAGTTTAACATGCATTGTGGGTAAATTGTTTGAAGGACTTATAAGGGATTACAGACAGGAATACATAGGGGATAATTGTATTATAAGTGATAACCAGCATGGGTTTACTAAGGATAGAACTTGTCAAACCAATCTAATTTGCTTTTATGAAGAGGTGAGTAGAAGCCTTGACAGAGGAATGGCTGTGGATATAGTGTTTCTGGATTTTGCTAAAGCGTTTGATACTGTCCCTCATAGACGTCTGACAGGTGAGTTAAGGTCTTTGGGTTTGGAAATTTTAGTTTGTAACTGGATTGAACACTGGCTCATGGATCGTACCCAGAGAGTGGTGGTCAATGATTCGTACTCTGATTGGTCCCCGGTAATTAGTGGTGTACCCCAAGGTTCTGTATTGGGCCCGCTGTTGTTTAATTTATTTATCAATGATATAGAGGATGGCATTAACAGCTCTGTTTCTATCTTTGCAGATGATACCAAGCTTTGTAGCACGGTACAGTCTATAGAGGATGTGTATAGGTTACAAGATGACTTGGATAGACTAAGTGTCTGGGCATCCACTTAGCAAATGAGGTTCAATGTGGATAAATGTAAAGTTATGCATCTGGGTACTAATAACCTGCATGCATCGTATGTCTTAGGGGGGATTAAACTGGCAGAGTCACTGGTAGAGAAGGATCTGGGTGTACTTGTAGATCACAGACTACAGAATAGCAAGCAATGTCAGGCTGCTGATTCCAAGGCCGGCAGGATATTGTCATGTATCAAAAGAGGCATGGACTTAAGGGACAGGGACATAATACTCCCCCTTTATAGGGCATTGTTACGGCCTCACCTGGAATATGCTGTTCAGTTTTGGTCACCTGTCCATAAAAGGGACACTGTGGAGATGGAAAGGGTGCAGAGACGCGCGACTAAACTAATATGGGGCATGGAACATCTTAGCTATGAGGAGCGATTAAAGGAGTTACAATTGTTTAGTCTTGAGAAGAGACGTTTAAGGGGGGATATGATAAACGTATATAAGTATATTAATGGCCCATACAAAAAATATGGAGAAAAACTGTTCCAGGTTAAACCCCCCCAAAGGACGAGGGGGCACTCCCTTCTTGTGGAGAAGAAAAAGTTTAGTCTCAAGGGGCGACACGCCTTCTTCACCATGAGAACTGTGAACTTATGGAACAGTCTACCTCAGGAACTGGTCACAGCAGGAAAAATTAACAGCTTTAAAACAGGATTAGATACATTCCTGGAACAAAATAACATTAATGCTTATGAAGAAATATAAAATCCCATCCCTTCCCCAATATCGCGCCACACCCCTACCCTTCAATTCCCTGGTTGAACTTGATGGACATATGTCTTTTTTGGACCGTACTAACTATGTAACGATGCAGTTCATAACTGTTTATATACCACTGTCAGATTTGTCCGGCTATTAGTAGTGGCTGTTAGCTGTTTGGTATGAAGTGCTTCATACACTATTAACCCTTTAAGGACCAAAACCATTTTCCCCTTAAGGACCCGACCATTTTTTGTAAATATCACTTTAAGCATTAATAACTCTGGGATGCTTTAACTTTTCATTCTGATTCCAATATTGTTTTTTGTGACATATTCTACTTTATGTTAGTGGTAAAATTTCATCGATACTTGCAAAATTTCTTGGTGAAAAATTCCAAAATGTTATGAAAAAATTTAAAATGTAGCATTTTTTTTTCACTATGAAGCTCTCTGCTTATGAGGAAATGGATATTCCAACCAAATTATATGTTTATTCACATATACAATATGTCTACTTTATGTTTGCATCATAAAGTTGACATGTTTTTACTTTTGGAAGACACCAGAGGGCTTCAAAGTTCAGCAGCGATTTTCAAAATCAGAATTTTTCAGGGACCAGTTCAGCTTTGAAGAGAAATACCTCATAAATGACCCCATTATAAAAACTGCACCCCTCATAGTATTCAAAATGACATTCAAAAAGTTTGTTAACTCTTTAGGTGTTTCACAGGAATAGCAGCAAATTTAAGGAGAAAATTTAAAATCTTCATTTTTTACACTCACATGTTCTTGTAGACCCAGTCTTTGAATTTTTACAAGGGGGAAAAGGAGAGAAATCTTCCTAAAATTTGTAACACAATTTCTCTCAATTAAGGAAATACCTCATATGTGTTTGTCAAGTGATCTGTGGGAGCACTACAAGGCTAAGAAGGGAAGGAGCCATAGTGGTATTTTGGACAGTGAGTTTTCTGAAATGGTTTTTGGGGGCCTGTCACATTTAAGGAGCCCCTATGGTGCCAGAACAGCAAAAAATAAAAAAAAACACATGACATACTATTTTGAAAACTACACTCGTCAAGGAACGCAACAAGGAGTACAGTGAGCCTTAACACCCCACAGGTGTTTAACGACTTTTTGTTAAAGTTGGATGTGTGAATGATTTTTTTTTTTCACTAAAATGCTGGTTTTCCCCCAAATTTTTAATTTTTGCAAGGGGTAATAGAAGAAAATGCCCCCCAAAATGTGTAACCCCTTCTCTTCTGAGTATGGAAATACCCTATATGTGGACATCAAGTGCATTGCGGATGCATTACAATGTTCAGAAGAGAAGGAGTCACATTTGGCTTTTGGAAATCATATTTTGCTAAATGGTTTTTGGGGGTCGTGTCGCATTTAGGAAGCACCTATGATGCCAGAACAGCAAAAAAAACACATGGCATACTATTTTGGAAACTACACCCCTCTAGGAGCGTAACAAGGGGTACAGTGAGCCTTAACACCATACAGGTGTTTTACGACTTTTCGTTAAAGTTAGATGTGGATGAAGTGTGTGTGCTTGGTGTAACTTTTGTATATAACAGTGTGTGATTATAAATAGGGGCCGACATGGGGGGTCTCAGGACCTCCCTGGGCCTTTGCATGGGATGCCTGCTGAATGATTTCACCTTGGGGACCGGAATTCCCACTGGCATACAGGTACGCCATGGGTCATTAACTACCAGGGAGCCAGGGCATACCCATACACCCTGGGTCCTTAAGGGGTTAATGGTGCAGTGAAAAACAACTACATTATGGGGGCTATGTGGGGCTATTCACCTTTTTAAATGGAAAATTTGTGTGGAAGGATTTTAATTTAGTTGCATTCATATTTGTTTCGTATTTACTTCATATTGCATCTGTATTTCAACGTGTTTTTCAATTTCCTGTCTAGAAGAACATTTACTATACATAAATATGGATGCAATACTGATAAAATACTGATGCCATTTTATCCATGTGTCTGTATTTTGGATATATTAAACATCTACTAGTTAGCATTTTTAGCCAAAATCAGGAGTGGAACTGCCACACAGCAAAAAACAATAATGGAAAGATCGGCAGGTTGTTGTTCAAGATCAGGAAAAATAGGCAGTGTATATATTCTACAATGCTGCCACCTACTGGCCATTCATTAAACTGTATAATGCAGGAACTGCTAGATTTGTTGTCAGGACAAGTATCACTGCATTCAGTGTGGATAATAGCATATATGAAGATATTAGTGTCTTTAATACTGCCAATGCACATTTGGCATATACATACCATGTCTTTGCATTTTGATGGCTTGTTATTTCAGGATACATTTTTATCCTTTTATTTAGAACAGGTTACCAAGCGTTAAAAGAATAAGCACAGTACAGGGCACTCATGGGCTTGTTACTCTCAAATTTCAGCTTTTTGTTGAATCAGCTGATGGCTGCAGATTGTTATGTCCCATGTGGGAAATATTTTACATATCGCTGCTCAACACAGTTTGGAATATTACATAGTGAGGAAAGATTTGCCAACTGAGCAAATAATATGTTGACAAATGGTCCCTGAGGCTGCTAAAACAAAGCAATTTCAGGCTCTCTGTGCATTAGGGATTGTAACCACAATCAGCAGAACTCAACTACAGTATGAACGATGGGACCGGCTGGATTGTCAACCAATCTGGAACGTTGTATTCTATCACCTAGCTTTAGCTTCCGTAGTGATGAAACTTCATAATTTGCAA
This sequence comes from Hyla sarda, assembly GCF_029499605.1. Taxonomy (NCBI): domain Eukaryota; kingdom Metazoa; phylum Chordata; class Amphibia; order Anura; family Hylidae; genus Hyla; species Hyla sarda. The sequence continues at coordinate 89,490,175 of NC_079198.1, forward strand.
AGCATTTATATAGGAATAAAATATGTAGGTGAACTTGTGACCAATTCAGAAACTAACCATTTATTTCTTCTACGAGGAAGCATTGAGATCATAGTAACTGCAATCCAGCAATGTAACTGTGACGTAAAGACAGCGCCATGTCATCTGGGCCCTAGAGGAGCCATGTAATTCATTATATATGCCTGTATGGTGCTTGTGTGATGTTGAGAATTGTTATTTTTGGGAGCAGTCAATTCTTTCTACAAGCCATGAATGTTTTATGTAACTGCCCATTCTACCTTATGTGCACACTAGTAGAATGGATACAAGTTGAACAGTTTGGCAATATTGCACCCATATAAATCCTGCAACCCCTATATGTGTGCTTCCACTTTTGTATGAAGGCATACAGGTCTCATAGAGCCATTGTCATTAACATGTTGCAATAAAAGCATGGTTTCTAGTATACAACATTATAGAGAGGCACCATACCATGGCATACAGAGTGCTTATAAGGATATGATATAGAAGCAAAGAGATGGCATGTGATACATGTAGGCTCCATGTATGTACCTTATTCTACTGTTGTCATCATTGTCTGTGGTAGTCACATGAGCTACATGCTGACATGACCTCTGTAGTCAATAACTGGCTGGAATGGTCACATACAGCAAGTCGTTGTTTCAGGAATGGACTGGAAGCACATGGTTTGGAAGCTGCTAGTTTAATTGTCTTATTATAGCCCCCCAAAAAACTTTTAAATTAAACTCAATAGATTTACCTGCAGCCATATAAACAGCCACAGGTTATATACATTGTGACATTAAAGTAAGTTTGTATAATTGACACAGTCAACCCTGTAACATTTCGGACTATTGTAAACTGATTACGCTGAATAAACTGGTCAAGCTGAGCAAATGGATTATATGCTGAACAATGGCACCATCTTGTGGAGAAATTAGATAACTACATTACAGTATTTTTTTCTGCAATGTTCTCTTGATAACTGCCATAGCAGATTTGTTAACAAATGTTTAATAAATATAGTAAGCTTTATCTAAGGACTCCGATCTATAGAACTGACAAAGGCAATCCTACAGAGGGAGTACTAGAAATGACCTTCTACAGCTATCAATTTCTGGGTGTTTTCTTTATTTCCCACTTTTGTATAGTGACGTTATGACTCTCTACTGAATGATAATCTCTATGAACGATTTAGGAATCTGGATTAGGGTTTGAGTATGATGGCAAGGTGAAAAGCAAATAATGACAATTTTGCTGTTTGAATAAGCATTCTTTTTCCCATGCATCATTAGTCTTGTAATGAATGATACCGGATCACTATTGGTGGCCCCTCAACTAATATAGGCCCTCTTCCACTGCTCTCTATCTGTACTATGTGCACTGTACTGCTCTCTATCTGTACTATGTGCACTGTACTGCTCTCTATCTGTACTATGTGCACTGTACTGCTCTCTCTCTGTACTATGTGTACTGTACTGCTCTCTCTTTGTACTATGTGTACTGTACTGCTCTCTCTCTCTGTACTATGTGTACTGTACTGCTCTCTATCTGTACTATGTGCACTGTACTGCTCTCTATCTGTACTATGTGCACTGTACTGCTCTCTATCTGTACTATGTGTACTGTACTGCTCTCTATCTGTACTATGTGCACTGTACTGCTCTCTCTCTGTACTATGTGTACTGTACTGCTCTCTCTCTCTGTACTATGTGTACTGTACTGCTCTCTATCTGTACTATGTGCACTGTACTGCTCTCTATCTGTACTATGTGCACTGTACTGCTCTCTATCTGTACTATGTGCACTGTACTGCTCTCTCTCTCTGTACTATGTGTACTGTACTGCTCTCTCTCTCTGTACTATGTGTACTGTACTGCTCTCTACCTGTACTATGTGTACTGTACTGTTGTCTACCTGTACTATGTATACTGTACTGCTCTCTACCTGTACTATGTGTACTGTACTGTTGTCTACCTGTACTGTGTATACTGTACTGCTCTCTACCTATACTATGTGTACTGTACTGCTCTCTACCTGTACTATGTGTACTGCACTGTTGTCTATCTGTACTGTGTATACTGTACTGCTCTCTACCTGTACTATGTGTACTGTACTGTTGTCTACCTGTACTATGTGTACTGTACTGTTCTCTACCTGTACTATGTGTACTGTACTGTACTGCTCTCTACCTGTACCATGTGTACTGTACTGTACTGCTCTCTACCTGTACTATGTGTACTGTTCTCTACCTGTACTATGTGTACTGTACTGCTCTCTATATGTACTATGTGTACTGTACTGCTCTCTCTCTCTCTCTCTCTCTCTGTACTATGTGTACTGTACTGTTCTCTATCTGTACTATGTGTACTGTACTGCTCTCTACCTGTACTATGTGTACTGTACTGCTCTCTATCTGTACTATGTGTACTGTACTGCTCTCTCTCTCTCTCTGTACTATGTGTACTGTACTGTTCTCTATCTGTACTATGTGTACTGTACTGCTTTCTACCTGTACTATGTGTACTGTACTGTTCTCTATCTGTACTCTACTGCACTCTATCTGTACTATGTGTACTGTACTGCTCTCTACTTGCACTATGTGTACAATACTGTACTCCTCTGTACCTGTATACCTGTACCAAAGAGACAGTATAGATCTCTATCTGTACTCTATATACTGCTGTAGATTGGGGTGTATAGACAGGTTCATCTAAAAGTTTCACTTTTACATAGTTCAGAAGTTTGAAAAAAGACCAGAATCCATCAAGTTCAACCTATAACCCTAATGAGTCCCTACTGAGTTGATCCAGGGGAAGGCAAAAAACCCTCATACTAGAGAAAAATTCCTTTCTGACTCCAAATATGGCAGTCAGAATAAATCTCTCGATCAAGGTTCTCCCTATAAATCTAGTATCTATAAACTGTAATGTAATTATTCTCCAAAAATGCATCCATACTCCTTTTAAACTCTTTCACAGAGTTCACGATGACCACCTCCTCCGGGAGAGAATTCCACAGTCTGACTGCTCTTACAGTAAAGAACCGTCTGTGCTCGTGTAGAAACCTTCATTCCTCAAGACGTAGAGGATGCCTCCTTGTTATAGATACAGTCCTGGGTATAAATAGATCATGGGAGAGATCTCTGTAAGGTCCTCTAATATATTTATACATAGTTATTTGGTTGCCCCTAAGCCTTCTTTTTTCTAAACTAAATAACCCTAATTCTGATAATATTTCTGGGTACTGTAGTCCTCCCATTCCCCGTATTACTCTGGTTGCCTGTGTTTGAACCGTCTCCAGCTCCACTTTATCTTTCTTGTACACTGGTGCACAGTACTGTATACAGTATTCTATGTGTGGTCTGACTAGTGATTTGTACAGGGGTAGAATTATTTCCTTGTCGTGGACATCTATGCCCCTATTGATGCACCCCATGATTTTATTTGCCTTGGCAGCAGCTGCCCGACACTGGTCACTACAGCTAAATTTACTGTTAACTAAGACTCCTAAGTCCTTTTCCACGTCAGTCGTCCCAAGTGTGCTCCTATTTAACACATAATCCCAGCCCGGATTTTTCCTCCCCATGTGCATTACCTTACATTCATCAGTGTTGAACCTCATCTGCAATTTCCCAGCCCAAACCTCCAACCTATCCAGATCCATTTGTAACAGTGCACTGTCCTCTATAGTGTTTACTGCTTTACAGACTTTAATATCATCTGCAAAGATTGCTACTTTACTATTATACCCCTCTACAATATCATTAATGAATATATTAAATAGGACAGGACCCAAGACTGACCCCTGTGGTACCCACTAGTAACAGTCACCCAATCAGAATAAGTATCATTAATAACCACCCTCTGTTTCCTATCACTTAGCCAGTTACTTACCCACTTACACACATTCTCCCCCAGCCCCATCCTTCTCATTTTATGCACCAATCTTTTATGTGGCACAGTATCAAATGCTTTGGAAAAATCCAGATATACGACATCCAGCGATTGCCCCTGGTCCAGTCTGGAGCTCACCTCCTCATAAAAGCTGATCAGGTTAGTTTGACAGGACTGATCCCTCATAAATCCATGCTGACATGGGGTCATACATTTATTTTTATTAAGATACTCCAAAATAGCATCTCTTAAAAAACCCTCAAACAATTTACATACAACCAAGGTTAAACTAACAGATCTATAATTTCTGGGGTCACCTTTTGACCCCTTTTTAAGTATTGACACTACATTTGCCATGCGCCAGTCCTGGGGAACAGTCCCTGTTGCTATATAGTCCCTGAATATTAAAAATAGGGCTCTGTCTATGACATTACTTAATTCCTTTAGAACACGGGGGTGAATGCCATCTGGGCCTGGTAATTTGTCTATTTAGATTTTTTGTAGGTGGCACTGTACTTTTTCCTGGGTTAGACAGGTGACATGTACTGGGGAGTTTACCTTATCTCACTGTATTTCCCCTGACATTTCATTTTCCTTGGTGAATACAGTGGTGAAGAATTTGCTTGATATATTTGCTTTTTTCTGATCCCCATCTATAATTTATTCCTCATCATTTTTTAACCCCTTAAGGACCCTTGACGTATGCGTACGTCATGACACCTTGGTACTTAAGGACCCATGACGTACGCGTACGTCATGGAGAATTCCGATCCCGCCAGGCAGAGATCGGACCGGGATGCCTGCTGAAATAATTCAGCAGGCATTCCATGCAAACGCCCAGGGGGGTCATTAGACCCCCCCCCCCCCCCCATGTCAGCGATTGCAGCAAATCGCAAGTGAATTCACACTTGCGATTTGCCCGATTCCGGGTCATTAAGGGTCTATGGTGACCCGGAATATAAGGGGGATTGCGGTTGTCTAAGACACCGACGATCCCCCTGAAGGTATAGGAGTGAGGTGGCAGGGGTGCCACCCCTCCTATCCCTGCTATTGGTGGTCTAGACGCGACCACCAATAGCAGATCGGGGGCGGGGGGGGTTAACTTTCGTTTTCACCGTCCTGTCCACCCACAATAGGCGGGGCAGAACGGGGAAACAACGGGGACCGGCACCGAAGATCCACTTACTGAAGCGGGCGGGCGTCGAAGGCAGCGGGCGACGGAGATCGGCGGGCGGTGATGTCGTACGGCTGGATCCAACGGAAGCCGGTGAGTTGCCTAGTAACATCTGGAGGGTACAGTTTGAGACCATTATACAGTGGTCTCTAACTGTAGCCCTCCAGATGTTGCAAAACTACAACTCCCAGCATGCCCCAGACAGCTGTTTGGGCATGCTGGAATATGTAGTTTTGCCACAGCTGGAGGGCTACAGTTTGAGACCACTATACAGTGATCTCTAAACTGTATTCCTCCAGATTGTGCAAAACTATAACTCCTAGCATGCCCAAACAGCTGTTTGCTGTCTGGGCATGCTGGGATTTGTAGTTTTGCAACAGCTGAAGGACCACAGTTTGGAGATCACTTTGCAGTGTTCTCTAAAACTGTAGCCCTCCAGAAGTTGCAAAACTGCAAATCCCAGCATGCCCAAACAGCTGTCTCGGCATGCTGGGAGTTGTAGTTGTGTACCTCCAGCTATTGCATAACTACATCTCCTAGCATGCCCTTCGTCGATCAGTACATGCTGGGAGTTGTTGTTTTGCAACAGCTGGAGGCGCACTGGTTGGGAAATACTGAGTTAGGTAACAGAACCTAACTGAAGGTTTTCCAACCAGTGTGCCTCCAGCTGTTGCAAAAGTACAACTCCTAGCATGCACAGTCTGTCAGTACATGCTGGGAGTTGTAGTTTTGAAACAGCTGGAGCTTTGCCCCCCCCCCCCCCCCCCCATGTGAACGTACAGGGTACATTCACTTGGGCAGGTTTACAGTAAGTTTTCTGCATCAAGTTTTGGCTGTGGCAAATTTTTCGCCGCAGCGCAAACTCCTAGCTGGAACAGGCCAGTGCGAATGTATCCTAAAAACACTACACTACACTACACTAACACTTAATAAAGGGTAAAACACAACATATACACCCATGTATTGTATGGCAGTGTTTCCAAAACGTAGCCTCCAGCTGTTGCAAAACAACAACTCCCAGCATTTCCGGACAGCCACTGTCCAGGCATGCTGGGAATTTAGCAACAGCTGGAGGCACTCTGTTTGGGAATCACTGGCATGGAATACCCCTATGTCCACCCCTATGCAATCCCTAATTTAGTCCTCAAATGCGCATGGCGCTCTCTCAATTCGGAGCCCTGTCGTATTTCAAGGAAACAGTTTAGGGCCACATATGGGGTATCTCCGTACTCAGAAGAAATTGCACTACAAATTTTGGGGGGCTTTTTCTCCTTTTACCCCTTATGAAAAGGAAAAGTTAGGGGCTACACCAGCTTGTTAGTGTAAAAAAATAAAAAATAAATTACACTAACATGTTGCCCCATACTTTTTTATTTTCACAAGCAGTAAAAGGAAAAAAAACACCCCCAAAATTTGTAACACAATTTCTCCTGAATACGGAAATACTTCACATGTGGGCGTAAAATGCTCTGTGGGCGCTCAACAAGGCTCAGGAGTGAGAGCGCACTATGTACATTTGAGGTCTAAATTGGTGATTTGCACAGGGGTGGCTGATTTTACAGCGGTTCTGACATAAATATAAAAAAAGAAATACCCACATGTGACCCCATTTTGGAAACTACACCCCTCATGTAATGTAATAAGGGGTACAGTGAGCATTTATGCCCCACAGGGGTCTCACAGATTTTTGGAACAGTGGTCCGTGAAACAGCCCACTGTTCCAAAGATCTGTCAAACGCCAGTGGGGTGTAAATACTCACTGCACCCCTTATTACATTCTGTGAGGGGTGTAGTTTCCAAAATGGGGTCACATGTGGGGGGGTCCACTGTTCTGGCACCACGGGGGGCTTTGTAAACGCACATGGCCCCTGACTTCCATTTCAAACAATTTTTTTTCCCAAAAGCTCAATGGCGCTCCTTCTCTTCTGAGCATTGTAGTGCGCCAGCAGAGCACTAGACATCCACACATGGGGTATTTCCATACTCAGAAGAGATGGGGTCACAAAGTTTGGGGGGCATTTTGTCCTATTACCCCTTGTAAAAAAAAATTAATTTGAGGGAAAACTAGCATTTTAGTGAACAAAAAAAAAATAATTTACACATCCAACTTTAACGAAAAGTCGTCAAACACCTGTGGCTTGTTAAGGCTCACTGGACCCCTTGTTACATGTCTTGAGGGGTGTAGTTTCCAAAATAGTATGCCATGTGTTTTATTTATTTATTTATTTATTTTTCGGTTCAGGCACCATAGGGGCTTCCTAAATGTGACATGCCCCCCAAAAACCATTTCAGAAAAACTCACTCTCCAAAATCCCACTGTCGCTCCTTCCCTTCTGAACCCTCTACTGCGCCCGCCGAACCCTTGACATACACATCTGAGGTATTTTCTTACTCGAGAGAAATTGGGTTACACATTTTAGGAAGATTTCTCTCCTTTTACCCCTTGTAAAAATTCAACAACTGGGTCTACAAGAACATGCTAGTGTAAAAAATGAAGATTTTGAATTTTCTCCTTCAATTTGCTGCTATTCCTGTGAAACACCTAAGGGGTTAACAAATCTTTTGAATGTCATTTTGAATACTTTGAGGGGTGCAGTTTTTATAATGGGGTCATTTGTGGGGTATTTCTAATATGAAGGCCCTTCAAATCCACTTCAAAACAGAACTGGTCCCTGAAAAATTTCGATTTTGAAAATTTTGTGAAAAATTGGAAAATTGCTGCTATACTTTGAAGCCCTCTGATGTCTCCCAAAAGTAAAAACATGTCAACTTTATGATGCAAACATAAATTAGACATATTGTATTTGTGAATCAATATATAACTTATTTGGAATATTCATTTTCCTTATAAGCAGAGAGCTTCAAAGTTAGAAAGAAAAAAAAAGCTACATTTTAAATTTTTTCATCAAATTTTGGAATTTTTCACCAAGAAATGATGCAAGTATCAACAAAATTTTACCACTAACATAAAGTAGAATGTCACGAAAAAACTGAATAAAAGGTAACGTTGTCCCAGAGTTATTAATGTTTAAAGTGACAGTGGTCAGATGTGCAAAAAATGGCAGGTCCTACAGTGAAAATTGGCTGGGTCCTTAAGGGATTAAGGACTCAGGGTTTTTCAGTTTTTGCATTTTAATTTTTTCCTCCTCACATTCTAAAAATAATAACACTTTCAATTTTGCACCTAAAAATGCATATGATGGCTTATTTTTTTGCGCCACCAATTCTACTTTGTAATTACATCAGTCATTTTACCCCAAACTCTATGGTGAAACAGGAAAAAAATCATTGTGTGACAAAGTGGAAGAAAAAATGCCATTTTGTAATTTTGGGGGGCTTTTGTTTCCACATAGTAAATTTTTTGGTAAAAGTGACACATTATCTTTATTCTGTAGGTCCATACGGTTAAAATGATACCCTAGTTATATAGGTTCAATTTTGTATTACTTCTGAAAAAAATATAACTACATTATACGTATAAAATTGTCTTATTCTGACCCCTATAGCTTTTTTACTTTTCCATGTACGGGGCGGTATTAGGGCTCATTTTTTTGCGTCGTGATTTTATCGGTACGAATTTTGTTTTGATCAGACTTTTTGATCGCTTTTTATTCATTTTTTTATGGTAAAAAAAGTGACCAAAAATACGCTATTTTGGACTTTTGAATTTTACCACCACTAGGGGTCCCCATACCAACTGGGACACAAACCAGTCCTGCAGCGACATCAGGCTTGTCCATGAGTAATGGACAAGAAATGACAGATTGACAAGGTTGCATTAGCAGACACACCAATCACCTCCCACCACCAAGAGGAAGGGACACGCCCCCTACCCCAGAGAGGATTTCTAACACTTTCAGCTAATGAAAAGAGGTATTTTTATAATAAATATAGGTGATGGAGGCATAAAATAGGAAAATAGATGTACATGGTCAGGATTAGGTACTGAATAACATACAAAAAAAATATTTACATTTTTTGTGGTATCTGATAGGTACGCTTTAAGGCATGCTTACAACCATAGATGTTGGGTATAAGTCTGAGTGTTCTGGATATCACATTCCTGAAAATTCATGCCGCACAGGTAAAGTCTTGGACAAGGGAGTGAGAGGATGGACAAAATAAAGTGGAATTTTTTTTTTTTGCTTTGCAGAATAAAAAGAAAGCACAGGATTTGAATATTCATGCCTCAGAGATGAGTATGTTAGACACATTGACGTCTCTTGAGGTTGAGGGGAATAGTGATTACACTAAGGGTCCCTTCATCTCTCTACACAATAAAAGCACCCTATATCAGACTGTCTCAACATTGACTCGAACAAACAGATGGTGAAAGTTGGGATAATCTAATGTCAGCAGAAAGGGGGCCTCTTAAGGTAATGGACACAGGGTAGTACATTGACATGTGTCAAACCATCTTACTTGATTCTACTACTTCTTCTACAATCGCAAATTGGATACTAATCCTATGATACCTTTCATGCATTGTCAGATCCCGAAGGGTTAATCCACCCTGAGACTCTGTTTAGCCTGGTTGCTGGGTTACGACCTTAGGTAATGCAGTAATCAGGCTGAACTCCCCTGTGAGCTGGATATATAGCTTAGCTCACATGAGACCTAGCTGCCAGTGAAAGAAGTTCTCTTCAAGTAACCAGCATTTTTATCTGTTCTTTAATTCTGTAATTGATCTCGGCTTGGCTTCCTGACTCTTCTCCTGTTTTAACAAATTTGTACCTCAACATTTCCTGTTATCAACTTGACTAGTAGACTCTGACTTTATTGTGTGTTTGTTTAGTATAGTTTCTGTTAGTTTGAGTGCCTCCTGACTGTTCCCGACCTGTGTCTAGTTTTTGTAGTTTATTGTGTTGACTGTGACTGCCATCACTTACATAGGAAGGGACCGTGGTTACGGACCTGGTGCTTAGGGCGAGTATATAAGTAGGCAGGGACAGAGGCTGTGGGTGAGTTCAGGGCTCCACTCTTTCCCTGCCCAGACGTGACATTTTTACTGGCCCAATACCTGCATTTGCTGAATCATGGAGGCTATGACACCTCTAGTGCCTCTAATGCGGGCTCTAATGCAGGCTCACATTTAGTACCTTCTCTGGTCGAATGGGTTCAAGCCCAGGAATCAGCTAACGTTCAGGCAGTGGTCAGTTCTCCAGCTGTTTCTATTGAACCAAAAATAAACCTTCCTGACTGTTTTTGGGTGATAAAAAGAAGATTGTGGTGTTCAGGGAGAGTTGTAAACTATATTTTCATCCCTTAAGGAGGTTTTTCCTTTTTTCCACATTTGCTTTTTTCTCATTACCTTTTAAAATTCATAACACTTTCAATTTTGCACCTACAGACTCATATAATGGCTTTTTTGTGCCACCAATTCTACTTTGTAATGACATCAGTCATATTACCCAAAAATCTACGGAGAAACCCCCAAAAAATAATCATTGTGCGACAAAATAGAAAAAAAATATGCTGTTTTGTAAATTATGGGGGCTTCCGTTTCTATGCATTTTTCTGTAAAAATGACACCTTCTCTTCATTCTGTAGGTTCATACGATTAAAATGATACCCTACTTATATAGAAGAAAGAATCAGCTCACCCCAAAGCCAACGGGGTGCACGGAGAGGGTGGGGACTGCACCTATTAAATAGCAAAGACAATGAGACTCCAGCTCAATTACCGATCCAATAGCCATCTTAATTCACATAGAGCTACACAAATCACAGGTACAAGTCAGGATGTGACGCGTTTCGGCCAGGTGCTGGCTTTACACATGCGTCACATCCTGCCTTGTACCTGTGATTCGTGTAGCTCTATGTGAATAAAGATGGCTATTGGATCTGTAATCGAGCTGGAGTCTCCTTGTCTTTCCTACTTATATAGGTTTGATTTTGTCTTACTTCTGGAAAAAAGCATAACTACATGCACAAAAATAAAAATGTTTAAAAATGTGGTATAAAAAGTGACCAAAAATACGCTATTTTGGACTCTGGAATTTTTTTTACGTGTAAGCCATTAACCGTGCGGCTTAATTTACAATATATTTTTATATCTGGCAGCCCTTGGGGGGTGTATGGTAGTTGGGGTGTTGTTTCGGTAGATGAGGGGTTAAGGTTAACCCTATAGTTTGTGACGCCAGGCTGAGGGCTAGTATGCAGAGGTAATTCTCCGGCCTATCGCAGCCCTTCCCAGTAACGATAGGTGCATGCATAAAATGACTGAAGGTCCACAAAGTAGTTGAACTTGAACTTGGATAACTTTACTTAAATGCTTGCGGTACATCCAACGCACAATAACAGTCTCATTCAAACAGTCTCTATATAGTTCAGTGACTGACAGTTGTTGCGGACCTTGAATTGTATTATAAGTCTCTGAATATAGGGTAATTTTGAAGAAGATCGGTCCGGATTTAGGGGATAGATAAGGTCCGGTGATCTTGCAGAGTGCTTAGGGATTGATACACTCACGGTTTAGAAGATATCAGCCGTCGCCGCAAGGCTAGGGCCTAAATTCATTGATGACAGCAGCGCAGATCCTTCCCTGTCAACAGCCCACGAGGAAAGAGTTGTTGCTTGCTTGGCTGCACAGGAACAAGAGAGATATTAATGGCTGCAGCTCCCTCATATGGGCAGGGGGCTGAGCCGATTTAGACTGGTCCATACAGCTGTCACTCACTGTTACAAGGCATGGTGGGTAATCACCTGACTTCCTCCCAAAGGTCCTTGAACTACAAACCATAGAGTTTACCTGATCACGTGACCCGCAGGTCCTGCTGCACTATGTAGAGCTAATTAACCAATTATTTACATTTGTACAATCCTATGTATATAAATCCTAAATAATTACTAGATAACTAACACCTAGATGAGAGGTGACAAGGGGTGGACTAGGCAATAAGGACCCCACGTCCTAGGGACTCTGGTTATGGGGACCTATACACACAGGTACCGGATAGAATGCGGTACCGGGACACCACATATAGCTCGGACATGCGGCGATACCACATATGTGGTTGATTGAAACTTTTATTAGGGAAGGGGTTAAATCATCTTTATTAACTTTCTTTTTCACTTTAGGGGACTATAACATGCAGTACATTGATTGCAGGCATTGATCAATGCTATGCCAGTGTCGATTGCTTAAGCCTGGATCTAAGGCTTAGAGCAATCAATCGCCGATCGGACGTTGAGGGGGTAGGTAGGGACCCTCTTCATGTGTCCTCAGCTGATTGAGACACCGCGGTTTCACTGCGGTGGTCCTAATCAGCCAGAATGAGCTAATGGGATGTATTTTTTACATTTTAGATGCGGCAATAAACTTTGATCGCCATGTCTAAGGGGTCGTCGAGGAGGCAGGGAGGGACCCTCTTTGTGTGCCCTCAGCTTATCGGGACACCACGGTTTCACTGCAGTGGTCCTAATCAGCCTTACTGAGCAGCTGGGATGTACTTTTTTACATTTTAGATGCGGCAATCTACTTTGATCGCCTTGTCTAAGGGGTTCATAACGGACATCACCGCGATCAGTGATGTCTGGTAATAGCCATGGGGGCCGGCTACCGTTAGCCGCCGGAACCGACCTAATATGACGCAGGGTCACCGGGTGACCCCTCGTTATATCGTGGGAGCGGACGCAGGGTGTACAGGTATGCCCTGCGTCCTTAAGAGATTAAGACCCCAGTCAGCTAGCACAGAAGTTCAGAGAGTAGGAATTGTTATGTCCTTACTTCAGGGGGATCCTCAGGAATGGGTGTTTTCTTTACCTCCCTCTGCTCCTGAACTAAGTTATTTTTTCTTCTATGGGTCTCCTTTATGATGAACCTCACTGTGCAGCTTTTGCAGAATCTCAGCTGGTTAGTCTAAGACAAGGCCAAAGGATGGCTGAGGAGTATTGTGCAGATTTTCGTAAAAAGTGTACAGTCTCAGGATGGAATGATCCAGCGCTTAGGTGTCAGTTCAGACTGGGATTATCTAATGCTATTAAGGATGTCCTTGTTAGCTATCCCTCACCTGACTCTTAAGAACAGGCTATGACATTAGCTGTACAACTTGACAGACGCCTAAGAGAGAGAAGACGTAAACGGTCTGTTTCTTCTGTTTCTCACTCTTACTACCATGTTATCTCCTTCCACTGTTTCTCCTGTCTCTACTGTGGAACCCAGGAGAAAAAAACCATCAGGAAGAAGAATAACTTATGTTTCTTTTGTGGAGAAGTGGGACACCAGATACAAACCTGTCTTATACTTCAGCAGCTGGGAAAATGCCAGCACCTAAATGACGATTGGGGAAATCATTTAGGCATACAGGTATCTCCAAAATTATGTTCTAAACTTGTGTTACCTTTTAAAATATTTTTTCTTGAAAAATTTGTTTCGGGTAAGTCATTTGTTGTTTTAGGCTCAACTGCCAACTTTGTTTATCTAAAGAGAAAAAGAGAAAAAAAGGAACACAATAGCGCCCCTGATGAAGTACGTTAGGCACAGGTAGGGAGATGCTGGTAAAAACACTCACCCTGTGGTGTTGCGCTCAGAGCACAACATCTGGTATTGCATATATCATAGAGTGGGATCCTGCAGCTTGATTCCCCCGATCCCAGGCAGCGTCTGGTCCGGTAATGGTATAGGCAGCAGAAGAAACACAAACGGAACTTACTCCAAGCGCCAGATCCCTTGAGGTAGTCAGTCTAACAAAGTAGACCAATTAAAAAAAAAAGATAACATTTATTCCAAGCATAAATCAATGCGTTTCAGACCCGAAACGGGCCCTTCATCAGGACAGAATGCTGATGAGCATTCTGTCCTGATGAAGGGCCCGTTTCGGGTCTGAAACGCGTTGATTTATGCTTGGAATAAATGTTATCTTTTATTGAAATTGGTCTACTTTGTTAGACTGAATACCTCAAGGGATCTGGCGCTTGGAATAAGTTCCGTTTTTGTTTCTTCTGCTGCCTAAACTTTGTTTATCTGAGTTTTATAAGGTCTCTGAAAATTGTTGTAAAATCCTATCCCCATTGCTGGAGTGGATCACACACCTTTGTCTGGGTTCTTTTCTTTAACTTCGGAAGTGGGATTACTGGTGGGTTCATTGCATTTTAAAAAATGACACTTTTGGTTTTGGAAAATTTGTCGGTAAATGTGATCCTGAGTTTACCTTGGTTAAGAAGTCACAATCCTGTGTTTGTTTGGTCTTCTGGAGAACTTATCAAGTGGGGGTTTGACTGTATTAATAAATGTATTTCCACTTGTATTGCAACTCTTGGTGTGGCCCAAAGTAATCTACCTGAATTTATTTCTGATTTTTATTATGTTTTTTTCTGAGAAGACCTCCTCTGCTTTGCCCCCAGACCGAGATTATGACTGTGCAATTGAACTGGTTCCTGGTGCCAAGTTCCCTAAAGGGCGTACTTATAAATTGTCTGGTCCAGAAAGGGGAGGTATGAAGGATTATATTCAGTCAAGTTTGCAAAAGGATCACATTTGTCCATCTGTGTCTCCTATGGGAGAAGGTTTCTTCTTTATGGCAAAGAAGAATGGAGGGTAAAGGCCATATATTAATTATCGGGGTCTGAATAAGATTACTGTTAAAAATCAGTACCTGTTGCCTCTTATTCCAGACATGTTTAATCAAATACAGAGAGCATTTTGTTTTACTAAACTTGATCTTCGAGGGGCCTATCATCTAATCAGAATTAAAGAGGGTAACGAATGGAAAGCTGCTTTTAACACTCCCGAAGGACATTTTGAATATTTGGTAATGCCCTTTGGTCTAAGTAATGCACCGACTGTTTTCCAGAACCTGGTCAATGATATTTTTCAGGAATTCTAGTGAAAATTCCTAGTGGTTTATCTTGACAATAGTTTTACTTTTTCTTTTTGACTGGTCATCTCATGTTAATTATGTACGTTCTGTCCTGCACGTGCTTTGTCAAAACAAATTATTTGTCAAACAGGAGAAATGTGTCTTTGGTGTCAAAGAGGTACAATTATTTCTTGGGCTATATTTTAACTCCAGGACATTTCAAAATTGATCCTGATAAGGTTAAGGCTGTTTCAGACTGGGTGCGGTCTTCTTCCTCAAAAGGATTAACAGCGTTTTTGGGCTTTGTTAATTATTACAGAAAATGTATTTAAAAAATGTGTATCATCGCGAATTATCGCAAAAGGGGCTGATCTGGTAAACTGGTTTATGGAGACGAAGGCAGCTTTTGAACATCTTAAGGGGTGTTTTATCTCTGCTAAGATTTAAGTCCAACCAGATCAAACCAAGCCTTTTATTATAGAGGTTGATACCTCAGAGAACTGCTTCTCTTACTAATTTACATCCTTGTGGTTTTTTTTCTCATAAATATTCTGCAGCAGAACAAAATTATGATGTTGGTAATCGGGAACTTTTGGCTATCAAGTGGGCTTTCGAGGAATGGAGACATTACCTGGAGGGGGCGGTTCATCAGGTTACGATTATTACTGATCACAAAAATGTAACCTTCCTAGAATCTGCTAAACGTCTCAATCCCTGTCAAGCTCATTGGGCCTTGTTCATTACTCAAATAAATTTTGTCATTACATATCGTCCGGTTACTAAGAATGTTAAGGCTGATGCCTTATCTCAGAGTTTCAATGCTTTTCAGCCTATTGACTCCGATCCTGAGACAATTCTCCCGGAGGGTGTGGTAATTTCAGCAGTGTCCTCAGACTTAAAGGGGTTATCCAGGAAAAAACTTTTTTTTATATATCAACTGGCTCCAGAAAGTTAAACAGATTTGTAAATTACTTCTATTAAAAAATCTTAATCCTTTCAGAACTTATGAGCTTCTGAAGTTAAGGTTGTTCTTTTCTGTCTAAGTCCTCTCTGATGACACCTGTCTCGGGAAACGCCCAGTTTAGAAGCAAATCCCCATAGCAAACCTCTTCTAAACTTGGCATTTCCCGAGACAGGTGTCATCAGAGAGGACTTAGACAGAAAAGAACAACCTTAACTTCAGAAGCTCATAAGTACTGAAAGGATTAAGATTTTTTAATAGAAGTAATTTACAAATCTGTTTAACTTTCTGGAGCCAGTTGATATATATAAAAAAGCTTTTTCCTGTAATACCCCTTTAACTTCTGAGATTTTGAACAATCAAGGTTTGGTTCCTCCAGAGACTCCTAGTGGCAAAATCTTTGTACCCAGTCAGTTTCGTCTCCGAATTATTGAGGAATGGTATTCTGGGTACAAGGAAACTGCTTCAAAGGCAATTCTGGTGGCCAACTCTCAACAGTGATGTTTAGGCTTTTGTTGTTGCTTGTGAGGTTTGTGCTCGAACAAAGACTCCTCGGACACTTCCCGCAGGAGAGTTGTGTCCTTTATATATTCTAAGAGGCCATGGACTCATATTTCTATGGATTTTAGGACTGATCTGCCTCCATCTGAGGAAAAAATGTTCTATGGGTGGTGGTGGACAGGTTCAGTAAACAGTGTCATCTCATTCTTTTGAAGAAACTCCCTTCAGCCAAAACGCTATCCAATTTGTTTTTAAGATATATAGTTAGATACCATGGGCTACCAGAGAATATTGTATCTGAGCAATGTACCATTTGTTTCTAGATTTTGGCAAGCTTTCTCTAAACAGTTGGGAGTTTAATTGTCCTTTTCTTCTGCTTTTCATCCACAATCTAATGGTCAGACAGAAAGAATGAATCAGAGTGTTGAACAAAACCTTAGATGCTACATAGCAGAAAGACAAGATGAAAGGGTTTCTTTTTTGTCTCTTGCTGAGTTTGCATTGAATAATCGAGAGAATTCCTCTATCGGTATTTCACCATTCTTCTGTGTTCATGGGTTTGATCCACAGTTTTCTTCCTGTACTGATGCCATTAGTGATAACCCTGAGGTCAAAACAACTATGCATAAACTGTGCAGTTTGGGACCAGATTCAGGAGAACCTGAGGAAAGCCCAAGAGGTACAAAGTAAATTTGCCAACAATAGACATACTAGTTTCAGTAAATTCAAAGTAGGTGATAAAGCGTGGCTTTCTACAAGAAATTTACGTCTCACAGTTCCATCTAGTAAGTTGGCTTCACATTTTATTGAACCTCATGAGATAACAGAAGTCATCAATCCGGTTTGTTATAGGTTAAAATTACCTAATTCTTTTAAGGTACATAATGCTTTCCATCACTCTTTACTTAAGTTGTATATGGCTTCACAATCTCCTGTTTCTGAAACTCCTCCAGTTGAAATCAATGGTGAACTGGAGTATGAAGTCTCAAAAATATTGGACAGTCATTGGGTGTAAAACTCGGTCCAATATTTGATTAATTCAAAAGAGTATGATCCAGAGGAGAGGTCTTGGTTTCCATCGTCATCCATTCATGCTCCCATCTTGGTTAAGAAATTCCACGACTCTCATCCGGACAAACCCAGACCCAAATTTAAGCGTCCGGTGGCCCCTGCTAAAAGGGGGGTACTGTCATATCCGGAAGGGTTAATCCACCTTGAGACTCTGTTTAGCCTGGTTGCTGGGTTACGTCCTTGGGCTCATGCAGTAATCAGGCTGAACTCACTTGTGAGCTGGATATATAGCCCAGTTCATATGAGACCTAGCTGCCAGTGAAAGAAGTTTTGTTCAAGTAACCAGCATGTTTATCTGCTCATTGATTTTGTATTTGATCTCGGCTTGGCTTCCTGACTGTTCTCTTGTATTTATAAATTTGTACCTCGACATTTCCTGTTACTACTCAGCTAGTAGACTCTGACCTTATTGTGTGTTTGTTTAGTATAATTTCTGTTAGTTTGTGTGTTTCCTGACTGTTCCTGACCTGTATCTGATGTTTTAGTTTATTGTGTTGACTGTGACTGCCATCACTTACATAGGAAGCCACTGGCACCGTGGTTAGGGACCCACTGCTTTGGGCGGGTACATAAGTAAGCAGGGACAGAGGCTGTATTTCCCTGCCCAGACGTGACATGCATAAACTGAAATTGATCCTGTTGAGATCTTTTGAGAACAAGATTATTAATGACAAGGAATTACATTTTTATGTCCCGCAAATCCAACAATACCTACCTTCTACTCACTCCCGAAGATTCACAAGGGGGTGGACCCTTTAAAAGATCATCCCATTGTTTCGGGGGTGGGTAGCCTTACCCAAAACTCAGGTATTTATTTAGACAAAATACTTTATCCATTCATTCTTACATTACCCTCTAACATCAGGGATACTGCAGATCTTCTGCTTAATTTGGAAGGGTATCTCTGTGGACGAAGAAATTATTTTTGCCTTGATTGACAAAGAGGCGCTATACAGCTCGATCAGACATGAGTTAGGTTTGCGAGCTGTGGGACATTTTTTGTCCATGAGAGAGATTAACATGGTACCACACAATGACTTTGATCTGGAGCTCCTCAAATTGTGCTTATCCCACAACCATTTCCTCTTCGGGGGCCACTTCTTCCACCAGCTCAGGGGCACAGCGATGGAGAGCCCCTGTGCCCCCCTGGAATGCCTTCAGAGAGGGACTCAGCCAGTGGCATCAACATCTGGCCAACTGGCTGAGGTATATAGATGACATCTTTGTGTTGTGGGTTGGCAATGGTGCTGAATTCCAGAACTTTGTGGACCTCTTGAATCAGAACAACCATTGACACCAGTGTGGACAGAAAACTAACCTCCACGAACAGCCTCCTAAGGTTGGAGAGTTTCCATCCATTGGCCCTAAGAGTTTCCATCCATTGGCCCTATGTTTATTTATCCATCAGAGGGCCAATATGTTCGCCTTAGGGGGAACTGTTCAAACATCAGGCAATTTGTGACCCAAGCTGGTGATTTGAGATACCGATTTCATGTGAGTGGCTATCCAGATGACGTCCTCATAAGGTCTGTCACAGAATGGAAGGAACCTATTGATCCCCAAACAACATCTTTGTGACAGGGAGGTGATCCGGATAATTGGCACCTTTGATACCCATCATATTAAGATATGTGAGGTTTTTCAGAAGTACTGGGGCATTCTCTCTGATGATGAAAACTTGAGGGAGGTTATAGGCGACAGGCCTAGGATTACATTTTGTAAGGGGCCCAGCATAAAGGACTCTGTGGTTAGGAGTCATCTCTCAGTGAATAAGGGGTAAGGTTGCTGGCTCAATCAAAAACCAAAGGGGAACTTTAGATGCGGAAGATGTGTGGCCTGTAACTTGATAAATCCCTCAAAATCATTTGTTTGCTGTTCTACAGGTATGTCCTTTACCATCAGGGACTTCATCAATTGTAGATCTGATGGGGTTATCTATTTAGCCCAGTGTTCTTGCCCACTGGATTACGTGGGCAAGACTAAAAAAAGAGAGTTTAGAAGGAGGATCCGTGATCACTATGGTGACATAGTGAACCGCCATGATACAGGCACTGTCCAGAAACATCCTTGCATGTCATGAAGGAGATCTGGATGCCATTAGATTCATTGGCATACAGTTGGTACCAAAACATGTCAGGGGTGGCGACTGGGACAAGATACTCCTCCAAGCAGATTGTAGGTGTAGGTGGATTTTCAGGTAAAATTCACAGGCACCAACAGGTCTTAATGAATCACTCACCTTTTCATGTTTTATTTGAACATCTTGCTCTCTCGTTTGTAAGCATTCGTGTAAATATCCCCCCCCCCCTCTTATTTATTGATCCTAGATCTTGTTTAGAATGGGTATCCATAGTTAGGTAGTTTTGTTTATAATATCTGGTCCTATTACATGTGGTAACATAAGCAGAATGCTAGAAGCTTATCATTTTGTATGTTAATGACACAATTGCCCATATTAATCAAACTGTGTGGGAGAAAAGTGATTTTCCCACAGTAACCAGAGTGTGGGAGAAGAGTGATTTTCCCACAGCAACCAATCACAGTTCAGGTTTCACTTTACCAGAGCTTGTTAGCTGAGCTGTGATTGGTTGCTGTGGGAAAATCCCTCTACTTTTTCTGTCACGCAGTTTGATAAATCTGGGCCGTTGTCTGTGTATTATATTTTTTGAATTGGTAACACTGCATATCTTCTGAGCTGGTATTTTACTATGACATTTTTGTGCTAAGATACTATATACCTACTGTATTGGTCCAATACAGCTCGACCCTTATGGGTCACAACATTATCATTTTTACTATCATCTTTTGTTAATCACACCTACCTATGTGGGTTTTCAAGTCCTTCTATTGCTACCTGTTTGTGGTTGCTATGTAGTATCAATTAACAGGGGAACGTACGCCGAACTTTAGTTTAGATCTAGTAAGCAACATTATCCATGCTTGAATACGATAGATTCTATTCATGTCCATTATCATCATGTTTTGATGGATATGCCTATAAAAAGCTGCCACGCCCCCTCCCATAGGCTTGCATTGAGTGGGCGGAGTGTGACATCACACGGAGACGGAGACGTGACGTCACAATACTCCGACCCCGTGAACGGTAGTCATCAGACCCGGAGTGAAAATGCTCCGGGGGCTGATGGTAACAGGATGCTGCATGAAAGATCATGGGGATCCCCAGCGGCGGAACCCCCGCGATCAGGCATCTTATCCACTACCTTTGGATAGGGGATAAGATGTCTTAGCGCAGGAGTACCCCTTTAAGGCTGACAGAGGGGCGCACACTCTGATCTGTAGTGTTCAAATGTTACCTTATGTTTTAGCCATTAGGAGGTCATTTGGTGCTTCATGAAAAGCACATGTAGAGTGTGGAACCAGACTGTAAGGGGTCAAAAAAGAAGTTTTCAGAAAAAAAAGGTTAGAAAAATTCAGATCATACATTCCAGAAATACAGACATGTTATTTTCAGTTTGAAGTAGGCAGCATGCACCCCAGCACTAAGCGAGAAGCGTGATCAGCATTCATCAGCTGTCACTCCCCTGCCCACCTACTATGATTGACAGATTTCTCCCTATCACTGTGCATAGGGAGAAATCTGTCAATCATCAGCAGGTAGGCAGAAGCAACTAGTGAATGCTTGTAACTTCTCTCTCAAGCTGCCCGACTTTCTGCATACTTCCAAATATGAGAGCTGGTAATATACATTACAAACTGGCATAAGCGGTTGCTTCAATGCTGGAGTACCTCTGCAGGGTGCTTGTCCAGCGGTTTGCAAGTGATGCTTCAATGGGGCGCCTCGGAGGATCTCTGTTCCAATTCCCAAAACAGGGTTTCAGAATGATGGTACAGGAGTGTGATGAGGTAAAATATATTCTTTATCTTGACAACTCACTTCGCAAGGGGTCACTTGCTTCATCAGGTCATGACAACAAAACATACAAACGTACTTTATATACATGTACCAATTTTGAAAAAATGCAGGAGATGGGATGTAGTGATGACGTCACTTAGTTGCAGGATGTGATGAGTCGGCTTTGGCATCGCAACCCGGTAATGATACTGTTAGAATATAGGTTTATAAATAAAATGTGTAGTAAGAATAATTAGTATTCATCAATGAGAACAAGCGGCAACTTTGGAGGAGACGAAGGGTATGGAGATATATTGGAAATGCTAATTGGAAAGGCAACTCTGCCAACAAGGACGGGATAAAAGGTCCACTTTTATGCCTCACTCTAAATTTAACCCCTTAAGGACCACGGACGTAAATGTACGACCTGGTTTGGCGGTACTTCGCGTATATTTACGTCCTGTGAATGACCGCGAGCATCGGAGTGGTGCTCACGTCATACACGGCAGGTTCCGGCTGCTATCAGCAGCCGGGGTCCCGCCGGTAATGGCCAACACCCGCGATCACGCGGATGTCTGCCATTAACCCCTCAGATGCCGTGATCAGTACAGATCACGACATCTGCGGCAATGCGCATGTTAAAATAGATGATTGGATCGCCCGCAGTGCTGCCGCGGCGATCCGATCATCTGTAATGGCAGACAGAGGACCCCTCAACTGCCTACATCCATCTCCCGGCGTCTCCTGCTCTGGTCTGAGATTGAGCAGACCAGAGCAGAAGATCACCGATTATATTGATGAGTGCTATGCTCTATGCATAGCACTAAACAGTATTAGCAATCAAATGATTGCTATTGATAGTCCCCTATGGGGACACAAAAAGTGTAAAAAAGAAAAAGTTGAAAACTGTAAAAATAAAAAGTAAAAAAAGTGAAAATCCCCTCCCCAATAAAAATGAAAATTGAAAATTTTTCCCATTTTACCTCCAAAGAGCGTGATTTTTTTTAAATAAACATATTTAGTATCACTGCGTGTGTTAATGTCCGAACTATCAAAATATAATGTTAATGATCCCGTACGGTGAACTGCATAAACATAAATAAATTTTTTAAAAAGCCCAAAAATTCAGTTTTTTGTCACATTTTATCCCAAAACAAATTAATAAAAAATTATCTAAAAGTTTTATATATGCAAATGTGGTATCGATAAAAAGTAAAGATGACGGTGCAAAAAATTAGCCCTCATTCCACCCTATATACGGAAAAATGAAAAAGTTACAGGTGGTCAAAATAGGGAAATTTTAGATTACTGATATTGTACAAAAAGTTTTAGATTTTTTTTAAGCGGTACAGAAATAGAAAAGTATCTAGCCATGGGTATCATTTTAATCGTATTGACCCAAAGAATAAAGAACACAGTCATTTTTACTGTAAAGTGTACAGTGTGAAAACGAAACCCTCCAAAATGTGCAAAATTTTGGTTTTCATTTAAATTTCCTCCCTAAAAAAATATTTTTTGGGGTTTGCCATATACTTTTTATGGTAAAATGAGAGGTTTCATTACAAAGTACATTTGGTCATGCAAAAAACAAGCCCTTATATGGGTCTGTACATGGAAATATAAAAGAGTTATGGATTTTAGAAGGCGAGGAGGAAAAAATGAAAACGCAAAAATAAAATTGGCCTGGTCCTTAAAGTTAAAATGGTCTTGGTCCTTAAAGGGGTACTCCGGTGGTTAATTTTTTTGACTATATGGCATCTTCTTTGTAAGTTTAGTTTTTTTGCAATATACATGTGTTATATGTTTTGGCAGCATGTGTGTGTTTTTCTTACCTGTTTGTTGGGCAGGAAGTTCTGTAGTTCAGAGAGTTTTCTTTTACTGTTGTCCACAGTTCTGAGTCTGTTGTGGACAAGATGTCACAGCTTTTTTATTTTTTTCTCTGTCTGCATGAGAAAAATAAGCCACGCCCCCTCATCTCATCCAGCTGAGTACACAGCTCCTCACCTCCCCTCCCCCTGCTCTGTATTCTAAGGATGCAGGTCTGCACAGGAGAAGGAACACAAAGAAGATAAGTGTTATCTGAAGGGGAGGATGAGAAGGTGCACGGGCTGGGGATGTATGGACTGCAGGGGAATAAATCTCATACTGGAAATGATCTCTATGTGAAGGGGGAGGGGGGGGACTCCTGAATGACACCTGCTGGGAGTTGTTGTCCCTGTTGTGTGTGTGTATGCTAGGGTTTACAAACCAGTGTGCCTCCAGCTGTTGCAAAACTACAACTCCCAGCATGCCCTGACAGACTTTGGGCATGCTGGGAGTTGTAGATTTGAAACAGCTGGAGGCACACTGGTTGGGAAACACTGTTCTAGCCTATTCAGCATACACATCATATTACACCAGTGTTTCCCAACCAGTGTGCCTCCAGCTGTTGCAAAACTACAACTTCTAGCATGCCCAAAGGCTGTCAGGGCATGCTGGGAGTTGTAGTTTTGCAACACCTGGAGGCACCCTGGTTGGGAAACACTGGTGTATGCCCTACAGAGGTGTGGTGAACTACAACCCCCAGGAGACTACAGAGACAGCATGCTGGTGTTATACCACAGACTGAAGACTCCTGAATGACACATGCTGGGAGTTGTAGTCCCTTGTGTGTGTATGCCAGTGTATCCCAACCAGGGCTGATTATATTAGTGTGCTGTGTATAAGGGGGCCGACCTGGGAAAATAGTAGAGTTGCTAAAGGGCGGAACAAATAAAAAAAATAAAAAAGGAGCCGCCCCAAACCAGCAAGGCATGTGGCATACTGGGATTTGTAGTTTTCAGCACAGCAAGAAACAGGAAATAGAAGCAAAAATAGGAAAACAAAGTGGGGGATAAAAAGACAACAAAGAACGGAAATAGAGTAGGCTAAACAACAAGAATAGAAATGAAACAAAACAAATAGGGTAAGTCAAAAACGGAAAAACACGGTGACCACCGGAGTACCCCTTTAAGGGGTTAAAACTTAACTTGTATTATAATGTCTTTAAATGAATTCAAACGGTGAGTAACCTCACCATTTGAATTCATTTAAAAACATTATAATAAAAGTTACATTTTAAAATTGGAGTAAGGGATAAAAGTGGACCTTTTACTCTGTCCTTGTTGGCTTTCCAATTAACGTATGTTAGTCCACCCCTCATTTGGGTCCATTCTGATTTACAGATATTGGAAATGCTATCTCACATCGGGTAAAACACAAGGTAAAAGGTGCGTCCGTCATACGTAAATGAATAAATAAATAAATAACATGGCATGAATCAGCATAAATACAGCTATGCATTAGTCTAGTATATAATAGTATATCGGTATAGGGATATGCATCGTATGCGCATTAAGAGAAAAAAGTATAGAATTAGGAAAATGCACATAAAATCATGCACATGCTTTTTATGCTTAATCACGCACATGAGGATATATTAGAAATGCTATCTTACATCAGGCTAAGGTAAAAGGTGCGTCCGTCATGCATAAATAAAGGGAATAATGTGGCATGCAAAGGCATAAATACAGAGATGCATTAGTCTAGTATATAAAATTCAGATGGAGTAGTATATCGGTATAGGGATATGTATCGTATGCGCATTATGAATATATATATATATATATATATATATAATTGGGGATATGCTCATAAAATCATGCACATAAGGAAATTAAATATTAGATCATGCACATAAAGACATATGCCCATAGGAAACATAAGACATTAGATAGAATGTATGCACACAAAATATATGCCATCCAAAATATATAAAATATTGAATTATGCACCTAAAGAGAATGCACCTAATGAATAATATATTTCCATAAAAATATTAGACATGAAATAGAAAATTCAATGAATAGAATAGAATATATGCATATAAACAGTATATATATAAAAGGCATGGGCCAATATTTATACATGTAATACCCAAATGATCGGACATGGCAGCTATCATGATTCGTGTTGCTTCAGCGGTGGGGGAAAAATACGCACACATCCTATTGGACAATAAAAACAATAAAACCAAAAGCATTGTGGGCATAACTGAACTGCACATAAGCTAATATCATATCGCACATATGTTCATGGATAAATGTGCGTGTACTGGATGAAAAATATATATGGGGTGTATGAGACCAAATGAAGGTCCTGTGGTTTGAATGGAAATGCAGTGTTTTTCATGAATGAATGTGCAAGTACTAGATGGAAAATATATACGGGGTATACGGGACTGAATTAAGATGCTGCAGTCTGAATGGAAAAGCAGTGTTGATCTTGGAATGGTGATATGAATTTTGATTGAATATGAATACCAATAATATGGAGTGGTGCAGACAGGATCTGTAGGATGAGTGAAGGTGTGGAGGGAAAAAGGGGAAGATGTGGTTCATGATTTTTGAACCTACTATGGTTATCGGATGAGTCCCGTGGCTTCATTTCAGCCTCTCAGAGCCAAAGTGCTGAGACGAAATATCCAAAACATCCCTCGCTTCGCAAGCTCTTCGAATCTGTTGTGAAAAGCTTCATCAATCTAATACATCGGATAGATCCGTATCGGGTCTTTAATAGACGCATGTTTTTCCCGGCAGTGGCGAGAGACGCTATGTAGTAAATATCCTTTCTTAATGTTGGCCCTATGGTTATTTAGTCTGCAGTGTAATTCTTGGGTGGTCTGACCCACGTATTGTAGCCTGCAGCAACATTCAATTACATAAATCATATAGCTTGAACAGCAGTTTAGTGTATGTTTTAACCCCTTAAGGACCAGGTCCATTTTGGCCTTAAAGGGGTACTACCGTGGAAAACTTTTTTTTTTTAAATCAACTGGTGCCAGAAACTTAAACAGATTTGTGAATCAATTCTATTAAAAAATCTTAATCCTTCCAGTACTTTTTAGGGGCTGTATACTAAAGAGAAATCCAAAAAAGAAATGCATTTCCTGTGATGTCCTGACCACAGTTCTCTCTGCTGACCTCTGCTGTCCATTTTAGGAACTGGAGAAAATCCCCATAGCAAACATATGCTTTTCTGGACAGTTCCTAAAATGGACAGCAGAGGTCAGCAGAGAGCACTGTGGTCAGGACATCACAGGAAATGCATTTCTTTTTGGATTTCTCTTGAGTATACAGCCCCTAAAAAGTACTGGAAGGATTAAGATTTTTTAATAGAAGTGATTTACAAATCTGTTTAACTTTCTGGCACCAGTTGATTTAAAAAACACAAGTTTTCCACAGTAGTACCCCTTTAAGGACCAGACCAATTTTATTTTTGCATTTTTCCTCCTCGCTTTCTAAAAACCATAACTCTTTTATATTTCCATCCACAGACCCATATGAAGGCTTGTTTTTTGCGTCACCAATTGTACTTTGTAATTACATCACTTATTTTAGCATAAAATGTACAGCGCAACCAAACAAATATTATTGAAAATTGAAAAGAAAACCGCAATTTAGCAAATTTTGGAAGGTTTTGTTTGCACGCTGTACACTTTCCAGTAAAAATGACATGTTTTCTTTATTCTGTGGGTCAATACGATTAAAATGATACCCATGTTATATGCTTTTCTATAATTGTACCGCTTAAAAAAACTCTCAAACCATTTTAACAAAATTAGTTTGTTTGAAATTGCCCTATTTTGACCACCTATAACTTTCTCATTTTTCCGTATATGGGCAATAAGAGGGCTCATTTTTTGCACCATGATCTGTAGTTTTCATCAGTACCACTTTTGATTAGGTTTTTACTTTTTAGAAATTATTTATACATTTTTGGGGGAATAAAATGTGAGAAAAAAGCAGCAATTTTGGACTTTTTTAAATTTGTTATGTGTACGCCGTTCACCGTGCGGGATAATTAACAATATATTTTGATAGTTTAGACTTTTACGTACACAGCGATACCAAATATGTGTATTAATTATTTTTTTATGCTTTTTTGGGGGTAAAATGGGAAAAACAAATGTTTAACTTTTTATTGAGAGAGGGGATTTTTCAAATTTTTTTTAACTTTTTTATTTTACATTTTTTTACTTTTATTTTTTTTTTACATTTTAATAGTCCCCATAGGGGACTATTTATAGCAATAATTTGATTGCTTATACTGTTCAGTGCTATGTATAGGACAAAGCACTGATCAGTATTATTGGTGATCTTCTGCTCTGGTCTGCTCGATCTCAGACCAGAGCAGAAGACCCCGGGAGACAGCCGGAGCCAGGTGAGGGGACCTCCGGCTGCCATGCTGGATGATCGGATCCCCGCAGCAGTGCTGTGGGCGATCCGATCATCCATTCAAAGTACCGCATTGCCGCAGATGCCGTGATCTGTATTGATCACGGCATCTGAGAGGTTAATGGCGGACATCCACATGATCGCGGATGTCCGCCATTATTGGCAGGTCCCTGGCTGCTGATAGCGGGACGGTGCTCGCGACCATGGCGGCGCCTAAATGTACATCATGGTGCATTAAGTACCACAGCACCATGAGGTACATTTATGTCTATTGTTGTTAAGGGGTTAAGGTACTGCAGCATAGGCATCTTTTTAGTGACACATATATACATCATTCTCTTTCTCTGGATCTTTTTTCTTCTTAGATTTTTTCTGTTGTTTGAGTTTACTTGGTGCTAAAATGGACTTCAAAGTTGGTGCCCTTCTAAAAGTCACACTGGGGCAAGTGGTAGATTATCCATAAGGATCTGGTCTGTCTGTAGGATATGCCAATGTTTTATTAATATTGATTTAATGTGACCATGGGCATGATTAAATGTAGTGATGCAGTTTAATTTCAAGGGTTCAGTTGCTGCACTGGATATTTCCTTCTTATGTTGTTTTGCTAGACAATCCTCTTGAGAAAGCTGGTTAGTTTTGTTGAATGCTTCCATTATGAGCTGGTTCGGGTAGCCTTTAGCTTCAAAATGCTTGGCTAGCAATTCTTCTTGCTGGTGGATGGTATCTGTTTGTGTACAATTTCTTCTAATTCTTTTAAATTGACTGAATGGAGTATTAGTTTTCCAATTTTTTCAAGTGTGCACTGTTAAATGAAAGGTAGCTGTTTGCATCTACTTTTTTTTTTTAAATAGGTGGCAGCATGTATTTTAGAGGAATCATGTGAAATTTCCAGGTCCAGATATTCTATTTTTTCCGTTGATTGTTGTGAGGTGAGGGTGATCCCCCATGGATTGCTATTGATGGTTTCAACAAAGCGGAGGATATGGTCATGTGATCCTTTCCAAATGAAGAAGAGGTAATCAATATACCGTATTTATCGGGGTATACCACGCACCGGCCTATAACACGCACCCTCATTTTACCAAGGATATTTGGGTAAAAAAAGTTTTTTACCCAAATATCCTTGGTAAAATGAGGGCGCGTGTGTGTGCATGTGTATACCCCAATACACCCCCAGGAAAGGCAGGGGGAGAGAGGCTGTCGCTGCCCGCTTCTCTCCCCCTGCCTTTCCTGGGGTCTAGAGCCCTGCTGCCGCCGCTTCTTTCCCACTGGCTATCTGCGCCGCTGCCCGTTCTCTCCCCCTGACTATACACTGCATGGCGCGGCGCAATGACGAGTGACGTCAGTGCGCCACGGCGTGCAGTGCATAGCAACGACGCAGGAGACACACACCGGAGGCCTGAAGCAGCGCGGACCCGACCCCGGCAACAGGTAATTATACAACCGGGGATGGGGGAGGCAACGGGGCAGCGGTGTCGGCAATGGGTGCCGCTGCCCCTTCTCTCCCCCTGTCTGTCGGCGCCGCTGCCCCATTGCCGGCGCCGCTTCTCTCCCCCTGGCTATCGGCGCCGGCAATGGGGCGTCGGCACCGATAGTCAGTGGGAGAGAACGGGCAGCGGCACCGATAGCCAGGGGGAGAGAAGGGCCGGCAGCAGGGCTCTAGACCCCAGGACAGGCAGGGGCAGCCGGCAGCGAAGACCTCTCTCCCCCTGCACCTGCAAAGCCGCTGCAGTTCATTGATTTAAAGCGCCCGCTTTAAATCATTGAACTGCAGCGGCTTATCGGCGTATAACATGCAGATAGACTTTAGGCTAACAATTTTAGCCTAAAAAGTGCGTGTATACGCCGATAAATACGGTACCTCTTGTATATGATGACATGTTCCTTGTAACACTCCTGCGAGGTTATGAAAAGCTCTTCAAATCTACCCATCACAAGATTAGCATATCACAGTGCCACCCTCATACCCATCGCGGTACCACGTGTCTGATGATCGGTGGCACCGTCATAATTGAAAACATTGTTAGTTAGAATTATTTCCAGACATTCCAAAAGAAATTATTTCTGTGTGGCTGGTATGGAGCGAACCCCACTTAGCACATCGCTTATACATGCTAGACCAATATGGTGCTGGATGTTACTGTATAGGGAAGTTACCTCCATCGTGATAAAACTACATTCAGTGGTCCATTCCACTTCCTGTAGCTTCAAGATGAGGTCCTTGGAATTTTTGAGAAAGCTTGTTAGGGTTTGAACATTATTTTGTAGAATAAGACCAAAATACTGTGACATATTCGATAAATGGCTATTAATGCCCGATATTATTGGGCTACCTGGAGGATGAATGGGATTTGTGTGCACCTTAGGGAGATGATAATAATATGGTTGTGATGGATTGTTAATAACTAAAAAGCTCCTCTCTTCCTTGGTAATTATTGAGTTCTTATAAGCTTCTTCCATAACAGTGGTAATTTTTTTTTGTAATCCTGGGTATGGATTCTCACTTATTTTTCTATAGTACTTGGGGTCTTCCAAGATATTCAGAGCCTTTTGACGGTAATCCCTATAGTTCTGAATGACAATGCTGCCTCCCTTGTCGGACGATCTGATTACAATGTCGGGATTATTTTTCAAAGTTTTCAATGCTTGATTTTCTTTTTTGGAATGCCTCCCTTCTTTTGTTCCAGAGGGATTGGTCGCAGTGGCGTAGCGTGGGTTGTCAGCACCCGGGGCAAGGCAAGTAATTTGCGCCCCCTAACCCGTGGATTTTAGCACTCGAGTCTCTTCCATTAGATTAGTTAAAGAAACCCTTACCCCCTAAGCACATGTATTGTTTGTTATGAAGATACTGATGTAATTAAAGTAAAATGCATCTAAATACAAGTTTATTTTCAAACACTTTATTGAGTGCGAACATGCATTACACATTCTCCACATTTTCAGCAGGTCTATGAATACAAATCTACAAATGTAGTAACCTAGCATGGGCCAAGCTATTATATGTCGTCTCACAACCATCATAAATGACAAAAAATATCAAGAACAAAAACTAAACATCAAAATGGAACCATACCCTGGAGATGATCCAAGGCACATGACTTTGGGTATTATAAGTAAGCGGCAAATGTCAGGGGGGCATTATATGGGCACATGACAGGGGGCCCCTGTCATGTGCCCCCACATATATTGCCCCCTGACATGTGTACCTCACATATAATGCCCCCCTGTCATGTGCCCCCACATATAATGCCCCCCTGACATGTGACCCTCACATATAATGCCCCCTGAGGGGGCAGGACAGGGGGCATTATATGTGAAGGGCACATGTCAGGGGGGCATTATATGTGAGGGGCACAGTTCTTGGGGTATTATATATGAGGGGCACATGACAGGGGGGGTCCTGTCATGTGCCCCCACATATAATGCCCCCCTGACATGTGCCCCTTACTCATCATTTGCTCCTCTCACTTATAATTTGCTCCTCCCTCCCCTCTCTCACGCCCGTCACCTTTCTCCCACGCTGCAGCTGCTCCATTCCTGCAGTCAGTGGGAGCCGCGGGGACATGATCTCCGGTCGCCGGCGCACTGATGTGATGTCATCGCACCGGCCTGCCATGATTGGCTCTCACTGACTACAGGAATGGAGCATCCGCGGCGTGCGATAGCAAGGTGACGGGCGTGAGAAAGGGGTGGTGGAGCGGGACAGCCGACAGCTCCCGCTCCACCATGCGATAGTTCAGGAAGAGGGGCAACAATCTCGGGGGGGGGGGGGGGGGGGGGCAATTGCCCCGTTGCCCCCCCCCCCTGGATCCACCACTATCGCCACAGTGGGCGGCGACCCGGCGGCTCGGATCGGATTCGCACAGCCAGCACTGCAGAGAGAGTGAGTGAGCCAGGCAGGGGCAGAGAGCTGCGAGTGCGAGCGCCCCCCCCCCCCCCCCCCCAGATGTTGCGCCTCTGATTGGTCGGTAGTTTCCTTAGATCCTTGGCTACCAGATAATGAAAAGATTTGATCATATGGCCCTGGTTGTATATTGGATAAAATTTTGATTTGTTTTTGATTTCTGGATGAATTCCTGGTGGTTTGTTATTTGGAATGTTCAAGGTGGGTTCTGAGGTGCTCCCCGTCATTTGTTTAAGATGGTCTTGTATTAAAAAATGCCTATGCAGGGTGAGCTTCCTAGTATAGTGATGCAGGTCTAAGAATAAAGTGAAATTGTCTGGTTTGTGTGTTGGACAGAAGGATAAGCCTTTATTCAATAGGTGGGTCTCATAGGATGTTAGCTCATAGTTTAAAATCTTCATTTCTGAGGAATTGGAATCATTTGATCGTGGGGTGGTTATTGGTATTTTCTCTCTTTTCTTTCTTTTGTTTCCTCCTCCTCGTGTTCCCCGCTTTCATTTTCTTTTCTTTTCATTGGTTTACCTGGTGTGAAGAAGAACTCCATTGGTAATATTTTATTTTAGGTTTTGTGGTTCCCTCTAAAAACCCTCGTGGGTGGCCGTAAACTCACATGGTTTCAAGAATGGGACTAATGCAGCCACTCCCGATCCTGAGTTATCCACAATGGTAATCTTTCCGACTGCAATCAGTGAGGTGGGCACGTTATGAGAATTAGCAGATTCCACTGAACTTATCTCTGT
Organism: Hyla sarda; assembly: GCF_029499605.1. Classification (NCBI taxonomy): domain Eukaryota; kingdom Metazoa; phylum Chordata; class Amphibia; order Anura; family Hylidae; genus Hyla; species Hyla sarda. The sequence continues at coordinate 89,522,329 of NC_079198.1, forward strand.
TCTTGACATTAAGAAAGATCTGTCATGTACAGTGAGGATGGACAGTTCGTCCCCCATGTATTTACCCGTGTTGGGGACAGTGATAGTTGTAACTCTGTGGCGTCTGTGCATTCACTCAAACTAAAATCATGTAATTGTAATATGGTATGTTCAACTTCATTTGTGATTTTTCTGCGGAGTGACATGCATTTTTTACTTATATGTTGCAGCATAATGTGTGAGAATTCTGTTAAAACATTATCCCATTCTGAGACGTAATCAACATCATTTTTGAAGGTGGGATCAATAGTGAGTCTTAGACCCCGTGGGGCCAAATGTTTATGCATATAGATATTTAAAAAATCAATGTCCATGCTGTGTCTTAACTCTAGTCCTCTAGTTTGTAAAATAGGACAGTCATAGCTTGAAAGTTGGTGTCGGGATCGTCCGTGCCTTTATCGGCGATGTGATGTTGCTGTCCTGTGAGGTCCGATATAATTTTCTCACGATTCTCTAGTTGAGTGGTAAAATAATCCATGCTGGTTTGAATGTGTGAATTTGATTTCTAACACCGGATTGCAGCCATTCGTTCCTGGTCCCAAGTAATGGAGAGACCTCCCGGGGTACTACCAGAGTCCCGTCGTGTGTATGCAGTAAGGAATATAAAAAGTGAACAAAGGGGGTGCTATCTAAGTGCCATGATTTTGTTAAAATACAAGGATGGTAAAAACAAAGATAAGTTAAAAATAGATATCAGGTGAGATTGGCACGCTCACCTTTTCGTGTTGCGCTAATTCAGGCACAACACTGATGTTCGCATTGCGAATGTAAAATTCACTCTATATGTTCCTCGCGGCTGCCAGGTATCTGTCCCGATGGTCCATAGTATCGGTCTGGTAAGTGGTTGCTTCAATGTTGGAGTACCTCTGCAGGGTGGTAGTCCAGCGGTTTACAAGTGATGATTCGATGGGGCGCCTCGGAGGATCTCTATGCCTATTCCCAAAACGGGGTTTCGGAATGATGGTACAGGAGCGTGATGACTTAAAGTATATTCTTTATTTTGACAACTTGTTTCGCAAGGGGTCCCTTGCTTCATCAGGTCGTGACAATAAAACATACAAACATACTATATATACGTGTACCAATTTTGATGATGCATGCCACGCATGCCATGTTATTCAATTTATTTATGCATGAAGGATGCACCTTTTTGCTTAGCCCCATGTAAGATAGCATATCCAATATATCCTCATGTGCATGATTGAGCATAAAAAGCATGTGCATGATTTTATGTGCATTTTCCTAATTCTATACTTTTATTTTCTCTTAATGCGCATATGATGCATATCCCTATACCGATATATTATTATATACTAGACTAATGCATCGCTGTATTTATGCCGATGCATGCCATGTTATTTTATTTATTAATTTACGCATGATGGACGCACCTTATACCTTAGCCCGATGTGAGTTAGCATTTGCAATATATCTCCATACCCATCGGCTCCTCCAAAGTTGCCGCTTGTTCTCTTTGATGAATATTAATTATTCTTACTGCAAATTTTATTTATAAACCTATATTATAACAGTATCATTATCGGGTTACGATACCAAAGCCGATACATTACACCTGGCAACTAAGTAATGCCATCACTACGTCCCATCTCCCAAATTTTTTCAAAATTGGTACATGTATATAAAGTACGTTTTTAGGTTTTGTTGTCATGACGTGATGAAGCAAGGGACCCCTTGCAAAACGTGTTGTCAAAATAAAAAATATACTTTACCTTATCACGCTCCTGTAGCATCATTACAAAACCCTGTTTTGAGAATAGGAACAGAGATCCTCCGAGGCGCCCCATCGAAGTATCACTTGTAAACCGCTGGACAAGCACCCTGCGGAGGTTCTCCAGCATTGAAGCAACCACTTACCAGACCGATACTACGGACCATCGGGACAGATGCCTGGCAGTGAATTTTACACTCGCAATGCGAACATCAGTGTTGTGACTGAATTAGCACAACACGAAAAGGTGAGTGTGCCAATCTCACCTGATATCTATTTTTAAATTATCTTTGTTTTTACCATCCTTGTATTTTACCAAAATCAAGGCACTTAGATAGCACCCCCTTTGTTCCCTTTTTATATTTCTTACTGCATACAAACGACGGGACTCTGGTAGTACCCCGGGAGGTCTCTTTACTTGGAACCAGGAGCGAACAACTGCAATCCAGTGCCAGAAATCAAATTCACACATTCAAACCATTATGGATTATTTTACCACTCAACTAGAGAATCGTGCGAAACTTATATCGGACCTCACAGGACAGCAACATCACATCACCGATAAAGGCACAGACAATCCCGACACCAACTTTCAAGCTATGACTGTTCTATTTCCCAAACTAGAGGACTTGCTACAAGATGAGTTAAGACATAGCATGGACATTGATTTTTGAAATATCTATATGCATAGGTCCCCTCACTTGGCTACAGCTGTGTCCCTGGGTCTTCTGCTCTGGTCTGAGATCGAGCAGACCAGAGCAGAAGATCACTGATAATACTGATCAGTACTATGTCCTATACACTGTAAAGCAAACGATTGCTATAAATAGTCCCCTATGGGAATTATTAAAGTGTAAAAAAAAAAACAAAAGTAAAAAAATGAAAAATAAAAAAGTAAAAAAAAATGTGAAAAATTCCCTCCCATCAGTTTTTCCCATTTTACCCCCCAAAAAGCGTAAAAAAATAATTAATACACATATTTGATATTGCCGCATGCATAAAAGTCTGAACTTTTAAAATATATTGTGAATTATCCCGTACGGTGAACGGCGTAAATGTAAAAAAAAAAAAAAAAAATTCCAAAATTGCTGCTTTTTTGTCGCATTTTATTCCCAAAAAAATTATAAAAATGTTATAAAAAGTAAAACCTAAGCAATAGTTGTACTGATAAAAACTACAGATCATGGTGCAAAAAATGAGCTCTCATACCACACCATATACGGAAAATTAGAAAGGTATAGGTGGTGGCAATTTCAAACATACTAATTTTGTTGAAATGGTTTGAGATTTTTTTTAAGCCGTACAATTAAAGAAAAGCATATAACATGGGTATCATTTCAATCGTATTGACCCACAGAATAAAGAAAACATGTCATTTTTACCGGAAAGTGTACAGCGTGAAAACAAAACCTTCCAAAATTTGCTAAATTGCGGTTTTCTTTTAAATTTCCCCACATAAATAATATTTGTTTGGTTGTGCGATACATTTTATCGTAAAATAAGTGATGTAAATACAAAGTACAATTGGTGACGCAAAAAACAAGCCCTCATATGGGTCTGTGGATGGAAATTTAAAAGAGTTATGATTTTTAGAAGGCGAGGAGGAAAAAACAAAAATGCAAAAATAAAATTGGTCTGGTCCTTAAGGCCAAAATGGGCCTGGTCCTTAACCCCTTAACAAACAAGGACATATATTTATGTCCTTGGCAGGCTCCTGCGATATAACGCATGAATCTGCAGCCGGGACCCAGGACTAATAGTGCACGGCAGTGATCGCAGTCTCGCGCGATATTAACCCTTTAGACGCGACATTCAAAGTTGAACGCGGCATCTAAAATGAAAGTGAAACCTTCCAGGCTGCTCAGTGGGGCTGATCGGGACCAGCGCAGTGAAAATGCGGTGTCCCGATCAGCTGGGACGGGAGTGAAGGTCCTCTTACCTTCCTCCGACACGTCCCTTCGGCTTGAGCAATTGACTGTCGATAACGCTGATCAATGCAAAGCTATGGCTTTGCAATGAACAGTGTATAAAATCAGTGTGTGTGCAATGTTATAGCCAACTATGGGAGCTATAACACTGCAAAAAAAAGTGTAAAAAATAAGTTAATAAATGTAATTTAACCCTTTCCCTAATAAAAGGCCAAATTTCCCCATAAAAAAAAAACAATGTAAATAAAAATAAATATAAACATATGTGGTATCGCCGCGTGCGTAATTGTCCGATCTGTGAAAATATATCATTACTTAAACCGCGTGGTCAATGGAGTATGCGCAAAAAAATTCCAAAGTCCAAAATAACATATTTTAGGTCACTTTTTATATCATGAAAAAATGAATAAAAAGCGATCAAAAAGTCTGATCAATACAAAAATGGTACCGATAAAAACTTCAGATCACGGCACAAAAAATGAGCCCTCATACCACCCCATACGCTGTAAAATAAAAAATTTATAGGGGTCAGAAGAGGACAATTTTAAGCGTATACATTTTCCTGCATGTAGTTATGCTTTTTTACTGAAGTACGACAAAATCAAACCTATATAAGTAGGGTATCATTTTAATCGTACGGACCAACAGAATAAAGAGAAGGTATAATTTGTCCCGAAAAGCGTACTGCGTAGAAACAGAAGCCCCCAAAATTTACAAATTGGCGTTTTTTCTTCAATTTCGTCGCATAATGATTTTTTTTCCGTTTTGTCGTATACTTTTTGGGTAAAATGACTGATGTCACTGCAAAGTAGAGTTGGTGGCACAAAAAATAAGCCATCATATGGATTTTCCGGTGCAAAATTGAAAGGGTTATGATTTTTAAAAGGTGAGGAGGAAAAAACGAAAGTGCAAAAATGGAAAAACACGTGGTCCTTAAAGGGTTAAGTCCAAAGCAAACTGTGTGTTCATGTCGGAAATATTGACACGAACACTTGACGATCATCGCTTACTGGCTTGAGACAAGTACTCATGTTGAGTTTTAAAAATAGCTCGGATCAGTCCAAACAATGGAGAACAAAATGGTAGATTATCCAGCTCACCAATCCGCCACGTGTGCATGGATTGCGTGGGGACCACATACCTGGAACAACCGAACACAAGGAATATCCAGCATTACGACCACGGAATCAGAAATTTACTCTTTACTGGATCATCATCAACAGGAACAAGGCATACAGGAAGCATGGACCAAGGATTGAAGCGCGGACGTAGCTGCTACATCCGCCAAAACGCGTCACTCCTTTGTCCATGCTTTCTGTGTACCTTGTTTCTGTCGATGATGATCCAATAAATAGCAATGTTCTTATTCCGTGGTCATGATGATGGATTAAAAAAAGTTATACCGATAATAACCACAGACCATGGCACAGAAAATTAGCTGCTTAATGTAGTGGTGGGTACCGGGGTATCTCTCGGTTATCGATAGCTGTTTAGGGAGCTTAGGCTAAGCCCCGTCTCAGTAATGTCCTATAAGTAATGTCCACTACTTAGCCTGTAAAGTAATTAAAAAATAAAAAGATATATATATATATATATATATATATATATATATATATATATAAAAAACTCAACGTGTGTATGTGTGTATGTATGTGTGTATGTTCCAGCATCACGTCCAAACGGCTAAAGATATTAACATGAAACTTGGCACACATGTTACTTATATGTCAACAACAAACATAGGATAGGTGATTTAACCCTTACTCACCCCCATTTGCCAGGGGCGGGGTTTATGTTTAAAGTCCCATACAAGTCTATGGGAAATATATGTTACTGCATAACTTCCAAACGGCTGGAGATATTTCGATAAAACTTGTCACATGTTACTTATATGTCCACTTAAAATATAGGATAGTTAATTTAACCCTTAACTACCCCCATTTGTGAGGAACTGGGTTTTTGTTTAAATTCCCATGCAAATCAATGGGAAATGTATGTTCCCACATAACTTCAGTACGGCTGGCGATATTTCAATACCTGGTAGGAGGTCGGCATAGGAGGTCGGGATAGGAGGACGGGATAGGAGGTCAAGATAGGATGTCGAGATAGAAGGTCGAGATAGGAGGTCAAGATAGGAGCTCGGGAAAGGAGGTCGGGATAGGAGGTCAAGATATGAGGATGGGATAGGAGGACAGGATAGGAGGTCGGGATAGGAGGTCAGGGTAGGAAGTCGAGATATGAGGACGGGATAGGAGGTCGGGATAGGCGGTCGGGATATGAGGAAGGGATAGGAGGTCGGGATAGGAGGTCGAGATATGAGGACGGGATGGGAGGTCGGGAAAGGAGGTCGGGATAGGAGGTCGAGATAGGACGGGATGGGAGGTCAGGAAAGGAGGTCGGGATAGGAGGCTGAGATACGACGACGGGATGGGGGGTCGGGATAGGAGAATGGGACAGGAGCTCAAAATAGGAGGTCAAGATAGGAGGTCGGGAAAGGAGGTCGAGATAGGAGGACGGGATAGGAGGTCGGGATATGATGACGGGATAGGACGTCGGGATATGACAACAATATATGAGGACGGGATATGAAGTCAAAAGCTTCCTCCTTTGTTTATTTTCCTCCCCAACAAGGATAAGAAAGGAAAAACCGGGCAACGCCAGGTACTCAGCTAATATATATAATATATATATATATATATATATATATATATATATAAAACTCAACATTTGTGTGTGTGTGTGTTCCAGCATCACGTCCAAACGGCTAAAGATATTAACATGAAACTTGGCACACATGTTACTTATATGTCAACAACAAACATAAGATAGGTGATTTCACCCTTACTCACCCCCATTTGCCAGGGTGGGGTTTATGTTTAAAGTCCAATACAAGTCAATGGGAAATATGTGTTACTGCATAACTTCCGAACGACTGGAGATATTTCGATAATATTTGGTCACATGTTATTTATATGTCCACTTAAAACATAGGATAGTTAATTTAACCCTTAACTACCCCAAGTTGTGAGTGTCGGGGTTTTTGTTTAAAGTCCCATGCAAATCAATGAATAGGGCTGATTATAAAAATGAAGCCCTTAGAATTTTATCAGACCTTGAATATTATACTCCGCTTTCTTATGACCCTTCCCCTCATATTTTTTCACAGTATTGTTTGCTTATAGGTGGAGCTACAGAAAAACAATTGTTGGATAAAAGGGAGCACACATTTCTCAATATTAAAAATTATAATTTACCTATTTTTTATTATCTACCCAAATTACATAAATGTTTAACCAATCCCCCTGGTAGACCTATTATTTCAGGTATTGGTTCGATTACTGCAAACCTTTCTCACTTTATAGATCTATTTCTTCAACCCTTTGTTTTACAATTACCATCTTATCTGAGAGATTCAGCCCAACTTATTTCTGAATTACATGCTCTATCCCTACCCCCTTATTATAGTTTTCTTACCCTGGATGTGTGCTCCCTTTATTCTAACATCTCCACTGATTTAGGTGTTCCTGCAATTAAACATTTTTTACAAGAGGACCCTTCACTTAACCCCAGTCAGTCAGAATTTTTACTGGAGTCTATTAGATTTATTCTTCTCAATAATGTTTTGGAATTCAATCATACTATTTATCGGCAGAATAGGGGCTGTGCCATGGGGACTCGATTCGCCCCTAGTTACGCTAATTTGTTCATGGGGCGATTCGAGTCCCTTGTCATGGCACAGTCCCTGTATTTTAAGTCCGTTTTTTTCTTTCGTCGTTATATAGACGACCTTTTTTTGATCTGGGTAGGTACCAAACATGAAGCTGACCTCTTTGTACAAGAGTTGAACACTAACACATGGGGTATAAAATTTACCATGCATTATGCAGAAAATTCCATCCAATTTTTAGACCTCGACATTCATAAAACAGTCGATGGCACTATTTCTACGAAGACTTTTTTCAAATCTGTCGATATTAACAGTTTTTTACAGTTCGACAGTGCACATTATCCAAGCTGGCTAAGAGGGGTGCCATTCGGCCAATATTTACGAATTCGTAGAAATTGCACCTCTGATTCAGATTTTATCTCTCAAGCTGAGGTTTTAAAACAACGCTTTATACAAAAGGGCTATCCTAAATCGCTTCTTACTAAGGCATATATGAAGGTGAAAGATAAAAAACAATCTGATTTGGTTACATCTATTTCTAAAAAATCCAGTTCTAATCAGCTTCATAACCCCTTTAGATACAATTTTGTTACGAATTTCAATATTGAGGCATCTAATATTAGAAAAATGTTAACTAAAAATTGGCCCATTATTCAAAATGATAAAATTCTAAACCAATTAATTCCCCCAGTCCCTAATGTCACCTACAGACGTTCCAAAAATCTCAGCAATTTATTAGCCCCCAGCAGATTTTCCGAATATCGTACACCACAGAATTCCTGTTCTATTAAACCATATTGTTTTCCTTGTAAAAAAAGTCGCTGCCTCTGTTGTGAATGGATTATCCAAACTGATACTTTTTCTTCCTTTTTTACACAACAAACATTTAAAATTAAGGATTCACTAAATTGCGACACCACTTTTGCTATTTATTTATTAACCTGTGGTTGCGATCGCCAATACGTCGGCCGTACCACACAAACGGTGCGCTCCAGGATGAACAAACACAGATGGAACATAAAACATGGTTTTTTGTTGCATAGTCTTTCCCGTCACTTCACTCTTTATCATCAAAAAAACACTGAAACTTTAAAATTAATTATTTTAGAAACTATCCCCATTCATTTACCTAATAGAATACAAAGACTGAACAATCGTGAATCCTTTTGGATTCACAAACTACATACTTTGCACCCTCAAGGTTTTAATGAATGTATCGATACAGTTAAATAATTTGACAATTTGGGATTTAAGAATTTCCCATCTTTCCATATGGATTAATTTCGAAAATATTATACCTTGATTTTTTCTTTGTTCCTTCTGTACTGTTCACCCTGGAGCGCCCCACGGTGTATTTATTTATTCCTTATGTTTTATTATCTAAGTTTTGTTTATTTTCCTTTCTTTTTTACATATAAACATCTTTGTATTGTTAATTTATTGATTGTTTGTTAATCTGGATTCTTGTACGAATATTCACACCCTGCGTTTTCGCCGGTTGCTGTATTCAATACCGCATTAGTTAATTGAATTCATTTTATTCTCTAAGTAGTGTTCATACATTTCCTTTTTGATCAGTTGCGGTTTGGTTTATCGCACTGTCATTTATTTTTTACTATTTTATTTTTTAATAAGGTAGCGATATACAATTAAATAATAATTTTTCTATCTCTTGAATCAATTGACATGACTCTTTATATCATATATATTTTTTTGAAATAATATCCAACTTGTGCTGTTGAATGCCACATCGGCGATTTAGCGGTGCGATTTCTTGAGTCGCTTGTGGTGTTACTTTCACATCACATGCGATAATTATAATTATATTATATATATTTATATACATATGTTTATAGGATTGCATCGTGCTTTCATATTGCTGTCTTATTACTATTTTTGTGATTTCTGTTTATATTTATTTATATATTTTTTTCATACACTGTCATATGGATATGTAATTCTATGTAACAACTCTTTTTAAAAAGCACTCTAATGGTTAATTCTTGGAGGTATATATACCTGTTACCAGCCTCCCCTTGTCATGCCTGATGAAGCTGCGCATGCGCAGCGAAACGCGTTGCATCTAATAAATCCATTGATTTTACTTGGCTGTCTGATGGTTCCTCTCTGCGCCAGACAAACTCCTGACTCCCTGGTCATTCGTCTTTGATGCAAATCAATGGGAAATGTATGTTCCCACATAACTTCCGTACGGCTGGAGATATTGCAATACCTGGTACACATATTACGGGTCAGGATAAGAGGTCGGGATAGGAAGTCAGGATAGGAGGTTGGGATAGGAGGATGTGTTAGTAGGATGAGATAGGAGATCGGGATAGGAGGTCGGGATAGGAGGTCGAGATAGGAGGACGGGATAGGAGGACCGAGATAGGAGGATGGGATAGGAAGAAGGGATAGGAGGTCGGGTTTGGAGGTTGGGATAGGAGGTCGAGATAGGAGGACGGGATAGGAGGACGGGATATGAGGACAGGATAGGAGGACAGGATAGGAGGTCAGGATAGGAGGTCGAGATAGGAGGTCAGGATAGATGGACTGGATAGGAGGACGGGATAGGAGATCGAGATAGGAGGACGGGATAGGAGGTCGAGATAGGAGGTCAGGATAGGAGGTCAGGATAGGAGGACGGGATAGGAGGTCGGGATTTGAGGACGGGATATGAGGTCGATATATGATGACAGGATAGGAGGTCAGGATAGGAGGTCGGGATATGAGGACGGGATATGGGGACGGGATATGACAACAATATATGAGGACGGGATATGAAGTCAAAAGCTTCCTCCTTGGAACACATGTTACTTATATTTCAACAACGAACATAGGATAGGTGATTTAACCCTTACTCACCCCCATTTGCCAGGGGTGGGGTTTATGTTTAAAGTCCAATACAAGTCAATGGGAAATATGTGTTACTGCATAACTTCCAAACGACTGGAGATATTTCGATAATACTCACATAGTTACATAGTTAGTATGGTTGAAAAAAGACATACGTCCATCAAGGCCAACCAGGGAATTGAAGGGAAGGGTGTAAGGGGATAAGGGAAAGGGATGTAGTTTTATAATTCTGCATAAGCATTAATGTTATTTTGTTCCAGGAATGTATCTAACCCTGTTTTAAAGCTGTTAATTGTTCCTGCTGTGACCAGTTCCTGAGGTAGACCGTTCCATAAATTCACAGTCCTCAAGGTAAAGAAGGCGTGTCGCCCCTTTAGACTAAACCTTTTCTTCTCCAGACGGAGGGAGTGCCCCCTCGTCCTTTGGGGGGGTTTAACCTGGAACAGTTTTTCTCCATATTTTCTGTATGGGCCATTTATATACTTATATACGTTTATCATATCCCCCCTTAAACGTCTCTTCTCAAGACTAAACCATTGTAACTCCTTTAATCGCTCCTCATAGCTAAGATGTTCCATGCCCCATATTAGTTTAGTCGCGCGTCTCTGCACCTTTTCCAACTCTGAAGTGTCCCTTTTATGAACAGGCGACCAAAACTGAACAGCATATTCCAGGTGAGGCCGTACCAATGCTTTATAAAGGGGGAGTATTATGTCCCTGTCCCTTGAGTCCATGCCTCTTTTTATACATTACAATATCCTGCCGGCTTTGGAAGCAGCAGCCTGACATTGCATGCTATTCTGTAGTCTGTGATCTACAAGTACACTCAGATCCTTCTCTACCAGTGACTCTGCCAGTTTAATCCCCCCTAAGGCATACGATGCATGCAGGTTATTAGTACCCAGATGCATAACTTTACATTTATCCACATTGAACCTCATTTGCCAAGTGGATGCCCAGACACTTAGTCTATCCAAGTCATCTTGTAACTTATGCACATCCTCTATAGACTATACCATGCTACAAAGCTTGTCACTTATATGTCCACTTAAAATATAAATACAAAGGAATGGGATGGAGTAATAAATTGATAAAAATATTATGGCTTTATTGATAATTCATTACATATTAAAAACAAGAAAAGACATCATAAAAAGGGAAAAACCAACTTGTGGTGGAAAAGAGGGCGTCACTCCAGAAGGTCCACAATGTAAACTATAATATTGAACACATTTCATAAGTTGCACTACTGCTCATTCTATTGCACAATCCCATAGAGGATATACCTCAACAACTATAAGGTGCCTGGAGACAGTATACATACCAATAAATAGAATCAAGGTGCAAGTACAAGAGGGACCGCTGGAGAGACGCCACCCCAACGTACATTTCGGGTTGTCCTTCTTCCTGGGGGTGGCGTCCTCTCAGCAGGAGCTGCTTTTTATATGGTCCCCGTCATAACATACATCCACGTCATCCTTACATATATTACCGGGTAAGACATACCTCTCTATCGGCGCATGACGCCGGGACCTGAAAACTCGGCTACTTCCGGACGCCGAGTTCTAGATAACTTTATTTTGATTGGTCTTTCTTTGTCCCCCTCCTCATCTCCACGCTTGAAGAATCACATGACGGATTGTAACATCTGGACACGATTACACACTCGGACATATGTAGGAGACTGATATAGAGATATTCTTTATTGATTTTTAAAATATTGTTTGCGGGACGGAATCATGTACAATTATAAATTTATACACGTATATTTTATATTTTTTATCACTTACATCATTTATTATTCACATATTATTTCATTTCAGTTGTTTGCACTATTCTGGTACGATGTATACACTTTTCAGTATTACTATTAATTTATATGAATTTGTTGCATGATTAATAATTAATTTTTGATCATAAATATTTTAATATTTTATTTATATATATTTTTTATTATATTTTTTATTAAATATTTATTTCATCACATATACGTTATATACACAGTCTATTCATTAATTTTTAACACGTACTTTATTTATAATATTTATTCCCAGTATTTACACAAATTATAGTGATTTACAATAATAATGATGGAATAGTGTACCTGTCCATCATGATTGTATTGGGTATCACATATAATAGCTTATACACACATATAGTTATGGTAACATTAAGTATATATGATATATACCACACATTTAATTGATCATGAGATATAAATATTATGATTGTCACATATATATTACTTACCGTACTCACCTGATCATTATTATTGCTTTTTAATTATAAATATTGATTTTTTCTTTTGCTTTGTATCATGATCCGCACTGCTTAATTCTTTTCTATGTAATAATTTCAGTTCATATATACATATGTAAGACACCCCTGTAACAAATATATCGTTTTGTAATCGTATTAACACTTCTGTAAACTGTATTATCGGCGCTGTGTCAGTGGAGCCTCCAGCCAATCACCGCCTGTGGGGCGGGTGGTTGTTTGGACGCTCCACTGATGCAGCGCCGACGTCATACCGAATGTGCGCATGCGCCGGGGTGCCCGTACTTCGCTCTTCCGGCGCTGTCTCCTATCCGGCCGGTCATGTGATGTGGTCATGTGACCGCTATCATGGTGTGCCGGGGACGCGGCGTCCAGAAGTAGTGGAGTTTTCAGGTCCCGGCGTCATGCGCCGATAGAGAGGTATGTCTTACCCGGTAATATATGTAAGGATGACGTGGATGTATGTTATTGGACAGGAACCATATAAAAAGCAGCTCCTGCTGAGAGGACGCCACCCCCAGGACGAAGGACAACCCGAAACGTACGTTGGGGTGGCGTCTCTCCAGCGGTCCCTCTTGTACTTGCACCTTGATTCTATTTATTGGTATGTATACTGTCTCTAGGCACCTTATAGTTGTTGAGGTATATCCTCTATGGGATTGTGCAATAGAATGAGCAGTAGTGCAACTTATGAAATGTGTTCAATATTATAGTTTACATTGTGGACCTTCTGGAGTGATGCCCTCTTTTCCACCACAAGTAGTTTTTTCCCCTTTTTATGATGTCTTTTCTTGTTTTTAATATGTAATGAATTATCAATAAAGTCATAATATTGTTATCAATTTATTACTCCATCCCATTCCTTTGTATTTGTTCTTAGTATAAGGAGTGTATAGCAGGGCCATATGCAACAACTATATATAGGTATCATAGATCCCTAACTATAATAATATATAGTATACTGTGCCATAATTTTGGTTACCACTTAAAATATAGGATAGTTAATTTAACCCTTAACTACCCCCATTTGTGAGTGTCGGGGTTCTTGTTTAAAGTTCCATGCAAATCAATGGGAAATGTATGTTCCCCCATAACTTCAGTACGGCTGGAGATATTTCAATACCTGGTACACATATTACGGATCGGGATAGGAGGTAAGGATAGGAGGTCGGGATAGGAGGACGTGTTAGGAGGATGGGATAGGAGGACCGGGATAGGAGGACCGGACAGGAGATCGGGACAGGAGATCAAGATAGGAGGACGGGATAGGAGGACCAAGATAGGAGGACGGGATAGGAGGACGGGATAGGAGGTCGGGATAGGAGGACGGGATATGAGGACGGGATAGGAGGACGGGATAGGAGGACGGGATAGGAGGACGGGATATGAGGACGGGATAAGAGGTCAGGATAGGATGTTGGGATAGGAGGTCGGGATCGGAGGTTGGGATAGGAGGAAAGGATATGAGGATGGGATAGGAGGTAGGGATAGGAGGTTGGGATATGAGGACGGGATATAAGGTCGAGATATGAGGAGAGGATATGAGGTTGAGATTTGAGGACGGGATATAAGGTCGGGATATGAGAACAGGATGAGGTTGAGATATGAGGACGGGATATGGGGTTGGGATATGACAACACTATATGAGGACGGGATATCACAACAATATATGGGGATGGGATATGAAGTCAAAAGCTTCCTCCTTTGTTGATTTTACTCCCCAACAAGGATTAGGAAGTAAAAACTGGGGCAACACCGGGTACTCAGCTAGCATCTATCTATCTATCTAGCCTTCATTTACCATTTTATTAAAAAAAACGAAAAAAAAAAAACACAAAAACAACACTGGTCATTGACGTAGTCCACCAAACCTAAAATAGGCCTCCATATACACATAATGTTATGTTCCCACATAACTTCAGTATGGCTGGCGATATTTCAATACCTGGTAGGAGGTCGGGATAGGAGGACGGGATAGGAGGTCAAGATAGGATGTCGAGATAGGAGGTCAAGATAGAAGGTCGAGATAGGAGATCAAGATAGGAGGTCGGGAAAGGAGGTCGGGATAGGAGGTCGAGATATGAGGATGGGATAGGAGAACAGGATAGGAGGTCGGGATAGGAGGTCAGGATAGGAAGTCGAGATATGAGGACGGGATAGGAGGTCGGGATAGGCGGTCGGGATATGAGGAAGGGATAGGAGGTCGGGATAGGAGGTCGAGATATGAGGACGGGATGGGAGGTCGGGAAAGGAGGTCGGGATAGGAGGTCGAGATAGGAGGACGGGATGGGAGGTCAGGAAAGGAGGTCGGGATAGGAGGTTGAGATATGACGACGGAATGGGAAGTCGGGATAGGAGGGTGGGATAAGAGGTCGATATAGGAGGTCGGGAAAGGAGGTCGAGATAGGAGGACGGGATAGGAGATTGGCATAGGAGATCGGGATATGATGACGGGATAGGACGTCGGGATATGACAACAATATATGAGGACGGGATATTAAGTCAAAAGCTTCTTCTTTTGTTTTATTTTCCTCCCCAACAAGGATTAGAAAGGAAAAACCTGCAACGCCAGGTACTCAGCTAATATATATATATATATATATATATATATATATATATATATATATATATAAAAAACTCGACGTGTGTGTGTGTGTATGTTCCAGCATCAAAAAGCAAAAGCTTCCTCCTTTGTTGATTTTACTCCCCAACAAGGATTAGAAAGGAAAAACTGGGCAACACCGGGTTCTCAGCTAGCATCTATCTATCTATATATATAGCCTTCATTTACCATTTTATTAAAAAAAATGAAAAAAAAACCCCACAAAAACAACACTGGTCATTGACGTAGTCCACCAAACATAAAATAGGCCTCCATATACGCATATCTGAAACAAGAAGAAAAACGCAAAAATAGGTATGTCTGTGTGCTCTCCCCCACATAAAGGCCCAGATTTATCAAACTGTTTGAGAAAAGCTTGGAGTAATTTTCCCTCAACAACCAATCACAGCACAGCTTTCACTTTACCAGAGCTCGTTAGCTGAGCTATGATTGGTTGCCGTGCGAAAATTTCTCTATTTTTTTCTCTCACACAGTTTGATAAATCTGGGCCAAAGTTCATAAAGCAGTGTTTTCCTAACAGGGATTCTCCAGCTGCTGCTAAACTAGAACCAGCATTGAAGCTCCTTGTTTGGGAGACACTGGCATAACGAGTCTGTTCACATTTCTTACATGCACTAAAAATGCACAATGTGAACAAAGCATGACTTACCACCCCCGTACCGGCTCTGTCATCTTCCTGTGTAGCTCCACATCTAGTGTCAGGAATGAATGTGGGTAAGTGAACCTCTGATCACAGTGTACAACCGTTTATATAGACGCCTGTATACCCCCCAATGAATAGTATCAGCAGTAAAATAGGAATAGTACTAGCAGCAGCAGCATAGGAGTAGAAGTCCTGAGATTACTCTTAGAATGCTTGTAGAAAACGATATGTTTGCCGCCACTGCCTATTAAGTTCCCTGCAAGATGGAGGAGTGGTCCAACTGACTTATACTCCACTGAGTATGTGTCTAACAGTTTACTAAGATCTTGCAGTAAACGTTACCATTTGCAAGGCCTTACAATCATTTTTTTTAGCACAGCAATGTGACACAATCAGCCAATGAATGAACATTTGCTTGTTCTTTGGCTAATTTCTGGCACTATTACACAGGGCAGCATCAGACATGAAATAGATACCTTATACTTTCCTATATAGAGGCTATGCACCTTCTCAGAGGTTATATTAATTTTCAATATAGTACCAATATATTCCCGAAGGAAAACCAAATTCAATCACAGATGTCTTTAACCCCTTAAGCACCATTTTTTTTTTTCGTTTTTGCACTTTAACTCTTTTAATTTTGCACCTAAAAATCCATATGAGGGCTTATTTTTTGCGCCACCAATTCTTTGTAAGGACAACAGTAATTTTCCCCAAAAGTCTACAACGGACCGGAAAAAAAATCATAGTGTGACAAAATTGAAGAAAAAACACAATTTTGTAACTTTTGGGGGCTTCCGTTTCTACCCAGTAAATTTTTCGGTAAAAATGACACCTTGTCTTTATTATGTAGGCCCATATGATTAAAATGATACCCTACTTATAAAGGTTTGATTTTGTATTACTTCTGGAAAAAATCATAATTACATGCACGAAAATATATATATTAAAATTGTCATCTAACCCCTATAACTTTATTTTTTTGTCTAAAGGGTTAATCAGTGCCAATGCGCTATTAGCCATTGGTGGCCCTGTGGTCCAGGAACGCCCTGTGTCCTTAAAAGGGTTAACCCCTTGGGGACCAAGCCCATTTTGACCTTATGGTCCAGTCCTTTTTCTGCAATTCTGACCACTGTCACTTTAAGCATTAATAACTCTGGGATGCTTGTACTTATGAATTTGATTCCGAGATTGTTTTTTCATGACATATTCTACTTTATGTTAGTGGTAAAATTTCATCAATACTTGCATCATTTCTTGGTGAAAAATTGCCAAATTTCATGAAGAATTTAAACATTTTGCATTTTTATAACTTTGAAGCTCTCTGCTTGTAAGGAAAATAGGCATACCAAATAAATTATATATTGATATTGATTTTACATATACAATATGTCTAGTTTATGTTAACATCATAAAGTTGACATGTCTTTACGTTTTGAAGACATCAGAGGGCTTCAAAGTTCAGCAGCAATTTTACAATTTTTCAAGTAAATTTCAAAATCTGAATTTTTCAGGAATCAGTTGAGTTTTGACGTGAATTTGAGGGTCTTTATTTTAGAAATACCCCATAGTGGACCCAATTATGAAAACTGCACCCCTCAGCATATTCAAAATGACATTCAGAAAGTTTGTTAACCCTTTAGGTGTTTCAAAGGAATAGCAGCAAAGTGGAGGCGAAAATTCACAATCTTCATTTTTTACACTAACATGTTCTTATAGCCCATAGTTTTTTATTTTTACAAGGGGTAAAAGGAGAAAAAGCCCCCCAAATTTGTAACCCAATTTCTTGAGTAAGGAAATATCTCATATGTGAACATAAAGTGCCCTGTGGGTGCACTAGAGGGCTCAGAAGAGAATGAGCGACAATGGGATTTTGGAGAGCGAATTTTGCTTAAATGTTTTTTTCGGGGAATGTGGCATTTAGGAAGAGAATGAGCGACAATGGGATTTTGGAGAGCGAATTTTGCTTAAATGGTTTTTGCAGGGAATGTGGCATTTAGGAAGCCCCCATGGTGCCAGAACAGCTAAAAACACCCCACATGGCACACTATTTGGGAAACTAAACCCCTCAAGGAACATAACAAGGGGTAAAGTGAGCCTTAACACCCCACAGGTGTTTGACGAATTTGCAATGAAGTTAGACGTGAAAAATATTTTTTTTTACTAAAATGCTGATGTTACCTCAAATTTTTCATTTTCACAAGGGGTAATAGGTGAAAATGTCCCCAAAAATTTGAAATCCCATTTCTCTAGAGTAAGGAAATACCTCATAAGTAGATGTAAAGTGCTGTTTTTTTGCATTTATGTCAGAACCGCTGTAACCAGCAGCCACCCCTTTGCAAATCACCAGTTTAGGCCTCAAATGTACATAGTGCGCTCTCACTCCTGAGCTTTGTTATGCGCCCGCAGAGTATTTTACGTCCACATATGGGGTATTTCTGTACTTGGGAGAAATTGTGTTACAAATTTTTGGGGATCTTTTTTTTCCTTTTACCTCTTATGAAAAGTATGGGGCAAAACCAGAATGTTAGTGTAAAAAATTTAATTTTTTTTTACACTAACATGCTGGTGTAGACCCCAACTTTACCTTTTTATAAGAAGTAAAAGGAGAAAAAGCCACCATAAATTTGTAGCACAATTTTTCCCGAGTACAGAAAAAGCCCATATGTGGCCCTAAACTGTTGCCTTGAAATACTACAGAGCTCCAAAGTGAGAGAGCGCCATGCACATATGAGGCCTAAATTAGGGATTTTCATAGGGGTGTACCCGGATGCAAGTGTTAAACTTGCCTCCTCCACCAAAAATTCTGTACATCAGTTTTCCCAAACAAGCAAACAGGGTGCCTCCAGTTGTTGCAAAACTCCCAACATGCCTGGACAGTCAATGGCTGTCTGGCAATACTGGGAGTTGTTATTTTGCAACAGTTGGAGGCTCCAATGTGGAAAAACTGACGTACAAGACGTTTTTTAATTTTTATTGGGGGGGGGGGGGTAACTGTGTAGGGCTGTAATGTATATGTAGTGTTTTACTCTTTATTTAGGGTTAGTGTAGTGTTTTTAGGGTGCATTCACACGGGAGGGGGTTTACAGTGAGTATCTCGCTGAAGCGGAAAATTTGCCGCATCTCAAACTTGAAGCGGGAAACTTGCTGAGTTGTAGTTTTGAAACTCCTAGAAGCAGCAGTGAAGATCACTTTACAGCAGTCTTCAATGCTGCCTCTGATGCTGCCTCCACTTGCCTGCTGGTGCTCCCCTGCGCCACTCGCCGGTTCCGGGTCCTGACGCCGATCCCCGCGTGACGAAGGTACCTGCCGCCATCTTCCCCCGCTCTGTCCTGGCTTCTCAACTGTCACCCTGCCCCTACGATTCGCCGGTCAGTCCTGATCGGCCAATCACAGAGGATAGGAGGAGGTGGCACCCTCCTATCACTGTGCTTTCTGCTGAGACCTCTGTCCATTTTAGGAACTGTCCAGAGTAGGAGCAAATCTACTCTTGAATCTACTTTCAAGTTGGGTCTATTTCTTGCATAAATATTTTATATTGTTATAGCTTTCTTTTCTGTTTTTACCTTTATAATAGTTGAAAATTGTTGGGGATTTGTTTTTTTACATTCTGCTTCTGTCATTTTGTTTCATTGTTTATAGCTTCACCATTCAGAATATATTCATTTTTATTTAAAATGTTATGACTTTTTAAGAGGATAAATGGCAGGAGAACTTATTTAACATGTCAAACTTTTATTCAAGCAACCTTTTGATAAAGAAAAGGCAGAATATTGTGGGCTAAAGTGGTAAAGTAAGGAGGGCTTATTATGCGCTGGTAAATTTAACTTTTAAACAGCACAATTTATTTTACCATATAATAAAAGGGGGGTTAGTTAATATAGGGGATTTAAAAAAAAAATATATTTTTAAAGTCACTTTTATTCTTTAGAGCCAGACTATTGACTGCAGCATCTAGGAGGTTAAAGGAAAACTGTCAGCTTGCTCCCCCTGCACTAACCAACGGTACTAGCTGATAGTGCGGGGGACTTTGATCAGTTTGATGCTTACTATGCCCGGATCCGCCCGGCCAATATCTTCTTTTCCCTACATGCTAATGAAGTGCTAACTGGCAAAGGCTGGGAAACTGGCACTCTGACATCAGTCCCGCCAGCCGCAGCACATCAATACTGACTGATGTACTATTGATGAGCTGGGCGGCACTGCAGCCGTCGGCGGTGAAGTCAGAGTGCTAGTTAATGCTGCCTGTGCCAGTTAGAACTTCATTAGCATATAGGGAAAAACAAAGGTATAGGCAGAACGCCCGGGCAGATCCGGCCACAGTAAGCATCAAACTGATCAGCGTACCGCTGGTTAGTACAGGGGGAGCAAGCTTACAGTTTTCCTTTAAATGGCCTTGATCAGAGTTATCTCCAATCCTGTTCATTGATGGTGGATGCCAGCTACTGTAAGCAGCAAGAACTTGCTATATATTGAGTGGACTTATATCCTAAACACACTCCACACTTTATTCAATTAACCATGACATGTAGGCATTGGGGCATTAATGTGTGGTATCATGTAGACAGACCTTTTTTGAATAGAATCTGGCATCATGATTTAAGGGGTATTCCGGGGAAAAACATCTTATCCCCTATCCAAAGAATAGGGGATAAGATGTCTGATCGCAGGGGGGCCCGCTGCTGGGACCCCCCGCAATCTCCCTGCAGCACCTGCGTTCTATTCGGGACTGCGTCTCCAGTTTTGGAAACCTCCGGGTTTCCGGGACTGGGGACGTCACACCATGCCCCCTCCATTCAGACATGAATGGAGGGGGCGTGGTGTGAAATCCCCAGTCCCGGAAACCCAGAGGTTTCTGAAACTGGAGATGCAGCCCCGCATAGACTGCGGGTGCTGCAGAGAGATGGCGAGGGGTCCCAGACATCTTATCCCCTATCCTTTGGATAGGGGATAAGATGTTTTTGCCCAGAATACCCCTTTAACACCTCGTAATCTGATACAGTTGGAGGAATCTGCTTCTGGTTAGCTATATATTTATGATGCAGTTGCTGCTACAAGAAACATTTTACCATTATGTCTCACAGAGGGGTTTCTAGAGCAGGAACCCTTCCCCCTCCCCCCTCCCATGACATTCATATCTCTTAACGGTGTATATAGACAGAGGCTGACTTCTATCAGAATCTTCAAGATTAAGGGGGTGATTTATCAAAACCTGTACAGAGGTAAAGTTGCGGAGCTGCCCATAGCAACCAATCAGATTGCTTCTTTCTTTTTTTACAGGCCTTTTCAAAAATTAAAGAAGCAATCTGATTGGTTGCTATGGACAACTCAGAAATATTTCCTCAGAACAGAGTTTGATAAACTCCTCCTACGTTTTTTATTTAAGTGTTCTTGTATTTTGGAAAAAAAAATTCTGATATGTAACAGTGACATGACATGAATTTTGATCAAACAGAATATGGGCATTCAGACCTCCACTGATCATTAGAATGAGCCAGAACAAGCTGTGTGGTTTTCTTATGTCTGCTGCATTATAAGTCTGTTCTTTTATTTATATGAGAACATATAGTTTATCCACACACTACTTTTCTCCTCAAATACACATAAAATCCAATTCAAGTTTCAACCTTACGTTTTTTTTCTATTGCAGTTTTAACTGAGAGCTTTTCACCATAAAGTTTTATTGACTGGTACAAATTATGTTGGTATCATGGGATCCATCATATTGGTGATGACCTTCTTTGCACACGTTGACTTCTGCATATAAATACCCTTTACTATTTTATCCTGCTGAATAGTTCACACAAAACAGGTTGTTGACTGACAATTTATGTGCTCCATCTTAGGTAATATGACACATTACAATAAAGAATGATGGACACTTGTACTTTTTGTACTTTTTATTGAACACAAGTATTTTGACAGAATGCAAAGTTCTCCGTTAGTACTCAGTATTTACAGCAGTGAGAATGGGAATAAAGTTGGTAGTCAATGATTCACTTGGTAAAAAGTTTTTTCTTTAACAAGAGAGAAGGCCCCAGAAGTAGGGAATATTGGGTAGGGATGGGAATGGAGGCATTTGAACTGTCAACAATCGCCCAGGACAAAATATGGGCTTAACCAAGGTGTCATATACAGAACGCTTCAACTTAAATCTCAGCAATGAGCATACAAATTTTGTATTCACAGAAGACTGATTGACTATCCAAAGGATGCAATGCAAGCTTGTCCTTTTCTGCAGATGAATATACAGTGCCTAACATTAGAATAATACATAGGTACTCATACATGACAAGTGTATATATAATCTTGGTCCCTAAAAACAGTGTCAAGATTCCAATTGTAGTGCTAACATATGACCCAAGGCTCAGCTTAAACATTCAGTGTCTTATTTCCTAAACTTGGTCATTACAAAAAACCCTGAAAAAAACCACTATTCTCGATTTCTTCTGCTTTACTTTATTTTATAGTTCAAAGGTAACGAATATATGGCACTCCAGCAGCTACAACTTCATATGTTGTATATGTTTTATTAGCTGCATACTTGAAGCCAAAAGTGTTGTACTAGCATTTTTGTTTTATTCCCTATAAACTAATCTCATCATCTACTATAGATCAGAGTTTCTTCCATGTTACTACTAAAGTTCTTTACAAACTGGTTATAAGTGTCCTTAAAAAAAAAAGCAATGGCAAGAGCTGTAGGGGGTTAGGTATAGTGGTTCCTTAGTAAGGGAGAACATTCCTAGGGCTTACTAATCTACACCACAGCATATGTCCTTACAATGTTGTAGGACATGGATACTTCCTAAGAAGAACAGGAAGAACATAACATAATTTAAGCCTATAGACCCTACATGGCATTGAGTGTTTAGGAAATCCCTCCATTTTCATCCCTATAGCATAAGTGAAAATGTGAAAAAAGGAGAAAAAAACAAACAGTAATAAACACATAGCATTGTGACAAGACCTTTTTTTTCACAGTTTAAATTTACTTAGCATTGTTCACTTCCAGATGCAATCATAAAAAAAAAAAAAATTGCATTTTAACCAAATGTTCATTCACTGTTAAAGGCATGGAAACACACTAAAGCAGAACTTTCTGTCATCTTGACATAATCTGAGGAACCATGTAAAGGATTCACCAGGATTTGCAACTTTTAAAAGTTTTCTAGGCTGTAACGCCCACCAACTATTGTTCCACCACCAGAACTAGCCTTTTTGATGCTTTATTTATTCCTTTTTAATTCTGATACTATGACAAAAACACATTTCACACTAATATTCACGCGTTTACTGTGCACAAGCTGACAGCAAAATGGGGAAAGGGTTTTTATTGTAATTATTTTAATACAAATTATTGTTATTTTTCTTTTTTTTCTTTTTTCTTTTTTTTCCTTACCAAAGATAATTTGAAACAAAATGAAAGTACATAGTATCAATCAAACATACTCAAATTGTTTATTGTATGAAAAGAGGTGAATCTGAAATGGTTTCAGCATCCTGGTAAAAGTTATATGAAGAAAATAAGAAAATAAAGAGATTCAAGTTTATAGGACTACATGTGTGAGCTGGCATTAAATAAAACATTTTGGCAGATATTTGTTGGTCAATACATAAAATAGTTGACATGGTCTTTGAATTGTCATGAACAGACAGGCAAAATAAGACTGCCCCACACACCTCTCATATACATGGTAACCATGCAAGAAATTTCCTAGAACAAACACAGTAACTTTCTGCACTCACTTTGAACAAGAATGCACAATAGGTAAAGATGCCCTCTCGCCACAGACAACCCCTTTAACATGAGTGTTGTTGGCAAATAGCTGATTTTGCCAGGGAAAGAAAGAGTACAGCCAACTAAGCATTTCCCCTGCAGCAACTGGACAGACTGGGTCTGCCGAGTGGGAGCTGCCATTAGTTAGCTAGCTCTTAACTCAGGCTAATAGAAGGTCAAAAGCTGGAGATATTGCCCATGTGCAACAGTAGGAAAGGGGGTTCCATAACGCTGATCTAAAACCAATACAGACTTAAACATTCACTGTTTTCTCCTAGAAAATTTCGACAACACTTACTGAAAATAGCATTTTATATTGAAAAGAAGGATATTGACTGTTGAGTATCTAATGCTTGCCCAATATCTATAAGCTAGATTTAGTTAACATTATGTTTTCCAATATTTGGTTAGTACAGGAATGTAACCTTTACTTAGTGTTTCATTCACACAAGAACCATAAAGAGTGTCTTTATACAAGGGCCATCTTCATGGTCAACATTCATATAACACAGCCATATTTCGACATAATACAGCCATAGTGCACCTCTTTAGTATTTCATAGGTGGCATATGCTATCACTTTTACAGCAAATATAAACTAGCCGCCATTATAAACTGATGTCTTCACTTATGGGGAGAAACTGCATCATTACACCCCACTCATGTAGTTTTCGGGTTATTTGATATGCAGCAGTCCAACATGCTTTACTTTGCAGGGGCATATCAAGGCAAGTGAGACTCAAAAGACAGAAGCCCTTCTCTTGAAGTATGCCATCACAATCCAGGACACAAGTTCCTCAGTCATGCTTGTGTCCAACATTCCCATTTGATGTACAGTAAAATGTTGGTCTCCCCTTTCCTCATTACTGAGGCATCTAGGCCCATAGGGAAATAGATCAGGAAATTTAGCGGCTTTCCTTGCTTTTCAATCAAATGTTTAACAAAATTGTCTGCACTTAAAGGGGTTCTCCGGTGCTTAAACATCCATATTTTGCCAGGGAAAGAAAGAGTACAGCCAACTGATTACCGGCGACTACAGGGCGGGCAGCGTGTGACGTCACGCCTGCGCCGGAGTGTGATGTCACGCTCCGCCCTGCAATGCAAGCCTACGGGAGGGGGCGTGATAGCTATCACAGCCCCTCCCGTAGGCTTGCATTGAGGGGCGGAGCGTGACGTCACACGCCGCCCGCCCTGTAGTCGCCGTTAATCAGTCCCGGAGCAAACACGCTCCGATGACTGATTACAAACAGGGTGCCGCGTGCATGATCCCGGGGGTCCCCAGCGGCGGGACTCCCGCGATCAGGCATCTTATCCCCTATCCTTTGGATAGGGGATAAGATGTTTAAGCACCGGAGAACCCCTTTAAAGCTGGAATATTCGTGCTGAATGTTGATCTGTGTAATTGAGTTTTCATTAGTGAAATTAGGACCAAGTCTATTGTAAACATCCATTTTCCCCTTAAAACGTCTCATTGCAAAGCACGCATGCTAATAATCTAATATATATATATATATATTTATATATACCATTGTCTATTTAAAAAAAATGCAGTTACACAAACCCTCGAGAAAAACAAATGTTGAAATGTAAAAAGAGAAAAAAACAAAAACAAAATGTAAACATGAAGAATAAAATATAAAAGAAAATCTAACAAAATGTGCATGTCAATACTGCAAATTGAAATATAACAGAAAAGCAAAAATATACATTTGGCATCCTACGTAAGTAAACAGAAAATATACAAATCCCGAAATGTTCCCGTGCAATGCTGAGATGGAGAGAAAGTGTGACCATAAGGTTCACATTCACAGAATAGATAAACCTCTGCAAGCCAATTCAGCAAAATGAAAGTGTTGGGTGTAATTTGATTACCATCCATTCTTGCTTACAAGGAACCAATGCCCACACACAGTGATGGTGGCAATTCTGTGGGCCTAAACTAAGTTTTTCAGGGTAGTCTACCAAAGACATAGAGACTATGGGGGAGATTTATCAAAACTTGTGCAGAGGAAAAGTTGCCCAGTTGCCCATAGCAACCAATCAGATCGCTTCTTTCATTTTTAACAAGGCCTCTGCAAAATGAAAGAAGCGATCTGATTGGTTGCTATGGCAACTGGGTAACTTTTCCTCTGGACAGGTTTTGATAAATCTCCCCCTATGTGTCTAGTTTCATGGTACAGCCATTCACAACCTTTTTAGGACACTGGTTTAACCACAAGATATTCACCATCAATGTGTTAAGAGAGAAGTAAATATATTGAAAGTTGTAGAACTTTTGAAAATCTGGATATAGCGGCTGATCATATGATCAGTGGATACCGTCACTCAAAGAGAAGGCATTGATTAGCACGGTCATGATGCATGTAATAAAGAAAATATAGCGTATGCGCCAAATGAGGCACCCAAAAACAACTGAATGTTTTGTATTTTTCTTTCCACACATCATATTTATACAATATTACCATTATTGGCAGAAAATAGTTATAACAACTTATCGTTCATCAAAACATTGGTTTTACACAGTGGAGTCACCAAAAAATCTCTGAAAACCACTGACATTCCTATACGTTTTAACTGAGCTGACAAAATGGCTTCACCACTATGGTAGAAAAACAAGTCTCTTTGAACAGCATTCATTTTGACCAATAAAATTCTTCAAACGGTACTGCATTAACAAAAAATCTGCACCATGGATCATAATTTTTGAAGCCTAAATATAACTAGAGATGGTTTACTCTATATTTTTGTTAATGGAGTATCTAATGTACTTCAGTACATTAGATATTAGAATTAGAGTTATGATAATTTACTGCAGTAGTCCAAAAGTAAAATTTAGATTTAAGTGAGAAATTTTGAAAACAGCATGTTTCCATCAACTACATGAAATTGACATAAGTTTGTATGTTCTCGCTCATTCAATAATACTTCACTGTGCAACAACTTGACTGAAGGCAAAACCAATGTTGAGTAGAGCTGTGGTTGAGCTCAGCTCTTCTTAAGAAGTCAGCCTTTTACAGTTGTCATTTGTGGGTAAGGAGCCAATGGTGAAAGTTTAATTGGGCATCTTGTATGTTATTACTTTATTCCAATTACTGCTTTGGCGGTACCAATGATCTTTTAGAATCCACAATTGCAGGAATGCTGTTTCAGGCAACACTATGACTGCCTCCAATTTGCGATGTCTTAAAATACTGGTTTAGAAATATCTTATGGAGCCACTACACTGCTATTGTATATGTCTATATGGAAAAAGCACATTTTGAAGCAGTCATATCTAATAGAGCAACAATATTGGTGCTAGAGTGAATACACAAAACACTTTGCATGTGAGATATATTGGTACTGGGATGTACTGACACAATAACACATTTCAACCCCAAAATTTGACATACACATCTGTTTAAAGACATTTCCAAACTTTACAGAATTATGAAGAGCATAAATTGGCAAGATTGAGCCAGATTTGAGGTCCTTCCTCAGTTGTAAGATCATATACATTAAAGAAAATATATTGGATTACGTTGTTTGGGGTCTATGACCACAGCAATAGATATTGTACATAGTCCATTCTGTCCACTGCAAATTCTGATTACTCAACCGTTCTTAACATTATTATCAAATTGGAAGGGCTACTTTTTTGACAAGGCTTCTACATAAGAACCAAAAAGTTCTACATTTCTCCTATGACCAATCTACCTTTTGCATCTGGCTTCACAAAAAAATAGTGTAGGCACCAAACTTTTG
Organism: Hyla sarda; assembly: GCF_029499605.1. NCBI lineage: Eukaryota > Metazoa > Chordata > Amphibia > Anura > Hylidae > Hyla > Hyla sarda. The sequence goes on from NC_079198.1 coordinate 89,549,611, forward strand.
TGTATATGCAACCAATTCTATACACATTTCACCAATAGCCGCTTTATTTATAGCCTGAATGTCCCCACAGGATGACCCTTATTCATGATGCCCAACATAAATGGCCAGCATGCTGGGCATCAATCCTTCCCTACAAATTCTTAGAAAATGCCCACCATCATTTATGATAACCAAGTATAAGGCATAGTTGCTTTCTATTGGATAAAGCTCAAATAATTATTAGCCGGTAAAGATAGAAACAATATGTGGGACATTTTTCTGTCAACTCAGAAGAAATGAGACAAGGAATTCACCATACACAATTAAGCCACCAAGCAATTTTGTTTCAATCATGTACTATTAATAACCATTCAGTTAATATAATAAGGTGAAAGACTTTAAGACACATACAGATTACTTTCCAACTTCTCCAATTTTATTTTCCTATACAGTGGTAGAATGTGACAGCCAACATGTAAACTTTCTCAATGCCAGCCATGCAAGTAGAACCAGCTTCTACAACTTAAAAGGGAAAAACATACAGACTTTTCACATGGTGTATTACTTAAGAACAGAACTAGGCTCTTAAGGATTTTTAGACCTTGACATGGGCAACCCAGCTTGATAAAGGTCTTAAATCAGCTACATGCATTGGTCTTAACTGCAAATACCTTTTCCTTCCCGCATGATAAAAACTGGGAATGGTAATTTTACTTCAGGACATTGCATGGGAAATCTTATCGAAATGTTCTCACCAGGTTTTGTTCATAAAGAATGAGAACACAAGAGATGAACCTTTTCTACAGTCTCACAAAACAAACAGGTTTTCATAAAAGAAAAAATAACTCAACAAAACAAAAATAATAATAATTATAACAACAAAGGCCAAGATTTGAGAGGAATGATGACGTGTTTGTGTGTATGAACCTCACTCTGTAAATGGCTAGCATGAGGCTCTTTGAACATTATTTTTAGTATCCACTTTCCCCTTCTCATGTAACACACCCGCACCCTCAAGAAGGGAATCATGCTTTACTCTCGCTTGCATTTGTTTGAGTGGCTTCATTGGGAACTGTTTTCACTTCTGCAGAGGTGCTCTTGCTGTCTGATTCCTCTGGCTTGGAGTTCTCTTCTACAGGGGCTTTCCTGAGGAGAGATTAAAAAACATAAACCCGCCACATTAGATCAGCAGAAAAGACATCAGATATTTCAAGTGCTGCTTCAGTAATAAGGCCACTGTATTAGTCGAGATTACCGTATATTTAAATGGGTTGCCCAAGAGTAGATGAAGCACGTATCTCTTTTTATTTCTTATCTGTGGGTTGTGTCTGTTATGGCCTCTCAATGTCATTTACTTAAAGGGGTAATCCAAATTTATAAATGAATGGTCTTTTCTCAGAACAGGCCATCTATATTACATCCACAGAGTACAAACTCCCATCATCACCACCATTCAGTTGTTTGAGTGGGTCACTCGCTTGTAGTACAACAGCTTCATTGTCTACAACCGTTTGTACCTGCATTACCGTACTTTAAAGGGGTACTTCGGTGAAAAACTTTTTTTTTTTTTTTTAAATCAACTGGTGCCAGAAAGTTAAACAGATTTTTTAATTACTTCTATTAAAATGTTTTAATCCTTCCTGTACTTATTAGCTGCTGAATACTACAGCGGAAATTCTTTTCTTTTTGAAACACAGAGCTGTCTGCTGAGATCACAAGCACAGTGCTCTCTGCTGACATCTCTGTCCATTTTAGGAACTGTCCAGAACAGCATATGTTTGCTATGGGGATTTCCTTTTATTCTGGACAGTTCCTAAAATGGACAGAGATGTCAGCAGAGAGCACTGTGCTCATGATGTCAGCAGACAGCTCTGTGTTTTAAACGGAAATAATTTCCACTGTAGTATTCAGCAGCTAATAAGTACAGGAAGGATTAAGATTTTTTAATAGAAGTAATTTACAAATCTGTTTAACTTTCTGGCACCAGTTGATTTAAGAAAAAAAAAAAAAAAGTTTTTCACCGGAGTACCCCGTAGCAGTGATGAAAAGTAACCAGCATTGTCCCATTCTAATGATCCATATCACACTGCAGTACAATTGCATCACTGATAGTTTGACAATGCAGGTGTGAGCAGTAGTAAACATAAAAAAGGCCGGAGAGCTCAAGTGAGGGCCACACCCCCTTTAACAGCTGATCCTGAGGACAGGCCATCAATTTTACAAAGTTGGATAACCAATTAAATAGGGCCAAGCTACAAGACCTGACACAACCCATGGGGGGAGAGGGGTTAGGATAGGGTGTTTACAATGCCCCTTGTGTAGTATATAACACAAAAAGCCTTTACTTACCTGCAGCTATCGTCTTTTTGTACTGCAACATGACTGTGGGGCACAGGAAGCACCCAAACCCAGTGTGTCACACTGCTGCTTGGCGAATCAATGGCCAAGGCGGGACATCATGTTGCAGCTCAGAAAGACGATCACTGCAGGCGACCAAAGCGGCACAGAGGGAATGCTGGAGGTAAGTAAAGGTTTATTTTGTTATATACCAAGCAATGGGAATTTTTTTTAAACCCCCTCTCTCCCAGCCACTGGATAACCATTTTAAGGCTCAGAAAGCCGTGGGTTCTAAATTCATTTTTTGGGTACACTGATTTTGCAATGTCCCCCTGTTGGGACAAATGACACCTAACGAACTCCCCAAAAGCTTGACTTGTAAGTCACCGCTAACTTGTTCTTAATCATCTTCTGCAATTCTGTTTATCCCTGTAGCCATTGGTTCAAAAGTGAATAGAGATAACAATAAATAGGCATATTCTACTTTAACACTGTTAAAAGACTCTAGTGCTTGTTTAACTTTTCTTTTTTGAAAGTTGAAATTTTTTTTTCTGTACTTTGTACGAGGTGGCCAATTTTACTAAATTTTATTTAAATAGGAACAGTTGTTACAGATTATAGGATAAAAAAGGTTTTATTTCAAGTCTAGTTTTATTTTTAAAAAGCATGCACAAAATATGCCCTCCAGAAGGAAGAAAATTCTCTCTCTGGCACCAACAATAGATGACTATCATTTTTTCCAAAATATTTCCTTGTAGCTACTGTAGATCTCAGAAAGAGAATTCTGTATTTTTTTCATTAGAAGAAGGTGTGTATGGTAATTACGGGTAAACAATGTAACATAACTAAAGCAGCATAGCTTGTGTCCTGACTAACTGATAGAGGAGAGCGGTCGTCACTTATAGTAAGGGCTATATGAACTACCATTTTCATATGAGCAGTGTGCATGACAGTGACTGCAAATTCCTCCTTAAAGGGGTAATCCAGCAAGAGGGGTTTTGGGGTTTTAAACTATGCCTATTGTGTAGTATATAAAAAATAAACCTCTACTTAACCTAGCTCTCCCACAATGTCTTTGATGTCCTGCTCCAGGCCCCAGTTTTGCTAAGCTGCAGCATGACATTTTGGGCCAGGGAAGCACCCTGAAAATCCACTTAGGGTACATTCACACGTATCACATCCCCTGCGAATTTGAATCTGCAGATTTCAGCTATTTATTTAAAAAGTCTGCAGCTGATGCTGTACATGTGAATTTACCCTGAATGGATACCTTTCCTAAACTTAAAGAGTACCTCTCATAAGCCATATTTTCTAAACTAACTCAGATTATATTCACTAAATACTCCAAACACCCTCCTACTCTTAAAAAAAAATGTCCAAGCTTTAAAAAGCTCTGTATCATACTTTTCCCCTTGCTCACATTGTGCGAGCTCCCAGGAGAAAGTGGGCGTTCCCAAGCAGGCGCAACGTCACTGATGAAAGCTGTGTGACGCCATGCCCCACACACTTCCTGAGTTTGAGTTTGGTCTCCTGCCAGTCCAGGAGGAGACCAAACTAACTGTTTGACTTGTGGCAGGGAACAGAACAGAGACACCTAGTGGCCATTTTTTCAATCACATTAAAAACATATAAAGGTTGAGAGTTTTAACAGCAAGTAAATAGTAATGTGTCTTATAATTACATAAGGAACAATATATTAAAAGTTTAGTTTGGTAACAGGTACTCTTTAAACCATAAAGCTAACCAAATGCAATCTGTTTAGCTAATGTTAGAAGAGACAAGCACAACTAAGAGCACACCACAGCAAAATGACAACACAAGACACAACAAACAAAGAGGACTAAGAGAGGCCATACTCTGTGTTGGATGAAGCAGGCGGTACAGAGGTGTCTGTAGTGGAAGAAGCCAGCTCAGGAGCTTTCCCACTAGCCACAACGGCAGAAGAAGAAGTTCCAAGAGCTGCAAAAACATCCTTTGCAAGGTCAATGTCTGGAGTCTTGAAGGTCCCCCCATCAATTTGAAAGTCCTCACCCTGGGTGGGTTTTGTGTTGCTGAGGGAAGCTGCCTCATTCTTGGTAGCCTCTGTTGGGCTTTTCACTGTGCTGGGTGGTACTGTTTCCTTTTCTGGACTTTTGGTGGCAGATTGCTTAACTTGTTCTGGAGTAGCTGGGGGGCTAGCGGTACTGGCTGGGACTGTCGCTTGAGCCATAGCAGTGGCTTTGGGAGCCTCAGCTACAGTGGTGCCAGCAACACTCAACACTCCACCTTGACTGGCTGCAGAATTAACTAAACTGTTAGTAGATGGGGTATCACTTAGATCTACCAGAGGAGCGACCTTTGGAGAAGCAGCAGGAGCAGGTGAGGGTGCTGCAGGTGTCTCTGTTTTGGAGGGAGTTGCTTGAGCAGACTGAGTTGAGGTTGAATCAGGAGCAGATGTGGGTGGAGGGGCAGTGCTAGAAGTAAGGGTTGTGGTTTCACTTGTGGGACTATTTTGAGCAGTGGCAAAAGTTTCTGTGATAGTATCAGAGTTAGTGGTGACAGTGGTGACAGATGGCAGCATATCCTCGACGGTAGCAGTAGTATCAGCTGGATGCCTGAAAGAAGCATAGTAGCAGAGAGAAAGAGAGAGAGAAAGTAGACAGTGAGGAAAACACATGACAGATACTCAAGAGAGTAAACCACACAACCACATGCACATTACTTTACGAACATATATACAGTATAGTGAAGTGATTACTGCATTTAGTCAGGTCAACAATGTTAATAGCCATACTGAAGAAAGGCAAGATGGAAAAATAGAGAGGAAAACTATTAGTTCAGGTTAGTGGGCATCCCTAAGGGTAATTTCTTCCCTGTAAAGTTTTGAAGTATAAGTACTGTATACCTTTAGAAGCAAAGGATTGCAGTAACACATGTTTTGATATATACACATGTTTATTCCCTTTGTGTGTATTGGAACTAAACCAAAAAAGGGAGGAAGAGGAAAAAAATCTAATTGGACATAATGTCACACCAAACTCCAAAAAAGGGCTGGACAAAATTATTGGCACCCTTAACTTAATATTTGGTTGCACACCCTTTGGAAAAAAATAACTGAAATCAGTCGTTTCCTATAACCATCAATAAGCTTCTTACACCTCTCAGTTGGACCACTCATCCTTTGCAAACTGCTCCAGGTCTCTCTTATTGGAAGTGCGCCTTTTCCCAACAGCAATTTTAAGATCTCTCAACAGGTGTTCAACGGGTTTTAGATCTGGACTCATTGCTGGCCACTTCAGAACTCTCCAGCGCTTTGTTGCCATCCATTTCTGGGGGCTTTTTGACATATGTTTGGGGTCATTGTCCTGCTGGAAGACCCAAGATCTCGGACGCAAACCCAGCTTTCTGACACTGGGCTGTACAGTACCCAAAATCCGTTGGTAATCTCCAGATTTCATGATGCCTTGCACACATTCAAGGCACCGAGTGCAAGAGGCAGCAAAACAACCCCAAAACATAATTGAACCTCCACCATATTTCACTGTAGCTACTGTGTTCTTTTCTATGTAGGCCTCATTACGTTTTCGCTAAACAGTAGAATAATGTGCTTTACCAAAAAGCTATATCTTGGTCTCATCTGTCCACAAGACATTTTACTAGAAGGATTTTGGCTTACTCAAGTTCATTTTGGAAAAATATAGTTTTGCTTTTTTATGTCTCTGTGTCAGCAGTGGGGTCCTCCTGGGTCTCCTGCCATAGCATTTCATTTCATTTCATTAAAATGTCGACGAATAGTTCGCGATGACACTCCCTGAGCCTGCAGGACAGCTTGAATATCTTTGGAACTTGTTTGGGGCTGCTTATCTACCATCCGGACTATCCTGCGTTGACATCTTTCATCAATTTTTCTCTTCCATCCACGCCCAGGGAGATTAGCTACAGTGCCATGGGTTGCAAACTTCTTGATGATATTGCGCACTGTGGACAAAGCCAAATCTAGATCTCTGGAGATGGACTTGTAACCTTGAGATTGTTGATATTCTCAAGTTCTCAGATAGTTATCTTCTCCTCTTTCTGTTGTCTGTGTTTAGTGTGGCACACACAGACAAACAATGCAAAGACTAAGTGAACTTCTCTCTTTTTTATCTGCTTTCAGGTGTGATTTCTATATTGCCCACACCTGTTAATTGCCCCAGGTGAGTTTAAAGGAGCATCACATGCTTGAAACTATCTTATTTTTCCACAATTTTGAAAGGGTGCCAATAATTTTGTCCGGCCAATTTTTGGAGTTTGGTGTGACATTATGTCCAATTTGATCTTTTTCCTCCCTATTTTAGTTTAGTTCCAATACACACAAAGGGAATAAACATGTGTATAGCAAAACATGTGTTACTGCAATCCTTTTCTGTGAGAAATACTTCATTCCTCAAAAATTTTTAGGGGTGCCAACATTTACGGCCATGACTGTAAGTGCTGCTCGTCGCTCCATCTAACAATCTATAGGGGTCTCAGCACCAAGACACCACAGATCATAACTTTTCACATAACCTTATGGTATATCAAACATTTTCTTATTAAAATGACAGAAAAACTGTAAGTGTTGGGACAGTGAAAATAAAACTACTGTATGGTATTTAAACAGTAAATATTTTTTAGTGGTCTGGTGCAAAAGTAAGAATGTAAGAGTATAAATAGCTACTCAGCTACATTTTTAAATATGTCAGTGACTGGAGTAAGTGATACTGAGCTGCAATGCCAGATATAGCTCAAGTACCAAAGTGGTGCTGTTTCTTTAATCTGTGAAAACAAGGTTTAAGGTTATGTTCACACGGCAGAATTTCCACATAGATTCTTGAATTCTATGTACTCATTAATTTGGCTGGAATTTTGCATCTTTCAAATGGGCACTGTTAGATCCAAAAACTTTTTATATGTTATTACTGATGAAAATTAACCCCTTAAGGACCAAGACAATTAAGTCTGTAAGCCCCTTAAAGCCAAGCCTGTTTTTTTCAAATTGGGGATGTCTGACTGTATTAGAGAATAACTCTGGTAACATTTTGCCAATCACGATAATTCTGAGATAGGGTTTTTTTTGTCACAAGTTGTACTTTATGTAAATAGTAAAAAAGCTGATACCATTTGTATTTTTTTTTTTACAATGCAAAAAAACCTATAAAATTGTTTGCTATTTTAACACTAAAAGGTTGCATTTATTTATACATACTGAGCAAATAGTTTATGAAACTTATACTTTCAGATGTCTACTTTATTTTGACAGCATTTCTTTTTTAAACTAACATTTTAAATGAATTAGAAGCCTAACAATTTTACTTAAAATTTTGAAAATTTAGGAAATTTAGTAAGCACATATTTTTTTAAGTACATTTTAAGTACATCTTTTTCATGTACTATGCCAGGTTTGCAAAAACTTAGAGGTGGCAGAATATAGGTACCTCCCTTCCCCCCAAATGACCCCATTTTAAAAACTAGACCCCTCAAGGTATTCATTAGGGGATATAGTAAGTATTTTAACACCATAGTTTTTCGGGAGAAATTATTACAGCTTTTTTTTCCCACAAGTACACTGCTCAAAAAAAATAAAATGAACAGTAACATAACACATCCTAGATCTGAATGAATGAACTAATCATACGATATACTTTACATAGTTGAATGTGCTGACAACAAAATCACACAAAAATTATCAATGGAAATCAAATTTATCAACCCATGGAGGTCTGGATATGGAGTCACACTCAAAATGGAAAACCACACTACAGGCTTATCCAACTTTGATGTAATGTCCTTAAAACAAGTCAAAATGAGGCTCAGTAGTGTGTGTGGCCTTCACGTGCCCATATGACCTCCCAACAATGCCTGGGCATGCTCCTGATGAGGTGGGGGATGGTCTCATGAGGGATGTCCTCCCAGACCTGGACTTAAGCATCTGCCAACTCCTAGACAGTTTGTGGTGCAACTTGGCGTTGGTGGATGGAGCGAGACATGATGTCTCAGATGTGCTCCATCGGATTCAGGTCTGGGGAACGGGCGGGACAGTCCATAGCATCAATGCCTTCCTCTTGCAGGAACTGCTGACACACTCCAGCCACATGAGGTCTAGCATTGTCTTGCATTAGGAGGAACCCAGGGCCAACCGCACCAGCATATGGTCTCACAAGGGGTCTGAGGTTCTCATCTCAGTACCTAATGGCAGTCAGGCTACCTCTGCTACCTCTGGAAAGCACAAAGAAATGCCACCTCACACGATTACTGACCCACCACAAAACCGGTCACGTTGGAGGATGTTGCAGGCAGCAGAACGTTCTCCACGGCATCTCCAGACTCACGTCTGTCACATGTATTCAGTGTGAACCTGCTTTCATCTATGAAGAGCACAGGGTGCCAGTGGTGAATTTGCCAATCTTGGGGTTCTCTGCCAAATGCCAAACGTCCTGCAGGGTGTTGGGCTCTAAGCACAATCCCAACCTGTGGACCTCGGGGCCTCATACCACCCTCATGGAGTCTGTTTCTGCAGGGCTCCTCCTTACACAAAGGCAGAGGTAGCGGACCTGCTGCTGGGTTGTTGCCCTCCTACAGCCTCCTCCATATCTCCTGATGTACTTTCCTGTCTCCTGGTAGCGCCTCCATGCTCTGGACACTACACTGACAGACACAGTAAACCTTCTTGCCACAGCTCCAGTTGATGTGCAAACCTGGATGAGCTGCACTACATGAGCCATCTCATGCTACCACTAGAGTGAAAGCACCGCCAGCATTTAAAAGTGACCAAAACATCAGCCAGGAAGAATAGGAACTGAGAAGTGGTCTCTGGTCACCACCTGCAGAACCACTCCTTTATTGGGGTTGTCTTGCTAATTGCCTATAATTTCCACTCCACCTGTTGTCTGTTCCATTTGCACAACAGCATGTGAAATTGATTGTCAATCAGTGTTGCTTCCTGAGTGGACAGTGGGATTTCACAGCCACGTGGTGGGCCCCAGAAGGAGAGCAACGCCACTTGGCTTTCAGGGCATCAGTTTAGGCCGAATGAATTATAGGCCGAACTTCATACCTGCAAAGAGTTTTAGCTTCCAGAATCATACAGAACCCCCATAAGTGACCCCATTTCAGAAACTACCCCCCTAAATTATTTACCTAGACCAAAAGTGAGTACTTTGGGGGAGATTCATCAAAACCTGTCCAGAGGAGAAGTTGCGGAGGTGCCCATGGCAACCAATCAAATCGCTTCTTTCATTTTGCAAAGGCATTTAAAAAAATGAAAGAAGCAATCTGATTAGTTGCTATGGGCAACTCAGCAAACTTTTCTCTGGACAGGTTTTTATGAATCTTCCCTTTTCAGTCCTTTTTTGTGTGGCTGGAATGGTTACAAAGTCAGTGGAAAAAATGTAAATTAGTTTTTCCACAAATGCATAATTTGTGGGACAAATTTTTTTGTACATTGCTTCTGAAAAGGAGGAAATACACCCCATATTTTATCATGCTGTTTGTCCTGTGTTCGGAAATACCACCACTTAGGCCATAATTGGTTGCTTTGCTACATGGTGGGACCCAGAAGGAAAGGAGCTTCATTTGGATGTCAAGACATCAATATAACAATTATAGACCCCACTACGTGCCTGCAATGGATCGGAGCTGGCAGAACCATACTGTACCCCCACAAGTGACCCCATGTGGACTGTAAGACTTTTGTCTCAGAAAGAAATATATATTAGCTGGGCCAGGGACCACTCTGATCGGTCCTTGGTCAGCTAGCAGTGACATGCAGCTGTCTGTGACAGTTGAAGTTCCTGATGGATATATCCGTCATGTTGTGGGAAAAAGCACCTGCTTATGGCGAATATATCCATCATTGAGCGCTAAATAAAAAAATAAAAAATAATGAAAAAAATTATTTTGTTTATTTTGTTGGGGGAGGGGGGTGATAGTCCCCATTCATACTGCATTTCTGCAGTATGTTAGAGGTGTCCACTGGCGTCATATCAAAAAAGGTATGTCAGTATACTGTAGCAGTCTCATTAGTTTTGGTGGCCCAAATGGAGTCACCTAGTGACTCTGTTAGGGATGCTTTCTGCTCTCTATTCAGAAATGAAATACACTTTATTTTTATTTATTCATTCATTCATTTATTTATTTAATAAACATATTTTTATTTTATTTACTTTTACTTAGACTTTTTTATGCTTTGGAATACTTAGTAAAAGACCCCAGGCTGCGTAGATCGAAACGATCATGGGGTCCTGCTGGAGAGAGAGAGGGAGCCCCCTCCCTCTGTCAAACCACTTACAACTCGCGGTCATTTCCAACCACGGCTGTAAGGCTTAAACTGCCGGGACCTAAGTTTACTTCAGTCCCAGCAGTGTGGCAGGGTCCCGGCTGTGTGTTACAGCCGAGACCCTGCCGCCATCTCGTGGGTACACTGGGCAGTACCCACGAGATCAATGGATGTGCATACTTGTCCAGGTTTGGCAATGGTCATCCGCCCTGGACGTGTATACACGTCCTTGGTCGTTAAGGACCTTTTGTAATATGTTGTTTAAAAATGTTTTAATATTTAAATAAAGAAAAAGGCACCTGAAAATCCACTAGGGGTCCCCATACCTACTGGGACTCTAACCAGTCCTGCAGCAGCATCAGCTTTTCCATGAGTCATGGACAAGAGATGAATCATGGATAAGGCTGCATGAGCAGACACACCAAGCACCTTCCACCACCAAAAGGGCGGTACATGCCGCCTTCTCCTGAGATATGTGAAGTCTATATATAAAAAGAAAGGACAGCAGAGCTTCTCATTGCGCAGTAGTCTAAAACCATGACAGGTTGGGAGACAAATGAGGATCCGCTCACCTGTTATTGTTGTGTAGAGAAGATACAACAGCTTATATCGCTTTTTCAAGATAATATGCAGTGCAGCCACCGGGTGCCGGATAAGGATCCTGCAATCCACCGGAAAATTGACAGGATAAGGGGTAATCACACAACAAAAAACCCAGGTTCCGGGGCAACCGCTTACTCCAAAAAAACTGGATGATGTTTTTATAAGTATCTACATCAACGTTTTAATATAATTCCATAAAATAGCCAACACATAAAGCGTTTCTGGGCATACAACGCCCCTTCCTCAGATGCGTAAAATGGCAATGAAAACAAACAGGAAGTCCAAAACTTTATATGGCCTCAAGGGGGCAGAGCCCCAGTGACCTCACAGTACATATGACCAGTAGTGGCCAATGGTAAACAGTAAAACAAAGGACATTGCAGAATAAAATATACAATAGCAAAAACACTGACATCTTATATACATCAAATATAGGGATCCTTATAAAAAGCATCCACATAGTGTATGGCACAATCCTCATAATGCACAATGTAATACATTGCTGATATATAATATATTGATGGGCTTCATTATTATTTAAAATAGAGCTCCATTAGAATTATAAAAAAACAAACAGACAATTCTTTACCTGTAATACAGTGCAGAATCCTTCTGGCATAACCAGCATGTCAAACGAATGGTTCAAGGCATGCTTTAACTTGTAGTCACGCCGCGCTACCTGTCTGTGAATACAGGAGCCGGCAGACTATACGTTCACAGTACCCAGTTCACGGCAACACTTCCGGGTTAAACCAGAACGAGTCATGGTTGCCGGACTGTTGCTGTGACACGCAGCGCTGCTGAAAGGAAAAAATGCCTTACAGATGGTGGGAAATGCGGACATGATGCAAATATGCGTATCCATTGTGCATGTCCGCATTTCCCACCATCTGTACGGCATTTTTTCTTTTCACCGGCGCTGCGTGGCACAGCGCTACGTGTCACGGCAACAGTCCGTTTTTTATAATTCTAATGGAGCCCTATTTTAAATAATAATGAAGCCCATCAATATATTATATATCAGCAATGTATTACATTGTGCATTATGAGGATTGTGCCATACACTATGTGGATGCTTTTTATAGGGATCCCTATATTTGATGTATATAAGATGTCAGTGTTTTTGCTATTGTATATTTTATTCTGCAATGTCCTTTGTTTTACTGTTTACCATTGGCAACTACTGGTCATATGTACTGTGAGGTCACTGGGGCTCCGCCCCCTTGAGGCCATATAAAGTTTTGGACTTCCTGTTTGTTTTCATTGCCATTTTACACATCTGAGGAAGGGGCGTTGTATGCCCAGAAACGCATTATGTTTTGGCTATTTTATGGAATTATATTAAAACGTTGATGTAGATACTTATAAAAGCATCATCCAGTTCTTTTGGAGTAAGCGGTTGCGCCTGAACCAGGGTTTTTTTTTGTGAGATTACCCCTTATCCCCTTCTCCTGAGAGGATTTCTAACACTGTGAGCTAATGAAAAGAGGTATTTTTTTATAATAAATATAGGTGATAGGGGCATAAAAATGAGATGTACATGGTCAAGATTAAGTACTGAGCAACATGATTTTTTTTTTTTTTTTTTTTTAGTGGTATCTGACAAGTACGCTTTAAGCTTTCACAGAATTTCTGCAGAATTTTTGTAGAATTCGTGCAGAATTTCTGCATGAATCACGCAGGATACTTAAAGAGGTGGACTTTATTTAATGCAAAAGTTAAATTTTGCATGGGATTCGCACTAAGAATTTTGCAGAAATTCTGCATTTTGTGCAGGAAATCCAGCCTCATTGATTTCAATGGGATTCCGCAGCTGAATTACGCAAAAATATAAGGCATGACTTATATTTTTCCAGAGTGCAGAATTTTAGCTGTGGAACGTTTGCAGTGAAAATTCTGCTGTGGGAATGGGACTGCAGAATCCCATTGAATTGCATTGGCTTTAAAATTATGCAGAATTTTTATGTGGATTTCAATGCAGAAATATGCGCAGTCGTGTGAACATAGCCTAAGGGTCTACACGTACACTTACGGTATCCTGCACATATTTGCTGCACAAGATTTGAAGCTGTGCTCAGTCATTTAGTTTACATTAAAATATGCAGCTTCACATCCTGCGCATCAAATATGCGCAGGATACTGCACGTGTAAATACACCCTGAAGATCTACACACATAAGAAAAGAGACTGCGGAGCAGCTCACCAGTTCCAGGAGATCAGATCTGTGACATCGCGGTCAGCCGTATCGCACCCTTTGGTGCTTCATCAGGCCCCTGTGACGGGGCCTGACGAAGAACCAAAGGGTGCGATACGTCTGTGGCCTTGACGTCTGATTCCCCCCGTAACATCTCAGCCTTCCCGTCCTCCTGCCGCCTGACCGTGATGTCACAGATCTGATCTCCTGGAACTGGTGAGCTGCTCCGCAGTCTCTTTTCTTATGTGTGTAGATATTTGCCTTTCTTATCCCAGTGTGAAGCACCACCTACATTGATCTATGGACTTTTAGTGGTCAGCTAGCAGTACACATTGGTTTAACACCACACATTTAATGAAGGAATTATAACAGTGCCGGATTTTTTTTTTCTGTTTTCTTTTGTGGAGTGACACCCTAAAGATGCTGGCATGTCTTTAGGTATAGTTAGGTATATAGAGGAGATTTATCAAAACCTGTTCAGAGGAAATGTTCTTTCATTTTTCACAGGCCTCTTTAAAAATAAAAGAAGAAATCTGATTGGTTGCTATGGGCAACTCAGCAACTTTTCCTCTGGACAGGTTTTGATATATCTCCCCCATAGACCCCACAGAAATGGCTCATTGTCCTATCAGTCACAGCAGAGAACTGCTGCCAAAACCAAACAGGTCATACATGGTTGTCTGTTGAACAGATCCTTTTTGTTGCACTAGTTTTCAGTTTCTGAAAACAGTTTACGTTTTTATTTCTCTAAATAAGAGAAAAAATATATATAATCATGTGGCGTTATTCTGTTTGTAAAATATGGCTGTTCCCACATACTCAGGTCCTGTAAGAGGAGTGGTCTCATTTGGTTCTGTCTGATTGCTTCCATCATGGTTTGGTGTCCTCTCTTCTTCTGTCCGTACCTCAACAATGGGTTCTTTAGATTCATCTTTTCTGTACAAAGAAGATACACATGCTATATTGTTAGCTCAAAAACTAAAGAGAAACACGGCAAGAGCAGTAAACCATAAATATTATGTAGAAATATATCAAGGTGAAAAATATTCTTCAAATGCAATGGTTATAAGACCCGAAGCTACACCATTATTTTACATTTTAGGATTAGGAAGGGAAACATAGAATTTGTGCCCTAGCCATGCTAATGTCTGCCAATCTAAGCCCCTCCCCTTTAAGGCTAGGTTCACATTTACAAAGCTCTAACAGGAGAAGTTCTGTCTGGAGCTTCCAAGTGCGGCCAGCGCCGTCTGATCCCGTAGACAGAAATGTCTGCGGAGAGAGGATTCCGTCTGAAGAATGAACAAACTCACTCCTTTGGTGGTGGAATTTCAGTGGTAAAATGTGCGCCACTGAAATTCTGTAGTATGCACTTTGCAGTGAAATCCCATTGACAGCAACTGGATTCTGCTGCACCAGAATTGCTGACTGAAATTCTTAAGTGAAATTCCGGTTGGAAATTCTGTTGTGTGAACCTAGCCTTACTTTTAATGATACTGTCACGTGATAGAAAATATACAATAAAAAAAGAACAGGAAAACTAAGGCATTCCTATATCTGTACAACCTTTGATGCCCTAGTCCTGTCACTAATTTGCCTACATTTTAATAAAGCCTTTTTTAACCCCTTTTTAGCCTTAAGGACTCAGACAATTTTATTTTTACGTTTTCGTATTTTCCTCCTCGCCTTCAAAAAATCATAACTCATATTTTCATCCACAGACTAGTATGAGGGCTTGTTTTTTGCGCGACCATTTGTCCATTGTAATGCCATTACTCACTTTACCATAACATGTATGGCACAACCCAAAAAATACTATTTGTGTGGGGTAATTTAAAAAAATTTGCAAATTTTGGAACGTTTTGCTTTCACGGCGTACATTTTACGGTAAAATGACATGTGTTCTTTATTCTTTGGGTCAATCCGATTAAAATGATACCCATGATTACATACTTTTCTATTACTGTTGCGCTTAAAAAAAATCGCAAACGTTTTAAATGGGTACTCCGCCCCTAGACATCTTATCCCCTATCCAAAGATAAGATGTCAGATCGCCGCGGTGCCGCTGCTGGGGATCCCCGGGATCCCCGCTGCGGCAGCCCGCTATCATTACAGCACAGAGCGAGTTCGCTCTGTGCGTAATGACGGGCGATACAGGGGACGGAGCCGCGTGACATCATTGCTCCGCCCCTCGTGACATCATGGCCCGTCCCCTTAATGCAAGTCTATGGCAGGGGGCGTGACGACCGCCGCGCCCCCTCCCATAGACTTGTATTGAAAGGGGCGGGCCGTGACGTCACGAGGGGCGGAGCCGTGATGTAACGATGCTCCGGACCCTGTATTGCGCGTCATTACGTGCAGAGCGAACTCGCTCTGTGCTGTAATGATAGCGGGGGGCCGCAACGGGGATCCCGGGGCTCCCCAGCAGCAGCACCGCGGCGATCTGACATCTTATCCCCTATCCTTTGGATAGGGGATAAGATGTCTAGGGGCGGAGTACCCCTTTAACCAAATTAGTACGTTTAAAATCCC
Organism: Hyla sarda; assembly: GCF_029499605.1. Taxonomy (NCBI): domain Eukaryota; kingdom Metazoa; phylum Chordata; class Amphibia; order Anura; family Hylidae; genus Hyla; species Hyla sarda. Next base: position 89,565,528 of record NC_079198.1, read on the forward strand.
TCTATTTTGAAGACTTATAACTTTTTCATTTTTTGTTTAAACGGCGATATGAGGGCTCATTTTTTGCGCCGTGATCTGTACTTTTTATTGCTACCATATTTGCATATATACAACTTTTACTACAATTTATTATCAATTTTTTGGGGGAATAAAATGTTATAAAAAAGCAGCAATTTTGAACTTTTTTTTTTTTACATTCACCGTATGGTATCATTAACATTATATTTTAATAGTTTGGATATTTACGCACGCGGCAATACCAAATATGTTTATAAAAAAAATGTTTTCACTTTTTGGGGGTGAAATGAGGAAAATGGGGCAATTTACATTTTTATTGGGGGAGGGGATTTTTCAATTTTTAAAACTTTTTTTTAAAACTTTTAATTTTACACTTTAATAGTCCCCATAGGGGACTATTTATAGCAATCATCCGATTGCTAATACTGTTTAGTGCTATGCATAGATCATAGCACTGATCAGTGTTATCGGTCATCTTCTGCTCTGGTCTGAGACCCGCGGAAGGCAACGGAAGCAGATGAGGGGACCTCCGTCTGCCGTTCTGGATGATCGGATCTCCGTGGCAGCATTGCGGATGATCCGAACATCCATTTTAGTGACCACAGCGCTGCAGATATTTGTAGTGCTGCAGATATTTGCAGTGCTGCAGAAGCCGTGATCTGTATTGATCACGGCATCTGAGGGGTTAATGGCGGATATCCACATGATCGCGGAAGTCGGCCATTACCGATGGGTCCCTTGCTGCTATCATGACCGTGCATGACCTGAGCATCGCTCTGATACTTGCGGTCATGTATGGGTCGTAAATGTATGTCCTGGTGCGTTAAGTATCACTGAACCAGGACATACATTACATCCTGCGTCGTTAAGGGGTTAAAGGGTTGGCCCATCAGCACAACCCAAGTCTATATAGCTTCTTAGTGCACATTGGCTTATAGAATGGGATCCAAAACGGGAGTAATTTCACTATGGCATGAGAGTGGAGATCTGCTGACAAGCAGCAACACATGGTCTAGCAGTTTTAAATGGGTTATCCAGTGAAAAAAGTTAATTTCTTATTGTCCCCAAACAGCATACAAAAATAACAAACATCTTAAATCACTTTCCACCACTCCCTCGTGGCTTCAGAATCAGAGAGTCTGCTTCAGACTGTAGATGTGACTGCAAATGTAGATGTGACGTCAAAGCGCTGCTCTGCAAATCACTGGCCACAGTGATGTCCCACCTCAGCCAGTAATTGGTGAGAAGCAAGCTCTGATGCTATGTTTTGCAGCTCAAGAAAAAGCAGCCTTAGAGGGGCACCCCGATACTGGAGCTATGAGGGAACGTCGGAAGGTGAGTTATGTAGTGAGTGAGTGTATGTTATTTTTGTTTGAAGAGGGTACTCCACTGGAAAACATTTTTTTAAATCAACTGGTGCCAGAAAGTTAAAGAAGATATCCCATGCAGCAAAGAAAAAAAAGATACCTAGCCATTCCATAGTATATTCACCTACCACCTCTCTGACATGTTTGTGATTTTTTTTCCGGCCCCCATTCACCAGCTATTCAGCTCATAAATTCCAGTTACTTCCTGGTTATGGTGGCTATGCCTGTGATCTCAAAGACTACATTTCCCTGCATGAACTGCTCACATTTCCTGCTCTCAGCTGCCTGAGCAGAGAACTTGTTACCTCCCCTAACTTATGCTAGCCACTCCCACATAACACTGAGCTCCAATCATAGCCCAATACAGCAGGGTGGCCACGAGGAAACAAAGTGCTCAGAGAAAGGGACCCTGGAGTTGAAGCTGCAGTTTTACACTGTAAAATCACTCCCTCCCCCTCCTCCTCTCAATGAAACAGCTTTACAGTGGCACAATCACCTCCCCCCTCCTTTGCCCTGCACTCCTCTCTCCCCAGTGCTCAGTGTGACAGCTCCCTCCCCTCCCCCCTCTCCTCCGTTATCAGTGTAAAACATTAGCAAGGAGAGGGGAGAGAACTCTGATCTGAATCAGCCGGCATATAGGCAGTGCTGCTCAGCCAATCACTGCAGAACAGAGGGAGGACAGTGTGAATATTCATCAGATGGGAGGGGCTAAGCCCGAGCTCAGTCACCTCTCTGCAGCACAGGGGTTTTCTGGGTAATTGTCACGTCACGGCCCCTGGATGCTGCTGATAACAGCCTGAATAGGGGGTCGAAAGTCATGAAAACCTGGAACAGCTGAATTTCCTGTCAGACAGAAGAATGCAGATAAAGCTTGTTTCTAAACAGCATTGGTAATGGAAGTGATTTACAAACCTGTATAACTTTACCTTCTGCACTAAAAGCTGAACAATTGTTTACTGTGAGACTTGTCCTTTAAACAGATTTGTAAATTACTTCTAATAAAAAAATCTTCATCCTTCCAGTACTTATCAGCTGCTGTATGATCCACAGGAAATTCTTGTCTTTTTGAATTTCCTTTCTGTCTGACCACAGTGCTCTCTGCTGACACCTCTGCCCATGTCAGGAACTGTCTAGAGGAGGATAGGTTTTCTATGTGGATTTGCTCCTACTCTGGACAGTTCCTAAAATGGACAGAGGTGTCAGCAGAGAGGACTGTGGTCAGACATAAAAGAAATTCAAAAAGACAAAAACTTCCTGTGGATCATACGACAGCTGATAAGTACTGGAAGGATTAATATTTTTTAATAGAAGTAATTTACAAATCTGTTTAGCTTTCTGACACCAGTTGATTTAAACAAATGTTTTCCAGTGGAGTACCCCTTTAAATCATATATGTATTACATAGACAGCTATTCATTGGCCTCCTGCATCATTCCCTGGCAAAATTAAATCTTTAACCTCTTGGGGACGCAGGGCGTATGCATACGCCCTGCATCCCCGATCCTTAAGGACTCAGGGCATACCTGTACGCCCTGAGCCCGGTCCAGGTGTTTAAAACGGGGTCACGCCGTGACCCCGCATCACACCGAGTCGGTCTCGGCTGCTAGTCATAGCCGGGACCCTGGGCTAACAAAGTTGACCGCAGCGTCTGAAAGTGAAAGTAAACGCTTCCCGGCAGCTCAGTCGGGCTGATTGGGACATCGCGATAAAATAGCGATGTTTCGATCAGTTGGGACGCAGGCGGAGGTCTCCTTACCTGTCTCCGGGGTGTCCGATCGGGGTTTGATTGCTCCAAGCCTGAGCTACAGGCTTGAACAATTGAGCCCGTCTCACTGATCCATGCAAAGCTATGGCTTTGCAGGGATCAGCATAAGAGATCAGTGTGTGCAGTGTTAGAGGTCCCTATGGGAGCTATAGCACTGCAAAAAAAAAGTGAAAAAAAAAACAAAGGTCATTTAACCCCTTCCCTAATAAAAGTTTGAATCACCCACCCTTTTCCCATAAAAAAATAAAAATAAAAATAAACATATGAGGTATCGCTGCGGAAATGTCCGAACTATAAAAATATGTCATTAATTAAATCGCACGGTCAATGGCGTACGCATACTGTATTTTTGGTCACTTTTTATATCATGAAAAAATGAATAAAAAGCAATCAAAAAGTCTGATTAATACAAAAATGGTACCGATAAAAACTTCAGAACACTGCGCAAAAAAGGAGCCCTCATACCGGTCCGTAAACGGAAAAATAAAAAAGTTATAGGGGTTAGAAGATGAGAATTTTTAACATAGAAATTTTCCTGCATGCAGTTATGATTTTTTTCCCGAAGTACGACAATATCCAAGCTATATAAGTAGGATATCATTTTAATCGTATGGACTTACAGAATAAAGATAAGGTGTTATTTTTACAAAAAAAAATGCACTGCGTAGAAACAGAAGCCCCCAAAAGTTACAAAATGAAATTTTTTCTTCAATTTTGTCACACAATTCATTTTTTTTCCGTTTCGCCGTGGATTTTTGGGTAAAATGACTAATGTCAATGTAAAGTAGAATTGGTGGCACAAAAAATAAGCATCATATGAAATTTTATGTGCAAAATTGAAAGCGTTATGATTTTTAGAAGGTGATGAGGAAAAAATGAAAATGCAAAAAAAGGGAAAAACGCTGAGTGAAAATAGGCTGAGTCCCTAAGGTGAAAATAGGCTGAGTCCCTAAGGGGTTAAAGAGGTCTTGGAGACCAAACCAACAGTGATCAACAGATGACAGCTCTCAGGTTAAACAACAACCACTTGATCCTGGCCATACACATAAAATACAGTTTAAGGGTACATTCCCACACGGCGTATTTGCTGCGTATTTGCTGCTGCGTATTTAATTTTCTCTGTTGAAGTCAATGGGTAGGAAAATACCCAGCACCAAATACGCAGCAAATACGCAGCAAAATACGCCGTGTGGGAACGTACCCTATGACAGCCAAACCTTTGTTCCACCTATATCCCTGACAAGCTGAAATTACATACTGGGATTTATCGAGAATGTACTGCATATTAACTGCTCTCTTAAGAGGTATTACTAACAAACACCTTAAGAATGTTTGCTCTGATGAGACAGTCTCTTCTTATACATATTGGATTGTCTAGCAATACCACCAAAATTTGTGAAAACCACCAACATTTATCATGGCCATGAGTAAAGCCTGCTTTTCATATGTATGCACAAAACAGAACCACTTTTATTTTGCAGAAATCCATATCCTTGACCTTCTTGGCTTTTTTATGTACTAAAAAACTAATATTAGCATAACATTTGCAGCTTTTACACAGGTCTACGGAAATATTAATTAAATTATGATAATTTTATACTTTTGTCTCATAAACTAAATACTGAATACGAGCATAACAGGGGTGTACTTACGAAAATGCTGCCTTTCCTTCTTCAATGTCTTTGCCTTTTGCACCTGGGCCAGCCTTCCCACAGAAATTGACTGCAATGCACATGAGCAGGCCGCATTTGTTAAGGAAGTAGCATGTGACATCCACCGCCACCAACAGAAGAACAAAGACGACAATAAGGATTCCTACAATGGCTCCTGTACCCAAACCAGAGGTGGTGCTTGTGGTGGCTTCAGAAACAAAAAATGGAGAATGTAGTTAGATATGTTTACTCAAGGAATTATAGTAACCATTATAAAGAGCAGATGTTACACTTTCACAAACTTTGCAGCAAATGCCTTTGTATGATGTTTAGAGCTGGCTTTAATAGATTTCTTATCATAATATGGTTAACTGAAGTTGAAGGCTGAACCTCAGGAAATAAAATTGCATTGCTCTTGTCTGACAAGGAAAATAAGTCAAGATTACATTATCAGAATTTGCTGAGAGTTCTTAAAATAACTCAAGGACATAGGGCTGGCAAATAAAAGATAGTGCCGACTATTCCTCCTCCGTTGTGCCTGGGCTGAAAAAAAATGAAAATAAACTTTCACTCACCTTCCTGCATTTCCCCGGAGCGCCGCTATAGCTGATCGGTCCTCAGGTCCCGTCTTCTGCCTTCTTCCGTGTGCACGGATCGTCACACGGTGCTCAGGCTATCACCGGCCGAGGCGGGTCATGGAAGCAACCGGTGATAGGCTGAGCGCCGTGTTATGATCCATGCACACGGAAGAAGACGGGACCGGGGGACCGATCAGCTGTAGCGGCGCTCCGGGGGAATGCAGGAAGGTAAGTGAAAGTTTATTTTAATTTGTTTTTTTTTCAGGCCAGGCAAAACGGCCACTAGACTACTTCTTACCCAAGAGGAAACTGGACACTTTCTGTCCAGATACCATTTTGCCAGTTTTCCAACGTATACCACAAAATATGCATCAGAATAGATTAGTACATATAGTCTCAGAAGTTGTAGCAGCATGGCAAGACAGCAGACTTACTAGAAGAAGCAGTTGTGTCCATGTGTGTCTGTGTCTTAATCTTTCTATCTGCAGCTGCTCTTTCTTTATCCCCAAACAAACCTTTGTTCACACATGTAAAATTTGTTGCAAGAGTTTTTGCAACCATAATTCTGTCCCAAACATCTAAATGGGGTCCATGTACATGGACTTCAAATGAGTGAGACAGTTGCATTATCTCATGCAACATATCTGCCACATTTAATAAATATACACATACATGAAATAATCTGCATACGCATGTACACTAGACAAAAACTGCATTCTAATTTATTTAAAAAAAATAAGTATGAACTGCATTACATATTCTATATCTTTGTACAAGGGCCAGGGCTACACTGTAACTTGATTTTAAATATGGAGCTACAGCTGCAATCCAAAGCAATACATTGAGTTATGTGCAAAGCCCTAGCCTAGTCCTGAAGAAAAAAATAAATAAAAATTCAAATGCTTTATCTTTTCTTGTCTATTTCCCCTTGTTCAATTTTAAAGAAATTCTGCTTTATTTATTTATTTTTATCCTCTGAACACCCTGTCCTTCAGTGCGTATATGCTGTGTACGTCCGGGTTTGGCCATGTCATGTATGTGGCAATATACTACTGACACTCTTTTTTCCCTGTATACAGTAACACTTCCATCCAGCTTAATACCCTATGCTGTGTAAACAGACAATGTTATACAGTCAAGTGAGCCACCTCCAGCACCTGAATGACAGTTCTGCCTGGCAGTATGCAACATCTGGCTGAGATGGACATATTGGTAAAATACATATTTCCGTTATTCCTTACATTAAAAAAATAAAAATTTTCCCCCACCCCCACAGTTGAGAGAAACAATAAGAAGCCTGGCACAACCCCTTGATACTATATACACAATGCGGTGACATCGCTATAGGTGCCAGGCCGTGGATGGTGACACTAGAGTAGGGGGTAGAAAGAGGGTGTTGATGTTATCGCAGGGGCTGGGCAGAGTTAGGGTCAAGGGGAGGGTGGTGACATCGGAGTAGTATTGAGCACAGTGATTAGATCAAACCTGGGAGCAGGGGAGAAGCGGAAATTACAAGGCAAATGAAATTTGAACATGTAAGATATTTGGGCCAGCACAGACTTACAACATCCAGAGCAACAGATATACAGTAGATATACAGCACTTCTCCCAAAAGGATTAGCTCCTTAGTCCCTCCGTATCACAAGAACTTTACATATATGTATATATATATATATGTTTGAATCTCTATTGTAAGCTATTGGTCATCACGATTGGGTGTTTAAACCTGCATAGAAAATGCCTTCCATGTCCAAACCTTATTTAAAGTTTTAACCTATATACCTTTTGTTATGCCCTTTTAGAGATACAATTAAGGTTTGTGAACAATTGTCATATAACCTGAGACTCCTTTTTCTATTATACTGCAAATTCCCTCATTCCACATTTGAAATGTCAAGGAAAAAATGCCTAAATCAAGTATCTCTTTTTTTTCAAGCATATTATAACCATGTGCTGTGTTTATAATGTCTCCACAGCTGTCTTTATACATGTAGCAGCCTTCTCATTAAATGCAGAGAGCTGGTGTGTCGGGCAGGAGTCCGGGGGTGGGGTTGGAGGTCCCAGCAGTCGGACCCCCCCCCCCCCCCCCCCCCCCGCTATCAGACACTTACATATATATAGATATCTATATATATCTATATAAATATATATATATGTATATACACACATATTATGGAGCAACTCTGCAAATATTTATGGACATTTATCAACGGGTTTAGTCAGGTTTTCTTTACTATAATTGTCGCAAAATTGTCGCGACTACGCGATTTTTCGTGCGACATTTTGACTGGAACGCGAGAAAAGCAAGTTTTCCAAAAATTAACTATGTAGTAATAATTTTTAAATGAACTAGGGGTAGTCAGGTATTTATTAACTGCGACAGTCACAAATGCGCAAAAAAAAGTCGCAACAGCGTTAAAAATTGACTAAATTTACTCCAGCTCAAACATGGAGCAGAAAAAGCTACTACCAAAGTAAAAAAGGAAAAATTGTTACGTGAAAGAAAATTATGAACAGGCTGAAACCAGTTGATAAATACGTCACACATAAGCAAAAAAAAAAGTAAGGAAAAAACTACTAAAAAAAAGAATACATAAGCGAACATTGATAAATGTCCCTCATTGTTCATTTAAGGAAATTTGTTAACTAAATACTGTGTGCTGCCGTAAAGGTTTGTTCCCTAGGGCAAGAAACATTCTGAAGAAACCACCTCCTAATCTGCTGTTTTATTTTAGTTGCTCATTTGGTGTGTTATTTTTGTTTTTCTGTTATTTAGCTTTTCGTGTGTTTTTTAAGGCTTCCATTGATTTAAGTGGGTGCTTTCATGAGCAAAAGCACTAAAAGGACCAGGCCAATTTTATTTTTGCATTTTTGTTTTTTCCTCCTCGCCTTCTAAAATCCATAGTTCTTTATTTATGTATATTTCCATCTACAGACCCATATAAGGGAACAATTGTACTTTGTAATGAAATCTCTAATTTTAACATAAAATGTACAGCGAACCCCCCAATTTAGGGTGGAAATTTAAATTAAAACCACAATTTTGCAAATTTTGGAGGGTTTTGGTCTCACATTGTACAATTTACGGTAGAAATGACATGTGTTCTTTATTCTGTGGGTAAATACGATTAAAATTATACCCATGGCTAGATACTTTTATATTTTTGTACCGCTTAAAAAAAAAATCTAAAACTTTTTTGTACAAAATCCGTAATCTAAGATCGCCCTCTTTTGACCACCTATAACTTTTTCATTTTTCCGTATATAGTATGAGGGTATGGTACGCGGTATGAAGGTTCATTTTTTGCGCCGTCATGTGTACTTTTTATCAATACCACATTTGCATATATAAAACTTTTTGATAATTTTTGATAATTTTTTTGGGGAACAAAATATGACAAAAAAACAGCATTTTTGGACATTTCTTTATTTTTTACGTTTACGCCGTTCACCCTACGGGATCATTAACATTATATTTTGATAGTTTGGACATTTACGCACGCGGTGATACCAAATGTGTTTATAAAAACAAAATTACGCTTTTTGGGGGGAAAACGGACAATTTTTATTTTTATTGGGGGAGGGGATTTTTACTTTTTATTTTTACATTTTTCTACTTTTTTTTTTTTAACACTTTTTATGTCCCCATAGGGGACTATCTATAGCAATCATTTGATTGCTAATACTGTTCAGTGCTATGCATAGAGCATAGAACTAATCAGAATAATCGGTGATCTTCTGCTCTGGTCTACTCGATCTCAGACCAGAGCAGGAGACGCCGGGAGATGGACGGAGGCAGGTGAGGGGACCTCCGTCCGCCATTACAGATGACCGGATCGCCGCGGCAGCACTGCGGGTGATCCAATCATCTATTTTAACATGCGCATTGCAGCAGATGCCATGATCTGTACTGATCAGGGCATCTGAGGGGTTAATGGCGGACATCTACGCAATCGCGGATGTCGGCTTTTACCGGCAAGTCCCGGCTGCTGATAGCAACCGGAACATGCTGTGTATGACGCGAGCACCGCTCCGATGCTCGCGGTCATACGCAGGACGTAAATGTACGTCCTGGTGCGCGAAGTACCACCAAACCAGGATGTACATTTACATCCGTGGTCATTAAGGGGTAAAGGTGAAACTGTGCGTTTTTCATGCAGGTTTTTACCCATGTGAAGTAGAGCATATTACAGCTTTAGGTCCGTACATCTAGTAGAAAATTGGCCCTTATGCTGCCTCTACATAGGGCAGACAACTGCCAAACCTGGTTTAACCCTTTAAAGACTGAGTCCTTTCTCACCTTAAGGACTGAGCCCTTTTTTGCAATTCTGACCACTGTCCCTTTATGCATTAATAACTCTGAGATGCTTTTACCGATTATTCTGATTCTGAGATAGTTTTTTTCGTGACATATTCTACTTTATTTTACTGGTAAATTTTCGTCGTTAATTGCATCCTTTCTTGGTGAAAAATCCCAAAATTTCATGAAAATTTGGCATTTTTCTAACTTTGAAACCAATTAAATTCCAAATGTTGGCATCATAAAATGGACAAATTTTTACTTTTAAGTAACATAAAAAGACAAAAATGGGCCGTTGATGACGCTGGTCCTGATGGAAAGAAAGTACTATAGACCCTTCTCAGTGTCTAAAACGTGGTTTATTAGCACAGAAAGCAACGCGTTTCTGGTCCGAACTGGACCCTTCGTCTGGCAACAGATGCACGTTGCCAGACGAAGGGTCCAGTTCGGACCAGAAATGCATTGCTTTCTGTGCTAATAAACCACGTTTTAGACACTGAGAAGGGTCTATAGTACTTTCTTTCCATCAGGACCAGCGCCATCAACTGCCCATTTTTGTCTTTTTATGTTACTTAATACTGCTGGGACATCGCTGTTGCTCCAGAGGACCGTGGCTGCAGACCTGAGATCTTATCTAAGGCTATCAAAGGTGTTGTGCTCTCAGCACAACGCAAATCGGTGAGTGCAACAATTTAACCTGTCTCCATCTCACCTTAAACATCCTTCACTAGGGGCGCATATCCCTATTTTTTCTTTGCCTTTTCTATATTTTTTCTTTTTGAAAACATTAGAGGGCTTCAAAGTATAGCAGCAATTTTCAAAATTTTCATAAAAATTGCAAAATCTGAAGGGACAGATGTTACAGAACTACAACTCCCAGCATGCCTGGGCAGTCTAGGCATGCTGAGAGTTGTAGTTTTGCAACATCTGGAGGGCTACCGTTTGGGCACCACTGTAATAGTGGTCTCCAAACTGTGACCCTCCAGATGTTGCAAATCTACAACTCCCAGCATGCCCAGACAGCCTTTGGCCACCGATGATCGGCGGCCTTCACCATATCATCTTTACATGTACCGGCCGCCATCTTCTCCCCCCTTTCTACCCGACATCCAGGGGTGTGCAGAGCGGGGGTTTCCATGGCAACCCCCGTCTTCAACTGCCATTGGTCAGTACTCAGTGCTGACTACTGGCAGGGGATAGGAGGAGGTTGCACTGCTGCAACCTCGCTCCTATCCCTTAGGATGAACGGGGCTGCCATCTCTATTTTCCGGGTGATCGGGTCACCAGAGACCCGATCAGCCCGGAATAGCAGAAAATCGCGTATCTGAATTGACATGCGATTTCCTGCGATCGCCGACATGGGGGGTCTCAGGACCTCCCTCGGCGATGTGCCCAGATGCCTGCTGAATGATTTCAGCAGGCATCCCGGTCCGGTCCCCGACCGGCTAGCGGCGGGGATCGGAATTCCCACGGGCATATCCATATGCCCTCAGTCCTTAAGAGGTTAAAGTTTTGGGAAAACTAACAATTATATATTTTTATGGTTACAGACTACACATAAGTGCTGCAGTGTCTAATCCTAGAGTCATGCAACTAGGACACTCCCTTTGCCACCTCTTTATGCTTAAATGGGCACTTTCAGATCTAAAAACTTTTGATATGTTGTAAAGCATACAAAATCTATAGGTCTTGCAATTGCTTTCATAAAAAATAATTTTTTTGTATTTCATACTGAAAAAGCCAGTCAAAGAACTGACAACCCCCATCCCCCCCCCCCCCCCCCCCCGGGATACGTCCTACTGTGTCCACTTGTCATAACCTGCGTCATGGACCCACTTCATGATTGACAGGTCTGCTGCTTGCATGCTCCTGTGGAGAGAAGGGGGGGGGGGGCAGAAGCACAGGCTCCCTCACTGTCTGCTGTGTGAAGAGAAGGGGGGGGGGGCTGCGCACTGCTGCCATGGCTGAGGAGGAGACAGAAGACTGAATGGAGGATTTATGTGTGTGGGGATATATGTGTGTGTGTGTGGATGTATGTGTGTATATATATATATATATATATATATATATGTGAATATATGAAGTGAATGTGTGTGGGTGTGTGTTACAGGGGGACTTCAGTCATATGCTTCCAGCTAGTTGCAAAACTACAACTCCCAACATGCCTGCACAGCCAAATGATGTGTGGGCATTCTGGGAGTTGTGGTTTTGCAACAAGTGGAGGAACACAGCCTGCAGCAACACTGCTGAAAATCAGTTTTACCAATCATATGCCTCCAGGTCATAGGATGTGTGGGCATGCTGGGAGCTGTAGTTTTGCAAAAGCTGTAGGCACACAGTGTGTGTGTGTGTGTAAAGCATAAAACCAGAAAGGAAAGGGTTACCGCTCCCTGAGAAGTGAGGGAGGGGGAGTGGTCATCACAGTGAGGACCCGCCCCTGCTGTAAATGAAAAGTTAATTCACTTTGCAATCACTCCAAGAAAATAAAGTGAATTCTAAGAGAAATATTGTGCATAGACACATAAAAATTATATGTACATGATCAGAATGAGATACTGAGAAACATATAACATTTTTATTTTTTGGGTGATCTGACAGGTATGCTTTAAGAGATGGAAGGTAGAAACATACGACTACAGAAGCAACTAATATATGTCAGGACACAAAAAAATACATATCAAATAATAAACTTACCAAGAGCAGGTGTTCTAATTGTTCTAATGTGGATATGAAAGCAGTATACACATTATCAAATATGTTCCCCTAAATAATGGATAAGTCATAACTAGCATGTGTAGCAGACAATCACTGGGACCCCAAATTCAGTGTTTGGCAATTTTCAGAAGCTCTAAAGAGAATGGCTTGAGTGCTGGGGAAAACTATACAATTCAAATAAGACTGTTAGGCCACCTCCAGTCTGGATAAAAGATGAGATATGGTTGGGAACAAAGGCATACAGATTCTGTATGGTATCCTGCACACCCATAAGTTGTTGAAGCTAGCTTACCATAAATACTCAACTGGTGATAGATCTGACAACTGAAACGGCCAAGGAAGTGTTAAAATCTGGCACAAGACATTCCTGGGATACACTTGCTATGTGTAGGTGAGCATTACAGATGAGCGAAGTTACAGTGATTTGATTTGTCGCGAACCCCGCCGCTCGGCGTTTGCTGACTTTAGCCTGCATAAATTAGTTCAGCTTTCAGGTGCTCCGGTGGGCTGGAGACTCTCTCCTAGGTCTATATCCACCTTTTCCAGCCCACCGGAGCACCTGAAAGCTGAACTAATTTATGCAGGCTAAAGTCATCAACTGCCGAACTGAGAAGTTCGCGACGAATCGAATTACTGTAACTTCGCTCATCTCTAGTGAGCATTATCCTGCTGAAAAATGGCAGATGAATGCCTTACTATACGAGGCAATACATTGATCGCATTATGAACTGCACATATTGCTGTGCTCTTAGTGTTATACGATGCTTCTCCAGATCATCACACCAGCAGCTGGGACAGTGTGCCCCACGACAGCAAAAGGCAGGATTGAAGCAGTCAACATGAGGCCTCCATAATGGAACCCGACCATTGTCAGATCCAAAACAGAACCTGGATTTGTGGCTGAAGATGACATGGTTTTGATCTATAGCAGTCCAGGTTTCTTGTTCATTAAAAGAGGCTGGCTGTAAAGGAACATATTAACATATTAAGGGGTGCCATTACAGCAATGTTTCTTCTGCTAAGTGCCTAAGAATGGTCCAGGCAGAGGTGTGTAATAAAGGTGCCATCTGTGTTTCCATTATGGACTAATAAACTGCGGGAACTGCTCATGCTTGACGGTGGACCAAACAACCCTTTCTACCAGTGGTCTGTCTGGGTCATCTGGAGCCTGTTTGACAACAACTGCTACCATCACCTCCTAAAATCATGGTCAGAATGGCCTAGATGGTCGGCAACAATTATTCTGCTTCTGTCAGTCCAATGATGTTAAGGTTGTAGTGCACACCATAAAAATATTTCTATCTCAGAGGAACCAAGTTATTTGGAGGACTTCATTGAAATATACCTGACGACAATTCGTAAGTTCATGGCTAGCTTTAGGTATGTGGGCATGTGAGTAACAAAATAGAAGTGGTCCCTTTGTATAGGCTCCAGCAGATGTAAGGTAAAGTGCTTGGAAATGTACATGCTCATGTCCATCATTGTGTACTACTTCAGCTGAAAAGGAAAAAGAAGGGAGCTTTTCTACATACATTCTTTTGTAACTGTAAATTTCAAGCAAGCTAGGATGTGGAAAATTCTATTCTATGGGACAACAGGGTTCTACAGGTAAATACTGAAGAAGTATTGTAGAATTCAGTGAATCATAACCACTAAAATAACTGATAAAAATCACACTCCCAATCTTTTTTTCTAGAATTTTATTAATAGGAAATTCTCCACCAGTGAAAGTAATTGTACAAGAGATACAAGTATATGGCTTTTGGCTTCGTTCTGTGTTTAAACATACATGCTCCATCCATTCCTTTAAAAAAATATCACTCACTATTAACAAATCCTTTCAGCAAGCAGAAGAATGGACAAGCCAAGATACAGAGAAGGAGAGAAAATGTTGAGGTGAACCTGGGAGCATTATAAGCAGTGCATGTTGTCACACAACTTTCAAATCTGCCTAAACTAAAAGTTGTTCTGAAGACCAGATCATTGAAAGATATGTATACATAACAAAGGTGACATTTTACATTGAAAAGCTAATACCCATTACTAATACACTTGGGTCTCTGATGATACAAACTCTCACAAGTATTATTATGCATGGTGCTACAACATTCCCTGAACATCCCTAAAGTTATTATATACAGGGAGCTTAAGATATCTGGTAACTTTTATTAAATTGTTACGGTTGTTGGTTTTGTTGACTATCCTCGATAAAGGTAAATAATAACAGCAGTACTACAAAAAGGCTGGTGCGAAAAAGGTAGGGTCCCCTTATGATAACAGAAGAGTAGCTGCCAGTAACTTTTTTACCTTGGCATTATACTGGTGCCATTATGTCATTCTGTGCCCACTTAATACCTAAAATAAACATTAAGTTGTATATTCCTTGAATACACTCATGGTTATTGACTAAGAAGTTGTAGTGTTTTAGATTAAAGGGGTTCTCCGGTGCTTACACATCTTTTCCCCAATCCACGCGGCACCCCGTTTGTAATCAGTCCCCGGAGCATGTTCGCTCCGGGTCTGATTACCGGAGACCACAGGGCGGGCGGCGCGTGACGTCACGCCTCCGCCCCTCAATGCAAGCCTACGGGAGGGGGCGTCATAGCTGTCACGCCCCCTCCCGTAGGCTTGCATTGAGGGGCGGAGCGTGACGTCACACAGGGGCGGAGGCGTGACGTCACACGCCACCCGCCCTGTGGTAGCCAGTAATCAGACCCGGAGCGAACACGCTCCGGGGACTGATTACAAACGGGGTGCCGCGTGCAAGATCAAGGGGGTCCCCAGCGGCGGGATTCCCGCGATCAGGCATCTTATCCCCTATCCTTTGGATAGGGGAAAAGATGTGTACGCACCGGAGAACCCCTTTAAGGTGTATGAGGATTAGGAAAATTTGTGTCTAGGGAACGTAGAAGCACAGTATTTTTTTATTTTCTTTTGCAGATCTGTTCATTTTTAATTTATATGGAATTTTACTTAAATGTAATTATCCTGGAATAGTTAAAAGGGTTTATCCCAATATTCTATTTTCACCAGTTAGAGGATACTTAGTTGCTTGGTGGTGGCCCAACCACTGACAACTCACCGATCATGAGAAGAGAGGTCAAATGTCCCCGAGTAACTAGAACTTACTATGTAGAAGCACATTTTATGTACCCAGACTAGTAAAATCTGACAGGACATTGTGGGTATAAAGGAACATACAGTAAAAAAGATATCATGATCATTACTATAGGACATGATCATTACTATAGGACATAATACTTTAAGTCCCTCCATTACCATAGCATATTGGAACACGTGAGTTAAACCAATATTGATTAAACTGTAGCTAGGACAATAACAAAATGGCTGCCTTGATAGTAAAGGGCTGTAAACCCATGATTTATATAACTCTTCTTTCGATACTTTCACATAAATGCCTTGACATTTTTATTGCAATATTTAATACAGAAGCCAACTAACAAAGTTTTCAAATGAGGACATTATTGACAGATGATCAACATAATAATACAATAGCATCTCAGAAAGTTTACAAAACAATGCTTTACCGTATTTCTGTAATTGTTGCTTTTTATTTTTCCATAAGTCTATTACCCTTAGAAAGGTGTGTACAAAAAATAAAGTTCAATGGGAGTATGATAGTTGGCACACTGTGGGGCTGGAGTACGTAATGTGCTTAGTATAGGCTAAAATCTGACATAATTAAATAGTGTTTTTAATTCATGAGCTACAAGTAAAGGTATAAGTCTATTACATGAGACAAGTGTTATCAAGATACTTTGTAGGAGTAGACTAGGAACCAGCAACACTTGTGAGTCATCAGGCACTAATGGTACATTATTCAAGAATAGTCAGCTTATCATGGCTTTAAGATTGCGCTGGTTCCGAATAAATTTTCAGTTTATACACTACATACTGACTTCCTTTACAACACATACATTGGCCCTGATTTACTAAGAGTGGAGTGTAGGTTTCTTTGTGGATTTTAATTCCCTACAATTTATTTTCCACGGTATTTACTAAGGTTTCCCTACATTTTCCACTTTCCCTACACTTTGCTTTTTTTTTTTTTTTACACATGCTCTGATCTGTAGTGTTTTCCTCAGCTAAAATCCACCACATTTTATGTGGAAACCTTTAGTAAATATGTTGTTTTTTTGTGAAAATGTCGGGGACATGCCCCTTTTCGGAGACCACGTCCCTTTTCCCAGAGGCCACGCCCCCTTTTCGGGTTTTCTTAGCAAAATGGAGAGTCGGGTTTTTTCAATTCTGGTGCAAATTCCGGCGCACAATCTGGCGCAGACAGAATTTCTGGCGCAATGCGACAGAATCTGGCGCACAACCCAACAAAACATGTCGGGTTTGTAATAGCAAATGAGGGCCATTATGTAAAGTAAATTGTGCAGTGCCACAATTAAAATGTTCTTCTATTTGCTGTAGAAAAAAAAATAAAAATATGTATATATATATATATATATATATATACACATACAGCCATGGCAGTAAATGTTGGCACCCTTGAAATTTTTCAAGAAAGTTAAGTATTTCTCACAGAAAAGGATTGTAGTAACACATGTTTTGCTATACACATGTTTATTCCCTTTGTGTGTATTGGAACTAAACCAAAAAAAGGGAGGAAAAAATAACTGAAATCAGTCGCTTCCTATAACCATCAATAAGCTTCTTACACCTCTCAGCTGCAATGTTGGACCACTCTTCCTTTGGAAACTGCTCCAGGTCTCTCTTATTGGAAGGGCATCTTTTCCCAACAGCAATTTTAAGATCTCTCCAAAGGTCTTCAATAGGATTTAGACCTGGACTCATTGAAGGTCACTTCAGAACTCTCCAGCGCTTTGTTACCATCCATTTCTCGTTGCTTTTTGATGTATGTTTGGGGTCATTGTCCTGCTGGACGACTCAAGATCTCGGACACAAACCCAGCTTTCTGACACTGGGCTGTACAGTGCAACCCAAAATCCATTGGTAATCCTCAGATTTCATGATGCCTTGAACACATTCTAGGCACCCAGTGCCAGAGGCAGCAAAACAACCCCAAAACATCATTGAAGCTCGATCATATTTCACTGTAGGTACTGTGTTCTTTTCTTTGTAGGCCTCATTTTGTTTTCAGTAAACAGTAGAATGTTGTGCTTTATCAAAAAGCTCTATCTTGGTCTCAGCTGTCCACAAGACGTTTTCTCAGAAGGATTTTGGTTACTCAAGTTCATTTTGTCAAAATGTAGTCTTGCTTTTTTATGTGTCTGTGTCAGCAGTGGGGTCCTCCTGGGTCTCCTGACATAGCATTTCATTTCATTTAAATGTCGACAGATAGTTTGCGCTGACACCGATGCTCCCTGAGCCGGCAAGACAGGTTGAATGTCTTGGGAACTTGTTTGGAGCTGCTTAGCCACCATCTGGACTATCCTGCTTTAACACCTTTCATCAATATTTCTCTTATGTCCACGCCCAGGGAGATTAGCTACAGCACCATGGGTTGCAAACTTCTTGTTAATGTTGCGCAATGTGGACAAAGGCAAATCTAGATCTCTGGAGATTGACTTGTAACTTTGAGATTGTTGATATTTTTTTCACAATTTTGGTTCTCAAGTCCTCACACAGTGTGGCACACAGACACACAATGCAAAGAGTAAGTGAAATTCTCTCCTTTTTATCTGCTTTCAGGTGTGATTTTTATATTGCCCACACCTGTTACTTGCCCCAGGTGAGTTTAAAGGAGCATCACATGCTTGAAACAATCTTATTTTTCCACAATTTTGAAAGGGTGCCAATAATTTTGTCCAGCCCATTTTTGGAGTTTGATGTGACATTATGTCCAATTAGCTTTTTTTCCACGCTTTTTGGTTTAGTTCCAATACACACAAAGGGAATAAACATGTGTATAGCAAAACATGTGTTACTGCAATCCTTTTGTGAGAAATACTTCATTTTCTAGAAAATTTTCAGGGGTGCCAACATTTACGGCCATGACTGCATATTTATTCGATCATGTTAACAGTGGCTGAATTCCTACAATAGCAAAGGAATTATACCAATAAAGGAGTTATATGAGTTTAAAAAATAAAGTCTGTTTTGATTCCCAGATACAGTGCTACTTTATCCAGGCTGTGTCTTACTGAAATTGATCTTTATTCCAGTCAGTGAGCCAGATCTGCAATACCAAGCACTGCCCATAGACAATGGTGTTGTTGTTTCTGGAAAAAAAATGTTTCCTTTATGTACAAGAAATACATACCAAGCCTTTATTTTCTACATTGTTAGCACACAAGGAAGGTTATTGCCGTCCCTTTTGTCTTAAAATAATTGTTGCGACTGATTTGCAACTCTATACTTGTTGTGATTTTGGCTTAAAGGGGTACTCCGGTGAAAACCTTTTTTCTTTTAAATCAACTGGTGGTAAAAAGTTAAACATATTTGCAAATTACTTCTATTAAAAAAATATTAATCCTTCCTGTACTTATTAGCTGCTGAATACTACAGAGGAAATTCTTTTCTTTTTGGAATGCTCTCTGATGACATCATGACCACAGTTCTCTCTGCTGACGTTATAATAATAATAATAATAACGCTTTATTTATTGTTGTCCTTAGTGGGATTTGAACCCAAGTCCCCAGCACTGCAAGGTGCCCATAGCATACATCTGCTATGCATGGTTGCTAAAATGGACAGAGATGTCAGCAGAGAGCACTGTGTTCGTGATGTCATCAGTGTTCCAAAAAGAAAGGAATTTCCTCTGTAGCATTCAGCAGCTAATAAGTACTGGAAGGATTAAGATTTTTTAATAGAAGTAATTTACAAATATGTTTAACTTTCTGCCACCAGTTGATTTAAAAGAAAAAAGGTTTTCACCGGAGTACCCCTTTAACTTCTCTATAGGATGAAACAAAAAGCCCCATGACTCAAATTTCACAACCATGGCATTGTTTCCATTCCCCTTTTGCATAAGGGTTGTTCACATGGCCGTCTCTCTCTGTTATGTCATGCCCGTTCTTCAAACTGTTCAGGTCTTTTGCAAACGGTTTGCAAACGGTTGTAAATGGATCCCATTGATGTCAATGGGATTGCTTTACAATCCTTTGTCATCCATTTGGTTTCTATTCCGTTTTTTTGACGGGAAAAAATATGGTGCATGCAGAATTTTTCCCCATCAAAAAAAAAAAAAAACAGAAGAAAAGCAGATATCATAAATTTTACATTGAAGTCTATGGGAAATGAATGAGCCTTTAATGTTGTCCGTTTGCATCCATTTTTCCAATACGTTTTTGATTCGTTATTTCTTCTGCGCATGCTCAGGAGAGATGTGAGCAAACAGGAGGTATCCAGGCAAAAATAAAAACAGACACAAACAGACTATAAAGGATACAGGCGGATAAAAAACTGATGCAAAAGATGCCACTTAAATGGCATCCCTTTGCTTCAGGTTACATCCTTTTGAATCCGTTTGTTTGTATGATCTCTTTAGCAGCAATAACAGGAGAATAGTGGGACAGGAGAAAACGACCATGTGAACCTAGCCTAGACTGCACACAGTACAAGATGATGTCTTGTTCAAGCCGTGAGTACTATGTGTTCAAGCAGTATGTGTAAAATGGCATTCAAATGGTTTTTACATTTCCGAAGAAATATCTCTACAACTCAGAAAGAAAACATGGCATTTTCTAAATAATTCTACCATATATTGGCCAGTCATATCATTTTGGTGTGCGCTTTGCTTCTG
Organism: Hyla sarda; assembly: GCF_029499605.1. NCBI lineage: Eukaryota > Metazoa > Chordata > Amphibia > Anura > Hylidae > Hyla > Hyla sarda. The sequence continues at coordinate 89,585,658 of NC_079198.1, forward strand.
TATTTTTGTAGAATTGCACTAAAATTCAAATATTACGTAACAGTTTTGGTAAACATTTAAAGCGTTACTATGATTTTATAGAGACATGTTTTTTTGTTTTTCAATTTTTATTGACAGCATATACAAAAAATCCAATACATGCAAAAAGATCTAGTTTTACTGGAATTAAAGGGGTTATCCAGGAATATAAAAACAGAGCTAATTTATTTCAAAAACAGCTCTCCATCTGTCTCCAGGTTGGGTGTGGTTCTGCAGCTCAGTTCCATTGAAGTGAATGGAGCCAAGTTGTAATACCACACCCAACCTGGAGACAGAAGGGGAGCGGTTTTTGAAAGACATTATCCATTTTTTCTGTTCCTGGATAACCCCTTTAATCAAGTCAAAGTGGTCATCCAGTAAGTGAGACTTGTTTTATAAGGGGCATGTTTTGATTGGATAGGGTAAGGATGTTCAGGCAACAGCAATCACTAGAACAAGCCAGCATAGTGCTCTTTCGGTCTTACTGCAGGACACAGATTTTATGGTAAATCTATGGAGTCTGAGACAGAGAAAGAACGCTCAGCTGAGTGCTTCTGCTGACTTGTTATAGCACTCAGTGGGGTCTAAACAACAAGACCATGATCGATCAAAACTTTTAACATGTCTCTATGACATGTCAAAAGTTTTTGAAATGACAGTAATGCTTTAACTATTTATTTTATTTGACTACACAGACTGAATGAAATGCACATACTTATGCATTTAAAATGGTTGTTCAGGATTAGATAGGGTCTGCTTCTCCTTTTTTATAGAAATAGTGCCAAACTCGTCTACGGCCTATGTCTTCTATTAAAAGGGGTACTCCGGTGCTAAACAATTTAACCCTTATATTTATCAACAGGATAGGGGAAAAGAGCATGATCGCAGGGGGGCTGACGTCTACGTAATCTCTTTCCCGGGACCCCGACTCTCCCCATGCAGGAACCGATCCATATATAGAGTTGTGTCGATCATTGTGCGAAGATCTGGTCGGCAAACCCCCTTCATGAATCTCTATGGAAGAGCCGGAGATACATGAGCGCTGTATCTCGGCTCTCCCATAGAGATGCATGGAAGGGGAGTGTAAACCACCTATTCGCATTTTGCATGCATTGATGGGGTGCCTACTCCGTGCGTGAGAAGAGCCAGGGTGCCTGGCAGGAGAACTCAATAGTTGGACCCCCTGAGATCATACACTTGTTCCCCCTGTGGATAGGGGAGAAGTTGTTCAGTACTGGAGTACCCCTTTAAGCTCAGCTCTATTGTCTTTAACAGGAGTAGTACTGTTTCTGGAAAAAAGGCAGACTTTTTTTTAAATCCTGGTCAATCCTTTTATTTTTTTTTAAATCAGATATTTTTTATTAAAGGTTTTTTCAAACAGTTCAAAACAACAAACAATAAACCCACCCACCCCACAAATAAACAACCGTCTCTTCCCCTGTGCAGCACAGTGGTCAATTCTTTTAAAGTCTCCGTGAGTAGATTATGGGGGAGATTTATCAAAATCTGTGCAGAGAAAATTGCCCATTACAACTGATCAGATTGCTTCCACTATTTTTCAGAGGCATTTTTTAAAATGAAAGAAACAATCTGATTGGTTGCTACAGGCAACTGGTCAACTTTACCTCTGCTTAGGTTTTGATGAATGTCCCCTATATGTTTTATAACTGTTAGGCTGCTTGTTTAGTCAAGGACAGTTTATGGTATTGGGAATTACATTCATGTAAAATACCATAAAAACATGGATGCACTATTTGATTTGCTCCCACACTGACATGTTCCTCATTTGCTTCTACAAAAGAAAATAAATAAAATAAACTGAGGTGACCTCATTTAAGGTGTAATATATATACAATAAGGTTACCCCAATTTCCCTTAACCATTTTCTACCTTGATATCACTTGCCTCATTATTCAATAAGACATCTCCAGCGAATGATACATAACCTACTAAGGCCACCTTCCATTAAAAGATGACTACATTTTGATGGAGGAGATGAATTAGAAATGAGTTTATTCCAAAAATTCCCTAAACTTAAAAATAAATGTAGAAAATGAAACCTTAGATACATGACATGGGGTTTTTTGAAAGGCTGCTTCTCTCTAGTCAAGAGAAACGTCTAATAGAGCAAAGTAAAAAGTAGTTTAAGAGAAAAGTACAGTCACAAATAAGGCGAGCAAAGCTGCGGAAGTGGATGATACAGTATAGTTCCCGATATTGGTTGCTGATGCAATGATTCCAAGGAAAGAGGTTGTTGGCGAGAATAATTGGTGCATGTAGAAGAATGGATGTCCAGGGGTGGTTGAAGTGACATATAACAGACAAGGGAGAATTTGGGGACAGAGGAAGGAGGTGGGAGAAATCATAGGAAAAAAAGGAAGGAAAAAGAAAGAGAAAACAGATAAGAAAATGAACAGGTCACAAATACAGAGAAAAAATGTAGCAAAGATCAGCATAGCCAAACAAGAAAAGAAAAAAAGATGGCGGCTGTTAAAGGAATTGCATAATTACTGAGGCAAGCCAAAAAGCAAAAGCTGTTAGCAGCAAATTAGTGCTCACACAGGAAATAAGCGCAAGACACCAGAGCAAGAGACAAGAATAATAATAAAAAAATGCTCACAAGGAAAAATGTGAGCAACAACCCCAAAGGACAATTCTGCTTAACAATAATAGTCAGAAAAGATCAGTGTCTAGAACATTTCTGTCCATGAATACAAATGTAAGTCTTTGAATCTCAATGTTTTATATATGTTGTCTCTTGGAAACAGTCCATTAAAAAAAATTAAGTCATCCCAGCAATCAGCTATGGTCAACCATGTTTTTTAGGTAATGCTGAGGATATCTAGTAATACATGGTGGCCACTCTGGCACACAGATGGAAGTGACCAAACCCCCTTTCTCATATACTTATGTCCCTTATATATTACCAAATGTTATGCAGATTCACAGTTATCTCAATTCAACAGATAATGGAAACTTTTGAAAACTGACAAATAGTTTGCAAATTCAATTTAAATAGGTTCCCCCAGCTTTTTGAAGACGTATGCATTATTGAGGAGAGCTGCATTAAATTCCATCTCTCCACATTTTTCTCCATTTGGATAATTGTTGTTTTTTACTGTAGTTCTGTCATTTAACTTCTACAGGCAAGTAGGCTGAAATATGTTATCAATCCTACCCAGCTAGTAGAGTAAATACAAAACAATACCACATTTTAGATGTTTTGAAAAGCCATCAAGAGCTAACAAGACAATTGATGAATGTAAAACTGCTACCAACAAATGAAAAAGGGATGTTTTCGGAGATAGCATTGTATCTGTATATGGCTCTTTTTTACTGCTATTTTTAGTATTCTTTATAAGTTCAGCAGTGGTTACAATGTTCATTTTAAAGAATCCATGTTAACTTTATTTAAAGTGGTCCTCCACCAATACACAAATGTGGGTCCCATTCATGCCACTGTACTTATCAGAGGTGTAGATAGTCTTCAAACCCGCTTCTAGTGTAGTTAAGATTTCATTTGCATATTGCAAGATTGTGCTGTATCTGGGGATGGCTTAACGGATTGGGGTAATAAATACATTGTTTTACTTAAAGGACAACTGTAGTGGAACACTTTTATATATGCCTGTGCCCGGGCCTCAAACATAAACAAAATATACTCATACATACCTTCCTACGAGCCCCCTTGGTCCGTCACAGGCCTCACCGTCCGGCAGTGCTGATATCATTCCACTTCCTGGGGACGGGGACGCCGCAGAGCCGTCGGCGTATCACCGGCCGTAGCGATATCCCGCCCCGGACGGTGATAGGCTTGGCCCACTGTCATGTAAGAAGCCGGCCAGAGCTCCTTACATGACAGTGGGCTCAGCCTATCACCGACCGGGGCGGGACATCGCTACGGCCGGTGATACGCCGACAGCTCTGCGGCGTCCCCAGGATGTGGAATGATGTCAGCACTGCCAAACCGTGAGGCCTGTGACGGACCAACGGGGGCTCGTAGGAAGGTATGTATGAGTATATTTTGTTTATTTTTGAGGCCCGGGCATGGGGCATATATAAAAGTGTTCCACTACAGTTGTCCTTTAAGATCACTAACCAGCTGTATATTAAGCTTCGTGAGGGTCATGCGTGCCGTATTTTGCTGTGTATTTGCTGAGGCATACTTTCCTACCCATTGAAGTTAAGGCGTAGAAAATCAGCTGCATATTTTGCTACCCATTGACTTTAACAGGTAGGCACCTGCGGGGCCACTCCCACTTCCTCCCCTCGCACACGGCAGTGAACTGAGCTGCCGAAGACAACATAAATAAGGTATTCAAATGGGGTTTTGAAAGAAAAAAATAAGTACAGGGATTAAGTGAATCAGAGTCACGGACAGATGGGGAGGGGGATTAAGGAGAGTGTAGATAATGATAGGTACTCTTTAAGCTAAATAAAAGCCCCTGTTAATATTTTTTTCTGTTCATTGTGAACAGAGAGAGGTTTTCACTTCAGGAACCTCATCTTTTAGCGAGAGTAGATTTTGACTCCACTTAATACACTACATCACACCCGTCAATGATTTTTCTGAAACGTGTGTTATGCCTAAATTCTCCTGTAGTGGAGCTGCAGGGGAACTGAATGTGTACTTCCAAGTTCCTCTAAAGATTACAGCTGATCTCTGGGAGTCTCAGCTGTGTGACCTATAGTAAGGAGACCCTTCTAACCTTAAAACATTGGGCAACCCCTTTAAAGAGGTACTCTGTTGAAAACATCTTATCCCCTATCCAAAGGATCTCCAGGCCGGCAGTGGCGGGTTGCAGCTTCCGGGTTTGTGATGTTATGCCACGCCCCCTCCATTTATGTCTAGTGCATAGCCGTTACACCTCCTTTCACAGACATGAATGGAGGGGGCGTGGTGGCTGGCATCACCAATCATCGGGCAGGAAGCGGAGTTCGCTCCGTGCACCAAATGACAGGGGTGCAGTGTCGGAGATTGTGGGAGTCCCCAGCGGCGAGACACCCACGCTCTAACATCTTATCCGCTATCCTTTGGAGCGGAGTACCCATTTAACCCCTGAAGGACCAAGCCCATTTTCCCCTTAAGGACCAGAGCATTTTTTGCAAATCTGACCACTGTCACTTTAAGCATTAATTAACTCTGGGATGCTTTTACTTATGAATTTGATTACGAGAATGTTTTTTCGGGACTATTTCTACTTTATGTTAGTGGTAAATTTTCAGCGATACTTGCATCATTTCTTGGTGAAAAATTTCAAAATGTCATGAAAAATTAGAAAATTTAGCATTTTTATAAATTTGAAGCTTTCTGCTTGTAAGGAAAATGGACATTCCAAATACATTATATATTGATTCACATATACAATATGTCTACTGTTTGAAATACCCCATTATAAAAATTGCACCCCCTTAAAGTATTAAAAATGACATTCAGAAAGTTTGTTAACCCTTTAGGTGTTTCACAGGAATAGCAGCAAAGTGGAGTAGATAATTCAAAATCTTCATTTTTTACACTAACATGTTCTTTTTTTTTTCATTTTTTACAAATGGTTAAAGGAGAAAAAGCCAAAATGTGTAATCTAAATTTTCTTGAGTAAGGAAATACCTCATGGATGTAAAGTGCTCTGCAAGCAAATTAAAGGGCTCAGAAGGGAAGGAGCGACAATGGCATTTTGGAGAGCGAATTTTGCTGAAATGGTTTTGGGGAGGCATGTCGCATTTATGAAGCCCCCATGGTGCCAGAACAGCAAAAAAAAAATAAAAAAAAAAGGCACACTATTTGGGAAACTACAACACTCAAGGAATGTAACAAGGAGTATAGTGAGCCTTAACACACTACAGATGATTGACAAACTTTTGTTAAAGTGGGACGTGAAAATGAAAAATTTGATTTTTTTTCACTAAAATGCTCGTGTTACCCCAATTTTTTTTATTTTTACAAGGGGGAATAGGAGAAAATGTCCCCCAAAATTTGTAACCCCATTTGTGTCAACCAAGGAAATACCTCATATGTGGATGTTAAGTGCTCTGCGGGCGCACTACAGGGCTCAGAAGAGAAGGAGCACCATGGGGCTTTTGAAGAGAGAATTTGGCTGGAATAGAAGTTTGGGGCCATGTGCGTTCACAAAGTCCCCGTGCTACCAGAACCGTGGACCCCTCCACATGTGACCCTATTTTGGAAACTACACCCCTCACAGAATGTAACAAGGGTGCCCCCCCTTGTTACATTCTGTGAGGGGTGTAGTTTAAACCCCACTGGCATTTGACAGATCTTTGGAACAGTGGGGGGGTGCAGATGAAAAATTACATTTTGAATTTTCATGGACCACTGTTCAAAAAATCTGTCAGACATCTGTAGGGTGTAAATGCTCACTGCACGCCTTATAACATTCCGTCAGGGGTGTAGTTTTCCAAATGGGGTCACATGTGAGGGGGGGGGGGGTTTCCATTGTTCTAGCAGCATGGGGGCTTTGTAATTCTCTCTCCAAAAAGCTAACTTTGCTTCTTCCCTTCTGTGGTTCACCCGCAGAGCCCTTAACATCCACATATGGGGTATTTCCTTACTTAGAAGAAATGGTGTTACAAATTTTAGGGGGCTTTTTTCCTATTACTCCTTGAGGAAAATAAAAATTTGGGGTAACACCAGCATTTTAGTGAAAAAAAAAATCTCATTTTCACATCCAACTTTAAGAAAAATTTGTCAAACACCTGTGGGGTGTTAAGGCTCACTATACCCCTTGTTACGTTCTGTGAGGGGTGTAGTTTTCAAAATGGGGTCACATGTGGGTGTTTTTTTTTTCAAGTTAATGTCAGAACTGCTGTAACTATAAAGCACCCCAGTGCATTTCACCAATTTAGACCTCAAATGTACATGGTGTGCTCTCACTTCTGAGCCATGTTGTGTGCCCGCAGAGCACTTTACGTCCACATATAGGGTATTGCGTTACAAATTTTGGGGGTCTTTTTTTCCTTTTACGTCTTATGAAAATTTAAAGTATAGGGCAACACCAGCATGTTAGTGTAAAAATTTTTAAAAATTTACATTAACATGCTGGTGTAGACCCCAACCCCAAGGAGAAAAAGTCCCCCAAAATTTGTAACGCAATATTTCCCGAATAGGGAAATACCCCATATGTGGCCCTAAACTGTTTCCTTGAAATATGACTGGTCTCCAAAGTGAGAGAGCTCCATGTGCATTTGAGGCCTAAATTAGGGATTTGCATAGGGACGGACCAGGATGCAAGCATTACACTTGCCTCGCCACCAAAATATCCTACGGCAGTGTTACCCAAACAGGGTGTTTCCAGCTGTTGCAAAACTCCCAGCATGCCTGGACAGTCAGTGCCCGTGCCACCAGGTCTCCAAAGTGAGAGAGCTCCATGCGCATTTGAGGCCTAAATTAGGGATTTGCATAGGGACGGACCCGGATGCAAGCATTACACTTGCCTCGCCACCAAAATATCCTACAGCAGTGTTTCCCAAACAGGATGTTTCCAGTTGTTGCAAAACTCACAGCATGCCTGGACAGTCAGTGCCCGTGCCACCTTACTCCTGCTGGGCAAGTATGATTTATGCTGTCTCGGACAGCATCAATCACCCTTTTTTTTCCAGGGTCACCGGAAACTTGGAATTGCCACAAATCGCCGGACTGAATTGCCTGGCGATTTGTTTTGATTGTTTTCAAATAGTTTTTATTGAAAAAATGTTTAAGTTATTACAAAGAGAAGTATAACAAACAAAGCATTACATATACATATGAATCTGCACTTATCTATGTAATGTCCACAATGTTAACTTATTAAGCAAAGTCATTCTCAAACTGTATACAGAATTGCTTTTCCCACAAATATCTACTATATGTAGCATTCAGACTTTCTAGAGTAACACCTGTGGAGCATCACCCTGGCTCACTCTGACTCACCCTCAACTACCCTGATTCGCCATATCAATAGATATAGTCCTGATCCATATTCTATTGATTAACATTTATATCATTTATAACATTCTTGGTTTCCTTCCTACATACAACCTATTTACCGGTGGTGAACGGAAACACCAAGGGTGTACAGGTATGCCCTAAGTCCCAGGACGCGAGGGCGAACCTGTACGCCTTTGGTCCTGGTGGGGTTAAGCTTTGGTTTCAAAGAATATGGCTTTAGCAGAAGGGAAAGTTGATATTTATAAACATCTTAACCATGAATATGTATTATGTTGTCCTTATGGGCACAAACACCATTCACTGGAAGATACAATTTGCTGCTTCGGTCCCTGAGAATTTAACTTTAATAAAGTATATATGAGGAAGTTAAACCATGAGAAACTCTTCATATTAATTCAACAGAATAAAAAAAAAAATCCCCGCTTATATCAGTTTGTAAGACAGAAAATATGTAAGACTTCAGCTACAAAGTAATTGCAGAAAAGCCTTGCTTAACATTTACTGCTGCCTGTTTTGCAGCAAACAATGGATATTCTTTTTTAATTCTGGTAATGTGAATAGCACTATTGCTGCTCTGGTTTATTCATCTCCATGATGCAAGCAAAATGTATATAGAAGGTATTCATAGTAGGAAATTCATGAAAGCTGTTTCCAAAAAGAGAACAAGAGAATGAACAGGTCATTCAGTAATTTCTTCTTCACTCAAGATTCCACAAATAGGCTAGAAACACCTGCCAAGGTGAGCCATCAAAAACCAGCCTAGTCAATAAAAGGTTAGGCCTTCACTACTTATGTTCACCTTTTCCAGCCCTGGTCCCTGAGGTCGCTGCATCTATACAGTGTGATGCAAACCACATAGTTCAGTAGAAGTGATTTAATCGAGTTAAAATCAGTGTTGTACACCTAACTCTTAATTATGGTTACAAAATGTGGCTATCCAGATAACAGAACATTATACTACAAGTCATACAGCAGGAGTCTTCTATCAAGTAACAATAAGACGCAAAATGATTTGTTCATTAGGATTTACTTTTACTTTATTCAGTTGGGGTCCAAAGACAAATCTCACATTCTTACCTAACGGGAAGAGTCCCAAACAGCTGTCCTAAAATCATCCATTCCAAATCCATCAGGCATTGGCTATGCATACACGACCATCCATTTGGTACATGTATGGCTACTTTAGCTTAGACACAATACTACATGCCAGATTTTTTTTTCTTGATCACTGAAAAGGGTATGGAAGTTCCCAAATGAAAGACACATTTTCATCAAGGTAATCCCACTGTTCTAATTTTAAACAATCTTGCTCTGTTGTTCTAGGCACTAGAGAATACTGCCAAAAAAAAACACTAAGAAATCTACACAAGCTTTTCCATAAAGTTGTATGGATGATAATAATTCAATCCTACCTGGTAAGGCTATGTATTGGTTTTCAGGCACGTGCACACATAGACTTAAAAGGGGGCTGGAGCCCCTACCCTTTTCTGCACCTGTCCTTTAATGCTATGTTGACAGAAATATTATTGCATTTTGCCACAATTTGTGTATTATCTCTGTACTGTCACTTCACTGTGTATTATTCCTGTACTGTGACATCACTGTGTATTATTCCTGTACTATGACATCACTGTGTGTATTATGCCTATACTGTGACATCACTGTGTATTATTCCCGTACTGTGACATCACTGTGTGTATTATCCTTGTACAGTGACATCACTGTGTGTGTATTATGCCTATACTGTGACATCACTGTGTATTATCCCTGTACTGTGACATCACTGTGTGTATTATGCCTATACTGTGACATCACTGTGTATTATCCCTGTACTGTGACATCACTGTGTGTATTATGCCTATACTGTGACATCACTGTGCATTATCCCTGTGATGTGACAATCCTACACAATAGGCAGCACATTGAACACATTTTATAAGTGGTCAGAAACTTGTAAATAACTCATGAAAGAATAAAGTTACATCAAAACCAAGCACATTATTGTTTTTCTTGTGAAATTCCCAATAGGTTTGATGTCACATGACCCTCTTCCTATTGAAAAAACAAAAGTTGAAGTCAAAATGGCCGACTTCAAAATGGCCACCATGGTCACCACCCATCTTGAAAAGTTTCCCCCCTCACATAAACTAATGTGCCACAAACAGGAAGTTAATATCACCAACCATTCCCATTTTATTAAAGGAGATCTCCACCATAAAAATTGTCACCCATAGTGCCGGCAGTAAAAAAATAAAGATGTACATACCTTCCTCCGCTCCCCCGGGGCCTCCGGTAACCGGCTCTGGTCTCCGCCGCAATCCACTTCCTGGTTTCCGGTGGTCGGATGAATCAGCCAATCATCAGCCGCAGTGCAGACCGACTCGGCCGGCGATAGGCTGAGTGGCAGTGTGAAAACACTTCAGGACACAAAATTCTTCACTACACCGGCATCTGCGGCCAGGGCCGAAAACGTCACACTGCCGCTCAGCCTATCACCGGCCAAGTCGGACTGCGCTGCGGCTGGTGATTGGCTGATTCATCCGACCACCGGCAACCAGGAAGTGGATTGCGGCGGAGACCGGAGACGGTTACCGGAAGCTCCGGGGGAGCGGAGGAAGATATGTACATCTTTATTTTTTTTACTGCCGGCACTCCTTCCACCATTATTTCTATGGTGAAATGTCATCCAAACCCTTTTCTGCCTCCCTGTTCTGGCATCTCCTTCTCGGCTGCTGTCCCTCCTCCTACAGCCTCCACCTTCCGAGATGGAGATCACATGACTCAACTGCTGAGATGACCACCTTACTCTCCATCTGCGAGGGAGAGTGGGAGACTTCTTCTGCCTAGCAACACCTGTGAAGCAGCGCATTAGGTCCCTTACGTTCCCGGCACTGATGGCTGCCCTGGAGAGCAGAGGAGGGAGATGAGCGGCTGCAGAAACTCGGGTGAGCCGCGGCAGTCACACTGTCCGGAGCAGTAATAGTGGTAATGAGTCTGACTTTCTGTTTAGCTTTTTTCTTTGTAGCTCCTGCTCCCCTGCTACAGCTGCCGCTCCTCTGCTACAGTTCCCGCTCCCTTGCTACAGTTCAGGGTCCCCTGCTAGAGCTCCCTGTCCCCAGCTACAGCTCCCCTGCTGCCCCGCCCCCTCACCGGGTCTGGAAGTCAGTGACGTCACTCGTCATGCCGCAGGTGGAGAGAAGTGCGGCGCAGGCCTGGTGTGTGTGTGTGTGTGTCTCTATCTCTGTGCCTGTGTGTGTCTTTATCTGTCTGTGTGTGTGAGGGGAACTATGTTCCTAATGTGCAGAATCTATGCTACCTAATGTGGGGAAACTATGCTCCTAATGTGAGGAAACTATGTTCCTGATGTGAGGAAACTATGCTACCTAATGTGGGGAAACTATGCTCCTAATGTGGGGAATCAATGCTACCTAATGTAGGGAAACTATGCCCCTAATATGGGGGAACTGCTGCCTACCTAATGTTTTTTTGGGTTGTTTTTTTGTAAAACTACAAGTACCAGCATGCAGCTGACAGCCGAAGGGCATGCTGAGAGTTGTAGTTATGCAACAGCTGGAAGGGCTCATTTTGGAAACCATACTCTAGTGGTCTCCAAACTGTGCCCACTTGCAAAACTGCAATTCCCAGCATACCCAGACTGTCCAGGCAGGCTGGTAGTTGTAGTTTAGCAACAGGTGAAGGGCCAGATGTTGCCGAACTACAACTCTCAGCATGCCTGGATTGTCTGCTGGGAAATGTAGTTTTCCAACATCTGGAGGAGTGCATTTTGTATACCACTGCACTGCAAAACTAAAACTTCCAGAATGCACTGACAGCTGAAGTGTATGCTGAGAGTTGTACAAAGCTTTTGCCCTCCAGATGTTGCAATACTACAACTTCCAGCATGTCCACATGCTGGGAGTTATAGTTCAGCAACATGTGAAGGGCCAAATGTTGCAGAACTACAACTCCAAACATGCATGGACTGTCTTGGCATGCTGGGAGTTGTAGTTGTGCAACATCTGGAGGGGCATAGTTTGTAGACCATTGCACAGTGGTTTCCAAACTGTGGCCCTCCAGATGTTGCAAAACTGCAATTCTTAGCATGTCCCCGGACAGCCTCCTCTGGTTGCCTAGGCATGATGGGAGTTTTAGTTTCGCAACAGCTGGAGGCACCCAGATTGGTAAACACTGACTATATATAATATATAAAAATATTTTTAGATGTATATATAAAAGATATCTAATACGCACAATTACTTATATGAAAAAAAAATACATATGTGTGTATATGTATTTTTATTCAAATATATATGTGTGTATATCTAATGTACATATACAACCTATATATATATATATTTTTTTTTTTTTGCTTTAGTAGAGCTTTATTGGGGAGATATATCTCTGTTTATCTATCTATATATGTACATATATGTATGTATGGTTGCTTAGTAACATTCCGAGTGCTGGGGCTGGTCAGGTGACTGGGGCTGAAAACGGCAGTTAGGAGGAAGTGAGCACAGAGCGACAGCAAAGAATGCTGGGACCTGTAGTTTAAAGACAGCGTGCAGGGGAGGGAACAAGCAGGAGGGAAAAAAGGTGTATTAGAGTTACAGTAGAATAATAGATGCAAGGTTAATGTCCTATGCTGATCTGAGTTTTTTTTTATCTTTTATTACGTTTGTTGGATAACCCCTTTAATGCAAGTGCAATCCACAGCTAGTAGCACAGCATGAAAAAGTGCCTTTAAACCAGTGATGTTTTTTTCATGAATGTTTCTATAACGTACAGTATATTTCTAGAAATGAAGAAAATGCCATGCCTTTTGGATAAGCAAGCACCGAATAAAGTACATCCAGGTGGCTCATCTCACATGCATAACATTACCAGGACTCGGCACTCAATTAACTTATCAATCAATTAAATGGGCACTGTCAGATGCAAAAACTTTTTATATGTTGTACATCTTGGCAAAAACATTAAGGGTACGTTCAAAGGAGCGGATCCACAGTGTATTTTATGCTGCAGATCCGCTACTGAAGGACCCCTACAGGGTGCCTTTAGATGTGCCTGCTCGGAGAGGTAATACGCCGCTACGAGCAGACACACTGCTGCGATGTGCGAGTTGCCACACATGCCCGATGTACTCGCACACATCGCGGCCGCTCCCTCTGCCCTGAGCTAGGCCGAGAGCAGCCGTGATGTGCGAGTATACTGCACATGCATGCGGCGACTCACACATCGCAGTGTGTCTGCTCGTAGCGGCAGATTGCCGCTCCGAACAGGCACCTGTAAAGGCAACATACAGTGACACTTCAGCGGCGGATCCGCTCGTCTGAACGTACCCTAACATTTCTCATATACTCCTTTTTATAGAAATCATGGATTATAAAATCATGGCTTTGTCCAAGCTAAAGCACAAGCATAGACAAAGTCCAGTAAGTGAGGGTGGGCTAGCAATAATCTGTGCTCACTCCTGTCTGATAGCACTCCTCTGTGCTCTCTCCTGTCTGATAGTACTCCTCTGTGCTATCTCCTGTCTGATAGCACTCCTCTGTGCTTTCTCCTGTCTGATAGTACTCCTCTGTGCTATCTCCTGTCTGATAGCACTCCTCTGTGCTTTCTCCTGTCTGATAGCACTCCTCTGTGCTTTCTCCTGTCTGATAGTACTCCTCTGTGCTCTCTCCTGTCTGATCGTACTCCTCTGTGCTCTCTCCTGTCTGATAGCACTCCTCTGTTCTCTCTCCTGTCTAATAGGACTCCTTTGTGCTCTCTCCTGTCTGATAGCGCTCCGCTGTGCTCTTTCCTGTCTAATAGGACTCCTCTGTGCTCTCTTCTGTCTGATAGCACTCCTTTGTGCTCTCTCCTGTCTGATAGTACTCCTCTGTGCTCTCTCTTGTCTAAAAGTACTCCTCTGTGCTCTATCCTGTCTGATAGCACTCTTCTGTGATCTCTCATGTCTTTATAGTACTCCTCTGTGCTCTCTCCTGTCTGATAGTACTCCTCTGTGCTCTCTCCTGTCTGATAGTACTCCTCTGTGCTCTCTCTTGTCTGAAAGTACTCCTCTGTGCTCTCTCCTGTCTGATAGCACTATTCTGTGATCTCTCATGTCTTTATAGTACTCCTCTGTGCTCTCTCCTGTCTGATAGTACTCCTCTGTGCTCTCTCCTGTCTGATAGCACTCCTCTGTGCTTTCTCCTGTCTGATCGTACTCATCTGTGTTCTCTCCTGTCTGATCGTACTCATCTGTGCTCTCTCCTGTCTGATAGTACTCCTCTGTGCTCTCTCCTGTCTGAAAGTACTCCTCTGTGCTCTCTCCTGTCTGATAGCACTCCTCTGTGATCTCTCATGTCTTTATAGTACTCCTCTGTGCTCTCTCCTGTCTGATAGTACTCATCTGTGCTCTCTCCCGTCTGATATAGGAGCGTGTTAGGGAGGGAGGAAACCCGGCAGGGGTCTCCTATTCTTCCTGCGGGTAACAGTTTTGGCGCTGCAGCACTACACCGGCGGAGTGGAAATTAGCAGTCGGAGCTTTTTTTTTAGGTGTGGACAACGCGTTTCGGAGGGGCTCCCTCCTTCATCAGGTCCGCTTTACAGTGTGTTCAAACATTGTCCAGTATATATACACATACATTCGTGCATTAACATTTGAATTTGGCGGGTTAGATTTCCATTGGAGGCTGAGTCTGTGAAGTCAGCCTCCCCTTCTTGTTGTGGTGTGTAGGACAGAGTGGGGTAGCTCTATAACACTGTGATGTTTTGCCCATTGTGGTCTATGGAGAACTCTCGGCAAAGGAGATGAATGCTATACAGGAGGAAGGGGGTTGCGGAGTGGATGGGAGACCCCACTGTGGGTTCCAATCCCGGCAGATCGTGAATGTGTAGTAATCCTTTAATTTATGTGTGTCAGATCTAGGTCAATTGATGTGGGAACTGGGTCAATTGGTGTGGGATTTGGGTCAATAGGATGCCTTGTATGGTGAAGGCATTAATTGAAAAGGGATGTATTGTATAGAGGGTTGTTGTGTGAGTTGTGTGAATGAATGGATGGTTTGTAATGTGAGTAATGTTCTGAATGAGTGGTGTTGTGGTTTGCCAGTAGATGGCAGCAGTGTATTACAAGTGTGCTGCAGTGTGGAAAGGAAACAATTGCATTTTACAATGAGTGGATACAATTAAATTTGCAAAGTCTTGGCAGAGTATATGGTATATACATATATCAGTCATTCACTGTGCAATAAGGAAACCAGGAGGGTATTGACCTTAGTACTGCAGCACACTTGTAATACACTGCTGCCATCTACTGGCAAACCACAACACCACTCATTCAGAACATTACTCACATTACAAACCATCCATTCATTCACACAACTCACACAACAAGCCTCGATACAATACATCCCTTTTCAAGAATTTCTATAAAAATAAAATAAAATGTTCTTATGAAGTATATTAGAAAGGTGAATGTTTTGCCAAGATGTACAACATATAAAAAGTTTTTGATTCTGACAGTTCCCATTCAATCAATAGCCTCACAGCCTAAACTAAAGAAACTTTTAAAAGAGGATGGTGTTGGTCTTGCATTGAGAACTGGACTTAAACAGATGCTGTCTGTTTTAGTAGGGTCTTTTATTCCCCATGAAAAACTACTCTGGAACATCTTTTCTTAGGCTGGATTCACATCACGATTTGAGTGTCTGCTGCAGATACGATTTCAGAAGCTCAAATTGTCTGAAATAGTATCTGTGCAAGGACAGGTACTGACAGATATGGAGCCATTAACTATTATGGGGCTGCGAACCCCATTGAAGTCAGTAGGGACTGTGGCGGATTTTCCACAGCGTAAATTCCGCCGCAGAAAATCTGCTATGGACAGCTGAGAAGAGCCCGCCCACTTTCAAATACGCAGTGGAAAACCTGCAAAAACCAATAGCATGTGAACGCACCCTCAAAGGGTGTGTCCCTTGACAGTCTGATATTGTAAACACAAATTGAACACAGACTGTGTAGGGATACTGTCATGTCCGTTTATCTGTATTTTGTATTTTCTGCTTTGGGTCCTGTTCAGACATTTGTCAGAGGTTTGTGTCTGAACAGTTTCAGTGTTAATTCTCCCTGGGATGGGAAACTTTTTTTTTTTTTAAATCAACTGGTGCCAGAAAGTTAAACAGATTTCTGAATTACTTCTATTACATTTTTTTAATCCTTCCAGTACTTATTAGCTGCTGAAAAAACAGAGGAAATTATTTTCTTTTTGGAACACAGAGCTCTCTGCTGAATCACGAGCACAGTGCTCTCTGCTGACATCTCTGTCCATTTTAAGAACTGTCCAGAGTGGGAGAAAATCCCCATAGCAAACATATGCTGCTCTGGACAGTTCCTAAAATGGACAGAGATGTCAGCAGAGAGCACAGTGGTCATGATGTCAGCATAGAGCTCTGTGTTCCAAAAAGAAAATAATTTCCTCTGTAGTATTCAGCAGCTAATAAATACTGGTAGGATTAAGATTTTTAATAGAAGTAATTTACAAATCTGTTTAACTTTCTGGCACCAGTTGATTTAAAAAAAAAAGTACCCTTTTAAACTTCTTGACTTCAGCACTGGGAGGATATACAAGACCAGGTGCTGTTCTAGGCTGGGGATTAGACCTGTATTCTGGCCATGTTGGTTTGATGTTCACTATGTCTGTCTGTGCACTTATCCTGAGTTTTATCATTGGTAATCTGTCCTGTTAGATATATAGGGGGAGATTTATCAAAACCTGTCCAGAGGAAAAGTTGCCCAGTTGCCCATAGCACCCAACGAGATTGCTTCTTTCATTTTGCAGAGGCCTTGTTAAAAATGAAAGAAGCGATCTGATTGGTTGCTATGGGCAACTGGGCAACTTTTCCTCTGGACAGGTTTTGATAAATCTCCCCCATAGATTTTAGCCTGCTTTGTTTTAGTACATTTGTCAGGTTTTATTATTTGTTTATGTTCGTTCTGCATTTGCTTTGTGTTGCCTTAGTCTATATTCACACTGTTGGGGAGATTTATCAAAATCTGTCCAGAGGAAAAGTTGCCCAGTTGCCCATAGCAAGGAATCAGCTTGCTTCTTTCATTTTTAACTTGGCTTCTGCAAAATGAAAGAAGCGATCTGATTGGTTGCTATGGACAACTTGGCAACTTTTCCTTTGCACAGGTTTTGATGAATCTTCCTCTGTGTGTTTTGTCAGTCCTGTTTTGACCTTGTTTGATCCTGCAACTCTGAGGATAGAAACCTGTTCTGAGCCTTGTGCTAATCAGTCTATCTTGGAGTGAGTGAGTCTTGTGCATGTCCCTTTGTTTGCTTATATTTAAGATTTTTGTTTCCTTGTAGGCCAGTATCCTGATCACTTGGTGGAGAGTGCCCGCTGGCTAGGAGCCTATTTAGCTTTGGTACTGATGTCTCTCCATGCTTGGAGTGGGGTGTCTAGTGCGTTCCTTGTTCGGAGTCCAGTGTGAACAGTGTTCTTGATTTCCTGACCCGTTTAGTGTTCTGACATTAAGTTAACCTGTTCATCCAGGGCATCTCCTGGTTTTGTCTGCTGTAAACTTATCCCCATATCTAGTCTTGTTCATATTATAATATCTGCCGTTAATCTTGATTCCGGTTTCTGAACTGTTTGTTAGTATGCTATATACTGCCTTGTTTGTATTTATATATATGTTTGTTGGTTCAGTTATGTCCCTGACTTGTCTCCCGACATGTACAGTTGAAATGTTTTGTTTGACTTGGACGCCTATGCACTTTAGCGCAAGGGCCAAGTTGTCGATCCGTCAAGTAGGGCGGATTGGCAAGTAGGCAGGGAGAGTGGTTTATAGGGACAGTTTAAGGGCTCACTTCTCCCTGCCTCCCCCCCCCCCCTCCAAACGTAACAGATACACCCTAGTGCTGGGCAGTATACCGGTTCATATCGAATACCGAAATTTTTTCCTGCAGGATATTCATTTTTCCTACACCGCAATACCGGTTGGGCACCTCCACCCCCTCGAATTAATGAATTATCAGCCGCAGTGCGCTGTCCCCACATCAGGCAACTAATCATATGTGACCCGAGAGCGCTGCTTCTCTACCCCCCCCCCAAAAAAAAAAAATTAATTATCAGCCGCTGTGCTGTACTGTACTTTCCTGTGCCCGGGCTTCAGAAATAGACAAAATAAACTTTAACTCACCTTCCTACGGTCCCTCCGCTGCTCTTGCTGCTTCCTTGGAATGGGAAAGTCACAGAGCCGTCAGCCTATCACCGGCTGCAGCGATGTCCCGCCTCGGCCGGTAATAGGCTGAGCGCACTGTCGGCCGGCTTCTTACATGACAGTGCCCTCAGCCTATCACAGCTGCGGCCGGTGATATTCTGACGGCTGTGACGTTCCCATCCCCAGGAAGCAGCATGAGGCTTGCATCGCTGGACTGTGAGGGCGATAACGGGGGAACGTAGTAAGGTGAGTTAAAGTTTATTTTGTTTATTTTTGCAGCCCGGGCACAGGACAGTACAGTACAGCGCAGCGGCTATTAATTATCGGGGGGAGAGGAAGCACTCGCGGGTCACATATGATTATTCCCCCGACGTGGGGACAGCGCAGCGCTGGGTTGATAAACCAGAGGGGGGGGGGGGGGGGAGGAGAGAAGCAGCACCCACGGGTCACATGATGATGGGGGTAAATACCATTAAATACTGTGGAACCGCAATAATTTACAAAAATACCGTGATACACATTTTTGGTCATACCGCCCAGCTTTACTACACCCTATTAAAAAGAGAAAAGGTAACACTCTTATTTACACAAAAAACTTATTTACACAATTTACACATTTTCAGAAGGAATATCAAAAGGGATAATGCAAAGCAAGGCACCCCAGAATAGTTTTTCCAATAAATTAAAACACCATGAATTTATTTACAAATTTTCATGATAAATAACAAAGGAATCACACCACACGGGGTTCTAAGAAAATATGCTCCTGAATTGTTTTACTACAGCAAAGCCAAGTATTTGATAAAAAGACACAAGTCTACAGTCAGTAGAATTGAGCTATCCTCCCCACAAAGCCTATGCTGTTATAAAGTACAGAAGAAGCAGAGCTAAATGTGATAATAAATAGTTTTTTTTTTAGTACCATGGTATATTAAGAAAATGCAATAGTTAAAGATTATCCAGGAAAAAACTTTTTTTATATATCAACTGGCTCCAGAAAGTTAAACAGATTTGCAAATTACTTCTATTAAAAAAATCTTAATCCTTTCAGTAGTTATGAGCTTCTGAAGTTAAGGTTGTTTTTTTCTGTCTAAGTGATCTCTGATGACACGTGTCTCGGGAAACGCCCAGTTTAGAAGAGGTTTGCTATGGGGATTTGCTTCTAAACTGGGCGGTTCCCGAGACACGTGTCATCAGAGATCACTTAGACAGAAAAGAACAACCT
This sequence comes from Hyla sarda, assembly GCF_029499605.1. NCBI lineage: Eukaryota > Metazoa > Chordata > Amphibia > Anura > Hylidae > Hyla > Hyla sarda. Next base: position 89,605,055 of record NC_079198.1, read on the forward strand.
TAATTTCAGAAGCTCATAACTACTGAAAGGATTAAGATTTTTTAATAGAAGTAATTTACAAATCTGTTTAACTTTCTGGAGCCAGTTGTTATATAAAAAAAAAAGTTTTTTTCCTGGAATACCCCTTTAACATCAACATCAGAATGTATTGTTTCAAATATCAAACCCATGTTTGCTACTTCTGTAGTATATGTCTTAAGTAAAGAACATATATTGATTTTTCAAAAATTGATTTACTAAGAATAATGGCCCAGATTTATCAAATTGTGTGGAGAGATTTTTCCACATCAGGCAATCACAGCTTAGCCAATGAGCTCAGTGAAAGCTGAGCTGTGAATGGTAGCTATGGGAAAATCACTCCACTCTTTCTCTCACACAGTTTGATAAATCTGGGCCAATATGTCCATAATTGACTAGAAAAACTTGTAATTAGTTCCATATGTCATCACCTATTACAATGCTCCATGTTTGCTTACCACAAAAACAGAGGGAAAAAAAAGATTAAGGAAAACTTTAGGATACCTTACTACAGACATTCCTTACAGAGTACTTACAAGCCATTTACAAAAACATCGACAAAATCCACAAGCAATTTAGTGTGACTCTGTAGTAATGTTTGCAATGTATTAACGTTCAGCCTACTGCATCAAGACAAGGTCCAGGCACAACACAAGCTGTGCATGCAAGACCAGTTATGGTGGTTAATAATAAGCAAGCAGCTGGTCAGGGGCATGTTCAAGCACATTAGCTACGAAGCGGCAATCTTGCGTTAATGGTTAAGCAGGAGAGGCAGTAAGATATAAAAGGTACCTGGAATGACTGTGGGCTTTGTGGTGGTCTTGAAGTTGAAGAAAGCGGCCTTTGATTTCCCTTGTTGGTTTTCAGCTACAACCACCACCTCGTATTCAGCATTCCAATCTAATGAACGGAGCATAATGTGGTCGCCGTCTGAGGATATCTTCATTTCAGGTTTCCAGTCCACAGAATTTTTCTAGGGAAATAAGCATAGACCAATTATTGACATTGTTTGGCTACATACAGGGTGGGCCATTTATATGGATACACCTTAATAAAATGGGAATGGTTGGGGATATTAACTTCCTGTTTGTAGCACATTAGTATATGTGAGGGGAGAAACTTTACAAGATGTGTGGTGAATCCAACTTTTGTTTTTTCATTAGGAAGAGGGTCATGTGACACATCAAACTTATTGGGAATTTCACAAGAAAAACAATGATTTGCTTGGTTTTAATGTAACTTTATTCTTTCATGAGTTATTTACAAGTTTCTGACCACTTATAAAATGTGTTCAATTTGCTGCACATTGTGTTGGATTGTCAATGCAACCCTCTTCTCCCACTCTTCATACACTGATAGCAACACCGCAGGAGAAATGCTAGCACAGGCTTCCAGTATCCGTAGTTTCAGGTGCTGCACATCTCGCATCATCACAGCATAGACAATTGCCTTCAGATGACCCCAAATATAAAAGTCTAAGGGGGTCAGATCGGGAGACCTTGGGGGCCATTCAACTGGCCCATGATGACCAATCCACTTTCCAGGAAACTGTTCATCCCAATAAGTTTGATGTGTCACATGACCCTCTTCCTATTGAAAAAACAAAAGTTGGATTCAAAATGGCCGACTTCAAAATGGCCCCCATGGTCACCACCCATCTTGAAAACTTTCCCCCCTCACATATACTAATGTGCCACAAACAGAAAGTTAATATCACCAACCATTCCCATTTTATTAAGGTGTAGTCGAACCATGCCTGCTGCAGCAGCACAGTCAGTTAGTGCATATATTTTAGAGGTGGGGGGAAGAGATCTCACGGCCTGTTCCAGCATACTCCAAACATGATCAGTGGGATTACAATCCAGTGAGTATAGTGGCCAAGGCCGAGTGGAGGCGTGTTCTTCCAAACACTTCCTAGTGTTCCTAGCCAGAGAGTTAGAGAGCATGGTCCTGTTCTAAAAATCATAACACTTTAAATTTTCCACCTACAGACCCATATGAGGGCTTGTTGTTTGCGCCACCATTTTTACTTTGTAATACCATTGGTCATTTCACCACAAAATCTACGGCAAAACCAGAAAATAAATATTTGTGGGGCAAAATTGAAAAAAACCTGTATATAGGGATGTATGAGGGCTCATCTTTTGCGCCATGATCTGAAGTATTTATTGAGAAGATTTTTATTTTAATGGCACCTTTTGAACGCATTTTATTCATTTTTTTCTAGTATATATGAAGTGACCAAAATATGCATTTCTGGACTTTGGAATATTTTATACACTTGCGCCTTTGACCGTGCGGTTTAATTAACATTATATTTTAATAGTTCGGACGTTTAGGCTTTATATTTTTTTTAAAAATTTTTTTTGAAAAATGGGATAAGGGGGGTGATTTAAACTTTTATTAGGGAAGGGGTTAATGCATATTTATTTACTTTTTTATTTATTTTTACACATTTTTAGTCCCCATATTGGACTATAACATGCAATCTTAAGATTGCATACACTGATCAAATGCTTCTCCATAGGAAGGAGAGCATTGATCAGTGTTATCAGTGGCCCATTGCTTCAGCCTGGCAAAGCTGGCTGAAAGCCTGAAGCAACGATTGGACAGCCGGAAGGAAGGTAAGACACCTCCCCCCGTCCTCTCAGCTGATCGGGATGCTGCGGTTTCGCCGCAACAGTCCCAATCAGCCCACTGAGCTACCTGGGAACGGAGCTAACCGCTTTTAGACTACGCAATCTACTTTGATCAAGGCGTCTAAAGGGTTAATGCCGGACATCAGCCCGATCGGCGATGTCCGGCATTAGCCGTGGGTCCCAGTTGCTGATAGCAACCGGGAACCACCGGGTATGATGCGTGCTCACCTGCTCAGCGCACGTCATACAGTGGGAGCGTGCAATGGACGTAAATATACGTCCATTTGCGGGAAGGGGTTAAGTTTTCTCATATAAGGGAGTTTTGTATTCCAGGTCAGACCTGGAGTTGACCTGCGACTTTTTTTTTTTTGCCTATGTGCAACATTTGCACAGCCTAAATATAATAAAGGAATAGAAGCACAGAAAATGCGGGGGTTCTGTCTCCCAAGCACTACTGTGTAATGAGTCAGGATGCCAAATGTATACACAGGATTCTTTTATTTAATTCGTACGTTAAGGGTACAACGCGTTTCGGCATGTTCTCACGCCTTCCTCAGGTCCACAACAATAATTTTGCGGCGTTCTGCTAGTGTGTTCCTGTGTTTGGACAGCCTAAATATGTCACCACTGCAAAATAAAAACTTTAAATTACTTAGGTAAGGCTGTTTGCAACTTTATGCTTACTTACAAAAGTTGCACAAAAAAATAATTTTATTTTGTGCGCCCAGAGTAAGCAAAAAAATAAATAAAAAAATAATGCTCCAAATACCTTGAGAAATGTCCCCAATATTGTTAAACCCCTTAAGGACACAGTCCATTTGGGCCTTAAAGGAGTACTCAGCCCCTAGACATCTTATCCCCTATACAAAGAATGATGTCCGATTGCTGATGTCCCCAGTCCCCATCTCGGCTGCGGAACCCCAGATACTGGTGCACGGAGCGAACACCGCTCCGTGCCGGATGACTGGCGATGCAAGGCGAAGGCTCGTGACATCACGGTCACGCCCCGCTGGTGACGTTACGGCTATGCCCCCTCAATGCATGGGAGGGGGCATGATGGCCGTCACGAGTGAGGCGCGGCCGTAACGTCATGAGCCCCCTTGCCTGCACTTGACGCTCTAAACGAACGCCGGGTGCAGCAGGGAAAATGCGGGGGGCCCTAGCGACGGGACCAGATGACCACCTTATATTTATTCTGTAGGTCCACACGGTCGCAACCGTGTGGACCTACAATAGGTTTGAATTTATTTTACTACAAAAAAAATAAATCATAACTACATGCACCAAAATTAATAAGTTGAAAAATGTCCTCTTCTGACCCCTATATCTTTTTCTATTTTTCTGTATAAGGGGGGGCATCAGGGCTCATTTTTTGAGCCGTGATCTGAAGTTTTTTTTGGTACCATTTTTATTGGTACCATTTTTATGCTATTTTGGATTTTTTTTTTTACGTGTACACCATTAAAAACTTTTTTAACTTAAATAACTATATATTTAAAAAAAATCCTAAACGTTTTTAACAAAGTTAGTATGTCTAAAATTACTCAATTTTGATCACCTATACCCTTCTAATTTTTTCGTATAAGGGGCCGTATGATGAATTATTTTTTGCGCATTGATCTGTAGTTTTCATCCATACCACTTTTCCGTTCACAGAACATTGAATCACTTTTTATTGGAATGTGATGTGACAAAAAAGCAGCGTGATCACTGATGTCTGCCATTACCGGCGGGTCCCTGGCTACTGACAGCAGCAGGAACCTGCCGTGTATGATGCAAGTATTGCTCCGGTGCGAGCATCATGTACAGGATGAAATGTATGCCCTGGAGAGGCTTTTCAATAGTGTGGAATGTTGTTTCAGACATAAATGATTCCCCTCTATTTACTATGAATTTACTTACAATTTAATAGTAAATATTGTCCAAGCATGCCCCTTTCGTGAGGTCACTATTGGGCTTGTAGGTTGCTTTTGGCCCACTGTGCCACAAATTCTGGTGAAGTGCGCCAAACTTGTATCAACACATTTTGGCACACAACCTGACAAAAGCAGGATGTGTTCACAATAGTAACTACTACAGGATCCTCTGCTATACAACAAAAAGCAGGCTGTGTACTTACAGCTTTGTAGCGGACCAGGTAGTGGCGGATTGGAGAGCCACCATCATCTTGCTTGATGAGGATGACTTTAAATGAATTTCCATCTTCTCCAACACGACCTGTCAGCTTTGGAGCACTTGGTTCTCCTGTAAAGAATCAGTGTTTCTCACAGTTAAATTACTCTTGACAAAACCTAGTTAAATAACATAGAGGAACTGGTAACTTTATGCTGTACGCAACCCAGAATTTGCACTATAGTGACTGCAGGTAAGATGACTTTTATATATGCACAGTTGCATCCAGGATTGAAACAAACCACCTATATATAATAATAAGAATAATAATAACACAGCAAAATAATGCTTTGTCCTAATACATTCACCCATTATAGTATATAGGTGCTCTGTTACAGAGCAATTTTAAGAGTTATACAATATAACACTTTACAATATAACACTTCACAATATAACACTTTACTTTTTAATTTAAAAGTTACCTAAAAAGGTCTACATTGGCTTTATATAAAATAGTAGGTTTAGTACCCAATAGGCATGCAATCTGCTAAGATTTCACTATACATATTATTTCATGTAATGCATCATTTGTAAAACTTTTTTTTTAGAAATATACATCTAATTAATTTTATATTACTAATGGTATATGTTATACCAGTAGTGTTATGAATTAAATATTATTTAATAAAACATTTTATACAGCATCATTGGTTAATTATTGCTTGATATTCATCATCTCTTTAAAGACACGTAAGTTCTTTATTTATTTTTTTAAATCAAGATTGACTTCAGTTACTAAAGTATTTTCCACATTGAAAAAAGGCTGTATTCACACAATGTTGAGAGTGATATAATTATTGATATTGGTAATCAATATATAAAAAAAATACTACAATGCCAAATTATATAAAATGGAGAATAAACCAAATAATGAATATAGACAATCACAATTAGTAATTAATATCTTACTCATTGAGTTGGTGTGTTAGCCAAGAAGACAAATGTATGTATTATTACTAAACTAAATGCATGAGTGCAGACATTTTTTTGTATCAATATTTTGGTTATTTTTTTATTATAATATACACTGAATAGTGACTTTATCAGAAACACCTATCTAGTAGTGTGTTGGACCTCCTTTGGCCTTCAGAATCGCAGCAATTTGTCATGGCATAAATTCCATTAGAAGCTGAAAATCTTCTGCAGGAATATAGTCCTACGTGGACAGGATTACTTCTCACCGCAAATGATACGGTGGTACTGACATCCTCTGATTAGCCTCTTGTATTTGTCTCAGAGATGCTCTATGGGATGAATATCTGATACCTGAAGGCCAGGGAAGAAAGGAATATTAGCCGTCGTGCTTCGCAAACCAATTTATGACTAAATAACCCTTGTGACATGGTGCATTGTTCTGCTGAAAGTGGTCTTCTGCCATAGAGGGTCTTAGCCACAGGTATCAAAGGACCCAGGGTATGCCAGCAAATTTTCCCAACACCATTTTGCCACCTCCAAGAGTCTGAACTCTTAACACCTCTGGATCAGTTAATGTTATTCCAATTTCAATTTCCAAGTCCAATTTGTGCTATTTTACACAAAGGATGTGTGCCCATACGTTTCCCTTAGACAGCAATGGCCCTTGAACTGGTTGTCTGTTATTATAGCCCCTTCGAGCTAAGAAACAACAGGGGAGATTTATTATTGCCCTTCTTAACTTTTTTGGGTTGTAATTTGTTAGTTTTTGCACAAAAATTTTGCGCATTTTCTCACTAGGCACTTTCTGTAAAACTCACTGTACTCACTGTGAAATGCAGTGAATTATTATTCACATTGCATTGGAAGATATTTAACATGTGCGCCTTTTATAAAAAGTGCAAAAAAATGCAAGTTCTGAGGTGATTTTTTATTTGTGCAAAATCTATCAAAGTCTGTGCACCATATTAATACATTTTGTGCAAGTAAGCCAAAAACACAGCAAAAGAAAAAAAAAGAAAAAATGCAGGAGGAATGACTGCACACAGCCACAGAATGATAAATCTCCCCCAACAAGTTGTGTGTTTGGACATGTTATTTGGAACATCCGTGTTGTATTTGGTTGCAATTTGCTTGATAGTGTACCCCCTGTTTGTCAAAACAATTCTTGATGTACACAGGGGGGGGGGGGGGGGTATTTATCAAAACCTTCTTTCACTTTTGAAAAGGCCTCTGATTTTCCACTTCTAATGTGAATTCAGATGGAAATTTCCATAAAGGGATGCTTCAACCATGAAAAAGCAGGTGTCTCCAATATAGTGGCCATTCAGTGTAATTTTAATGTATTAAATAAAACACTATGCACATATTTGCAAAAAAAAAAAATGCCATTAAAAATAAAAATAAGCAACTTTGCTAAATAAATAAATATATCCTATGCAACTTTTGCAGCTGATATTCCATGGTTACAAGACTACAGGTAAAGCCTCCTTACTTCTTGGTAGCCTACCCTGAACAATGCATAGGCATCTAGAGTCATATCATAATAGTGTTATTCACGCATAGTAAGATATCCCTAAGATAAATGTTCTCACAAAAATCACAGCTTGCAAATTCCTATAGACACAAGCACAAAGGCTATGGCACTAAGAGGGAAGGGGAAAGCAGCTTAGTGGGGAACACAAACAATATAGTGTTACTTGAAACTCTGATGGCAGACCGATACATGTTTATTTTAATTTTTTTTCAAAGACAAAAGTACTAATAACTTTAAAAAGAGTTATACCAAAATGCATATTTATCCCCAATCAAAAAAATAGGGAATAAGTAGCTCATCGGTTGGGTCCGATCACCATTCCCAAGAACAGAGCCCTATAGAGAATGAATGGAGCAGTGGCTGTGCATGTGGACTGGCTCTCCATTAGTTCCAGAGACAACTGTCCATCATTCTAATGATCGGTGGATGCCTGGTGGTTGGACCTCCTAGTTATCACCAACCCCTTGGATAGGGGTTAACATTGCACCTTGGGATAACTCCTTTAAATTTATCTCATTGCACCTACTCAGTAATACAGATATGTGTAATTCTTCGTCTATATTTATTATCTGTCTTTTATTCTCTGTCTATGCTTCTTGAATTTTTATGATTATGGCATTGAATAAAAACAACTATACTTGTATTGTATGCACAAGTAAGGAAGAATTTCAAGATTTTTCTATTTTTAAATTTCGATGCAATTAAAGTGCACTTCTCAAACTTTCAAAATCATCACAGATTCTGCTTTTTGATACATTTGGATTTACCCTTATACCCTCTTTTCAATTGTTTACTTTGTAGTGCACAAAGGCAGCTAAATGGCCCTTAAAGGGGTACTCCAGTAGACAACATTTAAAAAAAAAAATAATCAACTGGTGCCAGAAAGTTACAGATTAGTAAATTACGTCTATTAAAAAATCTTAATCCTTCCAGTACTTATGAGCTGCTATATGCTCCACAGGAAGTGTTTTTTTTTCTTTTTGGATTTCATTTGTCTGACCACAGTGCTCTCTGCTGACACCTCTGTCCATGTCAATAACAGTCTTGAGTATGAGCAAATCCCTATAGCAAACTTCTCCTGCTCTGGACATTTCCTGACATGGACAGAGGTGTCAGCAGAGAGCACTGTGGTCAGACAGAAATGATATCCAAAAAGAAAAAAACTTCCTGTGGATCATACAACAGCTGATAAGTACTGGAAGGATTAAGATTTTTAAATAGAAGTAATTTACAAGTCTTTTTAACTTTCTGCCACCAGTTAATTTTATTTAAATTTTTTTCCCCTTGGAGTACCCCTTTAAATATTGATAAAAGTCTTAGTGAATAATCCACTGTTTCTACATAGATTAAAACCATATTCTTATAGCCTTCCATTTCATCATAGTGGTTGAATTGGTACTTTAGTGTTCCATTTCTGAGGACTAAAGAAGAGTGGAAATTCTATTAAAAAAGATATACACTGCCCTCTATATAGTGATTACTCAACAAACAGGACCTGCCGAATTTAAGAAACAAAAAAAGTATGAAACTAATAACAAAAGCATAAAGAAATAAATGATCTGTAAACAAAAAAAGCAAACAAAAAATGCAGGGTTAGTGATGAATGCAGCTAATAAAAAAAGAGGATTAGTGAGGAGAGAGTTGAAGATTAGTCACTCGAAAATACATCTGGCATAGTCACTGAGGAAAAGAAAATCATTACAAAAGAAGTGGTTAAGTGAAGTAGATGGAATTGACAGGCTGGTGACAATATCTTTGACTGGAAATAAATGGTGTCAAAACATGCACCTGTGTTTTATAGACGAGCATCGATTAGAATTGATAGGCAGGAGACATGCAACTTCATGCATCATGCATTAGGAATAAAGGAACAAAACAACTTGACGTCCATTATCCCAGTTTGGTGTTTCCTTCTGTCAAATAAGGTTTCATTTACTTCTTTGAGCCTTCATGCAACTTTAATAAAGTGCACAGCTTTCCTATCAAATTTTACTATTATTGTATACAGTGATCGTGACGTCACACAACGCCCCCTCTATTCATATCTATGGGAGGGGGCGCCCCTTCCCATAGACATGAATGGAGGGGGCGTGATGCCCACACCCTGCGTTTAGAAAAAAAAGTTCTGATCGTCGGGTGCTGCAGGGAGCAGTGGAGTACCCCTTAACTGCTAAGCTCTGGTATACCACACTTGTATCCGGTGAACCCCTAGAAGCCCAGAAACAAGCAACTACATTTTTGTAGAAGTTGAATGAAGACAAAGGCATGTCAATATCATCTCAGGGAGAAACATCTATGGAACAAAGTAGAGAGCCATGTAATGCTGAGATCAAGCAGCAGAGTAGTTTCTTAATTTAGAAACCTATTGGCAAACTGGATGAGATGCAAACAATTAACACCAAACTTCCTGATCAATGTAACCTGTCCTCATTTTCGGATAAGGACAGTCAATATTCATCTTCCAACCCTTATTTTTCAATATGTTTGCAGTACTTATTTTTAGAGAATCACTACTGGGAATTGTGGTGACTTTCAGCCCATACTCACTACAAGTACCATTAAATAAGTGTTTTGGCTTTTCTGGATACTCGGATTACCTATTTTTGGAAATGCTTTTAAGTGCAAATCAATGTTAGTTGAACTTCTTAATTTACGATAAGCAATTTAAAATACAGATTGTTTTAATAGTAATATTCCAATTATATTTGCGGTAGGCTTATATTTCTGACCACATTGATGCATGACCAATATCCATGTCTTTTCTTATTGAGACCCCAAAAAAATGATTAGTTAATGTTATTCTGATTCAACTTCTATGAAATCTTTTGGTTGTTAATAATGTAAGAAACCATGATACTCTAGGTAATGGGCAAAAGTAATATGAGTACTAATGAGGGTTTGTGTATGGGCTGCAAGTCTGTCAGCACTGAATTCCTATTACATGGGTTAAAGCAAAAGTAGAGTAAAGACAAATCAAACAGAGCAGGCGGGTTCTTTGTTCTTTCAATTTTACATGTACAGGTTAGTAGTAATTGATTTATTATTAGGATTAGTGATGCATCTAAATTGAAAAATGCTGTTTGGGCAGTGTGCTAATGGAAATACTGTGCCTTAACAGCCTAGTGTTTTCAGTTTTCTTAACAATATTTTGATCATGAATGCAACATACTTGGATCATTTGTATGTCATTTAAGGAACAGATAAGGGGTCTGAACAGCTCCCTGGTTTTTAATATATCGATTTGACTAATCGAAACTGAAAATATAATTCCTGATAGCATTTGTAAGGAGCTGAACATAAGAACCACATACATTATCATGCGATTAAGTGCTCCACTGTCCATTGGTGACAGCGTCACGTAGTCAGATGAAAGACCATATTCATGAATAATCTAAAATGTGAAAAATTAGCAATTTTGTATTTTTTTTTAGCACAAAAAAAAGCAAAAGAAACAGAACTGCAGTGCAGTATTCAGTACAATAATACTAAAAAGGATAATTTATTTGGTAATAGATGACGATATAGTGTAGACCATTGTATTTGCATATCCCAGGAAGGGTGACATAAATGCCAAGATTTACACTCAGAGGAGATTCAGAGGAGTATTATAATATTTTCATTTTAAGTGATTTTTTTTTTTTACTATGTTGTGATTGATTTTCCCAGAAAGCATTCTACTGACCAAAACAGACACCAGCGAATTGAATACCTAGATTGGTCCACATGGGGATTCCTTGGCTGGCTGTCAGTGAAATGATTGTTGCTGTAGATATGTTGAATATAAAAATAAGCTGTTTTGACCTGCCCCAATCTTACCAACTCCCGGCCTGACAGCACTCAGTCCCTCCTCATCCCCGCTGCTTCCTGTTTACGTGTCATCTCAGCAGGAAATGAAGCGAGACATTGATGAGGCCAGTGATTGGCTGATTGGGTAGTTCCTGCTGAGATGGCATGTCAACAGGGACCAAAAAGCAGCAGTGACGAGTGGGGACTGGGAGCCATAAGACCGATAGTTGCACAGGATTGGGGCAGGTGAGTACAGCTTCTATATGTTTAACATACCCCCTAGTAAAATATAAAAAAATATCTTCGCTGGACAACCCCTTTAAGTTGCAACAGTTAATATTGAAATGTACAATAAATTGTTTATCTGCTGGGAAAATATTTTGTTTTCTCACCATAGCTATTTCTATGGCAAGTTCTAGACTATGCTGTTTGCATGCTGCCTACTATCTTGCTATTTCACCCTTCTGGATAATTCATTTAGTGGAGTTTACCTCCATAAAAAACAGGAAGTTCAGAGCAAAGCTAAAATATGTTTGTTCTATCTGTGCTTAGTGTGGGAAGGAGCTTACAAAAGTCATATCTTTTTCCTAGAAAGAAAAGTGCTCCTGACTATGCCGCAAAACCAACCAGAACAAAGAATTTTACCTTCTGTTCACCAGCGAGGAGGACATCAGCAGCACCATGCAAGTCACATGACAATTCACATGATAGCACGCACATGATTGGTTGAAAGGAAAGTGGAGGGAGGTCACATGAAAAATATAAAAAGAACGTAAACGATGAGAGAAGGGGAAAAACATTTAAGGGCTAAATAAAGGGGAGGTAACATAAAACATTAGGTGACAAAAAGCTGGAAACATATAAAACAAAATTACAGCAGGAAATGGTAAGCGGTTCATTTTTATGGAACATTTGGCAGGAAAAAAATGCATTATTACGTTAATTACAATCACAGTAGGACATGAATATTTCTGCTGACACACTTAGGCCAAACTTGGCAAAAAAAACAAGCTGAAAGATAAAATATGTTAACCGTAGCTGAGGGAAAAGGGAGAAATGTGTTACTGACATAATAGTAAGCCTTGCAGACGTTGATTATACCTGCAGAAGAAAAGGCTGTTTTAATTGCAAGTTCTTTGGCCCAGTAATGGTTGCACAAAGTGTTTCGTTTGTATCAAATGTGTTGCAAATTTGCAATAAATGTAAGCATTACACACAGTTTTCCCATGCACTTGAGGTTTATTTGGCTATGCTAGGTTTAAGCTGTAATTCAGTCATGTGGCAATGTAAAAGATAAAAATAGTACACTTATTCATGCAGTACAGGTCGGCTAAGGGAGAGAAACATTTGAATTCAGAAAAAGTCTATAAGGTCAAAGACAAAGTTAAATTATTTACTTTACTTGTGGTATGATAAAATGAGGTAATGTTTAAAGATGCCAGAACACAGAAGATGTGATGTAGAAGTAAAATAAAACAATTATTCCAAGATTTGTGAATACTGTCCTAAAGAAGTCTGCCAAAAACTGCCAAAGTGAAACTGCCACTACATGCTTATTAGTCAAGTATCCGTCAGATTCCATGCACCTTTTTCTTGGCTAAGGTACATTCACAAGTACTTTACTTGCTGCAGATTTCACACATGAAAATGGGGTCCTGCTGCTGGGACCCCTCGAGATCTCCCAGTTGGCACCCCGGCGTTCTGAACATTTATGCTCAGAACGCTGGGTTCAGGCAGCCATGGTCGTGAAGTCACGCAGCGTCCCCTCCATGCATGTCTATGGGAGGGGGAGCGACAGCCCGGAGATCGCGGGGGTCCATGGGCGGAGTACCCCTTTGAAGTCCTTACAATTTTGTAAATATTTTAGTGAGCAACAAACAGCCATTAATGTCTAAACCTTGGCAACAAAAGTAAGTTCACCACCTAAGTGGAAATGTACAAATTGGGCCAAATTAACCATTAGTCCTCCCTGATTTCATGTGACTCATTAGTGTTACAAAGTTGCAGGTGTGAATGGGGAGCAGGTGTCTTAAATCTGGTGTTATCAGACTCAAACTTACTAATACTGGCCACTGGAAGTTCACCATGACAAAGAACTCTCTGAGGATCTGAACAAAAGAATTGTTCCCTATATCAAGATGGCCTAAGCTATAAGAAGATTGCCAAGACCCTAAAACTGAGCTGCAGTTTGGTGGGGAAGACCATACAGTGGTTTCCCAGAATAGGTTCCACTCAGAACAGGCCCGCCATGTGCACGTGCTCAGCGTTATATCCAAAGGTTGTCATTGGAAAATAGATATGAGTGCAGCCAGCATTGCTGCAGAGGTTTAAGGGGTGGAGGTCAACCTGTCAGTTCTTAGACCATACGTCGCACACTGCATTAAATTGGTCTGCATAGCTGTCATCCCAGAAGAAAGTCTCTTCTAAAGATGATGCAAAAGAAAGCTCGCAAACAGTTTACTGGACACAGGCAGACTAAGGATATGGATTACTGAAGCCATGTCCTGTGATCTGATGAGACCAAGATGAACTTATTTGGTTCCGATTTTACTAAGCATATTTGATAGCAACATGGTGAATACAAAGATAAGTGAGTCTTGCCTACAGTCAAGCATGGGGTGGGAGTGTTAAGGTCTGGGCCTGCATGAGTGCTGCTGGCACTGGGTAGCTATGTTACAGTTCATTTAGGGAACCATGAATGGCATCATGTAATGTGACATACTGAAACAGACCATGATTCCCTATTTTTAATTGTAGGTGGAGGAGTACAAGGTCTCTAACATCTACCAGCTCTGTGATGTCATGCACTGCAGTGGTAATCTATGAAGCTGTGGGGAATTCCATGCCCAAGAGGCTTAAGGCAGTGCTGGAAAATAATGGTGACCACACAAAATATTGGCACTTTGGGCTCAATTTGGGCACTTTCATTTAGGGGTGTACTTACTTTTGTTACCAAGGTTTAGACATTAATGGCTGTGTGTTAAGTTATGTTCAGGGGGCAAACCATTAAACACTGTTAAACAGGCTGTGCACTCACTACTTTACATTGTAGCAGAGTGTCATTTCTTCAGTGTTACCACATGAAAAGATATAATAAAATATTTACAAAAAAGTGAGGGGTGAAATCACTTATGTAAGATAAAGTATATGGAAAATTTGCTTAGGTACAAGGCTAGTAACCTCCTTAAAGTCAAACAAAGATGACAGAACAACTTTGTCATGTCTGGTATTAGCATGTGTAAGGGGCCAGGTAACATCCATCAGTAGCTCTTTCAACAGGTGAATATGTTTTGAACAGTGGTGTCACTAGGCACAATGGCTTCTAACTTCTCTTCTAAGAGCATCAAACACTGTATGTGGCAGTAAAGAATCTTAAGACTGTGTTCCCTTATTCTATGGAACAAGGGATGCTATGTCTCCCCTACAGGAAATATAAATATAGGCAAGTCAAAGCATCCCTAGTTCCATAGGATAAGGCAACACTTTAGTTTGCTACATACAGGGACAGGAGGGGGACCCCTGTGATCTCAGCTGCAGCACCCTGCTGTGATCACTGCACAGAGGAAACTTGCTCTGTGCGTAATGATGGCCGATACAGGGACCAAAGCATCGTGACGTCACGGCCCCGCCCCTCGTGACATCATGGCTCCAACCCCTTGTGATGTCACGGCCCACCCCTTCAATACAAGTCTATGGGAGGGGGGGGTGATGTCACGAGGGGGTAGAGCCGTGATGTCATGAGGGGCGGAGCAGCAATGTCATGAGGGGGTGGAGCAGTGATGTCATGAGGGGGCAGAGCCGCGACATCATGATGCTCCATCCCCTGTATCGCCCGTCATTACGCACTGAGCGAGTTTGCTCTTTGCAGTGATGACGGGGGTGATGCAGCCGAGATTGCCGCTGGGGACCTCCGGGATCAGACATCTTATCCCCTATCCCCTAAGATGTCTAGGGGCGGAGTACCTCTTTAACCCCTTAACGACGCAGGATGTATATTTACGTCCTGCACCGGCTCCCGCGATATGAAGCGGGATCGCGCCGCGATCCCGCATCATATCGCGTGGGTCCCGACGCTAATCAACGGCCGGGACCCGCGGCTAATACCACACATCGCCGATCGCAGCGATGTGCGGTATTAACCCTTTAGAAGCGGCGGTCAAAGCTGACCGCCGCTTCTAAAGTGAAACTGAAAGTATCCCGGCTGCTCAGTCGGGCTGTTCGGGACCGCCGCGGTGAAATCGCGGCGTCCCGAACAGCTGATCGGACACCGGGAGGGCTCTTACCTGCCTCCTCGGTGTCCGATCGACGAATGACTGCTCCGTGCCTGAGATCCAGGCAGGAGCAGTCAAGCGCCGATAATGCTGATCACAGGCGTGTTAATACACGCCTGTGATCGGGATGAGAGATCAGTGTGTGCAGTGTTATAGGTCCCTATGGGACCTATAACACTGCAAAAAAAAAGTAAAAAAAAAGTGTTAATAAAGGTCATTTAACCCCTTCCCTAATAAAAGTTTGAATCACCCCCCTTTTCCCATAAAAAAAATAAAACAGTGTAAAAAAAAATAAAAATAAACATATGTGGTATCGCCGCGTGCGTAAATGTCCGAACTATAAAAATATATCATTAATTAAGCCGTACGGTCAATGGCGTACGCGCAAAAAAATTCCAAAGTCCAAAAAAGCGTATTTTGGTAACTTTTTATAACATTAAAAAATGAATAAAAAGTGATAAAAAAGTCAGATCAAAACAAAAATCATACCAATAAAAACTTCAGATCACTGCGCAAAAAATGAGTCCTCATACCGCCCCGTACGTGGAAAAATAAAAAAGTTATAGGGGTCAGAAGATGACATTTTTAAACGTATAAATTTTCCTGCATGTAGTTATGATTTTTTCCAGAAGTGCGACAAAATCAAACCTATATAAGTAGGGTATCATTTTAACCGTATGGACCTACAGAATAATGATAAGGTGTAATTTTTACCGAAATATGCACTGCGTAGAAACGGAAGCCCCCAAAAGTTACAAAATGGTGTTTTTTTTCCGATTTTGTCGCACAATGATTTTTTTTCCCGTTTCGCCGTGCATTTTTGGGTAAAATGACTAATGTCACTGCAAAGTAGAATTGGCGCCGCAAAAAATAAGCCATAATATGGATTTTTAGGTGGAAAATTGAAAGGGTTATGATTTTTAAAAGGTAAGGAGGAAAAAACGAAAGTGCAAAAACGGAAAAACCCTGAGTCCTTAAGGGGTTAAGGCCAAAATGGGCTTGGTCCTCAAGGGGATATATATCTAACAAATTAGATGGACCGTCCTCAATTCAAAAGTAGAAACTATAATCTGTTGGCCATAAAATTGGTCAGACTTCCTACAGCACCTTCTCAATTAAAATTAAGCATTACACATTTTCCACGGAAATTGAAGAGCTGTGCTTGTAAAAGTTAAACCAATGAACTTCTCCACATATTGCTAATTTTAGATTTGACTTTAGATTTGATCATAGTACCATTTTTAAGGGAATCTTCAATAGAGCAGTAATCACACCTATTATACTTCCTTACGTTTTAATGTGTTGTATGCACGTTTTAATCCCCAATGTCTGAGAATAGTGGTGTATAGAATTCATTGCTAAAATAGCACTATGGAATTTATTCAAATCCTAGTCATCCTGGTATTACCACACTATATACGTACCAACGTTTTGGAAATTAGTCTTAAACATGACTTGAGAAAAAACTGGAATCTCCTATTTTAAAGGTTACATTTTTAGACATATTGGACACAATATATCGGTGTCCACATATTGTACATGTAATACTTAAAATGAACTGTCTTCTTACGTTGCACAGTATGCATTATAATTTTGCTTGTAGAACCAGACTTTAAAAAAAAAGTTTTAGTACTATTGCTTTATCTTTTTACCATTTTGAAGAAACGCAAGAGCATATATTTAAGGGTTTTGATATGTTGGGTGCCTCCTACTTTAAGAGGCAATACATTTTATGATCTGCAGTTATGAGTAACCATCTCTTCACTCTCATGCAGCTAAGATCAGTCACAATAAACCAAACGTGTCTGTTCTACATCTCTACACCATGGCTGCACAGAGCACCCCATGCATAACACACTACACGTGGCAAAGGGCTTAATATAAAACAAGCAAATCATAAAGTCCTAATAACTTTTAGAATAGTAAAGATAATGCATCCAGTTAACTAGAAAGTCTAGAAAATCTAAAAGTCATAAAGAATGAGTTATGCATGGGAGTCTTTTATTTATATACAGTGGGTGAAATAAGTATTGAACACGTCACCATTTTTCTCACTAAATATATTTCCAATGATGCTACTGACATGAAATGTTCACCAGATGTTGGTAACAACCCAAGTAATACATAAATACATACAAATAAACCAAACCAAATATGCTCAGAAATTAAGTTATGTGTAATAATGTGAAATGACAGGGAAGAAGTAATGAACACCGTTACTGATACGTATTTAATACTTTGTAAAAAAAATGCCTTTGTTGGTAATGACAGCTTTAAGATGCCTCTTGTGTGGAGAAACTAGTCACATGCATTGCTCTGGTGTTCTTTTGGCCCATTCTCCCACACAAACAGTCTTTAAATATTGAATGTTCCATAGGTCTCTTCTATAAATCATAGTCTTCAGTTAATTCCCTAGATTCTCATAGTGTTTAGTTTTGCAATTTGAACAAAGAAAAACAATTCAAAACCCCATAAAACCATGTATAAGAAAGGAGACAACAGGGCACAGGTACACATAGCACAGTGAAGAATATTAAAAGCAAATTTATATTAGGTACTGAAATCTCCTAACCCAAACACATCCATACCACAATCACACCACATCGACACTGCACACACACCATCATCTTGTACTTGTAGTAGGGATCGACCGATATCGTTTTTTTAGGGCCGATACCGATAATCGGTGTAGGTTAGGGCCGATAGCTGATAACTTATACCGATATTCCAGTATAAGTTATCGGCTATTTAACCCCCAGCAACACCGCTGCAGATCATTGATTTAAAGCGGGCGCTTTAAATCAATGCACTGCAGTGGCTTTTGCGGGGCCATAGGCCGCCGCCGCCACCACACGCTTCTCTCCCCCTACCTGTCAGGGTGGTCCGGGCCATCCATCCTTCCTGTAGTGCGCAGCGACGCACCTGACGTCACGGCGTAGCGGCGTCTATGCAGTGTACTAGGCCGGAGCCTGCCTGGAGTGAAGAAGATGACCGCCGGAGAAGAAGGACAGCCCGGACCGGTGCACCCTCCACCCGGAACGCCCCCGGACACTACAGGAACGATGGATGGCCCGGACCACCCACATTACGGGTAAGTTTAATTTTTTTATTGACTCGGAGGGTGGGGGAGGGGCCCGACCGGTATAGCGGTATGGGCAAAAATCCACACCGATATACCGCCCAGCATCACGGTGGGGGGTGCGACGCGGTTCGGTGGGTTGGGGGTGCGGTGCGGCGGGTCGGGGGGGTGGCGGTCGCTAACTTGTAGTAAAAGTTTTGCCACATTCGTACTTAAGGGGTACCTTTCATCAAAAAAACTTTTGATATATTATAAATTAATGTATGCAGAATAACTTTCCAATAGCATGTTATTAAAAAATATGCTTTTTCTATTTAATTTTCCACTTTGAAAAAATGACCACTAAGGGTCTCTCTACCAGTGCATTTTTATAGATTTCAGACTCATGCTGGAGTCCTAAATCTCAGACTGCAACCGGGACACAGACAAACTCCCTGCAGGGAGCAGTGCTGAGTTTGTCTGTGTAGCGGCTGCAGTCTGAGATTTAGGACTCCAGCATGAGTCTGAAATCTATAAAAAAGGACTGGTAGGGAGACCCCTAGTGGCAATTTTTTCAAAGTGGAAAATTAAATAGAAAGAAGCATATTTTTTAATAACATGCTATTGGAAAGTTATTCTCCATACATTAATCTATAATATGAAAGGTACCCTTTAACCAATGTTTCCAGATGTGATGGCTTCATAAGTTGATCAAACGCCCCCCCCCCCAAACATCTCTTTTCAAAACTAAACAAATTTAATTACCGTATTTATCGGGGTATACCACGCACTGGCATATAACACGCACCCTCATTTTACCAAGGATATTTGGGTAAAAAAAGTTTTTTACCCAAATATCCATGGTAAAATGAGGGTGCGTGTGTGCGCGTGTATACCTCGATACACCCCCAGGAAAGGCAGGGGGAGAGAGGCCGTCGCTGCCCGCTTCTCCCCCCTGCCTTTCCTGGGGTCTAGAGCCCTGCTGCCGGCCCTTCTCTCCCCCTGGCTATCGGCGCCGCTGCCCGTCCTGTCCCCCTGACTATCGGTATCGGCGCCCCATTGCCGGCGCCGATAGCCAGGGGGAGAGAAGCGGCGCCGACAGCCAGGGGGAGAGAAGGGGCAGCGGCACCCATTGCCAGCGCCGCTGCCTCGTTGCCTCCCCCCATCCCCGGTGGCATAATTACCTGGGTCGGGTCCGTGCTGCTGCAGGCCTCCGGCGTGCGTCCCCTGCGTCGTTGCTATGCACGGCGCGGCGCACTAATGTCATGCGCCGCGCCGTGCAGCGCATAGCAACGACGAAGGGGACACACGATGGAGGCCTGCAGCAGCGCGGACCCGACCCAGGTAATTATGCCACCGGGGACGGGGGGAGGCAACGGGGCAGCAGCGTCGGCAATGGGTGACGCTGCCCCTTCTCTCCCCCTGCCTTCCCTGGGGTCTAGAGCCCTGCTGTTGGCCCTTCTCACCCCCTGGCTATCGGCGCCGCTGCCCGTTCTGTCCCCCTGACTATCGGTACCGGCGCCGATAGCCAGGGGGTGAGAAGGGCCAACAGCAGGGCTCTAGACCCCAGGGAAGGCAGGGGGAGAGAAGCGGGCAGCGACGGCCTCTCTCCCCCTGCCTTTCCTGGGGCGGTATCGGCGTATAACACGCACATAGACTTTAGGCTAAAAATTTTAGCCTAAAAAGTGCGTGTTATACGCCGATAAATACGGTATTTGAATTCTCCCAGATTACTAAGATGTCCCATGTCCCTTATCACTTTAGTTGCGCATCTCTGTATTCTTTCAGCTGCATTCTTTTGCGCAAATGTCCACCCTTGTTTCATCTTCGTCATTCTGGTAAATGGCAGCAGATTTTTGTGAAGAATGTTTTGGTAAATATCCCATTCATTCCTTCAATTAGGTGAAGTTTACGTTTGGTGAAAAGCAGTCCCAAAACATAATGTTCCCACCTCCGAACTTGGTATGGTGTTTTTAGTGGTGATGTGTAGTGACATTTCTCCTCCAAAAATGGTGTGTATTATGACACCCAAACAGTAATATATTCTTCTAATATTTCAATGTCTTTCCCAAATGTTGATCAGCAAACAATTTTATTCAGCAATGAGTCTTGTGTGGTGAGTTTGCATACAGGCCATGGCAGCAGAGTGCTAATTCCAGGTCTTTATGACCACAAGTGGTCTTTGGCTCTTGGACAACTATTCTGATTATTTTTTTCACTCCTATGTCAGAAACCTTGTCAGGAACACCTGGTTGAGTCAAATTTATGGTGAAATGATTGTATTTCTCCTTCCAGATTATGGCCTCAACAGTGTTCACTGGAACATTCAGAAGCTTATAAATGCACCTGTAAACAACAGCATTGCTTTGTTTTTCAACAATTAGATTGCAGAGGTCTTAAGACAGCTCTTTGCTTTAAACCATCCTGAAATGTGTCTTGTGTGACACCTTTGCAATAAGAATTTTTTGTAGGCCATCAGTTTGGACTGAACCAGCACTGACAAGGAGTTGCTGTTGACCTAGATTTCCATGCTTTTTTGCACCTCTTTCTTCATGTGTTAATTATTTTTCCTTGTATCATTTCTCATTATTACACACAACTTAATTTATAAGCTTTTTTTTTTTTTTTTGTCGGTATGGATTTTTTGGGTTGTTTCCAACACCTGGTGCACATTTCATGTCAATAGCATCTTTGGAAATATATTTAGTGAGAAAAATGGTGACATGTTCAATAATTATTTCACCCACTGTATTATATTTTTTATTTTTCTATGCAGCTATCATTTTTCTAGGCAAGCTCCTTCAGTATGTTAATTCTGACATGCACCATAGCCACAAAAACCGGGTTAACCATATAGGACCTTGCAGTATGACCTTATAGAGTAATCGAGAAAAGCAATCAATGATCCCAGGATAGGGAAAAACTATCCAAACGGTGAGGCTCAAACTGACAGATTCCCATCAATCCAGAGAAAGCAGGGGAAATTGTGGTCATGAATAAAGGCATGCATGCCCACTGATGCTCCATTAACTGTATGTGGAGGGTGTTTATCTTCTATTCTTAAGGTTGGCAAGGGTCCCAGTGACAGTCTCATAGAAGCCATACAGGTATAATGGCAAATATCTTATTGCTATGACATGGCTATAACTATAGTAAGTGCTGAGCTTGTAGCTGTACCAAGACCATAAAAAGCTGAAAAGTACCCCTCATTCCACCCTATAAGTCACCAGTACTATACACAAAAGGAACTGTAATACCAAAGCTGTATTGTAATCCAGGAGCTTGAAGTAATAACTTTGTGATAAAGCACTTTTTCAATTTTTATAGGGTCAACAACAGCTTTCAATATTCAACACAATGAAATACTGTTAGATAATACTGGGACATGCACACAGCAAACAGCCCGCCGCCATTACCCTCTACTCACTAGGATATTCAGTTGTGCTGGCAGTGGCCAATGTTCCTAAAAGAATATAAAAGTATTGAACCCAATTGTATTTGAATGCCGTAATGTTTGATCTGCTACATGAACAATTTTGTTACATGGAACCATATTTACTTAATTATATAGACTTTCACTAGTAAAATACAGCCTGTACTCTCTATAGAAGTGAATACCATTTTACAACTTTACATTAGAAACAGTATGGATAATGTGTGGCATTACAATGTATATGACTACTTAATATGTGCCTAAAATCATTTTTATGTTCCTCATCTATGAATTTATCTAATATGCACAATTCTAATTCTTTGGGATCTCATAAGAGCCAAACATGTCAGCTGTACATGTAACTATTCCTATATGGACTTGCACAGGGAATACCAATGCAGTGATGCAGTGCTGCTCTATTCTCTATGCAGATGCCAATGTATAATTTATGCATATGATGTCTTGTATAATATCTGAAGCACTAGTTGTGAAGAACTGAAATCTTAATAGAAGAAGTTTTTTTTTTTTTTCCTTTGGATGATTCTTCCAATGTTGCTGGCATTCTTTTCTACCAAAAGACGGAATCAAACAAGATACACTGTTTATCAAATGGAACTGACGCTGAGGAGAGCGTCAGCAACATTTAAAGTACCTTCAATAAGACTATAATACAATTAATCCGCCAACAAAAAAGAGCTGATTGTGATATTTACAGTCATGGCCGTAAATGTTGGTACCCCTGAAATTTTTAAAGAAAATTAAGTATTTCTCACAGAAAAGAATTGCAGCATCACATGTTTTGCTATACACGTTTATTCCCTTTGTGTGTATTGGAATTAAACCAAAAAAGGGACGAAAAAACAAGCAAATTGGACATAATTTCACACCAAACTCAAAAAATGGCACCCTTAACTTAATATTTGGTATCACACCCTTTGGAAAAAATAACTGAAATCAGTCGCTTCCTATAACCATTAACCCCTTAACGACGCAGGACGTATATTTACGTCCTGCGCCGGCTCCCGCGATATGAAGCGGGATCGCGCCGCGATCCCGCATCATATCGCGTGGGTCCCGGCGCTAATCAACGGCCGGGACCCGCGGCTAATACCACACATCGCCGATCGCGGCGATGTGCGGTATTAACCCTTTAGAAGCGGCGGTCAAAGCTGACCGCCGCTTCGAAAGTGAAAGTGAAAGTGACCCGGCTGCTCAGTCGGGCTGTTCGGGACCGCCGCGGTGAAATCGCGGCGTCCCGAACAGCTGATCGGACACCGGGAGGGCTCTTACCTGCCTCCCCGGTGTCCGATCGACGAATGACTGCTCCGTGCCTGAGATCCAGGCAGGAGCAGTCAAGCGCCGATAATGCTGATCACAGGCGTGTTAATGCACGCCAGTGATCAGCATTAGAGATCAGTGTGTGCAGTGTTATAGGTCCCTATGGGACCTATAACACTGCAAAAAAAAAGTAAAAAAAAAGTGTTAATAAAGGTCATTTAACCCCTTCCCTAATAAAAGTTTGAATCACCCCCCTTTTCCCATAAAAAAAATAAAACAGTGTAAAAAAAATAAAAAATAAACATATGTGGTATCGCCGCGTGCGTAAATGTCCGAACTATAAAAATATATCATTAATTAAGCCGTACGGTCAATGGCGTACGCGCAAAAAAATTCCAAAGTCCAAAAAAGCGTATTTTGGTCACTTTTTATATCATTAAAAAATGAATAAAAAGTGATCAAAAAGTCCGATCAAAACAAAAATCATACCGATAAAAACTTCAGATCACGGCGCAAAAAATGAGTCCTCATACCACCCCATACATGGAAAAATAAAAAAGTTATAGGGGTCAGAAGATGACATTTTTAAACGTATAAATTTTCCTGCATGTAGTTATGATTTTTTCCAGAAGTGCGACAATATCAAACCTATATAAGTAGGGTATCATTTTAACCGTATGGACCTACAGAATAATGATAAGGTGTAATTTTTACCGAAATATGCACTGCGTAGAAACGAAAGCCCCCAAAAGTTACAAAATGGCGTTTTTTTTTCGATTTTGTCGCACAATGATTTTTTTTTCCGTTTCGCCGTGCATTTTTGGGTAAAATGACTAATGTCACTGCAAAGTAGAATTGGCGACGCAAAAAATAAGCCATAATATGGATTTTTAGGTGGAAAATTGAAAGGGTTATGATTTTTAAAAGGTAAGGAGGAAAAAACGAAAGTGCAAAAACGGAAAAACCCTGAGTCCTTAAGGGGTTAATAAGCTTCTTACACCTCCAGCCGGAATGTTGCACCTCTCTTCCTTTGCAAACTGCTCCAGGTCTCTCTTATTGGAAGGCACCTTTTTCCAACAGCAATTTTAAGATCTCTCCACAGATGTTCAATGGGATTTAGATCTGGACTCATTGCTGGCCACTTCAGAACTCTCCAGCGCTTTGTTGCCATCCATTTCTGGGTGCTTTTTGACATATGTTTGAGGTCACTGTCCTGCTAGAAGACTCAATATCTCGGATGCAAACCCAGCTTTCTGACACTGGGCTGTACAGTGCGACCCAAAATCTGTCAGTAATCCTCAGATTTCATGATGCCTTGCACACATTCAAGGCACCCAGTGCCAGAGGCAGCAAAAGAACCCCAAAATATCATTGAACCTCCACCATATTTCACTGTAGGTACTGTGCTCTTTTCTTTGTAGGCCTCATTCCGTTTTCGGTAAATGATGTGCTTTACCAAAAAGCTCAATCTAGGTCTATCTGCCCACAAGACGTTTTCCCAAAAGGATTTTGGCTTATTCAAGTTCATTTTGACAAAATGTAGACTTGCTTATGTCTCTGTGTCAACAGTGTGGTCCTCCTGGGTCACCTGACATAGCGTTTCATTACATTTAAATGTCGACGGATAGTTCGCGCTGACACTGATACTCCCTGAGCCCGCAGGACAGCTTGAATATCTTTGGAACTTGTTTTGGGCTACTTATCCACCATCCGGACTATCCTGCGTTGACACCTTTCATCAATTTTTCTCTTCCGTCCACGGCCAGGTAGATTAGCTACAGTGCCATGGGTTGCAAACTTCTTGATAATGTTGCGCACTGTGGACAAAGGCAAATCTAAATCTCTGGAGATGGACTTGTAACCCTGAGATTGTTGATATTTGTCCACACTTTTGGTTCTCAGACAGTTCTCTTCTCCTTTTTCTGTTGTCCATGCTTAGTGTGGCACACACAGACACACAATGCAAAGACTAAGTGAACTTCTCTCCATTTTTATCTGCTTTAAGGTATTCTTTTTATATTGCCCACACATGTTACTTGCCCCAGGTGAGTTTAAATGAGCATCACATGCTTGAAATATTCTTATTTTTACACAATTTTGAAAGGGTGACAATAATTGTGTCCAGCCCATTTTTGGAGTTTGGTGTGACATTATGTCCAATTTTCTATTTTTCCTCCCTTTTTGGTTTAGTTCCAATACACACAAAGGGAAGAAACATATGTTTAGCAAAACATGTGTTACTGCAATCCTTTTCTGTGAGAAATACTTTATTTTTGTGAATAATTTCAGGGGTGCCAACATTTACGGCCATGACTGTAGCATTCAATGTGGTATATGTATAATGCTGGTAAAACTACTATGTGACTCTGTTACATTTATATTTGCTTTATACTAGCAACCAATTCTTGCAAATGAATTTGTTAAAAAACTAATATAATAAGGCAAAAGGGGAAAAAGTGAGACAAAGGGGAAAAAATATTAGATGCCCATTAGTGGCCATGGCATTGTGTCTACAGGGGCTGGTGATAGGAGCGTTGTCAGGCTGATGGGCTGTACTGTTTGCAGTACAGATGAATGTAGATGGTGTATTATATTGGTGTCCAGAGCAGACATCCACCAGAGTACAGGGTAAACAGCTTTACTGAGTTCATAATGTTAAAGCAAAAACCTCATGTTCATGACACCGAGCTGTAATAAACCTTTCAACAATAAGTGTGTGAAATAAACTTTCTTTTTTGAAGTGAAGCAAATAAAGTGTGCCAGTTGGTGTCTATAACTAGCTGTCACCTATCACTGCTTGCTGACAATCCATAAATCAGACTTCTGTTCTCATCTATAAAGTTGACAATGTCCTACAACATGAGGGAATATAACAGAGTTTATGTGTGCAGTGATCTGGAGAAAAAAAAATTCTCTGACTCAAACCTAGACTGTCATTTTAAATTGTTTACTGGAGAAAGACATAATAAATCTCAGTTCTCTGTAGGAGGCTTTTTTATTCATCACGTGGTGTTTGGATGCAGCCACATAGTTCATTGATCAGGACTTACAAAAGCCCTGGAAGGATATCCGACTACACCTTACTTGTATGTAATCAATGGGCAGACACCTCCTGTAGTAGTGACCCCTGTGGCTGGAAAAGACTGTTTTTTTTCTAACAGATAAAAGGGAAAACCTCAAAGACTGTAAAACACACCAGCCACTTCTACAGTGAATGCTGCCCTTGCATGGCCCTGTAGGATTGCAGTTTTCCTGGGTCATAAGCATGGCTTCTGCTTTTTCATTTTCATGCTCATTCTACAATGCTACAAATACTATACAATAATAAATATACATAAATATATATATATATACACACACACACATATATATATATATAGATTGTGATGACTTGCTCTTGCAAATAGGTGCAATTGCAGTATAGAGGCAAGGAAGCAGTATCTTCCAAATCAAAGTTCAGTGTTTTATTCACACTTGTCACACAGCAAACAGTCTTTAAATGCAGAACAAAGGAAAACATAACAAAAGTCCTCCTGTATTCCTTAGGTGTTTGTTCACACCTCAGACCATGCCATGCGGCATAAAGCAAGTCTTTTCCAGGCCTCCAGGGAGGCTGCTCACCAGCTTTCAACCTTGGAGCAAACGTAGGGAAGAACTCCACTCTCGGCTCTCTCTCTGGCAGTGTGAGCTGCAACTAGAAAATCCCCCTCAGCTGGTAAAACAGGTTGTCTTTAAGGCCAACAAAAGGCGGCCTGGATTGTGGGGAATGCCCCCCACCCTGCACTTGATCATTCCCAGTAAAAGCCTTCCCGGATTGGCCTTCCAGCCATACTACAGCCATAGTGTCAGTCTGCATTGCAGCACAGACACTGTATAAATACCGGCTCTTACTTCACCAAAGACAGGAGCCTTGGTGACACATATCACCCATCCCCCACGATACCTTTGACCTTCTCACATACCCCCCCCCCTTTGTACAAGCCTAATTGGGTGAACACTTGTACAACAGTGGACTCCTGATAGGGCATCGGCATTGCCTAGCAAATAACCCGCTCTGTGTTCAACCCTGAACTTGAAGTTCTGTAATGACAGAAACCACCTAGTGACCCTGGCATTTTTGTCCTTGGCTTGACACATCCACTTAAGGGGGGAATGATCCGTGACAAGATGAAATTTCCTGCCCAACAGATAATATCGGAGAGACTCGAGTGCCCTCTTAATGGCACTCGGCCGGAGTCAGTTTTCGGCTGAGAAAGACAACGGGATGCTCTTCCCCGTTGACTTCCTGGGAGAGTACAGCACTGAGACATACCTCAGAGATATTGGTCTGTACCACAAATTCCCTTTTGAAGTCGGGTGTCACCAACACCAGAGACCCACATAGGGCTGACTTCAAAGCAGAAAACTCCTGCTCTGCCTGTTCGTTTCAATGCATCATGACGGACATGGGTCCCTTCAGGAGGTTTGTTAAGGGCGCGGCCACCGTTGCAAAATGGGGGATAAACCTCATATAGTAACCCACCATTCCTAAGAACAACTTCACCTGTCGGGTAGTGACAGGTGGGGGCAAATTCCGAATGGCCTCTATTTTGTTTACCTGGGGTTTGACAACTCCACGCCCAATGACATACCCCAGGTATTTGCTCTTTTCCAACCCTATGGCACACTTTTTGGGGATAGCAGTTAATTCGGCCTTCCAAAGGGAGTCTACCACTGCCTGTACTTTCCCAGTCTGTACTGTGTATGATGATATTGTCCAGATAAGCTAAAGCATACCGACAATGTGGCCGAAGTACAATATCCATTAGTCTTTGAAACATAGCGGGAGTTCCATGTAAACCAAAGGGTAATACCTTGTACTGGAACAAACCTTCTGGTATGATTAAGGCTGTTTTCTCTTTGGCAGCCTCCATCAAGGGTACCTACCAGTACCCTTTGGTGAGTTCCAAAACAGAAAAATACAGAGCCTGTCCTAACCTTTCAAAACGCTCATCAATACGTGGCATGGGGTATGCATCAAACTTGGACACCTCATTAAGTTTGCGGAAGTCATTACAGAACCGCAACGTACCATCTGGCTTGGTTATTAAGACTATCTGACTGGCCCATTCACTCTTTGATACCTCGATGACATCCAGTTTTAACATCTGCTGTACTTCTTCCAAGATGGCTTGTCGCCGCGACTCAGGTACCCGGTATGGTTTCAACCGTATTTTTACCTGGGGTTCAGTGACAATGTAATGGCGGATGACAGAAGTACATCCAGGAAGGTCTGAGACATCGGTGTTCCTACTGACGAACTCCCTGGCCACCTGAATCTGTGCAGGGGAAAGGCTGTCAGGAATGTTCACTGTGGCAACTGCTTCCCTCGCACCAGACTGAGGCACGGGAAACTCCACCCCTAACAAACCTGGCCAAGGGTTGTCATCCACACTAGTCTCCCTATATTTCCAAGGTTTCAACAAGTTTACATGGTACACTTGCTCTGGCTTTCTTCGCCTGGGCTGGTGTACCCTGTACGCCATCCCCCTACCTTTTCAATCACTTCGTAGGGACCCTGCCACACATTGGGTAATTAAGACTATGGCCTGGTTAACTATATATGTTGCGGTTGCCAACAGCTGTTTAAAGGAAATCTGCAGCAAAAGACAACTTATCCCCTATCCACAGGATAGGGGATAAGTGGTTGATCGCGGGGGGGTCCGACTGCTGGGACCCCCCGTGATCTCCTGCACGGGGCCACAGCTCTGCCGCAGCTCTCCCGTGCGGGAGCCGTTCCTGTGGATAGGGGATAAGTTGTCTTTTGCTGCAGGTGTCCTTTAAGTCTTTTCTCAGTCCCAGGAGTTAGGAAATTTTATCATGGGCACAAAATATGGCAATCCATAAAGGAAGTTACTTTCCTTTAATCAGGTTTCCATGTAGCAGAATCCCTAGCAGGGTGGAAGTTCCATCCATTCAGCTTATGATTCTTATGTTTTAATGAAACCAGACTATAGTATTTTTAGCAACTATGTATAAATAAATTTGGGGTAGACCGGTTTATTGACCCTTGTTTCCCTATATCCCTTTTCTTATAAAATGCAGTCATAAATATCTATTTTAGGTATTATCACTAGGCTGTACATAAACTCCTTAATTTCACTGCAGCCACATCCCAGCAAAATTTAAGCCTTCCTAAGGCCAGGCAGCATGTGTGCAACAGGAAGAGCCAAATTCAGAGTTGCAATGGATGTCATGGAAAGAGAGAGAGATTGCAAAGAGGCACTTACGTGGATATGAAAAAGCTGTGGTATTCCAAAGGGTGGCGGAGAGATGTAAAAGAGAGAGATGGTTCGAAATAAAAGAGAATGCAAGTGAGATGGAGCCAAAGAGACAAAAAAGAAAGGGTGAACTTAAAGCAAATATGTTAACACACAATGCAATGGAATCAAATGAAAATGAGACCCAGACAATATGATCACCTGATAACTCATACATTGTGTTTATCCCAGTAGTCAATGCCATTGATGGCACAAAGGGGCATTTGTAGAAAAAAATCTGAACTTCAATACGTGCAAAATTGTTACTGAACTTGAAAACAATGATTTACCCCAATGCAAAACAACATTTTAAGGTACATTGTGTAATACTCTTATACACTCTCATCAGATCATTTATGTGAAAAGTGAATTGTTTCCTTTCTATTGGATAAAATGTGACACATGTTAAATAATTGTTTTGCTAAAACCTATAACCCTCATAAAAACTAAAGAGATGTATCAGTGAAGGCTTCTTAATGCAGCAAAAAAGAGTTTGTCAATGAAACAAGATCAGGAGGAGAATGTACATGCAACTAAACGCTTATAATACAATATATATATATATATATATCTCGTTGCTGATGGGCTAGTATGAAAGTATTAAGGAGGCTTCTATGAAACTAGATAATTCCTTATGTAGTGTTTTAGCCAGGATTCATACATGCACTTTTGATTCAGTTTGAAAGAAAAAGCTAGGAGTGCCTACAAAAGAAAGTAAAAGAACAGTCTTGCATCTATACTTCTGCTTCTTTTTAATATCCACTTCTGGCTAAGGCTAAAAAAAAAAATGCAACCAAAACCTGCAAAAATTGTCCTCCATACTGCCGGCAGTAAAAAATTAAAAGGGCACATACCTTCCTTCGCTCCCCCGGTGCCGCCGGTCTCCGCCACAATCCTCTTCCTGGTTGCCGGTGGTCGGCGAGTCATACGGCACTCAGACAATCACCGGCCGCAGCAAAATCCCGACTCGGCCGGCGATAGGCTGAGGGGCAGTGGGACATCACACTGCCCCTCAGCCTATCGTCGGCCGAGTCAGGAATTCGCTACAGCCAGTGAATGGCAGTATGACTCGCCGACAACCAGCAACCGGGAAGAGGATCGCGGCGGAGACCGGAGTGGGTTACCGGAGGCACCGGGGGAGCGAAGGAAGGTATGTACCTGTTTATTGTTTTACTGCCAGCAGTATGGAGGACAATTTTTCTATTCTGGAGTTCTCCTTTAAATATTTAAGTTCTATGTAGGACATCATGTGCACCTTACATTTAGAAGTCTCAGTGATTTACAGTTAGTCATATCTAAACAATATGTTAACCCTTATTTTAGGCTTTCCTGATCATATCTTAAGTTCACTTTGCATAATTTCACTGTCCTCCATATTGCAACATCATAATATACCTACATTTAACATATGTAATAATTTTAATTTTATACATGATCTTGTTGAATATAATACATATAGGATATGCAGCTGATATAGTGCATATAGGGCATTACTATAAAGCTCCAAATTTACTTACGGACTGGCTGGGTCACAAACTCATAAGGTAGGGATGCCTCTCCAATCCCTTTGCCATTGATAGCAGACAGTTTGACAACATATGATGTCTCGGGCCTAAGACCTCCGATTGTGATTGTGCTCTCTGAACTTTCTGCAAACACAGAACATTAAGAAGTTTGGAAAATTAGACATTTTTAAGACATGCCTCTAACAGGTTTGGGTTGTAAAGGTGTTGTCTGCTGTTTGTTCCAAGTAGAATTTGGCCATAACTAACAGAACAGGGACCTAATAGTGAACAACTACTTTCCAATGGCAGAATAACTGTATGAGAATACATGTAGCATAAGCAATGGCCTTCAACACTGGATGGCATAGGTCACCCTGCCATGCAAGTTTTAGAAGATTACCTTTAACCCCTTTTTCCTCCTCACGTTCAAAAAATCATAACTCTTTTATATTTTCATCCACAGACTAGTATGAGGGCTTGTTTTTTGCGTGACCAGTTGTCTGTTGTAATGCAAAACCGTTGTGTTCTTTATTCTTTGGGTCAATAGGATTAAAATGATACCCATGATAACATACTTTTCTGTTACTGTTGCGATTAAACAAATTGCAAACATTTAAACCAAATTAGTACATTTAAAATCCCTCTATTTTGAAGACCTATAACTTTTTCATTTTTCTGTATAAGCGGCGGTACGAGGGCTAATATTTTTGGACCGTGATCTGTACTTTTTATTGATACCTTATTTGCATATATAAAACTTTTAATACATTTTTTATCAACATTTTTTGGAATAAAATGTTATAAAAAAGCAGCAATTTGGGATTTTTTTGTTACGTTCACGACGTTCACTGTATGGTATCATTAACAATAAATTTTAATAGTTCGGATATTTAAGTATGCATCGATACCAAATATGTTTATAAATGTATTTATTTTTTCACACTTTTTGGGGGTGAAATGGGGAAAATGGGAAAATTTAAATTTTTATTGTGGGAGGGTATTTTATTTATTTATTTTTTTAACTTTTAATTTTACACTTTAACCCCTTAAGGACCAAGGATGTACCGGTACGTCCTTGGTCCTGCTCTCCTGATATAACGCGGGGTTACACAGTAACCCCACGTCATATCACGGCGGGCCGGGCGTCATAGTGAAGCCGGGACCCGCCTCTAATAGCGTGCAGCGCCGATCGCGGCGCCACACGCTATTAACCCTTTAGCCGCGCGCTCAGAGCTGAGCCGCGCGGCTAAAAGCGAAAGTGAAAGTTGCCGGCTAGCTCAGTCGGGCTGTTCGGGATAGCCGCGGCTAATCGCGGCATCCCGAACAGCTGACAGGACAGCGGGAGGGCCCCTATCTGTCTCCTCGCTGTCCGATCGCCGAATGACTGCTCAGTGCCTGAGATCCAGGCATGAGCAGTCATGCGGCAGAATCGTCGATCACTGGTTTCCTATGAGAAACCAGTGATCAATGATGAAGATCAGTGTGTGCAGTGTTATAGGTCCCTATGGGACCTATAACACTGCAAAAAAAAAGTGAAAAAAAAAGTGAATAAAGATCATTTAACTCCTCCCCTATTAAAAGTTTGAATCACCCCCCTTTTCCAATAAAAAAAAAAACACAGTGTAAATAAAAATAAACATATATGGTATCCCCGCGTGCGGAAATGTCCGAATTATAAAAATATATCATTAATTAAACCGCTCGGTCAATGGCGTACGCGCAAAAAAATTCCAAAGTCCAAAATAGTGCATTTTTGGTCACTTTTTATATCATTTAAAAATGAATAAAAAGCGATCAATAAGTCCTATCAATGCAAAAATGGTACCGTTAAAAACTTCAGATCACGGCGCAAAAAATGATCCCTCATACCCCCCATACACGGAAAAATAAAAAAGTTATAGGGGTCAGAAGATGACAATTTTAAACGTATTAATTTTCCTGCATGTAGTTATGATTTTTTCCAGAAGTCCGACAAAATCAAACCTATATAAGTAGGGTATCATTTTAATCGTATGGACCTACAGAATAAAGATAAGGTGTCATTTTAACCGAAAAATGTACTACGTAGAAACGGAAGCCCCCAAAAGTTACAAAACGGCGTTTTTTTTTCAATTTTGTCACACAATGATTTTTTTTTCTGTTTCACCGTAGATTTTTGGGCGAAATGACTGACGTCATTACAAAGTAGAATTGGTGGCGCAAAAAATAAGCCATCATATGGATTTTTAGGTGCAAAATTGAAAGATTTATGATTTTTTAAAGGCAAGGAGCAAAAAACGAAAATGCAAAAACGGAAAAAACCCCGGTCCTTAAGGGGTTAAATGTCCCCATAGGGTACTATTTATTGCAATCCTTTGATTGCTAGTACTGTTTAGTGCTATGCATAGGGGATAGCACATCAGTATTATCGGTCATCTTCTGCTCTGGTCTGCTCAATCTCAGACCAGAGCAGAAGACCCGAGGAAGGCAGCGGAGGCAAGTGAGGGGACCTCCGTCTGCCGTTCTAGATGATCGGATCTCCTCTGTATTGATCACGGCATCTGAGGGGTAATGGAGGACGCCTGCCGCGCATGACCCAAGCATCACTCCGAAGCTTGCGGTCATGTATAGGACTTAAATGTACGTCCTGGTGCGTTAAGTACAACTGCACCAGGACGTACATTTATGTCCTGCATCGTAAAGGGGTGAAAGAGTACCTGACACCAAATAAAACTTTTAAAATAGTGTTCCTTCTGTGATTAGCAGACACTTTCCCATGCACTTGCTTTTAAAATGATCAACATAAATATTTTTAAAATGTAATATAAAAAATGCCCACTAGGTGGCTTTGTTCTGTTCCCTGCCACAATTATTAGTTAGTTTTGTCTCCTCCCGGCCTGGCAGGAGTCCAAACTCAGGAAGTGTTTCTGGTGGCACTGAGCTTGATTGACAGGGCCCAGTTGACCCCTATTAAGGTCACAAAAAGGTGAATATAAAATTAACATATTTTATAATGTACAAGTGTACTTAATATGCAACATACAACAATCTTGCCTTAAAAAAATAAATAAAAATTGTACTTTAAATTACCATCTCGGGCACTAAAGTTAGAGGTTTGCCATGTCTCTGCTCCTGTATGTCTCCATTCTGCTTTGTACTTGAGGATGGGTACTCCCCCAGTAGAGTCTGGTTCTTCAAATTCAACCATAGCGGTGCTTGAGTAGGACTCCACCCTGACAATGTTTGGTGATGATGGGGTTTCTGACAAAACATGATAATACAGAGTAGTAAATAAGAAGGATAGAGGATTTTGGTTCCTTCATAACTTTGAGTTTTGTTATTTAAACTATTCCTTTGATGGTTACTCACCGGCTTGTACGAGAATGAACTCAGAAGACTCCTGTCCAACGCTGTTAACTGCAGTGCAATTGTAGTTTCCAAAATCACTTTCAGAGTCAGGGTTTATCTGTTGATAAAAGGACATTCACTTCAGTGTATGTCTCCACAGCACATAATTGCCATGAATGATCCAGCCCCCAGCTCAAAAACATCATGTATGAAACCAGAAATTCCTGCAATCTATTCCAGCAAATCACATTTGTTAAAATCTTCTTTTTCTTGAAAATTTCTTAGCACCAGAAGTTCCTCCAGCTGTCAAATCATTAGAGATCTCCCATCCATTTTTCCCCAAAAAATCTAATTTAATAACAGTAGCGCCGGATCATTTACATGGAGGACACTGACTGCACACCTCTGACATTATTAATATCCATTGGGTTTCCATCATGGTATTTTACTGGACAAAATAGTGATGCATGCTGTGCTATTTTACCCTGTTTTTATGCAATTTTCAATGCAAAATTATATTTGTAGTACCACAAAATTCGACAATCTGGAATTTGCAATGAGGCTCCTAAGAGAACCTCTGAACCTGATGTAAAGGAAGCCTTCTATGGTAGTAAGGGTCTGTTCAAAATCGCAGAATAGTTTCCGTTCACTATGGAAACCATAATGCATTGCCGAATCAGGTACACAAAACTAACTTATGATGTGGTCTATGTTGTGTATGCAGGGCTTTTCTTCCAGTTAGGTTTTTACAAATTGCTTGTAAGGCTAGGTTTCCACTTGTTTTTTTTTCTGGCAGTTTTTGGAAAACTGCAACTGCAGTTTTTGAGCCAAAACCAGAAGCGTATTCAAAAGGAATAGGACATTTAAAGGAAGGACTTCTACTTCTCCTCCCTTATGGATCCACTTCTGACTTTGGCTCAAAAACTGCAGTGGCAGTTTTCCAAAGACTGCCAGAAAAAAAACCAAGTGGAAACCTAGCCTAAGGGGGCCTAAATAAAGCCTGCAATGTGAGCAGATCCAAAGAGAGTTCAGAACTCTAGAAAAGTCATATGGGAGCAATAATGGCAGAACTTCTTTATTGAGCTTTTCAGAACAAAATAAACTAGCCTTAGACAATTTGGACAGTTATTTGTACCTCTAGGCTGCTGGCAAATGGAGTATTGTAGATCTTGATGTTTGAGGAGTTGGAACTTGGCAGAAGTTGTCCATCCCTCAACCAGGACACTCTTGCCGTAGGATAGGCGAGGACTTCACAGGTAATGTTAACAGGATTTCCCTCCCAGGTATAAATAACCACTGGGCCTTTAATTTTGGGAGCATCTGAAAAAGTAAGTAAAGTAATCTCATTAATATTTGTACACAAAATAAGTCTGATGAGCGAAATCATATGTTTGCAAACACTTACTTTCCTCGCTCCCACATGTTGCAGGAATTATGGAGCTAAGGTCCCTGCTGTACATCTCTTCCAGGTTATGGGAAAGGAGGTTATAGGCCAATTCAGTCAATCAGTGGCCACAGTGTGGTCAGCCTCAACATTGGCTGAACAGGCCTGTGAAACCCTGAAGCGCTGCACAGCAGGTACTGGTGCTCTGTAATATCAACAGCGGCAAGGATGCGGGGAAGGAAGGTGTGTGTTTTTTTCTAACATTCCCTCCCTGGGCAAATGTGTAAAAAATGCTGCCCGGACAGCCTCTTTAAGAATGTACCCTCTTTGTATAGTAATGTAGGCATAGGCTAGGGCATAGACTAGGGGAGGGATGTAAAATAAAAAACGCTGCTCATTATGGGAGAATTAGAAAAATTGGTACAAAATAATTAGGTAGAAATTGTCTAAAGTGATCAACCAAGTTTACTATTTAAAGGGGTACTGCCCTAGAAAACATTTTCTTTTAAATCAACTAGTGCCAGAAAGTTAAACAGGTTTGTAAAATTACTTCTATTTAAAAATGTTAACCCTTCCAGTACTTATCATCTGCTGTATACTATAGAGGAAGTTCTTTTCTTTTTGAACTTCCTTGCTGTCTGACCACAGTGCTCTCTGCTGACACCTCTGTCCATGTCAGGTATTGTCCAGAGCAGGAAAGATTTGCTATGGGGATTAGCTCCTACTCTGGACAGTCCCTAAAATGGACAGAGGTGTCGGCAGAGAGCAAAGTGGTCAGACAGAAAGGAAATTCAAAAATAAAAAAAACTTCCTCTGTAGTATATGTCAGGATCCGGACTGGAATGCAGAGAGGACACTGGAGGTGGATCCTCTGTGTCAGTGAGGTGATGGCGTGGGCCGTACCAGGGGAATGGAATCTAAGGGGTTACTGGTTTCACCAGAGCCCCCCGCAAAGCGGGATGGACTTGCAGCGGCAGGTAACCCCCAGGTCGTTCCACCCGATAGCGACTCAACCCCACTGACAGCTGAGACAGGCGTGGTACACAGGGACAAGGAAAGAGCAAGGTCGGACGTAGCAGAAGGTCAGGGCAGGCAGCAAAGGGTCGTAGTCAGGGGCAACGGCAAGGGTCTGGATACACAGGCTTGGGATACACAAAACGCTTTCTCAGGGCACTAGGGCAACAAGATCCGGCGAGGACAGGAAGGGGAAGTGGGTTTATATAGGAAATGGAGATGATTGCACTTGATTGGGCCAGGCACCAATTAGTGGTGCACTGGTCCTTTAAATTTCAGAGAGCCGGCACGCGCGCGCCCTAGAGAGCGGGGCCGCGCACGCCGGGATGGGACGGAAGGAGGACGGAGCAGGTGAGCAGAACGGGATGCGACCCGTGGGCAGGCACATCGCATCCCCGCTGGGGGACTCGGAGCAGCGCTCCCGGTCAGCGAGTCTGACCGGGGCGCTGCTAACAGAAGAAGAACGCCGTGAGCGCTCCGGGGAGGAGCAGGGACCCGGAGCGCTCGGCGTAACAGTATATAGCAGTTGATAAGTACTGGAAGGGTTAAGATTTTTAAATAGAAGTAATTTACAAATTTGCTTAACTTTTTGGCACCAATTGATTTAAAAAAAAAAAAATAATGTTTTCCAGTGGAGTCCCCTTTAAAGTGATTTTGGAAAATATAGGTTAAAATCTGACCTTTACACCTTTTTCCTGGCATTCATGTTGCTAGATATCTCCCTTTGGATACTTACATAAAGTTCGGTGAGCCGAATACAATTCTCTATTAACTACAAAATGGCTGACTGCAACAACAATGTATATGACAGATGACTCTCTAAGCAGAGAACAGATAATGAAAAGGCATCTGTAAGGTTTTATCATTTGGGTGGAGGGGCAATATAAATACATAATGTGTACCAAAAGATGGTAGGAGGATATTAAAAGATAACAGTCATCCTGTTCACCCACACTAAATCTAATACAATGAGTTATGGTGTTGGAAAAGGAGTTCGTTGAGGGGTCACTTACTAACATGCATACCTTACTTCCGGAGTTATGTCCCACTGAAGACCCTCCTCCATCTTCACTGAATTGCATGTTGGAGGCAGGCCCCGTTGGCTGTATTTGCAAATTCATCGGCACTGGTCTCCACTTCCTAGTGCTGGTCACGTGAGCACATGCGCTGACTGAGCACTCACGTGACCAGCACTAAGACGTGGAGATCAGTGCCAATAATTATGCAAATACGGGCCCACCTCCAGCGTGCAATTCAGTAAAGATAGAAAAGGGTCTTCAGAGGGTCATAACTCCGGACCTAAGGTACGTATGTTAGTAAGTGACCCATTCAACTGACTTTTGTTCACCCACACTATAACCCAGTGTATTGGGTTTAGTGTGGGTGAACAGGATGACCGTTTTACTTTAATAAGGGAACACATTGCTCCCCTGAATAGTGTCTTTACAACCTGCACTATAAAAATACTTTTATTCTGTAAGCTTTCTTACTTTCTTTCTACATCTTTAATTTAACCACAAGCTCATTCTGAGCAGCAGCATGAAACAAAATCAAAGTTCATCAGTGCAGAAAGTACAGAGCGCTCCCACAGCATGTATGTGCATTAAAATTAGACCTATTGTTTACAATACATATTCATGCTCTGTAAAAGTTCCCTCATCATACGACTTTATAGAGTGTATACTCTGGATCTATTGTTACTTACTATAAACCCAGTAATACAAGAATATATAAAATAGTACTTCCTTGTTTAGCTTCCAGAGGGTTTGTCTTGTGAAGAAAGTATTTCAGGAATGTTTTTTGGGTAATTTTAACTGAAAAATTGTAGCAAATTTTTAAGAATTTTGGGCAAAAATTGAGATCATTGCAAGAAACTGTGTGCTCTTTCCATGCCTATTTTCTCATGTCAAGCACTGGTCCAAAGTCTTTCAAAACTGAAGCAGAAACAGTGATTAATGATCATGATTGGCCATAAATGTAGTGCATGGAAATGCTGGGTAGGAACTCCACCCCCCCCCCTAAAAAATAAAACAATACAAAAAACAAGAGGTCTTACATTGCACTTCGAAGTACATAGCTTGTGTGTCCTGGCCAATGGTGTTGCTGGCAACGCAGAAGTATTCCCCAGCATCGGTGTACTGGATGTCCTTCAAGGTGAGAGAAGACATCCTGATGTGCCCCTGAACCACAATACGCCCATCCAAGGTCTACAGAAAGGAGAAAAATTGTATCAGTACACAAGAATATATGAATTTATATATGATTAAATTCTACTGTGCCAGAACTAGGGAAACTACTAGCTTTTATTCATCCAATGTTTGGAAATGTTAAAGTACCTGATCTAAAATTTGGGAACATGCAATAACATGATTATAATATGACCATAACAAATAACCATATCTATGTTCAGTAAAGTCATTTTTGCCAAAAGGTACTGTAATATTTGGTCAATGTATCAAAAGAAGCTTTAATCCATAGCATTACCCCCCCCCTACTGTAACCAGTGCTTAGAGCTGTGCTGTTCACTTTGTATTCTCGCTTATAACTGCAATATGTAAACTGCTTGTTTCCATTGTTGTTTGTCAAACATATTTTACCAAAAATGTTGGACATCTCCAACATCTAAATCAGGTTTTGAAGTGTTTCTTATCCAGAAAACCTCTTCTCAAAATACAAACAGCTGACTGACTTGTTCCAGCTCCTTGTACCACTAGTAATCAGCTGTGATACTTGGGAAAAGTTTTGGTGGTCATACTGTTTCCCTGCTGCTTAGCAGTTCAAGTAAATGGCCATTCTAAGTGGCTCTATGTATTAGATCATAGAGGGGGCTGTACATGGGGAAATCACCCTGTAATGTTTATATGGGCCTGGATCAACTTTTTTTTTCTAAAATTACCGTCACAATTAAACACGGGTATGATACAGGCAAGTCCATAGCTGACCACATGTCAAATGACTGAACTGACAGTGTTATAGATTTCCATGTAGCTATTAGTTTGGGTCAGTAGACAAATAGTAATAATATGGGCACCGTAATGCATCCCATACTACGCTTGCATAAAACTTTAAGGTGGAAAGACGTTTAACCAAACAATACTAAAGTAAGAGTACAGAAAGTTTTACTTGGTATTTATTAGGGATCGACCGATATCAATTTTTTAGGGCCGATATCGATACTCTGTGGAGGTTAGGGACGATAGCTGATAACTTCCGATACTCCGGTATAAGTTATCGGCTATTTATGCCCCCCGGCGACACCGCTGCAGATCATTGATTTAAAGCGGGCGCTCTAAATCAATGAACTGCAGCGGCTTTTGCGGTGACAGAGACCGCCGCTGCCACCCGCTTCTCTCCCCCTGCCTGTCCTGGAGTCCTCCTGAGTCCTATCACCACCACCGCGACTGCCCCCCACCACCGCACTGCGCCGCAACGCACCCCCCACCACACCGACCCGGCCAGAGACCGCCGCTGCCCCATTGCCTCCCCCATTCCCGGTTTTATAATTACCTGTTCCCGGGGTCCGCGCTAATTCTGGCTCCGGCGGCGTCCTCCTGAGCTGTCACTGTGCGCACTGACGGTGACGTCATGTTGAGGACGTCACTCGTCATTGCGCAGCGCACAGCGTAACACAGGACGCCGCAGGAGCCAGAAGTATCCCGGGTAACAGGTCATTATAAAACCGGGGATGGGGGAGGCAATGGGGCAGCGGCGGCGGTGGTCTCTGGCCGGGGCGGTGCGGTACGGTGGTGGGGGGTGCGGCGCGGTGGTGGGCGGTGCATTATCGGATTATTGGCAAGGTAATTGCTGATACCGATAATGTCCAAAATCGTGAATATCGCCCGATAATATCGGCCAAACCGATAACCGGTCGATCCCTAGAATTTATCTTATTTGTTAGCAAATTATTCATACCACAGCAGAATAGGGATAAAAGTCACTAAACATGAGTACACAATATGATCGAATCTGATCAATCTGGACTATATTTGGCTGCCATAGGCAATAGGTTTTCGAACAATGTTTTATCTCAATCACCACATCACTGTTTTATTTTCATAGTCCAAGCAATATACAGTCATGAAAGAAAATGAAGTATTTCTCACAGAAAAGGATTGCAGTTACACACGTCCACATGTTTATTCCCTTTGTGTGTATTGTAACTAAACTAAAAAAGGGAGGAAAAAAAGCAAATTGGACATTATGTCACACCGAACTCCAAAAACGGTCTGGACAAAACGATTGGCACCCTTAACTTAATATCTGGCTGCACACCCTTTGGAAAAAATAACTGAAATCAGTTACTTCCTTTAACCCCTTCAGGACGGAGCCCATTTTGGCCTTAAGGACCGGAGCGTTTTTTGCACATCTGACCACTGTCACTTTAAACATTAATAACTCTGGAATGCTTTTAGTTATCATTCTGATTCCGAGATTGTTTTTTCGTGACATATTCTACTTTAACATAGTGGTAAATTTTTGTCGATACTTGCATCATTTCTTGGTGAAAAATCCGTAAATTTGATGAAAAATTTGAAAATTTTGCATTTTTCTAACTTTGAAGCTCTCTGCTTGTAAGGAAAATGGATATTACGAATACATTTTTTTTGGTTCACATATACAATATGTCTACTTTATGTTTGCATCATAAAATTGATGTGTTTTTACTTTTGGAAGGCACCAGAGGGCTTCAACGGTCAGCAGCAATTTTCCGATTTTTCACAAAATTTTCAAACTCAGTATTTTTCAGGGACCAGTTCAGGTTTGAAGTGGATTTGAAGGGTCTTCATATTAGAAATACCCCATAAATGACCCCATTATAAAAACTACACCCCCAAAAGTATTCAAAATGACATTCAGTCAGCGTTTTAACCCTTTAGGTGTTTCACAGGAATAGAAGCAAAGTGAAGGAGAAAATTCACAATCTTCATTTTTTACACTCGCATGTTCTTGCAGACCCAATTTTTGAATTTTTACAAGGGGTAAAAGGACAAAATTTTTACTTGTATTTGTAGCCCAATTTCTCTCGAGTAAGCACATACCTCATATGTCTATGTAAAGTGTTCGGCGGGCGCAGTAGAGGGCTCAGAAGGGAAGGAGCGACAAGGGGATTTTGGAGAGTACGTTTTTCTGAAATGGTTTTTGGGGGGCATGTTACCTTTAGGAAGCCCTTATGGTGCCAGAACAGCAAAAAAAAACCACATGGCATACCATTTTGGAAACTAGACCCCTCGGGGAATGTAACATGGGATAAAGTGAACCTTAATACCCCACAGGTGTTTCACGACTTTTGCAAATGTAAAAAAAAAAAATAATTTTTTACCTAAAATGCTTGTTTTCCCAAAATTTTTTTATTTTTAAAAAGGGTAATAGCAGAAAATACCCCTAAAAATTTGAAGCCCAATTTCTCCCGATTCAGAAAACACCCCATATGGGGGTGAAAAGTGCTCTGCTGGCGCACTACAGGTCTCGGAAGAGAAGGAGTCACATTTGGCTTTTTGAACGCAAATTTTTCTCTGGGGGCATGCCGCATTTAGGAAGCCCCTATGGTGCCAGGACAGCAAAAAAAAACCCACATGGCATACCATTTTGGAAACTAGACCCCTCGGGGAACGTAACAAGGGGTTAAGTGAACCTTTATACCCCACAGGTGTTTCACGACTTTTGCATATGTAAAAAAAAAAATAATTTTTTACCTAAAATGCTTGTTTTCCCAAAAATTTTACATTTTTAAAAAGGGTAAAAGCAGAAAATACCCCCCAAAATTTGTAACACAATGTCTCCCGAGTACGGAGATACCCCATATGTGACCCTAAACTGTTGCCTTGAAATACGACAGGGCTCCAAAGTGAGAGCGCCATGCGCATTTGAGGCCTAAATTAGGGATTGCATAGGGGTGGACATAGGGGTATTCTACGCCAGTGATTCCCAAACAGGGTGCCTCCAGCTGTTGCAAAACTCCCAGCATGCCTGGACAGTCAACGGCTGTCCGACAATACTGGGAGTTGTTTTGCAACAGCTGGAGGCTCCGTTCTGGAAACAGTGGCGTACCAGACGTTTTTCATTTTTATTGGGGAGGGGGGCTGTGTAGGGGTATGTGTATATGTAGTGTTTTTTACTTTTTATTTTATTTTTTGTGTTAGTGTAGTGTAGTGTTTTTAGGGTACAGTCGCACGGGCGGGGGTTCACAGTAGTTTCTCGCTGGCAATTTGAGCTGCAGCAGAAAGTTTGCGGCAGCTCAAATTTGCAGCCAGATACTTACTGTAAGCCTCCGCCCATGTGAGTGTACTCTGTACGTTCACATTGGGGGGGACATCCAGCTGTTGCATAACTACAACTCCCAGCATGCCCGTTGGCTGTCGGTGACTGCTGAGAGTTGCAGTTTTGCAACAGCTGTAGGCACACTGGTTATGTATCACTGAGTTTGTGACCTAACTCAGTGTTTCACAACCAGTGTGCCTCCAGCTGTTGCAAAACTACAACTCCCAGCATGTACGGTGCATGGTGTACGGTGACTGCTGAGAGTTGTAGTTTGCAACAGCTGGAGGCACACCGGTCGTGAAACACTGAGTTAGGTAAAAAAAAACTCTGAGTTTCACAACCAGTGTGCCTTCAGCTGTTGCAAAACTACAACTCTCAGCAGTCACCGACAGCCAACGGGCATGCTGGAAGTTGTAGTTATGCAACCAGCAGATGCACCACTACAACTCCCAGCATGCACTTTAGCTGTTTGTGCAAGCTGGGAGTTGTAGTTATACAACAGCTGAAGGTACACTTTTCCATAGAAAGAATGTGCCTCCAGCTGTTGCAAAACCATAAGTCCCAGCATGCCCATAAGGGAATGCTGGGAGTTGTGGTGGTCTGCCTCCTGCTGTTGCATAACTACAGCTCCCAGCATGCCCTTTTTGCATGCTGGGATCTGTTGCTAAGCAACAGCAGGAGGCTGTCACTCACCTCCAACGATCCTCGCCGCACAGGTCAGTCCCTC
The DNA here is from genome assembly GCF_029499605.1 of Hyla sarda. Classification (NCBI taxonomy): domain Eukaryota; kingdom Metazoa; phylum Chordata; class Amphibia; order Anura; family Hylidae; genus Hyla; species Hyla sarda. The sequence goes on from NC_079198.1 coordinate 89,648,673, forward strand.
GTCGTCTCCGCCGCCGCAGCTGCTCCTGGGGCCCCGATCCCAACAGGGGCGTTGGGGATCGGGGTCCCCAGCACCCGGGGTGCACATCCCGCACCCGCTCACGTCCTCCGGAAGAGGGGCGGAGCGGGTGCGGGAGTGACACCCGCAGCAGGCGCCCTGATTGGTCGGCCGGTAATCCGGCCGACGAATCAGGGCGATCGTAAGGTGGCACCAGTGCCACCTCACCCCTGCAGGCTCTGGCTGTTCGGGGCCGTCAGAGACGGCCCCGAACAGCCAGTAATTCCGGGTCACCGGGTCACTGGAGACCCGATTGACCCGGAATCGCCGCAGATCGCTGGACTGAATTGTCCAGCGATCTGCGGCGATCGCCGACATGGGGGGACATAATGACCCCCCTGGGCGATATGCCGGGATGCCTGCTGAACGATTTCAGCAGGCATCCGGCTCCGGTCCCCAACCGGCTAGCGGTGGGGGCCGGAATTCCCACGGGCGTATGGATACGCCCTCGGTCCTTAAGGACTCGGCATGCAGGGCGTATCCATACGCCCTATGTCCTGAAGAGGTTAACCATCAATAAGCTACCTCTCAGCCGGAATGTTGGACCACTCTTTCTTTGCAAACTGCTTCAGGTCTCTCTTATTGGAAGGGCACCTTTTCTCAACAGCAATTTTAAGATCTCTCTACAGGTGTTCAATGGGATTTAGATCTGGAATCATAGCTAGCCACTTCAGAACTCTCCAGCGCTTTGTTGTCATCCATTTCTGGGGGCTTTTTGACGTATGTTTGGGGTCATTGTCCTGCTGGAAGACCCAAGATCTCGGACGCAAACCCAACTTTCTGACACTGGGCTGTACAGTGCGACCCAAAATCCGTTTGTAATCCTCAGATTTCATGATGCCCTGCAAACATTCAAGGCACCCAGTGCCAGAGGCAGCAAAACAACCCCAAAGCATCATTGAACCTCCACCATATTTCACTGTAGGTACTGTATTCTTTTCTTTGTAGGCCTCATTTCGTTTTTGCTAAACAGTAGAATGATGTGCTTTACCAAAAAGCTCTAACTTGGTCTCATCTGTCCACAAGACGTTTTCCCAGAAGGATTTTGGCTTACTCAAGTTCATTTTGGCAAAATGTAGTCTTGTGTTTTTATGTCTCTATGTCAGCAGTGGGTCTTCCTGGGTCTCCTGCCATAGTGTTTCATTTAATTTAAATGTCGACGGATAGTTTGCGCTGACACTGATGCTCCCTGAGTTTGCAGGATAGCTGAATATCTTTGGAGCTTGTTTGGGGCTGCTTATCCACCATCCGGAGTATCCTGCATTGACAGCTTTCATCAATTTTCTCTTCTGTCCACGCCCAGGGAGATTAGCTATAGTACCATGGGTTGCAAACTTCTTGATAATGTCACGCACTGTGGGGTGGGAGAGGAGCATGTGAACGCACGTGCGTGTGAGGTGCCGCTCTAAACCACCCGGCACAGCCAGCTGGAGTGATGATCCCTGTTTGTACCTGAGTTTGGAGCCGTCTGTGCGAGGAGGAGGCTGTGCGGGAGAAGGTTGCGAGCGAGGAGGCTGCTGTGGAGGGACTGCTGCTGTTAGGATCCCTTGAGAGCTGTGGGAGCAGGCCGGCATGGTCCATGTTGAAGGCGAGGCGGTGCGGGCACATGACCGGAATGGAGGAGGAGAGCGGATGGTCGGCCGTGAAGCAGAGGGGATCTGACAGCGAATAGGAGCAGGACAGGGGAACTGGGACCCACGTGGGACCCTGGATCTTTCGGAGAATATGGGAGTGGTGAGAGGAGCCAAGCTCCAGCCTGCCTATGGCGTAACAGTATACTCTAAATCGCAGTGGGGTGGAAGTGTGAGGATAGAAGCCGGAGTAAAAGGATTATTTTTGTGAGGGGACTTTATCTTTTGCCCTGGAAGTTGGAGGGCGGTTGGTAACGTTATTTATTTTAACCCTCCCGTGGATATGATTAATTAAATCTAGGGTTTCATCTGATTTCTCCACCTGCACCTAAAAGGCTCCCCTGCTGGACTTTGGAAAAAGAGACGGTACCATCTTGTTGCTAGCCCCTAGAAGCCTATAGAAAAATAGGATTAAATATATAGTTGAATGTATTGTCTGAAGAAATTTCCTCCCTTTTTGCATCAATAACTTCTTTCCACCAATATCATCTATAATTAACTTCTGTGTTCTAGAAATTAACAACAGACTCTGGCACTCTAAATTGTGCAATTGCGGAGAGACTATCTATTAATTTATGCTGCCTCATCACTTATTTCTCTCCTTATTTTTTTAAATACCTGATAATAGACTGTGTGTGCTAAGTATTACAATCTGTTATCCCCTGGTTGTGAATTTTGGTTAGAAGGTAATATTGTGTTGTTAAGGATGGTGATAAATAATTTTGTCCTGTAGTATGGCAGATAGGATCAGCTTATTAAAGATGATAATCCTGCCCCAGATTTTGTTTGTGTTGACCAATAGCCCGGTATGGCTTGGAGAACGAATATTTAAGGAAATTAAAGCTATGGAAAGGGAATTGGCTTGGGAAGGGAAAAAACAAGAATGGAATTAGGACACTTATGTAGGGAAATGAAGAATGGAGGCCTAGCGGTTCCAGATTATATTATATAGCGGCACAGTTGAGGTATGTAAAGTATTGGAAGGAAATAGATTCCTTCGTCAAAAAAGGAGGCGTGTGAGGATTTGGGAGAAGGAGCTTCAATTATTGTTTTACTCTGTTCTATTTTGTTTGTATAATTATATGGTGATTTAGTTAGGGATGTGATATGGGAGGGGGAGGAGAGGTATTATGTTAATTGGTAATAAGAATATGTGGATGATGTGGGTCGGGCAGGGCAATGGAACCGGATTGGAGAAATGTATAGGGGAAGGAGGGGGGGGGGGGTAAAAAACCTTTTGTAATAAAATAAATAAATAAACATGTTGCGCACTGTGGACAAAGGCAAATCTAGATCTCTGGAGATGGAATTGTAACCTTAAGATTGTTGCAGACAGTTTACTTCTCCTCTCTCTGTTGTTCATGCTTAGTGTGGCACACACAGACAAACATTGCAAAGGCTAAGTGAACTTCTCTCCTTTGTATCTGCTTTCAGGTATGATTTTTATATTGCCCACACCTGTTACTTGCTACTGGTGAGTTTAAAGGAGCATCACATGCTTGAAACAATCTTATTTATCCACAATTTTGAAAGGGTGGCAATAATTTTGTCCAGCCCATTTTTGGAGTTTGGTGTGACATTATGTCCAATTTGCTTTATTTTTTCTCCCTTTTTTTGTTTAGTTCCAATACACACAAAGGGAATAAACGTGTATAGCAAAACGTGTTACTGTAATACTTTTCTGTGAGAAATACTTACTTTTCTTGAAAAATTTCAGGGGTGCCAACACTTACGGCCATGACAGTATTGTCTCTATAAAACCAACACTATTGGAAAATGGATAGTTACACCTGTTATGTAATGTTATTATTATTACAATACAAAAAAACTAAAGAAAAAAATGGGCAAATGGGGAGGAATGTTGCCTCAGTGTATGTTGACAATCTGAGGCTCAGGTCTATGTGGACTTTATATATTTCCAAGTCTATACAAGTGGTACTGTAAGATTATAAAACAGAACCAAATAATACATTTATTTTAACATATTGTACTGCAGGCCAAGACTATGGTCACCTCTGAAAAACAACTTACATTCGGATTTGTCGGCACACTGTTAGAACAGGTTGCCAATGTATACCATCTACTAATAACTATATTTAGTAGAATTTAAATGTACACTGTTAAAAAATATGTAGCCTTAAAGTGAGATGTTTCAATGTTCTTGCCTTTATGCTGTTTGTGCCACCAAAACATAGTCTATTAAAAGAAAGGTCAAGATCCTTCTGATTACAGTACATAAAGTAATTGTACAACTTGTAGAACCCACCGCAATCTCCTGTACAGGGCTCCGGCTCTGCTCCAGTAGTGACGTATCGCACCCAGCACTGAAACTGGTCAAAACATGCCCACTCCATTCATATCTATGGGAGAGAACTCCGCCTCTCCCATACAGATAACTGGAGGGGGCATGCTTTGACCAGTTTCAGTTCTGGGTACAACACGCACATTAGAGGAGCAGAGACGGGGCCAAGCTGGGGGCCTGTACTGGAGATCGCAGGGGGGTCCCAGATAGGGGATGAGCGGATAGGGCATGATTCTTTTCTGCCACTTAACTCCTTTAATTGAACTACTGTAAAAACCTGATGGAAATAAAATTTTCCAAACTTTAAGGTGGTTTGCTTATTAGTCTACTACCAGTCAAGCACCATACTTCTTAAAAGACGTTGAATAAAAATGTAATTGATGCCAACTGACTGCCACACTGAGAAAAAAGAATGTACTGTACATGAAATGCACTGCGACCACTCCCAACTTTACAAGGGCCAATAACTCACCCCAACGCCAAACTCCATTTATAGTGTATTACTGCAGGATAATATTTGATGCATACGGCAGTAATCTCCCCTAATTAAGATGTGGAGAGATATGATGTGCTCCTGACTGGTCAACCTGCTTTGCCTCTAACCACTTCTAATTACAACATCCTGATGCTATAAAGGTGCTGTCAACAGGCAAATGACTGTAAACAATTTAATCTAATTATACCTTAAACTAATGTACTGAAACCATTCTGAAATGGAAAGCAATTGCAAATTACATTTTTATGGGCTCCTGAATTTGGGAGTAATTGACAGTCATATGTTCTCTTTCCTTTTAGTGTCTTCTGAGTTTATAATAAAAGCAAAGCAGATCCTCAAAAAAAGCAGCTAAACATATAAAGACAGCATCAGATTTATAGCCTCATTATAGGGTGAAATCTCTGCAGCAATGAATCCACTGTCCACACACATGTAGAGAGGCTAACCGGCTATGTGAAACTCAAGGGGCTTCTTTATTTCTTGCACTAGAGTTAAAACCTACTTGACACATTGGAAAACAAATACCCCTGTTGACTACATTCTATTTTGATAGCATCAAGCCTCTTCCCAGAGTCAAAACACAAAAAACTGTCCGGAAGCCAATGGATCCTTTGTATAGGTCAATGGGGTTTATCAGGCACTGGTTAGATGGGTTTCAAAGCACCTTGCATATGTTTTAAACAGATAAAAACCATGATACTAGGTGAGATATGTAACTTCATGTTTCATCTCTCCAATTGTTACAACAGGAATCTGTTTAATGCATACAATATGTCAAACATAACCTATTGGTATTCTGCTGTTGGAAATATAATGCAAGGATGAACTATCACATTGTAACTGCTGTGGGATCCAGATTAGGGACTCTACTAAACTTGTGATGGTGAGTGACAAATGATCAGTTTAGCTAGTCAATGTGCTTTAGAAACCCGAAAAGCAGTGAAATCTGTATACACTTATTTAATGGTAATAAGAGTTAAACATTTTTCCATGTTTCATTGGTGTCTAATGGCCGGCTACTTGTTATACCAGTTATTTCTGAACTATAGGGGCTGATACATTTTTTGAGGAAGGTGAGTCAGACAGGTATTTTAATTTCTCGTCCAACACTTGCACCAGAGATAACACATGGCCATTTATTCCACCTGCTACCATATATAGGCTCCTTATACTTTAGACAAAAGTTGGCCAAACCTGCCAACTTCAGCCAGCTGTATAAAGTATATGGCAGCCTCCTGTCTCTACTTAGACATATAAAGCTGGGGAGAGAAGCATTAAGATGTTAGATTATAACTGCCTGGCCATATTGCTCTCACACAGAGGAGTAAGCAGCCGTCAGATCAGTCTGGCAGGAGCTTACCCCTCCTCTCTCCATTGAGAACAAATAAATGGTCTAACTTGCTGAGAACTTATGTACTGGGAAGATTGGCAGAGAAAGCTGTCAGCCAAATGAACATTCAGTTGACAGCTATTGAAAGTATATGGCCATCATAACTGTCAGTATGCACGTGCCCAAATTTTACCATAAGTATTAAAGGGAAACTGACAGACTGTTCACCCGCACTAAACTGGATTATAGTGCAAGTAAACAGCAGTACAACGAAAGGTCACTTACATAACATAGCGCTGCTGTTCGCAAAGGAGGCGGGGAGCCAGCTTGCAGAGCTCCCCTGCATCCTCTATACTCAGCACTATTCCCACCCATCTGATAAAGTTGGGAAGAGAAGGGTCAAGATGTTAGATTATAACTGCCTGGCCATATTGCTCTCACGCAGAGGTAAGCAGCCATCAGATCAGTCTGGCAGGAGCTTACCCCTCCTCTCTCCACTGAGAACACATAAATGGTCTAGCTTGCTGAGAACTCATGTGCTGGGTAGATTGGGAGAGAAAGCTGTCAGCCAAATGAACATTCAGTTGACAGCTATTGAAAGTGTATGGCCATCATAACTGTCAGTATGCACATGTGCATAAATTTTACCATAAGTATTTAAGGTAAACTGACAGACTGTTCACCCGCACTAAACTGGATTATAATGCAAGTAAACATTATTACAACCAGATTATTAGAGCCGGAAGAAGCTGCTGGTGAAACACTGTTTTGCTCTACTCCTGTTGATCGCTCCAGCCATTGACGTCCTGCTTTGCTTCCTCAAATAAAGAAAGCCTTTGTTGTAGGTTCCGGGACTTGCATCAGGACTTGTGTGGTGCTCATCAGCTTTGCTTCTCTCCATAAACTAAACATTTTTACAACGATAGGTCACTTACATAACATAGCGTTGCTGTTCGCAAAGGAGGCAGGGAGCCAGATTGCAGAGCTCCCCTGCATCCTCTATACTCAGCGCTATTCCCACCCATCTGATGAATATTCTAATTTCTTCACTCTTTTCATTAGGGCTTCTTCCTGCACAGGAGCGTTCTGCTCTTATAGCAGAGAGCAGGCGTTGCTCCCGTGCCAGGCTCTTATGTCACTTGAAACGTGAGAATGAAGAAATTAGAATAGTCATCAGATGGGCAGGCATAGCAATGTGTATAGGGAAGGCAGAGGAGCTTTGTAAGCCAGCACCCTGCCTCCATTGCGCACAGCAGTGCTATAGCAATGAGGATACCAGGAGGAATACATTTTAATCCACCATACAGCATGATGTAAGTGACCCATTGTTGTAATGCTGTTCACCTGCACTATAATCAAGTATATTGGGTTCAGTGAAGGAGAACAGCCTGTCAGTTTCCCTTTAATGGAGGTGATTGGTGTTGTAAATTGCTGGCTCACTGGTCTTTCACTGGTCTTTCTTATAGCAACTCTATATTATGTCCACAGCCGATTCCCCAAATTTCCCCCCAAAATTTGTTTTGGTCCGCCCGAGGCCAGCTACTGCCTGTCCCAGCCCCTGCCTCTCAGTGCACCCCCATGCTCATGACTGAGTGTCCACTTCAAATGGGCACAAAGCTTGAAGTGGCTGCAGTGAAAGAGCTTGTACCTGTATCTTAAAATCGAGCTGGCGGTCCTACACCAGGTGAGCTACCACCTGTTCCACCCCCTGCCTCTCAGCAACACCCCCCCCCCCCCCCCAATTGTGAAAGTGTGAATGTTTTATTTAATCAGTTATGGTTCATTGTTATCGCTCCAACCCGTTTGATTGGTTTCTTGTGGTAATTCCACAGGTAATATATGACGTCGACGACCATAGGGCCTCAGTCTTGAATAGTTTACCTAGATTTTTTCAAATTTAAATGGAAGATTTTGATTAGATTCACAAGTTTAATGTCCCGGGTGCTCGAAGCATTTACTTTGAACTAATACTGTATGACCACAAAACCCAATATAACAAGGAGTCACATGGCGGCAAAATGACAGAGCCTAGAGGTGGCAGTAGCCCGACGAGACCATACGGCCTCACAATAGAAAAGTTTAAAGATATTTTTGAAAATTTAAATTGAAGATTTTAGATAGATTAACATTTTAAAAGTTTAATTTAAGGTACCAATAGCATAAGGAGACAATATGGTGGCACAATGACACAGCCTGGAGGTAGCAGCAGCATGAGGAGACCATAATGTGGCAGAATGACACAGTCTGGAATTGGAGGCAGCAAGAGAAGACCATATAGTGGCAGAACGACCCAGCCTGGAGGTGGCAACAGCCTGACAAGACCATAGGGCCTCACAATTGAAAGGATTAAAGATATTTCCGAAAATTTTAATTGAAGATTTAAAATAGATTGAGATTAAGTTTCATTTAATGTGCCAGCAGCATGAGGAGACCACATGGCCACAGTGTGTCTGGGTCCTCTGTCTCGTCTTCCTCATCACCCATTTCGCAATACCTCCACTATCCCCCTCCCCCTCCAGTTGAGCCCCCATAGGGCTCATGTGGCCTCAAGATGTAGGCGTCACGTCTCCAGTGCCCTGACCAGCCATTGTTTTCAACATGTGTTGTAGGATATGAAGCAATGGAATGACGTAGTTCTTCCCGTAATCCTGGTGACTGATTAATAATGTGGCATCTTCAAAAGGCCTGAGCAAACGCCAGGTGTCATGTATGATCTGCCACTGGTTGACATTGAAGTTACACAGGGGAGTCCCCCTATCCGCTTGGATCATCAAGAAATCGGTGATGGCTTTTCTCTGTTCGTATAGTAGATCCAACATATGGAAGGTGGAATTCCAATGTGTGGAAACGTCGCAAATCAGACTATGTTGGGGGATGCCGTTCTGACGCTACAGCTCAAGGAGGGTGTGCTTTGCAGTGTACGAGTGGCTGAAGTGCATGCAAAGTTTCCTTCCCATTGTTAGTATGTCTTGCAGATGGGAGTAACACTTCAGGAATAGCTTGACAAAAAGATTCAACACGTGTGCCATGCAGGGCGCATGGCTCAGTCTTCCTTGTCACAGCGCAGGCAAGATGTTCTTCCCGTTGTCGATCACCATGGTTCTCATTTCCAGTTTTCGTGGAGTAAGTCATTATTCAATTTCTTGATAAATTACTTTTAGCAGGTCCTCCCGTGTGTGACTCCGTTTGCCATGGCAAACCATGTGAAGAACAGCGTGACACCGTCGTGCCCAGCACACATGGTATGCTGGAGCGGCATTTTTATTAAAATTATTAATTAAAATTAATTCAAATGATTTATTTAAAATTTTTATTTAATGTGCCAGCACCATGAGGAGACCACATGGCAGCAAAATGACACAGCCTGGAGACGGCAGGAGCATAAGGAGACCATATAGTGGCAGAAAGACCAAGGCTGGAGGCGGCAGCAGCAAGAGGAGACCATAGGGCCTCACAATTGAAACGTTTGAAGATATATTTTCAAATTTAAATTGAAGATTTTAAATAGATGACCATAAAATGTTTAAGGTAATATCCCAGCAGTATGAGGAGACCATAGGGCCTCACAACTGAAAATATTATTAAAGATATAGTTTCAAATTTCAATTGAAGATTTTAAATAGAAGATTACCATGAATAATTTTAGGTAATGTCCAAGCAGCATGAGGAGACCACAATGGTGGCACAATGACACAGCCTGGAGGTGGCACCAGCAAGAGGAGACCAAAATGTGGCAGAATGACCAAGCCTTGAGGTGGCATCAGCAAGAGGAGACCATATGGTGACAGAATGACACAGCCTAGAGGTGGCGGCAGCCTGACCAGACCAAAGGGCCTCACGGTTGAAAAGATTAAAGGTATTTTTTTTTTATTGCATGTGGCTATGTTAACATCCTCCGGATACTTGATGAAAAACAGCCACACCGCCGAGTAGCTGATTTTCCCCCCAACAGTCCGCACTGACTAACTGCTACTGCCGCTGACTCCAGCGACCCCTGTTCCACTACCTCCCGGGCAGGTAGGCTGTCACGAAGCAGGTGGTGTACCCCGAGAACGTTTGGCTCCAGACTTCCCACTGCTGCCACCATGCTGACTCCCAACCATGGTACCACCTTGCTGGCTCAACTGCTACCTCATGGGCAACCTGCCACCCTCTTTTCCTGATGATAATGAAGCCCCTCCTGCACCCAGCTCCAAAGTGCGATCGGCTTCATCATCATGATCGAGTTGTGTCAGCATGTCACTGATGTCCTCCTCAGGTTCCTCAACTGTGTGTGCTTCAGGAGCCTGAACACTCCCAACACCACATACTACATCACTCTCATCATCATTACTTGCTCACCTAGCAAAGGAAGCAGGGGATGTCTCCAGCACTTCTTGGCTGGCCAGTAACTGCTGACTGTCCTCTAGTAGATTGTCCTGACTAAAATGTGGAGCTGAACCCACAGCATAGGATACTTCTATGGGTGAGGGAACAGCATAGGACAGAGGCAACTGGAGGACAGGGACTGCTCCCGGGACATGCCAACTGATGGTTGTGTCTGAGGAACCCACCTAATGTTGACTGGGGGTGTCAGATGTCACTTGTGATGAAGTGGATGACCGAGTTAACCAGTAAATTACAGAAGATGGGTTGCTTGTCGAAACACGACTGCTAGCTGATACCAGGAGCTCAGGCCTCTCGCTGCAACTCCTGTTGCCACTTGTCCCTAGTCTGCTGTGACCTCTGCATGCGCCTGATGAATTTAGGCCTCTGCCACTCCTCTGTGCATGTCCTGGCACTTCTCTGCCTGACATACTTAGTGCATATATGAGGGGAGTACAATACGCTCCACTACGCTTAAAACAGTATTTGTCTACAACAGCAGCAGGTGTGTACTTTTGTCTGGCCTTTCACAGTAACTAGGCCCTTAATACTTTAACAGGAACAAAATGGTACACATAGATGTATGTATGTGGTATGAACTTATGAGGGGAGTACAATGCGCTCCAGGACGCTAAAAACAGTATTTGTCTACAACAGCAGCAGGTGTGTACTTTTGTCTAGCCTTTCACAGGAAATAGGCCCTTAAGACTTTAACAGGAGCAAAATGGTACATCACTTAGATATACACACAGGTTATACTTAATAGAGAACAATACGCTTTTAGTGCTCTGCTCACCCTGCTATTAGCTTTTCAGTTGTTGTACACACCAGTGCTGCAGCACACAGTTGCTGTGTACTACACCCAAAATTGCACTTTCTCTCTCAATCTCACTCCCTTTTCAATCAGTGCTTCTAGGCTGGATTAGGGCTTGAGGTGAATCGCTGCTGTAAAAAAGCTTTTCTGTGCAACACACTGCTCCCTGTTCCTCTCTATGCAATAGAACGCTGATGTGAGTGGCCGCAAGATGGCTGCCGATTATATAGGGCTGTGACATCACAGGGGTGGCTGCTGATAGGCTGCATGCTGCATGTGACAGGGTCATCCCACCAACCCTTGTTCCCGCCTTCCCAGGATTCCTTTCTACATGTTCTCACATGTGGATCTGCCATTTTAGATGCCCTGGAGCAATTAGCGCAATCGAATTGCTGCGATATTCACATTCATTGCGAATCAAATTTTTCCTAAAATTCGTAACAAATTCAGATTCATCAGATTCCATGAATATACAGGTCAATAGTGCAGGTTTAGTCATTTAGGAGATATTCATTTTGTTGCTAATATGGTTTTTACTTTAACTGTACTGGAGACGGCAGCTACTGTATGTGCAAAGCTTTCTACTGCTACTCCAGGCTAAAAACCTTACCCCCTTTGGTTGATAACTCCAACCCTTCATTGACATGCTGAGGAAAAGGAGATGAATATTTATGAAGGGGTATGGTTATCAGCTGAAGGGGTGAAGTTGTCGGCCGGAGAAAGCTTTGCACATACAGCAGCAGCTGCCTCCCAATGCTGTCAAGACAAATAAGAAACAATATGAATATCTCCTAAAAGGCTGCACTGATTTTCACCCAGTAAGAAGCATATAAAACAGCATCACTCGCACCATCTACCTGTATATTCATGTTAGTGTGGGTGATGCTGCTGTGAGTTCAGTTTCCCTTTAACCTGTTAACAACCATGGACGTCTATGCTCGTCCAATGGCCGTTAACGGGGTATGACGCGGGCTCCTGTAGCTGGGGGCCGGCGTTAATAGCCGACATGTGGCGATCGCCGTGGCCGGCTATTAACCTTTTAGATTGCCGCTGTCAAAGTTAACAGCGTGTAAACAAAGTTTACAAAAAAGTTTAAAAAAAAAATTAAAAACACACACATTAACCCCTTCCTTATTAAAAGTTTTCCCAAATTCCATATAAAAATATATAAACATAATAAAAATAAACATATGTGGTATCGCCGCGTGCATAAATGTCCGAACTATAAAAATATATAATAAATTAAACCGCACGGTCAATGGCGTACACGCAAAGAAATTCAAAATTCCAAAATAGCGTATTTTTGGTAACTATTTTATACCATAAAAAAGAGGAATAAAAAGCAATAAAAAAGTACCGATTAAAACTTCAGATCATGGCGCAAAAAATGAGCCCTCATACCACCCCGTACGCGGAAAAATAAAAAAGTTATAGGGGTCAGAAGATGACAATTTTAAATGTATAAATTTTCGTGCATGTAGTTATGATTTTTTTCCAAAAGTACAACAAAATGAAACCTATATAAGTAGGGTATCATTTTAACCGTACGGACCAACAGAATAAAGTGTAATTTTTACTGAAAAATTTACGAAGTGGAAACGGAAGCTCCCAAAATTTACAAAATTGTGTTTTTTATTAAATTTTGTCGCACAATGATTTTTTTCCCCATTTCGCCATAGATTTTTGGGTAAAATGACTGATGTCATTACAAAGTAAAATTGGTGGCACAAAAAATAAGCCCTCATATGGATTTTTAGGTGCAAAATTGAAAGGGTTATGATTTTTAAAAGGTAAAGAGGAAAAAACAAAAGTGCAAAAACAGAAAAACACTTGGTCCTTAAGGGGTTAAATATACTATTAAGCTTTCTATAAGTTGTGCAAATAAATTCTACCATGCTCTGGAATCTGAAATAGTGTTCAGTAATAAAGGGCATCCTTTGTGTTCATTTAACCCCTTAACGACGAAAGGCGTATATTTACGTCCTCGGCCGGCTCCCGCGATATGCCGCAGGGTCACGCATATCGGGTCGGTCCCGGCGGCCATCAACGGCCGGGACCCACGGCTAATACAGGACATCACTGATCGCGGTGATGCCCTGTATTAACCCTTCAGACGTGGCGATCAAAGCTGACCGCCGCGTCTGAAGCGGAAGTGAAAGTATCCCGGCTGCTCTGTCGGGCTGTTCGGGACAGCCGCGGTGAAATCGCGGCGTCCCGAAAAGCTTACAGGACACTGGGAGGGCCCTTACCTGCCTCCTCGGTGGCCGATCGGCGAATTACTGCTCCGTGCCTGAGATCCAGGCAGGAGCATTCAAGCGCCGATAACACTGATTACAGGCGTGTTAATACATGATAGTGATCTGTGTAAAAGATCAGTGTGTGCAGTGTTATAGGTCCCTATGGGAGCTATAACACTGCAAAAAAAAAGTTTAAAAAAGTGTTAATAAAGATCATTTAACCCCTTCCCTAATAAAAGTTTGAATCACCCCCCTTTTCCCATAAAAAAAAATTAAACAGTGTAAATAAAAATGTAAAATAAACATATGTGGTATCGCCGCTTGCGTAAATGTCCGAACTATAAAAATATATTGTTAATTACACCGCAAGGTCAATGGCGTACGCGCAAAAAAATTCCAAAGTCCCAAAAAATGAATAAAAAGTGATCAAAAAGTCTGATCAAAACAAAAATGGTACCAATAAAAACTTCAGATCATGGCGCAAAAAATAAGCCCTCATACCGCCCTGTACGTGGAAAAATAAAAAAGTTATAGTGGTCAGAAGAGGACATTTTTAAACGTATAAATTTTCCTGCATGTAGTTATGATTTTTTCCAGAAGTACGACAAAATGAAACCTATATAAGTAGGATACCATTTTAACCGTATGGACCTACAGAATAATGATAAGATGTAATTTTTACCGAAATATGCACTGCGTAGAAACGGAAGTGCCCAAAAGTTACAAAATGGCGTTTTTTTCTTCGATTTTGTCGCACAATGATTTTTTTTCCGTTTTGCCATAGATTTTTTACTAATGTCACTGCAAAGTAGAATAGGTGACGCAAAAAATAAGCCATAACATGGATTTTTAGGTGGAAAATTTAAAAGGTTATGATTTTTAAAAGGTAAGGAGGAAACAACGAAAATGCATAAACTGAAAAACCCTGTGTCCTTAAGGGGTTAAAGGTAACCTGTCACCATGAATATGGCATCCGATCTTCCCATAAAAAGCTATAGAGCAGAAGAAGCTGAGCAAATTGATATACAGTTTAGTGGGAAAAGAAACATATTATTTTTAAAATATCTGCCTATATGAGCATGTACAGTGATCACTAACAATCACTGATTAGAACCGCCCACTGGACTCCTAAGTTCAGAAAAAGATATTCAAAAATTTAATTGAGTAAAATAGTTATAATGATTCTGTTTCCACACAAATCTTATATAAATCTGCTAAACACATACTATTCTATTACATGATAATAGTAGTTTAGACTACATATTCAATGTGTCTACATATTCTACTACATATTCAATGTGTCAAAGTTCTCTTTAACAAGCTTACACATGGGGTAATGGTGCAATCTATAAATGTACTTACCTGTTACACATTCTTCTGCACTGTCAAAATTAGCCATTGTGTAAAAAGTAACCAAGTGTATAGCAATCCTTCAGGATTGTTTAAAAATCAGTGTCTTTTACATCAAATACAATTGTTATTCTTCTTCTAAAACATGACTGAATCATTCTGCTAGAACATATATTTAATAGTCTATGGCTTGGACACTCTAACTTATTTTTTTTCTTTTCCAAAGAAATTTCCAAAGAAATATAAAAACAAATTGTTACTGAGTCTTACAACTGGTGATGTACACTTGAAGCAACTTAGCAACCTCCGAAAAAACAAACAAACCCTAAACTACAATAGTTCAATAAGTGCTGATTCTCAATCTGTAATTTGTTTTTCTTTCTACCTAATTGCCATCTACTACTATAAGCCTGCAAACACAGGGAGTAGTCCTTTCCAATATATAGCTGAGCTTATTAGTCCTCTCTGTGAATCAGCATGCCTCACTTGCAAGCTTACAGCAGGGAATGCAAGTGAATAAAAATATATTAATTGGAGTCAGAATCAGCATCTTTTAAACTATTTAATGATTACAGTAGATTATAGATGTTTTGGAGGTGATGGAGTTTCTTTAAGTAACACACTGCAATTCTGCTAGATCTTCATGATTCTTCATTTGAGAATTAGTTAAAAATACATTATCAGCAATTTCCTAATACAATTCTATTACCTGAATTGCTCCCTTTACTAATATAAAATAATCGGTTCATTTAGGGACAGAAGAGGGCAGATAAAACAAGTTCCCTCCCTGTGATATGTAATATCACTCATAGGGTCAGCAGCATATAAAAATGTGTTGTGGATGGAATAATAGTATATAAGGTTGGATGATCAGGATATGATTAAAGCAAATCTGCCAGCAGTATTTTCTGCTAGGAGCTGCAGACGCTGTTGGGATATAAAAGCAAACTGCGCCTTTCCTGGAGGTGATAGTGGTTGTCAAATTACCTTTGTATTTCTTAGCGAAGTGTCAAGGAGGTGAAGTCAAGCTACTGAAAAGCTACAGCCTGGCACTCCTCCTTGCTCACCATCACCTCCCAGGCCCCCTTTATTGATTGGATGTATAGCGTTCTGTACACAGTCAGGAATGGGCTGGGAGCTCAGAGTAAGTGAGGTGACATTCCAGCCTGTGGCACTTGCATAGCTTGGCCCCTCCTCCTTGATACTCGGCTTAAAAACATAAAAGGTGATTTTATAAGTTTGGCAACCACCATCAGTTTCAGGCAAAGGTGCTGTCTGCTTTTATACCCCCCAACAGCTACAATACAGTCTGGCAATGTATCATTGCATACAATACAGCTGACGGATTCACTTTAAGTCAATGAGGCTGGCAGTAATTGACCTGTTGGCTAACTAGCTATTTGGTGTACAGCTTCCCAGGCTTTTCTGATAGCAATTTAAATGTGGACATTTCTTCTGTGTTGAATAACTGTGTCAAGAGGGAGCAGACTGACTTCCCCCTGGCTTTAACCCCATGGCTGTTCTCCACTAGTACCTGAAATATTCCCAAGGAAGCAATTCAGATTCTAATCTAGTAGTGTTTATTACATGAAAAAGCGAGTCTACTGGCAGTAAACATGGGATGTTAGAGAGGAGCCGTATTTGCAGCAATTAGATACTAGTTTGTAGTAATAGGTTATAGTCTATGATAATAAGAAACAAGCTGGGTTGGTGCAAGCTTGGTTAATGTCTAAATATATTTGACATCTGATATTAACAGAACAAGTGCTAATAAATGATTACATAACTTTAATAACATTCACAACAACATTAACATTTAATATCATCCATCTGTAATAAACTTCCTATTGTTTTTTGTGCTTTTACAATTTGTGGCAAAAATTATGGAGATGACTTAACCCTTAAGGACCGAGAGTTTTTCCGTTTTTTCCTCCTTGCCTTTAAAAAATCATAACTCTTTCAATTTTGCACCTAAAAATCCATATGGTCGCTTATTTTTTTGCGCCACCAATTCTACTTTATAATTACGTCAGTCATTTTGCCCAAAAATCTACGGCGAAACGGAAAAAAAAAAATCATTGTGAGACCAAATTGAAAAAAAACCCCGCTGTTTTGTAACTTTTGGGGGTTTCCGTTTCTACGTAATACATTTTTCGGTAAAAATGACACCTTATCTTTATTCTGTAGGTCCATACGATTAAAATGATCCCCTACTTATATAGGTTTGATTTTGTCGTACTTCTGGAAAAAATCTTAACTACATGCAGGAAAATTAATACGTTTAAAATTGTCATCCTCTGACCCCTATAACTTCTTTATTTTTGCGCATATGGGGCGGTATGAGGGCTCATTTTTTGCGCCATGTTCTGAAGTTTTTAGCGGTACCGTTTTTGCATTGCTAGGATTGATTATTCATTTTTTCATGATATAAAAAGTGACCAAAAATGCACTATTTTTGGACTTTGGAATTTTTTTGCGCGTACGCCATTGACCGTGCGGTTTAATTAACAATATATTTTTATAATTCGGACATTTCCGCACGCGGCGATACCATATATGTTTATTTTTATTTACACTGTGTTTTTTTTTATGGGAAAAGGCGGGTGATTCAAACTTTTAATAGGGAAGGGGTTAAATGATCTTTATTCACTTTTTTTTGCAGTGTTATAGCTCCCATAGGGACCAATAACACTGCACACACTGATCTATTGTCACTGGTTTCTCATAGGAAACCAGCGATTGATGATTCTGCCGCGTGACTGCTCATGCCTGGATCTCAGGCACTGAGCAGTCATTTGGCGATCGGACAGCAAGGAGGCAGGTAGGGATCCTCCTGCTGTCCTGTAAGCTGTTCGGGATGCTGCAATTTCACCGTGGCTATCCCGAACAGCCCACTGAGCTAACCGGCATGCTTTCACTTTCACTTTAGATGCGGCGTTCAACTTTGAACGCCGCGTCTAAAGGGTTAATAGCGCGCGGTACCGCAATCAATGCCGCGCGCTATTAGCCACAAGTCCCGCCCGTTGTTCGAGGCCGGGCCCGACCCACTATGAAGCGGGGCCACGCGGTGGCCCCGCGTTATAGATCGGGAGTGGACACATGACGTTCCAGTACGTCATGTGTCCTTAAGGAGTTAAAGGGGTTTTCCAGCCCAAAACTTTTTTTTATACATCAACTGGCTCCGGAAAGTTAAACAGATTTGTAAATTACTTCTATTAAAAAATCTTAATCCTTCCAATAGTTATTAGCTTCTGAAGTTGAGTTGTTGTTTTCTGTCTAACTGCTCTCTGATGACTTACGTCCCGGGACGTGACATCCTCATTGAGCAGTTAGACAGAAAACTTCAGAAGCTAATAACTATTGGAAGGATTAAGATTTTTTAATAAAAGTAATTTACAAATCTGTTTAACTTTCCGGAGCCAGTTGATAGATATAAAAAAGGTTTTGCCTGAAATACCCCTTTAAGGATATTCAAGGTGAATCTGTAAATGTTAGCCCTACTTGATCTGTAAAAACATATGATATTAAATAAAATAATTTCCTTTCGAAGTATGCTTCATGAAGCCAGAATGTTCAGCTAATAAACATTGCTTTAGGTCTTATTGTGTATTTGCTTACAAAACTAAGTGTGGTGAGTTCATAATTTTTGCTAGAGTTTAGCAAAAAATATTAGCAAAAGCCCTAAGAAAAAGACAACAAATAGTGATATTTGGTTTATTATAGTTGTCATATACCAGAGGAGGCATCTGCAACAATACAGAGAACAACTCCAATGAAGTTATAATGAATAAGACAACAATTGCAGAAAAGCTAATATAATATTTTCAAATATTAAACAACTATCAACAGTTAACACAACTCCCTCGTATAATATTATAATTAGAAATAGTCTCTACAGCCGTAAGATGCAGAGGGGGGGCAGAGGAAGCAGTCGTACATGGTACGTGGTACGTAAGGAGCTATTACCAGTTTTGTACTATTGCCCAAAAGCTTCAAGTAACACCTATGACAAGATAGTACCTATTAAAACCTGAAGGGCTGTGTGGCAGCATAGTGTGTTAGTACTAGAATACTAAATTCAAATCCTACTTTGAATAATAACATCTGCACATACTGTATATTCTTGCTCATGTGCAGTTGAGAACATAAACAGATGGAGTCCTAAAAAAAAAGAAGAATGGAACACTATTATGGTGTTGGGTTCTTTCTATGATCTTTTGGGTTAATTCACCACACCATTCTTTGCTAATAATTCAGTTCCTATGAAAGAGAAAGAGAGAGTCTTGCATGTTTTTGTCACGTAGCAGGAAATGAAATGAGACCAAACAGGATTTCCCTCAAGGACCCTCAAGCAACTACATGGTTTATCTTTATGGTATACATACTCTTGCTCACATTCTCCAGTAATATGTCA
The DNA here is from genome assembly GCF_029499605.1 of Hyla sarda. Classification (NCBI taxonomy): domain Eukaryota; kingdom Metazoa; phylum Chordata; class Amphibia; order Anura; family Hylidae; genus Hyla; species Hyla sarda. Next base: position 89,667,669 of record NC_079198.1, read on the forward strand.
TTTAACCTACCAACAATACTGATTATTTTATAAGTGTGCAGGAGATATTAGACTATGATACTCAATGGATAAAGGGACTGTAAATAAAGCCTGTGTTATAACCAAGATATACAGCAATATAGACTATACAGTATTACCCTACAGTATCCTATACAGTTACATTATGTGTCCAGAATGTAAAACAGTTATTTGTGCCAGCACACAGTTGAAGGCACATGTTGGTATGGAAAACTCCATAGGATAACATTAGTGAAGTAATATACAGTGACACTTCTTTGAAAATATAACTCATAATTATATCAAACATTTGGTTTACTCTGTTGTTGGTCTAAAATAAAATAGCCAGTGTTTATAATGTATGGGGTCTGAAAATTTATCATAAGAAATCTGGTCTGGTTAAGGGGTGGACTTCTCAAAGAGGTTATCTTTTGGAGAAGTTTAATTGTACACATGTACAACATGTAGCAATATATTAGGGAATTGTGATTGATGGTATAGATTTGGAATATGGTAAGAATTCTAATGCTGGGTTGCGTTTATTAGCATCAATAATTTTTATGTACAATGAACATTTACTATATATATATCCTGTATGGTTGTTTGATTCAGATAGGAAAGTAAAAACACAAGGAATAGACATTTCAATAATTCAGAAAGTCTCGTAAATGTCCTGGTGAGTGCTATGAATTATGTAAAGCTGAACAAACCTATTTAAAAAATCATAAACCCTACAACATCAAGGGAGGTTTTTATGTGTGTGCTGTGGGATAACTGGGCCACAGTTTTATGAAGTCAATCTATATTTAAAGGACTCAATATTTATTAAGAGGCTGTTATTACTGGTGTGAATGTCGATGGTAAGCTTAATGGGGTTTTATTTTACAGTATAGTGTTGTGATTTTCGTTAATTTCGTTATTCTGTTAATTTTTACCTTGTATATGCAAAAATATGTTTATGTATTGATGCAAGATCACTTACATAATTTACAAAAGTATATATATATATATATATATATATATATATATATACACACACACATATACCTGCTAGGTCTCTTGATATGCCTAGTTTAGTAAATACTTGCAATCAACATGGTAGGCTCTTTTCTTAGCAATTTGCATTCTCCTGCACATTCCTAGGTGGAGGCAGAAATAACTACTATTTTGTGGTTGCAGGATGGCCAGGAGTCTCTTATTAAAACTGCAAATGGTTTACTGCAAAGTGCTATGGTTTCCTTGCAAGTACAGGTAAAATATATGGCCTTTGGTATTTGCCATGGCTGCAACATGCTGATTATTTTATTGCTTACCCTTGTACTGCATGTAGATGGCAATGACTGGTCTGTTAAGCAAATTGCCTTATAACATACTAACCATTCATGGAAATACAACAGTGAGGCTAAACAATTATAAACACTTATAAACCCCACCTTCGCAATAATACAGGGCTTAAAGGAAAACTGTCAGCTTGCTCCAAACCCCCCAAAAACCAGCGGTACTGCGGGGGACGCTGATCAGTTTGATGCTTACTGTGTCCGGATCCGGCCCGCCGTTTGGCCGTATTCTTCTATTTTCGGTATATGCTAATTAGGTACTAACTTGCACCGGCCGGGCTTACTGGCACTCTGACATCAGCATTTTTGGCCGCAGCGCCTCCCAGCTCATCAATATTACACCCCCCCACCCCCCTCCGCCTCTCCCTGCTCTGTAATGAAGAGGGAGAAGTGGAGGGAGGGGAGGAATATTAATGAGCTGGGCGGCGCTGTGACCAAAAATGCTGATGTCAGAGTGCCAGTTAGCCCGGCCGGTGCAAGTTAGCACCTAATTAGTATATACCGAAAATAGAATATTACGGACGAACGGCGGGCACGGTAAGCATCAACTAATCAGCTTCCCCCGCACTACCAGCCAGTACTGCTGGTTAGTGCGGAGGAGCAAGCTGATAGTTTTCCTTTAACACTTGACATTTGCAGCAGTATTACTGAGTCCCTTTAAAACTGTAGGAATCATAATGTAATTTAGTGTTCAGGTCCAAGCTACACCATGATGTTATGTGCTGTCAAAGTGCTAAATTGTCACATAGTGACACTTCTCCTGGAGAATGACAAAAACTTTGAGGATACGTTCATACGATCATAACTCACAGCAGGTTGCCACTATTGTGGACTTTTGGTGGAATCATTGAAGTGAATGGTAGCATAACTCGCAGCAGATTTCCTGCAGCGGGTTAACCGCTGGGAGTTACAATCGTGTAAACTTACAAAGATATGGCCAAAGCTACTCCCATAACCCCATAAAGTTCCATGAGGCAGATTGTGCCTATTGCCTAATTCCAACCATATACTGTACTGAAAGAGTTTACTAGAGAAAATGCAGAACAGATCAATAGTTTTTTTCTGCAGAGCTTGTCCAGTTCTCCCATTGCTTATTTAATAAATGAACCAAAATATTGAAAATGTTAAAATGAATATTAAGTGAAAAGAATAAACCAAACAAGATGGTGATACCTTGTGTAATACTAGGGATGTAAGAAAAAATCGATTATCGCGATTATCGCGATTTTTTGTTCCGCGATACTGAATCGATTTTAAAATTCTGAGAATCGATTTTTTTTATAAATTATTATAATTAACATTTACTGTATTTCACTCACTGAGTCACAGTCCTATTTGTCTGTCTTATTTTTTTTATAACACTTAAACTCCTGACCACTAGTTGGCAGTGTACCTGTTATCAGCTCTGTCCCACTCGCAGGCTGCTACCGCGAGACTACAGACTCAGAACAAACAGGAAGGAGAACGTACGCACTCACAGGACAACTCTCGCGGGATCTTGTTCTTTCTCAGCTAGAATAAGTTTTCCCAAGCTTTTAATAGGGAATATCGTGATATATCGTGATATATCGCCAACATGACAGTATCGCAATATATTGCGATATATCGAATCGCCACCCTGGTATCGCGATTCGAATCGAATCGCCAAATTATTGGCGATTCACACCCCTATGTAATACTATTGGGCCTGTGGGGCAGTACAATCCATTCTCTGAAATTCAAATAGGTGGCTGCTCACCTGGAGTATAAAAGAAATGTGCTTGTCACCCCTACATTGGGATACTGGAAGAAAGGTGGCTGTCTGGTCAGGATAGCTGGCTGGATTGATCATATATACATATATATATATATATATATATATATATATATATATATATATATATATACATATATCAGGGCAGAAAAATGGTTATATGCTTGGTGCAATCAACAACTTTTGACAAGTGTGATTGACATGTCAAAAGTTGTTATTAATGATAGTAACATTTTAAAAGTGGACAGGACAAGGAAAATCATAATCATAAAATAAATTTTACTTTTGTATTGACAGTAATTTTATTTTATTATACGATTCTGTATACACTTGTCCTGCCCACAAGTGCCATCCATTTTGGACATGTGTTTATATAGCCCCCATTACCTTGTTATTACATCAATTTGAGGAGAGGAGACAGCCCCCCAAAAGCAGGGGTTTAAACCCTTTTATCTATAATTACTTTAAACAAGTAAGTTGTTATTTAACACGGCATGTTGTGGATACCTACGAGGCAGTGCCGTGCATATAGCCACTCTTCTGCCTTTTGATATCAAAATAAATTAGGCTGAAGTTAAGGATTGAATAAGATAAATAATAAAAAATAAAGTACTACAGTTTTTTTTTTATATGGAATTATTTACTTTAGAGAATCATTTGTTTATATGGCATTTTAGGCTACATGTAGCTAAATGATGGGGCTTACCAAAAGGAAGTCCCTCAATGAGTTAATGAAAAGTTCTTCATCACAGCCCAGCTTTTGGCTCTGAATCTCTTCATGCACCCTCTGACAACAAGGACACCAAACAATTTTGATGGATGCCCTATGATACTGTTTTTATGATGTTTTTACTAAAATGAAATGGAGCAGTTCATATAGTGGATTGATCATGGATGGCACCTAATTTCAGGATGCATAAAGTACTGGTAGTGGAGATAGAGTGCACCTTATCAGTTCATTTTGAATGGCATCATTGTCTAAACTACAGTCAAGTGTAATATAATTTATTTAAGAAATAGGACAATGTTGCTTTGCACTTTTAGGGTACTGTCCCACGTAGCACATACGCAGAGTATTTCCCGCTGTGCAAAATCTGCAGCAGCAGGAAATACGGTGTGTATTCCTCATTCACCATACTCACAGGGCTTTCCAGCAGCAGCCCTACGTGTGTTGTGAGTTTTGGAGGCGGGGCCGCGCGTCACAGTTACGTCGGCACGCGGCCCCGCCTACAAAACGCACTATAAAAATATGACCCCCGCCAGCGCATTAATAAAAATATGACCCCCGCCAGCGCATTAATAAAAATATGACCCCCGCCAGCACATTTATATGTATACATCTATACCCCCGCCAGCGCATTTATATGTATACATCTATACCCCCTGCCAGTGCATAATGTGACCCCGCCGGTGCATCCGTCTTAACTTTCATTTGCAGCGCTATATGTGAATGGTATATCTATTAGAATGCATCTAGCAGCCTCTGACCAGATGATCCTGATAGATATACTATTCATTCATAGCGCCGGCGGCTGCATATGTATATAGATGTGCTGGGGGGCAGACATATAGCTTTATCTGCCCCCCCACAGCGCTTCTATATACATATGCAGCTGCCGCGCTATGAATGAATAGTATATCTGTCAGCAACATCGGCTGGGCGGCTGCTGGATGCGCTGCTGACAGATATACTTGTCATATATAGCGCATTTGTGCAGCGTTATATGTGATATCTACTACTGGGATATATACTATTCATTCATAGCGACAGCGGATGCATATGTATATAGAAGCGCTGTGGGGGGCAGATAACGCTATGTGTCTGCCCCCCCCCCCCCCCAGCACATCTATATACATAAGCAACCACCAGCGCTATGAATGAATAGTATATCTATCAGGATCATCTGGCCGGTGGCTGCTGGATGCGTTCTGATAGATATACCATTCACATATAGTGCTGCATTGGAAAATTAAGATAAATGCGCCGGCGGGATCACATTATGCGCTGGCAGGGGTATAGATGTATACATATAAATGCGCCCGCACGGGTCACATTATGCGCTGGCGGGGGGTATAGATGTATGCATATAAATGCGCCGGCAAGGGTCACATTATGTGCTGGCGGGGTTATAGATATATACATATACATGCACTGGCGGGGGTCATATTTTTATCAATGTGCTGGCGGGGGGGGGTCATATTTTTATGAATGCACTGGGGGCTAGATATATAGTGCTTTATGCCCCCTCCCTCCTTACAACACTTTTAATATACATATGTCCCCTCCCCATGGGGAATTTAAAAATGAAAGTAAAAAATACATTGTGTACATCGCAGGGTTGCGGAGCATTCCGCCCGCTCCCCTGCTTAATAACTTCGGATCGGATCGGGTGTCAGAAGTGAGACCCGGTGCGATCAATCCCTCAGCCCCTGTACTACAACCGCCATAATGGAACAGACTCTGTTCCATGATGGGGGTAGTAGTGCAAACACTAATGTAGCCTCCCCAGCCACCAACAGACTCCCGCAGCTGGGGAACTACTACTCCCATCATGGAAACAAGTATGTTCCATGATGGGAGTAGTAGTAGTCCTGGCTGTGGGAGCCTGTAGGCAGAGGTGTTAAAACGTCCTTACATGACGGATGTTATAACGGGTTAACGGATGAATATGCCTGTTATTTGGACAGACATTAGTCTGCCGTTAGCATCAGTTACTTCACCGGTTATTAAACGTCCGTTAACAATACATAATAACGTACGTTTATTAACGGGTGAACTTCATAGTGTGAAAGCCCCCTTAGTTTATTCAACCTATAAATATGTCTTCTAAGTCTACCATGCATGTTAAGCTCGGCTGACAGTACGTTTATGATAATGGGGAGAATGGAAAAATCCTTCTGATAGCATCTTATCTCCCATGGAAACAAAGTATTAAGAATATTAAGTTGCAGTTTGGACTAAAAATCTATAAATTGGTCCCTAAATCTGCATGTGTGTGACAATATATATATATATATATATATATATATATATATATATATATATACATATATATATATATAGGATCTTTACACAAACAATATAGTTTGAATTATCTTTATTGGTTAGTCAAAATTTACAAGCTGACTTTGTGAATATACAGCGTCACAAACTGCACTGTACACAGAGATGTTACAGTGTTAAGATGAAGAATCAACAATCAGAACCTTTACAATGGAAACACTGTTACAATCTCAACAATGAGTGGTTTAGGTTCAGATTTGACTGTTCTAAATGGAAAATTATTAGTCATTTGTTCTTAAAGCAATGACTGTAGCAATAAGTCATTGAACACCACTAACCAAATTATTGAGGCTAACCAAATACTTAATAATAAAAAGTCAGACAATCAATTCACTTTGAAGCACTTAGGATACGATGAACGTAGATTCTAATGAATTGATGGCCCAATAAACCACCTCTTAAAATGATCCCTGATTTTTATGAGTTTGGAAAATCATTAAACTATTATTCCTTTAAACTTGTGAGACCAACCAAGCTTGTTTGAGTGTTATTGTAGATAATAATATCTACGGGTCATCTACAACTATCCTTTTATTACTATGGGCATGGGTTACGTTAAGCAGTGTGGTGCTGGAAAACAACTAAGGGTTAGGTTCTTGTTCTCTGAGTACAGCATTTTACAGCTAATAGGTTTTATACCTCTTGTTTCTGGGGTCGAGTCCACGAAGCCTGGAGAGAACAGATATAAAAACACAACAAACACAGAAAGCAATAAAACATTTTTTTGTGGTTATTGTATGTGCTGAGTTATGCTATAGTCAGCTGTCCGTGCACTGCATGCAGTTAAGTGAATCGCTTGGGTGAGTTTTCTGCAATCTAGGGCCCTTTGGCAGGCAGTGTACCACAATCCCAGCATGTAACACCAAATTGTATACAATGGGGCATGCTGTGATATGTTGTTATGCTGCTGTCGGAGGGCACCAGGATGCCATCAACTGGTTGAAGGTTATGACACATTTTCTCAACACAACAATTAGTAAATCCCACATACATGAAGATCACCATTTTAACATGGTTACAATTAAAAGCAGCAGTACTTTGAAGTATTAATATAGCAATTGTAAAACAAAAATATGACTATATTGCAATACACCCATCCAGGTGTCCCAAAACTCCTACTCTAGCACAACAGTGAACTGACTTACTTATGGTAGGTGACTTTTTTAATGGGTCATGGTATATGTTGTGGTTATAAAGAAAGCCCTCATCATCTATTAGCTTTTAATACTTTTCAGGCAGCCCATTATTCGAGGGGTTGTGCAGTCTAAGTATCTCCTTTTTACCTCTGAAGTGTATAATGGGGATCATATTGCTAGGACATGCTGTGATCACAAGGGAATCATAGTGTAATGCCTGTTTTTCCTCCAGTGGATTGCAAGCATTACATAGTACCTGTATTAACTGGCATTCATAGTCCTCCAGTATAGATAGCCAGCTTTGACCTTACTTGAACTCTTGATAACTGGGAACAGTCCCGCTCAGTGGGAAGGCTCCTTTAGGGTACACTCACACAAGCGGATTTTGCTGCAGATTCGCTGGTGAAGGCCCGCTCTATGCTGTCTTTACATGTGCCTGCTCGTAGCAGCAATACGCCGCTACGAGCAGACACACTGCGATGTGTGAGTCGCAGTATACTCGCACATCGCGGGAGCTCTCTGTCTAGCTCAGAGCAGGGAGAGTGGCCGCGATGTGCACATCGCTGCAGGGTGTCTGCTCGTCGAGGCGTATTGCCGATAAGAGCAGGCACATGTAAAGACAGCATAGAGCGGGCCTTCACCAGCAGATCCGCAGCGTAAAATCCACTGTAAATCCGCTCGTGTGAAAGTACCCTTAGAGTATACCTGTCCCTTTAAAAAACATTCGACTTGTCCTTAGACCCCCAACTTAGGTTTTAATCGGTTTGGGGCTGAGTTTTTAGACCCTAATTAATTGTTTGAACAAGCGGGGAGAAAAGTACAGCTGACTAAGACAATCCCATAGACTTACATTGTAGCAATTCTTTTGATCCATATGAGGAAAAGCGACAGTGGCAACATCTATTTTTTTTTTCACGTGGACCTCAGTCCCGCATTTTATTACATTGTTTGCCTCGCTTAGCATGCTCTTCTCCCAGCTAATTCTAGCTATCAGTCATGGTCTAAACAATCAGATCCTGGCCTATCAAAACATGTCTCTACAACATGTCGAAAGTTTTTTAAAGTGACAACACCCATCTAACACCTCTGCATGCTTAAGATTTAGAACAAAAACAACCTGTTTAATGGTAAGACTAATCATATTTTTATCTATCTATCTATCTATCCATCTTCTTCCTAGTAATTTTTTAGCACTACAATAAACCAAAGTGTCCATTATGTGTTACCTTCTGTTAGAGGTCACAGGTAACAACCGAGGAGACTTCCATTTGACCAGCTGGTAAATGCAACAAGATGGCATGTGTACAATGTAAAGCCAGATGAATTTTGGTTTTGGGGTGTTAAGCATTACCAAAACAGTCCTCACATATCACAGCTGTTCCAGATAAATAGCCAATCATGATTAAATATCCAAACAAAGTTTAGGGAACAAAGGATTATCTTTGGTCGCTCAACTTAGTGGCCATGAAGCCTGCCGGTGTCCTCAAAAACTAATGTAATACTACTACTTTAATAATTTACTTTGAGAAAAATAGGGGAGTGGAATTCGGGAAGAAGACATATCTCTATTTTCAATCCTATAATAATGAAATTCCATTAGGAACCAAAGTCAGTGAATAAGATAAAATACTGTCAGTACTGCTGTTTTATCAGATGCTTCCCTTAAACCATTCACGGCTTTGCGTCAGTGAATGAGTTAAGATCGCAGACTTAAAATTCATATTTTAACACCTATGATGATACACATTTTACACTTGAACATGCACACCCAAGCAGTTATTGGTTACATGCACACAGTGGACTTCAATGTACACAATGATGTCACATCGTTCCACATTACATGCAGGAAATGCAATGGATTGTCATTACTGCCTAAAACCATAATAAAAAGTTCAACAGGGTTATGTCTACAAGTAGTTTAGTAGGCAGGAACTCTCATCAGACAAGATAAAGGGAAGATCACATATCAAAATAACGGAAATGAAAAAAGTTAAAATAGACAATATTCCCAAATTTACCAACAGAACACAAGTGGCACCTTCATTTGGCCACTTTTGGAGCCAAAGATAAAAACACACAAGCTTTTCTCATAAAGTATATAGCTACCTGCACTCTATGGACTGTTTACACTCGCTGATTATCTTTTTCTTTGAGATACTTTGTGATTGTCTTTGCATAGCAAAGTGGTAGCTTAGCAGGAGACCAACTACCCTGGTTTAAAGCTGATCAGGGGATTTCATCTTTCGCTTAGCTGTATTTTGTCCATTGACACTGCAAACTGACGACTGTTGACATTTCTTTTGTCTTTTGCTAAGGAGCAACTGAGAGACTTTTCAGTGCCCATCCAGCAAAGATCAACAAAAGGAAAGATAAGTTGGCTATACACATTAGTTAGTCAACCCCACCTTAAACATGTATGCTTAGCTGGACATGTAGGTTCATTTGGGGGAAGGCTACTGCCAGATACTTATGCAAGTTGCCTACAATAGAATCAGACATGAACTGATCCTAGTTTCTTCTAACATCAGGTCATCTGGGGCCAGTTAGGCCTCTTACACACTGTCGTTGCTCTGCGTTGAGAATGGCCGTCAAAGCCTCTTTTTTTTTTTCTTTCTGACTTTACTGGCCATTCTCATGACGGGGAGCAACAGCAAACAATGGTTCACGGTGGCTCCCAATGACTATTATGGGGGCCGCTGGGCGCCGTTATGAATAGTGGGAGAAAAAGATGGCACAGGCAGTAATTTTTCTCCTGATATTCTGCCCGGCTCTCCTGGTGGCCGTCACACTGCCGTGCTCTAACGGCAGTGTGAAAGAAGCCTTAAAGGGGTAATCCAGGAATAGAAAGCAGAGCTACTTTCTTTAAAAAAATACTCCCAGTCTGTCTCCAGGTTGGGTGTGGTTCTGCAGCTGAAGTGAATAGAGCCAAGTTGTAAAACTACACCCAAGCTGGAGACAGATGTGGAGCTGTTTTTGAAAGAAATTAGCTGTGTTTTTCTATTCCTGGATAACCCCTTTAAGAGTCCTTATACATCTTAGATGTCAGATTCCCAACAAATTTCTGTCATATCAGAGAACCAAAATAATGGTATGTAGCACCCAAAAAAATCATTGCAATTGTTTGAAATCTGTTGTAATACATCTAGGGCCCCCAACCAATAGGTTACAAGTTAACCCATTCCATTACTTATCTAGCAGCAAAATGGTAAGATATATAAATATGTTCAGCTGATCACACCTTTTCTTAAGGGGCTTTGATAATACTGTTTTGAATCAGTAAAACCTAATATGGTTTTGTTACCAGTCATGTATGTGATCAGGGTCAGAGGTCTGCATTTTGAACATAAGGTCCCATTCACATCATGATTTGTATACACATAGCTGGTATACTTGATAACTCAGAAAGGTTTGCCTGCATATATCTGAATGTGTCCACAATTGGCCTATTGCCTTTATTGGACCAAACAAAGTCTAATATTAGGTCTACCATGCTTTAAGTCCCACACAGAACCAGTGTTAAGTTCAGTAAATGGACTGAATGTAATTACTATTAAACTACATCTGGTCCATTGAAGCCATTGGGCCAGCTGGGAACTCAACACATTATACTACGGTAAACATTATTGACAGGCAAACAAGATATACCTTTGACATGCGGTCAAAACAGGTTGAGAATGGGCCCTTACCCTATTCTAAAACAATGCTATCTGCTAGCATATAGTAAAACACAAAGTTAAAATAAAAAAATACTCCTGAGATGTCTTAGTACCAAGGCCGCTCTTTACTTTTATCAGTTTCTGACCATCCATCTTCAGAACTGATCCTGCTGGGTCAATTATTTAATTTATCATAAATGCCTATACAGTCTTTTACACAGAATAACAAGCATACCACTGCCTTGAAAGCATCAAAATATGATGTCCATAAAGAATTAGGTCTTTTTTTTAGCTTTTTAACATGGATAGTTGACAATGATGGCTTTTTTATATTCTGACCAAAGCAGAGAAAGGTAAAAAAACAAAAACATAGAACCCACTATTTTCAAACTACATATGAAGAGTCACCGGATTAAGGCTGCTCCTATGAATAGTCCTGCTGGCCAGTCCCTCTGTGACACCCCAAACAGCTCTGGCAGCATTCAGGGCTGCACAGTACACAGCGACATCTGAGGTCTATACACCTCTCTTTACTGCCATTGTACTTGATGTTGCGGGAGCTGGCTTGTAATTACTTATTCAGGCCTAGGGGATGTCAATGAAGCTAGTAGGCGGGACTGGCCATTGTGACTTTTTACAGGAACAGCACCTTCCCTATGCTTTTTTAAAGTTAATTTATTTTTCTACATTTTTGCTATAAATACAAGAGCATATAGGTTGTTGCACAGGATATACAAGGGCACCATTGTCAATCATCCAGGATAAAAGGTTGGCCATGGTTTAATGGCCTATATCTCCTGAATGTTCCAATATTATAAACAAATAGACCATATTTAATAAGTGTCCTTCTACCAATAGCATAACAAGCCAAATAACACCACTTATGTTCCAACACAGTTCTTCACTTATATGCTGACTTAAACTGTCCAGTCTCTGAATCAACTCAGCATTCAGATTTTCACTGCAAAAACAGGAACTAATCTTCATCTTTACAGTTCGCACCCCTAATTTATTTTTTAAATGAAGTATGTCTCACAGAAAAGGATTGCAGTAACACATGTTTTGCTATACACATGTTTATTCCCTTTGTGTGTATTGGAACTAAACCAAAAAAGGGAGGAAAAAAAGCAAATTGGACATAATGTTACACCAAGCTCCAAAAAAAGGGCTGGACAAAATTATTGGCACCCTTTCAAAATTGTGGAAAAATAAGATTGTTTCAAGCATGTGATGCTCCTTTAAACTCACCTGGGGCAAGTAACAGGTGTGGGCAATATAAAAATCCCACCTGAAAGCAGTTAAAAAGGAGAGAAGTTCACTTAGTCTTTGAATTATGTTTCTGTGTGTGCCACACTAAGCATGGACAACAGAAAGAGGAGAAGGAACCAAGGAGGACTTGAGAACCAAAATTGTGGAAAAATATCAACAATCTCAAGGTTACAGGAGTCCATCTCCAGAGATCTAGATTTGCCTTTGTCCACATTGCGCAACAATATCAAGAAGTTTGCAACCCATGGCACTGTAGCTAATCTCCCTGGTTGTGGATGGAAGAGAAAAATTGATTTAAGGTGTCAATGTAGGATAGTCCGGATGGTGGATAAGCAGCCCCAAACAAGTTCCAAAGATATTCAAGCTGTCCTGCAGGCTCAGGGAGCATCAGTGTCAGTGCAAACTATCCGTCAACATTTAAATTAAATGAAACACTATTGCAGGAGACCCAGGAGCAACCCACTGCTGACACAGAGACATAAAAAAGCAGGACTACATTTCCAAAATAAACTTGAGTAAGACAAAACCCTTAAGGAAAACGTTTTGTGGACAGATGAGACCAATATAGAGCTTTTTGATACAGCACATCATTCTAGTGTTTACCGAAAATGGAATGAGGCCTATAAAGAAAAGAACACAGTACCTTTGATCTGCTATTAAGCTGGAAAGAATGATGCCTTAGAAATTCCTGTCCTGTGGCCTACCCTAAGTATATTCATGGAAATAGACTTATATTGCCTGCAACAGCCCTCACATCTGCCCGTTGTTAACTAATAGCACAGAAACGCATTTCCCTCATAGTAAGTACAAAGAGCAATAGCCATGATATATATATATATATATATATATATATATATATATATATATATATATAATAACAGCTCAGAAATATGTACAGAAATGTACAACATGTACAGAAATAAAAGAAAAGGTGTCCTACTATTTTATAAAATAGGTGTGAGCAGCAATGGTGGCGGTTCAAAGATGTTTTGGGGTTGTTTTGCTGGCATTGGGTGCCTTGAAAGTGTGCAAAATTAAAACACAAAAGACAGAAGCTCTCCCTTGTGTGACACCTTCAGCATAAAAATTTAAAGTAAGTGAGCCAAGGATCAACTCACCTAAAACGGTTGTGCAAATTCCGGCACAACACGTTTATGCACTTAGTCATTTAAGGCTGCTGCACATTCCTCCTCACGCTCCCAAGCGTGAATAATAGATTTCAATACCACTCCAAACTCCAAAGAGTATAATAGCTGCTGCCAGTAAGGTGATCCAGTTGTGCTACTAAAAACGTATTTTATTAAAACATGCTACGCGTTACGAAACCGGACCTGTTTCTTCTTCAGGCATGACAGAAATCACTCAATGCTCAGAATAAATACCCACAATTCCAATCACAATACAGGAAATGACATAAAAAAATACACACATTTTACAAAATATATAAAAAAGGATATAAAAAACACATAAAAACACACATTAAAAATACACTTATAATATTAGATCAAACAGTAGTTCGTTCTATAACCTCATTAAGCCCTTCCAGGGCCAACGTGTTAAACATAAAGATCTAATAAGATTCCCTGTTGATCAGGGCTTGAAAACGGTTGTTAATATCAAGAGGTATAAATTCAATGATGGCCAAATGTAACACTCTAACGTCTCCTCCATGCTTTAACCTCTTAAGGACCCATGACGTATCGGCACATCATGATTCCGCTCCCGTTTTATAATGCAGGGCCACTGCGTCATAGCGGGTCAGGCCTGGCCTCTAACAAGGGTCGGGACCTGTGGCTAATAACACTAATTAACCCTTTAGATGTGGCATTCAAAGTTGATCGCCGCGTCTGAAACTAAACTAACGCCGGTTAACTCAGGGGGCTGTTTGGGATCGCCGCGGTGAAATCACGAGGAGGGTCCCCTTACCTGCCAACTGGTGTCCGATCGCCGAATGACTGCTCAGTGCTTGAGATCTAGGCATGAGCAGTCAAGCGGCAGAATCATCGATCAATGGTTTCCTATGAGAAACCATTGACCTATGGGGGCTATAACATTGCAAAAGAAGCGAAAAAAAAGTTTATAAAGATCATTTAACCCCTTCCCTGATAAAAGTTTGAATCACCGGCCTTTTCCCATAAAAAAATAAAAATAAATAAATTAAAAAAACTGTGTGAATAAAAATAAAATTAAACATATGTGGTATTGCCGGGTGCGGAAATATCCGAATTATAAAAATATATCATTAATTTAACCGCACGGTCAATGGCGTACACGCAAAAAAATCCGATCAATACAAAAATGGTACCGCTAAAAACTTCAGATCACGCCGCAAAAAATGAGCCCTCATACCACCTCATAGGCAGAAAAATAAAAAAGATATAGGGGTCAGAAAATGACAATTTTAAACATATACATTTTCCTGCATGTAGTTATGCTTTTTTTCAGAAGTACGACAAAATCCAACCTACATAAATAGGATATCATTTTAATCGTATGGACCTACAGAATAAAGATAAGGTGAATTTTTACTGAAAAATGTACTGTGTAGAAACGGAAGCCCCCAAAAGTTACAAAATGGTGTTTTTTCTTCAATTTTGTCACACGATGATTTTATTTCTCTGTTTTGCCGTAGATGTTTGGGTAAAATGATTGATGTCATTACAAAGTAGAATTGGTGGCGCCAAAAATAAGCCATCATATAGATTTTTAGGTGCAAAATTGAAAGAGTTTTTAAAGGTAAGGAGGAAAAAAAACGAAAGTGCAAAAACGGAAAAACCCCGGGTCCTTAAGGGGTTAAACAAACATGGCGAGAGACGGTATATTGGAACGATGAATAAACATTGTTCAAATATACTGAATTCCTTTATGAAACACAGCGTCTCTTGCCATGTTTGTTTAAAGCATGGAGGAGACATTAGTGTGTTACAATTGCCCCTCATTGAAACTATAGCACTTGATATTAACAACCGTTTTCAAAATGTGTGTATTTGTTATGTCATTTCCTGTCATGTGATTGGAATTGTGGGTATTTATTCTGAGCAATTAGTGATTTCTGTCATGCCTGAAGAAGAAACCGGTCTGGTTTCGTAACGCGTAGCATGTTTTAATAAAATACGTTTTTATTATCACCCCTGGATCACCTTGCTGGCAGCGCCTATTATCCTATGTGGAGTTTGGAGTGATATTGGAATCTTGAATGTGTGCAAGGCATTATGAAATCTGAGGTTTACCAATGGATTTTGGGTCGCACTGTACAGCCCAGTGACTGAAAGCTGCGTTTGCCTTCAAGATCTTGGGTCTTCCAGCAGGGCAATAACCCCAAACATACGTCAAAAAGCACCCAGAAATGGATGGCAACAAAGCACTAGAGAGTTCTGAAGTGGCTAGCAATGGGTCCAGATCTAAATCCCATTGAACACCTGTGGAGAGATCTTAAAATTGCTGTTGGGAAGCGCTCTTCCAATAAGAGAGACCTGGAGCAGTTTGCAAAACAAGAGTGGTCCAACATTCCAGCTGAGAGGTGTAAGAAGCTTATTGGTGGTTATAGGAAGCAACTGATTTCAGCTATTTTTTCCAAAGGGTGTGCAACCAAATATTAAGTTAAGGGTGCCAATAATTTTGTCCAGACCATTTTTGGAGTTTGGTGTGACATTATGTCCATTTGCTTTTTTCTCTCCATTTTTTGGTTTAGTTTCAATACACACAAAGGGAATAAACAATTGTATAGCAAAACATGTGTTACTGCAATCCTTTTCTGAAAAATTTCAGGGGTGACGGCCATTTACGCCCATGACTGCATGTAAAGATTTTTTCTGCTGGAAGGATCTTTACAGTTACCAGAAGTTGAATGCCTTCAATTCCTCATAACTAATTATAATTCTTCTGAAATTGGTGGCCTGTGGCTGATTATAACAATGCTTTGTTCTGTTGGGGCCATGCTACTTAAGGCATTTTACAGAAATGCTGTAATGTGGAAGATTCATAAAAAACTATGAAGATGAATATTTATGCTTTGACAAATGCCAGTGGAAGCTTTCAGAAAATATATATGTAAAATTCAGTTTAATGTAAATGTAATATTATATTAATGAAGGTTAATTTGAATTTTACACTTTAAAATAAAAATCAATAAAAACAAAAAGAAAAATATATAACCAGTAGAACCAAATACATAATACATCTTGGTAAAGTTTCTTCATTATTTATTTATTTTTTTGCCTAAATTAGACTAATCATGTAGCAATTTTACAAAACTGTAGTTATGATCTTTTACTTAATCTGTGGAACAAGATACCTAAACAGCTATTGACTTTGAACTGAAGTATTTTCTCAGGTATCCAATGGCAATAGTCATAAGCAATAAAATGTGCAATGATAGCTCTCATTGGATTCAAACTGAATGCTTGGAAGAATGACTCTGTCTATGACTAATATGGTATGTTGTCATAATACTATAATGGATTGTGCTTGGTAAGAACACTGAACAATATCCTATACATATTGTTGATGAATCTTAATGTCAAACTTCCAAATCTACTTTAAAAAAAATAAAATAAAAAAAATAAATTGTCATTGTTCAGCCAAAGTTCTGTTTATCTTATTGCATAGTCCTTGTTTTATTATGATGATGTATAAAGATAGTACACATTGGGCCTCATTTACTAAGCTGAAACCGACCAGTTTTTGTCTGTTTATTTTGCCTGAGACATGTCTGCGCCAGTGTGCGCCTGAAAAATCTGACAAACCCGAAAAAGGGGCGTGGTCGGCCATAGGGGCGTGGTTTCACAACCCGACTGATTTACTATGGAATTCACAGAAAATCCTGTGGGTAAATGGCTGGAAATATCGACCTAGAAAAAGCTGGTCAGAAAATGTTCCCAACTTTTCCCAATAGTAAATAGAGAGGAATCCTGCATGTCTGAAACAACTTTTCCCACTAGTAAAAACCCGACAATCTTAGTAATTATCTAGAAATAGTTGGTTAAACAATTGTTGAATGAACAATTGCCTGGTGAACATTATTGCCATTGTTCTATATATATTTCAACCCATAATGGCTATTATAGTCATTCAAGCTAGCCATACATGATCTTTAATACTAGGTGCAGGCTAAATAATCTTACTGGGATCATTCTGGCAACATTATTTTACAGAAGTATTGTTAGTGAATTAAATATTTTTTCCTTTTGTCCACCTGTTAAAATTTTAAACATGGCCAACTTAATTTGAGATGATGACAATTTGATTGGTTGGCCAAAGCAATAATTTATTACTAAATTGAACGCATCAAATTATCAATTTGGTTGAAACAATGCATGTACTGTAGAGAATTTGGAGCAGTCATCTGACAGACATCATTCTTTGCAAACCTCTGGTTTAATCTCCCAAAGAGAGCTGAGAAAATGGCATGGATTATCGGATTATTGAATTAGGTCTTCTTAGTCTCCAGGGCCATCTTCTTTTTGAAGAGTTCAGCTAAATGGTACCTCAAAGTGATTAACAATTATTAAACACGTGCAGTTACAAGTTGACATGTTTGATGGGACAGCCACTCAGAAAACACAGTACGCAACAGGACAACCAAACACAGATACTGCACTGAAACAGAGAAGCCAGAACTAGACCCAACATAATAAAAATTTGATGTTAAAATAGAATATAAAATTGTGCTTGTCTCAAGGTAATACATTGGTATGTCTATATTCGGGAAACATCTACCCTCATATAATGGGCAAAGTATATATAAAAAAAACCTCCAACACCAATAATTTTTTAATTCACGGTTGAAGACAATACAAACAGCCAAATAACATTTTTCCTTATTGGTGTCATCAATGTGATAAGCCATCTAAGATATTTTCTTTTGTTTTGGTGCCATAAAGTTACACAAATATAAACACATAAAATGAGTATGCTTCTAAATTCCCATAAGTCTGAACATTTCTTCCTTCTTTATTTAATATAGCATTTTGGTAAAATTTCATAGATATAATATAGGCCTAGATTAACCTTAAAGGGGTTATCCAGGAATCAAAAAAACAGAGCTTTTTACTTTCACAAACTGCTCCCTTTCTGTCTCCAGGTTGGGTGTGGTTCTGCAGCTCAGTTCCACTGAAGTGAACGGAGCCAAGTTGTAATTACACACCCAACCTGGAGACAGACAGGGAGCGTTTTTTGAAATAATAAAAAAGATTTATAAGATCCATTATATCTTTTGAAATTTGGTAGCTGGAAAGCTGACCTTCAAAATAACAGCCTTACTATCCTTACTTTTGCTTTAATGTTTTTACTATTATTTTATTAATTATCTCCTATACACAGCTTGCTTACTAAAAAATGAGTTGATCATCTTGTATCATAGCTAAATATCAGTCTGAAAACAAGAACATAGCCCTCAGTACCATACTGTATGAACAATACAACCATAGTATAACATTGCACATAGTATGCTCTGGGTAATTTATACTGTATAGAGTTGTTTAAAGGGGTTGTCTAAAGATAACCCTCTCTAATATGTATATTAGGGTAAATTGATGTAACAGACCGGCATTCCAGTGTGGAGAGACTCATTGTAAGAGCAGTATCTGCCCTGATGCAGCTGGTGTGTCCATATATTTGAATGGCTGCCACTTTCCCCTGCAGATAAATGGATCTATAACATCACAGGGATGTCTAGATAATAATAAAGACTACAACAGAATGTACTCTTACCAGCTATACTCCCTATGGTGTTACAAATACAAGGTGGAAGCTATAAAACATACAACATTTCATTCTAGAATTCCAGAGATTGGAGGGGTTTTGTGGTAAAGCAAATCAAGGTTGTACAAAGGAAAAGTTGAATAGTTTCAGATTCTAACTACTTCATTTCGCTTTGCACCAGTTTTGGTAAATCTCTCCCAAATGATCCTTACAGCAAAAGCCACTCTTTAAACAAACCTATGACTTAGCTGATTATTTCTGATTCCCTCCTTCATAATTCTCCAATAGGGCACTTATCATGCCCTTACAAAGAGAAGTTCTGCAGTTTTTGTCTTAGAACTTTTCCTGAGATCTTATTAGACATTAAAGTTAGACCTAAAAACTGCAGTACCGTTTTTCATCAGATATTTAATGCATATAACAGGACCCAAGCTGGGACTTTTAAAATTTCTAATTTTGATCTGCTATTATGCTGGAAAGAATGATGCCTTAGAAATTCCAGTCCTGTGGCCTACCCCAAGTATATTCATGGAAATAGACTTATGTTGCCTGCAACAGCCCTCACATCTGCCCGATGTTAACTACCAACACAGGAACGCATTTCCCTCATAGTAAGTACAAAGAGCAATAGCCATGATATATATATATATATATATATATATATATATATATATATATACGGTATATATAATTACAGCTCAGAAATATGTACAGATAGGAAATAAAAGAAAAGGTGTCCTACTATTTTATAAAATAGGTGTGAGCAAAAACACAAGGGACTATAAAGTGGAAGACCAAAGACAGTAACTTAAGCAGAACACAGAGCAACAAGCACTGTATATATCTTGTAGGAACAGCGTTCTGCCCCACAATTGCACCTGACATGTTGTCAGGAAAACAACGCCAGACAGGAGAGGTGAGAGTTTCAAAAATAGTCAGCAGTTTTGCAGATTTGCATGGAATCTGAGGAATCGTACATCTTACTGATTTATGACTCTAATGGTGCTTGTACAGTGTGATGTATGGTAAAATATAAAGGGGACATCTACAATAAAATTGAAATTCATGACACTCAAATTCACAAGATTCCTTATGTATATAAGATACATTCCAGGATGACAGATTTATCCATATCTGTGCGTTTAAATGTAAACAACTCCTCCTAGGTGATTGTAGTCTCAACAAGTAGAGTTTCCCTTTAAGGCAAACTACTGTAAAACAAGTGCCATGCCACTTTATTAGAGGTTAAAAGAATAACCCATTTCATACAAGTAGCTGATAAACTAGATATGAATCTCCACTCCATTTTCTTGGTGCAGTGATAAACGGCAAGTCATCTATATGACAACTATAGGGACGCTATATATTAAGATTAAAAGGGAAGTACAGGGCAGATAAATATCTACTTGAAGCAATGTCAAAACTACTGATTATTTTTGCCTTCGTCACAGTGACAATCCATCCGTACACAACTGCTGTGGTGCTTTCAGTGTATACTTACATTTGTTTGCGCAAACAAATGGCGGCCATTGAAGCACACCAAGCTCATATCGCTCCATTCTCAGTCCAGCGTTCAGACACCAGCTTTCCCCTCCTAAGACCCAGTGATGATGTCACTGCACACTGATTTAATGTCATTGGACAGACCCAGATATGATGTCACTGCACGCTGCCTTATTGTCATTGGTTCTCATTACATAAGCTAAACCTCAGGAAGGTATCAGATGTGTTATATTTTAGACCCTATTATGCATAAAGTGAAATAATAAGCACTGCTTTTTGTGCCATAAAGGAAGACCATACGCTTGCAGTAAGGAAAATGAAGGACCAAGAGGTGGTATCAAACAACCGCTGAATTTTATTATTTTGTTTCTGAAAGCAGTGAACAGGAGTGGGGAAGTGTAGTGTCATGATCTCCTTTAAGTCATTTTGCTAGAACCAGTTTATTGCTAAGGGGTTTTAGGGTTTTTGGTGTCAGAAAACAGTTCAGGGATGCAAACCAGTGCCATGAGAGGTGCTCTAGTTCTTGCCCAGACTTCTGTGTACATAATTGTCGAATTATATTGGTCTTTGTGTCTTATCTATTACAACTGTTTTACTAAAGGCTATGAATATATTTAAATGCATTTTTAATGTGTACATATTTTGGTGTAAAACATTTTCCCCATAAGCCTTTATTAAATATTTTGCTTCATTTCACCTCTGCAGACTGGATGTTTTCTATACATTGCAGGCAGCTATGTTGTGTTTAAAGTACAGCCTGCCAAATTTTTTGTTAATCTTTGATCTTGTCATATATCAGCATAGAAAATCATTTAGAAGAGGAGACAAAGAAGCTGGGCACCAAGTTGATCAGACTACAGCAGTTTGTGATATATGTGAAAACATGCAAACTGTAGAAGAGAAACTGAGCTAATTCTTTATAAAAGACAAAATGGAAACATGTTTTAATATACTAAAATAAGTACAATGAAATGCTTTTAAATGTGTCTATATTATCTTGAGGAAGCACTCCAGTGGAATTTTTTATTTTTCCTCTGTGCCCGGGCTGCAAAAAGTAAAATTACAAATTTTAACTCACCTTCCGCCACTCCCCGGTGTGCCAATATCACGCTTCTGTCTTCTCGGCCCTGTCTTTTTCTGCATCCTGGGCCCTGAGGAGTCACACTGCGCTCAGCTTATCGCAGTGATGTTCCGCCTCGGCCAGTGATACGCTGAGCGAAATGTCGTGTAAGAAGCCTGTGCTCCGCCTTCTCCCTGCTGCCCGGGCTGTTACAGGGCACTGCACTCAATGTATCACTAGCCGAGGCGAGACATCACTGTGGCCAGCAGTAAGCTAAAGGCAGTGTGACGCATCTGCCCCAGGAAGCAGAGAAGACCGAGCCAAAAAGACAGAAGAGCGATATTGGCGCACCGGAGTGGCGGTAGGTAAGTTAAAGTCTGTTATTTTACTTTTTGCAGCCCGGGCACAGAAGAAAGATAAAAAATTCCACTGAAATCTCATGGAAAAAACCTGTGGATACGTTTTAGATTGCGGGAAATCAGAGCACTAAGGCCCAGGCAATCTCCTGTATGCAGCCCCGACTTTCCCATGGAGCCTCGTGTCACGACCCACGCCCGAAGCCGAAAATAGCCGAAAGAAGGGGGTGTGGTGGATAGGGGATATGTTTTTTTCCATGAGACTATGGCCCTATCTGATAGAGGAGTTGTGGTTGAGCTAGGAGTCATATAGCTTTCTATGACTGAATACAGTATTTTTATGTAATAATACTGCCAGGATTTATAGAGAGACCCTGTGAGTCCTGCTTTTCCTGCCCACACATCATGATTGACAGCTAAATAATAGTGAGTAAAACCAATAAATTAAAATAAATAATATTAACATCCAATAATTCCAGAGGCTGTAGTAATAATATCCTAGCACTTGCTCATTTGTCTCAGAATTATTTCATCTTGCATACCAGTTGTCATCCAGTGACATCATAAGCCAGAAGTCCAGTGACATCACAAATCAGCGCCCCATGAGAAATAATTAAGATAACATACCTTGTCCTCTTCGCTTATGTTGCGTGTGGCTGTTCTCCAAGTGATGCTGGGCAAAGGATCTCCTGATGCCTCGCAGGTCAGGGTGATCTCATTATCCAGCTCCACAGCAGTCTTATTTTCAACATAGGTAATCTTAGGTTTTGCTAAAAATGACAGAGAATATATTTAAAAAGAAAGATTTAGACTCTAAATATACAGTGTTACATTTTAAACATAGGCAGGATAGAGATGAGAACATGACTAAAACTGCTCAGCACCTGCACAACAGTCATGGATTGCCAAAGTTTTTAAGACTGACACAATACTGCTTCCGTGTTTTTAGATTGTTCAGTCAAATGTTTCTATGGTTGACTGAGGTACAATTATAAGCATTTCATAAGTTTGGATATCACCTTCTGGGCTAAATTCTGACTGATAGCCAGTGACCAGATGCAGATCCCTCCTGGTCGGTGAATACGTGTGATTCCCTCCAGACAGTAACAGGCTGTCGCTAATTGGGACCTCCATCTCAGGTCTCGGCTAGGAGGACTACTTTCCGTGGGTCTGAGTGAGTGGTCCCTATCGGACCGGTTTATCATTTATATAGCTGGCACTTACAGACTTATTGCCAGAGTATCAAGTGTTTCTTTGGTTTCCTATCCATTCCCCTGATGAACCCCGCATTGCTCCTAAATATCCATATAGGAGGGGGGGGGGGGAAACGCGTCGGGATTGATTACTGCATTATTGGTGTCTTATCTGGTGACACTTATTGTGATTATAGGAAACGCGCTAATTGACTGAGGCCATTGGCTAATGGCCCTGGCATTACACCCATTGTGTATTTTTGGTGTTGATTAATATTTTCTTGAGTACTACTATTTTATGCTGTTATTATTAAATGCTAAGTTTTAGTGAATTTAGTGAATTAAATGCTAAGTTTCTGTGAATTTTTGTCCATTGGCTCCGCATACATCTGTATATCTGTGAATTTTCAGTGAAATTTTAAAGTGACAGTGGTCAGAATTGCAAAAAATGCTCTGGTCCTTAAGGTGTAAAATGGCCTGGTACTTAAGGGGTTAAATGGGAAAAGCTGGGTGATTAAAACTTTTATTAGGGAAGGGGTTAAATGATCTTAAATAACTTTTTTTTTTTCACTTTCTTTTTGCAGTGTTATAGGGATCTTAGGCACTGAGCAGTCATTCAGCGATCGGACACAAGGAGGCAGGTAAGGGGACCTTCCTCGTGTCGTAAAGCTGTTTGGGATGCCGCGATTTCGCCAAGACGATCCGGAACAGCCCCGAGATGACCGGCAGCAGTTTAGTTTCACTTTAGATGTGGCGATCAACTTTGAATGCCACGTCTAAAGGGTTTAAAGCGCGCAGCACCAGGATCAGTGCCGTGCGCTAATAGCCATGGGACCTGGCCATTGTTAGAGGCCCTGCGTTATAGAAAGGGAGCCCTGTGTCCTTAAGGAGTTAACCCAGCTCTCCATCCTGATAACATGAGAGCTGTGCGTCCTCAGAACCGCTCTGCGCCGAAAAACAGCACATGCAGTCGGAAGATTGATCGTGGCGCTTAGGGGGGTGGATAACTCCACGTCATTAGAACGTGGAGAAGCAAAAAATGAATATGCAACAAGGGGGGCGGGCTTTGTGCGCCTGCCCCCAGAACACAAAGTAAGATTGTCGGCTGGGGACCCACCTGCTGTGTGCAAAACCGGGATGGAGGGCGGACACTTTAACGCAAACTTGGCCTAAACAAAAGTTTACTAAGTGAGAACGTTTTAGACTCCTGTTCACCCACACTATAACCCAATGTATTTGGTTTAGTGTGGGTGAACTTGCTGACAGTTTTCCTTTAACTTACAGAGGTGGTGTAAGATGATAGCACTCTGGTGTAATGTAGTAATATTCTTCAGTGTAAAACTATGTCCAAAGCACTTTTCAGTCTCTATAGCAGTAATATCCAACCTGTGGCTCTCAATCTGTTAAATAATTGTAACTGTCAGCGTGGCCAGACAGCCATCGGCAAACCCAACAAAACAAAATCTAACTGGTCTAAGAGACTTTTTGTCCTACAAGCCATATTAATAATCAGACCTAAGTAAATATTTGCCAATAAAAGCTTGTGATTGTCAGTAATCATACAAAAGACTGATGTGTCCTCACCATAGACCTTGAGAAGAATGGTGGCTTCACTGTCACCAGCTTTATTTTCAGCAATACAGTTATATTCAGCCTCATCATCTTTTTCGATTCCATGAATGGTCATCTCTGACATGTCATCACTAAAGGAGTATTTGTCATCTCCATCCTCTATAGGTTCACCTCTCCTGCAGCATGAAAAAAAATCAAGTTATTGCAAATCATGTAAACTAAAGGCCCTTTTACAAGGGTTGATGAGCTACCGTGTTGAACACAGGGCTTAATCAATCATGAGGCTAATTGAATTTATTGCTGTTGCCCACACACCCCCTGTCTATACAGGGCGACGTGCAACCAATAGCAATAATTTAAATGGCTGCACCAAAGATCCAATCAGCCAGCAAATACACTGCTCAAAAAAATAAACAGAACACTTAAACAACACAATGTAACTCCAAGTCAATCACACTTCACTCAGGAAACAACACTCATTGACAATCAATTTCACATGCTGTTGTGCAAATGGAACAGATAACAGGTGGAAATAATAGGCAATTAGCAAGACACCCCCCAAAAAAAAGGGTGGTTCTGTAGGTGGTGACCACAGACCACTTCTCGGTTTCCATGCTTCCTGGCTGATGTTTTGGTCACTTTTGAATGCTGGTGGTGCTTTCACTCTTGTGGTAGCATGAGACGGAGTCTACAACCCACACAAGTGGCTCAGGTAGTGCAGCTCATCCAGGATGGCACATCAATGCAAGCTGTGGCAAGAAAGTTTGCTGTGTCTGTCAGCGTAGTGTCCAGAGCATGGAGGCGCTACCAGGAGACAGGCCAGTACATCAGGAGACGTTGAGGAGGTCATACGGGCATGTGGAGGCCACACACACTACTGAGCCTCATTTTGACTTGTTTTAAGGACATTACATCAAAGTTGCATCAGCCTGTAGTGTGGTTTTCCACTTTGATTTTGAGTGTGACTCCATATCCAGACCTCCATGGGTTGATTAATTTCATTTTCATTGATAATTTTTGTGTGATTTTGTTGTCAGCACATTCAACTATGTAAAGACGAAAATATTTCATACTATTAGTTCATTCAGATTCAAGATGTGTTATCTTAGTGTTCCCTTTATTTTTAAGAGGAGTGTATGTGTTTGCTTGTTAATCAGTGTCACGATGCGGCTGGCAGGAGGTGGATCCTCTGTGCCAGAGAGGGATTGGCGTGGACCGTGCTAGTGGACCGGTTCTAAGTTACTACTGGTATTCACCAGAGCCCGCCGCAAAGCGGGATGGTCTTGCAGCGGCGGTAGTAACCAGGTCGTATCCACTAGCAACGGCTCAACCTCTCTGACTGCTGAAGATAGGCGCGGTACAAGGGAGTAGACAAGAGCAAGGTCGGACGTAGCAGAAGGTCGGGGCAGGCAGCAAGGATCGTAGTCAGGGGCAACGGCAGGAGGTCTGGGACACAGGCTAGGAACACACAAGGAAACGCTTTCACTGGCACAATGGCAACAAGATCCGGCGAGGGAGTGCAGGGGAAGTGAGGTATAAATAGGGAGTGCACAGGTGAACACACTAATTGAACCAACTGCGCCAATCAGCGGCGCAGTGGCCCTTTAAATCGCAGAGACCCGGCGCGCGCGCGCGCCCTAGGGAGCGGGGCCGCGCGCGCCGGGACAGGACCGACGGAGAGCGAGTCAGGTACGGGAGCCGGGGTGCGCATCGCGAGCGGGCGCCACCCGCATCGCGAATCGCATCCCGGCTGGGAGAGGAATCGCAGCGCACCCGGTCAGCAGATCTGACCGGGGCGCTGCAGTTGCGAGGATGTTGCGAGCGCTCCGGGGAGGAGCGGGGACCCGGAGCGCTCGGCGTAACAGTACCCCCCCCTTGGGTCTCCCCCTCTTCTTGGAGCCTAAGAACCTGAGGACCAGACTTTTGTCTAGGATGTTGTCCTCAGGTTCCCAGGATCTCTCCTCTGGACCACAGCCCTCCCAATCAACCCAAAAAATTTTTTTTCCTCTGACCGTCTTGGAGGCCAGTATCTCCTTCACGGAGAAGATGTCAGAAGAGCCGGAAACAGGAGTGGGAGAGACAAGTTTGGGAGAGAAACGGTTGATGATGAGAGGTTTAAGGAGAGAGACATGGAAGGCATTGGGAATACGAAGAGAAGGAAGAAGAAGGAGTTTGTAAGAGACAGGATTAATCTGGCACAAGACTTTGAAAGGACCAAGATAGCGTGGTCCCAGTTTGTAACTGGGGACACGAAAGCGGACATATTTAGCGGAGAGCCATACCTTGTCTCCGGGAGCAAAAATGGGAGTTCTTCTTTTCTTATCGGCAAACCTTTTCATGCGAGATAAAGCCTGTAGAAGAGAATTTTGGGTCTCTTTCCATATGGTGGAAAGATCACGAGTCACTTCATCCACAGCGGGTAAACCAGAGGGCAAGGGAGTAGGGAGGGGGGGAAGAGGGTGACGGCCGTACACCACGAAAAATGGGGATTTAGCAGAAGATTCAGAGACTCTGAAGTTGTATGAGAATTCAGCCCATGGTAGAAGATCTGCCCAGTCATCCTGGCGGGAGGAAACAAAATGCCGTAAATAGTCACCCAGAACCTGGTTAATTCTTTCAACTTGCCCATTGGATTGAGGATGATAAGCAGAAGAGAAGTTTAATTTAATCTTGAGTTGTTTACAGAGGGCCCTCCAGAATTTTGACACGAATTGGACGCCTCTATCCGAGACGATCTGCGTGGGCAAACCGTGAAGACGAAAAATGTGTACAAAAAATTGTTTTGCCAACTGAGGCGCTGAAGGAAGACCAGGAAGAGGAATAAAATGTGCCATCTTGGAAAATCGATCAACGACCACCCAAACAACAGTGTTGCCACGGGATGGGGGTAAGTCTGTAATAAAGTCCATACCAATCAGAGACCAAGGCTGTTCGGGGACAGGCAGAGGATGAAGGAGACCAGCAGGCTTCTGGCGAGGAGTCTTATCCCGGGCACAGACAGTACAGGCCCGCACAAAATCAACAACATCCGTCTCCAGAGTCGGCCACCAATAGAAACGAGAGATGAGTTGCAAGGATTTTTTGATGCCCGCATGGCCTGCGAGGTGGGAGGAGTGACCCCATTTGAGAATCCCGAGACGTTGGCGTGGAGAAACGAAGGTCTTCCCTGGAGGAGTTTGCCTGATGGAGGCTGGAGAAGTGGAAATCAGACAGTCAGGAGGAATGATGTGTTGCGGAGAGACCTCTACTTCCGAGGCATCCGAGGAACGAGAGAGAGCATCGGCCCTAATGTTCTTGTCGGCAGGGCGAAAATGAATTTCAAAATTAAAACGGGCAAAGAACAACGACCACCTGGCCTGGCGAGGATTCAGCCGTTGGGCAGACTGGAGATAGGAGAGATTCTTGTGATCGGTGTAAATGATAACTGGAAATTTTGATCCCTCCAGAAGATGCCTCCATTCCTCAAGTGCCAATTTAATGGCCAGTAGTTCTCGATCCCCGATGGAGTAGTTCCTCTCCGCCGGAGAGAAGGTCCTAGAAAAAAAACCACAAGTAACAGCATGCCCGGAAGAGTTTTTTTGTAGAAGGACCGCTCCAGCTCCCACTGAGGAGGCATCAACCTCCAATAGGAAGGGTTTAGAAGGGTCAGGTCTGGAGAGCACGGGAGCAGAAGAAAAGGCAGACTTGAGCCGTTTAAATGCGTCTTCCGCTTGGGGAGACCAGGACTTAGGATTGGCATTCTTCTTGGTTAAAGCCACGATAGGAGCCACAATAGTGGAAAAATGTGGAATGAATTGTCTGTAATAATTGGCGAACCCCAAAAAACGTTGGATGAAACGGAGTCCGGAGGGGCGTGGCCAATCTAAGACGGCAGAGAGTTTATCTGGGTCCATTTGTAGTCCCTGGCCAGAGACCAAGTATCCTAGGAAAGGAAGAGATTGACATTCAAACAGACATTTCTCCATTTTGGCATAAAGTTGATTGTCTCGAAGTCTCTGAAGAACCATGCGGACATGCTGGCGGTGTTCTTCTAAGTTGGCAGAAAAAATCAGAATATCGTCCAGATACACAACAACACAGGAATATAAAAGATCACGAAAAATTTCATTAACAAAGTCTTGGAAGACAGCAGGGGCGTTGCACAGGCCAAAGGGCATGACCAGATACTCAAAGTGACCATCTCTGGTGTTAAATGCGGTTTTCCATTCGTCCCCCTCCCTGATGCGGATGAGATTATAAGCACCTCTTAAGTCCAGTTTGGTAAAGATGTGGGCACCTTGAAGGCGATCAAAGAGTTCTGAGATAAGAGGTAGGGGGTAGCGGTTCTTTACCGTGATTTTATTAAGTCCGCGGTAGTCAATGCAAGGACGTAGGAAGCCATCTTTTTTGGACACAAAGAAAAATCCAGCTCCGGCAGGAGAGGAGGATTTGCGGATAAACCCCTTTTTTAAATTTTCCTGGATGTATTCAGACATAGCAAGAGTCTCTGGGGTGGACAGAGGATAAATTCTGCCCCGGGGTGGAGTAGTGCCCGGGAGGAGGTCAATAGGACAGTCATAAGGCCTGTGAGGAGGTAAAGTCTCAGCTTGCTTTTTGCAAAATACGTCAGCAAAGTCCATATAAGCCTTAGGGAGACCGGTTACAGGAGGAACCACAGGGTCACGGCAGGGAGTACTGGGAACCGGTTTAAGACAGTCCTTGAGACAAGAAATACCCCAGCTCTTGATCTCTCCTGTGGACCAATCAAGGGTTGGGGAATGGCGTTGAAGCCACGGTAGTCCAAGGAGAATTTCGGAAGTGCAATTGGAGAGGACCAAAAACTCAATTTTTTCGTGATGAGGTCCGATGCACATTAGGAGGGGTTCCGTGCGGTAACGCACGGTACAGTCCAATCTTTCATTGTTAACGCAATTGATGTAGAGGGGTCTGGCGAGACTGGTCACCGGGATGTTGAACCTGTTGATGAGAGAGGCCAAAATAAAATTTCCTGCAGATCCGGAATCCAAGAAGGCCATAGTAGAGAAGGAGAAGGTAGAGGCAGATATCCGCACAGGCACAGTAAGGCGTGGAGAAGCAGAGTTGACATCAAGAACTGTCTCACCTTTGTGCGGAGTCAGCGTACGTCTTTCCAGGCGGGGAGGACAGATAGGACAATCCTTCAGGAAGTGTTCGGTACCGGCACAGTACAGGCAAAGATTCTCCATGCGGCGTCGTGTCCTCTCTTGAGGTGTCAAGCGAGACCGGTCAACTTGCATAGCCTCCACGGCGGGAGGCACAGGAACGGATTGCAGAGGACCAGAGGAGAGAGGAGCCGGGGAGAAAAAACGCCTCGTGCGAACAAAGTCCATATCCTGGCGGAGTTCCTGACGCCTTTCGGAAAAACGCATGTCAATGCGAGTGGCTAGATGAATGAGTTCATGCAGGTTAGCAGGAATTTCTCGTGCGGCCAGAACATCTTTAATGTTGCTGGATAGGCCTTTTTTAAAGGTCGCGCAGAGGGCCTCATTATTCCAGGATAATTCGGAAGCAAGAGTACGGAATTGGATGGCGTACTCGCCAACGGAAGAATTACCCTGGACCAGGTTCAGCAGGGCAGTCTCAGCAGAAGAGGCTCGGGCAGGTTCCTCAAAGACACTTCGAATTTCCGAGAAGAAGGAGTGTACAGAGGCAGTGACGGGGTCATTGCGGTCCCAGAGCGGTGTGGCCCATGACAGAGCTTTCCCAGACAGAAGGCTGACTACGAAAGCCACCTTAGACCTTTCAGTAGGAAACTGGTCCGACATCATCTCCAAGTGCAGGGAACATTGTGAAAGAAAGCCACGGCAAAACTTAGAGACCCCATCAAATTTATCCGGCAAGGATAGTCGTAGGCCGGGAGTGGCCACTCGCTGCGGAGGAGGTGCAGGAGCTGGCGGAGAAGATGATTGCTGAAGCTGTGGTAGTAGTTGCTGTAGCATCACGGTCAGTTGAGACAGCTGGTGGCCTTGTTGCGCTATCTGTTGCGACTGCTGGGCAACCACCGTGGTGAGGTCGGCGACAGCTGGCAGTGGAACTTCAGCGGGATCCATGGCCGGATCTACTGTCACGATGCGGCTGGCAGGAGGTGGATCCTCTGTGCCAGAGAGGGATTGGCGTGGACCGTGCTAGTGGACCGGTTCTAAGTTACTACTGGTATTCACCAGAGCCCGCCGCAAAGCGGGATGGTCTTGAAGCGGCGGTAGTAACCAGGTCGTATCCACTAGCAACGGCTCAACCTCTCTGACTGCTGAAGATAGGCGCGGTACAAGGGAGTAGACAAGAGCAAGGTCGGACGTAGCAGAAGGTCGGGGCAGGCAGCAAGGATCGTAGTCAGGGGCAACGGCAGGAGGTCTGGAACACAGGCTAGGAACACACAAGGAAACGCTATCCTTGGCACAATGGCAACAAGATCCGGCGAGGGAGTGCAGGGGAAGTGAGGTATAAATAGGGAGTGCACAGGTGAACACACTAATTGAACCAACTGCGCCAATCAGCGGCGCAGTGGCCCTTTAAATCGCAGAGACCCGGCGCACGCGCGCCCTAGGGAGCGGGGCCGCGCGCGCCGGGACAGGACCGACGGAGAGCGAGTCAGGTACGGGAGCCGGGGTGCGCATCGCGAGCGGGCGCCACCCGCATCGCGAATCGCATCCCGGCTGGGAGAGGAATCGCAGCGCACCCGGTCAGCAGATCTGACCGGGGCGCTGCAGTTGCGAGGATGTTGCGAGCGCTCCGGGGAGGAGCAGGGACCCGGAGCGCTCGGCGTAACAATCAGCTGATCGCTGGTCATTTTACTCGAGATGATTATCGGAAAGAAAAGTTTCTAGGAATGTTCATTTGCCCGATAATCGGACCATGTAAAAGGATCTTAACAAGAATCTATTGTTACATGACAACAGTTAAGTTTGTTAATGTGTCAACAACTACTATGCATATCCAGGCATTTCCAAAGTTAGAGGCTAAAAAGGTTGCACTTGATCAAACTACTCAGGGTTTGCTTGTTGCCAGTATTTGTGCAAACCTATAGTTCCTTATAGAAGCTGTGGACACAACACAATTGTACTTTATATTCAAGAATTTTTGCGATGATGCTATATTTTTTAATGCAGATGAATGGAGACATAGAAAAAAGTATTAAAAAAGCCTTTAGCAGGTACTGAGAATAGCAATAATATTGTCTTAGTAAAGTTCAAAGACCGAGCATGCTGTTTTATTGGTATGGTAAAATATGCATTCTAATAACTGTATAACTCAAAACAGGTACTCTCCCAGATTTATCAAACTATGTGAGAGAAAAAATAGAGTGATTTTCCCCCAGCAACCAATCACAGCTCAGCTAATGAACTCTGGTAAAGTGAAAGCTGAGCTGTGATTGGTTCCTGTGGGAAAATCACTCCATATCTTCTCTGACACAGTTTTATAATTCTGGGCCACAGACCTTCTTCAGCAATGAATGCTGTAAGATGAGTTACTTTTATGAGCTGATGTACCTCTGTATGAGCTTCCTGGCATATGTCATTACATTGTGAATCACATTCAGTCATTACTCACTTTGTCCAGCTAATTTCAGGCTCAGGAAATCCATCAGCCTCGCAGCTTACAGTCACTGACTCTCCCATACTGGCCGTGGCATTGATAACCATTTGTCTGGCCCGCACAGTTGGTGGAACTGTAGAGGAGAGAAAAAAAAGGGGGTTAATGATTTTTCTGAGCTCAGTATAACTAAAGAAATCAGCTCAATATCACCAATATTACCAGCAATGAGGAGGCTTTAACTATTGTTACAAATCTATAAAGGCAATAAAAAGGCATTAGGCAACTTCTGGCTGCACAACAGAGACGTGTTTTTTCTAATCACAGCTGTCCTGGCTGTTACTGACATGGGAACCCATTCTGGGCCAAATATTTGTAGCATTACATTCTGGCAATTCAAGCTATGTATGAAAATCCCCCTTTATCTATTTATTTATACCCAGAACTATAAGTAACAAAGAGGAATCCATTTTGTCTAAAGGAAAGAAGGTCTTTACTGTAAGAGCTGAGACTATAGAATTGTCTGCCAAAAGGGCTCAAATGGTACTTGGGTGCATTTCTTGAGTGCAAGAATATTACAAGCTATAGTTTCTTAAATTTTGTAGAAGGGTTGTTGATCCAGGATTAAAAGGATTTTCTCTTATTGGAAGAATTTTTTTCCCCCTAAGATCAGGAAAATCATCTTCTAGCTTTTAAGGGGTTTTATCTTCCTCTAAATAAACACTGTAAGATAATAGTCTGAAGTAAATGTACTTTAACCAGAGTAATTTTTTTTTTTTTTTTTTTTACTGCACTACATTTGTCGTAGGTTGGGTGTGGATTTGCAGCTCAGTTTTATTGGAGTGAGTGAAAGCAAGTTGTAAACCCACACACTACCTGCAAACAGTTGTGGTGCTGTTTTTGAAAGAAATCACCTAAATCAACAGAATAGTCAAATTATTGCCACATGTACAAAACGTAGCATCAGTCAACACATTTTCTTTGGCTGATGAATGGGATTGTGCAGTCCATTGTTGGTCAGCAGCAAATAGAGAGAAGTGCTCATGCCGCTGTACAGAACACTGGTGAGACCTCACTTGGAGTATTGTGCGCTGTACTGGAGCCGTATCTCCAGAAGGATATAGATACTCTAGAGAGAGTTCAAAGAAGAGCTACTAAACTAGTACATGGATTGCAGGATAAAACGTACCAGGAAAGGTTAAAGGACCTTAACATGTATAGCTTGGAAGAAAGAAGAGACAGAGGGGATATGATAGAGACTTTTAAATACATAAAGGGAATCAACATGGTAAAGGAGGAGAGCATATTTAAAAGAAGAAAAACTACCACAAGGACATAGTTTTAAATTAGAGGGGCAAAGGTATAAAAGTAATATCAGGAAGTATTACTTTACTGAGAGAGTAGTGGATGCATGGAATAGCCTTCCTGCAGAAGTGGTCGCTGCAAATACAGTGAAGGAGTTTAAACATGCATGGGATAAGCATAAGGCTATCCTTCATATAAGATAGGGCCAGGGACTATTCATAGTATTCAGATTATTGGGCAGACTAGATAGGCCAAATGGTTCTTATCTGCCGACACATTCTATGTTTCTATGTTTCTATAAATAGAGGATGTGCAGTCAACAATCATGTAGGTGAAGGGCTGCAAAAATCATCTAGCAATTGTTTGTGTAGGCTCAATCACTGATTGGATAGGAGATAAGATGTTAGATCGTGGGTGTCCCGGTGACATCACTCCACGCCCCCTTCATGTCTATGGGAGGGGGTGTGACGGCAAGTACAGAGGTGGTGGCCCCCATCGCCAGTCATCGGGCACAGAGCAGAGTTTGCTCCATGGCCCGAATGATAGGGGTGTCATCCCTGTGATCCCCAGCGGCGGGACACCTGCGATCTAACATCTTATCCCCCATCCTTTGGATAGGGGATAAGATGTGTGTGGCGGAGTACACCTTTAAGTGAGCAATGATCTGCTAGATTGTCGCTTTTATAAAGCATAGGTCTACCTGTATAAAAAAAAAACTTTCAAAATATATTTTTTTCAGCCTTACAAACTATGTTTCTATGTAGCACATGGACAGGTTGTCTGCTTTTTGTGTGCTACTTTCTGGTCTTGATCACAGAGGATGTTCTTAAATGGGGAATCCTCCTCTATTAAGGACCTACAGTGGAAAGGGGTTGTTTTAACAATACTTATCAACAGTCCCTTACATAGTAAAATCATGCATTTTAAGATGTTTTCTAAAAATATATAAATAGTAGTTTAGCAAATATTACTATACACTTTTTTTTGACTTGTAATATAGGAGATGGCAAGATGACTAGGAAGTAGAGAGCTGGTATAAACAAGGAAATAGTTTGAATATTTTTGTTGGGAAAATTATATTTTTAAGTGTGATATCTATGTTTTACTATGTTTCATTATATGCTCACTGCAACTAAGATGACTCCCATGAATCATCGGCTGCACCCTTATTTTTACTTTTATACAATAGAAGGAATCAAAACCAAATACCGTATTTATCGGCATATAACATTCTCTCCCGCTGGCTATCTGCGCCGCTGCCCGTTCTCTCACCCATTGCCGGTGCCGCTGCCCCGTTGCCTCCCCCATCCCTGGTTGTATAATTACTTGTTGCCAGGGTCGGGTCCGCGCTGCTTCAGGCCTCCGGTGTGCGTCCCCTGCGTCGTTGCTATGCGCTGCGAGACGCAATGACGTCACTCGTCATTGCGCCTCACCGTGCAGCGCATAGCAACGATGCAGGGGATGCACACCGGAGGCCTGAAGCAGCACGGACCCGACCCGGCAACAGGTAATTAAACAACCGGGGATGGGGGAGGCAATGGGTGCCGCTGCCCCTTCTCTCCCCCTGGCTATCGGCGCCGCTGCCCCATTGCCGATAGCCAGGGGGAGAGAATGGGCAACGGCGCAGATAGCCAGCGGGAAAGAAGCGGCGGCAGCAGGGCTCTAGACCCCAGGAAGGGCAGGGGGAGAGAAGCGGGCAGTG
Organism: Hyla sarda; assembly: GCF_029499605.1. Taxonomy (NCBI): domain Eukaryota; kingdom Metazoa; phylum Chordata; class Amphibia; order Anura; family Hylidae; genus Hyla; species Hyla sarda. The sequence continues at coordinate 89,702,822 of NC_079198.1, forward strand.
ACGGACTCTCTCCCCCTGCCTTTCCTGGGGGCTTCTGCGGGGTCAGAAACAGTGTATCGGGGTATACACATGCACACACACGCACCCTTGTTTTACCAAGGATATTTGGGTAGAAAACTTTTTTTACCCAAATATCCTTGGTAAAATGAGGGTGCGTGTTATAGGCTGGTGCGTGGTATACCCCGATAAATACGGTAGTTTAGCACTCTTATCAAAAGTAGATTGTACTGGAACACTGTGATTAGCAATAAAATCTTGTTACATCATGAGCCACCAGTGAACCTGAGCCAATCCAATAACGTCTTTGTATGTGTATAAAAGACAGTGCCAACCAACAACAGGTGTGACTCTTTGGCTGCATTTTCAGGCTATAAGAACTCACCCATTTGTATCGATCCATCTGAAATAAACCTGTTTCTTATCATCACAACTGGAGTCTGACTGATCACAGGGAGGAAATATTCCAACAATTTTAAGTTAAAAATTGGAGTTGTCTTACCATTCACTACAACTTGAATATCCTTGTAGTTTATCTCTCCTCGTGCTAGGATCCGGCCCTCACATCGGTATGTCCCTTCATCAGTTCTCTTAATTCCTCGGATTTGCAGATAATTATTGGAAAGCATATTAAAGCGGACTATGGAGAAAAAAGGCAGAAAAGGGATGATTACTTCAATGACTATACAAGGTCTCTCCTTCATTGTGTTAGGCAGACCCTGCTATCATCAGGCACTCCTTCAATAGGGTTCAGGGTTGAAAGTTGCATGTGCCCTTGGTACTAAGAGATATGAAGAGGCAATAAGCCCTTAGAGACAGAACTGATTCTGATAAATCTCCTCAACAGTGTTACCAATCTATGCCATATAGTTTCTCTCATGTAAACAATTAATATTCTAAATTTGACTTTTTTCATTTGAGAACAGACTACTGAAAATCACTACTGAAAATGTACAAGCATCTCCCACAACACCTTCTATGGCTCAGTTCACATTTAGGGCATACACCTTAAGAGTTCAACATGAAGATGTGTCAACATAAAGTGGGATATTATAATAACAAACTCATATTGTAAAGAAAATATATATTTATTATTGTTTTATTGTATACATATAAATGTAATAGCATAGCCTTCTATACTATTCCAAACTACTAAAAAAAAAGGCATCCATCAGGTGAATGAAGCTGTACAGATAAAAGCTTATCCTGGTGTCTATGCCAAATGTAGGCTCTGAATGTGATATGAACATTCTTCTTTACTATATTGTATGGCGTACTACTCAAACAACATCTTGTCACCAAGATGTGCAAACAGATATTCACAAGATTCTCTCAAGTACACTTGGGAGAAGCTAAAAGCCATTGTGCTAATATGTCTAGACATAAAAATGTAAGCAGCATATGCTATAATAATATAATGATATTTCATATATCATATGCAATATTGCATTCTTTAACCCCTTCCTGACCAGACACATTAGCAGATTTTTTAGTACATTGATTGATTTGAAGCTATTAAGCATCTTCTCACGCGATTATTCAAATAATTCATGTCCTGTTTTTTCCATGATCCACCAGGCTTTGTTTTTATGTCATTTTTATTATTTGTGATGTCGGGAAAAAATATAAAATAAATAAAACAGAGGCTATTTTCATTTTTTTTTTTTTTATTAATAGCACAAAGTGAAACTAAATAAATGTTTTCATTTGTACCCTCCAGTCATTACTAATTAGGGGCTTTTATGAGAGGTGGGGCTAGTGCGTAATTCGGGCCATTTATTTTTAATATCATATTTGAGCATCATTTTCACACTAAAATATATTTATATTATTGTTAATTATTCCAGTAATTTGGACTGAAATATTGGCCCCAGTTACAGGGGAAATACAGCTCTATGACACTGTCTGGAGAGCTGATCTGAGTTTAAAACAAGTGGTTAATGTATAAGCTAATTTCTTACCATCCTTTTTAAACTGCACATCTCTGCCTTTGTGCTTCCAGATAATAACCGAGGGCATTGAGCTTGAGACATCACAAATGATAACAGCGTCTGTCCCTTCAGTGAACTCCTGCGGGGTGGGTGCATTCTTAAAGGTCAGCTTCTCTGCAAAAAAAATTAATTTAGGACAGAATAAGATGTGTTAGGAAAGCTTTTCTGTTAATCTTTTAGAGCCAATGTATCTAACGTGACCTATACTGTATGGTGAAAATGCATATGTAAACACTTGCTCAAATCATAGAGCATAAAGAGGATCTGTTTGATATCCTGACATGTCTATTTTAGTAAATACCCATATTCTTTAAGAAATAACTAAGCTTGAGCATCTTTTCTTAGAACTGAGTGCTACCACTCCCATAGACAAAATCATATAGCAGGGGTCTAAGCTGCTTGTGGAGGGGGTTATCACAATAGTATAAACAATTAAAGTTACATCACTAATAAATGGCCAGTGACTGAAAATGAAAGCAATATCGGCTTAAAGGGGTACTCCAGCCTTAAGACATCTTATCCCACCGCTGGGGACCCCCGCAATCTAGCATGCAGCACCCACCTGTGAGCACTGCAGGAAGCGCCGGCATGCCCCCTCCCATAGACTTGCATTGAGGGGGCGGAGCGTGACATCACACAGGGGCGGAGTCGTGACATCACGATACTCCATCCCAGTGGTCGGGAGGCATAAGACTTGGAGCCTCCAGCGCTTCCTGCAGTACTCACAGGTGGGTGCTGCATGCTAGATTGCGGGTCCCCAGCGGCGGGACCCCCGCGATCAGACATCTTATCCCCTATCCTTTGGATAGGGGATAAGCTGTCTTAGGGCCGGAGTACCCCTTTAATTGCCCGAAGCATCCAATCACAGCACAGCTTTCACTTTCAAGAGCTGGTTGAAAAAGACATATGTCCATCAAGTTCAACCAAGGAATTGATAGAAGAAGATCTGTCAATACCTAAATGAAACTCTCCCAGAATGTTGGATCGGCTGCACCTGAAACAACGCAGCAACAATATTGTGCTGGCCTCCAAGATCATCATATCTAACACCCAACAACTGGGTGGCCACATCAAGAACTCAGGGTAAAACTGATTGTCAACAATATCCCACATTGCTGTAATCATTATTAAATTATCTGATTTTATTTCTTCTGGGAATTAATGGGAAATCTTACGATATATCTGAAGTGTGACAGTGCTTTCCGACCGTCCTTCTTCTTCGCTAGTGGCGATGCATTTGTAGGTCCCGGCATCCTGAATGCTGGCATTGTATATGGTAAGTGTGGATGAATAGTCATCACTCTTCACTACCGAAATCTGCTGTTGGTTGATTAATTTTTCACCGCTTGGAGATTCCCAGAAGATCTCATTTGCTTCACCGGTTACTAAGGAATAAGAAAAAACAAAGAAGGGGAGTTTAGAAAGTGTAAACAGAAAAAAAGTGTGTGCGGAGGGGGGACTGCAACTTTACAAATACCTTGAATGGCAGTATGCAATTCAAATGCAATTAGTACTTTAGTCATGAGGGTAGGCTTCTCAGTTCAAATCAGTGAACGTTTGGATAAAAATAATATATTTTAGACCGCAGACAGATCACCCATGAAACATGATGGAGCTTGTGAGACTAAAAGAAGTGTATGATAAGGTGACTGCTTCTCCACCAGTGATCTGCCGATTTCACCCAGCGCTTCTGCTCACACTCCTGCTTTACAGGTAAAGTAGGGCTTCCAGCTGCATATACTGCACAACTCAACACAATTCGTTGTGCTTCACTCATCTTCATCAGGTTCTTAATATTGTTGCAAAAGAGCACTATCTGCTTTGTTAGCTAAAGAGAAAAAAAAAAACAACAGAGCGCTCCTTTGCGCAGAAAGGATTAAACCATACCGATGTTTTGCAGATACTATTTACGCTAACCTTCTCAGGTTGTGCAAGACAAAGCACAACACTCTTAAGGGCAGAAGTAAGGATCACAAATGCAGAAGATCTGGCTGCCGCAGGCTTCCCACGCTGAACTGGCATGCAACTCATACACAAAGGACACATGATAGAATCTGGAAGTGAATGTCCATGCTGCCAGTAGATGGATATATTCAAACTCTAGCAGAGTAAGTTAAATAACTGTTCATTATGAACACAAAAGACGTTTCTAGGCCAGGATGGCCTTTTTGTCAGGCACCTGACGAAAAGGCCATCCCGGCCTAGAAACGCGTTGTGTGTTCATGATAAACAGTTATTTACCTTACTCTGCTCAAGCTTGAATATATCCATCTACTGGCAGCACGGACATTCACTTCCAAATCCTATTGTGAGTTCTTTGTGTATTGTTAGCTAAAGCTAAACATGGTCTGCTTTGCCACCTGTATTATTCCTATAAATGCAAGTAAAGCCATTTATGATCCACAGGATCTATGAAGATAAATTGTTCTGCAGTACCCTTTCTTCCTGTACAGTACTTGTAAGGTGAATTTGGCTAATTTAAAGAGGTTATGCACCATAAGGTGTCTTTAGTACATACCTGCCAGATAGTAATGGACATGCTAAGGAAGGATTCCCTCCCTCCAACTGCAAGTCGCAGGATTCATTATTTGTAAGTGTAAGTTCACTTTCCTCCCTCCCACACATCATTCACCCCACCCTTTGCAGCACAGCTCCCTTTCAACACCTAACTAGTAATGCAATGTCTCGAGACTGTAACCGGGAAAAACCTGAGACAACACTAATTTTGTATGCTGTTAAAATCAATACAACATTGTTATGATACAATACAATAATAATATTTAATTATTAAGTGCTGACACATTTTGCAGCACTTTCCAATTCTGAGAGTACATATAAAGACAGAAATCAGACAAAATTACATATTTATTTTTCAAATAAGAGGAATAATGGGCCCTGCTTGCAAGATCTTACAATTTTTGAGGATACAATACCTAACTCCTACATTTAGTGGAATTTCGCTGTTGAAAATCCAGTCCAGCAGCGTCCCATTGTTTTTAATGGAATTCTGCTGCATCATTCACACAACAAAATTTCTGCGGCAGACGTCCTGTTGCAGAAATTTCGGATCCCAGACTTTTTTGAAAGAATGAACATGTTTAATCATTTGGTGGAATCTGCTTGGAAATACATTGCTATCTATGAGGATGGTACATTTCTGAGTGGTCCTAGCCTCGACTTGCTCTGCCAGCACCTGAAGCCCATGGATCCTCCGTCTGGGCAGAGATTATGTAGTGTGAATGAACCCTTATTTTATTCTTTTAAACACATTATATAACTGATCACATAGATATTTACCTTGACATAAGAAGAATTTGGATTCTCCAAGGCCTATTTCTCCTTGATCAGGGACAATGGTAACTTCTAGAGCTGCTGTATAAAGAAACAAGAAGAAAGATATTACAGTCACACCTTAATTTAAATGATAAATAGAACAATATAAAATAATGAGGTGGAAAAGATTATATCAAGCACTTTTACACCAATTTTAGAATCAATAGAGGAGATTTATTAAAACCTGTGTAAAGAAAAAGTTGTCCAGTGGCCCATAGCAACCAATCAGCTTGCTTCTTTCACTTTTAGGAAGACCTGTGAAAAATGAAAGAAGCGATCTGATTGGTTGCTATGGGCAACTGGACAACTTTTCCTCTGCACAGGTTTTGATGAATCTCCTCCAATATCACCAGTTTTAATATGTGCACAGGAAGAACGAGCTGTAGATTCATGTCTAGCTTTGCTCATCTTAAAAGGGTTATCCAGGAATACAAAAACAGAGCTAATTTCTTAAAAAAAAAAAAAAAAACAGCTCCACGTCTGTCCCCAGGTTGTGTGTGGTATTACAACTTGGCTCAATCTACTTAAATGCAACTGGGCTGCAGAACCACACCCAACCTGGAGACACACGGGGAGCGGTTTTTAATAGAAATTAGCTCCATTTTTATATTTCTGGATAACCCCTTTAAGTTTACACTGCTTGTTTTTTCCTTTGGAAAAACATGGCTGGAAATATGTGGCAGAAATTAGAGGCTTTTCTCCTCATATTTTACCGTCTTTTGCCATAGATTGTGATGCGGACAAGCCAAGTCCTGGCTTTCCAAAATGGATAAGTATGGTAAATCTGCGCGACAAAAAATGTGTACAAGAGTTTTCCTTGAAAACTATTGCATCTAAAATGGGCATCAGAAAGTAAACAACTTAAAGGAGAACTCCAAACAAATTAAATAACTTTATATAGTTGCACATGTTAAAGTTATATAACACTGCAATGTAACATGTAATCTTTGCTAAGCACATACCCTGTTTCTCTCAGCTTTTCCTCAAGACAGGAAGTCCAGTAGCTCTTATCACATGATGACTAGCATCTAGTAGACGACACTTCACACCCCCTTCTCCCCAGCTCAGAGACCTGTATTTCAGTGTGCCTGTGTGATTGTCCCTGATTGGCTGAGGCAGACACACCTCCCTCATTATTACAACTCCCTTATTATTACACCTCCCTCATTTTGGCCCGATATCTTCTTTAAGTTTAAAGCTAGTGATGCACCAAATTTTCAGCAACAGATAATTATTGGCCAAAAATAGTGCTTTTGGCATTTTGCCGAAAGAAAATGTGTGTCAAAATTATCAGGGGATGTGGCTTACAATAGAGTGTGTGGATTTGTGTGCTCTGCTTACTGAGTTGAGGGAGCACAGGCCATATATTGCATAGTTTTGGCTATGGGAGCAGCCAGGCAGGATACAACTGCAACTGATCCCCCTCTCCTTTTCCCAGGCTGACTAGCAGGATAAGAAGTGACCTGCGTCTGTGGAGGTAGAGGAGCAGGAGTATTCTAGAGAATCCCAGCACATGCATCACAGCTGGATGCAGCAGGTGACCAGAACAACAGGGAAACCAGTAAGTATACGACGGCAGAGTAACCAGTGGTGAGGAGGAATTGGTGTGTACTGGGGGCAGCGGAGCATCTCCAGCTGAAATTCCTGACATTAGTAATTGGCTCCAGCAATGTATGAATGCTGTAAAGGGGGGAATCATCCTTGTAAAATAGGGTGCCTCCCTATAGGCCATAAGTCAATAATCCTGAATGTGCTGGGATTTGTAGTTAGTAACTAAATACAAATCCCAGAATGCTCTGATACATCCTATGCCTCTGCAGCTGACCACCAAAACTACAACTTCCAGCCTGTTGCACTATAACCTATCTCCTATATAGTTAAAAAATTGTCAGTTGTAGTTTTTGTTTGGGTCAGCTGAAGAGCCAAAGGCTGTGTCAGGACATGCTGGGAGTTGTAGTTAGTAACTAACTGCAACTTCTTTTATTCCCTGACACAACCTTTGGCTCTGCAGCTGAACCAAAACTAGTACTACAACTTGCAGCATGGCCAAAAACAGCCAAATGCTCCTCATCTGATTCAAAACTAGTATTTTTCAGTCCGCTGCAGAGCATTTTAAGTAATCTGCCCAGTCTGTGTAATAAAATAAAATCATTTACAAAAACTATTTTTTAAAGTGGGAGGAGCAATGCATTTTCGGTTTCAGTTTTCTGCCAAGCATAGCCTAAATTTTTGGTTTCTGGAAAGAATTTTCATTTCAGAGCACCAAGTGCATATCTCATGAAAACTTACTAATTTAATTGCAGATAAGCCAGATCTTTCTTTTATTTTTTTAAAGTCATATTCACATAGACTAGGAAGCTAAGATACATTCCTGTTGGTTAGAATCCTGAAACATAGCTGCTTTATACTGTATTGCTTGACCTTGTTCAAGAGAGATGGGTCACAAATGTGCCACTTTATGATACAGTAATTTTCTAACTTTGTGCCAAATGCAGTTCTGATCTTTTACTTGCAGGGAACATAAGGATATGTACAGAGAATACGCGGGATCTTGACTAATGGCCATCTTCCGTCTACAAGAAGACACATACCATTTTTTTCCTTTGCCATGCTTTAATATCCTCCCCCCCCCCCAAAAAAAAAGAAAATAAATAAATAAATAAATAACCTTACAACTTAAACTACAGTGTCCACATGTCACAAAAAATACTTTTCTATACATAAAAAATAGCTGTGTCATGTTAGAAATGGTCAGACTTGAATTTTAGCTAAGAGATCAAGAATCCCCTTAACAATAAAAGACTATGAAAAGCAAATTGGAAAATCAAAATGATTTAAATGGCTCACAGAAAGTCATTCGGTAGAAGTGACTATGAGCAGGGTCACCTTTTGCGACTCGTCTACACATCTAATTTAATGAAAGTGTACTTCTTCCTGTCCTTCTCTGTATAGTGAGGTGAAAGTGTTAGCGAGCACAATTACAAAGGCACTTTTTCTATTAGCGCACAATGTGGCTCGTAAGAGAAAATGGAAAAGGTTTAATTCAGCAGCATTTATATTCCCAGGGTTATTTTTTGCAATGGCATTTCACTTGGAGATAAAAGCAATATATAATAATATTCAGATAAAGCATTATCAACAATGGATGCATTATCCTAATCTACTGCACTTACTCATCTACAGTATCCACCTTTTATTCTACCAATGCAGTCCAAACACAAGTAAACTGAACCCAGATGAAGGTCATGCCGCTGCAACTGGAAGATAGCCAGTGGCGTACACCGGAAAACAACAGACTAAGGATATTTTTGGATGCTACAAATAGTACAATCAAATAATTATTAGGTTCTGGAGAGTTTGTCTCAATAAGACAACATCCTTCCATATGCTCTATTAAGACATATAGGAACTATAAAAGGGATCCACTTGAACCAGAGTGAAATGCAACTGGCCTGGTTCTGGTGGACCTGGCACATTCATGTACTAAATTAATAACATTTCTGCAGAGGTAATGTATACCAGACTATCACAACTGATTGGCATGATTTCATTGTGCTTGCTGAGGTGTTGCCATGGTCCACAATCAAGACTTTATAGGGAATATATCGTCACTTACATGCTGCCTAAATCACAAGTCATTGGGGTGCTCCAGTGGCTTCTGCTTGTCCTTCCAGCATGGACTGATAGATCTCTCTTTGACTGAGTATAGGGAAAGCTCTATCAGTCAAGGCTGATGGGGCCTGCCCAGTTGACTTGTGGTTCAGACAGCACGAAAGTGATGACAGGTTTTCTTTAATTCATAGACATCCCCTCATGTGACTTTCACTCATATAAACATATTCAATGGGGGAGATTTATCAAAACCTGTCTAGAGGAAAAGTTGCTGAGTTGCCCATAGCAACCAATCAGATCGCTTCTTTCATTTTGCACAGGCCCTGTTAAAAATGAAAGAAGCGATCTGATTGGTTGCAATGGGCAACTGGGAAACTTTTCCTCTGGACAGGTTTTGATAAATCTCCCCCATTGTCACCGAAAATCTAACAAAAACCCTACAAATGCCTGTAGGTAGAGGGTGCACATATACTATGCTACACTTAAATCAGAACACAGTGTACCACAGACTAGATATGGAAAATGTACCATAATACATACAGAGAATAGATATGTTGGCTGGACCCATAGGGTATGACATACTATGAAGGAATATGCCAGGCACAGTTACATAATACACATACAATGCAATGCACAAATGCAAATTATTAACCTGGACTGAAGTAACAGATCAATCATTTAGGGTGCCAAACCCTACCTACCCAAAGCCCAATGACCGTTTCTAAAAGACTCCTTCCTCAGGGGACGTGGCTAACCTAGGTGAACACCCCTTCTATATATATATATATATATATATATATATATATATATATATATATATATCTCAAACACTATCCAATGGTAACTCTCAACCAAATGACCGGTATATTACTTAAAGGGTACCTCTCATCACATAAAATTATGATATATTTTAGATTAATAAATGTTGAATAACTTTCCAATAGCATGTTAATGAAAAATACGCTTCTTTCTATTGTATTTTTCCCGATCAGTCCTGTCAGCAAGCATTTCTGACTCATGCTGGAGTCCTAAACACTCAGAGCTGCCAGCCTACTTTGTTCACAGCCAAACAGGCTGTGAACAAAGCAGGCTTGCAGCTCTGAGTGTTCTCCTTTGTGAACAAAGCAGACTGGCAGCTCGTAGTGTTTAGGACTCCAGCATAAGTCTGAAATGCTTGCTGCCAGGACTGGTAGGGAGACCCCTAGTGGTCATTTCTTCAAAGTGGAAAATTAAATAGAAAGAAGCATATTTTTTTAATAACATGCAATTGTGAAGTTATTCTGCATACATTCATCTATAATATATCAAGAGTTTTTTTGATGAGAGGTACCCTTTAACCAATAGATGACTGATGCCAGGAACACATGCATGCTAAATCACTAATTAGAACTCACCCCAATGTTGTACCGTGGCTGAGCGGAGACTCATGATGAAGGAACAATGGAGCACATCACAGTGCGCAAGCGCAGCCGGAGATTTTCAGCGCGTGCAATTTCTGGCTCGTGCGATCATGTGACGCATCATATGATAGGAAAGTGCGATCATGTGACCAGCGTCCTCTCATCGCTTCCGTGCATAGTGTGAAAATCATAATAGACCAGCGCATGCGCAAGTAAAGATTAACTTAATTAAGTTAACCTGATTTGTGGGAGGAGTCTGGTCTTTATATACCCACCTGATCCACACAGGTGCTGTCGGCAGTGTGCAAGGTGTCACTGCACCAGATGCTGTGGACTTGCATATGTCGAAGAGAGGCACTGTTCGCTAGCCTAACTATGATGCAGGAAGTAGGGTACTGCGGTACCTTTCATGCGGCAGGCTGTGAAGCAGCTACATCTTGCTCCTGCAATATGCTTTCTGGTCAGTATACCCTTGTTCAGTAAACATATGTAGCTGTGCAGTCTCCAGGGCTCCAGTTCTGGCCTGCTGGCCATGAGGTGATTTGCATATTTCAGCCTGAGGTTAACTTTTTCCATGACTCCAGCAGGAGGATGTGTCTGGGTTGACAGAGGGCACAGGCTGCTGGATATCCCTAGGGATTATCCACCATAAGGTGATGGACATGCTTAGGAAGGATCTGCACTTGTCTTGGGGCTAAATGGCTATGTTGTGAGATTACCATAATACTGTGGCTAGCTTTTTGTGAACTGGTATTTCCTGTTTCAGTATTCTTTTTTTTTACTACAAATCCCATAATTCCATTTTCTTCCTTCTCACACATCAGCCACCCCACCCATTGAAACATAAGCTGCATCCATTCAAAAGACCTGTGGTTTTCAATCAGGGTGCCTACAGCAGTTGTATTAGTTACTCTCTCTCCCACCAAGCGATCGCTCCACCCATAGAAGCAGACAGGCTCCCTGTCATCGGCTGACTTGTGAGGTCAGGTCTCGGCTGCACTGCAACCTGGGAAAAATCTGAGACAACAGTCATTTTGTCTGCTGTTAAAAATAAATATTGGGGTGAAAATCCCATAAGAATTGTGAGGAAACTGTCACACACAGGTACAGACACTATATTACGAACTACACTAACTTTACAGCCCCTGTAGCATAGTCAAATAAAAAAAAATAATAATCCTGAAATACCCCTTTAACCCTCTCAGTGTCAGGCTCCATATTCCTGCTAAGTTATATGTGTTTTGATTGTGTTCTTACATTTACTAGAGTACCTTTTCCTTTATATGTGATATGGTTTAACCCCTTAAGGACTCAGGGTTTTTCCGTTTTTGCACTTTCGTTTTTTCCTCCTTACCTTTTAAAAATCATAACCCTTTCAATTTTCCACCTAAAAATCCATATTATGGCTTATTTTTTGCGTCGCCAATTCTACTTTGCAGTGACATTAGTCATTTTACCCAAAAATGCACGGCGAAACGGAAAAAAAAATCATTGTGCGACAAAATCTAAGAAAAAATGCCATTTTGTAACTTTTGGGGGCTTCCGTTTCTACGCAGTGCATATTTCGGTAAAAATTACACCTTATCATTATTCTGTAGGTCCATACGGTTAAAATGATACCCTACTTATATAGGTTTGATTTTGTCGCATTTCTGGAAAAAATCATAACTACATGCAGGAAAATTTATACGTTTAAAAATGTAATCTTCTGACCCCTATAACTTTTTTATTTTTCCACGTACAGGGAGGTATGAGGACTAATTTTTTGCACCGTGATCTGTAGTTTTTATCGGTATGATTTTTGTTTTGATCGGACTTTTTGATCACTTTTTATAAAGGGACCAAAAATGCGCTTTTTTGGACTTTGGAATTTTTTTGCGCGTACGCCATTGACTGTACGGTTTAATTAATGATATATTTTTATAGTTCGGACATTTACGCACGCGACGATACCACATACATTTATTTATTTATTTTTTTACACCGTTTTATTTTTTTTATGGGAAAAGGGGGGTGATTCAAACTTTTATTAGGGAAGGGGTTAAATGACCTTTATTAACACTTTTTTTTTACATTTTTTTTGCAGTGTTATAGGTCCCATAGGGAACTATAACACTGCACACACTGATCTTCTACACAGATCACAGGCGTGTATTAACACGCCTGTGATCAGTGTTATCGGCGCTTGACTGCTCCTGCCTGGATCTCAGGCACGGAGCCGTCATTCTCCGATCGGACACCGAGTAGGCAGGTAAGGGCCATCCCGGTGTCCTGTCAGCTGTTCGGGACACCGCGATTTCACCGCGGCGGTCCCGAACAGCCCGACTGAGCAGCCGGGTCACTTTCACTTTCGCTTTAGAAGCGGCGGTCAGCTTTGACCGCCGCTTCTAAAGGGTTAATATCGCACATCGCCGCGATCGGCGATGTGTGGTACTAGCAGCGGGTCCCGGCCGTTGATGAGCGCCGGGACCGATGCGATATGATGCGGGATCGCGGCGCGATCCCACTTCATATCGCGGGAGCCGGCGCAGGACGTAAATATACGTCCTGCGTCGTTAAGGGGTTAATCCAGTTTTATGCTCACAACCACTCTCCGTACTGTCCCCTCACTGGAGACTCTTCTGCTGCGTCCCCCCATCTGTATGCTCTTTCATGCTGCAGCCCAGGACAGAGCATTATCTCAGACAGCCTGTCATCCTCTTATAGGCCATGTATAAGTTGTCATTATACATTGTACTGTTATACATCACCAGTGCATTTATTCACTGTGTTTATGGCACCATTATATGTACACCACGTATACATCCCTTAGTATATACCATGTAAGTTGCTGTCAGTATACTGTTATACATCACCATGGTCATGTCACTAATCGTAGACACACCATATGTCTCTACTATACTGTTTCATGTTACCATTCATACAACTTGTATACTTTATTATTACATATACGTACGGGTAAGGTCACCATAGCATATACTGTGCATCCACCTGCTAAGTCAGTGGACGTTTCATAGCTTTATTGTCACATTCGTCTTGTTTTTAGCTCGGTCATGTTAGGCTTTCATCAATGAATACAGGTCAGGTATTTCAAGCTGTTGTCATAGCATTACTCTCATGGTTCTCAGGTACTCAGGTCGAGTATGTTAGGCTGTAATCATGGCATTGCTTTTACATTTGTTCATGTTGGAGGTCAGGTGTGATAGGATGTCAGTATAGTCCTGACGTTACCACACGGTATTCCACACTTCCGTTTCACAATATGCTGCACTTATGCTTCCTCACAGCGCTCTGTGTTAAGTTGCCATACATGCCTATGTTTCCCTGCATTTATCACGCATACCGTTCATACTAGATAACACATATTCATTTCATCCAGGGTACTGGCATCACTTAGCTTCCTGTTTCACGGCTACATTCTACACAGTTGCACCACGCTTGCGTTTCCACTCACAGATAATGAGGAAAACCATGTACTGCCATACGTTCCCACACAGTATACCACGCTCACCTTCCACATTGTGTTCCATGCTTATGTTCCACACAGTATACCAAGCTTGTGTTCTACACAGTGTATTACTTAGGTTCCTACCCAGTGTACGTGCATATGTTTCCCTAGCGGTGTAACATACTTAAATTGCCCTTCAATGTAATCCATTTGTTCCTTACAGTATTGTCTTCATAGCTTAGGGTCATGTTTTTCATGTTCAGCGCTGTCATGTTACTCTTATGTATCTCATTAAACATGAGTCATTTTACCCCATAACATTCACACTACGCAGGTGTTCCTATAGCTGGCACATTACGCATAATATTAGGTTTACCTTTCTAGAGCTGTCACATTGTGCATACGTGGCATGTGTTACCTGAGCTGATACCGTGCTTTGCGTGGTTATATCCGGTATACCAGGCATTAATACTATAGCTGATGTACTGTGCTCGTTTTGATATAGTTGATATACTGGGCTTTGTGTTAATATAGCCGATACTGTGTTTTACGCTTCCATAGCTGTCATACGGCGCATTAGTGTTCCTACAGAGGCCATACGGTGCTTATGTTACTATAGCTGATAATTTGTGTTACGTGACTAGTAACACCTTAAGGACGCAGCTAAGGACGCAGCCAATTTTATTTTTACGTTTTAGTTTTTTCTCCTCGCCTACTAAAATTCATAACTCTTTTATATTTCCATTCCCAGACCCATATGAGGGCTTGTTTTTTGCGTGACCAGTTTTACTTTGTAATGAAATCACTCATTTTATTCTAAAATGTATGGTAACCCCCCCCCCAAAATTTTTGTGTAAGGAAATGTAAACGAAAATAATTCTATTTTACACTTTTTTAGTCCCCAAAGGGGACTATTTATAGCAATCATTAGATTGCTAATACTGTTCAGTGCTATGCATAGGGCATAGCACTGATCAGTATTATCAGTAATCTTCTGCTCTGGTCTGCTCGGGAGACGGACGGAGGCAGGTGAGGCGACCTCCGTCCACCATCTTGGCTGATCTGATCCCCGCGCCAGTGCCGCGGGCTATCAGATCAGCCATTATAAGTGCCACACTACCGCAGATGCCGTGATCTGTATTGATCACGGCACCTGAGGGGTTAATGTCAGACATCAGCGCGATCGCTGATATCCGCCATTATCGGCGGGTCCATGGCTGCTGACAGCCACCTGGACCCGCTGGGAATGAAGCGAGCACAGTCCCGCACCCGCGGCTCACAACTCATTCATTTCCCGGGCCTGCGGGTAACATGATCAGTCCCCCGATGTGGGGAAAGCGCTTCAGCTGATTTTATTAATTTATTCGAGGGGGGGGGGGCAACCGGTATTGCGGTATAGGGAAAAATTCATATCGTACAGAAAAAACACACTGGTATTTCGTATGTAGCGATATACCGCCCAGCACTAAGTTTATGTCAAAACCTCTGGTACGATCAGCCACCCCTGTGCAAATTCTGAATTTAGGCCTAAAATGTGCATGGTGCTCTCTTACTCCTGAGCCATGTTGTCCGCCCTCAGAGAAATTTACGCCCACATATGGGGTATTTCCGTACTCGGGTGAAACTGCATTACTTATTTTGGGGGTTTCTTATCCTTTCACCTCTTGTGAAAATGAAAAATTAAGGAAAAACCCAGCATGCTAGTGTAAAAAAAATTTAAATAATTAATGAGCATGCTGGTGTAGCCCCAATTTTTTCATGGTAAAAGGAAAAAAAAAAAGCTCCCCAAAATTTGTAACACAATTTCTCCTGAGTACGGAAATAACCCATATGTGGCCCTAAACTGTTGCCTTGAAATACGACAGGGCTCCGGAGTGAGAGAGCGCCATGCACATTTGAGGCCTAAATTAGTGATTTGCAGAAGGGCGGCTGACGCTAGGTTCAGACGGTGGAATGTCCGCTCGGAAAATTTCCGTGCGGACATACTGATAGCAGAGCGCTGGCAGAACATGCCGGCGCTATGAGTGCTGGGAAGTGCTCTGTCTCATAGACGGCAATGCACTTCTGTGTGGACTCCACAGAAATAATAGACATGTCCATGCTTACTGTGGACTCCGAAATTGGTATTTCTGCCGCAGAAACATCTGCAGTGGAAACTCTGCCGTGTGCACAAGAAAGCATCAGGGTACTGGGCCGCAAAAGTTTGTTTGAGCCACCATCAAATTGACAAAGTCCTCCCTGAAAAAAATTTTTTATTAAAGGGGTACTCCGGTGAAAACCTTTTTTCTTTTAAATCAACTGGTGGCAGAAAGTATATACATATTTGTAAATATTTGTAAATTACTTCTATTAAAAAATCTTAATCCTTCCTGTACTTATTAGCTGCTGAATACTACAGAGGAAATTATTTTCTTTTTGGAATGCTCTCTGATGACATCACGAGCACAGTTCTCTCTGCTGACGTTATTATAATAATAATAATAACACTTTATTTATTGTTGTCCTTAGTGGGATTTGAACCTAAGTCCCCAGCTCTGCAAGGCAACCATGCTAACCACCGAGCCACCATGCTGCCCTTAGCATACATCTGCTATGCATGGTTACTAAAATGGACAGAGATGTCAGCAGAGAGCACTGTGCTCGTGATGTCATCAGTGTTCCAAAAAGGAAGGAATTTCCTCTGTAGCATTCAGCAGCTAATAAGTACTGGAAGGATTAAGATTTTTTAATAGAAGTAATTTACAAATATGTTTAACTTTCTGCCACCAGTTGATTTAAAAGAAAAAAGGTTTTTACCGGAGTACCCCTTTAACCCCTTCATGACCCAGCCCATTTTCACCTTCATGACCTGGGCATTTTTTGAAAATCTGACCACTGTCACTTTAAACATTAATAACTTTGGAATGCTTTTACTTATCATTCTGATTCCGAGATTGTTTTTTCGTGACATATTCTACTTTATGTTATTGGTAAAATTTCACTGATATTTGTATCCTTTCTTGGTAAAAAAATCTAAAAATTTCATGAAAATTTTGAAAATTTAGCATTTTTCTAACTTTGAAAGTCTCTGCTTGAAAGGAAAATGGATATTCCAAATAAATTACATATTGATTCACATATACAATATGTCTACTTTGTGTTTGCATAAAAAATTGACATGTTTTTACTTTTGGAGGGCACCAGAGGGCTTCAAAGTTCCGCAGCAATTTTTCTCAAGATTTTCAAAATCGTAATTTTTCAGGGCCCAGTTCAGGTTGGAAGTGGATTTTAAGGGTCTTCATATTAGAAATACCCCATAAATGACCCCAATATAAAAACTGCACCCCCAAAGTATTCAAAATGACATTCAGTAAGTGTTTTAACCCTTTAGGTGTTTCACAGGAATAGCAGCAAAGTGAAGGAGAAAATTCTAAATCTTCATTTTTTACACTCGCATTTTCTTGTAGACCCAATTTTTGAATTTTTACAAGGGGTAAAAGGAGAGAAATCACCCTAAAATTTGTAACCCAATTTCTTTCGAGTAAGGAAATACCTCATATGCAGATGTAAAGTGTTCGGCGGGTGCAGTAGAGGGCTCAGAAGGGAAGGAGCGACAATGGGATTTTGGAGAGTGAGTTTTTCTGAAAGGGTTTTTGGGGGGCATGTCCCATTTAGGAAGCCCCTATGGTGCCAGAACAGTGGACCCCCCCACATGTGACCCCATTTTGGAAACTATACCCCTCATGGAATTTAATAAGGGGTGCAGTGAGCATTTACACCCCACTGGCGTTTGACAGATATTTGAAACAGTGGACTGTGCAAATCAAAAATTTTATTTTTCATTTTCACAGACCACTGTTCCAAAAATCTGTTATACACCAGTGGGGTGTAAATGCTCACTGCACCCCTTATTACATTCCGTGAGGGGTGTCGTTTCCAAAATGGGGTCACATATGGATATTTATTGTTTTGCGTTTGTCAGAACTGCTGTAACAATCAGCCACCCCTGTGCAAATCGCCTCAAATGTACATGGCGTACTCTCCCTTCTGGGCCTTGTTGTGCGCCCCCAGAGCACTTTGCGCCCACATATGGGGTATCTCCGTACTCAGGAGAAATTGCGTTACAAATTTAGAGGGTCTTTTTTCCCTTTTACCTCTTGTGAAAATGAAAAGTATAGGGCAACACCAGCATGTCAGTGTAAAAAAATTATTTTTTTACACTAACATGCTGGTGTAGACCCCAACCTCACCTTTTCATAAGGGGTTAAAGAAGAAAAAGCCCCCCAAAATTTGTAAGGCAATTTCTCCCGAGTACGGCGATACCCCATATGTGTCCCAAAACTGTTGCCCTGAAATACGACAGGGCTCCAAAGTGAGAGAGCGCCATGCGCATTTGAGGCCTGAATTAGGGATTTGCATAGGGGTGGACATAGGGGTATTCTATGCCAATGATTCCCAAACAGGGTGCCTCCAGCTGTTGCAAAACTCCCAGCATGCCTGGACAGTCAATGGCTGTCTGGCAATACTGGGAGTTATTATTTTGCAAAAGCTGGAGGCTCCGTTTTGGAAACAGTAGCGTACCAGACGTTTTTCATTTTTTGGGGGGAGGGGGGCTGTGTAGGGGTATGTGTATATGTAGTGTTTTTTACTTTTTATTTTAGGTTAGTGTTAGTGTAGTGTAGTGTTTTTAGGGTACAGTCACATGGGCAGAGGTTCACAGCAAGTTTGCCGCTGGAAGTTTGAGCTGCAGCGCAAAATTTGCGCCATCTCAAACTTGCAGCACTCACTGTAAACCTCCGCCCATGTGAGTGTACCCTGTACATTCACATTGGGGGGAGGGGGCAAACATCCAGCTGTTGCAAACTCCGAGCATGCCCTTTGGCTGTCCGTGCATGCTGGGAGTTGTAGTTTTGCAACAGCTGGAGGAACACTGGTTTCGAACACTAAGTTAAGTAATAAACTTTCAAGTGTTTTGCAACCAAACTTAGTGTTTCCAAACCAGTGTGCCTCCAGCTGTTGCAAAACTACAACTCCCAGCATGCATGGTCTGTCAGTGCATGCTGGGAGTTATAGTTTTGCAACAATTGCAACAGCTGGAGGCACTGAGGTAGGAAACGAACAATGTTTCCCAACTAGTGTGCCTCCAGTTGTTGCAAAACTACAACTCCCAGCATGCCCAGACTGCCCAGGCATGCTGGAAGTTGTAGTTCGGCAATATCTGAAGGATCAGATGTTGCCGAACTACAACTTCCAGCATGCTTGGGCAGTCTGGGCATGCTGGGAGTTGTAGTTTTGCAACATCTGGAGGTCCACAGTTTGGAGACCACTGTATAATGGTCTCCAATCTGTGCTCTACCAGATGTTAGAGAACTACAACTCCCAGCATGCCTGGACAGACTGAGCATGCTGAGATTTGTAGTTTTGCAACATCTGGAAGAGCACAGATTGGAGACCATTATACAGTGGTCTCCAAACTGTGGGCCTCCAGATGTTGCAAAACTACAACTCCCAGCATGCCCAGAAAGCCAAAGGCTGTCTGGGCATGCTGGGAGTTGCAGTTTTGAAACTCCCAGAGGCAGCAGTGAGATCGCTTTACGGCGATCTCACTGCTGCCAATGAAGATGCCGCACTGCTGCTGCAAACTCACCTCCGGGACGCAGCGCAGCCGGGACCACATGGAGGATGCCGGGACCGCTCGGGACACCGCTCGGACGGGTAAGTGACGCCGGGGGACGGGTCAGGGACATTTAGCAGAGCGGTGTGTGTCCCGATCCCCGTGATCCGGACTCACACACCGCGCTGCTAAGTATTTTCATAGCGAAACGCTGCTATCAGCTAGTCAGATTTGACCAGCTGATAGCAGCGATCGCTGGGGGTGGGGGGGGTGGCGGATGAAACCCCCCGTGGTCGGACGGTAAGATGGCTGGCTATCAGTGATAGTCACCATCTTTCCGGGCGCTGCGGGATGCCGCGAGTAGCGGCAGTAATGTTCATGACGTACCTGTATGTCATGGGTCGGGAACACCTTGCCACCCATGACGTACAGGTATGTCATAGGTCGGGAAGGGGTTAAAGTCTATTTCAGTGAGGACTGTGGGGTCAATTTGGATTTCTGGGCTGCCAACAAACCCAGGAATCAGTGGCTCATATAGGTGACCCAGCCTGGACTGGGGTCCAGATGGGGTCACCTATATGGGGGGACAGGGGGGAATTGTATAGGGGACAGGGTCACTAGTATGGGGGACCTCTACTGTTATTGCCCTGAAGCGCCTTCTTGGGGGGGCTCATCATCACTGGATGATGATGTCCCCCATCATCATCCAGTGAGAAAGAAATGCGGGGTCTTTCTCCTCTCCCTCATTGTCAGTCTCGGTGTCCGAGGCAAGCGCATGCCTCCTCCATCAAAAAGGCTTTGGGGTATTTATATTTAATAGGTGGGGGGGGGGGGGGGGTGTAAGTGTGTAAATGTAGTGTTTTCACTTTATTTCAGTGTGTAGTGTAGTGATTTTTGCGTTTAATGTAGGCTTTTTTGCGGTAAAGGTTTCTTTTTTGCACTTTTTGGGGAGCGTATGCGGTCCGTGCCACCAGCGACTGCACGCTGCAGTCAGACCTTAATCCATGTTCAGACTGCGCTGAGGTTTTTTTTTTTGCGCTTTTTTTAGCTGTTTTAGGTCCGTGCTACCATCGACTGTTCTGCGCTGTGTGGCTGGACCGCAAACTGCCCCCCCCCCAAAAAAAAGCAAAAAAACTGTGGTCCTCCAAATGTTACAAAACTAAAACTCCCAGCATGCCAGCATCCCAGTAAGCTTCCGCCGCCGGACCTCCGTACACCCGCCACTGGACCTCCACACCCGCCGCACACCTCCCAATCCCGCCGCACACCCCCCGACTCCGCCGCCCATGCACACCCGATCGCTGATCGGGTTAATCAAGTAGGGTCCCTGGGTGTCAGGTGGGAGTGGTCTCCTACCAGACACCCTCGGACTTTAGATAATTAACCCGATCAGCGCTTCGGGAGTACATATTTAATGAACGCTGTATATATACAGTAGGATGTGTGAGGGTATTGCATCATCCGCCGTATATAGGGCGTATAATTATGCTATGAGCATGTATGCGCTAACAAAACAGGACTTATTAACACCCTAATTGCATCATAGAGCATTAAAAAGTAGAAAAGTTGTAAAATAAAACAAAAGCTTCATAAATCGGGTATCGCTGTATTTGTTTTTTCATTTTCACCGTACAAAAATCTTTTTTTGGTTGTGCTGTACATTTTGTGATAAAATGAATGATGTCATTACAAAGTACAACTAGTCCTGCATAAATTAAGCCCTCATATGGGTTTGTAGGTGAAAAAACTGAAAGAGTTATGGATTCTAAAATGTGAGGGGGGAAACCAAAACGCAAAAAGGAAACACCAAAACAACCCCACGAGTTAAAATTACTAAGCAAGTGTGAAGGTAACAAGAGTATGTAAAGAACTTTAAAGTGAATATGGTTTTGGTGGATTAAACCCCCATAGCCCAAGTGCCACCAGGTTGTAGTGTTACCCAATGAGCCACTTTATCAACTAGATTACTCCAAAATAAGCAATGAGTAATCTCTATGTGATATGTGATATTACAATACACAGCAGAAGCATGAACAGACTAGATTTGTGGATAAAAACTGGTCCCTTGGGCTATGGGGGTTTAATGGGGGTTTTAGTCACTTGTACATCATAGACTAAAGAACAGAATGTAATGCTGTTTAAACAGCTAACTGTGTGTCATGAAATATATTTATTCTAAACATGACAACTACTGTAGCTCTATTTTAGGAAAGGCATATTAACAACAGTTAAAGTCAACATTTTCTTTTTTACTGACAAAAGGGAACAAAATGTAATAATGTATGCTTTTCGGGAAAAATTCAACCACAAGGCCTCTGAATTGAAAAGGTATGGGATGGATGTTACAGCAGGGAGTGGAAGAAAAGGTTGTTGTTATAAAAATGACTCGGCAGCAGGATCTAAATAGAAGGGAAAGGATTTAGAAGTGGCGAGCACGATGAACGCAGTGTCAGCTGGTGACGCTCCCCCTTAGGTCTGAATAATGGGGATCACCATGGTGATGGAACATTGAGTTAAAGGTTCTGTGTCTGTTCTGCCTCTGTGATCTCATCTCGAGCTGACTGCAAGTAATTAAGGTTGTACCCTGTGGGATGCTGCCGAAATGACAATATCATACAAACATGGCTCCTGGGCCCTCAGATCATTGCAGGAGAAGTCATTATATGTTGCTGGTGACTCTGTATCCTGAAATTCTCTGTTCTTAAATACAATGTAAAAACTCCCCTTCATCTTGCTAGAAATGCATTAGTGAGGCTTGTGTCACATGAAATGAAAGGATATTATTACCTGTATTGAAGTCAGGGATAAACTTGTGTGGTAGCCCAGTACGGGAGGTGTTACTACGTACCCCTTGCTGCACTGCCAGACAGCCTCCTGCAGTGTCCCCTGGGTCTCCCTTGCACTTATTCCCCCATGTACATATGTTTCACCATTTGTTTTATTATAAAATATGTAAAGAGATTATAACTTTAAGAAGGTTGCCATGTGAGTTGTCATGTGATTGTTACCCAGGAGGTATCAGTGACCAGATGACCCAAGTGTGGCCTAAGGGCTCCTTGCTAGTCTCCCCATATAAGCCCTGGGAGGAGCCTCTGCTCTCTCTCTTGCTTCCTGCTGAGGTCAAGTCAACTCATGCCTAAGAGTGTGTCCAGAGTCATAGGAGGCCTCAAGCCCAGTCTGCAGCCACAAGCTACAAATCTGCAAGTAATCCACAGTCACAGTCTTGTCAGTCATCAGTCACAAGTCAGTCACAGTCATCATTTGTCAAGTCAACGTGGCCTGCATTAAATTGGCCCCATCTACTACAAGTCTCAGCAAGCCCTTAATGTCTCTGAATCACTGGTCACCTCCGTGGGCCTTGGTTGAACTGTACACACTTTTCCACCTATCTAACCTCAGTAAAGCTACCATTGTTCGTAACTTGGCATCGGATTAATTATTGCCCCCCGTGCCTAGCCCAGGATCCAGCGGTATACCTTCGGGTGGTATTGAGGATAAACCACGCCCTGGCGTCACGAATACAAGGGGTTAATGCCATCTGCCCCTAGGGTAATTCCATCTGCCCTTTGCATCACACCCTCTACATCACTTGTGTGAGCAATGTCATCTGTGGTTATCAGATTAGATGGATGAGTACCGGCAAATTTAATTACAGGGATAAGGTGGAAAGGGAGGAGTATAATGGAAGAGTGCGAAAGAGACAAGCTGTCTGGGTTCTATCATTTAATGGCATGTTAATTTATTAACTGTTTTTCGTACGCACTGAAAATTGCAGAAAAATGTTATGTAAATTATAAAGTACAAGCTGGTACATAAAGTGGAAAATATGAGAATTAATAATAATAGCAATAAACCTATATTTACATAGCATCAAAAAGATAAAGATAATTATTACCACTTCCATTGACAGTTCTATAGTTTCACTGCCAATGAAAGTAGTAACAATTAACTTGGGGGAAAAAGTAGATAAAAAAAGATCATGTTGACAAAGTCTGTCATCTTGGACCACTGTAGATTTATTAAAGAGTTCTAATAGTTTAAAACATTTAGCACTACTTGGAGATTTACCCTAATGGAAATTTGACACAACAGTTCAAGATCCATTCAAATCCATGCTTTGAATGCTGAATAAGGCTGCGTTCACATCACAATTTCTCCATTCGACTTAAGTACACAATTTTATAACTCAAAATCGTATGAAATCGTATACAAAGTCGGATCCATTGACCTCCATAAAAAAAATCGGATCCATTACACAGATCCAATTTTATCCCGTTCCGATTTCACACGATTTTTGTTCAGGTCTGAAATCGTTGTCAAACCCGATTTCAGACCCGAACAAAAATCGTGTGAATTCGGATGCGGATCAAATCGGATGTGTGTAATGGATCCGATTTTTAAATGGAGGTCAATGGATCCAACTTTGTATACGATTTCATACGATTTTAAGTTATAAAATCATGTACTCAAGTCGGATGGAGAAATCGTGATGTGAACGCAGCCTAAAAATCAATAACCAAATTTTGTGAGTGTTGTTAAAGTGGTTTGATTGCTCTATGGGGCTGTGGGCGGTCCCGAGGCAATGTTTATATTGCACATGTTGATTTTCTGTCTGACAAGTTGGGCTGGTTGTCTTCAGACAGCATGGCGATAGGGAATCATGCTTGGTCATCATGCTCTTGCCATAAATACAGGGTCTTGTATGTAGATCTCATACCTTATGAGTCAGTTGGCATTAGACTAGTTTTTTTTGCCACTGTCCCAACAAAGAGTAAAGAGTCCATATAATAGGTGTGCCATGTGACGGAGGAAAGCCACAGTTAACGTGTGACATGTGAACAAGTAGTGTGACCACTAGAGAGTGTGCTCTGACATGTTGACATTGCCAAGGCCCCCCCTTAGGTAGAGAGTAAGAAAGGCTTAGAAAGGCTGTGAGGTTACAGCTAATGGAAGGCTAAAAATGATGAGGGCATTAACAGTGGGCAGAAGGAGATCGAAGTGGCCTCATCTTGAACACTGCCAAGCTTACTGCATTCAGTGAAAGAAAATGTGATTGGAATTGAACATTACACCACCCAACTCCATTACCTTCTACACACACACAATAGCCTAATACTTCTTACAATACCACTTTGTCTTGGAAGTCAGTGGTGACCTGAGATCACAGAATTTACCAATGTGATATTTATTAAACTCAATGGAACCACTTTATGTAGCATAAAATATAATCATATGTTTTTGCCAATATTTTGACACCAGCAACATACAGCATAAAAGATATGTGGATGAGGAGTTATATCTTTCAATAAATATATGTAAAGGGTTATTTTATCTAAAACTATTTCTTTCTCTAGATATAAACATATCTCATGTATAATACAGTCATTTGGTTCAATTGGCTTTTAGAAAGGCCAGGAAATAATTCCGTTTTATCACTATGGCAACAAAATATCAACTATGTAAGAGGTTCACCTTGGTGGTTTTTTATGACACTTAATGAGAAAATAGTTCTACTACATGGTGAACAACATAGAGGTCAAGGCAGGTGGCAGAAGGATCAACACTTCTGTTAACCCTGACCTATCTAACACCAAATCTATATATCAGTTCACTTTTCATAAGGTTATTTTTGTCCATTACTGGGGGAAATTGGTTAAACTATCATCTGACTATGTGTTAATGTTCCACAAATTTGAACCTGCTTATTAAGAGGACACACAAGGAATTAGACAGGAAGTGGAGGTCAGAGCTTCATTAGCCAGCCCAATCACTGCAGCTCTGGAACCTATAGAATCTGTGTGGTCACCATGTTTACTAATCTATCCCTATTCTAATCTAACCATTGTGTGGTCATGTTAAACATCCAATCTATTGTGCGTGGGGAAAGCATACACTCCGTATCAGACTTTAAAAAGACTGCTGTAAGCATTTAATTGAAGTTCTGGGAAAAGGAGAGAATATTCAATTATTCAGCTATTTTTCTGTTAAAAGTAAGTTCTTGACCGAAGGACAATTAAAGCTGATAAGAACTGGCATGCAATCCCGTGGAGCATGGACTAATTTGAAAGTTACTTTGCCACTCTCTTACTAAAAAAAACAACCTGTAGAAACACAATCGATGCTGGGACAATGGGTCAAATCTCTGCTGCAATGTGATTGATTAGTTAATGAGTTACTTGAGACAAGTCTCCAAAAACACAAGCAGATCACTTGTGATGTTCCTGACTTAATTAGCCCATGGTAAACTTTGCTTTTCACGGTAGATGGGAAGCACTCCTTGTGGTCCACCTTCTTCAAATTAGTTAGAGGAACACTAGTATGATGCTACTGTATGCCAAATTAACCCCTTTAAGATATAGCAATTTCTTATTATTGCATTTTCATTTGCCTTTTAATAGCTATAAGTTTTTAAATTTTCCACCTACAGACCCATATGAGGTTTTCTGTGTCACCAATTGTACTTTGTAATGACATCTCCCAATTTACCACATCATTTATGGCAAAAAAATAAATAAAAATACTTGTGGTTGTGGGGCATAATTAAAGAATAAAACACCATTTTGCAATTTTTTTTTTTTTTTTTTTTTTGGGGGGGGGGGGGGCTTTCTTTCTACACAGAGCCCTTTTTCTTTACAATGACACATTGGCCCTCATTTACTATTGTGCATCAGATTGCAGCGTATTGCGCCAGAATGTGTGCCAGAATTTGCGCCAGAAATTAGAAAAACCCAACTAACTCTCCATTTTACTGAGAAAACCCAAAAAAAGGGATGTGGCTGTCTGTAAAAGGGGGCGTGGTCACAAAAAAGGAGCGTGTCACATTTTCACAGCCACGTCCCTATGTCGTTTTTTTTTTTTTTTAAGTCACACGCCCCTTTTTGTGACCACGCCCCTTTTCCCCAACAGCCCCGTCCCTTTTTCGGGTTACTAAGGTTTCCACAGAAAATGTAATGGATTTGAGCTGAGGAAAACCCGACAGATCAGAGCGTGTGTAAAAATAGCAAAATGTAGGGAAAGAGGAAAATGTAGGGAAACCTTAGTAAATACCGTGAAAAAAAAATGTAGGGAATTGAAACCTACAAAGAAACCTACACTGCACTCTTAGTAAATCAGGGACATTGGGGGAGATTTATCAAAACCCGTCCAAAGGAAAAGTTGCTGAGTTACCCATAGCAACCAATCAGATTGCTTCTTTCATTTTTGAAAAGCCCTCTGAGAAATGAAATAAGTGATCTGATATAGGAAACTCAGCAACTTTTCCTTTGGACAGGTTTTGATAAATCTCCCCCATTATCTTTATTCTGTAGGCTCATAAGATTACAACAATGCTCAAGATATATTGGTTATGTTTTATTTTTCTACTTTTGATACTGACCCCTATAACTATTTTATTTTTCCGTATACAAAGCTATATGAGGGCAAATTTTTTGTGCCGTGATCTGAAGTTCTTATTTGTCTTGATGACACTTTTTGACCATTTTGTATTAATTTTGTTCTGGAATAAGTGATGAAAAATAAGCAATTCCGTACTTAGTTTTTTTTATTACCTATGTGGTTCCATTAATATTATATTTTATCAGTTTGGACATTTTGGCACCCGGTGATACCAAATATGTTTATGTTTAATTTTGTTTACAGTAATTTAATTGAAAAATGTTAAGGGGGGATGGGATGATTTCAACTTTTATTAGGGAAAGGGCTTATTCACATTTAGGGTAGAATCACATGTAGCATATACACAGTGTATTTCATGCTGCAAAAGATCCGCTATTCAAAGGATAGGGGATAAGTTTTAGATCGCACGCGGGGGGGGGGGGGGGGGGGGGGGGGGAGTCCGAACTATGCCCCTCCCCCCCCCCCATCTCCTGTACAGGGCCCCTGTGCCTTAGCCCTAAGCGAAGGCCGCCACTTCCCCTCTGTAAAGCCCTATGGGAGAGTCGAAGGTTGCCATAGTGGCTAATGGCGGACATCAACGATCCGGGTGATGGCCAGCATTAACCCTTTAGATGCCGCAAAGTTGATTGTGGCATCTAAAATGCCAAAAACACATGGCGACAGCTCAGTGGAGTTGATTGGAACAATCAGGATCCGATTAGCTGAAAGGACAGGTAAAGGTTGCCTACCTGCCTACGGCTCGTCTGATCGGCGCTCCAATAATGCATGCAGCCTGTAGAAATGGAGCGCCAATAACACTGATATGGTACAGCATTGATCAGTGTCTGCATTGACAAAATTGCAAATAATATTCCCCATGGCAGTTTTTCCCTTAACAGTGTGTCTCCAGCTGTTGCAAAACTACAACTCCCAGCATTACCAGACAGCCTTCTTACATGACAGTGGGCTCAGCCTATCATCGGCCGAGGCGGGACATCGCTGTGGCCGGTGATAGGCTGAAGGCTCTGTGACGTTCCCATCCCCAGGACTGCAGCAAGAACAGCTGAGAACAGTGAGGCCGGTTCCTTAGTAACGGGGAACGGAGGACGAAAGTAAGTTAAAGTTTGTTTTTTAATATTTGCAGCCTGGGCACAGGAATACAAAGTACAGCGCAGCGGCTGATAATTATTTGGCAGGGGGGAGGGACTCCCCGATGTGGGGTGCAGCGCTGGGCTGATAGACCGGCGGAGGAGAAGCAGAACAGTGCCCGTGGGTGACACATGATTAGTTAGGTGACAGCGCGCTGTGGCTGATAATTCAATAATTCGAGTGGGGGAGGGGCCCAACCGTTATTGCGGTATGGGCCAAAATGAATATCGTGCAGGAAAAAAATTTTGGTATTCAGTATGAACCGGTATACCGCCCAGCCCTACATAATTCTTAAAATTAAGTAAAAGAAAGTTCAATCTAGGTTTCAATCAGATCAGAGAATTTAGTTTTTCATAGCCTGAGATTCCTGTAGGTGCTTTTTTGCAAACTCCAGGCTTCTTTATTTCAGTCTACCATAAATCCCAGATTGGTGGAGTGCTGAAGTAATTGTTGACCTTCTAGAAGTTTCTCCTATTTGCTCACAGTATCTTTAGGTCCCAGCCAGAGTGACCATTGGGTTCTTGGTCACCTCTTTTAGCAAGGACTTTTTGCCCAAATTACTTTTAAAAAAAATGTTTTTTTCAAAATCTGATTTTTATAATTTTTCCATATTTTAAACAACAGATATGTTCACAAAGGGTAGGCAGAACAGCGCAAGCATGTAGAAAATCAGTAGGCAAATTAAATACAGCGGCACATAGACCACAAAGAGGCAGCTACATCAGATAGGACATATAACAAAAGATATCTAATGTAGCATTAGAAGTAGGAAAACCTATATGCACTACTAAAGTGTGGGAAGGGGAGGGAGGGGAAAGGAAAATGGGAAGGGAAAAGGGTGAAAGAGGGACAACAAGGGGGGTACATCCAGAATATTTAATTCTAAGTGGACAGACCCAACTATTTACATTCCAGGCAATTAGAACACATTAAAGTAATTTGTAAAATGGAGAAATGATTAAGTTGGGGTGCAGGTAGACAAAACATGAGAATCAGTAAATACAGGAATGAGAGAACATGGAAGGTCAGTAACCTGAGACCAAGCAGGTGAGGGGTGTGGGGGAATATATGCTAGAGGTCCCATAAGGAGGCTTTTGGAAGGGCAGGATCAGATAGAGCCAGAGGGAGGTGCTGGAGGCATGTCATGGGGCAGGTCTGGTGGAATGTTCTCCAAGGGGCCCATATGTTATAAAAAAGAAGCATGTTTCCTCATTTCCAGCTTGCCAATTCTCCCATTCAATATATATGTTGTACTTTAGCTACCCAAGAAGCTGTGTCGGAGGTGTCGTGGACCGCCAGTTAGCTGGTATCAAAAGTTTGGCCGCTGTAAGGAAAACAGTGACAAGATCTCCTTTTTTGGGGCAGAAACTGGGGTGAGGAGCCCAGGGTAATCCAAATTACTTAATTTGGTGGGGTAAAAAGCTCTAGGAAGAGTCCCTGGTTATTCCAAACTTGTCATTTTAAGAATGATGGCGGTTATTGTGCCCATTGAACCATTGGTGCAGCAGAAATATTTTTGCTCCCTTCTCCAGATCTGTGCTTCCGCATAATCCTGTTGTTCTTTTACTTCACAGCTTGGTTTTTGCTTTGATTTTAGTACAAGGTATCAACATAAGTAAAAGGGTCTGAACATTTTCATAAATGCAATATAGAGGGCCCCTTGGCCTGAAACACATTTTTTCTTTTTTTACTCAATGCCATGGACTAAGTGAAATAGTAACCTGAAGAGTTGATGCACCAGACGCTTGTATATACCTGAAAACGTTATGGGTGGTAGATCTGATCTCATGCAAGCTTCTGTGTGCTTATTTCCAATTGTATGTATGTAAAGCATGTGTTAAATTCCAAATTTCCCTAAATTTATTTTGATAACTCCCTGCCCTCAAAGGTAATGCTCCTTTATCATAAGTTTACTACAGCCATTGAAATACGGCGCAGCTCTCTCAAGGGTGGTTTCTAAGGAAACTTCTAACAAAGCTTCAGTTTCAGAAAAATCAGAGCCAGCAAAATGTGACTTCATTAGCGTGAGCTAGAGGTCTCACAGTTCTGGAGCTTCCCTGCTAAATCCAACACAAGAAAGATTTACAGGTGGAAGTGACAAGGCTTTGTGAGTGTTCAAGCGACCTGCAAATGAGATTGTTATATAGGCTAACTCTGGACACTGATGTCTGGGAAATGAATAAAGTGAGCATCATGACTTTGGGGTAAAGCTATATACAGATACAGAATTTCACAATTAAATATGTCCAGCTCCAGAGATTACTGGTGTTGACGAGACTGATAGTGGCAATTATAAATGATCAGTGATGCACGGTGAGCCAGCCGCTACTCTTTGTACGATAATCCACCCGGATATAATTATAGCTTACATTAAGCTGTGTGAATCATACATGATGCCATACATCTGGATCCAGAACATGCAGATTTAGGCACACTTTTAGTCATTATACAACTGTAATTGCTCATATTGCCATGCCAACCATTACCATTCCACTGCTATTTTTTCTTAAAAATATTTTCTGTCCTTTTACTGTCTAATGAGATGTAGGACAATGAAAATGCCACTGGTGAATTCACAATACAGACATTCAATGGCAATTTCAAAAATGCCACATACTATGCTTCCTTCAATTTTTGTCTTCATTTATATGGAGTAAATTACTATACACACAGATCAATCAGCTAACCCAACACACACCCAGCTGCAGCCAGACCAGTGTGGACATCCACCGCATTGAATATAAAAAAAAAATAGGAAAATGTC
This sequence comes from Hyla sarda, assembly GCF_029499605.1. NCBI lineage: Eukaryota > Metazoa > Chordata > Amphibia > Anura > Hylidae > Hyla > Hyla sarda. The sequence continues at coordinate 89,733,483 of NC_079198.1, forward strand.
CTGTGCAGTTATTCAGATTAAAAGCTTCTCTTAATTTGAGTCAATCAGACATATACAGAACGCGGAGAACGAAATATCCAACCTTAGTCATACCTGTGACAAGGTATGACTAAGGTTCGATATTCTGACCGAAATACATTACCTGTATCTTCACGTTCTGTATATGTCTGATTGACTGATGTCCGGCATGTCCTACCTCAGCCAGTAATTGGCTGAGGGGCAGTGTGACACTTTGGTCCCCAACGACATAATTTCAGGAAGCAAGGGGATTGCAGCAGGGGACTAGAGGCACCTCTGGAGCGCAGGAGGTAAGTAAAAGTTTGTTTTATTTTTTAATGCTGTTAAGTGCCAAAGTTCTAACACCAACCACCCTCATCTCCCGTTGGATAACTCCTTTAAGGATGGGCGTGGGTAAGATGATTAGGCACTCTAACTTATTACCAGGAAAGGACATTAAAGGTATAGCTTTAAAAAAAGATAGAAGGAAACTTTAAAATGCATAAAGGGAATCAACATACTAAAGAGAGAACATATTTAAAATAAGAAAAACTATGACAAGAAAACATAGTTTTAAATTAGAGGGGCAAAGGTTTATGCAGTAATATCAGGAAGTATTACTTTACTGAGAGAGTAGTGGATGCATGGAATAGCCTTCCTGCAGAAGAGGTAGCTGCAAATACAGTAAAGGAGTTTAATAAAGCTTGTTTTGAATAGGAAAAAAGATAGGAACAGGGACTATTCATAGTATTCAGAATATTTGGCAGACTAGATGGGCCAAATAGTTCTTATCTGCCGACACATTCTACGTTGAAAGTGATCCAATCCAATATGTTAATAGAGCTCATCTTGGCAGCATGTTAGGTGAGTGGATAATACTGTTGCCTTGCCAAGCAGGGGTCCTAGGTTTAAACCTGACCAAGAATAACATCTTTATAAGGTTTGTTAGTTCTACCCTTATTTGTGTGGGTTTGGCCTTACTGACACTAGGACCATTAACTATATTGCACCAGAAACAAGCCAGTGCAAAACTCCCATAAAACCGCTATTATTAGAGATGTCTAAAGGGAACCAGACAGCATATTTTAGCATATATAACGCTTGGCAATGCATTATATATGCTAAAATGATTATCCTCATCATCCCCAGGGGACGTATTAAGTCCCCCCCAGTGGCCCCCCTGCAAGTAGTCCCCTAGGCAGGGACCTACACTTACCAGCTCCAGTTGCTGCGGATATGGCCCCGCCCCGATGGTTTGAATTATGGCTCGCGTCATTGCTCTGCTCCCTAAGCAGAGTGGTGACGCGAGCCGTCATTCAAGCCGTCGGGGCGAAGTCACGGCTGCAGTGACCGGAGCTGGTAAGTGCAAGTCCCCGCCTAGGGGACTACTTGCCGTGTGGGAGGGGGGACGACGACAACGTTATAACTTACCATCCCGGCGGTCACAAATGTCCCCCAGGGATGGTGAGGATAATGATTTTAGCATATATATCGCATTTCCAAGCGTTATATATGCTAAAATATGCTGACTGGTTCCCTTTAACCCCTTAAGGACCGGGGTTTTTTCCGTTTTTGCATTTTCGTTTTTTGCTCCTTGCCTTTAAAAAATCATAACTCTTTGAATTTTGCACCTAAAAATCCATATTATGGCTTATTTTTTGTGCCACCAATTCTACTTTGTAACGACGTCAGTCATTGTGCCCAAAAATCTACGGTAAAATGGAAAAAAAAATCATTGTGAGACAAAATTGAAAAAAAAAAAACGCTGTTTTGTAACTTTTGGGGGCTTCCGTTTCTACGTAGTACATTTTTTGGTGAAAATGACACCTGATATTTATTCTGTAGGTCCATACGGTTAAAATGATACCCTACTTATATAGGTTTGATTTTGTCGTACTTCTGGAAAAAAATCATAACTTCATGCAGGAAAATGAATACATTTAAAATTGTCATTTCTGACCCCTATAACTTTTTTATTTTTCCATGTATGAGGGCTCATTTTTTGCGCCGTGATCTGAAGTTTTTAACGGTACCATTTTTGCAATGATAGGACTTATTGATCGTTTTTCATGATATCAAAAGTGACCAAAAATGCACTATTTTGGACTTTGGAATTTTTTTGCGCGCACGCCATTGACCGTGCGGTTCAATTAACAATATATTTTTATAATTCGGACATTTCCGCACGCGGCGATACCATATATGTTTATTTTTATTTATACTGTGTTTTTTTTTTTTTATGGGAAAAGGGGGGTGATTCAAACTTTTAATAGGGAAGGGGTTAAATGATATTTATTCACTTTTTTTTCCACTTTTTTTTTTTTTTTTGCAGTGTTATAGCTCCCATAGGGACCTATAACACTGCACACACTGATCTTTATCATTGATCACTGGTTTCTCATAAGAAACCAGTGATCGATGATTCTGCCGCTTGACTGCTCATGCCTGGATATCAGGCACTGAGCAGTCATTCGGCGATCGGACAGCGAGGAGGCAGGTAGGGGCCCTCCCGCTGTCCTGTAAGCTGTTCGGGATGCCGCGATTTCGCCGCAGCTATCCCGAACAGCCCACTGAGCTAACCGGCATGCTTTCAGTTTCACTTTAGACGCGGCGTTCAACTTTGAACGCCGCATCTAAAGGGTTAATAGCGTGCGGCACAGCGATCAATGCCGCGCTCTATTAGCCGTGGCCCCGCGTTATAGATCGGGAGTGGACATATGACGTTCCAGTACGTCATGTGTCCTTAAGGGGTTAAAGAAGAGACTAACAAAAAGGGCTACTGGCTACCATATTGATAAACCTAGTATGCTAGTACGTATGGCTCAAAATAAAAAATAAAAAAACCATCAGATATATCAGATATGTAAATTGTTATCTTTTATATGACTGTCCTTTGTGTATTCTACTTGGACACTAAGGGCCTTATGAGTGGGGATTTTTATCTGAACAGGCCAAAATCACTTTGTGTTATAAGGGCAGTGATCAGACAATAGATGAGCAAACACTAATACAGTGGGGAAAAAAGGATTAAGTCAGTCACCAATTGTGCAAGTTTCCACTTTTTTTGGACTATCATTTTTTCCTCCTTACCTTAAAAAAATCATAACTCTTTCAATTTTGCACCTAAAAATCCATATGATGGCTTATTTTTTGCGGCACCAATTCTACTTTGTAATGACATCAGCATGGCGGCCAGAGGTCCCCTCACCTGGCTCCGGCCGTCTCCCAGGGTCTTCTGCTCTGGTCGGAGATTGAGCAGACCAGAGCAGAAGATGACTGATAATACTGATCAGTGCTATGTCCTATACATAGCACTGAACAGTTTTAGCAATCAAAGGATTGCTATAGATAGTCCCCTACGGGGACATAAGTGTAAAAAAAAAGAAGTTGAAAAATGTATCCCCTCTCCCAATAAAAATGAAAATTGTCATTTTTTCCCATTTTACCCCCAAAAAAGCGTAATATTTTTTTTATAAATATATTTGGTATTGCCGTACGGTGAATGGCGTAAACATAAAAAATAAAAAAAAAGTCCAAAAATGCAGCTTTTTTGTCACATTTTATAAATAAAAAATTTATGAAAAAATGATCTAAAAGTTTTATACATGCAAATGTTGTATCGAAAAAAAAGGTACAGATGACAGCACAAAAAATGAACCCTCATACCGCCCTATATATGGAAAAATGAAAAAGTTATAGCCGTTCAAAATAGTGCGATTTTAGATTACTGATTTTGTTCAAAAAGTTTTAGATTTTTTTAAGCAGTACAAAAATATAAAAGTATCTAGCCATGGGTATCATTTTAATCGTACTGACCCACAGAATAAAGAACACATGTCATTTCTACCGTAAAAAGTACAGTGTGAAAACGAAACCCTCCAAAATGTGCAAAATTGTGGTTTTCATTGAAATTTACTCCCTAAAAAAACTTTTGGGGGGTTTGCCGTACATTTTATGGTAAAATGAGAGGTTTCATTACAAAGTACAATTGGTCACGCAAAAAACAAGCCCTTCTATGGGTCTGTAGATGGAAATATAAAAGAGTTATGGATTTTAGAAGGAGAGGAGGAAAAAACAAAACGCAAAAATAAAATTGGCCTGGTCTTTAATGTTAAAATGGGCTTGGTCCTTAACCTCTTCAGGACACAGGGCGTATGGATACGCCCTGCATGCCGAGTCCTTAAGGACCGAGGGCGTATCCATACGCCCGTGGGAAATCCGGTCCCCACCGCTAGCCGGTTGGGGACCGGAGCCGGATGCCTGCTGAAATCATTCAGCAGGCACCCTGGCACATCGCCCAGGGGGGTCCTGAGACCCCCCCATGTCGGCGATCGGAGAAAATCACATGTCAATTCAGACATGCGATTTTCTCCAATTCCGGGCTGATCGGGTCTCTGGTGACCCGATCACCCGGAAAATAGGGTTGATCGGAGTTGTCAGCAACAGCCCCGATCAGCCTAAAGGATAGGAGTGAGGTCGCAAAGCTGCGATCTACTCCTATCCCCTGCCATTACTCAGAACGGAGTTCTGACCAATGGCAGCGCAGGACAGGGGGTTGCCATGGCAACCCCCCGTTCTGCCCGCCACTGGATGTCGAGGGGCTCTGGGAAGAAGATGGAGGCCGTACCTGCAGGAGAAGATGCCTGGGGACCTGGGATCTTCGCTGGAGCCTGCTGGATCCTGATCAGGTAGGGAATCGACAGTGGGGGGGGGGGGGAGGGGGGGGAATTGAAAGTGAAAGTAAATCGATCTTTACTGTGGCAACCACTAGGGGGGCCAAACTGCAACTCCCAGCATGCCCAGACAGCCAAAGGCTGTCTGGGCATGCTGGGAGTTGTAGTTTTGCAACATCTGGAGGGTCACAGTTTGGAGACCACTGTTACAGTGGTGCCCAAACAGTAGCCCTCCAGATGTTGCCAAACTACAACTCTCAGCATGCCTTGACTGCCCAGGCATGCTGGGAGTTGTAGTTCTGTAACATCTGTCCCTTCAGATTTAGCAATTTTCATGACATTTTTGAAAATTGCTGCTCTACTTTGAAGCCCTCTAATTTTTTCAAAAAGCAAAAATATGTCCATTTTATGATGCCAACATAAAGTGGCCATATTGTGTTTGTGAAGAAAAATAAAATTTATTTGGAATATCCATTTTCCTTACAATTAGAGAGCTTCAAAGTTCGAAAAATGCAAAATTTTCAAAATTTTCATGAAATTTGGGGATTTTTCACCAAAAAAGAATGCAATTAACGCCGAAAATTTACCACCAAAATAAAGTAGAATATGTCTCGAAAAAACAATCTCAGAATCAGAATATTCGGTAAAAGCGTTTTCGCGTTATTGATTCGTAAAGTGACGGTGGTCATAATTGTGAAAAAAGGACTCAGTCCTTAAGGTGAAAAAGGGCTGCGTCCTTAAGGGGTTAAGGGGCTAAAATGATACCCTATTTATATAGGTTTGATTTTGTCGTACTTCTGGAAAAAATCATAACTACATGCAGGAAAATTTATAAGTTTAAAATTTTCATCTTCTGACCCCTATAACTTTTTTATTTTTCCGCATACGGTTTGGTATGAGGGCTCATTTTTGTATTGATCAGACTTTTTGATAGCTTTTTATAAATTTTTTCATGATATAAAATGGGACCAAAAATACGCTACTTTTGTGTTGCGCGTACGCCATTGACCGTGCGGTTTAATTAACAATATATTTTTATAATTCGGACATTTCCGCACGCGGCGATACCACATTATTTTTATTTACATTGTTTGTTTCTTTTTAAATGGGAAAAGGGGGTGATTCAAACTTTTATAAGGGGAATTATCTTTATTAACTTTTTTTTTTCACTTAGGGGGCTATAACACTGCACACACTGATCTTTTACATTGATCTTTGTTATCTCATAGGATAACATAGATCAATTACTCTGCCGCTTGACTGCTCATGCCTGGATCTCAGGCACTGAGTAGTCATTCGGTGACCCAACACAAGGAGGCAGGTAGGGGGACCCTCCGCGTGTCCCACAGCTGTTCGGGATGTCGCAATTTCACCGCGGTGGTCCCGAACAGCCCACTGACCTAGCCGGGGGTAGTTTAGTTTCACTTTAGACACCGCAATCAACTTTTAACGCCGTGTCTAAAGGGCCAATAGCGTGGCACAACACGCGTTATTAGCCACGGATAATGGCCATTGTTAGCCCCTTAAGGACTCAGCCCATTTTGGCCTTAAAGTTTCAGACGATTTTATTTTTACCTTTTTGTTTTTTCCTCCTCGCCTTCAAAAATCATCACTTTTATATTTTCATCCACAGACTAGTATGAAGGCTCGTTTTTTGCACAACCAGGTGTACGTTGTAATGCCATCACTCACTTTACCATAAAATGTATGGTGCAACCCCAAAAAAAATTGTGTGGGAAAATTTAAAAGAAGCCCACAATTTTGATAATTTTGCAAGGTTTTGTTTACACGCTGTACAATAATACGGTAAAGTAATAAATAAAATAAAAAAATTACATGTGTTCTTTATTCTTTGGGTGCATACTTTTCTATTACTGTATGCACCAAACTTTTTAACCAAATTAAAATCCCTCTATTTTGAAGACCTATAACTTTTTCACTTTTTGGTGTAAGTGGCGGTATGAAGGCTCATTGTTTGCGCTGTGATCTCTAATTTTAATTGATACCATATTTGCATATATAAAACTTTTAATAAATTTTTTTATCAAAAAAATAGCTGTGATAAAAAAGCAGCAATTTAGGATTTTTTTTTTTTTTACCTTCATGCTGTTCACCTTACGGTATCATTAAGATTATATTTTAATAGTTCGGATATTTACGTATTTACGCACGCGGCAGTACCAAATATGTTTATAAGTGAAATGGAAAAAAAGGGACAATTTACATTTTTATTGGGGGAGGGTATTTTTCATTGATCAGTGTAGTCGGTAATCTTCTGCTCTGGTCTGCTCGATCTCAGACCAGAGCAGAAGACCCGTAGAAGGCAGCGGAGGCAAGTGAGGGGACCTCTGTCTGCCGTTCTGGATGATCAAATTGCTGTGGCAGCGCTGTGGGCAATCCGGTCATCCATTGATCTGTATTGATCACGGCATCTAAAGGGTTAATTGCGGACACCCACACTAACTATGCAGTGAGTGCATGTATGACCTGTTTATACTGTGACTTATTGATACTTTATCTAGTATACGAGCACTCAACAGATGTCATTTACAGACTTGCCACTGGACCCTGGATTCTGAGCTTAGCACAAGACAGCCCTATCTACATCCTTTCCTTGAAAATCCTCTGTATGAGCAAAAATTGAGTCCAATAGGCAACATCAGCTGTTTGCTGGTGGTGCATCCATCTGAACTGACAATTCCAATCTGAAAGGGGTTGTCTCTTATAAAAGTATCGACTATGTACAAAGTGCATCAAATGGGGATTGGGAATGCACAGAGCCCCATGAGACTAGTATTATCACCACATATAACCTCATGCAGCTGATTGATAAATGGCCATCAATGTTGGACAAGTAGAATGCAAATGTCCTTTCACAAAGGAAGATTATTACTAGTTATCAGTGTCAATTGACTACATAGCAGCTCAAAATGCCAACTGTTGAGGGCAATTGGCTGCACGAACCATCGCCATTCACTTCTATTAATGTAGGCAGCAAATTACCTGTTCACATGACTCATGTGTTGCTGGCAAAAGATGATTTTGGGGCTGTAAAAAATACCATTAAATATAGAATAAATGTTTACTTGTTCAGATGATCACAAAGGTATTTTACACAGGGCAATGATCAGGAACATATATACAAGTGGTCCCTCAACATACGATGGTAATTCATTCCAAACGAGCCATCGTTTGTCGAATCCATCGTATGTTGAGGGATTCGTGCAATGTAAAGTATAGGAAGCTGTACTCACCTGTCCCCGCCGCTTGAGATGGTGTCCCCGGGCCTCCACTGTCTTCTCCGGTCCTCCGCTGTCTTCTCCGGTCCTATGCTGTCTTCTCCGGTCCTCTGCTTTCTTCCGCAAGGCCTTACTGGGCCTGCGTAGCGACGTCATTACGCTGCTGCGTACGCCATTCCTATTGGATGACGTGCGCAGCAGCATATTGACGTCATCGGAGAGGGTCAAGAAGACACCGGAAGACCAGCGCTGGACCCGGAGGGCACCCCGGAGCATCGTGGAGGGGTAAGTAATACTTACCGCACCACACAGGGAACATTAAACTGCTATCCGGCAGCAGCTTAAGCATTTGGCGCTGCCGGATAGCACTTAATGCGATGGCCCCGACATAAAAAAGCATCATATGTTGATGCTGACATCGACATGTGATGGCCTCTGAGAGGCCATCGTATGTCGATTTCATCATATGTCGGGGCCATCGTAGGTCGGGGGGTCACTGTATATATGTACACACATAAGAAACTGTTAGACGATAATCAGCCCTGCAAAAGGAACTTAAATGGGCACTGTCTTTAAAATTATAATTTTTTTGCATATGATACAGCAGGTAAAATAAATAATATTTGTAATTTACTCTCTGGCAGGAGACCAAACTCAAGACGTGCTGTCTGGCCATAGGCAGTGAATAGCACTCACTCTCTGGCTGTGTATAAAAACCTATGCTTATGGTCAGACCGCACTTCCTGAGTTTGGTCTCCTGCCAGTCTAGCAGGAGACCAAAGTCTGTGCTTTTGAGCAGATGGAATGTGGTCTGAACCAGAAGGGAGACCCCTAGTGGACAGATTTATAAGGCCATGAAAATGACATAAAAATATTTTTTTTTACAGGGAGTAAATTACAAATTTTATTTATTTTACCCGCTGTATCATATCCAAAAAAAGAAAGGTCAATGAGCCACATCAGCATTTCTGGGCATTTCCTAATTTGTCTGATAGATCCCACCAACCTCTTTTTCCAACACCAATCCCATTTTATATTACTGTAAGTCCTTTCTAGGAACAGCAATCCTCCAAATGTTTACAAAGTCAACCTTCTGTAATTTTAGCTGCATTCCCTGTATATCATTCACATGACATCATGCCCACTCATATGCTCTGTATTACAATGTAATGCAACAGGTATCCCATGTTGTTACGCCGAGCGCTCCGGGTCCCCGCTCCTCCCCGGAGCGCTCGCTTCACTCTCCCCGCGGCAGCGCTCCGGTCACGTCCTCTGACCCGGGGCGCTGCGATTCCGCTGCCAGCCGGGATGCGATTCGCGATGCGGGTAGCGCCCGCTCGCGATGCGCACCCCGGCTCCCCTACCTGACTCGCTCTCCGTCTGTTCTGTCCCGGCGCGCGCGGCCCCGCTCCCTAGGGCGCGCGCGCGCCGGGTCTCTGCGATTTAAAGGGCCACTGCGCCGCTGATTGGCGCAGTGGTTCCAATTAGTGTGTTCACCTGTGCACTTCCCTATATCACCTCACTTCCCCTCCCTACTCCCTTGCCCTCTGGTCTGCCCGCTGTGGATGAAATTTCTCGTGACCTTTCCATCATATGGAGAGAGACCCAAAATTCTCTCTTACAGGCTTCATCACGCATGAAGAAGTTCGCGGATAAGAAAAGAAGAGCTCCCCCCGTTTTTTCCCCTGGAGACAAGGTATGGCTCTCCGCTAAATATGTCCGCTTCCGTGTCCCTAGCTACAAGTTGGGACCACGCTATCTTGGTCCTTTCAAAATTTTGTGTCAAATTAATCCTGTCTCTTATAAACTTCTTCTTCCTCCCTCTCTTCGTATCCCTAATGCCTTTCACGTCTCTCTTCTCAAACCACTCATCCTCAACCGTTTTTCTCCCAAATCTGTTCCTCCCACTCCTGTTTCCGGCTCCTCGGACATCTTCTCGGTCAAAGAAATTTTAGCTGCCAAAAAGGTCAGAGGAAAAAATTTTTTTTTAGTGGACTGGGAGGGTTGTGGTCCTGAAGAGAGATCCTGGGAACCTGAGGACAACATCCTAGACAAAAGTCTGCTCCTCAGGTTCTCAGGCTCTAAGAAGAGGGGGAGACCCAAGGGGGGGGGTACTGTTACGCCGAGCGCTCCGGGTCCCCGCTCCTCCCCGGAGCGCTCGCTTCACTCTCCCCGCGGCAGCGCTCCGGTCACGTCCTCTGACCCGGGGCGCTGCGATTCCGCTGCCAGCCGGGATGCGATTCGCGATGCGGGTAGCGCCCGCTCGCGATGCGCACCCCGGCTCCCCTACCTGACTCGCTCTCCGTCTGTTCTGTCCCGGCGCGCGCGGCCCCGCTCCCTAGGGCGCGCGCGCGCCGGGTCTCTGCGATTTAAAGGGCCACTGCGCCGCTGATTGGCGCAGTGGTTCCAATTAGTGTGTTCACCTGTGCACTTCCCTATATCACCTCACTTCCCCTGCACTCCCTTGCCGGATCTTGTTGCCTTAGTGCCAGTGAAAGCGTTCCTTGTGTGTTCCTTGCCTGTGTTTCCAGACCTTCTGCCGTTGCCCCTGACTACGATCCTTGCTGCCTGCCCCGACCTTCTGCTACGTCCGACCTTGCTTTTGCCTACTCCCTTGTACCGCGCCTATCTTCAGCAGCCAGAGAGGTGAGCCGTTGCTAGTGGATACGACCTGGTCACTACCGCCGCAGCAAGACCATCCCGCTTTGCGGCGGGCTCTGGTGAAAACCAGTAGTGGCTTAGAACCGGTCCACTAGCACGGTCCACGCCAATCCCTCTCTGGCACAGAGGATCCACTACCTGCCAGCCGGCATCGTGACACATGTACTGTATACGCATCTTTAGCGCATGTAATAATGACACAAAGCCTAGCTTTCACTATGTGATGTACAGCTGTACAGCTAAATACTAATATACTGTTCCCTGTTAGCAGTTAATAAGAGGGCTAGGGTGAACTCGACTGTAGTTTTCCTCATTACTGATAGGAAGTCCACAAACCTTCCTGCCCCCACGATCTCCACTTCATACCACCTTTCCATATCTGACAAATCCCCAACATTTACATACATTTGTTTTACAGATGCTAGCAGCCCATTTAATAAGCTGCACATCTAAAGGCATTGCAGCCAAGGCAAGGTCCTCATTTAACTTTAATACATTCTTCAGCTCCTAGAAAGATCAATGAATGTGCTGTCCAATTAATAAAACAGCAGAATTACACAACACATATAAATTAACATTCACTTATACACATATTTGTGGATCACTGTTTATGAATACAATCTCCTGTTCAATATAAATTGTATCTTTAATCTTTTTTATCCATCTATCCTCTACGCTTTGCAAAGTGTAGCAAAAACAGCATTCATATAAAAGTAAAACATTTTCCTGGGATTTTTTTGCTCTCTGGCTGTTTTTCCGTGTTAGGCCACCAGGGGGCAGTATTGAAACGCTTACATTTTTGTATTTGACACAGTAAAGGCTAACTGAAATCTGCAGTAATACAGCTACTCTACTGTGGGAAGCAGAAGCAGGGGAATATAAGCGTATCTACTACTAACATCAATTCACAAGAAAAAAATTACCGCAGAAAAAGGGAGTTTTGCGTGCAGATCAACTGTGTTGCATTTAACTAGAGGTTTTTCACTTATCTAAATGTAATTTAGTGATCAGATAGATTTGTATACATGTTCAGCTACAACCTTTTCCAGTTCTGACCACAGCCTCTGCATGTGACAGTATAAATGGGCTGGGTTATTTGTTCAGCTCTTAGATATAGGTCTGTGCACAACTAGTGTCCAGTGGGGGAAATTATTTGCTAATTTTTATCTGTTAAGCAGATAACATTTGGATGGTACTCTCAAAGAGGCTTCACTGTCTGTAAAATAATTCTCCCTACTTCCTCAACATGAGAGTTTGCTTGAATGTACACATTTATTTAAGTAAAGTCACCAATGGAAAGCAATTTGGACCATAATAAAAAATAGATCTAGAAACAGAAATTCTCAGTGAATTGATAGGAAACTAGGGGTGTGAATCGCCAAGAATTTGGCGTTACGATTCGAATCGCGATACCAGTGTGGCGATTCGATATATATCCCGATATATTGTGATACCGTCTAGGTGACGATACATCGCGATATATCCCGATTTTACACTTTTATTAAAACTTTATTTTTATTTTATTTTTTTATACACTTTATTAGTGTTTTAGGAATCATTAGATTCTTCAGACAGATGAATAGAGTTCTATTGAACTCCATTGATCTGTGATCCATTGATAGAGCCTGGTCAAGCAGGGAGAGCAGGGAAGCAGAGGTAAGCCCTCCGCTACTTCAACAGTGGATCGCCCGCGATCGCGCTGTGGGGGGGGGGGGATCCACCCCACTAGCCCACCAGGGAGCATTCCCAGATCCCTTTAGACGCCGCTGTCAGCTTTGACAGCGGCGATCTAAAGGGTTAATAGCCAGCCGTGGCGATCGCCAAATGCTGGCTATTAGCGGCGGCCCCGGCTACTGAGAACAGCCGGGGGCGGCAGAGTATGGAGCGGGTAAGAGTCCGGAGCCCGCTCCATACAGACTGCAGAGCACCGCATGCTGGATATTAGCGGCGGTGATGCATTAGCAGTCGGAGCCCGCTCCATACACCCAGAGCGACGCCGCGTCAGATCCGGCTGACAAAATGTGGAACGTGTATCTCCTGATGCTCGGTACATGCTGTTCCGGGCGTCAGGAGATACATATTCCACATCACTAAAATATTTTGAATCGATTCAGTATCGGCAAGTGAAAAATTGCGATAATCGCGCAAATCGATTTTTTCTTACATCCCTATAGGAAACAGTCCTGTTGTGGTGGTAATGAGAAAATCAGGGGTTGCTTTGCAGCACTGGGGTCCTAGGTTCAAATTCCACCAAGGACAACATCTGCATGGAGTCAGTATGTTCCCTGTGCTTGTTTACATGGGTATCCTTCTGGTACTCTGGTTTCTTCCCGCACTCCAAAAACATAGTGATAGGTTAATTAGGATTCTGAGCCCTTATGACGACATGGACAAATTTGAATGTAAAACCCTGTGGAGTCTGAGAGTGCTATATAAAGAATTATTATTATTATTATTATTATTACTGGTGAAAACATTTTCAATGGTAGAATAGATATTTGGTGTATTGGTTCAAAACAATGTGTTCTTCACTAAGGAGCATTGCTTGGACCATGCATGACCAGATTAGAAGAATTAGCACTTTAAAAGTGATTACAGGGTTGACATATTTATGGTGCTAAAAAAACATCAAACAATGGAAATTGGTGAATTCTATTAGTCGGTATCTTCCACGTCACATCTGAATGGTACAGAATGAATAGAAGAATACATGAATCGTCCATATGATTTTCTTCTTGACTTGCAGACATCAGAAGAGACTCTGACCCCCTTACAAACAAACATTGGCATCCGCCACCAAATATCTAACTCTTAAGTCACTTATATTAATGGGTAGATCTCTTCCATAGACATCTAAATCATCTTACAGGATCAAAAGTTTGAAGGGCTAGTTCTAAAAATATGTCTCCCTAAATAACAGTGGAGAAAATTTCAGAGCAGGGTAAGAAATTTGGTCCTTTGATATCAACCTTATAGGAAAGGAGGTGTTATCTTAATAATATAGGTATAATCTATAGCCATTCCCTTCCAGCTGCCAAGATGCTGCAAATCACAAGAATGCTGTAGATCATGAGGATGCTTCAAGGAAACTGAATCCCATATTTAACAATTTCCTCTAGTCAAGGGCATTGGAAGTGTTTTTTGTTTGTACGGTTCATCAGCATTTTTTCTGAAGGAAACAGTTTTTACTTCTTGCGATATGGCTATTTTTCTAGGAGCCACAAAACACTGAAGCACATATCCAGAGGATATTTTAAATGTTTTAAAGGAAAAGAAAATCTTATATGGCTATTTGAAAATATTAGTGTGCATTATTTTCACTTGAGATTCCATTTTAGGAAATTTAGCTAGGTCCAGTTACTTTACTGTTCTTATTTTAATGGCCACAATATTTTACAATGCCATTGTGAAATGAGGCCATTGAACTACAAATGGACCAATAATTGCAAAGAAGGTATCCAGGATATTCATGAACTGATGCTGTATGTACATATAAAGTAAGATTAAGATTTTACACTTGAATTCTACCTTGTTGTAGTAAAAATTAAATGAACAGCTTTATAGTACACAAATGTGGTACTATAGTTGGCCTAATTGCATTCATCGAAGGATACAGCATAATCCAGATAATGCAGAGTTAAATTAAGTACTCTGGGATAAAATCATCTACTTTAAGGCTATATAAACCTAAAACAATAAATAAATAAATAAAAAAGGAACCGGAAAAAAGCCTTGAAAGGTATTTCAGAGAAAATGGAAAGAAGACCTATACATGATAATACAAAGCTGCCTGAAGGTGAGAACAAAGTAAGACCTGAATGCAATCAACCCTCTAAAGACATGGCATTCATTGGAATTATAAGAAGCTTACATATCAGCCCAGTAACACAACAAATGACTTACCCTTATCACATTTTTTGACCGACACAACTATGAAACCCAACTTGTAATACATGAAAATACTAAGCGGCACAGACTAGAGGTGCATATAAGAGCACAGAAAGAACAACATCACAAACTCTGAATGTATGAGCAGCTGCTCTGCCTTACTTATGAATAATTCAGTTATTCAACCACACAAACTTGTTGTCCAAAACCTTAAAGGGGTACTCCGGTGCTTACACATCTTATCCCCTATCCAAAGGATAGGGGATAAGATGCCTGATCGCGGGAGTCCACCCGCTGGGGACCCCCGGGATCATGCACGCGGCACCCCGTTTGTAATCAGTCCCTGGAGCGTGTTTGCTCCGGGTCTGATTACGGTCGACTGCAGGGCCGGCGGCGTGTGACTTCACGCCCCCGCCCCCATGTGACTCCCGCGATCAGGCATCTTATCCCCTATGCTTTGGATAGGGGATAAGATGTGTAAGCACCGGAATACACCTTTAAGGAGAAACTGTGGCTTCTTAAAAACATCAGCTGTTATCATTGATGTAGATACCACTCCACATTTTTTAGCAGGAAAGGCACTCAGGTTCACTAACTGAGTAGTGGCGGCTGCACCCTTTAAAAGTCTATGGACATAACTGCAATCTAGGGAGGTGGTCACCTCTGCTCTTAACAGTAACTAAACTTGATTGATCTCTCTATTATGAATTAAGTGGTGAAAGCAGCCCAGTTCACAGTCTATAAGCTCACTAGCATATCCTTGCCAAAACGAATGGCATCATAAGCATCATGACAGTCGACTTTCTTTGAACAGGCCACAGGTTCTCTTTAATGGCATGTGGAAAACTCTGGTCCTTGTGCAGCACTGCACCACTGCTTTCTATGAAATGTTGGTTTTAAGGTGAGTGAACATACATTAAGGCCCTTTTGCACAAGAAGGCCTGAGTGATGCGGGCACTAGGGAGCTACTGGTCACTAAGGGAGCCAACATGTACTGTGACATACTGAAGCTGAGCATAATCCCCTACCTCCGGAGACTGGGCAGCAGGGCAGTATGCCAACATAATAACAACCCCAACCACGCCTCCAAGGTGACCACTACCTTGCTAAAGAAACTGAGGGTAAAAGTTATGGACTGGACAAGCGTGTCTCCAGACCTAAACCATATTACTACTTTTTTTTTTTTATATATATAGATCATATAAAATTAGGAAACTTTCCAATTTGTGAGCATGAAATCTTACTTTTTTTATGAGAAGAAGTTCTGTCAACTTGGGGACCCATACCATGTAAATTGCAGTTATGCATCTGTCAACTATAGAACACAGGAAGTGGGGGCGGGCTTATCACTGTGCTGTATGCTGCTGGCTTGCCAATCACTGTGCAAAGCAGGAGCAGCAGCCATTAGTTTTCTTCATTACACCATGCTTTCACTGAGAGTGGGGAGACCAGACCGAAAGACAGAGACTGTCAGCAGTGCCTGCCATCTCCTCAACAGATAAACTGGTAAATACATGGTGGAGGAGTAGGAAGGATATGAGTGAGATATGTATAGCTGCATGTTTGTACAGTAGTGCTAAGTGTGTGTATGGCTAAGCTGCGTGCGGCAGTGCTGAGTGTGTGATGGCTAAGTTGTGTGCGGCAGCGCTGAGTGTGGGTATGGCTAAGCTGTGTGCGGCAGTGCTGAGTGTGTGTGTGGCTAAGCTGCGTGCGGCAGTGCTGAGTGTGTGTATGGCTAAGTTGTATGCGGCAGTGCTGAGTGTGGGTATGGCTAAGCTGTGTGTGGCAGTGCTGAGTGTGGGTATGGCTAAGCTGTGTGCAGTAGTACTAAGTGTGAAAGCTGAGCTGTGTGTGTAGTAGAGCTGAGTGTGTATGGCTGAGATGTGTGTAGTGAGATTCTATACTTTACTCCCCTCTGTGTAGCTATTGCCCAGGTGAACAGAGAGGAGAACTGTAAGAAGGGAGGCTGGCAACTAAAAGACATGACATTTACAGCAGTGAGGGCAAGCATCATCACTGCCTGGGAACCCCACAGAGTTTAGAAGAACAGCAGAAGCCTATACAGGAGATAAAGGGTGTTTAGAGAAACAGGACCAAAACAAAAAAAAAGAAAAGGCTGGAAATGATCAAAGACCATTACTAAGTATGACTGCAGTGTTTTGTTTTTTTTTGTTTTTTTTTTGGGCTCAATCATGACAGGTTTGCTTTAAGGTAGTGCTAGAGAATAATGTTAGCTAAACAAAATATTGACACTTTGGACCCACTGAGGACATTTCCACTTACTTTTGTTGCCAAGAAGTTGAGTTATTTTAAGGGGAAACATCATTAAACACTGTTATTCAGGCTGTGCACAATACAGGAATTTACATCTACTTTGGTAGATGTAAACAATGACATTGGCTATCCCTCAACACTGATGTTAAAATTGAGACATTAGCCTGTATATCCTTTTATGAAGGACATACCAGAGCCCGCACACCAACGCCAAGGTTTCTCAAATTCAGGCTGTGCACTCACTACTTTACATTGTAGCACAGTGTCATTTCTTCAGTGTTGTCACATGAAAAGATGTTATAAAATATTTATTTAAATATATTTATTTATTTAATATTTATAAAAGTGTGAGGGGTGCGGTTAAAAATGTTCCACATATCTAGTTAAAGGCTAAATGTATATATAAAAATCAGCTGCAGTACTAATACAGATTCCAATAGTGCGCGTACCATTTAAGTCAAAGACGAGAACTATTGTGGAAAATAATTTGTTTGATTAGTAAATGAGCCACAGACTGGGCCTCCTAATTGGGGTTTTCCATATTTGTGTTCAACCACTTCTAAAATGGGATGTGTGGGAGTCCTGTCATGAGCTAAACTATTCTCCTAGGTGAAGGTTTGACAATAAGTGGAAATACCCTTTTATTTTATTTTACAAAATAACACCAGATAATATCAGCAGTCCCAAATGGAATGGATACACATAAAAGAATTGTAAAATAAAACCTAACTTCAGCTTGTTGAAAAGTATTTAACTGGTTAACGGGAGTTAACGGGGTATGGAGCGGGCTCCCGACTCGAGCACGCGCTATACCGGCCGACCCAATGCTGATCCTTTTAGCTGAGGACCAGCATCGATAGCCAACATGCGGCGATCACCACAACCGGCTATTAACCCGTTAGATCATCTCTGTCAAAGCTGACAGTGATGTATAAATGAACCTGTAAATACCCCCTGGTGGTCCAGTGGGGTAGATTGCCCCCCCACCCCCACCCCACACAGTATGATTGCCCCCTGCAGGGGACGATCCACTGTGGAGGTAGCTGGAGGGCTTACCTCTGATTTTTTGCTGGTCCCGGCTCTCGCAATGATAAATCAATGGAGCGAAGATCACACAGATCAATGTGGTTCTATGAAACCTCATTAAAGGGGTTGTCCACCATAAGGTGATTTTAGTACGTACCTGGCAGACAGTAATGGACATGCTTAGGAAGGATCTGTGCTTGTCTTGGGGCTAAATGGCTATGTTGTGAGATTACCTTAACACTGTGGCTAGCTGTTTGGGAACTGGTATTTCCTGTTTGACTTTTCTTTTTTTGACTACAAATCCCACAATTCCATTTTCCTCCCTCCCACACATCAGCCACCCCACCCATTGAAACATAAATGAGCTGCATCCATTCAAATCAGTGTGGTTTTGAATCAGGGTGCCTACAGATGTTGTATTAGTTGCAGACTGATCTCTCTCCCACCAAGCGATCCCTCCACCCATTGAAGCAGACAGGCTCCCTGTCATCAGCTGACTAGAGAGTCAGGTCTCTGCCGCATAGCATGATGGCCGTAGTGCAGCAGGCCTGAAGAAGAGTCTGGCACAAGACTCGAAACTATTGTTGCGAATAAACTCCCTTTTTATTCTATGGATCTGACTGCCTAAGATTCAGTACTCTACTAGGAGGGGAAGCGCCTGGAACCCAGTCTTCCTTTTATGTGTCCCAGGCCTTTGGTTCACATTAATCCAGACTGTATCAGAAATGCTGAGTGACTAGCTCACTCAGAGAGGACTTCAGGAGCTGCTGACCTCATCTTCACCGAGCGATACTACATGCAGATATAGGTGTTGTGCCCTGAGCATGACCACTTCTGGTAAGCTTACCTAATTATCCTAAGGGGCTCACCTGTCTGAACCATCTGCACTAGGAGCGAACCTCTCTTTTTGTATTTTTCTCTACATAGGTCTGCCGCATAGCAAGCTGGGAAAAATCTGTGACCACAGTCATTTTGTATGCTGGTAAAAATAAATATTGGAGTGAAAATCACATAAGAATTGTGAGAAAACCGTCACACATAGGTGCAGAAACTATATTATGAGCTACACTAACCTTACAGCCCCTGTAGCATAGTCAAATAAAAATAATTCCTGGAATACCCCTTTAATCTCTATGAGGAATCAAATTATTCCTCCTAAAAGTCCCCTATGGGGAATAATAAAGTGTAAAAAAAATAAAAAAAAGTTTAATTAAAGTTAAAAAATAAAAAAACACACATTAACCCCTTCTGGAATATCGGTATAAGTTATCGGCTATCGGCCTGAAAGGTCACAGATTATCGGTATTGGCCCTAAAAAATCTATATCGGTCGATCCCTTATATATGGTTTAAATTTTTCAGAAAAGTGCACTACGTATAATCGGAAGCCCCCAAAAGTTACAAAATTGTGTTTTTTTCAAATTTTGCCGCACAAATATTTTTTTTCTGGGTTCCCCGTGAATTTTGTGGTGAAATGATTGATGTCATTACAAAGTACAATTGGTGGCGCAAGAAATAAGCATTGAGGGACGGGGTGTGACGGCACACGGGGGCGGAGTCGTGATGTCACGATCTCACGTCACCATGGTCGGGAGCCGAAGCCTCCAGCGTGGGTGGGTCCTGCAGCCGAGATCCCAGGGGTCCCCAGCGGCGGGACCCCTGCGATCTGACATCTTATCCCCTATGCTTTGGATAGGGGATAAGATGTCTAGGGGCGGAATACCCCTTTAAAGAAAAAATAAATAAATAAATAAAAATAATATATATATATATATATATATATATATATATATATATATATAAAAAGAGAATATCCACAGCACACATCCAATGGTGAAAAAATCAAAAGTGGTTTATTCCATCAAACAGAGTGTCCAGAACAACGTTTCAACCAGCTCTCCTGGTCTTTTTCAAGCTCAGTATATCTAGTGTCACACACATCTTATATAGGGGCATTCATCAAATGCCATCAATAACAATAATCATACAATTAGTGCAAAATTATACAAAATTACTCATATAAAAAATAACAACGTGCATACATTGTGTATATAAATATTAAATATAGGAAAAACGTGCAAAAATTACATGGATATCATTCATGATCACAATGATATCCATGTAGTTTTTGCACGTTTTTCCTATATTTAATATTTATATACACAATGTATGCACGTTGTTATTTTTTATATGAGTAATTTTGTATAATTTTGCACTAATTGTATGATTATTGTTATTGATGGCATTTGATGAATGCCCCTATATAAGATGTGTGTGACACTAGATATACTGAGCTTGAAAAAGACCAGGAGAGCTGGTTGAAACGTTGTTCTGGACACTCTGTTTGATGGAATAAACCACTTTTGATTTTTTCACCATTGGATGTGTGCTGTGGATATTCTCTTTTTATCTAAAATGGATCCCTGACCCGGGTCTGGACCTGCGAGCACCATAATACATTTAATATAATTTTTTTGGATGTGCTGTTTTCCTACAACTTCTATATATATATATATATATATATATATATATATATATATATATATATATATATCTCAAGCAATGTTTCAGGATAAGAGGGAAATAGACTGGTTTGCAAGCAGAGTAGACTGTAAAAAGATATACTTGTCTACAGCTATACGGATGACACACATGATTCATCCGGATCCATTTTGGGTAGTGCCGAGTTGGGATATTTTTTTTCTCCTCTGACATTCCTGCTATTACGGGTTCTGCTACGTGGATACCAGTCAAATCATTAACAGCTTTCAGCCGCGAGATCCTATATGGTAACCCTGGAATAGGAGTGATACAACCAATGCTAAGGCCAGGTGAGAGTCCATAACACAGACCCCAACCTCCCTCCTGCCTACAGAATTACACAAGGCGCTGTCCTCTGCATTTTTTCTCCTTTTTTTCTTCTCATAAAAAAAAAAAAAAATGGATGCTTCTGTATTGAATAACACATTCTACTGTATTATCATTAAGCAAAGAAAGGTAAAAAGTCTAATGGAGGAGAGGGGAGAGGAACACAGTTATTTGCCTACATTGGGTTCATCGGGGCCTATAGATGTTTGACATATGACTGTGAGCTCTCAAATGCAATGTGAAATAAAAGTTCCCAGGTCAGCTGACCCCAATAGTGGAGCCCATTCAGAGGGGGACCCCATAAAATGTCCATACTATTCATTCAGTAGGTGGTTGGACCTAACCTGTGTTAAAGCCCCTCTACTTCATGGGCTTCAAAGCAACTACAGTGGCCACTTTCACACCTATTGATAGAAGTGTTGGAACTGTGAGTTATTGTCTGACTATTCAAAACGTCCACATTAGGATCTGCCAGGTTTGGCTAAAATCTTTCAAGAAAGCCATGTCATCACATTAAATAGCAATTTTCCAATATAATCTAATTATTGAATAATCCATTTATCATTGGAAGTGTTCCAATAAGAACAGGTGCATCTGGGGAATTTTCAAGATCCATAGTTACCCTGCAAGCCATTGTCACACTATATATATTTCTGCTTCCACTCCACATTGTATTCTATCATGCGATATAGATTAGGTTTGTACAATGTGAACAATAGCAGTGGAGCTTACAATGTTGACATTATTTCCTACTGAGGACATGTGGTGTCATAAGATTAAACACTGATATAATAAATAAAATGATGTCTAAGGCCTCTTCATACCAGTAGCACGTCCGTCTCATGGGACAGTAACTAGTTTGATAAAAAGCAATATTTCTGCTTTAATGCCCACATCCCTAATACACTGAAAAAAAATCAACAAATAAATCAATGAGGTTTTTGATGGAGCCGAAGGATCTAGAGTGTTAAAAGCTTTGAAATGCTTTCCAACCATAGACTAATGTTAGTGAATAGAATGGAGATTGAGGCTCATAGCAGGTACTGCTTTTTTCAGTCATACTGTAATCTATTGTGCATCTGTAAGATTAAAGGTGCTGTGTATATAGCTGGCATCAGTGAAGCCCTTACTATGATCATGTGCCATTCAAAGGCGATCAGTAAATACATGGGATCATTGACATAATTGGTAGCTTCCTTATCTTTTTCAAAGTGTTTGTACAAGTGCTACAAGTAGTATTTTTTACTCATGCTGTACATAGAAACATTCATAGGCATATTCGGTAAAATAATTTTTGGAATCAAAGTGTAATTCAATCTAAGGCAATTTTGTAAAGGATTTGGCCACTTTTTACAATCTCTTTTGATAAAAATGATCCCTAGAAAATAGCAATCATAAGGTGTCTTATCAATGAACCTCTGATCAGCTCTAATTCATGAGTTACCCTGCAGTGCTACCAAAGGTAAAATAAAACATTACATCGAGCCCATTAAAATGATTTGGCTATTCACAGAATGCACAGATGTGGAAAGTCCTCCAGAAAGGGAGACACTCTTTGTAACAACTCTTTGTACTTACAAATTAATGATAATTACAATGCTATAATAAAGTATTTTAAAAGACCTTTAATCATTGCTGAATAATAACCATAACAGGTTGCTGATTGTTTGGTATTATAGTTTCCTAACTAGAACATGGGTCACTTTTAAAAAGATTTCATGGATAAACAAATAATTTCTTTATTTATGTAATGTCAACATATTTTGCAGAGCTGTATGCAAATTGGCCAGATTTATCAAACTGTGTGAGAGAAAAAGTGGGATGTTTTTCCCACAGCAACCAATCACAGCACAGCTTTCACTTAACTCGTTAGCTGAGCTGTGATTGGTTGTTGTGGGAAAATTCCCCCACTTTTTCTCTCACACAGTTTGATAAATCTGGGCCATGGTCACCACTCATGATGATCTCTGACCCTAATGGTGCTTAAAATCTTAACGCTGAATAAACTTAAACAAATCAGTATGTTTTTGGAGCATGGGAAGAAATCGAAATACCAGAAAGAAACTCGTAAACACAAGGAAAAGATGTTGCCCTTGGTCGGACATTTATCTAGATCAACAGTTAAGTCGACAGCGGTAACCATAGAGCTATCAAAGAGCAAGGATGGTCTGTTTTTTTCCCCCATAAATATGGCTGTCTGTTTATGTGTTGTTTCTGATAACTTTTAAATTGAAGACTCAATGTAAATATTAGCAAAAAATATACGGTATATTAATTCCAAAATATTTGGAAATATTTTACAAGTTAATAATTGAGCTAATTGGAAAATCTGCATGAATAAACCCTATTTGTAGCATGTGGATGAATGTTATCCTACATAGAGAGAAGAGGTTCTGTCCATGGGGAAAAGTGTCACAAGATACTACTGCAACCTGTGCAATGTTTTAACTGGCCAACTCTTAGGCGCCTATATAATATCTTGTGTCATATAGGTGTGTGAGCTAGTGCTTTTACACTCTGTAAAAACATAATGGAAGAATATTCTGCTGAAAACCTTGCCCCACCCTGTTCTAGAGAGGCTCATGAGCTGGTCCTTGAGGTTCACCACACTGCTAAAAATGTAATGACCTGCTGTTGAGTCAGACAGCTATTAGGTGATGACACATGAGAACTTTTCATGCTCGAATGTTTTCAGCTTAGCAATCAATATTTATGGCTTCTGGTAAGACCCAACATTTGCATATCTTAGATTGCTTCTTACTTTCTGGCTCATGCATCACCTCCCATCAGCTCTACACTGATTACTATGGAAAACTGGTGTTCAGCTGAAACAAACCATATAAAGCTCTCAAATGAAAAGATCTCATCTGTCATGGTTCTTTGGAACCTGAGCAGATTTAATCTTGCCACTGTGCACCCCTCACCAACAATTAAATGATCATAGTGTGATCCTCTTATTTCACATGACAGCATGAAAAGCCTGTGAAGATCAGAAGAGAAGACCTCTTAATTGTGTAGTGACATACTAAGGGGAGCTGTCAGAGAAGAGCTTTAGGAGAGTCTAGATATTTCATCAATCATTGCTAAAAGACACAAATTCAGTTTTAAGGTATGAAGCAAGATCTTGATATCAATGTTTGTATGTCATATTTAACAGAATAATAATACGTATGAGGAAATGTTAATTCAAAGCACTGACACAACAAAGTCTTTCAGTAGAAGTGTTTTAAAAGGCCTTTTTCCTCTCATAAAGTTTTGGAACATCACTAAGATATGCCATACCTTAATGATCATTGGGCATCTGACCTCTAAGAACCCAACAGATCATGAGAACAAGGGAAGAAGTTCTGTTGTATGAGCTATGTGAAGTTCTACTCATAACTGTGGCCACACAGCTATGTAGGGGTCTACAGCCGACCCCCCCTAAAATAGTTTTCCAACAATACAACTTATGTTAGGACCCTTTCACATGATACATTCATCCGTTTTTAAAGATCCATTATAAGTTCCTTTATGAAAACCCTGAAAATCGGCCTTTAAACGGCCGTTATAAAATCCCATTATAGTCTATGTGATTTTTACATGATCAGTTTTAACCTGTCATAGCCCATTATTAATAACGGACGTTATTTTGTGACGGAAGAACGGAAGAAAGGAAGAAATAGTGTATGCAAATAACTTCTGCTTTTGATGCAAACTATCTCCTCTGTTCTTTCCATTGCCCACTTCCTGTCTAGTGTACATCCTGTAATATTTTATGCTGTACACTCAAGCTGGGATTTCAGCCAAGTCTAATCTCCTTCCACTATGTGGGAGTCACCTGTGGGTGTAGTGGATTGGTTGTAGTCAGGAAGGTGTAATAAGGAGATAGAGTTGGTTACATTTCCAGATAGAATGTACAGCAGGAACAGAAAGTCAGTTGCTCTGTGCAATGAAGACAACAGAGCAGGCATCTTTGGATTAGAAGCAGAATGAATGCGTGAAAGAGCACAGCAATGTAGTAAAAAAACTTTATTTAACAAAATATGGTCATTTATTCAACAGCTAAAAATAGGTTTTATTATCAGAAAACCTGTTTAAAGGGGTACTCCAGTGGCAAACATTTTTTTTCTCAATCAACTGGTGCCAAAAAGTTTAACAGATATGTAAATTACTTCTATTTAAAAATCTAAATTCTACTAGTACTTATCAGCTGCTGTATACTCCAGAAAAAGTTCTTTTTTTTAATTTTTTTATTTTCAGAAAATAAATTCAAAAATAAAAGAACTTCCTTTGGAGCATACAGCAGCTGATAAGTACTAGAAGAATTAAGATTTTTAAATAATAGTAATTTACAAATATGTTAAACTTTCTTGCACTAGTTGATTTAAAAAAAAAATTCCACTGGAGTACCCTTAACTTCAGCTAAACTGTAGTTCCCTGCACAGCCAAGAGGCTGGGGAGCTGTAAATGGAAAAATAGTGAAGGGGGTACAACACTACATTTGTTTTAATTTTCACATAATGAACATAGAACTTCAGGTATTTTCAAAGGGTAAACTAAAATAAAGCTGAAGGGAAAGCATCTTTCAAACAAAGAGCCTAAGATGAGCTGTCCCCATTTATCTGCTTCTGGTTCCTTAGTCCTGCACGGTTACTGTCTTTGTGTGACACTGTGCTTTGCCAAGCATGAAGCTCAATTGTTCTCTTATTATATTACACTGGCAGCTTTGCGGAGGAATGGATTCAGGAGCTGCAATACAGACACTTTAGTGAGATATGATGATTGCTAGGTAAACCATCTGTGTTAGGAATATGCACTGCTTTCTGTATACTCTAGATTTGGCTTCATAAAAGGCAGTTACAGGCAATCAGGTGAGGTCATAAAACATAAAAAATGAGCAATCTGTGCACTACAAATATCCTGCCCTATCAATGAGTCAGTTTGCAAAAGCCATAAAGTCAGGGCAGTGACTAATGTACGGTATTTAGAGATGAAATGCTAATACAGAATATGGAAAACTAACACTCAGGGTTTTATTTTTTATTTTTTCATTCCCTGTAAAATGTTCTTGGGAACCATTTTATTAACACCTTTGGGAAATGTGATGAAGCTACATATTAGAGCTCAACAGTGGAGACATATACCGCCGATAACCAAGTAGATTTTGATTAATCACAATCAATTCTCATTGTTCCCAACAGATGCTGTAAATTCTTTTACTAGGATTATCTAAAAGGGATTGTTCAGGCCCACTTTCTTGTCCAATCTGACATTGGGCATAGAGAGATGCAACTGCAGACTGGTGGGTAAGACAATTGTGGGTTTCTCACAGGGATCTCATTGATTAGAATCAGATCTGTGCACAATATTCGCTGGGTGTTTGACTGGTGCCTTGGCAACTTATCTGTGCATGGTGCAATTGTATCATTTCACACTAATGTCAGATCATATATCATGGTATATCTGGACTACTTCTTAAAAGGCATTATGGTCTTGTACACTGCACAATCTATGAGCAGAAAACCACAACAACCCGTCTAGGTGCTGGGTCCCCAGCAGCAGGACTGCGGCGATCTGACATCTTATCCCCTATCCTTTGGATCGGGGATAAAATGTCTAGGGGCGGGGTACCCCTTTATTATAACAGTGGGAAATACCTAGCCCGCATCATCATTCTTTCCAGGATGCCAGTAGTTCCCAGCTGGAGGGCCACCTGTGACATAGCACCTCCACAAGTGTATACTACGTTTTGTGGTCTGGTCAGAAAACGGATACGGGTCAAAAATGAGCCGACCGGAGTAAAACAGTGACTCCGGTCGGCTCATTAAAGTCAATGGATTTCAGCGCCGGTCCGGCTGGGGTACGGGAGCGCACTGTTTTCCCATCCCCCAGTCGGATTCGGCACCCGTATAGTGAAAACGTTGTGTGAATGCACCTTAACTCAGTCACAAAGTCGATTACATTATTTTATTTGAAAAAAATGGGAAAAGGAAGGGGGGTTTGGAATTTTTATCAGTTCTCATCTCATGGGGATCCCAACCTGTGGCTCTCCAGCTGCTCTGTCAAATGAAAAACAGGTTAAAATGGCCATTTGTGCTTACATTCATTTTATGTTCATAGGGGGGAATTTATCAAAGTTGGTGTATATGGTTTCTACTCTGCTACTTTTTAACCCATGTGACTTTTTAAAAGTGCTCTCTTGTATGCCAGGTCTGCAATTTTTTTTAAACTTTTTTTTTTTTTTGAGGGGGGGGGGCGTTTTTTTTTTTACTATTTTAATGTCTATGTGCGACATTCACACTTCATAAATTCACCACCACTGCAGAGTGAAAACTTAAAGTTGCTAAGGTAAGGCTGTTTGGTACTTTATATGTACCCACAAAAAGTCACACAAAAAAAAAAAAAGTGCTTAGACGCAGTGCAACGTTTTGTGCGCCTAGAGTAAGGGGGAAAAAAAACTATAAATGCAATTATAAATCTCCCCCATAGTAACAGCCATGAAATTAAGAGCAATGTATTTTTTTCAGCAGTTTTTGGGTATATCCAGCCTTAAAAAAAAATGGCTGATAAAATGACCCAACATTTTCAGCCATTTTGTGCATGAAATATGAACTTTTTTTTAAAGAATACATAAACATACGGCCAAAAAAACCTATGAGTTTACATGGCCTAAGGCCACTTTTATATGGTAATATTCTGGTCTGTATTTTGTATTAGTCAAAACTAGAAGCAGGTGCAAAAGACAAAGATCTTTCTATTATACCATTTATGGTCCAATTCTGGTTTCAGCTTGTACATACTAATGCAAGATATTGACCAAAATGTTGTCATGTGACAGTGGACCAGTCAATGTACCACAAGGGTTAAGATCCCTTAATTATGCCAGAGAAAAAAAGAAAAGCAGCATAAAATATTAAGTGCTAATGCATTGCTCGTTCATAACTGGCTTAGCTTAACTTGGGATGAGAAATCAATTATTTACTTAAAGTAGACCATTTTTCTGTCATATAAATTACATTTAATACCGATCCATTACTCTCCATTATGAAAGTGCAGTTATGACTTCCTGGTTTACTGGTGACAGGCATTAATATCAATGTGTATATGAAAAGCATAGGGTCCCTCCACTGCATTCTCATACAGCTTTTGTATCCTTTTCCTGGAAAATTACACAGTGGGGAAAGGCTTATTCCACCCTGTCAATCATGACATAGTAACAGCTCACGTACTGTAAATGGGTCAATGCATCGACTGCTAGAAAGCTTGCACACGTTTCACATTTTTCCAGTTATTTTCTGCTGTAGGTGTAAGTTAAACCATTTCAGGTGCTGAATGCTGCGGTTTAAGTGGGTTAAACTATGTAGTGAAAAAGAGGCTGCAAGAGTCCTATGTAGGTCAGTGATTTGCTGCTCGCATGACGCACATGGTGGGGCTGTGGCCAGTCAGATACAAAGTCAACCACGCAGTGCTGGAATGGCAAGCATGCAATGCACTTATAGAGGAGAACAAGAAACTGCATTAACAGCAATACCTTAATATGTTATCAAATGAATCACTTCCATTAGCAGCAGCAGGAGTGATGTGAATACAGAGCAGTCGGGGAATATAAATTACATTAACAGACTGAGGCTGGGCTCACAACGAGATCACATATATGAAGTGATTATTGCCACAGCTTTATTTAACTGTGCTGGGAAATATTAACAGAATGTATAGAACTGTCTCTATGAAGAACCACAGGTACAAACTGCACCTGCTTTATCCATTCATCAAATGTCATATTTTATTGTTATTTTTAAATGACTGTTTAACAGAACAGTGCAACTCTTTTCATGCTCTGTATTGCATCCTCTTGGAGCTGAGATGCAAAACCAAATACAGCACATATACAAGAATAACACGTTTACAAGAATATACATATACAAGAATAACACTGTTTTTAGGGGGGGAAAGTTTTCTAATCTCAGATATTTGTCACTAAGGAGAAAACCACAAAAGGTTCACATCTCAATTACACTTACTAATATATTGCATAAAATGACTATAACCTAGTTTTTCGTATTTTCCATGCTTCATGTAAAAACAAGTAAAAAAATATATATTGGCTGTTTTATCAGCTGTTTTTGTGTGGCAAAAAAAATTTAATATTTAGGGCCCACAGCACAATACAGAATTTCTGAGGGGAATTTCAGAGGTGAAGTTTTCTGATGCTGAAATTCACCTGTCGAAAGAATATAGCAATTTGCGACCCACGTATGCCTGTCAGTACCCGTTTAAAAATCTGAGCACTTTCTGGTTCACGGATAATGCCGTGCAAAGCCTGATACTACATTTTAGACGATTCCAAGGTTGTATATCCTGCTTGTTAGAAGCTGCCCTACTTGGATTCCTATCGCCTGTAATTATCATAATATGCTACCACCAATGACACACACATAGTGAGCAGTGCTCGGTGAATCACTGCTGAGCATACCAACTAAATATGCAGATGGTCGACTCGGCAGTGGAAGGAGGGGAAAAAGCTTGGATGACATGTTCTGGTAATGTCCTGGTCCTAAAATGGCCACAGCAGCATGTTGGGACGGGCCTGACATGCTGATTTCAGGGGTAAAGGAGATGACTACCAATGCTGCAGATATTTTAGAATTACTCCGATATGCATTCAGCACACAAGGTACTATCAATGGACAATCTTAGTAAAAATGCTGGTTATAATACTGTGAACCTAGCCTAAAAGTTAATTTTAAAGGGGTACTCCAGTGAAAAATTTTTTTTTTAAATCAACTGGTGCCAGAAAGTTAAACAGATTTGTAAATTACTTCTATTAAAAAATCTTAATCCTTCCTGTACTTATCAGCTGCTGAATACTACAGTGGAAATTATTTTCCGTTTAAAAAACAGAGCTGCTGACATCATGAGCACAGTGGTCTCTGCTGACATCTCTGTCCATTTTAGGAACTGTCCAGGCTAAAAGGATATCCCCATAGCAAACATAAGCTGTTCTGGACAGTTCATAAAATGGACAGAGATGTCAGCAGAGAGCACTGTGCTCGTGATGTCAGCACAGTTCTGTGTTTCAAAAAGAAAAGAATTTCCGCTGTAGTATTCAGCAGCTAATAAGTACAGAAAGGATTAAAAATTTTTAATAGAAGTCATTTACAAATCTCGCAATATAAGAAGGAAATGATGTCCGCACTCACCATGCCGTAGAAAATTGGATATGCTTCATTAGCGTCTTCAGAGTTCCATAAGAAACAATATCAAAAACACCCGGGTGCAGGGAGGGGGAGCTGCTCCTGGCAAGGAGACTGGGAGCGGCTGTCAGGAACAACAGCACCGTTTCGCGTTATCCATGCTTCTTCCGGTTCTTCAGGACTGTTACCTGTGTATGTCCAGCACCTTATCCAGCCAGGAATACTACCACACTACCATACCTTATCCACACCCCGGAATACTGATTAGGTGTTTGCATAGTGGTTTTTCAGCAGTGCCCACCCACTTCTCTCTTACTACTATTCATTTACAAATCTGTTTAACTTTCTGGCACCAGTTGAATAAAAAAAAAAAAAAGAAGTTTTTCACCGGAGTACCCTTTAAAGAAAAAAACAAGAAGCTAAAATAAAAGTGAACAGTATGTTTCTTACCTTGAATTTGTCAAGAATATTTTCCACACATAGGACAAGCAGAAAAAAGGTAGAAAGAAAGGGAGACAAAAAAAAAAAGAATCTGCAGTTATTTATTGTACATTAATCATTACATACGAACTACATAAAGTTGTTTTATGGTGTTCCTAAAATTTCAAGGGTATGTCCATAATACAACATGGAGAAAAAAGAAAAACTGGTATTAAATAAGTATCCAAGTGCAAAGTATGGAAGTTAGAGTCCTACGGGGAATGTGGCAGAAGTAGATCAGAAAATGATCTATTCTTAACCATATTTTTTAATAATTTATTTTATTTTTTATAATTTTTCATTTTGCTCTCTATATTTTATAATAATCCTGAAGTCACTAGGTCTACAACAAAGCTGAGATCTCCTGTTCTGTACAGATCATTTCCCAGAAATGCTTTTATGTTCTCAGGAGTACAGCGAAATGTGATACCAATAGAGAGATAACACTGGATCCACCACCATTCACAGCACAGCTCAGAATTACTCTCCCTGTAAAATGACCTCTGTTCCAATTCATAAACATGTAATCATAAACACCTTAACCCCTTAAGGACCAAGCCCATTTTGACCTTAAGGACCAGGCCAATTTTATTTTTGCATTTTCGTTTTTTTCCTCATCACCTAAAGACCATGGGGGACATTTATCAATGTTTGCTTATGTATTCCTTTTTTTTTGTAATTTTTTCTTACAATTTTTTTTGCTTATGTGCGACTTATTTATGAACTGGTTTCATCCTGTTGATAAATTTCTTTTATGTAAGCAATTTTTTATTTTTTTTTTTGCTTTGGTAGTGGCTTTTTCTGCTCCATGTCTGTGCTGGAGTAAATTTAGTAGGTTTTTGAATGAACTTGATAAATCTCTGACCACTGCAAGTCAAAATCACTTTTTGCTTTGGTAAGCAAGATTTTTATTTTTTGCTTAGGACACTGCACAATCAAAAAGTCGCAGAAAAAAGAGAGTAGTCACACTTGCGACTTTTTTTGCGACAATTTTAAGAAAAGAAAAAACTAAAATGATTTGATAAATGTCCCCCTATAACTCTATTATATTTCCATCTACAGACCCATATAAGGGCTTGTTTTTTGCGTGACCAATTGAAATTTGTAATGAAACCTCTCATTTTACCAAAAAATGTACGGCGAATGAAAATGCATTTTTTTTAGGGAGGACATTTTTATGAAAACCACAATTTTGCACACTTTGGAGGGTTTTGTTTTCACACTGTACACTTCACAGTAAAAATGACATGCATTCTTTATTCTCTGGGTCAATATGATTTAAATGATACCCATGGATACTTACTTTTCTATTTTTTTGTACAGCTTAAAAAAATATCAAACCTTTTGTACAAAAAAATCGCTCTATTTTGACCACCTATAAATGTTTCATTTTTCTGTATATAGGGAGGTACGGGGGCTCCTTTTTTGTGCCATCATCTGTACTTTTTATTGATACCACATTTGCATATATAAAACTTTTAGATCACTTTTTATAAAAAAAAATATTGAATAAAATGTGACAAGCTGAATTTTTGGACTTTTTTTCATTTTCTTTACGTTTACGCCGTTCACCGTACAGGATAATTAACATGATATTTTGATAGTTTGGACATTTATGCATGCAGTGATACCAAATATGTTTATAAAAAAAAAAAATTTACGCTTTTTGGGGGTAAAATGGGAAAAATGAACATTTTTGGGGGAGGGGACTTTTTTTTTAACACTTTTTATAGCAATCAGTTGATTGCCAGTACTGTTCAGTTCTATACATAGGGCATAGCACTGATCAGTATTATCGGTGATCTTCTGCTCTGGTCTGCTCGATCTCAGACCAGAGCAGAAGATACGGGTAGATGGCCAGAGGCAGGTGAGGGGACCTCCGGCCGCCATTATAGATGACCGGATCCCCGTGGCAGCGCTAAAGGTGATCCGATCATCTATTTTAACATGTGCATTGCCACAGATGCTGTGATCTGTATTGATCATGGCATCTGAGGGGTTAATGGTGGACATCTGCGCGATCACGGATTTCAAGCATCACCCTCAGGTCCCCGGCTGCTGATAGGTGCAGTTTCCAAAATGGTATGCAATGTGTTTTTTTTTTTCTGTTTGCTGTTATGGCACCATAGGAGCTTCCTAAATGTGACATGCCCCCCAAAAACCATTTCAGCAAAATTTACTTTAAAAAATCCAAATGTGGCTCCTCTCTTGAGCACTGTAGTGCGCCAGCAGAGCACTTCAGGTCCACATATGGGGTATTTCCATACTCAGAAGAAATGGGGTTACACATTTTGGGGGGCATTTTCTCCTATTACCCCTTGCAAAAATGGTAAATTTGGGGGGGAAACTGCATTTTAGTGAAAATATAAAAAAATATTAATTTACACATCCAACTTTAACGAAAAGTCATCAAACACCTGGGGGGTGTTAAGGCTCCCTGTACCCCTTGTTACGTGCCTTGAGGGGTGTAGTTTCCAAAATAGTATGCCATGTGTTTTTTGTTATTTTTTGCTGTTATGGAACCATAGGGGCTTCCCAAATGTAACATGCCCCCCCCCCCCCAAAAACCCTTTTCAGCAAAATTTGCTTTCAAAAAGCCAAATGTGGCTAGTTCTCTTCTGAGCATTGTTGTGCGCCAGCAAAGCACTTGACGTCCACATATGGGGTATTTCCATACTCAAAAGAAATGGGGTTACAAATTTTGGGGGCACTTTTTCCTATTACCTCTTGTAAAAATGGTAAATTTGAGGAAAAAATGCATTTTTGTGAAAATTTTTTTTTTTCATTTACACATCTGACTTAAACGAAAAGTCGTCAAACACCTGTGGGGTGTTAAGGCTCACTGTACCCCTTGTTATGTGACTTGAGGGGTGTAGTTTTTGAATTTTCTCCTTCACTTTGCTGCTATTCCTGTGAAATACCTAAACGGTTAACAAACATTCTAAATATCATTTTGTATACTTTGAGGGGTGCAGTTTTTATAATGGCATCATTTATGGGGTATTTCTAATATGAAGACCCCTCAAATCCACTACAAAACTGAACTGGTCCCTAAAAAATTCTGATTAAAAAAAATTTGTGGAAAATTGCTGCTGAACTTTGAAGCCCTCTGATATTTTCCAAAAGTAAAAATATGTCAACTTTATGATGCAAACATAAAGAAGACCTATTGCCTATGTGAATCAATATATAATTTATTTGGTATGTCTATTTTCCTTACAAGCAGAGAGGTTCGAAAAATGCAAAATTTTCAATTTTTCATGAAATTTTGGAATTTTTCACCAAGAAATTATGCAAGTATTGATGAAAATTTACCACTATGATAGAGTAGAATATGTCACCAAAAATTGATCTCAAATTCATAAGTAAAAGCATCCCAGAGTTAATAATGCGACAGTGGTCATGCTCTGGTTATTAAAGGGGTACTCCAGGATTTTTTTTTATTTGACTATGCTACAGGGGCTGTAAAGTTAGTGTAGTTCATGATATAGTGTCTGTACCTGTGTGTGATGGTTTTCTCACAATTCTTATGTGATTTTCACCCCAATATTTATTTTTAACAGCATACAAAATGACTGTTGTCTCAGATTTTTCCCAGGTTGCAATGCGGCTGTGACCTGACTCACTAGTCAGCTGATGAAAGGGAGCCTGTCTGCTTCAATGGGTGGAGGGATCGCTTGGTGGGAGAGAGATCAATCTGCAACTAATGCAACAGCTGTAGGCCCCCTGATTGAAAACCACAGGTCTCAAAACTCAATAAGGAAATACCAGTTCGCAAAAAGCTAGCCACAGTGTTATGGTAATGTCACAACATAGCCATTTAGCCCCAAGACAAGCGCAGATCCTTTCTAAGCATGTCCATTACTGTCTGGCAGGTAAGTACTAAAATCACCTTATGGTGGATAACCCCTTTAAGCTTAAAATGGGCTTGGTCCTTAAGAGGTTAAATATAGAAAACACTTTAAATATAGTAAGAGAAACAAAAGAAATGTTGTTGAACATAAAGCAGAGCAGTTATACACTGCTCAACAAAATTAAAGGGAACACTAAGATAACACATCCTAGATCTGAATGAATGAACTAATCGTATGAAATCCTTTGTCTTTACATAGTTGAATGTGCTGACAACAAAATCACACAAAAATTATCAATGGAAATCAAATTTATCAACCCATGGAGGTCTGGATATGGAGTCACACTCAAAATTTAAGTGGAAAACCACACTACAGGCTTATCCAACTTTGATGTAATGTCCTTAATACAAGTCAAAATGAGAATCAGTAGTGTGTGTGGCCTCCACATGCCTATATGATCTCCCTACAATGCCTGGGCATGCTCCTGATGAGGTGGCGGATGGTCTCCTGAGGGATGTCCTCCCAGACCTGCACTTAAGCATCCGCGAACTCCTGGACAGTCTGTGGTGCAACGTGGTATTGGTGGATGGAGCGAGACATGATGTCCCAGATGTGCTCAATGGGATTCAGGTCTGGGGAACAGGCGGGCCAGTCCATAGCATCATTGCCTTCCCCTTGCAGGAACTGCTGACATACTCCAGCCACATGAGGTCTAGCATTGTCTTGCATTAGGAGGAGCCCAGGGCCAACCGCACCAGCATATGGTCTCACAAGGGATCTGAGGATCTCATCTCGGTACCTAATGGCAGTCAGGCTAACCTCTTGCAAGCACATGGAGGGCTTTGCGGCCCCCCAAAGAAATGCCACCCCACACTATTACTGACCAACCGCCAAACCGGTCATGCTGGAGGATGTTGCAGGCAGCAGAATGTTCTCCACAGCGTCTCCAGACTCTGTCACATGCTCAGTGTGAACCTGCTTTCATCTGTGAAGAGCACAGGGCACCAGCGGCAAATTTACCAATCTTGGTGTTCTCTGGCAAATGCCAAACGTCCTGCACAGTGTTGGGCTGTAAGCACAACCTCCACCTGTGGACGTCAGGCCCTCAAACCAATCTGATGGAGTCTGTTTCTGACCGACCGTTTGAGTGGACACATGCACATTTGTGGCCTGCTGGAGGTCATTTTGCAGGGCTCTGCACAAAGGTGGAGGTAGTGGTCCTGCTGCTGGGTTGTTGCCCTCCTATGGCCTACTCCATGTCTCCTGATGTACTGGCCTGTCTCCTGGTAATGCCTCCATGCTCTGGACACTATGCTGGCAGACACAGCAAACCTTCTTGCCACAGCTCGCATTGATGTGCCATCCTGGATGAGCTGCACTACTAGAGTGAAAACACTGCCAGCATTCAAAAGTGACCAAAACATCAGCCAGGAAGCATAGGAACTGAGAAGTGGTCTGTGGTGTCACCACCTCCAGAATCACTCCTTTATTGGGGATGTCTTGCTAATTGCCTATACTTTCCACCTGTTGTCTGTTCCATTTGCACAACAGCATGTGAAGTTGATTGTCAATCAGTGTTGCTTCCTGAATTGACAGTGTCATTTCACAGAAGTGTGACTGACTTGGAGTTACATTGTGTTGTTTAAGTGTTCCTTTTATTTTTCTGAGCAGTGTAGATAATCACAGATAGTAACTGTTTTTCCAATATTTCAATGAATAAGCTAAATACATCATACATGTGCTGTAATTACTGAGGTAATACTTGATGATACATGAACTGTAAGTTCCTGGAGTCTGCGCACCGTAAGGACACCTCTAGCGATGTTCTGCATCTGGAAACAGGTACTCTGTACATACAGACCGGGCGCAGCCCTTGCCAACCTGTATGGCATACCCTCGGCTAAAGGCCACGTCCCGATAACGGGGCAGGGTGCAATTAAACTATAACTTTTGCATCATCCAGCGCTCACATTGCAACTCTGCTTAGTTTAATTATTGGCACACAGGATTATTTGTTGGATTTTTTTGCATAGGCTACATCATTGGATCTAATCATATGTGTCTATAAGGATCTATAACTGAGACACAATACAAAGGTAGCATACTGTGAAAATTTTATTGCTGTAATGATTATTACAAACACTGGCATTGATACCATGTTTTAATCTTATTTTAACTTAATTTTACTGGATTTGTTGCAAGGGCCCTGCACAGATACCAGACTAAGTGTATATTATTGATATTTATTTAATAAATCACATATTTTATTTAAACCAGCTACATCTTATTTCTCGGCATTTCCATAATTGTAAGGTTACATTTTAATAAGTCATACATTTACACCTTGAGGTCTGAATTCCCTCTGTTTTGGTTATTATAAATTTTTGGCACTTTTGGGTATAGTGCAGCTCAGTACCACGGTCTAGACTCAACATATTTATATTAGTGTGCAGCCACCCAATTCATATTTTTTCTCTCATTATCATTAGAGGTGTATGTTGTCAAATTCTACAATTATAGACATACAGTGGGGCAAAAAGCATTTAGTCAGCCACCAATTGTGCACATTATCCCACTTAAAAAGACGAGAGAGGCCTGTAATTTTTATCATAGGTATTACTCAACTATGAGAGACATAATGAAAAAGACGTGTCCCACTGCTTAAGCCCGTACATCTCCGAGCCCGTCTGAAGTTTGCTGGAGAGCATTTGGATTATCCAGAAGAGTATTGGGAGAATGTCGTATAGTCAGATGAAACCAAAATAGAACTTTTTGGTAAAAACTCAACTTGTCGTGTTTGTAGGAGAAAGAATGCTCAATAAGAAAGTAATGAGATCAACTTTTGTTATTGACCAAATACTTATTTTCCACCATAATTTGCAAATAAATTCTTTAAAAATCAAACAATGTGATCTTATGGATTTTTTTTTTCTCATTATGTCTCTCATAGTTGAGGTATACCTATGATGAAAATTACAGGCCTCTCTCATCTTTTTAAGTAGGAGAACTTGCACAATTGGTGGCTGACTAAATACTTTTTTGCCCCACTGTATAAATTAATCCCTTCAAAAGAAAATACATCAACACTAGTTATTCCAACTGTAGTAAGTGTTACTGTTCCATTTAAACAACTTGAGATTGACATGTGGGGGATCCCCGGTCCAGGTTCCAGAGATATCCGTTGTATAAGCCTCTATTGCTAATAGCCAGCTTTGCACAATGGAGATGGGACCCAGCATACTCAGTACATGTCCAAAATAAGATCCATTAAATAACAACAATAAAAAATAAATAAATAACAAAACGTAATCAAACATCTTCATTGAGTATAGGTGCCTTTAAACATTTAAAGAAGAACGGTCAGCAGTATCACCCATACTAACCAGTGGTACTGGCTGGTAGCGCAGGTGACACTGATTAAAATAATACCTACCTCTATTGGATCAGTCCCTGCAATTCTGAGTATTTCTCTGTTTATGCTAATTTGCAGCTTGGGGCACAGGAGGGGTTACGTTCTCTCCCTCAGACAAGCTCACATCAGCGCTTGACCTGGCTCATAAATATTAATTTCATCTCTCTGCTTCCCAGCTCTGTGTCAGTGCCTACTGTGCATGTACAGCTTTCTGGGTACACCTAGATGGCCACAGGTGTGAAGCTGCGCCACGGCTACCTTTGATTAACCAGGAAGTGAAACATGTGCAGCAGGACATTAAAAAGATCGGGAGGTAGAGGGAGAACATGATTATTCATGAACTGGGCCAAGCTAAATGGACCGCACCCCAAGCTGCTTATTAGCATAACCACAACAATTATTAGCATAACCACATTTGTGGTCCCTTATTAGCTTCGGCGAAAAGGGACATCGAACCTGGAACCTCGCAGGTACCTTTTGGTCCGGAGGCGAAGGGTAAGGTTTGTTGGGGGGCCTCTCTCCTATTGGAGAAGGGCTTGCGATAGACCGCATCCTTTGTGCACGTTTTTTTAGTGTAACACGTTTGCACTTTTTCTTGCACTTTGGGTGATTCGAGAGCACGTTCCTCGGCTTTAGATAAAAAAAATAACCACAAACAGAATTATAATGTGGCAGATCGGTTTGTGGAATGCATGAGTTCAATCAGCATCACCTGCACATCAGCCAATACCACAGGTTAGTGTGGGTGACACTGGTGACAGATTTAATTTAATAGGTGTTGGCTGAACTATACCTCCCTATTTCTCAATAAACATAAATGCTCAGCTCTGGCTATATTTTCAATGGTAGATGGAGACTTAGGCACTTGCAGACACCTTTGGCGACAGCTTATCTCTAAATTAATGAAAAAGGATTAATTCAAGATGCCAAAATACACATAAACTAGTTGGCAAGTAAACATGCAAAGTTTATTCATTTCCCACTGCTCAAATGGTCTGCCGGTCTCACCATGATTAGTGGGTTTGGCCAACTTTCCTCTAATGTGTATGGGGACCTTTAGCGATAGAAAAGATTTACTATATGATTAAGATTGACTATTCTTATCAATATTTATCATCTGTAAGCCATTCCACATGGACTGGTCAACTAATGAGTTTTCTGCTTAGCAGTTTTCTTTGTGCCTCCTATATAGCAGTGTGACAAAATCTAAGATTAATGATGTTACGTGCTGACTTAGCACTAAAAGGGTTATATTAAATGTAACCCACTTCTTGATGACACAGCTAATGTATCCAAGATCAAATAAATGTCTGGTATCTGAGTTATACAGTAAAAAAAAAAAAAAAAAAAAAAGAAAGTTCACAACAAACTCCTACTCCGAAATAATTGCTTCTGTCCAGTCCACTGGGTCTACGTGCCAGTATATCAGCCTAGATATACTAAATCATGACTCAAAGGTCAGTTTGACGCTAAGCCCCTTTTTCCTTTTCTCAAGTTGCCACCTTAGGAAAGAGATGCTCTTAATGAAGCGTGGAAGACTGATACAATGTAGAGAGCACATTGAAAAAACAATAATTTATAGGGGAAACTCGAAGATCCTCCACTCCTCTGTGTTTAATATGCCGGCTATGTTCTCAGTATGTGCACTAAAGGGACAGGGACAGATGCCTGCACCCCATAAAATTAGCATGTGTTTATTTGTGTGACGGTTTGGGCTGATCACATGGCCAGTCTATTAATCTAGATTCCTGCTGGTCCTTCCTCTAATTACAAGCTTCCTGATTATTGCCTGTGGGCTCGCGGAACATAGAACAGCTGTAGTAATAGAATTTTACCAAGCAAAATTCTAATCCAGACTCTGCACAGTTGCTCAGAGCAATCTACACTTAGCAATACTCAGAAGAGCATAATGCATCTACTTTGACCACAAAAGTAATATTGAAAAAAGTTATTAAAAACTAAGGGAGGGCTTGGTGGCTAGATCTATTTTTTTATTATTATATCACATTACAGATATCAAGCAAAGAGGCTCCAGCTCCAAAGCATTCCTTTGCACTAGTACAGTAGGACATCATTTGTACCCATTAAAACATGCAGCTGTCACTAGGATAAATTACACCCTAGACAGCTGTAGGTTTTTGGGCGGCAGGC
This sequence comes from Hyla sarda, assembly GCF_029499605.1. Taxonomy (NCBI): domain Eukaryota; kingdom Metazoa; phylum Chordata; class Amphibia; order Anura; family Hylidae; genus Hyla; species Hyla sarda. Next base: position 89,773,181 of record NC_079198.1, read on the forward strand.
AAACATTCTACATGTGGTATACATTCTAAAGCTAAGAATTGATCTATATAGATACTACAAAGGATCAAAAGTGAGTGAAGGAACGATTATACTTCATTTAATGGTAACAATCACATAAAATAGAATTAGAGGGGTACTCCGGTGGAAAACTTTTTATTTTTTATTAACTGGTGCCAGAAAGTTAAACAGATTTGCAAATGACTTCTATTAAAAAATCTTAATCCTTCAAGTACTTATTAGCTGCTAAATACTACAGAGGAAATGATTTTCTTTTTGGAACACAGAGCTCTCTGCTGACATCACAAGCACAGTGCTCTCTGCTGACATCTCTATCCATTTTAGGAACTGTTCAGAGCAGCATATGTTTGCTATGGGGATTTTCTCCTACTCTGGACCATTCTTAAAGGAGTACTCCAGCCCTTAGACATCTTATCCCCTATCCAAAGGATAGGGGATAAGATGTCTCACCGCGGGGGTCCTGCCGCTGGGGACCCCTGCAATCTTGTATTCGCTACCCACCTGTTTGAGCTGCAGGCCGCGGTGCCAGCTCACAAACAGCCGGGTGGCGACCACAGGGCCGGAGTATCGTGACGTCACAACTCCACCCCCGTGTGACGTCACCCCCATCCCCCGCTATGCAAGTCTATGGGAGGGGGCGTGACAGCCCTGTGCTCATGATGTCAGCCGTGAGCACTGTGTTCCAAAAAGAAAAGAATTTCCTCTGTAGTATTCAGCATCTAATAAGTACTGGAAGGATTAAGATTTTTTAATAGAAGTAATTTACAAACCTGTTTAACTTTCTGGCACCAGTTGATTTAAAAAAAAAAAAGTTTTCAACCGGAATTCCCCTTTAACCATTTAAGGACGTAGGGCTTATCCATACGCCCCCGCTTTAAAGTCCTTAAGGACTGAGGGCGTATGGGTATGCCCGTGGAATTTTTTGTCCCCGCCACTAGCAGGTCGGGGACCGGACTGGGATGCCTGCTGAAAACATTCAGCAGGCATCCCGGCACATCGCCCAGACCCCCCACCATGTCGATCAGACCAGCCATCTGCGGCAATTCCGGATCATACGGGTCTCCGGTGACCCCGAAAATAAGAGGGATCGGGGGTTAGATGACAGGGGTGCCATCCCTCCTATTGGTTTGCCAGAAGCGACCGACCAATAGCAGAAAGGGAGGGGGGGGGGGGTTAAAGTTTGGTTCCCCCATTCTGCTTACCCACAGTAGTCCAGGCAGAACACATCACTTACACATCTGACTTTAACGAAAAGTCGTCAAACACATGTGGGGTGTTAAGGCACACTGTACCCCTTTTTACGTTCCTTGAGGGGTGTAGTTTCCAAAACAGTGCTGTGTTTTTTTGTTTTTTTTTGTTCTGGCACAATAGGGGCCTCCTAAATGTGACATGCCCCCCAAAAACCATTTCAGCAAAATTTGCTTTCCATCAGAAGAAATGGGGTTACAAGTTTCGGGGGGGGGGGGGGGGGTCATTTTCTCCTATTACCCCTTGTAAAAATGTGAAATTTGGGGGGGAAAACTGCATTTTAGTGAAAAAAAAATTTTTTCATTTACACATCCGACTTTAATGAAAAGTCGTCAAACACCAGTGGGGTGTTCAGTGTGGACAGGTCTGTAGGAGGACACAGGCTGTGCTAGGCAAGGTCAATATCAGAGAAATCGACATCAGATTGGAAAAAAATGACTAAAGATGGCAGAGCAGCAAAGCATTATGCCTAACCACTCTGGTAAATATCACTATCACCACCAGTATCATTTCCCTGTGGATATATTGGTCACAAAGTTAAAATAATCCAATCTTGTGGACTTCACCAAAACCCCTCCCCCCCATATCTCAGCATCCTGATCCCCTATGATTATCAGTGTTCTTTATTTAGTTGAATCTTATAGCTACAGTAACTTAAAGGGGTACTCCGCAGCTCAGCGTTTGGAACAAACTGTTCCGAACGCTGTAGCCGGTGCCGGGAGCTCGTGATGTCATAGCCCCGCCACCTCAGGACGTCATGCCCCACCCCCTCAATGCAAGTCTATGAGAGGGGGCATGACAGCCACCACGTAGCCCCCACCCATAGCCTTGTATTGAGGGGGTGGGGCGTGACGTCATGAGGGGGCGGGGCTATGCAGCGGAGTAATCCTTTAAAGCTAAGCTATGCCTTTATATACAACTCATTGTACATGACATAATTTCCTCTCCATACATTCAACTATGAAGTCCTATGGAAATTTTCTCCGTAGTTGTGGAGGAACATTAGATTTGGCACTCCTAAACTAGCTATAAATTGTGATAAATGCACTGGTACAGAAGCAATTCTGAAGAAAATAATAACATTTGCTACAAAAGCAAAGTCTATCAGGTTTTTTCTTATAAATAAGAAATAAAAAAAAAACTTTCTCCATCATAATTTAGGATTAAGGTTTTGTAGATTTAAAGATGCTTCAGCCCGGCCAAATGTTCGTGTGGATGAGAGGGGTCAAAAGAAATAACGGTGGGCCGAAAGAACGTTCAGCCAACAGATATTGATATTGTATGAGCACCTTAAATGGTAACTCTCATTTAAATATTTCTAATGTACTTTATTTAAAAAAATATAAATGAAGTTTTCTATGTTTTATTTGTGTTTAAAGAGTGCTGAGGGGGGGGGGGGGGGGTGCAGCCTTTACCGATCACAGCTTAGGATGGGTTCATATCAAATTTTCAGCCCATATGGCTGGGGGGAGCTAAAACCGGGCGCACCCGTATGCCAGCTGTATGTAATTTATTTCAATGAGCCGACCGGAGTGAAACACTGACTCTGGTCAGCTCCCTTTTGCCACGTATGCGATTATTCCACCGGACCTAAGATCGTCGATTCCAGGTCATACGAGTCTCCGGTGACCCCGAAAATAAGGGGGTCCTGGACACCCCCAGTCCCCCTGAAGGGATAGGAGTTAGGTGGCAGGGGTGCCATCCCTCCTATCCCTGCTATTGGTCAGTCAGAAGACTGATCAATAGAAGATTGGGGGAGGAGGGGTTAAAGTTCGGTTCTGCCCACCGACGGTAATCCGCTGTAGCGTGACCGGCGGCGGCGGTGGTAGAGGTCCCGTACCTGCGATTGGTGGCAGCAAGCGGCGATGACGTGCGGCTCCCTGGTGAAGACTATGGAAGCCGGTGAGTAGTTGCCTAGCAACATCTGGACTACAGTTTGGAGACCACTGTACAGTGGTTTCTAAACTGTAGCCCTCCAGATGTTGCAAAACTACAACTCCCAGCATGCCTAGACAGCTGTTTGGGCAAGCAGGGATTTGTAGTTTTGCAAGATTTAGAGGGATACAGTTTGGAGATCACTGTGCAGTGGTCTCTAAACTGTGGTCCTCTAGATCTTGCAAAACTACAACTCCCAGTATGCCCACACAGCAGTTTGCTGTCTGGGCATGCTGAGATTTGTAATTTTGCAACATCTGGAGGGCCCCAGTTTGGAGATCACTGTGCAGTGGTCTCTAAACTGTGGCCCTTCAGATCTTGCAAAACTACTACCCCCAGCATGATCAAACAGCTATCTTGGCATGCTGGGAGTTATAGTTGCGTACCTCCAGCTGTTGCATAACTACATCTCCCAGCATGCCCTTCGGTGATCAGTACATGATCCCCCCCCCCCCCCCAATAAAAAAAAAAAACATATCATATGGCAGTTTCCAAAACAGAGCCTCCAGCTGTTGCAAAAAAACAACTCCCAGCATTTCCGGACAGCCACTGACTGTCCAGGTATGCTGGGAGTTTAGCAACAGCTGGAGGCACCCTGTTTGGGAGTCACTGGCGTAGAATACCCCTATGTCCACCCCTAAGCAATCCCCATTTTAGCCCTCAAATACGCATGGCACTCTCTCACTTCGGAGCCCTGTCGTATTTCAAGGAAACAGTTTAGGGCCACATATGGGGTATTTCTGTACTCGGGAGCAATTGCAAATTTTGGTGGGCTTTTTCTCCTTTTACCCCTTATGAAAAGGAAAAGTTGGGGTCTACACCAGACTGTTAGTGTAAAAAAATAAAACTTTTTACACTAACATGCTGGTGTTGCCCTATACTTTTTATTTTCACATGAGTACGGAAATACCCCATATGTGGGCGTTAAATGCTCTGTGGGTGCACAACAAGGCTCCGGAGTGAGAGCGTACTATGTACATTTGAGGTCTAAATTGGTGATTTGCACAGGAGTGGCTGATTTTACAGTGGTTCTGACATAAACGCAAAAAATACCCACATGTGACCCCATTTTGGAAACTACACCCCTAACGGAATGTAACAAGGGGTATAGTGAGCCTTAACACCCCACAGGTGTTTGACAAATTTTCATTAAAGTTGGATGGGAAAATGAGAAAAAAAAATGTTCACTAAAATGCTGGTGTTACCCTAAATTTTTCATTTTTACAAGGGAAAATAGGAAAAAAAGCCCCCAAAATGTGTAACCCCATTTCTTCTGAGTAAGAACATACCCCATATGTGAATGTAAAGTGCTCTGCGGGTGAACTACAATGCAAGAAAATTTGTCCGGAATTGAAGGCCACGTGTGTTTACAAAGCCCCAATAGTGCCAGAACAATGGATCCCTCCACATGTGACCCCATTTTGGAAACTACACCCCTCACGGAATGTAATAAGGGGTGCAGTGAGCATTTATGCCCCACAGGTGTCTGACAGATTTTTGGAACAGTGTTCCGTGAAAAATTAAATTTTTCATTTGCACAGCCCACTGTTCGAGAGAAATTGGGTTACACATTTTAGGGTGATTTATCTCCTTTTACCTCTAGTAAAAATTCAAAAACTGGGTCTACAAGAACATGCAAGTGTAAAAAATGAAGATTTTGAATTTTCTCCTTCACTTTGCTGCTATTCCTGTGAAACACCTAAAGGGTTAACACACTTACTGAATATCATTTTGAATACTTTGAGGGGTGCAGTTTTATAATGGGGTAATTTATGGGGTATTTCTAATATGAAGGCCCCTCAAATCCACTTCAAAACTGAACTGGTCCCTGAAAAATTTTGATTTTGAAAATTTTGTGAAAAATTAGAAAATTGCTGCTGAACTTTGAAGCCCTTTGATGTCTTCCAAAAGTAAAAACATGTCAACTTTATGATGCCAACAAAAAGTAGACATATTGTATATGTGAATCAATATATCACTTATTTTGGATGTCTATTTTCCTTATGAGCAGAGAGATTCAAAGTTTAAAAAATGCTAAATTTTCAAATTTTTCAGCAAACTTTGGAATTTTTCACCAATAAATGATGCAAGTATTGACGAAAATTTACCACTAACATAAAGTAGAATATGTCACGAATAAACAATCTGGGAATCAGAATGAAAAGTAAAAGCATCCCAGAGTTATTAAAGGGGTACTCCGGTGAAAACCTTTTTTCTTTTAAACAAACTGGTGGTAGAAAGTTAAACATATTTGTATATTACTTCTAATAAAAAATCTTAATCCTTCCAGTACTTATTAGCTGCTGAATGCTACAGAGGAAATTCCTTTCTTTTTGGAACACTGATGACATCACGAGCACAGTGCTCTCTGCTGACATCTCTGTCCATTTTAGCAACCATGCATATGCAGATGTATGCTAAGGGCAGCATGGTGGTTCAGCGGTTAGCACTGCTGCCTTGCAGTGCTGGGGACTTGGGTTCAAATCCCACTAAGGACAACAATAAATAAAGTGTTGTTATTATTATAATAACATCAGCAGAGAGAACTGTGGTCTTGATGTCATCAGAGAGCATTCCAAAAAGAAAATAATTTCCTCTGTAGTATTCAACAGCTAATAAGTACAGGAAGGATTAAGATTTTTTAATATAAGTAATTTACAAATGTGTTTAACTTTCTGCCACCAGTTGATTTAAAAGAAAAAATGTTTTCACCGGAGTACCCCTTTAAAGCTTAAAAAGAAAGGTCAGATTTGCAAAAAAGAGCTGCGTCCTTAAGGTGAAAATGAGCTGCGTCCTTAAGGGGTTAAGGTCGAATGTAGACAATGTAAAACAATGTACAAAATCTCTTTAGTACAAAGTAAAAGACATGATATAGTGTAACCTATATTGCCTGACCTGTAATAGCCAAGTATCTTCTATAATAACCATGGTGAAGGACAATAAGATGCCTTTTAAACGTCATTGACTGTAAAAACATCACTGAGGAAGCACATTGACTGCATTTGGCTTTCCTTTGTCCAAGTTCAGTGAGGAGACAAAAATGTGGAAGAAGCCATCAATCAATCCTGTAGCATCAGCACTAGGGCCGAACAGGAGACGACAGATAATAAGATATAAAATTATATATTCTGTATGAAACTGGCTATCGTAAAAATCATTGATGGCCAACTGATAACACGACCTGACCGATACAAGGACAACAAACAGAAACAATTTACACAGATGTGGCATCCTGGTCAGTCTCTGAATAAACATGCATCATTTAGGCAATGTTCACAAGACGGAATGTCTGGACGGAGGTTCTATTCCACAACTTGCGGGCGTCGACATAATATGCCGACGCTTGGAGCACACAGGAATGCGCTGTCTCATAGACAGCTATGCATTCTGTGCGGATTCCACACAAAGAATGAAGGTGTTCATTATTTGTCTGGACACGGAAATAGAATCTCTGTGTCGGAAACATCTGGCACGGAAATTCTGCCATGTGAACAGTGTAGCAGAATCCCGTTGAATTTGCTGATGCGGAAGCATCCAATGCGGAATTCAGCATGGAAATTCTTACACGTGAACATGGCCTTACAATAAGAGGAAGCAAATAACAAAAAAGTTGACAAAACTCTAAAAAGCTAAATATCTACTAGAAATGCATCTAAAAGGTGGGATCCTACCTGAAGAGATAACAATCTAATGCAGTGTTTCCCAGCCAGAGCCTCCAGCTGTTGCAAAATCTTTAACTTTCAGCATGCTCAGACAGTCAAAGGCTATCCAAGTATGATTGTAATTGTAGTTTTGCAATTGCTGGAGGCACACTGGTTGGGAAACATTAATGTAATGTTCAATGCAAAATGTTACCCTACAGTTTAATAAAAAATTATATGGTGGGGTGGACATTGTATCATATAAAATATATTAGGGATCGACCGATATCGATTTTTTAGGGCCGATACCGATAATCTGTGGAGGTTAAGGCTGATAGCCGATAATTTATACCGATATTCCGGTATAAATTATCGGCTATTTCTGCCCATATAATGCCCCCTGACTTATAATACACCCTGTCCTGTGCCCCTCACATATATTGCCCCCTGTCCAGTGCCTCTCACATATAATGCCCCATGTCCTGCCCCCTCAGGGGGCATTATATGTGAGGGGCACTGGACATGGGGCATTATATGTGAGGGGCACAGGACAGAGGCTATTATAAGTCAGAAGGGCATTATATGGGCACATGACAGGGGGGCTGTCATGTGCCCCCACATATAATCCCCCCTGTCCTGTGTTCCTCACATATAATACCCCCCTGATATGTGTCCCTCACTTATATTTGCCCCCCTCACTTATAATTTGCCCGTCCATCCATACAGCGCCCGAGCAGTGAATATCGGCCGATAATCGGTCGATCCCTAAAAGATATGCCACATGATACATATATAGAATAGCACCATCAACCTTAGTTATTGAAGGTCCTTCATTTTATTTTCTATTGTGCCTTCTTCACCTCCATTCCACACCAAAATTACCGTATGTGTTGTTACATGCTTTCTATGTTCCTCCAGTTCCATCCCTCCATATATGAGCAGTCTATGATCACACAGTGTAATTTCTGAGTGCAAGTCGGCAGGAATATTTCGCTCATAAATTCTGCTGCAGCAGAGTCCCATTGATTTCAATGAGATTCTGCAGCACTGTGCACAAGGCGGAATCCAGATTATGGGGTTCGTAGAAACATTGAAACGTTAATGTTTCTGCGGATTCCACTCAGAAATGCATTGCCATTTACAAAGGGGGAGCATTTCCAAGCGGTTTTAGTGCTGCCAAATCAAGTAAATGTGCAGAAATTCTGCACATTTTTGGCCATGTGAACATAGCCTAGGGCTGACTGGTAACCCACGTATCTGCATGGCCCGTCTGCTTCTGCAGCTCCTCTTCTAATTCCCATGAATCTTTTTATTTTTCTTATTTCAATGTACAAAAAAATGCACAGTATAGTACAAGCTGCACTAGCTACTGGGTTCTGCTTTTTTTTTCTGTCTGCACTCCCTTGTCACTTTTACCATAAATTATTTTCCTATAGTTTTTACTAAATATCAATGCATAAACCAATGTTTCCACACCAGCGTGCCTCCAGCTGTTTCAAAACTACACATCCCAGTATGCCCTAACAGCCTTTGGCTTCCCGGACATGCTGAGAGTCATAGTTTTGCAAAAGCTGAATGCACACTGGTTGGGAAACAGATCCATAAACCTTTGGATGCTTGGTATTAAGTGAACTACTGGGGCAGACTGGCTGCTAGGAACAATGTTATTATCTGATAAGATTTATAAATCTTCCAATTTATTTCATAGTAAAAATCAGCAACATTATTCCTTCTCCTTAACTTTCCCTCCCTTTTCAGCTATGCACCTGGCTCTTCTCTTTGTGGCTTGAATTAGCATCTGAAAACAGTTGTGAACCTCACAGATGCAAAGTGTAGACAATAAACACCCTGTGCGCGTCCTGGGGATACACAAACAGCTTTCCTTTTGTTCGCTCAACCACCAGCCTGGCCATTGTTATTCAGCAGGTCTCTGCAGCTTTCCTGTTGCCATGGCAACTCTCTAGCATCCTCCCATCAGAGAAGAACGAGGTCTCAGCCATAAACCGGCTGCATCATAAAAGCAGCAGGGAGGACCAAGACCTGGGAGCGTCTTCATTATAAGGTCCTTTGGTTTTAACGGCATTTCTTTCTTTAATTGTCTGCTTATGGTGGCTGAGTTATTTTAATGGCTTTGCTGTGTAGACGAAGAAATGGCGGTTTACAGCGAGCGCAGCCCCCACCCATTACTGCACCTTAACACAAGGCATAATCTGCAATATAATAATATTGCACAATGTAAACGCACACATCTGAATTTCATGTGGCTAACAATTACACTCATTGTTATTATCTAATAAGCAATTAGAAAACCGCGGGCGGAAAGCAAGACGCGTCCTAATGATAATCACCGGTGACTTTCTCCAAGGTTACATGTAAAATGGCTACTTTAGATTTGTAATGGTAATTTGGATTGTTCCACAGACAATGTGTCATGCTCTCCTATATAACATCTGTCACTCGTGGGTAAAGATCGAAATATATAGACATTTGGTTCCTAGGGCATGCATAATAAGGGTTTTCAAGCCACAGTCAACCCTGATCCCCATAGTTATGCAAAAATAATACGGCAGTATACTAAGAGGGGTTGCAAAAAGAGATTTCCTCCTGAAGTCCTCCTTAAGTAATGCACACATGGAGAGGGAATCCCGGAGGCTCGCTCTGTAAAAAAGTGGATGTTGTACGGCGCCTGGGAAGAATTTGTCACTATAACGGGGTGAGAAATTCTCCAAGGCAGTAGAAGTTAAAATACTTGTTTATTGTATAAAACAATAAAATTAGGGATATAGACTTGTTTTGCAAGGGGGCCCTCCCTTCGTCAAGTCTTTAACCCCTTAAGGACCAGGCCATTTTACACCTTAGGACCAGAGCGTTTTTTGAACATCTGACCACTGTCACTTTAAACATTAATAACTCTGGGAGGCTTTTACTCATCATTCTGATTCCGAGTTTTTTTTTTCCGTGACATATTCTACTTTAACATGGTGGTAAATTTTTGTGGTAACTTGCATCCTTTCTTGGTGAAAAATCCCCAAATTTGATGAAAAAATTTAAAATTTTGCATTTTTCTAACTTTGAAGCCCTCTGCTTGTAAGGAAAATTGATATTCCAAAAAAAAATTTTTTATTCACATATACAATATGTCTACTTTATGTTTGCATCATAAAATTTATGAGTTTTTACTTTTGGAAGACACCAGAGGGCTTCAAGGTTCAGCAGCAATTTTCCAATTTTTCACAAAATTTTCAAACTCACTATTTTTCAGGGACCAGTTCAGGTTTGAAGTGGATTTGAAGGGTCTTCATATTAGAAATACCCCACAAATTACCCCATTATAAAAACTGCACCCCCAAAGTATTCAAAATGACATTCAGTCAGCGTTTTAAACCTTTAGGTGTTTCACAGGAAAAGCAGCAAAGTGAAGGAGAAAATTCACAATCTTAATTTTTTTACACTTACATGTTCTTGTTGACCCAATTTTTGAATTTTTAAAAGGGGTAAAAGGAGAAAATGTATACTTATATTTGTAGCCCAATTTCTCTCGAGTAAGCACATACCTGATATGTCTATGTAAATTGTTCGGCGGGCACAGTAGAGGGCTCAGAAGCGAAGGAGCGACAAGGGGATTTTGGAGAGTACGTTTTTCTGAAATGGTTTTTGGGGGGCATGTTGCATTTAGGAAGCTCCTATTGTGGCAGAACATAAAAAAAAAAAAAAAAAACACATGGCCTACCATTTTGGAAACTAGACCCCTTAAGGAACGTACAAAGGAATTAAGTGAGCCTTAATACCCCACAGGGGTTTCACGACTTTTGCATATTAAAAAAAAAAAAAATAGTTTCACTAAAATGTGTTTCCCCCCAAATTTCACATTTTTGCAAGGGTTAATAGCAGAAAATACCCCCCAAAATTTGTAACCCTATCTCTTCTGAGTATGGAAGTACCCCATAAGTGGAGCTGAAGTGTACTGCGGGCGAACTACAATGCTCAGAAGAGAAGGAGTAACATTTGGCTTTTTGAGAGCAAATTTTGCTCGGGGGGCATGTCGCATTTAGGAAGCCCCTATGGTGCCAGGACAGCAAAAAAAAAAAACACATGCCATACCATTTTGGAAACTAGACCCCTTGGGGAACGTAACAAGGAATTAAGTGAGCCTTAATACCCCACAGGGGTTTCACGACTTTTGCATATGTAAATGCATATGTTGTTTTCACCAACATTTTACATTTTTACAAGGGTTAATAGAAGAAAAGACCCCCCACAATTTGTAAATACATTTCTTTGGAGTAAGGACATACCTTATTTTTGAATGATTATGGCTTGGTGGAGGCACAGTCTTGGTATAGCGTGAGGTCAGTCAGGGGCCTTTAGCTTCATATGGAGCCAGGATGTGGGACCCCCCCTCAAGGAGCATTAATGGGGGGAGCTCTGAGCCCTTAAATAGGGGAACACTATGGGGGACAACGGGCCGTAACTGGGGTACACAAGTGGGGTACAGAGGCCCGTCAAATTATGGACAATTCAAAATGTAAAGGGAAAATTTAGGGCTCCATGGAAGTGTGGAGGCTCCTATGCAGAGGCCCGGATTATCTGGGCAAGTGTCGCACTGATGGATGGCGTCCTTCCGTTTCCCCTACCTGCGACACACTCTGCATTTTTTCTGGGATCGTCCCTTCTTTCCAGTGTGGGGGACCTCACCTGGAAAGTGTTGGCCGGGGACGATCCTGGCGCCTATAACTCCAGACCCTTAGGAAGTCCGGCCTGATCTTTCCCGGTCGCCAAAGAACAGGAACCTTAGGACTTCTTCTTGGTACTGGAGGAATGTCCCTGTGTTGCCAGCGTACTGGGATAGTACAAAAGCGTTGTACATGGCAACCTGTACCATGTAGACCGCAACTTTTTTGTACCATGCCGTGTTTTCCACATGGCGTTATATGGCTGGAGGACTTGATCTGAGAGATCAACTCCCCCCATATACCGATTGTAGTCCAGAATACAATCGGACTTGATGACCGGTCCCACGGTACCTCGCACGGGGACAGGGGTGCTGCCGTTCCCATGAATAGTGGTGAGTATAAGGACATCCCTCTTATCCTTATACTTCACCACCAACAGGCTATCATGGGTCAGGGCACGGGACTCATCCTTGGGAGTAGACGACTGGACCAAATTTAGAGGGAGGCCTCTCTGGTTCTTCCACATGGTCCCACAAGCGGACGTGGATCTGGCGGAAAGGGATTTGAACAGAGGGATGCTGGTATAAAAGTTATCCACGTATACGTGGAAACCTTATCCAGCAATGGGTGCATAAGGTCCCAAACGATTTTCCCGCTTACACCCAGAGTGGGGGAACATTCTGGGGGTTCAATACGGGAATCGGGTCCCTCATATACTCTAAACTTGCAAGTGTACCTCGAGGTACTATCGCAGAGTTTGTAGAGTTTCACGCCATAACGCGCCCGCTTCGAGGGAATATACTGGCAGAAGATGAGTCTCCCCTTAAAACTGATGAGAGACTCATCTACCGAGAGGTCCCTGAGGGGTACGTAGGCCTCCAAAAATTTGGCCCCAAAGTGATCGATGACCGGCCTCACTTTGTAAAGCCGGTCATGGGCGGGATCACCTTGGGGCGGACATGCCGCCTTATCTGCATAATGCAGGCATTTCCGAATGGCCTTGTACCGCCACCGTGTCATCGCCATACTGTAAAGCGGGGTCTGGTAGAGGACGTCCCCGCTCCAGCAATGACAAGCACTTGTTTTTTTGTCCAGGCCCATATGCAGCGTGAGGCCCCAAAATGTCCTAATTTCTGCTGCATCAATGGCGCGCCATTCATTGGACCTGGCAAAAAGCGAATCTGGGTGGTGGGCAATGAACTGCTGGGCATACAAGTTTGTGTGCTCCACCATGTGATTGACCAGACTGTCACTGAAAAAAAACTTTACAAAGTCCAGATCAGTGAATCCAGCATGGTCAATCCGGATTCCTGAGTCGCCAACAAACTCAGGAATCCATGGCTGATAACCCTCTGGGGGGCTCCAGACAGGGTCATCGGAAAGGGGCTCCGGTGCACTTGTCTGGAGGGCCGGTCTCCTATTACGAGCGGCATTGCCACTCGTACTAGTGTCGGCCACTGGGTCACTCTCATGGGGGGTGCATGGCCTCGTCTGGCGGCGTCTCCGCTGCCATACAGGGGACTCATCATCACTACTAGATGATGAGGAGGGCGAGGAAGAACACAAAAAAGTAGGATCTTCCTCGTCCTCACTGGCAGATTCATAGTCAGAGGCTAAAAAAGCGTAAGCCTCCGCTACCGAAAATGCACGGCGGGCCATCGCCGTTTTTCTACGGTGACAGGGGACCCTTGGGGACCTATTAGGGGGTCGGGGGATTTTTTACTTTTTTGTGACACAGAATGCCTACCTTGCCCTGAATACTGCTCTCCCTGATCTAGGGGCTCCTGAGGGGGCTCCGATGGTGCAGAGGGGGGGTCCCGGTCCTATCATGGCAGCTCTGCCCGCTGACTGAACTCAGCGAGCGCGCAGAGCTGCGTGAGGGGACCGTTAACCCCTCCTCTGCTGGACTACTATTGGCCGGAGGATCGCCGGCCAACAGCAGCGTTGCTGGGGCGGTGACAGTATTGTCACCGCTCCCCAGCAACTGGAGGTGATTGGCGGTGTATTGTACACCACCGATCACCTTCTTTTCCGGGTCATTGGGTCACAAGTGACCCGAATGACCGGAATCACAGCAGATCGCTCGCGTGAATTCGCGAGTGCTCTGCTGCGATCACCGACATGTGGGGGTCCCGGGACCCCCCTCGGCATTTGCACGGCATGCCTGCTGAACGATTTCAGCAGGCATGCCGTTCCGTTCTCTGCCCGGCGTGCGGCAGGGATCGGAAAACGCCAGGGCGTAATTTTACGCCCTTGGTCCTTAAGTACCAGGGCACAAGGGCGTAAAATTACGCCCTTGGTCCTGAACAGGTTAACATCATGAAATCTAAGCAGGCTTATATACACATTTGAAAAAGTGGGGATCTGTGTTGTGGTGAAGTCATCATGACATCAGTGGGGGGTGGAGACATGGATCCGTGCATGGAAATCTGCAGTGTAGTTATTGCTAGTATATGGCTCAACACTGACCAGGGAACCTAGTGTGCATTATATTTAGGAAATTATGTAGCAAAAACATATAAATAGTAATTTGCTAGCGAAAAAGAGAATACATAAGGATGGAATATGAGATTATTAACTGGAATAAAATAAATAAAAATGTAGTGCTTGAAATAGGGGTCCAAATGTCCGTTGTTAAAAAAAGATGTATCTGTCATTTATGCAATGAGACATAGGTAACATGATATGGTATAAACAATCATAATGGAAATTGCACATGGTATGATATAGTATAGTGTATAGTCTCCAGGATTCCCTCTCCATGGGGGACATGTATCAAAGATTTTACCCCTGTTTTGTGTGTATTTTTTAGCGCAAAATTTTGTGCAAGCCCTTTTTTTGCGCACGTTTTGGTAGAGCATGTCTTCCAGATGTGGGGATATGGGGTACCTTGGAGTGACATATATAGTACGCATGGATTTATTAACTGCATACTTTTCCTTTAAACCAAAAATTTGGCCGCAAGAGCAGTTTTTTTTTGCGCAAATATAAGCCATCTTGGACTTAACGTAGCAAGATGCTCTAAATCATCGATTCTATTTTCCAAAGAGTGGATTAAGGAGATCACTACATTTACCCGCAATTTATGAAGCTCATTGCACTTGATTGATAAATTTAGCGCTTCTGCACATAATTTTGAATTCGGGAAAAGGGGTAAAATGCTTCTACCATACACAAATAATGATACATAGTTAGTACGGTGATACATGTCACAACATGTGTGCATTGCGAAGGAACTGCCATTATAGATGACCGTGTGAGATGCCTGACTGACAAAGAGATACAGCAAGGAATCTGTTTGACTCCTACAAGTGCTTAACAATGTTATGCCTGATGCGCAACGCAAAAAAGGTGAGTTTGCCCACTCACCAACAGTTTTTTGTAAATATTTAATCTATAAAATCTGGTAACGGCACATAGGCACTTTTTTGTGTTCCCTTCTTGATTTTTCCTTCATTTATATATATAAATATATATATATATATATATATATATATATATATATATAGAAACCAAAAACAGGCGCAGCACTCCAAAAAATAGTGTGATTTAATATCTCATGTCAGCATTACAACGTTTCAACTCCTCCTGGAGCCATTTTCAAGCATGGAGGAGTTGAAACGTTGTAATGCTGACATGAGATATTAAATCACACTATTTTTTGGAGTGCTGCGCCTGTTTTTGGTTTCTGTCTATGGAGGACTTTGATCGAGTCTTTTTTTGGACGCTGGCACCACTATTGTTTGCTGGACTGGATAAGTAGTGCTGCATTATTTTGGGACTATATATATATATATATATATATATATATATATATATATATATACAGGTACTCTTTAAAGCCATATTCAAAGCTATTAAGCAGGAATCCTAGGCAGTAAATTGCTCCTGCATGGTGGCTGCAAGGGCCAAATTGGAGAGTCCAACCCCACACAAAAAGCAAGCAGTGATCTCATAGATAAGGCTCGAGCATTGGGTAAGCATGAACAATCACTGGATTATTCCTGCAGCCACTCGCTGCAATCAGCCGTCGGCCTGGCACCCCCTAGTATATGTTTGCTCTAGCTAACATTGTACTTAAAGAGTACCTGTCATCAACTAAACTTTCCCTGATCTCCCTCCCCATCTGTCCCTTACTCTAACTATGCCTATCCCTGTGTTTATTGAGGTTTAAAACGCTGTGGAAATACCTTTTTTTATCCCTCTTCATTAGCTCAGGAGCACTGTCTTTCTGAGGGGTGGAAGGAGGCGGGTCCCAGCAGGCATGATGTCACATGAAGCCTGGCCGGGACTCTGCTTCTGCCAGTCTTCCTGTATGCTGCTCTCCCTCTGCAGCAGTGTTTCCCAACCAGGGTACCTCCAGCTGTTGCAAAACTACAACTCCCAGCATGCCCAGATAGCCAACAGCTAAGTGCATACAGACTAAGTACAGGGGAGGGACGGCAGCCTCTGTCTCTCTCTCTCTCTCTCTCTCTCTCTCTCTCCTGTGTCTCTCTCCTGGGGCGGTGGGAGCAATTACAGAAGCAGTAATTAAGATGAATGTCGGGGGGGGGGGGAGGCACAGAGCTGGGAGTACAGTGAGATAATACAATGTATAAGATACCGTGTGGTGAGGGGCAGGGAGAACACAGAGCAGGGGGGAGGGGGAGGTGACTGGCCTCTGTTATATGAGAGGCATGTGCAGGCTTGTAGCTCACAAAGCTGCTCCAGGCTGGGAGCGAGTCCTGAGCTGAGAGTACTGAACTTCCTGTGGAAGGACCAGTGCCCTTTCAGCATTAGTCCTAAAAGCTGTACACTTACTATGAAAAGCATAGGAAGCTGCCTGCAGACCAGGCATAGAAGAGAGACCCCTAGTGGCCAAAAGTATAAAATGAAAACACTGGTATAAATATTAATAATTTTTAATGAAGATATATTACAATATGTCTTCATTAAGACTCTGAACAACATATTAAAAGTTTTTGTTGATGACAGGTACTCTTTAAGAAATGAGCTTGCAGTGCATTGTAAATTGCCTGAAAGTATTTTTGCAGGTTGTGTTTTGCATACTCTGTTGGCCAACAAAACAGTAAAATGCCAGCTCCAAATATTTTGATTAACCCCTTAAGGACCAAACCCATTTTGACCTTAAATGGGTTATCCAGGAGAAATGTTTTTTATATATATCAACTGGCTCCAGAAAGTTAAACAGTTTTGTAAATTACTTCTATTAAAAAAACCTTAATCCTTTCAGTACTTATGAGCTGCTGAAGTTGAGTTGTTCTTATCTGTCTAAGTGCTCTCTAATGACACCTGTCTCGGGAACTGTCCAGAGTAGAAGCAAATCCCCATAGCAAACCTCTTCTACTCTGTGCAGTTCCCGAGACAAGCAGAGGTGTCACCAGAGAGCACTGTTGCCAGACAGAAAAGAGCTCTCAACTCAACTTCAGCAGATGATAATTATTGGAATGATCAAGATTTTTTAAATAGAAGTAAGTTACAAATCTGTTTAACTGTTTAACTTTGAAGTTTTTTCATGGAATACCCCTTTAAGGGCCAAGCCAATATTATTTTAGCATTTTTGTTTTTTCCTCCTCGTCTTCTGAAAATCGTAACTCTTTTATATTTTCCTCCACAGACCAGTATGAGGGCTTGTTTTTTGCGTGACCAGTTGTCTTCACTCATTTTACAATAAAATGTATGGTGCAGCCTCCTCGTCTTCTGAAAATCGTAACTCTTTTATATTTTCATCCACAGACCAGTATGAGGGCTTGTTTTTTGCGTGACCAGTTGTCTTCACTCATTTTACAATAAAATGTATGGTGCAGCCCAAAAAATAAAATTTGTGTGGAAAAATTAAAAAGAAAACCGCATTTAGTAAAGGATTTGTTTTCATGCTGCACAATTTACGGTAAAAATGGTTAATACGATAAACATTATACCCATGATTACATATTAATGATTACATACTTTTCTATTACTGTTGCGCTTAAAAAAATCACAAACTTTTAAAACAAATTAGTATGTTTAAAATACTTCTATTTTGACAGCCTATAACTTTTTCATTTTTCCGTATAAGCGGCAGTAAGAGGGCTAATTTTTTGTGCCATGATCTATACTTTTTTATTGATACCACATCTGTTTATATAAAACTTTTTTTTTTATTTTTTCATAATTTTTTTTTTTTATTAATTCACGCTGTTCACCGTACGGATCAATAACATTATATTGTAATAGTTCGGACATTTACGCACATTGCGATACCAAATATGAGCATTAATAATTTACCATTACTGGCGGGTCCCTGGCTGCAATCAGCAGCCAGGACCAGCCGTGTGTGATCCGAGCATTGCTCTGATGCTCGCGGTCGTGTACAGGACGTAAATATACGTCCTGGTGCACTAAGTACCGCAGCACCAGGACGTAAATTTACGTCCTAAGTCGTTAAGTGGTTAAAAGGAAAACTATTTTATAGACTTTATCCAGGTTAAAGCCAGTTTGCCAAGTCAACTAACACTGCATGTGTTCCTCTATTTCGTTATGTAAGATTACATCACATATGACATTTTCACACCATCATATGGAAATAGCAGTATGTAGATGGTAACCTCAGTATGCAGGGTATAATTTGTTATGCTGTTTTCAATGAAAGGTTGATTTAATTCCTTACATATAAAGATTTAGCCATGCTAAAAGAAATATACAGACACCTGCAATCAACTAGCTTCAATCAACAGGTTGACCTTCTGACCACCAAGATGGTACCACAATGGCCTTGATTTACTTTTATGAACCCAACATTTTGTCAGGTTGTGTCTTGTCAGAATTTGTGGTGCAATGCACAAAATAAACCTAAAAATCCAAAGAAGGGATGTGACTATTCAGAAAAGGGGCGTGATTGACCCCAAAAAAGGGAGTGTTTTTACAACCCAACCTATTTACTATTGAATTCACACAAAATCTTGTGAATAAATAGCTGGACATTATCACCAAAAAAAGCTGGTCAGAACTTTCCTGAAAGTCTAAACCAACATTCCACACTAGTAAAAACCCAACACTCTAGAATTAGGGTCAAAGTGTTACTGCTGACAAAAAGAGATCAATAGTCAAAAGAGTAGAGCCTAGGTTATGTTTTCCTTGTTTGTGCTCTTGCTTCAAATAACTACCAAGTAAACAAAAGCAATTAGCCAAGCTGACCAGATTTTGCCAGACTGAAAACTATGATCTGCTTCACATTCAGTCAGGCAAAAAAAAACCTGATATGGTTAAAAAATTAGTGTAGAGATTAGCGAACTTACAGTAAATTTGATTCCTCACGAACTTCTCGGCTTGGCAGTTGATGACTTTTCCTGCATAAATTAGTTCAGCTTTTAGGTGCTCAGGTGGGCTGGAAAAGGTGGATAAAGTCCTAGGAGACTCTTTCGTAGGAATGTATCCACCTTTTCCAGCCCACCGGAGCACCTGAAGGCTGAACTAATTTACGCAGGATAAGTCATCAACTGCCGAGCCAAGAAGTTTGTGACGAATCAAATTTACTGTAAGTTCGCTCATCTCTAATCCAGTGCACTGAAATGAATAGGGTGTGTAGAGTAGGATTCGGCTGCGTTATCCCAAAATCGTGGTGTGAATGCACCCTTAGCCAGAATATAGTGCTAAGCAAGCAATAGAGGCACCAATCTTTTTTTTTTTTTTTATAGTACGTAAGAGTAAGTTCTCATGTACAGGATCTGCTACATATTTAGTGCAGCTGATTTGGTTACTTATTAACTTCAATGGGTAGACAAATCAGCTGCAGGAAATATGCAGCAAAAATATGCAACAGATCCTGTACATGTAATTAAGAATGAAAGTAGGGGTTTCCCAAGAGTGAAAAAAAATTATCTCAACCATCACCTGATTATTAAAAATAGTCACTCTCATTATTAAAAATAGGCTCACGCCCATCTTTAGAGGGAAATATTTCAGGAGATACTACATCTAATTATTTAATTTCTACATTCAAAATGTATCATAAATGGTACAGATGTTTCTTGTATAGAATCAGCTAAATCTGTGGAATACTGTAATGCTCCATGGGAAAAAATATGTAAAATAGCTATCCTCTATAGAAAACTCTCTCTCTCTAGTGCCATCCATAGATATGTTATCTTTCTACTACAGTGGAGTTATTTTAAATATTAGTCAGGATATGACATGACATCTATCCAGGATATCTGTCCTCATGTTTTAGGCCCTTTACAATTGTCCTATACATGTACTTAATTTACTTACATGCTAATCCACAGGTTTCTTCCTGCTAATTCAGCATTTGCTGCACATCTAGTAATATGGAACAGATAGAATCATAAAAAATAAATATATTGTGCAGAACCTGTATAAAGTGTTTTGTTATAGAGCTTATTGTTCCTCCCATGCCAAACGTCAAAACAAGTTTTAATTCATTTTAAATTGCCTCCAAGGTTGGTACTAAAGCAATAAGAGAAATTTCTTTTTATGTGCAGGGTAGAGGTAATTTGACTTTCAAAGCAAGAGATTTTTCATAAATGGCTTTATGTTGCAGTCATGCTTTGGCAGCCAAGAAAAGTTCCATTTTGTTACAAATATCAGCTTCAAGGTGAAAGTAAAAATTTGTCTTTAACAATAAAAAATGTATTTATAGTCATAGATACGGAGAGCAATATTAGCACAAATTTTCTTGAGTACAAAGAGTTATCGGGGTACCATGTGCACACACTACCCATGCTATGTAGCAGAGTTTGGCCCCAACATGTTATCTTGCATGTGCAGGAGAACATGTAAAAGGACTGTAGATAGAGGCCTGCCACCTTTAGCCATATATAGTGCTGGGCGTTATGACCTAAAATGAATATCACGGTATTTTTTTGAATTATGGCGGTATAACGGTATTACCGCTCTCCTACACCTGAAGTAACAATAGGAGATATCCATGCATTTTCCCAGAAGCAATGAACTACCCGTGTAGGGTCTTAAACTGGCCAATTCTGAGCAGCATATTTTTTTGCTGTTTAGTGACAGTCCAACAAACCTTACACCTAAAAATGATAATATACTTTGTGAGATAGAAGAAAAACCCATGCCAATACACCCACTAGAGCTAACAAAGGTAAATGTACACAGTATAGTGTAGCACACAATAAAAATGAAGGTTATGTTACAAAATATCATATCAAACTCTTTTACCATGGATGTACTTGCATCTTATATCATATCATCAGTTTTTTAGATAATAAAATTACATTATATAGGTGCTGTGGGGGGATCTTTAACTTTGGCTCCCCCAGACATGTTATATAGGAAGTAATAGCTGTGACAACTTGCGTTCCGGCCACAATCGCATTGTCCCCTTCGTGTCTCCAGCCGGCGGGGCTGGGATTCGCATTGTGGGATGAGCCTGCATGCAAATCCCAGCCCGTCACTCACCTCTGTCTTCTGCTATTCCTTCTCAGCTCTTGTGCACGTGCCCCTGCCTCCTAGGGCGTGCACCGGAACTCTGAGATTTAACCCCTTAAGGACGCAGGACGTAAATGTACGTCCTGGTGAGGTGGTACTTAACGCACCAGGACGTACATTTACGTCCTAAGCATAACCGCGGGCATCGGAGCGATGCCCGTGTCATGCGCGGCTGATCCCGGCTGCTGATCGCAGCCAGGGACCCACCGGCAATGGCCGACGCCCGCGATCTCGCGGGCGTCCGCCATTAACCCCTCAGGTGCCGGGATCAATACAGATCCCGGCATCTGCGGCAGTTTGCGATTTAAATTAACGATCGGATCGCCCGCAGCGCTGCTGCGGGGATCCAATCATTCATAACGCCGCACGGAGGTCCCCTCTCCTTCCTCCGTGCGGCTCCCGGTGTCTCCTGCTCTGGTCTGTGATCGAACAGACCAGAGCAGGAGATGACCGATAATACTGATCTGTTCTATGTCCTATACATAGAACAGATCAGTATTAGCAATCATGGTATTGCTATGAATAGTCCCCTATGGGGACTATTCAAGTGTAAAAAAAAATGTAAAAAAATGTAAAAGTAAAAGTAAAAAAAAAAGTGAAAAATCCCCTCCCCCAATAAAAAAGTAAAACGTCCGTTTTTTCCTATTTTACCCACAAAAAGCATAAAAAACATTTTTTATAGACATATTTGGTATCGCCGCGTGCGTAAATGTCCGAACTAATAAAATAAAATGTTAATGATCCCGTACGGTGAACGGCGTGAACGAAAAAAAATAAAACAAGTCCAAAATTCCTACTTTTTTAATAAATTTTATTTAAAAAAAAATTATAAAAAATGTATTAAAAGTTTTTTATATGAAAATGTGGTATCAAAAAAAAGTACAGATCATGGCGCAAAAAATGAGCCCCCATACCGCCACTTATACGGAAAAATAAAAAAGTTAGAGGTCATCAAAATAAAGGGATTATAAACGTACTATTTTGGTTAAAAAGTTTGTGATTTTTTTTAAGCGCAACAATAATATAAAAGTATATAATAATGGGTATCATTTTAATCGTATTGACCCTCAGAATAAAGAACACACGTCATTTTTACCATAAATTGTACGGCGTGAAAACAAAACCTTCCAAAATTAGCAAAATTGCGTTTTTCGTTTTAATTTCCCCACAAAAATAGCGTTTTTTGGTTGCGCCATACATTTCATGATATAATGAGTGATGTCATTACAAAGTACAACTGGTCGCGCAAAAAACAAGCCCTCATACTAGTCTGTGGATGAAAATATAAAAGAGTTATAATTTTTAGATGGTGAGGAGGAAAAAATGAAAACGAAAAAATTAGTCCTTAAGGCCAAAATGGGCTGAGTCCTTAAGGGGTTAAAGGGCCAGTGTGCCCGTAATTATCCATTGCACCTGTCACAATGTTATAAGTTTCTGCACCTCCCACTTACCCCTGCCGGATCTTTGTTGCCCTAGTGCCTTAGAGAAAGTGTTCCTGTGAGTTGCCTTGCTGTTTTCTGACCTCATTGTTCCATGACCTGACCTTGCTCCTGTGCCGCCTGCCTACTGACCTCCTGCTACATTCCTGTGCCACCTGCCCTTCTGCTATCCTGACCTCGAGTTGTTGTATCCTACCTGTGCCTCGAACCTCCTCAGCCACCTGTGTGGTCAAGTCGTGCCAGGGGTAGCGACCTGGGTGCCTTAGACCCCGCTCCCTGGTACGGCCGTGTTATCTGCCACACAGGTCCAGCGGATCCACTAACAAAAGTGTTCATGTCTACTGAACTGTGAGTGTAACAATAGCTTTAATATATAATTTAGTATTGAGGTCTAATGAGCCTCATACAAAGAATCTCACTAAACCTTTAAGGGTTAGCACTCAACCTTCCTTATTAAATTCCTTCACTGCTTCCTATATAAAAGGGCAGTACAATTAATTTTTAGTTTGTATCATACAAGACAAAAGTTCAAAAATGTATTAAATTTTCTGGGATCCGCTCCATGTATTATTAGGATCTAAAATGAACATTGATCAAAATACATTACTCAGACAATAGTGAAATTATTACATACCGAAAAAAGTTTCTATGGCAACTACCTGTGGCTGACGTAGTTCATCAGCAATAAATATGACTTAGAGGGTGTTAACATAGTGCCGCTTCGTACAAAAACGTATCCTTGTGCGGCCCACTAATGAATCCGTCAGTATTCAATTATCTGCACCTCATATGACCTATGGACAAGACCCATTCATCAGGTAGAGAAGCTTGATTCATCACTCCACAGAACCCCTTTTCATTGCATCAGAGTCCAAGGTTGGCATGCTTTACATCATATCATCTCATCAGATTGGCATTGGGCTTGGTAATGTGAGGCTTGCTGTGGTTCCTAAACACTTTTACCTTATAATAATACCACAGTTGACAATCAGGGAATTAATTTTATGAACTGACTTTATAAAGTAAGATCCTTAGAATGACACATTCTTTCACAAATGTTGGTTAAATGTGTAATTTAATACACCTTTGGCAATGAGACTGAAAGAAACACCTTCATTCAATGACTAAGAGGTGTAACCTCATAATTTTTGTCTGTATAGTATATAATATGCTATCAATGACCAATATTTACTACAGCCGTAAAATACATTGTAGTGCTAAACTGCACACAGCCCATTGGATCAACTTTTATGACCATCCTGAGTGTAATTATTATTGTATTTCTGCTTATCATATGATAGAGAACATATGATTCTATGTTCCATATGGAGAAACAACAAATGCTAAATATCTTATGTTCTGACTACAATAGGTCACCAAATTTAATTCCTGATGCTACATTTGGTTTATAAGATAATGAATTTAATTTCCCAATGTCTTTTGAATTCCCATCAGCAGATTTTTCAGCTGTCACTGACCTATTTTGCATTATGTTCTTGGTAGTTGGCAGTAATTTTACCAGACACAATAGAAAGATCAATCATTTTCATTGTCCTGAACACAGTATGTGCACCTTCAAGGCCTTAGCATTAGCAGACAAGATGCTAAAATCTTATGCCTACAGCTTTCAAATCCACTACAAACAATAGGAAATCCTTGTCTCTCTCTTACATTTTAATCTACTTCAGGAAGTGTTTAGCACTATAGTTTGTGGAGATGTCCAGAGAGTTACTGCAATCCAGATAGGTGTATATTTAATAAAACACAGAAAACATCTCCTAAAGTAGACCTGACAGGAGGCTGGTCCCCTTGAACAAAGGTATCAAAAGCTTACCAACATAGACTTTTTGGGACATTTGAGGGTGTTAAACCCCTTTTTGAAAGGGAATCTTCTTGGAAAGATAAATACCATAACATATGGAAATCCTGTTAAAACAGACTAGGCATAAGTGACTAGTGGACTACATCTGGTCTTTTAAAGTATATATAGGTAATGCAAAGGTGTATGTTGGAATAGCTTTTAATTTAAAATATGACATAAAACAAACTTTGCACCATAGAATGCTATTTTGAAGTACAAGAAAAACTAAACTCAGTTTTACAACATTGTAAGCTTTGAACCATCTGGATTACTTTTATTTGCTATAAAAATACTTTCCCATTCACGTTTGCTAATTCTTTTTCATAAATCACTTGTCTTAAAATAAGGTATTGATCTATATTTGATGTAAATGTTAGAGAAGCGGCTGGAAGATGGCAAGTGTCCTGTAACTGCTGTTAATGAGTTGTCTTTCTAGTATAATGCAGAATGCATGTAACAATGTCAGATAGTATAGGTGCCATTTACAGCTCGGAGTGAGGTATTGATCTCTGTAACGGATGCAGAGTGGCTTTAAAATGGCAGTAAAAAACTATGGCTGAATGTAATTAAACTACAGAGAAAAGACAGCAGCACATTTTAAAGTGAGTCATTTATTGCATTTAAGGGTTACTCCGCTCCCCAGCGGCCGGAACATTGAGTTCCTGAACGATGTGTGCGGGCTTCCGTGTTCTCGCCCACCCCCTCGTTACGTCATGCCCAGTCATGTGACGTCACGTACCGCCCCATCAATGCAAGTCTATGGGAGGGGGGGTGACGGCCGTTGCGCCCCCTTCCCATAGACTTTCATTGATGGGGCACGCCGTGACATCACGAGGGGGTGGGCCTGAGCACGGAAGCCCGCACACAGCGTCCAGGAAATCAATGTTCCGGTGTGAGGTGTAATTTTGCAGACGCTGGGGAGCGGAGTAACCCTTTAAAGGAATAGTCCAGTTTAGTAAAATGTATCCCCTATACAAAGTATACAGTATACGTGTCAGATCGCAAGGGGTCCAACCGCTGGGACCCCCCACGATCTCCTACCTGGTGCCCCACCTCCCCCTATGCACGGAGCTGTGTTGACCACCGCATGCAGCAGTGGTCAACATGGCCCCTCCATATATCTCTATGGGAGAGCTGGAGATACATGAGTACTGTGCTTTGGCTCTGCCATAGAGAAGCCCGGAGGGTGCTCGCCGACACTCAATCTGTGCACGGAGAGAGCCAGAGAGTCGTGCAGAAGATCTTGGGGGGGGGGGGGGGGGGTCTCAGCGGTCAGACCCTCTGCAACAATCAGACAACTGCTATCCATAAATTTTACTAAACTGGATAACCCCTTTAAAAGTATGGACATTTTACAGATAAAATAGGGAGCATCAACTACAATTTAGTAGTCTACTACTTCTGTCTACTAATAGAATCATCTAACTTCCCGATCATGGACAATCAGGTTTCCTGAAAAAAAAAAAAAAATGTTCCACATGTTTTCTTTTAGGGGGAGTGTCCTATACCTCCCTTATAAAAAGAGTTTCCCAATAATAGGCTGTTATGGGGTTCCCAATTATATATGACTGGGACTGGGATATATGAATGTGATAACATGGCAGAAAATTAGTTTCCCTACAGTGCCACCACTAGGAAATCTAGTACCAAAAAATGTCCACTGAAAATAATAGTCTGCTAGTATAACACACAGAAAAGGTAAGTCCTCCAGAACAAAAAAAAGCTTCTGTGCAACCGCTCTTTAATAACAAGGGTCCAGAATGGTAGATCACAATCTATAAGATCAATATTCTTTAATGGATTTTCTAAACCTCTCAACCCCTCTCTGAAGATTCTTCTTTTGGATAATTTTATATATATATATATATATATATATATATATATATATATATATATATACTAAAGGGGATAAGTATTTACCTCAGGGAGAGGCCACCACTTCTGGTGTGACGGCCAATTAGCACTCCGCAGGCATTCTGGGTAGGGGAATATGCAAAGCAGCTCATTACACCACCTTTTCAGGTAGTGTTCCCTGGTATCAGCTTGGCTCCTGTTAAGGAATATAAAAAGCTGATCGGGATTTATGCCAAGCCAGACTACATATATAAGCAAAATCAAAGGATGTTGCAGTATCTGTTAATACCTTTTTTGTTGGACTAACAGTATTTTGCAGAGACAAACTTTCAGGATTCCTCCCTTTATCAAGTCAAAAGCGTTTAAATTGGTACTCTGGTGGAAAACTTTTTATTTATTTATTTTCTCAACTGGTGCCAGAAAGTTAAACAGATTTGTAAATTACTTCTATTAAAACATCTTAATCCTTCTAGTACTTATTAGCTGCTGAATACCACAGAGGAAATTATTTTCTTTTTGGAACACAGAGCTCTCTGCTGACATCATGACCACAGTGCTCTCTGCTGACATCTCTGTCCATTTTAGGAACCGTCCAGAGCAGCATATGTTTGCTATGGGGATTTTCTTCTACTCTGGATAGTACTTAAAATGGACAGAGAGGTCAGCAGAGAGCACTGTGGTCATGATCTCAGCAGAGAGCTCTGTGTTCCAAAAAGAAAAGAATTTCCTCTGTAGTATTCAGCAGCTAATAAGTAGTAAAAGGATTAACATTTTTTAAAAGAAGTAATTTACAAATCTGTTAAACTTTCCGGCACCAGTTGATTTAAAAAAAAAAAAAAAAAGTTTTCCACCAGAGTACCCCTTTAAAGGGAGGGATCCTGAAAGCTTGCCTCTACAAAATACTGTTAGTCCAATAAAAACAAGATACTGCAACATTTTATGATTTTGCATTTGCATCACTGGACTAATACGGCTACTCCTTACTAATATATATATATATATATATATATATATATATATATATATATACCGTATTTATCGGCGAATAACACACACTTTTTCAGGCTAACATTTTTAGCCTAAAGTCTACCTGCGTGTTATACGCCGATAAGACTCTGCAGTTCAATGATTTAAAGCGGGCGCTTTAAATCAATGAACTGCAGCGGCTTTGCAGGTGCAGAGACCGCCAGCGCTGCCGGCTTCTCTTCCCCTGCCTGTCCTGGGGTCTAGAGCCCTGCTGCCGGCCCTTCTCTCCCCCTGGCTATCGGTGCCGCTGCCCGTTCTCTCCCCCTGACTATCGGTGCCGGGGCCGATAGCCAAGGGGAGAGAAGCGTCACTCGTCATTGCGCATCGCCGTGCAGCGCATAGCAACGACGCATGGGACGCACACCGGAGGCCTGAAGCAGCGAGGACCCGCACCCCGGCAACAGGTAATTATACAACCGGGGATGGGGGAGGCAACGGGGCAGCGGCGCCGCTGCCCCTTCTCTCCCCCTGTCTGTCGGCGCCGCTGCCCAATTGCCGGCGCCGCTTCTCTCCCCCTGGCTATCGGCGCCGGCAATGGGGCGCCGGCACCGATGTGGTGGTTAGCTGAAACAGTTAACCTAATTTGTGGGAGGAGTCTGGTCCTTAAATATCCACCTCATCCACACAGGTGCTGTCGACAGCATGCAAGGTGTCATTCTGGTTGATTTCCTGTCTAGGCCAGTGGTCACTTCCTGTTCCTACATTCCCCCTCCATCAGGTACAGGGGTCAGGTAAGAGCGCAGCTTGCCTGCGCCATGGTAACGTTTGTCACTACAGCAGGTACGGATGTTCGCTTCGGGGGCTCGGCAGTCCAGGCAGCCATGCAGCGGGCGGCTAGCTAGGTATTACATGTGCACGAGCCCGCTTTGTTTACTCGGCACCATGGTAACTGGCATACATGCGGCATCTGTGCACAAGTCCTGCTTTAGGTACACTGCATACTAGTTATGGGTGCACACACTGTCATATGAACATTGCGGAGCAGTGTGTAAGGAGAAGTTGCTGAGTGCTGCCTTGCAATTTACTGAGGGGCATCCCCGGGGGCCGTGCAAGGTTGCCAGGGGTAACGTTCTTCAGGAAGGTGATTGATAAACATTTCTTATTGTGCAGTTCAGGTTATCCGGTTATGTAACTTGCATAAGCTGTCCCTGTGTATGGGAATGTCTGCTGTGGTACGGCTAAATGTGTGTCTGATGTGGTACTGCTCCTGTATACGTTGTTCATGTTGAAGGTCAGGTGTGATAGGATGTCCTTGCATATGATACCACATGGTATTCCACATTTTCATTTCACAATGTGCCACACGTTACCATACATGCCTATGTTTCCCTGCATTTATCACGCATACGGCTCATACAGGATAACACGTATTCATTTCATCCAGGGTACTGACCTCACTTAGCTTCCTGAGTCACGGCTACATTCTACACAATTGCACCATGATTGTGTTTCCACTCAGTTGCAATAGCAGTTAACGAGCAAAACTGTGTACTGCCATATGTTCCCACACAGTATACCACGCTTATCGTCCACACTGTGTTCCGTGCTTACGTCCACACGGCATACCACGCTTATCTTCCACATAGTGTTCTGTGCTCAGGTCCACACAGTATACCAAGCTTACCTTCCACATAGTGTTCCATGCTATGTCCCACAGTATACCACGCTTACCTTCCACATACTTTTCCGTGCTTATGTCTCACACAGTATACCACACTTACCTTCCAGTGTTCCATGCTATGTCCCACAGTATACTACGCTTACTTTCTACATAGTGTTCCGTGCTTATGTCTCACACAGTATACCACGCTTACCTTCCACATAGTGTTCCATGCTATGTCCCACAGTGTTCCATGCTTTACCTTCTACATAGTGTTCCATGCTTATGTCCATACAGTATACCACGCTTGTGTTCAACACAGCATTACTCCAGGTTCCTACTCGGTGTACGTGCATATGCTTCCCTAGTGGTTTAACATGTACATCTTCCTTCAATATGACAGACATGTTTCTTACAGTATTGTTTTCATGGCTTGTGGTCACGTTTTTCATGTTCAGCGCTGTCATTTTACTCTTATGTTTCTTATGTTTACTCTTATGAGTCATTTTACCCCCTAAAGTTCACACTAAGCAAATATTCCTATATCAGGCACATTACATAAAATTATGTATACCTTTCTGGAGCTGTCACATGGTGCATACGTGACTGACATTTATGCTACATTAGTTCCCATGGCATGCGTTACCTGAGCTGATGCCGTGATTCATATTATTATATCGATATTCAGTACCAGGCATTGATACCATAGCATATATACTGTGCTCGTTTTGGTATTATTGATATACTGGTTTTTTTGTTAATATAATCGATACCGTGTTGCATTCCATAGCTGTGATGTGGTGCATTTTTGTCCCTATAGTGGTCATACAGTGCTTATGTTACTGAAGCTGATAATTTGCATTACATAACTAGTAACTATATGCTATGTGGTGTTAATAACTGATATACGGTACACTAATGTTACTTGGGGCTCATGTTACTGTAGCAGATGTACTGGGCATTTAACATTATCTTAGCTCACATATGGGCCTATGTTTCTACTACTGGTAATTTATGTTTGTTACTCTGGCTTACATATACTGCATATTAGTGGTTAATTAGCTGTTATATTGAACATTAATGTTGTTCAGGGCTTACGTCACTATAAGCTCATATACAGCGCCTTGATGTTTCCAGAGATGTTTCACGGTGTTTACGTTAATTGTAGTGATATACCATGCTTCAACGTTAACGGTTCCCTACAGTATCATATACATACTGGTCCCTACAGGGTACTATGCATACGGTTCCCTACAGTGTGACATACATACCGTTCCCTACAGGGTACTATGCATACCGTTTCTTACAGTGTGACATACGTACGGTTCCATACAGTGTGATATACATGAATTTCCCTACAGGGTAATACGCATACAGTTCCTTACAGTGTATGTTTCATAGAAATTGTCCCGGTTTTTGGTTCAGCTCTGTCATGTTATGCTTACGTCATGTACGCTAGGTTGTTTTACCTCTTAGCTATTTATGTTCGGTGTGGTTGGAGGCTGATTGCTGTCGTCAATCCGTAAAGCCTCATCTTTATAGTTTCCTTTTTGGTCATTGGTCATTTTATACACCTTGTTACAGTCAGTTTGACCTCGCCATTCCAGGTAAGCTTTAAGTTGTCACTTTACATGCTTTCGTACGTCACATGCTCCCGGGAGAGAGAGGCTGCCCGACAATCCTCAAGCCTTCATATTGTTGTCATTCCTTTGTACATTACAAACTTTCTTGTTTCTTGTCTTTTGTTTTTGTACGTCACATTCGCCCCTGTTAGAGGCAGATTGCACTGTCAATCAACGAGCCTCATGTTATTTCCGTTCCTGCGTTACATACGATTCTGTCTGAGGCAGATTGCACTGTCAGTACACAAGCCCCAAGTTGTTTCCGTTTCTGCGTTACATACGATTCTGTCTGAGGCAGATTGCACTGTCAGTCCACGAGCCTCATGTTGTCGTCATCTCTATCTTCCTCTTATGTTTGTTACTATGCCTCTGATTGTGGTCTTAGCTGTACACGTCTTAGTGTTAAGTTCTTTGGTGTGGATGTAGCTTCTGGGCCTTTTGTTGTATGTTTGTCTTGTCAACGTGTACATGTTGGTAGATTTGCCCATATTGGTCTTTGTAACCTTCTGGTCATGTATATTTTCTTTTGCGATAAGCTTCAGGGTGTAGCAGTAATTATCTTCTTTACGCCTGCAAGTATGAGGATACTGCCTTACTGGTACACAAAACCTCAGGTTAAGTATGTTATATTCTTTTATGTTTTGTCTATGGGGGTCTTTCTTTTGTTGTCACTTATGTATAGCATGGTTCAATAGGAATACTTATATGTGTAGCAAGGGACACATGCACATTTTTTTTCTTTTTCTTTCTCTCCACGCACTACCTATCTAAATACCTACTGACGTCTGTGTTTTGGCCACTTCTCAATCTAACCGACTCATTATACCTTCTGTCTATCTAGCAATTCTCCAACATTTCCTATCTATGTCACTTGGGTTACCTTTATCCATGTTCACCCTGGTAGTACCATTCTGGTAGGCGCTATGCGTCCAGTAGTGCCAAGTGGTATATCCAGAATTCCTTCTTGGTTTCAGCTCCATAACAGCTGAGCCAGCTTCTGGGTAGGGGCTTCTCTTTGTCAGTTATCACTTAGATGTTAAGTAAGTCAGGGCACTTTTATAGCTCTGTTCCATTGACACGTTCCAACCAACGGCTGTTAACTGGAGCATGTTGTCTATTTCGGGTTCATATGAAGTAGGTTATACTTAGCCATTAATTCATGCATTACCTAACTGATGTATTTTTGCCCCCTTTCTATAGGATACCCTTCACGGCCAGCCAGGCCGAATTCTCCATGCAAAGGGTACCCTACTTACAGTACATATAAGAATCCGAACACAAGTGGTGGTTAGCTGAAACAGTTAACCTAATTTGTGGGAGGAGTCTGGTCCTTAAATATCCACCTCATCCACACAGGTGCTGTCGACAGCATGCAAGGTGTCCCCACCCTCCCTCCCCTTTTTTTCTACAGTTACACTCAGGGTATCCCCCTTTCTATAGGATATCCTTCACGGCCAGCCAGGCACACACCAGGCCGAATTCTCCATGCAAATGGTACCCTACTTACGGTATATAAGAATCCGACCACAAATAAATATATATATATATATATATATATATATATATATATATATATATACACAATCTGTTTATTGGTGTATCCACTACAAAAACCTCTGGAAACTTCTGAATAAAATTCATGCACAATAATTCTGCACACGGATAAAAACCGACAGTGCCTCTCTTATTGTGTCACGTAGTAATTGTTCTCAAGCCTAATTACATCTAATTTGCAGCACATTGAAAGAAAAGTGTTTGTCACTATGATACTTCACTTAGGAGACAGAATAAAATTACATGACAAAAGATTTTATTTTATACTTTATACTGTCAAATATGGATAAAAAATCAGGGGTTTAGTGTTAGGATATTAGGTTGCATTTGGCAATAGCTGATTTTTCATCCTTAAAAACAATAGGAAGAAAGGAATCTGTCATATCTTCATCTGCTTTTTAATGTTTATTTTTCAGATGCTAGCAGCAGTTTTAATTTTTGCCAGAGTAATGGTTCCATGCCGGGTTTTTGTTGTGTTTTCTTTGAGGTGATTCCTCGGTCTATGTAATGAATCCATTTGCTGGTTTTCAGGGTTGGTCATGTTGATGGATTGTCATGGTCTCCTGCTCCCAGAAGGCTTTGTGTAGGTTTGTCTATGTCCTTCCCATATTCACATGGAAAAGTGAGTCATACTGCTTTTTAATATTGTTCTAGGTGACAACCTTTTAGAGGAGTTTTCCCAAACTATTAAAGAAATTAGCCACCACTGGAAGTTGTAACAAAAAAACAAGAAGCTATGCTCACTACTTTAACCCCTTAACAACAATGGACATAAATGTACGTCATGGTGCGGTGGTACTTAATGCACCATGACGTACATTTACGCTCCACCATGACCACGAGCACAGGATCGGATGTCCGCCATTAACCCCTCGGATGTTGTGACCAAAACAAATCATGGCATCTGCGGCAGTGCGGTACTTTAAATGGATGATCGGATCGTCTGCAGCGCTGCTGGGGGGATCCAATCATCCATAATGGAGGCCGGAGGTCCCCTCACCTGCCTCCGTCCGTCTCCTGGGGTCTTCTGCTCTGGTCTGAGATTGAGTAGACCAGAGCAGAAGATGACTGATAACACTGATCAGTGCTGTGCCTTATGCATAGCACTGAACAGTACAGTGACCCCCCCGATCTACGATGGCCCCGACATACGATAATTTCAACATACGATGGCCTCTCAGAGCCCATTGCATGTTGAAGGCAGCATCCACATACGATGCTTTTGTATGTCAGGGCCATCGCATAAACGGCTATCCAGCAGCGCAGACTACTTCAGCTGCTGCCGGATAGCCGTTTAAGGTACCCCGTGTGCTGCGGTGACGATCACTTACATGTCCCCGGCGCTCTGGACCGTCCTCTTCGTGATCCCCTGCAACGCCATCGTCGTCATCATGTCGCCGCGCACACCGTCCCGTCATCCAATAGGAGCAGCGTGCATAGCGACGTGATGACGGCGATAAGGAACGACGATCCCGGCCAGCAGAGACGGTCCGGAGCGGCGGGGACAACACGGGGATGGACGGCAACATCCGACAGCGATGGACGGCAACATCCAGAGCAGCGGTGACGGTCCGGAGCGGTGGGAACAGGTGAGTATGCCTTCCTATATTTAACATTGCACGGATCCCTCAAAATATGATGGTTTCAACAAACGATGGTTCATTTGGAACGAATTACCATCGTATGTTGAGGGACCAGTAAAAAAATTTTAAAAATCCCCTCACCCAATAAACCATCCGTTTTTCCCGTTTTACCTCTCAAAAAGCGTAAAAAAAAAATTTATAAACATATTTGGTATTGCCGCGTGTGTAAAAGTCTGAACTATCAAAATATTTTGTTAATTATCTTGCACGGTGAATGGCGTTAATGTAAAAAATAAAATAAAATAAAAAGTCCAAAATTGCTGCTTTTTGTCACATTTTATTCCAAAAAAATGTATAAAATATTAACAAAAAGTAAAATATAAGCAAAAGTGTTACCGTTAAAAACTTCAGATCACGGCACAAAAAATGAGAAAGCTATAGGTGTTCAAAATAGGGCAATTTCAAACATACTAATTTTGTTAAAATAGTTTGAGATTTTTTTAAAGCGGTACAATTATGAAAAGGCATATAACATGGGTATCATTTTAATTAGGGATGCACCGATATATCGGCGGCCGATACATATCGGCCGAAAATAGCTATTTCAGCAAAATGCCGAAACAACAAAAAATCTGCCGATAATGACCAACTCCCCTGCCCGCCAACACAGCACAAGTTACAAACACTGCCAGTGGCAGAGGCACTCGTGGGCGGTGCAGGGGGGGCCGGCCGCAACATCTGGGGGGGGGTTGCGCTCTCCGGGATAGGATTAGGAATACTTCTTTTTATGTTCCCGGGCCGGCTCCCGTGTGTGGCTGCAGGCGGGGGCCAACCAGAGCATATAAAAACTAATACTGTGTACTAAAAACCAGGGGGCCTCCAGCTGTTGTGAAACTACAACTCCCAGCATGCCCGGACCGGCAAAGTCTGTCAGGGCATGCTGGGAGTTGTAGTTTCACAACAGCTGGAGGCCCCCTGGTTTTTAGTACACAGTATATTAGTTTTTATATGCTCTGGCCGGCCCCCGCCTGCAGCCACACACGGGAGCCGGCCCGGGCACATAAAAAGAAGTATTCCTAATCCTATCCCGGACATCCCTGTGTCCCGAAAAATCTTTTCCGGACATAAGGATGTCCGCCGGTCACTCACCATTCCCCGGCGTCCTCCTGCGATCCTCCCGCGATCCTCCTTCGGTCCTTAGCTTCTCCGCCTCTATGGCCGTACGCACGGGACGTCACTGACGTCCCGTGCATACAACCATAGAGACGCAGGAGGACCGCAGGATCGTCGCAGGAGAACGCGCGCCGGCCGTGGCCTGGTAAGTGACCGCGTCATCTTCTTCAGTGTTCCGGTCACCGCTCCTCCGGTCCCGACACCTACTGCTATGGTCCATAGGCCATAGCAGTAGATGTGACCCCGGGCCGGAGGAGCGGTGACCGGATCACTGTGGGGGCAGCAGTACAGACATACAGCCTCCAGCCATACACTGTATATGGCTGAAAGCTGTATGTCTGTGGGGTGGGGGAACTGCTGACCTAATGTGGGGGGGGGGGGGGGGAGCTGCCTACAAATGTGTGTGTGTGTGTGGGGGGGAGCTGCCTAATATTGTGGGGGGGGGGGAGCTGCCTAATATTGTGGGGGGGGGAGGAGCTGCCTAATATTGTGGGGGGGGGGAGGAGCTGCCTAATATTGTGGGGGGGGAGCTGCCTAATATTGTGGGGGGGGGGGGAGAGCTGCCTGATATTGTGGGGGGGGGGGGAAGCTGCCTGATATTGTGGGGGGGGGGAGCTGCCTGATATTGTGGGGGGGGGGGGGAGCTGCCTAATATTGTTCGGGGGAGCTGCCTAATATTGTGGGGGGAGCTGCCTACAAATGTGGGGGGAGCTGCCTAATATTGTTGGGGGGAGCTGCCTACAAATGTGGGGGGAGCTGCCTAATATTGTTGGGGGGAGCTGCCTGATATTGTGGGGGGGGGGAGCTGCCTACAAATGTGGGGGGAGCTGCTTAATATTGTGTGGGAACTGCCTACTATTGTTGGGGTGAGCTGCCTACTATTGTGGGGAACCTGCCTACTATTGTGGGGGAAATGCTGACCTAATTTGGGAACCTGCCTACTGTTGTGGGGGAGCTGCCTACTATTGTGGGGGAACTCCCGACCTAATGTGGGGGAGCTGGCAATCTAATGTGGGGGAATTTAATGAGCGGAGCGCTGCATTTTACCAGAAGACGGGGATAAGTCATTTTCGGTATCGGTTTCGGCCGGACATTTTTTTTATTTCGGTTTCGTTTCGGTTCTGAAATTTCCATTTCGGTGCACCTCTAATTTTAATCTTACTGGCCCACAGAATATAGAAAACATGTCATTTTTACCGTAAAGCGTGAAACCAAAACCTTCCTAAATTTTCTAAATTGCGGTTTTCTTTTCAATTTTCCCACATAAATAATATTTTTTTGGTTGTGCCGTACATTTTATAGTAAAATAAGTCACGTCATTACAAAGTAAAATTGGTGACACAAAAAACAGGTCCTCATATGGGTCTGTGGATGGAAATATAAAAGAGTAATGATTTTTAGAAGGCGAGGAGGAAAAAACGAAAATGTAAAAATAAAATTGGCCTGGTCCTTAAGGCCAAAATGGGCTTAGTCCTTAACCCCTTAAGGACACAGGCCATTTTCACCTCTAGGACGCAGCCCTTTTGTGCACATCTGACCACTGTCACTTTAAACATTAATAACTCTGGAATGCTTTTACTTATCAATCTGATTCCGAGATTGTTTTTTCGTGACATATTCTACTTTAACATAGTGGTAAATTTTTGTGGTAACTTGCATCCTTTCTTGGTGAAAAATCCCCAAATTTGATGAAAAAATTGAAAATTTTGCATTTTTCTAACTTTGAAGCTCTCAAATATATTTTTTTTTTATTCACATATACAATATGTCTACTTTATGTTTGCATCATAAAATTTATGAGTTTTTACTTTTGGAAGACACCAGAGGGCTTCAAAGTTCAGCAGCAATTTTACAATTTTTCACAAAATTTTCAAACTCGCTATTTTTCATGGACCAGTTCAGGTTTGAAGTGGATTTGAAGGGTCTTCATATTAGAAATACCCCATAAATGACCCCATTACAAAAACTGCACCCCCCAAAGTATTCAAAATGACATTCAATAAGTGTTTTAACCCTTTAGGTGTTTAACAGGAAAAGCAGCAAAGTGAAGGAGAAAATTCTAAATCTCCATTTTCTACACTTGCATGTTCTTGTAGACCCAATTTTTGAATTTTTACAAGGGGTAAAAGGATAAAATTTATACTTGAATTTGTAGCCCAATTTCTCTCGAGTAAGCACATACCTCATATGTCTATGTAAATTGTTCGGCGGGCGCAGTAGAGGGCTCAGAAGCGAAGGAGCGACAAGGGGATTTTGGAGAGTACGTTTTTCTGAAATGGTTTTTGGGGGGCATGTTGCATTTAGGAAGCCCCTATGGTGCCAAAACAGCAAAAAAACACATGGCATACCATTTTGGAAACAAGACCCCTTGGGGAACGTAACAAGGAATTAAGTGAGCCTTAATACCCCACAGGTGTTTCATGACTTTTGCATATGTAAAAAAAAAAAAACACATTTTCACTAATATGTGTGTTTCCCTCCAAATTTCACATTTTTGCAAGGGTTAATAGTAGAAAATACCCCCCAAAATTTGTAACCCCATTTCTTCTGAGTATGGAGGTACCCCATAAGTTGACCTGAAGTGCACTACGGGCGAACTACAATGCTCAGAAGAGAAGGAGTCATATTTGGCTTTTTGAGAGCAAATTTTGCTCGGGGGGCATGTCGCATTTAGGAAGCCCCTATGGTACCAGGACAGCAAAGAAAAAACACATGGCATACCATTTTGGAAAGTAGACCCCTTGAGGATCGTAACAAGGGGTAAAGTGAACCTTAATACCCCACAGGTGTTTCACGACTTTTGCATATGTAAAAAAAAATTATTTTTTTTACACTAAAATGCTTGTTTTCCCCCAAATTTTACATTTTTACAAGGAATAATAGCAGAAAATACCCCCCAAAATTTGTAACCCCATCTCTTCTGAGTATGGAAATACCCCATAAGTGGACGTGATGTGCACTGGGGACGAACTACAATGCTCAGAAGAGAAGGAGCATCATTGAGCTTTTGGAGAGAGAATTTGGCCATGTGCATTTCCAAAGCCCCCCGTGGTGCCAGAACAGTGGACCCCCCCACATGTGACCCCATTTTTAAAACTATACCCCTCACGGAAGGTAATAAGGGGTGCAGGGAGAATTTACACCCCACTGGCATTTGACGGATCTTTGGAACAGTGGGCTATGCAAATTAAAAATTTTATTTTTCATTTTCACAGACCCCTGTTTCAAAGATCTGTCAGACACCTGTGGGGTGTAAATGCTCACTGTACCCCTTATTACATTCCGTGAGGGGTGTAGTTTCCAAAATGGGGTCACATGTGGGTATTTATTGTTTTGCACTTATGTCAGAACCGCTGTAAAATAAGCCACCCCTGTGCAAATCACCAATTTAGACTTCAAATTTACATGGTGCGCTCTCCCTTCTGAGCCTTGTTGTGCGTCCCCAGAACATTTTGCGCCCACATATGGGGTATCTCCGTACTCAGGAGAAATTGCGTTACAAATTTTGGAGGCTTTTTTTCTTTTACCGCTTGTGAAATTTTAAAGTATGGGGCAACACCAGTATGTTAGTGTATAAAAATGTTTTTTTTTTCACTAACATGCTGGTGTAGACCCCAACTTTACCTTTTCATAAGGGGTAAAAGGAGAAAAAGCCCCCCAAAATTTGTTAGGCAATTTCTCCCGAGTACGGCGATACCCCATATGTGGCCCTAAACTGTTGCCTTGAAATACGACAGGGCTCCAAAGTGAGAGAGCGCCATGCGCATTTGAGGCCAAAATTAGGGATTTGCATAGGGGTGGACATAGGGGTATTCTACACCAGTGATTCCCAAACAGGGTGCCTCCAGCTGTTGCTAAACTCCCAGCATGCTTGGACAGTCAATGGCTGTCCGGAAATGCTGGGAGTTTTTGTTTTGCAACAGCTGGAGGCTCCGTTTTGGAAACACTGCTGTAGGATACGTTTTTCATTTTTATTGGGGGGGAAGGGGGTGGTAGGGGGGGGCAGTGTACGTGTGTATATGTGGTGTTTTACTCTTTATGTTAGTGTAGTGTAGTGTTTTTAGGTTACATTCACACTGACGGCGTATTACACTGAGTCTCCCGCTAGGAGTTTGCAGCTCAAACTTGAAGCGGGGAACTCAATGTAATCCGCCGCCAGTGTGAATGTAACCTGTACATTCACATTGGGGGGGGGGGGGGGGCAAAACTACAACTCCCAGCATGCACTGACAGAACGTGCATGCTGGGAGTTGTAGTTTTGCAACAGCTGGAGGCACACTGGTTGGAAAATACTGGGTTAGGTAATAGAACCTATTACCTAACTCGGTATTTCCCAACCAGTGTGCCTCCAGCTGTTGCAGAACTACAACTCTCAGCATGTACTGATTGCCAAAGGGAATGCTGGGAGATGTAGTTATGCAACAGCTGGAGGCACGCAAGTACAACTCCCAGCATGCCGAGACAGCCATTTGCTGTTCCTGAATGCTGGGAGTTGTAGTTTTGCAAGATTTAGAGGGGTTCAGGCTAGAGATCACTGACAGTGGTCTCTAAACTGTGGCCCTCCAGATGTTGCAAAACTACAAATCTCAGCATGCTAAGACAGCAAACTGCTGTCTGGGCATGCTGGGAGTTGTAGTTTTGTAACATCTGGAGGGCTACAGTTTAGAGACCACTGTCAGTGATCTCTAGCCTGAACCCCTCTAAATCTTGCAAAACTACAACTCCCAGCATGCCAACACAGCAAACAGCTGTCAAAGCATGGTGGGAGTTGTAGTTTTGCAACATCTGGAGGGCCACAGTTTAGAGACCACTCTCTAAACTGTCGCCCTGCAGATGTTGCTAGGCAACAGACTCCCGGACACGCGGCGCCATACTCACCTCCACCACCGCCATGATCACAGCCACCGCCGGGTAAGTGACCGCCGCTGCCGCCGCTACTACACGGTTCCCCCCGCTGTGCCCGGACACCGATGGGTGGGCATAGCGGGGGGGAACCGAACTTTAACCCCCCCCCTGCCGCCAGTCTGCCATTGGTCGGTCGCTCCGCCGATCAATAGCAGGGATAGGAGTAGTGGCAACCCTGCCACCTCACTCCTATCTCTTCAAGGGGGATCGAGGGTGTCTTGGACACCCCCGATCCCCCTTATTTTATCACGGCGCCGCCGTTGATGGGCAGGGGGAGAGCGCTCCCCCTGCAAACACCATAGATGCCATGATCAGAACTGATCACGGCATCTATGGGGTTAATGCTGCCGGGACCGGCGCGATCGCGGCCCAGGCAGCTGCGGTGGGACTCCGGCTGTGATTGACAGCTGAGTCCCACCCGCGATCTCCTGCGCTGCCTGCGGCAGAGCAGGAGATCGCATGGACGTATGCATACGTCCATTTGCGCGAACGTGTAGTTCGCCTGGACGTATGCATACGTCCAATAGCGGGAAGGAGTTAAGGGATTAATCACCTAATCACTGTGGCAATGTGGACAGGATGGTGGTGCTGAAAGTAGATTGAACTGTTTTGTTTTCTTAACACAATTTCTAGCAGTGGGCAACATTTTTAGATGTAAAGCCGCTGGTTGGCAAATGCTGGTGTACTATGTGTCCTGTATGTTACCAGTGTCAGTCAAAATCATCTGTGCCATGTGTCTGCTGGGCATTCTGGCCTTTCTCCTCTGGACTCTCTTCTGCTGCCTCAGCCATTGCTGCAGTTTCCTCTCTGCCCTCTAGGGGCCCCACAGGAGAACTAGCTGAAACTTATAGGGTCAACATGCACTCCCTAATGGATCACCCTCTTATCCCTGCCAGGGACTGCCTATGTATAACTCTGATCTACCTGTTCCCTGAGCAATAGTGTAGTTCCTGCACAGCAAAGGTCTCTGAGTTTGTCAGCTGATCAAGTGATTCCTGGCCATAGCCTGCCTTCTGGACTTTGTCTTACCCTCATCCCTTGAATCATGTCTTGTCTCTCCTGTGTATGAAATTGGACTGCCAATCACACCTCTGTCTACCAGCAAGCTTGTTCCACCCACTGTACCTGTAGCCTATTTGGCTCTGCTGTTCTTATAGCACCCAGTCAGCTTTGCTGGGTCTGACACAGTTTTTAGTGTCAGTTTGCCCCTCCTGCCTGCCTGGCCACCTGCCACTTACCCTAAGGCAACCCTGGCACGGAGAGTCCACACCTGTTGCGGTGTTACATTGGAAAACCTCTATAAATACAATATTCACCCAAGGATATTGACTACATCTCTGCATACAGGATTATTATACTGGTAAGTATGCAGAACAATTCTCTAGATGCAGTCAAGCTGAGTTTCACATCATACAGTCACAGCCTGTAGGGTTACTATATTTGATCACAAATGAGGGAACTCATTTGACTGGATTTGACCCTGCAGCAGTAACAGGAAGACATAGCTTATCATCAGTGTGATACAAA
Source organism: Hyla sarda (assembly GCF_029499605.1). Classification (NCBI taxonomy): domain Eukaryota; kingdom Metazoa; phylum Chordata; class Amphibia; order Anura; family Hylidae; genus Hyla; species Hyla sarda. The sequence goes on from NC_079198.1 coordinate 89,814,290, forward strand.
ACAAAACATTTTCCGAGGTAATATCTGGAATCCATTTTAGTGTGTTAACAGTAAAACAAAGGCAGTTCTGCCCTGGTATAGACAAATCTACGGTATTCTTTACCACTGATAGAGAACATATGCTACCTGTATGTGATGGTAGATCAATAAACCCCAATGTGTTCTTCTGTCAGCATTCAGCTAATTATTCCTACTCAAAGCCAGACACATACAGTTTAACATTGTGCACAGACGAAAATGTAGGAAAACAACCTAAGCGGAACCTTGAGCAATGTAACCATGAAATTCCTATACTGTTATACACATTCTATCCGGTCTCAAATCTGAGCATCGGTCCATGAAAGAAATCTGGTTGAATGTTAATTACCGTCTGCTTACAGATGTAACACTGTCAGCAAAATGTTTAGGAGTGAACATGTGATATCCCATTGATGCTTAGTGCATACAGTGTGCAGGTTTTATTGGAAAAAATCAGATCACACTGATACAGGAGGGAACAGCAAGCACTGCAAGTTCTCTTTGTGAAATGGAAAACATTATTAGTATATCATTATATCAGTCTAATCCATAAAGCTTTGTTTATAGCGCATTGGCACTAAGTGGTATAACCTGTTTTCAATCAAGTTATACAGATTTGAGATGCTATTAAAAATAGTTGTGTAAAAAAATACTACATGTATAGTCACGCAATGGAATTTGGATAGACTGGAAAAAGAATTTGGGCAACTGAGCTATTTTAGAGATACACAGGATAAGCAAGTTTTAAGGGGAAAAAACCCACAAGTTGAGCTATCATTTAAACAGTATTACTACAGCATTTATAATTTACCCTTGAATGCAGTAAAAAATGCACAGAATAAATAATAACTCCATTATTTACCCTATGTGCATACCAATGTTCACATAAGTAGGGTAACACAAACACACACTATAAATAATTTTATGGTATAATAACTTCTGTAAAAATGCACGTGATCCTATTACCTATTTCTCAGAAAACGTATCCATTAAATAGGTTTCATATCTGTACTTGATCCCTAGTTCCGGTGTCTGGTGCCAAAGAGCCTGGATTTTTAAAACTACCTTCTCAATTACACCAATATTACTGTATCACATATGACTCCTTTTGTTTCTAACCAATAACAGCATATACAGTTAATTTATATTTGTATTGGATATTTTTATACAGTAACATAAAATACCGACAGTGACGATATAAAGCATACATACAGGTAAGGACTGGGAGCAAAAACCTTCTGCTAGTATGAAAAACAATAGCTTGATACAAACAGAAGAAATCATTTCCATATTATATCTGTTAAATACTTTTTCGTAGTTTGATATACAAATAAGGGTGGATAAAAATAGTGACATGGCAATAACAATACATAAGACACAAAAAATATAATATGGGGGAAAAAAAGGCAAACTAGTAGTAGCATATTATGATGTAATATTTTGAAAACAATAAAAAAAAATTACAAGAGCAAAAATAAACCAGGTAAAATAGGGCACGAAAAAATAATCATGACAAAGAGAGAAGTCTTGGATCCCGGAGAACCCAATATATGTCCTAAAGAGTGTTCATACTAGGGATCGTCCGATATTGATTTTTTTTAGGGCCGACCCCGATAACCTGTAAACTTTCAGGCCGATAGCCGATAACTTATACCGATATTCCGGTATAAGTTATCGGCTATCCCCCCCCCCAAATATCCTTGGTAAAATGTGTGTGTGCGGGTATACGCTGATAAACTGTTTCTGGCCCCGCAAAAGCTGCAACAGATCAATGATTTAAAGCGGGCGCTTCAAATCAATGAACTGCAGCGGATTTTTTGCAGGGCCAGAGACCACCACCCCCGCCGCCACCCGCTTCTCTCCCCATGTCTGTCCTGAGTCCAACCACCGCCGCTGCCCCATTGCCTCCCCCATCCCCGGTTTTATAATTACCTGTTCCCGCGGTCTGCGCTTCTTCTGGCTCCGGTGGCGTCCTGAGCTGTCACTGTGCGCACTGACGGTGACGCTACGTTGAGGATGGCACTCGTTATTGCACAGCGCAAAGCAACAGCGCAGGACGCCGCAGTAGCCAGAAGTAGCGCGGACCGATAACAGGTAATTATAACACCGGGGATGGGGGAGGCAATGGGGTAGCGGCGGTGGTTGGACTCAGGACAGGCAGGGGGAGAGAGGTGGGTTGCGGTGGGTTGGGGGGGCATCGGCGTTGTTTGCACTCTGGACCAGTAGGACAGGCAAGGGAAGAGAAGCGGGGGCTGCGGCGGGTTAGAAGCAGGCGGAAGGTTAGGGGGGGCAGCGGCGGTGGTTGGACTCAGGACCCCAGGACAGGCAGGGGGAGAGAAGCGGGCGGCGGCGATCTCTGGCCCCGCAAAAGCCGCTGCAGTTCATTGATTTAAAACACTGCATTATCGGCAAGGTAATTGCCGATACCGATAACTTCCAAAATCGTGAATAACGGCCGTAATATCGGCCAAACCGATAATTAGTCGATCCCTAGTTCATACCCACACCGGTTGTTAGACTGAGTGGGGAGAATTAGACAGCTGTGCACTTCACTCCACTGTTAGGCTATGCTCACACAGAAAATTTCCATGTGGACATTCCCCCGACAGCTGAGTGCCGGTATCTCATAGACAGCAATACATTTCCACACGGACTACATGTCTATTCTTTTTTTTGCGGACTCCGGAATCTGGATTTCCCTGGCAGAAATATGAATGGGACTCTGCTACAGCAGAATATCTGTGCAGAATTCTTCTGGGGAAATTCACACAGAAATTCCATTGTGTGAACATAGCCTTAGACAGAGACTGCATTAAGCTGGTGAGTGAAACGCAGAGCTGCACACTTCTCCCCACTTGTTCTAATTATTGTGTGGGTCAAAAGACATTTGACATGCTTCTATGACATCAAAATCTTTGTTTAGTGACAGGGACACTTTAAGGGTCTTTTCTTCATCCAACATGCCCCCTTTGGCCAATCACAGCAGCCAAGAAGTGGAGATCAGTGTGGACCTAGTGACCATTAACCCCTTAAGGACCAGGCCATTTTACACCTTAGGACCAGAGCGTTTTTTGCACATCTGACCACTGTCACTTTAGACATTAATAACTCTGGAATGCTTTTAGTTATCATTCTGATTCCGAGATTGTTTTTTCATGACATATTCTACTTTAACATAGTGATAAAATTTTGTGGTAACTTGCATCCTTTCTTGGTGAAAAATCACCAAATTTGATGAAAAATTAGAAAATGTAGCATTTTTCTAATTTTGAAACTCTCTGCTTGTAAGGAAAATGGATATTCAAAATACATTTTTTTTAATTCACATTTCCAATATGTCTACTTTATGTTTGAATCATAAAATTGACGTGTTTTTACTTTTGGAAGACATCAGAGGGCTTCAAAGTTCAGCAGCAATTTTCAAATTTTTCACAAAATTTTAAAACTCACTATTTTTAAGGGACCAGTTCAGGTTTGAAGTGGATTTGAAGGGTCTTCATATTAGAAATACCCCACAAATGACCCCATTATAAAAACTGCAACCCCAAAGTATTCAAAATGACATTTAGTAGGTGTTTTAACCCTTTAGGTGTTTCACAGGAATAGCAGCAAAGTGAAGGAGAAAATTCACAATCTTCATTTTTTACACTCGCATGTTCTTGTAGACCCAATTTTTGAATTTTTATAAGGGGTAAAATGAGAAAATGTATACTTATGTTTGTAGCCCAATTTCTCTCGAGTAAGCAGATACCTCATATGTCTATGTAAATTGTTCGGCGGTGCAGTAGAGGGCTCAGAAGCGAAGGAGCGACAAGGGGATTTTGGAGAGTACGTTTTTCAGAAATGGTTTTTGGGGGGCATGTTGCATTTTGGAAGCCCCTATGGTGCCAGAACAGCAAAAAAAAAAAAACACATGGCATACCATTTTGGAAACTAGAATAAAGTGAGCCTTAATACCCCACAGGTGTTTCACAACTTTTGCATATGTAAAAAAAATATTTTTTTCACTAAAATGTGTGTTTCCCCCCAAATTTTAAATTTTTGCAAGGGTTAATAGCAGAAAATACCCCCCAAAATTTGTAACCCCATCTCTTCTGAGTATGGAGGTACCCCATAAGTTGACCCGAAGTGCACTATGGGCGAACTACAATGCTCAGAAGAGGAGGAGCACCATTGAGCTTTTGGAAAGAAAATTTGTTTGGAATGGTAGTCAGGGGCCATGTGCATTTACAAAGCGCCCCGTGGTGCCAGAACAGTGGACCCCCCCCCCCCCACATGTGACCCTATTTTGGAAACTACACCCCTCAGAGAATGTAATAAGTGGTGCAGTGAGCATTTACACCCCACTGGCGTTTGACAGATCTTTGGAACAGTGGGCTGTGCAAATTGAAAATTAAATTTTTCATTTTCACGGATCACTGTTCCAAAAATCTGTCAGACACCTGTGGGGCGTTAATACTCACTGTACCCCTTATTACATTACATGAGGGGTGTAGTTTCCAAAATGGGGTCCATTGTTCTGGTACCATGGGGGCTTCAATTCCGGACAAATTTTCCCTTCAAAATCCTAATGGCGCTCCTTCTCTTCTGAGCATTGTAGTGCACCCATAGAGCACTTTACATACACATATGGGGTATGTTCTTACTCAGAAGAAATGGGGTTACAAATTTTGGGGGGCTTTTTTCCTATTTTCCCTTGTGAAAATGAAAAATTTAGGGTGACACCAGCATTTTTTTTTTTTCATTTTCCCATCCAACTTTAATGAAAATTTGTCAAACACCTGTGGGGTGTTCAGGCTCACTATACCCCTTGTTACTTTTCGTGAGGGATGTCATTTCCAAAATGGGGTCACATGTGGGTATTTATTTTTTTGGGTTTATGTCAGAACCGCTGTAAAATCAGCCACCCCTGTGCAAATCACCAATTTAGGCCTCAAATGTACATAGTGCACTCTCACTCCTGAGCCTTGTTGTGCGTCCGCAGAACATTTTACGCCCACATATGGGGTATTTCCGTACTCAGGAGAAATTGCATTACAAATTTTGGGGGTCTTTTTTTCCTTTTACCTCTCGTGAAAATAAAAAGTAAAGGACAACACCAGCATGTTAGTGTAAAAAAAAAATTTTTTTTACACTAACAGGCTGGTGTAGACCCCAACTTTTCTTTTTCATAAGGGGTAAAAGGAAAAAAAAGCCCCCAAAATTAGTAGTGCAATTTCTCCCGAGTACAGAGATACCCCATATGTGGCACTAAACTGTTTCCTTGAAATACGACAGGGCTCTGAAGTGAGAGAGCGCCATGCGCATTTGAGGACTAAATTAGGGATTGCACAGGGGTGGACATAGGGGTATTCTACGCCAGTGATTCCCAAACAGGGTGCCTCCAGCTGTTGCTAAACTCCCAGCATGCCTGGACAGTCAGTGGCTGTCCGGAAATGCTGTGAGTTGTTGTTTTGCAACAGCTGGAGGCTCTGTTTTGGAAACACTGCCGTACAATAAGTTTTTTATTTTTATTGGGGGGACAGTGTAAGGGGGTGTATATGTAGTGTTTTACCCTTTATTATGTGTTAGTGTAGTGTAGTGTAGTGTAGTGTTTTTAGGGTATGTTCACACTGGCAGAGGTTTACAGTAAATTTACCGCTAGGAGTTTGCGCTGCGGCAAAAAATTTGCCGCAGCTCATACTTGAAGTAGTAAACTTACTGTAAACCCGCCAGTGTGAATGTACCCTGTACGTTCACATGGGGGGGGGGGGGGGGGGGGGAAACCTCCAGCTGTTTCAAAACTACAACTCCCAGCATGTACTGACAGACCGTGCATGATGGGAGTTGTACTTTTGCAACAGCTGGAGGCACACTGGTTGGAAAACCTTCAGTTAGGTTCTGTTACCTAACTCAGTATTTTCCAACCAGTGTGCCTCCAGCTGTTGCAAAACTTCAACTCCCAGCATGTACTGATCGCCGAAAGGCATGCTGGGAGATGTAGTTATGCAACAGCTGGAGGTACACAACTACAACTCCCAGCATGCAGAGACAGCTGTTTGCTGTTTAGGCATGCTGGGAGTTGCAGTTTTGCAACATCTGGAGAGCTATAGTTTAGAGACCACTGCACAGTGGTCTCCACCTCCAGATCTTGCAAAACTACAACTCCCAGCATGCCCAGACAGCAAACTGCTGTGTGGGCATGCTATCAGTTGTAGTTTTGCAAGATCTGGAGGTGCACAGTATAGAGATCACTGTGCAGTGGTCTCAAACTGTAGACTTCCAGCTGTTGCAAAACTGCAACTCCCAGCATGTCTAAACAGCTCTTTGGGCATGCTGGGAGTTGTAGTTTTGCAACATCTGGAGGGTTACAGTTAAGAGACCACTATAGTGGACTCAAACTGTATCCCTCCAGATGTTGCTAAGTAACTCACCGGCTTCCGTCGGATCCAGGGAGCTGCGTCGCCATTCTCTTCTTCCGTCGATCGTCGCCCGCTGCCGCCGCTGATCGTTGCCCACTGCCGTCGCCGATGGGTAAGTGGATCTTCTGCGCCGGTCCCTGTCGGTTTCCCCGTCCTGCCCCGCCTATTGTGGGTGGGCAGAACGGGGAAACCGAAAGTAAACCCCTCCGCCCCCGATCTGCTATTGGTGGTCGCGTCTAGACCACCAATAGCAGATATAGGAGGGGTGGCACCTCTGCCACCTCACTCCTATTGCTTCAAGGGGATCGTGGGTGTCTAGGACATCCGCGATCCCCTTTATTTTCAGGGTCACCCGAAATAGCGGCTAATCGCAAGTGTGAATTCACTTGCGATTTGCGGTAATCGCCGACATGGGGGGGTGATGACCCCCCTGGGCATTTGCGCGGGGTGCCTGCTGATAGATATCAGCAGTCACCCCGGTCCGGTCCCCGCCCAGCGCGCGGCAGGGGCCGGAATTCCCACGGGCGTATGAGTACGTCCCTGGTCCTTAAGGGGTTAAAGGGGTATTCCAGGAAAAAACTTTTTTTTATTATATATATATATATATATATATATATATCAACTGGCTCCAGAAAGTTAAACAGATTTGTAAATTACTTCTATTAAAAAACCTTAATCCTTCCAATAATTATCAGCTACTGAAGTTAAGTTGTTCTTTTCTGTCTGGCAACAGTGCTCTCTGCTGACATCTCTGCTTGTCTCGGGAACTGCACAGAGTAGAAGAGGTTTGCTATGGGGATTTGCTTCTATTCTGGACAGTTCCCGGAAAGAATTATGATTTTTTTAATAGAAGTAATTTATCAATCTGTTTAACTTTCTGGAACCAGTTGATATATATATTTATATATATATATATATATATATATATATATATATATATATATATATAAAAGTTTTTTTCCTGGATAACCCCTTTAAAGGTAAAGCAGAAGTGGACCAGTGAGATGATTCCTGAGGCATCATGTTATAGAGGAGTGAAGCTATGGAGATTGATACCTAGTTTTGTGTTAAATGCTCCAGAACAACATGTTTTTTATTCAAGTAAATATCTGTTCATTCTGGGGTAAGTAGTCAAGGGGGCAGTCCCTCTCAGTTATAGACATGTATATATGGAGTAATCTGTCAATCAATGAGTAGGACTAACCACTTGCCCAGAATGAGCAGAGATTTACATGAATAAGTTATCCATAAACCTTAGGCTAGGTTTCCATACAGGATTTTCTCAGGTGTTTGGCTCAAAAACTGCTGTGGCAGTTTAAAAAGAAAGTCAGAAGTGGATCCTGTACAAAGGCAAAATATAAGTCCTTCTTTTATATTTACCATTCTTTTTTAATAAACTTCTGGAATTGGCTCAAAGAAACAGACCTGGGTCAGAAAGGAACATAGAGAAAAACATTGTATAGCTACAAGATAAAACACGGAAAGCCTTAATAGGATATAAAGTGAAAAAATGTCTATGCTAACTGATGAAACTGCATGCTTCCATAGCACAGTTGAAAAATATAAAATTTACTTCAGATTACGTTCAGGTTTTTAATTAGAATTATTGAAATTAAAGCCAATAGAAGTAAACTAAAATAATATACTCTAGAGTGTATTATTGGACAGCACAATTGTCATATATTTCTAGAGAAAGTAGTGGTATATTGCAAGAGTTTCTGAGGAAAAAAACAGTATGTAGGCAGGGAAATATTTTTGAAGCTTTGGAAGCTAAGGTGTTGGCACAGGGAATTAATAATGAAATGAGAATATATTGAGGAATACATTTTTGTTGTGTTATTTACTTGAAAATCGTAAAATAAAAAATAAAAAACAGTAGCAGATCATGAGGACATGCCAAAGGGAATCACGGGTCTTCTCTTCTTCAAATCCATTCCTGGCTTTGTAATCAATAATAACTGAACATGTTAACAGAGCCTAACAAAGAAAGATTGCTACCTGAAACGAGTGCACATGAAGTCGATTGGTGCTACTTAAAAGGAGCTTTTAAGTAAAAGGCTGCACAAAAGATCACTAGATTGTTTATGCAGCCATTCATGTCCAAGCTGTGCCCGCTGGAATGGAAAGAGTTAAAACATCATGCTAATGAGGTCAATGAACCCAATAACAGATATATAACTCTTCATTTCCAAAGAACATAGCTTACATACAGTACGCATGATCCCAGGAATCAGCCAATGAAATGGAACTTTGCTTGTTCAATGTCTAATGACTGTATCTTTTACACAGGGCAATAATCGGTCCTTGTAAAGGCTTTTTTAGTCAGGAGATTATGACTCAGAATTTAGGCCAAAATTAAGTAGCCAAAAGTCCATAGCTAATGGTTGGGGAGCCACGTGTAGCTTGCAACCCTATGCTCATGGTTCTGTAAAGTGCACTTACTAAGCATAGAGATGAAATGACAAAAATATTGACACAAAATATTGATAGAATGATCTGGACTAGTGGATTCTTAGAAACCAATGCCATAGCCATAGAAGAACATTTCACCAGAACATTTATAAGAGTCACAAGGTCTCCCCACGCTGAGAATCTATTATATGTGAATTAAATCTAACAGCAAGTGTTCAATATCTATGGCCGCACAACCACAGGGAAAATTGCACCAATTGTGCAATGCACTCCAGAGCTAAATATACTCTTTCATACAGTGGTCCGGACAGGTTAACCCCTTAGCGACGCAGGACATAAATGTACGTCCTGATGAGCTGGTACTTAATGCACCAGGACATACATTTACGTCCTATGCATAACCGCGAGCATTGGAGCAAAGTGCGCGTCATGCGCGGTAGGTCCTGGCTGCTATGAGCAGCCAGGGACCCGCCCGTAATGGCGGACATCCGTGATCGCACGGATGTCCACCATTAACCCCTCAGATGCCGTCATCAATACAGATCACGGCATCTGCAGCATCGCGGACACTAAAATGAATGATCGGATCCCCTGCAGTGCTGCCACGATCATCCAGCATGGCAGCCGGAGGTCCCCTCACTTGCCTCCACTGCCTTCCACGGGTCTTCTACTCTGGTCTGTGATCAAGCAATACTATCAGTGCTATGTCCTATGCATAGCACTGAACAGGATTAGCAATCGAACGATTGCTATAAATAGTCCCCTATGGGGACTATTAAAGTGTAAAAATAAAAGTTTAAAAAGTTTTTTTTTTTAAAGTAAAAAAGAGGGAAAAAAACCCTCCCCCAATAAAAACGTAAATTGTCCCATTTTCCCTATTTCACCCCTAAAAACATATATTTGATATACATATTTGGTATCGCTGCATGCGTAAATATCCCAACTATTAAAATAAAATGTCAATGATGCCGTACGGTGAACGGCATGAACGTAAAAATTTTAAAAAGTCCAAAATAGCTGCTTTTTTATAACATTTTATTCCATGAAAAATGTATATAAAAAGTATTAAGTTTTATATAAGCAAATATGGTATCAATAAAAAGTACAGATCACAGCGCAAAAAATGAGCCCTCATACCACCCCTTATAGAGAAAAATGAAAAAGTTATAGGTCTTCAAAATAGGGGGACTTTAAACGTACTAATTTGGTTAAACAGTTTGAATTTTTTTTTAACCGCAACAGTAATAGAAAAGTATGTTATCATGGGTATCATTTTAATCGTATTGACCCAAAGAATAAAGAACACATGTAATTTTTACCGTAAATTGTACGGCGTGAAAATGAAACCTTCCAAAATTTGCTAAATTGCGGTTTTCTTTTTAATTTCCCCACACAAATAGTATTTTTTTGGTTGTGCCATACATTTTATGGTAAAGTGAGTGATGGCATTACAACGGACAACTGGTCGCGCAAAAAAACAAGCCCTCATACTAGTCTGTGGATGAAAATATAAAAGAGTTATGATTTTTTGAAGGCGAGGAGGAAAAAAACAAAAACGTAAAAATAGTAAGAGTCCTTAAGGCCCAAATGGGCTGAGTACTTAAGGGGTTAATAGTCAAAAATATTTAATATAGTGCCCTGCCTCTGATAACTTAGAATTCTCTACAGCCATTTCAAAATGGGTTTTCTAAACCATATAACCCTTAACCCAGTGATGGCGAACCTATGGCACGCGTGCCACAGGTGGCACACCGAGCCCCCTGTGTGGGCACGCGCCCATAGTTCACCATCAGGCACATCGGGCATATGTGCGGTTGGCCGGGCCATCCAGTGGGCCGTCTGTCTTGGCAGAATGTTTAAAAATGTATTTATTTTTTTTAATTTGCGGTTCCGGACGCTTTATCCCCCCTTCCTTCGGCCGCTCTATCCCCCTTCCTCAGGCCGCTCTATCTCCTCTTCCTCCGGCCGCTCTTCACCCCTTCCTTCGCCCGCTCTATCCCCTTAATCCGGCCGCTCTTTCCCCCTTCCTCCGGCCGCTCTATGACCCCTTTATCCGGCTGCTCTTTCCCCCTTCCTCCGGCTGCTCCTCTCCCCCTTCCCGGCCACGCACACTGCCCCACGCAGGTGCGCACATCTGCTTCCACTTCATGAGATGATCCTGGCCGCAACTACTGGCACCGAGTGTCCATTCCTCAGCGTGAGGAACAAGTGGGCGACGGTGCAAAGTATGCAGCAAATGAGAGTGGACGCGCCTGGCCTCTGACCCCAACATGGCTGCCGCAGGTGGGAAAAGTGCACAGACCGAGGGCGGGAGGGGGGGTGAGCTGTATGTATGGTGTGTATTATGTATGTATGTGTTGTGTGTATGTATGATGTATTTATGTATGATGTGTGCATGTATATATTATGGATTTGTGTATGTATTAAGTATGATGTGCATATGTATATATTATGTATGTATGATGTTTGTATTTATGCAGTATGTATGATGTGTGTGTTATGTATGTATGTTATGTATGCATGTATGATGTGTGTATGTATGACGTATGTATATATGTATTATGAATCAGAACAAAAGAAAAAAGAAAGTTGCCTCCAGCTCTTCCAAGGATAACGGTGCATGTGGTATATAAGGATTCCTCCTTGGGGATTAGCTCCAAGATCGTCCTGGACACTGCCACGGGACACGTTTCCACTCAATAAACCCGCAGACAACGGTTATTCATGCAAGCCTGGCACCTTGCCAGCTTTATTTAGACAGGTTGCAGGGGGAAAACAAACATAACACAGGAACAAAATAAAATCCTAGACCGTCTGGTCACTGACTACACATATTAGCATCCCCAGACTACTAGCTGGTGAGCTACCCTCAGCCAGTTAAACATGTGACTCCTGCAACCTGTTACTCACAGTTCACACCACTTCTTAGACCACTCACAACTTCAGCTGTGTGCTTCCTCAACAGGGTCCGAGTGTCTCCCCCTACAGCAATGTGCTGTTTCCCAGGGAGAGCCCCAACTATTGTTTCTTTTCCTTTTAAACACACTTTCCCTTCCTGATACCTCATTAATCAGGCCACAGGTGGAGCATTTTCTAGAGTTAGCAAGGGAAATACACCCTTTCCTTGCCACACTGCCACAGGTATTAAAACATCAAACCTTTAATCTCTATGCATTAAAAATAGAAAAAGGTGGACATCATAAAAGAAAAGTGAAACTCCAGTGCGTTTCGAGCTACATGTAGCCATGATTAAGAGTTACATTTAGCTCAAACGTGTTGGCTTTTCGCTTCTCTTTTATGATTGATGTCCACCTTTTTCTATTTTTTATGCATACAGATTAAAGGTTTGATGTTTTAAAACTACAAGCACCTTGAAAGAGGCAACTTTCTTTTTTCCTTTGTTCTGATACACGGGGCATGGCCTGCTCTCTGCAGTCCATGCTCTTCTACCAGCAAATATACTAAAAACTACTACAACACTGACCGACTACAACACTGTATTGAGTTATATGCTATTTATTTATGTATTTAGTTTAAACTTGTCAGATTTGCTTAGCTTTAATAATTAGCCTTAGTGCTAACACTGCTTCCTTGGGACGGGTACGTCACAGAGATGTCAGCATATCACCGGCCACAGCGATGTCCCGTCTCGGCCGGTGAAAGGCTAAGCCCATTGTCATGTAAGGAGCTCTCCTTTAACCCTTGCGAGGACATCGGTTTGGGAGGGGGCGGAAGGGCAGGAAGCAGAGCAGCGCCCGCGGGTCACATATCATTAGTTTCCTAATGTGGGGACAGCGCCCTGGGGATGACAATTCATTGGGGGGAGAGAAGGAGAGCAGCGACCGCGGGTCACATATGATTAGTTCCCTGATGTGGAGACAGTGCGCTGCGGATGACAATTCATTCATTCCCTGATGTGGGGACTGCGGGGTGAGAAGCTGACAGTGCGCCCGCGGGGGGGAATCATGATAGCGTTGCAGCTGACATGTTACTAATTCCCCCACCACAGGGACCGTGCGCCCGCGGGGGGAATCATGACAGGCTATTCCCTTGATTCCCCCCACGGGAGAACAGTCCCCATGGCGGTGAAGGGTTACATGTCAGCTGCAACGCTGATACGGGGTATTCAGTACATTGTGAGCCGGGCGCAGAGCTGGCTGACAGCGGGAGGAGATATCCATCCTCCCACAACAATTGAATGCATATTTATTACAGGGGTGTGGAAAAGGGGCAAAACCATTGCAGGAGAAAAAAAAAAACAGCAACGCCTGCAGCACTGATGTCTTGTTCACAACAGAGAACAAACATGGCCGTGAGCGTGGACGACAGTCAAAAGCAACGAGAAAAACTACTGAACTTCCCTCACAGAAAAGAGGTCAGTAAAAAACATATATGCTGTGGACAGATGTATAACATGTGAATTACTAAAGTGCTAAACTTGCTACAAACACACTAGATAACCATAAAACTGTGGTACCGGAGTACCCCTTTAAGGACTCAGACAATTTAATTTTTACATTTTTGTTTTTTCCTCCTCGCGTTCTAAAAATCATAACTCTTTTTATATTTTAATCCTCAGACTAGTATGAGGGCTTGTTTTTAGCGCGACCAGTTGTCCTTTGTAATGACATCACTCATGGCGCAACCCAAAAAATACTATTTGTGTGGGAAAATTGATAGGAAAACCGCAATTTTTCAAATTTTGGAAGGTTACGTTTTCATGCTGTACACTTTACGGTACAATAGACATGTTTTTGTTTATTCTGTGCGTCATTGCGATTAAAATGATACCCACAATTACATACTTTTATATTATTTTACCGCTTAAACTATAACTTTTCATTTTTTCCGTATAGGTGGCGGTATGAGGGCTTATTTTTTGTGCTGTGATCTGTACTTTTTTTTTTATACCACATTTGCATATATAATACATTTTAATACATTTTTTATTGGCAATTTTGGACTTTTTTTTTTTTTTTCACCGTACGGGATAATTAACATTATATTTTAATAGTTCGGATATTTACGCATGTGGCAATACCAAATGTGTTGATAAAACATTTTTGTTTACACTTTCTGGGGGTAAAATGGGGAAAAAGGGACAATTTACATTTTTATTGGGGAGGGGGTTTTTCATTTTTTTTTTACTTAAATTGTTTTACTTTTTTTTCTTTAATTTTTACACTTTAATAGTCCCCATAGGAGACTATTTATAGCAATCATTTGATTGCTAATACTGTTCAGTGCTATGCATAGGGCATAGCATTGATCAGTGTTATCGGCTATCTTCTGCTCTGGTCTGCTCGATTGCAGACCAGAGCAGAAGACGTCGGGAGACGGACGGAGGCAGCTGAGGGGACCTCCGTCCGCCATTATTGATGATTGGATCGCCGCGGCAGCACTGTGGGCGATCCAATCATGCATTTTTCCGACCGCACTCCCGCAGATGGCGTGATCTGTATTGATTACGGCATCTGAGGGGTTAATGGCAAACATCTGCGCGATTGCGGATGTTGGCATTACCAACGGGTCCATAGCAGATATCAACAGCTGGGAACTGCCGTGCATGACCGATGCTCGCATGACCTTATAGTACTTTTTTAGCAGCTGTATGCTACAGAGGAAATTATTTTCTTTTTGCATTTTTTTGTCTTGTCCACAGTGCTCTCTGCTGACACCTCTATCCGCGTCAGGAACTGTCCAGAGCAGCATAGGTTTGCCATGGGAATTTTCTCCTGCTCTGGACAGTTCCTGATAAAGGCATCAGGTGTCAGCAGAGAGCATCGGCCATGAGCACAGAGTCCCTGTGTTCCCGTCTGCTGGCAGGGCCGGGATTCACATCCCGGGACACGCCCGCATGCGAATTCTGGCCCATCACTCACCACGCTCCTCTGCCTATGTCTCAGCTCCGCTGCGCACATCCCCGTCTCCTAGGGCGTGCGCTGGAGCTCTGAAATTTAAAGGGCCAGTACGCCCATAATTACTGTTTGCACCTGACACTACATTATAAAGTCCCTGCACCTCTTACACTTCCCTGCCGAATCTTCAGTGCCCCTAGCCTGAGATTAAGCGTCCCTTATAGCCTGTTAGCCTTACCCATGTATACAGACCTTCCGCTACGTTATTAGACTCGGCACCTTTGCCGCCTGCCTTGACCTTCTGCTACGTTTGACTACGCTACTGCCTTATCCTACGGTACCTCGCCTTGCTCAGCTACCTGTGTGGTCAAGCCGTGTCAAGGGGTAGCGACCTGGGTGTCGCCTGCTGCAGCAAGCCCATCCTGCCTTGCTGCGGGCTCTGGTGAAGACCAGCGGCACCTTAGATTCTGCTCCCCGATACGGTCCGAGCCATCTGCCACACAGGTTAGAGGATCCACATTCAGCTCCGTTACAGCAAGATCAGGCCTGTTGGGGTTCCTCTGCCTGATAGTCCGGATCTTGCTTCTATCGCGGAGCTCCAGTAACAGCAGTTGGCCCAGCAGGTACAGCAGTTTAGCCAGTTATCTGCCATGATGCAGCAGTTGCTAACCGCTCAGCAACAACCTCCATGACCACAGCCTCCTCCTGCTCCGGTGGTACCTCCCGCTCCTGCAGTCGTCTCCGGATTAAGACTCCACCTGTCTCTTCCCGAGAAATATGAACTCATGGCGGATCAGTTCCCTACGGAATGAGCAAAGGAGGCCTTCATTCTCAGTCTTCCTGGGCAACTCCGCTTTGGGATCGCAGTGATGCTCTCACTACCAATCTCCAGGTGTTCCTGACGGAATTCCGGGGTGTCTTCGAAGAACCTGCTCGAGCTTCCTCCGCTGAGACGGCATTGCTGAGTTTTACTCAGGTTAACTCCTCTGTGGGCAAGTATGCCATTCGGTTTCGTACCCTGGAATCGGAGTTAGCATGGAATGATGAAGCTCTTTGCGCCACTTTCAAGAGAGGATTATCAAGTCAAATCAAGGATGTCCTCACTGCTCGGGAATTGCCATCTAATCTGAATGACCTAATACAGCTGGCCTCCCAGATTGATATCAATTTCTCAGAGTGAGTTGAGGAACTACGCCATGAAAGGGAGTCTGCACAACCTTGGCGCTTTTCTCGTCTGGCACCAGTCTTCCAGCAACCACCGCAACCTTCTCCCTTGCCTCCCGCAGTGGAGGCTATGAAGGTGGATCGGGCTCGTCTGACCCCACAGGAAAGGACTCGCCGGCGAACTGAGAATCTATGCCTATACTGTGCCAGTGTGGATCACTTCCTAAAAGATTGTCCTCTGCATCCCCAGTCACAGGGAAACGCTTGCACGCTTAAATATGACGGTCCAGCTTTTCCTACCTTCCAAAGAGATCATCTCCATTCTGGCCTTTTTGGATTCTGGTTGCAACTCCATGCTCCGCAGCTGGATTGGAAAACTGGAGAAGTTCTTCACTGGGGTCCGCATTGCAACAACTGTATCCACATATGTATCACAAAGTTGGAACCATCATCTCATCCACTGCCCGGTTTGCCTTCCTTTCTTCTGGTCTATGTTGATGTCTTCAGTGAAAAGCAAGCCCTAGAGTTACCACCACATCGTCCCTACGATTGTCCAATTGATTTGCTGCCTGGCACCACACCTCCCAGGGGCAGAATCTACCCTTTGTCTGTTCAGGCCATGTTTAATTACATCCAGGAGAACATTCAGAAGGGATTCATCAGGAAGTCCTCTTCCCTTGCCGGAGCCGGTTTCTTCTTTGTGGAAAAAAAAAGACTGATCTCTGAGACCTTGTATCGACTACCGAGGTCTGAATAAAATTACAGTCAAGAACCGCTACCCACTTCCTTTAATCTTGGAGTTGTTTGATCGTTTGCGAGGTGCAAAAATCTTCTCGAAATTGGACCTTCGTGGGGCCAATAATTTGATTCGTTTACGAGAAGGGGACAAATGGAAGACCGCATTTAATATCTAGTGATGCCATTCGGACTCTGCAATGCTCAAGCAGTTTTTCAGGAGTTTGTCAACGATATTTTTTGTGACCACCTGAAGTCCTGTGTTGTTGTTTATTTGGATGACATACTCATCTATTCGCCCAGTATCCAGTCTCATCGCTCTCACCTCCGCCAAGTGTTACAGCGTCTCAGTGAAAATTATATCTATGCTAAACTAGAGAAATTAAATTTTGAAAAAAAACAGCCTTCCATTTCTGGGGTATATTATTACCAGTCAAGGCATTCAAATGGATCCCAACAAGCTGTCCGCAGTACTGGACTGGCATCAACCTTTGGGCTTGAAAGCAATTCAGCACTTCCTCGGCTTTGCCAATTACTATCGGCAATTTATTCCTCACTACTCCACTCTGGTAGCCCCCATCGTCTCGCTTACCAAGAAGACTGCCAATCCAAGAGTCTAGACTCCTGAGGCTGAAGAAGCTTTCAAACAGTTAAAATCTGCCTTCACTTTGGTTCCTGTTCTATCTAGACCTGATCCTAGCAAGCCATTCATCTTAGAAGTGGATGATTCGTCAGTTGGAGCAGGTGCAGTGTTGATGCAGAAGTCTTCTATGGGGAGAACTTTAACCTGCAGATTTTTCTCCAAAACCTTCTCCCCTGCAGAGAGAAATTATGCCATCGGAGATCGCAAGCTCGTAGCCATTAAGTTCGAATTCGAAGAATGGTGTCACCTCTTGGAAGGCTCTGTACATCCGCTTACTATCTATTCCGACCTCAAGAACTTGATCTATAACCAGTCTGCCCATCGTCTCAACCCCCGACAGGCTCGTTGGTCTCTGTTTCTCTACAGATTTAACTTCTTAATCCACTTTTGTCCTGCAGAGAAGAATCTTCGTGCTGACGCTCTGTCCAGATCCTCCGATGTTCAAGGCCTGGAATCCCATTCTCAACATAGTGTTTCCCCTGATCGTCTCATCTCAGGAGCGCCAGCGTGTCTTCAGCACTTGCTGCCAGGGAAGACTTATGTACCCCCCGTTTAACACTCAGAGTCCTGAAATTGGGTCATTCCTCTCTATTGTCCGGTCATGCTGGAATCCGTAAATCCATACACCTCATCGCCCGACAGTGTTGGTGGTGCACTCTAAAACTTGATTTTGTCCGATCTTGTTCAGTTTGTTCCCGGCATAAGACCCCCCCCCCCCGTTCCAATCCTGCTGGTCTACTACATCCTTTGCCAATTCCAGAGCAACCCTGGACCGTTATTGCAATGGACTTTATTACTGATGTTACCTCTTCTGGCAGAAATACGGTCATTTGGGTTGTTGTGGATCGATTCTCTAAAATGGCTCATTTTGTGCCATTACCAGGATTACCCTCTACACCACAGCTTGCCAAGTTGTTCTTCTGCTAAATCTTCTCCCTGCATGGATTTCCCTCCCATATTGTCTCCGACAGAGGAGTCCAATTTGTCTCTAAGCTTTGGAGGGCAATCTGTTCACGCCAACAAGTTAAATTAGATTTTTCTTTGGGTTACCACCCTCAATCTAATGGACAGGTCAAAAGGGGAACCTATCTCCACCATTTTGTTTCCGCTCGCCAAGATGACCGGGCCAATCTGCTACCCTGGGCCGAGTTTTCCTACAACCATAAAGATTCTGAATCTTCTGAGTCTTCTCCATTCTTTGTGGTCTATGGACTTCATCCTCTTCCTCCTTTACCCTTGTCCCCTTCCTCTGGAGTTCCCATGGCTGATGATCAAGTGCAGAACTTCGTCTCTATCTGGCAAAAGACTCGTGACTCTCTTCAGCATGCCGCCACTTTTATGAAATCGCAAGCAGACAAGAAAATAAGTACTCCTCCCGAATTCTCTCCAGGGGATAAAGGTTGGCTGTCTTCCAAGTTCATCCATTTTAAGGTACCATGTTATAAACTGAGTCCTCACTATTTATGTCCTTACAAAATCAAAAAAACTTTTAAACCCTGTAGCTTATTCTCTCCACCTGCCTTCCTCTCTCCGTATCTCGAATTCCTTTCATGTTTCCCTCTTAAAACCTGTTATCCATAACTGCTTCTCTAAAAAAGTCATCACTCCTACTCCCATCTCTGGTACCTCTGATGTTTATGTCATCAACATTTTTTTAGATTCCAAGTTGGTCAGAGGAAAACGTTTTTTCCTTGTAGACTGGGAAGGATTTTGCCCGGAGGAAAGATCTTGGGAGCCGAAGGACAACAGTCTAGACCGTGACCTTATCCACAAGTTCTTGTCCTCAAAAATGAGGGGGAGACCAAAGGGGGGGGGGGGTTACACTCTGCACTCCGGTCGCAAAGTCCCTGTGTCCCCGTCTGCTGGCGGGGCCGGGATTCGCATTGCGGGACGTGCCCGCATGCGAATCCCGGGCCGTCACTCACCATGCTCCGCTGCCGTCTCCTCCCCTGTGTCTCAGCTGAAATTTAAAGGGCCAGTATGCCCATAATTACTGTTTGCCCCTGACACTACATTATAAAGTTCCTGCACCTCCCACACTTCCCTGCCGGATCTTCAGTGCCCCTAGCCTGAGATTAAGAATCCCTTATAACCTGTTAGCCTTACCCGTGTATACAGACCTTTAGCTACGTTATTAGACTCGGCACCTTTGCAGCCTGCCTTGACCTTCTGCTACGTTTGACTACGCTGCTGCCTTATCCTACGGTACCTCGCCTTGCCCAGCTACCTGTGTGGTCAAGCCGTGTCGGGTAGCGACCTGGGTGTCGCCTACCGCAGCAAGCCCATCCTGCCTTGCGGCGGACTCTGGTGAAGACCAGCGGCACCTTAGACTTCGCTCCCCAATACGGTCCAAGCCATCTGCCACACAGGTTAGAGGATCCACATCCAGCTCCGTTACAACTGTGGACAAGACAAAAAAAGAAATTCAAAAAGAAAAGAGTTTCCTCTGTAGCATACAGCTGCTAAAAAGTACTGGAAGGGTAAAGATTTTTTTAATAGAAATAATTTACAAATCTGTTTAACTTTCTGGCACCAGTTGATTAAAAAAAAGAATAATAATTCCACCGGAGTACCCCTTTAATATATAGGCTTCAAAAGCTTGAACATTTTGTAGGATATTGAACACACTCCCTATTTCTTTCCTGCAGTTCTAAATTATTATCTCCTTGGGTGGTGTCAGCGTTTGCAGAGAAAAGAAAAGAAGCAAACATATGAAATGCAGGACTATTAGTAATGTATCTTAGAAAGCCAGCTTTATACCTTCTCACAGGTTTATTGTTCTTCAGATTACACTGAAATAAAAAAAATATGATAATTAAACCCCATATATAGTCACCCTGCAGCTGTACAGACTTCAAACACAGTGCATAAATCCTCCAATCCTGATAAGTATACTGGGAAGGAAGTATTCAGAGTTATCCTGGAAATGGCAGATAGAGCAGAGCTAATTGCAGCATTCTTTTATGTGAAGCTTACAGGGTATAAAGGGTCCATTTGCTTTTATTTTACCTAAAAAGTTTTCTTCTTGTTTTACTCTACCATTTGTGGATGTGATGTAAACAAAGAAATGGATGTTTAGAGCAGTCTAAGTGTTTTGGGCTAGAAATATTATAAATATATATTCAAATGTATGCTACTCTAACACAAAACAACTGTAATTCTAAACTTAGATCTATATCAAGTATACAGTGCATTGCAAAAGATATCAGACCCTTTCACTTTTTTATGTTGCGGCCTTGCGCAAAACTAAAAGTTAAAATTCAAGATTTCCCCCCATTATTCTAGGCTCAATCATAATGATAATAAAGTGAAAACAGAATGTTTGATATGTTCAGTCATGGGTCAGGAAGAGGTTAAGCCACGCCGTCCGAAAGTTTCGGCAGAAAATTCATTCAGTCGAAAATGCTGAAAGGGGCATTTTCGGACGATGATTTCCGGCAGCCGAAATTTTGGTGCATCCCTAATATATATAGTTTGGTACTCACAGACTTGCTACTTTCACACTTTTGGATTTCTGTCAAAAAATTGCGTTTTTATTGCCTCTTCCTGACATTAATGTCCCATGCACCTATCCTGACTCCCATGCACTTATCTTATGGACTTCGGTGCTCAGAATTTTAACCTGGCGTTTGTGACGTCACTACTGTTATTACAATACGTGGTATAAAAGGGAATGTCAGATAGGCTAGGTTCAGACTGAGGAATTTCCAAGCATAATCCTGCTTAGAAATCATGCTGAGAAATTTAAGTGCAACAGACTCCCATTGCGATCAATGGAATTCCACTGCACAGTGCACATTACGGAATTTCATCAGTTAAATCTGCACAGAATAAATTGCCGTCTATGGGAACAACAATGTCCTATGGCCCCACAATATTTTATGTAAAAGCATGGTAAAAAGGCTTCTGAATGCCTAGACTGGGCGATATGACCAAAAATAAGTATCACAGTATTTATCTAAAGTATCACGGTATCACAGTATTTCTTTTTTTTACATTGAGACTTGCATTGAGGTGGCGTAGCAGAACTAAATGGACTTTTGGAACTAAATGATCTGAACACTGGGGCAGTGGAGTACCCTTTTAAATAGATGTAACAAACAACCCTACAGCCTCCAGCTGTTGCAAAACTACAACTCCCAGCATGTTGGACTATATAGTAGTGTATAGTATAGGTCAGTGTTTCCCAACTAGGGGTGTCTCCAGCTGTTGCAAAACTACTACTCCTAGCATGCCCGGACAGCCGTTGGCTGTCCGGGCATGCTGGGAGTTGTAGTTTTGCAACAGCTGGAGGGCCTCAACAGCTGGAGGGCCTACTGTAGGTATAGTATATTATACAGACCCCTGTCCATCCCAGAACTCTGACTCACCTTCCCAGTTGCTGCAGGGACCGTCCGGGGAGGGTGGTCCGGGCCATCCATCCTTCCTGTAGTGTCCGGTGGCATTCCGGGTGGAGGGTGAACCGATCCAGGCTGTCCGTCACTGCGCAGTGATGTCCATGGGCAGTGACGCACCTGACATCACTGCGTAGCGGCGTCTATGCAGCGTACTAGGCCAGAGCCTGCCCGGAGTGGAGAAGAGGACGCCTGGAGAAGGACAGCCCGGACCGGTTCACCCTCCACCCGGAATGCGGCCGGACACTACAGGAAGGATGGATGGCCCGGACCACCCCCATTACGGGTAAGTTTAATTTTTTTTATTGACTCAGAGGGTGGGGGAGGGGCCCGACCGGTATAGCGGTATGGGCAAAAATCCATACCGTGGGAGAAAAAAAACGGTATCCGGTTCATACTGGTATACCGCCCAGCACTACCTAGTCTTGTTATTATTTGTTGCAAAGCTGCCAAAGTGTACTACCAACAGATTCTTTGTAACTTGCAAATAAATATGTTAGACACACTGCAAAAATATGTGGGGAAAAAAAGATTCTCATGAAACACAATGCACAAAAGCTGCAAATTCAATAGGTACAAAAGCCAAATATAATGTTACAAGTTTTGTAGAATAAACTATTCTACATGAAAAATGCTCAGGCTCAAGGTGGGGGTCTTCTCTGATATTTGAAATGTTTTGGTAAAGTAACAGCAGAAGGTTTGCTTTTTTTATTCTGCTTTGTGACTCATCAAAAACTCTAAAAAACCAAACAAAGGAAACAATACAATGTAAAAAAAAAACTGCAATGGAAATGAAGACAAATGTAGAAGTATGAACTCTATTAATAGGATAAATGAAAATAACATGAGTATGGGCCTTAGTAAACAATCACATACAGTATGCAAGTTCAGTATTTTTTTATTTCCTTGATTTGAACACATACACCTATATCTCAAAAGCACTTCACTGCTTAACGTGGGATTGGAAAAACTGTGTAGGTAGAGTTAGGTGACCTACTTGGGGACCAAGCACACATAACACATGAAGGACACTTCAGATATCCTATGTTGCCATAATAATAATAGCATATATGGTTGCTTATTACACATGTTCTATAGCCACACCTTATACATGGCCACTTTTTAAATCTACGTTGCTAACCGCTCGGCATATAAGGGAGAATCTAGTAAACTGATATTTTGGAAAGGTGGTATAAATGAAAATGCTACATTATAAGTTGCTAAATTTTTGCTTGTGTTTCATTATGTTGTTTGTGCTTCACCATGTAAATTGCACTGCTATGTGCTCACTGCAGTGGACACAATACTTAAATTCACTGGATTAGACTGCTTCAGTAGCCAATATTAGTCAGAAAATTATTTCCATAAATGCAAAAAGAAAACAACCTGAAAGTTGGGTGCTAAAAGCAGATTTCTAGGCAAATTGGCTTATTGGCTACTATGATGTGGTCATCCCTTGTGTCTATAATGGAGCAGGGGTGTGGAAATTTTATTTAAAAAAAACTACTTGTCCACAGGACTAAAATGGAGCAAAATCTACTTGTCCCTCATGATGATCCACTTGTCCGGGCCAATTTTCGCTTTTACGCTCTCATTTTTTCCTCCTCGCCAGATAATAGCCATAAATACCTTCTATAATGATAGCTTTTAATTTTTCAATACCATATTCTCCGAACCAAAAAATTTATATAAGGTGAAGTGAAATTGAAATAGTAAAAGATAATTTTGCAGATTTGGTGGTTTTCTTTTCTACGCCATTTACCTTGTGGTTGAGATAACATGTTTTTATACTTTAGGCCGGCCTGATTACAGCAATACCAGATTTGTATAGTTTACGTCATGTTTTACAAATTAAAAAAAAATTCAGAACTTTAAAAAAAAAAATTAATTGCCATTTTTTAACCCCTGTAGAGTTATTTTTTTTCCACATACCAGGCTGTATGAGGGCTCATTTTTTGCGGCATAATCGTTTTTTGTATCGGTACCATTTTGGTATTGATCTGACTTTTAATCACTTTTTAACTTCTTTTTTTTTCTGGAATATAATAAAAATTGCAATTCTGTGGTTTGGCATTTTTTTTTACATTTACCGTAAGGGGTACATAATGTTATATTTTAATAGGTCGTACAATTATGTACGAAGCGATACCAAATATGTTTATTTTATTATGTTTGCATGTTTTTATATAGGAAAAGGGGGTGATTTGAACTTTTAACATGGAAAGGTTAATGTGTGTTTTTTTAAACTTTTTTTTTTTTTTTTTTTACACTTTATTAGACTTATAGGAGGAATCATTAGATTCCTCATACATCCACCCCACTAGCCCACCAGGGAGCATTCACATGTCCCTTTAGACTAAAGGGTTAATAGCCAGCCACAGCAATCGCCGCATGCTGGCTATTAGCGGTGGCCCCCGGCTACTGAGCCTGCAGCAGAGTATGGAGCGGGCAGGAGTCCCGTGCAGACGTGTGACCGCTCCTCCACTCAGCTCTCCGAAGCTAGAGCTGGGGGGAGCGAAGGCAGAGGATGCAGGTCTGCACGGGGAGCAAGAAGCCACGCTGCCTCATCTCCCCCTCGCACATCGGCATGGCAGAAAGAAGGCAGAGCAGGGGAGAGACAGCTTCTCATCTCCCCTGCTCTGCTTCAGAGTTTACACAGCCGGGGGCTGCAGAGTACGGAGCGGGCACAAGTCGGGAGCCCGCTCCATACAGACTGCAGAGCGCCGCTGCGCTTGTCAGGTCCGGCCCTGCTTGCCCGAAGCTGGGCTAAGGGCCGGAAAAATTCACCTGCCCGGCGCCCGGAACTGCATGTCCCGTGCGTCGGGAGATAGGAATTCCACATCCCTGCATGTTTCATTGACTTAAAGAGACTGTCAATAGTTCTACAAAACAATTGAAAATGACTAATGGTTCTACTTTAAAGTATGGAGTAGTTAAATTGTCTTACCTAAAATTGGACTGTATAATTATGGAATATTTTCCTGCATATCAATTTTCTCTGCTACATATCTTGGCTACCGCCTGAATCATAAGGAATATTTGGCCTTGACCATAGCTTCAAAAAGCAGCAGCAACCCTGAGAACAATAAGTCAACTGTTCAGAGCTATCCTGGTGACGCTGGTCAGCGTGGAACTTATTCTGCTGTGTACTGCTATGTCACACTGCACCAGAAGCTCCACGGTACATTCAGTTTGACCCAGTTTGGAACAAACTACATGCACAATGATATACTGTTCTAGCTTGCAACAACACACTTTAAATATTAGAAAGGAATCTATAAGAAGCATCAACAGAGCAACGTCCTCCAGACTATGCCATCATAGCCTATAGGTTATGACATAGAACATGATGCAGAGTAATTTAGAATGGCTTCACTAAACTATCCGATAAATATCGTTATATGATGTGGCTTACATTTTACTCGATATTTCAAATTCTGCTAGACATTGATATTTTAAGGATTGGTGAGACAATTTAAGAAATGTTTGCACCCTGTCCACTGTACTGTTAAGAGATGCATAAGTCTAACGTGTTGTTTACTAAACAGGGTTTTCACCTGGTTTTCTTAAAATCTTAGGGTTCTTTGCAACCTATTTACATTATTATATAACAGGAAAATCACTAAAGGGGTACTCTGGTGGAAAACTTATAATTTTTTTTATCAACTGGTGCCAGAAAGTTAAACCGATTTGTAAATTACTTCTATTAAAAAAATATTGATCCTTCCAGTACTTATTAGCTGCTGAATACTACAGAGGAAATTATTTTCTTTTTGGAACACAGTGCTCTCTGCTGACATCATGAACACAGAGCTCTCTCCTGACATCATGGCCACATTTCTATTTTGAGAACTGTCCAGAGCAGCATATGTTTGCTATGGGGATTTTCTCCTACTCTGGGCAGTTCTTAAAATTAACAGAGATGTCAGCAGAGAGCACTGTGCCCGTGATGTCAGCAGAGAGCACTGTGCTCCAAAAAAAAATCCTCTGTAGTATTCAGCTGCTAATAAGTACTGGAAGGATTTTTTTTTATAGAAGTAATTTACAAATCTGTTAAACTTTCTGGCACCAGTTGATAAAAAAATAAAAAATAAAAAAAAAAGATTTCCACCTGAGTACCCCTTTAAAGACACTTGGTAGATCTTCAGCTCACTTAACAATGCTTGGCATAGGGTAAAACAGAACACTTTACAAGTCTGAGATAAGTGCAATACATATTTTGGTAAAGTTGGCCAATGTTATACAGCAGTATATGAAGGCCTATCAAGAGTGTTGTCCATGCAATGTGAGTAACTTCACGGTGATAGAAGGAACTAACAAATGTTAGGTGGGCTATCGGACGAGAAAATCTTTGACAGGGGTTTCTTAAATAGATTTGTTATTACCGGTTTAATGTTCAGCATTCAAACCTATATTGACAACCCAAAAAAAACACATTTCCTATGAGGTATGGTGTTTTATAGAGAAGGAATTAACTCGGAGAGGCAAGAACAAATTGATACTAGATAATTCACTACTAAAATTTATAATGCACAACCACAACTGCACACATATTTTCAACTTGGCGTCACTCATAGGTTCTTTTCCAATATACAGAGGTGATATAAATTAGAACTGCCACTAAATAATACACATTTTATTTTTGAAAAACAAATGGTACTCAAGGACGGCATTGGCTTTTAGGAAATGACGAAGTGACGCGGAATGCTGCATCATTCTGAGAATAATTACAATTACCTGTAATATACACATAAGAGACCTTGTTGTTGAATGATTGACAGGTAATAGGATACAAAACTCGATTTTTTTGTTTGAACAACAACATCAATAATTCATTACTATATCATTTTAGAATAACATCAAATGGTAGAGACTAAAAACCCAAGGTTAACATAATAATCTAAGAGGAGCTGAAATAGTAAAACCTTCATATTTCACAAATGTTTGCACTTTCTAATCAACACAAGGCTTAGTTGACCAAATTCTCTTGTAAGTCATCTCTTATGACATATCATAGGCCCCTTACTCCAAACAAATCATTGAGATGCTCAGATGATCAACAAATAATCCACTGCTCTTTAACATAATGAATAATGCATAATGAAGGTCTATGTGCTGTTGAACTGTCAGTCCTTGGCCACTGCCTGATTGCCTAATCTGACTGGTTATACCATCCATAAAGAGCATGTATATAGTGGAGAGAACACTGGTACACAACATGCCCTCTACGATCAGCCATATTACAGAACATACCATTACTAATGCTTGATTATTTATCCCACACTGGGACCTCCACGATCAATGTTGATCTGCTTGGGAACCTGGTAACAAGTGTTCAATTACCGTACAGCCCCTCCACTTGGGAAATGAGGAATTGCATGGCGCACACACACTGATATTATTTGGTTGCATTGTACTGCATGGAGGTGCTGGGTTTTCCAAAGACACTCTTTGTAGCCTCTATTTACTCATATTAATGGAGATTCCAAATAAGGACTTAAAGGTCAAAAAGACAGGGCCTGACAATTTTTTTAAGAATCTAGAAGTCAGCAAATAAAAAGTTAGAAGCCAGGCCGTTATGTGATATAATATAATTATCATTAGTGTCCCTTCATCTCTCCTCTATAACAGACATTAGTGTATCCTCATCTCCCCTATGTGTGTTACAATAATTGCTGTCCTCTCATCTCCCTCATGTGTCTGTCATTATTGTCCCCTCAACTCCCCTCTCCCTGTGTGTCAGATTTTTATGTCCCCTCATCCCCCATATGTCACAGTTAACTGTATCATATGTTAAAAAATAAAACATTGTTTTACTTACCTTTTCCTTCGTTCCGACGCTGATCTCTCAGATTGCCATGCCGAACACTGGATGTCTTCGGTCGGCACTCCAGAGTCACAGCCAATCAGCAGCCTCGCTGTGATACTCTGTACTCCTGAGTACGGATTGTCACTGCATAGGCCGATGATTGGCTGTGGTGGTCACCTGACATCTGTTGCTTCTGTAACATTGCAGTGCCAACAGCAGAAAGAACAGGGGATCAGTGCAGTAACCTAGGCGCCACCGTGAAATTCTTTGTTGCCATGGCGACCTGACACCCATAATTTGTAAAACCCTGCCCATGACAGTATTGAAAAAATAGTTTTTCTAAAGCAGACGATCCCTTTAACCTGTTAAGGACGCAGGGTGTACAGGTACGGCCTTGCTCCCGAGTCCTCAAGGATGCAGAGCGTACCTGTAGGCCCTGGTCCTTTTTCCGTTGTTTAAAGCGTTCTCACCAGCGGAGA
The DNA here is from genome assembly GCF_029499605.1 of Hyla sarda. Taxonomy (NCBI): domain Eukaryota; kingdom Metazoa; phylum Chordata; class Amphibia; order Anura; family Hylidae; genus Hyla; species Hyla sarda. Next base: position 89,842,203 of record NC_079198.1, read on the forward strand.
ACACTTTAAACTCTGTGGGTCCTGACTGCTATCAGCAGCCAGGACCCAGGGTTAATGCCGGGCATCACCGATCGGGCCGATGCCTGGCATTAACCCTTTAGACGCCGTGATCAAAGTTGATTGCGGCATCTAAAATTAAACTGAAAGCATCCCGACAGCTCAGCAGAGCTGACCAGGACTATCGTGACAAAATTGTGATGTCCCGATCAGCTAAGAGGATGGCGGGAGGGTCCTTACCTGCTTCCTCGCCGTCCGATCAGTTTTCTGTTGCTCTAAGCCTGCCAAGCAGGCTGGAGCAGCAGAGCACCGATAACACTGATCAATGCTATGCTATGGCATAGCATTAAACAGTTTATGCAATCAAAAGATTTTTGGTCACTTCATATACCATAAAAATATTAATAAAAAGCGATTAAAAATTCCCCTCAAAACAAAACGTGGTACCAATAAAAACTACAGACCATGGCACAGAAAATGAGCCCTCATATAGCTCTGTATGTAGAAAAATGTTTAAGTTATAGGGTTTCGAAAATGACAATTTTAAAAATACTAATTTTGGTGCATGTCATTTTTTAACTTCTTAAGGGCCAGGCCATTTTACACCTTAAGGACCGGAGCGTTTTTTGCAATTCTGACCACTGTCACTTTAAACATTAATAACTCTGGAATGCTTTTAGTTATCATTCTGATTCTGAGATTGTTTTTTCGTGACATATTCTACTTTAACTTAGTGGTAACATTTTATGGTAACTTGCATCCTTTCTTGGTGAAAAATCCCAAAGTTTAATGAAAAAAATGAAAATTTAGCATTTTTCTAACTTTGAAGCTCTCTGCTTGTAAGGAAAATGGATATTCAAAATAAAACATTTTTGGGTTCACATATACAATATGTCTACTTTATGTTTGCATCATAAAATTTATGAGTTTTTACTTTTGGAAGACACCAGAGGGCTTCAAAGTTCAGCAGCAATTTGGAAATTTTTCACAAAATTTTCAAACTCGCTATTTTTCATGGACCAGTTCAGGTTTGAAGTGGATTTGAAGGGTCTTCATATTAGAAATACCCCATAAATGACCCCCTTATAAAAACTACACCCCCCAAAGTATTCAAAATGACATTCAATAAGTGTATTAACCCTTTAGGTGTTTCACAGCAATAGCAGAAAAGTGAAGGAGAAAATTCACAATCTTCATTTTTTACACTTGCATGTTCTTGTAGACCCAATTTTTGAATTTTTGCAATTGGTAGAAAGGAGAAAATTTTTACTTGTATTTGAAACCCAATTTCTCTCGAGTAAGGACATACCTCATATGTCTATGTTAATTGTTCAGTGGGCGCAGTAGAGGGCTCAGAAGGGAAGGAGCGACAAATGGTTTTTGGGGGGCATGTCACCTTTAGGAAGCCCCTATGGTGCCAGGACAGCAAAAAAAAACCCCACATGGCATACCATTTTGGAAACTAGACCCCTCGGGGAACGTAACAAGGGGTAAAGTGAACCTTAATACCCCACAGGTGATTCACGACTTTTGCATATGTAAAAAATAAAAATAAATGTTTTACCTAAAATGCTTGGTTTCCCAAAATTTTTACATTTTTAAAAAGGATAATAGCAGAAAATACCCCCCAAAATTTGAAGCCCAATTTCTCCCAATTCAGAAAACACCCCATATGGGGGTGAAAAGTGCTCTGCTGGCGCACTACAGGTCTCAGAAGAGAAGGAGTCACATTTGGCTTTTTGAAAGCAAATTTTGCTCTGGGGGCATGCCGCATTTAGGAAGCCCCTATGGTGCCAGAACCGCAAAAAAAAACCACATGGCATACCATTTTGGAAACTAGACCCCTCGGGGAACGTAAAAAGGGGTAAAGTGAACCTTAATACTCTACAGGTGTTTCACGACTTTTGCATATGTAAAAAAAACATTTTTTTACCTAAAATGCTTGGTTTCCCAAAATGTTTACATTTTTAAAAAGGGTAATAGCAGAAAATACCCCGAAAATTTGAAGCCCAATTTCTCCCGATTCAGAAAACACCCCATATGGGGGTGAAAAGTGCTCTGCTGGCGCACTACAGGTCTCAGAAGAGAAGGAGTCACATTTGGCTTTTTGAAAGCAAATTTTGCTCTGGGGGCATGCCGCATTTAGGAAGCCCCTATGGTGCCAGAACCGCAAAAAAACCCTACATGGCATACCATTTTGGAAACTAGAAACACAGTAGTTTCTCGCTGGCAGTTTGAGCTGCGGCAGAAAATTTGCCGCAGCTCAAACTTGCAGCCGGATACTTATTGTAATCCTCCGCCCATGTGAGTGTACCCTGTACGTTCACATTGGGGGGGGGGGACATCCAGCTGTTGCAAAACTACAACTCCCAGCATGTAGGGTCTATAAGTGCATGTAGGGTCTATAATTTGCAACAGCTGGAGGCTCCGTTTTGGAAACAGTGGCGAACCAGACGTTTTTCATTTTTATTGGGGAGGGGGGCTTTGTAGGGGTATGTGTATATGTAGTGTTTTTTACTTTTTATTTTATTTTGTGTTAGTGTAGTGTTTCTAGGGTACAGTCACACGGGCGGGGGGTTCACAGTAGTTTCTCGCTGGCAGTTTGAGCTGCAGCAGAAAATTTGCCGCAGCTCAAACTTGCAGCCGGATACTTACTGTAATCCTCCGCCCATGTGAGTGTACCCTGTACATTCACATTGGGGGGGGGGACATCCAGCTGTTGCAAAATTACAACTCCCAGCATGTACGGTCTATCAGTGTTTGGCAACAAACTCAAGTGTTTTGCAACCAGTGTGCCTTCAGCTGTTGCAAAAGCTACAACTCCCAGCAGTACGGACAGCAGAAGGACATGCTGGGTGTTGTAGTTATGCAACAGCGGGAGGCATACTACTTTGGCTGGGGATGCTGGGGATTGTAGTAATGCAACAGCTGGAGACACATTGGTTTGCTACTTAACTCAGTGTGCCTTCAGCTGTTGCAAAACTACAACTCTCAGCAGTCACCGACAGCCAACGGGCATGCTGGGAGTTGTAGTTATGCAACCAGCAGATGCACCACTACAACTCCCAGCATGCACTTTAACTGTTTGTGCAAGCTGGGAGTTGTAGTTACACAACAGCTGAAGGTACACTTTTCCATAGAAAGAATGTGCCTCCAGCTGTTGCAAAACCATAAGTCCCAGCATGCCCATAAGGGAATGCTGGGAGTTGTGGTGGTCTGCCTCCTCCTGTTGCATAACTACAGCTCCCAGCATGCCCTTTTTGCATGCTGGGAGCTGTTGCTAAGCAACAGCAGGAGGCTGTCACTCACCTCCTGCTGCTGCTGATCGACGCTGCAGGTCAGTCCCGCCGCCGCCGTCGCTCTTGGGGCCCCGATCCCAACATTAACGCCGGGGATCGGGGTCCCCAGCACCCGGGGTCGTCTTCCCGCACCCGCTCACGTCCTCCGGAAGAGGGGCGGAGCGGGAGTGACACCCGCAGCAGGCGCCCTGATTGGTCGGCCGGGAATCCGGCCGACGAATCAGGGCGATCGTGAGGTGGCACCAGTGCCACCTCACCCCTGCAGGCTCTGGCTGTTCGGGGCCGTCTCTGACGGCCCCGATCAGCCAGTAATTCCGGGTCACTGGAGAGCCGATTGACCCGGAATCGCCGCAGATCGCTGGACTGAATTGTCCAGCGATCTGCAGCCATCGCCGACATGGGGGGGCATAATGACCCCCCTGGGCGATATGCCGCGATGCCTGCTGAACGATTTCAGCAGGCATCGGGCACCGGCTCCCCTCCGGATAGCGGCGGGGGGCCGGGAATGGACAGGACGTACTCCTACGTCCTCGGTCCTTAAGGACTCGGAAACGGGGGCGTAGGAGTACGTCCATTGTCCTTAAGGGGATAAAGTAGTAAAATAAAATAAAACATACATAAATTGGGTATCTCTATAAATGTATGGACCTACAGAATAAAGATAAGGTGTCATTTTTACCGAAAAGTGCACTGCGTAGAAATGAAAGCCCTAAAAATTAGCAAAATAGTGTGTTTTTTTTTTGTTTTGTTTTTTACCCTGCAAATAAGTTTTTTTTTTTTTTTTTGTTTTGCTGCAGATTATGGTATGTTATAAAATAAGTGACATCATTACAAAGTACAATTGGTGATGCAAAAAAAGTCCTTATATGGGTCTGGAGGAATAAACGAAAGCCCTTAAAGGGGTACTCCACTGCTCAGCATTTGTAACAAACTGTTCTGAACGCTGGAGCCGGCGAGGCTATGACGTCACGAGCTTTAAACGCCGAGCAGCGGAGTACCCCCTTAAGGACTGAGTCCTTAAGGGGTTAATAAAAAGATTATTTAAAGAAAACATCCCACCCAACAGCGGAGAACAGAAGTGCTGACAAATACATGCCACCAGACCTTCTCCTAAAGAGAGTGAACATACAGGACACATAAGACGATCGGGATTTAGCAATGTTCTCAGCCTGCCAACACATTTTGGCCAATGCTCTGTAAACACTGGGGGTGATTTTCAACAAGACCTGTCCAGAGGAAATGTTGCTGAGTTGCCCATATCAACCAATCAGACAGCTTCTTTCAATTCTGAAAAGGCCTCTAAGAAATGAAAGAAGGGATCTGATTGGTTGCTATGGGCAACTCAGCAACTTTTCCTCTAGACAGATTTTGATAAATCTCCCCACAAATTATTTCTTAGGGAGTCTGATATACGGTACTTAACAATAAATGCTAATTTTAAAGCAGATGCTAAAACTAAGTATAATGACTCATAATTTGGATATGTGAACATTATATATATGATATAAATAAAGAGAAGCCTTTATACATCCTCTGCTATGTGTTAATGCTACAAGATGAAGTGCTTTTGTCTACTGAAAATACATTGTTCTTGATCCCATTAAATGGGTCACTAATAGCGTAAGTAATAATCCATGCACTCCAACAATACCAAGAACACCAAGTAAATTAATCTGCCAATAACAGATGCAATGCATCTCCCAGAAGCTGGTATTATAATTTAGGGAAGCGTTGGTGTGTGAGAGGCAACACTTTACAAGCTGTGTCCACTGCAGCTGCTTTAAATATTTTATCTTGCTAGATGAATACCATTTGTTTCTTCTACAGCAGATAACATATAGCTATTCACATATAGTGTAAACCTTCCATGTGGCTGCCTCACTACCAGTCCGCCTACCTGATCTGTCTACAAAGTCCTACATCTCTTAATTATGGTATATTATTAATACCAGGCCAACTAATAAATACAAAGCTCCCCTATGAGCAATGAGTTGGATTTTTCATCTTGCAAAAATATTGTTACATCTGCACTCCGGCCAGACATCTCTCCGGCTCTCTTGTCATGTCCTTGCTGCCAGCGGGGCTGGGATTCGCATTGCGGGACACGCTCGCATGTGAATCCCAGCCCGTCACTCACCTCCCTGGTCTTCCAGTTCTCGCAGCCCCGGCACGCGTGCATGCCGGATCTCTTAAATTTAAAGGGCCAGTACTCATTTAAATAAGTGTCTACACCTGCACCCTGTCTTTAAGCTCCTCCCTTTGCTCCCGGACGGATCTTTGTTGCCTTGTGCCCTAGTGAAAGCATACTGTGTTCCTGATCCTTATTCCGTTACCTGACCCTGCACCTGTGCCACCTGCCCTGACCTACTGCTACCTTGACCTCTTCTTGCAAGTTTCCTTTTGTGCCATACCACATCCCAGCAACCTGTGTGGATGAGTCGTGCCAGGGGTAGCAACCTGCCGCAACTTTGTGAAAACCAGTGGCACCTTAGGCCACAGAGGCCCAGAGGATCCACCACCTGCGGTGACCCTAACATATATCTTGACAATTTGGCATTGCGGGAGGGTATCCCCTCATTTAGGGAAAAAAAAGGTAAAGTAAATCACCCCCAAACACTATGTATACTAACATGAGAGATGCAAAACTGTGCAAAACAAAACATCAAATATTGCATATAGCCTACACTACATAAGCCTGTAGGTGAAAGTTATGCCATACCTATACTAATGCCAAAAAAGATGCTAAATGTAATGTCACTAAATCACAGATAATATCTGAGATTCCAGACACACCACTCTGGTTCATATGAAATATGGTATTGCAACTCAGCATCATTTACTTTGATTCAATTAGTAAAATCTGTAGTAATGTATGATACCACTGTAGAAAGTGTTTCTAAGCCTAAACCCACACATGCAAATTTGTCGTGTTTTCTTTATTCATAGCCATAAGTGAATCCTACAGAAAGGAAAAGTATAAAGGAAAAACTTGGACTGTGTTCACAATAGCATCATGGTTTAACCCCTTAAGGACTCAGCATTTTTCCATTTTCATTTTTTCCTCATCACCTTCTAAAAATCATAACACTTTAAATTTTGCACATAAAATCCCATATGATGGCTTATTTTTTGCATCACCAATTCTACTTTGCAGTGACATTAGTCATTTTACCCAAAAATCCATGGCGAAACAGAAAAAAAAATTAATTGTGCAACAAAATTGAAGAAAAAATTTAATTTTGTAACTTTTGGGGGCTTCCGTTTCTACGCAGTGCATTTTTCGGTAAAAATGACACATTATCTTTATTCTGTAGGTCCGTACGGTTAAAATGATACCCTACTTATATCGGTTTGATTTTGTCGTACTTCTGAAAAAAATCAGGGCTCACTTTTTGCGTTGTGTTCGGAACTTTTTATCAATACCATTTTTGCATTGATCGGACTTTTTGATCGCTTTTTATTCATTTTTTTATGATATAAAAAGAGATCAAAAATACGCTATTTTGGACTTTGGAATTTTTTTGTGCGTATGCCATTGACCGTTTATGGGAAAAGGGGAGTGATTCAAACTTTTATTAGGGAAGGGGTTAAATGACCTTTATTCACTTTTTTTTTCTTCTGTGTTATAGCTCACATAGGGGGTAAAAACAATGCACACACTGATCTTTTACATTGATCTTTGTTATCCCATAGGATAACATTGATCAATGATTCTGCCGCTTGACTGCTCATGCCTGGATCTCAAGCACTGAGCAGTCATTCGGCGATCGGACACCAGGAGGCAGGTAAGGGGACCCTCCTCGTGTTGAATAGCTGTTCGGGACAACATGATTTCACCGCGGCGGTCCCAAACAGCCCTCTGAGCTAGCCGGGAAGTTTAGTTTAGTTTCCCTTTAGACCCGGCGATCAACGTTGAAAGCCGCGTCTAAAGGGTTAATAGCGCGGCACCGCGATTAGTGTCGCACGCTATTAGCCGTGGGTCCCAGCCATTGTTAGAGGCTGGGCCCGACTTGCTATGAAGCAGGGCCACAGCATTATAGAAAGGGAGCGGACCTTGGTCCTTAACAGGTTAAAGGGATTATCCAGGAAAAAAACTTTTTTTTTACATATCAACTGGCTCCAGAAAGTTAAACAGATTTGTAAATTACTTCTATTAAAAAAAATCTTAATCCTTTCAGTACTTATGAGCTGCTGAAGTTGAGTTGTTCTTTTCCAAGTGCACTCTGAAGACACCTGTCTCGAGAACTGTCCAGAGTAGAAGAAAATCCCCATAGCAAACCTCTCCTACTCTGTGCAGTTCCCAAGACAGACAGAGGTGTCAGCAGAGAGCACTGTTGTCAAGACAGAAAAGAACAACTACACTCCAGCAGCTGATAATTATTGGAAGGATTACACATTTTAATTCTGTTTAACTTTCTGGAGCCAGTTGATATATATATTTTCCTGTAATACCCCTTTACGATGAAAAAGGGTAAAGGTCAATCAGCAGTTATTTTTGACATACAAAATTCAATGCCAATAAGGGGGTTTAGTATCAATTAAACAAATCCGGTGAAAAGTGCCCAAATTGCGCTCATGTACAGCAGTCGTCATCCCATAACACTGGTGGATCAACCATAGCATAAACAAGACATCTCTACTATAGGAATCACATAGCGCTCTCCATACTTGGACTGCATGAATTCTGAACAATACATCAAGGGGATTCTAAAAGTGCTATGAGCTCTACTCGTGATGCACAGAGAAGGAATCACATTATTTTTCTATGCATTTCTTAGCAATATTGAGGGTTTTAATGTAAAATTCATGAAGTTCCAATATCATTTCCAATGCAAATGTAGGAGAACTGCATGCCTTGAAGCGATCTATGTGAACATTAATTTCCCTTGTGGTGAGGGACCTGTCTCTGCTTCTTTATCTAACAGGCATCCAGAGGATGACCCAATGAAAGGTCACTAGTGGCCTCTTTCTTGATGAAGCCTCAGGTACAATGTAGCATTTAAGTATTCTCCAGACCCTTCATACCCACACACTTCACATGCCTAATCTATATTTCTATTCTGAATTGTTTTGAAATCCATTAACTCTAGTGGAATAGCCTATGCAGAATTCAGCTCTCCCTTATCTAAAACTTTTTTTTTTGCTTTAAATTACAAGTATATTACTTATTCATGTTTTTACCACAGGTTTCTGTTTGGAATATATGTTTAACTGAAATCCAGCTACATTGATATTGAATCCATATGTTCAGGTGGACACTGGAAAGAGCACCTAACATAACTCGATTACCTTTGGTATCTACTCTAACGCCGCGTTCACATGATAGAAATTCCACACGGAATTCTGCATGTGTTTTATGCATGGAATTCTGCATAAATGTATTGCCAATTAACTTTAATGGGATTCCGAAATGTAATTCACACAGCAGAATTTCTGCATGAGGAACTCTGCAGCTGAAATTATGTATTCCGCGGTCCAGAAAAATATAAGTCTGATCTTATATTTTCCAGACTTCGGCTGCGGAATCCTATTGAAGTCAATAGGGCTGACTTTCTGCTGAATTTGTGCGGAATTCACGCGGAATGCATGCAGATTTAAAAAAAGTTATCTTTTTACTGAGAAGCAGAATCATGCAGAATCCGTGGATAAATTTCTCCAAGGATTCCGCACAAAATCAGTGCCAATTCCACAAGCTTTTTTATAAAATAATTAATGTGCCATAATTGCAAGCTAAAGTAAATGACAGAACAGAACAGAGCCAAACAGAATAGAACCCCCAAAGAAATCATCACTAAATGGATGCAGTATGTGCATGTTCACTCTCTATGGAGGGTGATCAATGTTTAGACACCCCATAGAGAATGAACACTGTTTATTAGTGAGTACAATTTTCTACTGTTCTCGTGATTAGTGAGGATCCTTGGGTCCATCTTGTTATCCTGCATCTTGTAGTTGTGGAAGATGGGAATACCCCTCTAAAGTATTATTCAGAGCAGAAATTTAAAAATGAAAGCAACATACATAGTAACATAGTGACAGAGTTAATAAGGTTGAAAATAGACCAGAGTCAATCAAGTTCAACCTATAACCCTAATGAGTCCCTACTGAGTTGACCCAGAGGAAGGCAAAAAACCCTCATACTAGAGGTAAAAATTCCTTCCCGATCCAAATAAGGCAGTCAGAAGAAATCCCTGGATCAACGTTCTGTCCCTATAAATCTAGTATACATAACCAGCAATGTTATTACTCTCCAAAAATGAATCCTGCCCCCTTTTGAACTCTTTTACAGTTCTCCATGACCACCTCCTCTGGCAGAGAGTTGCATAGTCTCACTGCTATTATAGTAAAGAACCCCCGTCTGCGCTGGTGTAGAATCCTTCTTTCCTCAAGACGTAGAGGATGCCCCCTTGTTATTGATACAGTCCTGGGTACAAATAGATCATGGGAGAGATCTCTGTACTGTCCCCTGATATATTTATACATAGTTATTAGGTCTCCCCTAAGCCTTCTTTTTTCTAAACTAAATAACCCTAATTCTGATAATCTTTCTGGGTACTGTAGTCCTCCCATTCCCCGTATTACCCTGGTTGCCCGTCTTTGAACCCTCTCCAGCTCCACTATATCTTTCCCAGTACCCAGTACTGTATACAGTATTCTATGTGTGGTCTGACTAGTGATTTGTACAGCGGTAGAATTATTTCCTTGTCGTGGGCATCTATGAATCTATTGATGCACTCCATTATTTTATTTGCCTTGGCAGCAGCTGCCCGACACTGGTCACTACAGCTACATTTACTGTTAACTAATACTCCTAAGTCCTTTTCCACGTCAGTCGTCCCAGGTGTTCTCCCATTTAATACATAATCCCAGCCCGGATTTTTCTTCCCCATGTGCATTACCTTACATTTATCAGTGTTGAACCTCATCTGCCACTTCCCAGCCCAAACCTCCAACCTATCACAATACACACATTCTCCCCCAGCCCCATCCTTCTCATTTTATGCACCAATCTTTTACGTGGCACAGTATCAAATACTTTGGAAAAATCCAGATATATGACATCCATCGATTCCCCCTGGTCCAGGAATTAACCATTAGAGTGCTTTTTGAAAAAGTTGTTACATAGAATTATCTATGTATATTTATTTATACCTTTCTATATATATTTTTTTTATACATTGTTATATGGATATGTAATTCTATGTAACAACTTTTTCAAAAAGCACTCTAATGGTTAATTCCTGGAGGTATATATCTGTTACCAGCCTTCCCTTGTCATGCCTGATGAAGCTGCGCATGCGCAGCGAAACGCGTTGCATCTAATAAATCCATTGATTTTACTTGGCTGTCTGATGGTTCCCCTCTGCGCCAGACAAACTCCTGACTCCCTGGTCATTCGCTTTTGATTTTAGAACACGGGGGTGAATGCCATCTGGACCTGGTGATTTGTCTATTTAGATTTTTTGTAGGCGGCACTGTACTTCTTCCTGTGTTAGACAGGTAACCTGCAATTCTTCTTGGGTTAGACAGGTGACCTGTACAGGGGCATTTACCTTATCTTGCTGTATTTCACCTGGCATTTCATTTTCCTCAGTGAATACAGTGGAGAAGAATTTGTTTAATATATTAGATTTTTCATGATCCCAGTTTATAATTTCTTATTTATTGTTTTTAAAAGGGCCAACACTATTTATAGATAAATAACATTTTGGGGTTAGTTTTACTCTCTTTGGCAATGAGTCTTTCTGTCTCTATTTTTGCGGCTTTTATCTGTATTTTTTTTTTTTTTTTTACACATTCTACATTTTTCTCTATAGCTTTTTGAAGCTTCTTCACTGTCATCCTGTGTTAGTACCGTATATACTCGAGTATAAGCCGAGTTTTTCAGCACGATTTTTCGTGCTGAAAACACCCCCCTCGGCTTATACTCGAGTGAACTCCCCCACCCGCAGTGGTCTTCAACCTGCGGACTTCCAGAGGTTTCAAAACTACAACTCCCAGCAAGCCAGGGCAGCCATCGGCTGTCCGGGCTTGCTGGGAGTTGTAGTTTTGAAACCTCCGGAGGTCCGCAGGTTGAAGACCACTGCGGCCTTCAACATCATCCAGCCCCCTCTCACCCCCTTTAGTTCTGAATACTCACCTCCGCTCGGCGCTGGTCCGGTCGTGCAGGGCTGTCCGGTAAGGAGGTGGTCCGGTGAGGAGGTGGTCCGGGCTGCTATCTTCACCGGGGAGGCCTCTTCTAAGCGCTTCGGGCCCGGCCTCAGAATAGTCACGTTGCCTTGACAACGACGCAGATGGCTGCCCGGGCTTGCTGGGAGTTGTAGTTTTGAAACCTCTGGAGGTCCGCATGTTGAAGGCCGCAGTGGTCTTCAACCTGCGGACCTCCGGAGGTTTCAAAACTACAACTCCCAGCAAGCCCGGACAGCCGATGGCTGCCCGGGCTTGCTGGGAGTTGTAGTTTTGAAACCTCTGGAGGTCCGCATGTTGAAGGCCGCAGTGGTCTTCAACCTGCGGACCTCCGGAGGTTTCAAAACTACAACTCCCAGCAAGCCCGGACAGCCGATGGCTGCCCGGGCTTGCTGGGAGTTGTAGTTTTGAAACCTCTGGAGGTCCGCATGTTGAAGGCCGCAGTGGTCTTCAACCTGCGGACCTCCGGAGGTTTCAAAACTACAACTCCCAGCAAGCCCGGACAGCCGATGGCTGCCCGGGCTTGCTGGGAGTTGTAGTTTTGAAACCTCTGGAGGTCCGCAGGTTGAAGACCACTGAGGGCGAATGATGAGAAGAGGATGATGAAGGGGGGGGGGTGTGTGGGGATGATGAAGGGGGGTGGGGATGATGAAGGGGGGGGGGTGTGGGATGATTACAAGGGGATGATGAAGGGGGGATGTGTGGGATGTGTGGGATGATGACAAGGGGATGATGAAAGGGGGATGTGTGGGATGATAAGGGGATGTGTGGGATGATGACAAGGGGATGATGAAGGGGGGATGTGTGGGATAAGGGGATGTGTGGGATGATGACAAGGGGATGATGAAGGGGGGATGTGTGGGATGATGACAAGGGGATGTGTGGGATGATGACAAGGGGATGATGAAGGGGGGATGTGTGGGATGATAAGGGGATGTGTGGGATGATGACAAGGGGATGATGAAGGGGGGATGTGTGGGATGATGACAAGGGGATGATGAGGATGTTAATGACGGGTCTGGATGATGACAGGGGGGGATGAGGTATTTCCCACCCTAGGCTTATACTCGAGTCAATAACTTTTCCTGGGATTTTGGGTTGAAATTAGGGGTCTCGGCTTATACTCGGGTCGGCTTATACTCGAGTATATACGGTAGTTTAAATGCTTTATTTTTGTTATTTATTGTCCCCTTAACACTTTTTTTTATTCATCCATATTGGTTTTCTTTTATTCCTGACCCTTTTATTCCCGTAAGGTACATACATGTCAGTATTCTTGTTTTTGAGGAAATTATCCCAATTTATATTGTTAAGGGCTTCTCTGGGTTGATCTAATTTTGCCTTCCTAAAGCTCATTGTTTTTGTGGCCCCTCACAAGATTCCCTTATTGAAGAACAAGCTATAATGTATTATATTATGATCACTATTTCCTATGTGTCCTTCTACTTTACTTGCACATTCCTTACTCTGTCAGGTCTGTTGGTTAATATTAAGTCCAGTAGGGCGCCCCCTCCGGTCTTTAGCTATAGTCAGAAACCTGTTTCATTTCTGAGATTCACAGGTTTCAGTCTCACAGTTTATATCAGGATAGTTAAAGTCCCCCATTATTATCACCTCGTTCTGATTTGCTGCCTTGTTCATTTGCCTCAGCAATTGATCTTCTGGCTCTTCCATTCTGTTTGGTGGCTTATAGCAAACTCCTAACAGAATTTTTCAATTTAGTAACATAGTATTTAAAGTAGGAAACTTTTCTAACAGGAAATAGCTAGCTACATAAGTATAAATGACTAAAAATCAATAAAAAAAACAATATAAATTATTTTCCTAACATCTCTAAAGGGTCCATTCTTTTATTTCCTATACACACTTGAGGTGAAGCTGTTGTAAGCAATTTTTTCATATGCTTAACATCATGCATTGTCTTTTGCTAGAAATGAAATAAAATAATTCAAGCCCGAAAAAAAAAACTCAAGAAAATTATTTTACCACTTAAAGATGGTTACCTTTTTTCAAAGGCCATTTTCTAATAGTTTTGAACTTTATGCAGCAAACAACCTGCAATAGAAGGTGTTTTGCAGAGCACAGGCTAAAATCATCCTATGGTGAGGACTGCAGGGGAGCTCTTTTTAAGTAATACTAGAAGCTAACACATAGACCAATCACTTCAATTGTCATTGCATTTTCAACAAAAGTAAAGGTAGGTTTGCTGCCATTTACCCAATAAAACAGCTGTTTTCCTACCAAGGGAGAATCATCTACAATATGTCAAGATAGAGCTCTCAAGTCATCTAGTAAGAACTGCTGATTTTATAGCTTAACCCAGATAAATCTGAAGTGACATCCATTAAGTATTATACAGTGAATCAGCCAAGGGAGCATCCAAGTCTCCAATAAGTTATAAACCTGACATTATCTAACTTTTATATGGGGATCCTAGGATATATGTATGTGTATATATATATATATATATATATATATATATATATATATATATATAAATATATATACATATATATATATATATATATATATATATATATATATATATACACATATACAGGGTGGGCCATATATATGGATACACCTTAATAAATTGGGAATGGTTGGTGATATTAACTTCCTGTTTGTGGCACATTAGTATATGGGAGGGGGGAAACTTTTCAAACTGGGTGGTGATCATGGCGGCCATTTTGAAGTCAGCCATTTTGAATCCAACTTTTTTCAATAGGAAGAGGGTCATGTGACACATCAAACTTATTGGGAATTTCACAAGAAAAACAATAATGTACTTTGTTTTAACGTAACTTTATTCTTTCATGAGTTATTTACAGGTTTCTGGCCACTTATAAAATGTGTTCAATGTGCTGCCCATTGTGTTGGATTGTCAATGCAACCCTCTTCTCCCACTCTTCACTCACTGATAACACCGCAGGAGAAATGCTAGCACAGGCTTCCAGTATCCGTAGTTTCAGGTGCTGCACATCTCGTATCTTCACAGCATAGACAATTGGCTTCAGATGACCCCAAAGATAAAAGTCTAAGGGGGTCAGATCGGGAGACCTTGGGGGCCATTCAACTGGCCCACGACGACCAAACCACTTTCCAGGAAAATGTTCATCTAGGAATGCTCGGACCTGACACCCATAATGTGGTGGTGCACCATCTTGCTGGAAAAACTAAGGGAATGTGCTTAAAGAGGGAAACACATCATCATGTAGCAATTTTGCATATCCAGTGGCCTTGAGGTTTCCATTGATGAAGAATGGCCCCACTATCTTTGTACCCCATATACCCACCATACCATCAATTTTTGTGTTCCAACAGTCTTGGAGGGATCTATCCAATGTGGGTTAGTGTCAGACCAATAGCGGTGGTTTTGTTTGTTAACTTCACCATTCACATAAATGTTTGCCTCATCACTGAACAAAATCTTCTGCGTAAACTGAAGGTCCTATTCCAATTTTTGTTTTGCCAATTCTGCAGCACCTGAAACTATGGATACTGGAAGCCTGTGCTAGCATTTCTCCTGCGGTGTTGCTATCAGTGTGTGAAGAGTGGGAGAAAAGGGTTCCATTGCCAATCCAACACAATGGGCAGCACATTGAACACATTTTATAAGTGGTCAGAAACGTGTAAATAACTCATGAAAGAATAGAGTGACGTTAAAACCAAGCACATCATTGTTTTTCTTGTGAAATTCCCAATAAGTTTGATGTGTCACATGACCCTCTTCCTATTGAAAAAACAAAAGTTGTATTCAAAATGTCCGACTTCAAAATGGCCGCCATGGTCACCACCCATCTTGAAAAGTTTTCCCCCTCACATATACTAATGTGCCACAAACAGGAAGTTAATATCACTAACCATTCCCATTTTATTAAGGTGTAGCCATATAAATGGCCCACCCTGTATATAATATATATATATATATATATATATATATATATATATATATATATATATATATACATACATACTCAACAATAACTGGAGATTGTCACTAATCAATGATCTATCAATATATATATATATATATATATATATATATATATGTATATATATATATATATATATATATATATATATATATATATATATATATACAGATGAGCAGCAGCAACACCGGTATAAAGTGCAAGATAGTGTCTTTATTCACACAACGTGAGGCGACGTTTCGGTTTGCTCACCAAACCATTTTCAAGCAACAAATGACATATCAGGTGTCTTTTTATGGTCACGCAGGACCGGATCATCAATCAAATAATCAAGTGTATAAATACATAAAAACATGCAATATTAAAGATAAAGTGCAAGATGCATCGTTACGGGGAATATGAATACATGAATCAAATCATTATATATACATAAACATACATAAAATAGTGCATATTATAAAAAAAGATCATATTCCCATTAATTAATAATTAAGTGCAGCTGTGCATCATAACAGATGGGCGGGGGGATGGATCCACTCACCATTTGTACATGGTAGCACTGTACTCCATGCAGACGCCAAGTCCCGGCGTTTCCGGTGTCTTGCTTTGCAAACCGGAAATGGTTTGCAAAGCAAGACACCGGAAACGCCGGGACTTGGCGTCCGCATGGAGTACAGTGCTACCATGTACGAATGGTGAGTGGATCCATCCCCCCGCCCATTCTGTTATGATGCACAGCTGCACGTAATTATTAATTAATGGGAATATGATATTTGTCTATAATATGCACTATTTTATGTATGTTTATGTATATATAATGATTTGATTCATGTATTCATATTACCCGTAACGATGCATCTTGCACTTTATCTTTAATGTTGCATGTTTTTATGTATTTATACACTTGATTATTTGATTGATGATCCGGTCCTGCGTGACCATAAAAAGACACCTGATATGTCATTTGTTGCTTGAAAATGGTTTGGTGAGCAAACCGAAACGTCGCCTCACGTTGTGTGAATAAAGACACTATCTTGCACTTTATACCGGTGTTGCTGCTGATCATCTGTTTGTACCTATTTGGACCCCTGGACCTGGGATCTCGCTGACGGCACCCGTGCACTTTACCAGGGATGTGCGGCTTTCCTTGTGGTTTTTATATATATATATATATATATATATATATATATATATATATATATAAATATCAGGGATGTGGAAATCCTATAGCCCGACGCCCGGGACAAGTAGTTTTGGGCGCCGGGCAGGTGAATTGTTTATAGATTTAGCCCTGTATCGGGCTAGCAGGGACAGACAGACTTCCCCCTTATTTTTCTTTAATGTCGGTGTGAGGCGCAGGAGCCGATGGAAGTCTACACCTCACACCGGCACTCAGAGTATATGGAGGGGGCGGCGGCCTCCAGCTGACTGCAGAGACCCCTTATCTCCCCTCCCGGAGGATGGACGGAGCTCAGAAGACACAGCAGGGGGAGAGAGAGGATGTAGACAGCTCCGTGCACAGCTCCATCCCCCGCACACAGCTCTACCCCTCCCCCTCCCCTGCTCTGTCTAGACAGGACCTAATCCACCACGGGGCGGTTGCTTGTTTGCACGGGGAAAACACAGAGCAGGGGGGAGGGGAGAGGACGGTAATCTCACCTCACACCAGCCGGGACTACAGCTCTGATGTCTACTCATGGCGGCTCAGGTGAGGAGACCGAGAATACAGGCGACAGGAAGGGTGGTTGTATATGTATGGTGTGAGTTTATGTGTGATGTGTGTATGTAATGTATGATGGGGGGGCAGTGGCAGGTGTATGTATGATGTGTGCATATGTATGGTGTGAGTGTATGTGTGTATGTAATGTATGATGTGGGGGGGGGCGGGGGGGTGTGTGTATGTAATGTATGATATGTGGGGGGGGGGCAGCAGCAGCAGGCCTATGAATGATGTGTGCATATGTATGGTGCATATGTATGGTGTATATGTATGGTGTGAGTGTATGTGTGTATGTAATGTATGATGTTGGGGGGGCAGCAGCAGCAGGCCTATGTATGATATGTGCATATGTATGGTGTATATGTATGGTGTGAGTGTATGTGTGTATGTAATGTATGATGTGGGGGGGCGGGGGTGTGTGTGTATGTAATATATGATATGTGGGGGGGGCAGCAGCAGCAGGCCTATGTATGATGTGTGCATATGTATGGTGTGAGTGTATATGTGTATGTAATGTATTATGTGGGGGGGCAGGGGCGGGGGTGTGTGTGTATGTAATGTATGATATGTGGGGGGGGCAGCAGGCCTATGTATGATATGTGTATATGTATGGTGTGAGTGTATGTGTGTATGTAATGTATGATGTTGGGGGGGGGCAGTGGCGGGGGTGTGTGTATGTATGATATGGGGGCAGTGGCTGGTGTATGTATGATATATGTATGCATGAATGTTTTGTATAGGGGCGGACGGGCATTAGGGCAGTTGTGCCATCTAATTTTATTTATTTTTAGTGGCACACGCACTAAATTGCACCCCCAGAATCCCGCCCCCTTCATACTCACCCGCCAACCAAGAGCCCCATGGATGCACACAAACATGCCCGAACCAAAACTACAACTCCCAGCATGTTGGACCATAACCTAAACTGTAGAACTATAAAGTGTAACATGCTGGGAGTTGTAGTTTTGGTTCGGGTCAGCTGCAGAGCTATAGGCTGCATCAGGGCATGCTGGGTGTTGTAGTTACTAACTGTAATTCCCAGTATTCCTTGACACAGACTATGACTCTGCAGCTGACACAAACCAAAACTACAACTCCCAGCATGTTACACAATAACCTTAACTGTACTATACAGTGCAACATGCTGCAACACCCACACAACCATAGGCTGTTTCAGGGCATGCTGGGAGTTGTAGTTATCTAGTAACTAAATGCAACTTCCAGCATTTTCTGACACAAAATGCAGCACATAAACAGGAGAAGCAGAACACCCCCCCCAGTAACATAAGTCCCTATTGAGACTGAAAAAAAGTGATTAAAATATTGTAAAAAGTGCGTATATATGTGAATAAGCCCCTTTCCTAATAAAAGTTTCCAATTTTCTTTAAATAAAAATAATGTACAAAAATAAAAATAAGTTGTATCGCTACATGTGGAAATGTCCAGACTATTAAAATATGATGTTAATTAAACCGTACGGTGAACGGTGTAAATGTAAATAATAGTCCAGAATTGTTCATTTTTGGTCTCTTCATATGAGAAATTTTTTATGGTGATCAAAAAGTTACATCTAGACTTATCTGGGCTTGTCTGGGGGGTAAGGGGAGCTACAGCTCTCCCACCGCTAATATCCTGGCATACTGCGATCACCTATTAACCATTAGATCACCGCTGTCAGCAGTGTCTAAAGGATCTTATATCCATCCCTGGTGGTCTAGTGGGGGGGGGGGGGGGGATCAGACTATTTTGGTGGAAATTATTTTATCTACCAGGACAAGTGGATTTTCTTGAGGGACAAGTAGATTGTGTTCTGCTTTAGTCCTTTGGACAAGTAGTTTTTTTTTTAATTTCCACACCCCTGATATATATATATATATTATATATATATTGTGGTAAAGTGTATGGAAAAGTGCTGAATGGTGTCTATTTTTCCCTTGGTTTTCTCAATCAGGGACGATCCATGACGGGTTAAGTCCAGTCCACATTCCCTGGTCCGTTACAAGTTTTTCCCTCCTTTCTGATCTGGTCCAGCTGAAGTTACCTGGACTAATTGAAAGCCATATATAAAGACTTGCTGGGACTTTTAGTGGGGGAGAGGAGAGACTAAGAGATGCAGCTGCTTCCAAAACCCACAGGTGTTATGCATTGGACTTGCTTTACTTCATGTGTTAGCTTAGGCTGGGTCCACACTACGTTTTGTCCCATACGGGAGCGCATACGGCAGGAGGGAGCTAAAACCTCGCGCTCCCGTATGTCACCGTATGCGCTCCCGTATGTCATTCACTTCAATGAGCCGACCGGAGTGAAACGTTCGGTCCGGTCGGCTCATTTTTGCGCCGTATGCGCTTTTACAACCGGACCTAAAACCGTGGTTGACCACGGTTTTAGGTCCGGTTGTAAAAGCGCATACGGCGCAAAAATGAGCCGACCGGACCGAACGTTTCACTCCGGTCGGCTCATTGAAATGAATGACATACGGGAGCGCATACGGTTACATACGGGAGCGCGAGCTTTTAGCTCCCTCCTGCCGTATGCGCTCCCGTATGGGACAAACGTAGTGTGGACCCAGCCTTAGTGAGGTATCCTGTGTTTAGTCAGAGCCGTGCAGGCTTAGGTGTTTATTATTTTGTATTGCATGTTATGTGCCAAAGTCCTGTGAATAAACAGCCTTTTGGATTTTATGAAACCTGATGCCTGTGTGAACACTGTCATTGCCGTCCCATCGTGTGAGCTGATCCCTAATTATATATATATATATATATATATATATATATATATATATATACACACATTTTTCTTTTTTTTTTTGCAATCAGTTTCCATGGTAACTACATGGGGGACATTTATCATGGTATTTAGAGCCTTTTTTTATTTTGTAATGCTTACTCTGGGCACATAAAAAGTCGCACATGCTCCGATGCACTTTTTAATGCGACTTTTGTCGGTAGGCATAAAGTTGCAAACAGCCTTACCTAAGCAACTTTCAGTTTCCACTTTGCAGTGGTTGCAAATTTTTGATGTGTGAATGTCGCACGTAGGCAAATCTACTCTCAAGTCAACTCCAGGTCTAACATGGCTTACAAAACTGCCTGTAGTAAGCACTTTAAAAAAGCCTAAAAAAAAGTCTCAACTGAGACTTTTGTGTTTTGCTTATGTGCTCCAAATTTATCAACCCTCTGTGTTAGTATGATAAATATGTAGCACATAAGCAAAACTAAAGAAAAAAATGCCTTAAGAACTCGCTTACCAAAGACAGTGATGATGAATGTCTCCCATAAAGACGCAAACCCTATTCAAATGTCCTGTTTAATTACATGGACATCATAAAATGAGTTTACCTCTCTCAAGAACCCTTCTATGACCCAGATACCCCCTGGCATCCATTTTACTTTGCATGGGACATTCAGTCCTTATGACAATCTGAATAAGGAGGACTAAACCCCCAAAAAGCATTATGGTTTTATTGTTTTATTATTATACCCCTAATAAACATATACCATAGGCATTGGAATACCATCTACAGATTCAACTTTCTTATTGGAGCAAAGCAGCACCTGATGGCATTTTACTTAATTTTCATCACATTTGAACAGGGCAGGTAGCCCCCATCTCCTGTAACCTCACAGGCTGAGCAGCTTTCTCCTCTTCAACTTGCTACCCCACTAGCTTGGGTGATAGGCACAATTCTTCTTAGGTCAGGATGATCTTCACTACCATCTTGACTACCTATACTCCATTTGTGACCCATGAATAGGGTCAGTAACACCAAGGATAATACACGAGGCTCTGCCCTTTGGTCTTCCTTTTTTTCTGCTCTACAAATGACCCAGAGACGGCATGTAATTCTACATGTCCCCTACAGTGGGTAAGTTTAGTTATGCTAAATGTTCTGGAAAACAGCTAAGTAAAATAAACACCAATAATACTAAATATATGTGCTGAGGTGTAGGTAAAGTTGGAACAGATGGAATATGGTTGTTTAGTTATAGCGAATGCTTCCGCGATAAGCCTTGTAAACCAAAACCAGCCTTCAGTAATAAATAGATGTGTGCAAATTGAGCAAAATCACACATTTGCTTTAAAAGAGAACCTGTGGTCTCTCTTGAAAAACTGATTTAAGGGCATGAATAAGCAGGCAAGGGGGGCTGATCCCATGCTGTTTATATTATGGTGATCAACCCCTGTTCTTGAGATATAGCACCCTGTACCCCATCTAACGGTCTAGCTACTCTGCCAGATGGGTGGGGACCTTATAAACCAGTGTTAGGCTCTGTGCCCTTTGAGCAGTAGCACAAGGGGCATGTGTATATAATGGCTAGAGCATGTATAAAGCTCTGGCCAGCGATCACTGAACAGGATCTTGCATCTCAGAATATCCTGTTCAGTGAGGACTGGCCGAAGCTGTATTAAAGCCAAAGCCATTATGTATGCACGCCCCTCCATTCTACAGCACACCGTGCACACAGTCAAACAGTTTAATATAATAGTATTATATAATAATAATATAATGTGATCCCCACCCATCTGACAGTAGTAGCTAGACCATCAGTTGGGTTACAGAGGGCTATATATCCAAAATGTAAGGACAATCACCACACTATAAACAGGTATGTGATCAGCCCCCATCGCTTGCCTATTCATGACCGAATTCAATTTTTTTTAAAGAGACCATAGGTCCTCTCGAAAGTAATTATGAAAGATCATATAAATAATCACACATTGGTCAGTAAACGCTTGAATATTGACAAATGTGAATCCAGAACCACAATGTAAAAATTTACTACTATCTAGGTCACAGTGTTAGGTCATTTTTTTTAATAAATGGAGCTTATTGTTGTCATAACAGCTGGAAGATGACAATACACATTGGTAAACAAAGGTTACTCAAAGTCTGATATGCCAATAAGATCAATAATCCATCTACTAATCTTTATACAGTCATTTATGTGGTATCGCAGTGCGATTACAGGAGTTAAGATGGAAGCCAGAGGTCTTCTTTCCTCACTACACTAACCTATTGGTACAGGTGTGTAGTGCGGATGACACTGATGATAACCATACTATTTCTCCCCATTCTGTGGTCCCGTTGTCTTGCTATCTTGCTCCATATCTTCTGTTCTGGCAGTAGGCTTGAACAATGGGTGAAGCTTCCTGACGTCACCGCTGCAAGCAGTGGGGACCAGCAGAGAAACAGCAGCGGTGACATCAGGAAGCTCTGTCAGGACCCGAGGCCTGACTCTAGAACGGAAGATACAAAGCAAGACAACAGGACCACAGAACGAGGACAGGTAAATATGGTTGTCATTAGTGTCACCTGCCCTACACAACTGTACCAACCGGTGTAACACTGATTACAGTTTTTCTTTAAAGGTTGTACAACAGAAAAGCATGTAAACATGGCATCAGTTTAATCATATTGATTTATAGAATAAAGATATGCGCCCTGATATACTAAGATTTGGAGTTTTCTTTGTTGGTTTTGATTCCCGACAGGTATTTTTCCATGGCATTTACTAATGTTTCCATATGTTTTGCACGTTTCCCTATATTTTGCATTTTTTTAACAACTGCTCTGAGCTGTGGGCTTAAAGGGGTACTCCGGTGAAAAACGTTTTTTTTTTTTTGTTTTGTTTTTTTTTTATCAACTGGTGCCAGAAAGTTAAACAGATTTGAAAATTACTTCTATTAAAAAATCTTAATCCTTCCTGTACTTATTAGCTGCTGAATACTACAGTGGAAATTATTTTCCGTTTGAAACACAGAGCTGTCTGCTGACATCACGAGCACAGTGCGCTCTGCTGACATCTCTGTCCATTTGTTTGCTATGGGGATTTCCTTTTACTCTGGACAGTTCCTAAAATGGACAGAGATGTCAGCAGAGCGCACTGTGCTTGTGATGTCAGCAGAGAGCTCTGTGTTTCAAACGGAAAATAATTTCCACTGTAGTATTCAGCAGCTAATAAGTACAGGAAGGATTAAGATTTTTTAATAGAAGTAATTTACAAATCTGTTTAACTTTCTGGCACCAGTTGATAAAAAAAAAAAAAAAAAGTTTTTCTGTGGAAACATTAGTAAATATGTTGGGATTTTTCGAAAATTTAGGGCACACACCCCATTCTGGTGACCCTGCCCCCCTTTTCCTGTGGCCAGGCCCCCCTTTTTTTAAGGGTTTTCTAAGTAAAATGGAGGTTTGGTCGGCTTTTTGACATTTTTGGGCTCAAATTCTGGCGCAGACACAATTTGTGGTGAAATGCACCAAATTCTGGCACACAATCCAACAAAACATGTTGGGTAACAATAGGGAATCCGGACCAATAAGTCAGTTTTACTGTAAGGTGCTGTATAAAAACAAAACCCCTCAACATTTGCAAAATTGCAGGTATTTTTTTCAATTTCCCCCACAAATAAAAATCTTTTGGTTTTCCCGTACATTTTATAGTAAAATTAAAAGATGTAATTATAAAGCATAATTGGTCACAAAAAGAAAAAAAAGCCCTTACACAGGTCTGCTGATGGAAAAAAAAAGAGGTATAGCTCTTAAAAAGAGGGGTAAAATGCAGAAATGCTGTGTTCCCAAGGCCAAAAGGGGCAGTGCCCCCAAGTTGTTAAAAGAGGCCCAGCACTAACTTACACAAAGATCAAGCTCTCTTCCTCATGGAAAATGGCAACTCAGCATATATTTTTTCCCAGTGGAGCATTGCCTGTAAGGCTAGGTTCAGACTACGGAATCTCCAGGCAGAAAATTTCCGCATGGAGATTCCGAGTGCGGCCAGCGCCGACTGAATCAGTCGGCACTAGGACCACGCGGACACTGCAGTCTCCAATAGACTGCAATGTGTTCTGTGCGGATTTCCGCCTGAAGAAAGAGCTCCGCCTTTTTTACAGGCGGAAATTTATAAGCAGATTTTCAAAGCGGATTTTCCGCTTCACAAATTCCGAAGTGTGAATTTGTGAACGGAAACCCATTCACTACACTAGACATTTTAGTAAGCGGAATTTCTGACGGAAATTTTACGACTGAATTTCTGTCGGAAATTCTGTAGTCTGAACCTAGCCTAAAACTCCACTCACCTTTTGGTGCTCTCCTCAAGAATCTTTACTGGAAGGACATGCCCTCATGAAAAGAATCTAAACCTAGCAGCTGGCTGCAAACTACATATCAGGGGGTCTGAAAATAAATAAAGGAATGGAAAATTAGGATTCAAAATTAGCACAACATTTTTAAATTAAAGTAACGATAAGTTAAACAAATTTTTTAGAGGGGAAATGCCCAATTACTGAAAATCCAGATTTTTTTTTTCATCAACTACTATAAATTTTTTCCACATTTTTCACACTTCCTAAATGTCATCCATACCATATTGAACTAGCCAAAGCTAAATTAGGACAGAATGAAAAGTCATTAGTTATACAGATGCATTAATTAGCATTTTGCTGTAAACGCCAAATGAATGGTTATTTAAGTTCTTTGACCTAATGTTTTAACCAGAGAATGTCTTTCAAAACAGTTCCTTCCAGACTGCTAATCTAACTCTGGATGAGGTCATAGCCATGTCCTTCTGGTGCCTGGAAATAAACCCAAGTCTATTACTCCACATACAAAGCAAGCCAAAACCAACCATCCTCTTCTCCTTGTAAGGAAGTCATTGTCTAGGTCCAATATTACTAATTTACAGCACACAGCTAGCCAAGGCAGATGCTCAAGTCTTTAGAATTACATTTGTCTAGCCTGTGCAGGTTTACAGTTTTGTAGAGAAAGTTGTTCAACACTAAAGCTCACATGGAAATCCTTGTGGAAAGTGCAAGCTGTGTGTTTTATATCTTATGTCATGTATAGGTATCATGTTGTGCCCTTGTTTGATACATGCATCATGGTTTGGTAGAAAATAACATTTTAATGGAGAGTTCTTTCAAGGCAGATGGAAAGAAAATGTGGTGAAGGTCAAAAACTTGAGCTACCTGTATGTCCTAGTAAAACTGTCACACTTAGACAATTTGCACAGGTGCTTAAAGGGGAACTCTGGTACATAACATCCTGTGGATAGGGGATAAGTTTTTGACTGTGGTGGGTCCAACAACTGGGAACCCCCAAGAGCTCTCCTCATGCATGGAGTGATCTCCACTCTGTGCAAGGAGACTGTTGACCACCGCACAAAGCTGTGCTCAACACGCCCCATCCATACATCTTTATTGGAGAGCCGGAGATACATGAGCACTGTATCTCTGGCTCTCCCACAGAAATGCATTGAGGGGGCGTGTCGACCAAGTTCTGAACAAGAGAAGAGTCGGGCAGGAGACTGTGGGGGTTCCATGCGGTCGCACCCTCACGTTCAGACACATCCCCTATCCTGTGGATAGAAGATAAGATGTTATGTACCGGGGCTCCCCTTTAATTGGATTTTGCCATTGTGGACACTTATCCTCTGTGGATAGAGGATACATTTTCATTGTGCCATAATCCCTTAAAGTGTACCTGTCATTTAAAAAAAACTTTTGACATGTCACAGAGGCATGTTAAAACCTTCCCCAATGATGGCCCCAACCGATCAGGACGACAAGTGGAGAGAAGTGTCCGGTAGTGCACGTCACTCCCCGGCTTGCAGCTATCTCTGTACAGCTTCTCTGGACAGCCCGATAGAGGTCACGGGACGGAGATAACTGCAAGCCGTGAAGCAAAAAGCAAAGCCTGTTCCCTGCTCATTCTCCTGATTGGTGAGGGTCTTAACACTGTGGCCTGTTGATCAAAATTTGTTTGTGACATATCACATTTTTTTAATTTTTTTTTTATGACAGGTACACTTTAAGGGTCGATTCACACGTACAGTATTCTGGGCAGATTTGAAGCTGTGTTCAGTCATTTAGTTTAAATTGACACCTGTAGCTTCACATTCTGTGCATCAAATATGCACACGATACTGTACATGTGAATACACCCTAAATGTTTTTTTGTTTTTTTTTTTTATGGGAGGGGGATCTTGCTGCAATAACAAAAATCCTAACATAGTCAATATTCTTGTAATTTTTCAAAATTTTCCACAAATAATTCCTTCATATGGCAGAATAGCGTGCGTGAATAGAGGTAATGCCCTAGTTTAGGGCTAAAGCTATCAGTTCATTTGTCAGCGGTATGGCAGAGAAATACCGTATTTATCGGGGTATACCACGCACCGGCCTATAACACGCACCCTCATTTTACCAAGGATATTTGGGTAAAAAAAGTTTTTTACCCAAATATCCATGGTAAAATGAGGGTGCGTGTGTGCGCGTGTATACCCCGATATACCCCCAGGAAAGGCAGGGGGAGAGAGGCCGTTGATGCCTGCTTCTCTCCCCCTGCCTTTCCTGGGGTCTACAGCCCTGCTGTCGGCCCTTCTCTCCCCCTGGCTATCGGCGCCGCTGCCCTTTCTGTCCCCCTGACTATCGGTGCCGGCGCCCCATTGCGCTGCTGCAGGCCTCCGGCGTGCGTCCTCTGCGTCGTTGCTATGCGCTGCACGGCGCGGCGCATGACGTCAGTGCATAGCAACGACGCAGAGGACACACGCCGGAGGCCTGCAGCAGCGCGGACCCGACCCAGGTAATTATGCCACCGGGGATGGGGGGAGGCAACGGGGCAGCGGCGCCGGCAATGGGTGCCGCTGCCCCTTCTCTCCCCCTGGCTGTCGGCGCCGCTTCTCTCCCCCTGGCTATCGGCGCCGGGAATGGGGCGCCGGCACCGATAGTCAGGGGGACAGAACGGGCAGCGGCGCCGATAGCTAGGGGGAGAGAAGGGCCGGCAGCAGGGCTCTAGACCCCAGGAAAGGCAGGGGGAGAGAAGCGGGCAGCGACGGCCTCTCTCCCCCTGCCTTTCCTGGGGGTGTATCGGCGTATAACACGCACGTAGACTTTAGGCTAAAAATTTTAGCCTAAAAAGTGCGTGTTATACGCCAATAAATACGGTAAGTCTTAACATCCATTTACTTTCATTTACTTTCTCCTGAAGTACTGGCAACTGATTTCTGTTGAGAGACACTTGGGTCCTGCAGGTGAAGCAATTTTTCGTTAAAAAAGTGGGGGGAAAAAGGCCAAGGAACAAGGTCCGCAATGACAAACTTAAAGACCCTAGAGACGTTACAGGAAATTGTAAAGCAGAAATGATGTGCTTTAGTATCTGCATTTTAACACCCTGAACAAAATTGTACAGCACAATAATAGGAAACTTGTACCTATAACATTTTTTTCAACTTCTGGCGCGTCAGAAGTCTTAAATTGATCCACTTGCTAAGCCCCCCCCCCCCCATTGATGGTTTTAACAAAGCTCAATGTCTATTAGATTTCCTTTTTAAATTGTGTTTGTGGATTTGTAAGGAGAGCTGATCAGGAACAAAGGGACATAGTGCTAAACTTTATTCAGCAAATAATGTAAAAAGTAAAGTCCTGTGTTGATTAGTACAGTCATGGCCTTAATGTTGGCACCTCTGACATTTTTTCTAGAGAATGAGGTAATGAAGTATTTCTCACAGAAAAGGATTGCAGTAACACATGTTTGCTATACACATGTTTATTCCCTTTGTGTGTATTGGAACTAAAACAAAAAAGGGAGGAAAAAAAGCTAATTGGACATAACGTCACACCAAACTCCGAAAATGGGCTGGACAAAATGATTGGCACCTTTTCAAAATTGTGGAAAAATAAAATAGTTTCAAGCATGTGATAGGGTAAGTAACAGGTGTGGGCAATATAAAAATCACACCTGAAAGCAGATAGAAAGGAGGAAAGTTCACTTAGTGTTTGCATTGTGTGTCTGTGTGTGCCACACTAAGCATGGAAAACTGAAAGAGGAGAAGGAACCAAGGAGGACTTGAAAACCAAAATTGTGGAAAAATATTAACAATCTCAAGGTTACAAGCCCATCTCCAGAGATCTAGATATGCCTTTGTCCACAGTGCACAATATTATCAAGAAGTTTGTAACCTATGGTACTGTAGCTAATCTTCATGGGCATTGACGGAAGAGAAAAATTGATGAAAGGTGTCAACGCAGTCCGGATGGTGGATAAGCAGCCCCAAACAAGTTCCAAAGATATTCAAGCTGCCTTGTAGGCTTAGGGAGCATCAGTGTCAGCGCAAACTATCCATCAACATATAAATGAAATGAAACGCTATGGCAGGAGACCCAGTAGGACCCCACTGCTGACACAGAGACATAAAAAAGCAAGACTACATTTTGCCAATATAAACTTTGTAAGTAAGCCAAAATCCTTCTGGGAAAATGTCTTGTGGACAGATGAGACCAAGATAGAGCTTTTTTTTGGGTTTGCGTCCGAGATCTTGGGTCTTCCAGCAGGACAATGACGCCAAACATACATCAAAAAGAACCCAGAAATGGATGGCAAAAAAGCGCTGGAGAGTTCTGAAGTGGCCAGCAATGAGTCTAGATCTAAATTAGGGATCGATCGATATTTATTTTTTAGAGCCGATACCAATACCGATAACCTGTGAACTTTCAGGCCGATAGCCAATAGCTTATACCGATATTCCGTCCATTTCAATCCCCCCCCCCCCCCCCCCCCCCCCGATAAACTGTCTCTGGCCCTGCAGAAGCCACTGCAGATCAATGATTTAAAGCGGGCGCTGACGGTGCACCGGGCCACTGACGGTGACGTTGCATTGAGGACGCCACTCGTCATAGTGCAGCGCACAGTGACAGCTCAGGATGCCGCCGGAGCCAGAAGTAGCGCGGACCCCGGGAACAGGTAATTATAAAACCGGGGAGGCAATGGGGCAGCAGCGGTGGTTGGACTCAGGACAGGCAGGGGGAGAGAAGCGGGCAGCGGCGGCAGTCTCTGGCCCCACAAAAGCCACTGCAGTTCATTGATTTAAAGCGCCCGCATTATCGGCAAGTTAATTGCCGATACTGATAGAAAATTGTGAATATCGGCCAAACCGGTAATAGGTCGATCTCTAGTCTAAATCCCATTGAACATCAGTGGAGAGATCTTAAAATTTCTGTTGGGAAAAGGCGCCCTTCCAATAAGAGAGACCTGGAGCAGTTTGCAAAGGAAGAGAGGTCCAACATTCCGGCTGAGAGGTGTAAGAAGCTTATTAATGGTTATAGGAAGCGACTGATTTCAGTTATTTTTTCCAAAGGGTGTGCAACCAAATATTAAGTTAAGGGTGCCAATAATTTTGTCCAGACCATTTTTGGAGTTTGGTGTGATTATGTCCAATTTGCTTTTTTTCTTCCCTTTTTTGGTTTAGTTCATATACACACACAGGGGGGGGGGGGGTGGGGGGGATTCATCAACATCAGTGTATGGTAGAGCTTTTTTTAACCCCTTTCTGCTGCGTGTATTTGTCATTTACCTGCGCAAAATTTACTAAACTTGCGCACGGGTCTCTGTGAATCATGTGCAGCAATAGAATCCAGCCCATCTCAGCTCTTGAAAAAAATATAAGGCAGACTTGTACGTGTGCTCGGAGCTGGTGTATATTTGCACAAAAAAAATGGCACTTGCATCCTTTTTTTGCGCAAAAAAAAAAAAAAGACGCAGTTAATAATATCATGTCTACCAGAAAAACGGCTCTACGGTACACCTGAAGGGTGACATCTTTAGAAGAAGTTCCACCAGAAAAGACGCACAAAAAGAACGCAGGAATTTTGCGCAAGAAAATACACCTAAAATGACTCTATATAGATTGATGAATCCCCCCCAAAGGGAATAAACATGTGTATAGCAAAACATGTGTTACTGCAATCCTTTTCTGTGAGAAATAATTCATTTTCTTGAAAAATTTCAGGGGTGCCAACATTTATGGCCATGAGTGTATATGTGTGCAACACTTTAGCTCAACTTTATGGAGCCAATGATAATACATCATATACTGCTGAATAAAATACTTTTTTCATCATTTGCAAAATTTGAGCGTGCTGACTTTTTTTTTTTTTTGCTTTTGTAACATATGTTCAGTGTCATTAAGGCTTGCAACCATTCCACTATTGTTATACAGTGCTTTTTTATTTCTAGGTACATATACACACAGGTAGACACTCAGACGTATGCATCATATTTCTTGGATTAAACTGAATTGAGTTGTAGCCAATAGATGGAGATGATTGATGCACGCTGTGCCCATCCACATACAAATCTTGGCACATTTCTTTACCTATTACATACAATGCATCACAAATTAAAACCCACATGCTTTGCTTTGCTTCCCACAATGAATCAGCTCACTCCTGCATCTGCTCTTTACTATAAACCATGTTTCACAGTGTTTGGCTGCAGGTTCATTCAAGGGAACATCAGGAGGTCATTTACTACCCAATGTTATGTTCCTCCAGGACCAGACTCTGCTCTGCAAACATAATATTCAAATCCCTCTAGATCTGGACTTTGAAAATCTAATAAAAAACAGAACTTGAATATGAAAATAATCTTACCTTTTTTCAGTGATTAATACCAGAAGTCGGACCAGTGGAGGACACACAGCAATATTTGAACAACAGAGTAGATTTAAAGAAAAGAGGAGAAAGGGGAGAGAGAAAATACGAGATCAGATTTGTACTGAACAGTGTAATTCACTATACACGTATTTTTATAACAAGACAGAAACAATTTTAGAAGCGAGCAAAAGATATTTAGTCAATTTGGCAAGAATGCTGGTATAAAAAAATAAATAAATGGACTTTTCTCTAGGGATCGACGGATTATCGGTATGGCCGATATCATCGGCCGATAATCACGATTTTGGGCATTATCGGTATCGGCAATTATCTTGCCGATAATGCCCCGCCCCCCACACCGCCCCCACCGCACCGCGACCGCCACCCCCCTCGACCCGCCGCACCGCCGACCCACCGCACCCCCCACCGTGATGCTAGGCGGTATACCGGTATGGATTTTTTCCCATACCGCTATACCGGTCGGGCCCCTCCTCCACCCTCCCAGTCAATAAAAAAATTAAACTTACCCGTAATGGGGGTGGTCCGGGCCATCCATCCATCGTTCCTGTAGCGTCCGGGGGCGTTCCGGTCCGGGCTGTCCTTCTTCTCCCACGGTCTTCTTCTCCACTCCGAGGAGGCTCCGGCCTAGTACGCTGCATAGACAACGGTACGCCGTGACGTCAGGTGCGTCGCTGCGCACGGGCGTCACTGCGCAGCGACGTCTATGCAGCGTACTAGGCCGGAGCCTGCCCGGAGTGGAGAAGATGACCGCCGGAGAAGAAGGACAGCCCGGACCGGACCACCCTCCACCCGGAACGCCCCCGGACGCTACAGGAACGATGGATGGCCCGGACCACCCTGACAGGTAAGGGGAGAGAAGCGGGTGGTGGCGGCGGCGGCCTATGGCCCCGAAAAAGCCACTGCAGATCATTGATTTAAAGCGCCCGCTTTAAATCAATGATCTGCAGCGGTGTCGCAGGGGTTTAAATAGCCGATAACTTATACCGGAATATCGGTATAAGTTATCGGCTATCGGCCCTAACCTGCACCGATTATCGGTATCGGCCCTAAAAAAACGATATCGGTTGATCCCTACTTTCCTCCTGACGCTGCTCCAGTGCCTCCAGTATCCCGCTCCCGGCCTACATAGTGGTCTTCTTCTGGTGGTCGACCCATCACACTGTGGTTCAGGTAATTGCCAGCCACAGTGATCTCCTGCCTCGGCTGGTGATAGGCAGAGCAGCAGTGTGATGTATTGAGCCCTGGCACCAGTAAAAACACAGAGGAGCAGGCTTAAAGGGGTTATCCAGGAAAAAACTTTTTTTATATATATCAACAGGCTCCAGAAAGTTAAACAGATTTGTAAATTACTTCTATTACAAAATCTTATTCCTTTCAGTACTTATGAGCTTCTGAAGTTAAGATTGTTCTTCTCTAAGTGCTCTCTGATGACACGTGTCTCGGGAACTGCCCAGTTTAGAAGAGGTTTGCTATGGGGATTTGCTTCTAAACTGGGCGGTTCCCGAGACATGTGTCATCAGAGAGCACTTAGACAGAAAAGAACAACCTTAACTTCAGAAGATCATAAGTACTGAAAGGATTATGATTTTTTTATTGAAGTAATTTACAAATCTGTTTAACTTTCTGGAGCCAGTTGATATATAAAAAAAGTTTTTTCCTGGATAACTCCTTTAAAACATCACACTGCCACAGCCATGGCTGGACATCACTGCGGTCCATGATTAGCTGAGTGTATTGAGTTAATGACAAGAAGCAGAAAGAGGATCCCAGAAGAGGAAGGTAACGGGATATGAGACACCAGTGAACAGACGGGAGGTAAGCCCAGTTTGTTTTTAAAGAGAATTTGACAGTTATTTCAACCAATATACTGGGTTATAGTCCGGGTATATAGCTGTAAAGGGAAGGGAAACTTACATTTTTTGGTAAGGTATGTCCCAATTGTCCAGTCACAATTGCATTGCCATTGTGCACTAACATGTAATGAAGACGGGGAGCCGGCTCCCACAGCTCCCCTGCCTCATCAATATGCCCCTGGCCCACCGCCTTCCGTGATTTCAGACCCTGCAGGCTTGGAGGGGGGGTGATGACTGCTCCTTACTACACCCGTCTCTCACATCATGGAAGAGGGCGGACTGGGGGCGGAATATTGATAAGGCATGGGGAGATGGGCATCCCCATTGCACGCTGGAGTGCAATGGCAATGCAACTGTAACGAGCAGAACTTAGGACATATCTAACCTAAAAAAGGATTTTTTTGTACTCACTGTAAAATCTCTTTCTCGTAGCCTTCATTGGGGGACACCTTACTGATGTGTATATGCTCTTGCCCCTAAAAGGCGCTGACAATAGGAAAAAAAAAAAGTCAGCTCCTCCCAGGCAGGATATACCCGCCCACCTGCAGAACCTCAATCAGTTTTGTCACAAAGCAGAAGGAGAAGCCAACAAATACATATGTCTGAAGAACCCTAGAAAGGAATCCATTATAAAAAAAAACAAGAACCTGAAAAATCAATCCGGAAAAAAGATGAAGAAAGGGTGGGTGCGGTGTCCCCAATAAAGGCTACAAGAAAAAGATTTTATGGTGAGTACAAAAAAATCTTTTCTCGGTCGCTCTTCTTTGGGGGATACCTTACTGATGGGACGTAGCAAAGCAGTCCCCTAGGGTGGGGATAAACCCAATTGCAGCGAAAGGGGAATTATTTCAGAGACCGAAGCCACTCGACCGTAAGGCCTGCGGACTAGATCCTGGCAGAGCCAACCGAGGCCCACAAACTGAGCTCCCAGAAGAGCCCCCGTCCATGGAGATGGACTAGGATGCCAAGAAGAGACCCTCCTATGTAGAGACTCCAGCCTACGTTCCATATAGAGAGACAGAAAAAAAAGTGGGTCGACTGGAAACCAGAGGGGCCAGAACCATCCCAGGAAGAGATATGAAATCAACTCCAAGGAACACAGAACCTGACAGAGGGCTGGCCCGGCAGGAAAACAGAAACAGGAAAAAGGCACAACAAGGGAACCAGAGTCCAGAGTCAACCAAGGCAAGAGAACATGGCGGAAAAAGATGCCAGGGAGAGCAGCGTAAGCCTGAGCAGGAGGCGAGTATAGGAGGTAGAGACCAGAAAAACACTGGAAAAAAGAAAGAAGGTGACAGGCTCTGGAGAGACCTGTTGCATAAATGCGAAACAGTTGCCCACCAAAAAAAACCTGTCCCAAGGGCCTGCCGCGAGCACCTGGGAGACAAAATGAGCTCAAGTAGCGTAAACCATATGACCAGAACGCCCACCGCCTTAGAAGTACATGGGCCCCAAAGGAGGAGACCGAAGGAATAAGGCAAAAAAAAAAGGAACGGAATGCCCTGAAAAAGGAGCATCCCAGAAGACCGGAGCGACTGCAAGGGAACTGGAGGTACCCAGATCATCAGGAAGACATACATGTAAGAATAAACAGCAAATGGAGCATCCTGGAACACTGGAGCAGCCGACATGGGAAATGGAGGTTCCTGAGTTGCCTGGAAGATGCACACCTGCAGAGTAAGTAAACGCTCCGGGACAAACTTCTACGTCTGGACAAGAAGAAGTGCGGTACAGAAAGACCGCCTCACCATCAAATCACAGAGAAGTTGGAGCAGGAGAGCTAACCTGCCCGAGACCACAACCATTAGTAAGGCCCAAAGAACCAGAAAGGCCGACTTAGAAAAGAAGGCATGCCACAGCATACTAGGATAGTGTTCAAGACACGGAGACTAACCGGACATGGATCACAGTGGTCTGAGCGGACCAAAGCAACATTCTGTCAGGACGGTAATGGAGGGGGAACAAAGGGAAGATTACTCCAGAAGACCGTAGTGTCAGTGAGTGCAGCTGACACCGACAAGGGAAAGGGGAACAAACCCCTCCAGGGAGATTGCACCGAGGGAAGAGAGCAATGGCAGGACCCAAACAACAGACAGTGCTAGACCGGCTGTCACCAAGCCATACAAGAGCGCATAAACTCCCCCAACAGAGGGGAGTGCAAAGTCTGTATGAGCAGAAGTAGATAACCCAGGAACAGGAAGAGAGCCAGGCTGCAAGGTGCGCAGCTCAGCTGATTACTCTCAGCAAAAAAAAATAAAAAAAACATGGGCCAAGCCAGGTACCCCATCTATATAGAGGAGGGGAAACAAGGGGTGGTCACGATGAAGACCAGGCCCAGACCATGCCAAGCTTCCTGATCCCCGTGGAAGGGGAATGGTCAAGTGTGCCAGGCACTACAGGAGCCGGGAAATGCCGCCCAAGGCAAGAAGGCAAAGTACAGGGTGGATGTAGTCCCCAGGAACCCTGCAACAACATATCGAGGAATGGAGGATCAAACTTTGTGTCCCCGAGAGATCATAAATCTGTACACTGGTGCTGGGCAAAGATACCAAGATGTGACAATGAATGGAAGTAAGAAGTACATGCCCCACAGCAACCAAAGCATGGAAGGGAACACCCCAATGTAGAAAACACTGGACAAGAAGGGCGATGACTGAGCCATCCTGGTCGTTCTAAGGCAGGGGTCTCAAACTCTCGGCCCACGATGCCCCCTCCCCGTACTGTGTGAAATTTTGTGGCCCGCTGCTCCCCCGTACTCATCTTTCTGTACTGATTGATTCGGTGTGAGGTGAAAATTTGCGACCCATGCAGACTTGCGTGTGCTCCTCCCCTCAGCCCCCCGAAGGTTTCCGAAGCAAAAGCTGGGGGAGGGCAGAGCAGGAGAAGAGAGCAGGTACACACACCCCTCCCCTCCCGGGAGAAATTATCCCCAGCTATCCCCAGCCCCTGCACTTTGTAATCCTTCTCTGCTCTGTCTACTTTCTCCAGTGCAGACCTGCGTCCTCCGAAGGCAGAGCAGGGGGGGGGGGGTTGTAGAGATGAGGAGCCATGTACGTCCTCTCTTCCCTGCTCTGCCTTCTTTTCACCGTGGAAACTTGCGTCCTCCGAAGGCTTGTGCTGTGATGTCCCCCCCCCCCCCTTATCCCCAGCCTGTGCAGTATGTCGGCCTTCACACATACAAATCATCCCCAGCTTTCGTGCAGTATGTCCCCCTTCACACATAGAAAACATTAGGGAGGGGTGATGAGGAGCCTTGTACGTCCTCTCTCCCCTGCTCTGGCTTCTTTTCTCAATGGAAACTTGCATCCTCCGAAGGCAGAGCAGGGGGAGATGAGGAGCCGTGTATGTCCTCTCTCCCCTGCTCTGCCTTCTTTCTCCCATGAAGACCTGCGTCCTCCGATGAGGGGGGCATGGTTTCTTTCTCCGGTACAGACCTGTGTCCTCCGGGAGGGTAGATGAGGGGGGCATGTACCTGCTCTCTCCCTCTGCTCTGCCTTTGCTCTGCCCTCCCCCCCAGCTCTAGCTTCGGAAACCTTTGGAGAGCTGAGGGGAGGAGCGGATGCAAGTCTGCATGGGTCGCAAAGCAGGGATTAGCGTGACATCCGCTGCGTTGGGCAGCGCCAACATGACGCGCTGTCCGCACTGATCTGGTGAAACGTTTCTTCAGAAACGTCTAAGCAAGTTCACAGACCTGTAAACTACCTAGCCAGACAGAAACAGAGTGGGGTGCACCTCACTGATCCTGCTAAGCTACAGTACTGCCAATCATCCAACACCCCCCCCAGCAGTAGCACCTTCATCATCCATCAGCAACACCCCCCCCCCCAGCAGTGGCACACCCATCATCCACCTGCAACACCCCCCCTCTCCAATCCCCCTACCCCCCTGTGGTAATAGCATGAGCTGACGGATAATGGGGGTGCTACTGCTGGGGGGGGGGGTGTTGCTGGTGGATGATGGGGGTGCTACTGATGGAGGAGGTGTTGGTGGATGATGAGGGGGGTGTTGCTGGTGGATGATGAGAGTGCTACTGCCCTGGCAGTAGCAACTCATTCATCCAATACCCTCCCCCCCCCCAGCAGTAGCACCCCCATCATTCGTCAGTTCATGCTATTACCACAGGGGGGTAGGGGGAATGGGGGGGGGGGTGTTGCTGGTGGATGATATGGGTGCTACTGCAGGGGGGGTTCTGGTGGATGATGGGGGTGCTACTGCTGAGGGGGGTGTTGCTGGTGGATGATGGGGGTGCTACTGCTGGGGGTGGAGTGTTGCAGGTGGATGATGGGGGTGCTACTGCTGAAGGGGGAGTAGCATCCCAATCATCCAACACCTCCCCCCCCCCAGCAGTAGCACCTTCATCATCCATCAGCAACACCATCATCCACCTGCTTAACTGTCGGAAACCCATGGAAACAAAATCACAGGAAGGCCCGAGGAACAGGGAAGGTGGGCTCTACACGTGCAGAGTTGGCCAGCGCATGTAGGGACACAGACATGGTTGCCACCTGATGGTAGTGGGGTACCAAAACTGCTGATGCGAAAGAAAGCGCAGGCATCCAAAAGTCCGGCAGCCTGGAAGACAAGCTCAGCACCCAACGGTGTTGAACAACCATGCCCCAAGCAGACCAGCGATACACCCTAGAAGGGAAACAGAGAATGCAGCTGTTTCTGTGAAAGTCCATGGAACCTGCAGGAAACGCCCACACCCCTGACAGGCAGGTATAAAAGATCCAATGAAACCACTGAGTGGTCCAATGAGACACTCTCTTGGAACTTCACCTGGAAAATGAGTCACCGGATTGTAGCTGTGGGAGCAGCAAGAATGGGGAAAGTGACCTTGCAGACTCCGTCTGGCTATCTGGCCTAGGGACCATGGCCACACCAGTTGCAGTAGACAGAATCGAACACAGAAAAAGGGTTACCAGCCCTCAGCCTAGAGAGCAGCAGGCATGTAGGGAGGAACCTGGTAAAGGAGGAAACCCTGCGAACCAGTATGAGGTGTATTGTATAGGGCCCATGGAGCAACATAGGGAAATGCACTTGAAACTACTCCTTAGCAAAGGATAACCTGAACTACCATCCATGGTGGGGGAAGTGTATGGTAGTGGACCCGACGTAGCAGTAGAAGATTATGCAGACAACCATCGGGCTGACTAGTATAGGATTCCTGAATGCTCAGGGTAACTCCATTGAACCCCCCACACAAAAAGTGGGATATTGGAGCACAACCTAACTAACGGGCAACCTGGTGGCGTAAGAGACCCTGTAGACTAAGGTCTGGCTGACTGGTATCAGTCCCGAGTACCTGCAGGGAACTTCATCCAGAGTCCTTAAACCAGCAGAGAGGTACGGGAAACACGACCAAGCCTGCGGCAGCCGAGAAATGGGAGACCCAATAGCGATGGGGACCTGGCAGACAACAGTCTGGCTGAACAAGTACACTTCCAGGTGTTGAATAAAAGAGGACAGCTAGATAGGCGATCACTGTGCCACTCTGTCGCCTGTGGGAGGGAGGAGAGGCCTAGGAGCCATAGATAGTATCCCCACCACCTTGGGAGATCGGGGGAGACTGAGGAGCCGTAGAATGAATCCCCCTTACCTCAGCTAGGATCCATCGAACACACTGGAACACGTCTTAGTACGCGTCGCAGAGCAGTGGAGTACCAGAACTTCCAGTGACAGATACATCAGCTGTGTGATGTGAGGAAACCATGCAGACCACAGACTGACTTACTGGTAAGGGTCCATAGTATACAATGGGTCACTCCTTTGGACACCACGCACAGGAGTGGGGAACCGGAAGTACAGCTGCAGATATATTAGTTGTGTGATGTGAGGAAACCATGCAGACTACTGTCTAGCTTACTGATATGGGTCCGTAGTAGACAACAGGTCACTCCGTTGGACACCTGCACTAGTAGTGGGGTACTGGACTGCCAGCTGGATGCAGCAGAAGAGAGATGAATGACAGGCAAGCCTACAGTCAGACATATCAACATCAGGACCAATCCATGTCCACGCAGGGACGCTTCCACGGAGATCTCACACTAGACGTGAGGATCCAGAGCAATAGCCGTGGATGCGGCAGCCCGTGGAGGAGGGAATCATATTGTATGACATGCCAGGACACCTCCTTGATACTTATGGAATGCTTCACAAAGTTGCATGGCATCCTAGTGCAGGCGCCATGCAATCTGCACAGTATCGTACCAATATGTCTGTTAATTTATTATATTAATTAAATTATTAATATATTTATTAGATGGTGTATGGTATATGTGCTGCCAAAGCCAGCACTGTAAAAAAATTAACTGATAAGCTGACACAACAAATACTACATTTGATCCGCCACAATGCACAGGATCTGGGTGGAAAACTATGTAGAAGAAAAAAACACTGTTGACC
Organism: Hyla sarda; assembly: GCF_029499605.1. Lineage (NCBI taxonomy): Eukaryota > Metazoa > Chordata > Amphibia > Anura > Hylidae > Hyla > Hyla sarda. The sequence continues at coordinate 89,881,042 of NC_079198.1, forward strand.
ACTAGAGGGGGCAGTGCTGTACTGTACAGTGCTGTACACCAATACACCTTACAGCCACTGGAGGGCACAGAGCGCACATGAGAAGCTGCCCTTTTTTTTTTTTTTTTTTAACAAAGTGAAACAGAAACTCAGGAGGGGCGGAGAGCAGTGGCGCCGCCCTATCAACGCGGGAAAAAAAGAGCGCGCTGTCCACGTCCCCCCCCCCCCACGCCCCGAAGAAGGAGTAAGTCAACCCTTTGAGAAAGGAAGGAAAGGAAGGACCGTAAAGGCGCCGCAGTCATGGCGCCGCAGCTGCAGGCGTGATAGTGAAAGCCAAGTGGCTGCGGCATGGGGATAAATAAAGCCGGGGACTAAAATTACAGAATAACAGGAGAGAGCCGAATGGTCGGGGCGCCAGCCGCTGGGAAGATAGAAGCGGCATCCAGCGGCCGCTGCACAGCAGAGGCCACATCAGGACTAGGCCGGAGGAAGAAATATGGCACGGCCGCTCCCATCCCCCCTACTGCACCGCCTGGCCACATGAGAGCAGAGACCCGCTAGCCAAGGAGGGCCTGGCCAGAGGGTAAGAAAACATGGTCAGCTTGCAGAGCCTGGTGCAGACAGCAAGGCTAGGGAGGCACCCACATGAAAGAAGGGGGAAGGGGGAAACAGACCACCGGACCGTCCCCTAAAGGTATTGTGCCGCCGGCAACCCGGAGGCCGTGGGAGGTCCGGCCCAGCACAGCAACGTGCAATGGCGGCTGAGGAGCTGGGCACATGAGAGATAGGGGACCCCTGGATGAGCATGAGGGAGAGAGAGGGAGAAGGGAGGTTGTAGTACATACTCAACCATGGCTCCATCTTCTTATACTCACCCAGAAATCTTCAACCAGCTTATGGACACGCTGCATCATACCAGGCTAAGATAGCGGGGCGAGCAGTGGCAGTGGGGGACCCGGACCCAGGGTACAACCTCCAAGAGCTGGCCATTGGCGAGAAGGGGTTAACAGTACATACTCTATGTCTGTGCCCCTTTGTCGCATATGGGGGTAGTGCCAAGCTCCTTAACCCCCACCTGAAAAAGGGAAATAAAAGGGAGATAAAAACCTAACTTAGCAGCCCTTACTAAGAAATAATAAAAAAGGACTAGGTCTGAGAAGCTCCCAGACATGTGTCTTGCCTCCTACTGACACTAGCTAAAACGGATTACCTCACTGCAGGTGGGCGGGTATATTCTGCCAGGGAGGAGCCAACTTTTTTTTCCTAGTGTCAACGCCTCCTAGTGGCAAGAGCATATACTCATCAGTAAGGTGTCCCCCAATGAAGAGCGACCGAGAAATGTAAGTTACCCTTCTTTTTACAGCTATTCACCTGCACTATAACCCAGTGTAATGGGTTTAATGCAGGTGATATAGCTGTCAGTTTATTTGTAAATGTCAGCATGCTGGCCAAGTTGGAGTACCCCTTAAACACTTCTACACATACTATATAGCGTAATATCAATAAGCAAGCTGCACTACAATGGTCAATACATTTCTGAAGTTACAGCAATAAGCTACAGATCTTATATATTGAAAACATATAGCACATGACAGTAGTGCTGGCTGATGTGGCCTTAATTATTACTATTATTTTTTTTTTCATTAACTTAAATACCATAAGTGAATTGCATGCACAACACTGTCTTAATATACACAGATTATCCAATTTGTAAAGGACAATTCCGATTATCAGTATTTAGTAAGAAATTGCAATTAATTTATATAAAAAAAATGGCTTGACACAATTGAAGGATAGGGTACAATAAAGTCAAAGTTCCAAGGAAAATATCCACTTTCCCAATTATTACAGCTCTGCATGTACTATACACTCCCCTGGTAATCACCGCAACCTATATGCTATCCACCTATATGCAATCCACTTTTCCTGACAGCCCCCAATGTACCAACCACTACCCGAATAATCACAACCCGCTCCCAATTTACTATCTACTCCACTACTGTTGTACAAATGGAGAATGTATCAAATCATAAATCATTCATTAACAATGGTAAATACTATATCAGGATATTCACACATATCTACCCACCACTACATGACATCCACAACCACAAATAGACACTTGTGCTAGGGTTGCAAAAAGAGTATGTGAAAGCTGTTTGAGTAGGAGGTGTTGAGACGCGATACCATATCATACACATTGATATAATTGAGATGGCAATTTATATGGTGTATATCCTGTGCAGTGTGATTAAATATGGCAGCATGTGAAGCCATTTCTCAATGATTCTCTACAATTGAATCATAGTATATCATTTTTGGTCTGTCTCATCTAGACAACTCCTTTATACAATACATGCTCTATAAGGGTGCGTTCACACGCTAGTAGCTAGCAGTGAGTTTCTTGCTGCGGGAAACCTGCTGTGAGTTACACTACCATTGATTTGAATGGGTCCACAGAATGAGGTCTGAATGGGTCTGAGTATGCTGGGAGTTGTAGTTTTAACAACAAAGAGACCCCAGGGTGGGTTAGGGTAATAATAACCAAGGAACACCTTTGACCCTGGAAGACCCAGGGTCACTGATACCCTTATTAAATCCCACCCCTAAAACTTAACTTTTATTTATATTTAGATTAGAATTATTAAATAATAAGTATATAATAAATGATGAGTGTGTTCACTTAAAATCACGGGTTGGTGTGCTTTGTAATAGTATTTCGATTGTATCCAGTTAACCACTGTATATGTATTCAATATCGCAGGTGGGCTGCAGTACCACCATGGATTGCACACCAACTGCCGCTAATTAAAATACTGAAAATGCCCCCTCCATAGAAGTAATTTACAAATATGTTTAACTTTCTGCCACCAGTTGATTTAAAAGAAAAAAGGTTTTCACCGGAGTACCCCTTTAAAGGGGTTGTGCGCTGCCCTGCAGTTCGGAGCGCCGCTCAAAGCGTTCGGAAGTTCACTACTCCGAACGCTGTGTGCGGGCTTCCGTGTTCGCAGCCGCCGAGCGTGACGTCACGCCCGGCCCCTTCGTGACGTGTCGCCCGCATCCTCGTCCGCCCCCCCTCTACCGAAGTCTATGGGAAGGGCGCGTGACAGCGGTCGCGCCCCCTTCCCATAGACTTTCCTTGAGGGGGCGGGCGATACGCCACGAGGGGGCGGGTGATACGTCATGAAGGGGCGGGTGATACGTCATGAAGGGGCCGGGCGTGACGTCACGCCCGGCGGCTGCGAACACGGTAGCCCGCACACAGCGTTCGGAGTAATGAACTTCTGGATGCTGTGAGCGGAGCTCCGAACTGCAGGGCAGCGCACAACCCCTTTAAAGTTTCTAAACCAGCGTGCTCCAGCTGTTGCAAAACTACAACTCCCAGCATACTCAGACAGTCAAAGGCTGTTGATGCATGCAGGGAGTTGTATTTCTGCAACAGCTGAAGGCATAAGGGTCTATTCCAACAGCAGAATTCCCGCATGCGGATTCTGCCTCAAATTAAAGGAGTACTCCGGTGCACACTTTTTTCATGTTATCCCGTCCGGGCTGCAAAATAAAAGAAAACGCACTTTCTCTTACCTGCCAACGAGCCCCCGGAGCTCAGGTACAGGTGTTCGGTCCCCGGGCTGTATTCTTCTTACTTCCGGTTAGCCCGGCACGTCACACGGAGCTCCAGCCTATCACTGGCCGAGGCGGGACATCGCTGCGGCCAGAGATAGGCTGAAGCTCCGTGTGACGTGCCGGGCTAACCGGAAGTAAGAAGAATACGGCCCGGGTACCTAACATCTGTACCGGAGCTCCGGGGGCTCGTTGGCAGGTAAGATAAAGTGCGTTTTCTTTTATTTTGCAGCCCGGACGGGATAAAATGAAAAAAGTGTGCACCGGAGTACTCCTTTAAGGCCCAATAGAATTCTATGGGATTCTGCACTCCCATTCACACTTCTGAATTTCCGCATGCAGATTCTGCACAGATTCCGCACGAAATCCACCAGAATAAATGTGGAAGCGTAATTGGTGCGGATGTGTGGAAATTCTACCAAATAAAAAGACCCTAATGGTTGGGAAACACCACTCTACTAGATCACTCCATCGTATGAGCGAGAGCAGAGGCTTGCTATAAAGATAAGTTCCTTGCAGACTTGACGAAAATAAATATGACATGTTCAAATTTCCCTTCCTGTGGCAATAAGTTTATCATCATCCGGCAGCTTTAATTTAAGATTGGTTGACCAGAAAAGACAACCCCTTTTAAAGGGACAATTGAGAAAAGGTTCTGACAAAACAAATTTTATATATATATATATATATATATATATATATATATATATATATATATATATAGTTAGACATAGTAGCTCCAAAAAAGTCAGCCTCTTATCCCCACCATTAAATCAATCAATTCAAATCACTGGGGTATGACTTACAAGTTATAAAATCGCAATTTATTGGGTATATTTTGATAAAACACATATAACCCCTACATACAAACACTGAACTATTATTCACCTGTGACCGCAAAGGGAAAAAATATCACAGAGAATAGAAACCAAACAAATATTAAACACCACTATATATATTGCACATATTGTAGTCAGTGATACACAGTGACTAATGCATCAAAATAGAGACCCCCCTACTTAGTTAGTTCGGGTGATTTCTTAATTATTGCATGTTTCCAAGGGGCTAGATTGCACGGGATATGAAGGGTTAAATGCTGGAGGGAAGACTGATATGTGCTGTCACTACACTTCCTATCAATCCCTCAAAATGTAGTGCAATCATGTCCCTATAAGCACCTTCCCCTCACTGTGTGGCATGTAACTGGGGCACTCGTCCTAATAAGGGCGACCCCCATGCCTAAGGACCCTGTCCCTATCCTATAACAGTCCTATTAAACAGTGTACAGAGGATAAAGTGCTAACATGCTTGTGCTTAATGCGCAAAAGATACCATAAAGGAATGCCTTCAGGAGAATTATTTAAATGAACAAAAGAACCTGATCTACAACGCAGCGTTTCGCTCAGCTCATCAGGGAGACAGTCTAGGTCACAGTGTCCCAGCAGGGTGGAGTCGCAGTGGCCAGGGGTGCGGAGCGGGGGGCTCGGTGGTGGTGGTGGGGGGGGCGGTGCAGTGGCGGTGATAGGACTCAGGAACCCCGGACAGGCAGGGGGAGAGAAGCGGGTGGCGGCGGCAGTCTATGGCACCACAAAAGCCACTGCAGTTCATTGATTTAAAGCGCCTGCTTTAAATCAATTATCTGCAGCGGTGTCGCGGGGGGATAAATAGCCGATAACTTATACCGGAATATCGGTATAAGTTATCGGCTATCGGCCCTAACCTCCACCGATTATCGGTATCGGCCCTAAAAAAACGATATCGGTCGATCCCTAATATATATATACATATATATATATATATATATATATATATATATATATATTAAAAAAGCTTTCTAATTTGTTTTTGGGATCCATTTTTTTAATTGTAATCAAAAATCTGGTACAAACTGCAATTCAACTGCATTTGTGATTTCCACAAAACATGCTACTGAATCAAAAAGAATAAAAAGGATCTACAATTCAGTTAATAAAATTCCAAGACCTAGAAACTCATTACAGTGCACAAATCAATGTAAAATCATCAATAATTGACGCTGCTTGTGACATTCATTTTTTTCATGCCCAACGGCAATTTTCCATTTCTCGCACATTTTAGTAGAACATTAAATCGGTACTGTAGTGGCTTTGCTTTGAGTTTTGCGATGCCTGAGGCACAAATAACAAACTGCAGAATATTTGCAAGCTTGAGCAGATTGTTCCGAGACCATGTCCGCAACCTATTATATGCACTATACAAGCACCTATGAAGAACAAGCTTTACGCTTGGGAACGCTGCTTGCCTTGTGTATTTTAAATCAGCTGTAGTAAACCAAAATCAATGTCGAACATGTCACATATTAGGAAGCTGCTCCTTCCTTATATATTAGATATGGGAAACATGTAAAGTATATCTATTGCCAATTGTGCCTATGGATATCTTGCTGCCATCTTCTCTTATCACCTTTAAAAGTAATGCTATTTGCTAAGTTCACATCACTGCTGAGCTCCATCCCCTTCAGGGTCTGTTCAGCTTTTTTTTTTCATTGAGCTGATTGGACCCTAAATGGGGCGGAGCACAATGGACACTGCCAGGTCCGACAGATACCATTGACTTTGAATATAGTCCGTCAGCAAAGAAAAATACCACGTGCAGTATTTCTTTTTCCACCCAACTTACGTCTTTTTGCGACAGAGCTTCCTTTGGTGGAGCATAGAGGTATAATGAGCTTCTATGCATGGTATGTCTTCACTTACTGACTGACTAAGGAGACTCCATTGATCTTGAGAATGAGGGGGCTAAGGCAAATAAAGGGGCACTCTGCCCCTAGACATCTTATCCCCTATCCAAAGGATAGGGGATAAGATGTCAGATCGCCGCGGTCCCGCTGCTGGGGAGCCCCGGGATCCCCGCTGCGGCACCCCGCTATCATTACAGCACAGAGCGAGTTCTCTCTGTGCGTAATGACGGGCGATACAGGGGACGGAGCAGCGTGACGTCATGGCTCCGTCCCTCGTGACATCATGGCCCGTCCCCTTACTGCAAGTCTATGGCAGGGGGGGGGGGGCGTGACGACCGCCACGCCCCCTCCCATAGACTTGTATTGAAAGGAGTGGGCCGTGATGTCACGAGGGGCGGAGCAGTGACATAACGATGCTCCGGCCCCTGTATTGCCCGTCATTACGTGCAGAGCGAACACGCTCTGTGCTGTAATGATAGCGGGGTGCTGCAGCGGGGATCCCGGGGGTCCCCAGCAGCGGGACCGCGGCGATCTGACATCTTATCCCCTATCCTTTTTATAGGGGATAAGATGTCTAGGGGCGGAGTACCCCTTTAAATGTAGCAATCAGTAGTGGTACCAGCAGTCTTCAATAATGTTGGTTATCTTTTGCCAGGTACAGGTTGGTAAGGGGTTCTAGAGGTTACTCATGGGCTTCTTTCTGGACTGCATGGCAGATAGATGGTATTGTCATGATGTTCAATACTATGGGCTGCTGCAGGAGAAATGCAGTATTATAGGACAGACACTAAGATGAAATGCATAATTTCAAGTGGCCCATAGAGGGAGGGCTAAATAGTATAGAATGGACAGGGATTGTCCTACTATCTATTGATGAGCTTGAGCTACAGTACCATACAGAGTCCATGGACATGCGTGGCATTGGTTAAAAACAAAACCAAATCCTTTTTTTTTTTTTATTCTATTTTACTACTTTAAACAATGCAGTATATATTTGAACTTTCACTGATTTAGGGAAACATGTTCAATATAAATCAGCATCCTGGGATTATCATGCTTTCTATCTCAACAAAATAGTCTCACTTAATGCTCAATTTACATCTCTTTTAAGTGACTTAACCCAGATTTCCAGTCTACAAATGACCCCATTAATCTGTTCTGGCTGTGTCCAGGAATAGCCACAGTAACAAGCGTTTTCATGTCTTTGTGTTTCATAACTGCTCTGTCCCCTCCCCAAATTAATTTGTGTGCCAAAGAAAGAGGCCTTTGTGCATGTTAATCATCAGCCCCTGGCATCCAGAAGACCTCTACGTTTAGGAAGTTGGACTTCCATTCCGGGTAAAGAGTTTGCTAGACAAACCCTTCCATTGTATCCTCCTCATTGCACCAGCATCCTAAACGCAGGGCATGGACTACTTTCATGTCGATGAACTTAACGGAGGAATCAGTAGAAAGTATTTCACACGTGACTGGAAAAAATCTAAATCTATTATGTATGCGGCTCATAACTGTGATAACCAGACCATTTATTATTACTGTGAAATTAGTCCTGAAGTAACAAAAATTACTTTTCCTAAACTAACAACAATACTTAGCTCTACCTTTACTTCAATATTAAAGGGAACCTGTCACAACAAAAATACAGGCCAACCTGCAGGCAGTGTGTTATAGAGCAGGAGGATTAATGAGCAGCTAAGCAGACTGATAGTTTTATGGGAAAAGTTCCAGGATAACTTGTCATTTATTATGTAAATCTCTGCTCCTTTTGTGATAAAAGTCAAGTGAGTGTTCATATTTAGTGATTAACAGCTGTCTGTATATGTGTTCATATAAAAGAAGCTGTTATTTACTAAGTAGGACCATCCACTTGACTACATAGCCCAGAGAAAGCACAGGTTTACACAAATATATAAAGTAATACTGAAACCTTTCCCATAACACTATATATTAATCTGCTCAGCTCCTCCTGCTCTATAACATGGTGCCTGCAAACTGGACCACATTTTTAATGTGAGAGGTTCCCTTTAACTGTATCTCTTTGCAGCCTGGATAAATTGTGATGCATGGACTAGAACCATAGATTAGCTGACAGACAGAAAGGCCAAACGATGCTCCAAGGAAAAACCTTGCTAGTGTCAATCCGTTCTGGTAATCCTAAAAAAGGGAATATTGTCTGTATGCTTTTATAGGTCATATGGATGTGGGTTGTTAAGATGAGACAACAGTTTTCATTTATTATGCCACTCCTATGCCAACCATGGATAATGGCATTGGTCTTTTGTGTTATGACTATTGTCCTGCAGGATATAGAAATTACAGGCCTCTAGCACCATTTTTGCAAGAAATTACCAACAACCGTATGCAAAAAGGCATATCAAGCTTTGTGTTGTTATTTGAACAATCAGTATATTACAAATCCGAGAGAATCATTTCATTCTTGTGCTCTGTTCACACTGCAGGCGTGCTGCGCTAAAGGGCGCTGTCGCTCAATCTGTTCGAAGGACGAGAATTAAGTGGAGAAAAAATACTACATGTCCAATCTTCTTTTCTCCACTGAAGCCCAGTAAAATATCTGACACCCAGAGGACCTCAGTCAAGACAATGGGATCTGTCAGGACCTGTCAGTGTCAGTTGTGCTCATTAGGCCCCTTAACCCTTTAAGGACTCAGCGTTTTTCCCTTTTTGCACTTTTGATTTTTTCTCCTCATCTTCTAAAAATCATAACACTTTCAGTTTCCCACCAACAGACCTATATGAGGGCTTGTTTTATGTGCTACCAATTTTACTTTGTAATGCATCAGTCATTTCACCACAAAATCTATAGCTAAACCCCAGAAAATTGGGACAAAATTGAAAAAAAAAACACCATTTTGTTGTTTTTTTAGTGGCTTACGTTTCTATGCAGTGCACTTTTCTGTAAAAATAACACCTTATATTTATTCTGTAGAATTTTCTCTGTAGCATACAGCTGCTAAAAAGTACCAAAAGGATTAAGATTTTTTAATAGAAGTAATTTACAAATCTGTTAACTTTCCGGCACCAGTTCATTTAAAAAAGAAAAAAGTTTTCCCCTGGAGTACCCCTTTAACCCCTTAAGGACTCAGGGTTTTTTCGTTTTTGCACTTTCGTTTTTTCCTCCTTACCTTTTAAAAATCATAACCCTTTCAATTTTCCACCTAAAAATCCATATTATGGCTTATTTTTTGCGTCGCCAATTCTACTTTGCAGTGACATTAGTCATTTTACCCAAATATGCACGGCGAAACGGAAAAAAAAATCATTGCGCGACAAAATCGAAAAAAAACGCCATTTTGTAACTTTTGGGGGCTTCCGTTTCTACGCAGTGCATATTTCGGTAAAAATTACACCTTATCATTATTCTGTAGGTCCATACGGTTAAAATGATACCCTACTTATATAGGTTTGATTTTGTCGCACTTCTGGAAAAAATCATAACTACATGCAGGAAAATTTATACGTTTAAAAATGTCATCTTCTGACCCCTATAACTTTTTTATTTTTCCACGTACGGGGCGGTATGAGGGCTTATTTTTTGCGCCGTGATCTGAAGTTTTTATTGGTATGATTTTTGTTTTGATCTGACTTTTTGATCACTTTTTATTCATTTTTTAATGTTATAAAAAGTTACCAAAATACGCTTTTTTGGACTTTGGAATTTTTTGCGCGTACGCCATTGACCGTACGGCTTAATTAATGATATATTTTTATAGTTCGGACATTTACGCACACGGCAATACCACATATGTTTATTTTTTTTTTTTTTTACACTGTTTTATTTTTTTTATGGGAAAAGGGGGGTGATTCAAACTTTTATTAGGGAAGGGGTTAAATGACCTTTATTAACACTTTTTTCTTACTTTTTTTTTGCAGTGTTATAGGTCCCATAGGGACCTATAACACTGCACACACTGATCTCTCATTCTGATCACATGCGTGTATTAACACGCCTGTGATCAGCATTATCGGCGCTTGTCATTCGTCGATCGGACACCGAGGAGGCAGGTAAGAGCCCTCCCGGTGTCCGATCAGCTGTTCGGGACGCCGCGATTTCACCGCGGTGGTCCCGAACAGCCCGACTGAGCAGCCGGGATACTTTCAGTTTCACTTTAGAAGCAGCGGTCAGCTTTGACCGCCGCTTCTAAAGGGTTAATACCGCACATCGCCGCGATCGGCGATGTGTGGTATTAGCCGCGGGTCCCGGCCGTTGATTAGCGCCGGGACCCACGCGATATGATGCGGGATCGCGGCGCGATCCCGCTTCATATCGCGGGAGCCGGCGCAGGACGTGAATATACGTCCTGCGTCGTTAAGGGGTTAAGAGGTTAAAAAAAAATGATGGACCCTGAACGGGTCAGAGTACAACAGCAGTGTGAACCTAGCCTAATACAGTGAATATGAGGGCTGTTGATAGGTGCTCAAAGCAATTGTGACTTTTTGCCGTGCATAGACTGGAAATTTCCCCATAAGTGAAGAGCAAACTGGTAAGGCCATGCATTTGTAATATTACATGGTGACCATGTAGGAGCTGGGTCTTTTAGCACAACATTTTGTTGGCAACTATTTTCTCTTGCTCATGGAGTACAGTCTCTTTCTGGGGACATCTACCTAAAATGTATGTATGTCCTCGAGGAAAGGTACACAGCTACAGGTATAGCTAGACAGCTTCAGTACTCTTAAATAGCACGGTAATTGGCCAATTACATATTTTCAATAACAATACTAATGCATTTGGAATTAACCTTTACAGCAGGAAATGAAACATAAATGTTTCATTGCAAAACACAAAACGATAGGTGATTCTGTTACCAAAATGTTTCTCCTCCTGCACTTAACAGACTGCTTGTCCCGTATTGCTAATTCTAACTTAAAGACCATTCAGCCGCTGCTTAATTACAAACAATTTAGCTGTGCAGACATACATCAGATTTTCAATTATGGCACAGGGACTTCCCAAAGATATAATTTTACACCTAGAATACAGATTGGAGTACTCTACCAAACATGAAGCATTCCACTTATTTGCTGCTGGGTGTTTGGGGGAATCATCTTTTATAAGTATGTATCTATGTGTATTCAGGAAGCATACATAGGATTGAATGAATACATGAGAGCAATATAAAAGGAAAGAATCATGCACAAAAACTTTTCTCCTATCCGCAGGATAGGGGATAAGTTTTAGCGCACAGGGGGTCCGACCGCAGGGCCCCCCTCGGCGATCACCTGTATAGGGTCCTATCTCCCTCTGGAATTGGGCCGACACTCCCCCTCCATATATCTTCATGGGTGAGCCGTACTGCTATCTTCGGCTCTCCCATAGAGATATATGGAGGGGGCATATAATCCCATGTACATACAGTAAATGTATCCCTCCATGTACATTAATGTAATCTATGTAAATAAATGTATTCCTTCATTAAAAAAAAAAAAAACTTTCCACTAATCATACCTCCCTATATACACATACGCATCCATCCACATTAGTAAATGTAACCCCTACATTTAAAAATACTGTATTTCTTACTATGAACGGTACATACAGGAAACTGAATTTTTATATAAGGACAAACTGAATTGTACATTCTGACTAAACAGTTTACTTAACACATTGAAACATACAAGTCAACATATGGATGATGATTTGCATAAAGGACTTTATCCATGTGTATATTTTCCTTCCTCCTAGACTAGAGATTATCCACTCTTGAGGGAACTTAAACAGCTGTGCTCACCCTTATCCTTCCTCAAATTTAGTTAACCCCTTAAGGACCCGGGGTTTTTCCATTTTCGTTTTTTCCTCCTTACCTTTAAAAAATTAGAACTCTTTCAATTTTGCACCTAAAAATCCATATGGTGGCTTATTTTTTGCGCCACCAATTCTACTTTGTAATGACATCAGTCATTTTACCCAAAAATGTACAGCAAAATGGAGAAAAAAAATCATTGTGGGACAAAATTGAAAAAAAACGCCATTTTGTAACTTTTGGGGGCTTCCGTTTCTACACAGTACATTTTTCTGTAAAAATGACGTAAGTCCGTAAGATTAAAATGATACCCTACTTATGTAGGTTTGATTTTATCGTACCTCTGGAAAAAATCATTAACAATATATTTTTATAATTCGGACATTTCCGCACGCGGCAATGCCACATATGTTTATTTTTATTTACACAGTTTTGTTTTGTTTTATGGGAAAAGGGGGGTGATTCAAACTTTTATTAGGGAAGGGGTTAAATGATCTTTATTCACTTTTTTTTCCACTTTTTTTGCAATGTTATAGCTCCCATACTGCACACACTGATCTATTACATTGATCACTGGTTTCTCATAAGAAACCACTGATCGATGATTCTGCCGCTTGACTGCTCATGCCTGTATCTCAGGCACTGAGCAGTCATTCGGCGATCGGACGCCAGGAGGTAGGTAGGGATACTCCGGCTGTCATGTATGCTGTTCGGGATGCCGTGATCTCACCGCGGCGATCCCGAACAGCTCCCTGAGCTAACCAGCATGGTTTTACTTTCACTTTAGACGTGGCGTTCAACGCGGCCATGGTCCCGCGTTATAGATCGGGAGCGGACTCATGACGTACCGGTACGTCATGGGTCCTTAAGAGGTTAAAGGAGTACTCCCATGGAAAACTTTATTTTTTTTAATTAACTGGTGCCAGAAAGTTAAACAGATTTGTAAATTACTTCTATTAAAAATCCTTCCAGTACTTTTTAGGGGCTATATACTACAGAGGAAATGCTTTACTTTTTAGATTTCTCTGATGTCATGACTACAGTGTTCTCCGCTGACCTCTGCTATCCATTTTAGGAACTGTTCAGAGCAGCATATGTTTGCTATGGGGATTTTGTCCTGCTCTGGACAGTTCCTAAAATGGACAGCAGAGGTCAGCAGAGAGCACTGTGGTCATGACATCAGAGAAATCTAAAAAGTAAAACATTTCTTCTGTAGTATATAGCCCTTAAAAAGTACTGGAAGGATTAAGATTTTTTAATAGAAGTCATTTAAAAATCTGTTTAACTTTCTGGCACCAGTTGATTTAAAAAAAAAAGTTTTCCACAGGAGTACCCCTTTAAGGATTCAAAGTTATCATGATAGAAATATAATACCAAATCGTAATACACAAGAAAAACCCTCAACAAGCTGAACTTTTTTTCACCCATGGATAACTACGCTTATAGACACATACAATTCTAGACAGAGTATTGCAACATCTTGGGTATTTTTAATAAGCTGTTCATCTCAACATAACAACCTCAAGATACTTACAGTCAAGAGGAAATGTAAGGAAAGACACATAAGTGTCTATCATGCTATGAAATAGTTTTCTAATGTACATCTACTATACATTCATGTTTTCCTTCCTGCCTGCAGGTGGAGGAGGGGGGAGGGGTTGGCATGGTTGATAAGCAATTATTGTGGTGAATAATTAAGAGGATAGGACATAATATATATGATTTCCCTTTCCTCCTCTGTATGAGAAAAAGATAAATAAATATATAAAAAAATATATATACATATAAGTGGAAACAAATGGAGATAGAAGAAAACACCAGCAAAAGCTCCAGTTTTGTCTCCACAGGTCTCCCAGAAGCTTCGTGGAACTTTTTGGCAAGTCACATCAACTCTATGTTCGCAGAAGCAAATATGAAGCAGACAAAACCAAAAAAACAACAACCCTGTGCCTATTGTGAAGCATGGGGAGGCTTGGTTGTGATTTGAATCGGTACAGAGTACAATGAGATCTCAAGACTATAAAGACATTCTGGAGCGAAATGTGCTGCCCAGTGTCAGGAAGTTCGGTCTCAGTTGTTGGTCATGGGTCCTTCAACAGGATAATTACCCAAACACACAGCTAAGAACACGAATGGTTTAGAGCAAACCATTAGACTATTCTATGAGTCCTATTGAACATCTCTGGAAGGCACTAAAAACCATAATTTTTGTCCAGGCCAATTTAATTATATTAGTTTTTTAACCCTTTAATGACCACGGACGTAAATGTACGGCATGTGCGGAAGTGTGCATGTTAAAATAGGTGATCTGAATGCCCGCAGCACTGCCGCAGGGATCCAATCATCTGTAATGGCAGACAGTGGTCCCCTCACCTGCCTCGGTCTGTCTTTCCGGCATCTTCTGCTCTCGTCTGAGATAGAGCAGACCAGAGAAGGAGATAGGCGATAATACTGATCAGTGCTATGTCCTATGCATAGCACTGAACAGTATTAGCAATCAAATGATTGCTATAGATAGTCCCCTATGGGGACATAAAAAGTGTGAAAATTATTATTTTTTTATTTAAAAATGAAAAATCCCTCCCCAATAAAAATGAAAATTGACAGTTTTTTCCATTTTACCCCCAAAAAGCGTAATTTTTTTAAATTTATAAACATATTTGGTATCGCCGTGTACGTAAATGTACGAACTATCAAAATATAATGTTAATGATCCTGTAAGGTGAATGGTGTAAACGTAAAAAAATAAAAAAAAAGTCCAAAAATGCTGCTTATTAGTCATATTTTATTCCCCAAAAAATTCATAAAAAATTATCTAAAAGTTTTATATAAGCAAATGTGGTATCGATAAAAAGTACAGATGAGCCCTCATACCGCCCTATATACGGAAAAATGAAAAAGTTATAGGTTGTCAAAATAGGGCGATTACTGATTTCTGATTTTGTATTAGATTACTGATTTTGTACAAAAAGTTTGAGATTTTTTTTAAGCGGCACAAAAATAAAAAAGTATCTAGCCATAGGTATCATCGTATTGACCCACAGAATAAAGAACACGTCATTTTGACCGTAAAGTGTACAGTGTGAAAACAAAACCCACCAAAATGTGCAAACTTTTCCTCCCTTAAAAAATAATTTTTTGGGTTCGCCGTACATTTTATGGTAAGACGAGAGGTTTCATTACAAAGTTCAATTGGTCACGCAAAAAACAAGCCCTTATATTGGCCTGTAGATATTTTTGTAATATTTGTTGAAACAATAGTACCTATTTAAATATTTCCTTGGCATACATATATACTGCAGCTTATAGTGTAAGAAAATTACTGTAAACAGCACCTGTATTTAGCTAATAGCACAACCAGAGCAGCCACTGAGGAATTTAAACCCTTACTTCTAATATTCCCTTTTATCTGAATCACCCTAGTTGAAACAGAGAGCAATTTGGACAAAGCATAAATACTGAGAAATTGCTCAAACTGTAATTTAATATATACGAGCAGTAAAGAGCTACAATATCTTTCATATGCCAGGGTAAAATAAATCTCTCATACCACTTATTAAGACAACACACTGGTATTTAAAGTACCCTGTATTTCTGTGGTTTCCTCCCAAGCAATTCACATTTTACCTTTTATCATGACCAAGAACGTCTGCCTAAAACTCACATTTTTATGCATTTGATTTGCCGCTAGTAAAGAACAATCAGTGATGAAGTCAGTTGTGTTTGCTCTTTTGGAGAAGGGTATCAGAGCACAGCAGATCCTACTGTCAAATCCGTTCCCCCTACGGAGTGAAATTTATCCTGAAACTAGGCCACTGTACAAGTGTCCATTAAGCTGCTTAATATAGGCAGAGTCTCATAAGTACCCCAATGGGCTCGTAAGCCTTCCAACGGATTGACAAAGCATGCTGTTCATTTTCTTTTTATAAAAGGACTCATTAAAGTCTATCCTATATATTTGCTGATGGCCTAGAATTTTTTTTTCTGCAGCATTAATAAACTGACACTACAAATGCACCAGCTCACTGCAAACAAATACACATTCTTTAAATCTACATAACAGAGGACTATTTTATATTAATACAATAACAAAGAACAACCTGCAGTTCCCTGGAGCACCACTATTCAAGTAAAAAGCCAAGGGATCAATAGACATATTTTTGGGTTAAATTAGACCCCCCACCAATCTTCAAACTAAGGTATATTTTACAGATATGGCAGAATATTAAAGGGGTACTCCGCCCCTAAACATCTTTTAAGTTGTCAGTTCGCCGGGGTCCCGCTGCTGGGGACCCCCGGTATCTCGGCTGCGGCACCCCACTATCATTACTGCACAGAGCAGACTCTATGGGAGGGGACGTGATGGCCGCCACGCCCACTCCCATTGATTTGCATTAAGAGGACGGGCTGTGACGTCACAAGGGGGCGGAGCCGTGACGTAACGATGCTCCGGCCCCTGTATTGCCCGTCATTAAGCACGGAGCGAGTCTGCTCTGTGCAGTAATGATAGCGTGGTGCCGCAGCCAAGATCCTGGGGGTCCCCAGCAGCGGGACCCCGGCGATCTGACATCTTATCCCCTATCCTTTGGATAGGGGATAAGATGTCTAGTGGCGGAGTACCCCTTTAAGACAGTAGTGAGCTTATACATAAAGCCAACAGTGATGTCTACAACAAAAAATCTCAAAACTAGTGCAGCTGTGACAGAGATGAAAAATACTATTGGGTTAGGTTTCCACACAGGTTTTTCTCTGGTGTTTTTTGAAAAACTGCCACTGCAGTTTTTGAGCCAAAGCCAGAAGTGGATCCAGAAGGAAGGAGAAGTGTAAGTAATGCCTTTATATTTCTGTTACGGTGCTGGATGTGGATCCTACTAACCTGTGTGGCGATGACTCAGACCGTATCGGGGAGCGGAGTCTAAGGTGCCACTGGTCTTCATTAGAGCCCGCCACAAGGCAGGATGGGCTTGCTGCAGGATGGGCTTGCTGCGGAAGGTGACATCCAGGTCGCTACCCTCGACACGGCTCGACCACACAGGGCAAGACGAGGTTCGAGAGGATGAGGCAAAAACTTAGCAGGAGTTCTGGGCAGGTGGCAAAGGTACATAGTCAAATAACGTAGCAGGAAGGTCTGGATACACAGGAAGAGGCAAACAGGCAAAAGGAACACTTAAAGGGGTATTCCGGGCAAAAACATCTTATCCCCTATCCAAAGGATAGGGGATTAGATGGCTGATGGCAGGGGGCCCATTGCTGGAACCCCCCGCGATCTCCCTTCAGCAACTGCATTCTATGCAGGGCTGCGTCTCCAGTTTTGGAAACCTCCGGACCGTCACACCCCCTCCCATAGACATGAATGGAGGAGGAGTGGCGTGACTTCAAGTTCCCAGTCCCGGAGGTTTCTGAAACTGGAGACGCAGTCCCGCATAGAATGCGGGTGCTGCAGGGAGATCGGGGGGGGGGGGGTCCCAGCAGCAAGCCCCCTGCGATCAGACATCTTATCCACTATCCTTAGGATAGGGGATAATATGTCTTTGCCCGGAATACCCCTTTAATCTCAGTCTAGGGGCACTGAAGATCCGGCAGGGAAGTGGGGGAGGTGCTGGCATAAATAACAAATGGGATGGACCAGACCAGGGCTGTGGAGTCGGTAGATAAATGTTCCGCCTCCGCAATTTTTTGAACTTCCGACTCCTCGAGATTAATATACGAATGTAATTTATACATTCCTTGAAGGAAAGAAAGGCAACATACTCATCAATAGTAAGGGAGAAACAGCTAGCCTGTCGCTGCTACTTCACACACCTGTGGATTATTACTCAGGTAGACACAATGCAGCAATAGATTCACGTAAGCAGTGGAGGTGCAAGACATGATAGAAGATACAACACTTATGCACAAATCCAATAAAGAAAGAATTAAAGTGCACTCGCCCACGCAAACCCCCTGTATGTCGTCTCCTTGCATTATATCTTTTTGTGACAAGAAATAAAGTAACGAAGAAGCAGTCAACGTGGTGAGTGCACTTGAATTCTTTCTTTATTGGATTTCGACATACATGTCATTATCACAGGACTACTGGCTAGGAAGCCAACAGTCTACTGTATTGAACAGTTTGAGCCCACCAAGTTCTTCTAAGCTCTTCTAGCAGAGAGAGGTAGTTGGGCAGAAGCTGCTGCCTTCTCCTTTTTGTGTGCTGATCAGCTGCTGAAGATAGGGCAGTGGGAGGATCCAGGAAGGGGCATTTATTATAAAACATGATTTCCCTTGTAGAATCCCATAGTCATTTTTAAAGTTTAAGCTAACAATCGGAGTTTACAAGTTTTTATAGTCTTAGCTGAATGACAGCAGTTTTTCTAATAGTTTATAGCTTCAGTCTTGAACTATTAACCCTCCATTCCCTTCACTTATACAAGTGTCTCTAGTCCTGCAAAAAACATATTTACTTAATCCCTTATCAGTGAGAGGCTAGGTTACCCATGGGTTCCCTGTAACAGCAGAACACAACACTATGGAAAGTATAAGTATTGCCGCTCCTAATTGTGCGTACGTGTTCTTTTTTGCGGTCACGTGAGGCACTGCATGCATTGGTCTTTATTCTTACAGTAGAGAAGTCATTAATTATAACTTTTTGTGAATTGGGACATCTAAATTTAGTAGGAGTCGGAGTCGGTGCATTGTTTGCCGACTCCGACTCCAGGTACCCAGAATTTCATCCGACTCCGACTCCACAGCCCTGGACCAGACACCAATTAGTGGTGCACTGGCCCTTTAAATCTAGAGAAGGTGGTGAAGCAGAGAGCCAGCAGGAGGTAAGCCACGGGCTGCGATTCGCATGCGGCCGCGTGCCGCGATGCGAATTGCGGTCCCAGCAGGAACGGGAGATGGCAGGAGGTCACGGTCGGGGTGCGGGACAAGAGCGCTCGCCGTGACAATTTCCCATTCCTTCTGAATACACTTCTGGCTTTGGCTCAAAAACTGCAATTGCAGTTTTCAAAAAACGCCTGAAAAATACCTGTGTGGAATCCTAGCCTTACAGAGATAAAAAAATAAAAAAATTAAAAAAAAGCTCTGTGACAGAGAAGAAACATTGCCTGTTCACATGGACAAATAAAAGACACTTTGCTTCCATTTTGTAAACCTTGTCAAGCTGCAGCATTTTGATATTATTATTTATGTAGTATCTGTCAAGCTTTAGAAACTAGAACAACCAAATAATTTCTGCTGATCAGCTGATCAGTCTCACAGGCAAACAGCCATGGTGTCCAACACCTTGCAATACTACACCTTGCAAGGCTATATGCTCATATATATGGAGGAGGAAGAAACAAAGGGGGAAGTTGAAACATAATATTCAATTAAAATAACTTTCAATGAAAATGATTAATTTGTTTTTTGTTAACAAAGTTCTGTTCATTAAAATAAGGAATAAAAGCTGCCAAGTCAGTTCTTGGCACATTCCTCGTATGGAGGGGTAATGTGGCCTGGATTGTTTGTGCAAAAAGTAGCAATTCCATGTATACTGCCTCTGATTAGCGCTCAACTTTTTTAAATTGCTTGGTCTAGAATCATTGTTAATTTTCTTATCAAAGGAATACCTTTTTAATTATTGGCTCATGTGCATAGAGCAATCCAATGTAACACAGGGTGTCTTCAGTGTTTTATTTAATCACTTGCACATGCTCCTAGGCACTTAAACTTGGGGAAGGAGTAAACAACAAGGAAACTCAACCTCAGGGATTTCAACCTTGCAGAACATTGAGCTGTGAGCATGTCACTTTTTATCTCTTTTCATGCTGATAGGTTTAGATTGTGAGCCCCAAAGGGGACCGGGACCAATTTGAGTGTACAGCGCTGTGGAATCTGTGTGTGCTATATAAATAAAGAGACTCCCTCTAAATTTCCTCCTTCTGACAGCCACTACTAGACTACTAGAAGAGACATAATTCATGCTGAACGGACATATACACATTGACACATAAGGGAAACAGATAGGAGTGGTTTAGACACAAACCGTATCACTACAAACAGCATGCACACAAGTGAACATTTATAAATAATATAGAGCATATTCCCTAGTGTAACAACAATATAACCCCTAGGGGTTAAAGGAGTACTCCGGAGCGCTGGTACTTAAAAAAAAAGTTTACCTCATCTGATAGCTCTTTCAAAGACCTTTCCAACAATACCTCATTTGTCAAATTTGGCCCAGCCATTCTCTTGTAATTGCCACCTGTAGCAGTAAGCAGCCATGTCATAAAGACTACATTTCCCATGACTCCCTGTGCCAGCTTCCTGTTAGCTGCTGCTCCCTCCCCCCCCCCCCAAGAAATTATAATAAATTATAATAAAGTGACGCCCACAGCTCCTTCCCTTGTGGTTATCTCCACCCATCCCCCTCCTAGCTCATCAGCCCTCTCCATGTGCCCACTAGCCAAATGATCCATGTGCCCACTAACCCACTGATCCACCCATCCATGTGCCCACTAGCCCACTGATCCATGTGCTCACTAGCCCACTGATCCACCCATCCATGTGCCCACTAGCCCACTGATCCATGTGCCCACTAGTGCAGTGTTTCCCAACCAGGGTGCTCCTATCGCTGCCTACGTTAGCCCTACGCTATTTGCGTAGTACTGCGCATGTGCAGAATAAATTAACTTTGGGGGAGCAGCCGACTCTGGGCTGGGAGGCCGGCACAGCCCGCAGTGACTCATGGGAGCGATGAGTCACCGGGCAAAGATGACGCCGGATCGTGAAGAAGACGCGGTCAAGCGTCATCAAAGGACCCAGCTTCCGGCCAGATGGAAAAGCGAGGAGAAGTCCGGGAAGAAGCCGACATGGACAACGTGAGTATATCACAATGTGATATAACTTTTATTAATGCTTCATTTTCCTGTTTCTTCATAAACAGGTTGCGTCGGAGTACTCCTTTAAATAGAACCTCTTTGGTACATGTGTTACAAATAAAACGTAACTTTTATTATGTGTATAAAAAATAGCAAAAAAAAGGTGAGAAAAACACGTTAAAAGCACTTTCCCAGTTGTGTCACTCTAAAGTTGTGGAAAATGTCATTCCCGGGTCAGAGTTTTATTTCTCCAGCGCTATACACTGAAGCACCTTGACAATATATTTACTTCTCTGCCACAGTGGATCCAGGCTATGGGGGATCAATGTCCCCCAATATCAAACAGCCACCTTATAGGTTGGATATTACTGTTGCCAGGCTTATATAACATCAAGGTGGTATTAGTGCATATCTCCTCTCTACTTTAGCACCACTTATTTAAGTGGTAACTACACAGACGTATTCCTATCAGTTGTAGTGGCTTGGTGGATAATCCAGATATTAGGATATCAACGTCCGACAACCCACTGTGCACCGTGGGCACGGACTATTTTATGGCTCACTAGCCTTTCAATACATGACCCTATATGTGATCATTTTATATACTGGACACAATGGAAATGCAATTAAAACACATAACTGTCACAGTTATGTGTTTGACAATTGTGACTGTTATGTGTTTGACAGTTATGGGGTGTGTTTTAATTGCATTTCCATTATGTCCAGTATATAAAATTATCACATATAGGGTCATGGATTGACACAATACTGGCCATTTATCTATATATAGCGGGTGAAATAAGAATTGAGCAATTTTTCTGACTAAATATATTTTCAAATGTGCTTTTGACATATGTTTCTAACAACCCAAGTATTCCATACATACTAAGAAACTAAAACAAATAAGCTAAAAAATTAAGTTGTGAGTAATAATTGTAAAATGACACAGAAAAAAGGATGGAATATATGAAGAAAGGGAGGTACAAAATGGAATGGAAGTCCAAGACAAGAGTTATTAAAAAGCAATCCAATTCTTTGGCAGTGTAAAGTGGTATCAGCTGGTTCAGTCCCAACTGATGGCCTACTAAAAGGTATCTTTGCCAAGGTGTCAAGCAAGACACATCACATTAGGACACATTAGGAAGATAATGGGATTTGTTGTTGACGAATCCCGTTATCAAATAATCTTCCAATTCGTCTGGGTGCCGGCGGTCATAAGACTGCTGCGGGCGCCTGGCGGTCATAAGGCTGCTGCAGGCACGCGGTCAGATGCTAGGCCGCACCGCTGCAGCCTCTGTTAAAGTCCCTGTCCCACCCTCCGCTGACCCACTGCTCAGAATCACGCGTACTGCTGCTTCTCTGTTCTCCTCCCCTCCCCCGCCGCTTGTGGATGCTCTGTACATTGTGCCTCTATTTTATGGAGCCTCAGCCTGGCCTGGAGGACCTCACCTGTACTACTGCCGCCGGTAGGTCAGTTTCCTGCTGTTTAATGCGCCCTGACACTGTTACTGCCACATTGCATATTGACACACGCACACATGGGGGGGTATCAGCAGAGCATTGCACTCTAGTGTCATCTACAGACACTAGGGTGCAATGCTTTGCACACACTGCTATACACATATGGGTATGTGCAGAGCATTGCACCCTTGTGTCTGTAGTACAGACACTAGGATGCAATGTTCTGTACATACTACCATGTGTATAGCAGTGTGTATGTAGTACACATTTACACTACTATACACATGGTAGTGTAGTAGTGTCTACTACAGACACAAGGGTGCAATGCTCTGCACATACCCACATGTGTATAGTAGTGTAAGTGTGCACCACATACGGACTGCTATAGACAGGGGGGGGGGGATGCAGAGCATTTGCACCCTAGTGTTTGTAGTACCACAGAGTCTGTACTACAGACATGGGTAGGGTGCAATGCTATGCAGTCTGCACATACATGTGTATAGGAGTGCTATATAAAAAGTGTAAAGTAAAAAAAAAAATGTAAATAAAAATTAGTTCCCCTGTTCCTATTGCTATACACAAAAAGTTAAAAATGTTTTTTTTTTTTTACATATCTGATACTGCCACATGGCTAACTGTCTGAACTATTAAAATGAAATGTTAGTTTCTGTACAGGATCATTAATAATGCTGTACAACAACCGGAGTAAGCGTAAATTAAAAAAAAGTACAAAATTGCAGCTGTTTGGTCACATCAGCTGAACCCCTTTTTTTGGCATTTTGACGTTTTTTCTTTCCGATTATTCGATGAAATAATTGGCAACTAATCGATTGTTAAAATAATCATTAGCTGTTGCCCTACATCACATGATGATTAAAAGCAAAGAGCTGTCTCAAGACCTTCGCAAACTAATTGTTGCAAAACATACAGGCACATTTCTAAGATTCTGAATGTTTCAGTGAGCACTGTTGGGGCCATAATATGGAAGTGAAAATGATTTCACCATAAACTTGCCTCGACCAGGTGCTTCTCACAAGATTTCTGACAGTGGAGTGAAAAGAATAATAATGACATGAATGGGGGCAGGGAGAAGTGAGCCCTAAAGCTGTCCCTATAAACACACTCTCTGCTTACTTGCCCATCCGCCCTAAACGGCAGATGAACAACTTAGAGCCAGTCCTTGCCTGCACTAAAGTGCAATGGCGTCAAGGTCAACAAAACAAACGGAACTGTACACGAACAGGGAACAGGTCAGGAACATAACGGGAATACAATAACCAGAACAGATATCTAAAAGATATCTAATACTAAAAAGGCAGGATATAGCATACTAACAAAACGGTAGAGGAAATCAAGTGCAATGTTCACACTGAACTCAAAACAAAGAACACACAAGACTACAAACAGGTACAAGTTCAGAGGACACAGATCAGTGTAAAAGTACAGAGGAAACTATTGACCAATAGTAATGTACAGAGGACACTATAGATCAGTGATCATGTACTAAAAACACTAAAGATCAGATTTTATAAACACACTAGACTCCCCACTACTGGAATAGAAGGAAACAGAAATACTAAATACAAGTAAACACGGGTACAGGACTGATATAACACACAGTGTGAACACAGACTAGAATATATAAAGATGACTGCAGAATTATCATACAAAATACTAAAACCCGACAAATGTACTAAAACCAAGCAGGATAAAATCTATATCTCAAACAGGACGTATAACCATGGTTAAACTGGACAGACAAAAGGTGCATCATAAAACAAAACATGGTCAGAGTAAGAACTTATTACCAGCAGCAAGTACTAGGGATCGACCGATATCGTTTTTTTAGGGCATATACCGATAATCGGTGGAGGTTAGGGCCGATAGACGATAACTTATACCGATATTCCGGTATAAGTTATCGGCTATTTATCCCCCCTCGACACCACTGCAGAACATTGATTTAAAGCGGGCGCTTTAAATCAATGCACTGCAGTGGCTTTTGCGGTGCCATAGGCCACCGCCGCCACCCGCTTCTCTCCCCCTACCTGTCAGGGTGGTCGGGGCCATCCATGCTTCCTTCCTGTAGTGTCCGGCGGCATTCCGGGTGGAGGGTGAACCAGTCCGGGCTGTCCTTCTTCTCCGGGGGTCATCTTCTCCACTCCGGGCAGGCTCCGGCCTAGTACGCTGCATAGACGGCGCTGCGCAGTGACGCCCGTGCGCAGCGACGCACCTGACGTCACGGCGTAGCGGTGTCTATGCAGCGTACTAGGCCGGAGCCTGCCCGGAGTGGAGAAGATGACCCCCGGAGAAGGACAGCCCAGACCGGTTCACCCTCCACCCGGAATGCCGCCGGACACTACAGGAAGGAAGGATGGATGGCCCGGACCACCCCCATTACGGGTAAGTTTAATTTTTTTTATTGACTCGGAGGGTGAGGGAGGGGCCCGACCGGTATAGCGGTATGGACAAAAATCCATACCGGTATACCGCCCAGCACTACGGTGGGGGGTGCGATGCGGTGCGGTGGGTCGGTGCGGCGGGTCGGGGGGGGGGGGGGCGGTCGCGGTGCATGGGGGCGGTGCGTGGGGCGGGGCATTATCGGCTTATCGGAAAGGTAATTGCCGATACCGATAATGCCCAAAATCATGATTATTGGCCGATAATATCGGCCATACCGATAATCGATGGATCCCTAGCAAGTACCAGTTAAAACCAAACCCAAGCTGCAATAGGCTGAGAGCATTAACTCTTCCAAACCAAGAAAGAATTAGCACAGCAACTGTTAAGACATAAAAACAAAGTCTGAACAGGACCTAAAACAGAAAAATGCAAAAACACAGAAACGGACATTACATAAGAGTTGTCCAAGAGCCAAGGACCAACAGTGATGTTTGGTGGTGGGAACAGTGGTGGTGGGAGCAGTGGTGTGGGGCTGCTTTTTAGCAAATGGAACTGGCAAACTTCACACAATTGAAGGAAGGGTCCAACCAGAGCAAAGCATGCAACTAGATTTCCCATACAGGAGGTGTCTTAAAGGGGTATTCTAGGATTTATTATTTTTTTGACTTTGCTACAGGGGCTGTAAAGTGTGTGTGATGATTTTCTCACAATTCTTCTGTGATTTTCACCCGAATATTTATTTTTATCAGCATACAAAATGACTGTTGTCTCAGATTTTTTTCCAGGTTGCAATGCGGCCGAGACCTGACTCACTAGTCAGCTGATGACAGGGAACCTGTCTGCTTCAATGGGTGGAGGGATCGCTTGGTGGGAGAGAGATCAAACTGCAACTAATGCAACAGATGTAGGCACCCTGATTGAAAACCACAGGTCTTTTGAATGGATGCAGCTTATTTATATTTCAATGGGTGGGGTGGCTGATGTGTGGATGGGAGGAAAATGGAATTATGGGATTTGAAGTCAAAAAAAGAAAACTGAAACAGGAAATACCAGTTCACAAAAAGCTAGCAACAGTATTATGGTAATCTCCCAACATAGCCATTTAGCCCCAAGACAAGGGCAGATCCTTTCTAAGCATGTCCATTACTGCCTGCCAGGTACGTACTAAAATCACCTTATGGTGGATAACCCCTTTAAAGCTGTCATTACCAACAAAGGCTAACAACTTCAAACCAATGGTCTATCCCAGTGGTCTGATTATGACACTGGATTGGAGATGAATATGTATGTCTTTCATTATGTTGTGTTTAATAACTGTGACCTGTTTCTCAATGTCATATCAAAGGTTTTTTCTATACATACATGATAAAAAAAAATGTCTTATGTAGCTCCACTGTGATTCAGTGTTGCTGCACAATAAATCATTGAGGAGGTGAGAGTGAATACTATTTTTTAGCTACTAGACAGGACATAGTTACAAAAAAAAGTCTTTATAGCCCATGCAACAAATTTCAATTTTAATATTGTCTGTAAATGTAGATTGCTTTGAGCTTCAATTTTTATAACTGTTAGATGCATAAATCCTCTTCTAATATCCTTAACCATGAAAAAAAAAAAATAACATGAGAGTTCGTCAGTTCAATACAATGTACTATCATGACTTTTTCCTGAATGCTCTTAAAGGGGTACTCCGGTGGAAAACTTTTTTTTTTTTTTTTGTGCCAGACAGTTAAACAGATTTGTAAATTACTTATGTTAAAAAAAATCAAAATTTTTCCAGTACTTATTAGCTGCTGAATACTACAGAGAAAATTATTTTCTTTTTGGAACAGATTGCTCTCTGCTGACATCACGAGCACAGTGCTCTCTGATGACATCTCTGTCCATTTTAGTAACTGTTCAGAGCAGCATATGTTTTCTATGGAGATTTTAGGAAATGGACAGTTTAGGAAATGGACAGAGATATCAGCAGAGAGCACTGTGCTCGTGATGTCAGCAGAGAGCACTGTGTTCCAAAAATAAAATAATTTCCTCTGTATTCATCAGCAAATAAGTACTGGAAGGATTAAGATTTTTTATTAAAAGTAATTTACAAATCTGTTTAACTTTCTGGCACCAGTTGATTTAAAAAACAAAAATGTTTTCCCCTTTAATCATTTCAATTTTCAGCATCAAAGGACCAACATGAGTTAAAGGGGTATTCCGCCCCCAGACATCTTATCATTTGGATAGGGGATAAGATGTCAGATCGCCGGGGTCCCGCTGCAGGGGACCCCCGGGATCTCCGCTGCGGAACCCCGCTGTCATTACTGCACAGAGCACTCTCGCTCTGTGCGTAATGACTGGCGATAAAGGGGCAGGAGCATCGTGACGTCAGGGCTCAGCCCCCTCGTGACATCACGGCCCGCCCACTTAAGGCAAGTCTATGGGAGGGGGTGTGATGGCCGCCACGCCCCCTCCCATAGACATGTATTGAGGGGGCAGGCCGTGATATCACGAGGGGGGCGGAGCAGTGACGTAACAATGCTCCGGCCCATGTATTGCCCGTCATTACGCACAGAGCGACTTTGCTCTGTTCAGCAATGATAGCGGGGTGCGACAGCGGAGATCCCGGGGGTCCCCAGCAGCGGGACCCCGGTGATCTAACATCCAGGATAGGTTTGCTATGGGAATTTTCTCCTGCTCTGAACAGTTCCTGACATGGACAGAGGTGTCAGCAGAGAGCATTGCGGTCAGACAGAAAATAAGTATTAAGATTTTTTAATAGAAGTAATTTACAGATCTGTTTAACATTCTGGCACCAGTTAATAAAAAAAAAAAAAAAAATTGTTTTTCACCCCTGTAAATGTAGCCATGTAATTAATCACTTAAGGACACAGGGCGTACCAAGAGCATACCTGTATGCCCGTGGGAATTCAGGTCCCCGCCCTTCACTGGGAGGGGAGCGGATCGGGATGCCTGCTGAAATCATTCAGCAGGCACCCTGTGCCAACTCCTAGGGGGGTCCTGAGACCCCCAAATCTCAGCAATTGCCAATTTAGACCGGCAATTCTGGGTCATACGGGTCTCCGTGAACCCGGAAAATAAGGGGGAACGAGGGTGTCCAAGACACACCTGATCCCCCTGAAGGGATAGGAGTGAGGAGGCAGGGGTGCCACCCCTCATATCCCTGCCATTGGTCAGTCAGAAGCGACCGACCAATAGCAGATTGGGGGCGGCGGGTTAAAGTTCGGTTCCCCGCTCTGCCCACCTACTGTAGTCCAGACAGAGTGGGGGAATCAGTGGTGACCGGCTCCAGAGGTCACTTATCGGCAGCAATCTGCAGAGGGCGGCGATGACGTTCGGCAATCCTATGGAAGCCAGTGAGTTGTTGAATAGCAACATCTGGAGGGCTACAGTTTTGAGACCACTATACAGTGGTCTCTAAACTTTATCCCTCCAGATGTTGCAAAACACACCTCCCAGCATGCCCAGACAGCTGTTTGCTGTCTGGGCATGCTGGGATTTGTAGTTTTGCAACATCTGGAGGGACACAATTTGGAGATCACTATGCGGTGGTTTCTAAACCGTGGTCCTCTAAATCTTGCAAAACTACAACTCCCAATATGCATAAACAGCAAACGTCTGTCTCGCCATGCTGGGAGTTGTAGTTGTGTACCTCCAGCGGTTACATAACTACATCTCCCAGCATGCCCTTTGACGATCAGTACATGTTGCAACACCTGGAGACACACTGGTTGGAAAATACTGAATTGGGCAACAGAATCTAACTGAAGGTTTTCCAACCAATGTGCCTCCAGCTGTTGCAAATGTACAACTCCCAGCATGCACAGTCTGTCAGTGCATGCTGATAGTTTTGCATCAGCTGGAGGTTTGCCCCCCCCCCCCCCATGTGAATGTACAGGGTGCATTCATATGGGTGGGTTTACAGTGAGTTTCCTGCTTCAAGTTTGAGCTGCGGCAAATTTTCCGCCGCAGCGCAAACTCCTAGCGGGAAACTCACCGTAAAACCGCCAGTGTGAATGTACCCTAAAAACACTGCACGACACTAACACATGATAAAGGGTAAAACACTACATATACACTCCCTTACACTGCCCCCCCCCCCCCCTAATAAAAATGAAAAACGTATTGTGGGGCAGTGTTTCCAAAACGGAGCCTCAAGCTGTTGCAAAACAACAACTCCCAGCATTTCCGGACAGCCACTGACTGTCCAGGCATGCTGGAAGTTTAGCAACAGCTGGAGGTGCCCTGTTTGGGAATCACTGGTGTAGAATACCCCTATGTCCACCCCTATGCAATCCCTAATTTATTCCTCAAATGAGCATTGGCGCTCTCTCACTTCGGAGCCCTGTCTTATTTCAAGAAAACAGTTTAGGTCCACATATGTGGTATTTCCGTACTCGTGAGCAATTGCATTACAAATTTAGGGGGGATTTTTCTCCTTTTACCCCTTATGAAAAGTTGGGGTCTAAACCAGCCTATTAGTGTAAAAAAATAAAAGCATTTTACACTAACATGCTGGTGTTGCCCCATACTTTTTATTTTCACAAGAGGTAAAAGGAAAAAACAGACCCGCAAAATTTGTAATGCAATTTCTCCTGAGTACGGAAATACCCCATATGTGGACGTAAAATGCTCTGCAGACGCACAAGGCTCAGGAGTGAGAGCGCACTATGTACATTTGAGGCCTTAATTGGTGATTTGCACAGGGGTGGCTGATTTTACAGTTGTAAAAACGCAAACGCAAAAAAAAGAAATACCCACGTGTGACCCCATTTTGGAAACTACACCCCCTAAAATAGGAAAAAAAGCCCCCAAAATTTGTAACCCCATTCCCTCTGAGTATAGAAATACCCCATATGTCGATGTACAGTGCTCTGCAGGCGAACTACAATGCTAAGAAGAGAAGGAGCACCATTGGGCTTTTGGAGAGAAAATTTGTCTGGAATTGAAGGCCATGTATGTTTCGAAAGCCCCCATAGTGCAAGAACGATGGACCCCGCCCACATGTGATCCCATTTTGGAAATTACACCCCTCACAGAATGTAATAAGGGGTGCAGTGAGCATTTACCCTCCACAGGTGTCTGACAGATTTTTGGAACAGTGGTCCGAGAAAATGAAAAATTTTATTTTTCATTTGCAAAGCCCACTGTTCCAAAGATCTGTCAAACGCCAGTGACGTGTAAATGCTCACTGCCCCCTTTATTAAATTCTGTGAGGGGTGTAGTTTGCAAAATAGGGTCACATGTGGTGGGTCCACTGTTCTGGCATCACGGGGGGGCTTTGTAAATGGACATGGCCCTCGACTTCCATTCCAAATAAATTCTCTCTCCAAAAGCTTAATAGCGCCCCTTCTCTTCTGAGCATTGTAGTGCGCCAGCAGAGCACTTAACGTCCACACATGGGGTATTTCCATACTCAGAAGAAATGGGGTTACAAATTTGGGGTGCATTTTCCCCTATTACCCCTGCATTTTAGTGGAAAAGTAATCAAACACCTGTGGGGTGTTAAGGCCCACTGTACAGTGGGGATCAAAAGTTTGGGTGCCCCAAGTAAAAATTTGTATTAATGTGCATAAAGAAACCAACGAAAGATGGAAAAATCTCCAAAAGGCAACAAATTACAGATCAGACATTATAATATGTCAACAAAAGTTAGATTTTATTTCCATCATTTACACTTTCAAAATAACAGAAAACAAAAAAATGGCATCTGAAAAAGTTTGGGCACCCTGCAGAGTTAATATCTTGTACTGCCCCCTTTGGCAAGTATCACAGCTTGTAAACAGTTTTTCTAGCCAGCCAAGAGTCTTTCAATTCTTGTTTGAGGTATCTTTGCCCATTCTTCCTTATCAAAGTCTTCCAGTTCTTTGAGATTTCTGGGCTGTCTGTCACGCACTGCTCTTTGAGGTCAGAAGATTGCGAAGGCCATGGCAAAACCTTCAGTTTACGCCTCTTGATGTAATCCCCCGTGGATTTCGAGGTGTGGATCATTATCCATTTGTAGAAGCTATCCTCTCTTTAACTTCAGCTTTTTCACAGATGGCATCAAGTTAGCATCCAAAATTTGCTGAAATTTTATTGAATCCATTTTTCTTTCTACTTGTGAGATGTTCACTGTGCCACTGGCTGAAATACAACCCCAAAGCATGATTGAATCCACCCCCATGCTTAATAGTTGGACAGAGGTTCTTTTCATTACATTCTGTTCCCCTTATTCTCCAAATGTACCTTTGCTCATTCCGGCCAAAAAGTTCAATTTTAACCTCATTGGTCCACAGAACTTGTTTCCAAAATGCATCAGGCTTGTCTATATGTTAATTTGCAAAGTTCAAATGCTGATTTTTGTGGTGAGGACATAGAAGAGGTTTTCCTCTGATGACTCTTCCATGAAGACCATATTTGTACAAGTATCTCTTTATAGTGGAATAGTGTACCACAACTCCAGTGTCTGACAGATCTTTCTGGAGGGATTGCGCAATCAAACGTGTTTGTTTTTCTCACAATCCTGCGAGCTGTTCTGTCTGATATTTTTCTTTGTCTTCCAGATCTTGCTTTAACTTCCACTGTTCCTAATGACTGCCATTTCTTAATTACATTCCGAACAGAGGATATTGACATCTGAAAATGTTTTGTTATCTTCTTATAGCCTTCTCCAGCTTTGTGAGCATCAACTATTTTCAGATTTCTAGGCAACTGCTTAGAAGAATCCATGGTGCTGATTGTTGGGGCAAGGTCAGATGAGTCTGGGCATGTAAAATCTTTGAGATTGACATCAACTGGTCTTCCCAGATGATGGTTGAGAACAATCCATGACACTGGCAGGTCTGAGCTTTTCAAAGGGGACAGTGCATGCTATAAATTCTGCAGGGTGCCCAAACTTTTGCAGACACCATTTTTTTTTGTTTTCTGTTATTTTGAAAGTGTAAATGATGGAAATAAAATCTAACTTTTATTGACATATTATAACAAAGTCTAATCTGTAAATTGATACCTTTTGGAGATTTTTCCATCTTTCCTTGGCTTCTTTATGCACTTTAATACAATTTTTTCCTGGGATCCCCAAACTTTTGATCCCCACTGTACCCCTTGTTACGTTCTTTGAGGGGTGTAGTTTCCAAAATAGTGTGCCATGTGGGGTGTCCATGTGGGGTGTTTTGTGCTGTTATGGTACCTTAGGGGCTTGCTAAATGTGACATGTCCCCCAAAAACTATTTCAGCAAAATTATCTTTCCAAAAGCCAAATGTAACTCCTTCTCTTCTGAACATTGTAGTGTGCCAGCAGAGCACATGATGTCCACATTTGGAGTATTTCCGTACTCAAAAGAAATGGGGTTACCAATTGTGGGGAGCATTTTCTCCTATTTCCTCTTGTAAAAATTGTAAATTTGGAGGGGGGGGCAGCATTTTAGTGGAAAAAAAAAATCTCATTTACACATCCGAATTTACCAAAAAGTTGTCAAACACCTGTGGGGTGTTAAGGCTCACTGTACCCCTTGTTACGTGCCTTGAGGGGTGTAGTTTCCAAAATAGTATGTCATGTGTTTTATTTTTATTTTTAGCTGCTATGGCACTATAGGGGCTTCCTGAATGTGACATACCCCCAAAAACCATTTCAGCTAAATTTCACTCTCCAAAATACCATTGTCGCTCCTTCTCTTCTGAGCCCTCTAGTGCACCCATAGAGCACTTTACGTTCACATATGAGGTATTTCCTTATTCGAGAGAAATGGGGATACAAATTTTGGGGGGCTTTTTCTCCTTTTACCCCTTGTAAAAATTCTAACACTGGGTCTACAAGAATATGTGAGCGTTTAAAAAATTAAGATTTTGAATTTTCTCCTTCACTTTGCTGCTATTCCTGTGAAACACCTAAAGTGTTAACAAACTTTCTGAATGTCATTTTGAATACTTTGAGGGGTGCAGTTTTTATAAAGGGGTAATTTATGGGGTATTTCTAATATAAAGGCCCTTCGAATCCACTTCAAAACAGAACTGGTCCCTGAAAAATTCTGATTTTGAAAATTTTGGGAAACATTGGAAAATTGATGCTGAACTTTGAATCCATCTGATGTCTTTCAAAAGTAAAAGCATGTCAACTTTATGATGCCAACATAAAGTAGACATATGTGAATCAATATGTGAATATATATATAATCAATATAATATAATAATAATATATGTGAATCAATATATAATTTATATGTTATGTCTATTTTCCTTACAAGCAGAGAGCTTCAAAGTTAGGAAAATGCTACATTTTCAAATTGTTCGAGAAATTTGGGAATTTTTCCCCAAGAAATTAAGCAAGTATCAGCAAAAATTTACCACTTTGTTAAAGTAGAATATGTCACGAAAAAACAATCTCGGAATCAGAAAGTAAAAGCATCCCAGAGTTATTAATGCTTAAAGTGACAGTGGTCAGATGTGCAAAAAATGCTTGGGTGCTTAAGGTGAAAATGGTCTGGGTCCTTAAGGGGTTAAAGAAACAGACATTACGGCATATGCACAATGGCCAACATTTATCATTGTCTTTAGACAGTTTTTTGTGTCTAGGCGCAAAAAAGGTGCAAGCAGGGTTTATTTGTGTCTTTTTTGCTCCCTTTGGCTTACACATTTCTTCTAATCTTGAGTTGCAATCCACTGATTTTGGCAATACACAAGAAATAGAAGGGTTTTATGAATTGTGCCTTTTTGTGAATAGGTGTAAAAAAGGCACAAAGCCACTGAAAAGTCTCTAAAACTACTCCAGCCCAGACTTAGCTTAGCTTTTTGGTGTATGTGAAGAGAAAATGTGTACCTGCACAAAATTTATCAAATGCTCTGTGACCAATTAATAAACGTGATGCTCCTACACATTACCAGCACACAAAAAAAAGGTGTAGAAAAATGCTTCACTTACACCTACAATGATAAATGCCGACCATAGTTTTGTCCCAGTGGAGTGCTTATTTATTGCCCTAGTGTTGCATGCACCAGTTTTCATGAATTTGGTTGCCGGCTTTATGGGGGGGTTTTAGGTTTTATAGTGTTTTTTTAAGGAAAGTACAAGTACATTCTTTCTAGAAGATGCCACCACAGCTCAGAAATAATTATATTTCCTTTTCTTTACTGTTAACATCTCTGTACTGCAAGGCTTGACTTTTTTTCTTTTTTTTTTTTATCTAGGAGCCAGCACAAAAAGATAGGAATCAGGATCTTTTTCCAGTTTTCGAGATACAAGTTTTCGAGATACATAAAGTTTTTTAACAATTTTTCCCGTTATATTATGCACAGACTAACCCACGTATCCTCCCCTGTAGGTAGATTGCCCCTGTAGATAGCTTGTCCCCTGCATGTAGCAAACCCTTCAGGTAGTTTGCCCCCATGTATGTAGAACCCTCATATAGGTAGTTTGCCCTGTGTAGGTAGAAAGCAAACCTCTATAGGCAAGACCGCCACCCCCCTTCTCTGTTAGTAGTTTGCTCCCTGTATGTAGGAACCTCCTTTAGATAGTTTGCCTCTGTACAGTGATGGCTCTTACTTATATACTACACTCTGTCTGCTGTGGCCCCACTCTCTGTAACCTCAACCCAGTGTTCCTCCATGCATGTGTGCTGGCTGGACAGCTTCCTCATCAATAAAATGACATCCTACTCCTTGCTAGAGCACAGTGTAATACTATGGAGGAAGAAGAGTAATGTGTTTCGTCACATGCTCCTCCATAGGATGTCATCTTATTAAGGCCGGAACATTCCAGCTAGAACACGAGCGTAGGAAAATGGGAGATGGAGCTAATTTTTTACAAAAAACTGGGTAACAGAGTACAGTATATAACTCAGTTCCATGGACTCTGAGGCACCAGGATGAAATCCTCAGTCGCCAAGCTGACCTGGAATTTCTTAAGCCCTGCTGTACTGAAACTTTTTTGCTGCCATGGCTTGCTATGGGTAAGATTACTAATGTAAATGAGTACAGCTTCCCATAGAAAATGTCTATATTTACATCTGTCTGCATGCCTCTCTATTACATCTATTCAAGGAGATGCAGTAAGGCTTTGCAATTATCTTCTGCCCAGTAGGTGGAACACGATTCCTTCAGTCATAAGGAGGAAAGAGGAAGAACTCAAGAGCAGTGGAGGTAGAGGAGTTATGTGTAATAGAGAGTTGGAAGAAAACTAAGCATTTAAAGGGGTACTCTGGCCCAAAGGATAGGGGATAAGATGTTTGATCGAAGGGGTCCCGCTGCTGGTGATCCCCACAATCTGGCATGCAGCACCCACCTGTGGGAGCTGCATGCAGCGCCTCAGCCACCGAGTCTGCCGGGTCACGACTACGGGACCCCCGCAATCAGACATCTTATCCCGATATACTTTGGATATGTGATAAGATGTCTTAGGGCTGGAGTACCCTTTAAAGTAAAACAAGTATGAAATTAACACTGGAGCACGGTTGTCTCACTGTATGCGAGACTGTCTTATAGAAGCAATTAAATACAATACAAGTAAAACAGCTAAATATCTTGGTAAAACTGTGCCTAATTTTTCAAGCTCAAGTGCACCTTTGAGAAAAGACAGCAATGAAACCAGAAATACAAATATATTCATATAAATTTAAAAAATGCATCTGCAAAAATATGATTTGATATTTGACACATTTCATTAGGAACACAAAGTAGCAAGTAGGGCTGGGCGGTATACCGGTTCATACTGACTACCGACATTTTTGTGCTGCACGATATGAATCTTAAGCCATACCGCAATACCGATTTGGCCCCTCCCCCTTGGTAATGAATGAATTAATTAGCCCAGCGCTGCGCTGTCCCCACATAGGGGAACTAATTATATGTTGCCCGCGAGCGCTGTTCTCCCCCCCCCCAATGAATTATCAGCCCAGCGCTGTCCCCATCGGGAAGGAGGAAATACTGTTATATACCGTGGAACCGCCAAAAGTTACAAAAATACCGTGATAAACACATTTGGTCATACCGCCCAGCCCTAGTAGCAAGGTGGAATTGAAGCATGAACAAAACCTCATATGTAACCGCAGTTTCTCTAATTTATGCACACACAGAAAGTTAAAGGACTACTCCGGTGGAAAATTTTACCTGTGAAAAAAAAGCATTAAAGAAAGTTATATAATATTGTAATGTACTTACGCTGCCCATATGGTAAGGATCCCGGTCTTCTTCTTCTTTCTGTCGCTCACCGGAAGCTCTGTAGTTTTCAATCTTCTGATGATGCTCGACTTCTTTTTTCAGCGCTCTGCCGCCATCTTAGCCCTGTGACTCATACCTCCCATGAGTCAGCACGGGCTCTGCCGGCCTCCTAGCCCAGAGTCGGCTACTCCCCATGCGCTAATCTATTCATTTATTCGGGTTTGAGGAGCTGCCATACGCTTAGCTCAGCAAACGCCGCTGGCCAATCTACGTTATAGATGTGAGCATGCGCACATACCGTATTTATCGGGGTATACCACGCACCGGCCTATAACACGCACCCTCATTTTACCAAGGATATTTGGGTAAAAAAAGTTTTTTACCCAAATATCCATGGTAAAATGAGGGTGCGTGTGTGCGCGTGTATACCCCGATATACCCCCAGGAAAGGCAGGGGGAGAGAGGCCGTCGCTGCCCGCTTCTCTCCCCCTGCCTTTCCTGGGGTCTAGAGCGCTGCTGTCGGCCCTTTTCACCCCCTGGTTATCGGCGCCGCTGCCCGTTCTGTCCCCCTGACTATCGGTGCCGGCGCCGATAGCCAGGGGGAGAGAAGCGGCGCCGACAGCCAGGGGGAGAGAAGGGGCAGCGGCACCCATTGCCGGCGCCGCTGCCCCGTTGCCTCCCCCCATCCCCGGTGGCATAATTACCTGAGTCGGGTCCGCGCTGCTCCAGGCCTCCGTCGTGCGTCCCCAGCGTCGTTGCTATGCACGGCGCGGCGCTCTGACGTCATGCGCCGCGCCGTTCAGCGCATAGCAACGACGGAGGCCTGGAGCAGCGGAGCAGCGCGGACCCGACTCAGGTAATTATGCCACCGGGGATGGGGGGAGGCAACGGGGCAGCGGCGCCGGCAATGGGTGCCGCTGCCCCTTCTCTCCCCCTGGCTGTCGGCGCCGCTTCTCTCCCCCTGGCTATCGGTGACGGCACCGATAGTCAGGGGGACAGAACGGGCAGCGGCGCCGATAACCAGGGGGTGAAAAGGGCCGACAGCAGCGCTCTAGACCCCAGGAAAGGCAGGGGGAGAGAAGCGGGCAGCGACGGCCTCTCTCCCCCTTGCCTTTCCTGGGGGTGTATCGGCGTATAACACGCACACAGACTTTAGGCTAAAACTTTTAGCCTAAAAAGTGCGTGTTATACGCCGATAAATACGGTAATTATCGCCGCTGGCCAATAAATCAGGGGGAGGGCAGGAGCAGACAGGAAATTAGACTAATGCATTATGGGAGATGTAGTC
Source organism: Hyla sarda (assembly GCF_029499605.1). Taxonomy (NCBI): domain Eukaryota; kingdom Metazoa; phylum Chordata; class Amphibia; order Anura; family Hylidae; genus Hyla; species Hyla sarda. The sequence goes on from NC_079198.1 coordinate 89,918,260, forward strand.
TTTTACGCTACACTCCATATGCACTGTACCCGGAAGTGACCGGATTTTCGGACCGGCAAAGCAGACGAACGGCTGGACCGATTTGCAAGGAAATGGCATCTTTGGAAAGGTAGGAGCCTAGGCTACATTATGGTATTAATTGAGAGCATCGGAGTTCTCCTTTAAATGGGCACGGTCATTTCAACATATTGCTCATAGATCAATAATACAAGCTAATATAAGTAACTTTGTAATATATCTTATTAGATAAAAATGCTTATTTCTCCTGTTATGAAACTCCACCCTGCTCTTCTATGAAAATCTGCTCAGCTTTGTCCTGTGTCTACAATAAGAGTCTATGGAGGGGGTAAGGGGGATTTCCGCCACCAGCTATGGGAGAACTGCAAATTAAAGATGGGGGGGGGGGGGGGCAATTGGAAAGAACATGTTACGTTATATAGGATTAATTCTTGCGTAACAATCTGAGCACTTAGTATAGAGGACTGAGGTAACAAGGAAAAGATGCTAGGAAAATCCTAATGGAAACCTACAGTATAATACAACCCATGTATAATTATGAACAATATCACATGCACAAAAAAGGCTAAATTTAATCCTCCCTTAATATAGCTTGATTCATATATGTAATCTGAAATTTGGGAGATATTTCTGGGATTTGTCACTGGAAGTAATGTCCCCGATAATAAATGAGACCCTGGAGAAAAGACTTGGAGACTATGATGATTTGAGGATCTAACTAGCTATTTCCCAAATGAGAAAAGTTTTGCACTACCATCTGTCTTGCAGTATGTAGAGCAATATCAAAACTGAGTCACAAAAATACATAAACGGATATCAACCTACAGGAATATCTTATTATTTTTAACCCCTTAATGATGCAGTGATTTTTCTTTTTTTTATCTTTGTCTTTTAAAACCTATAACTTCCAATTTTTCATAAATTTTTTATCTATAGGGCTTGTTGTTTGCGGGACTTATTGTACATTGTAATGACATCCCTCATTTTACCACAAAATGTATGGTGAAGTTGATGGTGAAATTAAGGATGGAGGGGGAAAAACGACATTATGCAAATTTTAGGGGGTTATGTTTCTACGTAATGCACCCAATTTATATAGGTTTTACTTTGCTAGTGAAAATTTTTGTAACTTTTTTTGTAAGAAAATTAGTTGGCTTAAAATTCTCTCATTCTGACCCCTATGATTTTTTTATTTTTCTGCATAAAGGGTTGTATAAGAGCTCATTTTATGTGCCGTGATCTGTAGTTTTTAACGGTACCATTTTTGTTTTTGATGGACTTTTTCATCACTTTTTATGGACTTTTTGTTTCCTGAATATGAAGGGGGAACTCTTCTGCCTATACCTACTGTGGGGGAACTCTGCTGCCTACATCTAATGTGGGGGAACTCTGCTGCCTACACTTAACCCCTCCCGCGATATAGGGTCGGTTCTGGTGCCATCAACGGCCAGGACACGCGGCTAATACCGGACATCACTGATCGCGGTGATGCCCGGTATTAACACTTCAGATGCGGCAATCAAAGCTGATCGCCGCGTCTGAAGTGAAAGTGAAACGTTCCCGGCAGCTCTGTTGGGATGATCGGGACCACTGCGGTGAAACCTGAGCCTGAGATCCAGACAGGAGCAGTCAAGCGGCGATAACACTGATAAATGCTATGCGATTGCATAGCAGTGATCGGTGTAGGAAATCAGTGTGTGCAATGTTATAGTCCCTTAAGTGTTAATAAATGTGATTTAACCCCTTCCTTAATAAAAGTCTGAATCGCCCCCCCCCCTTTTACCATAAAATTTTTTTTAATAAAAATAAATACAAACATAATGCATAAATGTCCGAACTATAAAAATATATTGTAAATTAAACTTTACGTTCAATCGCGTACACGTAAAAAATTCAAAATAATGTATTTTTGGTCACTTTTTGTACCATAAAAAAATAAATAAAAAGCGATCAAAAAGTCTGATCAAAACAAAAATGGTACCGATAAAAACTTCAGATCAGGGCGCAAAAAATAAGCCCTCAAAAATCACCATATGTGGAGAATCAAAAAAGTTATAGGGGTCAGAAGAGGACATTTTTAAGCGTATAATTTTTCATGCGTGTAGTTGTGATTTTTTCCAGAAGTAAGACAAAATCAAACCTATATAAGTAGGGTATAATTTTAATCGTATGGACCTAGAGAATGAAGAGAAGGTATAATTTTACATAAAAATGCACTGCATAGAAATGGAAGCCACCAAAATTTTTTAAATTACGTTTTTTCAATTTTGACACACAATGAATTTTTTTTTTGGGTTTCGCCGTAGATTTTTGGGTAAAATGACTGATATATTTACAAAGTAGAATTGGTTGCGCAAAAAATAAGCCATCATATGGATTTTTAGGTGGAAAATTGAAAGGGTTATGATTTTTAAAAGGTAAGGAGGAAAAAACGAAAATGCAAAAACTGAAAGACACTGAGTCCTTAAGGGGTTAAAGTGGGGGAACCCTGCTGCCTACACCTAATGTGGGGGAACTCTGCTGCCTGCAGTTAATGTGGAGGAACTCTGCTGCTTTCCAAATGTGGAGCACTTCTGCTGCCTAGGTAATGTGGGGGACTATCTACTATGTTCCTGCCTAGCTAATATGGAGACAAAAACTACCAAACTAATAGAAGGGTTACCAACTACTTACATAGGGGCTTTTCAGCTATCTGGGGGATTTACATACGGGGGCATGACTACCTGCCTGGGGACATTAACTACCAGGGGGCATGATCTACTAGGGTCCACTACCTCCAGGGGACACTACTTACCTGTAACTCCCATAAGCCACACCTTATTTTCTTTCCGCTAACACAAAATACTCTGATATAATCACTTATATGGTATAAAGAACTCTATACAGCTGGTATCTACCGCTATATAATAACATACATGGTATACAGATCCTGTATAGTATACTGGTGGTTTTAATCAGTACAGTAGGGCAGTATTGTCAAGCTATTGGGTTGTGGTATGTATTTCCTCCTTGTATACTGCGATTTGAAATACAAAAGCAAATTGACCAATGCGCATCTAAGCGCAATAATCCTTTTTCAAGAAAAATGCAATGGAAAATAAGTGGAGGTTTGCTCACCTTTGGGTGTTGTACTATGAGCACAACACCACAGAAAGTGGTATGTTGAGGAGTGCAGCAACACCTTGGATTCTCCTTGTATACTGATATAATATATATATATATATATATATATATATATATATATATATATACACTTAGTTTATTTTGTGTGTAGGGGTGGTGGTGGGATTTGGGTGGAATAGGGGCATGGAAAAAGTGTAACCAGCGGCGTTGACCAAAGTGCTCTCTGCTGACCTCTGCTGTCCACTTTAGGAACTGTCCAGAGCAGCATATGTTTGCTATGGGAATTTTCTCCTGCTCTGGACAGTTCCTAAAATGGACAGCAAAGGTCAGCAGAGAAATCTAAAAAGATGAGCATTTCCTCTGTAGTATATAGCCCCTAAAAAGTACTGGAAGGATTGAGATTTTTAATAGAAGTAATTTACAAATCTTTTTAACTTTCTGGCACCAGTTGATTTAAAAAAAAGCTTTCCGCGGGAGTACTCCTTTAACCCCTTAAGCCCATTTGGACCTTAAGGAGGCAGACAATTTTATTTTTACATTTTTATTTTTTCCTCCTCGCCTTCAAAAAATCATAACTCTTTCATATTTTCAACCACAGACAAGTATGAGGGCTTGTTTTTTTGCGCGACCAGTTGTCCGTTGTAATGCCATCACTCACTTTACCACAAAATGTATGGCACAACCAAAAAAATACTATGTGTGTGGGGAAATTAAAAAGAAAGCAGCAATTTTGCAAATTTTGGAAGGTTTCGTTTTCACGCCGTACAATTTACGGTAAAAATGACATGTGTTCTTTATTCTTTGGGTCATAACAATTAAAATGATACCCATGATAACATACTTTTCTATTACTGTTGCACTTAAAAAAATTGCAAACTGTTTAACCAAATTAGTACCTTTAAAATCCCCCTATTTTGAAGACCTATAACTTTTTCATTTTTGCGTATAAGCGGCAGTATGAGGGCTAATTTTTTGCGCCGCGATGTGTACTTTTTATTGATACCATATTTGCTTAAAGCAACTATTTTGGACTTTTTTTTTTTTTTTTACGTTCACGCCGTTCACCGTACGGTTTTATTAACATTTTATTTTAATAGTTGGGATATTTACGCACGCGGTGATACCAAATATGTATATAAAATATTTTTTTACACTGTTTGGGGGGTGAAATAGGGAAAATGGGACAATTTACGTTTTTATTGGGGGAGGGGGTTTTTCACATTTTTTTTTTAACTTTTATTTTTTACTTTTTTTACTTTTATCTTTACATATTCGATTGCTAATACTGTTCATTTCTATGTATAGGACATAGCACTGATCAGCATTATCGGTCATCTTCTGCTCTGGCCTGCTCGATCGCAGACCAGAGCAGAAGACCCCGGGAGACGGCCGGAGCAAGTTGAGGGGATCACCGGCCGCCATGCTGGATGATCGGATCGCCGCGGCAGGGTTGCGGGCGATCCGATCATCCATTCAAAGCACTGTGATGCTGCAGATGCCGTGATCTGTATTGATCACGGCATCTGAGGGGTTAATGGCGGACATCCGCTCGATCGCGGATGTCCACCATTACGAACTGGTCCCTGGCTGCTATCAGCCTTGTAAATGTACGTCCTGGTGCGTTAAGTACCACCTCACCAGGACGTACATTTACGTCCTTCGTCGTTAAGGGGTTAAGTACCAGGGCACCAGGACGTACATTTATGTCCTGTGACCTTAAGAGGTTAATGGAAACCATAGCTTATAAAGAATACCCCATACCATCCAGAACAAAATCTTGTCTGGCTGCAACACAGGGATTGACAAAGTCCATTAAAGGGTAGCTCCCACCATCCTATTTTTTTTCTGTCCCTGCCTATTGCCAATCTATCCCTAACCCCCTCCCTGCTTTTAATTTTTATTTTTACTATATTAAAAATGATTTTTGTCTGCCTGGCAGTGTGCTCACTACCAGGCAGACTTCCCCAGCAGGCACCACGTCACTGATGCCTGCTGGGGGGGACTTCCGCCCTTAGTTCATCTACACAGGGTGCCTCCAGCTGTTTCATCACTACAACTCCCAGCTTGCCCTGACATCTATTGGCAGTCAGGGCATGCTTGGAGTTGTAGTATTGAAACAGCTGGAGGCACCCTGTGTAGATAAACTATTAGTTACATGCGGCGCTAGCCCGTCCCCTCCGTCTCCCTCCCTCCCCCGCGCCATACCCCGTTCCCTCCATCAAAACACCCCCCCATTACACTTACTGCAGAGTCCGGCAGCAGGCGTGCAGGGACAGCGGCGGCGACGAGGCGGCGTCGATGTGCGGGAGGAGTGGCCTCCCAGCCAGTGGCCGGGGAGCCAATGCGCTCGCTCCCTGCCTGTCTGATTGACAGGCAGGGAGCGAGCGCAGGCTGAATGAAAAAGGACCGATGCCCGGCCGCCACGTCACGCCAGGCTGCAGCCGGCCACTAGGAGGGAGACCCCTAGTGGCCAGTTTTCAAATGTAAATTAAACAATTTTAATTAAAAAAATAATAATAAAAGTATATTAGAGATATGTTGTAGTACATAAGTACTACAACATATCAAAAAATAAAGTTGGTGACAGTGCCCATTTAAGTGAGGGTGGGACTAGTACTCCTTTGTGCTCACTCCTGTCCTATCAGACTTCAGCAGAGAGAGGGGGTTACAGAGCAGCCTGCAGTGATTGGATGAAGAAAACCCAGCACACAGGGAGGAAGAGGAGTCATGAAGAGTGAGGACACGCCCCTCCCAAAGCACAGAATGACAAACCAAGAGCAACAGATTTTTGTGAGAAATATAGGTGCTAGACACATAAAAATTATATGTACATAATTGAGAATTAGGTACTGAGTAACATTTCTCTTGTGAGATATGACAGGTATGCTTTTAGCTAAATCTATTATTGTTGACTTTGGGTGGAGAAATTCAATGGAAGCTTCTTTTTAAGTCTATTCTTCATCTGTCTACTACACATAATGCTCATGTACACATAAGCAATTAACATTGTAGTATAATATGTAGTAATGAATAGTAAGGGTATATGGCTGCAGTCTATTGCTATGACTACAAAACTTCAGCTGCAGATATGTTTGCTCCTGAGCTTACAAAGCAGATACATGGAGAAAGTCACCCCATTGCTTGGAATCATTCCACACTCAAATTGCTGCAGTCAGTTCTGCTGATAACCTCTTTGTCTACCCGATTGCTGCAGAAGTCCATGACTCCATCTTCCAACTCATTTCCTAGTGGAAATAAATTTGAAGACTGTATTTTACCAGAAATTACAATTATCTTTATTGTCTATTCTGGCAAGCATAAATAAGAAAAGTGGCGCGATGAATAAACACGTCTTGGCCTGTCCTATCTCTCCTTTTAACATTTGCCAGTAGCATTTCATACAAAAAAGAAAAATGACTTAGCAGGTTTTTAAGAATAAGACACAATTGTCATCTGCAATTTGCCTTGGACTGGAAAGTGACAGCACAGATGTAGCAGAAATAAATTTGTCAATGCCCACTGGATTAAAATTCAGCCCACTATATTATACATGGAATCACAAAGGGCTACAGGTTATCCTCTGCAGCCATAGACTAATTATCCCATATCCACAAGATATGGCATAAGTGTCTGTTCGTGTGGGGTCCCAGTGGTCGGATCCCGGGGGGTCCCAGTGATCTCCCATACAGGCCCGCGAGACTACAGCTACGGCTAATGTTTGTGTCTCTGCTTCTCCCATAGAGATACATGGAGGGGATGTGTTGGGCAGTGCCCCATACAGGAGAACCCGGGGGGTCCCAGCGTTCGGCCCCTTGCCATGAAACAGTTGTATAGGCTGCAGTACTCCTTTAATGTGAATAACCACACAATATTTCTTTTTTCTGTAATCTGAATATGCAAAAATAAATAAATAAATAAATAAATAAATAAAAAATCAGATAAAGTTGTGTTTTTTTTAATGCAGAGCTGTGGTAAATTAAGAAAAATCATTACAAAGTACAATTAGTCCAACAAAGAGCAAGCCCTCAAATGGGTCTGTAGGTGGAAAATTAGAAGAGTTATACATTTTAAATAATTAATTATGCAAATTAGCATGGACGGTATTATTTTTTCCAAGAAATTATTCATATACCCCCCCCCCAAAAGAGCCCCAAATGTGATAAAAACAGCAACGTTTGTGCTCACCTTTTAAAAGCACCAGTCTTTCTTTACATACAGCCAGCACATGACGATTGCAGCCCATCAGTGGTCTCATGTCTTACTATTGACATTGTGGCTCCAATCACTGAGCAGTGATGTCACCAGAGCTTGCACTATGAATCACTGTGGAATCAAAAAGGTGAGCATAGATAGGATTTTTTTTTTTTTTTTTTAATCATATTTGGGACATTTTCTGAGGGGGTCCTCACCATGGTAGCCGGGGTCTCGGTCAGGCCACCCGGTAACTCTCCTCCATGTCTCCACAGTTCTGCTCCAGTTTCCCGCACCCGCCCTGAAGTCACGTGCCCGCCGGGAGTTGTAGGCCCCTCCCAGCTCCTCACAGTGAGTTCAATGCGGTACGGACTACACTTCCCAGAGATGCTGTGCAGCCAGAAGTTTCTCTACGCCATCACGCATTGGAGTTGGTTGCTACGGCATTGCGGTATGTGAAAAATGTATATCGTAAGACAAAAACACACCGGTATGCGGTATGAATCAATATACTGCCCAGCTCTAGACAAGATACACCCATATTTTTAATGGACAGCCAATTGTGATGCTGTATGTGAATGTGCCGGATATGACAGTTTCAGTTCTGCTACATCTGCTTAGCATACTATTACTGATAAGGGGTTAACCTGCCATAAAAGGTTATTAGCAGCTCAGTTCACTGGACAGAGCTTCATTAAGCTCATTAACAGAATGTTCCCTAGGTGAAGCAGAGTTAAGAGACAGCCTGTAAGGTCACTGGCGCTACTGACAGCTGCACCCAGGAAACTTTTTACCTCCTCACTAGAAGATAACAAGCAGAGAAATTATAATGATTTTACCCTTGTGCACAGGGAGAGAGAGTATAACACATTTTCAAGACATTACACATGCATCCCTAAAATAAATCAACACGTCTGCTGCTAAATTTACACTTACATCATTGTTGAACAGAAATACCTGATGTATCTAATAGCTAGGTATGATACTGTACAGCAGGGATTGTCTGGTATTTCCTTTAATGTCATTATAAATCCATAGTGGGCAGGCCCAGTGTTGAAATTTCCCACAAGGGCATTCAAGCCTATGAAGGTCCAGTGTCCAGAACCCCCTTTCCCATAAACTATAGCAGAGAGCCACTAGGAAGAGTGTTTTTTGAGTTATCTTTCCCTTTTTCTTGTGTAACGAGATGTGCAACGACCACTGGACCATTACACTGGCCATACTGCTTGGGTTGTGTCATATCATTTTTACTTCAACAAATTTTCACCCACAGAGGTGCTAAAGGGGCAACAGATATCACTGTGGTCCTTAAAAGTAGAACACTCCTGGAAGGAATTTTTTCTTCAGGAAAAATGTTTTCCTCTGTATTGGGGCAATTGGCATCAGCCTTATGGGGGCTTTGCCTTCTTCTGGATTAACACAATAGAGTTTTAGGTTGAACTTGATGGACTCTTCTCTATTTTCACCTTTATGCACTACGTAACCACCACTAGCTCACTAGTAGGGGATGTCCAATATAGATATCATCTTAGGACAAAAAAAAAGAAGCCCAATCACAATTGCTGTTAGAAGTACACATTACAATTATCATCCTGATGATGTCTGACATTTAACACTAGATAAGGAAAAAATCTGACCAGACCAGTTAAAACCACTTTAACCCCTTAAAGGAGTAGTCCAGTGGTGATTCAGTGGTGAGCAACGTATCCCCTATCCTAAGGATAGGGGATAAGTTGCAGATCGCGGGGGGTCCGACCGCTGGGGCCCCCTGCGATCTCCTGTACGGAGCCCCGACAGCCCGCGGGAAGGGGGCGTGTCGACCTCCGCACGAGGCGGCGGCCGACACACCCCCTCAATACAACTCTATGGCAGAGCCGAAGCGCTGCCTTCGGCAATCTCCGGCTCTGCCATAGAGATGTATTGAGGGGGCGTGTCGGCCGCCGCCTCGTGCGGGGGTCGACACCCGCTATCTCGGCGAAGAGCCGGGGCCCCGTACAGAGAGATCGCGGGGGGCCCCAGCGGTCGGACCCCCCGCGATCTCAAACTTATCCCCTATCCTTAGGATAGGGGATAAGTTTTTCACCACTGGACTACCCCTTTAAGGACTCAGGATTTTTCAGTTTTTGCACTTTTGTTTTTTCCTCCTTACCTTTTAAAAATCATAACCCTTTCAATTTTCCACCTAAAAATCCATATTATGGCTTATTTTTTGCGTCGCCAATTCTACTTTGCAGTGACATTAGTCATTTTACCCAAAAATGCACGGCGAAACGGAAAAAAAAATCATTGTGCGACAAAATCGAAGAAAAAATGCCATTTTGTAACTTTTGGGGGCTTCCATTTCTATGCAGTGCATATGTCGGTAAAAATTACACCTTATCATTATTCTGTAGGTCCATACGGTTAAAATGATACCCTACTTATATAGGTTTGATTTTGTCGCACTTCTGGAAAAAATCATAACTACATGCAGGAAAATTTATACGTTTAAAAATGTCATCTTCTGACCCCTATAACTTTTTTATTTTTCCACGTACAGGGCGGTATGAGGACTCATTTTTTGCGCCGTGATCTGAAGTTTTTATCGGTATGATTTTTGTTTTGATCGGACTTTTTGATCACTTTTTATTCATTTTTTAATGGTATAAAAAGTGACCAAAAATGCGCTTTTTTTACTTTGGAATTTTTTTGTGCGTACGCCATTGACCGTACCGTTTAATTAATGATATATTTTTATAGTTCGGACATTTACGCACGCGGCGATACCACATATGTTTATTTATTTATTTTTTTACACTGTTTTATTTTTTTTATGGGAAAAGGGGGGTGATTCAAACTTTTATTAGGGAATGGGTTAAATGACCTTTATTAACACTTTTGTTTTACATTTTTTTTTGCAGTGTTATAGGTCCCATAGGGACCTATAACACTGCACACACTGATCTCCTATGCTGATCACTGGCGTGTATTAACACGCCTGTGATCAGTGTTATCAGCGCTTGACTGCTCCTGCCTGGATCTCAGGCACGGAGCAGTCATTCGCCGATCGGACACCGAGGAGGCAGGTAAGGGCCCTCCCGGTGTCCTGTAAGCTGTTCGGGACGCCGCGATTTCACCGCGGCGGTCCCGAACAGCCCGACTGAGCAGCCGGGTCACTTTCACTTTCGCTTTAGAAGCGGCGGTCAGCTTTGACCGCCGCTTCTAAAGGGTTAATACCGCACATCGCCGCGATCGGCGATGTGTGGTATTAGCCGCGGGTCCCGACCGTTGATGAGCGCCGGGACCCACGCGATATGATGCGCGATCCCGCTTCATATCGCGGGAGCCGGCGCAGGACATAAATATACGTCCTGCGTCGTTAAGGGGTTAAATAAGAGGTCATTATGCATATTTCCCACAATGATAATGTTTTACTATAAAACAGATATAACATTTACACAATAGAAGGATCACATCCAACATCTGACAGTGTAATAGTGTGTCTACCCTAAACTGAATTATCCACACTGTTCCCAGAACATACATTTCTGTGCATCCTTCCTACATCATTGTGTTAGTCTCATAAGATTGCTTTGTGCACTTTGATAATGTAACATAAGATCCAATTAAAATATATCTGACACTGGGAACAGCTGGTTCAACGTTATCCATTAGATATAGCTGTAATGTGACATTGTGCCTGTCTCCAGGCAGCACTCTCCTGGTTCAATGGTCACTAGTGGTGCATCTCCCCTGCCATATTAATATAGAGGGAAAATACAGTGATCTTTTTTACTTTTCTAATACACTGTAATAAATGCTGATCCAGTTTAAAGTTGATGTCCACCTATCCTTAACCCCTTTATGACCCCCAGAATTTTGATTTGTGGCTTACATTTTTTTCCTCCCCACCTTCTGAAACTATAACTTTTTTATTTATTTTTTTTTTTTTCCACTGACAAAGTTGTATTAGGGCTCATTTTTTGTGGGAAGTTATACTCTCCATTGCTACATTTTATATAATCATATGTAGCATACCTCCCAACCATTCAGGATCCGGCAGGACATTCACACTTTTGGGGCGATGTCCCGCCATCCCGGAATGGCCCCCACATGCCCCATATTCAACTGCAAATACCTCTTATGAGGCATCTACAGTTAAATATGGAGCTCGGTGAGAAGTCCGAGAGGGTGAAGAGCCATTGGCTCTGCCTACTATGGGGGACAGTGCTTCCTAAATGGGGGAACTGATGTCTAATATGGGGGACACTGCTGCCTAATATGGGGTACTGCTGCCTAATATGGGGACACTGCTGCCTAATATAGAGGTACTGCTGCCTTCTATGGGGGTACTGCCACCTACTATGGGGAGAATCTGCTGCTTACTATGGGAGGAATCTGCTGCCTACCAAATGTGGGGGACATCTGCTGCCTGCCTAATGTGGGGGACAGAGATGAGTCTTAGCCAGAAGAAATCATTATGGCAATCTGAGCTGGAGAAGAAAAAGGAATGTGAATTACTCATCAGAGAAGACAACACAAGATATTACTGTATGTGATCACTTATATAGTCTGTACTGGTAATGAAGGGGGTTGTTGTCAGTCACCTGATGTAACTGTATATAATCACTTATATGATCGGTATTGTTATTGATGGGGGTTGTTGCAGTCTGTCAGTATAAGAGATTATCCTAAACTTATGTGACAGACTGAAAACATTGTTGCTGTTAATGGTGTATCCATATGTACAGTATTCAGTGCAGATTTGATGCACAGGATTTTCTGCTACAGATTCCAATGTAAATTAAATCACTGAACACAGCCTCAAATCCTGCGCATCAAATCTGCGCAGAATACAGTACATGTGAATAGACATTAAAGAGGTATTCCCATTATGCAGCTGCAGGCGTGGTAAGGAAGTGATTAGGGGCGTGGCTGTGAGTGTGGATACAGCCCCTTTTTGCTCTTAGCAAAAATTATGAGGCCAGAAAATGTATGTAGGGCACAATTGAAATTGAAAAAAAAAAAAAAAAAAAAAATATATATATATATATATATATATATATATATATATATGAAATCGCACAATTTTGTGAGGTAATGATTTTTTTTTTTTATTTTTATTTTTTTAGTTCACAATAAGGTAAAACTGACATGATAATGTTATTCTATGGGTCAGTATGATTCCAATGATACCAAACCTGAATAATTTATGTTACATATACAAAGAATTAGATACCGTATTTATCGGCGTATAACACGCACTTTTTAGGCTAAAATTTTTAGCCTAAAGTCTGTGTGCGTGTTATACGCCGATACACCCCCAGGAAAGGCAGGGGGAGAGAGGCCGTCGCTGCCCGCTTCTCTCCCCCTGCCTTTCCTGGGGGTCTAGAGCGCTGCTGTCGGCCCTTCTCACCCCCTGGTTATCTGCCCGTTCTGTCCCCCTGACTATCGGTGCCGGCGCCCCATTGCCGGCGCCGATAGCCAGGGAGAGAGAAGCGGCGCCGACAGCCAGGGGGAGAGAAGGGGCAGCGGCACCCTTTGCCGGCGCCGCTGCCCCGTTGCCTCCCCCCATCCCCGGTGGCATAATTACCTGAGTCGGGTCCGCGCTGCTCCAGGCCTCCGGCGTGCGTCCCCAGCGTCGTTGCTATGCACGGCGCGGCGCTCTGACGTCATGCGCCGCGCCGTTTAGCGCATAGCAACGACGCCGGGGATGCACGCCGGAGGCCTGGAGCAGCGCGGACCCGACTCGACGTCGGAGGCCTAGAGCAGCGCGGACCCGACTCAGGTAATTATGCCACCGGGGATGGGGGGAGGCATAATGGGGGGATGGGGGGAGGCCGCTTCTCTCCACCTGGCTATCGGCGCCGGCACCGATAGTCAGGGGGACAGAACGGGCAGCGGCGCCGATAACCAGGGGGTGAAAAGGGCCGACAGCAGCGCTCTAGACCCCAGGAAAGGCAGGGGGAGAGAAGCGGGCAGCGACGGCCTCTCTCCCTCTGCCTTTCCTGGGGGTATATCGGGGTATACACGCGCACACACGCACCCTCATTTTACCATGGATATTTGGGTAAAAAGCTTTTTTTACCCAAATATCCTTGGTAAAATGAGGGTGCGTGTTATAGGCCGGTGCGTGGTATACCCCGATAAATACGGTATATAGTAAAAGCAGGTACACTTCTATTTTCCCATAACATTACATTTATGGTAAAAAAAAAAAAAAAAGGAAAACAAAATTATTTTTTTCTATAACTTTTTTTTTTTTTTTTCACAGAGCTGTGTTAGGGTACCAGTATTGTGTAGTTCTGTCTTTTTCATAATTTGTTATAATTTTTTCTGTGATGTGAACACAACTCAGCAGTTTTGGTGTTAAGAATTTTTGCGTTTAAGTCGTTGACCGCGCAAAATCTGAAATATATTATGAGGCAATACAAAATATGTTTTTATATATATATATATATATATATATATTAGGGATGTAAGAAAAAATCGATTCTCGCGATAATCGCGATTTTTCATTTGCCGATACAGAATCGATTCAAAATATTTTTGAATCGATTCTTTTAGGGATGTGGAATTTTTAATAAAACGCACTTTATCTTACCTGCCAACGAGCCCGCGGAGCTCCGGTACAGGTGTTGGGTCCCCGGGCTGTATTCTTCTTACTTCCTGTTAGTCCGGCACGTCACACGGAGCTTCAGCCTATCACCAGCCGCAGCGATGTCCCGCCTCCGCTGGTGATAGGCTGAAGCTCCATGTGACGTGGGACTAACAGGAAGTAAGAAGAATACAGCCCGGGGACCCAACACCTGTACCGGAGCTCCGGGGGCTCGTTGGCAGGTAAGATAAAGTGTGTTTTATTTTATTTTGCAGCACCGGAGTACTAGATCGCCGCTGTCAAAGCTGACAGCGGCGTCTATTGGGATCTATGAATGCTCCCAGGTGGGCGATATATCGCGATGTATCGTCACCTAGACGGTATCGCGATATATCGCGATATATCGAATCGCCACACTGGTATCGCGATTCGAATCGAATCGCCAAATTCTTGGCGATTCACACCCCTAATATATATATATTATTTTTTTATAGTATTGCATTACATTGATCTATGCTATTAGGGCTATGCTTAAGACAGGCTTTAACAATCGTCAATCCATGGAAAATCTAGAGGTACAGGTAAGGTCTCTGGCTTCCCCAGAAACCTGTTGGTAATTACATTGTGCCTTACTGATGGTACCAATAGACACAAGGGCTTAACAGCATTTAATGTTTAAATGCTGCAATCGGTATAGATTGTGGCATTTTGCCATTTACCACTAATAAAATGGCATGTGTAAACACAGCCTTATTGAGCCTAAATGTCCCAATATAAAGATATATATTTGCATATGACAGGAAGATAGTGATGTAGACTGTAGGTGCTGGTCAAAAGTGGTGATATCACGCCTGCATCCTGAGATACAGCCTCCTGAGACAACAGAAAATGATGCATTGTCTTATAACCACACTACCAGGCAGACAAAGGGAATTTTTAATATGTAAAAAAAGGCAAGGAGGGGGTTAGGGATAGATGGGCAATAGGCAGGGACAGGAAAAAAAAAAGGATCATGAGAGCTACCCTTAAAAGGGGTACTCCGGAGGAAAACTTTTCTTCTTTAAATCAACTGGTGCCAGAAAGTTAAACAGATTTGTAAATTACTTCCATTAAAAGATCTTAATCCTTCTAGTACTTATTAGCTGCTGAATACTACAGAGTAAATTATTTTCTTTTTGGAACACAGTGCTCTCTGCTGACATCACAAGCACAGTGCTCTCTGCTGACATATCTGTCCATTTTAGGAACTGTCCAGAGCAGCATATGTTGGCTATGGGGATTTTCTCCCACTCTGGACAGTTCTTAAAATGGACAGAGATGTTAGCAGAGAGCACTGTGCTCGTTATTCAGCAGAGAGCTCTGTGTTCCAAAAAGAAAATAATTTCCTCAGTATTCAGCAGCTAATAAGTACTGGAAGGATTAAGATTTTTTTTTATAGAAGTAATTTACAAATCTGTTTAACTTTCTGGCACCAGCTGAGTTAAAAAAAAAAAGTTTTTCACCGTAGTACCCCTTTAAAAAGTGGTTAAAGCTAAAGAATTTAACAAATTCTAGTCCAGCAGCCCCACTGAAGTTATTCTTCATTGATCTGCATTAAAAACTGTTTGATGAGTTTTTCAGCTCTCCCAAAAAATTATATAATTCCTAAATAACAAATCTATAATGTTAATATATATAATAATATAATAATTATTAATGTGATTTTGAATGCAATTATCGATGTAGCATATACATTAAAAGAATCCACATGGCAACAAAGTAGGCTGCATATTGGTACTAAGGGATTTATGACAGACAATGCAGAGAAATAAATTGAAAGCAGTATATTTGTGTGACTGATTGAATCTTAAGATGTCACAGGCTTCAAAAATCTTGGTGTCTGATCTTTTAACCTCCCCACCTAGACACCATGCACAGCGCAGTTGCCTGTTTTATCTGTGCTCTCCTGGGAAACAGACAGAGGCCTGGCCTGAATCCTATTAGCTGGAGATGACAACATGATGTATAACATAACCCTCTAATTCTAAAGCACAACTCTATAATGAATTAGACATGCCCCGTATGGGACCCACTTAGCCAGGGAAGGGAAGGCAGCAGGCGTATACAAGTAAGGGGGAGATGGGTAACAAAAGAATTGGGAAAAAAATGAAAGTGACAGAAATGCTGAACATGTTAGCTATTGTCCCACCGTCTAAGCCTTAACATCTATTTTAGACTAGATAAATCTGTGTTAAACCAGAAATATGATTCCACATTATCACAATTTCTTATTGCATTTTAGAAAAAAACAACAACTTTAATATAAACAATACAATTTGCATGTTGTCCATGAACGCAGAGCATCTTGTTCATCAGAGAAGCAGTTTATGCCCCTGACCACATTTTTTACTGTAACTGCATATTTTCAGTCTTAGATAGTAGGGATGTAAGAAAAAATCGATTCTCGCGATAATCGCGATTTTTTCATTTGCCGATACTGAATCGATTCAAAATATTTTTGAATCGATTCTTTTAGGGATGTGGAATTTTTATCTCCTGACGCCCGGAACAGCATGTCCCGGGCATCAGGAGATACAAGTTCCACATTTGTGGAGCCGGGCAGGCCGGATCTGACACGGCGTCGCTCTGGGTGTATGGAGCGGGCTCCGACTCGTGCCCGCTCCGTACTATGCGACCCCCGGCTGATTTCAGTAGCCGGGGGCCGCCGCTAATAGCCAGCATGCGGCGATCGCCGCGGCTGGCTATTAAAGGAGTACTCCGGTGCACACTTTTCTCATGTTATGCAAAATAAAAGAAAACGCACTTTATCTTACCTGCCAACGAGCCCGCGGAGCTCCGGTACAGGTGTTGGGTCCCCGGGCTGTATTCTTCTTACTTCCTGTTAGCCCGGCACGTCACACGGAGCTTCAGCCTATCACTGGCCGCAGCGATGTCCCGCCTCTGCTGGTGATAGGCTGAAGCTCCGTGTGACGTGCCGGGCTAACCGGAAGTAAGAAGAATACAACCCGGGGACCCAACACCTGTACCAGAGCTCCGCGGGCTCGTTGGCAGGTAAGATAAAGTGCGTTTTCTTTTATTTTGCAGCCCGGACGGGATAAAGTGAGAAAAGTGAGCACCGGACTACTAGATCGCCGCTGTCAAAGCTGACAGCGGCGTCTATTGGGATCTATGAATGCTCCCAGGTGGGCGATGTATCGGGATATATCGCGATGTATCGTCACCTAGACGGTATCGCGATATATCGGGATATATCGAATCGCCACACTGGTATCGCGATTCGAATCGAATCGCCAAATTCTTGGCGATTCACACCCCTATTAGATAGCTGTTTACTAAGGAAACTTTGGTGAATTGGATCACCCAACCTTAATACTAATATGCATGGACACTTCTCTGCTGTCCTATCTGCATCTCCATGTCTGTTGAATTTGGAGCTACAGAATTATTTACTGACAACCTCTGCAATCCTATTGTAAAAATATAGGTCTACTAAATCCAACCTGGCGTTTGCCAATATCTGTCTTGGGTAAGAGATACTGGCAAATTGCTTTCACGGTGGGACCCGCATTAATAAAACTTCCCCATAGTGTATATTACTCCAGACCTTGGAACATCCACATGGTAGTTTGTACGCAACTTGGTAGGTATAAATGCAAGTGTAACTTACCGGTCAGGAGACAGGTGGTGGATCCACTGGACCAGAGGGGCGATGACGTGGGCCGTACCAGGGGAACGGAGTCTAAGGGGCTACTGGTCTTCACCAGTGCCCGCCGCAAAGCAGGATGGTCTAGCTGCGGTAAGTAACCCCCAGGTCATTCCACCCGGTAGCGACTCAAACCCCTCTGGTTGCTGAGATGGACGCGGTACAGGAGGAGCAGGCAAAAGCGTAGTCGGACGTAGCAAAGGTCAGGGCAGGCGGCACAGGTTCACAGGCGATAGTCAGGCAACAGGTCAGGGCAAGCAGCAAAGGTTCACAAGGCGGTTGTTAAGGGCAACGGGTCGGCAACGGGCAAGGGCAAACACAGAACAATGGAAACGCTTTCACTAGGCATAAGGCACTAAAGATCTGGCAAGGGCAGGAAGGGGCTGGGAACCTTTATAGGTTCAATGGTGCGCTGGCCCTTTAAATTTCATGAAGCCGGCACGAGCGCTCCCTAAGGAGAGGGGGCGCGCGCACCGGGGGACAGAGGCAGCGCAGGAGGACGGAGCCAGGGGTAAGGAGATACAGGGTGCGGCGCGTGTGCGGGGACCGGCCGCCACGCTAACCGCATCCCCGACGGAGGAGACCCTGCGCTCCCGGTCAGCGTGTCTGACCGGGATGCGCAGGGACACCGAAGACTGGGGCAGAGACACCGAGCGCTCCTGTCCAGAGGAGGGTATCGGAGCGCTCACTGTTACAGCAAGTTTTTTCTCATGCCAGTGTCCTATATTTTCAGCATGCAGTATATGCAAGAGAAAAATCCTGGTATTTATATCAATTGTATTCATGGGGCTCCCTTCACCAATCGGACGAGGAAAAAAGTTAAGGAAATGATAAAAATAACTAAATAACAATATATTAATAATATTAGAACAACTTGTGTGGCATACTGGTGACTAACATTGTATAAATTCATGCTGACAATGATTTATGAAGAGTGCCGATCACTTATCTGCTTAAAAGCAAACAAAAAGAAGTATACATATTTATTCTAACAATTTTCTCCAGCCCTGTGTTTTCTTTAGAAATTGACTGTGGCATCTGTTCTTCCTGTGTTCTGCGACCTCTGTGATTTTACTCCAACTGTTCTCTAACCTGCCGCTGACCTTGAGCAGGTGTGCGGGTTATAGAAAAACTGAGGGGTCACACTGAGCAGGCGCGAGTTGCACTGAGAATGTCATGCTTGTGTGCTTCTCCTCCACATGCATCTGGTTCTAGCTAACTGCTCTGCATTCCACAATAATATAATAACATTAAAATGTACGCAGGGAAAAGGTCTCCTAAGGTTGACAAGAAAAAGACTTCCTTCTCTGACTCTTATTTGCCTTTTGTCTTTCGCCCTGCTTTGAAAAGCTGAAGATGCAAGGTTCCTGACTCATTACACACGACGGTAATATAAGGGAATCACAATGCACAATGCTCAGGGCATTATTATATGGTGACGTCTATGCTTTACTTTGCATGTTGTAACCCTCCCCCATCAAGCACTAGAAGAACAATAGAAAAAAGGCTCCATTCAGAGCCTCCGTTAGCAACTTTGGCAGATTTGATGGAAAGAACATCACTGCTAAATGGTGTAAACCATTATAGAACCTGATGGACACCATTATATGTCAATAAAGTCCTCTGGGCTTTATTTACACATTGGTCATAAATCATATCTGGCATGGCTAAGTTGCCTCCCCTGTTGGGTGAAAATAGCCTAACTTACTGCTTATTAGTAACTTTTTGGGGGGCATTTATCAATACATTGCCGGTCTAAAAAATGCCCCACAGCACACAGGCTCGCTGGATTTATGTAGTGCGCTGGTTTGCAAGCGTAAACAGTCATAAGTTTAACAAACGGGTGGCCATGCCCCTTAACCCAAAACCACACTTCATTTTTGCTAGCACAAACCCATTTTGTGAGCCACTTAGCCTTGTTGCTTATATAGCACCAACATATTCTAAAGTGCTGAAAATATTATCACTTCTCCAGAGGACAGAGATCGTTTAAGCTCGCATAAGTCCTTGCCCCCAAGAGAACTCACAAGCAAATTTCTCCTATTTCACTTAGACACAAAGCCAAATATCCTATAAATATCATCAGTATGTTTTGGAGTATGGAAGGACACCTGAGAAACCAGAGAACAAATACAAGGAAACATACAAACACCATGCAACTCCATAGTTTCCCTGATTAGATTTAAACCCAGGGCCCCAGCATACTTACCTCACCTGCTAACTGCGCTGCAGCTGTCATATCTTTCGGTCTCCATGTCATTGGAAGAACAACAAAGAACTCATTGATACGACAGCTGCTGCGCTGAGGAGAGGGTGGGGTAAGTATGCTGTCTGCTGCTGTTTTAATGCACAATGAGACATGGGGTTAATTATGGTGTTTCCTGGAAAACCCTTTTAATTGAGCAAGCCAAAATTTGCAGTCATTAAGCTTAAGAAATTATTTAGTATGAATATTTCAGGACTGTGCATGCTCCTCAGGTTTAAATATGCTTTTCCACAGTAATCACAGTGCAGGTAAGCTTGTAGCGAATGAAGAATTCCACCATGAATTCTTAACCTGTTAAAGGGGTTGTGCGCTGCCCTGCAGTTCGGAGCTCCGCTCACAGCGTCCAGAAGTTCATTACTGCGAACGCTGTGTGCGGGCTTCCGTGATCGCAGCCGGCGCCCCCTTCCCATAGACTTTGGTAGAGGGGGCGGGCGTGACGTCACGAGGGGGCGGGTGAGACGGCACAAAGGGGCCGGGCGTGACGTCACGCCCGGCGGCCGCGAACACGGAAGCCCGCACACAGCGTTCGGAGTAATGAACTCCGGACGCTGTGAGCTGAACTACGAACTGCAGGGCAGCGCACAACCCCTTTAAGGATGCAGGTATGCCCTCATCCCCTGGTTATTAATTTACTAAATTTTTTCTTTCACACAGTGCACTGTGTGAAAGTGCACTGTGTAAAAACCAATCCCCCCCCCCAAAAAAAAGTTGCAAAACTGCAGTTTTCTTATTAATTTTCGCCCACAAATAATATTTTTTTGGTTCCGCTGTACATTTTATGTTAAAATGTAAGGTGTCACTACAAAGCACAAGTGGTCGCACAAAAAAAAAGCCCCCATATGAGTCTGTAGGTGGAAAAATAAAAAAAGTTATGGATTTTAAAAGGAAAGGAGGAAAAAAAAGGGCACTATTAGATTCAACAAATTTTTATATGTTGTACATCAAAAGGAAATAAAATTTTCTTACGAAGTATATTAGGAAAGTTATTGATTTGCCAAGACGTACAACAAATAAAAAAGTTTTTGTAAGAGTTAGGAGCAGAGTTGCACCTAAAGCCTGACAGAGTCTCTTAACATTCTCCTACCAGTACACATGAATGGGATATTTTATACCCAAAACATACATTTATAAAAATATATATTCAGAATATGTAATGGATACAGCTATTAAAGTTCACAGATTTAGCTCTACTAAACTACAACAGAGCTATTCTACATGTGCATCTTCTGGCCAATCTGCAGTACAAATAAAATAAACTTTGCATCTGTGTTTTCAAAATCGATGACAGTGACTTGTGGACCTGTAGAAATTTTAAAATTCTATGATGAGCCTAGAACTCCAAAACTCCTAGGGGGAGATTTATCAAAACCTGTGTAGAGGAAGAGTGGTGCAGTTGCCCATAGCAACCAATCAGATCGCTTCTTTCTTTTTTTTTACAGGCCTCTTTAAAAATAAAAGGAGTTAGCTGATTGGTTGCTATTGGCAACTGGGCAACTTTTCCTCTGGACAGGTTTTGATAAATTTCCCCCATAAATTTTGGGACTTTGAATAGAGTGTGTGGAAACTGGAATGGGTCTAATACTTCAAAAATTCCAGTAATAATTGTATTTAACATTTAATATGTAATTAATATAGTGTATTTGTTTGTTGGTACTTTAAAGCACAGCTGATTACTAAGCAGTTCTCCAACAATAAGCCCAAGTATGATTATTATTAACAAACTGATGCTTTGTCACCAAAACTGGAGCACGATGTGGAGGCTGTTATATAATAAATCATTACAGCACCAAGCTAATTAATTGTCTTCCGTCTAATGGAAAAAGTGCATTATAGACTGCTTTACATTGATGGGCTCTAGCTGCACCTCTTACAGCAAATGGTTTTTAAAGGGCATCGGCATCCAGGAATGTTATCTCAATTAAATTAACAGAGTGCAAGGGGAAAAATATTTTTCTAAAGTCTGAAATGGATCTGGCAGAAGGCTATTGTTTGACATTACTGCAAAGCCTGTAATATATTCAGGATAGGGGTATACAATAATTACATCTAAAGAGATGCTATATACTAAGGGGCCAAATATACATAACTGTATAGTACTATATACATTATATACACACACACATATATATTTAGGGCTGCATGATATGTCACAAAAGCAATCGAATCGCGATTTTAGTTTTTTTTTTGCGATATAGCGATACGGCCCCCTGGGAAAAATTGTGAATATTTGCTCGGGCCAGCTCCCGTGTGCTGCTGCGGCGGGGGCCGGCCCGAGCAGGTAAAAACAAATTTAAGTACTAAAAGTCAGTGTTTCCCAACCAGTGTGCCTCCAGTTGTTGCAAAACTACAACTCCCAGCATGCCCGGACCGACAAAGGCTGTCCGGGCATGCTGGTAATAGTAGTTTCACAACAGCTGGAGGCACCCTGGTAGAAAAACACTGAGCTAAGTAAAAGGGCGCAGGGAGAAAAATAAATAAAACATTCTGCTCACCTACTCCCGGTCCCTGCAAATGCCGTTCGTCTCCGTGCGATCCACTGTCTCCCCTTTACCATACAAGTAGGATCTTTCCCTTTTCAGCCAATCACTGGCCGCAGTGATTGGCTGATGGGGAAAGGTTTTTTTCGGCTGCAAATACACTGGGTTTCCCGGATCCAATGGGAGATTTGAAAAGCGCCCGGGAAACCCAGTGTATTGCTGCAGTACAAAAAGCTACCTACAGGGGGAGAATGTGACAGGGGTGGGGGGGTTCAGGGGGGAGAATGTTATGGGGGGGAGGGATAATGTGACAAAGGCGGGGATAATGTGACGGGGGAATGTGACGGGGAGGGGAAATGTGACGGAGTGATGGAAGGGGGGAATGTGACGGACGGGGGAGATAATGTGACAGGGGGGAGAATGTGACAGGGGGAGGGGGGAATGTTACGGGGGGGGGGAGAATGTGACAGGGGGGGAGAATGTGACAAGGGGGGGAGATAATATGACAGGGGGGAGATAATATGACAGGGGGGAAATGGGGCCGGGGGTAATGTGATGAGGAGGGTGGGGGAGGATGTGACGGGGAGGGGAGATTTGACGGCCAGGGGGGAATGTGATGGACGGGGAAGAGAATGTGACAGGGGGAAAATGCGACAGGGGGAGAATGTGACGGGGGGGGGATTTGATGGGGGGAGAATGTGATGGGGGGAGAATGTGACGGGGACAGAGGGAGAATGTGACAAGGGGGATAATGTGACAGGGGGGGAATGTGACTGGGGGGAATGTGACAGGGGGGAAATGTGAAGTGGGGGAAATGTGATGGGGAGGGGAAATGTCACGGACGGGAGGGAATGTGATGGACGGGGGAGAGAATGTGACGGGGGAGAGAATTTGACAGGGGGGAGAAGGTGACAGGGGGAGAATGTGACGGGGGAGAATGTGATGGTAGAGAGGGAGAATGTGATGGTAGAGAGGGAGAATGTGACGGGAAGAGGGGGAGAATGTGACGGGGGAGAATGTGACGGGGGAGAATGTGACGGGGGATAGGGAGAATGTGACGGGGGAGAGGGAGAATGTGACGGGAAGAGGGGGAGAATGTGACAGGGGGAGAATGTGACAGGGAGTGGGGAATGTGACAGGGAGTGGGGAATGTGAAAGGGGGAGGGGGAATGTGACAGGGGGGGAGAATGTGACAAGGGGGGAGAGGAGAATGTGACCTGGGGAGGGGAGAATGTGACAAGGGGGGAGATGTGAAAGGGGAGGGGGGAATGTGACAGGGGGGTGAGATTTGATATGGGGGGGGAGAATGTGGCAGGGGAGGGGGAATGTGACAGGGGGGAAGAATATGGCAGGGGGAGGGGGGAATGTGACGGGTGGGAGATTATGGCAGGGGTAGGGGGGAATGTGACATAGGGATCACAAATGTGATGGGAGAAGATGTGACCATGAGGGGAGAATGTGACAGGGGAGAGATAGAAATTAAATGGGGAGATGTGAAATGGGCGTTGGGCATAAAATGAGTGGATAGTTGTAAAATGGAGGAGATTGGACATGAAAAGGTGGGATTTCACCATTTATTTATTATATTGCATATATCGCAATATTTAGGCCAATAATCGCAATCGCACATTTTCCCCATATCGTGCAGCCCTAATATATATATATATATATATATATATATATATATATATAAAGCATAGGAGACTGCACATTAAAGCCTACAGGGTCTATACTGTCTCGACTAGCTAATTCTTCCTTATGAAGCATCATGTGAATTATACGCCCACACTTAAAACAATTCAACAAAATGTTCATTAAAAGTTTCACCAGAACACAATTGGGGAGATTTATCAAAGCCTGTGCAGAGGAAAAGTTGCCCAGTTGCCCATAGCAACCAATCAGATCGCTTCTTTCATTTTTAACAAGGCCTCTGCAAAATGAAAGAAACAATCTGATTGGTTGCTATGGGCAACTGGGCAACTTTTCCTCTGCATAGGTTTTGATAAATCTCCCCCAATGTCCCAGATTTACTATTGTAAATCCGACCTGTTTTGCCGGGTTGTGCTCCAGAATTTCACACATTGCTCCACAAATTGTGTCTGCAACAAAAAAAGGGGTGTGGCCATCAGACAAGGGGCCCATGAAATCCATGTACATCATAGGTCGGGTGAGCGGACATGACGCGGGCACGCGGGTCGGACAAGCATCATAAACGGGAGATGTTTGCTGCTATCAGCAGTTGACAACTGCCTGTAATGACGGACATCGGAGATTACTCCAATGTCCGTCATTTAACTGGTTAACGACCATACCCAGCGGCCCCCTGCTAATTATTGTAGCTGGGGGCCGTCGCTAATAGATAACATGACTATAAAAAAAAAGGGGGAAATGCATTTTCGGTTTTGGTTTTCGGCCAAGCACAGCCTAAATTTTCGGCCCAAAATTTCCCTTTCGCTGCATCTCTAGTAAATACCATGGAAAAATACATGTTGGGAATCAAAACCCACAAGGAAAATGTTATAAACCCCAACAATGAATCACTTATCCAGAGAATAGGGAATGTGTCTGTCACAAAGGGTCTGATATCTAGGGTCCCAATTATGACAAGAAGTGTGGTCCTGTGTCTCCCATTGACACGCTGGACTGACAGCCGGAGTGCTGCAAATTGTTTCTCTTGAGTAGTTCCATACAATTTAACTGCTCCATTGAAACAAGGAACACTGGACCCTTGTCAATGTGATTGGTGGGTATCCTGGAGGAAAGACATAATAAGACATAAGAGCTCTCTCGTGGATAGCTGATAAACTGTTATTCAGGGACAAGCTTATTAAGTTTGGTTTGAACTTTAACTAATGGTGAGGGCTAGATACCATCATGTTCCACCTGTTGAGGCCCAAGAAGAAATGGTTGTCCTATTCTAAGATAAGGTCTATCTAAGTGTTCTCCAGATATTGCCTCTTATCCAATCTGTAAAAGATAAAAAGGAACAGATCAGCACTTTAAGTGCAGTTACTCAATTTGTTAAGGTATAAGAGAGGTGAAATGTGCTATGCACTCACCGGGTAATGTTGTGCTGCCAGCACAAATCTGCCACCTGTGTAGTAAATACGGATGCTAATCAGGGTGCTCTCCTGTCAGACATTGATGAGTACTGGTATTCCACTGGATCCAAAAGAGGTAGTCTGAGCAGCATTACAAACCCACCATAGGAAAACTGAATACTGCACTGTGCGCCAATCAGTGATGTGCCAGATGGATGAGGAACAGTCCCAAAGAGTAGAAAGAAATGCTTTTTTATTAACATAAAAGACAATGCATTTTTAAGAGGCATCTCCCAGCTTTGTCAGGTTGTAAAATAGAATTCTGGTATACTCTCCGGGACTGTTCTCCATCCATCTGACACATCACCGATCGCTGCCCAGACGAGTATCCAGTTTTCCTTTCATAGTTCTTCGAGCGCCTCTCATACCTCCCTCAGATCTGAAAGTGGTCTAATAGTCACTACATCTGGTCCTTTTCAAACCATAGACAGTTACTTGTGAGACTCAAAAGCGTGTTTTTGTTCTTAATATATGTTTACAACATTTTGCTACTGATGTGGATTAATTTATTGTGAAGATCTCAGTGCATGATACCTCATGACCTTGGGATTCATTGAGTATACATTCTATATTGGATGTGTTTTTGGCTGCATATACTGTCCCTCTTTAAAGGGGTATTCCAGGCAAAACCTTTTTTATATATATATATATATATATATATATATATATATATATCAACTGGCTCCGGAAAGTTAAACAGATTTATAAATTACTTCTATTAAAAAATCTTAATCCTTCCAATAGTTATTAGCTTCTGAAGTTTTCTGTCTAACTGCTCAATGATGATGTCACGTCCCGGGAGCTGTGCATGATGGGAGAATATCCCCATAGGAACTGCACAGCTCCCGGGACGTGAGTCATCAGAGAGCAGTTAGACAGAAAACAACAACTCAACTTCAGAAGCTAATAACTATTGGAAGGATTAAGATTTTTTAATAGAAATAATTTACAAATCTGTTTAACTTTCCTGAGCCAGTTGATATATAAAAAAAAGTTTTGGCCTGGAATACCCCTTTAAGATACTAATATTCCTTCTATGTCGCTTATTGCCTTGCAAGACAGTGTTTGAAATCTTCTTTGCTGACCAGTCCCTTGACTTTCATGCCAAACATCTAGGTGCCTTGTAAACATCCTATAATTCACTCCTTTAACATTTAAAATCCTACACGTGTAAAAATAGAAATGACTGTCCCTTATGTTTTAAGACACCAAATACATGATGCTGCTCTTTAAAATTTAAATGGAGGTTAAAAAAAAATGGAGGTAAAAAAAATGGAGATACTATAAACCTCTATAGAAAAATGATGAAATAAGGTCTTCCTATATATTTCTCTGCACCAATGCAATATTACAACAGAAAGGGATAGCACATTGATTTAAATGCACAAACCATAAGAGGACTCGAGAGACTGCAAATTAAGTCAAGCCAGCTGAGGTTGTCCCCATGGCTTCTATAAAAATTCCTGCTTTCATTGACTGCATTCAGGGCTAGTCGGTAATGAACAACATCCTGGAGTAAACAACCCTGGCGCCATCCAAATCTGGTGTAATACACAAAGGTCCAACATCTCCCAGAAACCCACTATTACATTATACTGGTGATGTATATATGATTGAACTCTGACAATAGCTTATTGAATCTCCGCCTAATAACAGACTACTGGTAATAACCCTTAATCCACTAGAAACAAAGGTTGTGGGGAGACTTTTTCCATCTCATTTCAATTGTAGAAACAAAGACTCATTAGTATTTCATTATGTACCTAACAAGGTTTTAAAGGAACTAAAACAAAAAGCTAAAGTCGGATATGAAATTGATTAAATGCACTTACATTCCAAAAATGATAAAATGAAGGAAATACACTGTAACTTTAGCCAGGAACTATGTATTATGTGTTAGTTACAAAATTTCTAACATACTAGTTAACCCTGCTTAAGGTCATTCAATAAAAATACTAGCAGGCCTGAATACAAAAAATGTTGAACCATCAGGAAAACACAGCAAAATCACTGTAGGGATTCCAGGTTATGGTTATAATTGTTACATTGTGGATGAGCTCAATCAGTAGTAAAATGTGTTATTCGGTCACACTGAACAACTCCAACACATACCCTAGACTCCTAGAGGTATGTCCCTGTAAAATTATTTTGTCCCATAAGTCAGCCAAAGGCCAAAATGAATTAAAAAAAAAATTATAAATAATCAACTTTTTTGTACTACAGATAAATCATCTCCACTTTCTTATTTAGCACAAAATACTGCAAAAACAACATCCAGAGTGCGCTGTATGAACAAGAACTAAGGGTCCATGCATAACACTTGCCAATTTGCCAAATTGGACAATTTCCTCTTGATCGCCCAGTATGCAACTGCATTTTTCCATGCCCAATGTCAAATCAGAGCAGAAAGTATTTCTGCACAATCCCTTTTAGTCTTCATTCACATAATCCGTTTAAATAAGCAAACCTAAACCACAGCATGCAGTATTTTTTGTCTGGTGATAATTCAGTAACATGATGGACACAAGTTTTCTGCAGCCATAGAAAGGACTGTGTAGTTTGCAATCATTTACAAAACCGGCCCCTTCCTAGTAGTGCCTCACTATTAGGGGACATCTCACTGATAAGGCCCGTCTCACATTTTAAGAAGCACTATTTAGGGAACACCTGTCTAAACTGATACATTGTGTTAAGCTTGCTGCAGGCCCTAACGGGGCATATATGTGTGTGTGTGTGTGTGTGTGTGTGTGTATATATATATATATATATAATTTACTATTATTATTTTTTTTTATACAAAGAGAAAACACACAAAAACCCCAACCCCCAACTGGCCTTACGCTTTTCATAAATCTTCCTCTCCCACCGAACAATAAGAGAGACCCAGGCAACCAAATCAGCCACCGTAGGGGGCAAGCCCTTATCCAGTACAGAGTGATAAGTTTCCTGGCATGATACACAATGCAAAGGATCCCCAATTCAACCCCTGTTGGCTTGAAATCGCACCCTATGAGACCTAGTACGCAAGGTTTAGGTTCCAGTGGCACAGTAATCCCATATACTGCATGGACAAGTAGGAGGACAGCCCTTCAACAAGGAGTGAATGATGAACAATCCCAGAACATATTAAACAGGTCAGCTCCCATCTGTCCACATTGTTGACAACTAGAATCAGGGCGGAGACCTAGCCTATGTAGAAGTGTCAGGGTTTTGTACACCCTGTGCAGGAGAAACAGTTGCGATTTGCCAGTTGCGAAGTGTAATAGCAAGGGAGTATGAGACAGAGCAGTATTCCACTCCTCACCTGACAAGGGGCCCAGATCCCCCTCCCACTTAGGGCTGGTTCACATCACATTTTCTCCCATACGGGAGCGCATACGGCAGGGGGGAGCTAAAACTTTGCGCTCCCATATGCCTTTCTATGCACTCCCGTATGTAATTTATTTCAATGAGCCGACCGGAGTGAAACGTTCAGTCCAGTCGGCTCATTTTTGCGCTGTGTGCGCTTTTTCCCCGGACCTAAAACTGTGGTCAACCACAATTTTAGGTCCGGTTGTAAAAGCGCATACGGTGCAAAATTGAGCCGACCAGACCGAACGTTTCACTCCGGCCGCCTCATTGAAATGAATTACATACGGGAGCGCATACAAAGGCATACGGGAGCGCAAGTTCCTGATAGAGTCATGAGATAACTCCAGCAAAATCAGAATTAGTAACCAGTGATTTTAGCACAGTATTAGAGTGGATTTCCAGTGACCTTGATCTACACTGCACCTCATTCACATGGCAGAGTTGTAAATATCTGTAAAAGGAGGAACAAGGCAGATCACATAGGGGGAGATTTATCAAAACCTGTGCAAAGGAAAAGTTGCCTTGTTGCCCATGGCAACCAATCAGATTGCTTCTTTCATTTTTAACAAGGCCTCTGCAAAATGAAAGAAGCAAGCTGATTGGTTGCTATGGGCAACTGGGCAACTTTTTCTTTGCACAGGTTTTGATAAATCTCCCCCATAGGTTTTAAACACCTGATTACACAGAGCTGTTCCACCCTGCTAAGGCCTTTCCTCTCCCAGAATTGTGCATCATGAAAAGAGGAACATTCAGACAGACCCAGGTTGTGACATAAGGGTGTAAATTTTGAACAAAACTCCAGCACCACCGTACTTCTAGCACGTCCCCAGACCTAGCACAGCAACCGGGCAGTGGGTGAAGTATCCAGTGGCCTAGTAGGGGCACCAATTTCCAGCATGTGTATCGGTATACGACCCCTATTGTAATGTCCCAGTACAGGATATACTATCTGCATCACTGGGGCCAAGGACCTTGCAGTATCCCCCAGGAACAATTACATGTCATCCGTATATAGTCCCACACGCTCTTCCCTACCACCATATCGAAACACTGTTATAGCTGTAAGGGGCATCATTTTTACAGTTTTGTGTTCTCTGAATCTTGAGTTCTGCTCGTCAGGCCCTTTACACAGAGTACCAGTTAATAAATATTATGTTATGTGCACAAACTGTTTTAAAATATAATAAAGACTCTTGTTTCCATTAAATTATAATATGCATGGTCTGAAATCGCATTCATATTGTAATTGTAATACACACATTGAGGGAGATTTATCAAAACCTGTCCAGAGGAAAAGTTGCTGAGTTGCCCATAGCAACCAATCAGATGTCTTCTTTCATTTTTCACAGGCCTTTTCAGAGATTAAAGAAGTGATCTGATTGGTTGCTATGGGCAACTCAGCAACTTTTTCTCTGTACAGGTTTTGATAAATCTCCCCCATTAAGTACATGCGCACTTAGGAATTCTCATTAGCAATATCAATTCTATTTTTAAACAACATTGAGACTTGCTTGCAATTAGGTGCAAACAAACATACGGTTCAATGTAAACCAGAGTTAAAGGGGTACTCCGCTGGAAAACTTATTTTTTTTTTAAATCAACTGGTGCCAGAAAGTTAAATAGATTTGTAAATTACTTCTATAAAAAAAATAATAATTATCCTTCCAGTACGTATTAGCTAATGAATACTACAGAGGAAATTATTTTCTTTTTAGAACACAGTGCTTTCTGCTGAATCACGAGCACAGTTCTCTCTGCTGACATCTCTGTTCATTTTAGGAACTGACCAGAGCAGCATATGTTTGCTATGGGGATTTTCTCCTACTCTGGACAGTGCTTAAAATGGACAGATATGTCAGCAGAGAGCACTGTGCTTGTGATGTCAGCAGAGAGCTTTATGTTCCAAAAAGAAAATAATTTCTTCTGTAGTATTCAGCAGCTAATAAGTACGTGAAGGATTAAGATTTTTTAATAGAAGTAATTTACAAATCTGTTTAACTTTCTGACACCAGTTGATTTAAAAAAACGTTTTCCATCAGAGTACCCCTTTAATTTGATACAAAAAACACAACAGCTCAAGTACACAGGTGCAGATACTTAACATATAACCATCTATTAAGCATTTGGATAACTACAGAAGGGCAAAACAGGATATTTTCTATAAGATGACAGACAGACAGATAGATAGATAGATAGATAGATAGATAGATAGATAGATAGATAGGCAAACCAATGTAGCAACCTATAAGAAAAATGTGTACTATTTGTTTGCACAAAGCAAGTGTAACCATGAAGGCCAGGAAACCAAATCATTCAAGTAACATTTTGCAATTGAAAGACTAGGCACGCTTATTTTTAAGAGGCTGGGTGAGCATATTGCTCCCCATCTGCCTTGAAGGAATATTAGAAGTATCAAATTGGTTTTCCAGCTCTTGTTCTCAAACAACAGACCTCGCATCTGTCACCTCTCCCAAACGCCAGTTGTGACTAAACGTCCTGCTTTGAACATCCTAGCAAAGCGCAGGTCCCATCACAGCAGACATGGCTCACAGGGGGGTTATTAACATTTTTGTTGTGTCCAGACAGATGCAGCTTAGCCCTTATGTCCTGTCTGGTGTGGAGGATTCTCAGCCATCTATAACCAGTGGCTGATTCCATCAGCTAATCTCTGAAAATAAAATTAGTCTGGTCAACAATAGCCCTCCGTTCACCAGCTATGCTGGTAACTAAACAAGGCATAAAAATTCTATGAGGCAATGCTGATTTAAATGCATCATATATAAACACAATATTATAAATACTGTCACTAAACAAAAACAAAATCCAACATTGTTAATATGATGCAGTGTGCACAATAAATTTTATATACAGTAGATTTTCCATACACGCGGCTTCTCTAACTCATTCTTATTAATTTCTCTAATTTATCTTCTTTGTATGTTTTGTAGCATTTAGAGGTGGCCTATATTGACCCACCAGAATACCAGATGGTCCACCGTGAGCACATGGTCCCATTACCTGCTGCTGCCGGTGGGGCTGGGATTCGCATCCCGGGACTTGCCCGCATGCGAATCCCAGCCCGTGCCCAGTGTTCCTGAGAGTTGCCTTGCCGTGTATCATACCCTTTGCTCCATGACCTGACCTTGCTCCTTTGCTACCTGCCTACTGACCACTTGCTATGTTCCTGACTACGCTACTGTGCCGCCAGCCCTGACCTTCTGCTATTCTGACCACTAGTTGCCTTATCGTACTTTTTCCTCGAATCTCCTCAGTCGCCTGTGTGGTCGAGCTGTGCTAGGGGTAGCGACCTGGGAGCCGCATGCCGCAGCAAGTCCATCCCGCTTTGCGGTGGGCTCTGGTGAAAACCTTAGACTCCACTCCCTGATAACGGTCCGAGTCATCTGCCACACAGGTCCAGCGGATCCACTATCATCAGTGTTCTAGTCCACTGAAATGTGAGTGTTACAGTAAGATCCGGCCATGGATCCCGCTGAGGTACCTCTGTCTGAAGTCGCAGATCTTCTCTCCATTGTGGTGCGACAGTTTCAGCAGTTGGCGCGACAGGCACAGCAACTTACCCAACTGTCTGCTATGATGCAACAGCTATTGGCCTTGCAACAACAACAGCAGCAGGTACTGCAACCTGGCCCACTCCCATCACCAGCTCCTGCAGTGTCTTCTGGCTCCCAGCTACGTCTGCCTTTACCTTCTAAATATGATGGTGATTCCAAGTTATGCAGAGGCTTCGTTACACAGTGCTCCATGCACTTGGAGCTCATGTCTGAAGAGTTTCCCACAGAGCGTGCATAGGTGGCCTTTGTCATTAGTCTACTGTCTGGAAAAGCCCTGGCCTGGGCTACACCACTTTGGGACCGTGGTGATCCAGTATCCTCCAATTTGTTGGCTTTCTTGGCAGAATTTCGCAATGTCTTTGAGGAACCCGCACGTGACTCTTCTGCCGAGATGGCTTTGTCAACATCCACCTCTTCAGATTCCTGTGCCTCATGTCGAAGAGGTTATGCAAGCGGATCGTTC
This sequence comes from Hyla sarda, assembly GCF_029499605.1. Lineage (NCBI taxonomy): Eukaryota > Metazoa > Chordata > Amphibia > Anura > Hylidae > Hyla > Hyla sarda. The sequence goes on from NC_079198.1 coordinate 89,951,102, forward strand.
TCGTCTTGCGCAACAGGAGAGGTCACGACAATGAAGTGAGAATTTGTGCTTGTATTGTGCTAGCTCCGATCACTTCCTCAAGGACTTTACAGTTCGCCCACAGCGTCTGGGAAACACCCGCACCTAGGGTACGTGGGAGAGGTGTCCCTGGGTATGAGTGCTACCTTTCCACGCTTAACTATTTCTGTACAAGTCTTCACTTCAGCCAAGTCTTCCTTCAGTGCTACAGCATTTTTGGATTCTGTATCAGCAGGTGACTTTATTGGTGCTTCTTTGGTCCACAAGTATCATCTTCCTGTCACTCGCCTTGCCAATCAGTTGTTCAACTCCTCTGTTAATGGACAAAATCTGGACTATATGGTTCACTTCCGTACAGAATCTCTCGAGAGGAGAAAGGGAAAAAACAGAACACGCGCCCCCTAATGAAGTATAGTTTAAACAATAATTATAGGGAAAAAAACAAATGAATCTCACTCACCCTTTGGTGTTGCGCAACACCTGTGATCACATGTAGAGTGAGTCTTTTGGTCCTGCAGATCGCAATCCTTCTGAAGCCTTCCAAAGTGCTTCCAATAAACGCTACTCTTTGATTACTATAAGAGTTTGGTCTCTTCTGATTCCATTGGTCCAGTGCTGCAAGAAAAGATCAGTTTTTTTATCTACCTTACGTACAGAATCTCTCATCATGCAAGTGGGTGTATTGCATAAAGAAAAGATTGAATTCTATGTTCTGCCACACTGTAATTCAGAGATTCTTCTTGGCCTTCCTTGGCTGTAATGCCATTCTCCGCAACTGGATTGGAGAACTGGAGAAATATGTAGCTGGGGACAATCCTATCAAAATCTTTGCCTCCAACTAATTCAGCCTAAAGTTGTTTCTCGTCTTTCTCCTTTACCTGGCCTGCCGCCACCTTACCAAGATTTCTCTGATGTATTCTGCAAGAAACAGGCTGAGTCTCTGCCTCCACATCGTCCTTACGACTGCCCTATACATCTTCTGCCTGGTACCACTCCTCCTCGTGGAAGGATGTACCCTCTATCGGTTCCTGAGACCAAAGCTATGGCTGAGTATATCCAGGAGAATCTCAAAAAGGGATTTATCTGTAAGTCATCTTCTCCTGCTGGAGCTGGTTTCTTCTTTGTAAGGAAGAAGGATGGCTCAATCGTCCATGCATTGACTACAGGGGACTTACCAAAATCATGGTCAAGAACCGTTACCCACTACCTCTTATCTCAGAACTTTTTGACCGTCTACGTGGTGCCAAGGTTTTCTCCAAGTTGGACTTACGTGGAGCGTATAACCTCATTCGTGTCTGCAAGGGAGATTAATGGAAAACAGCCTTCAATACTTGTGAGGAACATTTTGAGTATCTCGTAATGCCTTTTGGTCTTTGCAATGCTCCAGCCATTTTTCAAGAGTTTGTCAATGATATCTTCAGTGATCTTCTCTACACCTGTGATGTTGTATACCTATATGACATCCTGATCTTCTCTTCCAACTTAGAGGAACATCGTACTCATGTTCGTCTGGTTCTTCAGCGACTACAGAATAATCACCTCTACGCCAAACTGGAAAAATGCCTGTTCGAGAAGTCTAGTTATCCATTTCTTGGCTACATTGTCTCTCACCGGGGCCTACAGATGGATCCAGATAAATTGTCTTGGATTGGCCTCGTCCTTCGGGTCTACGTGCTATTCAACGCTTTCTGGGATTGCTAACTATTATCGTCAATTTATCTCACATTTTTCGTCTTTGTTTGCTTCAATCGTGGCTCTCACTAAGAAGACTTCTAATCCTAACTCTTGGCCTTAACAGGCTGAAGAGGCCTTCTCCCGTTTAAAGTCTGCATTTGCCTCTGCTCCTGTGTTTACAAGACCAGATCCGGAGAGGCCCTTTGCTTTGAAGGTTGATCCCTCATCTATTGGTGCGGGTGTCGCTCTTACTCAGAAAAACGCCAAGGGCAAGACTGTAACTTGTGGGTTCTTCTCCAAGACCTTCTCTACTGCTGAGAGGAATTACTCCATTGGAGATTGTGAACTCCACGCTATCAAGCTAGCCTTGGAGGAATGGCGACATTTATTGGAGGGTTCTTCTCATCCGGTAAGCATCTACTCCGACCATAATAATTTTAAATATCTTCAGTCTGCTCAGCATTTGAACCCCCGCCAGGCAAGGTGGTCACTGTTCTTTTCTAGGTTCAACTTCTTCATCCACTTCCATCCAGCAGATAAGAACATTAGGGCAGATGCTCTCTCCAGGTCCTCTGACATCATTGGTTTGGACTCCACGCCTAGGCATATTATTCCTCCTGACCGTTTGATTCCTGCTGAAATTCAGCAAGTTCCTCCAGGAAAATCCTTTGTGCCTGCCAGATTGAGACGCAAGGTACTGAAATGGGGTAATTCTTCCTTGAGAGCAGGTCATCCTGGTATATGCAAGACTCTACTTCTAATCTCCCGGCACTACTGGTGGCCCCATCTTCAACATGATGTTTCTGATTTTGTTCGTTCCTGTGAAACTTGTGCCTGTGACAAAACTCCTCGACAGAGACCTGCAAGAATATTACAGCCTTTACCCAGGAGACTCCCTGGTCCCATATCACCATGGATTTTATCACAGATTTGCCACTATCTCATTTGGGTCATTGTAGATCGGTTTTCCAAGATAGCTCATTTTATTGCTCTACCAGGTCTCCCTTCTGCCCCACAGCTGGCAAAGCACTGTCTTTCGTTTACACAATCTTCCTCAGCATATCGTTTCAGATAGGCGGTGTGAAGTTTGTCTCTAAGTTCTGGCGAGCCCTTTGTAAGCGTCTGGACATCAATCTGGACTTCTCCTCGGCTTACCACCCTCAGTCCAACAGTCAGGTGGAGAGGGTTAATCAAATTCTTGAGACATATCTTCAGCATTTTGTTTCAGCTCGCCAAGACGATTGGGTCGACCTTCTCCATCGGGCTGAATTTTCATATAATCATAGGGATTCCGAGTCCACAAGGTTGTCTCCCTTTTTTGTTGTCTACGGACTCCATCTCCGTTCTCCTCTTCCTCTCCCAGTTTCCTCCGGTGTGCTTGCTGTTTATGAGCTGGTCCGTGACATTTGGCAACAGACCCGACAGTCGTTATTCCAGTCTTCTTCATGCATGAAGGCGCAAGCTGATAAGAGTAGGAGACCTCCTCTGTCCTTCTCTCCTGGTGACATGTGTGGCTTTCATACAAGTACATCCGCTTCAATATACCCTGTTACAAGCTTGGTCCTCGCTACCTTGGTCCCTTCCAGATTCTACAAATAAGTAATCCTTTCTCCTACAAACTCTGTCTACCTGCTACGTTACATATTCCCAATCCCTTCCACATCTCTCTCCTCAAGCCTCTTGTCATAAACCAGTTTTCTCAAAAGAATCTTGTCCCCACACCTGTCTCCTGCTCTTCTGACGTCTTCAAAGGTAAAGAGATTCTTGCCACTAAAACCGTGAGAGGTTAACATTTTTTTCTGGTTGACTGGGAAGGTTACAGTCCTGAGGAGAGATCTTGGGAGCCTGGGGAGAATATCCTGGACCGTGATATTCCTATCCGTGACCTTCTCAGCAGTTTTCTGAATCGTAAAAGGAGGGTGAGACCAAAGGGGGGGGGTACTGTTACGTTATGCGCTCCGGCCGCACACGCTTGGCGTGAGCACATGGTCCCGTTACCTGCTGCTGCCGGCGGGGCTGGGATTCGCATCGCGGGATGCGCCCGCATGCTTCTCCTGCCCCCGCCTCTGACTCTCTGCTCCGGCGTGCGTGTCCCCTAGGGAGCGCGCGCCGGAGCTTTAAGACTTAAAGGGCCAGTGTGCTCATTAGTGAATTAACACCTGTGGCTCATTGATAAATTCCTCCACCTCCCACACTTTGTTGCCCTAGTTCCTGAGAGTTGCCTTGCCATGTATCATACCCTTTGCTCCGTGACCTGACCTTGCTCCTTTGCTGCCTGCCTACTGACCACTTGCTACATTCCTGACTACGCTACTGTGCCGCCAGCCCTGACCTTCAGCTATCCTGACCACGAGTTGCCTTATCCCACTTGTGCCTCCAATCTCCTCAGCCACCTGTGTGGTCGAGCCATGCCAGGGGTAGCGACCTGGGTGCTGCCTGCCACAGCAAGTCCATCCCACTTTGGGGCGGGCTCTGGTGAAAACCAGCGGCACCTTAGACTCTGCTCCCTGGTACAGTCCGAGTCTTCTACCACACAGGTCCAGCGGATCCACTATCATCAGTGTTCCAGTCTACTGAAACGTGAGTGTTACAGTATGAAGACAATAACTTGCAGGCTCAATTAAATGCAGATCAATGGCAGCCATGGATGAATAGGTCCGCAGTGGATAACCCCACCCCACTAGACCACCAGGGATAGTTAAAGGTACCTTTAGACACCAGATAGCTTTGACAGCGGCAATCTAAAGGGTTAATAGACATCAGTGGCGATTGCCGCATGCCAGCGATTAGAGTCAGCCCCCAACATCATCAATCAGCTGGGGGCCGCTGGGCATGGAGCCCGCTCCACACAACGTGAGCACCGCTGTATTAAAATTAGAGGTCCGGCTCTGCTTGCCCGAAGCAGGGCTAAATGCATGAAAAGTTTACCAGCATGCCGTCAGGAACTGCATGTCCCAGGTGTCAGGCGATAGGATTTAAAACACATTTCTGCCTGATCTATAAGCACCTTTCCTTGAATGTTTTCTTTGGATACAGTTCTGTACTTAAAATGTGTACTTAGAAAATTTTCAGGTATCCTTTTATGCTTTTAGCTCAATGCCAGATGTGCCCTCAGTTGCCAGATGCTGCAGTGTATGATAAACCCACTAGAATACTGTAGCTGTCATCTACTTTACCATTAGTAACTACTGTTTCTAGATATTGGTGCCCCTGGTGTTACTATCTCAGAACATCCACTGAAAGGACAAGTATCATGTAAGAAAAAAAAAAGGGGGTCCGAGTGCTGGGCTCTCCTTCACAGTGACGTGTCACGACCCCCGCACGAAGCGGGGGCTGCCACGCCCCATCCATATAGCTCTAAGGGAGAGCCACTTGGCAATCTATATATTTCGGCAATCTTCGGCTCTCCCGTAGAGCTATATAGAGGGGGCGTGGCAGCTTCTGCTTCTGACTCCGGTCAGCTCATTTTTGCCCCATATGTGGTTTTTCTTTAAACTCCTAAAAATCCATTTTTAAAATAAGAGCAGCCCCAGCTGTCAGAACATAGAATGTGGGTAAACACTATTCACAGCACGTATAGTTCTTGCACTGTCAACAAAATTTTCTTCTGGGAATAAAATAAAAGCATGATTTCTTTGTTTTCTAGCTTGAATATTCAATCCCATTAGCAGCTTCACTCAAGCTTTCTTAATACTTTCAGTCAGCCAAAGGCAGAGTAACCCACTGAAGATTACAGTAGAAATAGAGAGAACACAGAACTTCAATAGCATACAAAAATGGTTGAATAGGCAAATGCATTAGCTTTAAATTCAATGAAATCCTTATTCTCTCTCAGGCAATTACAGATACAAGATTAACATAAGCAAATTGCTATAATTTAGTTTCATCATTTAAAGTAAACATCCACCGTTCTCATAAAGGTGGGCTAAAATACATTGTCCAGTTGACCCTGTTATCTTCCTTCCCATGGTGGAAGGAAGAACACTACAGAAGGCCCATCCATTTGAGTGACTGGGGCTGTGTTCACACATCGGATTTAAATCTAATGTGCATTTTTTACACACATCAGCCTTAGTTTTTTTCCACTCATTTCCACCGAAGTTTATTTTTTTTCTGGACAAAAATATGTGCATAAATTGCCACAGCATGTGTATAGGGTTGCAGAAATCCCAGTCACGTGTGTATGATATAGCTTTTCATTAGATATGGTTGAGGATGCCAGTCAAATAAAACACTATCGAAAAGGAACATAGGGCTCCTTTTTAAATTAAAAGGGCAAAGTCTGCAGCAACCAAACAAAAATCAGTTTGGAGTACCCATGAGAGACCATTGGTTTCCTATGCAACCTTAGCTCCACCAAAGTTGATTCTACCCTGAACTAATCTGAGCTACAAACATAACCAAGGTTAAATAGAAGGAAAGGGGTCTTGTCATGAAATGACCGATTTCTTCATAGCATGTATTCACTTAACAAATATCTGTACAGGTATATGCCACATATTTTTTCAATTTAAAGTCCCTGTCATAAAAACCCATATAACAGTGCATGTCCAGTGTAGCATTTGTCAAACTCTGAGGGGGCCATGGGTTAGATTTAAAACTATTGTGCCATGAGTAAGATTCAAAACTATTGTGCATAAACTATTACAGCAGGGCTCCAGATGGCAAATAAAATAGATGCCAAAGTGCCCAAACATTTGAAAATTGCAACAAGAATTTTGTAGCCATTTGCAACGAGCCCCACTCGTAGCCATAATTTCTTAAAAATGAATTCACTCCCTATGTTTCTAGTAGAGTCACAGTAGAGTATTAAGTGCTGGACCCAACTAAAGAGACAGATCACCTCTTGGTGAACCCAAGATAATACCATAAACATAAGTGACTGGGGGAATATTGTTCCAGTCTTTTGATGTCTGGTATCACTAATACAGATGCTAAGGCTGTCATGTGGAACCAAAGCACATGAGCCTAAGGGTATTTTCTTCTAGAAATGTGTCACCAAGGCTCATTTACTCTAAAACATTTTGGTCCCTAAATATAGAATTTATACAACAACTGTTTCTTGAATTGCTCTGTCTTTTTTATTTCTATTCTAGTAGTATTTATAACAGACACAGATGGTCAATATCTGCAATAACAGGGCATTTTTGGTATTCTTTTTACAATTATCATTATTGTTAATATTCTCTATGGTGTGGAAAACAAATTAATGGCATCCACTGAAGATGTAAGAATTTGATTAGTGAAGGATGTCACAGTTTTTTTCTTGCTGAAATGGAGTAAACATATCGCTGATAAAATCTAATGCTACACTACAACAAAAATCATACATGTGTTGAATGCATTTATATACCTAAACATGTGGAGGAGCACAGGGCTAACTACCTAATTACTTGCCTGGTTACTTCCCTTACTGGCTAACTACCTAATTACCTGCCTGGCTAATTCCCGACCTGGCTACCGACCCTAATTAACTGATTGGCAACTTCCCTTCCTGGATAACTACATAATTACCTGCCTGGCTACTTCCCTACCTGGTTAACTACCCACTTACTTAGCTTCCTACTTATATAGCTACCTACCTTCCTGGCTACCTACATACATAGCTACCTACCTACATAGCAACCTACCTACCTACTTGGCTACCTACCTACATAGCTATCTACTTAACTACCTAGCTGGCTACCTACATACCTACCTACATATCTACTTATCTACCTATGTACCTGCCTTTCTGGCTACCTACCTATTTGGCTAACTAGTTAGCTACCTACCAACATACTTACCTGTCAGAGGGGTTGGGGATTGATCTGCCTACCTAAGGATGTATTTACCTATTGGGGGGCTACCTACCTGAGGACATTCCTGACTATGGGGGGGGAGCTACCTAATAAGGAACTAACTACTGTGGGATATACCTACCTAACAGGGTAGAGGTGAGGAGTGCATTGGAAAAATGCAAAGACTAAGATGTTTCTGATTCTGGGGTCTGTATTATGGTGGGGACTGATTCTGGGGTCTGTATTATGGTGGGGTCTGATTCTGGGGTCAGTATTATGGTGGGGTCTGATTCTGGGGTCTGTATTATGGTGGGTCTGAGGATCTGTATTAAAATAGTTATCCGTGCTGAACCAAACCTTTAATGACTGTTGTAGACGATCCGCTCCCTCTTATTGTAAGGTCCTTACAGCAAGGACTATATAAATTGAAAATTTGGGGAAAAAAACACTGTGAAAAGCCTCACCCACAATAAACCACACCCATAATAAGCCACACCCATATTGCCGCAAATCCAAGTGACTTTGATTTGGGCACAGCACTACCAAAAGGTTGCCTACCCCTGTCCGAGACTCTGGAATAAGAAAATCAAGATTCATTTATCTACTCTAGGGCTGAGTTCACACATTGTATTTTGGTCAGTATTTTTAGGAGAGAAAAAATCAAGATTGGGTCTAAGGCTATGTTCACATCAGCGTTACGGAACTCGGTTCATGAGCTTCGTTACAGACGCTGATAACAGAGGTGGTCGGATTGTGTCACAACAGACAACAATGGATCTCTACCGGTCCTACTGACTTTAAATGGGGTCTGACATGTTTCTGTTCAATGTCCCTTACTTTGCAGGGTTTTAATGGAGGAAAAAACATAACCTGCAAGATAAGCCCAGTCTTTATAACAGAATCGGTTAACAGAGCTCCCTAACAAAGCTCCTTAGGCTGATGTGAACAAGGCCTACAGTGCAATCTTCCCATTATAGTTTTTCTCTGTGTCAGTTCCACTTCTGGTTTGGCTACAAATATAGACCAGGCTGAGGACCAAATACTAACTAATACTACATTTGAACTCAGCCTTAGGCCACTTTCACACTACAGGTATCATCCTGTAAAAAAACCCTCCATTATTACTCCCGGCAAAAAGTCCTGAAAACGGCCGGCAAAAAATCCCATTCATGTCAATGGGACTTTTTAAACATCCTTTTGCATCAGGCATGTCCGTTTTTACTTATGTCAGTTATTTTTGCCAGCACAAAAGACGGTGCATGCACCAATATTTGGTCCGACAAAAAAACAAAACAAAAAAAACGGGCATTAAAATTTAACATTGAAGTCTACGGGAACCATATGTTAAAAAAAACCATCTGTTATCATCAGTTATTGTCAGGTTTTTTAACATCCGTTTTTTGTACTGAGCATGCTCAGTACAGCTTTACAAAAAAAGGGTTAAAAACCTGAAGAAGAAAAAACGGATGTAACTGGTAATAACGGATGATAACAGATGACCAACATCAGGTTTTTTAAGAAAAAAACCATTAAAACCAAAGGATGATGGTCATCAGTTATCATCCATTATTACCAGTTATAGCATCCGGGGGTTTTTTCATCCGTTGTTGTGAAATAACCGCAGTAAAAAAGCAGGATGATACCTGTAGTGTGAAAGGGGCCTTATAGAGACTTTGGTACATACACTGCTGTTTGTATGTACCAACATTGGAATTTATCACCAAGTTATGCCATAAATGAGTCAGGGATGTGGGTCCAATCTCTGGAACATATATGAAGAACAGGGATCCTCTGCAGCCACCAGTGAGTGACTTTGTAGAGAATGAAGGCAGCAAATGTGCATGGCTCTCTATTCACCCCTTTTGGAGTTACGAGAAAAGATTTAGAGAACAGAGTGCAGCTACTCAACTCAATTTCCTCAATGAATGTTGACTGCTAAGCAATTGTTTCACCTAACACGGACATACACCATATACATTTCAATCCATATTGGAAGTTAAAGCTTTTCATACTGGTCAGGCATCAATTGTTACGCCGAGCGCTCCGGGTCCCTGCTCCTCCCCGGAGCGCTCGCGGCGTTCACCTCCGTGCAGCACCCCGGTCAGACCCGCTGACCGGGAGCGCTGCACTAGTGTCACCGGCGGGGATGCGACCCGTGTAGCAGGACGCGCCCGCCCGCGGCTCGCATCCCAATCTCCTCACCTGCCCCGTCCTCCGTCTGCTCAGTCCCGGCGCGCGCGCACCGGCTCTCTGAGATTTAAAGGGCCAGTGCGCCATTGATTGGCGCCTGGCCCAATCAGTACCTGCACCTGTGCCCTTCTTATAAAAACCCACTTCCCCTTCCTGTCATCACCGGATCTTGTTGCCAAGTGCCAGTGAAAGCGTTTTGTGTATGTTCCAAGCCTGTGTTCCAGACCCTCTGCTGTTGCCCCTGACTACAATCCTTGCTGCCTGCCCTGACCTTCTACTACAGACCGACCTTGCTCTTGCCTTGTCCCTTGTACCGCGCCTGTCTCAGCCGTCATCTGGGGTTGAGTCGCTATCGGGTGGAGCGACCTGGGGGTTACCTGCCGCTGCAAGTCCATCCCGCTTTGCGGCAGGCTCTGGTGAAAACCAGTAACCCCTTAGACTCTGTTACCCTGGTACGGCCCACGTCATCACCCCACTGACACAGAGGATCCACCAGCAGTGTCCTCGCTGCATGCCTATCCGGATCCTGACATCAACGACATCAGGTGAAGGATTAATGACACTTGGTAAAGGATGAACAAACTTTCTGGGTATACTCTGAAGATATTCTCTTCCAAAAGATCTTTCATGGTGGCAAGACCTTTCCTGAAAGGAAAATGTTTCGTCTGTCGCTCAAAGTATGGTTGACTCATTTTTAGACGATAACAGTCTGACATCAGTTGGTTAAGACGCTCATTCATTGTTAACTTTTCCGTGGAAATTGTCCCCTTTCATCGACATAAAGAAGAACTGTCAATAGCTTAACAATGGTAAAAAATTTTTTAAATGAGGCTTAAGTGCCCAGAGGCATTCCCCAGCACTAAAAGAGTCCAGGGTTGGTCAGCCCATCTCCTCTTATTCATCACCTCGGTGCATCCTGTCAATTAAAGGGAGCAGAAAGCAAGCACAGAGGCAGTGACTAAAAAGAGATGGGCTGGCTAACCCTGGGCTCTTGCCATGCTGAGGAAGGAAAAGCACTCTAGAGTTGGGCCCCCTTTCTTGAGAGGAAAATAAATATGTAATCAGAACCCACTAAGTATTTCAATAGAATATGCGCCTGCCTATAGACCACAAAAAGTCTTAAAGCAGGTTCACTGTAATCTAGTCATATCCTAATATTTTGTCACAGATGCTGAATAAAAAGATGGATCGCTGCAATTGAAGCCAAATCCAGCAGATGACAACACTAGACATTCATGTCCAGTAGTGTCATTCACAATGTGAGGTAAAGTGATGTGTGACTTCAGTACACCATAACTGGATAACAGCAACTCCAAGTAGAAGATGAAAGTCAATCCCTAGTACTTAGGCATGGATTTTTAGGGTTCTTTTTACTATAGAGGCTTAATGATGAATTACAATGAGACTCTGTGTCCCTACTAGATTGTTTTTCTAACTTTCTCAATTCAAGTAACTGATATAGAAACTGCTTAATACAGCTTCTAGTCTACATTTCTGGCAGGGTTCCCAGAAGAGATAAGTAATGTAGAATAATTGTTCAACAATTAATTGTCATGGTCTATTCGATATAAATACTATATTCTACACTAAAGCTTCTAAAACTCTATTGTTTTGAAAATAAAAAGTGCATTGGAGAAAAAAAACAACTCTTTGTTATAGTTTCTTAAGAAAGCAATTTAAAGTGTACTTGTCATTGTAAAAGCATTTCACATGTCCTAGTGAAATGTCAATAGTTCTTACTGGCCAGGGTCTGACCAATCAGTAAACGAGTAGGGGGGGAACGGTGCGGCCATGCGCTTCTCTCCCCACCCTGAGTCTATGTGACCCTATTTTCCAGTGCACACTCCTGGGGGAGATTCATCAAAACCTGTACAAAAAAAAAGTTAACCATTTGCACATAGCAACTAATAAGATTGCTTCTTTAATTTTGGAAAAGGAGGGTGGAGGGAGAGATAAAATAAATAAAAAAAATGAAAGAAGCGATCTGACTTTTTCTCTGCACAGGTTTTGATAATTCCCAGGATATAGTTATGTGTAGACTTCCAGAGAGAAAATGCGAGGCCCCAACATCCCTGCTGTCCAGAGAAAATAGGGCATTAATAATGTCAAAACATATGGTTGTAAGCCGGAGGTGGATTTGGGGAATGCAAGGCTGGGGGGACTGCAAACAGATACAAAAGGGCTGCTACATAAAGATGGTATTAACACCTTCATTTTTCTTTCATATCAGGATCATACTCACTTTTAACTTGCTAACCTTATAACTGGTTCCAAGGAAACAGCACTAAAAATGGTGCAAACAAAAAGTTAAGATGGTGTCCACAGTAAATATTGAGATTCTTCCCTAATCCACATAATAGCAGTAACCTATAAAAATCACCTCCACTTTACCCTTGCAGAAGTTTTATTACGTTTTCATACCTACCGTGCTACATGCATGATTAGTTTTGTCACATCTTCTGTACCTGTTACACTTATGCTGCTCAAGGCACCATATATTAGCAACACTCTATATGACAAACCCACTCAGCAGTATAAATGTGGGTACTCACAGCTACTCAAGGAATGTACATTTTTAGCAGCCAGTTATCAGATGACATAAGCCTAGTTTCAAGCATCCTTTGTTGTATATATATTTTTACACTACGGGTAAGAAGGTTTCACGTTTAAAAATCAGACACACAATTTTCAAAGTTGAAATTGGACATTACTTTTCATGCAGTCCTCACTACCTCTTGGTCCTCCTGTCCAGTAGGTGCCTTAAAATACACTAGACAGGAATAATTTACTGTAAGAGCAAATACACTATGTAACTCTCTGCCATACAGTTTTGTGATGGTTGAAACAATGAACAAGTTCAAGAAGGACCTGGATGCCTCCCTTGAAAAATATAACATTACAAGTTATGGTTACTTGATTGCTGGAGGTAAGACATTGATAAGGGGATTCATTCTTATTACTATATTTATCTGGAAAGAATTTGTCCCTTAGTATGGATCAATTGGCATCTACTTGAAATGGGTTGTTTGCATTGCTCAGGATCAACACAGTAGGGATATATGTTGAACTTGATGGACTCTTTTCTTTCTTTTTTTTTTTTTTTTAAACATGATAAACTATCTAACTATACATCAGCATTTCACAATTGACGTTCCACACAGCAATCATGCAAACAAGCCTGAAGTCCTATGCAATGTTGTTATGCTAGTTGGCATTAGGGCCTTATGTGCTGCCGTACATATAGCGTCTTTACTACCCTCCTTTCCGGGTAGTGTTGTTAGACAGTAAGCAGTAACTTAGCAGGTCAGCAGTCTTGCGGTTCCTCCGAATGGAGAAGGTGCATTCCGGGTGCAGCTATTTATCAGAACAGTACTCGTGCTGGACACGAAAAAATGGAACATGCAATAGGCGCTTTCCCCAATTGGAGAATTTGTTCATGTCCAGCACAAGTACTAATTTGATACATATGTAATGATCATGGCCCTGAACAGTAGCGAAAAGAGCACGAGAAGAGGGAAATGAGAAGAAATACATGAAGAAAGGTTACCATAAGGGATGCTGTCACCAGGTTAGGTTTAGGATGAGTTCACAGCTACTTCTCTACTGTACAGCACAAGCATTAAAGGGGTACTCCGCTGAAAACATCTTACCCCCTATTGAAAGCATAGAAGATAAAGTGTTAGATTGCGGCGCTCCCACCACTGGGTACCCCTGCGATATCCAGGCCAGCAGCGGTCGCATCCAGAACACGGAAGCTTGCAGCTTCCGCTTTCATGATGTCAGGACACTCCACCTCCATTCATGTCTATGGGGGTGTAGCGGCTTGTACATAGCCGTCACGCCTCCTTCCATAGACATGAATGGAGGGGGCGTGGCAACTGGCATCACCAGTCATGGGGCACGGAGCAGAGTTCACTCCGTGCTCCAAATGACAGAGGTTCCTCAGCGGAGATTGTGGGAGTCTCCAGCGGCGAGAACCCCCGCAAACTAACAGCTTATCCCCTATCCTTTGGGTAGGGGATAAGATGTTTTCGGTGGAGTACCCCTTTAATGAAATACATTTAGCAAAAGAGTTTCCAGACATGGAGTTATCTGACACATGGCTGGAAAAGGTGTACTGTTACTGCTACTGCAGCATTTTCTTCTGCTACTGCTACTCCAACATTTTCCTATTGGTGTCTGGTCTGGAGCCTGCATTATTTTAGATGCTGCTCTAAAGTCTAAAATGATTTTGGAGCTTGGTCTGGGGCCCAAATTAATTTTGAGGCTGTAATTTTAGAGTCTGATCTAAGGTTTGCATTGACTAATATAATATACAGTGGGGATCAAAAGTTTGGGCACCCCAGGTAAAAATTTGTATTAATGTGCATAAAGAAGCCAAGGAAAGATGGAAACATCTCCAAAAGGCATCAAATTACAGATTAGAAATATTTATAATATGTCAACAAAAGTTAGATTTTATTTTCATCATTTACACTTTCAAAATAACAGAAAAAAAATGGTGTCTGCAAAAGTTTGGGCACTCTGCAGAGTTAATATCTTGTACTGCCCCCTTTGGCAAGTATCACAGCTTGTAAAAGCTTTTTGTAGCCAGCCAAGAGTCTTTCAATTCTTGTTTGAGGTATATTTGCCCATTCTTCCTTACAAAAGTCTTCCAGTTCTTGTAGATTTCTGGGCTGTCTGTCACGCACTGCTCTTTTAAGGTCTATCCATAGATTTTCAATTATGTTGAGGTCAGGAGATTGTGAAGGCAATGGCAAAACCTTCAGTTCTCGCCTCTTGATGTAATCCCCCGTGGCTTTCGAGGTGTGTTTAGGATCATTATCAATTTGTAGAAGCCATCCTCTCTTTAACTTTGCTTTAACTTTAACTCTCTTTAAAATTCGCTGAAATTTTATTGAATCCATTTTTCCTTCTACTCGTGAGAGGTTCCCTGTGCCACTGGCTGCAATACAACCCCAAAGCATGATTGATCCACCCCCATGCTTAACAGTTGGACAGAGGTTCATTGCGTTGTGCAGTGCATAGCAACGACGCATGGGACACACACCGGAGGCATGAAGCAGCGCAGACCCAACCCCGGGAACAGGTAATTATACAACCGGGGATGGAGGAGGCAACGGGGCAGCGGCGCCGGCAATGGGTGCCGCTGCCCCTTCTCTCCCTCTGGCTATCGGCGCCGCTGCCCCATTGCCGGCGTCGCTTCTCTCCCCCTGGTTATCGGCGCCGGCAATGGGGCGCCGGCACCGATAGTCAGGGGGAGAGAACGGGCAGCGGCGCAGATAGCCAGCGGGAGAGAAGCGGCGGCAGCAGGGCTCCAGACCCCAGGAAAGGCAGGGGGAGAGAAGCGGGCAGCGACGGCCCCTCTCCCCCTGCCTTTCCTGGGGGTGTATCGGGGTATACGCATGCATACACACGCACCCTCATTTTACCAAGGATATTTGGGTAAAAAACTTTTTTTACCCAAATATCCTTGGTAAAATGAGGGTGCGTGTTATAGGCCGGTGCATGGTATACCCCGATACATACGGTAGATATAGCAGGTACCTCTATCCCTGCAAGTATCCTGTAAGAGCCCTCTCCTTCTGATTATGTGGCACATAATCAGTGGTTCAAATCTAACAGTAGTCATTTAGTACAGAATTAGAATATAAAGCATCCAATAAACACACCTCAATGCACTCACAGGAGTGAAAATCTATCACATCTAAGAGGACCATCCTAGTGGCGATGCCACCTATAACAGATGCAAGGTATCGCAACTGCAAAGAAACACACAGAAAGTGTGTGACAAATAAAGTAAAATAATACAAAACATGTGCCAATACAGACCAGACTTGTAGGAGCCCCCCAATTTCTTCATGCAAAGCATGCTGCAATTTTAAGAAACTGCTTAAAACAATGCACAAGAATTCTGGTGCATAATGTAGGCCCACATAGCATTTCATATTTCCCTATTGACTCTCAGCTAAAATCTGTACACTGTACAGTAATCTGGTGAACTTTGTGGGTTTTTTGGAGTGTCCTTTTACAAAAAGTATGTATATTTTTAGCCTTAGGATATGTTTACAAATTGCGGATCTGCTGAAGATTTTCAGAAACAGATTTTGTGCCAAACAGGTTCATTTAGGCTAAATTTCCGCACATGATTTTTCTGGCATTTTTTTTAAAAACTGCCAGTACAGTTTTTAGGCAAAGTAAGAAGTAGACCCAGTAGGAAGAAGAAGTATAAGTCCTTCCTTTATATATCCTATTCCTTTAGTTAAACTTCTGACTTTGGCTCAAAAACTGCTGTGGTAGTTTTCTAGAAAACACCAGAAAAAAACCTGTCTAGAAACCAAGCATAAAAGAGCAGTTAGGGCACAAAATCTGATTCTTATTTTGACAGAGGGACATGTTTAGAAATGTGGCACAAAAGTTGAATGCATAATTTTTAGGGTATGCTCACAGAGTGCTGATATGCTAAAGATCAATTGCAGAAAATCCATAGCGAACATACCCTTAAAATGGACCATTCGACTTTTCTGCTACATTTATGTATCCCTCTGTAGTTCAATTACTTTAATCATAAACATAGGATTAAAGTTATGTTCCCTAACTCCTCTATTACAGGACCTGTTTGTCACACCCAGAAGGGTATGTTCTTTCTATGAAGGTAATGAGATAAGCTGTCGCCATACAGTTTACCAATTATCGCTGGAGTGTTTTCATAGGCATAAGAACAGGCAAATCCATTAAGGAATAAAAAAATATCATAATTAAAATTCCCTGCTTTACTGTAGACTGTTCAATGATATTAGAAACAGTCTTCTGATGCATGCATTACATAATGACATTCTGCGATGCACCACGATCAAGAGCAGCCTGATAAAGCTATTCTTAGCTGTAATCCATTTATAGGGCTGGATTCCAAAGCTACCAGTAGCACTGCCTCAGTCAACATGCAAACCAGATCCTTGTGCTCACTACAAAAAATGCGGTGGATAAGATAAAGCCTTAATTTCAGATAAGAAGGCATGTTTTGTTCCACGTGATGTTGCTTGCTACTGTTGGCGTGATGCCCAATTATATAATAAATAACAGATTTGGGTTTTAGGTACAAAGACATTTCCAGATAAGTTTGAAGTACTGGAGATGGAAAAAATATAAAAATAATCCATTCTGGTCTGCATAATTATTTATGTTTACAGATGTCAATATGCTAAGATCACCTGCTGAGTGCACACATGCAATTTATCCTGAAAGTGTCTAAAGGAGGACAGTAATTAACAGCTTCTATCTTAAGACACAGGGGTCAGATTGGTGCATCTTCTCCCACTTCGTGCAATGCACTAAGTAATGTGAAGCACCACAAGCTGCATTACCGCCACTTCCCCGGCTTTCATGCCAAGGTGCAAAATGATGACACAAAACTGAACTGGGTATAAAAACAAAGTCCATTACCAACTGCAAAAACTGCTTTCCACAGTGGTTTTCAAACATTGTGGTTTTCTGCACTGTTTTCTGTCCATAATCGCAACGGACATATGGTCTACTATGAAATAGTACATGTATTACAAAGAATGGAGCAGATTTTCTATTGTAAAAGCACAAGAAGTCTGGCTATGGTTGAAGCTGCATGGCATAAGATGCAACTTCACGCTTTAAAAGATACACAAGAATTCTGGTAAACAATTCTTATGCAGTTTAAAGGGGTTGTCTAGTGGAAAATGTTAATTTATTATTTTCCCCAGGCTGTATACAAAAGTAATTAGCACTTTAGCTTCGGTATCGGGATGCCGCATCTGTGGTTGGTCTCTGCCAACAGTCTGCTTCAGTGGAGCTGGCCGAAGCTGTAAATGTAATGTCACAGTGCTGCTCCACCAATCACTGGCCGCCGTGGTGTCACACCTCGGCCAGTGATTGGCAAGCGAGCGGCACTGTCAGTTACCCCGGCTGTAGACGCTATGCTCTGCAGCTCCGAGGAAAGCTGTGTCACAGGCCATGGATTGGGAGCCCTGATACTGAGGAATTGACAAAAGGTGAGTTAAAGTGTTTATTTTTGTTGGCAGCCTGGGAAATAAATTAACATTTTCCACTCGACAACCCCTTTAAGCCAACTAATAGTTGGTCTATACTTATACCTAGACATATACTTAGACATGTTTGCTTGGTGGGGTTTGCTTGGTAGGGGTCCAACCTTCTGTATCTTACTTGATGGGGGTCCAACCTCTTGGATCCCGCCAGTCAGCGGAAGAAAGAGGCCATAGTGCTTTAACTAAACTGAATTAGACTAAACTGTAGTACTAGGCATAGCCACACTGATATGTATAGCACTGTGTAGCACCATGGCTCCTCAATTCTGCTGATCAGCATTGGTCCCAGGTTCCAGTTTCCTCACTGAGAAAACTTGAGGCTCTTAAACTAAATTTGAGTGAAAATTTGGGTGAAAATAATTTGCATCTATCTGACAGAAAGTTAATGAAGAACATTAGAAAATTAACTAGAAGGAAAATTACCAACTTTGTAAATTGATGATCAGGGATAATTGCCATGAAGAGTGGGTGAAACTGGTAATTTCCCTTGTCGTATGGATCTTTGCCAAATAATCTTTTATTATTTAGTGCCTTTTCAGCAAGTTTCTTAGTTGACAATGAGAAAAATGTTGAGATCTTGGCCTATGTTCAACCGACTTTATGTACCAGTTGTGCAAAGAGGTAACTAAGAGGGTCAATTTTATTTGCTGGCAGAGATAAAAAAGTAAATTCCTGGATTAAAATTCTTAAAAATTGAGGGTACTTGAGAGTTAAGAGCATAGTATAAAATGTAATTTACTACAATAAAGATGAATGTAATTAAAGATAAAATTATTTATCTTAAGTATGATGTCAAACATTCAAACATCTGAAGAATTGGAGGTGTTTTCTAGGACTACTAAATGATTTTCCTTAGAATATGTTATCAATATCAGATTGAAGGGGGAGGCCACCAGTGATTTAAGGGGCCACAGCACTATGGTTAGTGTTGTTCCTTTGCACTATTTACCAGGCATAGCTCAATACATTTTAGAGTGTTTGGGTCTGGTATAGTCTATTGAGAATAAAATCCTCTGCATTTTCTTGTTATCCATCCTGACACATAGCCAATCAAAGGCTGCAGCAGGGGCCTGCCTTAGCCTGTGATTGGCTAAGAACTTTTGTCCTGTGTCAGGATGAAGAAGACAAAAAATTCATATACATGTAACACATCTGCATGACCTAGCAAGTAACATAGATAAGCATTATTTTTTTCTCTGATATGACAGATACGCATTAAACATGAAAATATTTTTTTTCAGACCACCCCTTTAATATATGAAATCTGAGTATTAAAACTATGAACTATAAATATAAAAATATTATAATAAAGAATTAAATGAGCACTGCCACAGGAAAAAATTGACATTGGGGTCTGGGCGTTCAGACTCCCGCAGATAGTTAGAACAAGTGGTAACAAGTGCATGCTAAGCGTGTTAACTCCCCACTTTGTCCCCAATACAACAAACAGAATGTATTTTAGCCCATCTCTTGTCTTGCTCATAGAGCGGGGAGAAATAGTGCTCAGCCACGCACTTCTCTATGCTCATGCTAACAATTGGTAGAGGTCCAAACACCCAGACCCCGACTGCTTAAAGGACAACTGTAGTGGTACACTTTTCTATATGCCCGTGCCTCAAAAATAAACAAAATAAACTTATAAATACCTTCGGCATAGCACTGGCCGTAGCGATGTCCCGCCCCGGGCTGTGATAGGCTGAGTCCACTGTCATGTAAGAAGCCGGCCAGAGCTCCTTACATGACAGTGGGCTCAGCCTATCACCAGCTGGGGCGGGAAATCGCTACGGCCGGTGATACGCCGACGGCTCTGTGGCGTTCCTGTCCCCAGGAAGTGGAATGACGTCAGCACTCCCGGACCGTCAGGCCTGTGCCGGACCAATGGGGGCTCGTGGGAAGGTATGTATGTTTATTTTGTTTATTTTTGAGGCCTGGGCACGGGCATATAGAAAAGTGTACCCCTACAGTTGTCCTTTAAATCTTTTGACATGCTCCTAGGGCACAGCTATTT
Source organism: Hyla sarda (assembly GCF_029499605.1). NCBI lineage: Eukaryota > Metazoa > Chordata > Amphibia > Anura > Hylidae > Hyla > Hyla sarda. The sequence continues at coordinate 89,970,847 of NC_079198.1, forward strand.
ATTTATTTTTAGTAAAAGCTACTTCTTATTCTAATAAATGTTTTTTTTAACAGATCAGTGATCTAGAGGAGGTTTTTTTTGCACTATGCAAAACAACTAGGCACCATCATGATTAACCCCTTAAGGACGGAGCCCATTTTCACCTCTAGGACGAAGCCCTTTTTTTGCAAATCTGACCACTGTCACTTTAAACATTGATAACTCTGGAATGCTTTTACTTATCATTCTGATTCTGAGATTGTTTTTTCGTGACATAATCTACTTTAACATGGTGGTAAATTTTTGTGGTAACTTGCATCCTTTCTTGGTGAAAAATCCCAAAATTTTATGAAAAAAAGTAAAAATTTTCATTTTTCTAACTTTGAAGCTCTCTGCTTGTAAGGAAAATGGATATTCCCCAAAAAAATTTGGGGGGATTCACATATACAATATGTCTACTTTATGATTGCATCATAAAATTGACGAGTTTTTACTTTTGGAAGACACCAGAGGGCTTCAAAGTTCAACAGCAATTTTCCAATTTTTCACAAAATTTTCAAACTCACAATTTTTCAGGGACCAGTTCAGGTTTGAAGTGGATTTGAAGGGTCTTCATATTAGAAATACCCCATAAATGGCCCCATTATAAAAACTGCACCCCCCCCCCCCCCCCCCTTTAGGTGTTTCACAGGAAAAGCAGCAAAGTGAAGGAGAAAATTCTAAATCTTCATTTTATACACTCGCATGTTCTTGTAGACCCAATTTTTGAATTTTTACAAGGGGTAAAAGGAGAAAATGTATACTTGTATGCGCAACCCAATTTCTCTCGAGCAAGCACATACCTCATATGTCTATGTAAAGTGTTCAGCGGGCGCAGTAGAGGGCTCAGAAGCAAAGGAGAGACAAGGGGATTTTAGAGAGTACGTTTTTCTGAAATGGTTTTTGGGGGGCATGTCGCATTTAGGAAGCCCCTATGGTGCCAGAACAGCAAACGAAAAACACATGGCATACCATTTTGGAAACTAGACCCCTTGAGGAACATAACAAGGAATGAAGTGAGCCTTAATACCCCACAGGTGTTTCACGACTTTTGCATATGTAAAAAAAAATGTAAAAAAATTTCACCAAAATTTTGGTTTTCCCCCAAATTTTACATTTTTTAAAGGGTTAATAGCAGAAAAGATCCCCCCAAAATTTGTAACCCCATCTCTTCTGAGTATGGAGGTACCCCATAAGTGGACCTGAAGTGCACTGCGGACGAACTACAATGCTCAGAAGAGAAGGAGTCATATTTGGCTTTTTGAGAGCAAATTTTGCTCGGGGGCATGCTGCATTTAGGAAGCCCCTATGGTGCCAGGACAGCAAAATAAAACCACATGGCATACCATTTTGGAAACTAGACCCCTTGAGGAACGTAACAAGGAGTAAAGTGAGCCTTAATACCACACAGGTGTTTCACGACTTTTGCATATGTAAAAAAATATATATTTTTTTCACTAAAATGTGGGTTTCCCCCCAAATTTCACATTTTTGCAAGGGTTAATAGCAGAAAAGACCCCCCAAAATTTGTAACCCCATCTCTTCTGAGTATGGAGGTACCCCATAAGTAGACCTGAAGTGCACGCGGCCGAACTACAATGCTCAGAAGAGAAGGAGTCATATTTGGCTTTTTGAGAGCAAATTTTGCTCAGGGGGCATGTCGCATTTAAGAAGCCCCTATGATGCCAGGACAGCAAAAAAAAAAAAACACATGGCATACCATTATGGAAACTAGACCCCTCACAGAATGTAATGAGGGGTAAAGTGAGCATTTACCCCCCACTGGTGTCTGACAGATCTTTGGAACAGTGGGCTGTGCAAAATTTTTCATTTTCACGGACCACTGTTCCAAAGATCCGTCAGACACCTGTGAAGTGTAAATTCTCACTGTACCCCTTATTACATTCCGTGAGGGGTGTAGTTTCCAAAATGGGGTCACATGTGGGTGTGTTTTTTTTTTTTTTGCGTTTGTCAGAACCGCTGTAGCAATCAGCCACCCCTGTGCAAATCACCTCAAATGTACATGGCACACTCTTCCTTCTGGGCCTTGTTGTGCGCCCCCAGAGCACTTTGCGCCCACATATGGGGTATCTCCGTACTCGGGAGAAATTGCGTTACAAAGTTTTTCCCTTTTACCTCTTGTGAAAATGAAAAGTATAGGGCAACACCAGCATGTTAGTGTAAAATTGTTTATTTTTTTACACTAACATGCTGGTATAGACCCCAACTGTTCCTTTTCATAAGGGGTAAAAGGAGAAAAAGCCCCCCAAAATTTGTTAGGCAATTTCTCCCGAGTACGGCAATACCCCAAATGTGACCCTATTCTGTTGCCTTGAAATAAGACAGGGCTCCAAAGTGAGAGCGCCATGCGCATTTCAGGCCTGAATTAGGGACTTGCATAGGGGTGGACATAGGGGTATTCTATGCCAGTGATTCCCAAACAGGGTGCCTCCAGCTGTTGCTAAACTCCCAGGATGCTTGGACAGTCAATTGCTGTCCAGAAATGCTGGGAGTTTTTGTTTTGCAACAGCTGGAGGCTCCATCTTAGAAACACTGCCGTACAATACATTTTTCATTTTTATTGGGGAGGGGGGTGGTGGGGGGGCAGTGTACGTGTGTATATGTAGTGTTTTACTCTTTATTTTATGTTAGTGTAGTGTAGTGTTTTTAGGTTACATTCACACTGGAGGCAGATTACAGATTACTGTGGATAGGGGATAAGTGTAATTCCGCTGCAGTTGTCCTTTAATCAGTCATGTGGCCCAAAACCTTATAATTGTTGGCCACATATATCCTGTTTACACAGGGTGATGTGCCATTGATAACAATAATTATTTGGCTTATTGCTGGCCCTTTTAGATGGCTCAATTATCAGGAAAGAGCATTCCTAGGAATGCTTAATCACTCGACAATTTACCCATCTTAAGGCTTCTTATGGACAAATCAAAATTCTGTTTTGCCATATCATATTCATTAAGCCCAGTTAACACATTTAGTAAAAATGAATCAAATTATACAGAAATTTCCAACCTTAACAATTCATTTGGTCAAGTTTTCATCTAATTTGCCCTACTGCGCCGCATCCTGTGGATTGAACCACAGCTAAGAATACCCTTTTAGACAGCCGATAACAGTGAATTCTGTCAATGGCAATCAAATATACATGAAGGAACAACCCGTAATCTACAAAAGTCACTGTAAAATCATGTGACCACAATGTTTCCCTATGAGAGGGAAATTGTGAAAAATAACAAGGAAAACAAAATAAACATAGGAGATGAGATAATGTTAAAACCAAGGCTCATCAATCAGGCGACGTCACCGCACAGCCAATGTCATGCTGAAAAAGAGTCTGCCTCCAAGAACTTGTCTGCAGTGATCATATAGAAACAACACAAACTGGCCAGGAACGCAGTGAACCAATAGGATATACTTTTCCCTTGAACAGATACTGCACTAATTCTGCATTCAGCTCTTTCCACTTGAAGAGAATAACAAAAAAAAAACTTTCATATCAACAATTGCAATTCCCCCCCTGTTCCTTTCTTTTTTTCTTTCCTCAGGCGTACCATAGGTCCCCTCAGTGCACACACAATGCTAAACAGGAAAACTACTTTCACACACTAATTAATATGCAATGACAGCTTCCTTTTTACTTTTTCTTTTAAAGCTTGATTTGAGGGGCATCAAACAGAGATTGCCCAATATAAGCGCAGGGAATGTTTATCATATTCATAAATATTTACTTTCCATATTTTTATTTGTTTGTATTTTATTAGCATTTCATATGCCAGTGTAATATCAGCTGCTATAATCTGATTCACTGTACTGCAGCCCAAAAAGGTAGCCCTAAGGGTTATGGCCATCTCATAAAGTCAAGGCATATTGCTAGGATATATCTACAGATTATGATCACTTGGGGTTTGATGTTGGAGACCCCTAACCATCCTGAATAATAAAGAAGCACACATTCAGTGCTGCAGCCACTTCACAGCAATCCACCCTACTGTACAGTAAACTCCTGCCAGCCCCATTTCTTGAATAAAGTTGTGCTGCAGTAACCCTATACAGCAAGTGGCAAGGGCTGCTGTACATAGAATGGTTGTGAACAGGCCACACTGCAACAACAGCACTGCAGCCCCTTTCTATTTCAGGATTGATGTGAGTCCCAGAGGTTTGATCCCATCATTCACAAAGTGATGGCATATCCTACGATACACCATCACTTTGTTATAGAGCCGAAACACATTGCAATAAAGCTGGTTGCAATAAAAGTTGTTAAGAGTAATTCTCCATATCACATCCCTTAATTTATGGGGACCCACAGGTCAAATTCGGTGAAGTAGCCCTAGCTTCTCATGTTTATCAAGTTTATCAGAAACTAGATTCTCAAGTTTATCGCTTTATTGCTTAAGTTTTTCCCATTAACCTCTTCAGGACTTAGGGCGTATGGATACGCCCTGCATTCCGAGTCCTTAAGGACCGAGGGCGTATCCATACGCCCGTGGGAATTCCGGTCCCCATCGCTAGCCGGTTGGGGACCGGAGCCGGATGCCTGCTGAAATCGTTCAGCAGGCATCCTGGCATATCGCCCAGGGGGGTCATTATGCCCCCCCCCCATGTCGATGATCGCCGCAGATCGCTGGACAATTCAGTCCAGCGATCTGCGGCGATTCCGGGTCAATCGGGTCTCCAGTGACCCGGTATTACTGGCTGTTCGGGGCCGTCTCTGACGGCCCCGAACAGCCAGAGCCTGCAGGGGTGAGGTGGCACTGGTGCCACCTCACGATCGCCCTGATTCATCGGCCGGATTACCGGCCGACCAATCAGGGCGCCTGCTGCGGGTGTCACTCCCGCACCCGCTCCGCCCCTCTTCCGGAGGACGAGAGCGGGACGTGCACCCCGGGTCAATGTTGGGATCGGGGCCCCAGGAGCAGCGGCGGCGGCGGCGGGACTGACCTCATGCGGCTGGATCGTTGGAGGTGAGTGACAGCCTCCTGCTGTTGCTTAGCAACAGCTCCCAGCATGCAAAAAGGGCATGCTGGGAGCTGTAGTTATGCAACAGCAGGAGGCAGACCACCACAACTCCCAGCATTCCCTTATGGGCATGCTGGGACTTATGGTTTTGCAACAGCTGGAGGCACATTTTTTCTATGGAAAAGTGTACCTTCAGCTGTTGTATAACTACAACTCCCAGCTTGCACAAACAGCTAAAGTGCATGCTGGGAGTTGTAGTGGTGCATCTGCTGGTTGCATAACTACAACTCCCAGCATGCCCGTTGGCTGTCGGTGACTGCTGAGAGTTGTAGTTTTGCAACAGCTGAAGGCACACTGGTTGTGAAACTTAGAGTTTTTTTTTTTACCTAACTCAGTGTTTCACAACCGGTGTGCCTCCAGCTGTTGCAAACTCCCAACTCTCAGCAGTCAATGTACACCATGCACCGTACATGCTGGGAGTTGTAGTTTTGCAACAGCTGGAGGCACACTAGTTGTGAAACACTGAGTTAGGTCACAAACTCAGTGATACATAACCAGTGTGCCTACAGTTGTTGCAAAACTACAACTCTCAGCAGTCACCGACAGCCAACGGGCATGCTGGGAGTTGTAGTTATGCAACAGTTGGATGTCCCCCCCCCCCCAATGTGAACGTACAGGGTACACTCACATGGGCGGAGGATTACAGTAAGTATCTGGCTGCAAGTTTGAGCTGCCGCAAACTTTCTGCTGCAGCTCAAACTGCCAGCGAGAAACTACTGTGAACCCTCGCCCGTGTGACTGTACCCTAAAAACACTACACTACACTACCACAAAATAAAATAAAAAGTAAAAGCACTACATATACACATACCCCTACACAGCCCCCCTCCCCAATAAAAATGAAAGCGTCTGGTACGCCACTGTTTCCAAAACGAAGCCTCCAGCTGTTGCAAAACAACAACTCCCAGTATTGTCGGACATCCGTTGACTGTCCAGGCATGCTGGGAGTTTTGCAACAGCTGGAGGCACCCTGTTTGGGAATCACTGGCGTAGAATTCCCCTATGTCCACCCCTATGCAAGTCCCTAATTTAGGCCTCAAATGCGCATGGCGCTCTCACTTTGGAGCCCTGTCGTACTTCAAGGCAACAGTTTAGGGTCACATATGGGGTATCGCCGTACTCGGGAGAAATTGTGTTACAAATTTTGGGGGGTATTTTCTGCTTTTACCCTTTTTAAAAATGTTACATTTTTGGGAAAACACCCATTTTAGGTAAAAAAAAAATATTTTTTTTTTACATATGCAAAAGTCGTGAAACACCTGTGGGGTATAAAGGTTCACTTAACCCCTTGTTACGTTCCCCGAGGGGTCTAGTTTCCAAAATGGTATGCCATGTGGTTTTTTTTTTGCTGTCCTGGCACTATAGGGGCTTCCTAAATGTGGCATGCCCCCAGAGCAAAATTTGCTTTCAAAAAAAGCCAAATGTGACTCCTTCTCTTCCGAGACCTGTAGTGCGCCAGCAGAGCACTTTTCACCCCCATATGGGGTGTTTTCTGAATCGGGAGAGATTGGGCTTCAAATTTTTAGGGGTATTTTCTGCTATTACCCTTTTTAAAAATTACAAATTTTTGGGAAAACAAGCATTTTAGGTAAAAATTATTATTTTTTTTTTTACATTTGCAAAAGTCGTGAAACACCTGTGGGGTATTAAGGTTCACTTTATCCCATGTTACATTCCCCGAGGGGTCTAGTTTCCAAATGGTATGCCATGTGTTTTTTTTTGCTGTTCTGGCACCATAAGGGCTTCCTAAATGCAACATGCCCCCCAAAAACCATTTCAGAAAAACGTACTCTCCAAAATCCCCTTGTCGCTCCTTCCATTCTGAGCCCTCTACTGCGCCTGCCGAACACTTTACATAGACATATGAGGTATGTCCTTACTCGAGAGAAATTGGGCTACAAATACAAGTAAAAATTTTGTCCTTTTACCCCTTGTAAAAATTCAAAAATTGGGTCTACAAGAACATGTGATTGTAAAAAATGAAGATTGTGAATTTTCTCCTTCACTTTGTTGCTATTCGTGTGAAACACCTAAAGGGTTAAAACGCTGACTGAGTGTCATTTTGAATACTTTGGGGGGTGTAGCTTTTATAATTGGGTCATTTATGGGGTATTTCTAATATGAAGACCCTTCAAATCCACTTCAAACCTGAACTGGTCCCTGAAAAATACTGAGTTTGAAAATTTTGTGAAAAATCGGAAAATTGCTGCTGACCGTTGAAGCCCTCTGATGTCTTCCAAAAGTAAAAACTCATCAATTTTATGATGCAAACATTAAGTAGACATATTGTATATGTGAACCAAAAAAAAATGTATTCGTAATATCAATTTTCCTTACAAGCAGAAAGCTTCAAAGTTAGAAAAATGCAAAATTTTCAAATTTTTCATCAAATTTACGGATTTTTCACCAAGAAAGGATGCAAGTATCGACAAAAATTTACCACTATGTTAAAGTAGAATATGTCACGAAAAAACTATCTTGGAATCAGAATGATAACTAAAAGCATTCCAGAGTTATTAATGTTTAAAGTGACAGTGGTCAGATGTGCAAAAAACGCTCCGGTCCTTAAGGCCAAAATGGGCTCCGTCCTGAAGGGGTTAAAGTCAGAGGGAAAACCAGCTAGAATGCAGATAATATACAAGCAAGAGACAAGTCATAGTTTGAATTTTTTTTTTTTTTTTACCATACTCTGTTGCATGCGGTTGAAACCACTTCCGCATGTGCTGACCAATGGCAAAATTGGGCAGCCATTGACCATTGCAACATGTGAGAAGACCATTAAAGATCCCTCTAATATATTACATCTGTCTTCAGGTGTACTTAACTGGTGTTTCCAGTGTACATTAGATGCATATGTATTTCCTGATAGATATATATAATATCAGTTAGAATTAGACAGTAACCATGAATGTCTTGGAAAACATAGCCCTTATGATACCACAACAGCATCAGTGTTGAATACACCAAATACAGAGCTGTCATCAACCACCAAGGTGATGCAACAGAAAATACTACAATTACTGGTGACCACTGTAAAGGGGGGGGGGTGTTAAGAGATATTACTATTAACTTAAAGGGGTTTCCATTTAATTAAGGTGTCCTCTATCCACTGGACCTCCACCAATCACAAGATCAAAGGTGAAATGTCCCCAAGAATGAACGCACATGTAGCACATGCCAGACCGGTGCTGCATTCCTCCTCTATGGGGGGGGGAGGGCTCCATTTGTTTGGGGGACTTTTCAACTCTATTCTTGAGATCAGCAGTGATCCCACTGGTCGGTCTCCCATCGATAACTTCTTGGGATGGGAATACCCTTTAAAAAAAAATAAGGTTTAGCAGGTAGAATTTGGAGCTGTATATTTAAGGGAGATAGAGATTTTATTTTTTTTTATTAAAAAAAGAATTAATTAAATGCAAATGTGATCCTTATACAACCTTCTATACTACTGCATAGTCAGTCATTCTATGTACCTATACAGCTAGCATCAAGTTACATACAAGTTTGTAGATGTTTGTCAGTACAGCTGTAAAAAATAGCACATCAACCAATGGGTGCTGTCAATTTCCAGCAGATATCTGCTAATCATCTGGTTTACGCTGATGAGATTACTATAGGCATTTTTACATGAAAAAAATGCTAGACAAATTGTCTGATCATGACCTCATTTCAGCAGAGAATTCATCTAATGCTTCTGTGGTTAATGCGCACTGTTCAGAAAAGACTATGGTGTTCCATTCAGCAACCCTACCGACATGTTTCCACATTGCTAGAAGTCAAAGATTATCAACTCCATTCAAAAAATGTAAAATAAGTTACCATGTGATTCTGTATGTAATGTTATCAGCCATATGCTAATTATTTTCCCATACACAATTGTGAGTTGTCAAGGGCAAAAATTCTTCTGACAGTTAAAATGTAGTAGCTGGATATTATGTATCATGTGACTTATGCATTTCTATTCTACAATTTTAAATTCAATCATAACCCAAGTGATCAAGCTTTGGTGACATGATTGTGGAGTCATATAAGAATACTGGAATACTGTATATGAACTAAATGTGGGAACGCAATAGTGGTTCATCTGAACCTAGGAGCAGAGAGCTAGTAGTCTTGAGATGATCAGCTACAAATTCTGCTCTTTTTAATATTCTAAAGTTAATATTCATTATACTTGAACTTCTGTTAAAATGCCAGACATTTAAGTCAGTCAGAGCAAAAAAACATAAATAAATATAGCAGATATAAAATGTATAACTACATAAATTGGTTGCAGCACTATCCCTGGGGTTTCTGTGTGGAGTTTGTATGCATTCCTCATGTTTATATGGGAATATTTAAGGAACTTTGAGTTCTTCTCAAATGCTATAGGACATGCTTAGGACCCTTGTAAAACTGTCTGAAAACTGATATAAGTGGATGTTTTCAGTGTACAGTTCCATGGAATATGTGGTTGCTTTCAAAACTGGTAAGAAAACTAAGCTAGTAAATAAATAGAATTGGAGATTTGTCAAAACCTGTCCAGAGGAAAAGTTGGCCATAGCAACCAATCAGATCTCTTCTTTTATTTCTGAAAAGGCCTGTGAAAAACAAAAGAAGCAATCTGATTGGTTGCTATGAGCAACTCAGCAACTTTTCCTCTAGACAGGTTTTATAAATCTCCCCCAATGTGTTTATATTTTGACATAAAAACAAACGCTGGTGTGAATAACTACTTATCAGTGTACTGAAAACAGTATTAAAATTAGGTATTAGCTACTATAATCTCCTTTGAGGTGCTGAAACAGAAAAATAATTAAATGTGTAGAATTCCACCATCTACTGATGTGAAGAATCTTGTGTGTACTGTTACTGTTTGATGTCAAAGGTAACGCGGTAATAAAAATTCTATTTGGTGTAAAACGGCCATATTGAGGAAAGAAGCAATTTTACATAGATACAAAGTTTCACAAAGGAGCACTGACCTTAATCTACATAACAAATAAACAAGGACCTTTTGACATTTTCCACATTATACTTGCATCACAAGAGAGCACTTCTTTGGATAAAGACTTTTTGTAATGCTGCTCAAGGGGGATGGTAAGCTGCATCTTCCAATGTATTATTACCTAAAACCAGAGAAGTGCAGCATGCCACCAATGTCTAATTTAGATAACTATCTCAAATGTTATGATTAATTGCTAGGTTTTGTTAAGGAGCTCTTACAGGAGCCATTACGGTTATGGCCAGCTCTTGCAATTTAGTGCCAATTTTCAGGCAGCATCATGGCTACTTTCAAACCGAGTTTGCAGGGTACATATGAGCTACCAGCACATACATCAAAGTTATCAATCAATAGGACCATTCACCTAAAATAGAACAAATGAGCAGCCATTTTTGCTATGTAGAATAGTGCATGAGATAAAAAAAAAAATTTAAGTAAAATTGGTGACAGATGGCCCTGTAAGGTTATATTCATATTAGTGTTGTGGAACTCCATTAGGGAGCTCTGTTAAAATTGCTGATAACGGGGCTGGGGCAGAGTTTGTGACACCGGACACCAATGGTACCTGACTGGTCCCTTTCACTTTGAATAGGGTCCATCAGGGTTCTGTTAGATGCCCATTATATTTCATGATTTTAGCAGAGAAAAAAACCTGGCATACAGGATTTTTCTCTCTGCTAAACTCCCATAATTTTACTGGGATTGGTGAACGGAGCTCCCTAATGGAGCTACAATCGCTGATATAAAAATAGGTTTAGCCTATCCAGTGGCATCTGTCGGAGATCAAGAGATCTTACCAACCTATACCTCTGACCGACCCTGCAAAACCTAATGTGAAAAGAGCCTTACATGTATATTGATTCATTCAACCTAAAAGGTCTCTATTACCATTTATCTACCAGATAGCTCCAGTACTGTGCTTAAAGGGGTTATCCAGAGATAATTTCTTTCAAAGACCGCACCCTGTCTGTCTACAGGTTAGGGGTGGGTCTGCAGCTCAGTTTCATTGAAGTGAATAGAGCCAAGTTGTAATACCACACCCAAAGTATAGACAGACAGGGAGTGGTCTTTGAAATAAAATAGGTCTATTTTTAGATTCCTGGATAACCCCTTTAAGTTGGCGCTATTAGTGCCACTTAGCAGTGCCCAAACTCTTATTGTGGGTGGTGTTAACAAGCTTGTTATGAATATTAAGTATGGGGCCTGGTAGATTGCACTTGTGTGATGAGAGGAGCCGCACCCTCAAAACACATGCCTCTCGGCTAAACCAGAGGTGTTTTAGGTAACATATGGAACACTTTTGAACATTACTTAGTCTGTGCTGTGATTAATTATCATCCAGCTGCGTGTGTGAACTTTTGCACAGTGTGCTTTTTGCCACTTAACTACTTTGGATTTTCCATATGACAGGGTACCTACTAGATGCCATACCACAACATCCGCCGATCGGGCCAATGACCGGCATTAACCCTTTAGAGGCCGCAATCAAAGTTGCGGCATCTAAAGTGAAAGTAAGACTACATCGGCAGCTCAGCGGAGCTGATCGGGACTATCGCGACAGAATCGTGATGTCCCAATCAGTTTACTGGACGATGGGAGGGTCCTCACCTGCCTTCTCGTTGTCCGATCGGCGATTTACTGCAGGCTGAAGCAGCAGAGCACCGATAACACTGATCAATGCTATGCTATGGCATATCTTTGATCAGTGTATGCAATCAAAAGATTGCATGGTATAGCCCCCTAAGGGTTCTAAAAAAAAGTGGTAAAAAAAATTAGAGAATTAAAGTGAATAAGCCCCTCCCCAATAAAAGTCTTAATAACCCCCCCTTTTCCTATTTTTAAAATAAAATAATGTAATAAAAAAAAACATATGTGCGTAAATGTCTGAACTATTAAAATATCCCTGTAACGGTATGGACCTACAGAATAGAGATATGGTGTAAAGCCCTAAAAATAGCAAAATGGTGTTTTGTTTTTTTCATTTCACCTCACAAATATTTTTTTTCTGCGCCCGCTTTAAATCAAAGATCTGCAGCGGTGTCGCGGGGGAATAAATAGCCAATAACTTATACCGGAATATCGGTATAAGTTATTGGCTATCGGCCCTAACCTCCACTGATTATCGGTATCGGCCCTAAAAAAACGATATAGGTCGATCCCTAATATGTTCATTTGCAAAGTTCAAATGCTAATTTTTGTGGTGAGGACATAGAAGAGGTTTTCTTTTGATGACTCTTCATGAAGACCATATTTGTACAAGTATCTCTTTATAGTGGAAAAGGTTACCACAACTCCAGTGTCTGCCAGATCTTTCTGGAGGGATTGTGCAGTCAAACGTGGGTTTTGAATTGTTTTTCTCACAATCCTGTGAGCTGTTCTGTCTGATATTTTTCTTGGTCTTCCAGATCTTGCTTTAACTTCCACTGTTCCTGATGACTGCCATTTCTTAATTACATTCCGAACAGAGGATATTAACATCTGAAAATGTTTTGCTATCTTCTTATAGCCTTCTCCAGCTTTGTGAGCGTCAACTATTTTCAGTTTCAGATTTCTAGACAACTGCTTAGAAGAACCCATGGTGCTGATTGTTGGGGCAAGATCAGATGAGTCTGGGCATTTAAAGCCTTTGAGATTGACATCACCTGGTCTTCCCAGATAATGATTGAGAACAATCCATGACACTGGCAGGTCTCAGCTTTGCAAAGGGGGCAGTGCATACTATTAATTTTGCAGAGTGCCCAAACTTTTGCAGACGCCATTTTTTGGTTTCCTGTTATTTTGAAAGTGTAAATGATGGAAATAAAATCAAACTTTTGTTGACATATTATAAGAATGTCTTATCTGTACTTTGATGCCTTTTGGAGATTTTTCCATCTTTCCTTTGCTTCTCTATGCACATTAATACAAATTTTTACCTGGGGTGCCCAAACTTCTGATCCCCACTGTAAAGATGACAAAAATGCGTTTTGGGCTGTAGGGAACTACAGCTTAGATCTGTTGTTATTCCTCAATTAATGTTTTGGTTCTGTTGCACTTCTGTAAGTTTCCACTTAAAGTGGTACAATAAATCACTTATAAATTGGATATGTGATTATGACTAGTTAAGTGGGATCCGACCCCCGAGACCTTTGCCCCCTCCCCAGGCAATTAGTTGGGTTCCTAGCAGTCAGACCCCCACAAAGTTAGCAGTTAAGCAGTGTATATGTATTAATGGCTTCCAAATGGAATACCGGTTAGAAGTAATCTGGTAGCACAAAACACTTTAATTATATTGTAAATAACAACTCGATAATTGTATAAAACTGCTTGGAAATGCACATAAAAACCCTAACAATTCAATATATTCTACCAAATGTACTTCCAAAGGAAAAACACAAGAAATCATATTTGTCTTGTTAGCTATTCATGTATTTGCAAAACAATATTCTAAGCCATAATGGAAAGGCATCACGCCAAGCTCACCACATACTGTTTCAGTCAACTTTCAACCACAGACCTACTTAACAAAATAGCTATAAACATTTTTAGACATGGTTATCACATAAAGAAAAAAAAAGTCCCTGATGAAACGTTGACATATTTGGCGCAATAAGACAACCACAGAAATGATTAATGATGAAAATAAATACAATGTTTCTGTCGTACAGTAAGTACATAAAACTTTCTAGCCTAAAAATTACAGCATATGAAGACACATTTGTCTGTGTCATATATCTCAAGCCTGATAATGTTATTTTCTATAATAATTAGAATCAGTCTAAATACAACAAAATAAACCTTTCTTCTATAGCACCAACAAAGTCAGCAGCACTGTAGATTGGATGATGATGTTTAAACCATGGGGGAATATCCATTCCTGCACTGCTCTCAGTACATTACCGGCCGCCATGGACAACGATTGTGAATGCTCTGCCCTCATTAACTTAAACCAATTATTGTTTTTCCACTCGATACCTCCTGGGAATTCACTCTTTTTAACCTACTGTATGAGCTAACACATATGAGATAATATCTATGTCTACACATGCTAGAAACAGAGACTTATAAATTATGAACAAGTTATCTAGATATTGTTTCGGATTATTACACTTTAATGCCATGTCAAAGTCCATTTATATAGAAATTCTGACAGATACATGTACATTTTAGAAAACAATTAAGCCCAACAATCTTGGAACTACAGTCACGTGGCTGTAGGTGCTATATGTACACATCTATATCACCAATCTTCTTAGCACAAAGCATTTTCTAAGTTAACAGATCCAATCACACATGAATTCCCAGTGCTCGCAGTCTTTACACATGGGTGCAGCTGTGATAAAACAATCTTCATCAGTACAATAAAGTGTATCTAAATTAAAAATCTATATATAAAACTCTATGGGGGAGATTTATCAAAACCTGAGCAAAGGAAAAGTAGTGCTTCACTTTTCCTCTGCAAATGTTTTGATAACTCTCCCCCAATGGGAGGAATTTATCATTGGTTTTACACCATTTTTTTTTTTATTTGTTGTTTTGTGCAGTTTTTTTGTGGTGTGATTTAGCGTCCGGTTCATACCAAATACTGGTGTGTTTTTTCTTTACGATATCAATTTTTCATATACCGTAATATCGGTATTATTATTATTTTGTGTATGTCATTCCCTGAGGAAGGAGGCAACTCCGCAACACGTTGGAATGTTTTTTATGTAGTTTTTATGTTATGTGCAATAAATGGAACTCATTTTCAACAAGTGAAGCTTTCGTGAAAACTTTTTCACAAAAGCACAGAGCAAGGCCAAAGAAATAAGACGAGAGAAGCATAACCCCAAGAAAAACAGCTGGAGGAACAAAAGTGGGACAGAAAGCTTGCTGGCACGAGGGGAGCGCTGTTGACAACCTGCTCCCCTTGGTGATGTAAGTGTATCTACTTACTATCTAACATGATTATTCAGCTGCTGTGTGGGAAGGTGTGTCCGCTTCTCCATTTTCCTTTTGTTTTCAGCAATATTCCATTTCGGGTGAGAAGTAATCACTAGAGGAGTGTTTAGCAGACAAGAAAAACTTCCCATTTAAAGATACACCTTGTATATTCAGTGAGTGGTCACATGGCCACTCACTAAGTGTAAGCTTTTGGATCTTTTTTTTTCTTTCCCTGCTTTACATATATATATATATATATATATATATATATATATATATATATATATATATATATACCGTATATACTCGAGTATAAGCCGACCCGAGTATAAGCCGAGACCCCTAATTTCAACCCAAAATCCCAGGAAAAGTTATTGACTCGAGTATAAGCCTAGGGTGGGAAATACCTCATCCCCCCCTGTCATCATCCAGACCCGTCATTAACATCCTCATCATCCCCTTGTCATCATCCCACACATCCCCCCTTCATCATCCCCTTATCATCCCACACATCCCCCCTTCATCATCCCCTTGTCATCATCCCACACATCCCCTTATCCCACACATCCCCCCTTCATCATCCCCTTGTCATCATCCCACACATCCCCTTATCATCCCACACATCCCCCCTTCATCATCCCCTTGTCATCATCCCACACATCCCCTTATCCCACACATCCCCCCTTCATCATCCCCTTGTCATCATCCCACACATCCCCTTATCATCCCACACATCCCCCCTTCATCATCCCCTTGTAATCATCCCACACCCCCCCCCCTTCATCATCCCCACCCCCCTTCATCATCCTCTTCTCATCATTCGCCCTCAGTGGTCTTCAACCTGCGGACCTCCAGAGGTTTCAAAACTACAACTCCCAGCAAGCCCGGGCAGCCATCGGCTGTCCGGGCTTGCTGGGAGTTGTAGTTTTGAAACCTCCGGAGGTCCGCAGGTTGAAGACCACTGCGGCCTTCAACATGCGGACCTCCAGAGGTTTCAAAACTACAACTCCCAGCAAGCCCGGGCAGCCATCGGCTGTCCGGGCTTGCTGGGAGTTGTAGTTTTGAAACCTCCGGAGGTCCGCAGGTTGAAGACCATTGCGGCCTTCAACATGCGGACCTCCAGAGGTTTCAAAACTACAACTCCCAGCAAGCCCGGGCAGCCATCGGCTGTCCGGGCTTGCTGGGAGTTGTAGTTTTGAAACCTCCGGAGGTCCGCAGGTTGAAGACCACTGCGGCCTTCAACATCATCCAGCCCCCTCTCACCCCCTTTAGTTCTGAGTACTCACCTCCGCTCGGCGCTGGTCCGGTCCTGCAGGGCTGTCCGGTAAGGAGGTGGTCCGGGCTGCTATCTTCACCGGGGGCGCCTCTTCTCCGCGCTTCCGGCCCGGAATAGAGCCGTTGCCTAGACAACGACGCATCTGCGTCATTGTCAAGGCAACGTGACTATTCTGAGGCCGGGCCGGAAGCGCTTAGAAGAGGCCTCCCCGGTGAAGATAGCAGCCCGGACCACCTCCTCACCGGACCACCTCCTCACCGGACAGCCCTGCAGGACCGGACCAGCGCCGAGCGGAGGTGAGTACTCAGAACTAAAGGGGGTGAGAGGGGGCTGGATGATGTTGAAGGCCGCAGTGGTCTTCAACCTGCGGACCTCCGGAGGTTTCAAAACTACAACTCCCAGCAAGCCCGGACAGCCGATGGCTGCCCTGGCTTGCTGGGAGTTGTAGTTTTGAAACCTCTGGAAGTCCGCAGGTTGAAGACCACTGCGGGTGGGGGGAGTTCACTCGAGTATAAGCCGAGGGGGTGTTTTCAGCACGAAAAATCGTGCTGAAAAACTCGGCTTATACTCGAGTATATACGGTATATATATTTTATACATACAGCGTGGGCCATTTATATGGGTACACCTTAATAAAATGGGAATGATTGGTGATATTAACTTCCTGTTTGTGGCACATTAGTATATGTGAGGGGGGAAACTTTTCAAGATGGGTGGTGACCATGGTGGCCATTTTGAAGTTGGACATTTTGAATCCAACTTTTGTTTTTTCAATAGGAAGAGGGTCATGTGACACATCAAACTTGTTGGGAATTTCACAAGAAAATCAATGATCTGCTTATTCTTTCATGAGTTATTTACAAGTTTCAGACCACTTATAAAATGTGTTCAATGTGCTGCCCATTGTGTTGGATTCATTTTTTACACTCGCATGTTCTTGTAGACCCAGTTTTTGAAAAGGAGTAAAAGGAGAAAAATCCCCTCACGACTTTTTGTTAAAGTTGGATGTGTAAATGAAAAAAAAAGTCACTAAAATGCAGGTTTATCCACAACTTTTACATTTTTACATGGGTAATAGGAGAAAATGACCCCCAAAATTTGTAACCCCGTTGTTTACGCCAGGCGCACTACAATGCTCAGAAGAGGAGGAGCGCCATTGAGCTTATGGGAGAGAGAATTTGTTTGGAATGGAAGTCGGGGGCCATGTGCGTTTACAAAGCACCCCATGGTGCCAGAACAGTGGACCCCCACATGTGACCCCATTTTGGAAACTAGACCCCTCGCAGAATTTAATAAGGGGTGCAATGAGCATTTACACCCCACTGGCGTTTGACAGATCTTTAGAACAGTGGGCTGAGCAAATGAAAAATTACATTTTTCATTTTCACGAACCACTGTTCCAAAAATCTGTCAGACACCTGTGGGGCGTAAATGCTCACTGCACCCCTTAATAGATTACATGAAGTGTGTAGTTTCCAAAATGGGGTCACACGTGGGGTGGTCCACTGTTCTGGCACCACGGGGGGCTTTGTAAAGACACATACCCTTCAAATCCGAACACATTTTCCTTTCAAAAGCTCAATGGCACTCCTTCTCTTCTGAGGATTTTAGTTCGCCTGCAGATCACTTTACATCCACATATGGGGATATCTATATACTCAAAAGAAATGGGGTTACACATTTTGGGGTGCTTTTTTCCTATTTTCCCTTGTGAAAATGAAAAATTTAGGGTAACACCAGCATTTTAGTGAAAAAAATTATTTTTTTTATTTTCCCATCCAAATTTAACGAAAATTTGTGAAACACCTGTGGGGTGTTAAGGCTCATTATACCCCTTGATACGTTCCGTTAGGGGTGTAGTTTCCAAAATGGGGTCACATGTGGGTATTTATTTTTTTGCGTTTATGTCAGAACCTCTGTAAAATCAGCCACCCCTGTGCAAACCACCAATTTACCGTATTTTTCGCCGTATAAGACGCACTTTTTCTTCCCCAAAACTGGGGGGAAAAAGTCGGTGCGTCTTATACGGCGAATACACCCCTATCGCGGCGGTCCCTGCAGCCATCAACGGCCGGGACCCGCGGCTAATACAGGACATCACCGATCGCGGTGATGCCCTGTATTAACCCTTCAGACGCGGCGATCAAAGCTGACCGCCGCGTCTGAAGGGAAAGTGACACTAACCCGGCTGTCTGGTCGGGCTGTTCGGGACCGCCGCGATTTCACCGCGGCGGTCTCGAACAGCCCGACTGAATAGCCGGGTTAGTGCTTACAGGACACCGGGGGGGACCTTACCTACCTCCTCGGTGTCATCCGTTCAGGGATCCCCTGTATGGCCGGCGCTCTCCTTCCTCGTCATCACGTCGTCGCGTACGTGCGTCGGCGTGCGTAACGACGTGATGGCGGCGACGGAGAGCGAGGATACCCGGCCGGCAGAAGACGTTCCAGAGCGACGGGGACACGGCAACAGCGATGGAGCGACATCCAGGGCAGCGGTGACGGGTCCGGAGCGGCGGGGACACGTGAGTATTACCTCCTCCTGCAGTGGTCTTCAATCTGCGGACCTCCAGATGTTGCAAAACTACAACTCCCAGCATAAAAATCTTTATTTTTTTAGATTTTGTCCCTAAAAATTGGGTGCGTCTTATACGCCGGTGCATCCTATAGGACGAAAAATACGGTAGGCCTCAAATGTACATAGTGCACTCTCACTCCTGAGCCTTGTTGTGCGCCCGCAGAGCATTTTACGCCCACATATGGGGTATTTCCGTACTCAGGAGAAATTGTATTACTAATTTTGGGGGTCTTTTTTTCCTTTTACCTCTTGTGAAAATAAAAAGTATGGGGCAACACCAGCATGTTAGTGTAAGAAAATAAAACGTTTTAAACTAACAGGCTGGTGTAGACCCCAACTTTTCCTTTTCATAAGGGGTAAAATCAGAAAAAGCCCCCCAAAATTTGTAGTGCAATTTCTCCCGAGTACGGAAATACCCCAAAATGTTTCCTTGAAATACGACAGGGCTCTGAAGTGAGAGAGCGCCATGCGCATTTAAGGACTAAATTAGGGATTGCATAAGGGTGGACAAAGGGGTATTCTATGCCAGTGATTCCCAAACAGGGTGCCACTAGCTGTTGCTAAACTCTAAGCATGCCTGAACAGTCAGTGGCTGTCCGGAAATGCTGGGAGCTGTTGTTTTGCAACAGCTGGAGGCTCCGTTTTGGAAACACTGACGTACAATACGTTTTTCATTTTTATTGGGGGGGGGACAGTGTAAGGGAGTGTATATGTAGTGTTTTACCCTTTATTATGTGTTAGTGTAGTGTAGTGTTTTTAGGGTACATTCGCACTGGCGGTTACAGTGAGCTTCCCGCTATGAGTTTACCGCAGCTCAAATTTGAAGCAAGAAACTCACTGTAAACCTGCCCGTGTGAATGTACCCTGTACATTCACATGGGGGGAGGCAAACCTCCAGCTGTTTCAAAACTACAACTCCCAGCATGTACTGACAGACCATGCATGCTGGGAGTTGTACTTTTGCAACAGCTGGAGGCACACTTGGTGGAAAACCTTCAGTTAAGTTCTGTTACCTAACTCAGTATTTTCCAACCTGTGTGCCTCCAGCTGTTGCAAAACTACAACTCCCAGCATGTACTGATTGGCGAAGAGAATGCTGGGAGATGTAGTTATGCAACAGCTGGAGGTACGCAACTACAACTCCCAACATAGCGAGACAGCTGTTTGGGCATGCTGGGATTTGCAGTTTTGCTACATCTGGAGAGCTACAGTTTAGAGACCACTGCACAGGAACTGGTAACATGAGAAAGAAACACTTTTACTGTCTTGCAAAGCCGCAGGAAACTATCAATAATCTGCGTAAGTAAAATATTTACATTGAAATGAGTATTTGGAATATATAGATGAAACACAACAAAATAAATATACTTTCATCATACACTGACTTGTTTTCTTTAAAGTGAACCCCAAGAGAAAGGGTTTGCTGTGTCTGTAGCTCTTTTTTCTACAACTCCCTGCAGACAGATTGTAGCAGGTGCTGAGTTTTAGCCTACACCTCCTATCCCCAATCAATTGCTCCAGCTTCTCCCTCCCAACCTTTACAAATCCTACAAACCTTTTATTTTTATAATTTGCTAAATAGTTTAGCAATAACTTGTATTTTCAAAGAATACATTAATAAAATATCACAATTGCTGAAAATATCTGAAGTATTGAGGTATGAAGTATTAGAAAAAAATGTTTAATACAGATAACCTATTCACACAATACAAGTTATAATTAATAGATATGGATGCTTAGCTAAGGTCTACATAGTATATATCTTTTTTTGTCTTCATTTTTTTAATCGCCATAGCCCTATTTTAGTACAGATGCCCTTTGCCTAAAATGCAGGGGGATTAAGGGTCAAAAAAGCCATCTGCTTGCCCTATAAATCACCTCTGAAAAGTCCTAAAAGATTATAATAAACACAAGGGTAAATGAAGGCATTGTTATGCAAAGGACAACTACTCGTGGGGAGGGAGCGAAAGGTTAAAACTACTGTAGAATAGAATACATCCAAATCCATTACACACCACCTTCCCCACCCCCCCACCCCCCACCCCCACTCTCCATTATACTATTCCAGCCCTGTCTAAAAGCAGCCCATATTTATTACAAAACCATCAGGGTATCTATGGGTATACGGATCATGATGCAAAGCCACAGCACACGTGGATATTCATGTAGATTTCTGGGCAGATTCACCACGGAAACAATCCCTGCTACAGTGAAAGGGTCAACCTATGTGGTCATAATTTAGAAAACATTAGAAATTGTCATGCTAAAGATTATTAAATCTATACTATATGTAAACTTCTGTATGAAAAAAGTCCATAGTATGTGGATGAAATTAGTAAAATCTATAAATATATAATGTGTATTGGCTGGTATAATACATGAGCTGCTTCACACTATGGAATTCCAAAGAATCGCAGTCCCAATGAGTACAGTGGGTATTCACTAGGGATCGACCGATATTGTTTTTTTAGGGCCGATACCGATAATCGGTGGAGGTTAGGGCCGATAGCCGATAACTTATACCGATATTCCGGTATAAATTATCGGCTATTTATCCCCCCTCGACACCGCTGCAGAACATTGATTTAAAGTGGGCGCTTTAAATCAATGCACTGCAGTGGCTTTTGCAGTGCCATAGGCGGCCGCCGCCACCACCCGCTTCTCTCCCCCTACCTGTCATGGTGGTCCGGGCCATCCTTCCTTCCTGTAGTGTCCGGCGGCATTCCGGGTGGAGGGTGAACCGGTCCGGGCTGTCCTTCTTCTCCGGGGGTTATCTTCTCCACTCCGGGCAGGCTCCGGCCTAGTACGCTGCATAGACGCCGCTGCGCAGTGACGCCCGTGCGCAGCGACGCACCTGACGTCACGGCGTAGCGGCTTCTATGCAGCGTACTAGGCCGGAGCCTGCCCCGAGTGGAGAAGATGACCCCCGGAGAAGGAGGACAGCCCGGACCGGTTCACCCTCCACCCGGAATGCCGCCGGACACTACAGGAAGGAAGGAAGGATGGCCCGGACCACCCCCATTACGGGTAAGTTAAATTTTTTTTATTGACTCGGAGGGTGGAGGAGGGGCCCGACCGGTATACCACCCAGCACTACGGTGGGGGGGTGCGACGCGGTGCGGTGGGTCGGGGGGGGGGGCGGTGCGGGGGGCGGGCCATTATCGGCTTATCGGCAAGGTAATTGCCGATACCGATAATGCCCAAAATCGTGATTATTGTCCGATAATATCGGCCATACCGATAATCGGTCGATCCCTAGTATTCACTACTGTGTTCCACGACTGAAGTTCTGATGAAGATTGTTGTTTGCAAGCATGAACACCACTATTTCTAGCACTATCTGGCATAGTCAAATCAATAAATACCCCGCTGTATACTTTTAGTAAATAATGTTGACAGGTGCTACTGATACTACCACTTGGGGCACCAATTTAGATTGTTTGCAACTTTATGTGCATACAGAAGACAAACTGAGTAGCACGTGGGTCAGGTTGGGTTCACACATTGCAGTCACAGGCAGAAGTAAGATCTTCAACTGAGAACTAGGTGCAAAAAGATGCATGTCGCTTAAAACGAAATGTCACAATTTTGCAACAAGAACAGGTAAAGTACATAGATTTTATAAAATGCAATTTTCACCAATTTGTGGTAAATCGTGTGCAGTTTTGCCACACTATTCTCAGACATGTGACACACTACTACTTGGCAATGTAACATGTGCACCCAGCTTTACACACAGCATCTAACAGATGGACCTTCTCAAATAGTGTCCACACATTGTGGTTCCTTTGCTGTACCGCAAAGATTTTGCAGCACTTTGATTTTGTAGTAAAACTGCTATGTTTTTTGCTGCAAAGAGCAATATTGGATTTTTATTTTACTGCAATTTTAGAAAACTCACAGAAAAACAATGATGCAACTATAACAAGCCACAACGTACAGCCTAAAGGGATCGAGGTGACATAATCCCTTTAAAAAAAAAGTCGTACAGACAGCTGTGGACCATTTTTGCTATGCAGAGGATAAATCACCTAACCGACTTTTCATTTGCCAACAAACTCTACATTAATCTATGACATTGATTTTAGAGACATGGTAGCACAACATAATACTGATTCCAACAGGATTAATCTAAAGGCGAAAGTGTTGTCATTATTTACCATCAGTTCCATCATGAAACCTGTTCTTTCTCAAGCAGAAGAGCACATATTCTATCCTATCCAGTAGAATTAAAGAGAGAGGGGAGAGGGCGCCTCATGTGTGGGATCAGCAGATCTTGTTAGTGGGGGGAGGGGAAGGTATTCCCAAACCGCTTACCAAAGCTGGTTGTGCGCCCACACACAACAAGGTCTAGCATGAAGTGTATAAATCGGTCCACTGCAGCCCTCCTTAGTAGTAATGGAACAAGGATGAGATGACCGTAGAATCAGGAGTTTGTCCGGCGCAAAGAGGAACCGTCAGGCAGCCGAGTAAAATGAAGGGATTTATTGAATGCAACGCGTTTCGTTGCGCATTTCGCTGACTGCTCATGCTCATGCAGGTAGGGGGATCCTCCTCGTGTCCTACAGCTGTTCGGGATGTAGCGATTTCACCGCGGCGGTCCCGAACAGCCTACTGAGCTAGCCAGGGGTAGTTTAGTTTCACTTTAGATGCTACGATCAACTTTGAATGCTGCGTCTAAAGGGTTAATAGCGCACGGCACCGCGATCAGTGCCGCACGCTATTAGCCATGGGTCCCGGCCTCTAACCGTGGCGGTGGCCCCGCGTTATAGAAAGAGAGCGGACTCAGGATGTACAGGTACGCCCTTGGTCCTTAACAGGTTAAATTAATGGATGGCCTGACCTCAGGATAGGTGATCAATATCTGATCAGTGGGAGGTCCAATACCCAACACTCCCATCTTTCACCGAAATGAATGGGAGCTGAGCTGCAGTAACCCAGCAAGGCCACTTCACAATGTATGGCACTGTCTGCTTCCAGGTCTGCGTGTACTGCAACCCCGCCACTGTGGCCAACAGCTGATCCGCAAGTGAGCCCAGTGCTGGACCCCCATAGATCAGTGATGACTTCCTTAGCATATGAGGGAAACTTACAGCGGGTTCACCCACACTTAACCTAAAACTCAGGGTAATAGTGCAGGTTACCCGGATTACAATGAGGTGTCACTTAGGCTGGGTTCACATTACGTTTTTACCAATACGGAACTGTATACGGTTGGGGGGAGCTAAAACTAGGCGCTTCTGTATCCCAGCCATATGCGGCCTGTATGTAATCTATTTCAATGAGCCGACCAGATTTTTGCTCCGTATGCGGTTTTCCCACCGTATCTAAAATCGTTGTAGGCCGCATATACGGCTGGGATACAAAAGCGCCCGGTTTTAGCGCCCTCCAGCCATATACGGTCCCGTATTGGTAAAAACGTTATGTGAACCCAGCCTAAGTGACACCTCATTGTAATCCGGATAACCTACACTATTACCCTGTGTTTTGAGTTAAGTGTGGGTGAACTCGCTGTAAGTTTCCCTCATACCTTCCGGATAGTCATCACTGATCTATAGGGGTCCAGCACTGGGCTCACTTGATCAGCTGTTGGCCACAGTGGCGGGGCCACAATACACACAGACCTGGAAGCAGACAGTGCCATACATTGTGTAGTGGTCTTGCTGGGTTACTGCAGCTCAGCTCCCATTCATTTCGGTGAAAGCTAAGCTGCAGTTACTCAAAATGAATGAAGTAGTCTGCTTCTAGATCTTTTCCCCCTTCAATGCATTCGCCACCATTCTAGCAAACAGCCGAAAGATGGGAGTGTTGGGTATTGGACCTTCAACTGATCAGATACAGTGGTCCCTCAACATACGATGGTAATTCGCTCCAAACGACCCATCGTTTGTCGAATCCATCGTATGTTGAGGGATTCGTACAATGTAAAGTATAGCGTCCTCACCACTCCCGATGCTGTCCCAGGGGCTCCCGATGCTATCCCGCTGCTCCGACGTCTTCTTCGGGATCCTCCTGCTTTTTCCACATCTTCTCCGGTGTCTGGGCCTCGCTTTCTGGTGACGTTATTACGTTGCGGCGCCAGAACGGCGTGCGCAGGACGTAATAACGACGCCGGAAAGCGAGGCCCGGACCCCGGAGAAGATGCAGAAAACACCGGAGGATCGCGAAGTGGACCCGGAGTAGCGGGGATAGGTAAGTGAACCTGTCCGGGATGCTTAAACAGTTAATGCGATGGCCCCGACATATAAAATCATCGTATGTCGATGCTGACATCGACATGCGATGGCCTCTGAGAGGCCATTGTATGTCGATTTGATCATATGTCGGGGCCATCGCATGTCGGGGGGTTACTGTATTGATCACCTATCCTGAGGTCAGGCCATCTATGAATTTACACTGTTAAGGACCAAGGGCGTACCTGTACGTCCTGAGTCTGCTCTCTTTCTATAACACGGGGCCACCGCCACGGTTAGAGGCCGGGACCCATGGCTAACAGCGCGCGGCACTGATCCGACCCATTGAAATAGCTGACATTGCACAATGGAGGTAGGACCCAGCATACTCAGCTTCCCTGCCTCCATCCCCTCAGCTGTGATACATATTTATGAGGTGGGCGGGCATATTGATGCAGAGGGGGTGAAGGCAGGAATGCTGTGTCCTGCCTCCATTATGCTGGCCATTTCCAATTCAGCAATGACGGCTAATACAACATATATCTACAGAATCGGACCACGTATAAGGGTAAGTGATTCCCTCTTTGAATTCCAGTTTACCAGCACTATATCCCTGTATATTAGGTATAGTGCTAGCGAACCCGCTGTCAGTTTCCCTTTAACCCCTTAAATACCAAGCCCATTTTTGCCTTAAGGACCAGGCCAATTTTCTTTTTTGCACTTTGGTTTTTCCTCCTCCCCTTCTAAAAACCATAACGCTTTAAATTTTTCACCTACAAACCCATAATCATTTTGTTATGAAATGATTTATGTCATTAGTCTGTAATTACATCAATCATTTCATAACAAAATCTACGTCAAAACCCAAAAAATATTTATGGGGTACAATTGAAATTGTTTCTACGCAGTGCACTTTTCGGTAAAAATTACATCTTTATTCTGTAGATGTAGGTTTTATTTTATTTTACTACTTTACTACTACTAGTATGTTAACAATTTCCTCGTCTGACCCCTATTACTTTTTTATTTTTCCACATACGGGGCTATATGAGGGCTCATTTTTTGTGCCATGATCTGTAGTTTTTATCGGTACCATTTTTATTTTGTTGGGACTTTTTCATCGGTATATGATCATGGTATATGCAGTGACCAAATATTCACAATTTTGGACTTTTGTATTTTTTTACATGTACGCCCTCAATCATGCTATTTAACTAGTTTGGACATTTATGCACGTAGCGGTACAACATATGATTATATTATCATCCTGCTCCCCCACACCAAACCCAACACACCAGGTTATTGTGTGGGTGAACAGGAGACCGATGCAGGGTCTTTGACTTGTATAAATACCATCACTCTGGCACCCGGTCCCTGTAAAGATCAGCGTCTATATTCACTGAATTGCATGCTGGAGGTGGGCCTTGGTCGCTGGTCACATGAGCGCTTCTGCCTACTGAGCGCTGATGTGATCAGCAACCATGAATATTTAAATTTACTCGGCGGGCGCGCCTTCAGAGCAAAATTCAGCGCAGCTAGTAGCTGATCTTCAGAGGGACCAGGCGCCGGACTGAAGGTATTTATACTAGTCAGAGACCCTGCATCGGTCTGCTGTTCCCCCACACTATAACCCGGTGTATTGGGTTTAGTGTGAGTGAACAGGATGAAGGTTTTCCTTTAATTTGCTTTTATTTACACTCTGTTTAAATTTTTTTTAGTCCCCATAGAGGGCTATACCATGCTATCTTTCGATTGCATGCTGAGCTTTGGCTCAGCATTGATCAGTGTTATTGGTGCTCTGCTGCTCCAGCCTGCTGAGGCTTCTTGGGGCAGCAGAGAACCAATCGTACAGCGAGAAGGCAGGTAAGGGCCCTCCCGCCATCCACTCATTTCATCGGGACATTGTGATTTTACCACAATGGTCCCAATCACCTCTGCAGAGCACCGAAGACCAAAGGCACACCAGTACTCCCCTGATCCTTACAGTTTTAATAGATACTGTGGCTACTATAACCAAATACCAATAACACAGTGTGAACCCAAGCTTACCAACAAGTAGGGCCTTAAAAGAGTAGTCTACTGCAGACTATTCCCACTCCATTGTGCCAGGGCTGAAAAAATATATAAAACAAACTTTCACTTACCTTCTTGTGTTCCCCCGGAGCGGCCCTACAACTGATCGGTCATCCGGTCCGGTCTTCATCCTTTGTCCTGTGCACGGATCTTCACACGGCGCTCAGCCTATCACCGGCTGCAGTGATGTCCCGCCTCGGTCTGTGAAAGGCTGAGCGCCGTGTGACGATCCGTGCACAGGAAGAAGGATGAAGACCGGACCGGAGGACCGATCAGCTGTTGCGGCACTCCGTGAGAATGCAGGAAGGTGAGTGAAAGTTTGTTTTCTATTTTTTTTCAGCCCAGGCACAACGGAGGAGGAATAGTCTGCAGTAGACTACTCCTTCATTAATGTGGCTGCAAATCAGCCTATTCAGAGTTTGTTTTCCGATCACTACCTTGAAAACACACCGGATTGCATAAGCCCTAATGGGGGGAAATGTATCAAGTCTTGTATCCCAGCATAAATAATCATTAGAGGGATGTATCAAAGCTTATGCAGAGGAACAATGGAGCAGTTACCCATACAAACCATCAGATTCCAGCTGTCATTTCTAAGACACCTAAAAATGACATAAACAATCTGGTTGCTATGAGCAACTGCTCTGCTGTCCCTTTGCACAAGCTTTGATAAATCTCCCTATTTTTATTTTTTCTTCATTTTGCTCAGTTATTTTCAACCTGTTTTAGTCTCTTTTGCACTTCTGAGAAGTGTGGCCTTAGTAACAATGGGCGTGGTTTACCTGTAGTGAGGCTTTAATCATTTTATTATTTACATCACAAAATTTGGGCAAAATTCCACTCCACATGACAAAAAAAATGAAAGTCGTGAAGGTGGACATTGTATATTCTTACTGACTGTATCATCCTGACTTTTCATCCATGTGTAGCCATTTTCTCCATGTCACCAGCTATCACCTCATACAGCTCTAATATGTCGTCCTAACACCTCCTCTACGTACATAGGCTTGGGTACCTGAGCTCTGCCCGGGCGGACAGCACACAACAAGCGCTGACTAGACGGACAGAACGTTGT
The DNA here is from genome assembly GCF_029499605.1 of Hyla sarda. Classification (NCBI taxonomy): domain Eukaryota; kingdom Metazoa; phylum Chordata; class Amphibia; order Anura; family Hylidae; genus Hyla; species Hyla sarda. Next base: position 89,998,960 of record NC_079198.1, read on the forward strand.
CCTGAGAAGAAACATTTTCCCGCCCATGGAGGTCGCGGCTGATTGGCCGGAGAGCCAAAGGCAGGAGCCGCATGCGCAGAGCCGCTACCTAGAGGGTGCGCGCACTGAGCTCGTACCAGCATCACAATGCAGAGATCCGGGCGAGCACCGGTGTGCAGCATCGTCCTCACACATTACACCCGGGTGTCTCCTTCACTTGTGGGGACCCTGCTGTGTGTGAACAGGCTGTACAAACCGGTAAAAGCTCAGTCACGTCTATAGTCATATACTGCAAATAGGACGCGCTTCCATTCAATCGGAGAGCTGTAGTACATCACCTCACACATACGTCCCCCACAAGAAATACATAAGAAATAAATATCACTGCATACACGACCCTCACTTGTCACAAAAACGCATAATAAACAAGAGAAACATAACGGAGCGACCACCCCAGCCTCTCCATCAGGGGCGTGGCCATGGACCTGACTAAATGTATCAGATGCCATGACGCCTGTGCCCAGAGAACAAGCAATGGCGTGCGCTAAAACGGCCGGAACCCGGGCGCCCCCTCTGGTTCAAGATGCGACAATTTCAGCAACGTTTTTAACATTTTTTTTCATACAGTGGCCATTCAATGACAGCCTCTACCTAGTTGGCACATGCCCTTTTCTTCCATTGTACCCAGGGCTCTTCATAGACAAGCCCGTGTGTCCACTCCTTACCACAGTACTGCACTGTTCTGTTACAATGTGTTGTGGCACTACAAACGTGTATTGCGGGGGCATCACCTAATGGCACTGTGCAGTGCTGTCTATGGGTTGTTAAAGCATTCTCCTTGCCCTGCTCCATGAAGACCATCCTAGTCTATGCCCATGCTTGCAGATGCTGGCAGGAGGTGGCACTCACATTCCCAATGCAAGCTGCAACCACCACCAGATCTGCAAACAAATCTGTGTATGTAGATGAGTGGGAGCTGAGGGAGGAGGAGTGCGCCCATCTCCAGCCTTTCTTCTCAGAGCTGGGTACCATGACCACAAACTTCACATTCCCCGAGCATGCAATCACCAGAAAAAAGCCAGCAATGAAGTTGTGTGAGCCACAGCAAACATCCCCTGTTACTATATATTGCACAGCCATGGCTAAGCTCTCATTTACAAGCCACATCACATAGAGAAGCTGCATCTTCTTCCCAGGATGGATTTGCAAACGATACAGATGTAAAAGCCACTCATCCAGAAAACAGTGCACTATAAAAATAGGAGAGCACCATTCAACATATTTAGGAATATTGTAGCCGGCAATGCCCCCTCCCCAGACCCACCACCCTGTCTTCTGTGCACTACATGTTTTGCATGCACAGTAAGTAAATGCATCACTACCCAGGACATCGCATACAAGTAATGAGGATGAATGTGCCCTGGCATCTATGTGCCATAGAAAGCGCACACATATGGCAGCTGTGGACACTGCATAGATGGGGCATTAATCAGCTTCTTGCATGTAACCATATTGGGAATAACATCCTAAATCCACAAAAACAGAGCGGAGATGCTCGAGATCTGGGTTACAACAAAAGGGGCAACACAACCCCAATCCATTTCCCCCCTCCCTTCTGCAGTTTCTCCCATATCTCTGCTAGAATAACATCAAAATCTAAGGCAATTCCTATATAACAAAATCTCTAGACATACACAGCCATTCATACACAGAAGGGCATCATAACAAAGAGCAGCAGCAGCATCCTCCTCCTGCTGAACGTGAACATCCTCCGAATGAATGCAAAATAAATAAAGAAGCAAATACAAACAACAAGATCAAATATTATCAAATTACCTGCAGCTCCAAGGAAAAATAAAGTCCAGATGAGATCCTTAGTTCGCAGCATTGTAAATCTGCAGACAGAGGAATTTCTCCTGCTGCTCCTATTTGTTACAATGGGTCCAAAGATGAACATAGGCGTTTAAGATCCCCCCACCCTTGTTGCAAAGGCTGTAATAGTGCAATGGTAAAAAAATAAATAAGATGGGGTCTTGATGCCTTCTTTCTTTCTGCAGGTTGTGAGGATTTTGCAAGGAATTCTTTTTTCTATCTGTAGTGGATTGCCAGCTGCTCTCTAAGCTGTGTGCAGGCACTGATCAGAGAATGAGTGACAGTCTGAGCCTCAGCACAACCCCCAGCAAGCAGACCTGATCAATGCGCCCAGCCAGAAACTCCAAGTTGGTGTCTGGATGCAAGGAAAAGAGACCAACACCAGTATCCCTCCGCAGCCTCTGTACAAATATTACTGAGCATCCGCCAGGCACAAGGAGAGTGAGAGGGGCAGAGATAAGAGAGCAGAGGAAGCTACGTGCAAAAGATGGAACGGATTTACTTTGGCTACCTTTTGTGCAGAGGAAACAAATGTTACTGGAGGATCTGCAGAAAACTAAATGATAATAAACTGAATTAAATGGATGTCATTTTATTGAACTGTCAGGCTTATTGTGATAAAGTGGGGAAGCCTAGGAGAAGGGTTATTGATTTTTGTATAATGTAGCCTTTCTCTACTGATGTTTTGGTGGCTTTAAGTGTTCAGCATTTGGACCCAACTAATATATTATGGAATTGCACTATTATCCTTTATCTAACATATAGATTGATAGATAGATATCAGTTACATCAATTGCTATCTTCAGGTTCTAGATGCTGAGGGGAATCTGGATTCTTTGCAGCTGTTCAATATCCAAACTGTTTTTTAAAAAGGATGAGATTCCAGAAATAGGAACATATTACACAATTGCTAATTTTGTGGCTGTTTCACGCACTTTCTTATCCAGCTTTTTTTTTTTTTGTTAGAAAAAAATACTGCATTATTACAGGCTTTTTTTTTGGTTGCCACTTTTTTTTTATTTACGCGTCTTCAAAGGGGTTCCGCACAAAATGTTTGTTTTTCTTCAACAAAAAGCTGTTGGAGTTTTTGAGCGAATGAGCTAATCGAATCTGATGAATCTGAATTCGTTACGAATTTCAGGAAACATTTGATTCATAACGAATGTGAATATCGCCGCAATTCGATTTCATCGTTTCATTAAAGTCCATATAGTGCTGTCCAGGCTCCAGGGGCCAGGCATCTAAAATGGCAGATCCACATGTGAGGAGATGGGGCAAGGAATCCTGGGAAGGCAGGAACAAGGGTGACAAGGGGATGACCCTGAATCACATGCAGCCTATCAACAGCCAACCACCCCTGTGATGCCACAGCCCTATATAATTGGAAGCCATCTTTTTTCCAGTCACATCAGCATTCTATTACAGAGAGAGAGGGACAGACAGCAGTGTGTGTTGCAAAGAAAAGCATTTTTACAGCAGCGATTCACCTCCCAGTCACATTGCAGAGAGGAACAAAGAGCAGTGTGTTGCACAGAAAAGCTTTTTTATAGCAGTGATTCACCTCAAGCCCAATTCCAGCCTAGAAGCACTGATAGGGAAGGGAGTGAGATTAAGAGAGAAAGTGCAATTTTGGGTGTAGTACACAACAACTGTGTGCTGCAGCACTGGTGTGTACAACAACAAAAAATCTAATAGTAGCCAGCCAGTTAGGGTGATCAGAGCACTAAAAGCATATTGTCCTCTATTAAGTGTAACCTGTGTGTACATCTAAATGGTGTACCATTTTGTTCCTGTTGAAGTTTTAAGGGGCTAGATACTGTGAAGGGGCAGCGAAAAGTACACACCTGCAATCAGGCATCTTATCCCCTATCCTTTGGATAGGGGATAAGATGTTTAAGCGCCGGAGTACCCCTTTAAGGGCCTAGATACTGTGAAAGGCTGGGCAAAATTACATACCTGCTGGTGTTGTAAACAAATACTGTTTAAAGCGTACTGGAGCGTGTTGTACTCCCTTCATATACGCACAAAGTATGTAAGGCAGAGAAGTGCTAGGACATGCGCAGAGGTGTGGCAGAGGCCTAAATTCATCAGGCAGAGGTCGCAGCAGACTAGGGGCGAGTGGCAGCAGGAGTCAAAGCGAGAGGCCTGAGCTCCCGGTATAAGCTAGCGGTCATGTCTCGACCAACAACCCATCTGCTGTCATCGATTGGTTAACACAGTCATCCACTTCCTCACAAGTGACATCTGACATCCCCAGTCGGTGGGTTCCTTAGACACAACCCTCAGTTGGCATGGCCCGGGAGCAGTCCCTGTCTTCCCATTGCCTCTGTCCCATGCTGTTCCCTCCCCCACGGAAGTATCTTATGCTGTGGGTTCAGCTCCACTGCCCAGCCAAGAAGTGGAGGAGACATCCACCCCTTCCTCCTTCAAGCGGGCAAGTAGTGATGAGGAGAGTGGCCTGGGAGGTGGTGTTGCGAGCGTTCAGGCTACTGAAGCAAACACTGTTGAGAAACCTGAGGAGGACATCAGTGACATGCAGACACAACTTGATGATGAAGCCAATCGCACTTGGGAGCCAGGTGCAGAAGGGGGTTCATTATCATCAGGAGAAGAGGGTTGCAGGTTGCCCGTGAGGCAGCAGCTGAGCCAACAAGGTGGTAGCATGGTTGACAGTCAGCATGGTGGCAGAAGTGGAAGGTCTTGAACCAAACGTGCCTGGGGTAGACCACCTGAGGAGGACATTAGTGACGTGCAGACACTTGTTGGTGATGATGAAGCTGATCGCAATTGGGAGCCGGGTGCAGAAGGGTCTTCATCATCATCATCATCAGGAGAAGAGGGTTGCACATTGCCCGTGAGGCAGCAGCTGAGCCAGCAAAGTGGTAGCATGGTTAGCAGTCAGCTTGTTGGCAGAAGTGGAAATTCTGGAGTCAAAGGTGCCCGGGGTAGACCACCCACTTCGCGGAAGCCTACCATCCTGGGAGGTAGTGGAACAGGGGTTCCTGGATTCGGCAGCAGTAGCAGTCAATCAGTGCGGACTGTTGTTGGGAAAATCAGCTACAGCTACTTTTTCATCCAGCATCCGGAGGATGTTTACTTGGCCACATGCAAGATGTGTCGGAAGAAGGTGAAGCGTGGCCAGGGTTTCAATGTTGGCACCACGGCCCTGCATCAACATATGCAGCGTCACCCTGAAGCGGCCTGGAAGAACCGTGGCTCCAATGTGGTGGTCCAGCCTGCAGCATCACCCAGTGGCACGCCGCTTCCTGTTTCAGCCATCCAAGGCTCCACCACCTCAGCCGAAGGGAGCTGTGTGTCATACCCATCTTTTGTTGCTCCAGATGCTCCTGCCCCTCCTACTGTGAGTCAGTCATTCCACCAGCAATCCATCGGCGAAGCCATGTCCAAGAGACAACAGTATGTGCACACTCATCCAACGGCACAGAAGCTGAATGTGCTCCTGTCCAAGTTGCTGGTGCTGCAGTCCGTCCCATTTCAAGTGGTGGACTATGCACCTTTCAGAGAACCGATGACTTGTGGCGAGCCGAGGTGGAGAGTCCCAAGCCATCATTTCTTTTCGAAGAAGGCACTACCAGCCCGGCACAATTTTGAGGAACAGAAGATTGGCCAGTCCTTGAGCCTGTCGGTGTGTTCCAAAATGCATGTCAGCGCCGATGTGTTGAGCTGTAACTACAGTCAGGGACAATACATGTCCTTTATGGCCCACTGGGTAAATGTGGTTCCTGTACAGCAACAACAGCAACTTGGACAGGTCACGCCGCTTCCGCCTCTACGCTCTCAGGCCATTGATCCTGTGACTGTGTGCGACTTTTCCTCCTCATCCTCCACTGTGTCCTCAGCCTCTACTGCATGGGCAAGTCTCAGTGCCCCTCCAGCATACCATGTGTGCAGGGCACGGCTGTGTCACGCAGTTGTTTACATGGTTTGCCTTGGCGAACAGAGTCACATAGGGGAGGAACTGCTAAAAGTCATTCCTCAAGAAATCGAATCATGGCTTACTCCACAAAAACTGGAACCACTATGAACCATAGTGACCAACAATGGGAAGAACATGTTGTCTGTGCTGCGACAAGGAAGCCTGAGACATGCACCCTGCATGGCACACATGTTCAATCTGGTTGTCAAGCGGTTCCTGAAGTGTTCCCCCCATTTGCAAGACATCCTAACAATGGGAAGGAAACTTCGCATGCACTTCAGCCACTCGTACACTGCCAAGCATACCCTCCTTGAGCTGCAGCATCTGAACGGTATACTCAACATAGTCTGATTTGCAACATTTCCACACGCTGGAATTCCACCTTCCATATGTTGGACCAACTATACGAACACAGAAAAGCCATTAACGATTTCTTGATGATATGGGGGGACTCCCCTGTGTAACTTCAATGTCAACCATTGGCAGCTTATACGTGACACCTACCGTTTCTCAGGCACTTTGAGGAGGCCACATTATTAGTCAGTCGCCAGGATTATGGGATGAATGACATCATTCCACTGCTTCATTTACCACAACACCTGTTGGAAACGATGGCTGGTCAGGGCACTGGAGACGTGGCATCTAGATCTCATGGCCACATGAGCCCTGAGGGGGTTGAAATGGAGGAGTTGGGGGAGGGGCACAGTGGAGCACAGTTTAGGTTTAGCGAAATGGGCGATTTTTCTAGTCATCTTACAGGAGAAGAGGAGCAGGAACAGCTAAAGGAGCTAGAGGGTTAGGAGGAAGGCGAGAAAGAGGACCCAGACACATTGTGCCAGTATGCAGGGAGTCCCTCCGAGTCACTTGCACAAATGGCACAATGCATGCTCACCTGCTTGTCACCATTCAGCAGTGGTATGACTTCTCGCTCTCCACCTTATTGGACCCTAGCTACCGGCACAAAATGGGGACCTTTTTTACACCCACTGAGAGGGAGAACAAACTGACCTACTACAGAGACATTCTACATAGTCAGTTGGCCGATGCCTATCTGCACCATCGTCCATCCACTCGCAGGTCTGACTCGGGGAGCCCTCTGTGCTCACATTCCACTGCCATGGTTGCTGGAGAGAGGTGGGGTGGCAGGAGCAGTACCCTCTCCATCAGCAGCAGCCTGAGTCTAGCTTCACCCGCATAGTGAAGCAACTCATCAGCAGCAGGTAGACCTGGAGCAGAACCTGAACCAGCAGGTGGTGGCATACCTTGACATGACCATGTCATCACACCTTGAAGATCCGCTGGACTTCTGGGCAGCCAAACTTGATTTTTAGCCGCAACTAGCAGAGTTTGCCCTTGAAAAGCTGTCCGGCCAGTAGTGTGCCATCAGAGCAGGTGTTTAGTGCGGTGGGGGCCATAGTAACCCCAAGGTTACTCGTCTGTCCACGAAAAAGGTGGAGAGACTGACTTTTGTGAAGGTGAATAAGGCTTGGATCAGCCAGGATTTCCACCCACCAATGCCTGATGCATCAGAATAGATTGACCATGGTGCCACACCAACACTTCACAAATATGGATAGTGCAAAACATATTAAAGGTGCCGCTTCCCAGTCTTATAAATGAATCACTATGTTTAATAGAATAATAGCATGAAGTGTCTGCCATGTTGTATCTCTTCTCAGAAGGCCCCAAGTAATAGGTCTAAGTGGAATTCATTGAAAGACCAAAGTATCTCTCTAGAAATGTGTATTCCTGTCAATGTTTGAAAAGGTGTCATCTCTTTTGTCCAGCGAAACGCGTTGCATGCCGGGTAAATAAACCATTTTACCTTTTGAAGTCTTGTCCGCTGCCTTTATCCTGGGCTGTTCCTTGGAGAGATCCGTCTGAGTGCTTCACCTGTGTTGCCGGGAGCGGCTGCCAATCTTTGCCCGTTGAAGGGTTATTCCATGCTTTCACCATAGTTGTACTTGGTTGCAGTACAACTATACTCGGTGAGCATTTTTCCTTTTCTCCATCTCCTTTTTATAATACGTTATCACACTAGGAGCGCTCTCCTTGTCTATATTATCTCTTTTAAGAGACATGTAAATAGGAACTAGGGGTTTAACAAACAAGTCAGACAATGGTTTATTGACAGTGTTTTACAGAAACAAAAGTCTCAAATGAAAGTAAAACTCGTTGTCTGTACACAATGAGCAATCTGATCTGCACACCTTAATACAGGTGTGTGTGTTTAATGAAGGGTTGTATTTGCATTCTATTTTTCTGTATCTCTTGCCATCTATTTGAGATGCCTGAGAAGTATCAATGGCATTGTAGTACAAGGATGTTGATATTTATACAGGTGAATAGGTGGCCACAATAATCCTTTGCATCTATACCACAATTATAGTAAATTAATGTTTAGCTGTGATGTCATGTAACTAGACATGTGACAAGCCCTGATTTCCATATACACACCCACCAGTCATCGTTGGATGAGATTATATTACTTGGGTGAACAGGTTAAAAACATGGGTGAAAGAAGAACTGCAAAGCATAGCAAGAGGAAGAATCACGGGTCCTCATTACTGAAGCTCCTAAAGGCTACCTGAAGGGGCGGAGCCATGAAAAATTAGGGCGAGAGCTAGATCCAATAAGCCCATCCTTCTGTGCTAACCGGTTATGACTATAGGCATTTCCATGGACCCCGGGCAGCCATCTTTCTTTCATCCAGAAGTACTCTAAGCAGTAAGATACACAGGTTTCTTATTTGATTAAGTTACCTAATTTTAATGTGGACCGAATTATGTTATGTATAGTAGCAGACCTGGCTTATATATAACCTCAATTATGAGATGTAATAGTAGTTTATAAGCCACACCCCTTCTATCCCTTATGGGGCTCGATGCAATGAGCATATTGCATATTAGCATAGTCTGTTGGGATCCTACTCTGCTCCAAGACATGACATAATAATTGCCATGAGGAAACTTAATTTAAGTCTTCCTAATTAGTAGCATACTATAAATTATATATTTAATACCGTATCTTACCAGAGATAGTTGTGGTTAGAACTGGGCCGGGTTTACTCCCATTTTATATACGTAAAATGCCCATTTGATATCATTTGATGTGATGATCTCTACACAAAGTAATCTATTGATATCTGAACTAACCTACTTCTGTGACTAAGTTTAATCTTTTTAAATAACTTACTAATACATCAATGATTCATAACTGACATTAAAGGGGTACTCCAGTACCACAGTTTTATGGTTATCTAGTGTGCTTGTAGTGAGTTTAGCACTTTTTTAAATCACATGTTATACATCTGTCCACAGCATATATGTTTTTTACTAACCTCTTTTCTGTGAAGGAAGTTCAGTAGTTTTTCTGATTGCTTTTGACTTTTGTCCACATGTGCAGCCATGTTTGTTCACTGTTGTGGACAAGACGTGAGAGCTGCAGGCGTTGCTGTTTTTTTTTTCTTCTGTAATGGTTTCGCCCCCTTTCCACACCCCTGTAATGAATATTCATTGAATTGTTGAGGGAGGAAGGCCAGCTCTTTACATGACAGTGCGCTCAGCCTATCACCAGCCGAGGCAGCGATGTCCCGCCTCTGCCAGTGATAGGCTGAGTGCACTGTCATGTGCAATGTCCTTACATGGCAGTGCGCTCAACCTATCACCGGCAGAGGAGGGACAACACTGCTGCCAGTGATTCGCTGACGGCTCTCAGCAGAGGACCACGAAGCCATAACCTGTAGCAACAGGGGAACGTAGTAAGGTAAGTCAAAGTTTATTTTGTTTATTTTTGTAGCCCTGTACACAGGAATATGTCACAATCATTATTACAGATGTCCCTTAACTGTGATGCTGCTCAGAAGCCCTGCGCCGGCGCTCACAATTCTTTAATTCGCCGACGTGGGGAGAATTTACAGGGCTGCTGCGGCTCACAGTTAACCCTTGCAGGGACTTCGCTTGGGGGGAGGGTTATCAGGAAGCAGAGCAGTGCCCGCGGGTCACATATGACTAGTTCCCTGACGGGGGGACAGCGCTGCGGCTGGCAATTCATTCATTCACAGTTAACCCTTGCGGGGACTTAGCTTGGGGTGGTGGGGGGGCGGGAAGCAGAGCAGCGCCGCGTGTCACATTGTGAGGACAGCGCACTGCGGCAAGAAATTCATTCATGCCCTGATGTGGGGACTGTGGGGTGAGAAGCTGACAGTGAGGGTGGGAGGACTATACTAATGAGCAGGGCGGGGAAAGGGAGTGCTAAAGGGGAAAGAAAAAAGACAGGGCTGGGCGGCAACGCAAAACAAGTTGGGCAGGGCACTGAAAGAGGAGACAGGCTACAAGGCATGCTGGGAGCTTTAGTTTCTAAAGCAAAGGCAAAACGGAAATAGATGCTACACTAAATGGACACACTTGTGCAAAGAAAGCAAAAGAAAGAAAAACAAAGAGCAAGCACAAGAGCCAGATATAAGAAGAAAACTCACCTGCAAGGGTAAGTAGAAACTGAAAAAACACATTGGCCACCGGAGTACCCCTTTAAGTCATTGATATTCTTTATATAATTTCATTGATATTATGGTCTGTTTTTATTACTCTTTAATGTTTAATCAATTGTAACCAATAAATGTACATATCATTTTTATAATAACTGCTTTACTATTTTATTATATTGCATTGTTACTTCTACCACTACTTCAAAGAACTTATATGTGGGAAAATAGTCGGGCCCAGATATGGTGAATTGCGCTGTTTGTATATTTTTGGCAATTGATAATGGTCATAATATTTTTAATATTTTTGTCGACCATAATTTGTAATTCATAATTCATTAATGAGCTATTAACCCCGACACCAGTTACAGACATTATTCCTCGACATCAGACCACAAGTAAGTATTGAGGCTCTGCATTAGCTAAAAGTTAACTTTTCTTAGGATAAAATATATGTACCCAATTTTTTTTTAAATCAAACAAAAGGAAAGTGTGCAAAAAACACCATGTGCCACCTACACCACCAAGTATTGATATGATGCAAAGACCTCTAAAAGATGGAAGGGAACAATGTATGGTCTATTGTAACTGGTGGGGGTAAAAACTTCCCCTATAAGGCCCTACTCTTGCATTATTAATTCCCTTCTTGGCAAGTGTTACTCGCCCTAAAATGGGCGGCCCCACACAGGAACCCCTAAATATTTCTACCTAAACAGGGTTTTTAGGGGGAAATAGGGAGAGTTTCCTATGTGGGGCACCCTTTTTAGGGCGAGTAACACTTGCCAAGAAGGGAATTAATAGGGCGAGAGTATGGCGTTACAGGGGAACTTTTTACCCCCACCTGCTATAATGGACAATACATTGTTCCCTTCCACCTTTTCGAGGAAAATGTTACTCGTCTTAAAAAGGGTGGCCCCACACAGGAACCTCTCCATATTTTCACCTAAAAAGCATGGGAAATGGCAATGTTTGCAGGTGGAAATAGGGAGAGGTACCAGTGTGTCCTTTTTAGAGCAAGTAACACTTGCCAAGAAGGGAATTAATAATGTGAGAGTAGGGCCTTACGGGGGAAGTTTTTACCCCCACGGGTTACAATGGACCATATGTTGTCCCCTTCCACCTTTTAGAGGTCTTTGCATCACATCAATACTTGGTGGTGTAGATGTCACATTTTTTGCAAACCTTTCCTTTTGTTCGATTTAAAAAAAAATGTGGGTATATATATTTTATCCTAAGAATATTATTAAAAGTTAAGTTTTACGTAATGCATATCCTACTTACTTGTGCACACTAAGACTTTTACAAAAGTGACTTCCTGATGCTGCTGATGCCACCTCCAGGCTGTCTTATACTGCCACCATATGTTCTCCTCATGCTTATGCCAGCTCCAGTCTGTCTCATTCTGCCACTATATGTTCTCCTCATGCTGATGCCAGCTACAGGCTGTCTCATTCTGCAACTATATGGTCTCCTCATGCTTCTGCCACCTCCAGGCTGTGTCATTCAGCCACTATATGTCTCCTCATGCTGCCGCCAACTCCAGGCTGTCATTCAGCCACTATATGGTCTACAAATGCTGTAGCCAACTCCAGGCTGTGTCACTGTACCGCCATGTGGTCTCCTCATGCTGCTAGCACATTAAATAAAACTTTTTAGGTTCATCTATTTGAAATCTTCAATTTAAATGTAAAAAAATATCTTTAATATTTTCAATTGTGAGGCCCTATGGTCTCGTCAGGCTATTGCCACCTCCAGGCTGGGTCATTTAGCCACTATATGGTCTCCTCATGCTTTCGCCACCTCCACGCTTTGTTATTCAGCCACTATATGGTTTCCTCATACTGATGTCACCTCCAGTATCTGTCATTGTGCCGCTCTGCGACAGTGATTCTAATGCAATGCATGTAATCTGCATGTCATTCTGAATAACAGTATTATTACACTAACCCAGCACACACCCTATGCATGTTCCAGCAAGGCAAAGTGTTCTACACCCCTATTGAGGCTCTCTGTATGCCAGAAATAGCTGTTTTTAATACAGATTTGATGCAAATAAATTCGTACCGAACCAAATATCTTCTGAAAATTTGAAAATTGGCCAAATCGAATTTTTCAAAAATTCACTCATCTCTAGATACAGTTTTTATTTTTATATATCAGATCTAGATGTGGGTTTAGCAGAAAGGAGGAATTGTTTTGCTGGGTTAACACTTAGCAGGGAACTTATCAAGATTGTTGTTTCATACGCCGTTCTCAAAGCGTTATTATCCTTAAAGACGTATCCCCTAGCCAAAGAATAGGGTATACGTTTTGGATCATGGGGGGTCTGAGCACAGGGGGCCCCTGCGATCTTCTGTTTGGAGCCCCGACTATCCTTTACACCCAGCGCTCGGACCCCCCACGATCTTAAAGTTATCTGATAGGGGATAAGTTTTCTTCTATGCTTCTCCTTTGAAGGGAAATTGACAGCAGGGTCACCAGCACTAACCTGAATATACAGATAGATAGTGTGGGTGACTCGGTTTCTAAGGCTAGATTAACATGGCCATTCTCTCCTGTCCCGCTATTCTCGCGTCATTGCTTCTAAACAATAGGATGTAAACTGATGCAAAGGGATGCCATTAAGTGGCATCCTGTTGTACCAGTTTTTAATCCGTTTGTATCCTTGATTGGTTGCTCACAAGTAATAACCGATCAAAAACGGATTGAAAAAACATGCAAACGGATGACATTACAGGCTCATCCGATTGTCATAGGCTTCAATGTTAACTTTTATATATCCGTTTCTAATCTGTTATTTTTGACAGAGAAAAAATACTGCATGCAACGTCTTTTCTCTGCTAAAAATAACGGAATAGGAACTAAACAAGTGCAAACGGGTGACAAAGGACTGTAAAAAAAAATCCCATTGACCTCAATGAGATCTATTTACAGCTGTTTGCAAGCTGTTTGAAAAAAAAACTTGAACAGATCTGAGAACGGGCATGAATTAAAGGGGACTGATGTTAATGTTAACAAGCGATAATGATTTATACTGGGTGAAAATTGGTGCAGCTGTTCAGAAGATTCAATAGTAGCAGAACATGAAAGCAATCATGCACTCACCACAATAGTATAGGTCATCCAGCTCCTTCCCAGGGCCTCCAACAGACGGGCAGGCAAGGCTGGCATGGGGTGCTCAGAGGCCTCTTGAGTCTTAATATACCTTTTGCTACTATTCCTAACACCACCGCGGGTCATAGATCTTGAATGCCCACAGTGTCGATCCAGTGTCCATATACAGGTGCTGTTCCAATATATAGGCTGCAGTGCCACTCTGTATTCTACTTTATGAGCTGCTCTGAAGATATTCATCTTTTTGCTAATATAGTTATTTCTTCTTAACTGCACTGAAGGCTGGCAGTTGCTGTATGTGTAAAGCTTTCTCCCGTCCACTCCAGTAATAACTCCACCCCTTCAAGGACCTACTGAGGAAGAAGGATGAATATTCATAAAAGGTGTGAAGTTATCAACAGCAGGGACAAGGTTATCGCCAAAGCATGCAAGAGAAAGCATTGCACATACAGCAGCCGCCTCTATTACGCTTTTGAAGAAAATACCATATTAGCAACAAGAATAATATCTCCTTAACAGCTACATCAATTTTCACCAGGTAAGAAGTAATAGAAACAGGGCCAACCACATTATCTACCTTTATATTCAGGTTTATGTACGTGAAATAAGACAACAGGAAAAATACAGGTAAGCTCACCACCATAGCAGACAGGCACAGGAGATAGGGTCCGGAGGCACGGACGGATACAAAGTTGCAACCTCCCACGTAGAAACAATGTGCAGCGAAAAATAAGAAAATCCAGCTCCCGGAAAAAAGAGGTTTATTAAGTCCATTAAAACAGCTAGAATGAGCTCAAAGAACAAATGACATGTAACTAATAAAAACACACAGTGAACTCTGGCGCGTTTAAAGCTTAAAGCTCTTTGACATCAGGGTCACCCACATGACTATTTCCCTTTAATAATAACTTTTGACAGCGGCGGGACCCCCACGATCAGACATCTTATCCCCTATCCTTTGGAGTACCCCTTTAAACCCACTGCAATCGTGAGTTTTTAGTCGGGAAAGTAGGTATCATTGCTCTCTGTTCCCCACCCAGCCAAGAGATCTGTACACTTCTTTGCATAGAAGCCTATGATCGACATATGTCTAATCAGCATGTTGAAAGTAATGCTTTAAAGGGAATCTGTCGTAATTTTTCTGCTGTCCAAACCATGGGCAGCATAAAACTGGAGAAGGCCGCACAATCACGGCACATTATGAATTACTCTGATACACTCGGATGTTTCAGAGTAATAATAGTTTAAAAATGCTGCTCTCTGCCCGGCCAGCTTCAGTGATGTATCTCTCTCCCTAGCAGTGTATAGGTAGAGACATGTCCCATTAGGCGGCCAGGCAGGGAGCCGCCAGGACCCACCCTAAGGACTAGTTACCCGGGTCCTGGTGGCATTTTAAAACTATGGTTACACTGAAGTGCCTTAGTGTATCAGAGTAATTGATAGCGTCCTGGGATAACAATGCCTGATTGAGTTTTAATCTTCCTGTGATTTGGACAGCATAAAACTGATGACAGGTTCTCTTTAACCCTATCCCGCTAAAGGAGGTATGCATACGTCCCAGCAACCGACACATTCGCGCGCTGGGATGTATGCATATGTCCTGCTAATCTCCTGTTCTGCCACACGCACCTCAGGAGATCGGCGGCAGGACTTGGCTGTCGATCACAGCCGGGGTCCCACTGCAGCTACCAGGGCAGCGATCGCGCCGGTTCCGGCAAAATTAATCCCATTGATGCCGTGATCAATCCTGATCACAGCATCTCTGGTGTTGACAGGGGGAGGGTGCTCCCCTTGTTCACCAACAGCAGTGCCACGATACGATCGTGGGTCGCCGTTGGTTGCTATGGCAGGGAGGCCAGCTGATGACCTCCTGTCTGCTTGCTACGGAAGCCTGTGAGATCCAGCCACAGGCTGGATCGCACAGGCTGTAGTGTCTGCAGCTCATCAGGTTATACTGTGCTGCAGTACAAATGTATTGCAGCATAGTATAACCTGTAAAAAGTGAAAAATAAAATAATAAAAGGTTCTTCAATAAAAGTATGAAGTGTAAAAAAAATAATGCTCCTTTAATAATAAAAGCCCTGTATTATCACAAAAATGTACATACTAGGTATTGCCACATCCGTGATGACTTTTTCTATAAAGCTATAATGCAAATTATCCTGCAAGCTGAACGCCGTTTTGGTACAAATAGCAGAATAAAAAAGATCAAAAGGTAGCATGCATTGCAAAAATGATGCCAATAAAAAGTACAGCTTGTCCCATAAAAAATAAGCCCTCACTCAATGGTGTTGGAGTAAAATTAAAAAGTTACGGCTGTTGGAAAATGATAACACAAAAAGGGGAAAAAGGAATTTTGCTCAGAAAAGGAAAAAGAACATAAAATTTTTTACAAAATGGGTATCGCCATAATCGTACCAACCCACAGAATAAATATAACATCACACTGAACACCATAAAAAAAACTACCAGAAATTTTCCAGTTTTTCACAATATTTAGCAATTTTCACAAAAAATGCTGCATGTGTCAACAAAATGCACCACTTATATGAAGTACAATATGTCACAAAAAAAAATCTGAGAATCGCTCCGCTCAGAAAAAACTATTATCGCTCCGCTCAGAAATAGTTATTACCATTTAAAACATGCCTGGTCATTAAGGTAAAAAATGGGTCCGTCCTTAAGAGGGTAAGTAAAATCCTGCAGGGTTCCAATTTTTTTAATTTATTAATGGGTATGTTTAATAAATCAGGCACTTCTATGTCAGCCCACGAACAGTGCTTTAAAGGGGTACTCCACTGGCCAGTGTGGAACTAAATGTTCCGAACTCTGTTTTTGTGCTGGGGGGGGGGGGGGGGGGGTGGGGGGGGTCTGCCATGCCCACAGCCATCATGCCCCCTCCCATAGAATTGCATTGAGGGGCATGGCCGTGATGTCACAAGGGGGGCGTGGCCGACTCCCACAGCACAAAAACAGCATACAGAACATTTACTTCCATGCTGGCCAGTGGAGTACCACTTTAAAATCAGTGCTAGCAGAGATTTCAGCTACAATTTACGCTAACTCTCTAGTATAGTAATTTAGGTGCACTACTATGGTAGATGTATACAATGACATTGGCTATCCCTCATCACTGATGTTAAAATTTAGACATTCGCGAGTATATCCTTAGATGAAGGACATACCAGAGCCCGCACACCAACGCCAAGGTTTCTCAAGTGGCACGGGACCTAACACTAACCTACCTGTGCGTGATAAGCAAAAAACAGGGGCCAGTGGGCAATTACAGTGGCATTAACCCCTTAAGGACACATGACGTACTGGAACGTCATGTGTCCGCTCCCGATCTATAACGCGGGGCCCCGGCATGGCCCCGCGTCATAGCAGGTCGGGCCCGGCTATTAACCCTTTAGACGCGGCGTCCAAAGTTGAACGCCACGTCTAAAGTGAAAGTGAAAGTATGCCGGTTAGCTCAGTGGGCTGTTCAGGATAGCCGCGGAAAAATCGCGGCATCCCGAACAGCTTACAGGACAGCAGGAGGGTCCCTACCTGCCTCCTCGCTGTCCGATCGCCGAATGACTGCTCAGTGCCTGAGATCCAGGCATGAGCAGTCAAGCGGCAGAATCATCGATCACTGGTTTCCTATGAGAAACCAGTGATCAATGTAATAGATCAGTGTGTGCAGTGTTATAGGTCCCTATGGGAGCTATAACACTGCAAAAAAAAGTGAAAAAAAAGTGAATAAAGATCATTTAACCCCTTCCCTATTAAAAGTTTGAATCACCCCCCTTTTCCCATAAAAAAAACACAGTGTAAATAAAAATAAACATATATGGTATCGGCGCATGCGGAAATGTTCGAATTATAAAAATATATTGTTAATTAAACCGCACGGTCAATGGTGTACGCGCAAAAAAATTCAAAAGTCCAAAATAGTGCATTTTTGGTCACTTTTTATATCATGAAAAAATGAATAAAAAGCGATCAATAAGTCCTATCAATGCAAAATGGTACCACTAAAAACTTTAGATCACGGCGCAAAATATGAGCCCTCATACCGCCCCATATGCGCGAAAATAAAAAGTTATAGGGGTCAGAAGATGACAATTTTAAACGTATTAATTTTCCTGCATGTAGTTATGATTTTTTCCAGAAGTACGACAAAATCAAATCTATATAAGTAGGGTATCATTTTAATCATATGGACCTACAGAATAAATATCAGGTGTCTTTTTTACCGAAAAATGTACTACGCAGAAACGGAAGCCCCCAAAATTTACAAAACAGCGTTTTTTTTTTAAATTTTTATCGCACAATGATATTTTTTTCCATTTTGCCGTAGATTTTTGGACAAAATGACTGACGTCATTACAAAGTAGAATTGGTGGCGCAAAAAATAAGCCATCATATGGATTTTTACCGTATATACTCGAGTATAAGCCGACCCGAGTATAAGCCGAGACCCCTAATTTCAACCCAAAATCCCAGGAAAAGTTATTGACTCGAGTATAAGCCTAGGGTGGGAAATACCTCATCCCCCCCTGTCATCATCCAGACCCGTCATTAACATCCTCATCATCCCCTTGTCATCATCCCACACATCCCCCCTTCATCATCCCCTTGTCATCATCCCACACATCCCCTTATCATCCCACACATCCCCCCTTCATCATCCCCTTGTCATCATCCCACACATCCCCTTATCATCCCACACATCCCCCCTTCATCATCCCCTTGTCATCATCCCACACATCCCCTTATCCCACACATCCCCCCTTCATCATCCCCTTGTCATCATCCCACACATCCCCCCTTCATCATCCCCTTGTCATCATCCCACACATCCCCTTATCATCCCACACATCCCCCCTTCATCATCCCCTTGTAATCATCCCACACCCCCCCCCTTCATCATCCCCACCCCCCTTCATCATCCCCACACCCCCCCCCCTTCATCATCCTCTTCTCATCATTCGCCCTCAGTGGTCTTCAACCTGCGGACCTCCAGAGGTTTCAAAACTACAACTCCCAGCAAGCCCGGGCAGCCATCGGCTGTCCGGGCTTGCTGGGAGTTGTAGTTTTGAAACCTCCGGAGGTCCGCAGGTTGAAGACCACTGCGGCCTTCAACATGCGGACCTCCAGAGGTTTCAAAACTACAACTCCCAGCAAGCCCGGGCAGCCATCGGCTGTCCGGGCTTGCTGGGAGTTGTAGTTTTGAAACCTCCGGAGGTCCGCAGGTTGAAGACCACTGCGGCCTTCAACATCATCCAGCCCCCTCTCACCCCCTTTAGTTCTGAGTACTCACCTCCGCTCGGCGCTGGTCCGGTCCTGCAGGGCTGTCCGGTAAGGAGGTGGTCCGGTGAGGAGGTGGTCCGGGCTGCTATCTTCACCGGGGGCGCCTCTTCTCCGCGCTTCCGGGCCGGAATAGAGCCGTTGCCTTGACAACGACGTATCTGCGTCGTTGTCAAGGCAACGTGACTATTCTGAGGCCGGGCCCGAAGCGCTTAGAAGAGGCCTCCCCGGTGAAGATAGCAGCCCGGACCACCTCCTCACCGGACCACCTCCTTACCGGACAGCCCTGCAGGACCGGACCAGCGCCGAGCGGAGGTGAGTACTCAGAACTAAAGGGGGTGAGAGGGGGCTGGATGATGTTGAAGGCCGCAGTGGTCTTCAACCTGCGGACCTCCGGAGGTTTCAAAACTACAACTCCCAGCAAGCCCGGACAGCCGATGGCTGCCCTGGCTTGCTGGGAGTTGTAGTTTTGAAACCTCTGGAAGTCCGCAGGTTGAAGACCACTGCGGGTGGGGGAGTTCACTCGAGTATAAGCCGAGGGGGGTGTTTTCAGCACGAAAAATCGTGCTGAAAAACTCGGCTTATACTCGAGTATATACGGTAGGTGCAAAATTGAAAGAGTTATGATTTTTTAAAGGCAAGGAGGAAAAAACGAAAATGCAAAAACGGAAAAACCCTCGGTCCTTAAGGGGTTAAGCCTGCTCCCAGTTACCTCCAGTGTGACTGGGCACACATACAATGGGAGGAGGGAGGCAGACTGCAAGCCCCATCTAAGTTGGCTAATATGTGTGCCGGCCTCACAAGTGAACCTTAATGCTGCCTTAATAGTGATCAAGGCGCATTAAATGTGGAGTTTATACACCTCCAAGTTTAAGATTTAAACAACAACAAAGACGTGGTCTCAAATGGCAGGAGGTGCTCAACCCCAAATGCAGTTGTGCAAATATACTGGGGGAGCAGATCCTGCCCTTGTAGTCCGTTGATAAGTGCGATCCCCAGCATAAAAATGCATACAATGGAGGATACCTGCAACAGACTACAAGTGCCACAATGGCATCCTACACCAGATAAACTGATGTGTGGATGTGTAACAATTAGAATACAATACAGAAATGTAGGTGCACTACTGTGGTAGATGTAAACAATGACATTGGCTATCCCTCAACACTGATGTTAAAATTGAGACATTTGCTAGTATATCCTTAGATGAAGGACATAACAGAGCCCGCACACCAACGCCAAGGTTTCTCAAGTGGCACAGGACCTAACACTAACCTACCTGTGCGTGATAAGCAAAAAACAGGGGCCAGTGGACAATTACAGCAGTATAAGGCTGACTCGCAGCCTGCTCCCAGTTCTAATTGTTACACATCCACACTGTTTATCTGGTGTAGGATGCCATTGTAGGACTTGTAGTCTGTTGCAGGCATCCTCCATTGTATGCATTTTTATGCTGGGGATCGCCCTTAGCAACAGACTACAAGGGCAGGATCACTGTGGAGGAAGTCGGAGGGCTTACCTCTCCTCTGGCACTGGTCCCGGCTCTGTGATTGATAGAGCCTGGCTGAACCAGGCTTTATCAGTAAATCGCAGAGCACACAGATCATTGTAGTTCTATGGAACTACAATGATCTGTATGAGGAATCTACTGATTCCTCCTGAGGCTACTTTCACTGTTTGTTTCTGGCAGTGTGAAGCCCGTTATTTAGGATCATAAATAGCGGGTGAAAAATTTGTGCTTGCACCAATTTTTCTGCTGCTACTCACCGCTAAAAAAATAAGATGTCTGTCGGGACCAAATCACAGTGAATGGGGTCCATCGGGACCAGTCAGCACCTGTTGGGACCCGTCAGGTAACGAGCCCTTGAAAATGGTGGTAAGAAATAAAAAATAGAGCCTGACGGACCCCTTAGTGACGGGTCCCGATGGCAGTGTGAAAGGAGCCTAAAAGTCCCCTAAGGGGACTAAAAGTGTAAATAAAAAGTTGAATGAAAGTTTAAAAAAACACCCATTAACCCCTTCCATATTAAAAGTTTTCCCAAACACCATATAAAAAATATGTAAACATAATAAAAATAAGCATACAGTATGTGGTATCGCTGCATGTGCAAATGTCCGAATTATAAAAATAGAACGTTAAATAAATTGTATGGTCAATGGCGTTTACGTACCAAATTCCACTTCACTTTGTATATCCTAAAATAATGTATAAAAAGCGATCAAAAAGTCCTATCAAAATAAAAATGGGCCTCACACATATGGAAATATAAAAAAGTTTTAGGGGTCAGAAGACATACACATTTTGGTTATAGTTATAATTTTTTTTAGGTAGTAAAATAAAATAAAACCTATATAAATGAGGTATCCTTGTAAACGTATGGACCTACAGAATAAAGGTAAGGTGTAATTTTTACCAAAAAGTGCACTGTATAGAATCGGCATTTTTGAATTTTTTTTCCAATTTTGCCCCACAATTTTTTAGATTAGTAGATTTTGTGGTGAAATGATTGATGTCATTACAAAGTGAAATTGGTGGCTCAAAAACAAAGCCCTCATATGGGTCTGTAGGTGCAAAATGGAAAGTGTTATGATTTTTAGAAGGTGAGGAGGAAATAACGAAAGTGCAAAAATGAAAAATGGCCTGGTCCTTAAGGGGTTAATTTAAGAAGAAAAACAATAACAGATAGGTTTATATATTTTTACATTACCAACAACGCTTGTCTCTTGAAATGGCAATTTATTAGTTGACAGTTTTCATACAAAGAAATACATTTCTAAGGCCCCTTTCACACCACATTTAATATCTCATTTTCAAGAATGCTTACGTAGGTGTTGTTTGTTCAAGTTACATCCACATGAATGCCACAACCCAAGAACATTATACCTCCGACAAATTGCATGCTATGATAAATATACCACAGTTGGTTCACTCCAAAGATATACACCAACAAAAGAACCAATTATGTAAAATACTCAGTTTATTAAACATATATAAAAAATTGCAAGACATACATTTAAAATAAAGAATGAAATATTAAAAATAAGGCACTGACATGACAATACGGAAAAATGGAGGTAGCAGGATAAGCGTATACACATGGAATACAGGGAAAGACAGATCTTGGAGGAAACCCAGCAAGCACCTCACTCAGAGAAATCACTTGTAAGACAAAGTATTATAATGACCAGCATAGAAAGATTAATAAAAGTGTATAGAACAATGGAACAATCATATAAAAGAGGGGAGAACTACACAAAAAACCGCTGAAACTCTATAAGACATCCTGCCATGTGTGCTGCCAATCGACCAGCTCCAGTCCCAATGTACGCATTGTGCTTCGTTGTCGAAAACCCCCATCCAAGTGGGTATATGTATAATATTTCAGCCAATCACATATCTACTTTAGAAGAGTGGCAACCAACATGCCCAATCGCAATGCATAATTTAACACCAAACCACCTCTGTGTAAT
The DNA here is from genome assembly GCF_029499605.1 of Hyla sarda. Taxonomy (NCBI): domain Eukaryota; kingdom Metazoa; phylum Chordata; class Amphibia; order Anura; family Hylidae; genus Hyla; species Hyla sarda. The sequence continues at coordinate 90,021,108 of NC_079198.1, forward strand.
CAGCTAATAGTGTACATACTTGTATTGAGACTGCCACCGTGGCAGGTGGCATCACACAAATGTGTCAGCCGCACATAAATCGCATACCATAGTGAGTCCGCACGCTCACAGCGGAACAAACAGGAAACCGGAAGTCAAAATCCCAGGGAGCGACTGAGCTCTGATAATGTGACAGCAGGCGTACTCCGTCAGAGATCGGGGCAGAGACAAACAGGCTCCGTGCTGACTGCCGGTGGAGAACAAACCACCGTTATATAGCCATTCAGTGGGAGAGCTTTCCACTGATGGATATGGAACGGGGAAAAATGCCCTGGGAGAAGCATATTTAAACTTGCATATACCAAACGAGGCAAGCAACTAAGCCAACACCTACCAATATGACATGAAACATAGATGGACATAGGGACAACAGGTAAGTGTATAGACAAAACAGAACAGTGAAAAGCGCACTACAAACCAGTGATCAAAAAATACAATAATGTGAAAAACGTATAAAAAATGTATGTGAGAATATTGACACCACGTGATGAAGTGTGAGGGAACCAACACCAACGCATATAATCAGAATGGAATAAATAGCAACATACTCAATGCTGTGTTAAAAAGTAATGAATAAAATTAAGAAATTAGAAATGCAGTGTACCAGTATGTGTGTGAGCAAATATATATGTACCACTTTCATGGTACAGCAAAAATGAATGTGCGAGTGTAGGAATGGAAAAATAAATGTGCTAAATAAAGGTGTGAGTGGAAGAGATGGGTGTGTGTGAAGAGAATACAAAAAGGAAAATATATAGTATATATTGTGTGAAAACAAATGGTGTGTGTAGGGGTATATGTGTGTAAAATAGATGTACTAAAAAAAGGTCTGAGTGGGAGAGATGGGTGTATGTGCGAAGAATACACAAAGGAAAATATATTTATTGTGTGAAAGCAAGAGATGTGTACTAATGGTGTTTGTGTGGGTATATGTGTGCATTCTACATAGACGGGTGAGAATGAATGAACATAGTTATATCGAAAGAATATCTGTATGTATTCTACATGAAGGACTATACACGGAGGCCTCAACACGAGGCATCAAACAAGAATTAATGAATAAGGAATAAAAATCTGTCTGAAAGAATGTGCCTGTTAAAATATATATACCGGTAAATATATAAATGTGAATCTATATGTATGAGCCTTGGTGACATGTTCATCCCATTGTGAAAAATGCAGGTCCAGATTAGGACCATTTTATAAATACATATCCAATAACCAAAAACGTGTGTGATACTGACAATACAAAATCACTAATAAAATGTATTAGATAATAGCCCTTATTTACTAAGAGTGGAGTGTAGGTTTCTTTGTGGGTTTTGCTTCCCTATAATTTATTTTCCACTGTATTTTCCACTTTCCCTACATTTTGCTTTTTTTACACATGCTCTAATCGGTAGGGTTTTCCTCAGCTCTAATCCACCACAATTTCTGTGGAAACCTTAATAAATATGTTGGGTTTTTGTGAAAATGTCGGGAACACGCCCCTTTTCGTGGACCACGTCCCATTTTCCCAACGGCCACTCCCCTTTTTAGGGTTTTCTTAGCAAAATGGAGAGTTATTCGGGGTTTTTTCAATTCTGACGCAAATTCTGGTGCAAATTCTGGCGCAGACAGAATTTCTGCCGCAATGCGCCAGAATCTGGTGCACAACCTGACAAAACATGTCGGGTTTGCAATAGTAAATGAGGGCCAATGTATACAGAATAGATGAGCAATAAAATTTAGGCTTACTCATTAAGGTGCACTAGTGCTAAAGCAGCAAAAACATCAACTGATCTGGAAGCACAACACCTGGAGATAGCTATAAAGTGCACTAGTACTGTCAATCAAATAAGCAGCGTAAATATGGAATTGGCACCACAGCAAAAGAAGAGTGTATATAGTGAATAGGTGTGGCAGGTAGAATTACTAAATTGTAGCAATGGTAGCAGGCAGCACACATAGCAGGGCAGAGGTATTGAACACAGGGACATATGGCTGAATCGGATTCTGAGGATGGACAGCTGACCTAAAAATAGAGAAAATAAATAGAAAAAAAGGGGGGTAAGGAATTAAAACCAATATTTTAAAAACAAACAACCCACTCTATGAAGAATTATAAACTCTAGATCAAAAGCGTGGTGTATCTAACATAGAATGCTGGTTTATAAAAAAAAAGGAACAAAGCTAGCATGATTGTTTAGACCATTAGGTTGTAATGTTTTCAGCCTGTAGATCCATTTTGTCTCTAATTGTGCTAACTTAACCTTCCAGTTGCCACCCCTACTACCAGGGAATATCTGGTCGATGCCCCTCACCTGCAGCCCTGTCGGTTCACAGTTGTGGTGGAACTGTTGTAAGGCGTGTAGGGTCCATTTCGTTCTTCGCTGCCAAAATTCCCAAGACATGTTATCTGGTTCTTCTCTTAAGATCATGAGTGGTCATGCCTACATAAAGATAACCACAGGGACAGGTAGCATGGTATATTACCCCAGACGTGTTGCAAGAAATAGTTTCCTGTTTGTTCTGCTGTAAGCGCGCAGACTCACTATGGTATGCGATTTGTGTGCGGCGGACACATTTATATGACGTCACCCGCCACTATGGCAGTCCCATAGTTATCAATACAAGTGTGTACGCTATTAGCTGATTGGTGTTAAAGTATGCATTGTGATTGGGCATGTTGGTTGCCACTCTTCTAAGGGAGATATGTGATTGGCTGACATATTATACATATACCCATCTGGATGGGGGTTTTAGACACGCCCCTTGACGAAGCAAAAAGCAAAACGTTTGTTGGGGTTGGAGCTGCTAGGTTGGCAACACACATGGCAGGATGTCTTATGGAGTTTCAGCTGTTTTTTGTGTAGTTCTCGCCTCTTTTATATGATTTGTACATCTCTTTATACTGGTCATTACAATACTTTGTTTTACAAGTGATTTCTCTGAGTGATGTGCTCGCTGGGTTTCCTCCAAGATTTGTCTTTCCCTGTATTCCATGTGTATGCACTTATCCTGCTACCTCCACTTTTCTGTATTGTCATGTCAGTGCCTTATTTTTAATATTTCATTCTTTATTTTAAATGTCTGTTTTTGATTTTTGATATATGTTTAACAAACTGACTATTTTACATAATTGGTTCTTTTGTTGGTGTATAATCCAAGAACATTGCCCAGAGCATCACACTGCCTCTGTCAGCTTGTCTTTTTCCCATAGCGCATGCTGCTGTATCTCTCCACCAGATATGTAACGCATATGCAAGCGGCTGTTCACGTGAAATGAAAGATGACTTGATTTAACATACCAGACAGGCTTCTTCCATGGCTCCTTCATCCACATCTAATGCTCACATGACCATAGTAGTCACTTGCAGTAGACAGGGTCAGCATTGTGTGACTTTGTAGCTTCATACACAGCAGGTTATGATGCATTGGGTGTTCCCTTATAGCCAACAGCAATATGCACTGGCATTGGACCTGTTGGGCTAGTTTTGCTCTCTACTTGGATGGATGAGCATTGGGCACTCATGACTCCATCACCAGTTCACCAATTGGCCCTCCATGTTCTGCCTTTTGCTGCTACTTACCACTGTATACAGGGAAAATACATAAAACCTGCTGTTTTGGAGCTGGTCTGATCCAGTCTTCTAGTCATCACAATTCAGCCCTTGTCAAAGTAGCTCAGATCCTTTTCTTACTTCCAACAAATCACATTCAAGAACTGAATGTTCACTTGATGCCCAATATATCCCACCCCTTCACAGGAGCCATTGTAATGACATAAGTAATGTTATTTACTGTTATGGCTCAATAGTATATGTTAGAAATGTAAAAAGATATAAGTTATGCAGTTGCAAAAAAATAGAAAAAGGAGAATTCAAATGCCACATGTTGAGATCTATTTCTTTGCTGACTCAGGGCAGCACAAATCAGGTCACAGATTCCCTTTAAGAAGGAGGACCCTAAACTAACTTTATTGTGGGGGGTTGAAAGAAAGAATTATAGAGAAAATGTTAAAGGGTTCTCCGCCCCTAGACATCATATCCCCTATATGTGATAAGATGTCTGATCAACGGGGTCCCGCCGCTGGGAACCCCCGTGATCTATCCTGCAGCACCCCTGTCATCTGCTGCATGGAGCGAACTTCGCTCCATGCCTGATGACGGGGGATACAGGGGCCGGAATATTGTAATGTCACAACCCGCCCCATCGTGATGTCATGGCCCGCCCCCTCAATGCAAGTCTATGGGAGGGGCATGGCCCCTGTATCGCCCGTCATCAGGCACGGAGACAGGCGGGGCTGCAGGAAAGATTGCGGGCGTTCCCAGCTGCCGAACCTTCACGATCAGCCATCTTGTCCCCTATCCTTTGGATAGGGGATAAGATGTCTAGGGGCGGAGTACCACTTTAAGTATGAAGAATAAGAAAGCTGTATAGAAGGATAAGGGAGGACTTACTATAGTTATAGATGGGTGCATTAGAAAGCTGTACAAAGGGATTGGGGAAAAGAAATCTATACTGTTGGGGAAACTTTAAAGGGGTATTCCAGGGAAAAACTTTTTTATATATATATATATATATATATATATATATATATATCAACTGGCTCCAGAAAGTTAAACAGATTTGTAAATTACTTCTATTAAAAAATATTAATCCTTACAGTACTTATGAGCTTCTGAAGTTAAGGTTGTTATTTTTTGTCTAATTGCTCTCTGATGAGGTTTGCTATGGGGATTTGCTTCTAAACTGGGTGGTTCCCGAGACACGTGTCATCAGAGAGCACTTAGACAGAAAAGAACAACCTTAACTTCAGAAGCTCATAAGTACTGAAAGGATTAAGATTTTTTAATAGAAGTAATTTACAAATCTGTTTAACTTTCTGGGGCCAGTTGATAAATAAAAAAAAAAGTTTTTTCCTGGATAACCCCTTTAATATCACTTTCAATCATTACTTATCTCAGCATTTCTGTATGGCATTACATTTGCCTCGTCTGAATGGCATTACATTTGCTCAAACAGTAATATTCTGCCTTCATATAGGACATAGTGGCAAGAAAGTTCTAAGCACTGATCTTGCACTTTACATTTGTGATCAGCTACCTATCCATATTCATAGGATTCTTTGTAATAAGTGTATCAGGTTCTGGCAGAACGGTTAATTCCTCCTGTGTTTGGCTGATGCATCCTCTGTTGCTCTTGCGATGCCCAGGCCAATAAAGGCGCTTGGACATTGAGCCAATTACATCAGGCCTCAGCGTCCAGGTGGGGTGGGCTATTTAACCTTAGTCAGTCTATGACTTGCACTAGGGTTTATATTTGTCTCTTCTACTAACCTGATCTGTTGTTACTTACCCTTACCTATGACTGGACTATAACAACTAAATTGTTTTGTACTTTTGCTGCCTTCTAGGTTTCTGACTCTTGCATTGGCATCTTTTTTGTTGCTGACATGGACTGTTGCTGACATGGACTTCTTTGCACTTTGTCTAGCATAGGGACTGTCGACCAAATGGGGGGTGCTGTTTAGGGTGGATTGTCCAAGTAGGTAGGGACAATGGTTTGGGCTAGTGTCATGGCTGAACTGCTTCCTTCCCGGACGTGACATTCATATTTTAAAAGGGTATTGGAGCACAAGCCATAAAAATAGACACATAAAGCTTAGACTCAATTCAGAAAAAGAAGAAAGAAAAACACTAAATATAGGCGCACTCCAAATATACAGCAAATTAATATTCCAAACTTAATTGTTACAAACGTTCACAAACAATACATATAGGGCCAACCTTTCGAAACCAATTAAAAATTGCTTAGATGTAGCGATACACCACAACCCTAGTGGGGGCCATTACCATTCTCCCCATCCCCAAAGTGGCACTCGCCCCCGATAAATCAAATATGGGACAACCACTAGTCCTACCAATACATATTACATGAAAACACAATGTATTGTGTGTGAACGTTTATAACAATAAAGTTTAGAAAATGTATTTGCTGTATATTTGGTGAACGCATTTACTCAGTGTTTTTCTTTCTTCTTTTTCTGAATTAAAGGGGTACTCCAGGATTTTTTTTATTTGACTATGCTACAGGGGCTGTAAAGTTAGTGTAGTTCATAATATAGTGTCTGTACCTGTGTGTAACAATTTTCTCACAATTCTTATGTGATTTTCACCCCACTATTTATTTTTAACAGCATACAAAATGACCGTTGCCTCAGATTTTTCCCAGGTTGCAATGCGGCTGAGACCTGACTCACTAGTCAGCTGTTGACAGGGAGCCTGTCTGCTTCAATGGGTGGAGTGATCGCTTGGTGGGAGAGAGATCAATCTGCAACTAATGCAACAGCTGTAGGCACCCTGATTGAAAACCACAGGTCTTTTGAATGGCTGATGTGTGGGAGGGAGGAAAATGGAATTATGGGATTCGTAGTAAAAAAAAAACTAAAAAAACAACATAGCCATCTAGCCCCAAGACAAGTGCAGATCCTTCCTAAGCATGTCCATTACTGTCTGCCAGGTACGTACTAAAATCACCTTATGGTGGATAACCCCTTTAAGTCTGCCTTTTAACATTGAGACAGCCCCCTTTGGTACATGTATTTATTAAAGGTTATGCTCCCCTTTATTTTGTATTTTGTATATAAAGCTTAGATTCAATTGTTTTCACGGTGAAACTGTTTTAATTTTACAGATTAATTTGTTTTGTTGATTTTGCCACAGATCTTGATGGATCCCATTGACCTACAATGGGTTCATCTGGTTTTGGATATCTAAAGCAGAACTTAAGCCATATAAAAGCACATTTTCAGTTACTGCCCAGAGTCATGCAGTCTGTGAGGACAGGCAGCTCTCAAGTGGACCCCATTCCTTCTTACTATACTGCACATCAGTGAACTGTAGGGTAACCTTACATTGATTTCATGAAGAGGCTGTTTAACATTGATTTCTTTATACATGTGCTATATCTGGTAGAGTCCTGCAGAAAATAATGTATTTACTAGAAGAATTACAAATTATTGTAGCACTGAAAACATGTAGAATCTACAAGATAATGCTATATGTAGTTTATGTAGCTGGATTAAATGAAAATAGCATTTATTGTGACACTGGGATGTATAAAGCTGCATATGTTTTTTGACTGCCATGTTGCTGTTGTAAATCTATTTACACTATAATTTCCAAATCCCTATTAATTATATGGATTTATCCCTCTCTTTATCTTGCTGGTGTACCCCACTGTGCGTGTAATGATACACATTATTGCCTGCATTTATCAGTTAGTTCTCACCCGTTTTTGGCATGTATTGTGGTTTACAAAGTCACAAATAATGGCATGCCTTTGTTTGCCAAAAAAATAAAATTAAAATATTCCACCATTTGCTAGATTTGAAAAGGAGGAATGTTGGTGATGTTTTGGGGGGAGTGGGCTATTAGAAGCCATATATTGATAAACATTGCAGAACAAATCCATGCCTAGATTTATTTTTTTAAGTTTAAGACCAAGCCAAATATGGAGACGTGTGCACCATTAAAAGGGGTATTCTGGCCATAGATAACTTATCCAAAGGATAGGGGATAAGATGTCTGATCATGGGGGGCCATGAATGACATGAATGGAGTGGGTGTGGTGTTACTTCACAAGGGGGCTTGGCGTAATGGCACGGCCCCCTCTGTGTTTCCGAGACTGGAGCAGTAGCCCGGCATAGAATTCAGGTGCTGCATGAAGAATCACGGGGGATAAGATGTCTATTGCCGGAATACCCCTTTAGTATATTTTGTGCACGTCAATTCAACAATTTTTTTTTCTTGGACTCAAGTCTAAGTAAAAGTAAAGTAAGGAAATTTAGGTTTATGTATATACACTGCTCAACAAAATAAAGGGAACACTAATATAACACATCCTAGATCTCAATTAATGAACTAATGGTATGGAATACTTTCGTCTTTACATAGTTGAAAGTGCTGACAACAAAAAAATGTATCAACCCATGGAGGTCTGGATATGGAGTCACACTCAAAATCAAAGTGGAAAACCACACTACAGGCTGATCCAACTTTATGTAATGTCCTTAAAACAAGTCAAAATGAGGCTCAGTAGTGTGTGAGGCCTCCATGTGCCCGTATGACCTCCCTACAACATCTGGGCATGCTCCTGATGAGGTGGCGGATTGTCTCCTGAGGGATGTCCTCCCAGACCTGAACTAAAGCATCCCCCAACTCCTGGACAGTCTGTGGTGCAATGTGGCGTGTGGATGGAGCGAGACATGATGTCCCAGATGTGCTCAATCGGATTCAGGTCTGGGGAATGGGCGGGCCAGTCCATAGCATCAATGCCTTCCTCTTGCAGGATCTGCTGACACACTCCAGCCACATGAGGTCTAGCATTGTCTTGCATTAGGAGGAACCCGGGCCGACCGCACCAGCATATGGTCTCACAAGGGATCTGAGGATCTCATCTTGGTACCTGATGGCAGTCAGGCTACCTCTGGCAAGCACATGAAGGGCTGTGCGGCCTCCCCAAAGAAATGCCACCCCACACCATTACTGACTTACCGCCAAACTGGTCATGCTGGAGGATGTTGTAGGCAGCAGAATGTTCTATACCACGTCTCAAGACTCTGTCATGCCTGTCACATGTGCTCAAAGTGAACCTACTTTCATCTGTGAAGAGCACAGGGCGCCAGTGGCGAATTTGCCAATATTGGTGTTCTCTTGCAAATGCCAAACGTCCTGCATGATGTTGGACTGTAAGCACAACCCCCACTTGTGGACATTGGGCCCTCATACCACCCTCATGGAGTCTGTTTCTGACCATTTGAGTGAACACATGCACATTTGTGGCCTGCTGGAGATCATTTTGCTGGGCTCTGGCAGTGCTCCTCTTGCTCCTCCTTGCACAAAGGTCGAGGTAGCGGTCCTGCTGCTGAGTTATTGCCCTCCTATGGCCTCCTCCACATCTCCTGATGTACTGGCCTGTCTCCTCGTAGCGCCTCCATGCTCTGGACACTACGCTGACAGATACAGCAAACCTTCTTGCCACAGCTCGCATTGATGTGCCATCCTTGATGAGCTGCACTACCTGAGACACTTGTGTGGGTTGTAGACTCCATCTCATGCTACCACTAGAGTGAAAGCATTGCCAGCATTCAAAAGTGACCAAAACATCAGCCAGGGAGCATAGGAACTGAGAAGTGGTCTGTGTCCACCACCTGCAGAACCACTCCTTTATTAGGGGTGTTTTGCTAATTGCCTATAATTTCCACATGTTGTCTGTTCCATTTGCACAGCAGCATGTGAAATTGATTGTTAATCAGTGTTGCTTCCAGAGTGGACAGTGTGATTTCACAGAAGTGTGATTGAGCTGGAGTTACATAGTGTTGTTTAAGTGTTCCCTTTATTTTTTTGAGGAGTGTAGATAGATACAAACTATCTGTATGATATTCTGCTCTACTATAAATTAAAAGTGTTCTTATACACTACTTACTAAAGGTGCATTTAATGTACGATTGTGACTTCTAAGGCACACATGTCTCAGCATCCTTTCAAGATGAGATGCCAATGTATCTGTGCATGGACTGGCATGAACTTCCATAACTTACCATTGGTGTCCTTCTAATGTCAGGACTTCTGAAGGGCTTACTCACCCCTCTGTAAATATACTCCATTTAGAAGCTATAAGAAGATAGGGGGGAATTTATAATTGTATATAGAGTCATTTTGTGTCAATTTTTTTGCGCAAAAAAAAGCGCAAGTGTTTTTTTTGCGACTTTTTTTTTGCACAAATTTTGATTTGATACTTTTCATCCCCTTGTCTACTGATAATTCTACAATAGAGCATTTTCTACTGTAGAATCAATTTACTAACTGCGTTGTTTTTTTTTTGCGCAAAAAAAATGCGCAAACAGCATTTTTCTTGCGCAAATATACACCACCTCGGAGGACACGTACCAAAAGTGTCTATTTTGGCACAGGACTGCTACTCCCATCATGGGACAGACTCTGCCCATGATGGGAGTTGTAGTCCAGGGACTGAGGTGCAGATTGCACTGGGTCATTCTCTAGAGACCCGCTGTGATCCGCATTTATTCACTGTAAAATTCGGCGGTACAAGCGCTACACTGTGCTGTCACCGGCCGTCGGGAGAGGGGAGCTCTGATTGGTGGATAGCTGTTAACCAATCAGAGCTCCCCTCTCCCGGCGATGATTATGAATTATAAGTGCTGTATATAGGAGCTGGCGTGCAGCGCAGTGTAGACGCATGTACCGCGGCTTCTATAGTTAATAAATGCGGATCGCAGCAGGTCTCTGGAGAATGATCTGCTGCGATCTGCCCCTCTGCCCTTGGACTACTACTCCCATCATGGGACAGAGTCTGTCCCATGATGGGAGTAGTTGTCATACCGCAACTCTGAGGGATGGCACTTGCACATCCCCCGGCTGCGGGACATTTAGAACTACTACTCCCATCATGGACAGACTCTGCCCATGATGTGAGTTGTAGTCCAGGGGCTGAGGTGCAGTTTGCACCGGGTCATTCTCCAGACACCCGCTGTGATCCGCATTTATTAACTATAGAAGTCGGAGGTACATACGGCTACATCGCACTGCCACCGGCTTCTATATACAGTACACTGTCATAATTCATAATCCCCGCTGCCGGGAGAGGAGAGCTCTGATTGGTCAATAGCTATTCACCAATCAGAGCTCCCGTCTCCCGGCGGGGATTATGAACTATGACAGTGTACTGTATATAGAAGCCGGTGGCAGCGCGATGTAGACGCATGTACCACCGGCTTTTTAATTTAAATGCGGATCGCAGCAGATGATTCTGGAGATTCAGAAGATTCAGATACACGGAGATTCAGATACACGGCATTCAGTTAACCCGGCGATGCGCGGCATCGCACGGGTTAACTGGCAGAAGCCCCACTGTTTCCAGTAGGGGACAACTTCTACAACACCCCCCAGGACCATCTATCGATGGTCCTGGTCAGCGATCACTGTGATTGGTCCCTGTGGACTAATCACAGTGAATGAGCTGACTGGGGGGTAAAGTTCATTTCCCCTGCTCTGCCCGCCGCTAGAAGTCCGGGCACAGCAGGGGAAGATGACGCCGAGAGCTGCGGGGGGCCGCGGCACTTACCGAACAGCTGGAGGAACACGGATTGGCGGCGGCGGGTAAGTGGAGGCGGCGGCAGCATCTGCATCAGAGGCAGCAGTGAAGCTCTTCACTGCTGCTTCTGGTAGATTAAAAACTACAACTCCCAGCATGCCCAGACCGCCTTTGCTGTCTAGGCATGCTGGGAGTTGTAGTTTTGCAACATCTGGAGGGCCGCAGTTTGGAGACCACTGTACAGTGGTCTCCAATCTGTGCTCTTCCAGTTGTTGCAAAACTACAACTCCCAGCATGCCCAGACAGTCCAGGCATGCTGGGAGTTGTAGTTTTGCAACATTGGTCCTTCAGATGTTGCCGAACTACAATTCCCAGCATGCCTTGGCAGACTGGACATGCTGAGAGTTGTAGTTTTGCAACATCTGGAGGACTACAGTTTGGACACCACTACACAGGGGTCTCCAAGCTGTTCTCCTCCAGTTGTTGCAAAACTACAACTCTTAGCATGCCCTTCGGCTGCCTGGGCATGCTGGGAGTTGTAGTTTTGCAACAACTGGAGGCACACTGGTTGGGAAACATTGTCTGTTTCTTTACTCAGTGTTTCCCTACCTGTGCACCTCCAGCTGTTGCAAAACTATAACTCCCAGCATGCACTGACAAACTGTACATGCTGGGAGTTGTAGTTTTGCAACAGCTGGAGGTGCACGGGTTGGGAAACACTGAGTTAAGTAACAAACTCTCAGTGTTTTGCAACCAGTGTGCCTCCAGCTGTTGCTTAACTACAGCCCCCCATGATGGGAGTTGTAGTTTAGCAACAATTGGAGGCTCCCTGTTTAGGAACACGCTGCATTATGTGCACTCTTCCCAGGGGAGAGCGCAAAAAATTTACTAACCCATATTTCTCATTTTCTTTTCTTCTCATTTCAGATACGTGAATGCGGAGGACTACGTCGGATTCGGTGGACTGGTACGATGACCAGCGTTTTTTTTTTTTATAAAATGGTTAACGAGGGATGTGGGGGAGTGTTTTTTTAATACATTTTTTTTTCAATGTGTCCGTGTTTTTTATAATTGAATTTTCAGGGTTTGTAGTGGAAGCTGTCTTATAGACGGAATCCATTACTAGGCCGGGGCTTAGCGTTAAGCCCCAAAAACAGCTAGCGCTAACCCCCAATTATTACCCCGGTACCCACCACCACAGGGGTGCCGGGAAGAGCCGATACCAACAGGCCCGGAGCATCAAAAATGGCGCTCCTGTGCCTAGGCAGTAACAGGCTGGCGTTATTTAGGCTGGGGAGGGCCAGTAACAATGGTCCTCGCCCACCCTGGTAACGTCAGGCTGTTGCTGCTTGGTTGGTATCTGGCTGATACTGAAAATAGGGGGAACCCTATGCATTTTTTTTTATAAATAAATAAAAAAAGTGTGAGGTTCCCTAATTTTAACAGTATCCGCCAGATACCAACCAAGCAGCAACAGCCTGACGTTATCAGGGTGAGCGAGGACCATTGTTACTGGCCCTCCCCAGCCTAAATAATGCCAGCCTGTTACCGCGTAGGCCCAGGAGCGCCATTTTTGCCGCTCCGGGCCTGTTGGTACCGGCTCTTCCCGGCACCCCTGTGGCGATGGGTACCGGGGTAATATTTGGAGGTTAGCGCTAGCTGTTTTGGGGGCTAACGCTAAGCCCCGGCTTGGTAATGGATTCTGTCTACAAGACACCTTCCACTACTAAGCCTGAAAATTCAATTATAAAAGACACAACACACTGAAAAAAAAAATTTTATTTAAAAAAAACACTCCCCCCCCCCACAGCCCTCGTTAACCCTTTTATTGACTTTAATAAAAAAAAACGCTGTTCATCGTCGCAATCCACTAAATCTGACATAGTCCTCTGCATAAACGTATCTAAATTTAAAAAAAAAAAAAAAAAAGTTTAGTAAATTTTTTTGTTTCCACACACCAGCAAAAACGCAAGTAAAAAACACAAGAAAAACTGACAAAACACAGGAAAAAGCTGGGACAGTTTTTCTGGCATTTTTGCTGATGGACAAAAAACCTCAATGGAATCCGACCTCAAAGCAATAGAACAAAATCCCTGTGTCCACTTTTCCTCTGAGGTAGAGAAGGAGTGTACAGTAGAGCGAGGGGCTCGATTCTATATTTGCACAAGATTTATCAAAGGACTGTACAGCCTTAGTAAATTCTGAGCAAGAGTGTACAATAGACAAGAACTGTAAAGGGGTAGAACTGTGTCTACAATAGACAAATAATGATAAATTCCCCCCATAGAGTTTAGCCTGTCAGGTTAAAAGGTTATTGTTATGGCCTTCTTAGAATGTGATGGCATATCAGTAAAATATGCCATCAATATGTTATCAGTCAGGGTCAACCACCAATCCTAAGGCTATGTTCACGCGGAACAATGTCTGCACAGAAAAGTAGAAGACATGCCGGTGCTAGGACCTCTCGGAAATGCATCCTCCTATAGACAGCAGGCTCCACAGAAAGAATGGACATGTCTATTCTTTCTGCAGACTACAGAATCAGGAAATTCTGCCATGTACACAGAGTAGCAGAAACCCATTGATATTAATGGTACTCTGCTGCTGAGGAATCTCTGTGCACAATTATAATGTGAAATTCTGCATGGAAATTCCATCATGTGAACATACTCTAAGGCTAGGTTCACACTACAGAATTTCCATCTGCAATTTCGCTTGGAAATTGCAGGCAAAAATTCTGCTTACTAAAATGTGAATCGGAATTAGTGAATGGAAAATCCGCTTGAAAATTTCTGCCTGAAGAATGGCGTTGCTCAATCATATACTAGCGGGACACATTGCAGTCTGTTGGAGACTGCAGTGTCCGCGCGGTCCAAGCGTCGACTGATTCAGGAATTCCACAAGTGAAAATTCTGAAGTGTGAATGGTAGTGCGGAATCCCATAGAAGTCTATGGGCTTTAATTTGAGGTGGAATTCCGCAAGCAGAAATTACGCCATGTGAATACACCCTAAAGCTATGTTCACACCACAGAGCAGAGTCCTGTTGAATTCTACAGCATTCTGCTGCACTGTGCACATGGCAGAAATTCCGTATCCGCAGAAAGAATGAACCTGTTCATTCTCTCTGCGGACTCCGCACAGAATGCACAGCTATTCTATGAGACGGCATATCCCCGTGCGGTCCTAGTGCTGGCATATTATGCCGACACCCAAAGTCTCCGAAATGTGTGCACAGAGATTTTCCATGTGGACATTCCAAAGTGTGAACATAGCCTTAGAATGAAGGGGCAACAACTCTGGTTGAACTCTGTGGTCCTATCACTGTTCATTCCTGCACAGCAACGCTCATAGCCTCTTTTCTTGCTGCTTACTGCAGTATCTTCCACATCAGGGGGCTGGGTGTTTCACTCTATAGGGAATAGGAAATTTGGTTTGGCAATCCCCAACTAGCAGAGGAATTTGTTTTATATTTTAATACTTGGGGTTTCACATTCACACTACATTATTCTGAGAGTGAGATTGAATTCTTAGATTTGTTAATAAATGAAAAAAAGACGGCACTGGTAAGATCAGTACAGAGACATTTTTTAAATCAGTGAACGTCAACAGTCTGCTTGATTACAACAGTTCTCCCTAATGTGCCTTATGGGCAATACTTATGTGTATGTAAAAATTGTACAAGGAATCAAGATTTTGTGAGACAATCCTGGGTACTCCGGGATAGTTTTCGCAATAAATGATTCCCCAAATCTATTCTGACTCATGCTTACAATAAGGTAAAAAATATATCTCAGCAGGAAGGAACAAAGAACAAACAGAGAGGCCGCACTCACCGAACCAGGGCTTTATTCAAGTCTTGATGACATGTGGTAGGTAACAGGCGGGGGGGGGGGGGGGGGGGGCTGTGGTGGAGGACAGGGGAAGGAACGGAACAAGCTGTATCGTGCGACTAGCGCACTTCCTCTAGCCGGAAACAATCTCAGCAGGAGTTGGTTAAGAAAAAATCAAATAATGTCACTGGAGAAAATCGGCATACAGATATAGTTGGAAAAAGTAATAAAATTATAAAACACGATAGATGTGCAGAAAATTTTAAACTAACTATTCTTGAAACTATCCCACCCTATATACATAACCGTATCTAGAGATTAAACAATAGAGAAGCATTTTGGATTTCTACCCTGGTAACCTTATTTCCAGACGGATTAAACAAGGCAATAGAAAACCCTCATTAAAAACATTGGTCATTTTTTATTGAGAGAGTATCTCTTCCTTTTTATTACTTTTTCTATGCAATAGGTCTATTACCTATTTTGGATTTTTCATAGAAATGTTTATATTTATGTATATCATTTTTATAAGTAACAATTGTTATGTTAGTTATATGTGTTATGCCCTATGGAATGTGTATGTGGTGTGTTTTATATTTTGTAAATGTACTAGTACTATACAAAGGCTTAAATAAATAAATAAATATACTGGCGCAACTATATGTGAAAATAAGAGAATTTTTATTAATAAATAATGCTTAAAAGTGTGGCACAAGAGTCTGTATGAAGTGCACCGCAGCTTGAATATTCTTCAATTGTGAAATGGGTAAAATTTGCAGGCTAAAAAGAGATGATAAGAGAAAAATATGTGTATATAAGACTTAATAATTATTACTGTATAAAAGATAAAATGTTCAGGATAGGGTGTTACTCGACCTACCTAAATTGACTGGCCTGGATGAGACTAGGGCTCTTTTGTATCTTCGGTGGGTATGTGCGTTGTCCCGTTTGCGGGGTATTGCAGCTGTTTCTAGTGCACAAATTTGGGGACAAAATTAATGCAGTATTCCGTAAGTGTTGATGACACTGTACGTGGGTGAGCGATTGTAATGATATGTAGCTCACCCTATTATTTAGCTTATGTGACACTAGATCCGGTCCTTAGGAGGATGGCTGGTGTATGGAGGTATTAACCTCCTTTTATTACAGCATGAACTTCCTATAGTACATAAAGCACACAGGACTTTAGTTAATATGCCTGTGCGATAAGAAGGAGTTAACTCACTGTGTTCTGGATGGTCCGATGGTGGGGTTAGAGTACCTACGGTCTCTGGTGTCCTGTTATCCTGTATAGTTGTGAATCGATTCCTGGCAAGGTTGGTACAGAGAGAATCACTGAGTTCCTGGAGCCGTACAGGAGACTACCCCGGCTGGTGGCGTCTCTACCATGTTCGGTTCCTCTACGTGGTCCGTTTGGCGGGTGAATGACCACTACGGAGATACAGTTGGTCCAAGATACTTCCGATGCGTTTCGGAGGCTGGTTCGTCCTCCTTCGTCTGGGATCCCCATGTCCGGTGGTGAGGGGACAGTCTCACCGGTGAAGGAGTTCCAGGTGTCCCTGCGGTGTCCCCTGGAGGGGTATCCTGCCAGTCGTCGTCATCATCGGGCAGTGGGGAAGATTGTAGGCTCCCTCTTCATCCAATGACACCTGCTGCAAACGGTCCGCAAGATCGTGAAACAGTTGAGCTGCGACCGCCGCAACTTTCCTTTGTTTCAGTGCCATCTTAGTGCGCATACCACTTGGAACGCTGCTCTCAGCCATGTCTGTACCTTCTGGCTCTCCTTTGTGCAGACTGAAGAGGTCACTGTACCGGGCTTCGCTAAAATGGCTGCCGTCCGGAAGGACGTCATCAGTGCAGCCCCGACTTCCTGTCCCCCCGGAAGCAACAACTGGGATTTCAAGTGCCCTTTTGGCTGTGATACGCTCACTTGATAGCCACGCCCTGGGGCCTGGGGCAGGTCGTGGCGCAGCACAGGCTTTGTTCGCGCGTTTTTCCGGCAGCAGGTTACCTCTTGCAATGCTGACCAGACCAGAGGATCGTAGCATACATTCACTTCTTACTTTACACATTCCTGCAGCAATAACATTTTCGTCTCCCCCCCCCCTTACTTTTCGCGTGTGCTCTCTGCACGCGGCACCATACGCAATCTTCCGTACAATTATATGGTGCTTCGTAACACATGGGTACAGTCTTTTATACAGGGGAAGTACACTTAACTTGGTGGCAACAGCTGGAGAAACACACATCCGTACATCGTAGGACGCCAAAAAGCTATGTGATAGCCTGGGGGATGTAGGGTATGGGGAGCGTAGCTGTTCGGTAATTAAAGGGTGTTTGTTAACCCTTGCTATTCGTGACGCCAGGATGAGGGCTCCTCAGTAACACTTGTCCTACCGCCACCCTTCCCAAGAGCGATAGGGAGGTATATAATAATAGATTGTCCACAACCGGAGAGTTTTCGGAAACAGGATTAACTTTTACTGAAGAATTTCTGCAAGCTTCAATAACAGAACAGTCTCTAAGCATAACAACTGCTTTCCTTGGAGATTGACAAAGGTTGGGACTTTAACATTTAGAGTCTTTTAGTATTGTGCACCGTTCCACTGGATTTAGGAGATTAGTTGCGGTCCAGTAGTCACGCTAGCATTAGTGAGGATTTAGATTTCAACTCACGGTTTTGGTTCAGCTGAGGCTGGCAGGTTTTTGAGACCTAGCGTGTCTTTGAAAGTTGCGCAGAACCGTCCTGTTAGTCCAGCATCCACGAGAGCAGCAACCTAAGAGAGCAATAATTGGACGCAGCTCCCTTATATGGGCAGGGGCTGGACTAGTGCTAATTGGTCCATACTGATGTCAATCACCATTACAAAGATTTGTGGGTAACACATGAACCAAGGACCTCCAAAGGTTGCAATTGCATGTACAATTGCATGTTATTAAAAAATATGCTTCTTTCTATTTAATTTTCCACTTTGAAGAAATGACCACTAGGGGTCTCCCTACCAGTCCTGGCAGCAAGCATTTCAGATTCATGCTGGAGTCCTAAACACTACGAGCTGCCAGTCTGCTTTGTTCAGCCTGTTTGGCTGTGAACAAAGCAGGCTGGCAGCTCTGAGTGTTTAGGACTCCAGCATGAGTCAGAAATGCTTGCTGACAGGACTGATCGGGAAAAATACAATAGAAAGAAGCATATTTTTCATTAACATGCTATTGGAAAGTTATTCAACATTCATTAATCTAAAATATATCAAAAGTTTATTTGATGAGAGGTACCCTTTAAATATATACATGTATTATCATTAGAGAATTAGACTTGAGGAGAGGCGACTAAGGGCTGTCCCACCTGAGGAACCCTACCTGAACGTAGTTACTCTGACTTTGGGGACCTCTACACTAGGTACAGTATGCAATACGGTACCGGGACACCACACAGGCCTCTCATCTTTTTAAGTGGGAGAACTTTCACAATTGGTGGCTGACTAAATACTTTTTTGCCCCACTATATATACACTGTCACAAGTAGCATTTGGCGATGTTTGAATGCTATCCGTTTATTCTGGGGAGGTCACCACAAATGTGATTGTAGGGGTCACAGTGACCAAACACCCACCAATCAGCTAAATCTCACCTTTAGTATGGATAGGGGATAACTTTTGATTGTGGGAAGACACCTTTAAATGCTTCCATGATAATATGTAGTGACGCAACATTGGTTGGCAGTTCAGCAAACAACAGGATTAAAGATCTGGTTGTTTCTAAGGAGACCCAGACATTCACAAGTATTTATCAGATAGCAGAAACATTGTAATTCCGATTCTTAATCGTCAGCTCCAGACACGTTCTTTTTGATATACCAGGAGTTATTCCAGCACATTTTGAGTAGACTGTATGATGTAATTTATCACATTGTTCCCGTATTTTTAGGGTGATATAAATTTTCTGTTAGAGCCATATTACAACAGATGTAGTGTGTTCACAGAGGAAATAGATGACAAATACCAGATTCCTTAAAGGGGTACTCCGGTGGGAAAAAAAAATTTCATATCAGCTGGCTCCAGAAAGTTAAATTACTTTTATTAAAAAATCTTAATCCTTCCAGTACTTATCAGCTGCTCTATGTTCCAGAGTAAGTTCTTTTCTTTTTAAAAAAAATTCTGTCTGACAACAGTGCTCTCTGCTGACAACTCTGTCCATGTCAGGAACTGTCCAGAGTAGGAGCAAATCCCCATTGCAAACCACTCCTACTCTGGACAGTTCCTGACACAGACAGAGGTGTCAGCAGAGAGCACTGTGGTCAGACAGAAAATAACAACTCAACTTCCTCTCTAGTATACAGCAGCGGATAAGTACTGGAAGATTGTTTAATAGAAGTACCGTAATTTACAAATCTATTTACCTTTCTGGAGCCAGTTGATATGAAAAAAAATTTTTTTCCCCTTTAAAGAAAAACACCATGTATAAAGGTATCCAACTAACCCCTCCATTAAAGTGCCTGAGTTTACTCAAGAAGGGTAAAAAGAACAGAAGATCCATTGCACTTGTGAATAACAATGTTCAATCAGACTTTATTTCACTATAGCGGATAACAATAGCAGAGGACAACGCTCTGATACTGATGTACATTTCACATCATGTGTTGTCAAGGTTTCATTGAAGAAGGGGCCAACAGGGCTTCAAATGTATTTTTATAGGATGATGAAAATAATATAGTTGTATTTAGTAAAGCAAAGGTTTAAAGATATAATACAAGAGAAAAAATAACCAAAAATGATGCAGAGCTTACAGGGAACCTGTCATTTTAAATATACAATTTGGAGATGCATGTTATAGAGCAGGAGAAGCTGATCTGGTTAACCCCTCAAATACGTCAACTGTTTTTACCTTAATGATTAAGGCCCAATTTTTAAATATGGCATGTGTCTCTTTAAGTGGTAAAAACTTTGAAATGCTTTTACTGAGTGAAGTGTTTCTGAAATTGTTTTTTGAGACATATTTTACTTTATATTAGTGTTTTAGTATTAGTATATTAGTATATTTGTTGATACATTTTTTGTAAAAAAAAAAATCATATAAATTGAAAAGTTCTGTCATTTTTTTTAAATATTTCATTATGCAATAAAAATATGTTTACTTTATTCTGTGGGTGGTACAATTATGGCAATACCCAATTTGTATAGCTTTTTATCTTCTTTTTCCTGTTCACAAAAATTTTTTTTTCTCTTTTTGTGTTTTACCCTGCTCCAACAACCATAGTTTTTTTTATTTGTCATCCGACCACATTGTGTCGGCTTATTTTTTGCAGGACAAGCTGCACTTTTTATCGGTAACATTTTGTGCAACACATGCTACCTTTCATTTTATTCCATGCTTTGGACCAAAATTAGCGATTCTTGCGCTGGGATAAATAACACCTTTGTCATTATTAATGTGGGAATACCTATTTTAGAAATGTTTGTGCGATTTAGCTTTATTGGGAAAGGGGCATTTTTTACACTATATTTATTTATTAATAAACTTTTTGGGGTGATTTATCAAAACCTGTGCAAAGTTGGACCAGAGGAAAAGTTAACCAGTTGCTCATAGCAACCAATCAGATTGCTTCTTTCATTTTTAGAAAGGCCTCTGAAAAATAAAAGAAGCAATCTGATTGGTTGTTATGGGCAACTGGTCAACTTTTCCAGCATCATTTTTACTTTTTACCTGTTATACTATGCTACAGTACAGATGTATCTGCTGCCATGGCAATTATCAGGACCCTGCAATTGCATTGTGGGGTTGCCAATGGGGGACAGGGGAAACCCCCTCCCCCTATAGATGCTGATCTATGGGGTTAATGTTGCAGAGACCAGCATAAATGTGATCTCAGCAGCTGCCGCTGGATCCTGGCTATGATTAACCGGGTCCAGATGCTGATCTCCTGCAGCGCTTCACCGAAAGCAGGAGATCAGTTGGATGTATGCATACGTCTAGTTGTGCACACATGTTAGTAGGTGGGACATATGCAAATGACTAATAGCGGGAATGGGTTATTTTTAATATTTGTTGGTATAGACTTTAGTATAACTTGTAATCTTTTTATTTACATCTTTTTTTTTTTGTCTAAGAGTCCAGTGGCCAGTCCTAATCAGTTATTCAGTTCAGTTATTGACAGCCTTCCCAGGATGAGTGGATGAGTGTCACTGACTAGGCCTCGCATTTTACTTCTAAGCCTAGATTAATCAAGGATGAAGCAAAACTATATATAAAACTTCTCAGCTGGTGTCCCAGCACCAAAGGCTGTCCTGAGGGCTAAAGATCGCCTTCAACACCCGTGCTGACTGTTTATTGGGTCCACTATCTTATTGTTTAACCTTATTGTATTGTATCCTATTGTCATTTCATATTCTGTATTTAATTATGTACTGCACCCTTAAGGGAGTGAGGCAGATTGACCAGGTGACCCTGACGCCCCAACGGGGATCCCCCAAACCTTGCCCTCATGTAGTGTAGGGGGGAAGGAGAGTTCAGTAGTGAGTTGGAGCTGTGTGTTAGTGGAGAGTTAGGAGAGTGTGTTCCAGCTAGCAAGCTGAGGAGAAACCTAGGGAGAAAAAGTTGACTAAATTCCACAGCCACGTCAAATCTCGGGAAAAAACCCGGTACTCGGGTGAATTGTCAGAGCCTGACGGTAAGCAAAGCTCTTTGGGGAAAATTTCTACTTCAGTCATTCAGTCCAGTTAAAGCTTCTAGTCAGGGTGCGCTGTTATTAACCACCCAGAGTCACGTACCACGTACCACATCTGTCTATTACCTGGGGCTACATGCATCAGTCTCCGAGGCCACAACATGACTCAGACCGCATGCTCAACATAACAGGTTTAACCTCTTAACGACGCAGGACGTATATTTACATCCTGTGACGGCTCCCGCGATATGCCGCGGGGTCACGCGGTGTCCCCGCGCCATATCGGGTCGGTCCCGGTGGCTATCAACGGCTGGGACCCGCGGCTAATACAGGACACCACCGATCGTGGTGATGCCCTGTATTAACCCGGGATACTTTCACTTTCAGTTCAGACGCGGCGGTCAGCTTTGATGTGAAAGTGAAAGTATCCCGGCTGCTCAGTCGGGCTGTTCGGGACAGCGGCGGTGAAATCGCGGCGTCCCGAACTGCTTACAGGACACCGGGAGGGCCCTTACCTGCCTCCTCGGTGTCCGATCGACGAATGACTGCTCCGTGCCTGAGATTCAGGCAGGAGCAGTCAAGCGCCGATAACACTGATCACAGGCGTGTTAATACATGCCAGTGATTAGCATGAGAGATCAGTGTGTGCAGTGTTATAGGCCCCTATGGGACCTATAACACTGCAAAAAAAAAAAGTAAAAAAAAAGTGTTAATAAAGGTCATTTAACCCCTTCCCTAATCAAAGTTTGAATCATCCCCCTTTTCCCTCAAAAAAAATAAAGCAGTGTAAATAAAATAAAAAAAATAAACATATGTGGTATCGCCGCATAAAAAGTGATCAAAAAGTCAGATCAAAACAAAAATTGTACCGATAAAAACTTCAGATCACGGCGCAAAAAATTAGTCCTCATACCGCCCTGTACGTGGAAAAATAAAAAAAGTTATAGGGGTCAGAAGAGGACATTTTTAAACGTATACATTTTCCTGCATGTAGTTATGATTTTTTCCAGAAGTACGAGAAAATCAAACCTATATAATTAGGGTATAATTTTAACCGTATGACCCTACAGAATAATGATAAGGTGTCATTTTTACCAAAATATGCACTGCATAGAAACGGAAGCCCCCAAAATTTACAAAATGGCATTTTTTCTTCGATTTTTGTCGCACAATGATTTTTTTTTCCGTTTCGGGTAAAATGACTAATGTCACTGCAAAGTAGAATTGGTGACTCAAAAAATAAGCCATATTATGGATTTTTAGGTGGAAAATTGAAAGGGTTATGATTTTTAAAAGGTAAGGAGGAAAAAACGAAAGTGCAAAAACTGAAAAACCCTGAGTCCTTAAGGGGTTAAGGAGCAAGTCTACCTTGTGTCCACCTCCCACATTAAATGTAACTCACGGTCAGAAAATCTTATTACCATGGCCATTGTACATTATAATTAGTAGTATTATGGAGCTGGGTTGTATGTATTCATAATATGGCCTTCATGGACTGCTAGCTGATATGGTACCTCTTTGTGCTTAAGTTTTATATGGTCTTTTTTCTTGTAAATTCATTCAAAATTATGCCATGTTCCAACGCATGTTGTAAAGGTATTTTCCTTTAGTAGCATGGCTTTAACATAAGAATGCGATGCTTTATAGAGGGACTGCCTGTCTGGACCTTTATTTGCTTTATATTGCTTTCTCATGATGTAATTACTTTGTTCTATATATTGACTGGAAACTATTACGTGACCTTGGTAGAAACACAGCTGTCACAACAATCAGATATAACCCCCAACTCTGGCCTATTTTATACTTAAATAAAGACAATGTAGAAAATGTTCAACTTTCTAAAGTATTCCACATTGTAGGAATACAATAGTCAAATTATTTGTTTCTGAATTTCCCTTCTTAACATTTAAATTGATGACTTGTTTAAAAGGGAAGCTGTCAACCTCTCTCTAAGGGCGGCATAAAGTAGTGACAGATACATTGAATACTGTGATCTGTCACTTATATGTGAATACCTAGTTGTTTTGGAGAATTTGCAGTTTATTAATTGCAGTTTGATGCCAACGCTATGCGGCAGGAGTCTGATGTATTCATGGGATGCAGACTCCCCCTGCCCACCCACCACTGTTTGAGAGCTTTCTCCATATTACTGTGCGTGGGGTGGGTGGATGGAGCCTGCCTCACAGTTTTGTTATCATACTGCAATTAATAAATCTTCATTTTTCCAAAACTACTTTTGATCTCAAGATTAGTCCTTTCCAGCCTGCTGCTAACCGATAAAGGTGGTCAGGAAGCCAAAAACACACAAATAGTCTATTTTACATGGTTTGGACTGAGCAGATGTTGTGGAAAAAGAGTGACACCCTTATCCTTCCGTGTATTTTGCCCCTCAATAAAGCTTTAGGTCTGTGGTATCCCCCTTCTCTCCCAACCCTCATAATCTATCACTGTCGGCAATGCTGTATTGTTTGAATTTGTATTATAATGTGTGCAGGAATGTTAGTGTAGCATGTGAAATGATGTATAGCATAGGGAGACCTGTGCTGTTTGGTAATTGTATTAATTTATTGTGTGCTGCTACATAGCCTGCAGTGCATCAGAGTAGATTGTATGTATGTTTATGAAAGATGATTGCTAATAAAGTTATTTTCTATCAAAAGGCTATTTTACACAGTTTACATAGAGGTAAATAGGAGCTGCATAAACAGTGTAGCTCTGCTAGCTGTTTCAGTGACTCCAAAGTTATGTTAATGCTCACAGTGCTACACTGTTTGCGCAGCTCCCAATTATGTCTAAGGGAGTTATGCAAACTGCATAAACAGCCCTGATCTCAACAGCAAAACACAGTTGTGGCAGCATCATGCTGTAGGGGTCTTTTGAAGCAGCTGGGACAGAAAGGCTGGTCAGGGTTAAGAGAAAGCTAAACGGAGCAAAGCGAAAATTGCGCCTCAGTAAGTGCAGTTGCACCAAGCGATGCAACAAACTGATAAGTCACAAATCATAAATTCCTTACCGCTGCATGATATCAACTGAAATCATGACTTCCAACGTCACTTTGAAAAAATGTTTCTATTTGGTTTGATGCAAAACATTGTCTGCGCCAAAAAAAAAGCAAAAAATGACAGCCATAATAATGGAGTAAAAGGTTTCATAAATTCCTCTCAATAACCCTTAGAACACAGTCAAGAGAACACAGGAGTGGCTTAGGGACAACTATGTGTCCTTGTATGGCCCAGCTAGAGCCCTGACCTAAACCCAGTGGAGCATCTCCGGAGAGACCTGAAAATGACTTTTCATCCAACAGTTCCCATCCAACCTGACAGGGCTTGAGAGGATCTGCAAAAAAGATTGGCAAAATATCCCCAAATCCAGGTGTGCAAACCTTTGCGGCATCACACCCAAGAGAACTGGAGGCTGTAAAAGCTGCCAAAGCTGTAAAAGCTGCTTAACTTTAATGAGTAAAGGGTCTCAATACTTATGCCCATGGGATATTTTAGTTTTTCCAAAGCCATGCCCCTCCATTCATGTCTATGGGAGGGGGCATGACAGCAATCATGCCCCCTCCCATAGACATGAATGGAGGGGCGTGGCATGGCGTCACGTGGGGATGTGGCCGTGAGTCATGTTCCCCTCTGGGAGGCAGAGCCAAGCACAGAATGCTGGGGGCTGCACCGAGATCATCGTGGGGCCCCAGCGGCGGGACCCCTGCGATCATACATTGTATGCCCTATCCATTGGATGCCAGAGTATGTCAGAGCTAGTATGTCAGAGCTTACTTACAGTTCCTATGGTAGACTGAAACAGACTGAAATCCACCTACTTTTTTATCATGGTATATGTCTGTTGCTTAGTTGTTTTACACTGCAGCTCTGTTTGTTCAGTCTGGATATTATTTACTTTACAAGCTCAGGCTCATTGCTAAATGTATGATTCCTGGATGGGGCCTTACTACATTTACATACACAGAGCCTCCAGGAGGTCCTAGAAATCTGCTTTAATGACTCAAATTCTCTGACTTTAACTTTTAAGGGGTTACACTTAAAATAAATTAAAATGATTTACTGACAGATCTAAAATTCACTGAAAATAAGTGGAATTTGTATTTTCACCACTAATCAACAATTTTAAGAAAGTTGGAGGTGATAACAGATTTATGTTGGCTTTTCACAGGGAAGAATGTGATTCGCACACTTTATTCATTATTAACACACTTTAAAAACTCATATGAAATGACTTAATAGTTTAAATTAAGATCTCCTTTAACCGCAAGAAGAAGAAAAAACACTGGGCAGCCTGTGAAGGAGCTATTAACTTAAGTTGTGTGGTAATAAAAGAGCCATCAATTGGGGTTAGGACCCAACACCTGTTGTTGAGGCCGTCATGTTTTATGAGAACTGGATTTATAGCCATATATGACCTGTGACTTTGCTTAAGGGCCAGATACTTAAACAGATTGATTCTGTTTATTACATACATGAAAAGTGCAAACCTGCCTGAGAGCAAGAGAGGTGAGGTTTGAGTTGTAGCATTTTGGTTTAGTATAGTTATTACGTACATATCGTTTCTTTCCTTTACTAATGCTTGATGGCTATTTTTATATATACACATTTACTGCCACAAATACCATTTCATAGTTATTTTTTATGAAACTAAATATTGGTAGTTAAAGGATTTACACAGCCTTTGCAAAATTGATGGCCTTTATTCAAGATAGCAGAGCACCAATCCACTCCCGGTACACCCCCTGATTAGCTATTTGAGCTTGTGAGCATTCAGTCTCATCAATGTTTTTACATATGTATAAAATCCATAACATACTCTGAGATCAGTGCGATCAGGACTATGTATGAGATGACACATATTGCATCCCATAGCCTTCAGCATAGAATATTTGCATTCCAGAATGTCCAACAAATTTGCACAACATTTTGGTCCTACCTGGGCCTTTCTCAAGTTGGATGTGGTATGGCAGTGATTTTAAACAATGGAATGGGCCTGGATATACAAATATTTAGTATTGGATACTAGAAGATGGACTATGTGTGAAGAACTTGATGCTTTATACCATAGATATTGCACACATAAGAAACTTAAATGGAGTGCAGTGCCATCACTTTTACTCATCTTCAATGTTTACAATGGCTGCAAGTCTGTACGTCCTTGCAAATGTCATACTAATTGTAGCAGTGGAGAAAGGTACTGTAGAATTGTACCCTCAACTTGATTGGAACAACTCTACAGCCAGTGATTGGCTAAGCAGTAAAATTTTGCAATGGCCCCAGCACCAGAAAGTGGAAGCCAGTAAGGTGAGTACTTCTATAAGGCAACATGGGCATATTCATTTAAAAATAACTCTTTCCTGGATATGCCATCTTTTTATTTTATTTTTACATAACTGTTTATTTGTACATTTTTTGAAGATTTTTCATACAACAGTAGTAGAAAATAACAGATGAAACGATTGTATATGAAGCACAAAGAGAAAAACATAGAATAACAATAATACTTCCCGACAAAATGAATTATCAAGTAAGTGGAGGGGTAACTTTCAGGATGGACCAAGTAGAGACTTATGGAGGCTGGGACCCATTGGGAAGCACAATAGGATAAACACATTATCATTCAGGTCCTAGACTATGCAATTATGAGGAAAGTGTATCCCTATATTAGTAATGTCGTATTGGAGTACTTAAAACTCATAGTACTAGAGAAAGGTACAAAAAATAATGAGATCAGAATAGGGAAATGTGGATGGCCAGTATCTATGTTGTGGAGTTACAAGACTCAATAGAACTCAGGGTCAGAGCATAGTCTTCATAAAGTTTCCATATCTTGTGGAAATGTGGAAGTTTATTATCGATCAAGGCTGAAAGATGCTCCATACGTTTCACCACCCTGATCCTATTTATTAAGGCTTGGATGGGTGGGACATCTCTCAGTTTCCACCACTGACACTTTGCAGCAGTTAAAATATGAAGGAGTTTAGCAGAGGTATTAGGTAGACCGAGGGGGAGAAGGTTTAAAAGGTAGGCAGTGGGGTTAAGAGAGATGTGGATTCCGGTCACTCTGTTTATTGGTGTGCCCCAATCCATGGAGAAGGAGATGAAAATCTGTACAGCACAGCTTGCACATATTTGGGGACATTTATCAAAACCTATACAAAGGAAAGGTTGGCCATCAGATTGCTTATTTTTCTTTTTCAGATTCTCTTTTTAAAAATTAAAGATTCAGTCTGCTTGGTTGCTATGGTCAACTGGTCAACTTTTCCTCTGCACAGGTTTTAATAAACCTCCTCAACTGTGCTTATTTATAGGGGGTATTTTTTAGTAACAGATGCACTTTAAAAATAAATATCCGGGTCTACATGGTTCAGAATTTACCTATTCCCAAGCAATTCCTTATATAGCCTAGGTGAAATGGTTTCTAATTGCTGAAAAGATGGACCATGAGACAAATAAGAAGATTTGGGAGTGCATTTATTGTGCCATATGGTTCTTTTTATTCTTAACCCCTTAAGGACATGCGCCGTAAATGTACAACGCTGCATAGCGGTACTTTGCGCACGGTGCCGCACATTTACAGCACGGCTGTGCCGTGAGTGCAAGAGCTGTGCTCGCTTCAAGTGCGGTGGGTCCCGGCGGTTGTCAGCAGCTGCGAACCTGCCGGTAATGGTGAACATCAGCGATCACGCTGATGCCTGCCATTAATCCCTCAGATGCCGTGATCAATACAGATAACATCAACTGCAGCAGTGCAGCACTTTAAATGGCTGATCTGATCCCCCACGACACTGCTGCGGGGATCAGATCAGCAGAGATTGCGGACAGAGGTCCCCTCACCTGCCTCCGTCTGTCTTCCGGGGTCTTCTGCACTGATCTGCTTTCCAGCAAACCAGAGCAGAAGATCGCCGATAATACTGATCAGTGCCATGCCCTATACATAGCACTGAACAGTATTAGCAATCTATTCAGACCCCCCCATGTCGGCGACCGGCGCAAATCGCAAGTGAATTCACACTTGCGATTTGCACCGATTCCGGGTCACACGGGTCTATGGTGACCCGGTGACCCGGAATATAAGGGGATCGCGGTTGTCTAAGACACCTACGATCCCCCTGAAGCGATAGGAATGAGGTGGCAGGGGTGCCACCCCTCCTATCCCTGCTATTGGTGGTCTAGACGCGACCACCAATAGGAGATCGGGGGCGGGGGGGTTAACTTTCGTTTTCCCCATTCTGCCCACCCACAATAGGCGGGGCAGAATGGGGAACTGAAGGGGACCGGGCGCCGAAGATCCACTTACCCATCGGTGGAGGCTGCGGGACGGGATTAGCTGCGGTGATCGGCGCGGGCGGCAACGTCGTGCGGCAGAAGAGGACGGCTCCCTGGATCCGACGGAAGCCGGTAAGTTTACTAGCAACATCTGGAGGGTTACAGTCTGAGACTGTAGCCCTCCAGATGTTGCAAAACTACAACTCCCAGCATGCCCAGACAGCTGTTTGGGCATGCTGGGACTTGCCGTTTTTGAACAGCTGGAGGTGTACAGTTTAGAGACTACTGCACAGTGATCTCTATACTGTAGCACTGCAGATCTTGCAAAACTATAACTTCTAGCATGCCCACACAGCAGTTTGCTGTCTGTGCATGCTGGGATTTGTAGTTTTGCAACATCTGGAGGTCCACAGTTTGGAGATCACTGTGCACTGATCTCTAACTGTAGCCCTCCAGATGTTGCAAAACTGCAAATCCCAGCATGCCCAAACAGCTGTCTCGGCATGCTGGGAGTTGTAGTTGCGTACCTCCAGCTATTGCATAACTACATCTCCCAGCATCAGTACATACTGGGAGTTGTAGTTTTGCAACAGCTGGAGGCACACTGGTTGGAAATACTGAGTTAGGTAACAGAACCTGAATCTGAAGGTTTTCCAACCAGTGTGCCTCCAGCTGTGGCAAAACTACAACTCCCAGCATGCACGGTCTGCCAGTACATGCTGGGAGTTGTAGTTTTGAAACAGCTGGAGGTTTGTCCCCCCATGTGAACGTACAGGGTACATTCACACGGACTGGTTTACAGTAAGTTTCCTGCTTCAAGTATGAGCTGCGGCAAATTTTTCACCCCAGTGCAAATTTCTAGCGGGAAGCTCACTGTAAACCTCTGCCAGTGCGAACATACCCTAAAAACACTACACTAACACAAAATAAAGGGTAAAACACTACATATGCACCCCCGTACACTGTCCCCCCCCCCAATAAAAATGAAAAACTTACTGTACAGCAGTGTTTCCAAAACGGAGCCTCCAGCTGTTGCAAAACAACAACTCCCAGCATTTCCGGACAGCCACTGACTGTCCAGGCATGCTGGGAGTTTAGCAAAAGGTGGAGGCACCCTGTTTGGGAATCACTGGCATAGAATACCCCTATGTCCACCCCTATGCAACCCCTAATTTAGTCCTCAAATGCGAATGGCGCTCTCTCAATTCGGAGCCCTGTCGCATTTCAAGGAAACAGTTTAGGGCCACATATGGGGTATTTCCATACTCGGGAGAAATTGCACTACAATTTTTTTTTCTCCCTTTACCCCTTATGAAAAGGAAAAGTTGGGGGCTACACCAGCCTGTTAGTGTAAAAAAATAAAAAAAAATTACACTGACATGCTGGTGTTGCCCCATACTTTTTATTTTCACAAGTGTTAAAAGGAAAAAAAAGGCCCCAAAATTTGTAACGCAATTCCTCCTGAGTACGAAAATACCCCAGATGTGGGCGTAAAATTCTCTGCGGGCGCACAACATGGCTCAGGAGTGAGAGTGCACCATGTACATTTGAAGCCTAAATTGGTGATTTGCACAGGGGTGGCTGATTTTACAGCGGTTCTGCCATAAAGGCAAAAAAAGAAATACCCACATGTGACCACATTTTGGAAACTACACCCCTCACGGAACGTGACAAGGGGTATAGTGAGCCTGAACACCCCACAGGTGTTTAATGAAAATTCTTCAAAGTTGGATGGAAAAATGAAAAAAAAAATTTCACTAAAATGCTGATGTTACCCTAAATTTTTCATTTTGACATGGAAAAATAGGAAAAAAGCCCCCCAAAATTTGTAACCCCATTTCTTATGAGTAAGATCATACCCCATATGCGGATGTAAAGTGCTCTGCTGGCGCACCACAATGCTCAGAAGAGAAGGAGCGCCATTGGGATTTTGAGGAGAAAATTTGTCCGGAATTGAAGGCCACATGTGTTTACAGAGCCCCCATAGTGCCAGAACAATGTACCCCCCCACATGTGACCCATTTTGGAAACTACACCCCTCACGTAATGTAATAAGGGGTACAATTAGCATTTACGCCCCACAGGTGTCTGACAGATTTTTGGAACAGTAGTCTGAGAAAATGAAAAATGTAATTTTTCATTTGCACAGCCCTCTGCTCCAAAGATCTGTTAAACGCCAGTGGGGTGTAAATACTCACTGCACCCCTTATTAAATTCTGTGAGGGGTGTAGTTTCCAAAATGGGGTCACATGTGGGGGGTTCCACTGTTCTGGCACCACGGGGGGCTTTGTAAACGCACATGGCCCCCAACTTCTATTCCAACCAATTTCTGTCTCCAAAAGATCAATGGCGCTCCTCCTCTTCTGAGCATTGTAGTGCGCCAGCAGAGCACTTGACATCCACACATTGGGTATTTCCATACTTCAAAGAAATGGGGTTATAAATTTGGGGGTCATTTTCTCCTATTACCCCTTGTAAAAATGTAAAATTTTGGGGAAAACCTGCATTTTAGTGAAACATTTTATTTTTCCTTTACTCATCCGACTTTAACAAAAAGTCATCAAACACCTGGGAGGTGTTAAGGCTCACTGTACCCCTTGTTGCGTTCCTTGAGTGGTGTAGTTTCCAAAATAGTATGCCATGTGTTTTTTTTTTTTTTTTTTTTTTTGCTGTCCTGGCACAATAGGGGCTTCCTAAATGCGACATGCCCTCCAAAAACCATTTCAGCAAAATTCGCTTTTCAAAAGCCAAATGTGACTCCTTCTCTACTGAGCATTGTAGTGCGCCAGCAGAGCATTTGACCTCCACACATGGGGTATTTCCATACTCAGAAGAGATGGGGTTATACATTTTGGGGGGCATTTTGTCCTATTATCCCTTGTAAAAATTTTAAATTTGGGGAAAAACTAGCATTTTAGTTGAAAAAAAAATGTACACATCCAAATTTAACAAAAAGTTGTGAAACACCTGTGGGGTGTAGTTTCCAAAATAGTATGCCATGTGTTTTTTTGCTGTTCTGGCACCATAGGGGCTTCCTAAATGCGACATGCCCCACAAAAACCATTTCAGAAAAAGTCACTCTCCAAAATCCCACTGTCGCTCCTTCCCTTCTGAGCCCTCTACTGCGCCCGCCGAACGCTTGACATACACATATGAGGTATTTCCTTACTCGAGAGAAATTGGGTTACACATTTAAGGAAGATTTCTCTCCTTTTAGCCCTCCTTTTGACTGTTAAAATGAAGATTTTGAATTTTCTCCTTCAATTTGCTGCTATTCCTGTAAAACATGTAAAGGGTTAACAAACCTTTTGAATGTCATTTTGAATACTTTGAGGGGTGCAGTTTTTATAATGGGGTCATTTTTGGGGTATTTCTAATAAGAAGACCCTTCAAATCCACTTAAAAACAGAACCGGTCCCTGAAAAATTTCGATTTTGAAAATGTTGTGAAAAATTGGAAAATTGTTGCTATACTTTGAAGCCCTCTGATGTCTTCCAAAAGTAAAAACATGTCTATTTTATGATGCAATCATAAAGTAGACATGTTGTATATGTGAATCAATATATCATTTATTTGGAATATTCATTTTCCTTGTAAGCAGAGAGCTTCAAAGTAAAAAAAAAAAGCTAAATTTTAAATTTTTTCATCAAATTTGGGAATTTTTCACCAAGAAACGATGCAAGTGTCATCAAAATTATACCACTAACATAAAGTAGAATATGTCACGAAAAAACCATCTCGGAATCAGAATAAAAGGCAAAAACATCCCAGAGTTATTAATGCTTAAAGTGAAAGTGGTCAGATGTTCAAAAAATGGCCGGGTCCTACAATGAAAATTGGCTGGGTGCTTAAAGGGGTTAAAGTTAAAAAAAAAAGTCCAAAATTTCAGCTTTTTTGTAACATCAAGCTGCAAAAACTAAAATTTATGAAAAGCAATCAAAAGATCACATATGCACAAAAGTGGTACTAAAACAAACTACAGATCATGGTGCAAAAAATTAGCCCTAACATTCCTGAATTCGGAAAAATAAGAAAGTTAGGGGTGGTCAAAATTTTAAACGTACTGATTTTGTAAAAAAAAAGTTTGAGATTTTTTAATAGCAGTACAATAATAGAAATGTATATAACCATGGGTATCATTTTAATCGTATTGACCCAGAGAATAAATAAAACATGTATTTTTTTACTGTAAATTGTGTACAGCATGAAAACAACCCCCCCCCCCCCCCCCAAAATTTGTGGGTTTACCACACGTTTTAGTTAAAATGAGCGATGTCATTACAAAGTACAACTGGTCACTCAAAAAACAAGCCCTCATATTGGTCTGTGTATGGAAATATACCGTATTTATCGGGGTATACCACGCACCGGCCTATAACACGCATCCTCATTTTACCAAGGATATTTGGGTAAAAAAAGTTTTTTACCCAAATATCCATGGTAAAATGAGGGTGCGTGTGTGCACGTGTATACCCCGATACACCCCCAGGATAGGCAGGGGGAGAGAGGCCGTCGCTGCCCGCTTCTCTCCCCCTGCCTTTCCTGGGGTCTAGAGCCCTGCTGCCGGCCCTTCTCTCCCCCTGGCTATCAGCACCGCTGCCCGTTCTGTCCCCTTGACTATCGGTACCGGCACCCCATTGCCGGCGCCGATAGCCAGGGGGAGAGAAGCGGCGCCGACAGCCAGGGGAAGAGAAGGGGCAGCGGCACCCATTGCCAGCGCCGCTGCCCCGTTGCCTCCCCCCATCCTCGGTGGCATAATTACCTGTTGCCGGGGTTGGGTCCGCGCTGCTTCAGGCCTCCGGCGTGCGTCCCCTGCGTCGTTGCTATGCAGTGCACGGCGCGGCACACTGACGTCATGTGCCGCGCCGTGCAGCGCATAGCAACGACGAAGGGGACGCACGCCGGCGCCGGTACCGATAGTCAGAGAGACAGAACGGGCAGCGGCGCCGATAGCCAGGGGAAGAGAAGGGCCGGCAGCAGGGCTCTAGACCCCAGGAAAGGCAGGGGGAGAGAAGCGGGCCTCTCTCCCCCTGCCTTTCCTGGGGGTGTATCGGCATATAACACGCACATAGACTTTAGGCTAAAAATTTTAGCCTAAAAAGTGCGTGTTATACGCCGATAAATACGGTATATATATTTATATATGAGTTATGGATTTTAGAAGGCGAGGAGGAAAAAACTAAAACGCAAAAATAAAATTGGCTGTGTCCTTAAGGCAAAAATAGGCTGTGTCCTTAAGGGGTTAATATCCAGTTTATAGTTATCCATGCAAAATATTTAGGTTATTTTACCTAGATGCCACTTACCTTGCTTGAAGACATAGCATCCTGTTAAGCGTTATATTCCTCATGTATCTAGCCTACTATTTGTGTTTGGTTGTCCATCTTCTACTTACTTCACTGTGAATTTAAAACTGTACTTATAAATAGAATGCTGTAATATTGTGATATCAGTTTATATTGTAACAAGAGAATGGAGAGATAAAACATACATATCTGGTGGTCACTATTGGGGAGATTTATCCAGACATGTCCAGATGAAAAGTGGAGTATTTGCCCATAACAACCAACCAGATTGCTTCTCTAAAGGCCTCTAAAAAATTAAAGAAGCAATGTGATTGGTTGCTATGGACAGCTGCTTCACTCTTCCTCAACACAGGTTTTGATAAATCTCCCCCAATGTGCAGCAGAACAGCACTCATGTATAGTACAGACCACAAATAGTTGGTGTAGAAGCCCTGGTCAGGGACTTACCACCTATTTAGATAACTGCTGCACAATTTATTACACAGAGATCTTCTTGTGAGTATCTACAGTCCAGAAATGAGACACAGTCATACCATAAATCTCCTCAAAGTGTAAATAAATATTTTCAATTACAATACACATTTTATGTATGCAACACAACCAATACTGTACCTCCCAACACCCACATCTGTTTGCTTTGCTGACAAGTTCACAAGCATTTGCTATGGTGATATCTTTATTAGGGTACGTTCACACAAGCGGACCCACAGTGTATTTTACATTTCAGATCCGCCACTGAAGGACTGCTGCATGGTGGCTTTACATGTGCCTGCTCGGAGTGGCAATACGCCGCTAGGAGCAGACACACTGAAGCGATGCGCGGTGTACTTGCACACATCATGGCCACTCCCCCGTCTCCATGAGCTAGGTAGAGAGCAGCTGCTATGTGTGAGTATACTGCGCATGCACGCTGCGACTCGCACATCGCAGTGTCTATGCTCTTATCTGCGTATTGCCGCTCCGAGCAGGCACATGTAAAGCCACCATGCAGGGGTCCTTCAGTGGCGGATCCGCAGCGTAAAATACTCTGTGGGTCTGCTCGTGTGAACGTATCCTTAGAGGTCTCCTGTTTCCAGCTTGTAAAAGGAGGTCATGTAAAAAAGGGTAGAATGAAGCTTTATGGTGACACAGATTGTAAATTGTGTCATTGTGCTGCAGTAATGATGGCAAGACATTTTTTTTATTTATTTTTTGAGTAAAAATGCATAAAAATGGCAATAGGTTATTTCTGAAAATATTGTGGCCTTTTTGAAATAACTTCCAAAATCTACTGGACAGTGAAGCCGTACTCAACATCAAAATACTCACAGAAATTGAATGTGATCATTTTCAAGTAAAATATTCATACTCTGATCCGCCAAAATCAGAAGTCCAACCAATAAGACCTATAATGGAATGCTGTGTACTTTTTTTCAGTGTTTTGAACTCATTCCTGTTTTGTGCTAAAAATAATGATCAAAATATTACACCCAGCCTAGTTTTTATGTGCCTGGGGGTCCAGAACATAAAATGGCCACTTCATGGGCACTTTAAAAATATTTGA
Organism: Hyla sarda; assembly: GCF_029499605.1. Taxonomy (NCBI): domain Eukaryota; kingdom Metazoa; phylum Chordata; class Amphibia; order Anura; family Hylidae; genus Hyla; species Hyla sarda. Next base: position 90,056,859 of record NC_079198.1, read on the forward strand.
CATGTTGTTGAAAGTTTTGATTGGTTCTCTAAACTATTAGTGTACAAAATAATGTTTTGCAAGATACTGGGGCTTTGCCAAGAGGCAGCTGGAGCGAAACATGTTGAGGGAGGCCGTGTCTTAGGTTTTAATAGACTGTGAGTGTAACCTCTGAATACAAGTCAGATGTATACTGCAGATATGTTCTGAAAAACTGATAGTTCATCACTGTGCTGACCTGAAGGGGGAGATTTATCAAAACCTGTGTAGAGGAAGAGTGGTGCAGCTAACCAAAGATCTCGTCCTATCACTTCTTACATTTTTAAAAAGGTCTGTAAAAAATAAAAGAGCCATCTGATCGGTTGCTATGGGCAACTGCACCACTCTAAGGCTAAGTTTCCACTTGGTTTTTTTTCTGGCAGTTTTTGGAGATCTGCCACTGCAGTTTTTGAGCCAAAGCCAGAAGTGTATTCAAAAGGAATAGGAAATATAAAGGAAGGACTTATACTTCCATTTCTGACTTTGGCTCAAAAACTGCCAGAAAAAAAAAAAAAAAACAAACAAGTGGAAACTTAGCCTAACTCTGCACAGGTTTTGAAAAATCTCCCCCACCTGTCTATTTAATATATTAGAGATAGGAGGCACACCACAATATTTTAAATAATGTGTCGTTTTTCTCTAATAAAGATGTTTTTGTTATTCTGTACACTTATAGTTTAGTGAATAGGAAAGATGGGTTTCTAGTGACCACCTTAGGTGATCTTTGGTAGTGCCTAAGGGTATATACACACAAAACAGGTGCAGGGCAAACCCCCAACAAAATTCAAAATTACAGTACCAGCAAAGGTGATTTTTGAAATCTCATCTATATATAGTGAAACATTTTCTGACAGAAAATTATGTGGATTTTAAAATCTGCAGCATGTCAGGCAATGTTGTGAATTTGTAGAAAATTTTCCATTGAAATCAACGGGAAAGGTAAAATCTGCACCAAATCTGCGGCATTTTCACAGTAAAATTAGGGTCACATGTGCTGTATTTTGCTGCGTATTTGCTGCTGTGTATTGTCCTACCCATTGAAGTCAATGGGTAGCAAAATCAGCTGCAGTAAATCTGAAGCAAACTATAGCACGTGACCCTACCCTCAATCTACAACAAACACTGCACAGATTTTTGTACAATTTTTTTTTTAGCACATCAGTCTAATGTGTCTTTACCCCTAACTGACCATATGTATGAGTGACTGTACACCTGTCAGTGACCGTACATTTCTTAATGATGATATTTCTGTCCCTAACTGTTCCTATGTATTAGTGACATCTATCTCACACACTGTACATGTGTGCTATTACATAAAGGCTGTTGCTAGCTGTCTGTACAGTATTTCAGGATACCTGCGCTCTCAGTTCCTGCCAGCCTAGTTAATGAGGTACTCCCATGGAAAACTTTTTTTTTTTAATCAACTGGTGCCAGAAAGTTATGGTGGGTTCACACTACGTTTTCTCCCATACGGGAGCGCATACGGCAGGGGGGAGCTAAAACCTCACGCTCTCGTATGCGCTCCCGTGTGTCATTCATTTCAATGAGCCGACCGGAGTGAAACGTTCGGTCCGGTTGGCTCATTTTTGCGCCGTATGCGCTTTTACGATCTGACCTCAAACCGTGGTTGACCACAGTTTTAGGTCCGGTTGTAAAAGCGCATACGGCGCAAAAATGAGCCGACCGGACCGAACATTTCACTCCGGCCGGCTCATTGAAATGAATGACACACGGGAGCGCATACGAAGGCATACGGGAGTGCAAGGTTTTTGCTCCCCCCTGCCGTATGCGCTCCCATATGGGAGAAAACGTAGTGTGAACCCAGCCTTAAACAGATTTGTAAATTACTTCTATTAAAAAATCTTAATCCTTCCAGTACTTATTAGCTGCTGAATACTACAGAGGGAAATTATTTTCTTTTTGTAACACAGTGCTCTCTGCTGACATCATGACCACAGGGCTCTCTGCTGACATCTCTGTCCATTTTAGGAACTTTGCAGAGCAGCATATATTTTCTATGGGCATTTTCTCCTACTCTGGACGGTTCTTAAAATGGACAGAAGTGTCAGCAGAGAGCACTGTGGTCATGATGTCAGCAGAGAGCTCTGTGTTCCAAAAAGAAAATAATTTCCTCTATGGTATTCAGTAGAGATGAGCGAACTAACAGTAAATTCGATTCGTCACGAACTTCTCGGCTCGGCAGTTGATAACTTTTCCTGCATAAATTAGTTCAGCTTTCAGGTGCTCCGATGGGCTGGAAAAGGTGGATACAGTCCTAGGAGACTCTTTCCTAGGAATGTATCCACCTTTTCCAGTCCACCAGAGCACCTGAAGGCTGAACTAATTTACGCAGGATAAGTCATCAACTGCCGAGCCGAGAAATTCGTGACGAATCGAATTTACTGTAAGTTCGCTCATCTCTAGTATTCAGCAGCTAATAAGTACTGGAAGGATTAAGATATTTAATATAAGTAATTTACAAATCTGTTTTACCTTCTGGCACCAGTTGATTAACCTCTTAAAGGGGTATTCCAGGAAAAAACTTTTTTATATATATCAACTGGCTCCAGAAAGTTAAACAGATTTGTAAAATTACTTCTATAAAAAAAATCTTAATCCTTTCAGTACTTATTAGCTGCAGAATACTATAGAGGAAATTATTTTCTTTTTGAAAGACAGAGCTCTCTGCTGACATCATGACCACAGTGCTCTCTGCTGACACCTCTGTCCATTTTAAGAACTGTCCAGAGTAGGAGAAAATGCCCATAGAAAATATATGCTGCTCTGGTCAGTTCCTAAAATGGACAGAGATGTCAGCAGAGAGCCCTGTGGTCATGATGTCAGCAGAGAGCACTGTGTTACAAAAAGAAAATAAGGTTGTTCTTTTCTGTCTAAATCCTCTCTAATGACACCTGTCTCGGGAAACGCCCAGTTTGGAAGAGGTTTGCTATGGAGATTTGCTTGTAAACTGGGTGTTTCCCGAGACACGTGTCATCAGAGAGGATTTAGACAGAAAAAACAACCTTATCTTCAGAAGCTCATAAGTACTGAAAGGATTAAGATTTTTTAATAGAAGTAATTTACAAATCTGTTTAACTTTCTGGAGCCAGTGGATATATAAAACATTTTTTTTCCTGGAATACCCCTTTACCAGACGCCGCACAACACCACACCAGTGTGAACAGGATGCTACAGCTCACGTACCATGCTCTCCCAGTCAGACTGGGAGGCTGCCAGGAAAGAAAAGGCCCATGTGTAGCTAACTACTACTTATATAGGGTTGGGCTGAGGGGGTGGGGAAGAGTGCAGACAACATGTTCAAACAAAAAAATAAAGAGGGGATAGAAAACACAATGTGAATTCAGGTAGAAGACAGACATGGTGCACATCTACAATCTTGCACAATGATCTAATTGCTTCTCAGCATAATTTCAAAAACTAAAAGGTTGTTAGTATATACGTTTTGATCAAAAAGTACAAAGCCCACTCGCCACGTCAAGGCCACCTATTTAGAGTGGGTCCCTAACGTCCCTAGCATAAAGTGGCGTAGCACTGGGTGGCGACCACCACCACCGCGACACCAGTGCCCACAGGGGGAACGACCCACTGGCAGAGCGGCCCCAATGCCACTCAAACCATTCCATGGGTCGCACCTCCCCGCAGACACGGCGCCACGGCAGCACCAGACGCCGTGCAGCACCACACCAGTGTGAACAGGATGCTACAGCTCACTTACCATGCTCTCTCAGTCAGACTGGGAGGCTGCCAGGAAAGAAAAGGCCCATGTGTAGCTGACTACTACTTATATACTTATATAGGGTGGGGCTGAGGGGTATAAAAATATATGATTAATTAAACTGCACGGTCAATGGCGTACGCGCAAAAAAATTCCAAAGTCCAAAATACCGTATTTTGGTAACTTTTTTATATCATGAAGAAATGAATAAAAAGCGATCAGAAATTCTGATCAATACAAAAATGGTACCGATAAAAATTTCAGAACACGTTGCAAAAAATTTGCCCTCATACCAGACCGTACGCAGAAAAATAAAAAAGTTATAGGGGTCAGAAGATGAGAATTTTTAACGTATACATTTTCCTGCATGTAGTTATGATTTTTTTTAGAAGTATGACAAAATCAAACCTATATAAGTCACGCCCCCTCCCATAGGCTTGCATTAACCTCTTAAGGACGCAGGGCGTATGGATACGCCCTGCATCCCGAGTCCTTAAGGACGCAGGGCGTATCCATACGCCCGTGGGAATTCCGGTCCCCACCGCTAGCCGGTTGGGGAACGGAGCCGGATGCCTGCTGAAATCGTTCAGCAGGCATCCGGCATATCGCCCAGGGGGGTCATTATGCCCCCCCATGTCGGCGATCGCCGCAGATCGCTGGACAATTCAGTCCAGCGATCTGCGGCGATTCCGGGTCAATCGGGTCTCCAGTGACCCGGTGACCCGGAATAACTGGCTGTTCGGGGCCGTCTCTGACGGCCCCGAACAGCCAGAGCCTGCAGGGGTGAGGTGGCACTGGGTGAGGTGGCACAGGGGTGAGGTGGCACTGCCACCTCACGATCGCCCTGATTCGTCGGCCGGATTACCGGCCGACCAATCAGGGCGCCTGCTGCGGGTGTCACTCCCGCACCCGCTCCGCCCCTCTTCCGGAGGGCGTGAGCGGGTGCGGGAAGACGACCCCGGGTGCTGGGGACCCCGATCCCCGGCGTCCATGTTGGGATCGGGGCCCCAGGAGCAACGGCGGCGGCGAGGGACAGTCCTGCGATGGAGCAGCAGCAGGAGGTGAGTTACAGCCTCCTGCTGTTGCTTAGCAACAGCTCCCAGCATGCAAAAAGGGCATGCTGGGAGCTGTAGTTATGCAACAGCAGGAGGCAGACCACCACAACTCCCAGCATTCCCTTATGGGCATGCTGGGACTTATGGTTTTGCAACAGCTGGAGGCACATTTTTTTTATGGAAAAGTGTACCTTCAGCTGTTGTATAATTACAACTCCCAGCTTGCACAAACAGCTAAAGTGCATGCTGGGAGTTGTAGTGGTGCATCTGCTGGTTGCATAACTACAACTCCCAGCATGCCCGTTGGCTGTCGGTGACTGCTGAGAGTTGTAGTTTTGCAACAGCTGAAGGCACACTGGTTGTGAAACTTAGAGTTTTTTTTTACCTAACTCAGTGTTTCACGACCGGTGTGCCTCCAGCTGTTGCAAACTACAACTCCCAGCCGTCACCTTACACCATGCACCGTACATGCTGGGAGTTGTAGTTTTGCAACAACTGGAGGCACACTGGTTTTGAAACACTGAGTAAGGTCACAAACTCCGTGATACATAACCAGTGTGCCTACAGCTGTTGCAAAACTAAAACTCTCAGCATGTACAGTCTCTCAGCGCATGCTGGGAGTTGTAGTTTTGCAACAGCTGGATGTCCCCCCCAATGTGAACGTACAGGGTACACTCACATGGGCGGAGGATTACAGTAAGTATCGGGCTGCAAGTTTGAGCTGCAGCAAATTTTCTGCAACAGCTCAAACTGCCAGCGAGAAACTACTGTGAACCCCCCGCCCGTGCGACTGTACCCTAAAAACACTACACTACACTAACAAAACATAAAATAAAAAGTAAAAAACACTACATATACACATACCCCTACACAGCCCCCCTCCCCAATAAAAATGAAAAACGTCTGGTACGCCACTGTTTCCAAAACGGAGCCTCCAGCTGTTGCAAAACAACAACTCCCAGTATTGTCGGACAGCCGTTGACTGTCCAGGCATGCTGGGAGTTTTGCAACAGCTGGAGGCACCCTGTTTGGGAATCACTGGCGTAGAATACCCCTATGTCCACCCCTATGCAATCCCTAATTTAGGCCTCAAATGCGCATGGCACTCTCACTTTGGAGCCCTGTCGTATTTCAAGGCAACAGTTAAGGGTCACATATGGGGTATCGCCGTACTCGGGAGAAATTGGGCTTCAAATTTTGGGGGGTATTTTCTGCTTTTACCCTTTTTAAAAATGTAAAGTTTTGGGGAAAATAAGCATTTTAGGTAAAAAATTTTTTTTTTTTTTTTACATATGCAATAGTCGTGAAACGCCTGTGGGGTATTAAGGTTCACTTAACCCCTTGTTACATTCCCCGAGGGCTCTAGTTTCCAAAATGGTATGCCATGTGTTTTTTTTTTGCTGTCCTGGCACCATAGGGGCTTCCTAAACGCGGCATGCCCCCAGAGCAAAATTTCCTTCAAAAAAGCCAAATGTGACTCCTTCTCTTCTGAGACCTGTAGTGCGCCAGCAGAGCACTTTTCACCCCCATATGGGGTGTTTTCTGAATCGGGAGAAATTTGGCTTCAAATTTTGGGGGGTATTTTCTGCTATTACCCTTTTTAAAAATGTAAAACTTTAGGGAAACCAAGCATTTTAGGTAAAAAATATTTTTTTTATTTTTACATATGCAAAAGTCGTGAATCACCTGTGGGGTATTAAGGTTCACATTACCCCTTGTTACGTTCCCCGAGGGGTCTAGTTTCCAAAATGGTATGCCATGTGTTTTTTTTGCTGTTCTGGCACCATAGGGGCTTCCTAAAGGTGACATGCCCCCCAAAAACCATTTGACGCTCCTTCCCTTCTGAGCCCTCTACTGCGCCCGCCGAACACTTTACATAGACATATGAGGTATGTGCTTACTCGAGAGAAATTGGGTTTCAAATACAAGTAAAAATTTTCTCCTTTTTACCCCTTGCAAAAATTCAAAAATTGGGTCTACAAGAACATGCGAGTGTAAAAAATGAAGATTGTGAATTTTCTCCTTCACTTTGCTGCTATTCCTGTGAAACCTGTAAAGGGTTAAAACGCTTACTGAATGTCATTTTGAATACTTTCGGGGGTGCAGTTTTTATAATGGGGTCATTTATGGGGTATTTCTAATATGAAGACCCTTCAAATCCACTTTAAACCTGAACTGGTCCCTGAAAAAAAGCGAGTTTCAAAATTTTGTGAAAAATTGAAAAATTGCTGCGGAACTTTGAAGCCCTCTGGTGTCTTCCAAAAGTAAAAACTCATCAATTTTATGATGCAAATATAAAGTAGACATATTGTATATGTGAATAAAAAAAAAATTATTTGGAATATCCATTTTCCTTACAAGCAGAGAGCTTCAAAGTTAGAAAAATGCAAAATTTTAACATTTTTCATCAAATTTTGGGATTTTTCACCAAGAAAGGATGCAAGTTACCAAAAAATTTTACCACTACGTTAAAGTAGAATATGTCACGAAAAAACAATCTCGGAATCAGAATGATAACTAAAAGCATTCCAGAGTTATTAATGTTTAAAATGACAGTGGTCAGATTTGCAAAAAATGGCCGAGTCCTTAAGGTGAAAAAGGGCTCAGTCCTTAAGGGGTTAAGGGGCGGAGGGTGACGTCACACGGGGCAGAGGCGTGACGTCACACGCCGTCGGCCCTGTGGCCGCCGGTAATCAGACCAGGAGCGAACATACTCCGGGTACTGATTATAAACGGGGTGCCGCGTGCAAGATCACGGGGGTCCTCAGCGGTGGGACTCCCGCGATCAGGCATCTTATCCCCTATCCTTTGGATAGGGGATAAGATGTCTAAGCACCGGAGAACCCCTTTAAGGATCAGCAATTGGGCGACCAGATAGCAGTGGAGTCTGAGGAGGTGAAAAAACACTGGACACCTGGGATTGTGCAATTAACATCTTCACTATCAATGACCTAATTACTATACTTTTGATCATATAATCAGCAGAAAATGTCTTTCCCATGCCCTCCTTGTTACAGAGGCCTATTGAATCTGAAGTTTGGAATCACTGCCTGTTGTGCGGTGGGTAGGTGAGTAGATTATTTACAGTGGTAAACCATACTTAGCTTTATAATCTACCAATGCTGATATGTTGATCTAGCTAATATTTACTTGAACAATTATGTGTCTGCAGTCAAATATTAAAACAACACATCATCATTGCAGTAGCATATGGAAACTCCCTTAAATTCTGCATGCGCCCTGCCCATATATATATATATATATATATATATATATATATATTTATATACTAGCTGAGTACCCGGCGTTGCCCTGTTGGGGAGGAAAATCAACAAAGGAGGAAGCTTTTGATTTCATATCCCATCCTCATATATTGTTGTCATATCTCAACCCCATATCCCGTCCTCATACCCCGACCTCCTATCCAGTCCTCTTATCCCATCCTCCTATCCCGACCTGCTATCCCGTCCTTCTATCCCCTCCTCCTATCTCAACCTCCAATCCCGTCCTCTTATCCCGTCCTCCTACCCTGTCCTCCTATCCCGTCCTCCTATCCAGTCCTCTTATCTCGACCTCCTATCCCGACCTCCTATCTCGACCTCCTATCTCGACCTCCTATCCCGCCCTCAAATCCCGTCCTCCTATCCCGTCCTCCTATCCCAACCTCCTATCCCGACCTCCTATCTCGACCTCCTATCCCGACCTCCTATCCTGACCTCCTATCCCGTCCTCCTATCCTGACCTCCTTTCCCAACCTCCTATCCCGACCTATTCCATCCTCCTATCTCGACCTCCTATCCCGACCTCCTATCCCGTCCTCCTATCGCGACCTCCTATCTCGACCTCCTATCCCGACCATCCCATCCTCCTATCTTGACCTCCTTTCTCAACCTCCTATCTCGTCCTCCTATCCCAACCCATAATATGTGTACCAGGTATTGAAATCTCTCCAGCCATACGGAAGTTATGTGAGAACATACATTTCCCATTGTTTTGCATGGGACATTAAACAAAAACCCTGACCCTCAAAAATGGGGTAGTTAAGGGTTAAATTAACTATCCTATATTTTTAGTGGACATATAAGTAACATGTGACCAAGTATTATCGAAATATCTCCAGCCGTTTGGAAATTATGCAGTAACATATATTTCCCATAGACTTGTATGGGACTTTAAACATAAACCCCGCCCCTGGCAAATGGGGGTGAGTAAGGGTTAAATCACATATCCTATGTTTGTTGTTGGCATATAAGTAACATGTGTGCCAAGTTTCATGTTAATATCTTTAGCCGTTTGGAAGTTTTTGTGGAACATACATACACACACACACACACTTTGAGTTTTACATATATATATATATATATATATATATATATATATTTATATATATATATATATATATATATATATATACAGCAACATGAGAATACAGCAGCACACTGCTAGCACAAAGATATAGATGAAACATGAGTATATAGATAAAACATGAGTATATAGATAGAACATGAAAAGCTATACAGCTGTAATGCAATAAGTGAAGATATGAAACTATGAAATTATGAGGTACTTAGCTTGCAAATTTGGCGCCAAATAGCGTGGACCGTCCCACCACAGTTAGGTGATCTCATTCTGGGACGGACCCTACACTGTGAATATGCCTCTGTGTGAACAGTACAGCAGGCATGCAAGGTCTGAAACATCCAAGGCACCTTATATACACCTAATAGAGGTGGGTGGGGTGCAGGAGCCAACATGGAGGTAGCCACTCCCCTGTATGTGTAATACAACCAAAAAATAAATTGCCAGCACTATTGATCCAAACTATTGTAAAAACCTGGCATGCAGGTGCAGGCTGCTGGGCTAAATATACAGCAACAGGAGAATACAGCAGCACACTGCTAGCACAAAGATATAGATGAAACATGAGTATATAGATAAAACATGAGTATATAGATAGAACATGAAAAGCTATACAGCTGTAATGCAATAAGTAAAGATATGAAACTATGAAATTATGAGGTACTTAGCTAGCAAATTTGGCGCCAAATAGCGTGGACCGTCCCACCATGGTAAGGTGACCTCCATGGCTACCTCCATGGCTACCTCCATGTTGGCTCCTGCACCCCACCCACCTCTATTAGGTGTATATAAGGTGCCTTGGATGTTTCAGGCCTTGCATGCCTGCTGTACTGTTCACACAGAGGCATATTCATAGTGTAGGGTCCGTCCCAGAATGAGGTCACCTTACCATGGTGGGACGGTCCACGCTATTTGGTGTTTCATATCTTCACTTATTGCATTACAGCTGTATAGCTTGTCATGTTCTATCTATATACTCATGTTTTATCTATATACTCATGTTTCATCTATATCTTTGTGCTAGCACTGTGCTGCTGTATTCTCCTGATGCTGTATATTTAGCCCAGCAGCCTGCACCTGCAAGCCAGGTTTTTACAATAGTTTGGATCAATAGTGCTGGCCAATTTATTTTTTGGTTATATATATATATATATATATATATATATATATATATATATATGCACTTGCCCTTTTTCTGCAGTATTGTTCATTTATAGACATTAACATTATTGAACTAATTCCTCTTCAGGTATTCACTCAGCGTTCCTCCAAACAATTTACATAGACAGCTAATTAGTTAGGAAACATCATGTTCATTTTTATTGCTCACTTAAGAACAACGTTATCACCTTGTTAGAGAACATTCCTGGCCAGAACAGTTAGATTTTTCGTCTTATACTGAGTGATGTACTAGCAATATATGTGAATGGAAAAATACAGAGTAAACATCTTCATACTTGTCATATCTATGTAACATGATGCTGTCACTGGTAGCTATGAAACACTAATTATAGTGTTACGTAGTACTAAGCAGTTATGTTTATTTTCACGTGTTTATTTACAGTTACTTTTGTTGAGATTCCAGGTATTAAAACATTAAAGTGTTCTTCATTTTTTACACTAACATGTTCTTGTAGACCCATAATTTTTATTTACACATGGGTAAAAAGCAGAAAAAGCCCCCCAAAATTTGTAACCCAATTTCTCTCGAGTAAGGAAATACCTCATATGTGTATGTCAAGTGTTGTGTGTGCACTAGAGGGCTCAGAAGAGAAGGAGCCGCAATGGGATATTGGAGAGCGAAGTTTGCTGAAATGGTTTTTGCAGGGCATGTTGAATTTAGGAAGCCCCTATGGTACAAGAACAGCAACAAAAATAACACCCCACATGGTATACTATTTGGGAAACTACATCCCTCAAGGAACATAACAAGTGGTACAGTGAGCCTTAACACCCCACAGGTGTTTGATGAATTTTCAATAAATTTGGACATGAAAATGAAAAAAATGTTACCCCAAATTTTTCATTTTTACAAGGGGTAATAGGTGAAAATGTCCCCCAAAATTTGAAACACCATTTCTCTCGAGTAAGGAAATACCTCATATGTGGATGTAAAGTGATCTGCGGGTGCACAAGAGGGCTCAGAAGGGAAGGAGCGACATTTTTGCTGAAATCGTTTTTGGGGGGCATGTCACATTTAGGAAGCCCTCATGGTGCCAGAACAGCGAAAAACACCCCACATGGCATACTATTTGGAAAACTACACCCCTCAAGGGATGTAACAAGGGGTGCAGTGAGCATTTACACCCCACTGGCGTTTGACAGATCTTTGTAACAATGGGCGGTGCAAATGAAATTTTTTTTTTCATTTTCACGGACCACTGTTCCAAAAATCTGTCAGTCACCTGTGGGGTGTTAGGGCTCACTATACCTCTTATTACGTTCCGTGAGGGGTGAAGTTTCCAAAATGGGGTCACATGTGGGTATTTATTTTTTTGCGTTTATGTCAGAAATGCTGTAACCATCAGCCACCCATGTGCAAATCAGCAGTTTAGGCCTCAAATGTACATGGTGCGCTTTCACTCCTGAGCCTTGTTGTGCGCCCGCAGAGCATTTTACGTCCACATATGGAGTATTTCCGTACTTGGAAGAAAATTGTGTTAAAAATTTTGGGGGTCTTTTTTCTTTTTACCTCTTATGAAAATGAAAAGCATGGAAAAACTGACGTACGAGCCATTTTTAATTTTTATTGGGGTGGGAGGGGGCGACAGTGTAAGGGTGCAGTGTATATGTAGTGTTTTACTCTTTATTTAGGGTTAGTGTAGTGTAGTGTAGTGTTTTAGGGGTACATTCACACGGGTGGGGTTTACAGTGAGTTTCCCGCTGCAGAGGAAAATTGCCTGCATCTCAAACTTGAAACGTGAAACTTGCTGTAAACCCCCACCCATGTGATTGAAACACTACACTACACTACAAAAACCCTAAATAAAGAGTAAAACACTACATATACACTGCACCCTTACACTGTGGCCCCCTCCCACCCCAACAAAAAAGGGCTTGTACGTCAGTTTTTCCAAAACTACAACTCCCAGCATGCACTACAACAGACCATGTATGCTGGGATTTGTAGTTATGCAACAGCTAGAGGCACACTGGTTGGGATTGGGAAACACTGAATTAGGTAACAGACTACCGCAGTGTTTCCGCACCACTGTCTGTTTCCTAAATCAGTGTTTCCCAACCCATGTGCCTCCAACTGTTGCAAAACTACAACTCCCAGCATTCATGGTCTGTCAGTGCATGCTGGGAGTTATAGTTTTGCAACAGCAGAAGGCACATGGGTTGGGAAACACTGAGTTAGGAAAGCGCTACAGTTTGGACACCACTGTATAGTCGTCTCCAAACAGTGCCCATTCCAAATGTTTCAAAACTACAACTCCCAGCATGCTGAGACTGTCCAGGCATGCTGGGAGTTGTAGTTCTGCAACATCTGAATGGCTATATGTTACAGACGTACAACTCCCAGCATGCCTGGACTGTCTGGGCATGATGAGAGTTGTAGTTTTGCAACATCTGGAAGGACAGTGGTCTCCAAACTGTGGCCCTCCATATGTTGCAAAACTACAACTCCCAGCATGCCTAGACAGCCAAAGGCTGTCTGGGCATGCTGGAAGTTGCAGTTTTGAAACTCCTAGATACAGCAGTGAAGATTACTTTACGGCGATCTTCACAGCTGCATCTGACTCTGCCGCCACTGCCTCTACTTGCCTGCCGCCTCCTGTCAGCCACTGGTCCTGGTCCCCGCGCCGTGATCGGAGGTAACTGCCGCCGGTCCCTGACGCTCAATGGGAAATGTAAAAAAAAAAATTTTTTTCCATGTACAAAAAAAGTTACATGTTACTTATAAGTTCAGTTCCTGATATAAGCTCCCACTAAAATGAATAGGGGCTTTAAGAAAAAAAAAAAAAAACAACATGTATATGAAAAACATGTACATATGAAAAATCATATCAAAATCAGCACCAAAAGCTACATTACATATTCTGCACTAATTTTGAAATGGTTTATTTCAGAGAGGCTCTTGCCCATGTGGACATAACCCTAGTGGTGTTTTACACAGAATTTTGTGGAGTAACCTTACTACAGTTTTTGATCCATTTGTTTTGTAAGCCAAAGCCAGGAGTAGATGCAGAAGAACAGGAAATATATAGGAAGATTTATACTTCTTCCTTTTTACTGGGTCCACATTTGTCTGTGGCTTATTATCTGCATCATATTGGCATCCTTTCAAAACAGCTCAGTGTGTGTGAAACTATTAATGCTCTTTTTTATTAAATTGTATGTGTAAGGCCTCCATGTTGGCATGGCGGTACCTTACTGATAACACCCCAGTGGCTGGCTTTACGCCATTGTTGGCCATTCATGCCCCATCTTTAGCTCATTTCCTCCATTATGGAATGCCCATAAGTAGGAAGAAGCTGGACAAAAACAAGGCAGTCATTTGATTCCTGACTCCTATTCCACTTCATGCCTTTATTGCAGATATATATCCTTTAAATACATTTTTTCTGTTGCTTACTTATTTGTCATATACAGTAGTTGCATCTTCGTATCCTTCCTCTCCAATCTTCCATTTCTGTGTATATTTGTTCATTACAAACAAGAGTGCTAAAGCAAGAAGTATTCCATTCTATTCTAGCAGTATTCTATTTTGCTTTGATGCTGAACCTAGCTAGATATTCAAATGGGAAATCGACCTAGTGGCTGACCTCCCAATCCATGATTGACACAGACGTATTCACTGGACTTAAAAATCTTATGGGGTGGAAATCACTGGGAAACTCCCAGAAAAATCACAGAACCCCACTGCAGTTTAAAAAATGTAAACCACCAATGAACTTATAAATTTAACACAATTGGATTTCATAATGAAAAGTATGTTGGTCTCTACTCAAAACTCAGGAGAAATTTGTCTCTCTCTGGTCCCCCTGGATAAGATTCTAAAACAACAGATCTCATGTAGACGCCAAACCTACAATCTTCATGGTACTCTGGTTTATAGGTTCATAGGCATTTATTGGCCAAAGAAGCTAATTATTTCCCCATGTTTAACACCCAGTGATCAGCCAATGAACAAGAAATTGTGGGGATTATGTGGCCCTAATAATCATGTGTGGCCAACAATGATGTAAGTGAAAGGCCGCACAGACAATAAAGTGTTCCTGTCATCAACAAAAACTTTTTATATAATGTAGATAAACTATTATATGTATATTTGTAACATACATTGGTTAAAAAATATGTATATTCTTGTCCCTGCAGCTATTGTTTGTGTGTCTCTATGAGGAGTCCAAATACAGGAAGTGAGGGTGGACAAGCAGGGCTCTGTGCAGTGAGGCTCTGTGACACGTTACAGGCTCACACATCAGGATGATTGACAAGCCGGAAACCTGCATAGAGCTCTGCTTGTCCTGTCCTCACTTCCTGTCTTTGGACTCCTCACAGGCAATAACTGCAGGGATGGCACTTTTTCACCCATAAATATACACATTTGTTAACTAATGTATATTACAAATATACATATAGTTGTATTATGTACATTATATAAAAAGTATTTGTTGACTACAGGTACACTTTAAGCCATGTAAGAGGCTCAGTAAACAAGTGCCTATCTTTCATTACTGTGACATCTACACTCATTGGCCACTGAATTAGCTACACCTAGTACTGGATTGAACCCCTTTTTATACATTCTGAACAGCCTTCATTATTTATGGTATATTTTCTACAAGGTACTGGGAACATTCCTCAGAGATATTGGTCCGTATGGACGTGATCCCAAAGGTGCTCTCTTGGATACAGTTCTCGTGACTCCAGGCCACTGGAGTTATGTTCAAGAAACCAGTTTAAGATGACGTGAGCTTTGTGACATTGTGCATTATCCTGTCATGTTTAAATTATGCTTAATTGGTACTTCATGGGCCCAATGTGTGCCAAGAAAATGTCCTCCACACTTTTACACTACCAACACCAGCCTGAACTGCTGATACAAGGCAGGATGGATTAATGTTTTCATATTGTCTGTACCAAATTCGGACCCTGTCAACTGAATGTCTTAGCTGGAATGGAAACACGTCAGACCAGGCAACATTCTTCCAGTCTTTCAGTGTCCAATTTTGGTAAGCCTGTGCAAATTGAAGCCTCAGTTTCCTGTTCTTAGCTGATAGGTGTGGTAACCAGTCTGATCTTCTGCTGCTGTAGCACATCTGCTTCAAGGTTCAACTATTGTCTCTCTATCACCTGAAACCAGTCTGCCCTTTCTTCTCTGACCTTTGACATCCACAAGGCATATTCGTTCACATAACCACCGCATACTAGACATTTTTTCTTTTTTTAGAACATTTTTGTAAGCCAAGGAGATGTTGTGCATGAAAACCCCAAAAGATCAGCAGTTTCTGAAATACTCAGAGCAGCTCACCTGGCACCCTCAATAATTCCACATTCATTGTCATTTAAATCCCCTTTTCTGATACTCAGTTTGAACTTTAGCAAGCTGTCTTGACCACATCTACATGCCTTAAAGGGGTACTCCAGTGGAAAACTTTTTTTTTTTTAATCAACTGGTGCCAGAAAGTTAAACAGATTTGTAAATTACTTCTATTAAAAATCTTAATCCTTCCAGTACTTATTAGCTGCGGAATACTACAGAGAAAATTATTTCCTTTTTGGAACACAGAGCTCTCTGCTGACATCACGAGCACAGTGCTCTTTGCTGAAATCTCTGTCCATTTTAGGAACTGTCCAGAGCAGCATATATTTTCTATGGGCATTTTCTCCTACTCTGGACAGTTCTTAAAATGGACAGAGGTGTCAGCAGAGAGCACTGTGGTCATGATGTCAGCAGAGAGCTCTGTCTTCCAAAAAGAAAATAATTTCCTCTATAGTATTCAGCATCTAATAAGTACTGAAAGGATTAAGATTTTTTAATAGAAGTAATTTTACAAATCTGTTTAACTTTCTGGAGCCAGTTGATATATATAAAAAAGTTTTTTCCTGGAATACCCCTTTAAGAGGTTAATCAACTGGTGCGAGAAGGTAAAACAGATTTGTAAATTACTTATATTAAATATCTTAATCCTTCCAGTACTTCTTAGCTGCTGAATACTATAGAGGAAATTATTTTCTTTTTGGAACACAGAACTCTCTGCTGACATCATGACCACAGCGCTCTCTGCTGACACCTCTGTCCATTTTAAGAACCGTCCAGAGTAGGAGAAAATGCCCATAGAAAATATATGCTGCTCTGGACAGTTCCTAAAATCGACAGAGATGTCAGCAGAGAGCCCTGTGGTCATGATGTCAGCAGAGAGCACTGTGTTACAAAAAGAAAATAATTTTCCTCTGTAGTATTCAGCAGCTAATAAGTACTGGAAGGATTAAGATTTTTTAATAGAAGTAATTTACAAATCTGTTTAACTTTCTGGCACCAGTTGATAAAAAAAAAAAAAAGTTTTCCACCGGAGTACACCTTTAATGCATTGAGTTGCTGTCATGGGATTGGTTGATTAACTATTTGTGTAAACAAGCAATTGAATGGGTATACCTAATAAAGTGGCAAGGGAGTGTATATTTCTGGCTCTGGACATTCTTTCATTGCCAATATGTATTTGTTTACTTGACCTCTAGGTAATCATAAATAAAGGGGTTATCCAGTGGAATTTGTTAATTTCTTATTGTCCCCAGGCTGCATACAAAAATATAAACACTTATACTCACCTTAAGCTGCTCCCTCGTAGCTCCGGTAATTGGGGGTGCCCCGTCCACGACAGATGACTCTGTTTTCTACAAAGCGGCAGAGCGTTTACAGCCGGGGGAACTGACAAGGCCATGGTGGGACACTGCTGTTGCCAGTGATTGGCGTAGCGGTGCTGTGACATCACGTCTACAGCTCTAGCCAGCTCTTGCGAAACACACTGTCAGCGGAGACAGGCCGAAGATGGGGATGATCATGGAGCTACGAGGAAGCGGTGGGAGGTGAGTTAAAGTGTTTGTTATTTTTGCATGCAGCCTGGAGACAATTTTTTTTTACATATTCTACTGGGTGCACGACAGTTGCCTTCACTGAAATTAATAGAAACTCAAGGCAGAGAAGTTTTTATTCCTATAAACCCATTTAGGCTGATATCTTGGCATACTCACTTCTTTATAGGAATGCCTTCCATGTGAATGCCAATCCGAGCAGATACAGGTGTGCTATGTGTTACAGTGAGGAAAGCATACATAAAAGGGACAGATTTTCAAAGTGGCAAATGGAGAGAGCACTTATATGTAAACATAGTGACTGTGTAATGCTCAAAATGCGAATTTTTACTGCGAATTTCGTCACTTTGAGATTTTGCAAATATTTAGAATATAGTGATATATATTTGTAATGATGAATATTCGTTTTTTTTTTTGTGCAAATTTTTATGCGAATATCGTCATTTCCAGACTGGACACTGATCCCTCTCTTCTTTTAGGCGAAAGATATATTTGCGCATGAGCTCTATGCGAATTTAATTAAGAATTTTTGCATGGAAAAAAAGAGAACGAACATAGTGAATATGCGAATTTCGTGAACATAGGATGAATATTCATCCATATATTCATGAAATATCGCAAATTCGAATATGGTCCCTGCCGCTCATCACTACTGTGTAACCAAAACAGTTACATGACTTTCAAAGAGACTACACGACTTTCAAAAAGACCATTCATTCTCGCAGCTTCCTTTGTTATAAAAGGAAGAGCAGTTCTAGGACTACGCGTTTTAATGGGGATATCACACCTCTTTGTTAGGTCATGACGAAGAAGGTTGATATTTCCTCGAAAAGCATTGTCCACTATTTGTTTGCATTTTAAATAAAATAGCTTTATCACTTATTATTTTCTTGTCCATATTTTGGTTACTTTTCATACTTCTTCTGCAGGTCCGTATCTTGGACCTTGGTCATTGTTGATATTTCTCCAGAATGAGACTTACACTTGCTCTACATTTGGATTTGCTTCTACCATCCCAAGAGTTGGAACACAGTGTGGATGCAGGCGATTTCATATATTCTGGGGATAGAGCACATGCGCGACGGCCCGAAGCGATCGCGATATTTTCAATCGAACAACGCGATCACCGGCCCTGTCTGCGCAGTCGCAGAAGCCTTAACGTGCCGAATATGGGTGAGGGCATGACGCATGTTTGATTGACACACACTATGGAAAATGATGAGAAGCGGAAGTGATGTCTAGAGATGCCAGGACTTTCCCGGCGCAGGTGCAGGCACTATGTTTACAAACAACACTAGAGTGAATGGAGAGAGACTGAAGTGACACCTAGAGATGTCGGAATCTTTCCGACGCATGCGCGCACACTCTGTTTACATACAGACATGTAATCTTGAATGGCTACGATCAGCATAATCCAGAGATGATCTGAGGTGATGCACTGCTGGTACTGAAGGTACCTCTGTAATATTACACTGCACTATATGTTTTATGATACTGGACACTATATATATATATGTGTTTATTATAATTTATACACTGCGTTGATATGTCAACCTGAGATTACTATTATTGACAGATGAGTGCACCAATGAGATTGTAATATGGGTGTGATTTCAACTGATTGCACATTTGTATCTCCTATATTGTATCCAATGAAATGGTTTTATTACATGTATATATGAACACTATTTGTAATTTTGTTATGCTTGATAAAGGCTATTGTCGCTGAAACGTTGCTATTAATGTGGGAAAAATAAAGATATCCCAGCTTTTCTATGATCCATGACCTGACTGGTGCTGTGTTTTTGGACTTCTTGTACATTCATCCAGGGCTGGCTGCCTGGGCAACTACAAGCACAGAGGTCGAGGCCCGGTGCTGTCTCATACACTCTTCTTGTATATATATATATATATATATATATATATATATATATACATACAAGGTCAATGGTGTTGTTCAACAATTGTTCAACAATTGAGAAAAAGAGCATGGATGCACATCCACAAGATGTACTATGATCTAATTGGTTCTCAGTATATTCTTTTCTTTTTGATCCCAGCGTAAGCAGAATTACTTATAAAATATCAAAATCAACTGTGCAGCAGGAAATATGTTGCGTATTTTCCTATGAGAAGACACACAGGTATTCATAGTAGCAGCCCTGTGCGTGTGGTGAGGTTTGGAGGCGATGCCAGTGCCCTGACGTGACTATGACATGCGGGCCAACCTTCAAACCTTACTGCACACATAGAGCTGCCGCAGGGAAGCCCTGTGTCTCTGCCAATAGGAAAATATGTAGCGTATTTCCTGCTGTACAGATGTTTTATATGTAATTCTGTGTAATGCTGCATATACACAATGTGTAACCCTACCCTTTAAACGCAACCTTTAATGTCGTCTCTTACCTCAGCCTATGATGCCATATTTCTCATCCAGTGTGCCTTCAGCTGTTGCAAAACTACAACTCCCAGCATGGAGATACACTGTTTGGGAAATATTGCTATAACCTGACATAAGCTCACAACACATGTTTTCAGTACTGTGTCCCCTGGACAAGACTATAACCCCACACAGCACACCACTCCCCAGAGTGAACATCTCACTTACCATGCAGATGGCAACGCTCACTTAACATGTTCCCCCAGTCAGAAGTCTGGAAGACCCACATAGTGCTGTAAAAAAAAAAAATAGAGAGAGGGGGATAGAGCTTAATGAAACCTTGATAACGAAACACAGACATGTTTGCACATCTACATCTTGCACAAAAATCCTGTGCTTCTCAGCAATAATTTTAAATGAACAGGTCAGCACTCTGACCACCCCCTTAGCCCATATCTACTTAATTAGTAGGATATTGGGGTCTGTTCCTGGCATTCTTTAAGTTTTCAGCCTGGGAACTTATGGTGAGTGAGCTTTGCCATCTGTTCACACTGGTGTGGTACTGTGCAGTGGCCAATGCTGCATGGCCCTGTGTCTATGGGGTGGAGCAGCCTTGGGGCTGCTCTGCCACTGGGCAGTTCCCTCTATAGGCACTAGTATTGCGGCTGTGGTGGTCACCGCTCAGCAGCATGCCATTTTATGTTTGGGAGTTAGGGACCAGCTACACACACATGACCATAACGTTGCTAGCGGGATTGCACATTAAGATCATAACCTACACTAACGACCTGATAGTTTCATATATATATATATATATACTGAAAAGCACAGGATCTTTGTGCGAGATGTAGAGCAACTATGTCTGTTTTTCTCTATTGATGTCTTATAATCATCATTATGTTGTTCGGTAGTTCAATTCTACAGCTATAAGGACTGTATTTTATTTGAATTAGGTTGGACTTGTGTCTAGGTGACCTGCTGCCTCTAGAAAAATGCCAATCTCAAACAAAACTGTTCCCACAATGGTAATATATTTTGCTTGAGCTGACTAGATTGTAATATCTGGCCTATTCTTTGGCAGACTTCTATGATTTGACTGGGTCAAGTGTTCAAATTATTGCTGAAAATAGTGGAATGCACTGTCCTTTTGAAAATGCTATACTGTATGATTTGAGCAAAATATGGTATTGCGTGTAGAAGCATATTTCTGTTTTAGAAATTGTTCCTTATATAAACTTATATTTATGGAAAATTAGAGTAAAAAAGAATTTGTAAGGTAAATCTATTCTGGAAAAGCTGGGTGAAAGCAAATATGGTATCTGTTACAGCTCTGATAAAACTTTCTTAAACTTCTGAACATAATTTCTGCTTCATTATATACAAATATGAAAGTAGGCCTATATCATGTACAGTATATGGTTTGAGACTATAGAAAACAAAGTCCTACAGTCAGAGCCATATCAGCTGGCAGATTGCAGCGACCCTGAGGGGTGGCATTTTCTACTACCAGAAGTGCACCTAGTGCTCCTTGTGCCTTGGCGAGATGCTGGTGATCGACATAGTAAAATTTGATAGGTTAATAGGTCCCGCATTAAGTAGGTATTTGCCCCACAGTAGTGTTCCCCATAGGTTGGTATGTCCCACAGTAGCTTAATAGTTCCCTTATTAGGAAATTCACCCATGGTCAGACATGTCCTCAGGTAAGTAGCCCCCCCAGTAGGTAACGATGATGGCAGGTAGGTAGCTAGCTAGATAGGTATGTAGCCAGTTAAATAACTAGAAATTGGAAATATCCGCAGCACACTGAGTAGTAAAATCCAAACAAGTTTTTATTCCATCACAGTGAGGGTATCCAGAACAACGTTTCAACCAGCTCCCTGGTCTTTTTCAAGCTTTTTCGAGCTTGAAAAAGACCAGGGAGCTGGTTGAAACGTTGTTCTGGATACCCTCACTGTGATGGAATAAAAACTTGTTTGGATTTTACTACTCAGTGTGTTGCGGATATTTCCAATTTCTGCTTACATATGGATCCCTGACCCGGGTCTGGACTCTGCGTGCACCGATCCTTGTTTGCCTAGGGTGCTGCTCTCCTTCTATCACATACAGTTAAATAACTAGCTAGGTAAGGAGGTAGGTAGATAGTCAGGTAGGTAAGTAGCCCCTTAAGGACCACAGGTTTTTCCGTTTTTGCACTTTCGTTTTTTCCTCCTCATCTTTTAAAAATCATAACCCTTTCAATTTTTGCACCTAAAAATCCATATGATGGCTTTTTTTTGCGCCACCAATTCTACTTTGCAGTGATATTAGTCATTTTATTCAAAAATCTATGGCAAAACAGAAAAAAAAATCATTGTGCGCCAAAATTGAAGAAAAAACACAATTTTGTGACTTTTGTGGGCTTCCGTTTCTATGCAGTCAATTTTTCGGTAAAAAAGAACCTAATCTTTATTCTGTAGGTCCATACGATTAAAATGATAGCCTATTTATGTAGGTTTGATTTTGTCGTACTTGTGAAAAAAATCTACATGCAGGAAAATGTGTACGTAAAAAATTGTAATCTTCTGACCCCTATAACTTTTTATTTTTCTGCGCATGGAGCGTTATGAGGGCTCATTTTTTGCACCGTGATCTGAAGTTTTTATCGATACCATTTTTGTATTGATCGGACTTTTTGATTGCTTTTTATTCATTCTGTAATTATATAAAAGTGACCAAAAATACGCTATTTTGGAATTTTCTTGCGCGTACGCCATTGACCCTGCAGTTTAATTAATTATTTTTTTTATAGTTCGGACATTTACACATGCAGCGATACCACATATGTTTATCGTTATTTTTATTTACATGTTTTTGTTTTTTTATGGGAAAAGGGGGGTGATTTGGACTTTTATTAGGGAAAGGGTTAAATAAAATGTATTCACTTTTTTTTACACTTTTTTTTTTGCAATGTTATAGGCTATATCATTGCATACAATTATTGCCAGCACTGTTCACTGCAAAGCCATAGCTTTGCATTGATCAGTGTTATCGGCGGTCGATTGCTCAAGCCTGAATTTCAGGCTTGGAGCAATCAGTCACTGATCGATTATTTTCGTGTTAGACGCGGCGCTAAACTTTGAACGTCAAGTCTAAAGGGTTAATAGTGCGCGGCACCGCTGCAGATACATGCCGGGACCGACCCGATATGATACACGGTCACGGCGTGACCGCGCATTATATCACGGGAGCCGGCCACGGACGTAAATATATATTTACATCCGTGGTCATTAAGGGGTTAGGTAGCTTTGTGGGTAGGTAGGCAGCTATGTAGGTAAGTAGGTAGCCAGGTAGGTAGCTAGGTAGTTAGCCAGATAGGTAAGTAGTTAGCGAGGTAGGTCGCCAGGTAGCTAGCTGTGTAAGTAGGCATGTAGCTATGTAGGTAAATAGGTAGCCAGGTAGGTAGGTAGCTAGCTATCTAGGTAGGTAAATAGCCAGGAAGATAGGTTGCCAAGGAGGTAAGTGGCCAGAAAGCTAGCTTGGTAGGTAGTCACCTCCCCCCCCCAGATTCCAGGATGAAAAAAAAAAGAGAAAAAATACTACTGCATCATGTCCCATGCAGCAATCTCCTCCATTGTGTCAGGGCAGAGGTCACTGGTCTCCTCTCAGTGTAGGCTGCCGGTCCTGTGACTTACACTGTATGTGCATATGCGCATAGAGCTGCAAGCGGTCCTCGCTGGCCTGAGGATCTAGGACAAGTATTCTGTATTCCCCAGTAATTATTTGGTGACTTTATGTCTGTTGTATAGAATTATAGGTATCCTTTTCTGGTTCTCTTATATGCTGCAGATTTTATGCATGCATGCTTATTTTTACTTTTCAATGGGGTGGGGGAAGGAAGTGCCATTTCAGTTTTTACCTCAGGCAGCAGAACAATAGAATCGGTCCTGTCTATGGTTAATGTCATAAACTGGCCACTAGACAAGGACAGAATTCACTGCGTCGCTATTGAACATTGCTTAGAGATATTATGCAATAGCTTGACAGAAACCTTGGAACCTTGATCAGGAAAAGTGAAAGTGGCAAAGACAAGTAAAGCCAGCACTATGCTCAGCCATTAGATACACAGATGCAAGTGCTGGCCCTTTAAGAGCTAGCCATGCAAAGGAGCAAGAGCCCTGACACAAAAGCAGTGGAGGTGAAAAGCAATGGGGGATGCTGGCCACAGTGGCCAGTTAAGCGTCTGTCATCCCATCTCAATGAAAAACATCCCCTGCCCTATTATAACTATCTAAGGAATTGCTATTCAAATTGCTACATTTGGATCTATTCAGAAGTCTAGGAAAGCTGGTTAACAAGCCCCATGGGAGCTGTGATACATAAAAAATAAGCATAGAAGGTAAAGATAGATTTTACTCCAAATCTCTGAAAGTTTTATTTATGACATTAATATATCCAATCGTCCTTTCAGTTCCCAATTTAAAGGACCATTAAACTGGATATTAAATAGATTTATATGAAAGATATGCTAGTGACTCTCAGAAAAAAAATGTTCAAACATTCAAGGAAATCATTAGTCTTAAAGGTTTTTGTGATAGAAATGTATATGTTGTGCTATATTTACCCTGATTTCTGTGGGAGGATGATCGTAGTTCAGTGATGTCATGCAATACACAAGCTTTACCAAGGTCTATGGGGTATGATGTTCTGTGAATGGGCTTAAACATTGCCCATACATCAAATAAATCATATTCTACATTTTATCTAATATCTAATTTTATCTACATTTTATCTAATCAAGAGCTATTTATCATTGTTGTGCATCAAAAATGAAAATATAAAACAACTTTGCAAGAAGTCTTAATAGTGTATACAAGGGCTAATTTCTTGAAAAAGGCCTCATTGTGAGGCAAAAACGTCGCATTGACTTAATGGGTGAATAAAACACACCGCTTTTTGCAATTAGGAGTGCCACTTCCTTTCTTGGATTGTACTTTGGAAGGTTTGGAGTTTGAACCTGTTGAAGCTGAGCACCCACCCAGGACTTGAAGTCCATGTTTACAGTGCCGGCTACCTTCCTTGTTTTGGCTATATATATATATATATATATATATATATATATATAACATTTGAAAAAAACCCTAAGAGGCACCGGCTCCCCATGTCGGTAATGATGGCCAGTAGGGCGTTTGGGGGTCTTGCTGTCCCAGACGTAGTTAAGTACTATTGGGCTGCCCATCTCCGCCATCTCGCAGCATGGTCATCCTACCACGCGTAAAGCCGCTGGATGGAGATGGAAAAACTTTGGTTGGCCCCTTGGCACCCCAATACACTTCTTTGGTCCCCTCCTGCATCTACTGTTTCTTTGTCTCCTCTATTCAGCTCTATGGCATTTTCTAAATATGTTTGGGGATACTGTTCTGTGAAATTCAAGCTGTTCTCTCCTCCCTCCCCTCTCCACTCTTTCTCTATCATCCTGACTTTCCCTCTGGCCGGTCTGCAGTCATGGTACAGGAGTGGGGGTCTAGGGGCCTCTTCTGTTGGGCAGGCGTTGTAGATCTTCTATCTCGCTCACTTCTTTCATTTGCTCAATTGCAATCTCGTTGGAGTCTCCCCTCGTCTGAGCGCTTTCATTACCTACAGTTACAGCATTTTCTGTCCACTACCACCGGCTCCCTAGTGGTCTCTACGCCCACTGGTTTTGAAAGGTTATGCCGTGGTGGGCATCAGACGAGGGGTCTCCTCTCCGACATCTACTCTCTGCTCATTCTACCTCCAGCAGATTCCACAGTATCGCACCGTTACATGGGTTGTTGGGAGGACGCACTCAATACAGCCATTACTGTTCCTCAGTGGAGGGTCATTTGGGAAAGGGCTTCTAAGGTGTCCATCTGTACTGCCTATAAGGAAACCCAATACAATTTGCTTATGGGTTGGTATCACACTCCTGAGTTGTTAAATACATTGAACCCAGACATCCCTCCTCAGTGCTGGCGCTGTGGGGTTGTTTTGGGCTCGGTGTTTCATATATTTTGGTCATGTCCTCTCACAGTGAGCTACTGGAACAGAGTGCAGGGGCTGTTATCTGAGGTACTGGGAGTCTTGGTTCCCCTTGACCCTCTTGTCTACCTTCTTCAACTTTCTCATCCTGCTCTATCTAGGAAGATGTTTAGGCTTTTTATGCACATAGCTTTAGCCGCAAAAACCCTTATTGCTAAGTGCTGGAAGAGGACCCTCCCACCCCCCTCCGAGTCTGACCTGTTATCTTGCATACGTGAGATTTGTTCCCTGTTTTTCCAGTCTGCTTCCCTATGTATGGTATTGTCGTTTATCTTGGGTCTTTGTGCTTCCCCCTGTTTGTCTTCCCTCCCCTATTTTCCCTTGATTTGGGGGCTCAGGCCTTATGCTTAACCTGCTGGCGTATTGGCATTTGTTTGCTTATTGGTTGTTATCATATCTATATGCTGATTGCAGTTACAGTCATGGATCTCTATTTTAGTACCGGGGGTCCTGACCCTGTCATTTGTTAACTTTTTGGTTTATTTTGCCCTGATTATTCATGGGCCTTGGCCCCTATGCTGTCTATGCTATGTTTCTTTTTTGTTTGGATTGTAGTTATGAAACCTCTTTAATAAAAATTACAGTTTAAAAAAAAAGAAAAGAAATTAAAAAAGAAAAGAACTTCCTCTGTAGTATACAGCAGCTGATAAGTACTGGAAGGATTAAGATTTTTAAATAGAATTAATTTACAATGTGTTTAACTTTCTAACAACAGTTGATTTAAAAAAAAATTCCACTGGAGTACCCCTTTAATAGGAAAGATGAGCGAATTTCTGAAAAATTCGATTTGGCCGATTCGCCAAATCCTCCGAAAAAATTTGGTTTGGACCAAATTTATTTGTGGCAAATTGCTATAAAACCTGCTATTTCTGGCCTACAGAGAGGCTTAATAGGGGTGTAGAACACTTTGCCTTGTCCTAACACGCATAGGGAGTGTGCTGTGTTAGTGAAATAATACTGTTATTAAGTATGACATGCAGATTAAAGGCATTGCTATTAGAATCACTGCCACAAAGCATCTGGATGTGGCCGTTTTTTAATGTAATTTTTATTTAATTTGAATTTATTTACATTTTTTGATTACCCATTCTGGTGAGCATTGAGCTGGTGGTCCTCAGCCAGGCGAGATACCACCTGTTCCAGCCCCTGCCTCTCAGAACCCCTCTGATTATGAAAGTGCGAATGTTTCATTTAATCAGTTATGGTTCATTGTAATCGCTCCAAGCTGTTTCATTGTATTCTTGTGATAATTTCACAGGTAATATGACGGCGACAACCATAGAGCCTCAGTCTTGAAAAGATTACATCGATTTTTTTATTTAACTTTAAGATTTATAGTAGATTCCCAAGTTTACTTTGAACTAATACTGTATGACCACAAAATCCAATCTAACAAGGAGTCAAATGGCGGAACAATGAAAGAGCCTAGAGGTGGCAGCAGCATGAGGAGACCATAATCTGTCAGGATGACAGCCTAGAATTGGCGGCAGCATGAGAGACCATAGGACCTCACAATCCCTAAGATTAAAAGAGGAATTTTCAAATTAAAATTGAAGATTTATGGTAGATAGTGCGACCATAAATCATTTTAGGTATGTCCCAGGCCCAGCAGCATCAGTAAACCATGTAGTGGCTGAATGACACAGCTTGGAGCTGGCGGCAGCATTAGGAGACAATAGGGCTACACAAACCCTAAAATGAAAAGATTAATTTACCATTATCTGCTGCTGCTGGCGGGGCTGGGATTCACATCGTGGGACGCGGCCACATGCAAATCCCAGCCCATCATTCACCTGGTGCTTCTCCTGTCCCCGCCTCTGCCTCTCTGCTCCGGTGCGTGTGTCCCTGTCCCCTAGGGCGCATGCGCACTGGTGCTTTAAGA
Organism: Hyla sarda; assembly: GCF_029499605.1. Taxonomy (NCBI): domain Eukaryota; kingdom Metazoa; phylum Chordata; class Amphibia; order Anura; family Hylidae; genus Hyla; species Hyla sarda. The sequence goes on from NC_079198.1 coordinate 90,084,365, forward strand.
TTTAAAGGGCCAGTCTGCCCATTAGTGAAGTGAACACCTGTGGCTCATTGATAAATTCCTCCACCTCCCACACTTCCCTGCCGGATCTTTGTTGCCCTTGAGCCTTAGAGAAAGTATCCAGTGTATTGCCTTGCCTTGCATCATACCTTTGCTCCGTGACCTGACCTTGCTCCTTTGCCACCTGCCTACTGACCATTTGCTATGTTCTTGATTACGCTACTGTGCTGCCTGCCCTGACCTCCTGCTATCCAGACCAAGAGTTGCCTAATCCCACCTGTGCCTCGAATCTCCTCAGTCACCTGTGTGGCCGAGCCGTGCCAGGGGTAGCGACCTGGGTGCCGCCTGCCACAGCTTTGTTCATTCTGCTTTGCGGCGGCTCTGGTGAAAACAAGTTGCACCTTTGACTCAGCTCCCTGGTACGTTCCGAGTCATCTACCACACAGGTCCAGTGGATCCACTATCATCTGTGTTCCAGTCAACTGAAACGTGAGTGTTACAATCAGTAAACCATATAGTGGCTTAATAACACAGCCTGAAGCTGGCGGCAGCATGAGGAGACAATAGGGCTTCACAAGCCTTAAGATTATGAAATTAATTTTCAACTTTAAGTTGAAGATTTATGGTAGCTAGTGCTACCATAACATTTTTTAGGTAATGTCCCAGGCTCAGCAGCATGGGTAAACCATATAGTGGCTGAATGACACAGCCTGGAGCTGGCGGCAGCATAATGAAACAATGGGGCTTCACAATCCCTAAGATTATGGTAGCTAGAGCTACCATAAAAATTCTTAGGTAATGTCCCAGTCCCAGCAGCATGAGTAAACCATACAGTGGCTGAAAGATACATCCTGGAGTTGGCAGCAGCATGAGTAGAACAAATAGTGGCTGAATGGCACAGCCTGGAGTTGGCGACAGCATGAGTAGAACATATAGTGGCTGATTGACACAGGTACAAAATAGTACGCCACTTAGATGTAGATATGTGGTATGCACTTATTAGGGTAGAAAAGTGAGCTTCAGTACACATAAAAAAGTATTTGAATAAAATGCCAGCCGGTGATTACTTTTGCCTGGATTTTCACTGTATCTAGGCCCTTGAGAGTTTAACAAGTACAAAATAGTACACCACTTAGATCTAGGTATGTAGTATGCACTTATGAGGGCAGAAAAATACACTGCAGTCTTTAAAAATGTATTTGAGTAAAACACCAGCCGGTGATTATTTATGCCTGGCCTTTCACAGTATCTAGGCCCTTGACATATCAACACGTACAAACTAGTACACTACTTAGATGTAGGTATGTGGTATGCACTTATGGCGGCAAAAAAATGCGCTACAGTACGCTTAAAAAAGTATTTAAATAAAATACCAACTGGTGATTACTTTTTCCTGGACTTTCACAGTATCTAGGCTCTTGAGAGTTTAACAGGTACAAAATAGTACACCACTTAGATGTAGGTATGTATGAGGGCAGAAAAATGCACTACAGTACGCTGAAAAAAGTATTTGAGTGCAACATTAGCTGGCCTTTCACAGTATCTAGGCTCTTGACAGATTAACAGGTACAAAATAGTACACTACTTATATTCAGGTATGTGGTATGCACTTATGAGGGCAGAACGGTGTGCTACAGTACGCTTAAAAAAGTTTTTGAGTTCAACACCAGCCGGTGAGTACTTTTGCCTGGCCTTTCACAGTATCTAGGCCCTTGACAGATTAACAGGTACAAAATAGTACACTACTTAGATGTAGGTATGCGGTATGCACTTATGAGGGCAGAAAAATGTGTTACAGTGCGCTTAAATAAGTATTTGTGCACAACACCAGCAGTACACAACAGTGCCTGTGTACTAATCCCAAAATTGAAATTTCTCTCTCAAAGACTATTAGGAATGGACTGATTGGTATTATATCATCTACAGACTAGTATAACCAGCAGACCATTTAAAAACGTATTCCTCCCTCCTCTCCTAACTTTTCTCCAGCTGAGCCAGCTTGTTCAAACATACGAGGCAACACACAGCTCTCTGCTCCTCTCTGTAATACACTGCTGTAGAAAGTGATTGGGAGATAAATCGCTGCAGTAACAATAATTTTCTGTGAAAAACGCACTGCTCTCTGTCCACCAGAATGCTGACTTGACTAGGAGGTGAAACGTTGCTGGAAAAAGCTTTTCTGTGTAACACACAGCACTGTCTGTCCTATCTCTTTGCAGTGAAAGGATGAAATGACGAGCCACAATATGGCTGCCGATTATATAGGGCTGGGATATCACAGGGATGACTGGCTACTGATAGGCTGCATCCTGCAAATCAAATTTTTCATGAAGTTTGTATCGAATTCGGATTCGTCAGATTCAATTCGCTCATCTCTATTTAATAGCTATGTTCTGACTCCACCAAAACACTGTGGCTATCTTTTTGTGAAATGTCTATTTGTACCGTGTTTGTAAATGTGAGGTAAATTTTTTCCCTCCTACACATCAGCCACCTCACCCATTGAAGCACAGGTGTTCTGCCTTCCATGCTTTGCTGTGAACAATAGGCTAGTGTTTTCTAACCAGGGTGCCTCCAGTTGTTGCAAAACTAAAGTTCACTGCAGAATGATCTCATTTCCACCCAGTGGTCGCTCCACTAATTGAAGCAGATAGGCTCCCTGTAATCACCTGTCTACTGATGTCATGTTTCGCTGCACACTGCAACCTGGGAAATCCTGAGACGGCAGTCATTTTGTATGCTGTTAAAAATAAACATTGTAGCAAAGATCACATAAGAATTGTGAGACCACCATCAAACACAGGTGCAGACACGATATTATAAACTAAACTAATTTTACAACCCCTGCAGAGGGGTATAGAAAGGTGTACATGGGTGACAGGTGTGTAGAGTAGTGTACATGGGTGACAGAGGGGTGTACATGGGTGACAGAGGGGTGTAGGGGGTGATAGAGGGGTGTACAGGGGTGACAGAGGGGTGTTGGCAGTGTAGAGGAGTGTACATGGGTGGCAGAGGGGTGTGGAGGTGTGTACATGGGTGACAGAGGGGTGTAGAGGAGTAACAGATGGGTGTAGAAGAGTGTACATGGGTGACAGAGTGGTGTAGAGGAGTGTGCATGGATGGCAGAGGGGTGTAGAGGAGTGTATATGGGTGACAGAGGGGTGTAAAGAGGGTTACAGAGGGATATACATCGGGGACAAAGGGGTGAAGAGGAGTGTACATGGGTGGCAGAGGGGTTTAAAGGGGTGTACATGGGTAACCAAGGGGTGTACATGGGTGACAGATGGGTGTAGAAGAGTGTACATGGTGACAGGGGGGCATCGGGGGTGACAGAGGGGTCGACAGGAGTGACAAGGTGGTAACATGGGTAGACAGGGGTAACAAAGGAACAAAGGGGTGAACATGGGTGACAAGGATATGGTCAGAGGGGTTTACAATTGGGGGTGAACATGGGTGACACAGGGATGGACAGGGATGACAGAGGGGTAGATAGGGGGATGGCCAAGGTGGACATGGATCACAGGAGGGTGGACATGGGAGACAGGGGGTCAGCGGGGTGGACAAGGGTGACAATCGGTTAAAATAGGGGTGGATAGGAGTGACAGAGAGAGGTGGATTGGGGTGACAAAGGGACAGAGGGGTGAATAGGGGGGGTGGACATGGGTGACAGAGGTGTAGACTGGGGGGGGTGGACAGTAGACTTGTGCACTAGAAAAATTTTCGTTTCATTTCGTTTCGTTTTTTCGTTTTGGAAAATTTTTTCGGTTCGGCAATATTTTCGGTTTAGATTTTTCAGATACATTCGGTATTCTGGTATTCGGATTGATTTTTTTCGGATACATTCGGTATTCGGGTACATTCGGTAAATTTTTAATTTTTTTGGGACTTTAGCGATCCTAAAAAATTATGGACATACCTTTTTTATTAAAATTTCGTAGGGTACCATAAAAAAATCATAATAAAAAAGATACAGTAGTGATGGAAAAAATTGTATCTAACGAAATGTATCATTTTTATTATGAAATGTTTATTCATTTTTAAACAGGGATCAATTTATGTGAGCTGGTAAAGCACTAAAAATGTAGCCGACAATAGTAAAAATGTAGTGTGTGTGTGTTTTTCACTTTATTATAAAACATTTTTTAGGTAGTACTACTACTCCCAGCATGGAACACACTCTTCCGTGATGGGAGTAGTAGTTACCTGTACTAATTGACAGATCGCAGGGGTCCCTGGCGATCCTCTTGTATAATGTATAGATGCGGTGGCTGCTCTTCTATGGTCCCCTGCACTCACGTATATATACACATATTCATATTTCCTGCAGAGCTGTGATTGGCCAGATGGTTCCAGCCAATCACAGCTCTCTGTGAGAAATAGGAATATGTGTATATATACAGCCGTGCAGGGGACCATAGGAGAGCGGCTGCCACATCCATACATTATACTGGAGGATCGCAGCGGGTGTCAGGAGTGATACCTGCAGTGATATTTCCTTTACTACAAGTACTACCACTCCCAACATGGAGTACACTCTGCTCCATGCTGGGAGCTGTAGTATCTGCATTAAGAGACAGATCGCAGCAGGTGTCAGAAGTTACACTTGCTGCGATATGTCTATTAATGCAGGTACTACAGCTCCCAGCATGGAGCAGAGTGTGCTCCATGTTGGGAGTATTAGTACCTGCAGTAAGGGACAGATCCCAGGGATGTCACTCCTCCTGACACCCGCTGCAATCCTCCTGATGTGAATGTCGGGATCAGCTGTTCTCAGGGCTACAGAGCCGGGAGAACAGCTGATGCTGAGCCGTACTTATACATCGTATATCTACTGCCCAGCAAGAACTTACAGTGAGCCTGCAATGTGTATACAGTATACACATTGCTGGCTCACTTAACCCCTTGCTGAGCTGTGCGCTATGCGCAAGTCCAGCAAGGGAAGAGTTAACTTACACTGCTGGACAGTGTAGGTTAACCCTTTGGGCGGTATACATTATATACAGCTATCTATAGATAGCTGTATACAGTGTATACAGAAGACGAAGTTCAGCTTACTTCCCTCGGGTCCCGGGCCGGTCCATGTAGCTCCGCCCCCTAGTAATGGCGTCATTAGGGGGCGGAGCTACAGAAGGGAACAAGGCTAGTTAATCTGAAGCTCTGTTCACATTGTATGTTTTGTATAATGTAAACAGACCCTTCTGGCAGTGTCTACCCAGACAGGGAGACTCCAGCTGTTGCTAAACTACAACTCCCAACATGCCCAGACAGCCAAAGGCTGTCTGAGCATGCTGGGAGTTGTAGTTTTGCACCAATTGGTGGCTCCCTGTTTGGGTAGACATTGCATCATGGGTGCTCTCCCCAGCGGACAGCGCCAAAAATGTCATAACCAATTTTTTGTGTTTTTTTTCTTCTCGTTTCAGATCCGTGTATGCAGAGGATTACTGCGGATTCGATGGATTACGGCGGATTATTTTTTTTCCCTTTAATAAAATGGTTAACGAGGGCTGTGGGGGAGTGTTTTTTTAAATAAAATAATTTTTCTAATGGGTTGTGTTTTGTTTTTTTTATTGAATTTTCAGGGTTAGTAGTGGAAGCTGTCTTATTGATGGAATCCATTACTAGGCCAGGGCTTAGTGTTAGCCCCAAAAACAGCTAGCGCTAACCCCCAATTATTACTCCGGTACCCACAGGCCCGGAGCGTCAAAAAATGGCACTCCTGGACCTAGGCGGTAACAGGCTGGCGTTATTTAGGCTGGGGAGGGCCAGTAACAATGGTCCTCACCCACCCTGGTAACGTCAGGCTGTTGCTGTTTGGTTGGTATTGTGCTGAGAATGAAAATACGGGGAACCCTATGCGTTTTTTTTAAATTTAAATAAAAAAAAAAAAAAAAAAACGCATAGGGTTCCCCGCTAGCTGTTTTTGGGGCTAGCACTAAGCCCTGGCCTAGTAATGGATTCCGTCAATAAGACAGCTTCCACTACTAACCCTGAAAATTCAATAAAAAAAAAAAAACACAACACATTGGAAAAATTATTTTATTTAAAAAAACACTCCCCCACAGCCCTCATTAACCATTTTATTAAAGGAAAAAAAAATAATCCGCCGTAATCCATCGAATCCGCAGTAATCCTCTGCATACACGGATCTGAAACAAAAAAAACCACCAAAAAAATGGTTATGACATTTCTGGCGCTGTCTGCTGGGGAGAGCACCCATGATGCAATGTCTACCCAAACAGGGAGCCACCAATTGGTGCAAAACTACAACTCCCAGCATGCCCAGACAGCCTTTGGCTGTCTGGGCATGCTGGGAGTTGTAGTTTAGCAACAGCTGGAGTCTCCCTGTCTGGGTAGACACTGCCAGAAGGGTCTGTTCACATTATACAAAACGTACAATGTGAACAGAGCTTCAGATTAACTAGCCTTGTTCCCTTCTGTAGCTCCGCCCCTAATGACGTCATCACTAGGGGCGGAGCTACACGGACCGGCCCGGGACTCGAGGGAAGTAAGCTGGACTTCGTCTTCTGTATACACTGTATACAGATATCTATAGATAGCTGTATAAAGTGTATACCGCCCAAAGGGTTAACCTACACTGTCCAGCAGTGTAAGTTAACTCTTCCCTTGCTGGGCTTGCGCATAGCGCACAGCTCAGCAAGGGGTTAAGTGAGCCAGCAACGTGTATACTGTATACACATTGCAGGCTCACTGTAAGTTCTTGCTGGGCAGTAGATATACGATGTATACCTACGGCTCAGCGTCAGCTGTTCTCCCGGCTCTGTAGCCCTGAGAACAGCTGATCACGACATTCACATCAGGACAATCGCAGCGGGTGTCAGGAGGAGTGACATCCGCTGGGATCTGTCCCTTACTGCAGGTACTAATACTCCCAACATGGAGCACACTCTGCTCCATGCTGGGAGCTGTAGTACCTGCATTAATAGACATATCGCAGCAAGTGTAACTTCTGACACCTGCTGCGATCTGTCTATTAATGCAGGTACTACAGCTCCCAGCATGGAGCAGAGTGTACTCCATGTTGGGAGTGGTAGTACTTGTAGTAAAGGAAAGATCACTGGGGGTATCACTCCTGACACCCGCTGCGATCCTCCAGTATAATGTATGGATGCGGCGGCCGCTCTCCTATGGTCCCCTGCACGGGCCGTATATATACACATATTCATATGTCTCACTGAGAGCTGTGATTGGCTGGAACCATCTGGCCAATCACAGCTCTGCGGGAAATATGAATATGTGTATATATACATGAGTGCAGGGGACCATAGAAGAGCGGCCGCCATATCTATACATTATACAAGAGGATCGCAAGGGACCCCTGCGATCTGTCAATTAGTACAGGTAACTACTACTCCCATCATGGAAGAGTGTGTTCCATGCTGGGAGTAGTAGTACTACCTAAAAAAATAAAAATAAAAAAAAGTGAAAAACACGCACACACTACATTTTTATTAATGTCGGCTACATTTTTAGTGCTTTACCCGCTCACATAAATTGAACCCTGTTTAAAAATGAATGAACATTTCATAATAAAAATGATACATTTCGTTAGATACAATTTTTTCCATCACTACTGTATCTTTTTTATTATGATTTTTTTACGATACCCTACGAAATTTTAATAAAAAAAGGTATCTCCATAATTTTTTAGGATCGCTAAAGTCCAAAAAAAGAATAAAAATATTTACCGAATGTTCGGGAAATAACGAATGTATTCGTTACTTTGCTATTCGTATTGTCCTGGCGATTGGGGAATGTTCAAAATATGTTTTCGTGCATTCGGATCGGTCCGAATGCACGAAATTGGTAAAATTTGGTAAATTAGACATTCGTGCCGAACCGAATTGCACATGTCTAGTGGACATGGTTGAGAAGGGAAAACAGAGGGGTGGAGAGGGTACAGTACCTTAAGCAAGCTTTTTTCTTCACTTCACTGGCACGGGAATTCGGCACAGCTTCCCCATTCTTCCCCTCTCCGGCAGGGCACCGACTCTGGGCTCCTGCACAGGACTCATTCACTGCACCGCAGGGGGAGGGGGATGCTGGGGCACCGGGCACTACACTGGCATGGTGCAGCTTCCGCGTTCTTCCCCTCTCTGGCAGGGCTCTCACTCACTGTGCCGTAGGGGGGAGGGGACACTAGAGGAAGCTAGGGGATGCAGGGGAACGCAGGAGGACACACGCACAGCAAAGCGCACATAGACTTCCCTTCCGCCATGCAGCGCCGTCACAGGCACGCAGGCTGGGGCGGGAAATTTAAAAAAATTAAAATGAATACATTTTGACAAAAAAATCATGCAGCATCCTTTCATTGTTCCTCCTCCTATTAGCCAAACTGCACAAAAGTATTGTGCCATTTTGGCTAATCAATAAATATCTCTCGCTATAATATGCTGGCCCTTCATAGAAGAATGTATTCAGCTGATCTTCTTTTGAAAATTGCATTGTATTTTCTACTTTAAAGATTCACCGCTAGGAATGATGTTCCCTGAGGCTGAAGAGCCAAGATTTGTAACAGTTACCTAGGTTTAGGTATAGTCGCCTTTCATGTTTTTTAATATTACTAACCTGAGGCAAATATACCGTATTTGTTTACATGGGTATCCCTATATAGCCTTCAAAGTCTAGGTAGGCTACGTTTGTGTACGGGGTATCATAAATAGAGTGTGTAACAGGAACACAACATAATAACAGAAGAATAATCATAATCTTTATACAGCGCCAACACATCTCACAGAATTTGAAAAGATAGAGGAAAAATCTTGTTCACGTGTGTGGGAGAGTGTGGCGTATCTTTACTGTGGGTTGCCATAAAGTATGAAAAATATAGTGCTGGACCAACTCCTCTGTTCTAACAGGCAAAAATTGGACTTTACATTTGAACAAACTACTTAACCCCTTAAGGACGCAGCTCATTTTCACCTTAAGGACGGAGCCATTTTTTGCAATTCTGACCACTGTCACTTTATGCATTAATAACTCTGGAATGCTTTTACCAGCTATTCTGATTCTGAGATTGTTTTTTTCATGACATATTCTACTTTATTTTAGTGGTAAATTTTTGTCGTTACTTGCATCCTTTCTTGGTGAAAAATCCCCAAATTTCTTGAAAATTTTGAAAATTTAGCATTTTTCTAATTTTGAAACTCTCTGCTTGTAAGGAAAATGACTTCCAAATAACTTATATATTGATTCACAAATACAGTGGGGACATTTCCTAATCTAGTCTATTCTGGGTATGCTTATAGACCAGCGTATGTGGTAGTCTCCTGTCTATTGTGCTCCTAATTTATCAAAGGTCTCACAGCCCTTGATAAATTCTGTGCTCAGACTTCAGGGTCTACAGCTTAAACTAAATTTAGACCTGCTCCAACATGGTCTGACATTTCAGCGTATTTTGGGCAGATGCGACTTGTCGCACAAAAGTTGCACTTGATAAATTCAGCACCAATGCATTTTCCAATGCATTTCCGTCTAAAATAGACTTGCATGCATCATGTTCTAAAAATTCTCTAGAGCAAATGTCGCAGAAAAGTCACACATATTTAGACTGCGACTTTCTGTGCGACAAATTTAGACAGGAAAAACCAGTCTAAATCCTTTGATAAGTCTCCCCCAATATGTCTACTTTATGTTGGCATCATAAAATGGACCTATTTTTACTTTTTGAAAACATTAGAGGACTTCAAAGTAGAGCAGCAATTTTCAAAATGTTCATGAAAATTGCAAAATCTGAAGGGACAGATGTTGCAGAACTACAACTCCCAACATGCCTGGGCAGTCTAGGCATGCTGAGAGTTGTAGTTTTGCAACATCTGGAGGGCTACCGTTTGGGCACCACTGTAATAGTGGTCTCCAAATTGTGACCCTCAAGATGTTGCAAAACTACAACTCCCAGCATGCCCAGACAGCCTTTGGCTGTCTGGGCATGCTGGGAGTTGCAGTTTGGCAACCACTAGGAAGGCAGCAGTAAATATCGCTTTACTGCCACCTTCCTTGATGCTCTGCGCCGTCGCCTCCATAGTATCATACATGCACACCCTTTTTTTTCACATACTTACTCTCACTTTTCACACACTATATACACTCACAACATGGTTTATTCAACACATACACACTTTCTTTCTGCCACTACTGTACACACTTTCTTCAGCACATTCTTTTCCTCTATCCGGATTCACATTTTCACACCTTTCACTCGATGGGGTCTTTTTGCTGTGGTTATCCCTTCTTTACTGGCTTGCTCACTTCTTTTCACTTCTCAGCCTTACCCTTTTCTTTCCCCTTCATTTTTCCTCACACATTCTTTTTCATTTTGCAATGCTGACTGAGCATTGCACATACATTATTGTCAGGGTTATTTATTACCATTGTTATCTTTTCTTTTCCTTTTTGCTCAGTTTTCATTTTAGGTCTGGTATTATTTTCTGGTATTGTTACCATTATTACCTGTGTTTCTCAGAAAATAAGACTGGGTTTTATATTAATTTAAACACTAGGGCTTATTTTCAGGGTAGGGCTTATTTATTTATGGGGGGGGGGGGCTGCAGGAGTGTGGAGGATAGGGGGGCTGTGGGAGGATGGGGGGCTGTGGGAGGATGGGGGGCTGTAGCAGTGTGGAGGATGAGGGTCTGTGGGAGTGTGGAGGATGCCGCACCCCCCCCATCTTCCACACTGCTACAGCCCCCCATCCTCCCACAGCCCCCCATACTCCACAATCCCGCAGCCCCCCATCCTCCACACTCCTGCAGCCCCCATCCTCCACACTCCTGCAGCCCCCCGTCCTCCACACTTCTGCAGCCCCCCATCCTCCACACTTTTGCAGCCCCCCCATCCTCCACACTGCTACAGCCCCCCATCCTCCACACTCCTGCAGCCCCCATCCTTCACACTGCTACAGCCCCCCCCATCCTCCCCTTTCCCCGTCGTCCTCCACACTCCTACAGTGCCGCCCACCCCTCTGCCATAATAAAATACACATTTCATCCCCAGCGGAAACCAGCACTTCCCCACCTTCATAGCGTCCGCAACTTGTAGAAGCTGCAGCTCTCGGCAGTGGGATCTCCTTCTGCTGCTTAGCAGCCGTGGCAGGGACACGTCCGTGACGTCAGGCATGCATACGCGCGTACGTTTTAAAGCGACAGCGTTCCTGCCCCGGCTCATTTAACTTGCCAAGGGACCAGCCAAAGGGGGGGGGGGGGGAGGGGAGGGGGAAGAGCGTTCCGGTCCGCATTACTGGAGCGTTCCGGTCCGCATTACTGGTGGCCACGGTCCGGATCTGGACCACGGGCCGCAAGTTGAGTACCCCTGGCCTAGGTCTTATTTTCTGGGTAGGGCTTATATTGCAGCCCACCCCGATAATCCAGCTAGGGCTTATTTTCGGGGTAGGGTGTATTTTCGGGGAAACCTTATATAAAAGGTCACATAGAATTCACAAAAGTTTTCTTTTTTTTCTCTTTTTACTGTTTACTAATTATTATTATTGTTTTTTTTTTTATTGATTAGGAGTTTTGTGCAATGGATGATCCAATGTATGGAGCCTTTGAAAGAAGTTCTATGACGGTCATTGGAGCCACTATCCCTGTGGCAGGATCCAACCAGCCTTCCATTGTGAGGGTGGGTTCACACTACGTTTTCTTCCATACGGGAGCGCATACGGCAGGGGGGAGCTAAAACCTCGCGCTCCCGTATGCCTTCGTATGCGCTCCCGTATGTAATTCATTTCAATGAGCCGGCCGGAGTGAAACGTTCGGTCCGGTCGGCTCATTTTTGCACCGTATGCGCTTTTACAACCGGACCTCAAACCGTGGTTGAGCACAGATCCGGGGGGAAAGCGCATACGGCGCAAAAATGAGCCGACTGGACCGAACGTTTCACTGCGGTCGGCTCATTGAAATGAATGACACACGGGAGCGCATACGAAGGCATACGGGTGCGCGAGGTTTTAGCTCTCCCCTGCCGTATGCGCTCCCGTATAGGGGAAAACGTAGTGTGAACCAGCCCTAAGATAGGAGGGCACAGAAGGGATCCGTTCCCATGATTCTTCTTTTTGGGAATTCTGACTCATTTGGACAATCTTTTTGGGTTCCACGTTCCGGAAAGGATCATTACTATGGAGAGCTACGGAGAAATTTTTCCTCATGCTCTTATATATGGACACCATAACATGAACTTGGCTGCTTCTAACCTCTTACATGTGCATGTTTGGAGGGTGATCAGATGACACTAGAATGTTGCGCTCTAACAGGACCACAGCTAAGATGGGCTGGTTATACCTTTTTGAGTTACACAGTGACTGCTCCCTCCCAACTGTTTATAATTATAGAAATAAGATCGGAGGCCTCCACTTTTCGAACCATGGAGTTCATACTTGGAACATTATCTTCTGTTTATTTGTAAATCATATATTTTTCATTTATACTTTGTGATGATTAGATGGGACATGCCCCCTCATGAGAGACTCTGTTGGTTGTGCACCAGGTCTTGGCGGGTCAAAAACCCTCTCTTAGTGAGAGACTCTGCCGGTTGTGCATCAGGTCTTGGTGGGCCAAAACACCCCCCCCCCCCTTACCTAGTACACAGTGATGGGACGTGCTTTCCTCTTAGAGCTCATTCTTTTTTGAGGGCTTCTAGGTATATTTTACCCATATGGTATTTGAGATATTCGGCTAGACAGGGTCCTTGTGGAGTCATAGCCCATATTGGTATAGGCAGGTTTGGTCTGATCAGCATCTCATGTACTTCATTTATTTTTGTTTGCGTGATTTAGTTATCTATCAGTGTTGGATTTGTAACCACCTGGATACCTATATCTAAATAATAATAAAAATATATATAACTTTATAGAACAATTGTTTGATGGGATTCACTATTTTCACTTTAGGAGTGTAAGAACTTTCACACTATTCATTATTTTTATTTTTTATTTTTTTTGCACAATTGCTCCTTACCATGATTTACATTATATCATGCATTATACACATTATTACACACACACACACACATATATATATATATATATATATATATATGTTTTTTTATTATTATTTTTTAATTTTTTTTTTCCAGTTTTTCTTTATATGCACTTCACATAGGCCATTATTGTTATCAAGGGTCCTAATATATTGTGAAAATCCTTTTTGGGTAAGTGAACTTATTTTATTACCTTTTTACTTTTTCACGTTTTATTATTATTATTATTATTATTATTATGTATGGTGGGGACACTTTATTTATTATTTTTTCACATGTTTATATGATTTGTATTCTTTATTGGCTGACTCTCAATTTCATGTGACGTCAGCTCCACTCCCTGCATCACATGACTACGTTATGGGGTTTGGACGGTGTAATTTCTTAGTCACATGATCGGGCCTGGCTTACATCATGACTGTGTGACCGCCTGATCATGTGAACTGCTCAGGAATACTGTTTTGGACGCGCTCCGTGATGCTCTAATCATGTGACATTCTTGATCACCTGAGCGGTCTCTAATTACTATTCCGGCGCTCAGCGCATGCGCCGAAGGATGCGCTCCGTGATGCTGTGACCATGTGAAACAGCTTTTGATCATGTGAGCGGTCCCTGGTTATTGTTCCGGCGCATTACGCATGTGCCCACAGCTACGTGGCCAGGCCACAACCTGTATTACATAGCCGGGCGCGGCGCCTACGTCAGAACATGACGGGCGCAGCATATGCACGTACATCTGCCAGTGCTCTGACATGGGCTGTGAGGGGCCCGCCAAGCCAGTGTCCACCATGACGCACACCTGACAGGTATTTACTTTAATTTCTTTAGTTATGGGGGTATATATGATACCACTTTGCCGCATAAACACTACACCCCTGAGCAGGGCTGTGGAGTTGGTAGATAAATGTTCCGACTCCGACTCCGGAGTTTTCTATACTTCCAACTCCGACTCCCCGACTCCGACTCCTCTGTATTAATATGCAAATGTGTTTTATACATTCCTTGAAGGAAAGAAAGGCAACATACATGTCATTACCACAGGACTACTGGCTGGGAAGCCAACAGTCTACTGTATTGAACAGTTTGTGTGCTGATCTGCTGCTAAAGATGGGGCAGTGGGAGGATCCAGGCATTTATTGTAAAACATGATTTCCCTAGTAGAATCACATAGTCATGCTTAAAGGGGTACTCCGCCCCTAGACATCTTATCCCCTATCCAAAGGATCGGGTGACCCCCAGGATCGCCGCTGCGGCACCGTGCTTTCATTACTACACAGAGCAAGTTCGCTCTGTGCGTAATGACGGGCGATACAGGGGACGGAGCGGCGTGACGTCATGGCTGCGCCCCTCGTGACATCACGACCCACCCCCCTTAATTCTATGGCAGGGGGCGTGATGACCGCCACGGCCCCTCTCATAGACTTTTATTGAGGGGGCTGGCTGTTACATCACGAGGGGCGGAGCCGTGACATAATGATGCTCCAGCTCCTGTAGCGCCTGTCATTATGCACAGAGCAAACTCGCTCTCTGCAGTAATGATAGCACGATGTCGCAGCGGCAATCCCGGGGGTCCCCAGCAGTGGGACCCTGGCGATCTGACATCTTATCCCCTATCCTTTGGATGTCATATTTACTTAATCCTTTATCATTGAGAGGCTAGGTTACCCATGGGTTCCCTGTAACAGCAGAACACAACACTATGGAAAGTATAAGTATTACCGCTCTTAATTGTGCGTTGTGTGCCATATAGTAAAGCACATGAAAAGCATGCTTCTTCACGGCCACTTAATGTGTTCGTTTTGCGGTTACGTGAGGCACTTCATGCATTGGTCTTTATTCTTAAAGTAGTGAAGTCATTAATTATAACTTTTTGTGAATTGGGACATTTAACCCCTTAAGGACCAGGCCATTTTACACCTTAAGGACCAGAGCGTTTTTTGCAATTCTGACCACTGTCACTTTAAACATTAATAACTCTGGAATGCTTTTAGTTATCATTCTGATTCTGAGATTGTTTTTTCGTGACATATTGTACTTTAACTTAGTGGTAAAATTTTATGGTAACTTGCATCCTTTCTTGGTGAAAAATCCCAAAATTTGATGAAAAAAATGAAAATTTTGCATTTTTCTAACTTTGAAGCTCTCTGCTTGTAAGGAAAATGGATATTCAAAATAAAACATTTTTGGGTTCACATATACAATATGTCTTCTTTATGTTTGCATCATAAAATTTATGAGTTTTTACTTTTGGAAGACACCAGAGGGCTTCAAAATTCAGCAGCAATTTGGAAATTTTTCACAAAATTTTCAAACTCGCTATTTTTCATGGACCAGTTCAGGTTTGAAGTGGATTTGAAGGGTCTTCATATTAGAAATACCCCATAAATGACCCCATTATAAAAACTACACCCCCCAAAGTATTCAAAATGACATTCAATAAGTGTATTAACCCTTTAGGTGTTTCACAGGAATAGCAGAAAAGTGAAGGAGAAAATTCACAATCTTCCTTTTTTACACTCGCATATTCTTGTAGACCCAATTTTTGAATTTTTTCAATTGGTAGAAAGGAGAAAATATTTACTTGTATTTGAAACCCAATTTCTCTCGAGTAAGCACATACCTCATATGTCTATGTTAATTGTTCGGCGGGTGCAGTAGAGGGCTCAGAAGGGAAGGAGCGACAAATGGTTTTTGGGGGGCATGTCACCTTTAGGAAGCCCCTATGGTGCCAGGACAGCAAAAAAAAACCACATGGCATACCATTTTGGAAACTAGACCCCTCGGGGAACGTAACAAGGGGTAAAGTGAACCTTAATACCCCACAGGTGATTCACGACTTTTGCATATGTAAAAAAAAAATTAAAATGTTTTTTACCTAAAATGCTTGGTTTCCCAAAAATTTTACATTTTTAAAAAGAATAATAGCAGAAAGTACCCCCCAAAATTTGAATCACAATTTCTCCCGATTCAGAAAACACCCCATATGGGGGTGAAAAGTGCTCTGCTGGCGCACTACAGGTCTCAGAAGAGAAGGAGTCACATTTGGCTTTTTGAAAGCAAAATTTGCTCTGGGGGCATGCCGCATTTAGGAAGCCCCTATGGTGCCAGAACCGCAAAAAAAAAAACACATGGCATACCATTTTGGAAACTAGACCCCTCGGGGAACGTAAAAAGGGGTAAAGTGAACCTTAATACCCTACAGGTGTTTCACGACTTTTGCATATGTAAAAAAAAAATTTTTTTTTACCTAAAATGCTTGGTTTCCCAAAATTTTGACATTTTTAAAAAGGGTGATAGCAGAAAATACCCCCCAAAATTTGTAACACAATTTCTCCCGAGTACGGCAATACCCCATATGTGGGGTATTCTACGCCAGTGATTCCCAAACAGGGTGCCTCCAGCTGTTGTAAAAGTCCCAGCATGCCTGGACAGTCAGTGGCTGTCTGGTAATACTGGGAGTAGTTGTTTTGCAACAGCTGGAGGCTCCGTTTTGGAAACAGTGGTGTACCAGACGTTTTTCATTTTTATTGGGGAGGGTGGCTGTGTAGGGGAATGTGTATATGTAGTGTTTTTTACTTTTTATTTTATTTTGTGGTAGTGTAGTGTAGTGTTTTTAGGGTACAGTCACACGGGCGGGGGGTTCACAGTAGCTTCTCGCTGGCAGTTTGAGCTGCAACAGAAAATTTGCCGCAGCTCAAACTTGCAGCCGGATACTTACTGTAAACCTCTGCCCAAGTGAGCGTACCCTGTACGTTCACATTGGGGAGGGGGGGACATCCAGCTGTTGCAAAACTACAACTCCCAGCATGTAGGGTCTATAAGTGCATGCTTGGAGTTGTAGTTTTGCAACAGCTGGAGGCTCGGTTTTGGAAACAGTGGCGTACAAGACGTTTTTCATTTTTATTGGGGAGGGGGGCTGTGTAGGGGTATGTGTATATGTAGTGTTTTTTACTTTTTATTTTATTTTGTGTTAGTGTAGTGTTTTTAGGGTACAGTCGCACGGGCGGGGGGTTCACAGTAGTTTCTCGCTGGCAGTTTGAGCTGCAGCAGAAAATTTGCCGCAGCTCAAACTTGCAGCCGGATATTTACTGTAATCCTCCGCCCATGTGAGTGTACCCTGTACATTCACATTGGGGGGGGGGGACATCCAGCTGTTGCAAAACTACAACTCCCAGCATGTACGGTCTATCAGTGCATGCTGGGAGTTGTAGTTTTGCAACAGCTGGAGGCACACTGGTTGTGAAACACAGAGTTTGGCAACAAACTCAGTGTTTTGCAACCAGTGTGCCTTCAGCTGTTGCAAAAGCTACAACCCCCAGCATGTACGGACAGCGGAAGGGCATGCTGGATGTTGTAGTTATGCAACAGCAGGAGGCATACTACATTGGCTGGGGATGCTGGGGGTTTGCTACTTAACTCAGTGTGCCTTCAGCTGTTGCAAAACTACAACTCTCAGCAGTCACCGACAGCCAACAGGCATGCTGGGAGTTGTAGTTATGCAACCAGCAGATGCACCACTACAACTCCCAGCATGCACTTTAGCTGTTTGTGCAAGCTGGGAGTTGTAGTTACACAACAGCTGAAGGTACACTTTTCCATAGAAAGAATGTGCCTCCAGCTGTTACAAAACCATAAGTCCCAGCATGCCCATAAGGGAATGCTGGGAGTTGTGGTGGTCTTCCTCCTCTTGTTGCATAACTACAGCTACCAGCATGCCCTTTTTGCATGCTGGGAGCTGTTGCTAAGCAACAGCAGGAGGCTGTCACTCACCTCTTGCTGCTGCTGATCGACGCTGCAGGTCAGTCCCGCCGCCGCCGCTCCTGGGGCCCCGATCCCAACATTAACGCCGGGGATCGGGGTCCCCAGCACCCGGGGTGCACGTCCCGCACCCGCTCACGTCCTCCGGAAGAGGGGCGGAGCGGGTGCGGGAGTGACACCCGCAGCAGGCGCCCTGATTGGTCGGCAGGGAATCCAGCCGACGAATCAGGGTGATCGTGAGGTGGCACCAGTGCCACCTCACCCCTGCAGGCTCTGGCTGTTCGGGGCCATCTCTGACGGCCCCGATCAGCCAGTAATTCCGGGTCACTGGAGACCCGATTGACCCGGAATCGCCGCAGATCGCTGGACTGAATTGTCCAGCAATCTGCGGCCATCGCCGACATGGGGAGGCATAATGACCCCCCTGGGCGATATGCCGCGATGCCTGCTGAACGATTTCAGCAGGCATCGGGCACCGGCTCCCCTCCGGCTAGCGGCGGGGGGCCGGGAATGGACAGGACGTACTCCTACGTCCTCGGTCCTTAAGGACTCGGAAACGGGGGCGTAGGAGTACGTCCATTGTCCTTAAGGGGTTAAACTTGCTTTTTTTTTTTTTTTTTTTTATTCCAATCAAAATTTTGTAGGAGTCGGAGTCGGTGTCGGTGCATTGTTTGCCGACTCCGACTCCAGGTAGCCAAAATTTTGTCTGACTCCGACTCCTCGACTCCGACTCCACAGCCCTGCCCCTGAGGAAGTCACATTGGTGACGGAACGCGTGGGGTCTTTTCTGTGTGGATATGGGCTGATTGAGTTATTTCCCCTCCTTCATCCGTCTGGGGTCTGCTTCTCCAGTTATTGCACTTCATCTTTGATTGTTTGATTTTGTTGTTTATTTTCCCCTCTATGTCTGTTCATTATATTTGTATTATTTATATCTGGCTTTAGGGGTTCTTATGCACACTGGATTTGTTCATTCCTCAACTGTCATTTATTTTGCTATTATTTTTTTGTTAGTGTAAGGAGGATTCTTTGTTTTCACCCATGTCCTGTGGTGGCCACTTTTGGCCCCACTGTTGTAGTGTGGCTCTTTGGAGCTTTTTTAAGTGTTTTTAACATTTTGTTGTCCCATAACATTTATCTTGATTGTTGTTATAATAAAGCTATTACATTTTTCCGTACTTGTCTAGCGTGTGCATCCTTTTATGGCATTTCAGTCTGGTTGCTTTTTTCATCTTTATGTTTTTGTATGCCGGATAGCACCCCTTTTTGATATCTCATGGTATTAGCTTGAGCCCCCCTTCCCTTTTAGTGGAGCCTCCCTACCTGCGCCGCTGATCTCCGCTGATGCCACCGATAATCGCCGGTCCCCACCGCATCTTCTCCACAGGTACCGGCCGTTATCTTCTCTCCCCATTCTGCCCGACATCCAGGGGTGGGCAGAGCGGGGGGTTTCCATGGTAACCCCCCTTCTTCAACTGCCATTGGTCAGTACTCATCGCTGACTAATAGCACGGGACAGGAGGAGGTGACACCACTGCAACCTCGCTCCTATCCCTTAGGATGATCGAGGCTGTCACTGACCGCTCCGATCATCCCTATTTTTCGGGTGATCGGGTCCCCAGAGACATGGGGGGGGGGAATCTCCGACATGGGGGGGGGGATCTCAGGACTCCCCTGGGTGATATGCCGGGATGCCTGCTCAACGATATCAGCAGGAATCCGGGTCCGGTCCCTGCCCGGCGAGCGGCGGGGACTGGGATTCCCACGGGTGTATCCATAT